>NC_137931.1:31668934-34291434 GCF_963969265.1 Rhamphochromis sp. 'chilingali'
TAAAAACATGTTAAGGTGTGCACTACCTGTTTAATTTAACTTGAAATGAGCTTTCACCTCAAAGTAATCCCCATATTAATGCCAGGAAACTTCCCACCCAACATTACATTGTAATGAGATGATAATATTCATTTTCATATGGAAACTGCTTGTTTGTTTAGATGTATTGATACTGCTTTGAACTCTACAGATCATTTTCAAGAGTTTATGGACCTCGAAACTTGCACATTGACTGCTAGCTAAGATTGTCACAATACTAGAATTTATTGAGTATATACTCAGGGAACTACTAAATACCATTTTTGAGACCATGCTGACGATTTTGACCCCATCCTGCAACAATAGTAAAGAAAAGTAATAGTGAAGAACTCACATTTCAAAAAACATGTTGAATTTTTGCAAACTTTTTCAAAAATAAGTTGGATTCAACAAAATAGGTTTTTAAGATTCATCTGATTTCTTTTATTAATTAAAAAAAAAAATGTTCTTCTTGTTCACAACTGCATGCAGCCTCTCTGTCATCCACCATCCACTCTGCAGCTCTTTGCATCCTCAGCTCTGCTCTTCAGGCCTGAAACCCATCTGAATAAGCTACTCTTCTCCAGATTTGACTTTTTATTTTCTTGGATTATCCACTCATGGCTGTGCAGAGCAGCCTACTCGATTCACCATGTGTCCATAACCCGACTTGCCACAACTCTATATTCAATATGCCATCTGTCATTCATAATCATTACAGGCTAACTACAGCATGCTAGCTGCTGCGTTAATGAACTGTTAAATACTTCAGTGCTGTTGAAACAGACGTTTTACTGACCTCTGAAATTCCTCCTCAAGTGTTGTTCAGTGTTATGAATGCTAACAACTTTAGTTGTTAGTGAGGGGAGGGGCTGTGTGCGTCACTGTCTGCAGACTGTCTTCAAAGATGGAACTGTTTGTATCGATACTATGGCAAAGGAGAATCTCAATTTGATAGTCATTTTGGAGTTGATTAATATTGGAGTATTAAATTAAATAAATTTTTTTTGACAACCCAGCTGTTAACACAGGATGTTTTGAATGATTTATATCTGCACTTGAAGAAAGAAAAAACCTTAAAGATGCATATATAGGGTTGATCTCTTCCCTTTGGTTTTCTCTCAGGAAAAATGCCAAGCAGCATCAAGACAAACATCAAATCTGCGTCTGGGTCAATGCATCCTTACAACCGATGAGCGGCCTTCTCACCTGTTACCATTCGGAGACTCACCTTCAGAGGTGCCAGCATTTACAGTAGAAAACTGTCACTTCTGTTTAATGCAGGGGTGGGCAAAACATTTTTCCAAGGGGCCTCATGAAAAACTGGGACTGTTGCGTAGGGCCCCCATTTATAACTTGAACTGATCATTATGATCTCATTACAAGGTTATTGTTACGTCCTTCCACAAGTTCAAGTTTCTTTTGTGGCGTCTTGGAGAAATGATTCCCCCATGCCTGTTTTAGTGCGTTAGTTTCATGGAGAATAATAAATACAAAAACAGCATGGGGATTTTTTTTTCACATGTCACTGAAGCTGTTGTAGTTTTTCATATCACATCTAAATGTCAGTGTTTGTTTGAACCACTAGATGGCAGTCTGCTTTCATTTCTGGAATTATAGTTTGGAACTGTAATCAGGACACTTTTTTCAATTAAAAACAATGTGCTCAAAATAATTCCTTGTTGTGTAATTAATCCACTGTTTACTGTTGTTTAATTATTATTAATACACTGAAGGTTTCTATAAATTAATAAATCTTAGTGCCTTGATGCGGAAGCTCTCGTTCTCATCAAATGACCATCCCCACATGTTAGATGTGCACTATGATCTGATGTCTGTTTCACATTTCTGCCCTTTATTTTTTCTTCTGCTCCTCTTTGTCCATTTGGCTGCAGTACCAAAGGTGAGAATAATGAGGGTGGACGTTGCTCTGTGTGGCCTGATAATGTCAAAGTGTTTAAGGGGGGAAATGAGGAAGTATCGGTGCTGACGTGTGAGGGGGGCCTCTCTCTGTGCCGGCTCTCTCTGTCCACTCCAATCCCTGTCCTGCTGCACAGCACAGTGACCGTGCTGCTGTCACAGCATGCAGACCCATGCCTGACCTACATACACCCTCTGTCCCCAAACAGGCGGACGTCTCGCTGTGTCAGCCGCCGTGGTCAGATGCTCTGCTGAGACAGCTCAAAGCTGCACAAGGTCACACTTGTGTCCGTGGATGAGGTCTAAATTTTAAACAAAGAGCTAACGGGCAACATCCTGCGAACATCACAAAACAGAAAGGTTCAGCTGAGGTTATCTGCCAAACTATCATCCAAACTTAGAGACTGCAGAGGACACACTAGGATGGACTGTTTTCATACCATCCTAGTGTTAAATTTGACTTTATACACAGAAATATATCCTAGATTCTTTGCAAAACATGTTTGTTTTTTTCTTTCATGATTTCTGCAAATAAAGTGACAAACTTGTGAGGCTCTTAGGTTTTTCCTGTTTTCTTAGATGGTCCAGTTACATATAATTGGCATATTCCAAATAGTATTAGATATGATGATAATCCAAAACCAGTCCTCCCGAAAAAGAACAAATGATTTTTTCATATATAAAATAGTCTATATTTTGACATATAAATCTACTTTTATTTTTAATTTAAGCAGTGATATTTACTTGCTGTCTCTGATGCTTTTATCTGCACTTCAGTCAGTTTTTTTTTCTTTTCAAACCACCTTTAAAGGGTAAAAATATATTTAAGTGCTTATTTTTTTTTAAATCATTGCTAATACTAAATCTAAACAATCTGCTAAAGATCCCTCCCTTTTCAGTCAGCATGCCATCCTGCTTCAGATTTCAAAATGAGTCAAACAAATAGTTTACTTTTCCTCTTTAGTGGTAGTTCATGTTAAAAGATGGCCATGACCAAGTTGACCATGCTTCCATTCTTATAATTTTCTGTTGAACATTATAAGAAAGTTTCTTCTTCTCATATAATAATGGCATATTGTAAAGAAAACATCGGCTTTCCTGATTGTCCAATCATTTAAACAGTTGCAGCGATGTAAATTGCACTCCCTGGTGAGTGCACATATAGTTCTGACACACTATCAGTGCCCCGAAACCACCGTCGCCACCGCATCTGAACCTTATTACAACAGCTAATCGTCTCTCTGTTGTGCAATTAGAGCGTTCATTTACTCCCCGTCATAAAATATGAATCTGAACAAAATCCATTTACGCTGCGGTACAAAACCAAAGTGAAGCAGTTTTATGAATTTGGTAAAAGTTATATTGGCACCAGAATCTGATTTTGTGCCTTACTACAAAAATGATTTTGGATTAGACACGCAATGCAAAGTCATTAACTTTATGGCAAAACAGCATAAAAAGTGTAGGAAAAACTGTGGACAACACAAACCGATGTTGTAAACCTTCAAACTTTTCCCTGCATCATCTAAAAGAAATAGTTTTGACACTCCAGCCTTTTAGTAATTTAAATGATCATAAATAAATAAACAAATAAAACAGTAGCTTAATAATTAGCAGCCAAGGTAATACGACATTCATCAGATACACTAGTTTTGCTTAAAGCTACAGACTGACTTTAAACTGTGCAACTTTGCAGGAGGAGAGCAACTCTTAAATCACGTCTAATTAAATATTTCATTTAGCTGCCTTATTAGTTAAAATATATTTAAGCAGCATATTGAATACAGATTTCCATGGAAGCCCATTTCTGCCACAAAAAAAAGTATCCATAACTCAAAATTTCGACTTATTTTCTCGAAATTTCGACTTATTAACTTCAAATTTCGACTTATCAACTCGAAATTTCAAGCTAGCTCTGCCAATCAGTAATCTATCTGGAATGCGCACTAAAAATCCCCATCGCAACAAATTGGCGCTTTTCGAGAGTACATTTGCTGAGAGTAACGCCATGTGATTCAGCTAATAACACAAGCCACACAAATCAGCAATTTGTGCATTCATGACTGGTTGTAATACTGGTAGCTTAGCTATAACATTTGTAGCTTAGAGCTTCAGCTTCTGGGTAACAAGGAAATGACATCATTCACGTAGATTGCTGATAGCAGTTAACATCGAGATATTAACTCAAAATTTTGAGAAAAGTAAGTCAACATTTCGAGCTACTTTTCTCGAAATTTTGAGTTAATAAGTTGAAATTTCTAGAAAATAACTCAAAATTTCGAGTTATGGATACTTTTTTTTTGTGGCGGAAACGGGCTTCCATAGATTTCAGTGCACTCTTTATGAAACAGGGGGCATGTCACCGTGGAAAAGTACACTCTTGTCAGGATAGAAATATACAACTATAGATGAGCAGTACTTTGTAATGAAACAAGTAACATGCCCCCTACTCCATGAAAAAATTCCACCAGATCCTCTCATTATTCGAGGCCCATTTGTGCCAGTATCTGTTGCACATTTTGTATATGAGCCTTCACATGATGTTTCATAAGCTTTTTTTCTCATCTCCATTGTTTCCTTTAATGATTCTGCCTTTGTATGACACATCAGGTCACAGAGACCATAACAGGGGTCATCAGCGTTTTACTTTTGGTGCACATTGAGGTTTGGGATTTGGCCCATTCTGTAAAATGATCCCTGAAATTACTGTTTTGACAATTAATTGAAATTCATAAAATCAAGACTGTGTGCGAGGAGAGCCTCAGAGAGGTTTTATATCACATCCAGTGCCGACTGCCTCTGAGCCTCGCTGTACATAGTGGATAATGGGGAAACTCAATATGACAGCTGCCTCCTAAATTACAGTATACACTATATAGCAGGGTACACAGAGCAGGGGTAACTAGACGGTTTTTAACCAGACACAAATCCGTCCTGACAACATAATCAGCATTGCTATCTTTTGAAAAGACAGGATTTCCCTCTGAAGCGACACACTGCAGTGACCAAATGTGTCAAATGACTTCATGTCCAGAAATGCAGGAAAAACATTTAAGAAGATAAAAACACAGAGACACAAACCCCAAATAAATGAGCTCACAGAAACAAGCGAGCAAGAGAGTGGACGTGAATAATCCTTGCATATGACTGAGCTAATTATTCCAGCAGCCCTGGATACGGATGTTCTTCATTAAATATTTTTTTGTTTCATTTCTGATTTATGTTTTGGAGAGATAACTTTCTCATTTATTTAATAAGAGCATCTCCTGGCACGGTTTTAAAGGTTTTCTTTATTTTTCCTGTAATTGAAGAACATGATAAGGTCCATAACTTGCTCATTATGGAAGCTTAAGGCAAATATAAAGAAAGAGTTTACAGCCTTAAACTCCCACACCCCAAAAAAGGCTCAAATATTCTGCAGAGTCTAATTCAAATGTTCCACGGTTGAAGTCACTTGAAAGGCTCCGATGACGCACGCGGATCTGTGAAATCTTTTCCAAATGTCTTTATGAAAGTTGGGATCAGAGGAATTCATTAAGGATCTGTGGGTGGCATAGGCAGAAGGAGTACTGAGGCTTTGCCAAACTGAACTGTTTCCAAATCTGAAATCTGCAACGCTGACTGGAACACACCCACAGTCACTAATTACTTGACCCTATTCCTGCGCAGCCTTGTGGAGTTATTTTGTGATTCATATACGGTCTATCAGGAGAGAAGACGACTTGTTTCATTTTATTATTGCAGAAGGTTTCCTTGAGACAAAGCTTCTCCACCTCAGACCTTACATCGTCTACTTCAGAAACCATTCCCTCAGGCGCATGTGTGCAGCCTTGTGAGCGTGTGTGTGCATCGTGTTGGCAGATGCTGTATCGGGTGCACATTATGCATTGTGAATAATCCTGCCTCTTGATGAGCCTTATATTGTCATCGATATAATGTGAGCCCTGAGCCCTCCTGCATGTGCCACATGCTTTGTGGTCATTGAGGTTGAAGAAGATTGATATGAAATTCCATTGGCTTAGATGTACTAAGATGAGGTCAAAGAAGGCAGATGTGATTATAATGAATGTTTGTCTTAGCCTATAGAGAGACACAATCCTGTGCTTGTTCCCTGTCCGAGTGTATAGAGCAGAGAGCTGGATTAGACTCTTAATCTAATAGACACCAAGGTGCTTTAATTAATTCATTAATTTTTTCTTTCAATCAAAAATGTATTTTTACATTTAAATTTCTTCCTCGAGATCTTAAATTTCTGTTATTTTCTATTTTTAAGAAACAGCATAAATGAGAAGTCTCCCTAGTTATGATTAAACAACATGGAAAGCTGTAGTTGCACATTAATCCTATACACCATTTTATTGTATTGCATCTTATTACTGTTCAGAGATGAATGAAAATGAAACTGCAGAGTTTGTGGTCAAACTGGAAAGGGACCATGGGATACATCCTTGGCTCAGCTGGTAGAGCTGGTTTGATCCCCAGTCTCTCCACTTGCTGAGAGTCTCAGGCCACCAAACCCCAAGTTACCCTGCAGGGCATCAAAACACCTTGCGTGGTTATGTGTGTGTGTGTGTGTGTGTGTGTGTGTGTGTGTGTGTGTGTGTGTGTGTGTGTGGATGAGAAACACACTTCAAATACTTTATAACACTGCAAAGTTTAAAAGGACTATATAGGTGCTGGCTATTTAAAATTTTACCCTGCTGCCACTGTGACCAAGCTGCCTATCCGGTCGTTAAGTGATGACGTGACGAATCCTACTTCCGGGTCTAAAGTAGTAGCGTTTAATATAGCTTTTGTGTTGTTAACATGTTTAATGTTTTGTATTTTCTTCTATTTAATCTCAAAAAGCTCCTAAAACAGTCAGTGATCACTGTTGACCTCCCTCGGCTTTTATTACCGCTAATCATTTATTTAAGCTCAGTTTTTAAAACCTTAGGATGTAACTACAGCCCAGCCCATGCAGCAGTATATGAATGACTAACCTCGTTATCTCAGTTGTTCTCCTGGCTGAAGTTTGGTCCTTTTACAGCATCCTGCCATGTGATTACATTTGTTCCTGACCACCGAGAACACTCACGTTAACTTTTATCGAGTGGGAAAAAGTTAGCTTGTTTATATTATGCTAACATAGCTGTGTCGCTAGCGGTCACGTAGCACATCATTATATACCAGATAGCCCAACTTCAGTAACCCTACAAACGTCACTGCTGTTTAGTTTTCTGTCTTCATTTATGTTGGAAGTGATAACAGAGCTGTACGTTTTAATTTGTTTCCAAAACCCCGCAGTCAGGACATGCTATATTGTATTTAGATAGAAGCTAGCGAGCTAACTCCCTGCTAACTTCTAACTCCGTTAAATGTCATAAATTCTGTTTTCATGGATGCCTGGATGTTAAACTCAATTGTTACAACTGGTACAGCAGAACGCTGATCATTTTATTAAAGATGAAAGACTTTAGACAGTTTTTCAACTCTCAGTAATGCCATAGTGATCGTTTGATATATGGACCTGCAGCGGAGTTTAGGCCCAGACACGACTAGTGACGTCAGACTTAACGACCGGATAAGCAGCAGAAAATGCCTTTCAATTAATTAATCATTATTCAGACAATCAATCATTACTTCCTCTCAGTGCACAAAAATACAGCAGGAATTTTGGGAAACGGATACAGACATTTTACACCATTTGCATCATAAATCATCAGAGTCTGTACAGTAGTGATCAACATGTACAGTCCATCCAGACTGTGACATCACCCATGGGTTACAGAGTCCTGCTATGAATCCTCAAGCTGAGTGATTTGACAGTTACCAGAGATCACAAGTGACAGATCTGATGGCAATGCTACACACTCATACGGCAGCAGACAAGGTAGAGCTAACACTGCTTTATCTCTGATTTGACTCTAGTAAGTAAAGTTTATTTATGAAGGGCTTCACAGACAAACAGTCACAAAGTGCTGTACACAGAAAGAGTAAACTAAATAAGAACTTTAGTGCCATAACAGCCAATAAAAAACCCAAAACAAATAAAAACATTTTTTATTTAGAAATGTTATGTATTTTCTTCTATTTAATCTCAAAAAGCTCCTAAAACAGTCAGTGATCACTGTTGACCTCCCTCAGCTTTTATTACCGCTAATCATTTATTTAAGCTCAGTTTTCAAAACCTTAGGATGTAACTACAGCCCAGCCCATGCAGCAGTATATGAATGACTAACCTCGTATTGTGGATGGATTATCTCAGTTGTTCTCCTGGCTGAAGTTTGGTCCTTTTACAGCATCCTGCCATGCGATTACATTTGTTCCTGACCACCGAGAACACTCACGTTAACTTTTATCGAGTGGAAAAAAAGTTAGCTTGTTTATATTATGCTAACATAGCTGTGTCGCTAGCGGTCACGTAGCACATCATTATATACCAGCTAGCCCAACTTCAGTAACCCTACAAACGTCACTGCTGTTTAGTTTTCTGTCTTCATTTATGTTGGAAGTGATAACAGAGCTGTATGTTTTAATTTGTTTCCAAAACCCCGCAGTCAGGACATGCTATATTGTATTTAGATAGAAGCTAGCGAGCTAACTCCCTGCTAACTTCTAACTCCGTTAAATGTCATAAATTCCGTTTTCATGGATGCCTGGATGTTAAACTCAATTGTTACACCTGGTAGAGCAGAACGCTGATCATTTTATTAAAGATGAAAGACTCTAGACAGTTTTTCAACTCTCAGTAATGCCATAGTGATCGTTTGATATATGGACCTGCAGCAGAGTTTAGGTCCAGACACGGCTAGTGACGTTAGACTGAACAACCGGATAGCTCCTCGGTTCACAGTAGCATCGCTCAGCTAACATTCTAACAGCACATTTGAGTTATTCACCCCCTCCTTTGCTGTGCTGAATCATAGCGTAAGCAAATCACTCAGGACTCACTAACCCCCTCCCGACCCCATCTTTATATTTCCTTTTTTATATATATGAAAGTTGCTAATATGTAAGGAATGTCTATTCTCTGAATGTGTAATATATGGTGCATTTTGTTTGTATGTTAATTTTACTAATAAAATAAAAAAATGGCGCAAAGAAAAAAACAACAAAAAAACTAACCCCCTCCCTTGCTGTGCTGAATCGTAGCATAGACGAATCACTCACTCACTCACCCCCTCCCTCCTGGGTCACGTCTTCTTCTTCTTCTTCTTCTTCTTGGTTGGCAACGAATGTTAAGGCGCATGACTCAGGCTCCACTGCTTCAGAGGTGTTTCCTGTGTGCGCAATTACTCCTGCTCAGGCTCGTAAAATGGGTGAGATTGTGGATTTGTCGGGGTCGTTTGATGAAGACGACTCTTTCGTGTCACCCATTGATTCTGTAAAAATCTCCACATGTGACGTCCCTGAAATGATTCCCGAGGACAAATTTTGATTCAAGATGGCGCCGAGTATGGCAGCCTCGTCGCGAGCTCCCCCAAGCAACAGCTTTTTTCTGTGTTTAATTTTACTTTTCCTTCATTTTTTCGCGAGTAGCACATGTCTCCTTGTGTACGACCGACAAACCTTACTGGACATAAAAGACGGTCTTTCTTATAACTTTCCGGAGTTCAAGTTTTGCAACACGGACGCTCCGTTTGCAGACCCCCCATTCATCTCACCTGAGACGCCTTTGTTCTCTGGCCCTGGAGGCCGCAAACGCCGACGCAGAGGGAGAAGATCTGGCGTTCTGGTTCGACTGAGACGGCGCACTAACAGACCACCGTTACCCAGTTTATTACTGGCTAATGTGCAGTCTCTGGAGAACAAGCTGTGCGAGCTTCGGGCACGGATCTCATTCCAGCGAGAGATGCGGGACTGCTGCGTGATCTGCCTCACAGAAACCTGGCTATCGGACAAGGTACCAGACTCCGCAATACAACTACCGGGGTTCTCCATGCATCGCGCGGACAGGTCACAGGATCTTACTGGGAAAAGCAGAGGCGGTGGTGTGTGTTTCATGATCAACAACAGCTGGTGTGATTATGCGAACGTGCACCCGGTCAAATCCTTCTGCTCACCGGACCTGGAGTACCTGATGATTAAGTGCCGGCCATTCTGGCTACCGAGGGAATTTACAGCAGTGATTATTACGGCTGTTTACATTCCCCCACAAGCCGACACTGACCGAGCGCTCAGGGAACTGTACAGCGCGATCAGCAGCGAGGAAACCGCACACCCAGAGGCAGCGTTTATCACAGCCGGAGACTTTAATAAGCGAAACCTGAAGAAAGTCTCACCCAAACTCCACCAACACATCCATTTTAACACTCGTGGAGACCGGCTACTCGACCACTGCTACACCTCTTTCCGGGATGCGTACAAAGCCCTCCCCCGCGCCCCATTCGGCCAATCAGATCACCGCTCCATCCTGCTCCTGCCCGCCTACAGGCAGAAGCTGAAACAGGAAGCTCCAACCCGGAGGGCAGTGCACTGTTGGACGGACCAATCAGAGTCTGCGCTGCGGGACTGTTTTGATCACGCGGACTGGGAAATGTTTCACGTGGCTGCTAGGGACATTGACGAGTACACAGACTCAGTCTGCGGATTTATCAGGAAATGCGTGGAAGATGTTGTCCCATCCAGAACAGTTAAATCCTTCCCAAATCAAAAACCCTGGATTAACGGAGATGTTCGCGCGGCACGGAGCACCGCCTTTGCCTCCGCGAACACATCGGACTACAAACACGCACATTACCAACTCCGGAAGACGATCAAAGCAGCCAAACGTGAGTACAGGGACAGGGTGGAGCAACAGTTTGACAACCCTCGGAGTATGTGGCAGGGACTAAACACGATCACAGACTTTAGAGGGAAAACCAGCACACCGCAGACCACGGCCTCCCTGTGTGAGGATCTAAACGTATTCTACGCTAGATTCGACACAGCGAACACCATGAGACCGGACAGTGTGCGCACCGCGGAAGACGTCAGTGCGCACACTGTGTCTGAGGAGGATGTGCGGAAGTGCTTCAGGAAGGTGAACGCACGCAAAGCTACTGGTCCGGACGGGATTCCCGGCCGCGTCCTCAAGTCATGCGCGGCTCAGCTGGCTGGAGTGTTCACACACATCTTCAACCTTTCCCTCTCTCTGTCTGTAGTCCCAGCCTGCTTCAAAATGGCCACCATCGTCCCTGTACCCAAATCCTCCACCATCTCCTCATTGAACGACTGGCGACCTGTAGCCCTGACCCCCATCGTAAGCAAATGCTTCGAGAAGCTGGTCAGGGACTTCATCTGCTCTGCACTACCCGACTCACTGGACCCTCTACAGTTCGCATACCGCCACAACAGGTCCACTGATGATGCCATAGCCCTGACACTACACACTGCCCTGTCACACCTGGAGAAGAGAGACACGTATGTGAGGATGCTGTTTGTAGATTACAGCTCAGCATTCAATACCATCGTTCCCTCGAAGCTGGACAGGAAACTGCAGGATCTAGGACTGAGTAGCTCCCTCTGCAGCTGGATCCTTAGCTTCCTGTCTGACAGACGCCAAGTGGTCAGACTGGGCAGCATCACCTCATCCCCCATCACACTGAACACTGGTGCTCCACAGGGGTGTGTACTGAGCCCTCTCCTATACTCACTCTACACCTACGACTGCACAGCCACTAACAACTCCAACATCATTGTGAAGTTTGCGGACGACACTACAGTGGTGGGTCTTATCACCAATGGTGATGAGACAGCTTACAGGGAAGAGGTCAGCGCCCTGACCCACTGGTGTCAAGACAACCATCTCACCCTCAACGTCGCAAAGACAAAGGAGTTGATAGTGGACTTCCGGAGGTGCAGAGAAGTACACACCCCCATCACCATCAACGGCGCTGCTGTGGAGAGAGTGAGCAGCTTCCGGTTCCTTGGTGTACATCTGGCTGAGGATCTTACATGGTCAGTACACACAAACAAAACAGTGAAGAAGGCGCAGCAGCGCCTCTTCTTTCTCAGGAGACTGAAAAGATTCGGCATGAGCCCCCGCATCCTCAGGACCTTCTATCACTGTGCCATTGAGAGCATCCTCACTGGATGCATCACCACCTGGTATGGCAACAGCACCGCCTACAACTGCAAAGCTCTCCAGCGAGTAGTGCGGTGCTCTGAACGGATAATTGGAGGTGAGCTTCCCTCCCTCCAAGACATCTACAGGAAGCGGTGCCTGAGGAAAGCGGGGAGGATCATCAAGGACTCCAGTCACCCCAGCCATAAACTGTTCAGACTGCTTCCATCAGGAAGGAGGTTCTGCAGCATCCGGTCCCGTACCAGCAGACTGAGAGACAGCTTCTTCCACCAGGCCATCAGACTGCTGAACACGTCATAGACACCTCAGCTTCACTACTGGAACTTTAACATTATGCACTCCACACTGTACAGTAATGCCACTGTTTTGCACATGTCTCAACTCTGTATATTTTTATATATTTTATTTATTGTTTACTCTATTTAATTTGTAAAATATGTGTACACACACACACACACACACGTAGAAAAATATTTAGTATACACATCCAGAAATGCATATACTATTATATATTGTACATATATTTATTAGTTTCAGATGTAGCCATTCTTGTATTTTGCTTGTTTACATTATTGTATTAAGATAAGATAAGATAACCTTTATTAGTCCCACACGTGGGAAATTTGTTTTGTCACAGCAGGAGTGGACAGTGCAAAAGTTATGAGGCAAAAATTAGAATACAATAAGAATAAATACAGTACACAACTGTACAGAATAGAATAAAATAAAATACTATATACAGTAGAATAAAATAAAATAAATATACAATAAGATAAAAATAGAATACAAATACAAATACTATATAAAACTGAGTAAAAATACAACGATGACAGAAAGGATTATTGCACTTAGTATTATTGCATATGTATGGATGTGTGTGCTTGATCAGTTAAAGTCTTTATTATGGAGTCTGACAGCAGTGGGGAGGAAAGACCTGCGAAATCTCTCCGTCCCACACCGTGGGTGCCGCAGTCTCCCACTGAAGGAGCTGCTCAGTGCTGTCACAGTCTGCTGCATGGGGTGGGAGATGTTGTCCATCAGGGATGACAGCTTAGCCGCCGTTCTCCTGTCACTCACCACCTCCACTGGGTCCAGAGGGCATCCTAGAACAGAGCTGGCCCTTCGGATCACCCTGTTCAGTCTCTTCCTGTCCCCAGCAGAGATGCTGCCGCCCCAGCAGACCACACCATAAAAGATAGCAGAAGCCACAACAGAGTCATAGAAGGTCTTCAGGAGTGGGCCCTCCACTCCAAACGACCTGAGTCTCCGCAGCAGGTACAGCCTGCTCTGCCCTTTCCTGTAGAGGGCGTCTGAGTTATGAGTCCAAACTTTTGCACAACTCTGTTGCTCGTGAAGCTCGCACACAAGAATTTCACTCACATGTGCTGCACCAATGTACCTGCACATGTGATGTGACAATAAAAGTGATTTGATTTGATTTGAGTTAATCAGAGCTTGAATATGACCAGAGAAATGTTGATCAAAGCACAGCAGGGTGATCCTTCACTGGTGCCTTGTTTTTCCTCTGTTGTGGACAGAGAGGGATCTAAAGCTCCAGTAAAATATTTCATTTGTTCTAATTTGCTATGACCTCAGAGTAGGGCTGTGCGATGTGACCAAAATCACATATCCCAATATAAGCATCTATAGCCCCGATAACGATATAAATCACAAAAATGTAACATTTTCTGTAAATTCTGTGAATCTCGGGCAGCTCGACTCAGCTGGGCGTCGTATACCTGCGATGCATGAAACGATACATAAGTTGTAACGGCCGCCGTTTTCTTCGTGAGTATTTATTCAACTGTTCTAACGTTTGAGTCTAAGGTTTATTTTTAGCACTTGGCGGCTCTTTTTTGCTTCTCATCTATGGGCTCAAATTGTGGTCATAAATATTTTGTTATTTATTTGTGGGGCGGTCGTGGTTCAAGAGTTGGGAGTTCGCCTTGTAATCGGAAGGTTGCCGGTTCGAGTTTCACATGTACTTTTTGGCTAAGTCCACACACAAATCTTTTTTACACATACAAATCTTTTTTTACAAGTACAACATATTTATGACCACAATTTGAGCCCATACTCATCCGTAAACACTCTTTCACGTCATTCAGTTTATTTTGAAAAGTCTCAACAGGATCTTGAGCTTTATTGTGAAAGGGAAATAAACAAGCGTACACGATGGTTTTACCGTCCTTGTTGCTAACGACAACACATAAAAACAGTCGCTACACCCTCTCCAGTGACATCACACTCCAGAGCTGACGTCGGTGTCACGTGATACATTTTCAGCTTTGATCTGGTCCTACCAGCTCATAAATAGGGGCGGAGGCAAGGCAAGTTTATTTGTATAGCACAATTCGACACCGAGGGTTTGCTTTGCAGAGACATTAGAAACAAAAGTTATTACAGACACTAGTAACGGGATCAGAGAACAGCACAGAAAAAAACTCAAATGGATTCCTTTAAAGGAGACAGTCCACAGGAAACCAGGCCCATAGAAATATCTGAAGAGGAGATGCAGACACTTCTCTTCAAATCCGTCTTTATGACCCGTACACGGGCAGAGAGACGAGAAATGGATGAAAAAAACTTTATCGTTCAGTTTGTTGTAAAGCTTTCAAACACCATTACAACAAAAACTAAATTAGTCATAAAACCCATCGACATGTTTTCACTCATCAAAACAGTCACAGAAAAAACTGCAGGAAAATTACCTGCAGAACTGCCAACATCTATAAACAGGGTGGTTAAGTCTGTTTTCCATGGACTGCAGAAGATGTACAACTCCAAGGACTTGCTACGATTTTTCACTGTATTTCGTCAGTCAACATTTGAAGAAAATGTCTCAAGAATTTTAATATCAGAGATCAATAAGGTAAAGGAGAAAAGGATAAAGGGTTCTGTTGTTTGGGAAAATCAGACCAGTCCTGCTGAAACGTCTGAAGAACAGATCCCCAGTCCAGGGCAAAGGACACAAGAAACTAAAGAAAGAAACTTTATAATTCAGTTTCTTGTTAGGCTGAACAACATGGTCGCCTTAAAGACAGGCACAGCAACAAAGCAGGTCAACATTTTTGCCATTTTAGAAAATGTCATTGAAATGGCTGTGGGTAAACTACCCGCACAACTTCCAAAATCTTTAGGCAAACTTGTTAGAGCCGTTTATAAGAGTCTAAAGAAGACATATAAGTCTAAACTGATGGTACAGACTGCCATGGAATTCAGGCAGTTAAACTTTGAAGATAATGTAGCAAGAACGTTGATATCTGAAGTGAACAGGATGAAGGAGAAGAGGATTAAGGTTTTTGTTGTTAAGGAGAATAACAACAATTCATCTGAACAATCCTCTTCAAAGACCACTAGGAACTGTTGTTCTTTTGGGAAATTTTTGAAAACATTGTTTCCCTACAAAATCATAGTCGAAATCAGGCTATGATTTCGACTATGATATATACAATTCACAAGATTTCAACAATTTTAAAATCCTACAGTGTTGGTTCTGTCTCGCATCAGCCCCATCCAAACAGGTCGCGGCAGATGGCTGACCCTCTCTGAGCCTGGTTCTGCTGGAGGTTTCTTCCTGTTGAAAGGGAGTTTTTCCTCCCCACTGTTGCCAAGTGCTTGCTCGTGGGGGATTGTTTGGGTTGGAGCTTTAATTTTGTAAGGTTTTTACCTTACAATTTAAAACACCTCGATTCAGAACCTCTCACTGTTGTTGAAATTGTTTGGCCCTTTCTGTGAGGGCACTGCATGTTCTCAATCTCATTGGGAAATGCTAAATTTTGCACATGAATGCAGATTTATTCTAAATTGCAAAATGCATTTGCTAAAAATAAACAAACTAAACTAATGCATGGCTATGGTGTATTTTTATGAATCTCGTACTCAGGTAATAAATACTTTTGTCTTATTACTGAGCAATAATAAAGTTTAAAAAAAAAAAGTTAAATGTTTCCCATGTTTGACCCAGCTAGGACCTACTAAAAGTGCCCACTTGGCATTGCCCATATGGGTTTAATGTGAAGAACCCAAGTAGGCCCCATACAAAAAGCCCAGTTTGAGCCTATGCCCATATGGTACCCATCCAGCCCGAGCAAAAACCAGGTGGGGCCCATATATACATGTTGGCTGGGTACCGCCCCCTGGCTCACAGCTCAGTGGACATTTAGATGAGAAAATATATTTGACACATTTAAGGAAAATACTAATAAAATAAAAAATAAATAAATGTTCCCTTTCAAATTTTTTATTTGCTCTTTTTTGCTCTATAAAATAGCTGTTTTCTTTTACAATCATTCATCTTAGCAGTAGGATTTACATTAAAAGAGAAACAAATTAAGTTTGAGTGAAAATATAAATTTTTGCACTCTCTGGTCAACTGACTCAGTGACTCAAATGACTCAGGAAATCCAATTCACTTTGGTGAGTGACTCATTAAAGCTCGATTCAGTAAAATGAACCGAATTTGCCCGTCACTACTGCTGCTGACCCACAGCTCCTCCCATACCTGCTTGCTGGCTTCATCTTTCACAGTCGGAAACTACACCCGTCTTTTTAAACGGTCATTGGTGGAGATGAGATGTTGAGGTTCCACCTCAGCCCAGGTGATATGCCAGCTATATGTCAGCTTAAATCACTGGATTTGCCTTGAGCCATCATGAATGCTCAGTCTATATTTATAATTTACAAACTAGCTAGCCACATGTGCATCAACTACCAATTTGCTATCTGTGCTCTTAACATAGTAGTAACGACATGACTTACTATTTATCAGCACAAACTTATTACTGTAGAACGACACCGTTTTTGGTACAGTTAATTAGGATAAATTGTACAGTTAAGTAAGGAACAGCCCTTCGTCATGTTTGAGTAGAATTCCTGAACATAGCTCAACAGACACGTTAACAACTACTTATTTTACAGGCGGCGCGGGGTTTATGATCTCTACAGCACCTAGCCACCAGGGGCAGTGTAGATATGTTGCCAGTGGCTCTGTTGTGCATTGTCATTAAACAAAACTGACAGCACATGAACTAGCAGGTACAATACCAGGAGCAGCAAAATGAAACGGGAACTTTGATTTTCTTTCTCTGTGCCTTTTGTTTTTATGTTGGTGAAATGAGAAAAGGTAGGAAAATGTTTCCTCACAAACTTAATATATAATAGGTATCATATACATTAAAAACCGTTGCTTATTAATGAGTTTTAACCAGGACAGCAAAGATTTTAACTTGCGAATCACCAACTAAATGCTTACTGTGAATGGTATGCCCTTATTAACCTAATAATAATACCTGCCAATGGATTCTTATTAGTTTTGAAAAGGATTTAAACCAGTTCAATTTAAGTTTTTAAGAAAGAAAGGGGGTAATGTTCTTTAATTGCTCTTAATCTAAATCCCTTCCCAAGGTAAGGTTAAAAGAGTTAAGGTGGTCCAGATTCTGTTGCTGATTGGATTTATACTTTCATGATGTAAAATGAACAATGATCAGTGCAGTCTTCATAAAAACCTGCAGTGCATTTGTCTCGGTACAGCATGTTTTACAGCCTTTTTTTTGTTAAAGGACTCAGACATTCAAAAGAATGCACAGCGATTTTACTCAGAATGGGATTTACACCTTTTCACCATGTAATGACTGAATCCGTCTCACAATGCCTTTTTTGGTTTGCAGGAGAACATGAATAAATTAAAGCTACACGTCCAGCACTTTTTGCCTTTCATTCCTGAAACACTGGCTAAAAGAAACCCTTTGATAGAAATAAGGAGGCCTCTCCATGTAATTACACTTGATCATGTTTGCATATGTCACTCCCACAGTCTCTGTCACGCTCCCTGATTTTGGATGCTCCTGGGAACCTCTTTCTAATCCACAAGTTCATGTTTCAGCCCCTTCCTTCTTTTTATTTTTTTTTCCAGAGGAGGGATGAATTGAAGAAGCAGAATCAGACATCCTGTCTGGTTTATCTGGAAGAGAGAGATAAGTGTGGATTCCGCCTCTTTCAGGGAACGCACATTAACCATGCCTCAGAGGGAGCGCTGGGTGTGGGGAAGGGTGGTGGGGGATAGAGGAGGTGTCTGTCTGCCGGGAGCACACAGCTTTCACTCACTGTGAAAACTGTGAAAATGTCCCCTTCACACCCTCGGCAGCTCAGGCCAAGCTCCGGTGCTATGTTAGTGGTGATAAAATGCCTCCATGCCACAGCCTAGTTGGAAGTGAGACGTGCAATGCTATCCAGAGGTGTTGGACTGACAAGTCTACAATGTGTTAACTTGTATCCTACAGTGACTTCTGACCCTGACCCTGTTACAAAAGTCTGCTGGAAACACCACGCTCAAGTTTGTGGTGGAGAAAAGCACAAAGAGCAAACAAAACTTCACCAGAAAAATGACAAAACCTCCGTTTATGCAACAAAAGAAACTATTTATTTGGGATACGCATTGCCAGTACAAATTAAGAGACCATAAAACCTACACCTTTCAGCTATTTTTCTCCACAGAAAACAAGTTTTGAATCGGAATTAAAAAGACAATAGTTTTCCATTTGATACCTTTTTACATACGCAGAGATCTTAAAAGTTAAAACCTGTCAAGAAAAAGGCTCCACGATTTCACTCTGAAATCCTTATAAAAAAGAAGTTAACATTCAAAACACTGCAGTACGTTATTTTATTGAAGAACAAAAAGACATGCAACAAATAAAACATTTCATGTTTTACAAATTGGTCATCTTTCTTTTCATGTCTCTTTTCCTTTTATATTCAAAAACTAAAAAGCATCATTACATGAAGCTTCGATAATATTTGACAGGCAATGTGAAAAGTAGAGTTAAGCCTTTTTTTGAGGGGTGCAAAAACAATCCTCGTGTTTGCCTTGCATGGCCGCCGCTGTCAGTTCACTCCAATGACTTCCAAAGACACGACTGAGGCAGGTTCTGTGCATCATTTCAATGGTGCTCGCCCCCTCGGCTGTAATACTGAGCAGGTGAGTCGAGAGGGGAGCCGCTCTGAGTCATTCAAATGAGTTTGTCTGTTGCCATCACGCCGTCGTAGATCTCAACGCCCAAGCTCTGAGACATCCATGATTTCATACGTGTGTAATAAATACTGTTAAAAAAATACCTGTGGTTTTCAGGCTGTTTGGGATCTCGGGACTGAATTTTCTCTCAGGGTTCAGTTCAGCTAAAATAAAAGCCAAAGAGAGGGCAATGTTAACGCTAACTTTTCACGTCACCTTTAATGGGACAGTAGCCATTTTGGACGCAGGGTTGTAACATGTGACATGAGTACAAAAGAATAAGAAGGATTTCACCGTAAATCCAACAGGAACTCAAAGAGGCTGCGTTAAAATAGCTACTGTCCAAATTCAAAGATGCAAAAAAAGAGTAAAGGCGCATATCTACATACTGTATATAGAGCATTCTTGGGCAATTCACACATAATGGTAGCATAAAAAGAAAAACAGTCAAAAGAATATCAAGTGAAACAAAAAAGATGACTTATTTGCAAAATGGAGACACATAAAAATATATGCAAACATCTTCTGGATTTGTGTGCCATCAGGGTATTTGTTTTCATTTGAATTTATATAAACACTACTGTATTCCAAGTGCATTTTTCTGGCTTTGGATACAGAGTACTGGAGCATAATGAGATGCTCACTAGCACTGCAGATACTAAAACCATTCAAAAACAGGAAAAAGAAAACCCTCGATAAAGCTGATCCCAATGAGGAGGATAAAATTCTGCCTTTTTTTGGTATCAAAGTATGTAAATGCTCATGAGGACTATTGTAATCATGTATACATTGTACTGTACATACGACAAAGGTCACAAATTTAATTTCACATTTCAGATTGGCATCATGTTCATGAGTGTAGTGTCATTTTAAACAAAGAAAAAAGTGAATAAGTGAGAATATAATTACTTTCTAACGTCAGACGTTCTCTCTGATGTTATCAGAGGTTACAAAACAGGTCAGGCAGATCAAGATGAACACATGCCGATTAGATTTGTGACTAAATCCTGAGGATTCAGTGAGACATTTTGAACAGGAAAAAAAAAAATGAATATTGCAGAGACATATCTATTACATTTTTTAGCATGTTCCAGTTTTACAAACTTTAATAGGAAACGATTATTTATTTTTATCAAATTTTGCACATTTTTATTGACTTTTCCAATTTATTTATTGGAAAAGAATAAGTTGAGCAAAACCAAAAATCTTCTGTTCTCAAAATGATTCGTCTCGTGCTCGGACTTTTGGCACAAATGTGATTCCATACATGAATGAGAAAGGACATGCGATGTGTTCAATCCTGATGAC
Organism: Rhamphochromis sp. 'chilingali'; assembly: GCF_963969265.1. Classification (NCBI taxonomy): domain Eukaryota; kingdom Metazoa; phylum Chordata; class Actinopteri; order Cichliformes; family Cichlidae; genus Rhamphochromis; species Rhamphochromis sp. 'chilingali'. The sequence continues at coordinate 31,689,241 of NC_137931.1, forward strand.
ATGATACCTTAAAAACTGAATTACTGTTTGGTTACCAGCAGTATTTGGATCCGTTTGTCTCACTGTTAGATTTAAACAGTTTTTCTTTTTTTTTCACATTTACAAATGCTCCCCTTTGACTTTAATCAGTAGATGTTATTGTGCTTTAATATATACGTCTTTGAGCTCAATTCCTTAATTTCTCGCTTTAAGATTGTAAAGTCTCTGCACTGTTGTACCGCGTGTTAGCTGAAACGTAGCTACTATGGCACAAAGCAATAAAAGGTCTTAAATGTCAGTGTCTGCTGTAGAAGTTCTGAATACAAACAATACAAACCGAGGCTGAATACTTGGATATCAGCTTACTAATATAAATGGACTAACATAATAATAATAATAATAATATGTCACAATGTATGGCATGAGAAATTTAAGGACATGAGACAACAATGTTTTCAAAATTCACCTCCAGAGCTGAACTTTGGCACCATAGGTAAAAAAAAGAAAAGTAATCTGGTATTGAAAACAGACGTGTAACGATAGGGCTCGATGTGGTGTGTGATAAATTTGTAAAAATACGAAACTTTGTAAAACCGAAGCCGTTTAAATTTTGTTTGCTATGTTATTATTTCGAATAGAGGTAGTGTGAAAGCATCTCAATTTACAAGATGTGGGCCAATACGCTGCTGTGAGCCTACTGTGTGAATATATACTGTAAAGAGAAATACAAAGAGGCAACATGGACATCAAGTGGAAACTGTACAAACTGTGTGGTGTGAATATGAGTACCCTACGCAGGCTGCTAACGGTGCCGCGGTGGTCCAGATAGGAAAAGTGAACAGTTTTATCCGTAATGGTGAAAACGTCATCTCCAGACCCCGACTGTGCCGCGCCGTTTCCCATCCAGTCCCAAAAAAAGGGGGTCAGGGTATAAGTTTTGGAAGGGAGAGTTGTGGTGGATCGAGGAAAGTGGGAATCAAGAGGAAGCAGGTGGGTGGAGGATCAGTTGGAGGTATCGGAGTGAACGCTTCCAGGTCCTTCTGTAGGTGATGTCACTGATGAGGGGGTTGGAGCATCTTGCCAGCCGCCGTTTGCCTGGGAGGGGAAAAGAATCAGAGAGAACCAGAAGTGGGGCGTGAGTGAGTTGCTCTTCTGTTCATTACTCGATGCAGCTCAAACACACTGAGATAAAAAAACGAATAGAAGTCCTGAGGGCAAGATAGTGCACCAACGCTGGGATACTTTGAACTACGCAGTCAAACACAGCCTTAAGTCAAACACAGCCTTAAGTCAAACTGCCTCCTGGATTGGCGGAAAAGCTAACACAGCTCACATTACAGCTAATAATTCAGAATAAGACTGACATAAAAAAAAATACTGCCGTGTTTCCAGCTGAGCAGAAACAGAATTACCCCATCATACACTGCACACTCACTCATTTAAGCAATGACAACAATAAAGAGAGGAAAAGTCAACTTGTGCAAGATTTCGTCTTGAAATAAATTCCTGCTGCTGTCATTTTAAACAATATGAATATATGTAAATTGTATGGAAGGGCGTCTGAAACAAAACATGCACTAATTACGATGCTGACAGTAGGAATTAACATACAATAAGAACTCTGGAGGTCCTTTTCACCGCCAGAGACAGGCCTGTTAAAGAGCATTTAGGGTGTTAATAGCGAATTTAAAACCATCAGAAAAATTGGAAATGGTCCTCGACAGCCTTTCATTTCACAGCTTGTAATGTGTAATCAAAAGTGGAGGGGTCAGATTGTATAATGTAATCACCCGCAGCAGTCATTATCCAGCAGGCTTTTTTGTATTAGACACAAGATTTACTAAAGTCTGTCTTGACAAGTCTCTAAAACTGTTTGTTTTTTTCGGGATACAGGTCGTTCCTGCATTTAATTAACAATGAAGTTATAAAAGCGTTGCCATTTTCGATATATATATATATATATATATATATATATATATATATATATATATATATATATATATATATATATATATATATATATATATATAACTTTTATGCAAAGACAAACCAAAAACCACTTATGATGTATTTTGTAAATTGTACATTACAACAAAAGTGCTTCTATGCCCTGAATTCTGCAAAATAAAGGCCAAAAGAGGTTGAGATACCTCAGTGGAAAAAATCTAGTTTTCTACAAAAGACAGCTTTGTCATAACTTACTATTATCTGCTAAAACATTATATCAAACTAAACTGTCGTGCATGGATTGGAGAAAAAACAGGCAAGTGAAGAGCAGAGATTCCTAATTTACCAGCCTTAGCAACATAAATCACAGGCAAACAGGCTGCCAGACAGATATCCTGCTCCTACATTATGCATTGCAGAGCTTCTTTACAGGGTATAAAAGTGAATAACACAGCATACTGTGGCAGTGTAAGATGTGGTAGAGCAAGCAGGCGTCCAAGGAGAACCGTATCTGTGAGGTCAAAGGACTGAGAAAGAACAGGGCCTGAATACGTTAGCGTCCTCTCAGGGTTAGCACAGCTAGCTGTGGGATGCGCTCGGAGCAGCCAGGAAGCCTATTTGAATACACATACATGTTTTTATACGGGAGACATTTCATCTGATTATCATATGGCCAGTGAGGCACGACGACGACAGCGGAGGAACCCAGCCGCGGCTGTGACCGTCCTCGTCCTCAGCGCGGCTCGCTGTCAGGGCCATTAGTGTGGCAGGAACATGATCTGAGCAATGCGCTTGGATTGCTGTCCCAAGTCCACACTCTGCTCTCCTTGTGTCTGTCTTATCGATTTTCCCCTTTACGACACGGCTTGTCGCTGTGAATTTCCCTACTGTTTGCCGCCGCCAGCTAGCAACCCCCACCCCACCCCTCATACCCCCACATCTAAACCCGAACTCTGCAGAAAAATAAGACAAACACGTCGGGGACAAACCCCTATGGCACATGAGGAGTCGTTTCCAGGAGCGTGAGGTTTTATTTTTAGCGGGACGGTGCTGATGTCTCCTGTGGGGCATTAATGGGAACTTCTGGCCTTGGGGCTGCTAATCACGGGTCAGGTGGTCAGAGGGAGCTGAAGTCCAGAGCAAAGAGGTGTCACCTGTTTGTGCGGCTCTCTCACGGCTGACCATACGTGGCTGCAGGTGCTACTCCAGGCCTGATTGAACATGACAGGCTCAGAAGGCGGCTCTGCATGTGTGTGGCCAGCACCACGCCTGCGTACGGTGGGTACCGTGCTGCCTGTGGCACGAGTGCTAGAGAAGCAATCAACTAGGTGACCATGGAGTGGAGACAAGTCCTACTAAGTGGCATTCTGAGCCCTATGGCTTTGAAATAATTGGTAGGGAGAGAAAGGAAAAACAAAGGGGGAAAAAAGGAAAGCTTACATTGATGCCCTGCGGACTGTACATCTGGTTGGCTGTGAGTCCTTCACTGTATCCGCCTGTCTGACTGATAACATGGCGAAGGGTATCCACCTGAAACATTCAGAAAGAGCAGACAAAGCAAGGTCAGAGTCAACACAAGAGAAGCACAAGAGAAAAGAGAGAGATGACAAGACAACAAGAGAGACAACAAGAGTACACTGCTGCAAGTATGTCCTTGGAGACAACAAAGTCCAAAACAAAAAGGGAATTCAGGATAAAGAGATGTTTGGTTTTTGCCAGCTGAAATCAAACTGTTTGTAGGATGAATACAGGATGACAAATCTTCTGCCCTTGAGACTGGGGTATTAATGACTTTTTTCCATCAAGGTAAAAGTAAGCAGCTGGGTGTTTTCTTTTGGAGGGGGTGTGCATGACAAGGGTAAAAAGGAAGTTTATTAGAAAATAAGTTGAACACATGCTCTTATGCCAGCAAGATTAACAATATTTAGATTAAGAAGATTCGTCATTAACAGCATGTGCCAGTCAAAGCAGAAATCATTAAAACATGACAAATAAAAGGTCCCCTATTAGTCCCACAAATGCTATCCAAGTCCCACTATAGAAAAAGGGTCTGAATCTTATTTTGTTAACAAGTAGTGTATGAATACAAGTAAGTGCACAGAGGTAGAGGGCAATTAAGTCCCGCCCACATCAGAGGGGAAACAAGTTATTAGAAGCCTCCATGTGAGTTTCATCTGTTAGAAGAAAAAAATAAATAAAAAAAATTCCCAAAAGCACCAGGGTGATGGAAAACAGTACCAACAGGTATAACCCACATCAGTTTGACTATTTCAGGCAGGACTGTGCTTAATTATTATTAATGAGAGTCATTATTTGTTGTTAATAAGTCAAATATCAAAATGTCAGTTTTACACCTATATTTCTGTAAGTTAAAAGCTACTTGTTATGCATTTCCTTACTTTCTGCTTGTATTAAATATGGCAAACATTTCAGATGCTTTTCTTGTCTTGGCTCGGGATGTTCTCACTGAGAGGGGATACTCTTAATATGATCATAACGTGAACACAGAGGCTCCACCCACTGCTGTTCAGACCTATTTATAAAAGTGGCCAATCAGGAGGAAATTGCAAGGGAGGGAGCTAAACTGAATTGTTTCAGACAAAGCTTGAACTAAAAGGCTGCACAACTCCTAGTATAAAGTAAATACAGATGATGATGTTGTGGTTCATGCAAAGCTATTCTAAGAATAACAAAAAATGGAGTTTGAAATGAGAATAACAGTTGCATAACTTCCATTATAGTGGAATGTGGATGACTCAGAAAGCATAGCTGGTGATAAACTTAGTTGACTAAAAGATATCTAACCTTAGCTTTGTAACTGCTAATTAAATACTGAATGCTAAAACACAAAAGTGTAGCATCAACTGAATCGTTTCCCCTCCAGTGGGCGTGGCTTTTTGAGGTTGAATCAATGCAGTCCATCTTGCTAGCTTCCTTGGAATTGGCTGGTTTGGCTGTAGATGCACTGTCATATTTCTGCAGTTCTTTTAAGCTAATATAAATTAATTTAAGCATTATCAGATGCTTCTTGATACTACGAGGGTGAAATTACCCTAGTTACTAGTTAATTCATCTAAAACCTGTGCATGACGAGTCTGGCGTTACAAAGATCAGTACTCGATCCGCCCCTGTATCACCTTCTGTTCTGCTTTGGGGCCCTACCTGCGACTGCACGTTGGCTCCCACCTGAGCCCCCTGGTACGAGTCCCCATTGAGAGACTGCACGCTCATGAACAAGTCCCCCGAGTTTGACATGTTAAAAGAGCCACCAGAACCTGAAAGGAGAGAGGGAGCAGTCGAATCACAGAGAGACAGAGAGCAAGCAAAGAGGAGCAAGTCAGCCCGTTCAGGAAGCAGCCTGGAGGAGCAGCATGCAGAGGGTTAGCTAGCAGCCGTGCAGGCTGTTAGACCAGGGGGGGTGAAGTGAGGACCGAGAAGTAGTGTATCAGGTGTATGTTTTACCAGGTAATCTGTTTACATATTAGCAAAAAAGAATTAAGAAAGGAGCCCAGATTAATAAGAAATGCACTCAATTGCTGTCTCATCCAAGTAGCCTGGACTGCTTTCATTGAAAGACAAAACTATCTTTAGTGATGGTGACTTGTTGTTGTGTTTTTTTGGAGAATACAACATTTAAAAGACATTTTAAGAAGCCCGAAAAAGCCATTCTTCTTCTTAAGTCTGATATTTCATCAAAGGAAGACAGCAAATGATAAACATTTCCCAACAACACTGGACTGTAGAAAAAGATAAGTCTGGCATTCTTTCAAATTTTTACTACTTTATGCAATACATAAAGTGTATAAGCACACCTGTAAAGCATTAATATATGACCACACATGTACAGTGAGCATGGATGTGCTGGTGTCAACAGGAGGCAGAGGGTTTGTCTGCCTCTGGAGAAAATACCACAGAAGAAGAATGATATAACGCTTATGCAAAAAGTATGGGGAGAGATGTTTTTTATTTTGACTGATTAAGATGAGGGGGAGCTGTTACTACAATAAACGTGTGGCTAGGGGGGGTCACGGTGACAGAAAACAGCCTGGGAATCATCACAAAGTAAACATGGCAACATATCAGAGTCTTAGTGTGGTACTAGGAGGATTATCCATCACCAGAGGGAGCCATAACAAGGGGAATAGAGGCTAATAAGATTTCAAGGTTCCAAGATGGCTGCCACGCCAGTCCCATTAAATGTGTGTCAAGTCTGCGAGTGATATTTAGGTAATTTAGGCACAGGCAGGTGGTCACCCTCGGACCTAGGGGTTGCACATCTTTTGATGTTACTGGATTACTGCTGAACTCTGAAGCTGGTCAGTTTGAGGCCTAGGGCTACCTGGACTCCACATGCAGGAGTGTAGTTAAACTACCGGGAACAGCAGTCAACAGGTTTTTATATTTTTTCTCTTATTTCCATTTCATTTGCCATTTATCTGTTCAATGTTAGTCCTGAATTAAGAACTACTTCTGCTAAAGAGGGATTTGGCAAAGATTTTTAAATCAGCTGCCTTTCCTGACACAGAACTTTTGGGTATTTGTCTTGTCGCAGTCTTGAATGGGATCTTTTACATGTCAGGCACATGTGTAAACCACTACACTATGATTATATAAATTATATTTCTCCTGGCCTGAAGATCATCTTCACTATTCAGGCTAAAGCTCTATATATCGATCTAAACATGCGAGCTGAGCTTTAATGTTGTGGCTTAAAATGCAGAATTACGACTGCTAGACATTAAAGCAAACTAACGCTCTGTTTTCAATCTTAACGTTGTTATTTGGTAAAAACCAAACAATGTTTTTGTTAAGTGTTCCTAGGTCAAATTAATATCCACTACAAAAATTGCTATAAAAATTGATTACATAAATTAACTTTCATTCTTAACTAAAAATAAGTAATATCTCATAACAGCAGGGCATTGCAGTTTTTAATAAAGGCTACTAATTAAAACACGTAGTGTATTTAATTTTAAAAGCTTTATTTCACCTGTGGCTATTTACACATTTAGCAAAAAAAAAAAAGAAAAAAATTGATTAAATATTAATGTCCTGTAAGACTTGAATCCTTCATTCTACTAATGAAAGAGGCAACTTTAACATTTTTCTATATATTTTAGGCAATTTAAGCAAGTGTGAATTGAAATTTATGTTGCAGGTATTTTTCATATGAACATGGTATAGGTGGTATATTAAAAAACCCCCAAACAAACTACAATGTGTGTATGAAAGGTAAAAAAAGGAATGTAGATGTGATGGTTTGATAGAAGGTGGCAACGTTAACCCTAATTCTATATACCGGATAAGGCAGAAATAGACTTTTCTGGAAAACCTGAATAGTTTTGATGTATTTCGGTTGGAATGATACGTTTTTTTCCTCTGATTGGCAGCACTTGGTAACAGTTGTAAAAAAATATGAAGTACATTTTTTGATTGCCTAGGATTAGGTAATCGTGATGAGACGTCAGAGTTAATCATCTCTGTACACTAATGTGGCTCAACAAGAAAAGTAAGTGGGGTCAATTCACTGTTAGTCTTTTTTCCACTGTTATTCACCAAAAATAAGAAAAATGTAGAATACTACCAGACTTATCCTTAGAGTGTCAGCAGAGACCGTGATAAATACAGAGTTTAATAAGCATACATGAAGAACAGGATTAATTGAGACCCAGACAAGAGGACAGTGAGATTATGGAGACTTGGCACGGGGTTCAGGTCGTCTAATCGGACATATTTTAGTACTAGGGGGGTAATTAGAGTCGTGAAGGGGAAATGTTTAATTTGTTCAGCAGTAACGATGGTGCTTTGTCAGGTTTTAGGCATGTTCTGTGTATAACTGAGTTTGCCTGACAGATCTACTTTTTGCTCCTTTACAAATTACCAGCATCAGCAATGAAAAAACTCTAAAATTGACTAAGTTGTAGTACACAGAGGAGGCACATATCTAATAGCTGAGCAGAGCCAGGGACTTCCTGTCTCACCTGCAGAGTTTGGAGTTGAGGGTGAATTTGCTTGGCTTCCATGTGAGGATGCATTAGCCGCATTCACGGCAGTTCTCGCAGCGTACATGTTGGCTTCTTCTTGGAACTTACCAATGTTTTTCTTGTATCTGATTCTTTTATTCCCGAACCAGTTGGAAACCTGAGCAGACAAACAAAAGAATATAGTTTAATTGTCACGACATATTACCACACAGAGGCTCTCAGAAAAACCATGGCAGTGTTTAGCTTGCATGGCCTTAATGGCATGCAAAACACTGCAGAGAGCCTCTGTCAGAGGTATGGGCTTCACAGACTGGTGCTGTGAATCTGCATTAGTGCCAGAATGGAATGATTGCCAATAACAGTCTCATTATGTCACCATGACTGCAGCTATCATCAGAACTCACGCAAGCACCAATCAGTCAACATCCGCTAACACCCATTACGGCTAATGGACTCCCAGATGAAGCCGGGGGGGTAATCCCAGCGCTAATGATAAACAACATTAAAATGAAAACCAAATCAATCCTGCAAAGTTTCCAATGCACAGAGTAGGTAAACATTCTCCTTTATTATGGCCAAGAAACGGAAACTCTACAAATCATTCGGCTACCGAGCTGCTTCCACAATCAGGCCCAGCTGCACCCTCCAATCATTCCTTAGAAATTAATGAAACCAATTGAGAAAACAATCCATTCCCAAATGATGGATTCAAAACACAAACTGCTGTTTACCTTGGTGTTGTCATTGCTTTCCGTATTATCAACTCTCACAGGAGTGAAACAACCTGAGTGCTGGAATGCAAAGATGTTTTAGTCTTCGCACTCGCCATGAGACAGATGTTGGTTAAGTTACCGTTAGATTTAATCATCAAATGCCTCAAATGATCCCAGCGCTGAATTTCACAAGCTGAAAGCAGCTGCTGATTAATCAATTAGTTGCTTTCTCGAAGATGTTCGATTAGAAACTTCAGTCTATTTTATTTTCACTTCGTTTACCCCCCAAAAAATACGTGCACAAAGTATGCTGGATTTCTCACCATTTGTGTCACACTTTGTAAAAGTACTTGGACTGTATTTAGAATTTATGTTGCAAGTGGTGCATGTGATCCACTATAAGATTAGATCAATAAGAACTATGACAGCTGAGTTGTGCTTAGCTTGCATTACTTCAATAGGAACACTGTGTCACTGGTCAAAAATAGCTTTGTCTGGTTTGATTTATGAGATTACAGACTCATGACAAGGCGTATTTATACTTTAAGTCCTTTGTTGTCTCAATGAAAGGCACTGCTAAAAGATTAGAGACGCTGTCTGTACTCATGACAGTCACAAAACATATTATTAGGTTACTTGCCAAGACGCTCTGCGCCAGCTTCATATTAAAACTCGTCTTTGTCCTGCTACTCTGTGTACGGCAGTGTTCCTACAGGTGCTGTGAGGTGGCGGTGATCTGCGGTGTACCTGGGCCACTGTGATGGCGCACTTCTTTGCCAGCTCTTCTTTAGCCTCCTCGCTGGGGTAGGGGTTACTGAGGTGCGAGTAGAAATATTCATTCAGGATCTCTGTCGCCTGCTTGTTGAAGTTTCGTCTTTTTCGTCTGCAAAGAGAACAGTGAAGGTTCAAACGGGGATAAAATTAAGTTTAGAGCAACGATAACAACATGGAACTGGTAAGAAACGCTGGGGAACTATCATTACAGAGAGAAGTCATAAGCGCTCTGATCTCAAAATCAAATTTGCTTATTTCTCCTCCAGCCTTTATCCACAAGGTAACAGTTTGGGACTTTTCCACTGCAGAGATGTTTGCTTTCTCTTAAATATAATGGGACGAGACAATCGGGGAAATTGTAAAAGATGGATGGACGTGTCTTTTTTCTTTAGTTAGCCAGCCTCGCCCTCATTGTCTGTAGTTTGACAGAAAGAAAATTGTTCCTCCATAAAATAGCTCATGACAAAGTTTGTGCATTCTTACTGTAATCAGGTCATGACTTTGGAAAGATGCATCGCTGCTGAGTTTTAAAATGTATTCTTGGCACTTACGCACCACAATGCAAGTGTCATTTAGTTCCAATGTATTCATAAGACGGCAGTCATTTCTACAGCGGCCATCTCCAAAACTGAGGAAAAATCTAAAATAAACTGCACAACAACTACAAATGTAACCTTATCCGAAATCTTGGATTCACTTTTAAACATGACATTTCTGCAAGTTCACCCTATTAAATATTGTGGTTGCTTTAATATGGAGGAAGTGGTTTTCAGCACGCCGATACCAACTCAAGCCGGTCATCAGTTATAAGCCGAGCATCCGTGATGTTGGCTTGACACCAGCACGGTCTCTGCGGGTTTATCTGGCCTTGATTTGGATGTACATTACCCCCCTTTGTGAAAACCTCTGCTGCACCAGAAACTTTCAATTTAGCTGCAGCTTTGCACTGAGACACTTTGTCAGGACTCAAGAGAACAATTAGGCCCAGAATTGCTGCACTACAGCTCTGTTTATGAGCATCTGAAGAAAGCATTAGGGCTGGCAATAAAAGCACATAACTGGGTCATAATAATTAAGTCAATATCTACTATTAATTGTGGGGAGATAAAGAAGAAATCACAGTCTCCATTTTTTAAAAGGTTTAATAGCAGTGTTTGCCTTTTGAATATTCAGACATACAGACGTTAAAACCAGCCAGGGTAGGGCTCCGCTTTAAACCGTAACACTGTTTTGGGAATATACTGACTATGACTGCTCTGGATTTGTGTACTTGCTCTGTGATTAGACAGAATTTTTTAAGTTAAGTGTTTTTTTCCCCTTTTAAATATATATGTATAATTAAAGGACAACAATGGAAATCTTATTTTACAGTTTTAAAGTGTGCAGTTTAAACCTAAACCCATTCATTAACATAACATTTAACTCAAGAATTATCACTGGGATGTCAATTAAACGTATCATAAATAATTGTGCATTTGCACATGTCTTTTTTGCATTCATACTCACAAAAAAGAGATAAAATACGCTGAATAGTAATTTGAGTAATCTCTATGTTTGATAATATAATTTCAAATTTCATTGTGGTGAAAATCTGATATTCTGACTGCATTACACCAGCAAATATGGAACAGCTCTAGCATTTATTTTATTAATTACACCTTATCTAGGAGGAATTAACTATTAAATACGTCACTGTTTTCAAGGATAAAGGATATATCTGCAGTATAGTAATGTACAGTGGGTTGATCAATAGTTTTTTTTAAAACAGCTATAAAGTTAGTGAGAATAATAACTAAATAAAGAATTTGCAGGTGACAAAACTAAAACTACAAACTGAAATATGTTACAATGTTCCCAAACGCTTAGAGGAAGTGTACAGTTCAGTAGTAATGCTCTCGATGGCCACGTTTGACATTGTTCACAGTTAAAAAAACGGAGGTCCACGCTTCAATTTTAGAGCAGTTTTAAATAATGTGTCAAAAACGTGCTCTGGTGTCAACAGTGAAACTTGGGTTACAAATTTTTTTCAAACTGCTGACTTTATCAGTCATAACTCTGCATTCTCTCTCTTTATAAGCTTTTGATCACTTTTTCGATCGCTCATGAAAGGTTTGCGTGGTTACGTTGTTGAGATGCAGCTTCACTGAAATAGCTTTTTAAAGCTCACCTGTATTTTTAACAGCTTTAACTGAATTTTATTGCAACTTTATTGTATGTTGCTGTTTTGTGTGTGTGTGTGTTTACACCCATGTAAAACCTCAGCAGGAAATGCTAACACGCATTCTGTCATGCTTTGAATATGAAAATGAATCCAGCGATATCCTGCCAACACCACACCTTGAAGCAGACAGATATCACATGCTGGTGGCTCATGAGTTGACCGACCCCTCCATCTCTTGCACTCATCAGGTCATATCTGCGTGTGCCACGTCTAAAGAGGGCTTTACATAAGCTGGAGGGGAACCCTGGAAAATCTCTTTCCGTGGATCCACCGGTGAGGAGATTTGTGCTAAAATCTCTGTCCCCCGCTTCGAAAGCCTGGATGAGAATATGTAAATGTGCACAGCATGGGCTCTAGCAGCCAGTAGATTAATCAGTGGAGCTGAGCATGGCAGTGCCTCTCAACCAGCGAAAGCTCTTCCTCTCCCTTCCCCTTCGCTGCTGCACCACCACAATCATTTGCAAGAGAATAGATAGGGAGCTTTGTAAGGCAGTGCATGCCTCATTTAAATGTTATGCCTCCAACTCAGACAGTGAGTGAGATTTATCCTTAGAGAAATGTATGCAAATCCAAAGCACGCATCAAAGAGAACAAGCGATTACATTAAAAAAAAGGAAGCAGTTAGTGTTTTGGATCATGCACGAAGCTCTCATTGGCCAGTGTTGCTGGGTATACAAGTCCAAATGGCACCCAGTCATGCAAACCAGTCCAGCATGTGTGGTAAACAGCATGTGTTACACCACATTTATGGCATGATAGGCCTCCTACATCAGCCATTCATATGGATATCAGGCAGAGAAGGAGAGCACACGTAGAGGATTTTGTAATTTGCAGCACAGAGCGTGCCGTGTACGACCTGAACCTGTATGCAAAGGCACACACCTGGCATCGAGGAAGCGGGAGCGCAGGATCATCACGGCCTCGCAGGTGCTCTGTTTGAGCTGCATCTGGATGGCGCTGAACTTGCGGTGGATGATGCTCACCATGCGCTCGATCTCTTTGGGCGAAATGGGTCGCGTGCGTGACTGCTCTCTCAACAGGTTCATCACATGGGTGGTGAACTCGTTACACGCCTGTAGGGAAGATAAACACACACACATAGGATTACGTTCAAGAGCACACTTCACTTAAGGTCAGACAAAACTGCAGACGAGACCTCAATTTGTCAAATTTGCCGCGCAGAGTCGAGTATTTAAAATTCACAAATCGTGCGCTTTTCTTAATGTAGTTCTGGGGCAAGCTTTCTCGCAGAGCCAAGGGGGAATATAAGCACTGATATATTTCATATTTAACAGAAATGGTGATGGCAGTATGTTGAGAGGAACCAATGACAGCTGTTCCCCTCTCAGACACACTTTTTACAGCATAGCCAACCCTGAGAGACGAACATGCCACAACGTTTTATTCATCGCACCCCCCCATGTGACACCAGCCGTGAATCTGCCACGATATTACACTCCGACTCCGCGCCTCTTACTGCCGCCTCTTCTTTATTTCCTCTCCTCCCGTCGATCTCTCCCTGGATTTCGCCGTGTCAGGCTTTGTCTGTGTCTGTCTATCTCTGTGTTCATCTGTCTTACTCGCCTCATCTGAAAGGGATGCTATTGTCATGAATGCATCGGTTATCAAGGCAATGAGAGAAAATCACCCCCTTCCTTTAAAGCATCCCTTCAAGACTATACTTGGAATACACACAGAGGCTGCATATGATGGACTATTCTGGGGTAAAGACACAGTCTAAAGTGAATTCTTACTGACGTGTACTGAGGAAACAGTCGAAGGGTTGCCACTTGATTTAAGAGTGATCCTGCCTCAGCGAGGAGTAAAAAAATCTGGATTAAAGTTCAGGAGGGAAAAGCAGATATAGGAAGATGGACCAGCTCAGCAATATATAATCAGTTTTTGAACTGATTTTGTACTTTAAGTAGAAGGACTGCATCTTCAAAGTGTGCAGAGCTGGAAAACCCTGAAGTAAAATGTGATAAAGTAGTAAAAAACATGTTTTTCTCGTCAAACTCTTGGAACTTCATAATATTCCATTTTCTATCACACATAAACCTGCAAATTGCCACATTTGAGAATCTGAAACTAAGAAAAGTTTTGGTCATTTTACTTGACAAATAAAATAAATCATTGCTTACTAAACATTATTTTTCTATCACGTTTCACACTTTTTAAAATCAAACTGGAACCTCATCAAGATCCATCTTACAAGGCAAAGCTTACAAGCTGCCTTCAAATAGTTTCATCCCCTGCCAAGTCATCCCAGGTGCATCTCCTAAACTTGCTCATCACATCTTATTGCATTCTTTGTTTTTTGTGGTTCACGCATAAATCCGCGAGGAAAGATATACGGACCGCATAAAATAATAGCTACTCGAAGTATAAAAAGTATTAGAACAAGTCTCACATAAAAACAGCATCTCAAGTTTAAAGGGCTCTTACAAGTACATATAAGATGTTTCATTATGACCTTATTTAATTTAAAGACTTTTAAGGATACACTGAGAGCAGCTTTAAGCGGCAGTTAAGGCCATTGTTTAATTAATCGAACTGTAGCTCAATAACCTTGACTCAAACTTGAGTCGCTTCAGGCTTCGCAGCACAGAATATATCACTGCTTCATTCCTTTTTTCAAAGTTTTCAGCAGAACTTTTTCATCTTTTCCAACTGTTGCAGAAATCCTTCTCCCCGCGCTGTCTGGGAATCTCTTTGCTCTGGCAGTTATGTATCATAAAAAATGCCTTTAGAGACCACCGTGCTTGCAGGCCTGAGCCTCTAGCCCTGCTGTGGTGTGCGTGCCAGGCTACAAAAACGTGGAGATGCACGACAAGCTAAAATGGCATTAAAGTGCACAACGTGATGTTGCTTTTGATGTGTCCTGCTGTCACAGCAAATGCACAGGAAACTCCCTAACATCATTAAGCTGGTCATACGTGTGTGTGTGTGTGTGTGTGTGTGTGTGTGTGTGTGTGTGTGTGTGTGTGTGTGTGTGTGTGTGTGTGTGTGTGTGTGTGTGTGTGTGTGCGTGCACTAAAAACACTATTTCAAAAAATCAGTGTGTTATGGTTCTGTGGAAATTCTCTATACGTCACAGCCCTATTTTCCCACTCTGTCAGGTGTTGGTCTAAGGTGCATCGTCTGCTCTTACCTGTTCATACTTCTCCAGCTCTGTGTGGTAGATCTGTCTGATCTGGGTCAGCTTGGCCCTGTAGTCAGAGTGCTCTGCTGAGTTGTCGGCCCCTGCCCCTCCAGAGGCGGCCGCTGCAGCCGCCGCTGCCGCAGAACCTCCGCCTTTCTCCGGTCCGGACACGCCCTCTGCCAGAAGCATGTTGTCCAGTCGCATGAGCTGGGGGTCTGGGGGCTCCTCCTCCTGGGCGCCGCGAATGCTCAGCACTGCGATGACAGGAGAGGGCCAGAGGTCAGTCATAAAGGTCGCACCTGCAGCGGTGTGATGCACCGTAACAAGCTGTCAACCGTGCAGCTGACACCCCTGAGCTGCACCCACACATCCACCAGCTCAGCGTGAGCCGTGCAGTATAACAAAGACCGACACACAGGCTGAGGGAGACTGAAGTCTGCCTCACTGAAGGAAACATGGGGTCTGCTGTAAAAAAGGACCATTTGAAGATGGTGCTGCCTCCTCTCATTTATCTATTCAACTTTCAAATTCAACCTCCTAATTGGTTTCACGTTTGTTTTTCATCCAAAGCTACTTCCACAAATACCCCAAGAAATTAATGACTTTGACAGGCCTGAAGACGATCTATGGAAAGAAGCTCTCATGATCAAATTAGATACACTCCTTTTGGAGACATAAGCTTCTTTGATTTGCATGTTTTAGATATTTTCCACAATTTGTCCACTCTTCCCCCCCCAAAAAAAAATCGCACAGCTCTCCCATCAGGCTTCTGGTCACCCACACTTCCTTTTTTAATCAGCTCAGCTGGCTGCCAGATTCACTTGAGCTCAAGTAATTAGTCCCCTTATTTGGTTAATATACTGACAGAATAATAAGCAACAACTGTTTTGACAAATATTTCCCTATTCTCAGTTTCTAGGTTGTGGAATTCGTTTATTTTTTCTTGGGTTACGTCGTCTTTTTTTTTTTTTTTTTTTTTTTTTTAACATTTTTTAAATTTTTTTTGACAAAACCCGACATCTGAAATAATATTTTGTTTCCTGTTATTTTAGTCAACCTTTCTTCCTTAAATGGATATTAACATTAATTTAAAAACAAACAAACAAAGCAGAAAGAAAACTGCTCTTCCCATTTGATACAGAGTAATCCAAATTCACGGTTAAAAAAGGACCCCAGACTTTTTTAAATAGTCTTTGTTTGTCCTTATATCTTGACGTTTTTCTATATACGAGTAGGTTTGAGATAATTTCTCATTTTTCCAAAACAATGCTATAATCATTTTGGGAATTAAAATCAAAATGGGTACAATTTGACTATAATCTTGCATTTAAATCAAGTAGAAATTGCACTGAGGCAAGTGGAAATTCTTTTAAGAAATATTCTGAAAGTCACTCTGATCACCCCCAATATTTTAAACTTTTCACCAGGACTTTATTTATTCTTTACAGCACTCATTCAGAGTTGCAGCTGTGTATGTGCCTGTGTGGGTTTTAGGTGTGAGCTGATTTCACACCTAAAACAGTATGGTTTAAGTATTAATAGCGTCAGTAAACAATCTGATCAAATACTCCTCTTTGCCACTAGAGGTCTCCCTTGCCATTCTTTAGGACATCCAAGTCCCCACCTTCCATTTTCTGAGGTGAAAACACAGGCTCAGACTCTTCCTCCTCCATCTGAGAACCATCCATTTCAATATAAAATCCCTTCTCCTGTGTGAAGCGTTGTGCTGCTAGCATTCAAATTGACCCCAGAGTGGACATCGAAGGCACTCTGACGGCAGCTGGTGTTACCGTTATCGGACCTAACAGGAGCCCTGACTCTGTGACTTTGCGCCCCTTGAGTGTCGATAGCCATTTAAAACAATACCACTTGTCATTTGTCTCGTTGTCATTGAATGAGAAGGGACAGGCACGGAGCACTTCATTAATTCAGAGACAATAGGAGTGCTTGGTGCATTAACCCCAGACTGCTGTCCGGGTTGGTAGTCCTGGGCAGGGGGTCACTGGGATGAGAATGAAGCCTGCTGTACTTGTAGGGGAAGAGGAGGGGGGCTCCCACATTCACCCCCACCTTTGCCTTTAAGTGGACTGGAAATGCAAATATGGCAACTGTTGGCGAGTGGAAGAGGTCAGGGTTTCAGGCCATAGACTCAGCGGGAGGTAGATTGAGTGTGGGAGGAGTATTGGAGGAGAAATGGCGGCGTTGGGGGGGGGGACGTCTCTTGAGATGGCAAGACAGTACAAACATCCTGTCTCGTTACCAAGACTCTTTCATCACTCCAGTAATGTATAGACAGGCTTAGAGGGGAAAATCTCAGATGGCTTCACACGCGCCTTACCTCCACACCGTCACAACTGCTGCCACGTTATGACCCAATCAAACCTGCTCCATCAGAAACTCTAAACCCGCCTGTCTGCTTTAGTTAACGTACATCAGCAGTGGCCCCGCCGCCGCTGCCGCTCCCACGGCTCTTGAATGCTCACCAGTACAGAGAGGCACTTTTTCTACATTTACCACCTCATAAATGCCGATCTAAAGTGGGTGTTAAAATAGGAGCACACCACAATATCCCATGGACTAGCTGCCCTTTCTGGAAGTAATTTTTAGTAGGAAAACATCTCACAGCAGTACATACTTAAAGAAGAAAAAAGAAGGCTGACAACTTACATTATGGTAACACTGAACTGAAAACAGGTTGCAGGATTTATAGGTCAAGCCATACTGAAACTATCTATCTGAGTTTTAGACGTAAAGAGTTGACTTAAATAACACCTCTTCAAAATTAAAGCCTGTTAACGTGCTGTGTAAGTAGAAGATTGATATTTAAGTGGACCTATTTGATTAATTAATGTTGGCAATGGCCGGTGTTTCTGTTTTGTTACATCATTTTTCCTCTAGTTAACTGTTCAGACGGTGTGATGATGTATTAGACTTTAAAACCACTCATTAACTCATCAGTTATGAAGATGCTTTGTTTCATTAGGATAAAGGAGGAAATGAAGACCAAAATCAGCAAAAAAACAAAACAATGCTTTCTAATGCTGCCTTATTAGTTGGTTAGTTATTGGTTATTATTAATGAGACATTCAGTTTATTCACTATTTATTAAACTGCTAGCAAAGCAGAAGAACACAGCATTAGTCCAGCATTCTCTGCAGCAGCTCTGGTTTCCCAATGACAGTTCATTTAAAGGAACACTGAGAATGTGCTTTTATTACATGAATATCATAAAATGTTGTTAATTTAACAGAAATATTGCTGTTTGGCACAGCTGCCTGAGATTACTGACTACAGTAATTCTAAAACGAATGCCCTGATTAATTTTAAGTGGGAACTGGAATGTCCCCTCAAGTTGGATCTCCAACTCGGAAAGCTGGAGAACCCCCAGCAACCTCGGCTTCACAATCCAAGATGGTCACAGAGCCCCTAAATCTTAGTAAATCTGTGAAACGTGTAATCTGTGCTGCCACTGTTGTGTATTTGCGTCTCACTAAACAAGCCATACACAGAGTACTGTATATGGCAGAGTACAGAGTGTTTTTGAGCAAAAGATTACAGAAGAATAAACATTAGACAACATAATGTGCGACACATCTCTAAAGTGGCTAAGACAAAAACTATAATACAGTTTGGGTGTTTTGAAATTGGCCCAGGACTTTACATTTGGTGCATCTGTAATAAAAATGATCTTTTCAAAATTGACATAAAGCACATGGGACAAGATATCGTTTCCTGCTTCCCAAGTCCAGGAACAAAGAGTAAAAGTCCAGAGAACATCAGCATGTCTTCACAGATGTTTCAGGCAAAAGTCCTAGACTAGATTTCTTCCCTAACCCATAAAATGTCTAGACTGTCAAATGAAAATGGAACATAAAAATTCCCTGTGTCCACAAAAATGATTCAGTTCATGTCTGCCAAGTTCCAGCTTAACATTCAAAGTGTTTATTTTACTTGGCTTGAAGCTCCTCCAACATCAGTCTTAGAAGAGTGCCTGTTGCAGAGAAGGTCATTTCTTAGGAGATCTCTTGGATGGGAAACAGAAAAAGTTCTAGCAGGCTGACATTTTTTCTCTACGAATAAGAAAGGTCATGGACAAATGGAAAGAAAACGACTGCATCCAGCAATGCTGCTTATTCAAAGCCCTGCATTGTGCTCAAAATCAGTAGGTAACGCTGTCTTAAACTGACAATTAACACAAACTCCGACGTGATCCCCAGGCCTCGCTTGTTGACACGTGTATACCTTCGCTAATCAGCCCGCA
This sequence comes from Rhamphochromis sp. 'chilingali', assembly GCF_963969265.1. Lineage (NCBI taxonomy): Eukaryota > Metazoa > Chordata > Actinopteri > Cichliformes > Cichlidae > Rhamphochromis > Rhamphochromis sp. 'chilingali'. The sequence goes on from NC_137931.1 coordinate 31,708,262, forward strand.
TATCATATCCTCCCCTCGTATCCCGGCTCCATTCTTGCTGCTGATCCAGCTGTCTTGGAGAGCATCTGTCAGGAGGGACCCAGGAAGGAACAATGCATTACGCCATGTTGGCTGTGTACTGTCATCCCTCATTGACAGCACATTGTCACACTTACAGTGTCCTCTGAGCTGGGAACAAGCTAAGTAGCTGGCTGCCTATAATATCAGCTCTTCCTGGCATCTTATCGCAGAATCTGATGGGAACTCGCTCTGAGTGGGGTTAATCTGGATTTCTGCATTCATTTTTAATTTAAGTGCCTAATCAGTGCAGTCATTGCCCCGCGATGGGTAGCTTCCCTTACGGTGAGAAAAAACAAAACAAAACTGCAGACCTGCAGTATTTGGAAGTGATTGAAGCAAATGATGATTTATTTCTTCCACCCTGAACCTAAAGCGCATAATTAAAACCATGGAGGGATTATCTCAAACAAATACAATTAATAAGGAAAAGAAAGGGATAATGTGCCTCCATAAAATTGGCTTTGCTGTGGGTCATAATTACACGACTCAGTGAGGGCCACTTTATTGGCTAATGGCAGCCTAATTGATTCATCCTAATGTATTTCGAGCCTTGGGTCTGGTGGGCACTCCCTGTCCAATAGTGCTGGTGAACTTACTTAGCCACCCGCAGACAAACACTGAAGGTTCTCTCAGGGATAAACAATTATCTGTGGATGTGTGTGCGAGAGATTTCCCCCCACTGCTCGTCGACAAGCACGCGTTTTTTTGTATGTCTCTAATGGATGCCATTTCTCTCTTGGAGGTGTTTCAAAGATGGCTTGTTGTCAGACGATGCCTTATTCCCCCCCCCTTCCTGTTGTTGACAAGCAATTCTCTCAAGGAGGCACGCACCAGGCTTTATTGCTTTGCTTATGCGTTAATAAAAACATGGGATTTTTTTTTTTACCACAGTAGCTGTTGTTATTAATGAATTTATGAATCGGATGCACAATAGATGATTTTGCCGGGAAGAAATTACGTATTCATGGTGTCTCTGTGTGGATGGATTGGGAGAGGATGGATGGTTGGTGGTTTTACTGCTCTGTGTACATGCTGAGAGACAAAATGTCACCGGCTGAGAAGACAAAAGTAAACTGGAATGGGAGAACACGACATTTGTTTAACTTCCCAACATCTGGCCTTTTACAAATCAAATCGATATTTAATAAAAGCCAAGGGCAATTGGCTTTTGGAGAGGTGGATGTTTAACTGTCTGGTTGTTTCTCTGGGAATATTTATTTCATTTCCGCGAGGCTGAGGGAAAAAGCTTTTGCTCTTTGAGGGTAAGCTCGGAATATCATGCTTGGAGATGATTAACGTCCTTGTTTGGGGGAGAGCAGCTTGCCTAAACCTCCTCCCGCTCCCCCCACGTTGCTTGTTTTTCAGCGAGCACATGTGTAACATTCTCCGTTTCCCATTTATTAGTCATCCGAGAAGACTGGCTCATGGCCTTACATGAAGATGTCTGTGGGTATTGAAATATTAATTGAACAACTTGCAACAGAGATGCACCATTTCAGAGAGGCTCTGAGTTTGGGGTTGGTCTTAATTGAACAAAGACCAGAGAATAACCCGTCTTCTCCCTCTGAAGGAGAACGAACCGTGGCAAAATGAAAGTGGGCCGGTAGCCTGGGGCAACAGAACTAGTGTCTTTGGAGAAATGCTGTGGAAGGACACAGGTCCATTATAGATTGTCACATCATCTCACCATACTTGATATGATTCAAGAATGTGCGGAATATTAAAATTGACAGCAAATACAAGCCAGATCCAAGTCTAAAAATATACTTTTGAGTCAGTGACAATATTTGGGATTGTATCAAAAGCTTGTCAGGGGATTAAGATTTCTTCCAGGACACTGCCTGCATCTTCGAAATGATTCAGTTTTTTTGTGGCATAACAATATCAGACTCAAAGAGTTACTGCACACCATGCTCTGCAGTCCAGATATCTTATCCTATCAGATTAACAGAGGCAAATGGCAGGCTGTCAAAAAACATTACCATATGTAATCCCCTTCTAGATTTCGGAGGCATGTCGACAGGGACTGTTGGCATGGCAGCCTGTCACGGAGATCGGGTGATTGGGGGGAAGCCTTATGTTTAATTAATGACGTTGGGCTGGTCTGTCATAGTTAGCGAGATGGACGGTAAAACATAAAGGCCTCTGACAGAGATTGGATGCCTTAGTTCAGACTGGTGGAGACCTTTGGAGGCCTCCCATTCTGCACCCAGATACTGTGAGCTGCACTGTTACGTCACGAGGAGCGGCACGGGGAGAGACAGCCAAAAGTGACACTCGATACCGGTCAGGTGACAGCATGCTCAGTCAGATCAACAACTGCCTGGTTTGACATTTTGAAGAGCTCTTTGCCAGCAAAGACTTCAGCCGCTCATGTTTTCAGTCAGTTTTTCAGTGGTGCACAGAAGATAGGGCTAAAAACACAGAGTAAATATGTATTTGGGTTGATACTTCTATTAAAATTCAAACTTCTGCTTAGTTTTGAATATAAAACATCATCTTATCTTTCTATCCAGCCTATCTGATGCCACTTAACTTACTGAGGTTTTATTTGCTCAAGCATTAAGCAAGCAGTCAGCAGTAACAAGAAAATGCATAGAAAACTTCACAATTTAATCAGAGTAAAAAATTCCGGTATTTCTATATTGACTAATTTTCTGTATGCATATGCATGAAATATGGCAGCTACTCTGCTCCAACATCTGTACAGCTACGATGCTATTCTGCTACATGTGCTGCAGACAGAGCTGAGCATACTGAATAATGGAGTCCCTCTGCTGGACAAACTAGCCAGAAAGTTTTCATGTCGATCCACATCCATAACAATTTATTATTAATAAGCAAATGTCAACTGAAAAATGCTGTACATCAAGCTGGCTCTAGTTTACAGGCTATACTGCTGGATAAAACTTTCAAATCATGCTGAAAGGATGAGACCAAAAAAGAAATGCCAGGAAAAACTTGCAGTTATATTGGCTTGTCACTCTGGCCTGGCAGAAATTATTTATGGCAATACGACAGTAAACTGCTGTGGATAATTTTCGTTATGTGTGTTAAGAATTTGCTTTAAAATACGGCCTTATCTTGTACCTACAGAGACGTCGTTTTATTCAAATGATATTCCATTGTAAACTTGGCTGTAGGAACTGTATCAACGGTGTACATTACTGTGTATAAATGAATCATAAAATATAAGCTAGTGTATGCACGGTGCTGAAAGCGTGAGCTAAACAGTAGTGTGTTGTGAATGACGTCTAGCAGAGGGAGTCATGCTAGGACAAGGGACGGATTAATTGCACTTCAGGAAAGTGCCTGAAAAAAACAAGTGAATGCTAATGTCATCATCTCACATGGAAAACTGCCATTTTAAAAATATGGTTATTTATTTGTGCCATTTATTTATGACTGCAGTCACTCAGTAGCCCTTTTTTAATCAGAAACATTCCACCAAGCAAACGCGTCATCGTGACCGACTGTAGTTGAAATCCAGTAGTTGTTAACTTATGTCGTTGTGAAAATATTTTAACTTCAGTAGGTTTTACATTTTTCGCAACTGTAAAAATATTCTTATCTTCTCTTCGCTTGAAAAATAACAACTAGATCATTAATTTGGAGCTTTCAAAGAAAATGCATGTGAGTAAAATCCCTATATTTTTAAAGTAATAAACAGAATGTGGTGTAATCCTGCACTAAACAGTCCTTCTTTAAAACATTACTGTGTGTCGGGTCAAAGCCAAACGCTTTTGCATAATTAACCCTTTCTGGTCAGGCAGTGGTCGAGCCTGTCTGTCTGGATTTGCAGTGACGGGATTGGCCCTATTTGTTTGTATTGGTGCTTCAGTGGACACACTTCATTGTGGTTTTAGCAGTTAATAAATCATAGTAGAAGCCCCCTCTCTCTACACAAGCCTGTGCTGTGGTGGTCCTGTCACAAGGCAGGCACCAGAGCCGAAGCGACAGCTACATGCTAATTCAACATCGGCATAATTCATTATACAGTCGCAAGTGTACTGGAATGGAAAGAGAACCAACATACACCAGGAGGAAGACGACAGGCATCAAACTGTTAAATCCTGCTCTCCTTAAGTCCCCTCTGTTTGCCTTTGTAAGGACTCAAGGATCGCTGCCGGTGATATAAAATTATACTTCATTCATAAGATATGCACAAAAAGTGCTTTGGGATGTGTGAAGAATAAAATTATTTTACTGCATTTACTTTAAATGCATAAAGTCTCGAGATTCATTTTAATTGAGGAAGGTTAACAGACAATATCACAGAGGTTAATGGGCAATGGCGACAGTTAAGTGGCAACTGAGCTCCTTTACTGTGTTGTTAAAAGGAAATCTGCCTTTTCATGAAATATACTAATCTATACAGACACTTCCTGTAAGTCACGCAAAAGCCAGTGTAAAATGACATATCAAAAGGCAGAATGGGAGTTACTGCACTAAAGGGGAAATTAACAAAAAGATAAAGAGTCAATTAAACCGATAAGGCCTCGTGCTCTTCAGAAGGTGAAAACCAAGGGGAGTGGAGCTGACAGCCTTCACATTAAAGCGCTCCGCTGCTCTCTCATCCACCATGTGGTCCCTCTGCTTTGTCACCACCAGTTCAGAAGAGAAAGAAGCAGCATTGTCTTTGTTAGGAAGTCCTGATCGCACACACTGCAATCGTCTACTGATACCACTAATGGAGGGAATTAGAATTGGATCCACCGAGGTCTTAGGGCCACTAATAACACAGCAGACAAAAACTTACCACTTAAAATTTACAGGGGTTTTTTTTTTTTTAGTATATAGTTGTTCTTCTTCTGACATTTTAGAAAAAAAAAGTTTTTTAGCAAAACTAAATGCTTGACCTAATCTCCCAGCATCCAGGATGAATTAGTTCACTGACAGCCTCGGGCTTCCATCTAGTTCCGTTAATATCTACTCAGCCAAGAACGGCGAAATTTACTTTTCCAAAGAATATTTCAGTATATCTGATTAAATTAAACAAACCATCTTGAAATCCCTGTCATAGTTTGAGCAGTGAGATGCAATTTCTTTCATGTCATTTAGAAAAGTTGCAGAAATGTATTTTGTTACTAAATTAGAAGAAAAACCTCAAGCTTCAATCTTTTCATATTCTTCATTGGTTTGTATCCACTGCTGGAGATCATGAGGTGCAGACAAAGTTTGAGCTCTTTTTACATGGTTGCATTTTCAGCTCATCTGCACAGTCTCACGAGGTTCTGACCCACAAAGTGTAGAAACATGTATAAAAAATTACCCCTCCCCACAAACTTCTTGTGCTGGGTTAAGAATACCAAACAAATTCAATGTTCAGTGTAGGCAATTAAGAGGAATACCATAAACTGCTGCCTTGAATTGGCTTGGAGACAGTATTATGTCATTAAAAAGGAGCTATAAGAGGCAACTTTCAATGAGAACAATGCAAACAAACTGTAGTGTTTTAGATGATCATAACGGCTTTCTTTGTCTGGAAAAAAAAGCTTAAAAGTGAGACCTGGTTTATTCTTTAGCCTGCTTGTCTCGTTGCCATGTGGCATACAAAGGAGTGCACTGTGTTCCTATTGGTCAGCTAATGGACTTGTGGTGAAAACTGATGCCAGAGAAGATAACTGACTTTCTATTTTTGCTGTGGGTGGCATGAGGATTCAAAGATGTCCTCTATGATACTCTACATGCGATCATATGCTGATGCAGCCATTATGATATAAAATACCCACTGGGTTATTAAGTCCTGCTTCAGTGACTTGATTTGTAGTATTATGGCTGTCAGTATCCTTCTTTTTCTTTTTCCGAGTTAGCAGTGGCCATATTTGGTCAAGTGGGTGAAGTGTTATTAGCAGAGCCTATTGAGTTTGGTTTGGAAGCTGCACACATAAACACTGCAGGTATGCCCCTGTACTGACTTAGACAACTATTCAGGACCTCTTTGTCAGATAACTGCATTAAAAATGCACCAAAAGACACCAGTGCTTAGTGACTTAAACCACCGACAGCAGACAGCTAGTGACTACAGCTGGTAGTGTTAACACACTAATATCAATTAGAAAAGCAATGCATTAATATTGTTCTTAATTTATTTATAACTTTTGTGAGATATAAAAAGATTAACCCTTTATGCTGTGTTCAAGAAAGTGTAAATGACCTCCAAAGACTAAAAAGTCATTTTTGTACAAGCCTGTAAAATTTTTACTTATCCTGTTGCTTTGCTGTGTCGCACAAAGCTTTAATATATTCTATATAACACCTTAGCATAATTTATAAAATACTCAGCCATTTTATAATGGTGTACCTTTTGATCATGTGCTTTCAGTTCATAAGTATTCGATCCTGCATAAAATTAAACTGACAAATATCAGTAACAAAAGGCACAAATATAAGCCCATCTGCTTGGGTTCACTCCAGTGTGGAACTTTTTCATACGACACTTGGATGGGTAGCAGTTAAAGAGCATCCAGACAAGTGTTCTAAGTGTCCCTCATGAGACACTGAGCGTCCAGCAGCATGCACCAGACTGGGGCCATCCAGGGCCTCGGGCACTGTGTTGACTGGGCCTGCCATGTCATTAACAGTCGCCTTGATCTGCTCCACCTTATTAAAACCATTCCTTCAGGAGAGCAGACGAGCATGTCACAGTGTGAAACCAGGCCAAGGAGGGAAGGTGACCACACTGCCACCCTGAGCTTGTGCGGGAGGGGCGGGGGTGGGGGGGTACAGTGCAGCGGCTTTGTTGTCAGCCTCACCGCGGACCCCCTGATGTCCCTGTGATTCCCTTGTCAGTCTGTGTTAATAGAACTCCCAGTGGTTTTGCTCCTTCACATTCTTATCTCCTGTAGCAGGACAGTCACACGGCCCAGCAGTGTCTGTTTAGCCTCAGCTGACCAGACACAACTGCTGTGTTGAATATTGACAACGCCTCTCCTGTTACTAAGAAACATGCTCCCGCTTCGGTATGCCGAGACTTAACCAATCCCCACATATGTTCAGTGAAAACCAAACTGGCACCACACGACCAGAATTAAGTATTATTAGAGGTTGACTTCCTTATACTGGTGAACTCTGGAGTTAAAAAGCTACATCAGAAATGCACAGAAACCCGGGACTGAGAGGCCTGGCAGCTTCCAGCTCTGTCCCATTCCATCTATTTGACTACACACAGTGATGTGTGGCATGTTTCTCAGAGCACAGCTCTCCTACCGCCAGCCAGTTTATGTAAAAGTGATTAACAGTAATTAATCCTTAATCACCATGATTAGCCAAGTCGCAGTAAATTAAGCCACATCTGGAGCAGCTGAGGGCTCGTGAGTGGCAGCAGGCATGCTGAGTGTAAATGCCACTGTTTACTGAGGTCTACCTGAAACATCTGAAAGCAAACAGCACAAATATCACCTCAGTTGCCTTGTTTGGGCTTTGTGCCTTTGAGAACTGATGATATCCTTTGAGTTTTGTAACTTAAAAACAAATTCAGTCCACAGATATCTGTGCTGTACAATGTAATTCAACCTACCGCACTATTCAAAAATGGGTTCACTAACTGAGAAATCTCTCAACACAATGTGATAACAAAGTAGCTTTCAGAGGCTGCTAGTCATACATCACAGTTTAAGTTTTATCCGCCTAAATTACAATTAAAAAGGATTGATAAAGATGCTGTAATAAGCGGGACACTATTAGAAGTGACAAAATCATTTAATCTGTTGATGAAAATGAAATTAACTGGCAATAAATTTGATAAATTATCCCACGTCCATTTTAAAGCATAAATTATTCACAGCGTCTGGTTCCAGGTTTCTGCTTTTCCCAGAGTCTTCACTGATGTTTGAGGCCAACACAGTGAGTCTCACACTGGCTTACCAGGAGTATTTTCCAAAAACACATAAAATAAACAGTAATTTTTATAAGGATTCCTTGAACTGTGACCAAGTGAGGCTCTGTGTGAGAGCTGAAGAGTAGTTTCTCGCCACAAATCAGCAATACGGCATCTTTTTCTGATTTTGGTGATGCGGCTAATGTGTTATCAGTCAGTGTGACAAACTTTGTAATTCTGCAGCATGTAAATGTCAATGCACCTATGAACATATGTGCAGGAAACGCTTCCGTTCTAGTCAGCTGAATGTCACCTTGGCATTTTTGACATGAAAGCTGCTTTGAATAAATTATACTACCTTAAAAAGTCAAACGTGTAACTACAGGAAGTGACAATGAAGTTGAGGAAATGGATTGTTAGGCACTTTACATTCATGGTGGGGCTTTTTGGTTGAGCATTAATCGCTAAAGTTAAAACAGACAGAGGTGTAGGAGCGTGGTCGTAGTAGTAGCTGACCATAATGTTACAATTTTAAAAACATACAAAAGACATTCATTGGGATCTTTTCCTGCTTCTTTCATACTTTTATTTGCAAAGACTATCTAGTATAATTATATTATTATAACATTAGTTGTGAATAAATTATGTAATAAATTTGATTAGTTAGCATACAGCTAGCATCGTTTAACAGGACTACATTTATTAGTTTTCGTCGGTGCAAATGAGACTTTTTCATATGATTTAAAAAAAAAAAAAACTCATCTAGGTGGTACAAAAAAGCCTCAATTACTTAAACGGTTAACTGGGTTTAGCTTTGAGCATCTACAATAACTACATAGAGAGCACATGATATTTTATCTGTTTTGACTGTGTGAAGTGGCTTTGTGGAGCAGTATTAGCACTAATGTAAAAAAGCGTTGTGAAACAGCTGAGCTTCCAGTGACGGAGCATGTAATCACAAACCAAAGCAACATATCTGATGTTTAATGGTTATAAAAGTAGAAACTTTAAATTGGGAAGGTAATATGCACACAAACACATAAATATGACTTCAAAAATATAATTTTTGTGTTGTGTTGTTAAAGCATAATATATTTACATGCCAGTAAAACACTGAACAGTGATTCAACCTATACATTAAATATCGCAGTAACATATAACATGTGCGGCTCTTTAATTACGACTATGTCAATTATTTGAATTAAAAAAAAGAACTTTTGGATATTTGTATTTTTGGATTTATATTTTGCAGGACGTACATGGCGACTAAAACCACTTTTTAAGAAACTGACCTCCTACATCTTCCATAAACAGACACCAGAACAGATTCTCCACATTCACAAGGACGTGCAGGCAAGCACAGAGTCCACAGAGTGCCTGCCCCTGTGTGTACCCGTGCTGAATTGTTGATTGGCTGAGTTGCCTGAAGATGTCTCGGGTGTAGCAGCAGAAGCGGCGGCGCCTCTCTGTGGCTTTTTTCCTGCCAGATAAATGATGCAGGAGGACTGGTTGTGTGCCGGGAAACTGGTTCCATCACACCGGGTGTGCTGTGTCTCTTAGCCCAATGTTTCTCTTGTGCCCCCCTGGAGAGATTTCTCCCTGCGCCCCAGTCTCTCCCTGTTACACAGCTCCAGATTAATTACACACTTTAATGAGCTGAATTATTAATGGGGCTCTTACTTGGCAGTTTAAGGAAATGCAGAGGAGAAGATGCCGTTGAGCATCGGGAATCGGGGCTCTCATTAAAACATCACACAACGCCTTTGGGACCAGTGTTATTTAGCCAAAGAAATAATAGGATTTGGTATTTTACATATCAGGAACAGTGAAGCTACTTGAGTGTGAATCCACAGTGAGAGATAGCAAGACGTGCCCTGCAGAGGCCCGTGCACAACATTATGTCATTGAGACTGCAGGCCCGAGGAAAATGAGAGCCACAAAAGAGGCTTCCTTTCTGATTGTTCAGCACAGATGGGAGCAGTAATATCTGAAATGAGGTGGACTAAAGCAGGAGTGAAATGAATAAAAAGAGAAGCAATTTCTAGGTGAATATGTCTTATTCTTCTCTCCTCCAAAAAGGAATGGTTTTTCTCTGGAACGCTTACAGCAGCGAGAATGTTCATCAAAATCAGGATTGTGGGAAATTCTCATTATGAAAGCTGCAAAAAAAAGCTGCAGGAAAATGAGATTATTCACATGATATAACGCATGCTGATAAGAGAAAATCCCACAGTGAAGAGACAGGAAATGAAACCAGGAAACAAGTTCCAGGGTTGTTCCTGAGTCTAAATTTATATTTCTGCTGGAGCTAAATTCAATCACCTCACTATTTCTATGTATGATATGCATGCAGGTATTTGTGTGATGTCTGTCTATTCAATAAGATGTTACAACATTAGCAATATTGTACAGCTCATATATCCAATCTGACAGTGCTGTGTAAGAATAGAAAGAGGCCATTTGTTCTCTAAGTGCACTTCAGTGTATTCAGAGCTATTTTTTGACAAAGCATCTTTATCAAGAAAATGTTCATATTTCCGATGTCATGATGCGTGTTTATCAGACAGGTTGTGCTGCACTAACATTCGCTGCATGTCTTGGGAGCAGCAAACGGCTTTCACACTCGCTCGTGGAATCCACACTAGGATCCCAGGGGATCTCTCTCTGTTTGTGTACAAGCTGCTGCCAGAGATGACTGTTCCCGGTGTTTGGGAGGAAACAATAACAGGCTCATTGCACAGTCAGATTATATTACAACCCGGTGCTCTGCATGGCTACGACTCTGAATGGATTTTGGTTTTATTGCCACATTTGAGAAGACACTTCAGGAAAACTGAAGACAGAGCATCTGACAAATAAGATTGAGATCTGAGTGATGATTTCGCTTCTGCGTCTGAGCAATATTAGCACAAGCCCCTGATTAGTAATCACCGTGAAGAGTAATCAGATGACCCAGAATGGCCTGGGTGACCATGCAGGCAGGCGTCTGGATGGGACGGTGCTTTTGTGCAGCCGTGCAGCTCCAGACACAAAGCCCTGGGGACACTGCTACCACAACACAGTGAAACGCAACCACACAAGTTGAGTGCTGGGGATTTTTAAAAAAATGACCAAGCAGCTCATTACGTGGGCCCTTTTTGGGTCACGGAGCAGATGCAAATGTAGGTCAGAAGGAACCCCTGTTGTCAATCAAGAAAGAACAGAGAACAGGTTGGAGTAATAGTAGAGGACGGAGAGGGTGTCTCCTTCGGTGAAAGATCGCGCCTGCTGCTCTTCACAGCCCATCCCCAAGGACAGAGGGGATCAAATCATCCACAGACGAGAGGAGTGGTGTTAAGCTTCAATGAGGAAACTTAATTAGACTCTTGCTTGTGAGGTTAATTTGAGCTAACCGACGCGAGTAAAAAAGCATTAACATTTTTCTGTAGCAGGACTGGTCCAATATCCAGCTCTGTCTCCAGCCTCGTGTCAGCGTGCCATATATCACCACCGCACCAATAAAGCCTGTATCCTGCACGGTTTGCAGTTGGATGATGAGGCTGGTGTGACCTACATGCTGCAGACCTCCAGAGAGTCCAGGATCTGACTCCTCCAGCAGCCTGACAGGGAGTAAACTGCACACGTTAAGTCACCTTGAAGCAAGATTCGCTGTCACATTTCCATGCTTCAATTCCTTTAAGATGACTTGTGTTTTTTTTTTTTGTTGTTGTTTTTTTACCCCTCTTTGAGTGCAGAAACACTTAAGTGCATCATCTCCTCTTACTCTTACACTTTTGGCCAATTCAGGCTCCTCTCGGAAAATCTCGGCATGAGCAGCAGCAGCAGCAGCTCCTCCAACTCTGTAGCACTTCATTTCACCTCACACTGAGCTTAGATGCAGCGCTAACTGCCTAGAGGTTGACACTTGTCTGAATAATGTTATGCTAATGCTCTAGTCTACCTGTATTTACCCCTAAGTGCAGCAAGCAATCTGTTGATTGCGAGAAAGCAATTTTCCTGAAAGAGGGGGAGAACGGGCTGCGAGAAAGACTGAATGAGAGGGTAACAAGAGATCTTCTTTAAGCTGCGGCAAAAGCAATTTACAGAGGACGACAATTTTCTCTGGCTGTGAAAGGAGTGCTCTCTCTAATTGTGCCTACGCAGAGCCATCAAGATGGGGATACAGAAAATAGCAGAGCAAGGCTGCACGTATCCCACAGCAACTTAGAGGTATAAGCAGAAAACAGGCTATAAAACCCCATCCCTTTTATTTAGACAAGGATGGGTTTTTTTTATTTAAATGAACTGAGATGGCCATTCATACATAAAGAATAGCTCCCATAAATGCAGGCTAAGACTAATTATGTTTAGGTGCTACATTATATATAACAAACTACAGCAAACATGATGACATGTATAAGAGAGAATGGCTTCCATTTCGCTGCTCTCGTTTCTTTTCTCATAATGCAGCTCCAAATGCTATGATGATGAATGGGGACATTGTCCTTTTAATTTGTTTGTTGGTCCTTGTGTTGCTCGAGAAGGCAGATGTAGAAATTAATTGCTCTTTCTGACAGGGAGCGGGGCTGGTGTTTGTGTAAATGTGTGTATGTGTGTTGGGGGGAGGTTGAGAAGGCTTCTAAAAATAAAGCGGCAGAACCGTGTGTGTGGTGCCAGATTGGGCTCAGAGCTGTGCTCGTCTCGCTCTGGCTCGACTTCTATCTGCCCGTGTGATAAAGCTGCTAACAGGCCTTTATCAGAGAGCAAGGGGAAATATGCTCCTGCCAGATTAGGCCCCAGACTCTGCCAAGGTTATAAACAGCCTGTTATCTGTGTCCCAAACAGAGTAATCCACGCTCTATCAGCACCCAAACATATGGGCCACACAGAGCAGAGATAGCCACTGATGGACACTTGGTTTTAATTGCAATGAGAGCCAGCGGAGCATCTCTGGGTGAGAAAAAGGACATAAAAAAGGTCTGTTATTGTGGACATCTCCCAGGCCCCAGAGTAGCTGGCCAACATTCACAAAGCCCAACCTCGACCTTTCTGCAATGCTGCACCTGCTCTTCCCTGTGCGCCGAGGCGATATCATGAATGAGCAGGGCAGCATCACTGTTACATTTCCAGGAATCTATTAAACCCCTGTTGGATATTTGTTTCCCTCTCAAATTAATATTTTCCCTTTTCATCCCGTGTCATTTGGTGTCTTTGTGCATTTCTCCAGCATGCTAAATTAGATCTTGGCAGCAGCAAGTACGCATTAATTTGGTTAGGCGCTGATGGGCTATTTTCAGTTCTCGACACAACACGGGCTATTCTTCAGCCGAAGCTTCGCAAAACATCAGTTCTCAGATGCACTCTGGCTCCCTAATCAATAACAGACTTAAACTCCCCCGGATGCAGCCTTGGTAAACAAGAGCCACTCAGGCGCTCTGTCTTTCAACACAAAACGCACACTCAAACGAGCTCAGAAAAAGTCTGAGTGAAGTGAGGACAGCAGACAAAGATGATTGAGTGTGAACTGAGTCTTAAAGCCCTGCAGGAACCATGTAGTGCTTGTGCTGAAAAGGCTGCCGTTAATATGAGCTATTATCTATATTTCAGACACCAAAGAATACCTCATCTTTTTATTCAGCTTGTTTTGATGGGCTGCTAACTGACGTTTGGACACTTGTTAGCATAGACACAATGCAATGACGTAGCATCTTAGAAATGTCATGGATGACCAACAGGAAACTGTTTACACGTCCCGCAGAACAAAAACGAAGATTAGCATTAATTTAGTGTCATGATTTTGTTCAGTATTAACTCATTTCTACCTCCTTTTTGATCTTCACCATCTCCCGAGCTGCTAAATGCTCCACCTTGGGACGAAGTTGGTGAGCACGTAGCTGAGTCAGGAGTCAGGACCACTAAAATCAAAAGACATTAAATCTTTCCATCTGTAGTACTTTATATTTTGCTGCATAGTTCTGGGATCTTGCTCCTTTTCCACATGCAGGTCCAGACGACAGGAGAGCACACGTTTCCGCCCTTCCGTGCGCATAAGGGAACATAAAACCCACCTGGTGTAAAACAGAGCAAATTTATCACTGAGTAGCAGGGGTGGAGGTGGGTTGCAAAGTGGCTTGCAGATGCAATTGCAGGGAGGCAGGTTAAATAGGGGGCCCACTGTAAAAATTGCCAGTTACGTGATTGGAGGGCATCAGCTGAGACGTCAACTAATGCGGGCTTTAATTAAGATCAGCTGATCTGCTGCAACTGCCTGAACGAATAAATAAACTTCTCTGTAAAGATGAAGGAAACTGCAGATAATTGTTAGTCGATTCACGGCAACAAGAGAGCCCTTTGACGTTCCACCCAGTCATGTGATCCACTATTAATATAACTATAATTGACAAGGGCAGTTTTTAGCATAATTGCTTTGACAAAACAGGAAATTATGCTGCCCTTTGCCAAATTTATGTACAAAGGATCCCATAAGTTTTAAGGTAGTATTTAAAAGAACTTTTCACCATCTAACAACACTGCATTCTGTCTGCATCACTTTGACGATCAGACATTCACATGCACTTCACTGTGTGACGTGTAGGTCATAAAAGAGCTGGACACTTTACATCTTTTCATTGTTGCTCGGCTACGCGAAGCACTTTTCATGCCTACGACGCTATCAGCATCTCCATGAAAATGCATCATTCTTCTGTTTTTTTTAAGCATTACCATATCTCCACCTGCCCTCATCCTTCTATATAATAGCAGTGTTTTCATACTGCTCTCCACTGTGGCCACTGGCAAACACATTTGATATCAGATAAGGTTGCGTGGCACATCTGAAAAAACTATTTGTGAAAGACCGCAACATGGCTCTTCCCAGCTTCCAGCTGCCATTACTGGAGCACTTCGAAGTAATTTAAGCTCAAAGATCAAATGGTTTTGACCTAATTGCATCTTGGGAGTTGTAGTTAATGTTCAGTTTTTAAATACACAGTCTTACACTTTGATTGATGTTGCTTTCAATTTAATGAATTCATTAGAAAAAGTTTTAAGTACATCTAACAAAGCTAGTTCTCTAAGCTGTGTGGGTAAGCTGCAAACACATTGCCTTCTTTGGGATTAACAGTTATCTGAATCTGAATCTAAAGTATGACCAGCTGCAGCACTTGTAATTGTAATGACACGGTCAGACATATTGCATGCATTGGTTTTAACTGCTTGATACACTTATGCCAGTATGGTTCCAGATTTCATCAGTTGTGTTGAGGAAATGTTACCAGTGTGAAATAATGACGTGAATATATGTATTCAAAATATAAAAAATGTATTCTTCCTTAAAAAGGATTGCATTTAACTGATGTAGCCCATACGAACTGAAAAATGCACTCAAGCGTTACCTCGTGTGGATGCATGTATTCCTACATTGCAGCTTAGTTTTGGCATCGCATTATAAGAAGCTATACATACAGCGAGTTGCGAGCTGTAACGAGCAGCAGCTCCTGCGTTAATGAGGACTGAGGTAAATCTGGGAGAGATTTAGACCCTCTACTAGTCTCTGTCTCCTCATATAAGCAGCAGCCTGCTCTTTCTGTCAGCAGAGCTGTGATCTGAATACCTCTGCCTTCATAAAAGATTCAGGCTATATTGACTTCCTACTTTGGTTTCCCCGCAGAGCCTACCTCCCCGCTTCCTTTTAAATTCTGCTCTCGTGGCTAAGGATGCGCACCTGCCTCAGGAAAGAAAGAAAAAAAAAAGTCTCCGGCTTAACATGGTGCTTTTATAGCCTTTTCTGAACCACATCTAGAAGATATCATTCACTATGCAGGATGTATACGTCTCGGCTCGGTGCATCATGGGAAGATGACCCTGAAAACAAAAATAAAATCCTGTATATCTGACAAGAAGGTCCTGGCTCTTATTGCTGTTTAGTTAAATGTACTAATCACACGGCTGTTACAGGCTTACAGGGTCAGTTGGGGATTACTGGCATTATAAAATGCCGTATCACATCTGCTATGCTAAATATTGATATATCATGTTCCTTTTATTTCAGCATCTGTTACCTGCTCTTTACTGCACATCATTACAGACACCGGCTGGGCTCATCTGTCTCGCTATACAATATTTCAAAGAAAACCTACACAAAAGGGCACAAAGTCTAATAAATTCCTCATTTTATATACTGCTCCCAGATTTCTTAGTCCTGTCTAATAAAGTTTTAAATGTCATGAAGGACCTATAATATGGATAGTATAAACTAGAGCCAAGGAAACCATACAGTGCTCTGTCCCGTATCTTTTTATCCAATAAAGTTTTATATCTTTGAATCAACTATAAAATGGTTTTGAAATAGTCAACAAGGGGGTAATTGGGCGATTTTATTGTTGTGGTGATCTGTCCCAACAGGCTCATTACTCTTTCCTGACAGTAAATGAGAAAACTGTATAGAGTAGTCTTTCAATAAGCCTGTGCAGTCTGAATTACACTAATTAAGATGTATTTAATTTGTCTTGCAAAACAAATGAAGTGAGAAAAAAGCAAAAATCAATGATATGTGATAAGGATATGGGCTCGGTTGGTCGCTTATCTTAAATCTTATATATATCTATATAAGAAAGGCTGGATTGAAGCAGCGCAGCATGTTTTTGACCTCTAAAAGCAGCGATAACCTTCTGCCCAGGATCTCTGAGTTGAAGTGGTCGAACAAACAAAAGCAGACCAGCATCTCCAAGGCGCAGCATTTCACACTTGGGTAGAGGCAGAGGACGGGCCTTTAATGACACACACACACTCCCCCAATCCCCCCACCCCCAGTCACCTAGAATGAACACGCTGTGCTGGAAATAGACCGGAAACTCTGCCTCCACGGAGGCCAGAAACCTGGTGATGCCTGCCTGCCAAACAAATCCTACCACCCTAGCCAGAGACACACACCCCCCCTCTCAACTACATCTCAATCATCCAAACCAAACATGATCGAAGCATGTTATCCGCTGAGTTATAATGCAGACACCAGCACTGAGCAAAGTGTGCACACACTTCCATCAGCTGATGTGCTGTCCACTGATGTGTGATAACGTTGTGGATGGCACAAAGCCCAGACTTGAATTTTCCTGTCGTGTTGTGTGCAGCTACCAACAAAACATTACACTCGCTGTACAACAAAATCCTCATCAAAGCAAAGAGACTATTTCTGTAGCAGTGCATCTGCTCACTTTTAAAATCCAGGCTGTGAAGTTTACAGTTAAATGAACAAATTTCGCAATATCACAACAGATATCTGAGACTATGTTTTAAACCTTTTAAAATGAACTGGCCATTAATACTGAATGGAAACTACTTTAAGGGAGCCCGTGCAGTATTCAGTATAAGTTTCAAATTATACACACTGAAACAATAACTCGGTTACAGATGAGCCAACTGACAAAAACTGGGAAGTATTTTAAAAATCATGCAATCATCAAATTACATTTAAGTAAAAGTGCCAAAAACTGCCTAATTCTAGCTTCTCGATTTTAAGGGATTTGTCTCAAGAGGTTCTAAAGTGAATCTATTTATTTTTTGAATTGCAATAAAATGTTTGATTGGCATAATCTGGTTTGCAAAATAGCACAAAATAGTGAAAAATGCCCTCAAAAGTGAATGCAATTAAAATCCTTAAAAGCCTTTCCATAGTTGGTAGTTTCATAACACTTGAAACTACCAACAACTAAAATTATATTATTTAAAAAGACTAAGTTAAGGCATTCCCCTGTTGGCTTAACTTCTCATGTCCTTTGTTGTTGTTGGTTACACTATTTTAACATGTTCTAATAATCAGTTGACACCCACACAGCAAATGTAACTGATGATAATTCATCGCTCGCCCTAAACTAATTATTTGTATTTCAGGTCAAACTTCTTCTATTGTTCTTCTGTTGTAACCTTGTTCTGTTAGTAAGGCTGCATACTTTTAACTGGTTTTTTTTGGACTGGTGAAACTACACATGCAGTGTTTATGCCTGGGTGCCCACTGAAATTACACTTATTGCAGATAATGTTTCAAAATAACTGCCAAAATAGGTGCTCAGAGGGGGTTTCAATATGGCTGCCAAGTGGTGAGATTTGCTTGTGGAAGGAGTTTAGTACTACAGACACATTTTGATTTGCACTAAGCACTCAGCTCCAGCTTTTTCTAAGCAGTTATTTTTAAGATTTTGATTTCAATCACTATTTCCATCGACCTTTTTTGCACATTTAATATGACATGTAGGTTGCTTATATAGTATTAATACTGAGTGCATTCTCACTGATTGCGCTCCTTGCCAGTAAAAGTGACATGGCTAGTTTGCTGCTTGGAAACAGGCCATTTCATACATAAAGCAACTCACCTGTGCCTCTGTGCAAAGGCTCCCAATATTAAATTCCACCTCCCAAAATGGATCCAGCCCCCCCTCCCGCCACTCCCGCTCCGAATTCCCTGGCTTCCACCAGTCTGTTATGACAAAGGGAGTAAAGGCAAGCAGCACTGGGGTAAAGGCTCCAGTCTCCTAATGAGCTTCTCTGTTCCAGTATGTTGCATAAACCCATTACCTCCCAGCACATTACCTCATTCATTTCTTATATGTGGATAGCTCTCCTCTCCCAAGAGCATGGCATTTCAGACACGGATCGTGGTATACTGCATGAACATACACACTTGTAAAGTCTCAAAGTAAGAGTCTATAATGTTTCTATTTCATATAGCTATTGAGTTGACCCTGAGATATCAGCAAAACACAGAGGGGGGAAAAAAGAAACTCCACTGGCAGGAGATCTATTATTCGGAGAAAAGACAAAGAGAGAAAAACAGAAAGAGAGAAGGAAAGAAAATGTCTCCTCTTGCAGTAGCATTATCTCAGTATGTGGCAACTATTGCAGTGTGGGATGAAAGACACAGGAGGGAGAGAGCGCCACTGTGCCTCAAGCTAATCTGTGGATGCAATCCAAGATGATGGGGTCCCCAGATTATCGTGCAATTTGTCTGATGGTTGAGTTTAGTAGGTTCTCAGATAAAAACAGGGATTTCAGTAATGAACAATTCTCAAATTATAGCTTGAACAAATAAAGCAGATGCTAAACAACACTAGGGTTCAGAGGAATTTCGGGGCCTTGTAATGGCACACATGATAAGTATGGAACAATGCACATTCCTCAGCTCTAATTTCACCAATAGTCATGCATTTCTAATCGTGTCTACTTTGCCATTTTCTTTTTCAATCACTGCTGAACAGCGGTCGCTTCCTACGGTCGTCTGTATCGCATTACTAGAAAAGGAACAGATTTTGCTCCTTAAACTGCTGGAAGTCTTTAAGCATCTAGGCAGGACAAACAAATCCATCAAAGAAGAAGCAACTGGAATTTCCCCATTCAGCAGATGAACAATTTTCATTCACTAATTATTTTCAATGGCAGTCACAATCACTGTGATGGAAAAAAAAAAACCATTCTGCAGAATGTGTTACTGGAATGAGTGGGATTACGCTATTCGAGCCCTTGGAAGGCTTTTAATGTGAAGCAGCTAAACAGGAAGTATTGCAGTAAAAAAGATCAAAGTAGTGGTAGTAACTGAAATTTCTGTGTTTTTAGCATAAATAATGTTTTCATTTACTAATTATTTCTAATTTTACCTTGCAACTCTGTTTTATCCAAAACTCTTCCATGAGTCTTCCGATTGCAAAAGATGGGCATTCGTAACGCTACATTTTGAAGACTAAATATTAGCATTTTCACCATCACCTTGTTGGTTTTTGGAGCCAGAAGAAGAGGGCGGGGTGTTGCCCGCTAAGTTACCCATTAATGCTAGCATGCTCAACAAAACTGGAGCACAGATGTCTGGGGCATTTGTCAAACAATTCAAATAATCAAATAGTCAAAAGTCAAATAACGCCATAAAAGTGTTTGAGTGATTCAAATGACTGTAGTTTAGCACACAGCGGTCGAGTCCTGCTCTCTATGCTAGCTTGTATTTCAGTTTAGCAGCCATGTCTCCTAAAATGTTTTAAATGAAGGACTTTTTTTTTTTTTTTAAATCGTTTCTGTACAGTTGTTACTGTGCAAAGGTGAGATTAGCCACAGAGGTCAAATCAGTTTCTTGTCTGTTAACATTTTTCATAACATTGTGAATTAATATGGGGATTGGTTTTTGCACCCAGCCTCTTGCAACTTGGTTATATCCAGCACATTTACAACACTGAGCAGGATGTACTGAGAATTAATTCTGGAATAAAAATGAAAAGAAAAGAAAGACAGAGAGCGATTATAGGAAGTTATTATGTTGTACTGATGTAAGTAGTGCTATTTGTGTGCGGAAAATGTATTTAAATATATAAATATACTTGTAAAACAGGAAATACTAAGACTAAAGCTTGTCTCCGTAGCTCTCATGACAATTTACGCCATTATATTCAGGCACAGAATCATCAACGAGACACACGTCTACCTTAAAGAGACGCAAATGTGCACATAATCTTTCCAAAGTCTTCGTAAGCATGTATAACACACTTTGACCCACGCTTGTGCAAATCAAAGATATGACCGGCTTTCATGTAACAAACCACTTTAAAGAGTGTTGTCTTGATTGATTGTGGAATCACAATGAATAAATCTTGTCAAATATCAATTAGGCCATACTAATCCTCTGTCTTTTCCCAACCAGAGAATATTTATGCCCGTGGAAGACAATATTAAATTACTGCGACAGCCGCTGCTATTCACAGCAGCTTCACATGTGCCGTAAACTGAGAACACGCGTGTTAGCTCGCACTCTCAGAAGCATTTATTCAAATTCTCCAACACCTTAGCGGGAGATCGGGCGAGTCTTAATTCCAGCTCCGTGTCAGAACACTTTATTTTGTCGCCATAAATCAAAAATGATTCCAGAAACAATGGGCCTATTTCTCAAGCGGACACCGGCTCGTTCCATACTGCAGAGGGAGACTGTGGCTCTGAATAAAGCACTCAATATGGCACAAGTGTTCACATGGATATCAATATTTAATCAGAGTTAAAGGCAGCTGCAATTCACAGAGACAATAGATGGGAGTTTATATGGAGTGCCATTGCCATCAGCCAAACCATTTTTGGAGTCTGCATGACTTCCTTGGCACTTAAATGGAAAAAATAAACAATGATCCAATCAAGGCCAAGTGGGGATTCTGTACCATGTTCCTGAATGCAATAACTAAATCTTCCTACATTACACGTGATGAAGAGAATAACGTGAGATCTTGTCTTGTACTTAGTTGATTCATCGCTCATATTTACCACTTCTATGGCAACGAGCACAGAGGACACTGATGTCTGTTGTCGATGTTATTGTTTGTCAGGCTGAGTCAATAAGTAATGTTTCAATCTGAGCCATTTGGACTTCGTTAGAGGGCCGATCACAGCCCTCACACATCAATCAAAGGAAACACTGTGAGCAAATGTGTCCCCTGTTATAATTGGATGCAGCACTTTTTTCTATCACACAGTGACAGTGTACGCAGCGCTGGAAAACTGTAATGCAAGCCGCAGTGAATCATTCTGTTTGAAGCAGGAATGTCTGCAATATGAAATCCATATGAATGTTTCAAAACCTCCTCCAAGTTTCCATTAAAAGAAAAAGAATCTTCTAATAAACTGCCACAGAAAATTGTCACCATCTTTCTCCTCCTTCTAAAGGAGGGATGTGAGGTTTGGTTTGGCTACTGTCCCCTGCATGTGGATCCCTTCTCGCCTTCACTTTCTTCCAAAGCTAAGTTAGAGAAAGAGCATCAAAATCCCAGCTTTAATAATTGAGGGAGAGACTGCAGGGTACTCTGCTCAGGCCTTCTTGATGTGAACAGTCCTTAAAAGATGCATGGATGCCTCCCCAGAGGGAGATGGAAGGGCTTCATGGAGCCAATGCTCTGTACACTTAAAGATTATGTGTGCATCCGCTAAAGCAAGATGACCAGAAAAATGCTCAGAGGACCATTATTCTCCACAGAGTGGTTTGAGGGATGGGCACCGAGCTAATAAGATGCTATCAATATTCATGCCTCTAAATCAATTATATCTACATGTACTTCAAATGCAAATCGTTTGGCAAGCGAGACATTTTCAGAGTGACTGTGCAGACTGCAATAATTGAATCCAGGAGATACAAAGCTAGGTAAACAAGCACTTAGACACAGACTTAGCTTTAGAGGAAGCGCAATAAGGATTCCAGTAAACATAAATGTGTCAGCTGTTTACAGCAAACACATTCAGGGGTTTCTAGTTAACTCCGGCTGGAGCTCAGGCTGTGCCTTTAAAATGTAATCTCTGACTCAGATGTATCGCTTTCTTCTCACCCCACCATTAAGGCTAGGGCCTAAATTATTGATCCCCTGCCTTCATCAGCATAGCAGTCACGTCCGAGCGCAGGGGATCTAACTCCGGCTGTGTCCCCACGCTCCAGCCACTGAAATAATTAGGAGGAGTTCTCATTAAGGGAGAATGAAAGGTTGAGAACGAGAGGAGGGGAGAGCAGCCTGAGGGGCATTCTGGGTGTTTAATGTCTTCCCCTGGGCCTCCAGATCATTCTGATCAAATCCTGAGGCTGTGTCTAAAGACGACAGGCCGTGCCTCAGGAAAATATGTGCTCTGCGTGGACACACAAATAATACATCAAGACATCAAGAGAGAGGAGCAATGCATGAATAAAAATGCAACCTTGTGCTACTAGATTAATAATAAATTGTCACTATTTGGATCAATAGCATGAATGCATAACCTCATCTGTATACATAAGACTAAAAAGGCTACTATACATGCAGTGTGTTTAGCAGTGTGAATGAAGTGGAGCTCAGCTTGTTTTATTTTTGCTGCTGAGGGAATCCACAGGGCTTTGGTGCCCCAAGGTAGTTTCCTTCTTAACGCTTAGTGAATCATACAGCCAAATATTCCACACGCTATCTGTATACGTGTGTGTGTGTGTGTGTGCTGTACATAGAATGCAAAATGTTGCCTCTAAAGAGAGGTTGAAAGTATAAAAAGAACATGAATTAATTGAGAATGGCAGCGTAATGAATATTTGATTTGTAACTATTTATAGAAGCCAAAGACATTTTAGACTGTACCGAAAATAACAGCATGCTATATGTGCCAACGCTGCACAGGGGGAAAAAAATCACCTTTGATTCTAGTCACTCTAGGACTAGATTAGACCAAAGAGCTGGCAATATGGAACTTGCCTCATTCATTTTTCAAAATAAGAGTGCATTACAAAGAAACTGCATTGTCATGTCTCTCTGTAGAAAGACACACTGAGCAGTGCCTGTAAACTGAGTTTGTGAAGGAGCGAGCACAGGAATTTGCATGCTACAGTTACATTCGTGCCAAAATGGCTTTCCCAACGACTAGTGAAGTCCATGAATCTTTTTGTCACATTGTGCTTTCAGTGTCGGCTCGCCTCATGCTGCGACTCCCGAGCTCTCTAAGTAGCTCAGTGTCGAGGCCACACCCCTCGTTAGTGGGGAGGGTTCATTATGCAAATGATCCTGCTGGAGCGGTATCAACGAGGCGCACGCTCCGTTATCATTTTCTGCCGCCGGGGCTCTTCTTCTCCCCGATCGCTCATACGGAATCATGGCCTAATAGCATCCCATTAACATAATTGCCAGCACAACTAGTGTTCCGTGTCTCAGAGCCACTCTGCTGCTCTTCCAGCCGAAAAAGAGGGAAGACGATGGGTGAGGGTGAGGATGGGGGGGGTTGAAAAAAATTTAATTAAGCCAACGCATAGGCCACTCCCTCCCACAGTAAATGTGTGTTTTCCTTTCTTCTTTTTTCCAAACAGGCAAGAGGGCAGAGCTTTTGTTTCCAGGAGACCTTGAGAGTCTCCCCGTGCTCCTGAGGAGCCGGCGAGGTGCTCAATATTCCACTGATGAGCTCACAGCAGACGCCAGAATCATGCCCAAACCCAGTCTGCCAGGCAAAATAAAATCCACATTATTTTTTAATTAATCCTTAATTAAAATATATTACAGCGCTGATTCCGCAAATCTCTCTAATGTGAAGATGCAGCCCATTCGAGCATATTTACACATCTTTAATTAACGCAGCACATTCTTTTAGCCTAACAAGCCGTGGACTAAGTGCCGAGGTGGACCAAAACACGGTCGTGACTGTGCAGCGTACGGAGATGCTGTGAAGGAGGCCCCTTCAAACACTCCCACGACACAACACAACGCCATCCACTAAGGATGCACCACAGGGTTCTTTTGTAGCCGGTGGGTGTACCGTCACTCAGTCCATTAAGGGACTGCAGCATCAGCTATAGCAGTGAGGGGGAATAGTTGCAGCAGGAAGCCACAATCATGCGCTGCGCTCCTCCTGCATGCTGCCATTACCACGCCCCCAGCTCTCCTCTCTGCACAGCCACCCGTGCTGCTCTGATGAATTGATTGACACCATTTTCCATCTTCCTGCGCTGTCAGAGAGAGAGAGAGTGAGCCACACAAGGAGGCCTGCTCCTCTGGCTCTCAGGCTGCAGCACTGTGGTCACTTCTGAAAGGTCTCCACTGGGAAATAGACCCACACACTTTGACAGAGAACCGGCATCGCTTTGCCTCAATATGTGTCTTGTATACTCATAAAGTAAAAAGAAAAAGAGAGAAACAAATGATATTGCAGATTTACCAGAAACACAAATGCTCATCATGAAGGCGCTATCAATGTGGGCTGAATGTAAGAAATCTGTTTCCCCACTGCAGCCTCACAGCTCAATAACACGTCTGGCCTCGTTACGCTTATCACAATGACAACTAAATAAGCACAATTAGCAGTCACCCGGGCATCCACACTGCTGCCGATTTCACTCCCCAAATTATCCTGGAGATCCCGAATCTTAAAAAGCAACAATTCCTCATCAAGTGAGGCTTAATAATCACACACATCGAAAACCAAAAAGAAGGTTAAAGCAGCATGTCGACATCAGACACAGCTCTTGTGTTGTAGCATCAAACTCATTGCTGCGCCACAGAGGTGTTTTTGTCTATTGTTGTTGGCTCATTTTTAATTAAAAGATTAAAAGTTCGCTTGTTTCTGGTGGTCAGGAAATCAAGGCTCTCTCAGTAACAAACTTAAAACAAACATAAACACACACAGACACATTCAAACCGTTTCCTCTCTCTCTCTCTCTCTGCAGCCTGCTTTAATTTGACACCTTGAGCTGGGGTAACTAGGTGGGGAGTGAGGAGCCGCAGAGGAATTCATTAGGCGCGCCACTGCAGGGTCCTGGCTCAGAGCGTTAATGACATTGGAGGATAGGGAAACGAGACAGCCCAGACGTAAAATGAAATAAACATGAGGACTGTCAGTTCTGACAGCACCAGCAAAGGGGACAGAGTCATTTGGGCCGGAGACCTTCAGCCCGCAAGATCAGACCAGACGGCTTATGGACCAAAACAATATTAGTGTGGGAGCACAATCATCCTCACCAGGCACTTAGATTAACACTGACAGATACTGTGTGTGTGTGTGTGTGTGTTTGCCT
The DNA here is from genome assembly GCF_963969265.1 of Rhamphochromis sp. 'chilingali'. NCBI lineage: Eukaryota > Metazoa > Chordata > Actinopteri > Cichliformes > Cichlidae > Rhamphochromis > Rhamphochromis sp. 'chilingali'. Next base: position 31,733,638 of record NC_137931.1, read on the forward strand.
GCATTGATCTTTCAGGGTTTCGCTCTTCATATCATTAAAAATATCCATCACTTGGTGCTCCTGCAGCATTCAGATACACGACTGCAATTAAATTATTAATGTCACAGCAGCCCCCACCCACCCCTTCACCTCCCACCACCACTGCCATACAAATGCACTCTTAATGTGGCTGCTGAAAGACATTAAATATACAGCAATCTTTGTCTGGCTTCACCCTGGATCAATTTAGATCACTGCAAAAATAACACATGCAGGGGAAAAATAGAGATGCTGGCCGCATAGCATGAAGACACGAGAACGGGGATAGTGCTCACTATTTCATGTCACTTCTTTGAATAAAAATGTCATGCACTGGCAGGTAGATCAGGAACAGAACAAGGACAAATTTGCTTCTAAAATGAGGCGACGTTACCATGTTTTTTTTCTGCTCTCTTTGTCTCTCAGCTTAAAAAAATCCAGAGAATAATTTTAAATGGTAAATGGACTGCTATTAATGCTTTTCCAGTCTTAACAACCCTCAAAGTGCTTTAAAACTACACATTCAGTATTCACACTGACTCACACACAGTACTTTATGCACTTACATGCTTTATTTATTGCACACATTTTTATGCCAGGGGAAATATAAGGTTCAGGATCTTTTCCAAGGACATTTCAACATACAAACTTGAGAAGCCTGGATAGGCGGCCTGCTCTGCCTTCTGAGTTGCACCACCCACAGGTCATTTTATGGCCATGTTCAAGGTGTACTAGACTCATGATCAGTGCTGACTCCACAGTCCGCTGAGGCCCTGAGCAAAGATTCATAATAAAAGAAATGCGCACTTGGCTCAGTCACGTCACGGCCAGCAGGGCTTGACTACTACGCTACGTTGCTAGCTATCTAATGTTAAACGTCAAAGTAAATAAAAGAAAACTTGATGATAGTGAAAGTTACGTTACTGAAGTGTCTCTCCTCAGAGTTACTATTAGAGTAGCAGCTTATTTGACTTATTCCGCCTTGTATTTGATTGTTATCATCAGCCACGCCTCTGGTGATGATGAGTCGGCAGCCTGTACTTTCAAGAACTGCTGTAAGGTTAAGTGATTAGAGGATTGCATCTGCCATCAATGACTGACATGAGTTTTATTGTGTAATTTTTGCTAATTTAATAGTTTGCCTCCTTGAAAATTCAAAACATTAAATAATTAACTTAAACTGAATAACACTCCTTCTCTTTGTATTGGCCCATAACATACAGAGATACTCACTGGGATTCTCATCATATATGACTAGTGATTATAGCCCTGTGGAGAACTGCCATTGCATGGTCACGTCACATGGTCTCATAGTTAAGTAGTTAAATGGAATAGAGCACCAGTGTGGAAATAGGTATTCCGGTATCTTACTAGTTTCTGAGCTAACATGCTATCAGAGCTCCTGCTAGGCTAGCTTGGTAGTTTTTAACCGACACTACCATATATTTAAGGTTTTCCCTCTTGATCATCAAATAACACATATTACCCTCACATCTCTGCTCATGTAAAGTTGGCAAAGCTCATTCATTTAGGTCCTTAGGGATGCCAGTTTTCATTGATTTAGAACAAAAATAAAGCCAAATATGTCAGTTTGTACTAATTTATTACATTAAATGAATATGTAAGAGTGTGAGCACACAGAGGGAGTACTTGTACACTTGTATACTGGACCGATGGTGGATGATTGGAAAATTTTAACATAACGCCCAAACCTACACTGTAGTACAGTTACACAGTATTCTAAATGCTATTCCTGAAGCTTTGAAACCAAAGCTAGTCAGACTTCTCCATAGCTGCTTTTGGACAATTAAAAGAAAATCGTGTTGTCAGCTGAAAGACCTGGACTCTACACAAAGAAACAACAATGCATACAAAGAAACGAGTAATTCTTTTCGAGCACGACCGAGTGCGGTCTGTGTTTGGAAGGCCTCTTCATAAGAGCCTTTTATCCTCGTTCCTCAAAGGACACAATAAAGCTGTCAGTCAGTGTGTCAGTCAGTCAGGACTCAGCCCCAGTCTGTAATGCTTTCGGACCGGGACAGTCTCCTCTGGTGGATGCTTCGTATCTGACACGAGCGCTCTCACACAGCTGATGGAGCTGCGGTCTCTTGCGATATGGCGACTGTGAATGGGTGGCACAGATGACCCTTCTTTCCAAGCTGCTCAGCTTCAAATATAAGGCTCTGTTGCAGCAGGCATCTGCCTCGACAAATGTGTGTGTGGGGGGGGGGAGAGGTGAAGGGAGGGGGGGGGGGGGGTACGGAAGGGGGAAGTTGCTGACACCTGTCTCTCCCAGGATGAGCCCGCCTTTGTGACGTGGGAGCCTTGGTTGGCTGCCGGGACAGGCCCGAGACAGATATGACAGGGCCGCTGACAAGGGCCAGGCTGCACGCTGGGAGCAACACTGCAGTCCAACACAAACAAGACTCCTGCTCTCTTTGCTGGGCCTGCAGTGAGAGGCAGCTGAGAAGCTTCAGTCAGCGTGCATTGAAAGCAATGCTGGAATCTCAGCGCTGGTAATCAATGTTGCATGGATGAGCCTCTAAAACACAAACGCTGAACATCAAATGCGGCTTTAGCTGTGTTAGTGGCAAAGGATCCGTGCTTCTCTGAGACTTCAAACTCAACAAAGGAGTGCTCTCCTCTGTGCTGGATCTGTTCGTTATGTCAGCCTCGCTTGGCACGGTTATGTATCTGAGCTCCATTCCAAAGCAGACGCCTCCTAATTGTTATCGGGTTTGTGCTGAGACAGTCTAAGCAGAGAGACGCTGATAAAAACTCCCCTGGAGCTGATGAGACTTCTCACAAACAGTTGTAGAACTCAACAAGCTCTAGAAGTCAAGGTACAGTGGCGGGTGGGAAGGCAGCAGCAGCGCAAGTCGCCTTGCTCTCTGACCACAGTTAGAACGATATGACAAATCGGCCTAGTTTTTCTTTTAATTAATCATGCCTTGCTGACAGCTACCTGTGCCACACATCATCATTAGTCAGGAGGAGAGGAAGCCCCAGCCACATATAATAAGAGAGGAGGACACACCTCATTAACTAATTTTCCTCCATTTATTTTTCAAAGTAACAAAACTATGATAGAAGCAATATTTACACCTGAATCTGATTTACCTTTTTGTTGTCTTTTACAGTGAGTCACATCACTCTGTCCTATTAATACTAGCGGACTATGCCACAGTTTTCACATGTTGTCTGACTCCAAGTTCGATGACCAGTATAATAAATCAGTGTAAAACTGATTTTTATCAATAGTAACTGTTCTGTATTACAGCCCTGATTTTTAAATTCGTTAGATTAGCTAAAATAGGAAACTACTCTCAGGATTTTATCATTTTATTCATTTATTTTAAAGAATAGAGTTACGACAAAATGCAAAATACACTAATAATGAGACAATGACGATTTAAAATAAAACTTTTGAAGCATTCCAACATGTCTTTTCTTTATATAATAAGCAATTATTCCACAGTCAATTCCTGCTATATAGACAAACCTCTACATTAGCCACAATTAGCTGTATTTTGGTATTGGGATATTTATTTTTTAGACTAAAGTGAAATCGAAGTCAAACCTTTCTCATAGAAATTCTATAAAACAAAACACCACAAATAGTGATAGAAGAAAAAATATACCCTTGAATCGACTCCATCACTATATACACATCTAAAAATGATGCTATGCTTCTAAATTTAACCGAACCATTTATGCACCACTCGCCAAAAACCTGGGAAGACGATTTTACTGGATGTCTAAACAATGTGGGATTTGGTTAACCAGTGACCAAGGTTAAAGCAGCCAGTGGGTTTGCTGTGAGACACCATTCATCACCATGCTGCACTAGCATGTAGCAACAATACGTTTAGACTGTCCAGAGGATAGATAACCTCACCATACAACACAGAATAAGCTGTAACACCATGAAATCCATAACATTGCATGCAGATGTAACCAGCAAAGCAAGTCTTTATATTTAAAAATAAAAATGCTGCCATCTGTAATGCTACTCTGTGTATGAGGAGTAAATGTTGTGTGGCTGTTTAATCACAGTCGTTTCGCAACCAAATAAAACGTCAATCAAGTGTTGCATCAAAAAAAGATACATGATTTAAGCCAGACAATGGCTAGGTGTGACGTGGGCGTCTACTAAACCTTCATTTTTAGATTTAAATGGACGTGTTTTTAAAGGGAACAACTGGCCAACCAGAAAACAACATCCAAAGACATCTGGTGCTTTGTGGGCAGCAACGTGATTTCTAGGAGAAACGGTTGCCCAAGTTGTAATAAGCTGTCAAAAAAAGCCCAAAATGGCTTGTATGTCCATCTTTGTATTTGGTCTGTTCAATTATTTAGACTCTCATCTGTTTGACTCCTTCCAGACTGAAAGAATGAATTTAATTAAAGGGCAAAACGCTGTCCACAGACCGCTCCACAGAAATGCACATGTGTGACAACAAAAGTCATTGTTCCAGTCTCTCACAGAGAGCTGATGCTGCCTCTCAGCACTGGGAAGCCTGCAGATGATTGACAGCTCCATCTTTATAGAGGCCATCCAACAAAAAGGCAGAGAGAGAGAGGCCAACCCCGCCCACTGAGCTGAAGGCGCTTGGAGACCAGTAGAGATAAAAAAATAAAAATAAAAGCAAAATCAACCGTCTTAAAGGCAAACAAGAGAAGCATGGCACCTCTTTTAGATTCTCTTTAACGCTCGGTAATACTGATCCTCAACAACTTATAATTGGACTCATTGTTTATCACAGTCAGTCCAAGGTTTACCTTCCATGCAGACATTTTAACAGGCTTCCATATGTTGTCTAATCCACAGTGTTTTTCTTATTTTACCCATAAGGAGATAATTACCAGCTTCATAAGGCAATAAACAGCTTCTTACATCGAAGCTCTTGTACCCAAAGATCACGTATCCAGGATGCGGTAGGTACAAATAAACACAATCGAATCACTTCCATTTGCAAGGCAAAAATATTTGAGGTGAGATAGACTGCATGAATTTGGAAAGAGGGTTGATGGATATCATCTACAACATTGGAGAAAAAAAAGCTGTTAGGGTAATAGCCTTCCTGAACTCACACAAATAAGTGTTCCACAGCCTGTGCTGACACAGTTAAAAATGAAGAGAAATGTAGCAATGTAAAATTCTCTACAAGCTGTTAATATTTCATGAGTAGCCATTCTGACACTGTCAGTGCCTACCTAATTTGTATGGCACGCAAGGAGAGGGGAAGGGAAAGCTGGAGAAGGGAAGAAAAAAAAAGAGGGCGAGGCGGATGGAAGTGGGAAGAAATAGAAGAAGATATAAGATAAAGGTGGAAAAGTGTCTCCAAAAAGATTTCAGTCTGCGCTGAGCTGGCTGACAGTGAATTTTTTGGAAGTCAGCATGGTACAAAGAACATTTGAAATGGCCCATTTAACAGCACCGTACTCCACTCCCAGCCGATGCCACCATTTGCATACTTCATATCAGATGAAGATGGATGGTGAAAATCAGTGTCACTGAGATGAGCGTTTTATCAAGGTTACACTATCCTCCAAACTCCTTAAACCTCTTTATCTCATCTCTGTTGTCGGAATATTAACTTATCAACACAATCTCTTTACAGCGGAGGCAGGAGCAGAGCGGATTTATCAGCTAGAAGAGCAATGACAGGTCGGCCAGTTGGCTGTTAGAAATACAGCTAATGATTATGTTGATTATCAATTATTATCCTGATGTTTTTTTTATTTGGCTGATTAATTGTACAATTAAAAAAGGTGTAATGTTGGAATAACGGTGCAATAATACTGCTAGAATAAATAAGAAATTAATCCAAAAATGATTTGTCACTGGTTGGATTTTTTTTCTTCTTCTTCTTCTTTTAAAATTGGTTAGTAGGATTATCATAGGCTAATGGAAACTGCAATGACCCCTGCACCTGATGTTTTCCAAGAGGTCTGTCAGCGGTCTAACTTCACTTTGTAAAATGTAACTTTGTACAAGACAAATTGCAACATTAAAATACTTCCTCTTATTAAGTTACCAACAGAGTCTGTCAGATAGCTTATTTTAGCTAGTTTTGTAGCCTTTTCCAGTTATGCTTCTTGTATCTTGTATAACAGTAGACACTAAACACCATTCTGAATTCCTTGGTAAAGAAAACCCAACTAAAACATGACATTAGTATTGGAATTACATAAAGCACATTCACGTTTCATATTCCTTTGGCAACGTTAGCATCACAGCTAAAGGTATGACGGAGCAACAGGATAAATGTGGATGAAATCTCATTTAGAAATGATTTATTTGGTATATTTATTTAAAACAAAAAGTGTAAAAAATGAATCCATCTTCAGTTTTATACCATGGACTGTTCAATCAATTAAAATTTATTACATTTGTCAAGTCGTGTAGCTGTCACAGTGACAGTGTAATAAAACGAACGTGATTTAGCAAACTGGTTTAGTTTTATTAGAAATAAAAAACGTCTTTTATGCTGACTTCCTGTAAAATTCAAATATTAGCCTCGAGAATTAGTTGTACTTTGAATTTTAGAAAAATCTTTTGTGTTTTGTTTGTACTGAAAAACAATTTTTAACATACAAATGTAACATTTCAGAGCTCAGTAGGTGCACGGCTTTAACAGAAGTGCTTATTGTCTCGCTTGGATGGAGCAGTGACCCCCTTGTAGAGTATTAATGAGCCCATTTCTCCTCCTCCAGACAATCCTGGCTCAAACAATGTTCACATCACAACCTTTCCAGCTCTGCAATCCATGTTTAGTGAAACATCATTATACTTTTCGCTGTCAGCCTACAGAAGCCTTCCCTTTGTGTGCATGATTAGCTTCTGGTTCCTCATTATAGAGGTGCAGATCCATTTCAAGCCTTTGTGACTCCCAACTTTACTTCAGTCCACTAGTCATAAAAATGTCATAGCAGCTATAGAACACACTGGCCACAGCGAGATCTAGCAGGAATCACACACTCAGGGCCAAATCCAACAGGGCAGACACGGCTGGTGGTCACACTTTAGAGGTCGGTAAGGAATCTCTGCATATGACTTTCCGCATGCTCACCCTTTCCAGCCTCCTGACACCAGTCTGAAAGTGACTTCAACCAAGAACACATCCTCCGCTCACTTCCCTGGTGTGATGTTGCACCGCAGAGAGAAAATGACAGACCATTTATAAAAACAGGAAGAGCAGCTAACTACAGTAAGCATAAGCTATTTCTGGAAGAGGATGTCTGCAAGTAACAAAGAGCTGTCAAACTCTAACAGGTCCACAGTGAAATGAAATAAGTTGAAATAATTGCAATTAAAAAGCTATGTCAATGCAGAGAAACTTCACGTTTTACTTCTACGTTCCCACCTGCTGCGACCCCTGCTGATGCTGCAGACAATCACACTCCACGCTTTAAGTTTCCCTCCACGTCGCTGGTGTCGGTGCTGGGAAGGCATCCAAAGCCACAATACATTTCTGCTATGGAACATTTGTTTCCTTTCAGGGGGGCACAGGGCCCCAACATGCTCCTTCTACATTTTTCTGTCCTGCCACATTGCATGACAGTTTATTTTGGGAAGCGCAGGTTGGCACCTGAGACACAAAGCTGACAAAGCACTAGGTGTCACTTCAATGAGGCCAGTTGGTTCCATGACAATGCCTCTGGCCGTGCAGTCCTACAAGATGGACAACACTGCGCTGAATATCTTGGCAAAGTAGGAAAAGAGGCATCAGCTGTTTGCACAATTTCATCTTCAGAGGGGGATAAAGCGACACGCAGATTCTAAATCTGAGACTGTCGCAGTAGGGGTTCCACCTCAGATTACTGGACATTAATAAAATCTGAACTGCTGTGATGGACTGTTCACCCGCTGAGTGTGTTTCCTTGGCTCCCACCCAATGCCTGCTGGGAATAGATCCAGCACATCCAGCTCCCTAAATAGGAACAAGTGGGTAAGACAATAGCTGGATGAATGAAAATCCAAATGGTTGTGAAAACAACGCACACAAAAGAGGACTGTAGATCTGAGGGAGGGAGGGGGTGGGGGTGGGGGGGTGTTTCAGCACCTTACTTGAGTGACAAATAAGGACCAACTGAGAAATTCTGGGCTGATGTCAATCTTTGAAATAAGCTTAACCAATATCCAACGCCAAGGTCTATTTTTCCCATCTGTCTTTTTTGTTTTTGTTATAAATTTGAAACTTAAAGAAACTTATCATAAAGAAATAATTCTTTCACAGCTGACAACTCATGGTTAAAAACTGGCCAATCAGCTTCAGATATAAATGATTCTCTGGTGATCATATTAACCTATGTCACATCTCCCAGGCACTAATTGGAATCACTCCAGTTGGGAACTGATTTGGATAATGTCTCCAAACTTGCTTTCTCATGATGCTAACTCTGTAAAGTCAGTAATCTGGCAGTGTAGCATTTCCTCTTTCCTCATCTTCATGACTGCCAATCAGTTAACTGGTTCTGAGGTCTTCTCTTTTCTTTCTCTTTTGCCTTACTCTTCTTTAATGTTTATTAGCTCCAACACTGACAGCAATCCTACCGCCAACTCATGTTTTGAATTTGTAATTACAACGTAATGAACAGGATTTGGGGAAAAAAATGGAATGAGGAAATCAGACTTTTAGAAATCTAAACAGCAGTGGGTGCATCTATAGTGGCATGCTAATATTACTAGTAGGCTGTTGTGTTTTACAACTATGGAAACAAACTTACTTGCATGACTTTGTATATTTAAGATTTTTCCATCTACAGGTATTGTGTCAAATCTAAAAATGTTATGTTATACGACCTGGAAGTGCTCGAGGTACAGCATCTGACAACCACATCAGCTAAATTAACATTAGTCCTATATATCCAGATATCAGGAAGTAATGTCAGGAATTATTTTTAAACTGGAATTTTTAAGTGCTCGGTTTACTGCTGATGGATTAACCAGAAATATCCATAACACTATCGGATCATGTAATAATTTTCAACAATTTTAACAGTCCCTAAAATTTAATGATGGTGAATCGTTACATCATCCAGATGTAGTTCTCCTCATTATTTCCTTCCTTTGGTTGAATTACTTTGTCTGTCCTCAAAACTTCCAGTGGAAAAATCACACTGCATGAATAAATACTATTATGTACCAAAGCATCAGAATCACAAGAAGGAAAACATTAAAATTTCCTTAAGTTGCAGCAGCATGAGCCTCAGTCAAGATATAATGTTTTCCATGTTTGCCCCATAGTTACAGTCAGGATATAGATGCTGTTTAATTTTGTTCATATTTCTTATTAATCGCCCCTGTGAACGTTTTTTTATCATAGCTGGTGGAATGACAAAGAGTCGTGCAGCATCAGTGGAATTGTGACCTGCATTAGCTCGGCCAATTATGAGCCTTCACGGGACACTTATTGTTGCTGTGCGAGGCTGATGGTGGAGCTGAAAGAAGAGTCAGCAGATCCGAGTGCCAGTCACTGAAATCAAAGGGAAATTTACGACGCGCACGATAAGCTGAATGGATACTCGGAAAATGCACACGTGACACCTCGGAGTTCAGTTTACTGGTGGTGGGAAATCTAAAATACTACTTTCCAGCAAATGAAGTGCTGTATAAATACACAACTTGAAACGTGCACACATACACACTCCTGACTGAGCAGTGAATGAATATCCTGTTTCCCATAATGCAGTGGTGACTGAGTGCAGATAAGATTACCAACTGCTTCAAAAAGACACACGCGTACAAGAGCCCGCGTGCACGCGCTCATACGCTTGTACTGTAAAGTGACAGAGCAACTGCTTTGCTGTGTTAAATATCAGATGCAAATGAAAAGAGAAAATCTATCATGACTCTAATGTGGCCTGATAGGAGGGGGCGCACTCTTCTCTGAGGAGCCGAGCGGTGTGAGGAGGGTGATGTATGGAGGAGCTGGATGAGAGGTGAAAAGCGTAGCGAGACGGACGGAGGGAGGGGTGGATTTCTGGGAGGGAAGAGAGGAGGTAAGGGAGGGGGGGCAGGCAGTCCTGCCAGACTCCTGAGAGCCCAGGGCAAAAGTGGAATAAATGTTGATTAGTGTTGATTTTGTCCAACGAGCACCCGGCAACTGACAGTGGGACTAAGCTGCAGCGAAAGGGAACCATTAATCTTGGTCTGGTTTAAGTAGTGTATATTAATTTGTGTCATTTCCACTACGTGGAGAGAGGCCTCTCTCTCCCTCTCTCCTTCTTTTCTCCCTCCCTCCAGTGTTTGAAAGCTGTGGCAGTCGAGCCTCCTTCGTGGCGAACATACAGTGGAAGCCTGGAGGTGGCGTCTGCAAGTAGCAGCAGGGGAGAGTGGAGGAAATGAGATTCCAAACACTACATTATGGAAAATGAACTCCTGGGGGGTTGGTATGGCAACCACATTCGAATGTGCCATTGCATGTTCAATTTAACGTGCATAACAAATTTGTAGACTTGATTAAATTCGTAACATATTAAGGAGGCCAGTATAAAAAAAGGCAGAGCAAACCTGCAGGGACTGAGATTGCAAAGAGAGCCTTGATCGAGGTAAATGGCAGAACAGTGATATTTAGGCGCAGGAGTCGACATTCAGGTAAAAGATTGAGGCCCGCGCTCTTTTACAAGTCTGCTTGGATCTCGCCTTCAGTCTGTAATCTCCACACTGGCAGAGCTGCTGGGAGCTAAATGTAATTTTTTCTACAAACTGCATTCCAGTAGCCTTCAGCAGAGAGGAAGAAAATCATTCATCAGTTCAGGAAATTCAAAAATATAAAAACGATGTAGAGCTGCTGCTTCCTTTTCACAAGGATGAGAAGAGAAATGTGTCCTGGAAAAAAATAGATCACTTTCCTTGTACGTGTGATGTCAGTGTTAATTACCAAATCGCAGCACACTAAGATTCCTATAATTAAGCTCCTTAATATGATTAACATGTATCAATTAGGCGACTGACAATTTGCATAACGTATAATGTAACCACATTGTTCTATACTGTAATGGTATTAGCTCGCCATTTACAATGCTGTCACTCGCTGATGATTCTGTGATTACGATTCTGCATCAAATGCAGCACCGAAAAAAAAAGTCTGCCTTATGTTGGTTAATCAAAACACATTTTCCCCAGTCGTCGACATCCTCAGAGCAGAATTAGACTTCAGCTCTTCCTCTCTCTCAGTGGATGATTAAGCAGAGCGATTGGGGAAACAGCTGTGGCGGCGAGCTTGGCATTTCTCTCCTGCTGGATGCTGCTGTATCAGCACGGGGGAGGAAGGATAAGAGGGAGACAAAGGCTGCACGTATCTGCGTCCACCGGGAGACAATCACGAGAGGGGAGGCACGGCCCCGTGACATCCACCTCGACATGTAATACAGTACGCGGAAGGTAATGTGTACTGTTACTACCTGCTGCTTTGCACTTGCAGTGACTCCCAACAAGCCCTACAAACGCTTAATTGCTGCTGTAATGTGGCTATTTCATATATCAAGTCCATGTGTATCAGTTTGGTAACCTGAAAACAGAGCCTTCAGCTAACTCCTTTTTTTTAACAACCTTCTAACATGTAATAGACCAAACCGTCAGTTTATCAGTCAGGTACATATTCAAGAAAACAGTTCATAAACAATTTAATTGTGATTGATCTGTCAATTGCTTCATTTAGTGGACTGAAAGGTGATCACAATTTTCCAAGATTTTTTTCAGATCTCTCTTTTGCGGCAAACTGCAAAGACTCGTCAATTATTTGATTAATCGGCTGATCGAAATGTGTCGAGACCTGTTTAAAGTAATTGTTTGAGTATAAAAAACCAATAAATCGACAACTCTGTTTGCTCGCATGGGAGAATTTACTCCTTTTCTTGTTCTTAAATTACAGTAAATTGAATACTTTTTGACTGATCCCATGAAACTGCATTAAGTCACTGATTTCTAATAAGTCACAAAGCTAACCAATTCATTAATAAAAACAGTCAATAACAAAAGCCATTTAGTGGCAAAAAAGCAAAAGATATTCCTTTTATAAATGGATCCTCACGTCGGACATACTTGTATTGTTGCTTTAAAGGTGATTGATCACATATCAATGCCAGCGGTGATAGATTTTCTGTCATCTTACCAATTTTTAAGTATTGACCAGCGGTTTCAGCACTGCACCAGCTGTATCACGTTTTAAAGGTTACATCATACCCGATCACCTCGAAGGCTGCTTCAAAGCGTTTCGCCAGTGACGTGCAGAGCTGAGCCGAGTTCAGCCTCTAATACAAATAGGCAGATGCCAAGCATCTGAATGGTCTGACAAGTCAATGTAGTGTAGGCTTCCACGCACCTTCCATAATCAGACCTCTGGCTCATTTCATCCTGTCAAACACTGCTCGGCTGCCCTCTATAAAACACCCTATTTTCACCCTTCAAAAAATAACATTACATCACTCGGCTAGTCATTTTTATAAATGGAGGATCCCCTAGGCTTGAAACCTTACACTACACAAACACGGGCCACGAGAAAGCTGGCCTTTTGTTGAGGTTGAGAGGAAAAAAATTAAACAGCGAGTCAGCGCAGCGCATTTACTGAGCAGCTCAGTCAAGGAGTGGTTTTGTTTGACACTGCCAGAGATTTACGATGTTGATGAAGTGTTTACAGAGGTCAAGGCGGCTCATTTTCCAAATCAGTTTGTCAAGCCTTTGCTTATCTAAAGAGGCATTTTCATCAATCATAAAAAAGTAAAGGAGAAGCCCAAGAAAAAAACAGGGCACCTTACAAATACCTGTGATAAAGATACATTAATAGACAAATAAATAGCTCACTTGATATATTCACCTTTGACACCCTGCTAATTTAAAGAAATCGGTTAGTGAGAGGTAAAGATTATATCGTCCAATGGCAGTGGAGTCCAACTGTTACGACATATTTTTGGAAAGTATCTATGTGAAACTACAAGAGCTCAGCGGCACAGCTACGATGAGCACTAACACAGAGAAGCTGTGCTGCTTTTACCTTTGCTCCACATTTGAGATAAATACAGTCATATAATTAATATGCTCTATATATTTTATGCTTTGTCTCCTCTTATTAATGTATGATGCTGCACACGCGCGCGCGCACACACACACAGCATCAGGAAAACAGCATTCCTTTGAAGTAAAATAGACAGCCCAAATATGCCCGGAATGAATCTGGGTAAAGTCAGAGCCGCTGCCTGTCAAAAAAGGAAGAAAAAAAGCAACTAAAAACACTGGTTTAAATAAAGTGTTCCTTCCTCCTCTTTTTCCTCCCTGGTGTCGGTGTTCTATTGTGCTTGTTTATACTGCACAATATTTCTGTTGGCCATCGCTCACTTCTTCCCAGTAAAAATACACAGAGCAGGTCACAAGTTCAGGCCCTAGATCAGCACTGGCATTGTGTCCTGCAGGTGCTGTCAGCGGCTCCAGGGATGGAAAATATACACAAGCAAACAGCAGCTCTGTGGATACACACTGTCTCTGCACTCTGATGGTTACTGAGGACAAAGTTACAGCCGCACACTTGCAGCTCCGAGCAGTTGCTAAAGCTGCGCGCTGAAATATTTAAAAGTGGCTCATACTGATTTAGTAGTAATTTCAATATTGAAATGTGAAGAACATCTAAGCAAAAAGGTGTGCCAAAAAAATGTAGTAAAAAGAACCAAATTTACACTTTACAGTAAACATTGAAGCACCTTTGAACATAAAAGCCAATTCAGCTACTTTGTTTTGCCAGTATAGCCTCAGATTTGTGTAAATGTACATTAAAAAAAATTCTTAACTTCAATTACATTACAATAAAAAAGATATTAAACACTCAGTAATTCCACTACTTTAATTAGATTTCAAAAGAAGGGAAAACCACTAGATGGAGCAACAAGCTACGACTTTTTCACAACACAGCAGAGAAGCCTTTTACAGCTGAAATTCAAAAACTGACCCAAGAAATATTCATTCATAATATCGCTCATCGTGTACAAATGCACACTGCTGGTCTCATCAAGAAAGGCAAATATTATTGAAAGGATTAAGTCAAAAGAGCGGGCACAACCTTTGTATAATGGCGCCTAATCTGTCAGTGACTTGATGTGTTACATGGAAGGAAGTGTTTTTCACACTCCATACTTTATTTACACTAAACTTGACTGCACAGCTGAGGTGTGAGAAAGGAGAAATGCACAGTTACTCTTTGCTGTAGTAATCTCTGAGCTTTATTTCTACTGTGGCATTTAAAGTGTATCCGAATTAGTAGAAACTGCATAAATGTTTCTTTCTAAACTAGAACAAAGCTGACTGGATAAAATGAAAAAAAAAAAACTACAATAACACGACAGGCACCAGATCTCCAGCACACAGCTCCTTATGCTGCACCTTGTATTTATAGGTTACCAGCTGAAAGCGAAAACAAAAGGGAGTGCAGGCAGGAAGGGGTCCAAGTTACTTTGTACTCTCAGAAGAGCCGAACTTTAGATGAACTCCGAGAAGCGCCAGGGAGTAAAACACTATGCATAACTGTGTCACTCCCCTTCGATAAAACCTACCAAGACAACAAAACTGAGAGTGAGCCAGCAGGCTTCAAAAGGCCCCCCTGCTCTCTCCTGAGGCAGTGGCCGATTCAAGATAAACTGCCACGCTTGTGGGGGGGGGGGTGAGCAGCGAGGTGATCTTCAATGAAAGCCTCAATGAAAACATCCATGAAAGCACCAAGCGAGGGTGGGATCACACACACGAGAAACAACACAAACAGCACCAATCACCGCTACCACAAAGGTCAAGTATAAGCAAGTGCAACTTTGGAGACAATGAAACAATATCTTCTCCCCCCCCCTCCCCCCCCTTCCATTTGATGTCATGTACTAATGAGTGGGAAACACAGAAACCCTGACTCTTGCTGCCATGGTTTTGGCAACTCGGTATCTCAACAATGTAAGTTTGCAAGAGTCCTAAAGCACATCGGTGTAAAGACAAGGAAATAAAAGACGAGGTGCACGCTATCAAGCTGAAGTGCACTGAATTCTCTCTGTGCCAATTTCAAAAATGTCACAGGGAGAATGATTTGGAAACATGACTTACGCCTCCTATGTTACGTTATTTCTCTCCTAGCAATTATTCTGCTGACATGCTCTCTCACAACTGCTTTAATAGAGAGACACAATACATAATAGAAAGAGACGTATTCAGCAGACTTGACAGTTAACTCACAAGGGGAGACATCAACGTGCTTGTGACAATTTTTGCTCAATACTCTCTATTATTCCACAATAGCATCAAAAAAGAACCTCATTCATATTTTGACACAATAATTGATAAGGACTGTTGGAGGTAATTGTCCACAGTTCCTATTGTGAAACCGCTAAAACACGCAGACTTTGGCGCTACATGAGGAAACACATGTCTTACATGTCACTGAAATTTATATGGTGAATTGTGTTGTGACTGAATCGAGCCTTCCAACGTGAATTTGAGCCTCAATAGCAAATTAGACTCTGGTGATAAGGAGAGCAGGTACTGTGCCTCTGTGGGTTTTTCAGCTACTTAATAATACAGTGTGTGCACTTTTGAATTCCCTTCACCTGCGTGAGGATATTTGGAGGCAGCGACAGAGCAGTGGTACACACTCCTGCGAAATTAGTATGAACATACCTGTTTTTTCTTTGATTTCACACAAGACATTGAAAAGAGCTGGCTTCATTCTGTGACAGTTCAGAGCGTGTTTCCTGAAACAGAAAAGTGGCTTTATGAGCAAACCACAGCAAGGAAAAGCATAGATTTTATCCTGTGTTAAATTACTGATTAGAAACTACCGATTTAACTAATTTAGCAGTTAAACGCTGCAGAGCAATCACAGGGGAAAAAAGTAAATTATTAACAGCTGTATGTGTACACATGTGCTATAAACCCTTTGATAGTTACCTTTATGTACGCTCCAATATTTACACTAAGAAAATAAAATTATATCATTATAGTTCATCAATTTAAAAAACAAACAAAACAAAAACAAAGATTTTTTTTAATGCATAACTTCATCTTCGCTGAATTTAAGGCGGAACACACAAGATGGGTGAAATCCTGAATTATGTATCACAAGTAAGAAAGTTGCTCTGCATTTGCTGTGAACTGCACAACACTCCAGAGACAGCGCGGGCTGTTACTCGCTTACTCCATTTCATATTTAGAAATAAATGATGAGCTTTATCTGAGTGCACTAATAAAAGCAGCTTGACTGCGCTAAAGTAAAAGTGTTTCAAAAATACCCTCAGTGGGCGACACGTTGGCAATAAACGCCATATTCACACACTTTAATTTTCTGCTGAAGCGCGGCTGTCGAGTTATTTTAATTGGAGCAAAATCGGTTGTGTCGGCTTTTGCACAGAAACGCACCGCCTTTACGTTTCTACTTTCCTCTTCGCCGTAGCGCTCAGGAAATTTGAAAATGTCCGCGCATATATTTAGAATTTGTTTCTTTATTTTTAATTTCACCATCTTTTAATTTTAGTTTTTTTTTATCTACTTTGCCGCCGCCGTCTCTTGACAGCGAACCAGCGTGTGTCCTTTACCTGGCTTGGGCTTCATCCAGACTTTGATCCGTGATGGTCATAATTTGCTGTAAAATGTCTCCAATGTCCTGCTTTCTTCCGTCACCGTCCGTTCCTCCGGTGCCTTCTTGCATATGCTGCGGCAGGCCGGGGTGCCCTGCCATGCCTACCCCCGTGTGAGAGTGCATCAACCTCGGCTGCTCGTCCATCTCTTCTTCTTCTTCTTCTTCTTCTTCTCCCCTCTTATCTAATTCTCTGTGGTACTCTCGCTGCTGAAATCCTGCAAAAATACATAAAAGAAAAAAAGGAGGGAGGGAGGTAAAAAATAAAAATAAAAAAAATCCCGATAACTGCGCCGCACACCCGGGTTTTTCCTCGCTGGAACGGTCAGTGGCGCTCAGGAAAAAAGGGGTTTCGGAGACGAAAGCGGAGAAAGGAGCCCTCCTGCTCTCTGGCTGTCTCTCTCTCCCTCTCTCAGCTGGTCGGGGTTGAATGTGAAATCTGATCTGAACTGCTGCTGCCTTCACTGGAGTAGGATATGCGTAAAAGAGACAGGCAGCTGCTTTCTACTACTAAACATGCGCGTTTTCTTGTAATGTCGCGCAGAGATCCAAACCCCCCTCTCCCTGCTAAATTACCCCCCAAAAAGTGGCTGTGAGAAACACGAAGTGTAGGTTTATTTCACTCACTCCATCCCCTTGCTTTTGTCATGTAAGCTATAGTAGAAGCTGGGCAGGCAGCAACATAGCAAAGAGCATGAGAGTCAGACTCCGCCTACGCGACATGATTGGGAATATACTGTAAGACCATTTAGCCCCACCTTGAGGTGCCTCTCGTGAAACGTCTATCATTGGACTGTAAGAGTGGGATTCAGTGGAGAAGCTGGAAGATGTGGTTGCTGCCTTACAACTAGGGAGACTCTGAGGACCCGCAGTGATGGATAGAGCCTGAACTCCAAATAAATAATAAGAGGTCTGCTTTAGCCTCTCCTTCTGACCTCAACAAGAGCCCCAGCTGGCCCCGTGGAGACCATTTCATCTCCATGCTGTGCCAAGATAAGGGGCACCAATCAAAACTATTGGCCAGCCTTCTCATTTGTTATAAATATTAGATAGATAATGTGCATAAAGATTTACGACTAGAAAAATCCATCTACTGATGAGACGCATTATGAAAAACACCTTTCTGATGTCATTAATATTTCATTTTGATATCAGAAACTGACTTCCCAGTCAGACATGCTTGTTTTGTTGCAGTAGGCACAGCGACTTTGTTCATTCATTTTCAGGTATGTTGCAGGGCTCCGCTTGGCTGACTTTGGCAGGGTCCTCCTAATGTAAGGCGGTGACCCATGTTGCGCAGCCAAGCAGCAAGGCCTGAGTGTGTCTGGCCAGGCTGAAAAGTGCCCTTCAGGCCCAGTGCTGCCTCACTGCTGCTGCTTCCCTCCACCACTGAGAGTCTTTCAGAGGGAAGAGAGAAGAAGGAGGCAGAAGAGGAGGGGCAAAAAGAGCTCCAGAGTGGAACTAAAGTAAGGACAGTGCTGTGCAAATCACTGGCCTGGATGTATACATGTGTGACACACATAAAATGGAGCGTATTTTAATACATAAGAGTGTCTTGGTGTTTTATTACAAGCAGAGTTAAAAGACAGCTACCTGCAAACTCATCTCCACTCTGAATTCAATTCAGCATGAAACATTTCTGCAAATCTTTGCAAACAATGTGCACTTGAGCCAGTGCATTAGTGGACCGACCAACACATTTCATATAATAAAACAAAACCCTGAAGCCTGCATGAATACATTGCATTATCATCAGTATGTTAAAAGTAGTGTTTTCTCAAAATTTAAAAATAAAAAAATTGCATTCAGTGTCAATCACCAAATCGCATTGAGTTCATTCAAATTCATTCTAGATTTTTCTTCATAAAATATTTGCAAAAACACCCTTACTGACCATTTAGGAAAGCATGTGGTGTTCGTATGTCTATCTTTGGTCTTCAGCGGCCTTTTTCAGCCCTTTGACAGCTTTGACAGCTTTATATGTATAGTATAAATAAACATGAATAGCTGCCATCAGCCATTAGTTATGAAGAGGTGGTTTTTGCATTTTGGCTGGTCATCTCAGTTTTTCGGAGCCAGAAATGAACATATTTGAATGAGAAAAGCTATTTTTATTTTTTTACTTTTCCCCAAAATCTATTTTTTAAAAAGGATTTTCTCCTGAAAGTTATATATATGTCTTCCACTATCTTTGCTGTGCCGACTGCAGCCATGTGTGTATTCTTAACTTTCAGTCAAAGTAGCCACAACCATAATAATTCATAACGTAAAAGGACAGTACACCCTCCAGTGGAATTTATATAATATTCCTCAGGTTCGTAGTGCTGTGTATACATCTATACTGTTTGATTCGACCTGGCCAGTTTTGGATTTATCTGCTGCCTCTACTTCATATAATGGAATTATAGTTCTAACAAATAAAAACCTAAAAAACAATGTCTCTCCAAAAGTCATGATGTGTGCCAAAAAAACCAAAAAAAAGTGTACATTGTGTAGTCAGTTATACACATATTTATTTACACTCTATATCTAAGCATTTTGAAATAAGGATGCATATTACTGACTTGTTTATTATATATTTATTTTTTGGAGCCAGCCGTAAGTGGCTATTTGAGGAACAGCAGTTTGTGGCATCACATGTTGGTTTCAATTTTCAGCCCTGGCGTTTGCTGTGCGTACATGCACAGCTTGTACAGCTGTGTGTGTGTGTGCATGAGACCAAACAAAACTGGAATTTATGTAAAAATACACTGGCCCCATAGTGCTACTAGTAATCAAAAACTAAATTTGGCTCCTTTTAAATATTCACTACAAAATATCCACAAATCAGGACTGGAATTAAAACACACTCACACACAAACTATAGATAATCAGATAATACTTAAACTCAGACAGTCACAATTGATAGGACAGCTTGATTCAAAGTGCCTATTCAGAACACACCCATTTAACTGAACAACACAGTTTTAGCTCTGGCAGACAGCTGTGGACTTGTGTAGGAGACCATGGATAATAAAAAGAAGCTGAATGAGAAAATAGGTCTTCGGGGCATTTTAATGTTAATTTATTTTTGAAATGCCACCACATGTAAATGCATCATGCTGGAAATTTGAAAGCCTGATAAGTGATGGATGTAATAAAATTGTCTATTTTATTCATCTTATTAAGGCTGTTTCATCGTAAAACACTTCCTGAATGATATGAAACTATTTAAAAATCATCAGGCTGCAAATTTTTCTCCCTCTCAAATCAAAATATACAAAGTGGAATGCACCCATTGGAATTCCTTTGTACAACCATTAGCATATTTGAGCTTGAGGTGTAGTGGCAGTGACATCTCAGACTCTCTTCCAAAGCCTCAGGTGGAGCTGCAGTGCAATCCTGGAGCTAGGAGCTCTCCCTGTAGGAGCTCCCTTGAAGCACCAGCTATGTAAATTGGGAGCAGAATATGTATGATGGATAATAGTACGTGTGGTAAGTTTCCTTGCCATCTGCTCAGTAGTAGAATAATGAGAATACCTGAGGGGGTCTCTGTTACACCAACATCCATATGACTCCCCAACATCTGCTAAGTTATGTTAGCAGGGCATTTAGAAATCTAAATATATGCTGATACTTTCAGGCTACATGGCAAAGCAAACAAATCACAGAGCTGGCAGTGATCTTCTTCCATTTATTGCCAAGCTGACACACGATCAGCTACACACTAGTGATGAAACAGGAAATGCTAATAGATGTCCTGTAAAATGCTTAATTTTCAGCAGAGATGTAAGCAGTGTATTATGGAGTGCTGAGCCGAATGAATGAATTTTTCCATACCAGAGTGCCATCGACCCTAGTGGGATTCTGTGAAGCCATCACAGCTATTAAAAGTAACAAAGGCAGACTCTAACAGTGGTGGCAAATGTAACGCTCAGGTGTAGGACATGACAGCAGCTTCAGCTCTGACACCTCTGCTCTGCAGATCCTCAGGAGCACCAGCAAAGGACAAAACCGGACATAAAATGTCTTGACCGTGGAACCTCAGTCCAATAGTTGGTTCATAAAGTATCCTCAGCCTTTGGATTTTGCACAGTTTATATAATAATGAATAGACTGCCTGTTAATCTAAATTCAGTAAATCAAAAAGAGATAGTGGGTCTTCCCATATGGAAAAGATATATATAAATCTTATAAAGTTTTTATCTGTCTTGTATGAAACTTGTATGAAAAGCATACAAGAGTGAAAACACATATAAGATCCCTTGAAAAATTATACAATGAAACTTGTATGTTTTGTATACTTACTAAAAAAATATATGAAAGTAATGAGAAAGTGGCCACTTTCATGAGTAAATCATATATGTTTTTACTATTTCTTTTCCATATGGGTTGCGCCATTTCTGTAAATCAACTAGAAATCAAAAACTGAAATTATTCATATACAAACATATCAATTCAGTCATTTCAAGCCCCTCTGGGAGCAATTACAGCAGCTTTTACGACAGTATTTTTGGTTAGAAATACTATCTTCAGATGTTCTGTGAGGTTTAACTCTGGATTATAGTTGGGCCACTCAAGAACAGCAGGAAAATTGACCCAAAGACATTTCCAAGCTGTCTTGGTCATGATTACACTCAAATGTGGACCATCTGCGCAATCTCACACTGTCTGCGCTGCTGAGCAGACTTTCTTCTTTCTTTGTCTGGCTTTTCCAGTTATTAGTCTCATGCACTCAGTATGACCAGTTTCCCTACCACCACCACCACTGACCAGTACCTTCATAGCATTATGCTACCACCAGCATACTTCAATCTAGAGGCAACATGGCATTAGGTGGTGTCTGGTGTTATTTGTTAACAAAAGTTTTAGTTCAAGCCCACCTCAAAATCATTGTTCTAAAGCTCTTGGCATTCCCATAATACAATTAGAAATTCCCAACAGGTTGTCATTTGTATTTTACTTAGATTTGCTTTTGTCTGTTTGCACTACCTGGATGAGGAAGTGCTGCAGAGATGCACATCTTTCCAGTTCTTGGTGACCTCCACGATTAAGGACCTGCCTACTTGGTGGTTCAGACAACTGTCTCTAGAAAGAGCCCTGATGGTTCTAACTTCTTGCATTTCATAAGTACCGAGGCCACCGTGCTCAAAGCCCCGATCTATGCCTCACCACTCCTTCTACAGAAAGGTCTACAGAGAGTTCCTTATCAATGGCTTAGATTTTATTCTGACATGCAGGGTGAGTCATAGCACCTTGTATACACACACAGGCTTAGCTTCCTAAACTAGAAGTCCACTTCGGAGTGAGCGTCTTCTTTCCTTGTTTTTAGAGAAAGTGATTTGAAGCCACATCAAAATTTAACGGGTTCTTCTTTAGTCAATATTTCACCTCTCCACCATGTTTCATGAAATTTGGTTGGGTAGTTCTAGCAGTAATCTTTCTGACATACAGTGAAATGACAATGTTTACATGTTGCCACTGGTGGCCAGTTCCATTCTACACATAATTCATTATCACAAGGATAATTAAAGGAAACAGGATGAACTTGATGACAATTTAGAGCATTAGTATCCGATTGTTCTTTTTTAATTAGAAATTTTGCGAAATTTGAAATTTAGAGATTCATAAAAGCATGTGTTAAAATTCTTACAGATTTGGAATAGCCTTTTAAAAAACTCAGACATTCAACAGGCCTCAGAAACCTCCACAGGAGAAGCACAGAGGGCGAATGGAGGACGAAGCAGGACAAGCAGCCAGAGGTGGGCTGGTTTCCATGGCACCTGAGAGAGAGACCTTTCTGCTCCAGGCCCTGGGTCACATCATGTGATGAGGTTGTGCAGATAAATCCTCCCTTTCATCCTGCACAGCTTTTAGGCTGTGTGGAGGCAGCTCTAATGGAACAGATTCAAACACATAACCCTCTCGCTGATTCTAACACACGTTGATTCGGACAACTGCAAGGCCACAAAAATGTAAAAAAGTTACTGCAGTTGGCTTTTCATCATTATTATCTGTTTTGTTTTATTCCTAATAAATGAAAGATTTGCCTCTGTGTAACACTTCTGAGTTACTGTGGGTGCAAGTGTAATGGCATGTTAATTATACCATGAGTAACCTGGCAAGTAGCACTAACGGCCCTAAATGCATTCACTTTATGAGAGAATATAAAGTGAGACTGTAAGATTTTCAAATGAACTTTTTTCCAAACAATGCCTCTGCATCTTAAGACACGTTGATGTGGAGAGAATAAAAATGATGTAGTCTTCTAAAGATGCAGATGATAAGATGGACAACAAAGTGTAAGGGCTGGGTAGCTTTAAAAAACAGCACGTTTTTAATTGTTGTTAACATTATTACTAGAGTAAGAACTGTGGTGGAGAGCTTAGTCTTTGGGTTTTGCACAGACTCTGTTTCTTGCTGCTGAGTGAGAGTGAGCATTAGAGGAAGATCCATGGCACAAGCTGGTTTGAGCAGAGTGAACACCAGTGGAGTACATTCGGGAGGAGGTCTGAATGGATCAATACATCACAGAACAAAGGGGAACTGTGCTTCAGCAGGGGCACCAGAACAAGACAGGCCCATTGCTCAACTACTGTCACTGTAGTGTATCACAGGCATCTCACATGCACCTTTTCAGAGCTCGAGCCTCTGGTTACAGACTGGGGATAAAGATAGATGTGAGAATGGGTGGATAAACAGCGGAAACCTGGGACACAACCAGCAGATTGACAGACAAACTACTCCATGACAAACAAACTCAAGTCAACACACTTTATTTACTTTTACAAATCTCCTTCCAATAAAGTTGGAAAATCAAATAAATTGTAAATATAAACCTAATTGGTTTCCTAAGATCAAGGACAACAAAGACTTTTTCTTTTTCTTTTTAATAATATCTGAATTCGATGCCAGCAGCATTTTTTTTTCCTTTTTGTAAAGCTGTAACAGTGGAATTTTTTCCCACTAACTTGTGGCTATAGGTATTATAAGATTCTTTGAATTGATATTTTATTATCGAGATAGTAGAGGGGCTCAGTCATTGGCACTCTGTCTCCTCACAGTGAGTGGGTTCTGGGTGCAAATCCAGGGCCTTTCTGTGCTGAGTTTGCATGTTGCTTCTGTGCTTGTGCTTGTTTCTCTGGGAGCCCTGACTTCTCCCATGGTTGGACAAATATGTTAAGTTAATGCTTCCTTGTTCAAATAACTATAAAAAGTTAATGGTGAACTGGACTTTACGCCTAGGCAAAGCGTAAAGTGATTTACGAGCCAGCTGGACACGTTTGCAAAAGAAACTCTTAATATCATGAGTTACCCTTCCTGTTTAAATAAACACTCTTTTCCTAAATTCTAAAATTTGTGGTGAACTCCTCCCCATCCTAATTTCTGAAAGACTCTCTGTCAGGCTTTTTAAAAATACCCAATCATGTTAACTACCCGTTGCTTTATTAGCTGTGATATGCTCCACCATTTTTTTTTTAGTGTTATGCCATTGGAAGTAGATTACCAGCATCTATTCTTAAATTTTCTCACTTTCAATATAGGTTTTAATATTTTTCTTTAAATTATCTAATTATTTCCTTTAGATTTTACAAAATGTTTCAGCTTTCCGTAAATAACAGTGTTTTAACAGTGGCTTAGTAGCAGTACCATACTCAGTGGCATGTTGCAACAAGGGTTTATTATGTAACAAGGCAGATTATAACTTTGATATTTTGGGGATTTCCTTTCTTTAGTTTCATCTCAGGGCAGTGGAAAGTATTCTGTATTTTGTTAGGTTGGAATCTCAGATATTGGACATTCTGACTCGCAGACCCCAGACCTGCATCAAATCAAAAACCTCCACGGATAATGTACCCGACCTGTTTAGACCGAACAGACTTTGTTCTGTTGCCTTTCTGCTTGATAAGCAGCAAAACTCTCTAACACAGACTAAAAAAGGATTACCATACTAAATAACTGTAAGTGTGGTAGTCTTGTAAGCCCTGTTGTAAGTGTGTCAGATAACTAACTTTAAGTATTATTTCTTTTTATTATTTCAATGTTATTGATCATCTTTCTTTGCAGTGTGACCCTCGTCTACAACTGGTTGCACGCGTGAATATATTACCTGAATCTTTCAGCAATCCCAACTTATATCCAATGTAAATGGAATAGGTGGGTTTTTTGATTATTTTTTAAATTGCACTTTGTAATTTTTTCTTTGTTCTTTTTTCTTCTGCTTCTTTGTTTTAAATGAAATTTTATGTTTTACATTTCTGTTGCCTTGACTTTAGTCTTGATTCTGCTTTGTTCTCCCATGTGTATGAAAGGTTGTTTAAATAAAAAATACTAAAATTGCAGCAACTATATCACTCTTTGTTGAGAAATTTCAGAATTTCTGTTTCAAATCAATGACGTTCTGTTGGAATTGTAAATAGTTAATGTGATTTTCTGTGTTTGTCCTGTGTTATACCGGTAATTGTTGAATAACTTTTATAGTTTTTCAGATCTTTGAATGCCTATACAAAAGACACATACGAAGGCCTTTAAATGTGTGATATGTATAAAATATATTTCAATAAGAAATCACGTTTCAGGTCACAGAAAAATAACTGAAATGTATTTCATTCATAAAATTCCCTCCTTTGGTGCAGGATATTAGGCTGTGCCTGATCGCTGTGTTTCCACCTGACCAATCCTTAATGTGATAGATACAATGTCAGCCCATCACGTAAAGGTTACTGACAGTCTAGTTACCCTTCACACACCAGTAGCTGCATGCCCTTTCTCTCATTCATTTCAAGAAAATTCTTTGTTTCTTTAAACCCCCTGTCATGTTTCTTACAATATTATTTACCTTTTATGTCAGTTCAGGTCTGCCGTGTTTTCATACAACCTTACAGTCTAACCACCGATATATCATAAAAGGGAAAAGGGAAATTTGAACAGACTTATCCTTTCTTTTAAATCTAACCTGTTAACTTTTTGCTGGTGGACTCCTGCAGACATGAATGAAGCTATAATCAAGCCCAAGATAAATTAAGAGAGGAGCGTTGACTCAGCGTTTTGTTGCCCCAGCGATCCATTGACCCTGAGGGGCGGCAGCGGGAAAATTGAGGAATGCTCGTTTTAATGCCTATCCAATATATACGGCATCTACCTCGAGATGGGGCTGTGCAATCAACCACTAATCCATTAGACAGAGATGTTTTTCAAAGATTGACGCGTTATTGTGCTGCTGTCTGCACTGGCTCACGTTCAAGGTTAACCTTTTAGAGACGCCTGATTGTTGCTAGAAGGTTAAACAACACATTAACATGCATTAAAATATTAAATTATGGCTCCATTTACTATATGAGAGAAAAACAACAACATAAAAAAGGCTTTTAAAATTATGAAGGCAATTGATAAAGTGGGTGGCGATCAGAGGCGTTCACTCTCGGGGTAAAACAGGGTTGTGGGAGTGAGATAGTTTTCACATGGGCAGAGCGGGTGCATTTCTGGCAGAATGAGGGCTTCTTTTATTGCTGGGTTAATGAACTGATGGTGAGGTCAAGTATTGAAGCCTTTGCAATTAAGGTGACTTTTCCCAGAAGACCTGGCCAATACACCGGGTGAAAACAAATTGAAGCAGCCACCTCTCTGGCTGACATTTTAGTCGAATTTTTGCAGCAGCCCGCATCGCATTGGAGCCTCACAAATAGCAACAGTGTGCGGTGGTTACATATAATACATCTGTCTTCAGGCAAGAGTAAATCCACACTGCAGGAGACCAGACAGAAGCCCTTGTGTGCCACAATATATTGACAGTGTGAGGACTTTGAATAAGCGAAGCCTCCTGTCTGCTTCAGTGAAATACAGCCTCTACCATGTTGCAGAGGATAACCAATTAACTAATCTAAATGTAACAGTAGAGCTACAGTGGCAACATGCTCTCCTTTCCTATCTCATCCATTTAAGTAATTGAAGGATCAGAGAGGCATTCCGGTTTTGAACATTATAAGGAAACAATCCCATCATGCATGTCTTCACCCCGGCATCTTGAGCTGTTTCTACTTTGTGCAGTTCCAATAGTGGTCAGGTTTAAAATTCACGTATCTGCAGCGAGGTTTGGAGGAGAGAAAAAGGAAGGGATGGGGTTATAGTGCAAGTGGAGAAATGACCAAAAACAGTGAAAAAGAAGAAGAAGAAGCAGAGTGGAGGAGGGGGGGCTGGGGGTGCTGGAGAGAAAAGACAGAAAGACAGAGAAGGAATAAAGAGAGGAGACCCTGTCACTTGGAATCACCATCAGGGAGCAGGTGAAGAGAGATAAATGTCAAAGGACTCTCGGCGAAATAAAACAACAACTCGCCTGCACTCATCCAGGCAAGCGCAAGTCAGCCACAGTTCGTGAGTCCTGTGGCCTCTGGTCTAAACAGGCACACAGACATGCAGCAGAGAGAAAAAATCCATATCCCAATTCAAAAATAGAGGGTAAAAGGTTTGGCCAGTATGCACCTATTATATATAACAATTCAATAGTTTAACCCCGATTAATGCTTGTAGACGTACTAGTTTTTCCTACTAGTTTATCTTTTTGAAAGCAAATCTCAAAAACAGTATTCACTGTTGTGATATGAGCAATTATACCTGGAAAGGGCACCTAAAAGTGCAGGAAGGGCTCCAAAATTTGGTCCCATGTGTGTGGAGAGTGTCACAGCTGCGGTGTGACAGGTCCTCCTGCAGGCCCTATTCTCACAAACACACTGAGGCTGCTTTTATTAACACCCCCCACCACCACCATCTTTTACCCCCCCACCCCCCCAAAAAAGAAGAAAAAACAGAATGGAGCCAGGACTCTGGAGCCAAGTAGCTGTTGCTGGAATTTTTCTGGCCTAATTTGCATTAATAAAGAGGCTGTTCCTTGTCGGAATGTGTTTTATCCAGCTCAAAAAATCCCTGGGCGATCCCTCTCCGCAGAGCACTGGGAGAATCCGACTGTCAGAGCCGACAAGACAAATGAATCCTGGTGTCAGCGCAGAGTGGCTCCGCGTTGACAGATTGAGAAGAACTGTCCCTCTGTCGACAGGCATGCTTCATTTTCAAATTAATAAATCTGAATAAAATATTTTACCCTTCATTATGAGTGCTGCCGCTGTGACAGCTTTGCTGAACAGGGCTGGGATGTGGCTGGTGGGGGTGGCAGCGGTGGGAAGGGGGGAGTTGCTGCCAGTGAAAACAGCTTGCACCAAATCCACCTGGGTTTACGCTGTGTATTTATAATGTTTGCATGTGTGCGCCTGTTTATGATGTGTGGGTGTGTTTTCTGTTTGCGCTTTCTGTTCTTTTGTGCACATGGGCTTATGCTTTTTTCTTCCCATTGATCCTCTGCTCGCACATATTCTGCTCCACGCGCTCCCTGAGCCCCCCCCCCGTGTTCTACCAAAGAGGATGGGACAAACAAAAATAACTAGGGCCGCTGCGGTACAGTAGTGATAGATTCTTCACATATTCTCCCCTCACACCTGTACAGCCATATGGAGGCACGTCAACATGGCAAAAATAACTTTTCATTGTTGGGCATGACGTAAATACAGCAGCATGTAGCTTGTGGCTAATAGCAGCAAAAGAAATGTTTTATTTTACGGCGACGCCTGCTCAAATGTGCTCTGCATGGAAGTATATTTAACGACTCACTTGCAAAAATTACGTCTTAATGTGTGCCACGTGTAGGCTGCAGTCAAAATCTTCTGTATTAACTAAACGAGGGCTGATCAAAAAGTGTTTAGCTGTGAATGAACAGATGAGTCTCCCGGCTAAACAGTGTGGTGGGTATAAGTAGATGTTGAGTGACAGATTGATGGGATGAAAGACATAATTGCTTGAGATAAAAAGGAGTAGAAAGAGGAGGGGATGGGGGGGGGGGGGGGGGGGGTATAAATATAACACACAGGACTCATAATCTTGCAATATTACCCCTCCAGGGTGAGAGAAGAAGGCATAAAGGAGCATGGAGGGTTGAATCCAGTCAGTCATCCTGGATGCTAAATTAATATGCAACAGCAAACACTAATATGCCCTTTGAGGAGGCCCGGCATATTGTGCAAGACTTTAAGCTTGTGAAATTGCCTAAAGGCAAATTCATATGAATAAAATAAAATACAATATCCTGCTCTGTAAATTGTGGGAATTTTATAGTGCTGTGTATCCTGTCAGTTGCTTTTTGCTCTCTTCTGTTGACTTTTTCTAGCGCATTTAAACTAATTTGATAAAAAATGAGGCAATGTAATACCAGTAGTAAATAGCTGCTAGTATGCCTTCTCCAGTAATATAAACTGCATATTAGTGGAAAACACAGAGACAAGAGTGATCTGTCCAAGGTTCGATGTCTTTTTGACCATACACTTAGAAAAACACCTGCACAAAAGCTACAAGGTATCCCGTTTCCTTTAATCAGTGTGCAAAAAAAGAGTGCTATCCAGCCAATTAATTTGCACCAGCTGACATGTGTATAATAATGACAGGCAGCACAAAGGACTCCATGTTCCTCCTTATGTAGGCCTTCAATATTTAAAGAAGAGTACATGTTTTTGGCAAGGCTACGGCGATGCTTGTCAGTTGAACTTCTTAGACGTCAGCCCTCCCTGTGAACATCACATCATCAAAGATGACATTTCATCAACTAACTCAATAAATAATAGAACATGGTGTCTGCCATTTGAACCTTGGGTGACAGCCTCTGAGGAAATTGTCACCCTGTAATTTGTTTTCTTATGTCTTCTGTCATCTTTTATTAGAGTTATCACCTGTATTTGAAACATCCCGAGTACAGTACGTTTGCGGTTACATACATACATTTCATCCAGTTACTTGTGACAATTAAATTAGATCTGCAAGGAGTGGGGAAAAAAAGCTGCCCTCCTTAAGAATATCAATAAAGCAAAAATATTTAAAGACATCCCCAGACTCTGACTCGATTTGACATTCTTGCTTTGACCATAGATAGATAGAAATCAAGTAAACAGAGCGGACAGGGAGTGACAGCACTGTATTTGTGATCTCTTTCCAGTGGATGGGGATTGTAGGGGAGGGGAGCTGGAGAAATGCGCTAGCCCTAATGCCTCATGGCAACTCGTGCTCAGCTGATAACACAATATTTCATGTAGGGTCAGGGCCAATAAGAAGCCTTTTCAATACCACAGAGATGAACAGGGCCTGACTGCGATGATCAAAATGCCAGCTACACATCACAGACACACACATAGAGTTTGAACAACAGCTTTCTTTACTGTAATGTAGAAAGATGGCAGTATATACAGGCAAGAGTGTGTGTCTCCGGGGGCCTCCCAAAATACTGCTTTCAGTTTAGACTTTGCCAACTCTGTGTTGGCACCCTCCATCGAATAAATGCAACGATGCTCTTTTTATGGGATTCTTTGATTAATGTAACCTCCTATTTTAGTCTACTGTTGATTAGCTTAAGAAAAAATATGTAGGTCAGGTCTGAGGTACAAAATCTATTTTTATTAGCTTCTACATATGGTAATATTAAAAATTTTGGGGGGGGAAAGATTAAAATTTTCATCACATGGACTCAATATTTAAAGCTGAAGCACATCCTCTAGTTCATTCAAAGACTCCATTGCCCCCAGTTCCCTTAAAGGCAGCTACTCCTGCATCTGTAACCACATAAATATTAATGAAATGAACATGATGCATTTGATTTTTTCATAGTTGCATATGAGCTACATAAAGTACAGGTACATCACTCACAGAGTTGAGTCAAAGTGATACTAATTATTGACATATTAGAGATTTGAATTTGAGCTCATAATAGCTCATAGTACAGAAACAATTTAGACTGACTTGAGCTTTTTCCCCCCACAAGAGTCAACACAAATCTTTGAGCCAGTCGTATTTGCAATTTGATGGTCTGGGATGGTATCCTCCCTAGCGCAAAGTCATTGTGTCCGTCCAGGTACTATCAGACATTTTCAATAATTAGAATACATCAGATGTGAGCTATCTCCTGCTATGTGTTACATATGAGAGAGGAAAACTTCAGACAATGTCTCACCTGATTTTAGAGACATTGTACAGAATTCATGTGTGAAACAAATTAATATACAAGTGCTTTGTCATTACTTTCTAGTTCACTGAAGGCACAGCTGGAAACAAGGCTGAGAACTGGAAGAGTCAACTAAAACGTAAGGCCACAACAATGAGGTGAAAAACAGAAATGGTTCAAAGAAACAGAAACATCTCTTTTTGAACATAATGCATCTTTACTTTCTGAAGCTTTAAATTTGGTGAATATATAATAATTACTATAACTCCCTAAAAAGCATGTGAAGGGTACATGCAGATGGACATGTACAGTCAGACTGTAAAACAGTTGCTGGGATGAATTCACTTCTTTTTGGCTGCAATGAAGTGTTTTGAAGATCTAAAATCCATCTGATAAGTTTTGTGAGAATTGATCTGAAGATCTGTGGAAAAAAAACTTTCCATAATTGAATTATGACAGAAATCAAAGGAATCTGTGAACCCTTTCTAACAACACCAGATTTTCAATATCAGAACCTCTAACTTTGATCTATTTATGATACTGGAATAGTTTAGTCCAGGTTGTGGAATAATCTACGTGCTTGATTTGAAAACTTTTTAAAATGCTATGATTCCCAATGCAATGGCAGAAGATGAGCGAAGAGGATAAAGCTATAGAAGCCACGGGTGCCTACGCAGCTTTGCTGTTTGGCCCCCAGTTAGACCCTGTATGTGACTCACAACCTGGTTTTCATGTATTCATAAATAGTGTCTGTGTTCACGGATGATAAAATGCAGATATCAAAATAACATTCTGCCCACATGCTGGTTTTGTGTACTGATAATTGGATTACAGGCCAAGGAAGGGTTAAACCTGTAAAGAGATATACGTACCACAGCTGTGACCCCTTGCTCTCCAAGGTATCTCCCCAGTGCAGGATTCTTATTCAACTTCAAACTGACAGTGTTTTTAATCTTTTCTTTGCTTCTCTCTTGGAGATTGGGGAAACAAAAATCAATACGCTGTGGCAGGCGATCTAGAGGCCTGTGAATTACAAAGCCGGGCCCTGGCTGTGCCGCCTGCTCGGCAGCCTTGAGCCAGGGACCATGGGAGTATCATCAGAGACCAAGGGGAGGTCACAGGTTCAGGTCAGGAGTACCTGGAAAAAAGCAAAGTATTTACTGTCTGCACACGAAAATGAGAAATAAGCTCCACATGTCACCAGGGGAGCTTCGAATCTTCTCTCCTAATTTTTTTCGCCTTCTTGAAATTGCAGCGGTCGCCATACTGCTCTCCTGCCACACTTCTTTGCTGACTCCCTTCGGATGATATACTGGGCCCGAGCCTGTGATAATGCTCACACTACAAATCTGAGCGCAGAACATATCGACACCCGGGTCTGTCATTATCCGTTAATCACGCTGCTGACGTACGTTTCAATCCAGGCTTCTTGGCAGCTCACCAAGCTACAGAAATGACCTCAGATAAATCCACAGGGCTACAGAGCACATACTTTCATCTGAACTCAAGAGACTAACCAAACTTACACACTGAAAGTCATCAGCTGATTCATATAAAATGAAAGGAAATGTGACTTTATTTTTTTACTTTTGGAAGTTTTGTTAAGATTGCCAAAACTTTTAAAAGATTCATGCTTTAAATCTGTTATTGCACCTCTCATATTAGCATTGCATGTGACCATATTTGAGCAACATGTTTAAAAATGACACAGCCACACAACTCCGCCTAGTATTTAAATGTTGCGCTGATCCATCCAGTCAAAGAACACTTAAGTTCTTTGACTTTTTTTTAAAATTTAGTTGTACTTTGATTATCAGCAAAAATATATTTAGTTATAGTCTTGTTGCTGAAATGACAACACTATCATAAAGCATGTATAAAAAGTGAAGCCAATGTGGAAGTGTCTTACACCTGTATTTCTTTCTAGTGACCATCAGGTGGCGACTCCTCTGGTTGCGGTTCATCATGATAAATGACTCTGCTGCACAGTTGATCTATGACCTCAATAAACACTTTCCTGATGAGTTTATCATCTCCGTTGCTTGCTTGATCACAAAGGAGGGTGTACGGTTTAGTGTGTAGTCACATTGTGATTGACAGGTTGCCACTACACGAGCTTGAGGCATCCTCAATTCCAGTGACATCTGATTTAAGACAAACAGCAGCACCCCCCCCCCCCCCCCCCAAATAAAAAAAATAAAAAAAATAAAAAAAAACACAACGACAACGCAACAATAAAAATGCTCTTTCGAGGGTTACTAACAAGACTTGAAAAATCAATAGGTAATGCACGGAAGCTGTTTTTTATATACAGTCTGTGGAGTGCATGGACAGGGAATCATCAGCATGTTGTGCAGAACTGAAGGCTGTTGATGTGATGAAGAGGACTGTGTTGCCTTCACAATATGCTTGTACATTATATTACTGTTTGCTGTTGTTTTTAAAAAATATCAAAAACTTTCTAGACAAAAATCTTACCATGGTTAGTATGGGTTAGACTTCTTTTTTTTTTTTTCAAAGGCAATAAACCATAAAATTAATTGTCAGTTTCTTAGGTACACCAGCTCCATTCAGTACAATCCCATTCACAACAGCCCTGCAGTAAATCTCTACGGCGCTCATAATGTTCGGTTACACTCTTTAGATGCAATTATTTTCAAGCCAAAATTAAAGCCTCATCAATAAATCTGAGGGACTGTTACTAAGAATGTATCTCAGATACATTCTTAGTAACAGTCCCTGTCTTTCTTTCATTGCATTTGCTATGCAGATACAGTATCTGCATAGCAAATGCAATGAAAGAAAGACACATAATGTGTCCAAAAACAGACAGACCAGCTTTGGTTTTACTGATAGCCCTTTCTGATATTTTGCAATGTTGAAATCTTCACCCTGAAGGTGGTGGTATGACTCAGATGTGGAATGAACTGGAAATCTTGTACCGAGTTGTTAGATGTCCAGACATCTTCAACTCGCTGACTGGATTGTGATTAGAACCAGTCCTTTACACTGGATGCCTCTACGTCACTGCACAGTGATTCATATTCTCTGATGTCATCTTATGTTTAGCCAATAATCTAGTAAAAAAAATTGATTTGTAAACACCACATCACGCACATCACATCAAATACAGAACAGTTTGATATTTAATATTTTTCCTCAGCAAAAATAATGCTTGATTAATTTCTGCTTGAAAGTCCAGCCTTAAGCACTTTGATCAATATGTGTGCAACTACCTGCCAATGCTGGACTCGCTGAGTAATTAGCCAATGTGCTTGGCGGGCCTGACGGGGGTAATGAAGTCACACAGGCTAAGCGCTGCCAGAAAGAAAATCAACCCAGTCCAACTAAAGACAGTTTCTCTTCAAAGCTCTGCATGTATACACAGATAAATTAAGCGAAAACCATAAGATGCTTTAACATCACAACAGCACAAATCATCTTTGAGCCACATACGTTGACAGAAGTAAAGAGCCCATTCATTTGCTCAAATATTAATTCCATCCAAGATTGAGGAAGAGTGCTATAAATATCTGCGACCGCCTGATTACTCTGGGAAGATCAAACGGAGACAAACAATGTACTTTCTAAACAGTTTGTTCCGAGAAAATTATGACAGAAATAAGTGACAGCTCTTGATGAACAGGAACATCCAAAGATCAGACAAGTTTTTATTGCATCAGAAATTAATTCTAAAAATGATACATCACTCAACGGGTGTATTAAAAGCATTCAGCTCCCGCTTGAAGAATTTTTGATTTCCCTGACAACGGAGTCTAATTAGACCAAACACATCTCTGTTTGTCTGACTGAAATAACTCAATTATAGAAACTCCAAACATCTGGCTGCACACTTGCAGAATTGATTAGAACATTTTCTCCTGAAATGATTAAATAAGACAGTAATCACTTTAGAGCCAGTTCCATCTCCATTAGAAGTGTGTAGAAGTCAAAAGACGTAGAACCTCAACTAATCCAATCACTGCTGAACCCACACTCCTCATTATGTGCCGTTGCATTGGAGGATGACAAACAGTCAAACGCAACTGTGTGCACAAAACATCAGATCCAAACTGGTTATGTTTTACTTAGCTTGGTCTTTCATCAGTAATGCGATGACTTCTTACTGCTTTTATTTTTAGGTTGTTTTGCTTGTTACAGAGCAATTGTCGGATTACGATTATACAAAAGTTACTGTTCGCTATATATGTGTCGTCCAAAGCGTCCCAGGGCATCAAATGCTGCCATTCTGTCAAATTCCTTTGGTGTTCATAGATATGAACATTGTGTCCTTTGGTGTCAGTGACTTGATGAACTGGCAGTATCAATATTAGGCACCAAGATTTGCTTTCAAAGAACACAAAGTCTGCATTATAAGGCTGGAGGGTGGCGGCGGAGTAAGTCACGAGTTTGTCAGCTAGGAGACTGCGGTTCATGTCCTGTTTGGGAGTGTTGTGTACTTTGTTTCACTTTGGTTTCTTCAGAGGGCAACCTCCAGGGCTGAATAATGAAGCCAGCGCCAAAGACTGCAGTTTCATGAGTGCCAACTGCAGGGTGGCTCCAAAAGTGAGTCAGTCACCACAGACCCCAGTTTACAGCAGAAATGAAACCCCAAGAAGTTTTGTCTCTTACAGATACAAGGCCGTAAGAAGGTTTATGACTCGTCTACACGCTAACACAAATCCCTATCCTAATGATGACACATGGGATCTTTCTTTTAGTGTTTATGCATGAACACAAAGCCAACAGCACAAAAGAAAGCTGAAAGCCAGCTTCGACTGGATTGCCAAAGTGATTCTGCTGTTGAACCATGACCACGAACACAATTATTAGAGGCTACAATGCTGCAAGTCTGACTGCGCCAAACTGCCTTTGTTACCTGCACAAGGATAATGTGGACAATGGTTTAGGATTGCATCACACTTGCTTTTTTCTTCACTTTCACCCTCAGTGGAGAGTTGCTGGGAATCACCTCATGTTACTTGTCTTAAAGTATGCCCCTTTCACAGCAAAAACCATGCACATCAAAGAATGATGCTTACCAAGTGTGTGAGGCCATGGGTTCTTTTAGCCTTTAATTTCAGGAGAAGCAAGGAAAAAAAGTAATTGAAACTTTCTCTCAATGATTTGCTCCTTGATTTGACACTAGACTTTCCCATTGTCACAAAATCAATAGCAGCAAGACAGGCAGGGCCTAACTGGAAAAGGCTTTTGGCTTTTCATGCCGAGTGAAGGCGGGTGAGAGCGTCAGGGTTAAGTGATGTGTTTCTGACGCTGAGTGGGTCTGGGACACCCCATTCGCTCAGCAGCCCTCTGGAACCTGTGGGCCTAATAGCAGGGCAAATCACTGGGGGGAAGGGGACTGACTTGGTGTGATGTATGTGTATGTGCATATGAGAGTGTGTGTGTGCTTATCTGTTGTCCATGTCTGGATATTTGTTTGTGTGTGAGTGGAGAAGAGAGGAGAGGAGAAAGCCTCTGGGGAATTTGATTGTTCATAAAACCAGGCTAGGGCTGCAATATAATGACTTCACTCACCTCCCAAAATCAAAATTAAAAAGTGGGGCACCACAATGGACACAGCCATTATCATTGTCAGAGTGTAGACATAATCTGCCAGCTGTTGTGTGTGCAAATATACAATATGTGTGTATGGGTGTGATAGGGCAATCTTTTTCTCATCCCTTGTGTCACTTTTTATCTAATAAATAAATACAAATACAAGACAAATATCACTGTTGTCAGGCAGAAAATCTCCAAAATGTCAACTTGACAGGCTGTGTCAGTGAAGTCGAAGCTATAATCCTTAAAATCCTGAAGATTTTTATTACATTAAATCCATTTTTTACTATTTATGGTAAATATGGTATTTATGTGTGTTTGTATTCTGCTGTTATTATTGTAACTGTCTACAGACTAAGATGGATGTCTGGCGGGATTAAAGCTGGAAATAATGACGCATTAGAGGGACTAAAATTGTCTGTTTGTTCAAAACAAAATAGTTGGTACAAAACAGGATGGATGTAAAATTGTTTATAGGTGTGGTGAGAAGCAGCTGTAGTGGAAAATCACGGAAGAGTTTGGGACAACGTCTTCCTCAGATTCATTCATTAAATGAAAAATTAGATATGGAGCTTGAAAAAAATAAAGCGTCAGGCTGTGTAGCAAGAGACCATTGTTTATTCCAATTTCCTACAGTGAATAGTTCCTTCTTTCAGTGACCAGGACCAAGAAGGTATTGTCTTAACCAGGTATGAAAACATACTTTTAACTAAAGTGTCACATAGATAAAAAAATCTATGTCTGTACCTAAACAGACCTTAACCACAAAGGTATCAGACAAAGTTCACATGAATCATTTTGCATCAGTCATTCAGCTCTATACGGGTGTCAGCTCAGACGTAAAACACTCATCACTCATGAGACGTTTTGGGAAGCAAAACCTACTTTCGACTGGTCCCTTATTCACACGGGGTCACCACAGCGGGTAGCTGCGCATATTTGATTTAGTAGATTTTTCAATGGATTGCCCTTCCTGATGCAATTTCAAGGGGATATGAGCCATCCTGAAAAACAATGACCTAAAATGTATTTACATTTAGACACTTTTGGCTCATTCATTATATAATAGTGTTAGATTTTACCAGCAGAGTGATAACGGGTGCATGCAAAAAGATTTCTGATCATGAGCTCAAAGATTGCTCTTTTTTTTTTCATTGTCAACATTTGGGACATTGGTGTATTTTACTGACACAAACTTCAAAAAGAACTATGGAAACTGTACAAATGAAACAAATTTGGTGTTACAACTTAAGAGGTCTGTACTATGAAGCAGGATTACAGGCTAAGCCAGGTAGCTGCAGGGTTTTCTTTTCAATGTTACAAAGGTACTTTGCACTGGGGCAGATCATCACGGAAACTTATCCTGCAGACCTCACTTGTTCCAGAAAACAGCCTCATGCCCTCAGATCTCAATGCATAAAGTTTTTAATTACCATCTTTGCCTTTCCCCCGCCATCATCAATAAGAAATATGGATTCTTAGGAACAACCTTTTTCCTTGCTTTTCCCTCTGTTGGTTGCAAACAGCTTTAAAGCAAGTTTTGCTCCACAAGCCTTAGTTATAATCACAACATTTTATGATGTGAGCTCTGGTTTTGAAGTTTTGATTTTGTGCTATTTGAATGTTTTTAGTCCCTATTTTGATTTCTTTATCATTTTAGTAAATTGTATGTTTAATTCCTTGAGACTTTAGTGAGTCTTTGATTTTTGTTTTTACGTCGTGGTAACTCTAGTGCAGAGGTTTATCTTTTTCTGCATTTTGCATTTAGTGGTACCCGTCTCGTCGTCCCTTTGGCTTGTCTTTCCTTTGGTTAGCTTTATGTTGTATTTTGTTCTAGTTTTACTTTGTTTTTTTCCTCCCGTGTGACTGTCAGCGCATCCTATTTGCCTTCACCTGCATTAATTACTTTCAGCTGTGCCTCGTTCCCCACCTGTCTCCTGCTGTCTAATCAGCCCTCTGTGTGTATATAGTCTTGTGTTCCTCTTTGTGACATTGCCTTTTTTATGTCCCCTCTTGTGCTGTCCTGGTTTTTTTTCTTCTTTAAGTTCCTATTTTTCGTGATTTAACATTTCTGTTTCTTTACCCTTTGGACTTTGTTACTAGTCTCTTTTTTCTTGTTTTTGAACCGTCACAAAAGCAGTTACCTCCTGCATCTGCACCCTCACCTCTACTCTGTACACTTTATGACAGCCTTAAAAACAGCCTTAATACCGTAAAACCTAAGTCTTCTTTACTTGCCTCTTTCTTACGTGCTCTTGCATCTAAAATTCCTGTCACACACTGAAAAAACAAACATGCTAATATATGGGAATGCAATAATAATCAGATATCGAAGAGCTTAAATGTCGGCTATGGAACTTTTACATTTGACATTAATTTCCAGCTTTCCAGCTTCAGATAGACTTTATTTATATACCTCTTTTTCAGCCTTACACTCCAATGTGTCTAGAATGCATGAAATGCATGCATCTCACTGCAATGTAGAACCTATTTTTAGCAGCATCACTATGATTAAAAACAAAATGGTTACTTGGTATTATAGAAACTAACAGAATGATGCATTACTCTATTTTAATGACGTGAAAGATTTGACATATTAAATTTTCTTAAAAACCTAAGGTCCTTTTAAAACAAAGGGGAAAAAATCAAGTTTTTCCCATTAACAGCTACAAGATGCAAAACAGATTCGGCTGACCTTACTATGAACGAGTGTAATGAAGCAAATGACACTGAGTTCAGCATAAAGAACTAGTCAAAGAGCTTTGAAACAGAAGCGTGAATTCCCGAGAAGCTTGAGTAAAGGCTCTTAGGCAAATAGAGAAGGCCATAGCCATTTGGGTAAGTAGAGAGCAATTACACATGGGCATGATTTAGGGGGATGCTGTCACTGTGGTTAGGAGGCAGGACCTCTGCAGATGAAATGAAAATGGCCTGTATAATGGCAGAAGCGACAACGCACTCACTTTAGATGGACTGACTATTAGAGCACGTCAACACTGGCATGAAAAAGAGCAAAACTATGAGGACGGCAATTAGAGAACATGAAAGAAAATGGATCGCAATGGCATCGATGCTGAGGGGAACCTAACAGCGAAGGACTTCTGAGCAGGAGCTAATGCTGTGATTTATAGAATTTGTCATCACAGACATGCATGTTATAAATTTCCTCACTGCAGTAATAGCCATAATGAGGTCACCAACTGCACAGTGTCATCTCAGCACTTTGGGGTTCAGACACAGAATTGAGAGAGGTTACCTGACCAGCATTTGGAATCATTAGAGGGTGGCATCAGTCACCAAACATTACCTTAATGCAAATGTCAGTCTGACTTTGAGCACGTCTCTGCTTTGTGATAACTCTGAGTCACGCAGATTCGAGGAAATGCAGCAAGTGATCAGTAAGGGAGGGTCATCATTCAAAATCTACAGCTGAGATAGGAACACTCATCAGCAACATCATCATTATCCACACGACCATCATCATCATAATCATTATGTAAATACGCTCTCAACATTTTGCAGTTTGGATCCTGGACAGCACAGCAGGGCCTGTCTTACATTTGCATGTGCATATTTCAGTGTTTTACTGAGAATGCGCTGCAGCAATTAACACAGGATTAATTGGCATCTTTATCTCATTAGGGCCAATCTGATCAGAGTATGATGAGGTTTCGGCACGCTCCCATTTGTTTAAGCGGATTGTGGTAATTGCTGTCATTATTATGGGCTCTTTAGCGTCATCCGTGGCCCTCCTCTCCCTGCCTGGACCCCATAAAGCCCAGCCATGTGTCACGGCTCAGTTTAGTTAACCCCTGGAATGAGCCCAGTGGTGCCTGCGTGTGGTTAACGGCCGAGTGGTGATTAGCTCTCACACATTAGCCCATTAACACGTCGCCCCTCCCCTCTCAAACTGCCTTTGTGTTCAGTTTTAACTGCAGTCCTACCTTCTCAAATAAAGTCTTTACAAGGCCCACGTGGGAGGGGAGGAACATGTATGCACACTGTGGAGTTTGTCAAACCTATGTTAACTTCAGGGTGGTGTGTTTTACAAAGCCCCGGGGCCTTGTTTGTCAATCCTGGACCGAGTGTGTCATGTATATGTCATGAAAACAACAGCTATTACATTATAGACAATAAGAGGGAATTATTGTCACTTCATGCAGCACTATTAAGAGTTGATATTTGGAAGGAGCTTTTCTACTCCCAGAATGTATGCTTTACAGCATTCTCACCGTAATAAATACAAGGTGGATCCAAAGCATATAGCATCAAAAGACAGTATTTCTGAGAGAGGGAGCTATTACTTCAGCGTGAACTCAGATCTACTACCCACCAGAGAGAAGTAACAGACGGAAATTGAGATATAGTGTACAATAGAAAAAGGGAGCCATTGATCCCACAGAGTGCAAACTTTACACTTGCTGCTAAGTTCTCTAAAGGGGGCAATCAAATTGTATATGCTCGTAACTATTTCACCCCCTCTAAATGTTAACAACTGTGCACTCACACTATATGGCCCGTCCCCTTTGTTGATCCATAACAGCGATGAGCCCCATCTTCATGGATTTGCAATATAACAACAATCTCTGTCTATGCAATATAATGATCCACTCACAACCAGTGTCTTAAAGTACATTCATAGGGCCAATATATTGTCCGCACAAGTCAGTCAACTCCTTTGGGCCCTCTACAAACACAGGGGAGAGGATTTATCTGTCAAAATCTGTGAATGAGGACAGAATAGAGAAACCTGAGAGCATTTGATAGATTTTTAACTTCCACAGTAACTTTACATCTCGGAAAGGCTACAGATCTGTTATAAAACACAAAAACAAAGAAGTAGTAGGAAGTGTGACTATTGCTATACAACCTGACTTTTGATGCAACCATAAAATATCCAAAAGAACATCGCCCCCGCTATGAAAATGACTTGAAATCAATGGATAATGGCATAAAATGAAGTTACGTCTTTCTTCAGAATCCCCCCCTAAATCAACCACCGTGCCAAAAAGATACTCTGCACGCCCATGCGAACGTATGAATTCAGAATTTTGGTAAGTTAATTGGTTGCGACATCCCTTTAAGACATCCTCACATTTTAACTTCTCTGTTTTGTGGACACTTTTGGCATAAAAAATTAAACCAGGCTTTGAGGCAAAGAGAAACAAATGCCACTTAAGTGTGTCATGAATGAGAGCCAGTCAAAATTAGACAACCATGAGCTCTATCAGAGCCCTGACAGTCTGTCTTTATGTGACAGCAGCTGCCACCAGTTGTACCCACTCACCTATGCCTCTGAGCACAAACAAAGCTTTGATTTTTCTCAAATTCCCCCAAAAGTACACCCCACCGCCACCATCCCTCAATCTCCACCATGTATAGAACGATGACAACGACAACAAACTCCACCCTGCCGCCCCTCATCTCTCTTAACACAATCTGAGAAGGCACATAGCCATCTGTACCTCCAGGGAAGCTTCTTCTTCTTCAAAGAGCAACATGATCAGCATTATGGCATCTGAAAGACTCCTCTTTGACTGGGGAGAGTAAATCAGTCACAGAGTTGAAGACTGACAAACTGAGAAAAAGGCACACTGACACCCACAGCAAGGCTGGAAGCCCATAAGAACTTTAAATGCATTCTGCCCTGTTGCTGTCACCAATCCTTTTTATTGTCTCATTCTTCAGCAAGTGTTACTACATCATTTAAAAGCACTTGCACTGAATATTTTTTAGATAAGATCTACAACAATAGAATGAGTCTCGATAGTGTCCTGATTGTGTGTGAGGGTCATATAGGCCCATGTACTACCCCATTCCTCCAATTAAGGCACAACCAATTTGAAAACCCTTTGGCTAGTTTTAAGACTTATAGAAATGGGTAATGTTTCAGTGTTTTGGTGCCTCTAGTATAGACAGCAGAGTCTGAAATCTGTATTGATAGCAATGTTGAATATTATTACACAGGAAAAAAAACAACTACACACACAAAATAATCACACCGTGACGCCTCTGCCTTTCTAAATGGAGGGACAGTAACTGCGTGTAAAACCTGAAGATAGTCAGATTAACAGTATTTCGTCTCTATCTGCCACTCTGCAATTCATCTCATGTAAACGTGACGCACAGCGTGACGTGAAAAAAGGCACATACCTTTGACGTTGCGTGACGAACTCTGTATTCCTCGTCCACACGTAAACGGAAAAAAACGAGTTTTAAAAAAATCTCCGTTTTCGGTGATTCGAAACGCGTTTACGTGTGGACGAAACAGCTGCGTTTTCAAAAATACCCGTGTAGGTGTGGACGTAGCCTAAAAGAGTTAGTAGGTTATTTTCTTACTACCTGTCATTTATTGCAGATTACTTGTATTTGCTTAATTGTTTACTAAATGTTTGAGGTGTGAAAGAAACCGCAATGGAGCAAAATATGGGTGTGTGTGGTTGGAGGATATGTTCGTGCATGTGCGTGCGCGCGCGCGCGCGAGAGGGGGACGCAGGCATTTTTCTTGTAAAACAAAGGGGGGCCTAGCAAAAAAAGTTTGGGAACCACTGCTCTAGACAAAGGAGGAGATAGAAGCCACTGACATTAAGACAAGAAAGCTCTTTACCATGCATGGAGGGTGTCACTACAAGTCCAGCACCCTGAGATATACTCTAAGTGGAAGAAATGAGGCCAAAGACTAGTGAGTGTCAGAACCACTATTCAGGATGAAACAACATGTGTTTAGTGAATATCTCAGACAGCAGAAACCCAAGAAAGAAGAGGAGCAAGAAGAGGAACCATAATGGAAGGACAGGTCCTTGCACAGTATGTACCACCGTCAGATAGAGGAAGTGGTGGATATCTAAGAAACCTATCAATGACTGGATGAAGCTGGACTTAAAGACAGCACAGAGGCACTAATCATGGCGGCACAGGAACAAGCTCTAAGCACAAGATCTATAGAGTCTGGGGTCTCCAGGCTGTGCAAAGATGCTCTTACATACAACTGGCTGGCATAGTATACAGGAACATCTGAGCTGAGTATGGCCAGGAAGGCCCGAGGTCGAAATGGGATACGCCTCCTGAAAATGTTTGTGTTTGTGTGTTAATAAAAGTTTTTTGTTGAGACTGCTGGGGCTTCAGTAAATTCGACAGATGACTGGTAAGGTGTCCTTTTGGCAATGATATGTTTGGTAAATGGTGCACAATTTTGAAAATACAATTCTCTTAATGAAAAAAAAACTGTTTTTAGCACTGAGGCTCAACTTTTATTAGATACACCAGACAGCAGCATTGCAGTCCATAATGCAGCCAATATTGCAGTCAATAAACTTTGTGGGAAGCTTCAGGGATCATGCACTCAATTACAACTGAACCACTGCGAAGCACCTACAGCAAATGTCTCTGATGCAGCAGAAATATTCATGTCAGTAGTGCCCTGCAGAATTCAATAGGCCCTTCTGCCTTTGAGGAGAGACAGATGAATAATCAGAAAAGGGGGATGGGGGATCAGACACAAGTGAAGCTTCGATGGAAAAAAGAAAAAAGTGAAAAAGCTAAGCAGCCTTTG
Organism: Rhamphochromis sp. 'chilingali'; assembly: GCF_963969265.1. Lineage (NCBI taxonomy): Eukaryota > Metazoa > Chordata > Actinopteri > Cichliformes > Cichlidae > Rhamphochromis > Rhamphochromis sp. 'chilingali'. Next base: position 31,777,382 of record NC_137931.1, read on the forward strand.
CTCTGCTTGGCCTTTGAAGTCCTTCCTCTAGCAGACATTGGTATACAGACACACACAAAGGCACACAGGCTCTCTCTCCTCTTCCTCTGTTTTCTCTCAGCTTCTCTCGCTTCTCCCTCTTTCATCTCCTCCACATCCCTTCATCTTTACCCTTTTTTTGCTCCAGGGATCCCCCGTGTCCCCCCACTACTTACCACTCGTTTGCTTTTATATCAGCTCACAGAAAGATCAACAGCATACTTTGGGTCCATTTCTCCAGCTACCACGACTTTAATAACAGCAACAAAGACAAGGCTTTTCAACTGCACTGACTCACATCTATTTGTTATTCATAGCCACTATCATTTCCCCAAAGCACTGAAACATATGCATGTGGAGCTGACTTCATGATTTCTCTAAAACATGAAAAGAGAGCATACGCTGTGTGGGTTTCTCAAAAGTATTGAATACCACTCAGAACTCAAGTTCTGCAAAGAAAAAGTTCACTGTGAACTGTGTGTGCTGCACTCCAACAGTGAGCTCAAGCCAGAATAAAGTAAATAATGTGGTTTACACAATGGATCAAAACAGATCCTACAAAATGTGGTTTTAAACATTGATAAGCATCAAAAGGCAGAATTTTAACCACGGGCACAGTTATATATGCAGTATACTGTGCTCTCTGGCCGTGCAGACAACCGCAGCCTGGTTCTGTCTTAGTAAAGGTTCTGTGAGCCTCCAGGCCAGCCATCACACCAGGCATGAATCATGGAAATGTCAAGTACGAAGTCTGCCACAGAACACAGAAGAGCTTCTGCACTGGGAGGCAACGACCACGGCGAAATAAAGCACAATTCCAGGCATTAAAGTAGTAGTATATTAGTAATTATCTTATAATCATATATAAACAAATTGATCAACAGAATTACAATACAATCAGTGTCACAGGGGCACGCTAAACAGCCAATAAAATGAATGCAATTCTATTTTAGTTTTAGATAAGTGCATTGGAAAGGAAGTCTACCTCCTATCAGGATGTGCAATAGCAAACTGAAAGCAGAAAAAACAGACAGTTATGTTTTGATGGAAAACATAATTGCTAACAGGACTATTATTACCCTCTGACATAGTTTTCTGATACAGGAGGTTCTGAATGCTGTAACCGTATAGAGGTTCCAAGGACGGACAATAGGTAGACATAATGTGAGAATTTGACGCCACAGGTTTGCATCCTGTGTGTGGTGAAGTTAAGGCTAAAAAAGCACTTTGGTCATGGTTAGGGGAAGATTGATTCACTGCAGCATGAAAACAGAAAACATGCTTCCCTGTGTGCTTCAAGTTATTATTCACAGATAACCAAGAAAAATGTTTTCATAAACAGTTTTACAGATACATTCGGTATGAATATTTTCAGATTTTTATTTTCTGTAAAAATTCAATCACACAATCGTATACAAAAAACTGGGTGTTGCAAATCTAGTGATACACCATATGGGCCAAACGACTGGGTCACCTACACACTACAGCTACATTGGTGATGGAAAACCCATGCCATAAAGCTGCCAGGCGCAGAGTTTGTGTGCTGATATTCATGCTAGAGCAGGTTTGGGGCTCTGGAGTTATTAAGTCAGCAGGACATTGACGACTTTGTTTGCTAGGGGTCTCAGCGCTCAGGAAATATATTATGGGTTTATTGCTAAATTCAGGCCTTTCCATGCATCTTGCTGATGACGAGCTTGTATCCTTGTTAGTTGTGCTTTTATTATGTTAATATTCCTTATATTTTGTATTCGTGGTTGTCTCTCTGTGTACCAGCCTTGGGAAATGTCCAAAGTAAAGTAGTTAGGGGAATACATGGGTGGATATCTGTTTTATCGTGTTTTCAATATCACTCACCACGTGAGGTAGCCATAGTTTTTATTTCATTTTGCTTGACAATAACGAAAAAGTTCTTAAATGTGGAATCTGAATATTGTAAACCCTGAGAGAAATTACATTATCATGCATGTTCAGTAGGATCCAAGGCCTTTGATCGGGAAATGCTTTTTTGAGGACATATACAATACATAGAAAAGACTTCAATCAGAATCAGAATCAGAATCAGAATACTTTATTGATCCCTGGGGGAAATTATTTTTTGTTACAGTGCTCCATTTTAAACCAACATTAAGACAAGACAGACAATAAGCTAACTAAGAATAGTACAATATATACATATATATACATACATACATACATACATACATACATACATACATACATACATACATACATACATACATACATAAGTCACTTATAAATAAATATTTGGAAAAGAAACATGTGTAGTTGTAGCAGCAAACAGTGTGTTAAGTGGATGCGTTGTACAGGGAGATGGCCACAGGCAGGAATGATTTCCTGTGTCGTTCAGTGGTGCTTTTCGGTAATCTCAGTCTCTCACTGAATGAGCTCCTGTGACTGACCAGCATGTCATGGAGTGGGTGGGAGGTGTTATCCAACATTGTCTTTATCTTGGACAGCATCCGCCTCTCCGACACCACCTTGAGGGAGTCCAGCTCCATCCCCACAACATTGCTGGCCTTACGGATCAGTTTATTAAGTCTGTTGGCATCTGCGACCCTCAGCCTGCTCCCCCAGCATGCAACAGCATAGAGGATCGCACTGGCCACCACAGACTCATAGAAAATCCTCAGCATTTTCTGGCAGATGTTGAAGGACCTCAGTCGCCTCAAAAAATAAAGACGACTCTGGCCCTTCCTGTAAAGTGCTGTGGTGTTTTTAGCCCAGTCCAGTTTATTGTCAATGTGTACTCCAAGGTATTTATAGTCCTCCACAATGTCAACACTGACCCCCTGGATTGAAACAGGGGTCAAGTGTTTCCTGGTCTTCCTGAAGTCCACGATCAGTTCCTTGGTCTTTGCCACGTTGAGCTGCAGATGATTCTGCTCACACCACGTGACAAAGGAGTCGACCACAGCCCGGTACTCTGTCTCATCATCCCTGCTGATGCATCCAACCACCGCAGAGTCATCAGAAAACTTCTGAAGATGGCAGGTCTCTGTGCAGTGGCTGAAGTCTGTGGTGTAGACAGTTCAGTATTTTATGCCTGTTTCATACTGCAAATCATGGCACTATATTACATTGCTGTCATTGCACAGATATTTGTCAAGCCCACTTTTTGGCTGTTTTACAGAGGGGACCTTCTGATCATTCAGTTTATAGCAAATGGTTTTACAAGGCCTAATTTCCATAAATATGAAAATTAAATAGTCTATAACATGGCTTGTGACAGAAACGGAACAGAAATAGCTTCTTCTTTCTCCTCTTAGTATTATGCATATTACTTCTTACTTCTTCAGATTTCTGCCTAGCACTAAATGGCTTAGTGCAAAACAAAAAAAGCAGCAATAATGACACATATGAAAGGTCACTGCAGGTCAGAGGATGACATTAGGACAACTGAGATGTATCTCAGAGCTCTCACACTACACCTGCTTTTCGCTTTGTAAAAACCTGTTGATTAAAGCTGCTATGATTAAACCAGAGGTGATACAACGTCTCCTTGCACTCACCGAGGACTTACAGTTCTAACCTTTATACCATATCACCTTGAGGAAATGGGCCAGATGATTAGGAGGGTGTTCGTGGGCTGCTATTTTTACACCTCAGTCTCCCTTTCTGTCTGTCTTATTATCTCTTTCTTCTTCTTTCTGGAAACAAATTGTTAATAAGCGCTATCCAAGGTGGTATAATGACCTTTCAGTTCACTTACTTTAAAATATTCAGAGTTAAAGAGGATTTTACCTGATGTACTGTGCCATCACGGAGCACAGAAAATCGGAGAAAAGCTCGCTGGGTAATGTGGAGTCGAACACCACAAGAGCCAAACTTCTTCATGGTGACAACAAATGTTTGAACCATCAAAATTTGATCTGCGACAGATTGCCAGCAACTGCAGCAGGTACGCTTTGCCATATATGAATGCTCCTCCAACAGATGGATGAAAGATGTGCAGTGCACAGCAAATCTGGAACTCTTAATAATTCAGCAACTTCTTGTGTGACATTGACTGCAGTTTAGCTCACTCTGAAACTGAGCCCAGATGGAAAGGCAGACTTGTCTCTTACAGCAAACACTACACTAACAGGAGAAGTCCCCAAAGAGAGCAGAGAAGAAGTGAAATAGGTAAGGACAGACAGACTGCTGCACGAGCCCCCTGAGACCTAGAGAGACTGCTCCTCAGCTGTGCCTGTTCAGCTGCTAACAGCTTGAGCTGCTGTGCCACATGCTGCTGGCGACACTTCCTCCTGTTCACCAGTTTAATTTGTGCTGAAATTAGAGTCCAGCCAAAATCTGCCAGGTTCAAAATGAATGACCGGACCCAAAATAACAGAAGTTATTCCTGCCACATTTAAAAATCTGCAGTTTCCATTATATTAGCACATGTACAGAGCACACAGATCCTTTTTTTGTTTTAAAAGAAAAAAAAAGCGTGTAACTTCTCTGCACAACAAACTTATTCACTTCATTTATTAACAATATCATCAGTTTTTGTGTATCGATAGGCAACTTTTTCAAACAGCTATACGCAGGTTGAAATATTTAACGCTTAAACAGATTTAAAACAAGCAGTTCTTTGAGTGATAGGTTTTTAGGGAAGGAAAACAGACCCTGGCTGGGTAGCTTTATTTATGCAAAGCTTGACTTGCGTCTGTTAAACCTACCCTAATCTAATTGGCGCATCCCATTTTGTTGCCAAGGAAACCCACTGGTATTATTCCCCTTGAGCATAGAGGTCTACTGGTTTCCCCATAATAGCATTTCATCTCTACAAACTTTGCTGTACGTTTATTTCTGTTGCACTATGTCCCATTTTAATTATTATTGTTCTTTTAGTGGGTTTCTATTTATAATAACAGGGTAATTAAAGTCACGCTATGGGCTCTTTCAGATATGCCACTGCCAATGCCACTGTTAAGTAATTTTTCCAACAAATTTCATATTGCACAGTTAATTTTGATAAATTACTTATAAAATACTTGCATTAAAAATTATGTATACCCAAATATATTAAAGAGGTCTGGTTCAGTGAATTAAAAGTGAAGTCCAGCCTTCCACCCTTTTAAACTGAACTTCAGCTTTAATTTAATTTTAATAGACAAGTGATTTGAAAACCATATATAAATATAAAAATAAAAAATAAAGAACAAAAATACCACTGAGCAGTTGTCAGGAAGGGGGGAATTAGCTATATGGACCAAAAACACATGTGAACCTTGCTGTTAACGTTTTTATTTCTGCTGTAAAGTTTAGCATGTCAAAATTGGAGTCTGGGGGTTGACTCGTTTTCATACATTAAATGGAAACAGGAGGAACTTTAATCTTTTGCACTTTAACTTTAGTTACAAAAACCGAACCCACCCCAAAACTAGAGCAACCTTTATTTAAGGTTCGGTTTTGGGTCCATGTTTCTTGCATACTGTACAGTAATCAACAATTCATGATGTGCGCATGTCTGCAAGGGTCCATATGACAAAAAATGATCAAGGTGCTGCACGTTTTGCGTATGCTGGTGCCAGAACAGTGCACTGGATGCTCATTGCGTGCTTCAAATACATTTGATGTTTTTGTACTGTATTCCACATTAATGGAACTTGTTAAGCACCTGCAAAAGATATTAGTTTAGATTGTTTTTATTTTGTCCGGCCAAAAACAATAAACAAAGCTGCTCGTCTTATTGCTGGCATCAGGTAAGCGTCATGTTTTCCAGAATATCCTAGAATCTATACTATCCTGGATGTGAGAAAGTGTAGAAGACTTCACAGAATAGATGCTTTACTTGAATGTAAAAAATGTTATCTGTTCCAACCTGCAAGGTAAAATGGGGAAAACTCTGTGCTCCTCACAGGTAGGACATTGACAGCATAGCAGACTGTATCACAGACTAGATTAAGGCTGGTCTGCAGTACGGGGGCCCCGCAGGGAATTGTGCTGGCAACGTTCTTGTTCACCCTCTATACTGCAGACTTCTCCATCAACTACTCAGGCTGCCATCTACAAAAGTTCTCTGATGACTCTGCCATAGTCGGCCTCATTACAGGTGAGGATGACTCAGAGTACAGACAGTGGATTCGGGACTTTGTGGACTGGTGCCAACGGTACCTTCTCCAGACCAACACGGGGAAAACCAAGGAGTCGGTGGTGGATTTCCGTAGGCACAGACCCACCACACCTACACCACTGAACATCCAGGGATCTGACATTGGACTGTCACAAGTACCTGGGTGTTCACCTGAACAATAAACTGGACTGGAGTCACAACACTGATGCTCTTTACAGGAAGGGTCAGAGCAGACTGCACCTGCTGAGGAGACTAAGATCTTTTGCAGTGGAGGGGGCGCTTTGACTCTGTGGTGGTGCCAGCCATCTTCTATGGTGATGTCTGTTGAAACAGCAGCTTATCTACAGTTGAGAGGAGGCATTTGGATGAGCTCATTTGGAAAGTCAGCTCTGTCCTAAGATGCCCCCTCAACATAGTGCAGGTGGTAGAAGACAGAAAAACTTTGGCAAAAATTATTATATAAGATAATGTGTTCATGAAAAGATTCATGAGCACATACTCCTGAGTCTGAAGGGTTTGGTATAAATACAGTTAGTCTATTTGTAATTCTAATAATCAGATGAGCAGAGCTGAACCGTAGGAAAACACATGACACACCATGTGTGGGAATCTTTTCAAAAGATGGCTTTCTTTGCCTCTTAGACACTTGCTCACTAATTATGTCACAGACGAACAAAAGCATCACTTGTATAATTTGCCAAGTCTTAGTCACAATGGGTGATGTTGGCTTTCTTTCACTGAAAAAGTGCAATAATAAGCAAAAAGAGAAATAAAACAGCAGCAACAACAAAAGCAACAACAAAAAACTTTAAGCTTTTTAAATATTGTTTCCCATCGTCATAAAAGCAATTAAATTTGATATTATGAAACTGTTGACTGTTACTGGAAAAGGAATGGTCAGTGCAGCTGATCCTTATGATGAGTGGTGGGCAGACAAAATCTCCAGTGGAAAAAATTCTCAAGTTATCTGCATGAAACAGTGACAAAATAAGCTTTTTGGAAGTGGGCAAACAAACCTTTAAAGTGCATAAATACTGGATTCGTGTTATTTTGGGACTGTTAGCATGGAAGAAGATCCCTATTGTTGTGACTCATGTTGAATAAAGATAGTTACTGCCAGCGTTATTTGCATGGTGAACGCATGTTACCAAAACTCTCAGTTTACTCTCAGTTTCCAACCAATTTACAACCTGTACTTAGTGCAAGATGGTTGTGACATTGATAACATTAATGTTTGAATTTCTAACACTAATGTTTCAATGGCCAAACCAAGCTATATCACTCACCTTAATCATGTCAGAGTGCAAATGGTAAACTGGTACTTGCTACTGGTACAAGTGGCTGTTTGGGTGAAAAAACTGTTTGGGGCTCTGTGTTGTTTTTGAGAAGGATGTGTGTTCTGTCATTCTGCAGCTTTACTGCAGAACTTAAAAGATTTTCCTTCTTTCTCTCCAGCTGCAGACCATTTAGTGGCCTGAAATCATCTGTGCTTAGTGAGAAAATACACCAAAGAGTATGTATTTTGTCAATTTTTAATTCAATGAGTCTCTGATTACATGGACACTTGGATTACTCATGAATAAAGATTCAACCACTCTCTGTGTGACTGCAGGGAGGCTTGACTCCCCAGCGCCTTTTGGCAACAAGAGAAACTTCCACACAACTTGGCACAGCTCCTTCAAGACCTCTGAATACCCCTGGCAGTGCATGAGTCACACACACATGCACACACACTTGATGAGGATAACTTCCACTTCAGCTGGTTAGGTGGACTGCCTGGTCTCTCTTTCTCTCTCACACTCATTTTTCCCCCCATTTCACTCTTTCTTTTTCTCACTGTGTATCTAACGGACATCCCTGGGGCACCAGTAGTTGTTAGTGTCTCGTAGTGGAGGTGGCGGTGGGGGCCGAAGTGCAACACGGTCTCATTACCTCCACATGCTCACCCTGCAGCCCACAATGGGGGTCTGAGATGAGGGGTGGCGGACAGAGCCTGATTCGTTTTGATGTTGCGCACATAACGAGGCTCCCTAGTGTTACTCCCTGTCCCTGAGTGGAGCCCCGAGGAGCCTGACGCGTGGCCCACGCCGTGGCTGCATGAATGCCTTGCTGCAGCATCCCAAGCAAACCTCACAAAGGTCATGGAGTAATGTCTGCTGAATTTCTGTGTCCTCAGGGCTTTTCTCATTAACAACCCGGAGTGGGTGGATCTCCAGCGTCAATCAAGAAACACTCTAAGGATCTCCCAGTAGGATAAAGAGAACAATACCACGCTGTACTCTCTCTGTAACAAAGCAGATATAATACAGTTGGGACTATTCTGCAACCAAACCTCAGGAAGGCATCTTACCCTTCTATCCCCTAACTCTCATTCTCATACACTTCCTCCCAGCCCATTTCCCGACCACATGCATCGCACCGTCACACATATCCTGCACTTAATCTCCTCAGCTTGGCCTCCAGACTGACAGTTAAGCTTGATAAGGTATCTGGTTTTCCATTATTGTGTCTAGGATGATGACTGAGAGCATGTACACATGTACGGCTAACACCGAGCTGTGTCTGCCTCACTGATGCTTCTAACTGGTAGAGCCTATTACCACCTGATTGCCAGCGCTCAGAGAGGCTTTACTCCCAGTCTGCCACCCTCTCCACTGCCTCCTCTCCCAGCTCTGTTGTTTGGTCTCTGGAATAATCTAATAGGCACATCACGCCTGAGATACTTCGGCCTAATATTTTCTCTCAGAGTCAGCTCGGATGCGGCTGGGAGTGAATGCCAGCTGACTGTCTGTTGAAGTATTCAGTCATGACAGAGTGCTGGAAAATTTAGATGTATTTTTTATACATTTGAATTATAGCTTAAAAAGGTATCTGCATGAAAAATACACTTCCTGTGACCCCATATCTGCACTGCACTGCACACAAGCTGATATTAACATCACTACTAATGTTACTGTTAAGGCAAGTTCTAATAAAATAGTAAGAAGTAATAAACAAAGGGTTAGGTCATCGAAATAATGAATGTATTCTAGATGTAGGATAGAGTCTATATAGAGTTAGGGAAATAATTATTTGATCCCCTGCTGAATTTATAAGTTTGCTTTACTTATTTCATTGAGTGAAATAAGTATATAGCCAGAATCATTACAGACACTGCTGACCTCAGCGTATGTGTATAAAAGACATAACAAGGATGTCAGGGATAAGGCTGTGGAAATGCACACGTCCAGAATGGAATGCAAGACCATCAACAAGAAGCCTGTTGAGGTGATAACTGTTGGTGCGATTTTTTGGCAGCGGAAGAGACATAAAAAGAATCAGTCACCCTCAGCCAGGAGCTCCTCATGGGGTGTGGATGATCATGAAAAAGGTCAGCTCAAAACCACATAGAAGTAGTCTGCTAATTATATAAAGGCAATTGGGGACCACAGTCATCAAGAACACCATTGGTAACACTCTTTTTTGTAATGGACTGAAATCTTACAGCACTGGCAAGGCTCCTCAAGAAGGCACATGTGCAGTACAGACCAGTCTTACGTTTGCCAGTGAACATCTAAATGATCCAGAGAAAGCGTGGGGGAAAGTGCTGTGGTCAGATGAAACCAAAATCTAACTTTTTGGCATCAAGTCAACGTGCTACATTTAGAGGAATAGAAATGCTGAGTATTGCTCAAAGAACACCACCCCCACAGTCCAGCACAGAGGTGGAAATATTATGCTTTGGGTTTGTTTTTCTGCTGAGAATATGGGATGATATTTTGTCTATCGAGTGTCTATCGAGACTGAGGTTTTGGAACAAGCCATTTGAGGACCTAGTTTTAGTTTTCTTGAAGGACAGATGGATAATTTTTAAAAAAATTATCTGGAAGGCAGAGAAGTAGCGAACATACAAATGCTTTATTTTGTATTTAACTATCTGTATTTCACTTGGGTATTTATTTTTCTGGCAACTTTTTACTTTTATTCCCTACATTTTTACACAAATATCTGTAATTTCTTACATTTTCAAAACAGACCCTTTACTTTAGGTTCAGCTGTGTCATTTATAGCATTTATAGTTAAGGGTTAAAATGGGTCAGAACAAACGGTGTCTGTAAGTTGTGTCACTTTAGAATCTACTTATTGCTGCTGAATAAAGGGAGTAACATTTTTTAAGTGGCAGGTATTTTTAAATGCAGCTTTTCTATTAGCTCAACAAACATCAGCAAACACACAAATTGTTCGTGTGTAGTTTGTCGCATAGTGGGCTGCTAGCTAAAGGTCCCGCTTCTTTATTCCCTAAGAGAGAAAAGAGTGTGAAATAAGTTCAATCAGAGATGGAGAAAGATGTAAGAAGACAAACAGGACAGGACAAGAAGAACAGAAGTTATATTTAAAGGTAAAGACTGCTCAGTGACACTTGCTAAACTGCAGATTTAAACATTAAATGCAGTTTTAATCACATTTTGGATCTGTATGTGATGTATTATGATAAATTATTTATTTCCATATTGTAAAATGTCAAAGCAGCTAAGTATACAAATTTTGTGTTATTCAAATGTTGCATCATAGCAGGATAAAAAGGTTAGCTTGTACTGTGGTGAATTTACAGTAAATCACTATGTTCGGCTGGTGCACGGTGGCTGTGGTACTCATGGTCAGTATTAGGTTATCGATTTGCATTTACACCGATGACACTAAAATAATTCACTTAATTCCACCTAGACAATATACAGTATACTGTCAGTGTAGGATCAGCCAACAGAGCTCGTGAAACATCTCGTATCTTGTTGAATTTAGTTGTCTAAGGAAAGTAAGTAAAGTTTACTTATTAAGTTCTTGTCACCGATAAACAATCACAAAGTGCTGTATGTAAAAAAGAGTGAAATAAATAAGAACATTAATTGCCATAATAGTCAATAAAAAATACAATAATACACGAAAAACCCCTTTTAAAATAAATTAAAAATTATGAAAAAAATCTCAACAGAAAACCTTTTTAGACAACGTTTTTAAATGCTGAGACATAGCAGGTTTTCCTATCGGTATGTTAAAATGAGAATCTTAAAGCTTCCATTAGAAATTATTGTGATTCTTTTTCCCATGCTTTGCTACTTGTGGAGGCAAAGTCAACCTCTACATAAGAAGTAGAGAGAAGTAGAGAGCAAATAGTATTATTTTTAACACAGGCATCTGTACTTCTATTTAAGTAAAGAATGTCTGTATTTGCCACAACTAGAACACCACTATTGATGTGAACTGAGTTAGGTTGGCAGTATATTCTAAGCAAATTACTATAAATTTATCTTAAAATAAGCCATTATTAATGATTTTTAAAATTTGGATTTACTAGTAGATGCAGATTTATTCCACAGATTACATAAAGATGTCTAAAAACACGTATTATTTAGTAAAAAAATACTAAATAATACAAGCACTCAGCAGAGCCATAATAATAGACTTAATAATAGCATGTGATAGATACGAAATACCTGAAATAATAAAGTAGGAAGTATATATAGCAGCTTACAAACTGTTAGATAAACAACATTGAAATCAAAAATGCACATATATTTGAAACGAAGAAGTGATATTTCATTTTATCACGTGAAATAGGCAATGTTTTACTTACTATGTTTCAGTCAGGACCACTACAGCTCAAAAACTTAACTGAATTGAATTTTCTTGTGCACTAAGAGCAGCAGCAAGACCCAGCAAAGACTAGATTACATTAGATATACCATTAGAGGAGGAGCTTGAGATGGGTTGCAAAGGGAATGACTCAAAAGTCAGCTGTTTGATTTCTTCAGGTCTTTCTGAACTAATGTTGTGCTCAATGTCTGTCATATTTAAGTCAGTCTAATCTTGGAAGTTAAACCACTTGAATGTCAACACTGTAGTATTCCACCAGCTCCACCAGAGACAACTCTCTCTAACATGGAATAGATTATATGTGAAAATAACAATATTTTAAAAAAGGCTAATAGCAAACAAACAGCAAATAAAACAAGGCTGATAATGAAGATATCACTCCTTTTTCATCAGGAGTAAAAGATTAAAGAGCATTACTGTTACTGCCTCATCAAGAGCTGAGGAGAAGAAAATAATCTAATTTTAACCGGCTATCAATTTCAGTTTGCAGAGACTGCAGGAGCAAAATCAACAAGAAAGGGTTACAAAGAAGCCTGTCTAATTTCTCTGTTTTTCACCTTTACTTTCTTTCTCCTGGAAACCCTGTAATGTATGTGCCTCCAATATACTGACTTCAGCAGAACCGTGATTGGCTCCTTTGTGCCTGTCCTATCAGATGGGAGTTTAAAAAGAGAGGTCTCCCTCAGCCTTCAGACATCTATTCAGTCCTGCTCCTCTCCCCTCTGCTGTGCCAGGCCAACAGAATGAGAAGCTGCAGACAGACAGACGGACAGCAGCAGGCAGGTGGAGATGGGATGAAGCACACTCGAGAGTTTCTTGTTGATCACTATCTGACACACAGGCAGGGGAAGGCAATCAGCACAGCAACCAATTCTTACTTTTCTCCTGCAGCAGTGTTTTATCACAGCAAATTTTATCTGCACCTGATGCTTAGATGCTCAAGGAGCTGAGGACATGGAAAGAGATTACCCAAAATATACAGCCTGGATGAGACTAGATACCAGCTGCTCACAATGCTCCATACATATGCTCAAAATGTATTTGTTTGTGGAACAGGAAATTTATTTTGTGCCTTCACCTAATTTTTTACCAAGACTTTCCTAGAAAACCTTTTGAACATGTGGTAAATTTGTGATGAATATGCAAAATGAATGTGCATATGCAAAAAAACAAAAACAAAAAGAGAACAAAAGAAAGAAATGTGTGTCCATGACCATTTCACAACTGTGAGGGTTTCTATACATGCACTGTTTAGAAAAAAAAAAACTTTTCCCCATTGGCCGCCATTCTAAAAGACATCGCTAAAACAGCTGCCTTCCAACAGCAAACAAAGTCTAGAAAAATAGGTTTTAAGTAATGATTCTCCAGAAGGGTTCATAGAGTGCAAAAGGCAGAAGCAAAGCTTGCTCATATGACAGCTGTGAGTCCGGGTTCAAATGATGTAAATCAGTAAATCAGTGTAACATAAACAAGCTAATGCTGACTAACATTTTTGCAACCATGTGCGATGAACTTGTGAACTTATTGCCTTTGAAATGGTTGCATCCAAGCCAGGGACCATGTAAAACACCATTTACGATCTTCAGAGCAAATCTGGTGTAGCAAAACAATAACACAACCATAAGTCTGGTATCAGTTTGCTGTTGAACAGGATCAGGCTGGTAATTACATGCGGTCTGTTTGTGGTATTGCGGAGATTAAGTGTGATAAATCTATATTTATTTGGCAAACCTGCTGCGAACTACATACACAGAAATTCACATTAACTATTTGTGTTAATGTTCAAGCTGGAACATTATAGTTGGAATGAGAATTGATGTATTTGCTGCATTATAGCAACTCAAATGCGACATTACATAAATGCTAAGCAAGTTTTATATATAAGAATTATCCAGAAAAACTCATTTGCAGACAAACTGGTGAAGGTTTGTGAATAATTGCTGTTTAATTTATAAAAGCAGAAATAATTAGCCAAGCTTTCTACTTTGTGTGAGTAGATGCTTAACCTTGTTGGGTTTAATTTTGCAAAGGAATGCTTAACTTAAATTTCACTATGTTTTAACAAGCTCAGATAAAACTGAATGCCAGTGGCAAGCGTCTTTTTTCAAAGTCTGTAGGCTAATAGGCTATTCAATGGAACACAGAGGTACTTGACAAAGAGTCCCACTACAAACATCAGCTGTCAGATGTCACTTAGTCACTATTATGGTAGATATCATAGCCATAAATATGTCCACAAACTATTGGCTATTTTTTAAAAGCACGGAAATATATGCAAAGGATTAAGTAATAGTTTTGTTTAGGGATAAAGAATTCAATTATTTAAAATGCAAATATGCATCAAAAAATTATAACTGTTTGCTCATCTTTAGTGCAAATACTTTACTTTTGCTTGTTTGCAGGATAAAACAGTTTTTGTCTATGCATTTGCATGACCATGCCTGCTTTTTAAGGCATTTCTGCAGCAGCCTTTAACTGGCTTGCAATGTGCTCTGGGAGTACTGGTCTGTTTTCTCTTAGTCCAAAGCAGGAGATGGGGATCAGAGGGTGAAAAGTCAGAGGGAGGACAGCTTGACAGATAGAGCCGGGGTGGTGGAAGGGTCAGCGCTGGGAGGGCCATTTCCTCGCTGATTTTTATCTGTCTATTAACACAATACACCACCTGGCAGCTATAAACACACATGAATAAGAACACGGTGAATGCATGCATGTTCAAGGAACAAACTTGCAAGAGAAAGAGACTGCCTGATTGTGGATCATTTAAAAACTCACAAACAGCCATGCTTGCAAAATAATATAATTCAGTATGTTCTTTTTAAAGCACCATTCCAGGAACAGACTCCCACATTAATCAAAATAACTTTGATGACAAACTTTAAAGGTAACGCTTTGTCCCAAGGAACCGTCTCTTTGATTGCATTTTCCTTTTATTCTTCAGTTTAATCAGAGGAGCCTTTTCAATAGAGAATTCAATTACTCCATACACCTGAACACACAATACTCTGGACCTCATTCAGAGTGGGTCATTGTTGGTCTAAGCATCAGCGTCTCTAATAGGAAATATTGATTCAAACTTCCTCGCCTTCTTTCAGTTCAGGCGCCAGCATGTGTTCTGGTCTGCAGCTGAACAGATCGGAGTCAAAAGTGAACGGGTGTTTATTTCATTTGGGCGTATTTCCCTGCGGACAGCCAACGCCTCTTTGCAGTTTATTGCTTGGATTATCATCCTGAAAAAGCAATTAGTATGAAATGATCCCTTCAATTCATTACTATTGGGAGAGAGGGATGAGGATTCAGGGCAGAACACGCTAACCTTTCTATGTGGCTTGAATACCATTTGTAATGAAACCTGAAGCACTGAGAGCTGCTTAATGTTACACACTTAATAATCCTGACAAAGGTAACCGTGTCTCAGCAGCAGAGGATGTAAAGGAATCATAATGGCAAAAAATACTTAAAGGAATGAATGCCCTTTTGCAAGAGTGGTGGCATATTTTGTTAAAGGTCAACGTGGTAGAGTCGACTCCCAGAATAAACAGGAGTGCTCCATCCAGCTCTGGAAAAATGCAGCGTTCTTTGGACAGCACCAATTTCAAATTCAGCAGTCCAGCCAGAGCCAAGTGGAGTATATTCATCATGTCCAGGTCTAAAGCGAACAGCATCTACAAACGACTCCTGCACAGATCACTTCATAAATCTACTAAAGCGCACTTAATGAAGGTCTCCGATCCCAGGCACAGAGATTTACATACAAGTTATGACACCGAAGAAGGCTCCGAGTCGATGCTGTTATCTACTTTCATTTGGTTTTAGCTGGTGCAGAGGGCACTTTCTATCCAAGTCTCCATATGCCAAGTATATCAATTTAATATTACAGGCAAGAGACACTCACTGCAAGACCACACCATAAAAACCATTCAATAGATATTTACCGTCAATGGCTGTACTTCTATTGCAGTACTACTTACAGGATCGTGCGCACCCAATGCACTTTAAGTTCAGTTTTCATATGTGTTATATGATATTTATTTAAGAGTGGATAACAGATTTTCTCTTTAGGTTTTCACAGTTTTCTCTAAAAGCTAATTAAGATTTAATAGTCTGTGTGTTCACTCTGCTGCTTTGCAGCGCTGCAGACTTTTTGCTTGAATCAATCAATTCTCCCAGTTTTAAATGGTCTCTTAGTAAGTATACTTCTCTATACGGGGAAACAACAAAAAACTACACTTGTCCACATGACAACACTACTAATACTAATACTTGTGGTTTTTTACACTGGCACGCTTTAGGACATCTAAAAATGGGACTTTGAGAAACACTCCTGAATTTTATAAAGGCTTGTCTATGTCAGCAAATTTTTTGAGTTGACTGGGTAAATTTGCTTCAGGTGAGACCTGTTTATTCAATGTCGAAAATTCTTTCTTGAAGCTTATTTTCATTGACTTTTTTATTTCTTAATAAGGTCAGCCTAGTGATGTAGTTTACTTCCAGGGCATCAAGGACGAAACCATTTCAGCCCAAAAGTTTAAAGAAAAAATCCACTTATTACCGATTCTGACAGGCCTGGAGGGCTCCAGATCAGTTGAAGATGGTTGCACTAGCTGGCAACCATAAAATAAAAATTCTGGGAGCCCTGAAAAGTTGAAGAAAAATCAAGCAGATAAACAGAAGCAGCTAAAAAATGAACGTCATATATTTAGAACAAAATTCCCGGTACAGATTAGAGGAGAGAAAATGAAACATACTAGAACAGAGCAGATATTAAACATTAAAGTCCTCATGGTGCTTCAAAACAAAAATATGAATACTGTATATTTTTTACTGCTTTTTAATGGCAAGTTCATCCCTCATAGTAACATAAAGAAATACAGTGTCATGTCTACAACAGAGCCTCCCTCTGTGTTTTCCATCTCGGAATAGAGGCACTCTACAGAGCATGTAGTCTTCTCTCTGTGTATATCTCTGTGTGTGTTTGTGTGCGTGTATGCTGTCTACCTGCGTCTACCACTGAACCCATTGCAATGGGAGGGAGGAATCCGTGATCTCCCATCAAGCGCTCAGGAGAGCGCAGCCACGCAAGATTGATGACACCCTCCGGAAGAAACAAAAGATCTGCCGCCTGCGAGAACCGGCTTATGAGACCTGATAGACTCGTCTCTTAATAAACATCACTGATATGTCAGCCACAGCGTGTTTCACCCACAGCTGCATCGTGGAGGGTGCAGCGAGCAACTACACCCTTACTGTCACTGCACTCTCACAGTGAAAAGCCATAGTGGTTACAGCAGATGAGACAGGGGTAAAATACTAAACCACTAATATCACAAGTTTTCCATAGGGATTCTGGGGGGAATTATTGAGGAGTAAAAGAAAAAATGCCTCTCTGTCACAGCACTGCTTTAAGGCAGTTGACCTTAAAGCTCTTTTATTTAGAATTTCTAAATAAAAGAGCTTTCACTCTTGGGACTTCTGGTTTCATAGTGGGTGTCCAGGATATCCAGGATACATCGGGTCCTAGGGAGGCGGTGCCAAGGAGTATAACATTTTATAGGTTTCCTTGTTAACAGGGATATTGCATTAGCCATGCCACTTTTTAGCATTCACCATTGATTTCAATTACAGATAAGAATTTCTAAAAAAGCTCCTGGCTAGCTGTCAACACCGACCACCCAAAAAGCTGCTTTTTATGCAGTCATGTCAGCGTCAATCGCAATTGTATTTCTATCGCATATTCAAAGTAACAGAGCTGACCAAAGTGTTTTGCAAGTTAGTTAGTGGACAAGAGAAAAACCATAGAAAAATAAATACAATAAAATATAAGACTGTGAGATTTTACTTATGTTGAATAAGTCATATTATTCATCATTAGTTTATTTTACATATTTGTGTTTCCAAATCTATTATTTAAATCTTTAATTGTTTATATATGTGTGTATGAACCTGATGAATCTGCTTTTATGGTTCCGTCACATTTACCTGAGTCTAAGACCTAGCTTGTGATTGGCTACTTCAGTCACATGTTACTGTTTTGATTTCACTACATACCCAATGTGTACTCTTGTTATGGTTAGTGATAGCCAAAGCGGGGCTTTGCTGCCACTCCTGCTGCCACTTTGTAAGCCAACTGTCAAAACTGGGGTGAACTACACCAAAAACTTAAACTAGCCATCATCACTTGGCATGGGTGTTCTGAACCACACTTGGGCTTTGTAAGCTCAGCACAGCATCAGGCCATGAGTATTGATCATCCAATATCTAGCCATTATTTGAAAAAGTGCACCAACCGTAAGTCATGTTGGAAATCTGTCAGTGTTAATTTCACAAACTGTACAAAGGTGCTATTTTATGTGTTTTATGGGGAAAAAAATCCAGTTTCAGTTTTCTGTAAGAAAAACTGAACCATCTTAGTATTGTTTAATTTCATTGTCACTATAAAATCAAGACAATATTTGCAAAAACTAAAATAAAAAGTGGTCTGTAAATAAAAAAAATTGCCATTTAGCTCCATTCAGTATTATCCCTTAAGGACTACCTTTATGCGTCCTGAGGATGAAGTGCAGTGAATTTCAGCAGAATGGTATCAATAAGAAGTGAAGAGGCTTTCCGTAGATCAGCTCAGCATTTCTTATTCTAAAATTGCACATTTCCATACTTGTCTGGTTATGGTTTTCTAATAGGACCTTGAAACTAAATCACACATAATCAATACTCAGTAATCACTCTGTGAAATAGAATGTTTTATTTGAATGAATAAAACTGGAACCATTGCTGCTCCTACTGCTAAAAAGCTCTAAATAAATAGTGTTTTGCCCATGTATGTAATTTCCACAGGGAAGAAGAAACTGAATGACATCTATACATACATGAGCAGCTTTCCTTTCTGAACTCTGCCACATTTATACACTCTGCTGTTTACAATATTCTGTATTCTTGCCGTAAAAAATGTTGTATCTGTCACAATTCTATCTCCCAGACCTTCCCTCAGTGCTGTATAATGCCTTGTTAAAGTCAGCCGTGTGTGAAATGGCGTTTTAAAATAAATGAAACTGAGCAGGAAAGTGAGGAGAGGGGGAATATTGCGATGTCAAGCTGACAGACAGGCAGTGAAAATGTAACAAGAGCTATCATCTTAAAGGAAACTGGATTAAATAAGAACCTAGGACCGTCGGTGCATCTCCAGCCCTGATATTGACATGTCTCCAGCTAGGGCCATTTTTCATTGTCTCATCAAGACAAAGCATTATGGGAGATCAATCTCCCCCTCTTGCATCAGATAGGCACATCCCGCTTAAAGTGCTGGGTGTTGGTTTTATTATTCCTGGTAATCCACTGAATGTTTTGGACACTGCGAGAACAGCGCTGTCACACTAGCATGCCAAGAGGAAGCTTAATTTTAACCTGGAAGGATTCATAGCATCTGTTGTCGCCACACAACCGGATGTTAATCAATAAAATACTGCTGGAATCATTTTGCATTTACTTAGCCATCACGCTGGCCCTTTACTTGTAAAAGGTTGAGTCAATTTAGATAACAACTGTGAAAATCAAAGGCAAAAGCTTCACTTTTAACCACAAACTAATGGTTGTAAAATTCTTCTCTGTGTTGCAGCGCATGATAACAAATAACACACTGAAAATTGTGCCCAACGATGACACGAACATCTACATCATGCCTTTAAGCGCAAGTGTTTGTATATCTTTCAGGGTCATTAATTTTAAAAGTCAACCATTAACCTGTGGTAATGTGGGCTGAGAGATGTAGTAAAGCAGGTCTCTATAAAAACAAACACAGATTGCAGATGTGCCATCAGAGCACAGACACGGTCAAAACTGCTTAACAAGTCCAGCAGTCTGAATACTTGTTACACAAAAATTGCTCATTTTGCAGCTTTTGACTTAAATTTTAATCTTTCTTGTGCAGCAGGTCTGAATGAGGGTGATATCTGCATATGAATATGCAGAATCTGTAGGCAAGGGAAAATATTTTTGGTAATGGAGTTTCTTGGTTTCCCTTTACATTCCAAGTTCTATTGACCAATCAAATTTGATTAAGGTCTTGGATGCAGGTGAACAGTCACTGTGTAGTGCAAAAGAAGCATGGCATTGCTGAAATCCCAGCCCATTGAAAAATGTCTAATGGTAATCTGTATTTTATTTGTTTTTTTGATTCATTTGCATTATAAACAAAGGCCTGCAGATTAAACAGGAAGTCTTGGCCCAGATAGCCGATGCCTAACTGGAAGCCCTGAAAAATGGTCTGTTACTCCCAACGGCTTCCCAGATTGCATGTATTTTCAAACATGACAATTGAATTTACATTTATTTAATCAAATTAAACTGAATCTACAAAGTCATTTTAGTTAGTAATAGAATTTTTCCAATTCGATTTACCACGCTTAAATACTTAAACATTTCTTGTTATTGAGCAGTGAAACTTCTGCATAATTTACTTAACCTCATTAAAGCTTAAATCCACAAAACCTGGGTTAGGGTTAAACTGCCTAATAGTCTTTAAGATAGAGTGTACGGGTTCCATCTCAACTAACAACAGCAAAGACTATGTAAGCATTATTGAATCAGGAATATGTATCCAAACGTGATCTATAACAGCATAGCAGAGCTAATAATTGTTATTCATTTTGTGTGCAGACTTGTGATGGTATTTTGTTAGGTTTTGGTATTTACTTAAATAAAGACTTCATCAAAATTGAAGTTGATATTAGGAATAATAGTTGGAGTAACACTGTGATGCGCACTCACAGATCACTTTATCCAGAGATGTCAGTGAAGTGCACAACAGCTCCGCCTGAAATCTGACTTTTACATCTCTCTCATGTATTTTGTGTTCTGTACACTAACAACAACAAGAGGAGCATCTTTCTCAGCATTTAACAATGACAATGTTCAATGCTGGTAAAAGTACAAGTCACAGCAGAGGTGTACTAAATACTTGTAATAAACAGAACAAATACCACATAGCAACAGTAACCAGTTTTGTAACAGAAAGACAGGTCCTTGTATGTTGTCCTGTGACAATAATACTCATGTGTGATTGGTTGATTTATTCCTTATGAGTTGGAAGATTTGAGCAGTTATATTTTTATGATTACCAGAAAGACAGACAAGCTGTTCATAAGTATAAAAGTCTGTTTACTCATTGTCAGACAGCAATTAAATTATTTAGCATTATGAGCCCCAAGCAATGAAGTGAATAATTACAATTTTTAAATAACAGCTTTTTGCAAGAACAATAAAGAGCGCAGCCGAAACAAAAACAAACTGCTGTGCTCTTCTGCCTGAGCTCTCCCTTAGTGAGTTCAGGGCTCTGTGATTTTACCTTCATGGCCCCGCAGGGAGTTAGGTACGAAGTCTTGGCTTTGCCTGTTGATTGCACTTTGACCGATCATTTCCTTGAAGTGCTCCAGAATGTCACATACAAAAAGCATTCTTCATTCAGTGCAGGGAAGCCAACGTCCACTGAGATCAAAGAGACATGAATGTATCTGGCACTCTCCCACAGAACCATAAGTCCTGAGTGTTTAGATTTCAGTGTCTATAACTATATTTGGCTGCATGTGTCAGAGAAAACACACAAGCTCTCTCAAACTAATGTTTTCTTTGTGAAGGAAAAAAAATGTATAAAGTTTATTTCCCAAAATACAGCAAAAAATAAAATAAAATCTTTGAAGCTTTTTTACCTTTTGAAAACATGTTTGACATTTCACACAATGGTAAGGAACAACAGCTAAAATCAGCAGAGATTTAGCGCAGTGCACCCGAGTCAAGAACAAAAAGAGAACCTGATGTATCCTGCCCGAGGAGAAAATCAGACCCAGAGCTGTGTTTGCGAGGATTAAGATGTTTGACGACCAGGGCCCCCTGACCGAGGCGGTTTCTGACCACAAATAAACATCAGCCTCGGCGGGTCCCCGTGCTCTGGCCTCTGCACGGTCAGCAACAGGAGCGCATCAATCACAGCTGGAGTGGGGGCTCCCCAAGGCGGGTGCATTGAAAAAAAGCCTCAGCCAGCTGCCGCCCCAACCCTTCACTCATACAGTCATGCACACGCAAACACACAGAAGCTTATTCTCCCAGCACAACACAAGTGTGATAGACACCCCATAGTGTGGCTGGAGCACACGCGAGGCTGAACAAAAAATGAAAAGAAAGAACAGAACTGTGATGTTTTTATTTAATAAAATACTTCATCTCTTTTGTTTACTTAAACTATCCAATAATTAAATGTAATTAAATGTATACTTTTCTGGTATTTAGCAAACAGTTTATTAAAAGTTGCTTTTAAATA
Source organism: Rhamphochromis sp. 'chilingali' (assembly GCF_963969265.1). Classification (NCBI taxonomy): domain Eukaryota; kingdom Metazoa; phylum Chordata; class Actinopteri; order Cichliformes; family Cichlidae; genus Rhamphochromis; species Rhamphochromis sp. 'chilingali'. The sequence goes on from NC_137931.1 coordinate 31,799,419, forward strand.
GGTTTAAAAGCAATGGTAGTGGAAGTCCCATATTAAAAATCTTACTACTTTATGTGAAAAGCACAGTACTAACAGCTAAACAGGCTTAATGAATCAAAGCATAGGCTTAAATGTTATATACTATTGGGATATTATTGTCAATGCTTTAGAACTTAGATGACATTTAATATCTAAGTTCAGTCTTTATTTGGATTATTCAGAGTGTAAGAGACAACAGCACAGTCCAAATTCTGAAGAGGCAGAAAAATACACATATACATAACAAATGCATTTACATCTAATTGAATATATTTAAAGTCACATTTAATCATGTCTGAACTAGAGGACATGATATGGTGCTATGAATGATCTACTAAAAATGCTCCATATTAAATAATTGCTGTGTTGTAAGATAAAATCTAGTTTGCAAACTCTCGGTTATAGCAACGTTACATTGAATTTAGCAATTTTAATTTAAATTGAAAGAAAATGCCTCAATATTGCACTGAAGTCCCTCTAATTGGTTACTGTTCTCAGTTACACTGTTGAGAGACAAAAGTGAACTCAGCAACATATCAGTAAGTTATTTCTATGTCAGCAGCCTGTATTATGTCCTTCATCTGCAGGTAATTATGTGGAATGATTTTGAATTTCTGCTGCTAACAATTCTGAATAACTGCACAACACTTTCACCAAGGTGAAAATACATTATGCAGTGGTAATAATCCACTGCTCATGTGGAAGCAGAACGAAATTATGCAGCTTGTAGTATTTACATGTGTATGTGATGTGTGTACCTGTGCGTGTGTTTGTGCGTATTAGTGCATTGTATTTAAAACAAATCCTCAAGCTAGCGACTAAATGTGTAATAAAGCTGGTTTGTGTGAAACATCAGTGTGTTTATCTGATATCAAAGTGCCTCTTGTGAATCAGGCGTTCGTTTATTTTGTGCGTTTTACAAAAAGGGATCTCATCATTTCGAGCAGCCGTTGCTCTTCTGCAGCAGCTGTACAATTGAGTTGGATTTCCAACAACATTTTATCACATTAGGTTGAACACTTCCGCATGTTGTGATCAGGGAGCCGGTGTGTTTGTAGGCCATCAGCTCAGAAGATCATACTTAATCTGTTTCTTTTCCTGGAAAACAGTTGATATGATATGCTTTGATTTTGTCTCCCAGTTTTGTTTTTCAGTAACAAATCTTCACCTTAATTTCAGTCAGCGTTGGCTTGTCCTCCCTCCTTGGTTAACATTGCCCCCTGCTGGAAGACAGCAGACTGAGCTTTAATTTTTAGCAAACTGAGCTGCAACTCAACATATCAACATATTATTTTTTTTTTCTGACAGATGTTCAAAGTCCAGAAAATGTAAGAAAATCACCAGTCACTATTCTTCAAAGCTGAATGTGACATATTAAGTTGTCTCAGGTTTTTAAGCGTTGCATAGAAAAGAAAAGGAAGAAATTCATACACTAAAGAACCTGGGAGATTTGTCTTTCTTTCTTTCTTTTTGGCTGTAAGAATGAACAGTTAACTGATAACATATAGATAATAAAGCCATTGTCAAAAACACTAAGGAAAGAAAACATTTTACAAGCAACAATGACATTTTTCTTTCTTTCTTTCTTTCTTTCTTTCTTTCTTTCTTTCTTTCTTTCTTTCTTTCTTTCTTTCTTTCTTTCTTTCTTTCTTTCTTTCTTTCTTTCTTTCTTTCTTTCTTTCTTTCTTTCTTTCTTTCTTCAAATTTCCAAAATAGGAAAAACCATTGAACAGAATAAGAACATTGGTAATATTTAAACATTAAAGACACAATATTGTGTGTGTTGTGTTTGTGAGGGAGTACTTGCACAGTTATTTACAATTCAGAAATGGCAGGGAAAGGAAAACAACAACAACAACAACAAAACCCCCGGAACGTATACAAGAGAAACAGGGAAAGTACTTGGAATCACTCACACTATTTAAAAAAAATAGAATTAAGTGTCCACAAAAGGGCCCATATAGCATAACAGCAGGGTGAGGTTGGCCAGTCCTGTTTCATCATGTCCTAACCAAGTCCTAATTTACGATGATTGATGTTATTTAGTTGTTATTTTCTTCATTTCAGAAATGTTTTCTTACATCAATGCTGTGGTCTTATGCATTATAGTAAAGACTCCTAATTGTATTAATAGCTTTGCTTTTTTCTACATCAAAGTAATACCACATGTAAAAATTTCTGAATTCAACATCCCTGCAAAGGATTATTAGCAAAGTGTCAAAAGTAAAAGCACTCGTGCAGAAAAACGGCTGCTTAAAAGACTGAGGTCACTGTGACCTCAGAATTGTATGCCACGGAACAAAGCCCAATGTTAGGAAATATGTTTAATAGGTAAAATATAAGGAATTATGTGTTTGGATTGTTATTTCTGCTGTTTAGCTGAAGCTGAGCCACCAACCTTGACCTCTTTGTTTTTGTGTTTATTGAAAGTGCAAGACTAGGTCTTAACAGAAAGACAAAGGAGAATGCAAAGATAAAAGGGAGATAACAAGCTTAAGTTAAGGACAGAAGGTGTCTGGCTGAAAGAGCATAATTATGTATCTTACATTGCATGAAGGTCAGTGCGAAGCTTTGTGTAATGATAAAGGGGGAAAAGAAAGTCAGGTCACCAGCGTTTGAGTCTGAGCGCAAATGAGGAAGTTGGTCCTGCTTTTGTTTTAAGATAAATGGGATTAATTAAAATGACAAAATGTGGCGTGAAATGTAACACATAATGAAGTAAAGTTCCTTCTTTGGATACTCAGGTATATAATTTAGATTTGTTGCCAGGGCCACAAGTCAGTCTTTAGATTAGCAATGAATGTTACATTTTATTACTGGACTATTTCTTACCCATAAGATTTTAACTTTGTCATGTTAGTGATCATGCACCTCCTCGATTTGTTGCACCAAACTGAATATGAACCAGGGCACTGGTGGAAAAAGCAAACCGATGTGGGTAAACAAGGAAAATGTATGCGAGGCATCACTAAATATTCATATTTTCTGCTTTTTAAAAAAAATGTTCTCAGCACAACTTTTTCCTGTTACGGCCTGCATATTATAAAAACGCCGAGGGAAAAAAAAAAAGAGCAGTGGTGCCAGCAAATTAATGTGTGCTTCAATGTGCATAAACAGCAAAGCTCTATCATCGAAGTGCTGAATATTCATTTCCCAGGACGCAGCGTGAGCAAATTAAAACAGCTGACCTCATCTGTTGGATTGATTGATATCTGTCAAAAGTGGAAAAGCAGCCAGACGGAGCAAAGATTCACCTGACAGTGTTCAAAGCACCACTCGAGTCTTACAAGTACACACGGTACTGTAACTTTAAACGATAAATTTCAATAAAACTGTGCTGGATGTTGGCTTTGGTTTGGAAAAGACAAATTTTCTGTACTAAAACTCCACATTGAACAAAGGCTCAGAATCCTGACCTACATGTGTGTTAGTGCTTTTGTGTTATAATTGAAAGCTGGTTAGGGATGCATTAATTAGTCAAGGGTTCTCTCCTCCTCTGCCATTTGCAGCCATTATGAACACTGCCTTCACAAAGCTCTCCATGTAATTGATATTGTGAACAAAGATCATAAAATCTACCTAAATCAAATAAAAAATAGTTAATTGGTCGACATATTACATTCCAGAGTCCATTATGAAGAATTATATTATATTCCTTTTCTCTGGGAGGTAATTGAATTTCTAATAGAACATTTAGTTTTTGAAATGACCTTTTTCAATTAAGCCTCTTTTAATTGAAACTATATCTTTTTCAATCACTGGATGTCATTTAATTAAACTATATCAGAAATATATAGGACATGCTGGTTCTCAAATTGTTTCAATTTTTTTGACACTTAACTCTTTCTGGATTTTTGTGCCTTTGGCAAACTGCCATCTGATAAAATAATATTCACATCATCTTGTCATTAATATTAATTGCAGTAAAATGGGGATGTTACATTAAATCTCTAGTTACATTATAATATATTTATACTGTGATACAACTGTAGACTTATTACAATTTTAGACCAAAACGGTTAAAGGTGAAAAGAACAGATTGGACAAAGAAAGAGATTATACTAATGTAATAACAGGGTTATTAAATAAATAAGAGAAAGACAAATCTAGAGCTCACAGAAAAGACCGATATCCAAAAAAGAAAACATTTCTCAAAAAAAAAAAAAGACAACATGCAGCAAGTATTTAAACACAAAAAGTGAATTTCTAAAGAAATTACTTAAAGTACAACCATCAACTGGAAGATCCACATCAGCACACGCATCAATACCTTCTTGTCAAATGGTGTCAAATACAGTCAAACCTGAATGTGTCTAAAATGGGTATGAATGGGTGAATGCTGCATGTAGCAAAAACACTTTGAGTGCTCAGTTAGAGAAGAAAAGTGCTGTATAAGCACCGGTCCATTCATTCCATTACACTGGATAGACAACAATGTTGTTATTGCACAGTAACTGTGATACAGTAGTATATCATCAGCATACACGTGAAATTTTATAGAATTGTTTATAAAATGTGGTCCAGAAGCAGCCAAGGCAGATCTCATATCCTGAAGGCCCAATGGCTGAAATATTTTACTAAGAAACAAGTTGCAGTTTCATTATTTCCACAGATACCAGCATACCATCCCATTCGCTTAGTGCTGTAAAGCTTAGCTTATTAAGCAAAGTAACTGGCAGCACATTCCTTAATTGATATCTCTCAAGCAAAAACACAAAAGCATTGATTTACCAGCTTCTTAAATATGAATATTTGTTTGTTTCTCAGGTCTCTCTGAGGGTATGCTCATTATCTGGATTCCTTAGAGTCCAAAAGCACTGGTGGTCAAGGTTTTGAAATAAAAATCCAATATATTATGCCGCATTATTGTAGATAAGGCTACACAACAGTACATAAGTAATATCTGTGCTTGAGCACTTGAGCCTAGAAATAGTGCCCAATCTACATTTCTGCTATATTTATTTCAACAACCCTGCAAACTCTGGGCATCTTGCATGGTTGTCCTTTGTCATCTTTCGTGTCCCTCAAGTATCAGCTTTGGGTGCTCTTTTATTCTAACTTTATTCACTATAATGGGCTCTGGAGACAGACAAGTCCCAGGTTTCCCCTTAAAATCTTGGTCTGTTTAATTAAAACAATACAATAAAACAACTGAACTAACACTTCTAACAGCTAAATTTTCACTTTTGCACATAAAAAAATCAAAAATCCAATATCAGGTCTTAAATCCTGTGGGTTGACTGACAGAAAACTCTTCTGTCAAAATCTACTTTTAATACCTCAGTTGTTTGGTCTTAAGTTGTTAAGTTCTCTGATCATAAAAACAAAAAATATATATATTATTTGAATAATTTTTTCTTTATCAATTAATTAATACTAAACAGACCTTTGACAAGATAATGTTACTTCACCAATGAAAGCAGCAAACAACAAATTTTCATTTTGATCTGTGAATTATTCGTTAATTTATTGGTAACTTTTATTGTTTAATGTATAAAACTAAAATAGGAATCTATCCATCTACATCTTATGCCAACACCTTAAAAAGGACAAACATTTATACATTTTTCTTAATATTGTTTAACTATTCAATAGTTAACCTTTAAGCTGCTTTTTAGTTTTCTAGATGAGCAGTGAGCGGCAAGCTATCCACTTTGTTGAATCTGTGAGGGGAGCACATATATTTAATGAAGTGTGTATTTTTTTTTCTTCTTTAAAAGAGAAAAACAAGACAGCACAATGAGAAATCCATCAGCCATAATAAGATTTGACAAACAATGTGCACACCTTGCCCATTGCTGTTGTTGCCCTGGAATATTTTTGTCTTTTACTCTCACCTTTCGGCGTTGCATCGTAATGCTCCACTGCTGTCTGCTTGCTTTCTTGCAGCAGCTGTCGTTGTCCCCCGCGCACCCACCTCCCTCCTCCCTTTTTCCCCCAACCCCCTCAAAATCACCTTTTCTTTTCGAATCAAATTCAACATCTGGAGGAGAAAAAAGTCCCCCGAACCGCTTTTGTTCTCTGCGTCAGAACAGATTTCAGGCTAGCTGAGGCACAATGTAGGACCGCTGTAATGATTTGTCCTAAATATGTTATATTTTAGCAGCAATGACCAACTAAGGAGAATTTTTTTTAACACCTTCTGTTTTTATTTACATGTTTAAAACAGAATTTATTTTTAAATAAATCACATTCAGTCTGCAAACAGAATCTTCATCATCTTGTTAAACATTTTCATCCACATTCTCCTGACAGACGAGAAAATTTGAATATATATAAAATCTGTAATGATATCAGCATAAATACTTTGGTGTTTTCAGGCTCTGTTCAATAAAGGGACCAAACATTACAGTCGACACTGGATTATGTCAACTTGAGGCCAAACCTCAACTGCAAGCGGTGCAGATCTGTGACAGTATCTGACCAAAAGGGACTAATAAGTAGGGGAAAGAGACAAACATCAGGGCTGCACAGCCGAGCGGCGGTTGTTTGTTTCCAGGGTGTATCACCCCTCAGAACATGGGATGCCTTTACATCCAATGTGACAAGACTTCCTCTATTCTTGACTTCTGCTTCTGTGGCTGCTGGGTTGGAGGAGAGCAGGGTTAGGGTGTGTGGGGGGATTGGAGGGATAGAGTCGGTGGGCTCCTGGCAGTGGCCTTACAGAGGATTGTCTGACACAGCTTCCGCCTCTTCGCTCCACGAATGTGTGCCTGCAAGACAGCACGCAGCCATCTGCTGGATCCCCCACCATCACAACCATCGCCACCACCACACCCCAGACCCTCCATTCACCCACCCCCCGCCATCCGGATGCTGCTATAACCACTGACAACGCAACAAGCTAATTAGGAGATTTACTGCGCTAATTACACATGCACAGAAGTGTTGCTGGAGATTTCTATTTGGGGCTCAGCTCTGCGCACGATTTCCCCTCAATTAAAGGCAAATGTAGCATGTAAAACTGTGTGATTGTCTTTTACACCCCTGCGTGATGCTGATTCACAATGACACTCGACAGACAGCTGGAATGGCTGAGGGCCACCTGACTTCTGAGGGCTGTAAGAAAGAGATGCGCTCCAAGCCCCTGCAACCAAAGTGAGAAATGAGTTGTGCAGTGTGCCGAGGGAATGCCAGACTGGAGATAACACCCACAATCCATAACATTGTGGTCTACTTTCTCTGTCAATTAAGAGACAAGCAACAAGATGACTACAAAGGCAACAACAAGCCTACAGAATGGAACAGCAGCCCAACGCACCCAGCAGTTTCCTTTGATATCAAAGTCAGGTTTACTGCAAAGCTTTTCAAAAGTTGCATTGAGCCCCAAAGGAGGAAAAGAACAGTTATCAAATTTATTCTCTGTAACTGAAAAGGCAATGTTATTTTGAGCAATCCTCCCCAGAAAAACTATGAAAAATATTTCACCCAAATACTAAATAAAGTTTTTTATATTGCTATATTCCACCGTGAACTTGCTCAAGGTAAAGCAATCCTCTTAAAATATCCTCCGATAAGCAGACAATGTCATGTACGGTTGCTACATCTGCAGAGTTATCTCGAAACTTGTTATCAGAGAGGTGCCTATTAGCACTCTCAGCAGATAGAGAGCCTTATTAGCATTCAGTCAGAGCTGCGTCTGTCCTGATTAATTTAAGACTAATTTTCACTCTCAAAATTAAAGTTTTCTTGCTGAGAGATAGATTAAAAGATTAAAATATTCTTAAACTCTCTCACATCTGTTTATTTAGTATGGAGCTCAAGAAAGTTAGCTTAGCTTAGCACAAATACTGAAAGCAGGGATAAAATGCAAAAATCCCCCTGTCAGCAACAATAACTGTAACTGACACATTCAATATTTTGTTAATGCTGGACCAAAAACAAATGTATTCTACTAGTGTTTTTGCATGTTGGATATGTATCTTATACACTGATTCCAGGAAATATGCATGCATTGTTAAGTCTCATGTCAAAAGCAATTGTCTTACTGATCCTTTTTTAATAATGTACAGCCACAGAAATGAAAGTGTACACAGCTGTGTTTCAAATTTTGTCAGGTACAAAGTTTAGTTTGCTTTAGGCAGTTCGGGCTCGCTGCCTGACACTTTCTGTTGATACAAAACGTCTGTCTGTATATGCCAAAGACTACAGTAGAGATAATAAGCATTCTAGAGCCAACCAGATTTGTTTTACCAGTCATACTGCATATATGTTATATGTGCTACATGTAGACTTTGCTCATTCAGTTTATTATTACTTTTGCAACTTTTTGCTTGCATTTTAATTTTAAAATTTTTGGCTCAAAGTTTCGTTTGGTTTATTTTTAAAATTATTACACATCCATAGCATCAGCACAAATATCACTTGCATTAATTTTTTACCTATTAAAGCCATTTTTTACAGCAATTTGTAGAGGCCCAAATAATTGGACAAACCAACAGCGTTTTAATATATGGATAGTTTGATGAAGATCATCCATCTATCTATCTATCTATCTATCTATCTATCTATCTATCTATCTATCTATCTATCTATCTATCTATCTATCTATCTATCTATCTATCTATCTATCTATCTATCTATCTATCTATCTATCTATCTATCTAGCCAGTAGACCTATAAATGGTGTATGGTGTCCTATAAATGCCCTTAAAAGCACCAAGATGATGAACACATTCAAGAAGTCCAGTTCAGTGACTCAGATTTGCAAAAATGAAGCCTAGGTGACACTGATGGGCATCCCATAATTTCAGTATTTACATGGATGAGTTATATCAAAGGTTTTGGATCCTGTTAAATGGCCACTAGAGGAAATGTCTTTAAAAAAATCTGTACAACACATTTTCACCTGTGTTCACAGTGTGCAAACAACTATCATAGTTATGATGTTTGTTTATTCCTTAATGTCCACGTAACCTGATTACGGTCTTATTCTGATTTTCAAGAGTCCATCCTGTCCTCTCTGGAGTACTCCAGTAAAATCCAGGATATTGAGACATATGATCATCTGATTCAGGTTTCTGGACATTTAGTCTGCTGCTAAAAAAAACCCCCAGACTGGTTTACTTGACGGTTTACAAAATGAAACACAAATGGCAGGCAGCACGATGATACAGCGGTTAGCAAAAACATTTCTGTTTTGAGCCTTTCTGTGTGTGAAATGTGAATTTCTCTCTGTGCCTGTGCTGATCTCCTCTGGGTAGTCTAGCTTTGTCCAGCAGGTACAAGTCTATGGAAGATGGAACTTGTTACCAGTACAGATGACAGAGAACCCAGTAAAACTGAATTAAAACAACTTTTAAAACAATATTTATTTGGTCTGGTTTTTGAGCATGGTTAGAAATTCCAACATGAATTTGAAATTTTGTGTGTGTGCTGTAGTAATGATTGTAAATCAAATGTTATGTTATGTTATGTTATGTTATGTTATGTTATCGTATCTTATCTTATCTTATCTTATCTTATCTTATCTTATCTTATCTTATCTTACCCTGATATGATGCCAGATTTGTGACCCCAGGAAGTATGCTTAGTTGCTGTAAAAAAACCTAAAGGTCACAGACATGCATGTTAGATTAACAGTTGATTCTAAATAAGCCGTGGATGTGAAGAAGAGGAAATGTGTGTTCAACAAAATGAAGTATGAATAAACTTGTATTGTCACGTGTTTTCAGTTGATTTTAAAATGTTATTGTTTACTTATAAAATCCTAAATAATATGGCACCTGATTACTTAGCTGATCTCCTCTGTCTGTATAGCCCTAAGAGAGCACTAAGATCATCAGGCCAGCCGCTCTTAGTGCAACCTAGGTCTCGGCTTAAGACCAGAGGAGACCGTGCCTTTGCACCCAAATTATGGAATAATCTTCCTCTTGATAGTCGCGCATCAGATTCTATTCAATCTTTTAAATCACGTCTAAAAACGTACTTGTTTAACCTGGCATTCAAGGCTAATTAGGGTAATTTATATCTGGCTCTGCATTTAGATTATGCAATTATTTTATATTTTATATCTGTAATTTATATTTTATATTGTGATTTTGATTGATGATTGTGATATTGTGATCTGTATCATGGTTTTACTGGAAAGCACTTTGGTGTACTTCGGTCTTTAAATGTGCTATATAAATAAATTTGATTTGATTTGGTCAGTACAACTAGAAATGCACATGATGAGATACCTAAACATCGCAGGCAGCAATGAATAGAGTCCATTTTCAGGTAAAAGCTCAAAGATGGTGCCAGGATGAAACTCTGGGAGATCCTGTCTCTTATAATAAATGCCAGTTTCAAAACCTTTCCAGAAATCCTGAATTGGTTATTGAGAAAAAATCCACAAATCATGTTGTGATAAGTTTTGTGTAGAAACTATTTTGTCGTTTGCTGAACAGACGGATGATGAGGGGACCATGCTCATAAGGCTATGACAGTATGCAAACATTAAAGGTGTCCCCCTAAGCCGAACTGTAATTTCAGCTAGCTGTGTGCTGCATTCAGTTGGATGTAGACAGTGGAAATAAAGTAGTTTCAACATGACAAATGTTCACGACAAGTTCTATGAAATCTGAGTAACCAGGTCATGATTTATGGAAGTTTGGGATTTTTTTGTTTTGTTTTGCTTTGCTTTATTTTGATTTTTTGGAGTGAAACCAGACAGGTACCATCTTCCTTCGTTATACTCAGGAGAAGGCAGACATCTCTGCAGCTTATATCTCCTAAACGGTGCAATCAAATCAACTGAGGCCAAATGAGTAATTTGTGAACTCAGTTTTGGGGTGAATTGTCTCTTTAATGTCAGTGCTACCGATTTCCTCTTTTAACTGTTGGACAAAAAATAAATAACAAAGCAAATAACGCTAATCACAGTAGTCCAGACTATACTTGTGTCATCATGTAGTAATTTCACCTCTAACCAGGCCTGGTTAGAGAGTGGTCATTTAAACAATGCTGTACAAACATGCTGCCTGCACTTTTCCACCTTACTGAAGGCCAAGCAGAGCAGCAGATAATGCCTGGGAGCCCACAGGCTCTCTAAATATTAATGAACCTCTGTCTCACACGGGAATAGCAGGAGCATCTTTTCTTTTTCCTCTCCTTTAGTGTGCTTGTTTGTTTAATTAAAAGAGTGTGTTTTAGGGAAATGAGCTGCTGTCAACCACCTCTGGGGTGGTTCTCACCAGGAAGTGCATTGCTGGCATTTCGATGGAGTAGCCCGACACTGTCGTGAGACCTGGTGGAAAATTACTTTGTTTTTAGCCACGTCTCGCTATTATTTGTCTTATTTAACAATCTAATCATTTAAATATGTAAATGTAGGTAATAAAGATAGTTATTTGTAACGAAATAATCCTAAATAATAAAAAGTAACCAATAAAATCATGCACTTTTTTAACAATGTGCTATAAAACAGCCGGAGAATGTGTGGCTGATGTGTGGATGTGGCCTGGCTGCATAAAAACATGGCCTGAGGCAGCTTTTAAATTCAAGCTGCACAGTCCTTCATCATTAATAAGAGTGAGGTATCAGATAGGCTCATCTCTTCCATAACAATAACACGAGTAAACAGGACCTCCTTTGGCAAGAATGATCCAGGGCTCTGTTAGAGCTTCCAATTTCTCCATACTTTATCCTTTCAGAATCCAATTCACTCAAAAAGACGACATAAATGAGGCTGAGCTATAGTTTGAACAGATAGCAGACAGAGAGCTTTTTTTTTTTTTTTGGATTTCCAGTATAACAGTGACAGGTTTGCAGAGAATACGACCACACTCGAATCCCTGTTTTAATTGCTTTTCAACTGTGGTAACAAAGGAGTAATTTAGACCACATACAATAGCATTCTCAGCTGGCCTGCCCCAGTTATTCCAGAAAGAAACTTTTAATTCAAAGTGCTGTGTAGATTAATTTTCTGATATGTTAAACATTGTTCTGCATACTAATTGACACCGTTTTTTATTGTGCAAAGTAAGTCTTTTCATGGAGGCGTAATTAAAAGGGCTGCTGAGGCTTTTATAGCACACGTTGGAACGGAAATTAGCCAATTACCATTTCTGTTTGAGGGGTGAAATGACCATCACACTGCCTGGCACTCTTTTATGTGTCCCACTTAATGGTTTTCACCCCCCTCACACTCACATCTCTCCACCCAAATATTTAGTATTCCAAGCCAAAAGAGAGATTGGAGAGCAAATTACCCAGCCAATATATCACTCCCTGGACTACAATCACTTTGAAACACAACACACTGGAACGGAACATGCGCTAATTTCCAAAATAAGTATGTTTTAAATTATGAGTGATGATTTATAATCCTTTTGATTTCCATCCCATAATGAGTGAGTCTCTAATTTTCACACGTGCTATAGGGTGTATTGTTACTCAAAAATGCCTCTGCATGTTTATAGTCGCAACAGGGATGCAAAAGTAATCTTCAGATTAAAATGCTCTTTGCCTTTGACCTTAAACTGTGTTATATAGAGTAATGCAAAAAGTGACGCTTTCAGGTTCCAGTCGTGGTTAAGAGTGAAAATAGAGTATGTGGAGTTATTGCGCCACCCTGTGGTTAAAGCAAGTGTAGAATATATAGACACCAAATGCAGTGGTTCCATGTGAGACCGGACTCACCACATCACTCGCCACATCAGGGGCAGTCATCATGTCAAGGCAGATTTACTGATAAAGTGCAATATCACAAACTGATGGGCTTCACAATCTGGACTACAGATAATCTACTGTTCTTTAATCACAGGTAGGCATGCAATACATGTTGTGTATATAAAATAGAAGATTTACAGCAGAGGTGTTAAACTCCAGGCCTCGAGGGCCGATGTCCTTCAGGTTTTAGATCTCACCCTGGGTCAACACACCTGAATCAAATGATTAGTTCATTACCAGGCTTCTGGAGAACTTCAAGACATGTTGAGGAGGTAATTTAGCCATTTAAATCAGCTGTGTTGGATCAAGGACACATTTAAAAACCTGCAGGACACCTGGCCTCGAGGCCTGGAGTTCGACACCTGTGATTTACAGTATGGAAAGAGTATAACGTATGATCCATGAGGACTTTAAGCAATCATGCACATCAACGATGAGAAGCCAAGCGCAGTATAGACCATATGTCAGGGACTGGCAACTGTTACTACCAAAAAAGCAGTTTTTGAATCCATTTTTAACCAACCAACCAGCCTTATAATGAAGGTGACGCAGCCTGTTAAATGTGGTGATTTGTAATTATATATGTGCACTACTTTGCTGTAGTGCAGCCTATTTATGATTATTCAGTACTTTAACTTGACATTTTCATTGCAATGATAACACTACATAAATGAAACTGCAGTGAAAGCAATGAAAGCAGTTTATGCATATTACAGTATGTAAGAGGGTTAGGGTAACAGCTGCATGCGACTCTGGAGGTGCAGGTCATGAAATCAGCCTTAATCTGTTCAATATCTGGTATATACAGTGGAGTCCAAAGAGCTTGCATTAGATTTGAAAATAATGGATTGGTTTTGAAGCCAAATTGTTTGTTGCATAATATTTCTTATTTCTCTCACTCGCCTCTCATTTCATGTCAGCTGTGGTTTCTGAAACACCAAGAATGTCCAGACGTATGTAAACAGCTATTTAAAAAATCCCTGAAAATTACTTTTATGGTAAAGTGTAAACGATCCAAAATTCACATTAAGAAACACAAAATGTTTCTATGTGTAAAATCAATGAATGGTGGTAAACTTCCATTAAAGCAATGTTCAGGTGACACTTTAATTGACTCACTACAGGCTTGTTCAAGTTGCAGCCATTGTTCACCTGCCATGAATATAACTGTGTGTCAAGCGTTGAATGATTGCTCTGATCATTCAACACAATGAGCACGCTGATGGTGGAAAACAGGACGTCAAACTTTTATTCTCAGTGTCAGTTCATGGCTAAATTTTCCAGGTGGTGGGTCATGACTCGTTCTCTAAAATACCTTGGAGAACGAGAATCAGTTTCTATGCAAAGCATTGGGGAGAACTAAATTTACCACAGCTTAGTCGATTAACATATTCAAGTTTCTTTATTAAGAGACAGAAAATCTGCTTCATCGCAGAACACAAAACTCCAGTCAGCACATATAACGCTGTCTAAGAGGGTCGTAGTGCAGCCAAATAACTCTGGACATATGAATAAATAATAATAATAATGATAATAATGATGATGATAATAATAATAATAATAATAATAATAATAATAATAATAATAATAATAATAATAATAATAATAATCAACTGACTGAATTTGTTCAAAACTATTTTAACTGTTTGGCCTTCACAATGACATGACCTCCATCTCACTGTCATTAAAATAAAATATCTTTTAAAATGTAAAATCTAATTTTAAGTCCAGTTGAACTAAGATGCTCATTAATGCGAGTTTTGGTGGGCATCAATTTATTCCTCTGCAGTAAGTTTAATTGAAGCTGTGATTACGTTTTATTATTATTTATTAACATGCGGAGGGTTCATGACAACGCTGGGTAAACTTGGGTAAAACACGAACAATTTCAGATAGATCTGTAGATGTTTTTGGAGAGACTGCACAATTCATACAAGTGTTGTTCTGCATATGTACCACCAGATGTCGCAGTCTGACCACATCTAATGGTGCTCTTAAACTTGTTTACTTGCACGCATTATTTTTAAAATCAGTCATTTTGTCGCTTCCTTTTGACTGTAGCCCATCTTAGCTGTAAGAAAATAAGTCAAACTGCTTTAGCGTTCAGTTTTTGGACTCCAGCTTTATTCCACATACAGCAAACTGTTTTTCCTTGAGCTCTCTGGCACTACAAAGACCTCAACCTCTTATCTGGGCCTTAATCAATTACATCAGCTTTTTTTTTTAAGAGGGGCAAATATTTATCTATATTTTATTTAAAATATTTTGTACTAAAATTATTTTTTGTTACATCAAATACCCATTTAGATGTATATTTTAATTAGCAACCCTACCGGTATAAAGAGCTCTGGAGTTTTCAATAAATGGAAACACTTTTCATTCACCATAGTCTGCGAAAAAAAATGACAGTGAAAGAATGAAAGAAAGAAAGGGAGGGAGAGAGAGAGAGCGACTTGGCAAGAAAAATAGGCTAAGCTGTACTTTTGCTTGTACTGGCAGACCTTCTGCTAGCCTTCATGATTAGTTTTTAGTAGTTTTGAATGCAAAGCTATAAGTAGAAATAAGGTTTTGGTCTCACTGTAGTACTGTAGTATATGCTTTTATTTTGAAGGTATACCGTTGCTGGGGAACATTGTATGGCATTACATACATTGTGCATTCAAGTAGTTAACTGATGAAAAATTCATGTTTTAAGATATTCTTTTGCCAAGACACACAAATTGTGATTCACATCTTAATTTTGGGACTGCAGAGAGTTGTTTTGCATGATTCACAGTATAAATTAATCCTCATTTCTCTAATATTGGACCTTGGTGGAACCCCTAACTTCAAAGCAAGCTATTCTAGTGCCTCTCCTTATAAGGCTGTCATCCATTAAGGCCATTGTTCTTCTGACTGACTGCAGAAACAGAAAGTTAGGCTGGGAAAGGTGGGTTGGTTTGCTCTGCTCACAGACAGAGCTCTGTGCCTGAGACTGGAAGATTAGGAATATCCCCTTAAGGACTTTTTCTTTTTAAAAAGTTAATATTTAAAGCTGGTGACACGGTGATGCAGTGGTTCACACTGTTACCTCACAGCAAGAAGGTTCTCGATTTGAACTTGCCAACTACCTGTAGACTTTCTGTGTAGAGTATGGACAGAAGGAACTCCAACTCCACAGCCCAAAGACAAGAATGTTAGGTTAACTAAGAGTCTCTTTGTGTTGGCTCGTTAATAGAAAGATTGTCTGTCCATGGTGTACTCACCTGCAGTTAAGCCAAATGGATGAATGAAACACTATGTTTCGGAGGGTGTCACCCCATCACCTCCTGTGGTTTTGTTTGCTTGTTTTCCTTGCTTAATATGGGCTTAATATGATACTTTGTAACAATGTGGCAAAACAATTGGAAATAATAATATGTCAGCTCTAAAGTTTACACTGATTCTTGTTTGTTTGTTTTTTTATTATTTTTTTTTTACAATTTTAGTAAACAAATTCTAAAAAGAGGCACTGAAACCTCTTGAAATGACCTAAAACTTTTAAAGAAAGCAGTTTAAACCACAATAGTTTTGATGGTCTTTGAAGTTTTTCAGTTGTGTTTCCATTGTCACAGAAAGAATTAGTTCTATTTTGTAGTTTCTTTGGCTCGACTGACTTCTGTCCCCAGCTTTATCTAAGACAACTCTGATTTCAACACGACACACTGCTCTGAGCATGTGAGCTCAAACCTCAGGAGCCCGTTCTCACAGACGTAACATCCCGACGTTTTGTCACGTCCCGCGGCGTTCCCGAGGAACGCGAAAGGTGACCCTAACCCAAACGGTTCTCATATGTCCTCAGTTTTCCGATGTCGTCACGTAAGAACGTGTTAGTTGCCCGAAAATGTAATATGTTGACGATTTGTCACCTAGCGTAAAATAGGCTGCCTCACCATTTCAGGGTCTGCAGCCTTTTTTTTTTTTTAAATATTAAACTTTATTAAGAAACAGTATACAGAACATGTATACAATCAGAATAAAATTAACATAAGCCAGGGGGTGTAATACAAAGAATTACAAACATTCAAATAATTTGTAATTACTACAAATAGTAGTTTTCATAGCCTTTTTATTAAGTGATCCACTAATCAATTTTATGTAACATAAAACATCATTATAGTAATGTTTAAAATTAGTTTTTTTGTTTCTGTATTTGCATTTTTGAAAATAAAATTTAGCTAAGATAACTAACAAGTTTATTATAAGGTAAACATCTTCTTTTTTTTGCCTTCGAAAGAAACAAAATACAACATTTTCCCATTTCACAGTAAAGTCTTTATAGAGATGTCCAGCAATGAATCTACCGAAGTCTTTCCAAAATGTTCTAGCGTATGAACAGATCCAGAAGAGGTGTTGCACAGTCTCAGGATGGCTTCCACAAAATTCTATTCGAAATATGAGAGGCAAGAATTTGGGTGCAAAGTAAAAAAAGATAAGGGCTAATCGGGCAACCTTGGCGTACACCTCGATTAAGACTAAAACGAGAAGTGGTGCCATTTTTCATTCTAATAGAACTATTAGCATTGGAATACAGAGTTTTGATAGCTCTGCAGCCTTAAAGTACGCATTTCAAGGCCGATTACGTCACAGCGGCGCGCCGAAGGCTGTCCCAATTCAAAGGCTGCTCGAAATGCGGCCCTGAAATGCGTCCTTCATTTCCCTGAATTTTAAGGCTGTGGCAGTGTAGACTTCGTGGTCCCATATATCCCACAATTCATAGCGCGGCAGTCGGTGTGGAGAATTCTGCCGCAGACGGCAGAAGCGGAGTGGCCGAAGAGTAAACTGTGAAAAGTAAGTACTGAATATTATGTCACTTATTTATGTGCAAATGTTTAATAACGAAGAACATTAAACATTACTGTTGGCCACATGTCGGCAAAGTTATGTGGCATTAGTGACGTTTGTACTAACTTGGTTTTAAAGCCTTTACTTTAAAATACACGCCGTTCAATAGCTGAGCTTAATCCTACAGAGAATGATCAAAGCTCATGTAGAAACAAACAAACAAATGAACAAAAGATTTTCTCCTTCATTTCTGTCAAACAAAGCTATGACACGTTTCCAGTGGTTAGTATCATGGTTGATAGGCAACCTGGGCAGCGCAACCTGGGCTTTTTTTTTTTTAAACTTTATTGACAAACAACAGTATAAGCGCAACGGAGGCTAGACCGTCCCATTTCACAAGCCTCGCACTTCCGGCCTTAGCGGTCTTTGAGTACGCGGCCCTTGAGGATCGTTGAAGCTGCGTACTTTAATAAGGCTGCAGACCCTGAATTGGGAGACAGCCATAGGCTTTGGGAGTGAGAACGTGTTGACCTCAGACCTGCTCTGCCTAGATGACTTTTAACAACAGATAAGGCCTTTTGTTTTTGACAGGTAAACATGTAAAAACATATCTGAAACGTCATATAATGTGTCTTCCCAATCCCTGTTTTTATGCACAGTGACAGGTCTAGATGCGTTTTACTGGTGACGTGTATTCAAATTAGATGTTCGTGCTGTAATTGTTGTTGAAACAGCTCCAATTGGAAATACTTTTTTTCTGCTTGCTGGAGCACTCTGACCTCAGACCTGTTTTCTTCACTAACCTTAGTTGTAATCAGGGGGGATTCTAGGATCAGAGCTTTGGGGGTGCTGAGCACCCAGAGAGCTGCCCAGCCAGGCAACATAAACTTTACTCATCACAATAAGACTTCTTCCCTGAATCTGTCGGTCCCTGCATCCTTAAATGTCTCCAGTTGTCCTGAGTTCTCTCTGACTGTCTCCTTGGTGCTTGGTGCTGACTGTCTTTCCTTTTCTTCTTGTTTCAATGTCAGCCTGCTATATTTTTATATGCTTTCCTCTCTCCCTCTTTGGACTGACAATCATACACATATAGATTGTATTCAATTAGATGAAAGAAATACATTAATATGAAAAAAAAAATACTATTAATCACTAATAAAAAAGACCTCTCTCAGTGTACTTTGAACCAAAAGGCAAATAACCAAACCACATGTACATAAAACATATAAATATTGAAACACTGATGCAACATTATTCTTGATTGACGGATCATTTGATCTTACACTTTTACCTATGTGGCTCCTTTTTTTGAAAAAACGTCCTTATATCCATTATGAACCTGGCTGTCTCTCTGCACACACACACACACACACACACACACACACACACACACACACACACACACACACACACACACACACACACACACACACACACTCAGTTAGCTAGTTACTACCTTGGGTTTAATATCGGCACATGTACATATGACAAAATAACCAGTGGTAACAAGTTTTCGATTTTAAATAGGCTATATAAATTTCAATGGGAGCAACAGGACGGTCAAATGTCGCTGAATTTACTACAGAGCAGGACGGATTGTAGGGTAGCAAACATAGTCAGAAAACACGTTTTCAACACAGCAGGTTACCTGGGTGTAATGTTTTTCAGCTAAAAAGAAACATGGTCCGACTCCTACCTATGTAAAGAGTAACTGAAGGTTAAATGCAGCTAACATGTCCTGTTTTAAGCCAGGCACTTACACCTCTGCTCCGCTGCATCTCAGCCACCACCGCTCTGGCAGAAAGGGGCTAGAGCCAGAATAGGGGAGAGGCGAGCTGGAACAACAACAAAAAAAGTAAGAAATATTTGGGGGTGCTTTGAAATGGGCTAAAAACGCCCCTGGTTGTAATCTTTTTTTTTTTCTTTTTTTTTGTAAATCTTCAATACAACTGCTCAAATGCCCCACATGTGCCAGTTTCTACTGAAGTTATTTGTTGTGCAGCAAAAGTCACACTGAAGTATGGAGAATTTTCTTTGATAATTGATTGATTAATGTATACAGTTCTAAAAAAAAAAAAGAAGAAGAAGAAGAAAACTGCATATTACATTGTGCATATTATGTTCATATGTACAACATTTTTATATTCTTGTGCTCTACTTCGCATGACTCACAGTTCAAAATAATCTTTATCTTATACTGGGCCTAGTTGTGGTATCTCAGTTCATCCACTTTCGAAAGCAAACCGTTTTTGCTGTTTAACTCTACTAATGTGGATTTGCATGATTCACATTTTGAAATAATCATTATTTTATACTCCTTGGTCCAGCCCTTTAAATCATCCTCGGTCTGAAACAAGTCATTTTAGCTCCTGTCCCTTTGAAGGTAGTCCCTCCACCATCACTGCCAGCTATATTTCCTCTGACTGGTTGCCCCTCATAAGCAGAAGATGGGTGGGTCTCTTAGAGCCAGAGTTTTTGTGTCTGAGATGACCATCATAACAGATCCACTGTAACTTTGAGAGGATTTGTTTTTCTATGTAAGAGTAACAGAAAATTTGGAAACCAGCATATGTTCACTACTGAGAAGACGCTATCAGATTATCAAATGTTCCTAATTAATTTTTGTCAGTTAATTATTATTTTGATTAAGCATTTATTTCAGCTCTTCATTCGGGTACCTGGTTGCCTGGGGAAATTATGAACTTGACATTTTGCTCCAGGGCACATTATGAGGTTAATCTAGCCGTGCTCCAGTACAGAATCGTATCATTTGCATCTGTGGGACAATCCTAGCTGCAATGATCAACAGAAAACCCGTCTCCAAAAAATGAGAGGAAGAAATTATGTGTTTTTGTAACAGGCCGTTTGTAGCAAAGTGCACCTTTGAGAATTGGTTCTTTGCTAAGCTGACTGACTGTTATATGTAGACACATAACTAGTTGTTGAGGTAGATGCCTTTGAATGATTCATAGGTCAAGTACAGGTCTTAAGCTGCTTAACATACAAAAAGTTTCATCTGAAAATGGTCAGGTAGAAGAACTGGAATGAAAATGAGTGTAAAAAGCAGCCAATATTCATAAGGAACACTTTGAAAGACCTTCAGAAAGCCTGGAGATGTATTTCTCAAGACCATTTTGAAAACGACAAGAAAGTCTGACTCCTTGGAAGCAAAATATAAAGAAAGGAGGGGTGTATCAAGACTTCTGGATAGTACTGTATATGCCTGCAGGGACTTTCTCAGCAACAAACATGCTGTCTTTTTAAATTTAGACCTCAGACTTTCTGTTTTTTGTTAAAAAAAAATAGCCAACTTATACATTTGATACATTAGATGCCTATCTTCTTAAATACATCTTTCCAACAGTCAGCATGACATACAACTTTGGGATCTGCACTTGATTTTTTAAGTGGTCTGAACCAGTGGTTAGCAGACCACAATATGGACCCTTGCTAGCATTTTCTTTCAACCACAAAATAAATAAATAAATCGTATGATAATATAAGACTGTAGACAACACAATCCACCTTCTGGATTCATAGTTTATGTTAGGAATTTAAAAAGAAGATTCACAGTTATTGACCTCATTTATTGATAAAATGGGAGCTATAGCTTCCCGTATATTGCACGAGAGTCCCATATTAGGCTTGAAATAATGAAAAATGACTGAAATTATATTCACTCACAAAACAAACTATAATAAATATTTTTTAGTTTTCACTTTCTAAAGGGCTATTTGGAGGTAATGTAACCATGACTGGTTCACGCGTAGTTAAGGAAGACACTCTGTTACCTCACTTAGCAGGAGTATGCATTTCCCTGTTATTTTTGGCCATCATATTACAAAATGTGTTTAAGGTTTAATAACCTAAACCAATTTATATTGGTTGTCAGCCCCAAACGTCTTTTATTGGTGCCGGAATTATCCATATGTGTGGAAAAACATGGAAGAAATGTTGTGACATATGCATAACCTGATTTCAAATTTTAGAAATAGTTAAACTAACAGGGCAACTATTAAATTAAATCTAAACATGTTTGAATAAAACTCTGAAACAACAGTGACACAAGCAACTGTCTCTAGAACTAGCTTGGATTAAAATTCACTGAAAAGAAAAACTGAAAACAAACGTTTAAAAAGTTGATAAAACTGTACAGCTTTGACTCGAGAACAAAAAAGAGAAAAAAGAAGTTCATGGTCGACCTAGGCACCGATGACTGCAATCTGCCTAGGCTGCAAAATGAGCCCAAATCATCACCCCTCCAGATGCTTTACAGTTGATATGAGGTTTTTGTTCTAAAATGCTGTTGTTGGTTTTCTATAAACATGGTGCTGTGCATTATGGCAAAATATCATAATAATTCATCAAGTACTTCTTGTTACTACTTATCCTTATCCTTACTTATCCTCTTACTTCTGATGGAAGCAGGAAAGGTAGGCTTTATTTTTCCACACATGTTATCTAATTTTAAGTCATAGTAGGGACCAGCTGATTTTTATTAAGTCCAGATATATAAAACCCAAGCAGGTAGATATAAATCCCACAATATTAATTTCAATAGTACTGTACTATATTTACATGTGTAGCACGTAGGTGTGGTAAAGCATTGCAGCACAGCATGTAAGACAGTGTCAAACAACAGAACTGCTCAGTGTTGCTAAATCTTTTAACCTCCCATAAAAACAGCAGTGTTTGCAACACCGCAATCAGCTTTTCTAGGGCGTCACTACAAGGTCCAAACCTTGTGAGATATTTCACATCATTAAATGACAAAATGCATAACATGAAACGATTTTCATGGGTTTGCAAATGCGAATTTCATCGGATTTATAGGTCACGTGTGGTAAATGGTCCCTATATGTTACCTTGCTTTAAATGATTCCCAAACATGTGAACCTTTGGGAACAGCCTGATCTTTTCAGTACACCGAGCAGTCGATGGAGGGCGCAATGCTGTTTATCGCTTCTCCAAGGCCAGCCGACACTCATTGTGGATGAAAACTGTCGTTTTACCCACTTTGCGTGTTACAGTTTAAGCCGGTTTGTTTTGTTTAACCACGGGAGTGCCTTCACGCGCTCATGTGAGAAACATGAACAAGTAGTGATTTTTTTTCTCCTTTTGTTATCTGCTGCCACAGCCACAGAGAGCAAACACACTCGCTCACACGTCTCCTCCGCGTCACGGGCTGATCACGTTTTCCTTCCACCAATCAGGTGGTTCGAGCAGGACTATAAATCCAACAGGGGACGCGGTGAGGGGCAGCAGGAATGAACAACAATAGAAACCTACACAGGAAACACACATCCATAGACTCTGTACATCTTTTAATATTTTCTTACACTTAACATTAGGTAAGTCGTTTTTTTAATTGAATCGAATCGTTTTTTAAATACTTTTAGAATTTGTGCGTGCGAGGAAAAACAATGATAGTAGTGTTAACTTGCATCTAACGTCCATTTGCGCTTGTGTTGTATTTTTCCACTTGCGCGAGCTCCTAGTAAACAGCTGTTTGTGTGAGAGCAATAGTCGATCAGGCCGGTTGATCACAGATGAACCTGTTGTATAATCAGTCGTGATGGAGATTTCAGTTGCATTTAGGTACTTAGGTGTACTTACCTGTGTTCTGTGTATATTTTTGACATCCTGCCTGCTGTTTTACACATGCCTTCATACACATTGATCTGAATTGAAGCTCATCATGCGTCCATTTATCTCTGTAGGTTTTCAGGGTCAAGAAAATGGCCACCTCAGCGAGTTCAAAACTGAACAAAGCAGTTAAACAGCAGTACATGAGCCTCCCTCAGGGGGAGAAGGTACAAGCCATGTACATTTGGATAGATGGATCTGGAGAGGGACTGAGATGTAAGACCAGAACTCTGGATTCTGAACCCAAGACAATAGAAGGTAAGATGTAGTTCCAGTATGATCAATATGATTCAGGAAAATAAAAAAGCACGGATGGCGACATGTTTTAAGAAGGTTTTTGAACAGGGTTGTTGTTGTTTTTTGCCAGATCTCCCTGAGTGGAACTTTGACGGCTCCAGCACCTACCAGTCAGAGGGTTCCAACAGTGACATGTACCTAATTCCTGCTGCCATGTTCAGGGACCCATTCAGAAAAGACCCTAATAAGCTGGTGCTCTGTGAAGTGCTCAAGTACAACCGCAAACCAGCAGGTGAGTGGAAATTTACAAACCGGGGCGTCATGAGATTTTAAGCAGTCTTAAGTTTTAGCTAATTTCTGACTCTGTTCCAACAGAGACCAACCTCCGATACACCTGTAAGAAGATTATGAACATGGTGGAAAACAACCACTCATGGTTCGGTATGGAACAAGAGTACACTATCCTGGGCACAGATGGACATCCCTTTGGTTGGCCTTCCAACGGCTTCCCCGGTCCACAAGGTGAATGTTGGCCTCTAACTTGGCTCATTTTGTTGAATTATAATACATCAGTAATCCCAGCTGAGTGTTAATGTTTAGTCTCTTTCCACTTAATCAGGGCCTTATTACTGTGGAGTCGGGGCAGATAAGGCGTACGGACGAGACATAGTGGAGGCGCACTATAGAGCTTGTCTGTATGCTGGGGTTCAGATCTATGGAAGTAATGCTGAAGTCATGCCGGCACAGGTAATTTTCCATCATGACAAAGGCAGTGTGTAAAAACCGGTAATTATTAGTGTAACTGTTAATAATGCCGCCTTTGTTGTGTTTTAGTGGGAGTTCCAGATTGGGCCTTGCGAAGGTATCGACATGGGAGACCACCTGTGGGTTGCTCGCTTCATCCTTCACAGAGTCTGTGAAGATTTTGGTGTTGTGGTGTCCTTTGACCCCAAGCCTATCCCAGGGAACTGGAATGGAGCTGGCTGCCATACCAACTTCAGCACAAAGGAGATGAGAGAGGATGGCGGGCTTAAGTAAGGATGAATTCAAAGTCAGTTAAGTTTAATAAATGAAATGTGGGTTTTTGGTGTGTTTCTAACTCTAACTCTCATCTTCAGAGTCATCGAGGAATCCATTGAAAAGTTGGCAAAAAGACACAGGTATCACATCCGGGCCTACGATCCCAAGGGTGGGCTCGACAACGCCAGACGTCTCACTGGTCGTCACGAAACCTCGAGCATTGATGAGTTCTCAGCCGGCGTGGCCAACCGTGGGGCCAGCATCCGCATTCCTCGCTCAGTGGGGCAAGACAAGAAAGGTTACTTCGAGGACCGTCGCCCATCCGCTAACTGCGATCCTTACGCTGTCACAGAGGCACTGGTGCGCACATGTTTGCTCAAAGAAGAGGGCGAAGAGCCCGCAAATTACAGCAAGTGAACGGTTTAAAACAAAAGTATCATTAGCAGTACTGTATTTAGCTCTGTGTCTGTTTCAAGACTCGACAAACCAATCTTTATTTTTTGAAATTTCTACTTGAAACATGAAATAATGATTTAAGTATTCCTGCATTCTTTGTGAATTCAACTGACACAAACACTGCCACATTTTGTCTTGGTGTCACAGTAGCTGATCGTTTGTATAGATGCACACTAACACAATGTGTTTAACTTGTACTAAAGGAAATTTAAGTACAGCAGAGTTTTCCTGGAGCTCATGTTACATTTCCCCAAAGGACAAAAACCCAAAGGCGTTTGAATGTTTAAGCAATCTTGGCCTCTGTCTCGATAGTGGTTGTGGATGGGTAAGGTTACTATGTAAGCCAGTTTACTTTTGTAGGTTTTATAAAACGATGCATGTCTGTTTTTATCTCTTCTTACAATTGTAATTGTTGCGCTCTTTAATAAACTGCTAACATTTTTATGTATGCCTTGTTTGCAGCTTAATCCCACACACTTCATTTTATCTGGAGTTCTATTCCAACAGGAACAAGTTCGCATGACACAGGACTGTCAGCTGACACGAATCCCTGAAATGTGACTGTTATTAAGGGAAAATGCACTGTAATGTTTAACAAACTGTGATTAATTTAGACAAATTACAGCCACACTCCCCTTCTCAGTTTAAAAACTCAAGCACAAGATTACGCTGAACCTTTAGAGTGGTTTTGGTAGGTTTATCATTTCATGTTAAAGCTTGAACACACTGATTGTGCTAAGGACATCACAGTAGATTTCACTCTAGCACAGGCCTGTCCAAAAATAGTGTGTGATTGTCTTTCTGGTCTGTTTTAATCACAAGCTTTGATAAGCTAGAGGCTTAAAGTAGGTTGAGAAAGTAAAGACAGGATGGCAGCCTTTGTACTAAAGTCTGTCTAAAGACCAGCAATTCAATGGAAAAGGGAAGGCGCTTCATTTCGAGAAGTTGTACAATACTATTTAGCTATCATAATAAAAAAGAAATGGCTCAAATTGTGTCACCATTACACAACTTGAACTAATAAGCAAGGCTGACTACTAATCTCCATTGCTCCATTAAAAAGCACATGCATACTGTACTAAGGATTCAAATTCAATTAAAACCTCCACAATGTAGACCCACATATGGTGCCTCTCATTTTGTAATAAACCTGAGCTGATGAGAGTGAGTTATTCCCTACACGCACATGCCAAACGTGTTTACTTGCCAAAATAAGAGTGCTCGATGCTCAGTGTGGATTTGATGCCAAACTTTTAGTCCTGACATGACAGCTCCTCAGGTCATCCTCTCCCCATCTTGTTCATGGTTTACACAAATCACTTTCAGTTCTGCTTTGCACGACTGCTTATCGTTTTCTCAAAGCATGCAGAAGTGTATTAAATTTTTCTGTCGGGCAGCCGCTAGTCTGTTTATGTTACTCCCCCATGAAAATCAATTTGCAAAGATTTGAAACATGCATGGCTTTGGATAGAGTCCTCCCTCCTTTCGTTGTTCATAAGGCCCTATTGTTGCAGTGACAGGAGATTCAAAGCAAATATGAAGCATTGATAATGTGTCACACAGCAATTGTTATGAACAACACACATATTATTACTGGATGCATTAAAATGCTTGACTTGAATTAATCATGGTAAATGTTTATCAAGTCAAAAGCGTGAGGAATCCTCATGTATCAGCTATGGAGCGTGTATTAGTGGAAAGTTAGACGGGGTGAAACACATCTGAACCTTCCTAGTGACCAACAGGGTCTGAAAGGGTAAATGCTTTTTATTTACATGTGGACGATATTTTCCAAATGTACAGAACTGGAGTGACGTATTTACCATCTGATGTATCATACTTTGATGAATTACTCTTGTTGTCTCCTAAAAGTTGGAACAACTCCCCAGAAACTGTTCAGATTGTGGTTTGTAGTATGGTGTTATTTAACTTTAACTGGGAAGCAATCATAATAACGATAATATCCAACTTTTGTACTTTCGCTCCTGTAGTTTGTTTTTGTCCTGTTTGCTGATCATGATCTTTCCATGCTCCTCCCCCCACCTCCAACCAGTACTCCCAGTATTCTCTAAGTCTGATTCTGTTGGTGATCTCTTTTTGTTAAAAGGGAGTTTTTCCTCTCCACTGAGGCCAAGTGTTTGCTTTTTGTGGCTTTTCTCATCTTTGGTGTTCTCTCTTCACCTCACAATATAAAGCACCCTGAGATGTTTATTTATCCGGTATTGTTGACAACATTATTTGAAAGTTAGACCATGTTGGGTATGAGTTTTAAGCACAATAGCACTTTTTTTTTTTAAAAGGACACCGTCAGAAAAACAAACTTTTTGTCACTTCTGTACAAGTAAACCTTCAGGTGCTCAAATTTTATTAACCAATTTTAAAATAGCCAGTTTATAGCCTACCATTCACCACTTTATTGTAAAAAACTGCAAAACTTCAGCTGAGATTTCATGACACATTCATGATCGTGCTAAAAAAAAGAACATGTGGATGCCACATTTGTAACTAGAATCGTTTCCACCATTTATCCTTTGCTCATGAATCTGTTGCATACATTACTTTTGACGAGTAATGGATTGTGAAAATGTAATGATAAGGGCCTTTACTGAGAGACACATAGTATTCCTCTTCTGTCTGGAAACACTGGAACAAATGACCTTATGTACTTATGGTGTTCTGGCATTTATGAAGTGCTTTTCTAGTTTTACTGACCACTTAAAGTTTTTTACTAACTCTATTCACATTATCAACCCTGTAAACATGTCTGGCCAATTAATAATCATTAGTTGACCTAACACGTGTGTCTTTGCTGCAGGAGACTGCATACACAGGGTGAAAACGCAAACCAAGCACGCCAGGAGATTCAAGCCCAGAACTTTCCTGGTGATAACTTATTATAAAACATACAGACAACAACATTATATCATTGTTGCCATTATGTTGTTGGAGTTCGTTTTTACTGTTTTAATATTTTAGATGGATTTTGACTTGTGTGTCTAAAATGACTAGGACAGAACTAAATTGAAACATAGTTTAGTTTAGCTTTGAGGGGCTATATCATAAACACGGGTGGCCTGGGAAGTTCGTTTCATGCCATGCTTCACTTGCTGAAAATTAAACCATGACCAAGAGCTGGTCTGGAAGAGTGCTCTGGTCTGCTAAACCTGCTGTAAAACATACTTTCTCCAAGGTTCATGGGGTGAACACCTGGGGCATAAAAGGTAAAACATGTTAACTACCTGCTTCATTCAGTGAGGATGCTTTTTTCAGAACAGATGGCCAGAACAGTAGCGGTTTTCACAGTTTCTTAGACACAGTTTTCCCCTTAAAATAATGGCTCTTTACATTTTGCATCGAAGTGGTCAGATTTTTGGTGGAGTTTTCTGTCATTAGGCAATTTGCCAATGACCTATGCATAATTCAAGCACCACAAAAGGAACCTAACCTCACTTAACCTCACAGGGATGAACCATTTGTGAATCTACACATAAAACAAATTAGCAAAAAACTCAGTTTAAACTGTATCCTTAGGCATTTTGTTACCGGCAGCCTGTCACAAAAACATGTGATTTGTTCCAATTTCTTTAACTGAATCTATTAAAAAATGCCAAAGATTATACAGTTTCACAAGAATAAAACAGAATGGTGCACCAGCAATGTGTTTCATAAAGACCTATCAGCTGCAAACTTTGTATATCTCAGTATGGTGTGCAATGCGTCCTTAAAAAAATGTAGAAAACTGGACAAGCAGAAGACAGAAGAAGTGGCAAGTGGAAAAAAAAGCTATCTACAGCAGACAAACAGTGTCTGAAAGTTATGTCCTTAAGAAACAGGAAAAAAAAATCCAGCAAAGACCTGACACATGACTGGAGAGATGCATCTGGCTCTTCAGTCAATCTATCTACTGTCAAATCTAACGGAATTATGAACACATCAAAATATCATCAAATTCTGATCCACGATGCAATACCATCTGGAAATTAGAAATGGCTTTATTTTTCAGTGTAATCTCAAACTCACTGCGAATGCATTGAATGCCTACCTGGATTTGAGGCAGCCAAAATCTAAAGAAGAGCTTTGAATGCCCTTCAGTTAGCCTGGAGAAATAGTGTAGAAGACTATTTAAAGAAATTACAAGCTGTTTATCTCTCTGTATAAGCCCTGAGATGGACTTGTGCCATGTTCGGGGTGTGCCCCACCTCTCTACCTGTGACAGCTGGGATAGCCACACAACAATGGATGGATAAGCAGTTAACGTATATGGATTCAACTGTCAGTTTCTATTCAGCTCAATATGGTGTTCTGAGCTCAGATGCCTTTAAGAAAAGTGGAGCCAAAGTGCATGTAGCTTACAGTAATACACGTGATAGGAGTTTTAGAACCCACCAAACTCAATTTAGTTAAGAGCTTACTGCCAAACAAGAACTTCAAATCACACGCATTGGCCTCCTTAAATCATGCTCAGCAACCAAGCTCAGGAAATGTTCCAGCACTTGTAGAGAGGCATTTTAAGTTACTGCCTTACAGCATATTTTGTCTTTTTTTATATAGTTTTTGTTTTAGTTAAATATAGTGGAGGAAAAACCAAAAAATCTGTTTCCACAAACAAGCCTTACAGCTCGAGACCATCAGCACATACTCAAGCTTCCTTGTACGTGCATACTTATTCTGCTGCATATATACTGTTTCATAACCTATTGAATTGTCCTATTGTATTACAAGCACAGCCACTCCTTATGTTATTTAACCCCGGTGGACTGTCTGTAGAAAGGTGTGTAATTTTGTCAGTTTTCCTTCAACAACATGACGATATTTGAGATAAACTGGTCAGAAGGAAGGTCTCGTGAAGAGAAAGATAACGCCTTCGGCTTTGTTTCCATGGCAGCCACAGTGTAAGCTCAAGCAATCTGGTGTGTGTAAGAGAGGTGGGGGCTGGGTTTCCATACCAGGCAATTACATAACAGCGGCAGTTGAGGAATATGTATAGTACACAAAACAAAGAACAGAGTTTACAAACCTAGACTGCAGCTTTTTTGCTTTTTTTAAAAAAATCTGGTGTATTACAACAGAGAATCAGCACACTATGTAATCCCACTTCTTTCTATGGAAAGAGGTACACTATGTAATCCCACTTCTTTCCATAGAAAGAAGTGGGATTACACTATTATTTGCAATTCAGCCAGAGGTTCACAGTTTAATCAGATATCTGTAGTCCAGACAGCAAATGAAGCACCATGCTTGTCCGTGCTAGGTCTAATCTCATCACATGAATGCAATCTCCTGTTCTATGGAGGCCCTTCAAGCCTAGCTATCAGCACTGTCATTGGTGACAGCACACTGGTTGTGACTGCCGCCCCCCCCCAAACTCACGTGGTGGTGAGTTTTGGGGACAAATCGTTGCAATGTGGTTGGTCTGATGGTTGGAAAGTTGTGCAGCTGTGAAAGCAGAGCAGCACAGTGAGACAGAGAGGTTAGAGAACCCTGGGAGAAGGAGCACGGACGAAGCCTGGACCACCACCAATTGTGACAAACGTCACTGCCATTTTAAACAAACAATCAGCAGTTGCACAAAGAGAACCGGCTTCACCACCAGGATTAAATGTGACCTTAAAGCGATGCATCTTCTTCCACCAGACAGTTACTAAGGTACATTCTCCAGCTGGATAATGGGAAACAACATGGCTCAGTTCAAGATATATCCAAACTCTGCACAAAAAAGTCAGTTATGGTTGGACAAGGAGGTGCTTTGTGTTTTTGTATGTGTGCCCTAATCAGTTTTGCTCTTTTGCTGCACATCCACCACAGCTGACCTGCTGATAGGAGACATGGAAAAGCATAAAAGTGACAGTCCCAAGTATAAGCTGAATACATTGAAATGTAAAAAAATAAATAAATCAGTTAGTGTTAGTTGTTTCACAGAATGGTACATGCGATTGGAAACTTTTCTCAATTTAAAACTGATACACCTGAAGCCTGACTTGACACTTTCTGCAAGACTGGTACCTGATGAAATATGTATAAACAGCTAGGGGGGATTTTGTCTGGTTTAGCATAGACATTTGGAGAAGCAGCTGCTAGGTGTTTACCAGCTTGACTGTGAAAAGACTGAAAGAAATAGTTCAGAATATAACCAGCATTACAAAATGACTCAGTTTAAAACTTTTTTTTGTGATTTACACTAAGTAAAAATATGTAAAATGTTTATAATTTTACAGTGGGGTGCCCAACTGGGTCCCTCTGTGTGGGATCCACATGTGTCCCATACCATCCCACAAAAGATTTATGTCTCCTTCAAAGCTCAAACCAGGGAACTTTTGCTTGATAGTCGAACTTTCATGGTCCCTGGGACTTGAATTTGGATTCCATGGCTTAGTCTCTCACTCTCAGTCTCATACTTCTGACAGAATAACTACATTATGTGGTTTCCTCTTCTCCACAGTTCCCATTTCCCTGCATGCTGTTTACACATTATAAATAATGTACCAGCAAACATGCCGGTGCAGGCCCATAGTGGGTAGGTGGGTGAACTGTGGTGTTGTGTGTGCAGTGCAAATTCACACTTATTCCGCATGGGTCGCAACTGGGTGTGCCTATACACCCACTATAGGTATAGCTGACAGCAATTTTGCTGTTTGGGGTCCCTATATGGGTTTTCTGTGAGCAACACCACTAAAGCTTGCCCACAGAAAACTGTCATGGGGCCCAGAGGGGTAACCCACGGGGGCAATGAGTGAGTCCCTCTTGGGGACCCAATAGTACACAACTGCTATGGGCTCCACATGGGTTAGCCCATATGGGTATTTTGTGAGCAAGTCCGTAGTGGATTTGCCAAAAGAAAATCCATATACAGTGGGGCAAAAAAGTATTTAGTCAGCCACCGATTGTGCAAGTTCCCCCACTTAAAATGATGACAGAGGTCAGTAATTTGCACCAGAGGTACACTTCAACTGTGAGAGACAGAATGTGAAAAAAAAATCCATGAATTCACATGGCAGGATTTGTAAAGAATTTATTCGTAAATTAGGGTGGAAAATAAGTATTTGGTCACCTCAAACAAGGAAAATCTCTGGCTCTCACAGACCTGTAACATCTTCTGTAAGAAGCTTTTCTGTCCCCCACTCGTTACCTGTATGAATGGCACCTGTTTGAACTCATCATCTGTATAAAAGACACCTGTCCACAGCCTCAAACAGTCAGACTCCAAACTCCGCCATGGCCAAGACCAAAGAGCTTTCGAAGGACACCAGGAAAAGTATTGTAGACCTGCACCAGACTGGGAAGAGTGAATCTACAATAGGCAAGCAGCTTGGTGTGAAAAAATCAACTGTGGGAGCAATCATCAGAAAATGGAAGACATACAAGACCACTGATAATCTCCCTCGATGTGGGGCTCCATGCTAGATCTCATCCTGTGGGGTCAAAATGATCATGAGAACGGTGAGCAAAGATCCCAGAACCACACGGGGGGACCTGGTGAATGACCTGCAGAGAGCTGGGACCAAAGTAACAAAGGTCACCATCAGTAACACACTACAACGGCAGGGAATCAAATCCCGCAGTGCCAGACGTGTTCCGCTGCTGAAGCCAGTGCATGTCCAGGCCCGTCTGAAGTTTGCCAGAGAGCACATGGATGATACAGCAGAGGATTGGGAGAATGTCATGTGGTCAGATGAAACCAAAGTAGAACTTTTTGGTATAAACTCAACTCGTCGTGTTTGGAGGAAGAAGAATACTGAGTTGCATCCCAAGAACACCATACCTACTGTGAAGCATGGGGGTGGAAACATCATGCTATGGGGCTGTTTTTCTGCCAAGGGGACAGGACGACTGATCCGTGTTAAGGACAGAATGAATGGGGCCATGTATCGTGAGATTTTGAGCCAAAACCTCCTTCCATCAGTGAGAACTTTGAAGATGAAACGAGGCTGGGTCTTCCAACATGACAATGATCCAAAACACACCGCCCGGGCAACAAAGGAGTGGCTCCGTAAGAAGCATTTGAAAGTCCTGGAGTGGCCTAGCCAGTCTCCAGACCTCAACCCCATAGAAAATCTGTGGCGGGAGTTGAAAGTCCGTGTTGCTCGGCGACAGCCCCAAAACATCACTGCTCTCGAGAAGATCTGCATGGAGGAATGGGCCAAAATACCAGCTACTGTGTGTGCAAACCTGGTAAAGACCTATAGTAAACGTTTGACCTCTGTTATTGCCAACAAAGGTTATGTTACAAAGTATTGAGTTGTATTTTTGTTATTGACCAAATACTTATTTTCCACCCTGATTTACGAATAAATTCTTTACAAATCCTATCATGTGGATTCATGGATTTTTTTTTTTCACATTCTGTCTCTCACAGTTGAAGTGTACCTCTGGTGCAAATTACTGACCTCTGTCATCATTTTAGGTGGGGGAACTTGCACAATCGGTGGCTGACTAAATACTTTTTTGCCCCACTGTAGGAGTCCAAAAGAGCAAAACTGGTCTGTGTTTGTTCACCCTTTTTAGCCATACCCACTTGGGGCCAATGTGAGATAAGTGTGGTGTTTCCCTGCACACACATCCCCACAATTCACCCACATCCACCTTTGGAGAATGCAATGGTCTCATGTTGTTAGTATGCCACTGAGACACAGTGTTCTGTCTAAGTGTGTGTGTGTGTGTATGTACGCATGTGTCTATGCTTTTGTGGTCTTTGGAAAAATGTAAAAAAAAACCCTGATTAGATCTATTTTCTGTGCTTACTTCAAACAACAGATTAGTCTTTGCCCTGACAAGGACAATCAGCAATAAATTCATCCTTGGCTATATTTGTTTTTGTCACTGTCTATCCAAATGTAGTTAAAAAGTGTCAATCAATGAATTAATCACTGCTAACAAATGGGATGGATAAGTTTGAAACAAAAGCAGCTAACTGAGTTGTGAGTTGTTTTCAAAATGGATTCCCTTACTCTGATTGGCTTTCTGGACTCTGTGGTTCTCACAGTGCAAATTCTCCCCTCTCCCCCTAAAATCTCATCCTGCCATTGACAATGCCCCATTCCAAGACCTACAAGAAGTACAACACCACCCCCACCCCAGAGTTAAAGGCTGTGGAATTTTACAAAGGTCACACAAGTGAGAGGAGGGTTAGCACGCAATCAGATAGAGCCTGTAAGCCTGAGGCAAGTAGAATAACATGAAAGCACTAAACAAAGCAGTTTTGTCACTATTACAGTAGTAAAAATTATTTTCTGGCCTTCTTAGAGACGTACATTTTTATACACATTTTGTAGGATTTGATGGATTTTGTGGCCATTTTTGGAATTCAAATGTCC
Organism: Rhamphochromis sp. 'chilingali'; assembly: GCF_963969265.1. NCBI lineage: Eukaryota > Metazoa > Chordata > Actinopteri > Cichliformes > Cichlidae > Rhamphochromis > Rhamphochromis sp. 'chilingali'. Next base: position 31,833,564 of record NC_137931.1, read on the forward strand.
CCTGGCACTCAAGGTCTTTACCCTGTTAATGATCATGACATGTTCTTGAACCAGTGTTCTCAAAGTGCAACCCTCAATGTGCAAACCTTGGAGAAAAAACATTTCTAGTGCACATTTCATTCATACATAGTTCATTGTATACTTTGATAAAGAAGTGCAGAGCAAGATTTTTAAAAAGCATGATCCTTTTTTAAATTCAAACAGAGCCAGGAAAGTAATCCTTTTTCAATAATGAGTAAAACTGGTATCAAGTACTGTAACAGCTGCCTAATTATACAGCTGTAAATGTCAATAAATCATCATCCTCTGACATATAATAAACACTAACTTAAAGTGTTTTTATTATATGTCAGAGGCTACCTAAATACCTCAGTAATTAAGATATTTGAGACTTATTTGTCTGCACAGTAAGCTCAATAGATATCATTCTATCCTGTCCTAAGACAAAAGAATCTTGTGACAAAAGTTCAATCTTGCTGTTTGCCTTAAATCATCCTGTCTTCAGTTGACCTTGTCCTTTAATATTTCCTTTGGTTTTGATAACCTTTGTCATTTCTTGTTGTTATGTTAAAAATCTTTGTTCATATAAGTCATGTTATATAAGTGATTGAAAATAATAAAATATTTGGCGGCCACAAAATAAAATCTAGATGACAGCAATAATCCGATTGTTTATGTCCCTGTAAAACATTATAATCAGATAACATTTTGGGAACCATCTTCTTACAAATAAGAGCTGTGTTGTAGAGACCCACCTTTTAGCACATCCCAGCACACCCACTCACTGCACAAGATGCACCTTGTTTAGTTCTCTCACCTTTGATTGGGTGTGACCTTCCTTCCTTCAAAACAAGCTGCTTAGTTTTGCTTAGCTTATCTTAGCTTAAGTTAATGACAATTTACCAAACTACAAGCTACATATAAAGCTCATTAATATAAAGTCAAAGTATCCAGGCTACACATAGCATGGTATGCATCAAGCCTTAGTTGCTGGTAGATGTAGCTGTTTTCCTACTGGTAATTGTCTTCTGTTGGCTTGTTGAAAGGTCTTTGAAGCACATATTGCAGGATGACGACAGTTTTATGGCAATTTTGTGTCATTACTGCTCATTCTCTTTTCTGGGGTGTGAAATGCTGGACTCGCTTATTTGGGCATGTTTCCTTTGGCAGTTGTGCCTTGATTCACTGGGATACACATTGCAGAGGACAATGGTGTCACTCCTCACTCATCAATCAATTCTAAAGTCGCTGAAAAGACGTTTTTTTTCCTAACTTTTCATATGCAGTGTTACGCCATCACTAGTATTTTAACAACTTGGTTTGGGCTTGGTTAGAAGTGACAGGGTGGTCACTTTCAACTCGTCATTTCTCAGCAGGCAGCAGATGTGGTAACTGGGCAGATTTTTGACCCAAAAAACAAATGGGAAATAGAATCGTACATGGAAATGCAGTATATAGGGGAAAAACAATTCTAACAAACTTGAAAATCTAGATTTGGTATGATTAGCCTGAACTCTTTGAAGCAAGTGTTGTTGTTGTTTTAACATAGTCCTCAGGAGTAGTTCTGCAGGATTACTGAAGGACATTCAAAGCTCTTCTTTGGATGGTGGCTGCCTTTTGTTCCCTTCTTTGGTAAAATGATCCCACACTGTTTCGATAATGTTCAGGTCTGAGCTCTGGGCAGGCCAATCCATGACTGGTGGAGTTACCTTGACTCTATCAACACACTGGTAAAAGTAAAATTTGTCTTCATCACCCCATCAGAGGTCCAATTTTGTTTACCACAACTTTTCTCCCTGTTTCCATTTTTTAAGAAAATGAGGCTTGAGTGAGTCAGTAGATTGATTCACTTGAATGGTCAGCTGATGTCCTTTTTCCAGTGTAGTACACAGCAGGAGATATTCTCTGACTGACTCCATCAGTGTCATGGTCCTGGGTCGAGCGACCCAGTGTTTGAGTTTTTTGTATCTTTTGTATTTATTTGTGCCTTAGCTTAGTTCACCTAGTTAATTTCTAGATTGCTGTTTAGTCTTGTTGTCTCCCCCTGTACTAAGTCTCCCTGGTTCATGCATCATGTCTGCGTGGTTATGTTTAGTTCTTGTCATGTCTAATCTCCATGTTTCCTGTTTTACTTTGAAAGTCTGTATTCAATGTCAGTGTATTTAGTTTCTCCTGTCCTGTCGTAAGGTTCATGTGTGTCAGCTGTGCTCCCATGTGTGGCCACTTCCCCTGATCATCCCTCATGTGTATTTAGTCTCTGTGTTTCATGTAGTCTGTGTCGCGTCGTCTGTGTTTCCACCCTCCATGTTGTCACAGCCAGTCTTAGTAGTCATAGTTATGGTTTCCTGTGTCTTCTTAGTTTTTCCTAGTTTTACTTTCCCAGTTTAGTCATAGTTTAATTTGTCACTGCGTTTCTGCCTTGTCTGCACTCCTTGTCACCAGCCACAATAAAGGCTCGCTTTCAGTTAAGTTTACTCCAGTTTACTCCAGTCTACTCTCGTGTGTTCGCACCTGGGTCCACCACACACATCACCGCACGTCTGCCTCCTCAGATCGTGACAATCAGATTGTTTTCACTTTTGGAAATACACAGTTTAAGTTAGGTGAGAGCACCGAGATGCAGACAGTGCAGGGGACTAGATACATTAAACCCGCTCGCTTGTTGGAAATTCATTGGACTGTTCTCACATGTGACTAACTTGTTTTTTGGAAACTGGCTGAAGAAGTGAATGCCAAAATCAAAGTGCCTCAGACAATTGTGTTCTCCCATGCACATCTGTTACATAACATCTAGAAGAGGTAAGGGAAAACAGATTAGCAGTATGGTGAATCAACAGAAGTGGCTCCTTCCAAATAACAACTAACAAAGTCCATCTTCCAGCACCTCCAGCTCATCTGTTCTTATCTCACTCTTGCATGCAAATAAATAAAGGTTCCCAAATTGTTGCTGTAAAGTTGGAGCCCTAAATTTTAGCCACTTCCAGAAATAAAAATTTCCCCAGACTCAAATGTTGTAAGCGTGTGTACTTTAAAAACAGTCAAGACAGAGTGGAATTAGGAGTACTGTTGATAACTTTGTACACAAAGGAGATGTTTACAAAATAATCCATGTCACAAAACAAAACAAAAAAATAATAATTCATTAACACTACATAAAAGCATAATCTAAGTTTTAGTATGGGCAGCCTAACAAACAACAAAAATAAAAATATACCAAAATATACCATGAGCTGGAACTTGCTTTAAGTGGATTAGTTGTATGGGCTTTGTATGCGCTTTAAGCCTTTAATTATAATTATTCAACAGTACCTGTCAAATGCAATTGCTGATGGCAAACTATAATCACATACTAAGGTAAATTGGACTCATACAAGTCCACTTCTTAATAGACTCTAATTTAAATTTTCTCAATTGCAGAGAAATAATAGAATGAAAATCCTTGTAAACTGAGAAACTGCAGGTGTGAGCTTGAAGAACAACCAAATTCACTTAAAAAAAACTACTAAGGACAAAGAGGGCAGCTTTTAGTCTCCCAATACTGTAATATTCACCCTAATGAATGGTATAAGTTTAGGGTCCCATCTTTCTGTGACCTTATGTCCACAGATAGTAAATAAGATTAGGAAGGATACTTACCAGCAACAGGTTAGTAAACACTTTCATAATAAGCTAGTACCCCTTTCAACACTAAAGTCATTCTAACAGGATGTTTTTCGACAGTGCATTGGTACAACTGTTCCTTACTATATTTAGAAGCACACTGAAGTTATGAATCCTGCATGCCAACGATGGTGCCAAGCTTGTCAGCGCCGTCCAAGATGCAAACATACTGAACCACTAATTGTGCACATGAGAAGTAAGCCTGCAGCTTATGTGACTACATTCAAATAACCAGTGATCAAATCAGGTTTGAATTAAATACATTACAGTTTGTTATCATTTACAGTGTTCAGCATCATAAAGAATCTTAATTCAGCTCTTTCGGGTTACTGTTGTGCTTTGCATTGCACTCTATTGTAAGCTGTTTTCATTTTGTTCTCCCCCTGTACCTCATCACCCCATGCACGAACCAATTTGGCACAAAAAGAAAATCTACATGGAAAAACTGAAAAGTGAAACCACACCAAATTTATATTGAGTGGTACAATATGTCCTTTAAGGTAGAACTTATGTAAGTGGATGAATAGTGAAAAAAACCAACAATTTCCACAGCCACAGAGTGAAGGTCTGTGGAAAATTCCCCATTTGGGTATGTTCTCAATTAAGGCAGTTTACTCTCCAGCATGAAATTGAAGAACCACCTCCAGGATGACTCTGCACTTTTTCAGTGCACTTGAATGAGTTGCATGGAAATCAATAAAATGTTTATTCAAGTGTAACTTCCAAGGAAAAGCAGGTCAGTCAGAGCGAGTAGAACTAAAATTTGCATTTGGAGGAAGAGTCGCTCTCTTTCCATTACTTGCTTTGAAGGAATCACAAGGGGATTATAACACTTTCTTTACTGGGGGTCTGGAAAAAACACAAACACAAAGTAAACTAACAAACCACAATCTTTTTACTCCCAACAGAGACTTCCTGGGTGATGCTCTTCATGCTGATTGTTAGTACAGCTTCGGCATCCGGGTTCACGTCACTGCAACCCACTTATGCAACATCCACCAAAGCTTTGTTATGACAGCTTCAAGTTGATACATATACAAAGAAAAAGAGTAATTACCAGTTTAACTCCTGATCTGATTTTAACATTATGTAGAGTTAGAGTTACTTTTTCAAACTTGGAACTTGATGAATAAACTTGAAATAAACTAAAAATGATGGTTTTCACAAAACTAAATGTTGGACAACACATAAATATGCACAACTCCAGAGATTATTTTCATTGTTCTTTTTGTTTTTTCTTTTAATTGTGATATCTATGAAATTGTCCTAAATTGGTGTATCAAATCATCCATTTGTACCTACTGTTCAACAAAGGGGGCAATATCCCTGAAAGCTTACGTGAGAAGACATGTACAGGTATTCTTGTGGTGGATATGTGTGGGAAACTGAAGCCAAAACTTTGTGTTGAGGTACAAACGAATGGAAAATGCAGCCTTGTAAAGGTGATTTGTTAAGGATCTGATTTCAATCTGTTCTCCTGGGAAAGTGCTCTGAGTGCAGACTACAACTGTCAATTTAATTAAGATTTAAGTTACTTAACACATGCAGGTTTAAATCCTGTCAGTCCCTATAGTGTAAAAAACAAAAACAAAAAAACCCACCATTAATCTGACAGGGAAAAATAGGAAAGCTCTGGAGGATTTTATCAGGGAGGGGAAAAACACGAGTTCTCAAAAATAATAAAGACATGTCCTACTATTGAGTATGAAAGAAATATTATTATATTTTGATTACAGGACAAGTGGATTCCCTTATTTCCTTTTCCATGATGACTCTGTTTACTGAATGGATATTTCGAGGCCATCTACTGGCAAAAAACTGGACTGCAACTTATTTATCACAAAAGCTGTACACAGTGTTCTCTAAACAAGGGGGGGCACTAAGTTGAAGCCATTCTCCCATGTTGATTTTGTTAAGCATACGTCGGGCACATATAAGTATCCTTCAGAACTTCTGTTGTTTCGAAATCAACAAGATTCATCTGTTGATATATCCATAGATATTTTTTTTCATTCAGAGACTGAGCTGAAAACATCGTGTTTTTTTCTAAAGCAACACAGATGTCTACAATAAGATGCATTCTAAAATTCACCCTTTTTTCTCTTTTTCGTAGAGCTGGTGATTTTCCACAGTTTTGGCTTCTGACTTGGCAAAATATCAGGTGAACAGTGACATCTTGTGGTCGTTACCCCAAAATGCTCATGGACTTAAAATAGAGGTGAAAATAACTTTGCTGTTATCTGAAACACCGTCATCAATGTGATACTTTATAGACTTTTGGACAGTACGGTGCTCACTCTTAGATTATTACTAACGGTTAGAGTTTAACGGGGAATGAAAATATATAATTGAATATTAGCTGTGCTGAAACGGTTAGTGTTGGTCAAATGTTTTCAGCTCAGTGTAATTATTTAACAAGCAAATGGTTTAAATTTCTGTCCGTCTCCACCTGACCTCATAATGCATTTAATTAAAATATCAATGCACTAGTCGCATACTTACAAATACGACCATTATTTTATACCCGTTCAAAAACAAAATATGTCACTCACTAATAGCAAGGGCGAGTAAACTTAAACTGAGCAAAAATGTTTCCAGGTCTGTGATATGTAATTTAAGTAGAGTGTTGCATTTTGTTTCTTCCTTGGCTTAAAGGTAATTTGAACGTTTCATTAACGCCCTCCTGAGAGCGTAACCTAAATATCAATGCGCGGACGGCGGCACTAACTCACACATTATCAAAAACATTTTATTTTCTTCTTTTTTTGTTGTTGTTGTTGTTTTTATTTCTATTTTTTAAAGCTGTTAAAACAAATTAATAAAAAGAAAAGAAAAAGAGTCAAAAAGAGTGTTGGTAAACTAAAAGTTAATTAAAAGTTAGTCTTTCCAGTTCAAGGATCCAACTTAAGCGAGTAAACTGTTAAAGTTTCCGACTTTCTACCGTCCAACGCAATCTGAAAGTCTCCGTCTGATGCAATTACTCAACAAGTCGTATGTAAAACGGGTGGCAAGTTCAGTGAGCGGAGGGTAAATTGAGCCCGGCTGTGAAGATATAATTGCTGCTGCTGACTTGCAGGATAGATGCTGACCTACAGAGGCTTGCTGCCAAACTCCGCCCGTTAACGCAACCGGACATCTCTCATAGAGTTATACTAGTACCCGGGCTAGTATATCTCCCTGGCATCTCCGGGATCTGACCTGCTCGCGTGGAGACTCCAGGGTAAGCTGCTCTATAAAACGATTTAATGTGTGAAATTACAAAATAATGAGTTGTTTTTATTTTTATAGTAATATAACGCTGCGGGAACACATAGTAAAGTTCTGGTGTCATATGACGAGCATGGTGTCAGAGCATGTGTGGGATATTTACATGATACTGGTGCATGCAGCAACAGCAGACTTGCTGCAGAAAGTCTGTGTGGCATCAGTTATGAGTAAAAAATAAATAAATAAATAATTCAAAACACATTTCTGACAAAATCAGTGTCATTCTGCAGATGTCTACTGGGACAGATGTTGACAAAAAAAGGAAAAGGAAAAGGAAGGGAAGTGTCACTCATTTTCCCCTGGATGGATACATCTTGAGTAACACTCACAGTGTGAATATAGAGTCTTCATTTGGCAGTAATGGTGTAAGGATGGAGCCATTCCCAGAGAGAAATGAGACTGGAATCCTTTATCTGAATCCTCAAACACCAAACTTCTCTCTTGTGGAGAGGTTTGCAGGGCTTTCACCAGGAGAAGAAACACCAATCCAGGATGAGCAAGAACACAAAGGGGCATCGCTACGATGCACTACATACACTAAGACCAATGAAATATGTAAACCAAATGACGTGCTCCAGGATGCTGTGACACAGAATGAAAGCATGTTCTTGAAACAATCCAAGAGCCAAAGTGATGTCTCAGACCAACAGAGGACATCTAAGCTAGAGTTAAGTAGTGAGGAATCTTCTCCAAGCGAAGGTGAGAATAAGACCAAACATCTGAATGTAAATAGTCCTTCACTTATGAAATTGCTTAAAAAGTGTAAAGACGACAAAATCCCTCGACTTTTGGTAGCAATGAAAAAACGCAATGGAGTTGACACTGACACAGAGGAACGTCCATTCAAATGCATGCACTGCCAATGGGCTTTCAAGAAGCTGTGCAACCTGCAGAGTCACTTACAAACACACACAGGCCTCAAGCCGCATGTATGTGATATATGTGGCAAGGCTTACTCTCATCAAGGCACGCTGCAGCAACACAAGCGTCTGCACACGGGTGAAAGACCGTATCACTGCCCCTTCTGTGTCAAAAGCTATATCTGGTCCTCAGATTACCGTAAGCATATCCGTACACACACTGGTGAAAAGCCATACATCTGTGACACCTGCGGCAAGGATTTCATCCGCTCTTCAGACCTGCGGAAGCATGAGCGGAACATGCACACCAATGACAAGCCCTTCCCATGCACGCACTGCGGCAAGACCTTCAATAAACCCCTAGCTCTGAAGCGCCACGAGCGTAAGCACCTGGGAGAAAGACCCTTCTCCTGCCCCGACTGTGGGAAGAGGTTTGCCCTGGCTAGCCGCATGGCAGAGCACCAGAAAATCCACAGAGGAGTGCGTCCTTTTGTCTGCTCTGTGTGCTCCAAGTGTTTCACAAAGTCCTCCAACCTGACCGAGCATGAAGCCATTCACAGCGGAGTGCGGCCCCATAAGTGCACAGAATGTGGCGTGGCATTTGCCATGGCTTCCCGTCTTGTTCGTCACCAGTTCATACATAGTAAAGAGAAACCCCACAACTGCGTGGGCTGCAGCAAGAATTTTAGCCACCCAGCAAAACTGAAGCTTCATCAGGAGCAAAACTGTGCAGGGAGGATTTTTGTTTGCACAGAATGTGACAAATCTTTCCAGTGTTCCACAAAACTTGCACAGCATGTGCAGAAACATGGGGACAAAAGTGTCGCAGCCTGTTAAAGACAAGAACTGTACATATCCATTACTGTGCTACAGCTGTTTCATTTCAGTTATTAAGGTCAAGAAACATTGGACAAAAGGTTATAGGGCACCACTTTACATATGCTAATGAGCAATATTTATTTAGAGTGCCATGAGCTGTAAAATCTTCACTCTGTTTCCCCAGGGTGCTGGGTTCCCACGAGAATGTCTTGGGATAAAAATTACCGCCAGCACAGCACTGACACTGGAGCTGACAGTTTAATGGTGTGATATGAAACTCATTAAAAGAGCACTGAACCCTTTTTTAAAACTGTGAATGCACTGTAAATGTAATTAATGTTACCCACAATATAGCAGTTTTGCATTTAGGCATTTAGGCATTTTATCATACGACTTCTTCAATCATGCACTACAGCCATGAACTTTACAACACATTTCCCAAAGGAAGTGTGGAAATACATAAATGCACCACCACTCTGTAGCAACAGTGGCAGAAGCCAAACATACACTAGACATACCAGCTTCAAATGATAGGCAGCTTATTGTTCTTAACCCTTGCGAAGAATAATACAAATACAATTACAATATTTAAGTACTGCTCTTGAGTAGATAAGATTTTGCATCACTGATACTAAAAACATTACTGTGACAACATTAATAGACCAGTGCATTTGTAATCATTCAGGGAAGCTGGATTGCCAGTCAGTTACTGCTTACTCTTTTTGCTGATTTTGACTTTTTGGATGTGAATTTCACGTACTAGTACTTTGTATTCATAGTGCGCTTTATTTATTCAACTACAGCATTTGTCATGCTTACTTTTGTAGTTTAATTTCTATTTTACCAACAGAAATACACATAGTGAGAAAAATTGAGTTTGCCCGGATACAGAGTGTGATATTTTCTAAACACAGTAATAGCATTTATGATATTGTACTAGATGTCAGATTCCTATACGTTAGGTTTAAATGTATTTTAATCATGCATGCTGCCATCTTCTGAGTTTTGGTTCTTTGTAATCATATTGCTACATGTACAAGAAGCGTAGCATGTTTGGAGTTTATCAGTGAGTAAAAGTGAACTAGCATTTTATTGTGAATCCGAATCTCAATAAAGATTTTGTATAAGATGTCTGCCTGTTGAGGTTTTTTTATTTGTTTATTTTCCAATTATCAAAATATGTAACTTTGTTCGAAATATATTAGGTTCTAGTATAGTCTCATCTGGATGCCATTTTAAGCAGTCTTTCATAAATCCACTCTGATAATTTGTATAGTGACACTTTATTGGCAGGACGTATGCCGTAGTTCACATGCTGCTCATCTGCATGTGTGTGTTTGTTTGTGCGTGTGTTGAATTCAAGGCCAGCGTGTGCCACTCATTCTTGGCTACTGCAGACTAATCGTAAAAGGAGACGGCACCTGCCGTGTTGTCACTTGCTCTACATTAATTGAGAGGCTCTGTCGGGAATTGCAGCTATTTCTTGGCAAGATGTAATTATTCAATATGTGACTATTAACATGACTGCAGATACAGCTTTTAATAATACTTTCCTCTGCTGCGAGAATCTGCTGAAAAGCTAGAGAATAAACACATTTCATGTGGTCGTATAGAGGTACAAAAACACAATACATTGAAACTTAAAGTCAAATGACTTAACAACATCCCAGTTACATCCAAACATGTTTACACGGTGACACAGAAATAAAAAAGGTCAATCTAAAATCAATTACAAGAGTATATATTACTGTTTTTTATATACAATTTAAAGAGCAGTGTGTAAAATCAACCTTTTATATGCTGAGCTCCATTTCATTACAAATAAGTCATCAGCACATAAACAGTTTGGTCCTGGAAGCGTCTGCTCTCTGGTGGGTGTAGAGGCTGTAAGTGGGTACTGGGTATTTGGCTGGTAGAGGTCTTCCCTGAGCTATCCTCCCCTCTCTCGCCATGTGGTATCATCAATCTTGGCAGTATGACAACATGAGAAGACACTATTCCAATTTTATTTTCAGCATTTATTTTCTGTCCCGTGTGCAATTTAAAATACAACTGTTGCACTTTTCAGATGACAGAAAATAATCAAGTACTGCCCATGATGTGGTACAGCTCTGCAAAGCTGGGCTACAAATTATGCTTAAAAAGCTTCTGTGACCACAGCATTTATTAGTGTGCGTCTTATTTCTGTTTTAAAACAGTGGTTGGAGCATAGATAATATAACTGCAGTGGTATATGTGTGTATATCTTTAAATATTTTCCATGCTTATATTTAGCTGGATATTTAATTGCAGCATATAGCACAGATGATCGTGGCATAGTGATCACAGTTACACCAACATTTTTTGCCACAGTAGAACTTCAGCCCCAGTGTTGCTGGCGTGATTGCTCTGAGTTAAGCTATCCCTTTCCCAAGATATGTACTGCGTCTGCTGGTAATTTCCCCTAAGTCAGCTTTTAGAACACACCTCAGCTGTTTTTGTCACTGCAATATGAGTTGATATCCAAGTCGATGCAGAGTATTCCTGTAACTAACAAGGAACATCATGGTTTGCAAGCTCTAGGATTTTAAAGGGCATTACTAAAAAAGAACTAGTGAGCGGTATGCATCTTACAGTACACGACATGTGGTGTGACATTGTGATATCCTCACTTTTGGTGCAAGACGCATGACCCTGCAAACAGAACATGTTTAGTTAATGTGAATCCGTAAAGAATTATAAAGAATCAATATGCTTATCTTTAACCTCCTAAGACCCGAACTCTTCCACGACATGCATTTTTAATTTCTCTTTGATATTTGGGCATATTGGGGCCAGATGAATGTAAAAACAAAGAATTACCTGATTTTTTTTTTAACCTTATTTTTGTTTTTAAGAAAATTAAGAGCCACATCTGAGGATATTCATTTAAAATTTTGATAGAACAGTAGCAGTATAATGCCCTCGTAAGTGGATATCAGGCCCATGTAGAGCAAAATTGAGTATTTTAGTCTAAATAACCCAAAATGTGATGTCCACATATGTGGACGGCAGGTCCTAGGAGCTTAAGTAACGTCATTTACCTGTGACAGAGGTGAGTCTCACGGTTTCTAACCCAGCTGCTGGCCTATAGTGAAGACATGGGTATTTAAAGAAAATGCTCACATTTGTAGAGTTAAATGGAGGTAAAATGTCCTCAGTAACAGCCGAAACACTTGCAATGTTTTAAGTTTCTGCACTAAAAAAAATCCAAGCGGTGTCCATCATGACTGTAATATATGAAACTGGACACGCTAGCTAAGACACTCATTGACCTCAGAACATACCATAAGAATGTGGAAGCTGACAACATGTTTATGTTGAAATCTATTATTAAAATAGTGATAAGTGACTAACACTGACACAGAGCCAGAATATTATGTAACTGATCACGTGACCCACCTGCTTTCCGTGAGAATGGATTAATCCCAGCAGTGGAAGACTGTGGTGGAAACGTGCCAGGAGGGATACTGGCAGGCGGTGGAGGAGGACAGACGTCAGCAGATGGCGAAAAGTCCTGTAACATACACAGCGATTAGTATCATTAAATGAAAACTGAGATCACATCTGAGCTCATAGTATGCTTGATACTTACTGTGTGAGCTGGGCCTCCCTGCTCTGAAGCCTCTTTTTGGACCACTTTAGGTTTTGACTTGAACCAGCCACTGAACCATCCTTTCTTTGTGTTCTGCTTTTAACACAGAACAAAGTGTGATGCATGTAAACTAATTCTAATGTCACTGAAAGCTGTGTGACATATGATAGGCAGCCCACCCACCTGTTTAGGAGGCTCAGTGGTGTCCTCAGAAGCTTTCAATCCTTGAGGGACAATCTGCTCGACTTGTCCCGGCTGACCGAAGTTCGTCTCAATCATCTGACCGTGTATCTTCAAAGGCAAATAAAGGCAAACATTTTAACTTATAAGCAGCACTAATCAATGCACAGCACAATACATTTGAATGTAATCTTTAAAATTATGCTTATGCGATAAATAAATCAAAGCGAAAAGTTGCCAGTGGAATATTAAAATGCATTTCTCACCATCCCTGCTCCAGAGGATGCTCCGGCCCCTGTAAAAGCAATAAAAAGAAAATGTCACACTGACTCACCGCGGGCCATAGTAAATACCCGAACAGAGAAGGGAATGATTGCTGTCTAACATTAGAGTCTCACCCTCTGCTATTGCTGGCAGATTATTTGGAGGACAATGTTGTGAGGCACTTTTGACTTCACCACTATCTGTGTTATGATAACTGAAGTTCTGGCTTGGAGCCACTGTGGGCAATGAGGGAGTATAGGCCACTGTTACTGGTGTAGCCGGGCAGTGGGCCTGTGGCCTAGACAAAGAGGCAGAGAGAGATCAGTGACATAATAGACTCTGTCAGGACTCAGTTACACATATCAAGTAAGAGTGTTGTCTGTGTGAAAGAAAAAGTAAATGAGGCACACCAGTCCTGAGCTGCTCCCATGCCCCATGACCTCACTGCCATTTCCTCAGTGTCTCCTCCATCTTCATGCAATATGCTTTCTTGGTCCTCATGTCCTCTATAATAAAGGAGTTCAGGCTCAGGACTCTGAATGCCGTGGCTCAAATCATCTAAATCTGATTCTGCATAGGGAAAAAAAGCATTTTATTAAGGTATACTTCTGCTCTACAGTGTGAAAAAAGCTACACAATGCAAAGTTACCTGAGGGCATTTCATGTGACATAACAGTATTCCCAGGAGCTGGCTGGTATGCTTCAGTAGAGTCGACAGTTCCAGTCTAATAAAGATAACACCATATTAGTTACAGAGTTTAAGTTCCATTACAGCTATGTTAGCAGTGTGAGTTTGTACCGTGTACACTCCACAGATGCTAATATTTCCCAAGTACAACATTTACCATGTGATGAAATTAATTTGACAGTCATTTTGTTATAAAGCCAAAATGACAATAGTTAAAAAGAAGTGAAATATTGGTGGTGCTAGACGAAAGGAGCTAGAGCTGTCTTTGCAAAATTCAGAAGCAACCATTCAATATGTTCATCTTATGTCAAACTTGTCATCATAGGCTACAGTGCCTGGGATCCCTGCATGTCTGTACCAAATTTCATGGTAATCCATCCAATAGCTGCTGAGATATTTTAGTTCGCTCTACAGTAGAGGAGCAACCACCAGATGGGATAACATTACCAACTCTACTGACACAGTAACATGACTAAAAAAGCTTTGCTACACAACTGGCATAACCAATATTCAATACATTTTATAATGATTAATAATTATTATTTTTAGTAGCATAATCAGCCCTGAATGTTTACATAAATATGGAAACTGAAGCAATTTAAGGGACCATTTTTATTCCTTTAAAATCTATTAAAGTAGTTTTTTTCTTATTAATGAGTAAGTAAAGGGATTTGAAATGTAGAGAAAGATATAATGAAAATATTTAGCGGTCTATCATAAATGGCTGTGAGGCAGGATATGAACCCAATACGCTGGATTCAGGAAATGGAACATGAACTCAAAAAACAGCTCTAATGGTGAAGTCTTCAATTCACAGCTGTAACCAGGAATCAAAAACCTACGAATCTAGGGTAAAATTCAGAACAATGGAGCACATAACCGAGAGTAAAGCAGGAACCGCAGGAACCACAGAAAGCATGGAGCAGAGGAGCACATAACACTGAGAAAGGACACAAAAAAGGGCAAGAGGAGACTTGAGTTATAAATACACACAAGGTACTTAGATAGATGGGAAACACCAGGGAACACAGCTGGAACTAATCAGGGAAATTAGACTCAGGAAAGTAAAACTGAACACTAAACACGTAGGGCAAAGGTTAACAAAATGAACCAGGAAATAACTAAGGGAGGCAGGAATACACAGAGACCCTAACCAAACCTAAACATGAAAAAACTAGATGTGAAATCAGAATTTTGAAATAAAATAAAAAGAAACCAAGAAACACTTTAATTTAAAAAAAAGGTATCCCAGACCCAGGGACCATGACACAACCATCAGAACAATGATGATTTGCGAGCCTAATTCATGAAACAACTTCCTACTACTTATTTTTATATCACAGGAACGCAACAGTAACTTATGTGTGCAAATAATACCACTGATATCTGAAAAAATATGCCTCACTTACCGTTTTGATTAGGTACCTCGTATCACTCCTGTTCAAGGTGTGATGAGGGAAAAATGTGCACAATAAAATCACAAGTCACTTGTGAGCAGTTGTGATTGCTGACAGTGCTGAACTGATGCTAAGCTAAATTAGAAACCCTCATATATCATACATTTCCTCCACGATTTAATTCTTCCTTGTACAGCAGTGACAACGGAGACATTTCCTCTCACACACAGGTAAACATAGTATGATGTGAAAAGACTGAAGAACCTGATCACCTGTAAACTGTGGTGCCTAGCACGTAGGTGCTTCAGCCAATCAGGTTCTTGCCCGTCTCTATGGAGCCCTGCTTCACTGAACTGACCCTCTGAGTATCTCAGTCTGTCTGACAGCTGCAAGAAAAACATACATACAGTATAACCATTGTGTCGTAATTGAACAGATCACTGATAGTTAGTCAGATGTGTAAGACAACCTGTAGGTTTACCTTGACGACTTCACCAGTCAGCACAAAGAAAGGCTCCTGATGCCTGAGGATCGCCTGTCCGACCACCTCACAATAATCAAAGGCCTGAGATGAAAGCCCACAGTCCAACAGACGATTGGCGTACAGGAACTTATACACCTGACCAAAATACAACAATAACCACAGTCATGCATTTATTGCAGATTTAATGGTAATGATTCCAAATATTTAAGTCTTTGCTAAGGGTTGTTTGATCTAATGCAGTGAGTCTAAAATAGTGTCCAGAGATACAAAAGATGGGCAAAGTTTTGCCGGCAATCTTTATCCTTCAAGATCAGGTCCTCTACCAGAGGTCTAGGACTTGAGGGTCCCAAGCAGTATCTTTGCTGTTCCTAGGACTGCGATCTTCTGGACAGAGATCTTGGAAGTTGTTCCTGGGATTTGCTGGAGCCTCTCAACTAGCTTGGGGGTCACTGCACCAAGTGCTCCAATTACCACTGTTACCTTCACCTTCCAGATGTTCTCAAGGACCATACATTGCAACAAAAAGATATTCTGATTCTGAATGAAATGTTAATGTATTATCTTCCTGTATTGAATCCAAACTAGAAACCTTTTGTTAAACTGTGTAAAAGTGTCTAATAAATTGATGGGGGGAAATGTATTCTATGTGCTAGTGGAGCTGTGTTATAATGGAAAAATGTTAGATGTTAGATGACACAGAGAATATTCGGTGCCTTTAAATTTGATATTTTCATTTGGTACACCATTAACACAAAAAATATAAGTAGCACCCACTTGAAAGGAGGGTATTGAAAAGCTTTTGTTCCCAAGAGTCTGGCAATACTCATATAGTTCAGTGCACTGGATGGCAGTGTTTGTGGCAAAGCACTCAAACAATTTCCTAGAGGAAATAAAAACAGACAAATTCAAAGCAAAGAGCTGACAGAAATTAAGATCAAAATAAGACATGCACGTGTTTCAGCAGAAAATTAAGCTTGTGCTGTCAGTATAACCAGATGAACAGCACTTGGACTGATGAATGGCAGCAAGTCTGAATCACAGCTCACCTGTGGCTGCTGCCTAGAAGTGCCAGTCTCTCAGCCTTCTGTGTAAACACCCCGAAGGGAACACTGGCTGTCAAGTAGCACACATGGGCAGCATGTATGAGGCCTCTGGAGGCTGCACAGGGAAAAGCAACACACATCAGTTTGTATGTGTGTGCATGACAACCTGTCAGTCAGTCGGTGTATCAGTACCGAGTGTATCTCCCATGGTGACGATGGCCTTCTGTTGGATGGCTGGATCTCCTGTCTCATTGGAGAGCATAACAGCCAGATGGGGCCTCCAGTCTCCCCATTTTTCATTTCCACAGCACTGAGCACAGAAAATCACTATTAAACCTTAGTAATAAGATACAGGCTATAGCATAAGCTTGTCTTCATATAAGAGTTTTGTTAGGTTCTGGATATTTTACCGTGGCTGCAGCAGGAATTCTCCCAGAACGCAGCTGGAAGAGAGTCTGGAGGGGATCACTGGGCGTTAGCTGGCCTGTGAACCTGCCAACAGAGCAGCCTGTGTCACTGCACGTCTTAAGCAAGGCTTTACAAAAACAGGAACTATCCCATTTAAAGTGCATCTGTTCTGCTAGTATGCACACAAGTGAAACACCACACTGATAGCTCAGATTCTGCCCCTCTTGTCAATTACAAATCAAAATCAGTCTGCCTATCTGCCAGCCTTCTCCCCAGACATTCCTCTACTGACAACCTGCTGCTGGGCTGCTGAGACATACCACTTAGTCTGTACAAATAGTCTGTAAAAACTAGACTGGGTTACATGATAAATAGCTCACGGGAGTTTAATGAGAATATCTGTATTATAATGATTTCTGTTTATTACTGTTAATGAAAACTAAACAAAAAAGAAAACTAGAAATAAATGATTTTAATTACGAGGCTTTGGTACCGATTTTTAGTGTATGAGGGAAAGCCAACTGTTCTTCTCTAATACGTTTGGTGAACTTTTCAAACGTTTCCACTGACAAACAGCACCTATATTGTCATTAATTAGTTAGTAAATAAAAATGACAGTGAAACTAAAAAAAACAACAAAAAAACTAAACATTTTGAAAACAATTAAAACCAACCAGCGCGGTTAGACACACACACTCTGAAACTCTGAAAAATAGCTGACGCTCAAATTAATTGAAACAAAAATATAAAACAAAAAAATTAATGCAATATGGTGCAAAAGCCAAACGGAGTATTTATGGCAAACTGAGTTTGTACAATTATAATGATCTTCAAAGTTAATATCAGGCATGAATATCTTTATTTTTCAAAACAACCTAAACCCCCTTAAGCAGCTTTCTCATAATTTCTTTAGGTAGTCTTCAGGAATACTTCTCCAGGCTTTTTGAGGGACACTCAAAGCTCTTCTTTGGAAGGTTGATGGCTTCTGCTTCATGACAGAACCTCCACTGTGTTTTCAGAATGGTGGTGGATACTCACTACAAGACTTGTTGCCACTGATTGTCAGTCCATGTTTTGATTAATTTAGCATAGTGGAATGGCTCATCCAGTGGGATCAATTCTAGGGAAGCTTCAGTAGATAGATCAAATGAAGTGACAGATGTAATTCTGAGGTACACTTTCAGCTCTTTGCTGGATTTCTCCCCCTATTTCTAAAGGATATTGCTTTCAGATGCTGCTTCATCTGCTGTAGATTTTAGGGCTGCTACACCTTATTTTATCCCCCCTTTGTCAAGTTTCCCGTTTTCATTTTTTAGGATATGTGCCAGGTTTTTGATTAAATGCTCTATAGGAATCACCTTGCTGGGACAAAAATATATTATATGCCTGTGAAACTGTGTTTTCTTCAGTGTCCTTTATAGATTCAACTACATAAATGGGAATAATTTAAACCTTTGCGACAGGCTGCTGGTGACAAAGTGATTAAAGAAATCATTTAAGATTGGTTATTTGCTAAGTTTTCTGCTATGTGTAGACACAAGACTGGTTCATCTCTTGAGTTCGGTGCCTTGTTATGTTTGAATGAGTCATAGGTCAGTGTTAAATGTGTTAAAAAGAAACAATCTCAAAAATGGACAGTTCAGGACCACGACTGGACTGAACTGGACTGAAAATGAGTGAAAAGCAGTCAATGTCCAACGAAAAAACTTTGAAAGACCTTCAGAAAGCCTGGAGAACTATTGCTCAAGACCACTCCAAGTCTAGTTTCCTGTTCTGGAAGCAGAATATGTAACCTCTACTTTTAAAAAGTAACCTTCTCATCACTACTCCTAATCTTAGCTGTCCTTGCGCCTAAAGGCAGGAAAGTCTGGGTACTCACTGTGATTGCTTTCAGCAAAAACAATCAGATCTCATTTTAAAATATTTCTATCTAGCATATCAGATCACTAAGGTACTGTTGGACAAATGAAAAACCTCTTGGGAGTGCTAGAGGAAGTTACTGGAACATCAAAGTTTCTATTTTTCATCCTCTGAGGATTTGAAAGTCCACATTTTGTGGAAATATATCAAATAATTTGAGTCTGGACCAAAATGGACCGACAGGAACATTTCTCACACTTCCTAGTAGTGCTAACGCAAGTGTGAAGGAAGCCATAAATATCTAAGTTTAGCAATTCTTGACAAATTACCACATAGAGCTGTGTGCTGATTTCTCTCAGCTGTCACGTCTCAGAGGCCATGAGTTTTCTCACCTGTTCAGTACAGTCATATAGGACCTGTTGTCCATTTTGCTGGCCAGAAAAAGTGCATGTCCCCACAGGCCGCTGGTCATAGCCGACTCCAGGGCCTCCTGAAAACCACATATGAAAGATAGAGACTGAGCTACAGTACACAGTACAGACTGATTAATATTTGATTATTTTATCCTGACTAAATGTGACTGACTAAATTCTTGCATATATACACATGAATTTAACTTGATTAGTTTCATTTTATGCTAATTTATATATTTACTCCAGAGCATCCCAGAGGAAACATTGTAAATTTGCATTCATTATACAATATCATATTACCTGTTGCTCTAAAGAGGTCTCTATAATGTTTCACGCAAAATCAAACATTAGAGAAAAGTGCAGAGGATTAAAACTAAAATCATGTCTCATGGTCACATTAATTTATCTTGGCTCTGTGCAGTGGGCCTGACGTCTTTTGAAGCCACTAGAGTTAAATGCTAGACTTGTCAGCAGCTGTTAAAAAGCTAATTCAAGGTGAATGTGGAGACCTTCTTTCTTCCAGCCAGCAGTAGTTGAGTGTAGGTCTGCAGGCCCTTCTCAGAGTTCTCTGAGCTAAAGCTGCTCCGGTTTCCTGTGAGCAGGTCGTCTCCTTTGCAAGGTGGTGCTTCAGCAGTTGTATCCTCATTGAAGTCAATAAGCGTGGGGGCATCTGATGGGCAGCTTCCATCTGAATGTGAGTCCTGCATCAGCAACTCTGCGATATCTGACCCGACTATTTGCTGAAATACCAAAATACAGTGACAACTGTATCAAAAATAATCACAATAATTGCCCTGATGTCTCTCTGATGGCAATGTGATCCCTCTACATACTGTGTAATGCCAACACATAATCCACTTACTCCATTCTGTCTGCAGAGCAATATCAGAATATTCCACAAAAGGGCAGCAGAGCTTTTATCTTGCAGTTTGTTGTCCCTCGTGCAGGCGCCTGCCATCTGGTGGGCAAACTCTATAGCATCCACTTTGTGCAAATCCTCCCTTCAGTAAAATATACATAACATTCAAACATGGAAGTCTCACAAGTCTAATAATAATCCTAGATCTGGCATACAGCTGAATGCAGTTTGTTATTCTCAGAATTACAAAACCAAAGACTATTACCTGGTTAAAGGCCCTGGGAAGCTTCTCATTTCATGCTGCTCCTGTGTCTCACTTAGAATAACCTATGTACATTTAAAGACAAAAATAATGTCTTGAAACCTTACTGGAAACATTACTGCTAATGTTTTATTGTAAGGGCCAATTTACTCTCCTGTAGCTGTAAATTATAAAGGTATTTCTAAAACAAAAATAAAATAAAAGCCCATTTCTGCAAGATTTACTATTTAGTACAGAAAACTGGATAGTATTAACTACTGTAGTTACTAACGTACCTAGTGGTTATATTTAAGATTATAAGGTGTCAGTCTGCTGAACCAGAACCCCAATACAGGAAGTCTGGATCAGCCCTCTGTGTTAACAAAAAAAAAAAAAGAAAAAAAGTCCAGCCTCTGACCCCGAGTATTACCCAGCAGGCTAAATTTCATGGGGAAGCGTTTAACTGTTTGTAGACTCATATCCACTGTTTTACTATAACTTTTAGTAAAAATTAAAATTAAAATTAAAAATTAAAAAATTAAAACACTAGAGGTATATTTGAAGAGAAAAATCCTCCATCAAGACTTATTCTCCCATGTGCAGTTTCAAAACATGGATTTATACTGATACTGACAGCAGACAAAACAGAACTAAAACCATGGTGGACAAAATGTGCCACATCGAGTAGAAATATAAAACATATATTTGTAGCTACTGAGTAGTGGAAAACTTAAAACCAATGTGCAGGAAAGACCTCAACAAATCAATATTCACCAATTAATAACCCTAACTACTCTGTGACATAAATATTTTCAAACTCAAAGAGTTTTTAGGTTTCCAAGAAACCATTATACATGCTGTGTTACACGTTTCAGGGGAATACAAAGCAACAACAGAAAAAATAATGTATTCTGTATTAGGGCTGTGCAATATGACCAAAATATCATATCCTTATATTAAGACATCTACCGTCCGATAACGATATAAATCACAAAAATGTAACATTTTCTGTAAATTCTGTGAATCTCGGGCAGCTCGACTTGCGTTAAGTGTTTCCAGCTAGGCGTCGTGTACCTGGAGTTGAGTGTTTTAAGAAACTATACATTTTTAGACATAAGTTGTAACGGCCGCCGTTTTCTTTGTGAGTATTTATTACACAGCGTGCTGCGGGGAAAAGCCTGTTCTAACGTTTGAGTCTAAGGTTTATTTTTTAGCACCTGACGGCTCTTTTTTTGCTTCTCATCCGTAAACACTCTGCATCCTTCACGTGATTCAGTTTATTTTGAAAAGTCTCAACAGGATCTTGAGCTTTATTGTGAAAGGCTTATGTGGACCAAACGGACACGCGATGGTGTTACCGTCGTTGTTGCTAACGACAAGGCATAAAAACAAACGCTTGTCTGTCTGTAGTGTGGTTATATTAAATGTAAGAGAAAGAGAGAACTTTAAGAAATTAATATAGCCACTACAGTGACCATCAAAACGATGAAAAAAATATTGCCATAAACAGTTTATTTTGCGACACCACGAAACAAACAGTAGCGTAAAATGAAACATAGACATTTTTATATCGTCATCCGATATATATCGGTATATCGAACAGCCCTATTCTGTATGTATTTATTTATTTATTTTATTTGTTATGGACCCATGTGTTTCTTTAATAAAGGGAAATTAAATTAAACAAATGACAATGCATGAAATATTAATGTTAATGGCTTAATTATCACTGACATGAGCAAAATAATTGTGGATTTGTGAAATCCTTTCCAACAGACCCAAATCAATCCTATTAGTCTGACTATAGTATACCTTTAGGACCCTTAAGGTCCATGAGAGTGCTATAATTTTCATCTGGTAAAAGATTAGTAGTATCCTCCATGAAAATCGGTTGCTTTTTTTAAACAACTTGACTGAACCTACCTCCAGACTGTGGATTTCCAGGTGGCTGACATTCTCCTGTCCTGACAAGCCTGTAGTGACCCGAATCAGTTGACCCGCAGGCCCAAAACTGATAACAGCATGAGGGATCGAGTACTTCAGAGGAGCTGACATCTGATGCACATGTGCTTGGTCTGAGAAAATACAAAGCTTTAAAAAAAGAGGCATAAGCAGAGACAATGTGGACGTGAGAGGAACTGCGTGCTCACCTCCATAGGGTTGAGGGGCAGCATCACTGTGTTCAGCTCCATTCATGTACTGACTCAGCTCATAGCTGCTGGAAGATAACCCTGAGTTTTTGGAGCTTTCTAATGTCCCAAGGTAAAAAGAGGAAATCTCTTCATTGTCTCTGGAGGGATTGTCCTCAAAGTCATTGAGGTAATGCTGAGAGCTGTCTCTCACCTGGTTGTACCTGGAAGAAATGCATTTTCATGTGCATTGCTTTCTTCTTCACTGCGAGAACACATAGCAGTTAAGTCTATGCTGTATTCGTGTGACTTTCTTATTTATTTTTACCAGTGAAACCAATATAACATCTCCACATTCACAAATATACATTTCTGACATTCAAAAACAAAACAAAAACAAATCAGCGACCAATATAGCCACCTTTCTTTGCAAGGACACTCAAAAGCCTGCCATCCATGGATTCTGTCAGTGTTTTGATCTGTTCACCATCAACATTGCGTGCAGCAGCAACCACAGCCTCCCAGACACTGTTCAGAGAGGTGTACTGTTTTCCCTCCTTGTAAATCTGACATTTGATGATGGACCACAGGTTCTCAATGGGGTTCAGATCAGGTGAACAAGGAGGCCATGTCATTAGTTTTTCTTCTTTTATACCCTTTCTTGCCAGCCACGCTGTGGAGTACTTGGACGCGTGTGATGGAGCATTGTCCTGCATGAAAATCATGTTTTTCTTGAAGGATGCAGACTTCTTCCTGTACCACTGCTTGAAGAAGGTGTCTTCCAGAAACTGGCAGTAGGACTGGGAGTTGAGCTTGACTCCATCCTCAACCCGAAAAGGCCCCACAAGCTCATCTTTGATGATACCAGCCCAAACCAGTACTCCACCTCCACCTTGCTGGCGTCTGAGTCGGACTGGAGCTCTCTGCCCTTTACCAATCCAGCCACGGGCCCATCCATCTGGCCCATCAAGACTCACTCTCATTTCATCAGTCCATAAAACCTTAGAAAAACCAGTCTTGAGATATTTCTTGGCCCAGTCTTGACGTTTCAGCTTGTGTGTCTTGTTCAGTGGTGGTCGTCTTTCAGCCTTTCTTACCTTGGCCATGTCTCTGAGTATTGCACACCTTGTGCTTTTGGGCACTCCAGTGATGTTGCAGCTCTGAAATATGGCCAAACTGGTGGCAAGTGGCATCTTGGCAGCTGCACGCTTGACTTTTCTCAGTTCATGGGCAGTTATTTTGCGCCTTGGTTTTTCCACACGCTTCTTGCGACCCTGTTGACTATTTTGAATGAAACGCTTGATTGTTTGATGATCACGCTTCAGAAGCTCTGCAATTTTGAGACTGCTGCATCCCTCTGCAAGATATCTCACTATTTTTGACTTTTCTGAGCCTGTCAAGTCCTTCTTTTGACCCATTTTGCCAAAGGAAAGGACGTTGCCTAATAATTATGCAATCCTGATATAGGGTGTTGATGTCATTAGACCACACCCCTTCTCATTACAGAGATGCACATCACCTAATATGCTTAATTGGTAGTAGGCTTTCGAGCCTATACAGCTTGGAGTAAGACAACATGCATGAAGAGGATGATGTGGACAAAATACTCATTTGCCTAATAATTCTGCACTCCCTGTACTTGCCTGTTTGTTGATTTCTTGTGTACACATTCTCCTCTAGCTTATTTCTACACTCACTCTTGATCAAGAGTGACCATCTATCACCACAACATATTATACTGAAACCCCAACATTATAGGTTTTCTTTTACTTTTTATTGTTTCTTCTTTTTTGTTTTTATTAAACCCTCCATACAAACTTTGTAGTGCTAGAGAACCGTTTAACCTGTCAACATTTCTGGATGTACCTCTCTCTTTTGTGCAGGTATCATTTTCACAGTATCATCAGATAGCAAAGGCACTGGCTTTGATAGAAGTAGAGTGCACTGACCCACCTGTACTCCTGAGCATTCACGCTTCCTAGTTGTTCTTGGTTGTGTGCCCTGTCATGGTACCGATCTGCTCTCCATGGTTCTTGAGGACCCCACTGGCCACCATCTTAAAAAACAGCGTTACACATCATCCCATCTCTCTTATACAGAGAGTAGAAGATGACTTTAAAAAAAAAAAGCTTGGCTGTTTTGTATCACTACACCTTGTCGTCCATGCTGCCCTCTGTAGTCATAACAACCATAGCTGTCTCTGTAGTCCCAGTGGCTGTAAGGTGGATAGTCATAACCATGCCTGAAAATAAAGGAGAATCTTAATGAAGTCATTACATTTCCATCATCTGTGATGCACTGCATATCCCAGCATGCACTGTTAGCAAGGACAGAAAGCTACACTAAGCTCAGTGTTGGAACCAGGCTTCTTTTACCAACTGTTGTGCAACTTTTATCCTACATTGCATTCACAAACACACTAATAATACCCAAATAATAACTCCAGCTTAGTAGCCAGTTGGGGTCACTTGTAACTGTACAAACCTGGACAGAGGTCTTTGGTGCTCAGGTCCATACCCATACTGATACTGCTGACTGTTGTATGGATAAAAGTCAGGTGTAGGCAGAGGGAAATGAACATTGTAACGGGCATCAGGATGGCCCCAGTGCCTGTCCCTCTCTCTGAGGTCCGGAGGTGGATAGAGCTGGTCCCTTTCCTGCTGAGAGTGGCTGGTGTATCCCTCTCTGTCTTTTGTTCTGTGGGAATGACGGCCTGAGTCCGGCCAGTAGTGACCTCTGTGATCCATGATGACCCTTTAACACCTGCGGTAAAAAATGGGAAATGTCTGCAATCATTAATTCGCAGGAAGAAAGTTGCAAACGTTTGTTATACTTACAGCTCACACATCCCAGCCACAGTCAAAGTACATCCACAAATGCCACATCACTCCATGGGAAACTCACAACATGAGCTGATAACAAATCGGTATGATAACAAGAGGATAAAGTTCACAAAATACTGTGACCCATAAAAAATGTCGTCTCGGTGCTCTGGAGGTGAAATCAGAGTAAATCCAAGTGCGAGGAATATATTATATATATATATATATGTATATATATATATTACCATAGTATAGTTACATATTAAACAGATTAAAAAGCACACATAAGCGGCGCACATTCCTTGATCGCCGTTGTGTTTGCATTGTGTATCTCAGTGATCTGAAGGTAAACAGTGGAGCACGCCCTGAAGAGTTTGACAGCTGCTGTTCCAGGGGGCTGTAAAAGAGGAAATCACGCTCATCCTCGGGATAATCACAATAAAAACTAAACTGACCTTCTGGTCTACGTCAGCACAACATGACAAACCGTGCCTTCGACTGTAGGTTGCATGTGCAGAAAAAAGCGCAACTTGCCACGTTGCCGGTAGGCAGGATGCAGATGACGGTCAGCTGGTCTCCGATCAGATTTAGTTTTCGAGACAGCGAAAGCGTCAGAGCCCAACGTTTTTTCACAGTTTAAAAAAAAAGTACACATTACTTACCAGCAGAGGCGCTATATCCCACATTTCCTTTCATTCAAGTCATATATTTACATCTTCCATCACATGGTGCTGCAGATGTGTAGGCTGCACATCCATGACGCGAATCTCGCGCTCTATCACACCCCGTTTGATTGCGATCTGGTGACTGTGGTGGTCATTAAAGTGCAGTGAACTTACTGTCATGTTCAAGAAACCATTGTAAAATTATTAGACATTTTTATATTGAAGCCAGAAACTACTTTGCACCGTAAAACGAAATCACTAAAGGTTAATGTTTTAAATCTGTATTTGTAAAAACACATGAATGCATTTGGGGTCTATTTGTTAAAATGAATATTTACTGGGGATTTTTTTTTTTTTTTTTTTTTGCAAATGTTCATAGAAGCTATGACATGTTACTTTGTTTCACCGTGTGGAAGTGAAATAAAATGTTTGGTTAGTTGCTGTAATTCTGAAAATGCCTCGTGATTACTGACGAATTGGTTTTACTATATTTCCAGAAACTAGTTCTGATTATTCTCATATTAGTCATTGTCCTGTTATGGCCACGGGATGTCGCTTTCTTCTAAGCACAGGTTCAATGTGAATCACGTGACCAGTCATCCACAACTGGGTAGGCTTTATGCAAATGAGTTCTGCGTACACAGGATTTTTACTACTGGAACCCGGACGCTCCGAGCACAGCGAGAGTCTCACTAGACAACAGAGGACGCACAGATTCCGCTCTGGACATTATACCAAGACCCGGTTGGATGTGCAATATGACTTTTGAAGATACCAGTGGAGATAATTCAACAGAAAGGTTAGCTTTGCGTTGAACTCTGCATTTTCCTTTAATTTAATTCTGTTTTTAATACGAATTTAGAAACTTTTTGTTAGAATTATTGGTTTGCAGATATAATTGCACACTGCCCTTTGTGACCGACATTCAGCCCTATTATATTGAGCCGTCCCCCGGTTCTTGCATTTGTATCACACATGCAACGTTACATCACGAGCTGGCATTCACATGTCACGTGAACGGCGTTAGATGGAAAATTGGGGCATCAAATCTTAAACTAACAGCCTCTCTGATCATGCGCGTTCTGTTAAACTTTTGTTTCTTTAGAATGGACTCGGTGGCTACAGCGTTAGAGGAGGTCCTGAGCTCTGCATTGCCTCAGGGTTGCATCACTGTCGGAGTTTATGAAGCAGCAAAGTCACTCAATGTGTAAGTTGATAGTAAGCTCGCTACTGCCGCACTATGAAAAACTAGCTGGGATGAGCATGAAGTAGTAATGTTTGCTTTATCTTTTTCCTCATTGCTTTTAGGGATCCAGACAATGTGGTGTTGTGTCTACTGGCCACAGATGATGAGGAGGATGTGGCTCTGCAGATTCACTTTACCTTGATACAGGCATTCTGCTGCGAGAATGACATCAACATCCTGCGTGTGAGCAACATGAGGCGTCTGGCAGAGATACTCGGCGGAGTGAAGCCTGGAGGAGAGCCAATGGACTTACACTGTGTTCTAGTTACTGTAAGTACTGTTACTCACGTCCGTGTAGTTTAAACCTTGGGAATATTGCTCATTTCCTTTTGAGCAATCAAATGTACCTGGGGTTTATTGCTTCTCGTTTCTGCTGTCAGCACTTGGGAGTTGGCATCAGTTATGCAATCTGAATTATTATTTGCACGTTTCATAAAAGAACAGATGGTAACCGCTTTGCTCTTTCCTGTGCAGAATCCGCAGTCATCCCCGTGGAAGGACCCTGCACTGAGCAAGTTGAACAGATTCTGCAGAGACTGCCGGTGTTTGGATCAGTGGGTGCCTGTTATCAACCTTCCTGACCGATGAAGCTGCTTGGAATATAAATGTATTGTGTGCAATGGGGAAAAAGTAACTGCCTAAGGCCTGTGTTAATGTCTGTGTTGGACTTGATTGGAAAGCGCCCCAGAGAGAGAGAAGTGGAGAGGGAGCGACGGGAGAGTTAGGAGAAGGAAGGGGGGAAAAAAAGAGCACAAGCGTTCCAACAAATTTACCAGGTCAGGGTGAACTTGTGGGCCAAGGAAGAGTGACTCAGCTGTCTGGGTTCCCGGATTTTAACGTATGACTGCGCCTTTCTCTGCCGAGAAAGAATCATTTTCGAGGAAACTGAATCATGTGAGCATGGAGCACACGTGGTGCCGAGCACAGGCGCATGGACTGGGGGAAAAGCCGACAGAGTGTCTCAGCTGACAAGACTCCAGGAACTGGACCACAACAGAGTGGATCAGTCAGCTGTCAGCTTGAAAAACTCCTCATGAAAATTTGACCAAATTGACTCAGCATTTCTTCAAGAGAACATTTACTTAATCTTATTTAAAAACTTGTCACTTTGATAACTCTGATAACTCAAAAGGGAAAGTTTTCACAGTTTATTATTATTATTATTATTATTATGGACAATACAATGTTTGTCCGGTAACTTGTTATGTTATTAATTTAATAAGTTATATTTATTGTGCATAGTTGAAAAGATTGTGCCTTGAAAATTTGAATAAAATAACATTTAAAAACAGTTCTCAGATGGGTTTTGCTTTACCTTTTCAGCAACTACTCCATCCGTGCACTTTTAGAAAATCATGCATGAATTTCCTGACATTTGGAGTTTGTTGTTACATGTCACAAGGGAAGTGACTCGTTTATTTATTTACTTGACATATGCTTTCGCTTTTCTTTTCTTTTGCATTTCAGCATAAAGCCAACCTGTTTAGGAGGGTGTACAACAAAGACAGAAGTGGAGTAGCTAACGTGTTTTCGGTAATCCACATGGTCTGAGAAGGAACTAGAGTTGTGCACCTCATCTGGGCTTTGTTTCCCAGCTTGAGGGGGGGAAAAAAATCTAGCCTGTGGCAGAAAAATGGACAACTACAAGTCTTTTCAGACCAGATTAGCTGGCTTTGAAATGTGCTGCAGGCATTAGGTTTCTTGAAATAAAGTTTACTCCTGCATGGGAACCCTAGTAAACGTTGACCTTTTGCACATCTTGGAGATCTTATTACACAGAGGGGTGGAGAATTCCCATTGTAGTCAAATCTAAGTGGGATGGGGCTCATTGTGACAGCTCCTTCTTCACACCCCTCTGCATTCACGCAATCAGTGCTAAATTTACTGCTGAGAGAATTAAAAATAGCAGTGAGGCATGAAAAAAAAAATGTTGAAGACCCCTTTCAGGCTGTAAAAAGAGAAAACCAGAACTTATGGTGCTTGCACAGAGTTAGAAAGGACAAAGGTTTCCACACAGAGCGTCACGAGACAAAGGATGCATGAGTCAGGGCTATTCAGCTCTATTGCTAGAGCTGTACAGTACTTTAGCTTTATGCCTAAAAATAGCCACATGAATAGAGGCATACCCTCTGACCACTGGCAATAATAGTTCTTGTAATTAACATGCAGTGTACGCACAGAGACTGACCCACTGAAGAGATGTCAGTTTGCAGGCAGGGATATCACAAAGACAACATTCCTGTCAAGCGGAGGGCTAACAGATGGGGAGGGAAAACTGGGTCAAAAAGGGACTGGAAGACTGAGGAGGATTGTGGGGTATGACAGAAGCTACACGGTCTGTGGTTGTCTTAAACTGACCGCAATAAACAAGAAAATTTTGCAAATCTGATAAACTGTATAGAAGTCTGTACATGTAAATAACGTTAACCTTGATAGAATTTTTAGATCTGAAGAGGTTTTTTAGGTTGTTAAACAATATCAGAAATAGTAGAGTCTGATCTGTATGACATGACACCTCCTGAAAATCAGTTTGATCACTGAAAGGCCTTCCTGACACTGAGGGAGGAGCTTCTAAAAGTAGGTGAGATAATGGAGATAGTGGATTATTGGCTTATCCCAGGGCTTCTTCATTACCAGGTAACACTATCACTGCAAATGATGCTGCTACAAAAGCCAGCCATGTAAGTCATCTGACTCGAGTGGGGATTACATGAATGTGGGCCAACAAATATGGCCTGACCTGATTGTGGATGTAACATCGCACCTGAGAAGACTGAGACAGGAGATAAAAGGGTGCTCACAGAAGTAGGGATTATTGCATAACATGGTACTCATGGCTTACGGGCATGTAAACAACTTTGCTGAGAAATTAGAACAATCAAAAATGTTTGGGTCTTTGACCTGATTCACTCACCCACTTGTCTAAACATTGTGACTTGTGATTCAGACAAAGGAGTAATATTCATGTTGTTACAATAAGACATTTTCTATATAATTACAGTGGTGGGCGTGCATATAAAACATGCTCAAACTCTCAATTAATGAGGTCAGCAACCCCTCATAGCCAAAAGCTCAAGCTCCAAATTGCTTTAGATGCTCGATATCAGGACATTTTTCTGCTCTCGGCTCTACATAATGTCAGTGAGAGTGGATATCCCTACTATGAATTTCTTAATGTCAGGAACACAGCTACAGCTACAACCACAGCTGTTCAAACCCTGCTGTTTACAAGGGGCAGCCAATCAGCAGATAGCTTGCTTAAAAGGTAGTTCAGTTTGTTTTAGATGTTGGATTCACTTAAGATCTGCACCAATGCTCAGTCTAAGACAAATAAGGATCATCATGAACTTTAAATGATGAAAACCTACTATTGTAAAGTCCAATATCAAACATATGGAGCCGAAAAATGAACACTGTAGACCCTCCATTTGATTATATAAATGATGATTCATGCAATGAAAATGTCTAAAACAGGCTTATGTAAATTTAGTTGAATAATTTAACTTGTTTTCCATATTTATTTGCATTGAATATATGCAACAACAGGCAAAGGTTTGAATATGACAGTAAGCTGTTATTGACACCACGTGTGAGAAACCACAGACTTATCAACAAAAACATAAATCCATACAGACTGATCAAAATCAACCAGATGTATCGTTAACACAGCAACACGTAACACTTTTTAATCCCAAACATTGAACTCATGAAACAAAATAGAAAGTCAAATGTTAAGGTTTGACTGAAACCTGAAAAGAACATTTACAAGCAAGCACATACTCTGGTACATGGGCACAGTGTTACAAGCCTTTAGTAAGATATACCCCATATATCTCTTAATTCACCTAAAGAATCTTATAATTCACAGTTTTAGACAACAGCACTTATGTGACTTAAAGGTAGTCAAGAGGTTAAAGTAGGATTAACTTCATTATTAAGGCCCTGGCTGGTAAAATTACAAAAGTAGTTGCTCATGTTTTAGCAAGAGTATAGCTCACAAATGACATAAAGTTGCAGCTATGTCAACATGATATAATCAAAGGAAGTTTGAGCTGTAAACATGAAATGTTTCAAACTCATAACAGTCATTTGGTGTTCATTAGTTTCACAGTGCCTGAAGTGTACAAACAAGAAGCCTCAGGTCTGCAGACAGAAGCAGCGAAACTAGATCTGATGAGTCTGATTACTGTAAATATTTTTCTTCTACAGTAACGGCTTCATGGCAAGGTTAAGGTTTACTCCATTTAAGAGTGTCATCCTCCAAGTACTTGCATCGTAAGACTTACAGATATCATGTTCGTGTTCTTTTATCGCTCTCCGCTGAATACAACCAAAGTTGCAAAAACAGCAAGCTTACAGCAAAATTAAGCATCAATTCATCCTGAAATATTGGCACTGCACTGTACAAGTGCACCACATCATTTTTTGAAATGTCTAAAAAAATCAAAATCTGAATTATATTTGAACAAACTCTTTGCATCTCTGGAAAGGTTATATAAGGTTAGATATAAGAGACACGTATGATCGAGTAATCCCTATGATCTAAAAGCTCAGCCTTCAGACTGCTCTAAGCACAGCTTCAGGCAGTCCCCCTCCCTCTTGGGCAATAAGGTATGGTGCAGAAGCCCCACCTACTTGTGAGAGGCAGCCAATCAGATTAAACGTGACATAAGAGGAGGGGAATAGGAAGTAAAGTAGAATGCATAAAAACTAAGGAATATTTTAAATTGTAAAATCATATAAAACTACTGTAGTAGAGTCTAAGGATAAAATGCGGAGCTGGAAATTATCATAATGGGTCTCCTTTGATGATTCTAGACCATTTCTTCTGAGTCAAAATGCGTGACAATAAAAAGTACATCAGTGGTTATGGACCTCCCTTTCTGTTTATCCCGGAAATGCAGGTCCATTAGAGTTTGGACAGTTAACTCATCTGACAGGATATCATTATCTTGTTAATTGTCTCATTCTGAACAGAATACAAACAGTTTCCTGATGAAAGCAAGAAGTGAAAACCCAAAGCCTAAATCTGATTAGACCAATGACTTGAAGGGGGCTTGTTTATACGTGCTGTCATAATTACAGTCATCAACTCTCCCAACTCTCAGCTCCTTTCAGGCTGAGGTCTGTGGCCTTCCAGATCCTGTCAGATTACAGTGCAGACAAACAAAAGCCACCACTTTTAATCATCTTTGTTAGAGCCGCAGCTTTGATCAGAGGCAACGGCTTCAGCCTTCTGCCCGTTCTTTGGTGTCACAGCTATTTGACTAAAAGGCAGAGAGGACTACATTCCTTATCAAACTCAAGCAGGCATGTGAAAAAGTTAAGGGGTATACTGGCCTTAAGGCAAGTTGTGAGCAGAGCTTTTACACATAGGATTTAGCATCAAAAGCAAGAGTTCAGGTGTTTCCCTACAAAACTGTGCAAGGCTTCTTGTCCTTGAAAGGGTTTTCTGAAGCAGGGATACCCATTAGCAGCGGGTCATTCTTGGCGTGCTCTCCACAGTAGCGCATCAGCTCCGATGAAGCCTTGGACACCTGCAAAGAAATCAGTAAATACACCAATCTCCTAAAAAAAAGAAAAAAAAAAAAAAGAAAGTGGAACAGTCATAGTGGTGTGAATGTGACTGCAGACATACCTTTATCCTCTCGATGCTGGCTTCTATCCTCAGCTGCTGCACCGTCCGTCTGGCCTGAACTATGCTACTGGAGCTCTGCATTTTTGATGACATTGCAGTTTTTAGACAGCTGTGCTTAAACCTGTGTAAGACAAAATATGATCCTTACTGAATGCACGTTAATTAGTGTAGAGATGCATCTGGTATTTAGATAAAGGAAACCAAATAAACCACAGTCTAATTAATTTGTTGATATGCTGACTGGCAACAAGATGTTCCTGCGGGAGATTAAAGAAGTGACACAAAGGCCAAGCTGCTGCTAAAAATACATGCGAGGCTATAACAGCAACAAAACAGAATCTAAGTTGATGAACATAGACTTGATGCTATTAGTATATAGAGACGAATGAGCTTAGCATCAAGTCAAATTGCAGTTATTTGGCTTAAAAGCTGTATTCGATACCTCCCATGTCCCAGCTGCACATTACCTTTCTGCTAAGGTTACAGCATTTAAATGCAATATTAAGTTACAAAATTAAATGTTGAAAAAAATATTGTTTTAAAATGATACCAATAAGAGGAAAGATGTGAAATAGAGCTATAAAAGTTGAAACGGAGCAAGAAGGAATCTGGCTCGGACTAAAACAAAAGAACACAAAAAAGTCTCTTCTGCCAAAAAATTAATGCTGATGTACTAAGTGGGAAGTGCAATTTTATTTCATGACCCAACGACAAATCATTGTGGCATGATTTGTCATACCTGACATCAATTGGCTTGATTTTCCTCCACCTGCCATAAGATTCTCCCAGGAAAGTAAAAATCCAATCAAATGACAGATCACTACACGAGGTGGTTCTAGACAAAACATCAAGGACCAATGGCTTTAACCATCTTTGAGATACAGTCTATATCACTGTGTATGTCTGCATAAAAATGTTGCAACAATCTATGTAATACATGAAATATTTCAGTTATTGGCAAGCACTCACTAACAAAAAAGGGCTATAAGAAAAAATACAAAGCTGCATGTTTACGCATTAGAGGTTTTATGCATGATGTCCTTAGATATAAGAAATCAAGTTACTAAAATGTGGAAGCTGAAACAAACTCTATAACTGTGCAACTTCTCAGAAGTGGCAGTTGACCAAATCCTGAATTCATTCAATATGCATAAAAGCTGTGACCCAACCCAGTTTCACAATTCCCATTTCCAGGATACATTGGTTTGCTTTTACCGACTCATTACGTCATTGCTCGTAGGGGAGGCGACACGCTGGCCATTTTTTACATTTAACTTTAGCCAACTGTCAGGCAGAATTCAAAGGGGAAGCAGTCTTTGAACAAAACCTTGTGTTTCCTTTCTGTTTTCTCCACTAAAAGCAATTTCCTTTAAAAACCAGAAACAGTCTCTAACGCAAGAGTAACACAATGTCTTGTATTCAAAGTTAGAGTAAAACACAGTAAATGCACTGTTGAGCAATTTTATTGAGAACTTAAACTGTGCATAGCAATTGTTCAGCTGATAATTTGCAGCTTTTGTTCCTGGAACACATTAAGAAAACACAGCAGAGAGCAGCTCTGTGGGACTGACAAAAATAACCTTTGGCATGTGGTGCAGTAAATGTTAGCTCTGTGCTCTGATGCAGGATATTACGGAGGAGGGGAACACGCTGAAACGGAAGGGAGATGAAACATGGGCAACTGCAGAACTGCCTACAGAAAAAAAGACAAGACCATACATCTCTCTAACCCCCCCCCCCCCCCTCACCCACCCACTCCTTTCCGCTTCCTCCACAGGAAGCAGTATCGCCTGTTACCCTCCAAAGTATAAATGATTAAATATGGGGTGGAGGTGCTAAAAATAGAAGCTACAGACATGGGATAATAACCTAGGATAGAGAAAGTGTAGCTGTTATTGCTGGAGTGCAAGGCTTTTGCAAGGCAGTTGTCAAGGTAGCTTTCCTGAAAACCTGCATGCTGACATTAAAACCAAAAGCACGATTGCACATATTTACTGTCAGGCTCGTGTACAACATTCTGGACCTGTGTACTCATTGTACAAAGGAAGTTACCACTTCATGTCATGCATCTCTCGTCAACACAGCTGTGCTGGCCAGGCAGGAGTGGACTCTGAAAAAGGTTAGAGCTGCGTCACAGCAGGGTTAGTAACTACCCACTAACGTCTGCATGGACACTGTGTGACGCTGGCTGTTACTATCAAGCCCTGAGACCAGAAACATAAAAGTGCTGGGTAACAGTGACTGTTTACACTGATCTAAACATTAGATTTTTGAGATGGAAGTGTAGAGACCTTTCATCTTGCAACACAAGTCACAGACTAAAAAACATCTAAGGTATTTAGGGCATCCATACCTATCCTGGTATGGCTGTGTAGGTTTACTTGCAGCTTGCATGTTTAATGTTAGTATAGCAAAGGGCACTATGCCCTAAAAAACTGTGACCCCCTGTTGCATATTATTCCCCATACAAACTGCCATAATAAGTA
Source organism: Rhamphochromis sp. 'chilingali' (assembly GCF_963969265.1). Classification (NCBI taxonomy): domain Eukaryota; kingdom Metazoa; phylum Chordata; class Actinopteri; order Cichliformes; family Cichlidae; genus Rhamphochromis; species Rhamphochromis sp. 'chilingali'. The sequence continues at coordinate 31,868,606 of NC_137931.1, forward strand.
CACTTTAGAGTCCAAAAAACTCTTTCCCAACTAAGCAGCTTATCCTTCTAAATATTGCAATCCTGCTTAGCACATTTTATGCCTAAATGAAAAGGAATGCTGCACAAACATGCTACAGCTAGCATGAGTAACCTGTTTGGAATTTCAAATATTATAGCAGATATACTGATCCAAAAGAAAACTTCTATAGGTGTACTACTTTGCTCATATAAAACTGGGTCAAGGGAATTAAAGAATTTAATAGATAAACAAATTCAGTAATGGAATTGCTGTCAATTAGACGCATAATTAAGAAGATCCACTTAAGATTGCACTAGTTGTATGACAGCTTTGAAAGTGAAGCAGATTGGTGGCTTTCAGATTGTTTAGGTGAAGCAACTTTTAGCTATTGTTCCCTCACTGGTTATGCCTTAAACCATTAGGCAAGAAAGCAAGTAAACCTGGCTATGCCTCACATTTCCAGCAGACCAGGTGTGTCTACCCTGGAGCAGAGTACCTGAACTTAATCAAAACCCTGACCAAAAACAAGCCACACTCCATTCTTCAGAGAGATGCTCCACCCTGCATTTTTCTGGAGAATGATACATACTGCAGCAGGACAATGAATCCAAACACACCTCAAAGCTTTGAGGGCCTACTTGAACACCAAAGTAGACCAGGGAGTGTGGACTGCTACCTGACCTCAACCTCAAAGAGCATTTGTGGGGGCACTTCAAAGACAAGTATTCCTGGCATCTCAAGAAGTTCAGTGGAACACTGTCAGATCATGCCAGTTTGTGTCCATGATGTTATTAAAATACAAAGAGTGAAATAAAAACCCATTCTGAAATAAATGTACTTTTTTTCTAGAGATTCAGCTTCTCACTTAAACTATTAGGCAAGAAAGAAAGCAGAACTTATTTATACAGCACATTTCATTCTAGGTGGATTCACAATGTGCTGCACAAAGCACGAGCTACAACAGAGGCTGCAGGCACAAACCTAGTCAGATAATATGAAACTAAGTCAACAGACTGACGTGAGCAAGTGAATAAATAAAATAACTAAGAATATACCCATAAGATCCATAACACTTCACCACTTTTGACTGATGTCCCAGAATAAGCAGGCAATGAAGAAGAAAAAAAGTATTAGGGGTTTAGTTCTAAAACAAGCAAAAGCCAATACAATGACCTCAGTACAGGTGCTATAGTGGTCATATTTCCTGTAGAGCTGAAATTAGGATGTTTACCTGATAATCCTTTGAGCTGCACATCCAGACAACTAAAAGTAAAAGCATGGACAATTCTTTCTGCACATTAAACAGATAAAAGGTTTAAAACCTTTGTGCTATTTCCCGATTTATCAAATTGCTTGATTTATTTTGGCTCTGCTGCTGATTTGTGAAAAGATTTATAACCTATACCACTTTCTATAGAAAGCTGTAAAAAGTTCATAAGAAAAACAAAGTGAAATTATTTGCAATAAAAAATAAGTTCCAGGTTACAAAAAAAAAAAAAAAAAAAAAAAACTCATGAGAACAGCTAAAAAGTAGCTGCTGGGAGGTGATCGTCCACCAGTCACAGAGACGTGGAGACCGCAGAGACCAGATGTGGCATACTGTCTTCAGCAGCCAGACTGAAAGAGGTGAATGGGTTTACAGATCCTTCCAGCAGGATTGGTTCATCACACACAGACTCTGCTGTGCAACTTCGTTCAAAGGAACTGTCTGATACAGGGAGGTCCCTCTCCTGAAATGAGCTGGATTCCAAGTAATCCCTTATTATAAGTCAAGGCAGTGACTAGTGTTACAGTAACCCTGCTGCTTCTGAGGGATCAAAATAAACTAATTACTTCTAAATTTCATGCATGTCAATAATGTGACTTTTGTTGTAGGTTCTCCTTAAGATTCTGACCGTACTAAAGCTATTTGAATAAAATGAGTATTTTTATATTTCTTGAAGAAGAAAAAAAAACTCCCATACTTTTCCCGTAATATGTATGTACTGTAGTGAGGCAAACCGGACTGGTTTATAGCATGCATACTCAAATACAAGAAACGTTTAACCTGGATTTGCCCCAAAGTCAAAAAACATAAACAAGCTCATTTGCCCCGAATGAGCTTGTTTATGTTTTATACTTCTTGAAAAACATGAAGTATTCCTGAGTTAAAACCACCACTGCACTATATGCAGATAGTTCCTACTGCAAGGAACACTTTTTAGTACACTAGAAATTTTATTTTTGAAATAAGACCTCAATTAAACAAATGCGTGGTTTAAAAAAAAAAAAAAAAAAGTGCACTCATTCCAGTAAAACAAACATAAACAAGTAGTGAACTTTTATCACTGCGGGTGTGTGATTCCAAGTGCGGCAGAGTCTTTAAGATCCTGCTAGCCAAAAGAATGTCTGAAATGTCTTCAGCTGTGTTGCGCCTGTCTGCATCTAGCGTGTGTGCTTATGTGTGGCAAATGTAAACATGTGGCATACTGAAAGGATTGATGAAAACATATTTGAAGTTTTACAGCAGAGGGCTTACTTTGATGTGGCTTCAGGGCTTTTGCACAGGTGGGCCCTCACAGTGCCAGCACAGAGGTCCTGCAGAGTTTATGACAGCAGCTTTTGCCCTTTAGTGTGTAATAGTGCACACAGATCTGCTGCCTGACCAAATACTCTAATGACCTAATGACATATCATATGCCCATATGTGTACTGAAATACTCCTTAGCTGTTATTATCATTTCTTTGGTCCATATGGTCCTCCCTAACCCTAACAAGCTCAAAGCGGGAGTGATTGCTACAAAAATTTGCAAAACTCATTAATGAAAGCTCAAACTATTCCCGTTTCCATCCGTGACTAGCAAGAGTTCAAGAATTGGCTGTTGGTGCTGCAAATTCTTCATTTTTTAAAATTATGTTCTGTGTTTAACCTTTCTGAGACAATTCTTTTTTTTTTTTTTTTTCAAGAGTGAAATGGTCAAGAGGGTGGAAAAAGATAGGCACACGCAAACATACAACTGAACAAATTAATTTTCGGTGCAACATTCAAAAGCATGGGTACCGTTTTCTTGATGCTTTACAAATGACTTAAATTGCCCCACTGCATGCTTCTCATGCTCTCTTTTTTTTTTGGCATGTTCCAGTTCCAAAGCCTCACTTGGCATCTCCCTTTCTCACCTACAGTGGCTCCAAGACCCACAGTTTGAGAAGTGAACTTGTTATTTAACTGACATTTTGGTCTGTTTTCTGGTTTTTGACGTGCAAACCTTAGGCTAATTAGAGATTTATTGCGCCGTTATATCGATACACCTCGTTCTCATTCCCCAGGCACCATTTAGTGGTATTTTATTAAATTTGTGACTCATTTAGGTACAAAGTGTCCTGTCCTGTGGCACTGGGTAATGGCAGGTTGGGTTACTGAAGTGGCTTTCATTTCCAAACAGAGTTACTGTGAAGTGAGCAATTTTAAGCTTTTTTTTTTTTTTTTTTTAAACACGAGTTATGAGAGTAACCACAAAAGTAAAAAGCTAGTGAGAACAAAAAGTAACAGAAAACCAAACTGTAAGAGTTCCCAAGGTGATGCACTTCCACCTGCATGTGCGCCCAACCTGCAGTGTCTCCATGCCTCCATGCTTTGAGAAGCACTGCAATAGAATACTGAAGCCTGTTATTTAGCTGGCTTACAGCCCACTTGCTGGTCTTTGATTTGCATGTTTCAGGCTAATTACAGCTCTAGATTTTTATGCATCGATTCAGCTCATTCTCATCCCCAGGCTTTTAGTTCTGTTTTACTAAATAAGCTCACATGGCTCATTTAGGAACAAGGTTAGCTTCCGGACCCTTACGCACTGGGTGATGACATTAGTGATATGTGGGTGTAACGGAAAACTCCTACAAGCAAGGTTACTATTGTGAGAGGGCATATTTCAACTTGAAAAACAGTATTTTCCTAACCCTAATCGACAGGAAAAGGACCTTGAAAAATAAAGCAAATCAGCAAGTGGAGAAAATAAAGTGCAAGCAGGACACGCACCAGGGTATTCATCCTGATAACAGGGTTTGGGTTAGAACTGACGCATTGCCTGTCAACAGTGTGGCAGTGTCATGAAAAAGCACTCCCCCCCTTCCTGATTTCTTTTTTTAATATTCATCACACTTACAGATAATCAACAAATAACAACAATAGACAAAGATAACCGGAATAAAAACAAAATGCATTTTTTACATGATGATTCAATTCAGAGTTAACTCATTAATTAACCATATTGTTTGGAAAGCTGAGCTCAATTTCAATAGAGACACAAGTGTAATTATTTCAAATACTGTTGAATCAAGAAATCACTTAATCTGAACCTGTCTGATAATATGAAGTAAGCTAAAAGATCTATAAACGCAACACATCATACCACGATCTAAAGAACAAATGAGAAACAATGTTATTTATATCTATTAGTCTGGAAAGACTAATAGCCAGATTGCAAGCCGTTCAAGGTTCAAGGTTCTTTATTTGTTATCCACAAATGACAAAAACTGGGATCAGTGGTGAAGACTAAGGAGCTGGTGGTGGACTTCAGAAGGGGTCAGCACAGAGACTACAAGCCCATTATCATCAATGGAGCTCCAGTGGAGAGGGTGCAGTCCTTCAAGTATCTTGGTGTCCACATCTCCTCAGACCTGACATGGGCTGCCCACATTCAGGTCCAGACCAAAAAGGCTAGGCAGCGCCTGTATCACCTATGACAACTGAGGAAGTTCAGGGTCTCTCCAAAGATCCTCAGGATTTTCTATACAGGCGCTGTGGAGAGCATCCTCACACAGAACATGACATCGTGGTTTGGGAACAGCTGTGTGAAGGACCAAAAGGCTCTCCAGAGAGTGATCCGTACAGCAGAACGCTGCTGCAGGATTGCTCTCCCCCCGCTTCAGGACACCTACACCAGGAGATGCCGGACTAGAGCAGCGCAGATACTGAAGGACCCGTCCCATCCTGGCAACAAACTGTTCCAACTTCTGCAATCTGGTAGAAGGTTCCGCATCTTCCGGGCAAGGACAGAGAGACTCAAGAGGAGCTTCTATCCCCAAGCCATCCGTGCCCTAAACACACACACCCGCCCGCTCACATCATCTATAATTGACTGAGACAGGACTCTCTTCCAGACACTCTAAACCCAGGCACAATGTACATTTCAACTCCTTTAATTTTAAACATGTTTATATTGTCTATCCTGTAAAATAGTCATATTAATGTACAGAATTCGCCTGCTTGCAGTATTCACTGTGTGTTATACTTGTATAACTATGCATGTGACAAATAAAGAACCTTGAACCATCCCAGGAGTGGCCAGCCTACCAAAATTACTCCAGGAGCAAGAAAGAACCCAGAACTACGGACATGCAGCACTCACTTGTCTCTGTTAAGGTCAGTGTTCAGAATATTTAAAAGAGTGGGCAAAAATGGAATCTACTGGTGAGGTCCAAGGTGAAAACCACTGTTGACCAAAAACAACACGGAAAAAAACATTTTGATGAATAGATTCTGTGGACTGATGAGACAAAAGTTGATATTTCTGGAAGGTTTGCGTCCTGTTATATCTGGCATGAAACTAACACTAACACAGAAACAGCTCATGTCCTGAAGCTCAAGCTGGGCAACTCAAGAGTTGGGAGTTCGCCTTGTAATCGGAAGGTTGCCGGTTCGAGCCCCGGCTTGGACAGTCTCAATCGTTGTGTCCTTGGGCAAGACACTTCACCCGTTGCCTACTGGTGGTGGTCAGAGGGCCCGGTGGCGCCAGTGTTCGGCAGCCTCGCCTCTGTCAGTGCTCCCCAGGGCAGCTGTGGCTACAATGTAGCTTGCCATCACCAGTGTGTGAATGTGGGTGCAATGTGCTTTGGGGTCCTTAGGGACTAGGAAAGCGCTATACAAATACAGGCCATTTACCAAGTACAAATGATTCTGAAATACTCCAGCAAATTAAATGAATAAATTTTTTTTTAAATATGTAAAAGTCAAAGTCTGGACTTAAATCACATTGAGATGCTCAAAACCCCTCCAAAGTGGCTAAATTGAAAAAAATATATATATCAGCGAAGAAGCTATCACAGCTATCACAAACACGATAGAGTGCAAAGGGTGGCGCTACCAGTTATTACGTCTAGGGGGTAATTACTTCTTCGCAAAGGACCAGGTTTGGATATTTTTTGGCTTTTAATAAATCATATTTTCATTTCAAATCTTCATTTTGTCTTTACTCGGACTGTGTATGTCTAACATTACAAATTCTTTGATGATCTGAAGGATTCAGCACACATATGATAATATGTCAGTAAGCCATTAAGAGTGTTTGGTCAGGCAGATCTCTGTGCAATGTTACAAGCCAAAGGGGAGCAACTACAGCTTTGGATGGACTATGTAATTTCAATACTCTGCTGCAATATATCACTATTTATAATACTTAATTGCTTCAATAAAGAACAAATGCTTCATTAACTCCTATCTATTGCATACAAAGGTGTTATTCATTGTTTTGCCCAACTAAAGGCAGGCTACTAACCATGTCCTGTATGATTAGTTATCAGCTGCAGTTACAAAAGTGTTGCTCCGTGGGACACAGAGCACCTCTGTTATCTGTCCCTTACACTGAGACAACCCCGGCAGGCTCCACAGTCTACTCCTGGGCCAGGATCTGTGGCAGCCTCTACAATAAGCTCTGAGGCTTAGGCTCATTTGAGAGGCACAGTGACAATGCAGACAGGCTATCAGTATTGTGCCACACTCACAACAGCTATTTTTGCATTGTTCACAGCAGAGGCAACTGGGACAGGAGTTGTGAGCTTTTACAAGTTTAACTGCGCCCTCATGAGCACTAATCTCAGACAGCCTGATGTTATCAGGGAACCAGACTGCCCAGTCAGGCGTGCAGAGGAAAGAGACAGAGGCCTCCCAAAGAGAGACAAACACACAGCGTCTCTTCTGAGTGTTGGAGGAGGCAAACTGTATGACTAATGCTATAACATTTCAATGTGTGCATGAGCATCATCGATTACAAGCTTTGATGGTGACAGACTTTAAAGGCGTCGGCGGTGCTGTCCAAAAAGCTTTGAACACCTAACTGTGTGAAGTCAGCAGACATGAAAAGAATCACAGAAGGTGTCGGTGTTTGCGCTGCAGATTAAAAAGGAGATCGGGGTTCCGAGCCGCTGAGTCACAGGCTGCAAGTTTCTCTCTGAGCTTCTCACTTTACTTTACATCCATTTCCTGAACTACTGGCATGCAGATTTTTTTTCATTTTTTTTTTTCTAAAACCAAGGGTGAGGTCAGATTTAGGACAACAGATTTTCACTCCAGTTTCCGTCTGCCTGTCCTTTCTTCCCACCTGGGCCCCATGTGCGGAAAAACAGGTTTCTTTTGAGAGCGTGTGCATGTTCGGTCACACAGCCTGCAGACAGGCGCAGCCGTTTAAAAGTTCAAAGCTTTGACTAATGTGCTTCTGATTCCCTGAGATATAAGTTCATCTTGGTCTTTTTCATACACACCCTGTGGAGAGGTACAGTGAATGACATCTATAGATTAGAATGCTCTTTGAAGTTCTGGCAACTTGTCTTTTATGTACTTGGAATTTAGTGAAAGACAAGCAGCTAAAAAGCCCCAAACCAGGTGCTGCTCTCTTCTACTACACTTTATCATGCTGTATTCAGTTTCCTCCTCCCTCTGCTTTGATTATTTTCCAAAGAAATTAGATTTGGCTTTGGGAGATATTGCCTTTATTTGACAAATACAGAAGAGCAACAGACGGACAAAAAAGGAACTACCCCACCATGTCTGAAGCTAAATCTGGACGGCCAGATGCAAGACAACATGCCAGCCAGCAGCTGTTGCTATTAATATGGAAATTAATGTGGGTGGGGGTTATCATGCAAACCTGTTGCAAAACTCACTTTGAACATGTGTAATAAAAAGAGCTTTGAAACAACACTTTAAAAACTTGTTGATTTTTTCATCCACCCACTTTGACTGCAATCCATCAACAGTTGTTTGATGGCTAACTTAAAAAAGTTTTCCATCTAAATCAGGGATGTCAAACTCATTTTACATTGCGAGCCACCTACAGCCCACTTTGATCTTAAGCGGGCCGGAGAAGTGAAACTCCCCTTTCTGAAGCCACATATTGGACTGTTTTCTACATCTTAAAGAAAAAGTTGCTGCGACAAAGAAAAGAAATCTGTCAGAAAGTTGAAATCTCTTTAGTACTGAATAGCAGAAATTAGGCTCTCTTGTCAGATGTCATTTTTTGGAGGAAAAAAAGGAGGCCAACAACACTGTACACAATGATAAACTGATGCGTAATGAGCAAGCAAATAAGGCAGAAAATAGAGATTTTTGATGGGAAACTGGTCTCAAAGTACACTGAGCGAAAGCTGTGAGGGAAGACAGCCAAAGTAAGTGGGAATTCATTACAATGTTTTTCAAACGTAAGGTGTAAAGTAGTCGTCTCCTTTTGCTGCTGGTTCAGTGAATTTTGGTTGGAGAGTGACAAAATCTGTAGTTTTGGAATCTGGGAGATGTTGGCTTCCCGCACCTGTTCGTTAATTGTTTGCCGATTTAGCTTTTTGGTGGTTGTTGAAATGGTTTTATGAGCTTTTAACTGAGATTCTGATGTTTCTGTTGTCTATATTCAAACAACAGATCTGGCGGTACATCACATTAAGCTAGATGTTCTCCCGCTTGCCCCCGATTGTTTAAAGCGATGTTCAAACAATCAAAATGCATTGTGGGAAATGTAGTTTATAGCCAACATATGCTTTAAGCAGCATACAGTAAATGTATTTGAAGACAATAATGCACAAGCTTTCGCGGGGGTTACGCTTGCAATATGTGAACTAAACGATCATTTGAGTCTTGTTACTAGCATCTGAAATGATGAACTTTCCTGAAATAGCACACATGAGTTTCCACTTCAAAATTAGTGACAAACTCCGAGTCATCACAAAGACATGTTATAGAGTGTGCACTCACATTTTTTACCACCTATTTGTTCATTTTAAAGTTAGAAGGCAACTATCTACTGATCCCAAGTAGTGCAAAGAAATGTATTCAGTATCTTTGTTTGACAGTAGTGAAAAGTTTAACATTTTAATATAATCGCCCAATCCTCCCTGACACCACGTTACTAGCGCCCTACTCCAGACAAGCCAGACATCCAGATTGAAGGGGACGGGGCGTCTGCAGGGATATTTCTGTGTTTATCCAGACTTTATTATCGTCACTTAGATTTTGGAAATGGTTAATAAGTCTGCTGTCAACCCTAAATCCTCCAGACAAGAATCTGTCTTGGCTCCAGGAAAGAGCCCTCAAGGCATGGCTGAGTGTAAGAGTTAATGAACCCTTAGTTAGTTCTGTCTGCTCACTGACAGTCATCGTCTTTGACTTATCTTGCTGCAAACAGCCACTCCGAGACAATTGAGCCACACAAAGGACGTCCATAATCAGAAAGCTAAAGACCCGTTTTACTTGTAAAAATGTTCTAACTGTGATCCAACTGTGATGGGCCCTACACAAAGTGGCTGAGTGTGTATGCATCTGTAAATGTGAGTATTCAGGATGTTATTTCCTGGTGAGTGTGAGACATGAAAGCAGTGGGATTTTTATGCCACTGATATCACTGCACACATGCACCAAGCTGTCTCCACCCGATCATGGGAGAAAAACTCCCACCACCACCAACAAAACAAAAAAAAACCCACTCTCAGCAATAGGCTGCATTTGCTGAAATCCCCAAAGGAAAGAAAAGTGAGCAGGATGGAGGAAAAAAAAATAACAGCCTACTCTCTCCCACCAATACTTCCTGGAGCCTGGGGCAGTCCTGGATCTGCATGGGTCTCCCCGACAACTGAGCTTTGTCTAGACAGAAACCAATGCACCGCTCACCAGATAGGAATTCAGTAAACCCACAACCCCTCAGTCTCGCACCACCTTTAGCTCTCACATGGCACCCAACGTACAAGTCACAGCTCTCATTGTTTAAATAATCCAGCATTTACACTTCTAACCAACTGCACCACCCTGTTATTCATGAACAGAAATGGATGCATTTAGCTCCAAAGGGTTCTTTCTCTGCAAGAAGACCAACCCGTTTTACTCCCTACTTTGTGGGAAAATAAACAGGGAGAAGGAAATTCCTCTCAGTCCACATTAAACTGCAGCATCACATCACAAGACGCTTCACATTTAGCTTCAAAAACAGCAATACTGAACACAGACAGGGGTGTGAATGAACAGTTGAATAACATGTCAAACCAAGTAATCTACAACTTTTTTTTTTTTTTTTTTTTACATGCTCTGTTGCTCAAGGATAAACGTCAGCAGGTCGTCCTCCCTTGTATCACCATTACACATTCAGCCACATTCACATTTTTTTTACTATTTAATTTGTAAAAATGTGTATACACACACACACACACACACACACACACACACACACACACACGTAGGAAAATATTTAGTATACACATCCAGAAATGCATACACTATTATATATTGTACATATATTTATTAGTTTCAGGTTGGCCATTCTTGTATTTTGCTCGTTTGTGTTGTTGTGTTTGCACATCTCTGTTGCTTGTGGGGCTCGCACACAAGAATTTCACTCGCATGTGCTGTGCCAGTGTGCCTGCACATGTGATGTGACAATAAAAAGTGATTTGATTTGATTTGATTTCAGCTGACACTTCCATGCCATTCCTCCAAGGTTACCAACACACAGTGCTCTCACCTTTTCCCCACTTCCCCACACTCAGCATGCCTAACCATCACACATACACTTATTAGCTTACATGCATGCAAAGGTTGTTCTTTCTTTACTGGTTCTGCCAGAGAGGAAGGCTAACTCACTATACCTTTACTACTGGGTGGCAGGTTTAAACATTTTATATACATTCTATTATAAAATAAAATTTTGAGAACATTTAATAGCAGGCAGTACTTCACACTTCACTCAACCATTAAAAAAAAAGTGCAAAATAAGAAACCACATTTTGTGGCAACTCATTAGCATACATTTTATCAATGCTCAGTGCACATTTTCTGCAAAGAAAGCATGCGATTAAAAGGGTAAGAACGTGTAGGAAATTATGAGCATCCTGAGTCTAATTCTGAGTCTAATGATGGTAAAAATCTAATCTAGTATATTTTTTATTTATATTGTGGAGGGTGCAAAAGACTCCTGCAAAGACAATGCAGTCCATTACTTTTATAGATGATTTTTGTGTCCATCTTTTCAGATATTACTCTCCTTTCTACTCTTTTCCACTGCAATGCAAAGCAGGTCAGTGGAAAGTTGCTCCAATTACCCAGGATTAAAAAGGGAAGTTTATCTGAAGCTACTACTCATTTTTTTTAAATGTTATTTCTTTAATGATTTGTTGCTTTTAAATTTTAGTCACTTTCACTTTAAAAAAAAAAGAAAAGATGATTATTCTGTAACTGACATCAGCAAACACATTCATTCATTTGATCAGCTGCTGTGCTCGCAATTGCTACCAAGGTCAAAATGACCCCTTCCTCCTGAGGTTTGTCAGGACATTTCAATGAGACCCAGTTTATCTTCATGTAAGAACTCCATCCTGCAATTTAAAAAAGCAGGGATGATAACTGATCTACAACTAAAATAAGTTAAGCACTCTAAATGTGCTTGATTTCAGCACATAGACTTTGCAGACTCAAAGTTTTGGTGTTATCAGTGGTGTAGCACTAAAGTCTGAGCCCTATACATGTGCAGGCGCAGTGCCACCCCGCTTCTTTTGATGACTCCACTATCACACCTCCTACATAAAGCTAAATCTATGTGTCTGAAGTACTTATCCAGATTGTCAGTAAATGTTAAACTACATTTAAATATATTCTTTCAACATACTTCAAATACTGTGTGAATTTTTTAAGCAAGAACTGTACATGAACATAGCCACTGTAGCATCATCTATTGGTTACTTTGTTCTAGACTTCACATCATGAGGCGTTTTCAAAGTGGGCATCATGAACCGGATCAGGTGGATCTCAATGGGAAACCGTCAGTAACTCTATGCTCTTAAGGTAGCAATTTCTCAGCCGATTCAAAGAATGCAATTGCACAAGATGCAACACAGAATGTTTCATAAGCATCTGAGAAACAGCACTTCCCTTCCCGAAATATATGTCGTGTCTGTGACGGAATCAGACTCAAGCAAGACAGATCTGAGTCAGAAACATAGAATCTGTAGTCCATCCTACATCAAAAGTGGCCAATGGAACAAAACCTGATGCACTCACAGGTCACATTTGAGTGATGGGAGCAATGTAAACACAAATCGATTAAATGTTTTAATTTAACTATGCAAGTGTGGATTGTTTAATGAGCCATTTAAAAAATATATATAGTTTTTATTAACAAATTTATGCGATAATTAGACAGTTAGACTGCACATATTTATTGCATTACATTGTTTGACTACATGGCATGACTTACAGAGCAAGCTGAGCTTCGAAAGCTGGACCTGAAGACCTGCTAAGTTTAACACATATTTACACATACAGTAACTGTATCTCCATACCAATATCAAACACAAACAAGTTTAGCAGCTTACATCTTTTATGGGTGTTTTTGAAATCTAAAACAAACACTTGAAGTTTGAAAAACTCTTCTCTTTATTATGCTAAGCTGATGTTCTGGTTTTTCATAAACTGGAAAAAAATTTGTTGTCAATAATCAGTGACTCTAACATGCATTGGGTGCATGCTAGATTTTGAGGCAACCAAAAAATTTATTCTGGTATGGCATACCACGTTGCATGGCAGATTACAACCTGTAAATATAATACTGTCTGCACAAATAAAATGAGAGTCTGGTTTTTAGTCAAATGAGAGCTTCCTGTGGTTTTTGTAGAGAAGTTGATATAATCGCATGATGTAATCAAACATGCCCACTAGTGAGAGAAGGTGGTGTTAAGTGATAGTGGCTGACAGGGAGACTACTTCTGCTGCCACCTGACTGCTTATCATGACGAACAAAGGACAGAGAGGCATAAAAAGAGGCTAGGGATGGGAAAGAAAAACACAGCCTTCTGACCTCACACTAACAACTCTCCCACCTCCCTCTTCTTCTCCCTCCGGTGAACTCTAGAGCACCCCAGAGCTGAGTGAGCACACAATGAACAGCCGTGGGAGAGGCAGAAGACAAGGCTGCAGACGTAAGAGCAGATAGGGTGGACACCGTGCAAAAGTGTCCTAATAGGGACACTACACAAGTGCTTGCAGCTTATGTCTCGTGACACCTGATTGTAAACCTGCAGTCCTAACCCATTACTAATCTGCCCTTTGGACTAACACGTTATTACCAGAGAGTTTGCATACACTGAGTTGAGAGCAATGAAACAGGTATTATTAACTGAGAAAGAATTCGAAACATCCACCTTGCCCATCTCTGCACAAGGAGGCAAAGTACATTTGGGAAAGTTTCAGGATGACAAAAACCTATACAGCACATCACTGAGGATTTAGTTTTCACGGAAATTCAAGTTTAACTGGTCTGAATGCAACTGCAATCTCAGTGGACATTTTGACTGAACCCAAATAATAATAAGAAGAAGAAGAACAAAATTACTATTTGAAAGTACATTAGTTTATTTAGTTAAGCATTTGTCTTTAACTTGTCCATTTATAATGTGTCACCTTAAACAGTCACACTTTCAATCATAAATATTTTAAATGTATTTTACAGGAGCAATTATAAAGCGCAGTTAAGCAAATACACTTGTTCAACAGATTTCCTGAAAAAGAAATTAAAAATAATAATCATATTTTATACCTTTTTAAGTTTGTATGCGAGTTACTCTTTCAGCTCTGTTTTTGTTTTCTATCAACTTACAAAAGTTGTTTTGTTATAGACACCAGATGTTTGCCAGCTACATTAATAACATAGTTACAGCTAAAATGAAAATAAAAGCATGTCTTTACTAGTTAGGGCACATATCTTTGACTGGGCAAAGGACAGAGAGACCTTCAGAGTCTACAAGGCAAATCAGTTCTCACTTTCACATTAACTGGCTCTACCATTAACCTCCTAAGACCCGAACTCTTCCACGACATGCATTTTTAATTTCTCTTTGATATTTGGGCATATTGGGGCCCGATGAATGTAAAAACAAAGAATTACCTGATTTTTTTTTACCTTAATTTTGTTTTGTTTTTTTAAAAATAAGAGCCACATGAGGATATTCGTTTAAAATTTCGATAGAACAGCAGCAGTATAATGTCCTCATAAGTGGATATCAGGCCGTTGTAGAGCAACATTGAGTATTTTGGTCGAAATACCCCAAAATGTGATGTCCACATATGTGGACGGCAGGTCCTAGGAGGTTAAACATGGCGTCATTGTGCAGTAATCTCATAATAACCATTAATATTGTCATTCCAGTTCTGTAAGATATAAGAAGAATTCTGCAACCCCTCCTGCCTTCATCTCCAAGACAGAAACAATGAAGTCTGTAGTACGTCTTTCCAAAGAGAAAGCATTGAAGGGAGGGATTATAAGACTTCAGATTTCCATGCACTGCAGCTTTAACAAGGTTTTACAATGTAGTGTAGGTTTTGTGTTGTAGTCATGCATCATGCATCATGGCTCATGTCAGAAGCATGCTGAGCAATAGATCAGTCAGTGATACTGCTCATTTCCAGTCATGACAGTTAAAACACCAAATAAACAGGATTTACTGCCGCCACCAACCAGTCAAGCTGCAGTTCACATTTTCCCCTCTAGTTCCTAAACAATGCACAACGGACAGAAAATCATTTTTGCAGAATATTATAAAGTGAGGTTGACCTTTTGCATTTAAAAATTAATTACTTTATCACTTCATTCTTTCTTTTTTCACTCTTCATACATTTAGTAAGGTTAAAGCAACTTTTGAACACCAAATTTGAATAATTTCATTACTGACTTGCATTTCACTCTCAGCATCTTCAGCAACTTCAAAACTTCAATGTCAGTTTGTCTGCCACATGTTCTGACCTGCTGTGTCACTGTTGAGAAGTGAATCACAGCTGCTTCGATTTTAACAATGAAAGCTAAACAGAGCGCTTTTCAATATATAATCTCTTGGCAATTAAGCATTTACATCAGTAAGAGCATTTATGCTGTCATTAGGTTACAAAGACCTAGACAGGTCTGCGATTTCAAAAGTGCAGAAATCTGTAGTTTCATGCAATAGCGACCTGCTTATTATCCAAAATAAGCAATTTAACTTCCCAAAAGATTACCTCAGTCTGCCTACATGACCTACATGATATGACAGTCAAACCCGGTCCAGTGCAGAGAGTTCAGATGGTGGCTGAGCCTTTTTCAGTCATGCATTTTGGAGTATTATAATGCTGCATTCATTCAAAGCACCGACCAGGATCTCACAGGGAAAGTATGTGCGCACCAGTTGGAGCGGTTTGTTTTGAGAACAGTGCAACTGCATTGGAACGTGGCTGCAGTGCTGAGCTGCATACCACCCTGTTTCATCTCTAATGAATGTCAATCAAAGGCACATTTTTACAGCAGCGCAGACCACCAAGTGTATACTTGTAAGGCAATGCAATTAAAAGCAACTTATTTCTGGACTGGAAAATATTTCGCTGTGCCACTGTCTGGTAGAGGAAAATGTTTTAGGAAAAAAAAAAAATCAAAGCAGGAAAGAGCAGCTTGTACAAAAGAATCCCAGGCATGCAACCAGTGGCTAGGCAGAGTTTCTGGGCAGGATGACATCCCGACGGCTGCTTGGCCTCCCTCTCTTAACTGCCAAACCCTTATGTTTGTTAACTGGACGCCAACACTCCCTGAACGGCTTCCGCAGCAAAGATCAGGGTGGCTGGAATTCTCGTCTGGCAGACATGTGGCACAGGAGCGTCTCAAAGTGGACACCACAGCACACGAACAGATAAAGCAGCCTGTGTGCACTGTTTATTGTCAGGGCCCTGAAACCATGATTAGAGCGTTGGGGTTTTTTTTTTTGTTTGTTTGTTTTTTTAAATGGGGCACATTTGTTGCTATGCAGAAGCACTTTCTAATGCCTTCTATACAATAGCATGTACAATGACAGATACATATGAAAACAAGCAGCTGCTGCTTTGTCTCTACAAGGGAAAGTCACCCATGCTTTGTATGAACTATAGCTGGAGTGGACAGGTACTATAGTTGCATGCTCAAAAAACAAAACAAAACAAAAATGCAGGTTTGCAGGATAAAAATATGCCTTTAGTTGCATTTATGTGTACCAAGGACAGAAATGGAGCTAAACAATGCATGGAGCCTGTGCAGACAGCTGCATGCATTGATTAATGAAGATCATTACTACATCATCAGATATGCAGTACAGGGACAACTGAACGCTTCCTGTGTGGACACAGCTTAACTGCCTATTGCCGTGTTAGTACCTCCATGAGGATGTACACAGTCCACAACTGGGGTAATTACAAAAATCTTGCTAACCTACCCACATAATGCTAATGTTGAAACGGATCATGTTTACCATGTTAACCATTATTTACAATTATTTTTTCTATAAGGAAATGGCAGTGGATCATCTTTCAGTTCATCTTTAGAAAACAACTCTGTTGTTGCAGACTGGAGAATGTATTCAGTTCTTGAACCATGCATGCGTGCGCAAAACTTCATGGCAGTTGCATGAAAATTCTATTGATGGAAACTGGATATGCAGTGACCTAGTTGTTGACTAAGCTGATATTTCATCGGGAGCAACAAGAGGGCGGCATTGTAATTACACATCTGAAACTGTAGCAATAATTCATTTGTGGCTTTATGTCTACATAATGATGGGTAGACTGGACGTTCTGTTTTATTCTCACAAAGCATGCCATGGAGAAGGTTCCTGTGCTAACAATAAACTACATAGTAGATTTATAGTATTAGTCTAATG
Source organism: Rhamphochromis sp. 'chilingali' (assembly GCF_963969265.1). Classification (NCBI taxonomy): domain Eukaryota; kingdom Metazoa; phylum Chordata; class Actinopteri; order Cichliformes; family Cichlidae; genus Rhamphochromis; species Rhamphochromis sp. 'chilingali'. Next base: position 31,885,532 of record NC_137931.1, read on the forward strand.
CATATGGTTCCCACTGAAAAGGGTTTTACAGGTAAACAAGGAGCAAGTAGAATCAGTGGCTGAAGTAGCCCCAGCTGCACACTTCTGAGACTTTATGTTCTTTGACTTGCAAACTTGATGAATCTGTTTGTCCTACTTCAAAGCCAACATGTGTCTACATTATAGTTCTGCAGATAGAAGAGCTAATCTCAAGTGGCATCTGCAAGCCTTCGGGGCAATCAAAGGCCACCCAGTGAACGCCAGTCCATGTTAGAGGTACATAAATAATACTAGAACTTAAATCTCTGTTTCACTGCAGTTTCTGGGAACACGGGACCAGTGCAAAAGAAAGTCCAGATGAAAAAGAAATGCTATCGAACGCATTCACTTCCCATACACTTCAAATACGTTTTCCAAGAAACAACTTGAAGCATGGAATGTGCGACATGAGAGGAAAAAAAACTTCGCAAAGCAAAGTACAAAATAAGTGCTACCCGGCATGAGAACTGGTGAGCAAACTACTTCCTGCAGAGGGGCCGGCCACTCCTGCCTCAGCCCATTGCTAACCGGCATGAGTAGGAGTGTGCGTGCATGTTTGCGTGTACAGTAAGTGATTGTGGGGTGAGAGGGAAATTCGAAGGGAGGGGTGGGGTTGTTGTTCAGGAAGTAGACAGTGCAACAGAGGAGAAGGAAGGAAGGAAGATGCCCATATATGAGCAGGCGCTTACGAAACAGGATGGAGGACATGACTGAAGAGGCCTGGGATCTCCCGTGGGTGCAGAAATAATTAAGTAAATGTGAAAAAACCTCCTACACATATAAAAACACACACACTGTCAATCAAAAAATGCCAAGCCCCAATTTTCATGCATCCTGACGCTTGCACAGTAAACTGCTGTGTTCAGTTAAGATCTCACATTAAACCTGCTCAGTAAGAAAAAAAAAGGTGTTAGAAATTGAAGCAGTTATTGAGGAACCAAGATAGTCCCACCAAATGCAAGACATTGCCCCACAAGGTTTCTGTTAGCACAGTGGAAAGACTATAGACAGAGGCCCTGCAGCCAATTAATAACACACCTGCACACAGGCAAAAAGAGCCTTTGTTTAACACCTGCATGTAGACTGGGTCACCTTTTTTCACTTGCTGTTTGATTTAAATTCAGGTGAATGCATATTTTTCAAAGTACTTACTTTGGACCTACAACTGATTTAAAGCTTTTATTTCCTGAGGGGCTGCCCCCACAAATTGCACAGTAGTTTACATTACACACACCATAAATTTCACTATACACCCACAGGTTCCTATAAAAGGCAAAAGGTTTGTGTTGTACCCCTACACAAACATGTAAAAAAATAAAATAAAATAAAAAACCTACACGTTATTAACAAATGCAAAGTTCTTAACAGGGTCACTCTGCACAACACATGAGTATTCACACACAAGAGTCCCAACACAGCTGCAACAAATGAGCAGATGTGCATGCTTATGGAGGTCCCAGTGTGGGACATTTCAGATTCTCAGTGTTTCAATGGCATAAGCGAAAAAGGAAAAACAAAGCGGTTTCTACATCAGTTATTAATTTAACAGACCTTCAATATGCTGCAGCAATGAAAGGGTTATCTCACGCCTAACATAAGGACAAACCTATAGACTGTATAATACTGCCACCATGTGGGGGAAATTTGTAGAATTGAGTCATACAACTATCTGTAAGAAGGTATCCACAGAGAAACTAATCTGAAACTAGCTTTTTCTTTCATTTCCTAGATTGATATTGTGTTAGCAGCAGATCTCTTAATTAAAACAGATACAAGTAACAAAGAACAGATTGTTTCCTTATTAGTACATGTGTATTGATTGGCAAACCTGAGACTTTTATTATGTGTAATATACTTTTAACTGAGTTATTAGCCAAGACATTTTTATTATATTTAGGTGCATATTTTCCTGACCAAGAAAATAACAAACATTAGTTCAAGTAAGTATCCAATGCACCTAATCATAGGTAATTATTTAGAGAAATTAATTCATTAATGCTATCAAAACAGCTTCTATTTCTAGTTAGAGAAGATTCTTTGGATCTAAATCATGATTTTGTAGAAATGTTTTAAGTACTGATATCATTTGGAGCCAAAACGTGTACAGGCTTTTCTTCCTTTCTTCTTTCTGGCCTGAATCTAGTAATGTTTCACATTTTTCCCCTCTAATATTAAATGAAGAACCACTCAGAAAATAGGCCATTTAAGGCCCTCACAGTAAATTCATATTAAAGGGGTTATCAAGTATAAAGTTGGATGCTTGAAAACAGGGGCAGGGGTGAGTAAGATCCAATTTCATACAGTTAAGTGAAACAAATTATAAATGTTATGTTTCACTGTGTTTGAAGCATACATTACCAGTAATGTAATCAGTAGCATGTATTTGTATCTTACAAATTCCACACCTGTGATGCCTTTTTGTAAATGTAGGACCCAAGTCATAATCCTAAAGAGCAATCCCCTATGATTTAAGAATATAAGAAGATACAGTGTAGACTCTTTCTAAACACAAGAGGGCAGCACCTCACAGATGGTCCTTAAGTCTGAAGATATGAAATACTCAAACAGGCTGTGCCTAATTAATAATGAATAGGCTGGTGAAACAATGTTTGCAACCTGAGCCACCTTGCAATTACAGAAATGGCTGGTGGCGATAGTTGTTTTAAAGATGGGAGGCAGCCTATAAACAAGGACACAGACCTGTGTGCGAAATGTTCTCAGGGAGCATGTACTTGGTGTTTCTGTCTGAGTGGGCAGCATAAATCTGGAAAGAAAAAGCAAAGAAAATATTATTTTTCAAAAAATTAGCCAATCGTGGATTCATGTTTACCATTTCTTCCAGATGAGGCCAAACAAAGAGCTGTGAGCTCCCACGGTGTAATTAATGAATGCTAGCCCTCTGACACTAGTTTCCACATCATTTAGGACAAAATGTGAAGCAGTGGTGGGTGGGGTATACCCAACCCACTGCTCTACTTGCATTCATTACCACATTCCAGTGAGACCAGTTAGATGGCCAGTCCTTTAGTCAGAGAACTTTGTGTCTGGGCAGTTTGTCCCAACAACAGAGAAGAGGCAGGACTTGGTGGTTTAAAGTAAGGAACAGATATCCTCAAATATTTTTAGTACTTTCCACTGTTTATTATTTTCTTTCCACAGTAGTAATTCATCTTACACATTCTTCAAGCCTGAGCAATACTCGGAAGAGTTGGTATATAAGCATTAACATATAAATAATATTCTTAACTGAAACAAATGCAACAATTAAATACAACATAAAAGGTTTTTGCACAGAGTAGTAGAGTTTTTGGGGACAAACATTCATACTGAAGGTACCATTTATTCAAACGCACAAATTAACTTGGATTCACTTTAAATGTGTAACTGTTATTTAGTCATTATTTACAGTAGTTATACATGTTCAATATCAAATCAAAGCACACACACACAGTCCTGGAGTTGGTTTATGCAATTGTCAGTTGAGCTGTACATCATGTAGAACTGCTCAACGAAGCACGTGTCTATAAATAACCCACTGCAGCAATATGACAAGTCCCAAAATGTCACTGAGATCAGACACAGGGTGACACGAACAAGTAACCTGGCTACTGTCACACAGGGTCTGTGTGTTGCTCTGCGGGTCAGGGGGAGACGCGGCAGATGAGATGTTAATCCTGCCACAAGGATGGGAAAAACAACAATGAGGCTGCAATTTCTGCTCCCGCTAAAGGAGTTTACAGCAGATGTTCGGCGGAAATAATTTGGAAAATTAAAGGAATCTTTGATGAGAACGCAGAAGTAATAAAATTTCAACACGCAATGTTCTAAGATGCTAATATTGGGAGCAACAAGAAAGCCAACAAGTAAGGCGAAGTAAGAGACGAGAGCGTGAGTTGGTTTGGATAAAACAACAACCTCCAGGGACTATCCAACAAAGAAAAAAGCCAGGACTGAGGTTTCAACATGTGGAATCCCAAAAACAGATGACGTCATGGTGGCTACATCCATCTTCTACATACCATCTATGGTTTATAGACAGATAAATGAACTGAAGTGGCACAGCAGTTATAGTCAAATATACAGAGAGTTTATTTGACTACACAATCATCTTGTTCAATCAAACCACCTAAATATTGTGCATGCGTTTCATTCTGAAATGTTACATTATAGGGCGCTCATTTCAAAATTGCTTTCCAAGTAGACAAATAGTAAAAGAATACACAATCCCAAGTGACATCTTTGTTCATTTATTTATCCGAATATTGACATAAATCCTAAGTATTTTTATAAAGGTTTAAACTGGAAAAAAAGGGAATCCTTACACTTACAGAACCTTTATGAATTGCTGCTTGATGAATACCTGCATCAATTAACTTGTAGCTGACTAGTTCCCTGCATTAAAATATCTGTTAAATGTCCATGCTTTTAACTGTCTCCATGACATCTGGAGGAAACAGCTGCTGTGTGAACAACGGTCTGATTTTGATTAACTGATTAAGAGCTACACTGGTTTTATTGTAGAAGGTCTGAATATTACAATATTAATAACAAAAGCCCTTCTCTAATCTAATAACTTTAAATAGAACAGTACACTGCCTGGTGGCCATCACACAGTTTTCAGAAATGCCGCATCTTGTTTGAAGACAGAGAGAGTCAACACTGTAATTACAGGGTGCATGTAACTAACTATCGGTTTAAAAATGGAAAGTATTTGAGAGGTAAAGTCATTGAAAGCTAATTGTGAAAGCCTTTCATCACTTGCTGATAAGCAGTTAATGCCTTGTGCACTAAGCAGCCCTCTTACGTGCGACATATTCTCCTCGTTGAGGGTATAATACCTTCATCACTGCGACACGCTCCAGTGAGGAGGCTAAGAGAGCTCTGACATACGTCAAAGCAGGAGGACATTTTTCACATATTGCTGTGGACTAACAGCTCGAGGGTGCCGGCGGCGACTGTGCTGTGTTGACTGGAACTTCTCTCTAAAGGTCTTTGTGACCAGAGCTGTGACGCACAGACGAGTTCCCCAGAGGCTGAGCGTGGAATTTGAGTCAAGGGATAGAAGGGGGATAGGGGGGGGACCTTCTCACGAGATTAAACCACGCTAAGGTCTGCACCAGTAAGTGTGGGGTAACCAGGCAACATGACCATACCCACGTCAGCACCACAAATGCACTCAGGTGGAGTCACGCTGGACTGCCAGAAGCCATGACAAGATAATTCTCCTGAAAGATGAAAATCATTTGTCATGGACACACAGAGTTACGTTGCATGCTCTCCACAAACATGCTCACAGGTTCAATAATAATAACAGCCATACCAAAATTATCTCACAGAAACGTCATCATACTACTGAAAGAAAGTAAACACGTGTAGCGCTTAGAAAAATATGTAGCATCTGTTTATGCAGTGTAAAAGACAGCTGTTTTGATCAAAACTTTGCCAGTTTTACACTCAATTTTTATATTAGATTTTGGCATGCTGCACTTTCCTTTGGGGTGGACCGAACATTTGCTCAACAAAAAAGCTTCAACTGAATGCCCCCTAAATGCAAAATTTTCAAATGCATCCCTTTATTCATTTAAAAAGTCTGACAGACTAACACTAAAACACTGCTGAATACTGCAGATGGATTTCCTGGTACTAAAAATCTTGATCAATACATATTTAAAATGATCATCATTACCTGTCTCATTAGCTACAAAAACAAACAAAAAAAGCTATTAACTGAGAGTTAATAGATTACTAGCTCGGTTAGTAAACTGAGACTAGTTTTGCCAATTTTCTGTAGTAATTGGAGATGGGAATCCAGAAGTGGTTCCAACTGATTCAATACATGGGAATTATGTGCCTCAAACTTCCTTTTATCATTGCTGGCATGTTTGTTTTCCTGACAGTTGGATGTTGCAAAATGTCAGAAGCTTTTGCACAACTCAGTCATATGCAATTCTTTGTCTTCTACTCTGTTTCTGCAGTCTTCAAAGTCAGAAAAAAAGACTAAAGACTAGTGCAGGTCTTCATATTATCCACAAAACAGATACTGTGTGGAGTAAACGGATCAGAAATCAGAAAGGGATTAATACCAAATAAATGTAAGTACTAAAAACACTCTTAAACACTTATTAACATTTAAATAAAAGCTAAACTCTACAGTTATTTTTTAATCATAAATCAGTCTATCATCTACATTACTAAAAGTCCAGTCCAAGAGTTTGTGCAATGCATAGGCTTTAAGAATGCGACTTCACATCTTAAATTCAGATTTTAGCTGAGCACATTCACCTGAGAAATACACCGCTTGGAACGTCAGATATTATAATGAAGTGTTGCTACTCCTATAAGAACAGCAACTCCTCCCGAAACACGTCTGAGTTAAAGAGAAGTTTAAACATTTAAGGCAGACTATGTTAATCTACTGTTTACTGCAGCTCTAATAAAGCACTTCACTCACATTTACTGAACTACGTTTAAAAAGAAGAGCATCAGTTTCCCCGCTCTGATAACCTACAGTATGATAACTTCCCACAACACGCTGTAGTGTTTTCACACTGTTGTAATACTGGCGCTGTTAAATTCAAAGAAAGCCCTGCTGCAGGTAGGCTTTCCAAGAAGTGTAATATTCCATCATACTTGTAAATCTCTCAAATATTCGCTGACCTTCACAGAGATTTATCCAGCATGTTTTCTCAGAAATATCGCCATGACATCACTCATGTCTCCTCTTGAAAAAAAAAAAGAATCCTAACCGCTGATTGAAACACCTGTTTACCAACCATGTATTTGCACAAAAAAAATTTGCCAACCATTTAAAGCTGCAAAGTGTTCTTTCCCATACTCTTACCTCGTGTTTACACTGGTTGTTGCCTCAGGTTAATGGACTGGAAGTCACAGTCTACCATCTGGCGTTTATTAAAAGCAGCAGCAGTGTGGACACAGCAGAATGAAGAAAGATTATTTATGTAATCTCTGTACTGATACTCACCTGGCCTCTCGGATCCAAAACCGGGTTTGTTCCTTTGTTTTGTTTTTGTTTTTTATGTGGTTGTTTTGTTTGTTTGGGGGTGGTGGTTTCAAAGTCGAGCCATGAAATAATCCCACACGAAGCTCTCGCAACTCGACAAAAATGTCGACTGAAAAGTTTCAGCTCGGATTAAACAAACATTCAGCCGTGTGGAGGTGAAAGCGCAGTGACGGGAGACGCGCTCAGTCATCTGCTGTTGGCTGCTGCTAGGCAGGACTACACGCCGCTTCCTAATCTTTGGACAAGGCAACAGCGCCCCCTGTCGGTGGCTTATACAGATGGTAATTCATAGGATCCTGATTGTGCTACATCTGCACCTGAGATATTCAAAATGTAGAAATCCAGGTGTCCACGTCCACGTTTCAAAATGATCCTGCACTTGCCATAAATATATTTTCAGTATGAAGTGCGGTTTTGTTTTGGTTTTTGTAATCTTGATAAATAAAAAATACAAATATTTTTCATTAGTCAGAAATAGGTTTTTTTTTCCCCTTTAATTTTGTCTCCTGATTGTCAATACCCAGAGAAGTTTATATATATATATATATATATATATATATATATATGGTAAATGGCCTGTATTTATATAGCGCTTTTACTAGTCCCTAAGGACCCCAAAGCGCTTTACATATCCAGTCATCCACCCATTCACACACACATTCACACACTGGTGATGGCAAGCTACATTGTAGCCACAGCCACCCTGGGGCGCACTGACAGAGGCGAGGCTGCCGGACACTGGCGCCACCGGGCCCTCTGACCACCACCAGTAGGCAACGGGTGAAGTGTCTTGCCCAAGGACACAACATATATATATATATATATATATATATATATATATATATATATATATATATATATATATATATATATATATATATATATATATATATATCCAAGACATACCTGAAGCACTGGTAAGCAAATCAACTAATTTTACTTACTTATCTAGCTCAGTGGTGTCAAATTTAATTCATGGACTTCTCAGAGCTTCATCTACTGACTTGACCAATAAAGCAACTGCATAATAATCTAAAAATGAATAAACCAAATAAACATTTTTAAAATTCTTCCCATTTCTTCTAGTATAGGTTTTAGCACATTCTGAAAACATTTACATTCCATAAAGCATCTTGCAGATGAACAGTCTGAGATGATGAAGAAAATTACATGCCATTCCAACAAAAGGCCTCAGGGTTTTTTGTTTTTTTTTCGCATTAAAGAAATGCTGTTATTGTAGATAAAGAGAGCTGTTAGCTGGACTCCTCGGGTTTTAACCACAATCAAGGAAATAAATGTCTAAAGTTACAGATACAGTACTAGCAGTCTTTTACCCGGACTTTGCTCCATAAATAAAAACAAACAGAACAGTGGATGTACTGAAACACAAGCAGGAAATTTTCAGTGATATAATCAAATATTTGCTGGAAAAAACACCTAATTTTTTATTTATTTTTTTGGTTTATCTCTGGCAGGCCATGGGAAATATCTTAGACGTCTATAAAATGAACACTTCAGACTAATTTTCAGACTTTTCATCTGGTGGCTACATGGGTCTGTTCTGGCGCTTTGGCCACATATTTGAGATCCCTGGTCTAGATGTATGATTTAATTCATTTGTTTGTTACAACCTTACGCTGCATGTCATGAAAGCTCATTCTTGCATAAAGTAATAAACGCCAGAAACATTCAGTAGCAAAGTAAGTTGAAATAAGCAATTTGAGCACTGTTTTATTAGTAGAAAGCATATATATAATACTTTCACACAATGCTTTTTCACTATTTACATTAAAAAAATTAAAGTTGTATTTTGTATCTGTGTTTTAGACTGAATGTGCACAAAACCTGAAAAATTGTGAAGAAATGTTTAACTGTCCATGCACTTTGTTGAGCCATACACTGTATATATATAGTATTAAACCAAGTATTTAACAAAGGATTTAGATTTATTTTGGCATTTTGCAAAGATACAAAGAGTGAAAAGATTGGCCACTTTTTCTTTTCATTACAAGTTTAAGGAAACAAATCTACATTATAGGAGGTTGTAACAACATAGTCACATAAGGGGAGTCACAAGTTAACAAATTTCCTGTCATACCACGTAGAAGATGTCTGTTAGATAACAATAAGAACTTCAATTTATAGCATGCTTTAATTATTTTTCCCACGGTCACAAAGTTTAAAATAAGCAGCTTTTGGAGGCCTCTAAGGTCTGACCTTCCAGTGAATCTAACTTTGAATATTCAAGCTTTCCTCACTTTTCCTTATACTGTAGCTTCCTGTAGCTTTTGTTTCCCCAGTCTGTTCACTTGTTAAAGGTTACAGTATTGTACAATGGCTCACTTGTACATTCAATAGTGTAGAAGACTCTGGCAAGTAACATCAAATTAAAAGATAACACACCACAAATATCCTGAAACGAGCCCAGCAGCTATTCCTCAGCCACCTTCCCAGTGATCCTGTAGACCTCTGTCGGCCCCTGCTCTCCACAGGTCAGCTGTGTCTCTTGGCGCTCGGGCTTGTCCGTCATATCTGCAACATAATCTCAGATAAACACCTCCAGCATATTTACAAAGCAAATATCTCTCGCCATCGGTTCGCTAAACTGGATTCTGACCAAACAACAGAACTGTTACGCACCTGTGTGTTGAGTGTCTCCTAACTTCTTCCTGTTGTGCTTGTGTGAGGGGGCATAGAGGAAGATAATGGTAAAAACGTACAGGTTCCACATGCCATAGATTCCTGTAAGAAAAGCACTGTGGACCTGGAGAGTGTAGTCTCCCCAGTGCCAATGACCTTCGCTGACCTATTTGAAAAAATAAGAATATTTGAAATAATTTTTAAGAAACCCAAACATGTCCAAATAACAAATCATAAACATATTTTAAAGAAGAACAAGCTGCAATTAAAACTGCTGCTCCTTAGAAGGCTAAAACTTACTTGATTTAAGATGAAGAAGATGATGGTGAGAGCAGCACATGTGAGTGTTGCCAGCATTAAAAATTTAAACCTGAAAATAATACCCTGGGGGGAAAGCACACCTACAGTCAGTAAAGTAAGTAGGATTTCTGCATAATCTAGTGAATGAAAAGCTTTTTCTTTTTGTCAAATTCACTACTTTTTCTTATGTGATTTTGATATAAAATTAAACCTTATAGCGCAGTCTCCGAGTCTCTGGCATTGTAGGAAGCTGTTGCAATTTCCCACTAATGGTTCTGAACACGCAGTGCACCATGCGACACAGGGAGAAGAAATAAAGGCAAACAGAAATCCCTGCCACAATAATGAAGGTAATATGTGGTTTCAGATAAGAAAAAAATCTTGGATGTTAATGGTAGCCTGACTGCTGAATTACTTTTTATAATAAAGAATAGATATTTGAAGGATACTGCAAACTTACTCCTGGATTCTGACGCCCACACACTGTAGAATGGATTGCTCAAACGAACCCCCCTTCGGTAAGAGAGAAAACAACTTACTTTTTTTATTAAATCCACACCAATAACACAAAAAATGAAAAACATTTACCTTTCACTCAGGTCAAATATGAGAAGAACAGAAGATCCAAACACCACAAGCCCAACTTGCCACCAATAAGCTGAGAGGAGATTCCTCTGACGTTGGTCCTGGTGATTTAATGAATGAAAGAATAAGTAACAACTGGCAGGAAGGTGCAGAGAAATGTGCAAGCAGCAAAGAAAGACCTGCTAACCATGAGGTGTTCACCACAGAAGATGATCCAGAAACAGAAGAGTACAGAGTATAAGGCGCACTGCTGGGCATCTTCAAACAGCAGCATCCATGTCCACTCAAAGCCCATAGACAGCCACTCCACCGGCATGTCCAGGAAGGCCATTGAGAGGCCCAGAGCAAAAATCACCCTGAGCAGGACGAATACATCAGTGAAAGAAACACTTACATCCACTCTAAAAGACAAATAACTCCTTCTGCTCTATTGCAAATGGAGAAATGACCTAGCTCTAGGCAATCATGCACTTAGATCAAACACTTTTCATTTCCTCTGCTTGGAAATGCTACACAAAAGTATGTTGGACTTCTGAAAAACAAGCTCTTAAAAGTATGCCAGAAGGTTTACTTGCAGTTTTAAGTTCTCATTGAGTATAAAAGAGCCAGGAGCTCCTTACAAGTAGCTGTATTGTATAACTTCACTCTACCTTTTAAATAAGATGATTTTGTTTCAGTCTGCAATAAAATCTCAATAAAATCAGTCCGCAGAGGCAGCAATCGCAACCTAAAGTGCTCAAAATTAAATATTCTTATTCTTATTAGTGGTAGTAGGAGCAGCAGTAGTAATATTATTATTATTATTATTATTATTATTATTACATTGTTTTTTATCATTTGAGAAATTATTAAAATTCAACTCAGTATTCTGACATAAAATTCATAAATATACTTAAATGTTAAAATGTCACTCTTAATCTCTCTTTCCACATGCAGGCTAGCCAAAACATACTTTTCCAAAAGGACCGGAGGTCTCGCCAAGAGCCGAATCCTGTACCAGTACCAAACTGTAGCCACTGATATCCAGGGACTGAACACAGTCTTCATGCTGATCCACACTTTGGTGAAGCCTCCATTCTGGTGGATGCCCTGAGGAAGAGGAGGGACATCAGATGTCAGAGTGCCAAATTTTTAGCTTTGGAGATTAATTCAAACACAACATGCCGTATAACAGAAGTTAACATGTAGAAATTATACTCACCACTACATGGATGTCCTTTATTTCCCCGATGCCAACGTTCATTGTGTCATTCACTGGCAAACGCAGGTTCATTAAAAAATATTTGTGGGCTACACTTCCCAGCTCCATGAATGGTATTGGGTCACAGTGATAAAAGCGCCCTTCGTTTTCATACGTCTGAAAAAAACACTGGGTTTTTCCTCACTAAGCAGAGAAAAGTGTAACTATTTCTCATTTCTGTGTATAACATGAAGTCATGCAGGTTTACCTTGGATACTGCAAATGTGCATCTGAGTGGCCTTTGCTCCACCGAGTGAAATTTTGTGGTCCACTCAGACGTCATGTCGTCCCTGTACGCCAGACGGGCATCGATAGTGATGACCACATCATCTTCTACACAGGCAGGAAAATTGCTCATTTTATTAGAAACCCACTGTAACTAGGAAACTACGCTATTTACATTTCTGACAAAGACAAGGCACATGTCTTACCAATCTGATTTATCATTTTGAATGCAATGTCAAACTGCAGAACAGCCAGCATGTATTGAAACCACGGACTCATTTCAGTGTTGGGTAGGGGTACATGCACAGCAAAAACAATGTCGTTGGCATCGAGTGTTTTTGCCAGAGGGTCGTCAAAACTGTGGACCTGCTGGCATCGATTTGAGCCCCATGGCATGAGCCAAGCACGTGTCCTGTGGAAATTGATGCATTTGGTGGCCAAGTAGCTGATTGCAGTGGTAGGACTGGGAGCTATCATAAAGGAAATCAGATATATATTATGAAAAAAGACAGACTAAAGCTTAATCATTAAGAGCATTGGGAAATTTTGTTTTTCAGAGCGCTTCCAACACAAAAAATAATGTTAATTAGACTTCATTTTCCTAAAATTGAAATCATTGAGGGCTATCCTGCATTTACAATCAAGCTGAGTAGCTCAAAAGCACACAAACAATAAAAAAAATATACAGTAGGTGCAAAGAAACTCCATGCAAAAACTATAAATATAATTAAATATGGAAACTCTACAAGATAAAAGATGCAAAACTGCTCACCCAGGTGTAGAAACAAGCTAAACTGCTTGATCAAGCAATCAAGAATTTAAATTAAATAAATGTTTAGTTTTTAGAATACATAGAAAATAGAAAACAGTGAGGAAATAATTGAGAACATTAAAGGAATGTCGCCAGCTTTCATTGGCTGGCTGAGTAGAATCTGCAGTGCAGTAACATCTAAATGCACATAACAAAGATTGAATAAGATAAATTACTCCAAATAATTATTAGAAAACATTATTATTTGCAAATAAATGGAAAAATATGTTTTAAAAAAATCATCTACTTACATATCAATGCTCCAACCAAGATGGAAAATATTTGGAATAATAAAATGAAGAAAACAAATAAAACCAACTTTTTAGTGCTCATCTTCTCTATGATCGCTCCTGCCATTTGTAAAAAATATTTTGGGTAAAAAAATATAAAAAGAAAGTGTTGTCCAGACAAGCCAAGTGCTCCACTGAAGCTCATCTACCTGCTCACACACATCTGACTCTCATATGGGATACGCCAGACATTAGGCTCAAACAGAGCATGTGCAGAAGGGACAGGAGGTGGAATCATTAGGCATTAAAAAGATCAGAGAACACTGGTCTATAAAACATGATTCCTTTATTGCTTAAAGAATACAACTTTGTAGTATAGGCAAGTGAATGTGTATCACAACTAGGTTACTTATCTTTACACTGAGGATTGACCACAGTCACAATGCAAATGTTTGATACTGCACCCAAGGAAAAGGGAAATAACAAATCTGGCCTCGATATCAAAGCGTCTTACAAAGTTATAGGTTAATAATATTTAACATTATTCACACTGATCTGGAGCCAGCAATGAGAATCACAGTAGCACCTACACCTTAAAAAGAAAACAAAACACGAACTCTGGGCTGTTAGTCTATCTTTGGTTCTATCAGACAAAAATATTCAGTTTTTCAAAGGTGCAGCTAAGAACCAATACTGTGTGTAGTTCAAGGTAGAAAGGAAACAACATAATGTTTCTGAATAAGCTAAAACAAAAATGTATTTTTCCATTATCTAATAGTACAATTTCAATATTGACGCCCCCTCAACTCTTCCACTGTCGAACAAATAACTCCACAGAGGGGTAAAGAAAACCCTTTTTGACAAAATGGCAAAGACAAGAGAAGAGGAATTAGATGCTCTGGAGTCGTCAGGAGCGATTCGCCTACACCACTGATTGCTATCTAGCACTATGGTTGACATAAACAAGCTAGTTGGTGCAGTACCTGAAAGAGCAAACACCTGCTGCACCATTACCAAACTTCAGTGAAATGTGCCTTCAGTGCATCCACAGTACATCCAGAAATCTACAAATTACTCACAACATAACATCAAGACATAATTAAACGGAAGTAACTTAAAAAGGGGGGGCGGGGGGATAATCCAAATTTTATTAACAGCTTTTCAAACCAAACAAATTTCAGGTTCTGGTATCATCATGTTGACATCCCCCTCCAACTCCATCTCCACTGTCGATACCAAATGTGCATTTTCCTTGTGTCACTGATGTGCACCAGCGGTCAAACACATCTCAAGTCTCTGTCAACAACAGCACTGGGAGGTTTGCCCGCCAACACTGTCCCAGGAAGGGATTCGGACAAGCTGAACGGTATCCTGGGATCATATGTCATCCTCTTCGTCTTCATCCTGAGAGGAACCGGCCTGTTGGGCAGCAGTGGCAGATGCTGCCGCCATCTGTGCCTGCTGGGCGGCCTGCTGCATCTGCAACCATTCCTGCTGAGCGAGTTCTGCCTGCTGCTGTCGCGCCTTCACAAACACATGAGAGGCATGAAACAGGCGAAGGTGAATGAGGATTATATCAGGCAATTAGAGAAGCTCATGGTGGTGATATCTGATGTCTAATTAGAACTTGAATATTTTAAGACACATTCGTTTTATATGTCACTATAGCACTGAACATTGAAAAAAATGAAAATAAAGTTTCTGCAACATATTACTATCGCTGAATTATACTTGCTTATACTTGTTTCTAGAAAGGGATTGAGTTAATAATTAGCAAAGTACTGCTGAAAGTTAACTAAATGGATCTGTCATGCATTACTGAACAGTATAGTGCAAATAATGTGCCTCAAGTGGTTATGTGTAACAGCCACTCAGCACACAGATGAGTTAAATCGGACATGGCTTTGTTGTATTTCTCCCTAAAGGTTTACTCATTTCCTAAGGAACTTAGCCCAAAACAAAAGACCAATCACAAAAGACCTACTTCAGAAAGACTCAGATCTCTACATAATGTGAAGTTCTGGTCCAATAATTTTGTTTATCATAACATTTCTGAGCAATCATAGTTGTGCTGGTTTGTTTAATTATTTTTTAGAACACAGTGTGGCAGCAATAAATTCACATTTTCAATTCCACTGTTTTCGCGGACTCTGAAAGCAGCACAGAATGATTTCCTCTAGTCAGAACTTCAAAAACAGCTATGCTCAGTTCAGTGGCTGTTGGAAGCACCTGGACATTTTCTAACAGCTGCTTTTTATCATTTTATTATGTCTTTGCTGTTTTTAAACCTGATTTTTAAATGCCCCTCAGAGTTAGACTAAATGACCTGGTGTGGAAGTCAGTTCCCTGAGCTGAATTATGTGGATTTGTACTGTTTCTTGTGTCTCCTCTCTCAAAATCATACCTTTGCAAACAATTCCTGTTGTTGTCTGAGGAGCTCTTCTTCAGGGATGCCCAGGTTCTCCAGTCTCGAGCTGGCCTTCCTCCTCTTCAGAGCAACAGTTTTACACTCCTGCAGGACGTCTTTCACCTCCGTGATGTACGATGCGAAACCGAGGCTCTCGAGCGCTGCGGTGCGAAAGCAAGAGGCGAAAGTGTTTCAATCACTCTCTGTGGTTTAAGGCTCATTACATGGTGCTGCACACACATACACACACCTTTCAGGGTATAGGGAAAACAAAGCTGGACTCACCGTTGATGACATGCTCTGGGGAAATGGTTTTCTTCTCCGACTTGTTGCATATATCATTGGCTTCTGAGGATATGAGGTGGATGAACTCTGTGCAGCAGTTAACAACAAGCTCCCTGGCATCGTTGGCCACCCGTACATTGGGGAGAGTTTCTTTAATCATTTTGTTGATAGCTGCTCTCGGGATGGTGAGGTCGTCGTCATTTCCAGAGGAAGAAGCCATCGTGGCAGTCGACGGGACAGAAACCAGGGAAAAAAGAAAGAGAAACTCCGATACTCGACGGAAGGAAACTGTTACGAGGCCTTCTCGGGTCGGCAGAATTAAAATATAACGGTCAGGTCAAGACAACGTCAACGCAGAGTTAAATGTCATATGGGAGAGTGACGTTCCTCCAAGTTAGCCGGCTAGCTTAGCTAGTAGCTAATAGTTGAAACAATTTCCGCAGAGTGGAGCCTTTGTGCGGAACGTGGTAGAAAAGAAACCGTTAGAAAACGCTAAAGCACATACACCATAAAAGAAGACAAAACGTCAATACTGTGTGGAAAGTGCTTAGCTAGCTAGCAGCCAGGCTAGCTAGTAGCTGTGGTCCCTGTCGCCAGAAAGCCGCCGCAACGCAAAAGACAAGTGAAAGCGGAGAGCATGGCTACCGCTAGGCTAACAATGAAGTGCCTCCCGCATGGCTAAACAGTTAGCTGCATAGACACAGAAACGGGACACACGTGCCACAACACTGCCTGTTGTTCTACCCTGCATCGAGAGATGATTTGGACATTTTAGATAAGCAGAAACATGGTATCGATTCGTTTATACGTTTGAAATGTGGGCAACATTAGCTTAATTCAGTCCGGATGCAACGTCAAACAAAGAGCCGGATACCGTTCTTCTTCTTTGGTGTTTAAAGCCTGTCTGAATCGCATTGCTGTGTCCTTGTGGTATTTGTCGTCCATTACTGCCCTTAGAAGATATGTTTGGAGAATTAATACAGATGGTGGAAAAACATCGAGATCAAAACAAATAAACTGAATATGTACTTTTTTACATTATCTATATATTTTGATGGTAGCTAATATTTCGTATACAGTCAGAGGACCGAATCCCATATGCACCTCACATCCAAAACATAAAAGATGAGGCCAATCCATAGCTGATTGTGTGAGTTTTATATCCAGGTATGTTTTTACTACATTATCTTTAAAAAAAAATGAAGCTGTTGCCAATCAGATGCTTTCCAGATGGTCTTGTTGTACCCATCTCCCGAATTTCACTTTTTTGTTTATTTTTCATATTCACCATTCCATAATACCTATTTCCATTGATCTTCAGTCCAGTTCAGCAATTTCTCCCTGTGTCCATAATTCCAGTGAAACCTCTTCTAATGAAGTTTCTGTTCGTGGATCAACTGATAGTCTTTGCTAGGGTTTTTTGTATTAAGGACATGATTTCCAAAGACTTTTCATTTGCTGTACATAGTTTTTCAGACCTTCCACTTCTTCTTTTGTCCTCCACTTGTCCAGTTTTCTCAACAACAACAAAAAAAGCACACAGTGCAATATGCCAGGTTTTCGCCTAATAGTTCAGTGGGATTTATATTGTTGGTGCAACAACACAAATTATGTGCTTTGGTGACAGGCTGCTAGTAACAAAGTGCCTAAAGACATCGTTTAGAATGGGTTCTTTGCTAAGCTGTCTGTTATGTGTTTACACAACACTGGTTCGTGTAGTGAACCAGTATCTTTGTACAGTACTGTATGTTACCCTCGTGTGGTAAACATAATTATCAAGAGCATCTCTTTTAACCCTGTTATCTCCTCCCCGGAAGGGTACGTCTGATAACGTGTCTACTAATGCTTTTTCATGTATATTTTTCAGCACAAGCACAGATCTTGCTGAAACAAATTTGAGCCGCAGTCATTTATGGCCCTATTTCTGCAATAATTATCTATTTTATTTTTGGACTTATCAGTGTTCAGCAGCATCCAGACTGGTTTCACAGATGTTTGAATTTCCTAATAATTGTTTACTGCCATCTAGTGTCCATCAAGAGAATACCAGCTTTTACTTTATTATTTTCTTTTTATATTCTAACATGATCAATTTTCTAACCAAAGCCTGTCAATATCCTACAAAAAATAAATAAATAAAAGTTTTCTCACATTAAAGTCCATGTGGCGCGAGGCTCAGAATTCAGCGGCTATATTCCAGATTAAGCCATGAGTAATTATGTTATGTAATCCAGCAGATTAAGATAAGATAACCTTTATTAGTCACACACAAGATTATGTAAGATATACATAATCTTCTGACACTGTAACAGAACCCATTAACAAAACAATGCTTTTAAAAAGACAAAAAGTTCATAAATTAGTCGTTATAACTCTGAACTACCTGATTTACTTTGATTTAATCTTGCTGTTCGCATAGCTTTGCTTGTTTCCCATATTACACAAGGCTCAAGGGCTTGTCAACTTAAGACAGTTATGCCACTTGAATGCACCAGGGTGTGGTTTAAACCTGCAAGAGCTTACTGCCACGTATGAAAAGAGACTGCATTGTCATGGCATTTCATAGCTTTATTTATTTCAGGGAGGTAACACTGCTAGACAATAACAGCCAAATATGCCCATGTCACAAAAATAACAAAGATATGACATGATTCAGTTGCTCTTCTCTAACTTAAAACTCTTTCGGCTTCTCCACTGCAAAAGCTTGATGAAGTTCAGGCTGGCCGTGAAGACCTTGTCGTGTTCAAACACCATTTTGTAAAACGTTTCAATCGGGAGGTCACCATTTGGGTCAGCGTACTTGAGTGTGGTCATAGGGGTATAGAGAGTGTTTGTCTGGTGCCGGAAAGGGGGATTGTCCATGATGAGGATCTTGAGGGTGTGCTATGAAGAAAGATCATTCATAATATAGTTTATTGCTCTTGTAGTGCATTAAAGGTTAAAGGTGAAGTATTTGCCAAATGATACCTCTGCCACGTCCTCAGGAGTCTGTCCGAGGGTTTCAAAGATCTGTTTGTAGTTCTTTAAGTAGACATTTGTGAACATGTCAGCAGTCACTTTGTCTGCTTTGCTGAGATCAATCTTTAGGCCCTCGTCATAAACCTTACGCTCAAACTCGGTTATCACTGGACCTGGCTCTATCAGGCTGATGCTGAGGAAGAAACAGAAGAGAAGAACATCAAAAAATCTCTTGAAATAGGAAACTGAAATTCAGTGCACAACTGTGAAAGGTAATTAAATATTACTTTCATTATACAGGAAACTTTAGAAACCACATTAATATTCAGTCATCATTTGATACTGTGTTAGAACATGCCTAAACATCACAGTGTGCTGTGGTTCAAATATTTTCCTCCTAATGGTGCAGAAAGTGCTAGGTGTTGTTGTTCAATATGACTTCACAAATATACCAGATGCAAGGGCTAGTTTTCAGGTAGTTACATTTTGGTTGCACTTTTTTTCTCTCACAAACATGCTAGTAAAAGATGAACAGGAATAAAAAATTATAGACCTAGCATCTTACTTTAGACCAAACCTCAGGGCTTGTATCGCTAGGCTTTCACAAAAGCCTTCCAGTGCAAACTTAGATGCTGCGTAGATATCGTTGAATAAAATCCCTGAAACAGGGAAAGAAGTTGTGAAGCAACTGTCTTAAAAAATGTTCTCATGATCAGCAGGTGAAGCAGCTCTTACCCTGAATCCCCATGACGCTGCTAATGACCACAATATGACCTTTTTTCCTTCTCTTCATGTCGGGCAGGATTTCCTTCATTAATCGCACAAGTCCAAAGAAGTTGGTGTCCATGACACTTTTCATCTCTTCAATAGACTGACACTCAATGGGTCCAATCAGACCCATCCCAGCATTACTTACTGTGAAATAAGGTCACACAGACACATATCATTTAAATTTCCACAGACAGTCGAAAAGCCAAATTAATACTGTTTCAAAGCAAATGGTAGGAGCTTACTGAGAATGTCTACCCTGCGCTCAGGCAGACTGTCCACGCAGGCTTTGATGGAAGCCTCGTCACATACGTCCAGCTGCTTGATCTCCAAGGTCCGGCCCAGGGTCCGACCTGCTGCCTCAACCAGAGGCTCAGCCTTACTCAGATTTCTCATGGTGGCATAGACTACAACAACAAAAACTCATCTGAAGCTGTTGTATTTTTATTAAATTTAGAACTGAAATTAAAATTTTACATTACATTTGAGAAACTATCACAAAAATTATCTCCACCAGGAGCAGCAAATGTGGATTTTTCTCAGATTTCAACTTTCAGGTGTTGCCTGTTACATCAGTACGACATGGTTACTAGTTACTCAGGGTAATCAACAGACCAGGAGGACCATTTCTTCCATAAAACATGTTTAAGATAAAAACTGTTGATGGTGAGCTGTATGGATTGTTTCTGGAACCAGAGTTAAAAAAAAAAAAAGAACTTGTCAATATTTTGTTTGTAGAAGAAACCCATCACATATTGATAATGTAAATAATGTGAATTTTATCAAGTTAATATCCTTCTAGTGAATGGTTTCAAACTGGTATCACATTTGCACAGTTAACTTTAATGAATAGTCTGCAAAGTATTAATAGTAGAAATTATTGAGCCAGACACAGCAGCCATGTAACGTTCAAGGAAAGTTCAAGTACATGTGAGATGGTAATATTTTAAAACATCCTACACACTTCCAAAAAATTCAAAAGGAAAACACATTTTTACACCATTATGTGCTAGTTTTTTTCACATAGTTCCTCTAATTTCTCTCATTTGAAGCATTTTCAATCACAATTTAAATACATTATATTTTTCTTTGATCCCTCCACACCTGACACAGAGTTTTGAAATGTAGTCAACAACCCCAGCTATCTTAGAAAAAGTCTGTTAAAAAGTTACCCATGAACCTCTTCTTCTCATCTTTTGCAATATGGACAGCCAATGCGAGGCCAATCCCAGAGGAGCAGCCGGTGATGAGTACCACCTTCTGGTTCATCGTGCCTGGTTAGTGCTTTTCTTACAGCTCCAGCAGTAGAGAATAAAACGGGAACAAAAGAGGAGAGGCAACAGACCACATGCGGGCACTTTTAAAGCCCCTTCCTTAATCAGAGGTTTACAACTCAGCAAAAAGCTGTGTGCACATGGTCTGAAGATTAGTATCATTCGTGGCATTCACATGGTGCTGTTACATGGTGAGGATTTAGGCTAATGATAAATCCAGTTGTAATATGAAGAAAATATCAGACCTATAAGCAAAGTGCATCATCTTATTTAAATAAAATAAAATACAATCAGACAATGGTGAAATATTTTATTTAAATTTGGAATTTCCCACAAATTGTTTTGCAACAAAGACAGCAAAAGGTAAGTTCTTTGTAAAAATATGGAGAAGTTAATTTGTGGTTTTTAAAAGAATCTATTTAAAACACAGTTTTCAAAATAATTTTGAGTAAATTGTAAGACCACACTTAATCTAGACAATGTAGTGGGTTGGGTTTTTTTTTAAAAGTAGATGTAAAGTAGATGAAAAAAAACATTCATTGCTGTAGCAAATAAAACTTTCTCAACATTGTATTATTTTATTTTTTTTTACTGTGGGCTGTGAATTATTAAATTCGGTTTTTTAAATATGTACCCTACTGCTCAAAGTTTTGAGATAAAAAATAATTTTTGAAAATTAAAGTCAAGTTGATGAGAAATGCTATTAATATTTAACATGAACATTGGTTTTTTTTATATCTATGCTGACACACACACAGGCCCGTTTTCACCAACTGCCATTCATCTGTTGTAATAGCACGCTGAGTCACCTAAAGCAAGTCTATCCCATTAAATTCATTAATCATTCAATTACAATCATCTCAGCACATCTAAAGTTTGTGAAACTGAGTCAGTGAGTTTGGTTATAGTCTCAAGAAAACAAAACAAAAAAATAACGTGTACTGCTTTTACAAAACAGGAATAAGTGGCTCTGACTGAAAACTAGAGAGCACAACTGAGTAGGACAGCTAAATCAGAAACCTTTTGGTTCCAAAGCAGACACCTCACAGGTCCTTAAATGACAGATTCATTAAATGATATCTCCAAGAGCCAAATTTTGTTGGTTTGTCATGAGAATACCTAAAGCTGTTGTATGAAAATTTCAGTTATCTGGTCATTTTCTCCTATAGCCTCAAACAGCCTTCATTTATTAGAAAAACTTTAAGATGATACATTTTCTTTGGGTTACACATGTTGCTGGAACACAGCACTGACAGCTGCTGAAAAGAGCCTGAATGCACTTATGTAGATATTGCCTTAAATTAATTATTACTTCTCTTCTATAACATTTATGAACATTGTAATGTTATTTTGTGTAAAAGCCAATGTACTTTTCTTTTCTTAAATAGTAGCTTGACTATATATATATATATTTTTTTTTTTTACTCTGAAAAAATGGGTTGGAAATCGGATGGGTTACGTTTTAACCTGCACCACAGCTTCAAGCACATATTTGCATCTGCACTTTACCTGCAGAGAAGTTCCATCTTAGGTGCCAATTTATGCTTCAAGGTCAACAAAAAATGGCAAACATCAAAACTATCCAGATTTTTCAGAGATGCTTAAAATATGCGTTTATTCCAATTTAATTCTACTGGGCATAAAGATTTTGGGACCACATCTTTGGGTCCCAAGCTTGGAACCATCCGGTGAAGGACGGGATCTCTTCCCCCTGCTTAAGGATGGTGATGGGGGTACCACGGCGGCCAGAGGGGTCTGAATCCACATATTGTTTGGCTGAAAGGAAAGCAGGATGTATTTGTGAACTGAGGTCTCTTCTGTACAGTAGGCTTAAAGGGCCATTCACTATAACCACATTCAAATTGGAGCTAAAATTATAGGAAGAGTGGTAAATTTAGAAATGAATGTAAAATAATATTATTTAATATTCTTTAAAATTATTCAGTCATAAATTTGCAAGATTAAAATCTTAAATGTCCAGCAAAAATATTTTATTCTCTGAGAGTAAATCAACAAATTTACAAACAACATAATATGAGAAAAAACAGTCTTAAATTTCTGAGCTTATAGTCAAATTTTTGAGAAAATAAATTTGTAAATTAATAATCTCAAATATTAATCTAAAGAAATTGTTTTTAGGTAAATTTGGTCATTTCCTTACTCATAAATTTACAATAGTTATCTCAAATAAAATATATTTGCTATCAGAATTAATATCTATAATTCATGCCTTATTTTCTGGGAAAATGATTCCCTCTATATATGTTTTTATTCTCTCTGAATTGACCCCGTTGCTGTATTTCTGTAATTCCTTCTCATGTCTAATAGTTTTCTCTTACCCATCTTAGGTGATTCAAGTTTCTCCGTTTCATTTGCTTCGTTTCCAATCCAAACAAAGATCTGATGGGAACAGTAATCAAAGAGCTCAAGGATCAAAAGGAGGAAAACATCAACTAGCTACAACTCGAGTCTTTCATCAAAAGTGCTTTTATACCTGATCCCATGTGTCCAGAATCATGACATCATCAGTTGCCAGATCGATCTGTGAGAAGTCCCCGGGAACTTCCTCAACCTGAAAATTGATCAGCACACAATTACAAAGTGGCCATTTAAAAATTGTTAAACTAGTTGGTAAGAAAACAATATAACTGTTTATATAAATATAACTACTTACATTTAAAAAATCTGATTGATGAACACTTGAATACTCACTGTTAGCCTGCCAGTTTTGTTTGAACATCCAAACAGTCGTGGTTGTCGGACCACTCCCTGAAGGGCCTTGGACGTCTGGTATTCTTTCTTACCACCCAGAGCAGCCCAGAAAACAGCTGGAAACAAGGAGAAAAGGACCGTTTTCTACTGGGGACATCTCACAAATACTACTTTGTGGAAATCAAAGCTCTTTACCTGGCTCCTGTGTCTCCTCCACCCCAGTAGCAGTTCCTCCAAGGAGGCTGGCAACATAGTTAGCTGCAGCCATCTCATCTGAACTTGCACCCTTTCCCTTCCACAGGAAAAGGCAATCAGGAGTCTTCAGCACAAACACATCATTGGTGTTCAGAGAGGATGCAGTGGGCTCCACCTGTGTGGGTGTGACAGAAAGATAGGGAGGAGTGGTGGCATCTGTTCATTATAAAGAACCAGTTTATTAACATTCGGTGTAATAAATGAGGCTGACCTCAACAGCTCGTGTGGTATTGTTGCCGCTCTTGCGGATATGAAAGAGCCGTGTGCTGCTTGGCTTAGTCTCGCCACACTTGCGGGATGTCCCACCCTGATGGATGACCATGGGCTTGTCCTTAAACAAGCTCACAAGATGGGGGGGTTCTTTACCTTGAGTGACCCGAACCTGCGGAGATACAGCCACACAGTCATTAAAATTGATGAGGAGACTGATCCCAGACTTACCTCTAAGTACAGCTGGGAGCTGGTTAATAGGAGCTCAGGGTAAAGACTGAAAACAGGGGACAGCAGTTCCTCTGTATGAAGGTTAAAAACATCAACCTACCTCTTCTTCTCCAGTTTGTATACTAAGCTAACAGCTGCAAGATGCCAAGGAGGTCATGTTTTTGGTAGTGTCTGCATGCATGTCATCGTGTCAGTTTGTAAACACAATAGCTCAAACATTTTTGAATGAATTCTGATAACATTTTGTAGGTGTGTTGAGTGGGGTCATGTTAACACTCCATTAAAATCTGGTTTAAATCCACCAAAGTCTTCAAGGTCAACTTAATGATTTGTTGGTTGAAAATGGAAAAAAAGTCTGTTAATGTGAATGATTTTGCAAGTGTGTTGTGTATTTTATTGCTTCTTGTTCATAATATAAAAGATGGACCTGAGAGTTGCATCATTCCTTTCACTAACTGTTGCCAGGTACTTTTATTTCTTAACATTTTAACTCTTACTTGAAATCTGGAAAAATCTTACCTGTGTTGCTACTCCATTCATGGAATCATCCAGCTTGACGGTGAGGAAGGCCGAAGCAGTCAGTTCATCCTGAGTGCATTTCTGCCCTTGCCTACAGCAAGCAAAATTAAGCACAATTAAATATGATATTCACAATTAAGGCATAAAAGTAATGTTTCAAAAACTCTTGATTCTCTCAGCACCCTCACACAGCTTACAAAAACACTAAATACATAAACTGACTACCCACAATTATATTTTATTATTTTACCACAAGTTTAAGAAATCATTAATGTTGTTGGTTTTTTTTTTAATCACAATGTCATGAGATTTCAGCAGTACTATAACTGGTAACTGTTTTCATTCTGTGGCATCATCATATCAGACAGACAGAATGGATGTGATGAAATTTGTTACATTTGCATTCCACTCTCAGATTATATTAATATTGGCACTCATTTAATTCTAGAAACATTAAAACTGCTTTAGGCTGATTCAGAAGGGGTCGGCATAGCAACCTCAAAGGGGATTGTGTCTCCTTCCAGGATTTTAGAATCATTAATGGGTCAATGTGTATAAACCCTGCCTAACATGCCTGCAACTGAACAATCCCACCAGCTTTGATCACTTTCATTTATTGGTTCATCTACAAATTCTGCATCATATTAAAGAGTGCTTGAAGATAAAGCAAAATTTCTCTATATCAAACCCAAACCCTTCATGAATAAAAATCTTGTTACAAAGACCAGTATGCTCTACAACTCAGTGGCTTTACTTCTGTGTGTGTTGTGTCACAAGTTCATATCATGCTTACATTTTTCATTCACCTAAACAGAGAAAGTGAGTACCAAGGCAGGAATCTTTGCCTTGTACCCCTTAAAAGAACAATTCTGCCACATTGAGCATGTTTTACGCACCAGGTGTAAATGATGTGCTTCTCTCTGCTTCCACTGTTGTAAGAGTACAGCACCAAGTAACAGTCACCTCCAAAGAACTGTCCATAGGTGGATTTGTCCACTGCTACCTTATCGCCTCCTTCCACACGCCAAATCTGCAGACATCCACCAATGTTGCATTTACTTATTAATTTTTAAAATAAATAAAACACTGTCAAGCTGGTTACTGTACCTGAACTTTCCCAGAGCCATCATCAACCACGCCATACTGGGCAGCCATGGCGGGGTTGTTGTGGAGATTGGATGGATCGAAGGGAATCTGCTCCACCTTGGCAATACGACCAACTGTGTGGGTCTGCCCTGGGCCTGTGATATTCCCTTCAAACCATTTGAAGAAGAACTGCTTAAACATGGTGGGCTCACTCCCTGCTGGCACTATCAGGACCTGCACATGACATAATAAACAACGAAAAACACGTTAAGTCATAAACACAATGAGACAGCAGAAGGATGAAGTTCTGGCAGCAGATGATCACTACATGCTAACATTACCTGAGTTTTACTGGAGTAATTTTTGTCTGCGATAAACTTGTCAGCAGCAGCCTTCGCTGCTTTGCGCTCCTCTTTGCTTGCTTTCTGTCCTGCAGATTAAAGTTTGGTACAGAGATCAGAGAGGTTAAACTGGTCAAATCAAAGTCAATGACTCATGTATGTTTAACAGTAGAAACCATCAAATGGTTCATTATGATTCTTTTAAAAATTGTGTAACTCTGTTAAAATAAATCCACATCATTTCATATTTCATGATTTTTTTTTTTCCTATAAAAGGCTTGTTTATCAAACAGGAAATTTGGGGGTCTGTAGGAAAAAGCTTTATGACCACATATACCTAGAACCACATATTTCCATATGAAAGCTGCTCAGTGACAGAGGGGGTATAGCTCAGTGGTAGAGCGTTTGACTGCAGATCAACAGGTCCCCAGTTCAAATCTGGGTGCTCCCTGTTCATTTAAAAGTCATTATTGCAATATGACAACTTTGAGTGTTATCCGTTTATAGTAATTAATATATTCAAAATTTATGTTTTTTGTAGACAACTATGAGGTCAGTCATGAAATATCACCAATGAGTTGTTTGATCTGTTTCACAGTGAGCTCAAATTCAGTTTTAGCGTTTCCTAATAACAGTCTTATTCTATAATTATTTGTTGCACCTTTTTGTTTATTAGTTTATTCAAATACACATTTTATCTGTACAATCCATACTGATCTGCATGTAAAAATTTATATTAATTATATTTCTAATTTGATGACAACTAATCTTCAAAAAAAGGGAAAATTTTCTTTCCCAGTATTGCTGTTGCAGGATGGGGTCAAACTGACACCCACTGACAGTACTTGGGGTTTAAAATTCTTCTAGGTTCTAGCGTTAAACAAAGAGTTTAACGCTAAAGAGAGTTAGTAACAACTTACTCAAATGAGCAGAGACTTGATTAATATAGTAGATGAGAAGTTGTAGAAATAAACAGATGTAAAAGCTTAATACCTTTCCAGACAAATATATTATTATTCAATCCATTGTCCAAGATGTAGCAATCATTCTGGTTGAGCATATCTTGTTTGAATGGGTTTTTATCAGCCACCAAAGATGTCTTCATGGCACCAGCAGCATCAGAAATCTAGACAGCAGAGAGATCAGAGCATCTGTATTTGTCATCTGAATGTCTTATTTACAAGGATCATGTCAAGGGACCATACGCCACGGTTGAAAGTCTGACAGAGTCTTAAATAATCTCTCATATTTTCATCTAAACCTTGAAATGATCCCATAGTGTTAAATTACAGAAGCCTATACACAATCCACACAGGAAGGAATGAAGAAAATCAAACATTTAAGTTTTTCCTCTATTGTTAGCTAGATCAGATTCATCTGAAGCACATGGTATAGTGGCATTAACTATGCTTGACTGCCTTGTGTACAAAGCAATACACAACGCAGGTAGGATTTCCACTGAAGCAGCATTCAGATAAAACTGTATTACAAAGAACAGATGAAACGTTTTAATTGATTCATTAGAGGCGTGTTGAGGGAAATCACCTTGCAGCCACTGCACCTCTTTTCAGCACAGTGAAATCAAACTCAGCATCAACTCTGCACTTGAATGAGGGCTTCAGTTTTAATGGGCTTTTCCATGACAATAAGAAGAATCTGTGGAAATTGTAGCATCAACCACAATCGCGCAGACTACAGGTAAGAGAGAATGCAATCAGCAAAAGTCTTGCCAGCAGAAGGCTGTGCAGGGGAGATCTCAGTGCATGGATGGATAGCATCAGGGGTAATAAGAAACCCACCATCATTTATTAACCTATACTGTGCTAAACATTTAAGATGGGCTGAGATCTTTAAGAGCATTTCTTCCTCAATCACCTGATCTCAACTCCACTGGATGTATTTTGGGCACATGAAGACTGAGAAACCCCCGAGGCTCTTTAAAACACAATGGCAGGATAACATGAATAATCAGGTGTTACAAAGATTTATAGCGTCCATGGAGCTTGAGGGCTGCAAAACTGGAGCAAATCAAATTCGTGGACATTTTTTTTAGAAATAGAACTTCTGATTTAAGCTGTTCAGCCAACATGAAATTTTGCAATAGAAATGCCTTTTACTAGACTAAAAAGTAATACAAGTAGAAATTTTTTCACTGCTGCTCCTTGACTTTTTGGGCTTCTCTGTATGTGTGTATTTACCAGATAAAGTGACGCCTTGTTCCTGTTTGTCTTTTCAACATCTGTATCACTGCCTCCTGGTGCGAGATCAGGCTTGGGTCCAAGTACCTATAATGAATACAACATTGTACTTAACATCCTCTCTAGCCACCAAATGAGACAAATAACTTATTTGTTACAGTCACAATGATTCTAAACAAGGAGGAAGTCACTAAAACTTACCTTTGTCACAGCTTCTGGCTCTTTACCTTCATCAATTGTATGGACTTCACCGCGGCCATTTCGCTCATTATCACGAATATCTCGGGCCATCTGAGTGGTTTTGAGCTTCTCAAAGTGATTTGCTTCACTGCCAAACCAGCAGTAAATGTTCTATTAATTCACAGAGAAGATGCAAAGAAAAGAAGAAGTAAATAAGGTTGAGATGACAAAATGCAACATCTAAACTCTGTACGATCTCTGTAAAACATTTTAAATTGTAGATCACCTTTCCCAGATCAATGATGAAGGAGTCTCCTTTGTTAAAGCTTTGCCAGGACAGATCCTCCTCAGTTGCTCTGACTGGTCGACGACCTTTCAAGTGCAGCAGGCGTTTGACATCTACATCATTGGTTACCACATGTTTAAAGCCTGAGGCAACTCCACCTTTCTGTGTTAAAAAAAAATCTGAGTTATGCTCTGTGTAAGTGATCTAAGCGCATAAGTTATGTTTTTGGCAGCGTACCGTATAAAGTACCATATAAAGATTTAAAATATTGTGTCACATCTGACCCCTGACCTCTCCTGCAAGGCCAATAGATTGATAGGAAGCCAAAGTGATACTAATGCTAAATACAGCTTTTTAAATCTATTTCTTACTGACATTTTTCCCCTTCCTGGACCTCTGACCTGTTCTTCAAGGTCAAACTTTAATAAAAATGTATTTTATCTTTAAAACAGTACTTAAAATTCTACTATATTTGTACTGGCAAAAGTAAATGACACTGGTATACTGGGATCTAAATATCACATTATAGTTTCCATCCAAGTAGCATGTCTTCTTTGACCTGTGTCCTCACTTTTAAATTTTAGATCTGCCTTTCTTTCAAGTTGACTGAAAAGCATGTTATATCTTTAAAGAAAGTACTGTCAGTAGAAAGAAGATGACCTGCCTAGTTAGTTAGAAATAGACTGTAGTATAATATAATATAATAAGCTAAAGTTATTCATGTCCACTTATTTACAAATCAATAGCTTTTATCCATTACCCACTCCTGTATAATCTTTTAGTAATCAAGGTACCCTTAACTGATATACAAAATACAGCACAGTGAGCTGCTTATAGAGGAGGTCTGTGCTTTCGGAGTGCTTTTTATATGAACGTTTTAGAAAGCTGACACCGCTGTTATGTCTGTAGTTGCTCTAGTTGCAAGAATTCACTTCTTTAAAGTCAACATAATCTCTAAAGATCACGCCTACTCGTTTGTTTACACTGTGCACAAAATGTCAGCAAATCCTACCGCTGACTGGAAAAATACATAAATAAAAGGCAAGAGCAGGTATGGCAAACCTGACAGACAACTAGCTTTGTTTCTAGGAAGTCAGTTCCTAGAAACAGTCCAGCACATAAATACACAGTATGCTAAACATAAAAAAATATGTAGTCTTTGATTCTGAAAAGTGAAGCAAATGCAGGTGCTTTGAATTGTCATGATGATTGAAAACACAAGTTTCCGTGCCATTTTCATTCCAATAAGCACTGTTTTTATTCATATCTCAATAGTTTAAGTAGCACAATAGTTGGACCTTTTTTCGCTCTCTGTTTTTATTTTATATACTAGTCCTTTAGTTCTTAACACAGTTTCATAACCCAGTGCTAAGAGGCAGGAAAACTAGTTAGTAACCAGGATTTCCCCTCTTTGAATGAACAAGTGGTGTAAAAATGCAGGGAATGTTCTTTATTGAATTCCACCATCCATTTAGTTCTGGTCCTCTAGTTATCATACTTATACAGGATGATCATCAATATGCAATAAAGTAATAATTTCTTAAAAATAGTTCTAAACCCAGTATTACTTCTCGTGACAGCTTTGGCTATGGTAGATAGGGGTTTAGCTGCATAAACATGTGGCTGACAAATATGCACGAATGATATGAAGCAATCATGATAACATCGAGCATTATCTCAAACAGCTGTCTTCAGGTCGTAGCAGGTCGTAGCAATTACTAAGGCAGTTCTAATGCTGGAGATTGATCAGTGAGTCTAAGGACCCTGTTAAAACTGTGAACACATAAAAAAGAAGTAAATACAGAATTAAAAGATGGTGCCTTAATCATTTAAATGGTTTATGCTCATATATTACATTTCAAGGAAACCCAGGTGTTCACCAAACTTCTCAAACCTGAGGCTTATAGAATGTGTTCTTTAGAATGGACAGCATGACACCATAATATTCAACATAATATTTTAGGTCTCCCTGACTATCTAAATGTTTTTAGACTCAAATTCTCATAATATAAAGAAAGATTTCAGACTCTTGTATGTCGCCATGTTTTGCCTCTCCTTTTCCAGGAATTGTGAAAGGGAAAAATTCTTTTGGGCCAGTGTGTATCACATGATAAACAGAGAAGGTGTTATAACATGCCTCGAATCCTGCACACAGTGACTATACTCCTCTGCTTGTCCTGAAAAGACCTGCTCATGTCTAACAGGGGGAAAAAAACCCTGTTTAAAGGACAAATTCAAGGAAGAATGATCATTCCTTTTCCTATGACAAACAAGAGCAAGGTCCCAGTCAGACTAGTCGCTCATTTTGGAGTCGCGTGGGTGGTGAATTATGACTTTTTAGAACTGTTTCCTTCCCTGAAGCTGTAACAGTATATTTACAGAGTTGACAGACATCCAATAAACTGTCACAAAGTCACAGTCATGGTTTGGTAGCTTAGACTCACAACTTTTACCTTTCTGAGGCAAACAAATTCAAATGACTTATACCACCGTAAGTACGCATGCAAATTTCACCTTGTATTTGATGCCAGACTTGAAGTAGCCCAGGAAGGTGGTTGACTCTTGGTTTTGAAATTCATTGTACTGGATTGCAGCTCCTTGCAGGTGGTCATCCAGCTGAGTTATGAAAATGGCAGCTGCCCCACTCTCATCCTGGGAAGCTTCATCGCCTAAGATAAAAAGGATGGTAAATAAACAGTGTGGAAAATAAAACAGAACATTGACAGGGAGGGAATTTAGCTATTAGGTTGTCAGCAGAGAATCCAATACCAATCCATGAATGAACATTGTATGAGGGAGCCTTGGTGGTGTAAAGCAAGATGTAAGCATCTCCGGTGAAGAAGTCTCCATAGAGTGCAGGGGGAACAGGTTTCAGATCCATGTTCTCCACCCGCCACACCTGCAGCCCAGGCTTCTTCCCTGCAGTCTCAAACTCTTTGTGTGCCATCGTGATGATGAGGACCTGAAAGGTGATTTGTCTTCATTAAAATCTTCAGGTCACAGCAAGGCCAACAGCTACCATTATATGACTTTTGGTTGGCAAAAAGAAGCAATTTTCACATCATTCTCTGACAATTTAGAGACTCAGCAATGAAAATAATCGATTGTTGGAGCCCCAGTTTTATATATAAATAGATATAAAATCTGCCTTCATACTGAAAGCTGCTGATCCCCACTTTCTTTTAAAGCCATCTGTAGTTCACATCACAACATTTTATATTACTATTTCAGTTACTTTTCATTGAATCCATGTCTGTTAAGAATGCAATTTTCAAGACCTTTTCTGCAGTATCTGTTATTTAACCTGTAACGCAGGTGCTTGCGCTGCTTAATTAAGCTGCGGTCGGTACGCATATCACAAGGTGTGTCTGCTCTCAGTGGCAAACTATGTTGTGGGGGAACGAAGAGCCGCTCCCAACAAGCAACCACAAAAGCAGGCATTTGTAGGTTATCTTCTGCCTGTATAATACGGTACTACTACCTTGTGCAGTTTTCTACCCAACCATGTAAAATATGGACACAAGGAAAAATGCAATAAACAACAGTTTATCGACGAAATTTATATTAAAAGCTTAACCAGTAAGAAGATAAGCACGTTTATTCACGCATTCTCTCTTTATCCTCAACGTAACTAGTTACAGACACTGAAAATAGTTTTTAGTTTGACTTCCTTAATGCAAAATGAGGAAGAGCTTTTCTAGAGTAGCATACTTCAGCATTGTAAGCATCGCTTTATAAATGCTGTGTGAAAGGCTAACTGCCAGCGAGTTATTAGCATTCGTTCTGCAGCACATAAGAAAACTTTATATTACCTGGTATAGACCGTAGACAGATGTTGGGTGTTAAGAAGATGCGCTGCTGCTCTTCCAGTTCTCCGCCCTGGTTTCCTGAGCTGTCCTCTGCTATATAGGCTGGACAAACATCCGCGTTGACAGAGGCGTGTCAGTTCGCCCATCCCAGAACAGCGGGTGATGGAAAACAACGCCCTTGAGTTGGTTTAGTTGTTTGGAATGCTTTTTTTTTTTCGTCTTGAAAGCCCAGTATGCAGGTCAGTTCCGTATTCCCCCTTCCCTATTTCGATTAAATTGGAGCGGTGGATTTCTACCAAATTCTGCCGAATTTCATTTTTATGTTATTATCTATGTATTATTTATGTATCTTACAGCTTTAGATGCTGAATACTATATAGTTTGTAAAGTGTAAAGTGTCTGATTATAGCCCTGTTTTGGGCAGTGCTAAAAAAAGCTCCACCTCTTCCAACATTCTGTTAGGATGCCTGGGTCGTCGACCCAGGGTTTTTGAGTTTATGATATTATTTATATTTTCTAGTTTTTTGGTTTCTTTGAGTTCTGTCTCATGGTTTATGTCTCTGTCTTCTTTAGTTGCTCTGTCTCCCCTATCACCTGCATCCCCTTGTCTAGTTCGCGTCTATGTGTATCCTTAGTTCCTATATCCCCGTGTCCACTCAGTGTTTGTGTCTGCCCTGGTCCCACGTCTCTGTTCCCTCTGTAGTGCCTACATGTGAGGCTGTGTCTTTGTTCAGTCTGTGTTATGTGTTTCCTGTTTAACTTTGAAGGTCTCTGTCTTTTCTCAGTGTGTTCAGTTTACGCTTCTTTGGTCTCGTCAGTTCTGATTTGTCCCAGCTGTGTTTCCCTCCTGTTACTCATTCCCTGATTGCTCCCTCTGTGTATTTAAGCCCTGTGTTTCTCTGTGTCCGTGTCGCGATCTACCGTTTTCCTAGCTGTGTGTTCTGTCATTCCTCCTGGTGTAAGTTTATTTTGATTTTTCCAGTTATGTTATATTTGAGTTTAACATTAAAGTTGTTTTGAGTTCACATCTGTCTCCGGAGTCTGCACCTTGGGTCCTATTCCTGCCTGCACACAGCCACACCTAACAGATTCGTGTCTGAATGTTCATGTACCAGCAATACTGGTTGTACAACACAACAAAAATAACTCAAACAAAGTCTCTCATTTTACTGGTGGGGGGGATTTATTTACTTTTAATGCAACACTTGAATGAGTGACATTTAGTTTTATGGAAGAGGGTGGTTTGACTGGAGCCACCTTTGATGAAATCCATGCATTTATCCATAAAGTGTGTGCATTAGGTGTGGAAAAACTTTTAACTTTTATTTAAGCCAACATTTTCTTTTTCATTGAGAAATTCATAAAGTCATACTGAAGAAATACTTAGAGTGACAATTAAATCCTTATCTCATATTACAAAAACGTTTCAAATTCCAACAAAGTGGTCCAGAAAAATATAATACAATACAATAAATACAATAACGTCTCAAAAGGATCAAAAACAGGATGCTGAATCATCTCCTTCCGAAATCCTACTTGGACCTGTAATGGCAAGAACAGCTGTCCTTCTTCTGGAAGCAAATGGATTGTATGACCAGTGATTGAAAAAACTGAGTTGATGTAGCAATCACATAGTTGGTTGGGGATGCATTTGAGTTTGGGGTGTGATCGTGTGTCACTTGTCTGTCAGCAGCTTAAGTTAGCGACCACTCGGACTCCCATGTGGCAGCTTGACAGAAAGCAAAGGCACAAATCTCTCCTCTGAGCTCCGCCAGTCCCCTCAGGTTAGGGCTGACTCCATCACTCCCACTGCCAGAGCTGCATCAGCACATTCTGCCCCATTTAACAGTGTACACAAAACACACACAGTCGGTGTCTGGGACATACCGCCATGCCTCCACAAGTAAAAGCATACACAATCCTTTCATAGTGACTGAGCACAAAGGCTGCCGATTGCATCCTACTTGTTTTAACTTGAGTGGGGCTAAAACATCCTTGCATTTCATGTTCTATAATTGTTAACTAGTTCCCAGCAGCATTTTACTGAAATAATGCACTGAAGCATACACAGTTACATAGCAGAGCTTCTCCCTGGTATGCATGTGGCTACATGAATCAGTGAGTAAAAACTGACTGTAGGTTTGTCTCAGAATTGTTCAGCACTCATTCATATAGAAAATCCTTCACAGCCATCAAAGAGAGGTCCGTGGTATTAGTAGAACTGATTAGTATACCTGAGTGTTTATCACTAACTTTAATCTACAGGTAGATAGAGCTGATTTTTTTTAGATATTGTTAAACTAATTGTTTTAAACCAAAGTAAAAAAATACATAAATAAATAAAATACAAGTCTGTAGTGTTTCTGTTTACAAGTCGGAAAGTTTCTACTAGGGTTGAATTCTCTAGCCTGTTGTGGCCTGTCTGTGTGAGTTCCCTCTAGCACTTGAGCTTCCTCCCACACTCCAAACACATGCATGTTAAGTTAACTGGTGATTTTAAATTGGGCGTAGGTGTGCATGTGAGCATGAATATCTGTCTCTCAGTGTTAGCCCAGTAGTAGACTGGTCCAGAGAATCTTTCACCATGGCTGTACAGAACCAGGCAAAAAGATAAATAATATAAATTCTTACAATGTTTTTATACCGTATATGCAATATTGATACAATACCAGCATTTCAGTGTTTTAAACAGTCTTTTATAACATGTTAACTTGACACTCCTAAACATCCAGTTAGATTAGTTTTGAATGCAGCCTGAAGGCAAAGGAAACAGGTAATGGATGAACCATTGTACTTAACCACAGCAGCTGATTACTCTTTGCTATAGTTGTAGGTAGTCACTCTTTTTATCTGATTCTTGGGAAAAAGCCAGTGTGTGTTTTCCCAGAATAGCTCTTTAAAGCAATATATTTTTCTATAACAAAGCCTCAGCTTTTAGTGCAGTCACTGAACTCCTACTTCTGACTTATTTGAAAGACCAATAAAGCAAGGCAGCAAGTTTTCTATTTATTATATTTAGATGAACTTTGCAAAGCAATATTTCTGGATTAAGCAAAATCTCCATGAGGCCCATCACAACACCCTTCCCTTTTTTTTTTACCAAGGTTTACTTTAGATGTATATGGGATTCATACGGGATACAGAGAAGGAGAACAATAACTCAGCTGGAATACTGCATAATGCTGCAAAGGACAAGGTATTCAGTCTTCGGTGTATGAGTTCACCTAAAGTGTGCAGTTGAACAGGAGGTGAGGGTCAGGACTGTACAAACTGAATTTGTGCTCCTCAGTGTGTTCATGAACATATTCTTAGCTACGAAAAGACAGCACTGAAACATAGTTAAAGGGGAACTTGCATACATTTGTAAAATAGATGGAATTTATCAAATCAGCAGCTTTAAAACTGAGCCAGGCTGAATGCACAGACTTCTCAAGTCCCTGAAGGGGTACTCATTTCATTTTATATAAAATGTACTAATCATAGGAAGCTCTCGTGAGTGAACTGTGTAAGTTGAATTTTATACATATGACTAAATTTTTATGGAATGCAGATTTTTAACAGAATTTCTACATTCCCAATAACAAGGAGGGTTGAATAAAAACAAGACAAGTGAAGATTTTTTTAATAGCTTAATTAATAAAAAATAAATAATAATAATTAATTTTTAAAGACGTTATGGTATCTGAACCCTTCCTTTGGTTAAAATGGTTAAAACAATGCCAGAAGCCTATTTATATACACTTAAGCATTAATCAGTCTACCTGCTGTTACCTCAGAATAAAACTGGTACAGAGAAGGCCAGCGTGGTGGCTTGGTGGTCATTACTATAGCGTCACAGCAATAGGTTCAAATTACTGTGTGGGTTTACTCTAGGTGATGTACTCCTTGCACAGTCCAAAGACATACAGATAGCAAGTTGCCCATACCTGAGACCAAGCTAAGGCTCACAACCTTGCCAAGCCACTTGAAGAGGTATACCAAAGAGTTAGAAGCCAGGAGAATAAATCAGCTGTTTTCCACTGAACCATCCAAGGTGATTTTATCTATTGTTCTGATTTTATCTGTTTTGATTTTATATACTGTTTTGTTTGTTTGTTAATTAGTTTGTTTGTTTGCTTGTTTTAATCAATTTTAAATCATGCTTTTTATTTGTTTTTGTTTCTAATGTCTCTGTAAAGCACTTTGAATCACCTTGTTGTTGAATTGTGCTATACAAATAAACTTGCCTTGCCTTGCCTTGCCTTACTCTCAGTAGCAGAGGAACAATGTGGCAAACTAGTGGAGTTAAGAGCAGATGGGAACCTCTCTGAACAGGTTCCAGTAACCATCACAGTGGCAGACATCTCAAGCATGAAGGTTTGGACAGCACCAGGCCCTGACATGAGTCACACCTCCTGTCTAAAGAAGCTAACTACATTCGATGAGTATTTGGCAGCATAGATGAACCAGCTAATGGACGAGACACAGCCAGAAGGGCTAGCTGAAGACCAGACAATCCTGTTCCCCAAAGATCCCCAGAAGGGACCGCTCCCATCCAACTACCAATAATCTGCCTCAGTACCACATGGAAGCGCCTATCAGGCATTATAGCGGCTACGATGACTATTCACATGGCTCAATACATGAGCGGGGCCCAGAATGGAATTGGCAGGAGCAACAAAAAGAGGGGGAGAACACCAGCTACCAGACTAATCAACCTGTGTACTGCCTGGACTGAGTACAAGAAACCCTAAGACTCAGTGTCTCACACATGGGTCCTGGAATGCCTAGAACTGTATACGACCAAAAGAAAGAAGGAGGCAGGGGACTGGTGAGTGTCAGCACCATGGTACAGGATGAGACAACAAGCATCCACGAGTACATCAGGAAGATGGCCCCAACTGACAGCGTGCTCAGTGAATACCTCAGGCAGCAGAAACCCAAGAAATAGGAGGAAACATCATAGAAGGACAGGCCCCTGCACGGTATATACCACCAGCAGATAGAGGAAGTGGCTGACATCCAAAGCTGGACTGAAAGACAACACAAAGGCACTAATCATGGCACCACAGGAACACGCTCTAAGTACAAAATCCATAGAGGCTGGGGTCTACAACACCGGGCAAGACCGAAGGTGCAGGCTGTGTAAAGATGCCCCTGAAACAATCCAGCACATAACAGCAGGGTGCAAGATGCTAGCAGGCAGGGCATACATGGAACGCCATAACAAAGTGTCTGGCATAGTGTACAGAAACATCTGTATACTATGCCAACCAGACATAGTAGTGGTGGACAAGCAGAGGAAGATGGCCATAGTGATAGATTTAGCAATACCAAATGACAGCAACATCAGGAAAAAGGAACATGAGAAGCCTGAGAAGTGCCAAGGGCTCAGAGAAGGGCTCAAGAAGATGTGGAGGGTGAAGGTAACAGTGGTCCCAGTGGTAATCAGAGCACTAAGTGCAGGGACTCCTAAGCTAGGTGAGTGGCTCCAGCAGATCCCAGGAAATACCTCAGAGATCTCTGTCCAGAAGCGCGCAATCCTAGGAACAGCTAAGCTAAGAACAGCGAGAGGGAACTTTTTATATATAGTGGGCTACTTGGAACAACAAGTAGCCCGCTTGTTTCATTTCATTTCATTTTCTCAACCATCCATCCCACCTGAGGTTGCAGCGTTTGTGCAGGGTGTGGTGCCTTGGGTAGGTTTCCAGTCCATCAGGGGCTGACACACAGATATACAAAATTACACTCTTAAATGTATACCTCTGGTCATCTGAGAATTAAATATTCTAAATCAGAGCACCCAAACCAAAAGAACATACGATATGTGACAAAAGACAGGAATGTCAGAATATTTTTGCTGCATCTATTGTTTACCACGTTCTGCAATGTCTTGATTATAATTAATTATCATTTGTGTTTACTGATAAGTAACTAAATCAGTGCTAGGATGTGATTAAAAGTGATGAAAAGTTCAACAAAATGTAGTTCAATGAAATGGAAATTGCAAACTGGTGTCAAACCCTAGAAATTTTGATGTTGGATACCAGGCAAGGATCCACACATATGTCTTCAGTGTGCAATGGGACATCCCTGCTCCAGTGCAGCAACAATTTAATCAAATTCAATTGCAGAACTGGCACTTCCCAGTTACTATACCAAATTTACCTGATTTCCATGTGCATGACATTCAGACTACTCATTTATGATGCAGAACTCTAGTCAGGCTCATTCAAGTATGGTTTGGGCTCTGGAACCAGTCTCCTGGAGAGGGCTGGACTCCTAGTCTGGAGTTGCCCTTGGTGAGAGGCAATGGGCTAGGGTGGGCTGGCTTGCTGCCTGTACATTGGAGTTTTTCCAGGTGGATGAGAGGGTTTGTTCCCTGTGCCTTCAAGTCAGAAAACAGGTCCTGAATTTTGTCTGCACGTATGTGCTGAACAACAGTTCAGAGTATCCTGCCTTCTTGGAGTTTCTGAGTGGGGTGCTCGAGGGTGCTCCACCTGGGTTGTCCTACTGGGAGAGATCTATGCTCATGTGGACAACAACAGTGAGACCTGGAGATGCATGATTGGGAGAAACGACCTGCCTGATCTGAACCCAAGTGGTATTCTGTTATTTGACTTCTGTGCAAATCACACCATGTTTGAACACAAGGGTGTCTATAAGTGCATATGGCACCAGGACACCCTATGCTGCATGTCGATGACCAATTTTGTAATCGTATGACACTGGACGCAGCGCGTTCGGGTGATGTTTACCAACTTTACTTCGTAACCCGGAAGTTCCCCCACACAAAGCCTTATGGGAACAGTAGTCTACTGCTACACCTCCTCCTTTTAGCTAAAGACACACTTCATAACGACTCAAACAGCTCACAAGAACAGAAATGCGGAGCATAACCAAATGTGAAAATTATGCACATCCCTCATTTGTTCACTTACATTTAAACGAAACACATTATTGTAAACATCCCTTACAGCTTAACCCAGCTTTGAATAGGGCATGAATGGATAACTTCAGAGAATTACACATCCAGTCTTTCAGGAGGTCTCACCACTCGACCAGATCTGGTAATAGTCCCTGTTGGTCTGAGGTGGCTCCTATTTCTCCTCAGAAAACCCCTGTCTGTCTCTACCACATAAGATCTGAGAGCATTGGCAGGTCCAACTACTGCTCCAGTAGTTCCTTCAGTGGTAATCCACACTTTCTGTCCTGACGATAGTTCCGGAAGTGGTCTGACTCTATGTCTGCAGTTGCAGTGTGTTTCCTGCTCACGCCTCCCCTCCTCATCTTTATTGCGAAAAGCCTGTAGGTCAGGACACTTTGGCACCAGCTTTGCCACAGCTTGTGGCAGTGAGGTAAGCAGGTGTCTCCCCATAAGCAACTGCGCCGGCGAGAGCCCAAGTTCCAGTGGGGTGGCCCTGTACGCTAACAGTGCTCTGTTGTAGTCACAGTCCTTTTTCCACAAGTCTTTAATGGTACGAACAGCGCGTTCTGCCTCCCCATTGGCTTGGGGGTAGCTGGGGCTGCTCATTTCATCTGTGAACAATGCAATGTTTGGTTTTCTTCCTGAATACTATTGTTGTTTATATTTACTGGAAGAAACAGTAAAAACAGCGTTTTATAAGGAAAACGCTCAAAAGCACTCTCCTCCTGTGAGCAAAAACAACACCAAAAAAACCCCCGACCCTTTCCCATTGGTCGAAAAGTGTACCATGTCGTCCAATCAAAAAATGATATGGCAACATGGCATCTAGTTGTTTAGGAAGGGGGGAAGTTTTAGGAGTGACGGCGGTGTTTTGAGGTGTAAGAGATTAGAGACGTTTAGCACAAATCTTGTGTAGTTAGTGTGTAGTGTAGTCAATAGTTTTGTTGTGTGTATCAGAACAATGATGCAACTGCTGAATGTTACAGGTGTGACAGCAGTGATACATCTCCTGCTGTCAGGCCTGCAGGTATCAGGCTGTTGTTCTCCTTTATCTCATAGTGGACAGAAATTATTTTTTGGAGTGGCACAAACAATTTGTGTGGCATCAAATTTAATGCAGAACAGCTGATTGTTCTGTAAATAGTTTGAAATGATTATTTTGAAAAACGCCTTGGCTGCATTTTTAGGTAAACAGCTGCAAAAAACTTTGTTGTTTGCATAACTCAGTTACTTTTTTGAAGAAGTAACTAAATAATCAATTGCCCAACATTGGTCATTATATACTGTATTTTGCAGACAGAGTTACAGGACTCTCTACCAGACAACAGACTCATAATACAAGTCAGAGCTTTATTTAAAAAAAAAAAAATAGAAAGTTGTGTTTTCAAAATTGGAGTTCAAGTTATTTTTACTTCCAATAGTGTTAACATACTACACAGGTCATCAACAAGATTTCTTTTAAATTTTCATTGTAAGTGGGCTTAAGTTAATTAAAAGTAGTTTAACATAAATGTAAATGCTGTAATTTGATTATTTTAATAAACCATGTAACTTGGATGGATTGACCACAGTGCATACGTCTGCTGTTGCTCACAGTGGTCCAAGGGACCGCTCAGGGAGTTTGAGTGTTCGCTCAGACACATGAAAAATTAGAGGGAACATTGGTTCACGGCACCGTAACCTGTGTTTTTGACATGTTTCGCACCTGTCTACCATCTGAGGTATTTGGGTTGAGATGCCCGGCCACCACACCGACTCTTTTGCTCTGGCCCTGCATTTGGAAACGCCCTGATGGCCGTCATGCAAACGTGACAAAACCTCTGCTCTCATTTGAGGTGGTATCACAAGTCTCTCCCCTTCCATAAGAAGACCATGAACAACATTGAAGTCCATTCTGTATTGCCAGTACCCCTTTAACTCTGGATCTAGTTTACCTTTTTCTGGCCAGCCTGTCCCACATTGATACACAACCTTTCTACACAGGTCATCCATTTCCTGCACCAACTTAATCTCCTCCAGCATTTTATCTGTGGCTGGGAGATGGGAAACTACACAGACCACGAAAACCTCCACCTTTTTTTCCAGCTGAAGATACCCAGCAGAAGGAGGGCCCACCAGCGGTGCTCATGAGAGGGCATCAGTGGGGTTCTTCCTTGGAACATGGACAATGGTGAAAGTAAAGCGCAGCAGCCTGAGGCGGGATCTCAGGATGCGTGGAGGCAGGTCGTCCAGGCCTCTTGTGCTCAGAATACGGACCAGGGGTTTGTGATCTGTGATTAGAGTGAACTGTAGGCCCATGAGGTAAGATGAGTCGTTGACACGCCCACATTACAGCGAGCGCCTCCTTTTCTATCTGCACGTAGCGTTTCTCTGTGTCTGTGAGACCTCTTGAGATGTATGTGACTGGTCGCCAGGAGTTGTCAGACTAGCAGTGAGTGGCCTCGACTCTGGCGTGAGCGGAATTTGACAGAATCCAGACCGGGCGTCGAGCTTTGTGAACACTTTATCATCTTTCATCATCGCTAGTGTTTGACCTACTGCTGGGAGGATGTGCCTTTCTCTTTTGACTACTGTGTTCAGGGGTGTGAGGTCCACACATATACTGGGGGGCTTTCCTGCTGGTCTAGGGATCACTACCATGCCTGAACACCAGTCTGTAGGCTCAGTGACTTTGGAGATAACTCCCATTTCTTCCATTCTGTGCAGCTCATTTGTCACTGCATCTCTGAGGGGAAGAGGAACACGTCTTGGGGCAGATAGGGCTATTGGTACAGCTCCTTGCTCTACCTCGATGTGGTAAGGCTCCTTCAGCACGCCTAAACCTTTGAAAACGTCTGGGTATGCTGCCCTGAAATCTGTCACCGATTCCATTACTGTGCTTACTCTATACACAAGACCCAGAGCCTCACATGCTGGCCTGCTTAGTAGTGGCTGTACTAGACCTGACACAAGGTAGACGTCTTGAGAAACAATGCACCCTTTCACTGCTAGCTGCGCCTCAAAGCAGCCTTTAACATTGAGTGGGCAGCTGCCTGGCCCTAGTAACTTCTTTCTGGGTCTCTGCAGCATACCATCCCTGTCTGGACTGTACAAACCCTCTGGAATAGACGTAACATCCGCCCCTGTGTCGAGTTTAAAATATACATTTTCCCCATTTAACTTGACCTTTTGCACCCCGGGCTGTGACCTCTCAGTCTCTACTTCTCCCAAGAACACACAATCCTTGCTGTCTGTATCTTTCTGATTTTCTGTCACTTCGCATAGTGCTGCAGCTTCACTACTGCGACAGACCGCAGCAAAGTGCCCTTTTTTCTGACATTTTCGACACTCTACCTCTTTGGCTGGACATTCTTTCCATGAGTGTTTGTTCTTGCAACCACAGTGGCCACATTCCTTTTCCCTTTGCTTGATTGGCTTTTGTTCTTTCTTCTGCTACGTCTGCGTTTTCCCACGTTTTGTATTTGTCTGTATTGTGGCAATGCACAATTTTCTGCAAGTTTGTGCACAGCAGCGATGAACGACTCTGTACTTTCACCATCCTGTTGCCGTCTGGAGTTAAACTGTGCTCTTTCAGAAATGTTTTCCTACGTAATGTTTGTCAAATGCATCTCCCATAGCGTACAGGAGTGAGTTAACTTGATACTCGTCTGATTTGTTATCAAGAGCGGTTGCAATGCGAAATATTTCGAACCTTCTGATCCACTTTGGCCATTCGGCAGGATGAGAAAAGTCAAATGTTTCTGGGGGTGTTATTTGTACCGTGGTCGCCATCGTGACGTGTGGATCCCTGGCTTCTTCGTGTTCAGAATCCAAGCTTTCCGGTGCGCCGACATGTGAGGCTCGTGCTCGACCAGGCGCGCACATGTGCACACGCGCCTTGTTGCTAGCGCTGGTAACAGCCTCGGCCACGCTTCACCTGCATGCCGGTCTTGTTTGGGTCACCGATGCGAAAACTTCTCTTGCAAGTTAACTGCACCGTACTGTACTCGAAAATACTGTGGAGACCACTGTTCGCACTGACACCACGTGTAAATGATGACACCGGATGCAGCACGTTCGGGTGATGTTTACCAACTTTACTTCGTAACCCGGAAATTCCCCCACACACAGCCTTATGGGAACAGTAGTCTACCGCCACAGTATCATCAGAGGGTGTACTGCCTGACAGAGGCTCCCGTCTGCGAGATCTCGAACTCCCACCTCAGGCAGAGCTTCAACAGTATTCTGATGGAGACTGGGGACTTTGAGTCCGAATGGACCATGTTCACCACATCCATTGCAAAGGCTGCTGCACTCAGCTGTGGCCACAGGGTGGTTGGGTCCTGTTGTGGTGGTAACTTGCTAACCAGATGGTGGACACTGGAGGTGAAGGGAGTCATCAGGCTGGAAAATGAGTTCTGTTTGGTTTGGTTAGCATGTGGGACTTTGGAGACAGCTGATATGTACTGAGAGGCCAAGCAGAATGCAACCCAGGCAGTAGCTGAAGCAAAAACTGAGATGTGAAAGGTTTGGGAGTTCAGTGAGGCTCTGGAAAAAGGTTTTCAGACTGCCTCAAAGAAATTCTGGCAAACTGTCAGGCGACTCAGGGGGGAAAGCAGTGCTCTACCTCCTTTTACCCTCTCGAGGATATTTTAGAGTGCATGGGAATTTGCCCAACCACTCTACATGTGTTTTATGGACTTGGAGAAGCCATTTGACCGTGTCCCTCTGAGTAGTCTGTGACAGGTGCTTCAGGACTCTGAGGTGTCTGGCCCATGGCTACAAGCCATTTAGTCATTATGCAACTTTTGCAAGACCTTGGTCTGCATTTCTGGCAATAAGTCAAACTCGTTTCCACTGGGTGTTTGACTCCACCAGGGCTGTCCTTTGTTACAGATTCTGTTAATAATTTTTATGGACAGAATTTCTAGGTGTAGCCATGTGGCAAAAGGCTTTTACATGGGTGGTCTCAGAATCTCGTCTCTGCTTTTTGCAGGTGATGTGGTTCTATTGGCTTCATCGGGTGGTGGCCTCCAGGCCACACTTAAGGCATTAGCAGCTGAGTCTGAAGTGGCAGGAATGAGAATCAGCACCTCCAAGTCTGAGGCTATGGTCCTTAGTCAGAAAAGAGTGGCGTGCCCACTGTGGGTCTGGAACGAGTTGCAGCCTCCAGTGGAGGAGTTTAAGTATCTCAGGGTCTTGTTCACAAGTGAGGTTAGAGGGGAGAATTAGATCGACAGATCAGTGGCCCTCGATAAGTGGAAAAAAATGGATGGATGGATCTGGATTAGCTTGTGATATTTTCATGAAAACACCAATAAGATGTCTATCACTTTTTCTCTTTTAGTTTCTGTAAACATCACACGGCAGACCAGTCCACAATTCAATGCTTTTCAGCATACTTTA
This sequence comes from Rhamphochromis sp. 'chilingali', assembly GCF_963969265.1. Lineage (NCBI taxonomy): Eukaryota > Metazoa > Chordata > Actinopteri > Cichliformes > Cichlidae > Rhamphochromis > Rhamphochromis sp. 'chilingali'. The sequence goes on from NC_137931.1 coordinate 31,930,413, forward strand.
TTGACTTTATTCCTTACGGTTGCTGTTCACACACACAGCTGCAGCTTTCCAGCCGCCAGCCAATCACACATCACCGCCAACAACAACATCATCCTTCAGGACAGTTCGCTCTTATTGGCAGTGGTGGTGTTGTGTGTCAGCCTCCCTGTAGCCGCGCCATGAACCACGCCCGCCGCAGTTTGATGTGTATTTGTGAAACTATAATGCAAATGTGTAATCTTACTATGCCAATGAGTCCTTCCAAAATTCCTGAATCCAAATATGGATCAACTTCCTCATTATGTTGAACTAGGAACTGCTTTGCTGAGGATGACTTAAATAAGATTATCTCAAACCTCAACTTATGACACTACAACTGTTTGTAGGAGTTGGTTTAAAAAAAAACTGGGCTGTGATCACCACACTCATTGTCGTGGTGCCTGTTTTACAATTTTTTGGTTTGAGTAAATGTTTTAAAGCTGTCATAACAAGAACATTTGTCACGGCTCTGGCAGACAATATGTTTTTCTGCGCATACAGTAAACTTAGCATCAGCAGTTCACACAAACAATTCCAAACCATTCATCAGGCCTACTGGTGTTTCACCAGTGTTTGCTCAATCATTTAGTGGGTTCATGATGCAACACAGTCAGACTACTATAGCAGTTGAGTGAAAAGAATACCACGGAGTTCATAATGCTTGTGGCTAATGCACAGGTGGTGCTTTCAGAAATGTTCAGAGAGATAATTAGACTTTAACAAAGAGGATTGTTGGCAAGTGGGCTAACCTGTTCTTTCGCTGCCCTCCTTTTAATGAAAATGTCTTACAGTTAGGTAAGACCTTAAACCTTTAAGCTTCAAACTGAATCGAAGGTGTCACACCAGTGCTTCTGAAAGTTTTTCTGGTATGTTCATTTTTATGAGCTTAAAAACCCAGAAATACAGATCCCACTCATAGCATCAACACACACTTTACTTTCATTTTACTTTCACTTCATGAATTATAATGCTGTTTAACCATGGTCACAGCCCTCCTACAGTGCCTCTATGACCCACCAGGGGGCATAACTGTACAATTCCAGTACTACTGTGCTGGCTGGTGGAAAACACAGGTGAAAAATACTTGATTATTGTTTTCTTTCTAACTTATTTTAATAGAAATTCAAAAAAAAATCAAAGGTCAAAAAATGGTTGAAAAAATATAAGCAAAATTTCAAGGAAAACATGGACATTTTTTTAACATCAAAAGCTTCTGCTTTTGTTTACATTTCCTATCTAAGGGCAGAATGTATGTACCAAAATCATTAATTTCACTATTAGGTGTTTTAGCGCCTTTTTATGTATTGCAAAATGGTTGCAGTGGTAAACTCGAGAAATATACAAATGCAGTTTGCAGTCTGATAAAAATGTGTGAAAAGGGTTACCGATTAACTGCTGATTGCGGTCTGTGACATCAGTGGGGTTGTGTTGGGGGTAACTGCAGTTCATCCACCATTTGAAACAAGCTGGTTTTGCTCCCTTCTCTTCCAATTTAAGACAATATAGAAAAATCCGTTACACACATTTCGATGTTAAGAAGATTTATTCTCACTGACATCATACAGAGCCAACAGTATAAAGGACGTCTTATTCTGCGTGTTTAACACATTCTGAAACCTGAGGTTTTGAGTGACTCATGGGTAGTGACGTCTGATGTTGACATCATTATTTGAAACTCTGACCCTGTTTAGTATGAGCATCCACAATTCTAACAATGTTTACTTAAAATCAGTTCGATTTTATATATATAGTGCCAATTTTACAACAGTTGCCTCACTTTATATTGTAAAGTATAGACCCTCCAATATGAAAATGAAGAATCAGACAGCCCCCTGTGAGCACTAGGTAACAGTGGGAAAGAGAAACTCTGTTTAAACAGGAAGAAACTTCTGGTAAAACCAGGCTTAATGGGGGGCGGCCATCTGCCATGACCAACTGAGGATGAGGAAAAAGAGAAGAAAGCAGAGAGAGGCAGGACAAAATTCACACTGTGGAAGAAAATGATTAACTAAAGATTAAAAGGAGAGTAAAGACACAGACAGTGACAAGAGGTGAGTGAAGCACAAACACTCGGAGCATCATGGGAAGCTCTCTCAATAGCCTAAGTCTATTGCAGCATGGCTAAGGGAGGGTTCAGGGTTTCATTTGGATATGCTTTTCTAACATTATGAACTTAGCATGTATAAAAAATAATAATATTTATCCCAGCACAAAACCCTGCGGAACCCTGTTAAAAAACTTAAATCTATCAGATATAGGGATGGGAATCGAGAACCAGTTCCCAGCATTTGAAGTCCTTGAACTGTCAGTTGGCTTGTCTATCTATCCTGCTTATCTGTTCCACTTGCACTTGTGGTACAGTCAGCTGATTTAGGTTCATAGTGTCATACTCTGCAGTGTGGATGTGAACATTAATCTTATTTTTATTGCACAAAAGGATGAGAGTGTGATGGTAGATTGGAAACGGCATCCAGGGCAGAAACAACTGCTGCAAACACAACTTCAGCTCTTTGCAAGCATCTGCATAGACAGCACGCTAATGCTAAGCTAGCCAAGAACCCAGAGTGACGTAAAAGCTGAGTGAATGCTGACCCCAGTCCAGCTGCCAGATCCTGAACTTAAACAGGTAACAAACTGATGAGCAGTTAAGCTTCATTTCTACCTGTTGCTGATGTTTCTAAAGTAGAATCACTGTAGTTTAAAGTTTCTTTGTACTGGTTTTCATTTTGCTTTGTGCTGTCGGTTTTGTATTCATACCTAAATACTAAGAGAAAGATCAAATGTGTGTCCTCATGAGGACTGGTATTTGGATAAGTGTAGCCTATAGGTTTATATTGTTAACTGTTCATTATGAGGCAATTGCTTTTCAGGTCATTTTACAGTAACATGAAAGCAATGTAACAAGTCAATTGATGAATTACGTTTTGCTGTGAGTAATATTGTAACGTATTGCATTACTTTTAAGAAAAATATTCTGTGTGTTATACATTACTTTTTGAGTAATCACCGCAACAATGACACAGAACAAATAAAAGAAATATCTCGACCTGCACAAACATTTGACCACACAGCATGCAACCGATTTGCACAAATGTGATGTGATATGCTGCTTAGAGATGGTGATGACACTGGAGCCAGTGAGAATGAGTTGAATGAGGTCTACAGGACAAGAACAAAGATACGCTCACTGTCAGAAGCCAACAGAAGATCATTACCTTTACTAGAACTATTTTCTTTGCTATGATGTACTACAGTAAATCTACTTCAAGCATACTTCAACATATGGATGGAGGAAATGAATGTTGTGCCACAGGCTGAGAAGAATATTTATAAAGCAGTTTATTATTTTGTTTTGGACAAAAGCTTATCTAGACATTTCTGAATGCATCAAACTCATTACAATACAAGCAAACAAATCCTAATGTGTGGTCTAAAGCAGGAGAGGAAGAACGATGCAGCTTGCTTTTTTCCAGAGATGTCTCCAGTGTCCCCTGTGGGCTCATTGCTATATCTGTCTCAAAAAGACTTCTGCACCAGTTGAAAGGGAGAAATAACAGAAAACAGTCCAATTCTATGTAATTCAGTTTGAAAAATTAATCTGTCAGGAACATTGTGTGATGATCTGTGATGATCTCATATGGGTTTGTTTACTTTCCAGGTCATCATAAATCACCTCCAATGTTCTACTTTTAGCACTCATTCATATGCATTTGTGCAATGTTCATAATATCGAAATCATACTTTACATGGGACAAAAGTATGAAGGAAGTTACGATCAAGCAGAAAGCATCAACATCAGAAAAGTAACACCAGCATATGAAATCCCCTCTCAGCTGCACAGCATGTGATGCTTTGTGAAACAAGCTGTACTAAATTAGCAAACATCCAAGCCACAGGGAAGGCACAAATACAGCTTTCAGATGACTCACCACAGGAAACAGACAGAAACAGCCTATTGATCCCAGAGGGAGTTGAAACACTGGAAACTTCGGCATTGCACTCAACGTAGTGAGTGCAGTGCAGTTGATAAGGGTCATTGTTAACAACAGGGTCATTCCTATAATTCTTCAGACCATCTGTGGCAAAATGTTTAAAGTTAAATTGCATAATTCTATATTTATGTGCAATAAGTCATCAACAAACATTTTATTCTATACTATTCAGACAAAGATATAAATCTATGTGCTGTTTATCACTTTAATATATAGCAGAATTGAGTAAGAACTCTCATTCGAATAAGTTGTGAATAATAGTAATAACAATAATACTACCTTCAGTAATGTCATGACTGACTTATTAATAAATTCAAATTCTGATTTCAGTAAAAACCTAAATATTATTAGTTAACAGAGATATATTCATTAAATGTGATTAAAAGAAATGTAAGATAAATATAAGATTTACTGTATATCACTGACAGTTTTTCTTCTCATACAAAGAGGAACATATGAATGTGGAAGAGTTCAGGACATCTTTCTAGGAGATAACACGACTCATTGTTGCCTCTAAAATGAGGGATCTAATACAAGCCTAAGCTCCATATATCAGGCTTAAAAGGTACTTCTTAGTAATGTGAAGAACTACATGTATAATTTAATATCTATGAAGACATGTGTAATGGGTTTTTCCCATTCGCATAAACACCGATGGTTAATCATCTTTCAAATACTTTCAGAAGGTACAAAGAATCAGATGCTTTAAATTCACTATATTGCTATGAGACTTACTGAGATTAATGAAAAAGCGAAGGAAGAGTAGTTGAAACATATTCATGATTCAAGTCCAAATGATGAAGATTTACAGCCTCACTGCTGAGATGGGAAAAAACAGTGAAAGGACTTTCTTCCTCTATGATTTCACTGGTGCCATCTCGTTAGATGTGAATTCTGCACAGCCTTTCTGACAAGATGTAGGATTTCAGGTTTATTGCGGTCAAGGTTCTTCACCTGAGCCCTGCAGCCAGCTTCTCCATTGCAGCCTTGCGTTCTTCTGCCTTCTGCTGTGAACGCCGTAGGACATTCCTCAGCTCCTGAAGGTGGTCCAGGGTGCCCACCAGCTCACCTTTCACAGTTTTCATCTGGCTCTCCAGCATCTGCGTGTGATGGAGGGAGTTTCTCCTGTATCGTCTGCTGGAGCGCACCTTTTCCTCCAGGTCCTCCACTGAGGCAAGCAACATAAAACGATGTCACTGACTGCGATCAGCAGCGAGAATGTTTGTAAGTGAAAATATGAAGTTAGAAAGCCTTGTTTGTAACACTCACCCATGTTCTCCTGGTATCCCAAGCTCTTCGAACCAGACTCCGTCTTCTTGTCCAGCAGATTCTTGGTCTGCTGGAGCATCCTCTCCATCTTGACAAGTTCGGCCGCCTTTGTGTCGCTGTCCCGCCGAATTTTCAGCATCTCCTGCTCCTTCTGAGTCAGTTCACTGTGACACTTACTCATGTTGAGGGCTAAAAGTCTAAATGGCAAGACCCAAAACTGAACACAGAAAAAATGAAGACAACTGAACGGCCAGAAACCTTAGCGAAGACAAGACGCAAGGATGATGGCTATAAAACTGTTTTGATCATCCAATGAAGCACTACTCTTAAAGCCTCTGAAAAGCATAAACTTCTCTTTCTGCTGTGGAAGCACATAAAAGACTGCTTTGTTTGCAGTTTAAAGGCGCTGCTGGTAACATTTGGCTTTTTATAGGCCCAAACCTCAGTACATACCCAGAAGTCATCTGAAAACAGCATCTCTCAGTACACACCGTTACAAACTCCAAGTCATAAGACCGGCTCCAAATAGTCATAAAGAAAAAAATAATAATTTCACAGCCAGTCATTAAAACCCTGCAGTTTTTAATGGGAATAAACAACTGAAACATCTTTCTTTACTAAAGAATAATTGTTGCACTGTTATTAGGTGACAGAAAAAGGCAGTTAATAACATATCATGTAAGCCTAGTGTTTGGTAGTAGGCAGCTTGGTAAAACACCATGAAGAAAGAAGCTCATACAGAAGCTGCAAGTCTTGTTTTATTATTGACTCTAAACATTAGTGTCTATTTAACCTAATTTTTTTTTTGTATTTTGATAATACTTTCATGTCTTTGTCCTGTCTTTCTCCCCTAATCCCCAACCGGTCCCTGAGCCTGGTTCCTGTTAAAATTTCGTTTTTCCTTCCCACTGTCACCAACTTGCTCATAAGAGATCATATGATTGTATTTTTTCTTTGTATTATTGTACAGTCTTTACCTTAAATATAAAGCACTTTGAGGAAACTGTTGTTGTGATTTGGCGCTATATAAATACAACTGAATTGAACTGAATTGAATTAAATACAAGCTGTCTCCTGATCTTAAAGTCTAGAAGAAACAGGGCAAGTATGTACAGCCCTTGGAAAGGGCTTTCCTTAGAGAGTATATCTTTTTAGACTCTACCTGTAGAGAAAGAAATAGGCTTTTACTTTACATGCAATTCTAAGCATGCACAAACCAAATCAACCAGTCAGTCATAGAACAAATCTCATACACTCCCTTGATTCACCTTCTTTCAATAGCTCTATTAAAAAACCTCATGTTGTATATGAGGCTTCTTGTGTGGCATCCTATTTTTGTGAACCCGTGACAGGGCCGTGCTAGTGGTTTCCCAATGTGCCTCGACTCTGTGCTAAATTAGGCTTGCTGTCTTCTGTATTTAATGGAAAGACATAGTTTTAGTATTGATCTTGTCGTCTAATTGTCTGTAGGAAAGTGAATAAGAGGATTTTCCAGATTGTCAGCTGGTAAAAATGTTAGTAAATGGTAATGCTTTGCACGTCTAATCCATAAAGGTGATTGATTTGTTCATTTTACCCATTAAGTTTAAAATAACGACTCTTAAAGCCAGTGTAAAAAAAATAATTTGCAGTGGCCTGAGTATTTTTATCATTTGGGTTACTGACATTGTATTGGGAGAAAGGAACAGTGTAGGATTAAAGGTAGTGCTACAAACACTACAAGCATCTTTCTCTGGAACCAAGCAGAAATGATCAGTAGCTACTGATTGCAGTGATTAGAAATAAATGCAGGTTACTTCTTAATCAATATAAAATGTAAAATTTGTTTAATCCTGAGCTTTTATTACTTTGCCACATTTCTCTGCATGGATTATCCTACCTCACAAGCTTTCCACGGCTTCTTTTCTCATTTTGTAGTGTGACTTTCTCTAAAGTCAACGATTTCCTCCAGGGTGGCTACATGCATAGATACTAACAAAAGATTTATTTTTAAACACAAACCGTGAGCCTCATGAAACACCAGTGCTGTAATGTACAACCAGCATCTTTTCAGAATTAGGATCAGACGTGCATTTTGATAACAGTGTTTTAATGAATAAATCTCCATTAGATGTGAACTAATCAAACATTGTGACTGGGTTTCAGCTGTGTGCTTGTTTATTTGTTTGTTTTTTCTTCACATTTAACAAGCCTTAATTTATTAGCTGTGTGACTCAGTTACAAAGTAATAAAACAAGAGATACCATTGAATGAGTCACATTTATATTTATTATAACAAGAACACATTGCCACTCTGAAAAATATAAACTCTTGGATGTTTTTCAAGTAGAAAAAAAAAAACTTCTTCCCTCAGGCCAACCGAGTTAGACAAGTGACTCATAATAGGTCGCTGTGTTAAAATGTCAGTGAATAAGCTGGTGTACTTTGATCAACAATGAACCCTTGTGCTCTTGAAAGCGTTCAAAAAATGCACACAGAATCACAGCCTGCTCAACATTAACATGAACTGGATAAAGGGAAGCAAATGGATGGATAAGCCAGATCTGTCTTTGTGGATTTGCTTTTATATCTGAAAGAGAGACAGAGACAATGTCAGAATTGATCAAATGAGCGCATGGTAATTAGTAATATTCATTTGTATAAAGAACTGTGAACACAGCGAGGACACTTTAAATAATGGTTTTATTAATTAAAATAGAGATATTGTTTATTTACTTTCTAGTTACTGTTTACTTACTACATAGAATCCCATAATTACCCTTCTGCATTTCACAATCTAATTTTAGCCTAGTAATTGTGACTTAATTTGTGACTCTGAACAGAAATGGCCTTTGCTAATCCTGCCATACTTATCCACCTAAATCTGCTCTCAACAATCCCATTTGTTAGAAGTTGCTTCTAAAAAATATCCACATCAGAGACTGAGACATAGAAGGGCCACTGTGTTTCACCACCTCATTTCACATGCAGGCACAACTTGAAAACATTAGTCATCACATTTACATAAAAGTCACTTGCAGTGATGCACACCATCTGTTATGTAATTTTAAGCTATACCAGCATGTTATTATAAATGCTGCTCCAGAAATAATTCCCCATATGGCATGTATAAAATAATCTCAGGAAATTCTCAAACACTTCAAATCACAAAATACTGAATGATTAAACCATCTGGGAGGTTTTATGAAGGGAAGTGTATGGTGGTTTTATTGTAGGTTCAGTGCTTAAATGTACCCAAACACATCCCACGATATGTGCTGAATTTCATTGTGCCGATGAAGATAAACAATTGCAGCCCTTTCATACAATCGGCTTCTTCAGTAGAAGCCCTCTGAGCTTTGGCAAACAGTATATGCATTTAAAGCAGTGGTTCTCAGACTCTCACGTGGGGTCTGAAGGCACGGACAACAAAGCAAAAAACATGGATTAAAAATAGGCTGATCTGGCAGGGAGCACTCCTACTGTTTAGTGTAATTGTATTGCAAGAATGACAGATTAAGATACTCTATATTGAAGCCTCCACCTCTAATAATACATTTGCCTAACATGAAAAAGATCCCTGGTTTGAGAGCAGGAGGAGAACGGGTCAAAAGCTTGTGTACTCCTAGTGCTGATCCCAAGCCCAGGTAAATCAGAGGGTTGCATCAGGAGATGCATCCAGTGTAAAATCTGTGCCAAATCAAACATGTAGATTCACCTGCTGTGGCGACCCCTTAGAAAATAAGGCACCAGCTGAAAGTAGTTATTTGTGTTATTAACATATCAAAGTTTCACATTCATACAAGGATGGAGAAGATGGAGTCGAAGGAAGAAAAAGAAGAAGATTTATGGATGCTGTGATGGAGGACACGGAGAGAGTTTGTGTGTCAGAAGAGGATGTTATTAATGAGATGGAGGCCGATGATTCACTGTTGGGATCCTTGCTGGTGTAGCTGCTGCGTGTTACTTATTACTTAATTATTTATTTATTTTTTAAATATAGTAAATGCTGTTTAACTTACACCATGAAGTGATACATTGAATGCATGAATATGATTTATGAATGGAAGCAAAAAAGAGTGCTAAGCTTGTTTGTTTAAATTCACCCCAAGCTTTCGTTTACTCTTGGTGATAAAAATTTCTATATGTGGGTTGGAAAAAGTTTAAATACCACTGAAAGGCAGAGAGAGTTTCAGAAATAAAGATGGGCAAAGGTTCACCAATCTACAAAAAACTGCATGTCAAGTTATGGAATAATTTCAGAATAATATTGCTCAGTGTAAAAATTCAAACCTTTTTTAATATGTCATTCATGTTATCATCGAAAAGAAATATCTATGGATTTCTCCACAGATCTCGAGAAATCTCTGTGTGGAAAAAATTAGGCCAGAAATCAGTATTGAATTCCTGTGATTTTCAGGCCATCAGGTGGCATGGCATTAAAACAGGCATAATTATATTGTATTTATTGCACATTTGAAAAGACACCATTAATCCTGTAAAGTACATATGGGTTTTATAGCAACATATGCTTCCATGTCTTTCTCGGGGAAGTCCTTGCATTTTTCGCCAGTTCATTGCTAATCTGTTACAGTACAACAGCATGGCTTTGTAGTGGAAGAGTCCAGGTGCTAAATGGTCTACCTGCAGTCCAGATCTTGTAGCCTCATGCAGTTCATATGTTTCACATCAGAATGGAACAACATTTCTCTCCCAAAAGTTCAGCAGCTGGTGTCTTCAGTTCCCATATTTTTTTTACCTACTATTGCAAACCACTCTGTTTTTATTTATAGTTTACAGTGTCACAAAATTTTTGTAACTGGAGTTAAAGAATAACTTAAGGCTTAACTCATTGTATTTGTTCTAAATATCATAAGGTCTAATAAAAGGGGAAAAGAAATATCTTTTAAATGCTATAACAATACTAAAACAGCTTGGTATAGAAGTAGGGCATATTTTGTATGTTGATTGTAATGGGAGAACAAGTCTCCCAGAGCATCAATGTATCTCATTCAACTATAGGATCTTCTTTCTTTTTTTAAAATCTTTTAAATCAAGAACAACTTCCTCCCCTCCTCCATATAAATCATATCAAAAGTTCAGAATTGGATAGGTTGTGTTTGTGCCACTGAAAAACAGTTAAGTTTTGATTAGAGAGCTTTATATTTTTTTCTAAAAAGTGTAACTCAAATAAATAATAATAGAAAATAGCATAGGTCTGTCTACGCTGGCGTCTCTTCCCAGTTGCAAAACCTTTAAAGTCAGGCGACCAGCCTTGAACAACAGCCCAAGAAAGAGCAGCAGAGCACATACTTTGATTTTTCGCTACCAAACAGAAAACCAAATTGAGCCCATGAGAGAGAAGATAAGACATTACATTAATATTATGGTGTACATCAAAAGGCTGAGATTGCAGTTATTTTTCATTTTCGTGCCCAGTAAACTGCACAGTTGCAGAAACATTGATTTTATTAACAATTTTATTAACATTTGAAGCACAGCACTGAATGGGAATCTTTAATGCTACAGCAGTCTTAGTCATTATGTCCTTTTGTTGGACAAATCTGGAAACCACATTACACACATCTAGAAAAGTCGAAATAAACTGTCTATCTAATGTCTAAATATGTTGTTACATATATTTCTGTGATCATTACATACAATCACAGAAATATAGGAGTATTAAGAGCAGTCTGTTGTTATGGATGAGGATGCTTGTGCTTCACCTGCTAACGTGCTGGATAACTAAACGACCACTACGTTTTGATTTATTTTTTTTAAATGAATAGTATTTTCATACACCCATTATCTCCTGCTAATGGTGGTAGCAGACAAAGAAGAGTATTGCAGATGTTGTTCTCCCCAGCAACAATTTCAAGTTCTTCCTGGGGGGGAATCCTCACATTCCCAGGCCAGATGAGTTATAACATATCTCCAGCAGACTATAGGACTACATTGGCATCTCCTGCCAACCTTTAAAGTAAGGCAACCGGTCTTCAACCACCTCAACAGGCTCTTTTTGACAGGGAGAAGCAGCGGTTCTACTCCGAGCACATTCTTAATTGTTCACCTTTCATTGTTTTACATGCTCTAATTCATTTCAGCTCTTTGTATGTTATAACTTTGCTGCCGTCCATTTCTGGCTAATGGACCAACAGCCCAAGCAAAAGTAGCCCACAGGCTGGTTGTATCACATACTTTGAACTCTGCCTCCATCTGGCAACAGACAATCTCTGCATGTAGACGAGCAGTCCTTGGCTACCTATAGTCCACGCTGATGAAGCAAATTGAAGTCCAGGAGAGATAAGTACACTTTTACACTACATTAACATTATGGTGTACTTTAAATAGACAGAGATTTCGGTAATGGTTCATTTTTGTGCCCAGTAAACTGCACAGTTACAGAAAAACATGTTTTATTAACATTTTAACACCAGCACTGAATGGGAGTCATTAAACACTAAAACAGTCTTTCATTGGTCAAACCTGGAAACCACATTACATAAACATTTTAGCAATCCATCTGCTCGGCAACACTTCTTCTTTCATGAAAAACAATCACAGAAATATAAGACGGCTGTCTGTTTTGATGGATGATAATACCTGTGCTGGACCTGCTAATGTGCCATATAACTGAGTGCCCATTACCTTTTGCTGGTGCACTCTCTTGAGATCCAGACTTACTGTATCTCTTTATTAGATACCAGAAACAGAACTCTCATCTCAAAGCAAAATACAGTAAAGAGGAATCTTTGTAATCTTAGGACATAAAGAGATCCACTGCACCTGTTGAAATACACCATTAAAAGAAAATGCAGGTATGTGCCAAAACCTCTTAAAATATACATCAAATCAGGAATGTTTTTATACATGATCCTACTCTGGCATTATAGCTGAATGCTTTTGGTTCTCCACTTTCCTCTGCTGATACAAGCTCCCTCTGAGCTCTGAGATTTATCCTTAAGGAACATCACCAGGGAACTGTCTCTTTCTCCAGGGAAACTGTGAAAGTCTGCCAGGAATTACTCTGCTTTTGTGCACTGTGTGTTTCTGTTGTTTTTACCCAATAAATGATTAAAATTCTCCCCTGAAGCTCCTGATTTTTTTTTTTTCAGGACCTGCGATAACTTGTATAGGTCATCTTCTTTTCAAGGTAAGTGGTAAGAGACGCTTAGAGCAGAGGCTCCAGACGTCCATTCCAACACAAACACATGAAAGTATCACTGATAATTCAACAATAAAATAGTTTCATGTTGTGGCCATCACATGGTGTTTTCCAGAGTGATCAGGATAATGCTTTCTTAGGTTTATTATTTTCAACACATTTATAGATTTATTCCAACCCATTCCCAAAGCGTAAAATGCAGATGACTTGTCTGTATTTTACGCGTTGGGATGAGAACGCGTTGTCCATCCACAACCAGTGTTGGGAAGGTTACTTTTAAAATGTATTCCACTACAGATTACAGAATACATGCCCCAAAACATATTTTGTAACGTATTCCGTTATGTTACTCAATGAGAGTAAGGTATTCTGAATACTTTGGATTACATAATACATTATCATTCTTTTTACAACTACATGAATGTACTATTGCTGTGTGATTTATTACTATTACTGAAGGATACTCGCCATACCAATACCAACTAGATCTTTAAATATTAATCCAAAATGAGTAACAATAGGGTGGACATTAGGTAAGGCTGCACTTTTTGCAGTAATCTCGTATAGAAAACTGTTCCGCGCGTATATAAAACAGCAGCTCTATTAAAGGGACCTCTGGTTAATAGGTCGGGTTCCGTGTCGGGCTCGTGGCCAAAAACTAGCTTTACTTTGTTGTCTTGGTCAACTTTGTTAACGAGAGACAGAGAGAGGCGTTGAAAGGCTGCTCCAACGGAACTTATGGTTTCTGAGAAAAACACGAACACAGTGTACAGCTGAGTCTTAATAGCTTACTTACAACTGGGCTACAATGCCCATAAGGCTACATTCTATAAATGGGCCGCGAGATTGAGACCGAGGCATTAGAGCCTCTTAATGCGTGTTTTGTTTGGGTTTCCACCAGCGTGGAATTACCAAAAATAGAGAGGGCATAGCCTAACATATGAAACAAGAAAAGACCGCTGTATTCTGAATACCACCATTTTAAACGGTAACTGTAAAGGAATACAGTTACTCATATTTTGTATTTTAAATACGTAACGCGAGTACATGTATTCCGTTACTCCCCAACACTGTCCACTACACAAGGTTAGTCATTAAAATACTCCGTGGTTTGGATTGATTGCTATGAAAATGTCGTGATCTTAAACTTAAAGTTAACACTTTCTGAAGGTTTCTAAAAACTTTGCTTGAAAACATGCTGCACATAAATTGCACAAGAGGCTGGAAATTGGTCAGTTTTAGGGTTCAGAACTCTAATTTAAAGAAAAGAGACACAAAGCATTACAACCAGTAAAATAAAAGATGACGACCTCAATCAATACAGTAGAGAACTGGAAACAGAAATAGGGTTGATATGTCGTCACTTGTTTTTGTTTTTACTTTAAATGGGACCACAATTTACAAAGTCAAAACCATTCCGTATTGACTATGACTTAAAGAATACTTCAGCTTCACCTTTCAGATTTGGAAGCGACATACGTCCTTCTTTTATATACAGTCTATGACTTACACAATATTTTCCCACTTGCAGGAATCATTTGGTTTATCTTCATTTCCATGTTCAACTTTCAAAAATCAAAATTTGTTTGAATTAAGTATAACGAAATAAACAAACTTTCTTTACAACATTGATAATAAATATTACGTTTAATTACTAGTAATGTAAGCAAGCATTTCACATTATACATAATTTTGAACAAAAGAAAACGAAACTATGACAAAATCCACTTACCTGATTGACTGATTTGTTTATATTTCAAGTCCTAAAGTTGAGCCTTACACCTTTACACAGAAAGGTGTAAAGCTACAGAGCTTTCGATTTCCGCCTGCCCCTAGACAAATATAAATATCCTTTTTTTTATTACTGTTTGATGTAGGTATTTTTGTTTCTGTTTCGTAGTGCTCTGTCACTAAGTCGAATAACAGGAAAAAATAGCCTGTATTTCTGACTCATCTGAATGTTTTTGTTCTATTTAACAGAGGTGGGACCAAGTCATTGTTTTGCAAGTCTCAAGTAAGTCTCAAGTCTTTATCCTCAAGTCTCAAGTCAAGTCTCAAGTAATGTCAGGCAAGTCAGAGTCGAGTCTCAAGTCACTGGTGTAAAAGTCCGAGTCAAGTCACAAGTCTGAAACTTTGAATTTCAAGTCCTTTCGAGTCTTTTAAAAAAAAAAAGAAAAAATAATGTTGCAGTTATGCTAAATGTAAATATTAGACCATGTAATTTTAAAATCTGTGTTTTTCTCAACACATGACAAAATAGTGAACTTAGAAAATATACACAAATTGTGAAATTGCACCTCTTTAAAATGCAGCTCAATTAAACCTAGCTCCAAGAATAATTTTCACCGACAGTTCTGAGATAAGCTGCATGTTATTCTTGGATGCGGTTGTAGGACCAGCTTTAAAATCGCATGACAAAAATATCATACACATTAAAAAAAACTGTATCACCAACGTAGCCTGGACAACATTTGCTAGTTAGATGAAGTCAGCTATCTCATCGTAGCATATTTATATGCATATTTATAATCATACGGTTCTTGGAGTGAGTGCATACACTCATGAAGTTTAGTAACTTCAGGTCACTGCAACAAGCCCAGGTACAGTTTACCGACGGATGGGTACAGGACCTTGAAATGCACCGTGTAGAAAGTAAAGACCATCGTACCTATCATAAGTTTACCAGTCTCACAAATTGTCGTCATAAATACACATTCCTTAACCGTTTATTAATAGGACCTTTGAGCTCAACGGTAATTAATTAGTAGTGGAAATAATTTCTGGTACCCATCACAGAAATGTAGCAGTGACAATAATATTGTATGCTGTAATCGTACTGGGCAATTAGTGATACAAAACAACTGTTTTATCCTGTGAATAAAAGTATATGTTTTTGTCAATGTACCATAATAACAGAAGCGAAACGCAATATTGTGTCAGGACAATTCACTATTTATGCACAATAAACACAATAAATAAAGGAGCATAGCGCGACAATTTCTGTTCAGCGCCAGACTTGCTTGTAACCTATATCACCAATTATGTTATGAAAATGACGTATTAAGTACTAAAAAACACTGACCTTCGTGTAAATGCTTGGAGCAGACTAACCTGTGAGCTGGAGTGTTCTGGGACGTTATATTTGGTCTTTGAATGGCTGCAATCCAGGCCATCCGTCGCGTCTTTGTTACTTCGGAAACATGGCTTGAACAATTTCTCTTCAACGACGTAATCCGATAACAACCGATCTCTTTACCCGTCGGCTTCTCGTGGCTGTCATGCGACCGGCTATTGCAGTTAATAATACAACAGCTTCTTGACATTTTTGTGTTTCTTTTTATCGCTGTATAACTGATTTTAATTGAAAGCCTGCGTGCGCTAGTACCGCTTGCCACGAGTTCCCAGAATCCTTTGCGGTTCTACCCGTGAATGACGTCACATTTTCAATCTCTATATAATATGCATGTTAAATTTTATATTTGGGGTAAAATATCAAGTCTTTTCAAGTAAACCGGTTCAAGTCCAATTCAAGTCCCAGGTCATTGGTGTAAAAGTCCAAGTCAAGTCACAAGTCTTAGAACATTTTTTCAAGTCAAGTCTAAAGTCATAAAATTAATGACTCGAGTCTGACTCGAGTCCAAGTCATGTGACTCGAGTCCACACCTCTGCTATTTAATGATTAAAAGAAGAACATGGCAGAATTGAAAAATCAATATTCAGCAGAATGATGGCTTGCCAGTGGTATGAAATGATTTACCCGTTAAAATAATTTATATCCGAAGCGTTCGCATGAACAAAAAAATACTGAATGAACTACCTTATGGCTTAATTTGCAAAAACAGAACCAAAACGTAACCAAATCGCCAGCATTTGTTAAGGAAACGCGGTGAGGTTAGCAAACTGGTGCGCATCCTCTTTCTGTAATTGGCCAAAACGCCTCCAGAAGTGATCATAAACCAATATGAGTCTGACTTCGCTGCAGCAAGCGGTGCAGCTCAGTCCGCTGTCTCTCGGCGCCTAAACGCACATCCACGGTGCTGCCGACACTAATAATGATGATTTATATGTGGAAATTTTCCAGGGTCACTCCAACAGGCGTTGCCTGATACGAATGTGAAGTGCACACCGAATTTATTGCTTCAGCAGCTGCTGTGAGATGTTCGGCATTTGCCATGGCAAGAGGTCTGTTTCCATGGGGGTTCTTCAGAAAGCCTCTGTACATCCAGGTAAGAAAATCCATCTTCACTCTGGTGTGAAGTCCATTTAAAAATCTGTCGATGTATGTTTGCATGCGCTCGGATGTTACAGGGAGCCTAAATGAGTGACGCTGCGCTTGATTACTGTTAATTAAATATATATATATATTTTTTTATTTAACCTTCAGATATCTCACATGGATTTGGAGGTAATTTACAGAATACTGTGTAGGCTTCTTACAATGAGTCATAAAGTCACTTGATGCTCGACGACTCGACAGGACTCAACCATCCTCCTGATCTCCGTTACTGTAGCAACCACTTCCATGATGCATTTAGCTGGTTGCCATCCATTCAAAAGAGGCTTTTTTATGCTGCAAAAGTTTAAGATCTCCTTTGATTATGTAAGTCATTCAGATATGTCACGTAGATCTAGTGTGACATATCTAGAAGAGTCGCCAGATATTAATGGCTGTTTTACCTTCACTCGGCTAGATTAAGCACTGCAAACGTTTCATGCTTTGATGTAAGTTAATATAAAGTTCTAGATTTCTGTTTGATATGATACTGCTCCTCATTTGAGAATCTTTGAAAGAATATTGTGTAATCATTTTCTGTGAGTGAAATTAGGTGAAGTCCACAGAGGAATTGTTCATAAGTAAAAATTAAACTGGGGAAGTCCCTCAAGGACAGGTGGAGGTCTCAGGAAACGAAATGCACAGACGAGTAGCAAGTCAACTTCAGCGTGTTTTCCACTTGGCTAAAGAGGGTTAAATGCTTCACTTCTCTGTCAAACTATTGTTATTGCATTTTGTTTCGTTTGCTTTACCTAATTTAACAAATTTCCTTATCTAATCGGCACCATTTTCTTCACTCTTTTATTTCGGCAGCTGCTCCTGTTTGCTTCCTGTCCGTACTCATGCATGTTAGAAACAAAACTGTCAAATGCAGTGAAAAAAAGAAGAGACAGTCAGTCTCAAGGCACAGCCACCAGTATCGCTCAGTTTTCTAGGCCACCCTAGCCTTCCAGTGATGACTTAAGAAGTGTCATTCAGTCATCCTTTGAGAGAAGCTATTTCCACTGAAATAGTGAAATACTTTATTTTATTGTTGGGGGGGGGGGGGGGGGGGGGGGTGCATATAAATAGTATTTTTTTGCAACAGCACTAAACACTGCGCTACTAAGGCTGCCTGTAATAATAACGGTATTATTTGAAATGACTCAAATTCCATGAGTAGTTCAACTGTATATATATTATAACTGAAATCAGCAAGAATCGATGTTGTCTCCAAATGGAGCTGCACATGAAGCATTTCATCACAGGTAAAGATTCAAAAGATGTAAAATTTCAACCAAGAAATAAGAAAGAAAGGTCGAACATATGCACCAATCCGGCTTAATATCATGACCACCGGCCTAATATTGTGTTGGGCCCCCTTTTGCTGCCAAAACAGCCCTGACCTATCAAGACATGGACGCCACTAATCCCCTGAAGGTGAGCTGTAGTATCGGGCACCAAGATGTTAGTAACAGATCCTTTAAATGGCGATGTGGGGCCTCCATGGATTGGACTTGTTTGTCCAGCACATCCAACAGATGCGTGATTGGAGGCTTCCCAGCAGAACATTGCCCAAACTGGTATACTGCCTCTTCTGGCTTGCCTTATTCCCATAGTACACCCTGGTCCCAGGTATTTCCCAGGCAAACGAGCCACATCCACTCAGCCATCCACATGATTTAAAAGAAACGTGTTATCACCTTCTTCCACTGCTCTGTGGTGCACCTTTGATGCTCACGTGCCCACTGGTGTCTGTGGCTGACTGGTCTGTGGCTATGCAGCCCCATGCACAACAAAGTGTGATGGACTGTGAATTCTGACATCTTTCCATCAGAAGCAGCATGAGCTTTTTCCTCAGTTTGAGCTACAGAAGCTCATCTGTTAGTTGGTCGTACTACAGCGCATTATGTATATTATTTAAATACTGCAAAGATATCAGTAAAAGAGAAAAGATGCTTAAGATTTGTTGTTTTAGAACAACGGGAAGTGAATGGCAGGGTCTGCAAGTTATTATTGCATGCATCGCTGCAAAGGAAATGGCCACGATGTCAAAGAGCTAGATGTCTAACTTCAGAATAGAGAGAACAACTGGTGATAAAGTTCACATGTGTTAACGTTGCTGCATTACTCAGGAGGATATTACAGGGGGAGGGGTTGTCTGCTGTCTGTACAGTTATGAGTCAGATCTTCATAATGTCTGTTCCAACAATGTGGCCTCCTTCTCACTTCAGAGACTTCGAAGAGAGAAGAAGCGGAGAAGCGTGGCCGGGCTGTTTCTGATGCATCTTTCTATCAGTCCTTTAGCTGCATCTCTCTTTATGTTGGCCCGCTTTTCTATTTGTCAGTGATATTAAGCAACCTCTCTGCAAATGAATCCTCCTGGCCTCTCCATCTTTTGTTTCACTGTTCTCATGCCGTTCTCATCCCTGCAGAGAAGCCCATTAAACAGCAACCTCTGAGGGATAGCTTTATAATCATACATAATGGATGAATGGTGTGCACGCTGCAAAAACCAAGTGTCAGAACAGCAGAACAGTGATGTGGTGCTCGTGATCAGCTTAAATCTCCTCTCTGCTTCAACAGATCAACAGCAGGTGATCCTTTGTAATAGTACAGCACGTCCTCGATTTTTTCAATGTTATTTCACAAGACCTTCAGGGCTAAATACAGAAGCCTTTTAACAGAGCCGTGGGTTGGTTTAGAGGAGAGTTCAACCAGATGAAGACAGACTGTTTCTTTCCACCCACCTCAGCATATGGCCACAGTTCCCAGTCAGTCTCTAATTAATAGCTGTCACAGCAGCCACAATCAATATGGGCTCATTAGCCATGTTTGTGTAACTCTCTCAACTCACAAAGGGTCAATACATGATGCAGCAGATAGAAAAGCATAGGCCAGACTTGAAACGAAAGCCACAAACTATCGATTAGAAAAAGGCCAACCATGCATTTGTTTTCCCCATAGAGCACCATTTCCATAATGTTTTTGCTGTTGATATATTTCAACTACAACACAATAGATGGGAGGTACACAGAGCACTTACTCGTGCGGTTACTGCTGTTAAATTTGCTGTGGATCTGCACGATCAGATTTGTAAGTACATCAATCAATAGACAAAGCAACAACGATGATATTTAAATAGCAAGAGTTCAGTGGATTTCCTGGTTTTTTGCAGGGCGCTTGCACAGTGATTGTGCATCTTTTTTTTTTTTTAAACATTATCAGTAAGACACACTGACAAAGTGTAGAATTTGGAATAAGATGTGTGAGGGCCAGCAGATCTCAGCGCCAGTCAGAATGAACGATTGTTTTAAAATGTCAAAAAAGGAATGACACCCTATGAGCAACACTTGGCAGCAGTAGGAAGGAGAAAACCCCTTTTAACAGGAAGAGACCTCCAGTAGAACCAGCCAATCATCTACTGCGATTGGCTGAAGCGTGAGGAGAAAGAGTAGAGAAAAAACAGGAGCACAGAGAGACAAGGACAAATCACAAACTGGAAATGACAAAAGTTAATGACATTTGGTAGTGACATATAAACAAAAGAGGAATGAAAATTAAGATACCTGATTCAGTCCTGACATTAAGCTTTATCAAAAAGAAATGTTTGACGTCTAACCTTATCATTAAGGTTCTTTCTCTAATAATCAAGGGTCTTTACCTTATGGTATAAATGAAGCTGTTGTTGTTGTTCGGGGTAACCATGGCTCAGGGGGTTGGGAAGCGTATCTGTAACCGGAAGGTCGCCGGTTCGATCCCTGGGCTCTCTGTCCTGGTCGTTGTGTTCTTGGGCAAGATACTTTACCCTACCGCCTACTGGTGTTGGCCAGAGGGGCCGATGGCGCGATATGGCAGCCTCGCTTCTGTCAGCCTGCCCCAGGGCAGCTGTGGCTACAACTGTAGCTGCCTCCACCAGTGTGTGAATGTGAGAGTGAATGAATAGTGGCATTGTAAAGCGCTTTGGGTGCCTTGAAAAGCGCTATATAAATCCAATCCATTATTATAAATTGTCACTACATAAATAAAATGTAAGAGAAAATGGAGTTTTACTAATAGCATCATGAATCTTTAAGTGTCTGTCTGTCTGTCTGTTCTTCCTCTGTTTCAACAATCTAAGCCGGTGTTTAATTCCAATTTAAACACTAAACCTAAGCCTTAAATCTCAAATAATCCTGTGGAGATGTGGAAAAAGTGACATGCAGCCCAAGGTGCTAACCTTTACAGAATGTCACTCTGATGGTGTAAAACTCAAATTGGGGCCGACAAAATGTTTTATCAAATTTTATTTATTCTGTCTCTATGGTTTGTTGTTACAAATACTCAGC
The DNA here is from genome assembly GCF_963969265.1 of Rhamphochromis sp. 'chilingali'. NCBI lineage: Eukaryota > Metazoa > Chordata > Actinopteri > Cichliformes > Cichlidae > Rhamphochromis > Rhamphochromis sp. 'chilingali'. The sequence continues at coordinate 31,951,416 of NC_137931.1, forward strand.
CATTCTATAATGCTGAGCGTTGTTTGGTTGAGAAAGTGACAGCCCACAATCTGCCCGTTTTGCACGGCTACGTTTTTAACAGTCACGATCATTCTCACACTCACACATCCACACTCAGTTGATGCAGCCTTACAGCTGTCCTCTTTTCAGAACAGTAACTTTATGAACAAAAAGTTTAGGGGACGTTTTGAAACTGTAGATGCAAAAACATGAACAAGCACTGCACCGGGGTTTGATTTTCTTTCCAAAATAGGTTTCATTGGTACATAAATGATCTGAATGTTTCTCTTCCTCCTCACTCTTTGCTGGGAGTGAATGACTGATAACTGACATGTTTCTGTGGTTTTAAATCTTACTTCCTTTACTGTGTTTCTGCATCATTGACCAACAGGACACAAACCTCTTTAAACACCATAGAGATAGAATAAATAGATACTGACTTTGTGTGTTGCTTTTTCAGTGACCTTAGTGAAACATAAAGTAAAATAATGTACTCAAACTTCACAGTCCCAAATGGTAGAGAGCCACTGTTAGCAATCAGCCAGTGAAATAGGTTCAGCATTTAATTTCTAGTGAGAGTTCAATTCAGTTCAATTCAGTTTTATTTGTATTGTGCCAAATTACAACAGCAGTCATCTCAAGGTGCTTTATAATGTAAGGTAGAGACCCTACAGTAATGCAGAGAAAACCCAGAGTGGGAACGAAAAACTCCCTTTTCACAGGAAGAAACCTCTGACACAACCAGGCTAAGGGAGGGGCAGCCATCTGCCACGACCGGTTGGGGGTGATGGGAGAGAGACAGGACCAAAAAACATACTGTGGAACAGAGCCAGAGATTAATAATAACTAATAATTAAATGCAAAGAGGTGTGTAAACACACAGGGAGTGAACAATAAACTAAGGCATAACTATAAGATTTATCAAAAAGGAAGGTTTTAAGCCTGATGTTAAAAGCAGAGAACGTGTCTGCAAATGCAAACTGGAAGCTGGTTCCACAGAAAAGGAGACTGAAAGCTGAAGGCTTCTTCTCCCATTCTACTTTTAAATATCCCAACCACAAGTAAGTCAGCAGTCTGAGTGCCAAGTGCTCTATTGGGGTGATAAGGTATTATGGGGCCTTTAACTTTACAACAAAAATAATGGTTCAATAGTGTGTTTATGGCATGATACACTGCCAACAAACAACTCAAAATTAATCTAATTCTGCTTTTAAATGTTTAGTTGTTGTCTGCTCCTTTCATCCTAATAACACCAGGACTGAGTACCGTGAGATCTGAGGTCACTGCGTGGCAGAAAATTAGATTAGATAGTGACATATGGAGGCTGTCTGAAAGCAAAATTTCTGCATTATCTATGGTGCTGAAAGCAGAAAATGGTTGACAAAGCCATTTGGAAAGAGATACGAATGACAAATACTGCGTAATCTACTTTCCAATACTGGAAAAAATCAGATATTTGACTTTTATTACATTGTTAGATTGTCTTACAACTGCTATTAAACTATCATTGATGGGACAAAAGAAGAAGATGGATTGTAGAGTGCTACAGAGAGGAAGAAGATGAGGGGGACAGAGACAGAGTGACTTATGCCAATAAATAAATTGGATCTGAAAGGGGCAGAGGTGGGAAGCAGGGGGTGTCCATCACTGTCAAGCACTAAGTGCAAGAACCATTAATAGAGAAGGAAGTGGGACTGCGAAAAAGTCTGTTTTTGTTCACTAATGTTCTCCAGTTGGAAAAATGCCATATAGATCTAAGTGGAGTGTATATTTTATCAGGCAGGGAATTAGAAAGAAAATCAAAAGACACAGTAATGAGTCTGGAGTCACTCTAAATGTTTCACACAGCAGGCCGCGAACACCATTTACTGTTAATTACTGAGCACCTATTTAGAAGCAATTGCTTTAATGATGTACTCAGTGATACAACTCAGTTTAGAGCTTATTTGCATTCCTTTTACAGGCTTGTTCCCTTACTAATAGACCAAATGACCACTGAAAACATCAATTAAAAGGTCTCTTTATTCACTTACACCAGACCATTACAACTGTAAACACATTTTTTATACTTATTTTCCAAATTGATTGAGCTTTCCATAATTATTTTCTTCAAAAAGTGGAACAGTAATGTTAATGATGGTACTGAGGTGCACTCTACGGCGTGTAAGTGACCTGCTTGAGTCATTTATTCACCCATAAATAAAAGCCATAGATAATACTGTGTTAAAGCAGTGCTAAGTTTGAATTTAGCATTTTCTCAGCAGCTGTGTAGCAACAAATTCATTCATCTTTTAGCCCTTAAGCTTGTGTTAATTACTTTAATGACTGTGAGTCTGAATATTGTAAAAGGGAGACATCCATTAGTGGTACTGTGGTAGTACAGTTCTGTGAAAAAGTATTTGAATACTTCCTGATTTCTACGTTTTTGGCATAATTGTAAATGTTTCATATACTTGGACAAATTTTATTTTGATTATTCTTAAAAAAATAATAATAACTTTCATTAACCACATTTTTTGGAAAGCTGAGTTAAATGTCACTAACACTACCCACACCTGTTGAATCAAAAAATACTTTAAATAGAACGTGTCTGGCAAAGTTAAAGGCCCTAAAACATCTGAAAAAGCAGCACACCATGCCACGATCAGCAGAGGTTTCAGGTGAAAACATTGTTGAGACCCTGCCTCACCCTGTCATGTGACTTATTGAGATCAACTGACACATGCGACAGATGTGAGTGGACGTTAAGAAGTTTGGGTGTCACAATGGTTGCACCCATAACCTCTGCTGATAATCACCGATGGCCTTTTCCGCACCTTGGCTCATGTGATGAGGCACATGATCAATAGTAGTCGACGACCCTCTTAGGGAACTTCAAATCAGGGACTAGCCACCATTTGGGCTTAAAACTGAAGGCGCTTCTCGGATGAGAGGTGAAACGTCTTAAAGAAACTTAAAGAAGTCTAGTCGCTTGTCTTTCCGAGCTCCTTAGATGAAGTTAGATGCGTTCAAATACCTGGGATCGACCATCCAAAGCAATGCACAATGCACAAGAGAGGTGAATAAGAGAGTGCAGGCATGGTGGAATGGGTGGAGACGAGTGTCAAGGGTGACTTGTGACAGAAAGATAGTGCAAGAGTGAAAGGGAAAGTTTACAGGATGGAAGCGGGACCTGCTATGATGTATGGTTTGGAGATGTTGGCACTGATAGGAGGTGGCAGAGTTGAAGATGCTACGATTTCATACACGATTAGAATTTAGTACATCAGAGAGACAGCTTAAGTTAAGCAGTTTGGAGAGGCAAGGGTAAAATGGTTTGTAAAAAGGAGGGATAGTGGCTGTTAAATATGGACTTGCTAGGTATGAGGGGAAAAAAGACGAAGACCTCAGACGAAGTTTGTGGATGTAGTGAAGCTGGACATGCGGAGTAGGATGATAGGGATCAGGTGAGATGGAGGCAGAGGCAGTAACATGCATGTGCTTGGACTGTAGGGGTCACTGTGGTGCCCCTAAAGGGAGAAGCCAAAATAAAGAAGTAGAAGAAGAGTAACATTACCACTGGTAGCAATTTTATTTATTAGCTAAAAACAAACTATTTTTTTCTTCACTTTTTTTTCTGAGGATCAAAGCACTAACACCATTAACTTGTCATTTAATATAATAATAATTATACAGCTTCAAATAACGAATGGCAGTACAACAAAACAAACCATCACCGTGTACAGGATGCAAGCAAGGAAACATTTTAACAGAAAAAAAGCTAAATCACTAAATTGACAAAAAACATAATGGAATCAGAAGAAGCTTTCCTATAATAGTATGTCTTAGAAAGAGATTTTAAAGAGGCCGCTGACTCTGCTGCCCTCATTTCTTCAGGCAGCCTGTTACTCAGTTTTGGATCTCTGCGTCAATGCCATCACTAGTTTGCAGCTTTTCCTCTGGAACAAATAAAAGCCCTCTGCCTGAGAGTCTCAGGCTATATACAGATCATATGCAAGAAAGAGGTCAGACACACAAGATGGTGAGAGGGCACGATGAGCCTTAAATGTCAACAGTCATTTGCTCTGTCAGCTGTCATCGAGCGGAAGGGGTACATCCTGTCACCAGTCCACCACACACACTCTCCCATACATGCCTACAGATAATTAAGCATCACCAGTTAGTCTAACATGCATGTGTAGGAGGAAGCCAGAGCATTTAACATTAATTAAATAAGGTGGAATTCTAAGTGCTTTTTGTCAGCAACTGGTGGAGAACAAAAACGGTGCTCAAACAAAGCAACAGCAGAATAAATGAATATTCTCAATGAATGCTAATCTTTCTTCTTCTATGTCTGCTGGGTATATAAACTGGTAATCTCAAGGAGGACATAACGTGCAATGAAAGTGTTTGGTTTAGAGATTGTTCTGCTGCCCTCAAGTGGCAAAAACTAAAATTAATTTTTGCCATTTTTTGTTTGGTTTTTTTGCACCCCGCCCCCAACACTGTTAGCATACTGTTGTACAAGGCACACAACTAACCATTGAGAACAATGTGCAGTTCAGTCAAGGACATTGGAATCAACTCCTGAGCCACTTCTCCAAATGAATGATGTCAGTGTTCATTTGAAAGTTGTGTGTACTGGCCTTAAATTTGTTTTTTTTAGAAGATAAACCCATTAAAGTTAACCGTGTCAGACACACTCATCCATTTTGTTACTCTCTTATCTAAATCAGAATTGCTGTGGGCCTGGAGCCTGTCCCCGCTGTGTTAGGTTGAGAAGTGGGGTACTCCCTGGACAGGTCACAAGTCTATTGATGGGGTTGAATTAAGTTTTTAAAGAAGCAGAGTGTGTGGAAAACCTCAGCCTTTGCAAAAGACAAAACTGTGTTAATTATCCTGAATGCTGATTTGGGGGAAAACACTGTTTCCCCAAAGTTTAACTTGTAGTTTTGTTTCAAGGCCTCAGATTTGTTATGCATATTTGTGTTCCTGCACAATGCAATTGATGTCACTGTACCGTTGTTGCGGTTTTCAAGTTAGTGATTTCTGATCATAACAAGCGAGCTGGCTTTGACATATAAAATATGTGGAGCGATGCTTCAGTCAACGTTAGCAGCAGGGTCCTGATTTTATCTGTAAATGTGAATTAGAAAAAATGAAGTAAGGTACAGTGTGTGCTCATCAAATAAAGGAAGAGCAATGAACTGGCCTCAAGTAACAAATATGACTCTTATTCTCTCATTAATCTCCATTATGATGTGTCAAATCTCTAGTTTAACAGATCTGACAGTTTAATGCAATATCCAGATATCTGCATGCAGTTACAGTACTGAAACATAATAGAGTGCAGATTGGTTTTTTTGAAAGCCTGATATCACTCTGTGTATGAATTTAAAACAATGAACTCCCATAATACAGTTTTACAGTTGCAATTCACTCCAAAAGTAACGTAAATGTTTGAAATATGTTGCCAACAGGCGAGGTTCTCCTACCTGCACATGAAGTACCTGTTCTTCTCGTGGCTGGCAGTGTTCGTGGGGAGCTGGATAGTCTATGTGGAGTACTCGTCCTACACAGAGATGTGTCGTGGGCACGAGTGCAAAAACTCAATAGTGAGCATTTCATACTCCCATTATGTACCCGCCCAATCCCATCAGGTCCTACAAAATGTTTACAGTTCTGTGACAATTTCTTTTTTATTTTCCAGTGTGACAAATACAAAAAAGGAGTCATTGATGGCTCAGCCTGCAGCAGCTTGTGTGAGAAACAGACTCTTTACCTGGGAAAGTGCCTCACTGCCAACCCCAACAGCCAGGTCAGCTTTTTTATTTATTTTTTTTATAAATGCAAACATCACTCTCCAGTCTGCTTTTTATTAATTTGGCTGCATCTTTATTTTAGGTTTACTCGGGGAGCTGGGGAGACCTAGAGGGTGTTATTAAGTGCCAGATGGAGGAGGCTCCTCGTTATGATTTGGGAGGTGAGCCCAGGAAAGAGACTTCTGCAGCCTTCAACAAACCAACCAAGGGAACCTCAGTGGAAAAGTTCAGAGAGATGATCACTGACCACCTAAAGGTTAGAAAGCCAAACACTAAATACTGTCAGATCCAATTTCAAAGCTTCAGTTTGGATTTAAACCTCATTTAAACTACATTTCTTTACAGGCCAAAGTGGGGGATCAGGCAAACCTCGCTGAGCTGGCAACTCAAGTATTGTCCATTGCAGATGGCAATAAGGACAGCCATATCTCACTGCCAGAGGCTCGCTCCACATGGGCTTTGTTGCAGCTCAATGAATTCCTATTGGCTTTAGTCCTGCACGACAGAGAGCACACACCCAAGCTATTGGGCTTCTGTGGAGATCTATATGTCATGGAGAAAGTACCACACTCTCCCTTGTATGGGATTAGTCTACCCTGGATTATTGAAATGTGGATCCCTGCCGGTCTGCGCCGCAGCATGGACCAGTGGTTCACTCCATCCTGGCCACACAAGGCCAAGATCTCCATCGGACTGCTGGAGCTGGTCGAGGATATTTTCCACGGCACTTTCGGAAGCTTCCTCATGTGCGACGTGAGCGCCACCACTTTCGGTTACAACGACCGCCACGACTTGAAGGTGATGGACGCGCGCCACATCGTGCCTGAAGCCATCTTCCAAGAAGTCATCAGGCAGCAGCGCTGCGACGTGGACGAGGACTGTCTGTATGGAGCCGACTGCCTAACTTCCTGTGACCTCACAAAGCATCGCTGCACAACAGAAGTCACCAGGCCAAACTTAGCCAAAGCCTGCGACGCACTCAAGGACTACATTCTGAGGGGAGCGCCATCTGATATGAGCGAGGAGCTCGAGAAGCAGCTGTACGCTTGCATCGCATTGAAAGGTTCAGCAGAACAGATGGAAATTGAACATTCGCTCATTCTAAACAACCTCAAGACTTTGCTGTGGAAGAAAATCTCTCACACGAAAGATTCCTAATAAGCGAGGATTGCACAACAGCACAATGACTGACGCTTGCCCTTTAAGTTTATTAATAAAATGGACAATCATTTTCACCGTGGAAACTAATAATCCTGTGGTATTCAATGTTTAACAGATGTATTCTAAGTTGGCACTATAGGTGTCAGCAACATCACCAATATTAAATAATGTACACAAACGGACTCCGTTAGGATTAACTGCAGTAAACTGAGTGCAATTTTTTTGAAACCAGGATGAAGGTGAATAATAAATTTGAAGTAAGGTCCTGCATGTTCTTTTGGGTAGCTTGTGTACTATATGCTGACTGAGCCTATGGGTGTAATGAACAGTCTTCCAAGGCTTCCAGTGGATATCCAGTTCAACACAATTTTTGGCAAATCCCTGTTTTGCTCTTTTTGACCTACTTAGATTAACTAAACTTTACAAAAACAAAAGATATTTTTAATATTAAAATAGTCTCAAGAGCCACCCATTACAGCAAATGCCGTAGGAAAAAAAAAAACAAAAACTCACAAGAGGACCAATTCCTTTTCAATAGCTTTATTAGAACAAATTTCCTCATTCGGAACGGAGCAGACCAACGCCTTAATCTTCAGCCTCCTGTTCCTGAGCCCGGAGGAAGCTGGCCTTCTTCTGGGCGACGCGGTCTTTCCTCTGGGCCAGAGAGAGCTTGGCACGGTTCCACCTTTGCAGAAACACACATAGACACAATTAGAATTTAGTTTAAATTAATTGCGTCAGAGCCGCTGTGGCAAAACTAGTTCAAAAAGGCACTGGAGTCATGGTATTCCCTATGAATTAGCCTAGATCTCAAACTGACATTTCCCTCCCAATTTCAAATTTCAGTTCTGAGAAAGAGTAAAGCAAAGCCCAGGTATCACTTCTCACCTCTTCTTCTTGACTTCTTTGGGAGGCTTCTTTTCATGGACTGGGTTCTCGCGAATGGCAGCATGAGCCTTTTTGTACATTTCCTCAATCTGAAAAATGGATAACGACTCAATCTTATGTCCTAAAAAATACAGATTTTGGATTTCACAATGTACACACACACAAGAATAGATTCGATTATTATCATTTGGCTGATTTTTCAGCCCTAAACTATTCTAAGAACCAATATGTTCAAATAGTGGCAACTACATCAATGATGAAATGCTTCATTCGTGCACCGCATCGCTCATTCCCCACACCGAAATCCTGCTCTCTCATTTTACCAGCTGAAGTAGCTCCGCTAAAATTGCTCAACACACAAAACTAAGCTGGCAAATGTGTTGTGCAAATGTTCTATGCTGAGACGTACAAAGGCACAAATTTGCTGTGATTGATGTAAGATTTGTAAGTCAACAGCTTAGCCTCAGGAAGTGACATGAGATCACTTTAGAACTGAACCTCAAACCATTATCACACATTTTGAAAATCATCAATACCCTGTCACTGGGATTAGAATGTTCTAGTTAATTACTTAACTAGAACATTGCTTAGTAAAGCCCAAGCTTAACCTAGATTAACTACACTTACAGTGCACAAGGTTCAATAAAACAAACAAAAAAAACCCAATATACTCCAACACTAAAGAAAACTAGAGCCCCCTGCCACCTGAAATTTGACTAAATCTATGAATCCACACAAAACTCAAAGGTAATTTTATAATGCAGAAAGTAAACTTGCTGAATCAGGGGTGACTCCATTCTTGATGAAGCGAGAGAACTGTTTCTTGTAAGCGTCCTCATCCTCCTCCATCAGATAGCTCATGTACTCAGACACGTTGATGCCCATGATGTGCTTGCGGTGGACCTCAGCGTTGAACTCTTTGCTCTCTGTATCATACCCAGGGAAGCGCTTGGTGCTGCAGACAAAAAAAAAAAAAAAAAAAAAAAGAGAGAAAGCACTGTTGATATGCAGTGCAGATTCCACACACTTGGTCTTATCTGTGTCTATTTAAATTAGTCTTCGAATACAAAAATGGCTCAGTTAAGCAAGTTGTCAGATTTTCACTTCGGTTTCCAATAAGTTCACTTAGCCAAGACCAAGGCTACGTCCACACTAATGCGTTTTCGTTTGAAACCGCATCGTTTTCTCTCCCTTTTGGCCTCCTGTCCACACTGAGACGGCATTTTGGCTGATGGAAGACGTAGCGTTTTGAAAACGCTCTCGAAAAAGCACACATTTCGCAGTGGGGACAGCAAAAACGCAGACTTTCTAAAACGATGACGCATGTTAGTCATATGAAGCAGTCATGTGACAAATTAAACTAAGATAGCAGTTTAATGTTTTGTTTGCTCTCAATTTTGACAGCCCTATTAAAGATTAATATCAGTCTGTACATGCTCCAGATCTTCAAATTCTTTAACTCTCACTTGCTTTTGCAACTTTGTACTTTTGCGTTACTCGCAGCAACAACTCCACCTCATTGTTAGTCCATTTTAAAAAAAACTCTGTGCTTTTCTCAACATTCTGCCGCGACGGTCTAAAGAGCCAGAAAGGAAATAATAAATGAGGCAGGTCAAAAAACTTCTTTCGTTTCAAGCGTGCGCAGTACTGGAGCATAAGTGCTTTCGGCCGTTTCAATGTGGACGCACAACTCTGAAAACGACTGAAAACGCTAGTGTGGACGCGGAGTGTTTTCAGACAAAAATGCCATTTTCAAATCTATCCGGGCTAGTGTGCCTACCCTACTCCACTTTCCAGTGATCGGGCATTGTTTTTAAAGATTTGGACATTCTAGTTTTCTGTTCTCACTGAGAATGCGGTTTCAGTCTCTTTGGCTTTTTATGTTTCTACTGTTTGCAGAGGAGCATCTATTCTCTCCCTGCCACACGCAGCTAACACTTTCAGTAAATGAGGTCAAACAAACTGCCTCTAGGTGCATTACTGCCATCTTCAGGGAGCATAGGTGCATTACAAGATATCAAGTGCAGACTAAGAAGTAAAAGAAATTATTTTAAGAATTAGTTACATAAACCATTTTATTTCTAATTTTTTTTAAAAAATGCGCTTTTTAAAATAGTGGCCTCCCCAGAACAAACTAAATATACTTTCTGTCAAGCAAATGATAGCGGGTAAGATGAACTAGTGAAATAAATCTACTTAACAACATGCTTTTAAAAGAAAAAGGCATCGAGATCAAAATACAGCCTGAAGTTATTTTTGAACCCAACACATTTACTCATATTTGTGCAATGCAGTGTAAAGTATTCTAAATGTCATAAATGTATAAAAAGAATCAATGATCTCAAATCGCTATCTATATTTATTTTTATTTTTTTTAACTAATGGACAATTTTACATACAAAACCTACAATGTTCACAAGTAAAATATGCCGTGCCATCCACAGTCAACCTTTACTGTTACTTTTGCAAGTCTGGACACACTGCTACTGTTAGGCTACTAGCAATCACCAGAAACTCACGAATGCCTTTTTCCCCCCCAACATCGATCGTCACCGATGAATAGCAGCGAAATTAAAGGACTCTGATATGAGATTATTCTTTTTGATCCACCCTGTATGGCTGGAGACTTAAAGACATGCCACTAATTGCTGCTCTCTTGTCTCACAGGCTTCACATATTGCAAAACTCTGTTTCAATTACAAAAATCAATACAATTCCACACAGAACCGCTGCAGGATCAAGCATTATCCACCTGCAATCAGGCATACTGTTTGTGTAGCTTGCGAGTTCAGATACACTGATGGTAGTGAGTAATACAGCCAACCGAAAGCGGAGGATATCAGCTGCCTCGTTTTACACTTGATCTTCAGATCCATCAATTACTTCCACGTGTCTGCGTTTGTAAGACGAGTAACAGCAGGATAACATTCAGTAGTTTAATGTTTGTAGCTTGTATATGAAAAAATAAATACAAATCCTGATGCTTATTTTATTATTGCTTTCCTGCTCGGTCCGACTCAATAACTGTGCAGCGATTAACTCCGTAAAACGGCGGATCCTTAACTGTGCCAACAGAATAATAAACAGGCTAGCGGGAATCTGATCGTTTTATCTTTTACTTTTCATGCTGAGGAAAAGATAACCGTCCCACGTGTTCACCGCAGCACTTAAAGCGGCAATCCAAAGACCTGTTTCTTTTCTTCGTTTTTTGTTTAAGCAACACAAGTTTGGACGTTTCTGACAGCATTCGGACGACCGCTTTGTTGTTCTTTTTATAAGTCCATCTTCTACAAAGACTCATCCGACACGATGCACTGGCAGTCTCATTCAAAATTCGCAACACTGACAAGCTGATGGGTAATTTGAAAGAAAAGGGGCCAGGTAGTGGGTGTGTTACGAGATGCACACATTTGCAAAGCAATGTTCTCTCTGACGACAGACTATTAACATGTAATCATTCCCACACCTAATAGCCCTACTTATTCTCTGCTGAAGAGAGGTAAGTGACACATTCTCCCACTCAAAACACCTGTGGTTCTGACTGAGGTACTGTGATTGAAACCAACCACTTTTACCGAGCTGCTACTGCAGAGTCTTGAAATAATTCACAGCACTGTCACACGATAGGATTCAATTCACAAACAACTGCTTTTCTACCGCCACCCAAACCAACTGAGGTACTTCAGTAATCACTTTATGACACGGTAGTAACAGCCTTCAACTCAAAGACGCTTTATCAAAAAATTGGTGGAAAACTCAAAGACAACAAGCTCAACATAAAAGGTCTTTTTCTCAGCGGGCGAGGTGCAGGCAACACTAATAACGGTAATGATAAATATTTTCTGTCAAATTTCCTCAGTCAGCACACGCAATACCAAGACCGAAACTAACCCTTACATGTAAACCAACTTCTAATTGCTGAGACTTGGCCAAATGCATTCCATGAAGGTCTGTAGCACCAAGATGTTTGAACGTTTTATTTTCTGCATGCATCTATGGCATTTACAGGGCTTTTAGACTTTAACTAGACCTAATGATTTACTCCTTATGACATCCACACAAAATATTACAGGATGTAAGACCGTCCCTTAAGCAATTTCTCAAAAGTATAAATATTTTAAGAACTAAATTGCTGGAGCATTTTTTGCAACGGGAGCTAGAAAAGCATTTTTGCTGCCCAGCACCAAAATGTGATTTGCCAGGCAGCACACCTCACACCTGGGTATGTTTTGTTTTGTTTTTTTGTGTCTGTAGAAGTTACCTGTGTGGAATGGACAGGCCTCCATCCACAGCCCCCTTCAGGGCACCGAACACCTTGTTGCCTGTGGTGGTTCTAGCAAGCCCAGCATCCAGGTAGCAGGAGAAAGCGCCTGGCTGACCATCAATGCTCTCCACGTTGAACTCGTCACCTGTCACCTCAACCTGGCCTTCGTACACCTTATCCAGGCCAAACTTGTTCAGGAGCTGCGCACAGAAAATGTCATTTAAGAGATTTAACAGCTGGATATTTCTGGATCAGCAATCAAAAACCTTTATTCTGGTTTCCAAGACTTTATCTATACAAATTTGCCCCGATTTCAGCAAATCGTTAAGAGGCTGACATCTGCTTAAACATTCTCAAAGGACTATGAATTTCATCGCTAAAATTTCAGGTCAATTTAAGTCTCTTGGAACAGGTTTAATACATACTCTGCGGGCCAGCAGCAGACCAGTGCAGTAGGCTGCGGCGTAGTTTGTCAAGCCCACAGTGACTCCATACTTTGGCAGCTCGTGTGAGTAGGCAGCACACACGATCATATCACCCTCAATCTTGGCATAGGCGATCTGCAACACAAGCGCAAGGAAATGAATTCACAGGAGGAGAAAAATCTTGAAGGTGTATTTATACTCTGGACTATAAAGCAGCTCAGCATGATGCTGCTGCACATCACAGTGATTTAATAGCAACTAATTTTAAACTTTTTATAGATTTAGCGAGATTTGGTTATTAGAATATTGCAGCTAACAAAAGGGAAACTGACTTGGTAATAAAATAAACCTGATCTCTAGAGATGAAAGTACCGTAAATGTCGGGCTATAAGCCGCTACTTTTTGCACAAGCTTTGAACCCTGCAGCTTTTAGTCAGGTGCGGCTTTTCTATGGATTGTCTGTGATTTTTGTCATATCGTAAGACGATTTGTTTTGTGTGTTCCGCTGTTGTACGGCACTACGTTGCCTGGCGGAAGGATCGGGGTTCAAGAGTGGTATGTTAGTCACATGTCCGTCCGCCAGGCAACGTAGTGCCGTACGAAGTAGCGCGAAAAACAAACTTCAAAGTAGCGGTACGCGTTCAGCGGGAGTCGTGGATGATGAGCGGCGATAAACTTGCAAGTTATGCCCAAAAAGCAAGTTATGCCCAACTCCACCGGTGGATTCTGACAGCGTGGAAAAGTGTGAAAACATCCACGATCACCAACGGATTTTGAAGGGCTGGACTGCTGCATGATGGAGAGCAGGACACCGCCACGGCCCTTCTGAGGGTGTTCGACTCTGACACTGACAATGAGGATTTCTTTGGTTTTGAAAGTGACAACGAAGGAGAGAAGAAGAGTGGATGACGAAGCCATCCTGAGCCTATTTGCATCCGACACTGGAGAAGAGGACTTTGGTGGTTTTAGTGCGCAGGAAGAAGAGAAAGATGGTGGTGAATGACTGACTTTTCTTCTTGTTAAAGCCGTGTCACTGCACCTGAGCCTAAAAGGTAGTCCGAATCTATTTTTCTGGTGTGCTGTAGGCTACTGTTATGTACTACATGTGCAAATATGTACCCATAACTTGTTTTTCAAAATATTAATAAAAGTGATGTCTCCAAACAGCCATCTCTTTCCTGACAATTCCCTTTGTGCATATTCTCTTACATATGATAAGTCAACATTGAAACACCTGCGGCTTTTGGTCAGGTGCGGCTAATGTATGTACAAAACAGGATTTTCCCCTGATTTTAGCTTGTGCGGCTAATATTTAGGTGCGCTTTGTAGTCCGGGAAATACGGTAAGTGAATTTCGGGGTGCGTGCTTTTTTCTTTTCTTTTGACGCTTAATTTTGATCTGCATGAGCAAGCCAGACTTACTGCTGTCATAGTTATACCAGCACCAACTTGAATTAGCTTAAGTCTGCAAGGCTCTGTTCATCAAAAACTACTGTGCTGTACCTGAGAAGTACGCATGTGCACAGCTTTTTACCCTTGAATTAAGATGGGCATGAAGGATATGAGCTGTTAAAATGATCTACAAGCCAGCTACTACCCAGCAAACATGGCTGAAACAGTAGAACCATTTTCCCAATCAAATCTTCCTGCATTACGAAGGCAAAAATGGTACGATAGATGGCAGGATGTTAAGGTTCTTAACAGCAACCCAGCTGTTTCTGACAAATTAAGCAATTCTAAACATTAATGCAATGAAGAAACGAAACTGATGTGCCATTCTGTAAAAATGACTGACGAACACTTTAGTTATCAAATTATTAGGGCTGTCAACCTTAACATGATTAACATTTTTAATGTATTTAACCCATCTGGAAGACAGAATGGACAATCTTTGGACAAACTGCCTGAAATGCGTTGACAGAGACATGTGATGATGGATTAATCCGCGTTAACACATCAACTTTGACAGCCTACAAATTATTAAAGTCAACGTCACAAACACCTACTACCATTAACATGTTTTTAAAAATATACACATCACTTCTCTACCCCTGACATCAGCATTATAAATGATTAACAAGTGGTTTGGTGGATCTGTCAGCTGATTTGAGTAAAAAGTGGACCTCAGAGTGAGGTACAGAGGAACACCAACAGCATATACTCTGACCCTTTCTCAGCCAAATGTTGTAGGAGCTGTCAGATATTTTGACCTCCTGCAGTTATAATGGTGCAGGTGCAACAAATGCTTACCTGGCAGATGATGTCCCTGTTGGAGAAGCGGACAATCATCCGGTACTTGGGTGTGTTGTACTTATTCTTGTCCTGAACGACCAGGCGCTTGCGAGCAAAGAAGTCAGTCTTGCCCTCTGTCAGACACAGAAATCATGAGTTACTAACAGAACGACAGCCATAATAAGACAAACATAAAACGACTGGGAGCATCACGGGTATGGGTTACCTCTCCTCCTCCTGAATTTGACCTGGTACCTCTTAAAGTAGGCCTTGTTCTTCACCACTTTAACAAAACCCTGAAAACAGAAGTATCAACTTAACAGCAAGTTCAAAAACTAATACAGACCTTAACTCCTCAGTGAGACACTTGGAGATTGGTTTATAATGCTGCTATGAGCTGGACTGTCACTGTCAGAAGAACTACAGTCGGTTAACATCAGCTAGCCGACCCAATGAAAATCAACGGGAGGAGTTAGCTTAACTGCTAAGTAGGGCAGTCGCTAAGCTACAGGACCAAACGTAGTTTTAAAAATATTAATTAAGAGGACGTGATCTTAAGGACCTACTGGTCACACATCAATGTAAAAGTTTCAAACATTTTACAGACAACAGGAAGCGGTAACTTTGTAAAGGCAGCAGGTAGGCCACGTTTAAGCAGACCAGGGTAGGCATTGGCAAGACTGAATCTATCTTCATCTGAACAGCAGCAATGTGTTTTCAAACATCTGACACCACACAGCACAAGATGTACGCCTAATGTATACATATAGGCACATATGTGGACAGATTACAAACCATTTTGCAGTCTTTTTGTCTCCTTATGAAGGAGCCCGGAGCCAAAGACTGGGGCTTGACTCCGCTGCACTGGAAAAAGGAAGATCATCGTGCGCACGCTCAGTAAGTACCGCGTCACAGGATGAGCCGTGCCGCTTTGGAACCTTGGATTCACAACACTGCCTCCTAGAGAGCTGGGGAAGCTATTTACCCGATTATCTGCTTGGGGTTTTGGTGTGTGTTTTGTTTTGTTTTGTTTGTTTTGTTTTGGTGTTTTAATATTCCCGTGTAAAATCATTTAGATTACATCACATTTCCAACCTCATCCCCTCAGAATCAGCTGGTCTTTTTGCTCCTATCTCAGCCTGTTGTAGGCAGAAAGCGATAGTAAGTCTCGACAAATGCATGTTTCATGAAACACGTCACCAAAGTTGAGGTGTATGTCAAGTTTGCAGCTGCATTCCACTTAGGTCCTTCAGTTTCAGACTCTTTGTGCATAGCCACTGACACACCCTGTCATGGACAATGAATAGAGTCAATTTCAAGCCTAGTTAACTTGCAAGTTGTAATGTCTGCTGTGGAAAAGCTCTGCTGCTTAAAGTTTCATTTATCTACTTTAACCTTTTTCCTCAGAAAAATCCACAGACACAAATGCGACCTCTTTTTCAACCTGTTGCAAATAAAGTGAAAGTGGAGTGTCTCAGTAATGTTCCCAGACAGGAAAAACACTGTTGAAATGTAGTGTCAGTTTTCAGTTCACAGATGCACCAAAACTGCTAACTGTTAGTTCGTGATTTATTGATGTAGACAGGGAACCTCACACAGACAAAATAGTAAGATATAGAGTGGCACTAGGTTCTGTGCCAGGACCAATACTTTTCACATTTTTCATGCTTCCAGACATAGCCAGCACTCGGTGTCTCAGGAGGGCAATGCTGTCCCATCCTGGGCAGCTCCTGTTCAACCTCATGCCCTCTGGTAGGAGGTACAGGTGTTTAAAGTCACCTTTTTTTCCCTGGGCCATCAGAACATTGAACAATAAGGCCAGTGATTGGACTTAGTGAGCCTCACTCACCACCCCCTACCTCTTAATATTCAGTACAATTTTCACACAAACACCAGCATAACATGGCACAATATACAATAACACCCACAACATGGCTGTTGCAAAAATAAAGGAATCTTTACCTTTATCTTTACAGCACTGTAACCTAACCGAGCCATTGATACAAGTCATGATGGATCCTTTGTTTCATGATGTTTGCCCCCAATCTATGTCGCAGCTGAAATCAATGCTAATCAGATCAATAGCACTGCGAGATACTGCACTGATTGATTTGGTATCAATCAGAAATCAAGTAAATAGAGGGTGTGTCTTAACACAATAAGACACACTTTTCAGCTTTTCATGTATTTGGAAACTGGGTTTTTTGAAGACGTGGAATGTAAATGTGTCTGTCTTTAAAGCACTTTTTGTCAGTTTATGTTGTTTAACTGTATTATAGACTATAAACAAAATAGATGTGACCATCAACACAAAAGGTTCAGACAGTTTTCATGGTGCCATTGAGCTATATTTTTTGTTTCCAAAGAAAATAATTGATTTAACATAATTCACCGAGCTACATACTGAACTCAGAGGGTAGAAACAACGTATCGATTTCATCGCGGTAGTATCAACTGGACACCAGTACACGAGTCCACTTCTACAGACCAGACAACATTTTCCCAGTCATCTGTTCTTCAGTATTGGTAAGCCCATGCTGACTGTAGCCTCAGTATCCTGTTCTTAGCTGACAGGAGCAGCACCTGGTGTGGTCTTCTGCTGCTGTAGCTCATCTGCTCAAGGTTTAGAGATGCTCTTCTGAATACTTTGGTTGTAACAAGTCGTCATTTCAGTTATTGTTGCCTTCCTGTCAGCTCAAAGCAGTCTGGCCATTCTCTTCTGACCTCTGGCATCAGCAAAGCATTTTTACCAGAGAACTGCCACTCACTGGATTTTTTTCCCCCTGACCATTATCTGTAAACCCTAGATAATCCCAGTAGCTCGGCAGTTTCTGAAATACTCAGACCAGCCTATGTGGCACCCACAAATATGCCTTGTTCAAGTCACTTAAATGACTTTTCTTTCCTATTCTGATGCTCGCTTTTCATTAATGAGCAGTTGATGATGTGTTATTAAGTAACTCCTTGAGTTAAAAGTAACTTTTTGAAAAACTCTGTTATATTTAGAGCATATTTTCAGTGGAATAAGTTGCCTTATGCAATTAGAGAATTGGCTTCTATTCATAATTTTAAAAATCACCTAAAAGCCTATTTAGGCAGTTTTTAATTTATTTGTAAATATTGTAAGAGGGCAATGTCACTTGTAATGGAAATTGTGTATTTTGTTTGAGTGTTTTTTATATTTTTTAATATTTACATGCTTATATTTTCAGAATTGTAAAACCTTATTGTGGATGTAAGAGCTAAATTACGTGGATATTTTGCATCCAATTCATTGTGTAACATTTTATTCGATGGTATTTGATGGTTTGGGCCCCAGGAAGACTAGCAACCAGTGTTGTGGAAGCTAATGGGGTTCCTTCTATATAAACAAATAAACAAATAAACTAATAAAGTTGTGGGCGAGCATATATAAGAGAAAATAAAGGCCTCATTGCATCCCATTAGAGTAGATCTCTCTCTGAGTGCAGTCATGTTTGTGGTTCCAAAGCAGAAAAGGAGTCATAGACTGCATTGAGGACACTGGACTTATGCTGTGGTGATATATAAATGCAACTGAATTAATTGGAATTTTTTATTTTCTATGCAATTACGGGAATCCACCTTGTAACATAAAAATACATTTTCCATGTCCTGATCTTTGACAGTGCACTTTGAAGTGTGGTCAAAATCAAGATAGTACAGTAGTATGGATGTTAATCAAGTGTACATCAAAAATTGAGCGATAACTGTAGACATCAGTTAGGAGTGTGTGACTGCAAACAACACAAGCAAAGTCACAGTTTGATGATGCTCCTTCACAATAATTTGGCTTTTTGCTGGCTCAGCCAATATTAGCACAAAACATTATAAAGATCTATTTATAAAAAGCCAGCCAACTTTCTCATCTATTTTAAGGTCTCTGTGACTCAACTGTTTCGTCATAATCTACCCTAATAGTGTGCATTACAATTTGGGTGCGTAGCCATAAGTATGTAAATATTTATGGTTGACGGGCTGAGATGTCATTGTTGACGGTGTCTCAGAGTTAGAAGCCTACATTCACTGTGGTGTTGCCAAGTGTCATCTACAGTTCGAGCTGCTTTTCAGCCACTGTCATCGAGGAAGGAGTGTCCAGCTTGTCAACAAAAGAAATGCGTCACTGCTCTCATGTGAAACCTGAAAAGTAGGTTTCATGAGTGCATGGTATGTAATTCTAGTCAGTCGAGTCATATTTTTACCAGAGCAAGTGATTGCTGCATTATGAGCTACATATAGCTACTGAAGGCACTTTGATTGAGGTGTCATATTATAGATATTTTTCAAATTAATATTTCCTCATACGTTAAAGTCGTTTTTAAAGGTTTACACCAGAGTTTTTTCTGGACTTGTTTTTGGTCATATTTCTGATTTTTCAATGAAGATAAGATTATTTAACTGAAATTTATAACAACCAAAGTGTTTGTACCTCCAGGTTTCATCTAACACAGGTAGTTTTCTCTCAGCAATGAATTTCAGGTAAGAAAATTAGGTAAGCATTACAACATATGTGTTGAGCTCTTTTCTTTGACTTGAAGATTTTACATTGTATAGACACACTGGTTCCAAATTAGAAGCTGTTGAAAAACAGACATGACATGAGGTGATGTCTGTCGTATCGTTGGCAAAAAGACACATGAGCCTAATTTGAATGTGTGTGAATGGTTTGCTTTTTTATATCCTGTTCCCTGAATGCCTTGTGCATTCTGTAGCGTGTTATGACACTTTGGAGCTAAATTTAAATAAGGAAAAAAGGCATAATTATACTTAGACAAACCTAATACAGCCTTATAATTTTGATTCCTTTCAAAGATCTTTCATGTGTATCTGCTTCTGTCTTTGATAACAGGATTCTTTACGTATTTTGTTTCTTAAAATGTCTTATCCATATTTTTTATAAACAGGTTACAACTTCTCACTCACTCTCACTCTTAGTTTATAAATATTGTTAATGAAACTTAATTAATTCACTAACCAGCTTTTGAACAAGATATTTAACATAACGTGAAAAACCTGTCCTGGCAAGCAGGTTTAAGGTGTCACTTTAGTTGTGTTTGTACAGTTTGTGTTGCCGCGGAGAGTGATCATAAAGAGCAAAAGTATTGACGTCCTCGGGTACAGCCAGAAGCACAGCTAAATCATCTGTCATCATCAATCTAGCTGATGATCTTAAAGCTATTCACAAGGAACATAGGGAAGAAAAACGTGACTTAATTCCAATATTTTCTATAACAAATGCATGATTTTCCCTTTTAAAATTATACTTCTTTTTTTTTTTTTAACAACGAATGAAAGAAATGACGTATTGGAGGTGCAGTTGCGCAGTTTGAACGCTTGGTGTCAGTATTGTTCCAAATCAGGCATGCTCTGTGGGATGTAAACACTCGGGTAGGCCGCCGTCTGTCCCAACTCCGCAGACATTTGTGTACACGTATTACGGCTGCATGGGTTGGACCCAAGAGTCAATGGGAACGAGCTAACTTAACGCTGGCTAGCTTTCAAGTGGAAACCGATCTAGGCTATCTTGGGTAACATATGTACTTGGGTGAACCGTGTGAAAACCTGTCGTTTTCTCATAGTATCAGGACTAGCACACTTTCGTGCATGGGAAGCAGGCGACGTCTGCTGCGTGTGGCTAAAGACGGTTCAAGGTAAATGATGTTCTTGCTATTTTCGGGCTATGTCTAAATACTGGAACGATCAGTAACTCGTAAAATCTTAGTTCTCACCCGTGACTGTTAACGTGAACAATGCGACATTACTTTAAAGTAAAGCAGATTAGCTTTACTTAACTCAAAAACTGCGGTTTAGTATCAGCGTGTATCACGGCTTGTTGGCGCTGTTGCTTGTGATAAATGTTTGCTGTTGATCTCCAAACTACTTTATAAAGGACTCTGGCTATCGCCTGGAACAAAAAACCCAAACCTAAAAAACACTTCATCCTTTGATAAGCAGTGTATTTATTCTTGCAGGGTAGTGTCTGTTAAAGTCACATTTATTCAACATGTAACCTCCTGTAGTGTTGTCCGAGGCGTCGACTTTAGAGCCTTCTGGAAGACATACAGTGTGCATACTGTTGCATTTGATGCTAGATCTCCATTTCGTCATTTCACAACATCAGCAAGCCATAAAAGGAATCGGGAGCTCGGCGTCTAATGCATCTGTACTCAGCTTACTGCCCGTCCCCTAAAGTGTTTTTGATAGGTAAACAATATTATGTGTGTGTCAGTAGACTAAGCAAAGGATTTAAACTGCTCAGCAGTAGTGTTGGCTGTGTTGCAGCTAAGCATATGCGTCAGTCCAGCTGCAAAGAAGTGACTTGCAAGTTGCAACAGCTCTCAAAGTAGAGATCAAGTGGACTTTTAACCCACCAGAAGTTATTATAACAGGAAGAAACGTCACCAGACTCAATTAAAGTGCATTTCATTCGTATTTTAAATTCCTAAAGCAATTTAAACTGATCTAAATGTATAATATTGCCAGATTAATAACCTAATACAGTGCATTATATTGAGGGATGCGCAGACTGTGTTTTTTAGTTTAATATAGAGTGTGCCAATTCACAAAAGTCATCTTAGGCTTTTACTCTAATATTGCATGGTCTTCCCGTCACCAAAGACCATGCAATATTAGAGTAAAAACCGTACCGATCACAGATGTCCTATGAGCTTGAAAATGGCGGGGAGGAAGAACTCTGTTAACAGGAAGAATTTACCAGCAGATCCAGACTTAGTGAGGAAGGGCTATCTACCTTAACTGTTCAGAGAAGGAGAAAAGAGATGACAAACAAACTATGTGAGAGAGAAGAGAAAAGTTGCTAATATCGCTATGATCATTTGGCCAGGTGGAAATTGATGTGACACAAAGGATAAATATCAGCTATCAATGTCATTTTATTTGCCAATATGCCAGTATAATAATCGTTTCCTCTACCTGTACTTAGCTCATCATTTCACTGAAATAATCAGTTTCAATACACAAATAATAAATAATAATAAATAATCAGTTTCAATACACATTTACCTCAGATTAGCATTTATTTTTTTGTTGTAGCTTGAGCTAGGGCTGTGCGATATGACCAAAATCTCATATCCCGATATAAAACATCTATCTTCCGATAACGATATAAATCACAAAAAATTTAATATTTTAATATTTTCTGTAAATTCTGTGAATCTCGGGTAGGTGAAGTGTTTCCAGCTGGGCGTCTTGTACCCGGAGTCGAGTGTTTTAACCGATGCATGAAACTACACATTTTTAGACAGGTTGTAACTGCCACCGTTTTCTTTGTGAGTATTTATTACACGGTGTGCTGCGGGGAAAAGCCTGTTCTAATGTTTGAATCTAAGGTTTATTTTTTAGCACCTGACGACTCTTTTTTTGCTTCTCATCCGTCAATACTGTGCATACTTTTTCACGTGATTCCGTTTATTTTGAAAATTCTCAACAGGATCTTGAGCTTTATTGTGAAAGGTTTATGTGGAAAATAAACAAGCGGACATGCGATGGTTTTACCGTCGTTGTTGCTAACGACAACCCATAAAGCAGGTGCTTGTCTGTCCTTAGTGTGGTTATATTAAATATAAGAGAAAGAGAGAACTTTAAGAAATTAATATAGCCACTACAGTGACCATCAAAACGATGAAAAAAATATGCAAACAGTTTATTTTGCAACACCACGAAACAAACGATAGCGTAAAATGAAACGATAGACGTTTTTATATCGTCATCCGATATATATTTTATATCGAACAGCCCTAGTTTGAGCCACAGTGCATCGGTGAACAACTTTGGCTCATGTGGTGTCAATTGCCAAATTCCCAACAAACACATAACAACTTCTCACTCTTTTTGTATGTCAGCAAGTCAAATCTGTGAACCCAGGGGACATGAAGCTTCAAGAACTTTCCTGTGACCCCCATATTTAAGAGTCCTTGAAGAACATGGATCAAGGAGTTACAATAAATCGTGTGTGACTAAGCGAAGCAGAGGATGATCGTGTTATGTACTCGCCACCTACACTCTATGTATGTGCCTGTGGCTGAACAAGAAAAAAGTACATTTGAATCCATTTTTGGTCATTTTACACAGATTACAGTGGTTTTCTCCCTCAGAGAACTTATCGCCAACAACTAGTACTGAAAACAAAAAGTAACATTTAACTTGTCGTGAGACGAAAAGCCAAGCTGTAATTATTACTGTAAACAATGTGTCAGGTGTGTTTATATTAGCGTGTGGCCCGTGAGAAATCTTATAACTGCAGTACCTAACTGAATGCATCCAGTTAAGCCTATGATTTCCACCCTGTGGCGCATCAAAGCAAAGATAATACCTACAAATACAATCACCAGTAATGCATTACATTATTTGTGTAGCTCAGAAAGAGAATCCTAAAAGCCACAAATCAGTAATGCTGTCACTTCAGTGTAGTTTCAGTGTTTTGATCCCCCCCCGGCCACCATTTTCCCCCTTGTGAGTTTTTCTCTTCTTCCCCACAATTTCACTAACTGGTGTTTATGTTATCCTCATTTATTTAATAAGTATGATCAGGCAGATTGGACTTATATTTATATTATATTTAGTGTATATTTATATAAAAAAGCAAGACAAAAAAGCCTTATAGTTAATGTTTTAGATTGGCTGTAGCTGTTTCTCCCAGTGAATAAACCATCCATTGCTGGAATTCAAGTACTGGTATTATATAAAATGAGCTGCTGCCAGCACATATGATTTCCCACACTACTGTAATGCTAGATTTTTGTGGGCCAAATGTAGCTCTCATTATGTGGGTGCACGTTGAAGAATAGCCTTCAGCAAGACCATTGAAATGCTGATGGTACACTGGGAAAATCTGCACTTGTGTGTGTGAAGTCAAAGGCCTTCCCACCTCAGAGTGTGTGTCTGTGTGTGTTATTATAAGTCAGGCCTGTGTTTTAACACCCTCACAAAGCACATGGACTTTTTTTCTCCTCTGAGATTTGGGTCTCTCATGCTCAGCCAGACAAATTTGATGTAATTCCCCTCCTAGTAATGGGAACACGAAAGCCGAGTGACTGTAAATATCTTCTTGACTGAAACTTCAAGCTTTACATTGAGCTAAGAGAGTTGTCTGTTAGGTGTTGTTCATTTTGAGTAAAGACAGTAAATGCTTCTGCCTTTGTGGTCTTTCTCAGTTCCCCATGAAGTTATTCCCTAACGCCTTCTTCTGGCCTTTCTGTGGGTTTCATTAGCTATGCACACTGCATCTCAGGGCCCCTTTGAGTTCTTTGGCAAACAAAAGAAGCAACAATCTCTGTATCCAGGATTTATAGAGAGGCCTTGCTGCAGTTGGCGTGCCTTGTTGGAAGGAATGTCTCCTAAGGCCACCTGGACATTGGCATCTGTCTAAGCATGTCCTGTCGTGAGATGATTACATTTTAGTTGCTACTCTCAGAATGCTTGTATATCCTGACAGAAACATCTAATATAAAATACACTAGGATTTGTTTTTGAGCTTTACTTTTTTCAATGATTCTCATTATTAATGAGATTCACAATTTAACTGGGTTATAGGAATCCTCCAGTGCATGTCAGGAAATAACATGGGTTTTACCCAATGTAAATGGCTGACGATTGTGTGACATCAGCCAGGTTTTACATCAGTTTTGAAAAGGCTAGATGTTCACTTTACACATTTAGTGTATTCTATTTCAGTGATGCACAAAGCTTTGAGTTAAAAGAGACCTCCATGCAAGATAAAACCTAGAGAGGTCCATTTCTCAGGATCAGTTAATGATTCCCTGACAGTTTAAGTTTTCACAAAGAATAAATTTGTTAAGATGTTCTTTTAATAATGTCTATCTTTATGGTAGTTTTTTTTTTTTTTTTAAATTTGATTCACGTGGCTGTAATTCAAATATTTATCATGATTTTCCAATCAAGGAGCAGTACTGCCAATGCTTTGTTTTGTAATTGAATGAATGAATTGATTGGACTCTAAGCTTCATTTTGCTGATTGTTTGTTTGATTGATTGCTGAAATGGGCTGAGTAAAATCTGACAGAGACCCTGCACTGCTCACATCAGTTAGTGCTGGTTTTAGTAACTCATTCTATGCAGGTCTCAACAGCTGTTGAAAGTTGTCCTGTGAGTGCTGGACTGACTGGAAAAAGCTTAGTGGTAGATGTAAAGGCCAGTGGTCTTCATGGTCATGCAAACCGTCATTTTTAGTAGGATTTCACAAATCAAATGGAAATGAATTCGTTGATGCACTCATGGTTTAGTTATAGTAAATGGTTAATATTTTACCTGCCTTGTTCTCTGCTCCTCTTTTTAAATAACCCTTCATGTGTTTGTGGGAGTGCGCTCATTGCACAGACCTTTGCTGCTTTTGTCTTGTTTTTCTGCAAGGTTAATGTTACCCTCTGTGTGTTCGGATGTCTTTTTGTTCTCCATCCATGTTGACTTAATGCAGAGACACTGTAGAGCTGCAGAATGAGGATTTGTTTGTTTAGCTCTGTCGTCATATCGCCGATGAAGGTCAGTAAATGTGTCCCCCACGGTGACAGGTCAGCAGCTGGGTGGTGTTATGAAAATAGTAAAGTTGGTGTATCAACTTCCTGTTTCTCTCTGTTCCAGAATAGACTTGGCACAGGCCCCTGTTTATATTAGATGCTATGTCTTTTATGACAAAGTAAAGCATCTTTGTTTTTCTAGATGTTTCATATTCAGTGGGATAAATCATATTTTTTTTTTTTTAGTCATTCAGAGTAGAGATGCTAAACTATGCGTAAACAGCTGAGTGAACCAGCAAAGTCCAGTCGCCGTCTTTTCAAGCTCCTTAGGCTACCATGACCTGGATGACTGAGGACCTACACAGATGATACTGAAGGAGCAAGGGTTTGTGCAGTTTTAGGGAGCCAGCATGCATTGTTGCCCAAAGAGGGAAAATTAACAAACAAAATAATAAGATTTCAGACAGTGCCATAGGATGCGCTGCAGAGAGGGCATTGCATTTCTAAGCTGACACAGTTGTGTTAGAGCAGTTTGAGCCAATAGCCCGATAGTGTAACACGTACAGGCTGTTGTGTCCTTAATTTTGCATTGTATATGTGATGGATTGAGTTTTAATGTGTTTTCTCTGCATATTGTTCGTGGTCTTTGTTTGTTTTTTGGGTGATTGAGTTTATAATAATGATTGATTAATGGTTTCAAAGTGAAAGTGTTACTGGTAGTCATTGCTGTAGTTAGTCTCTCAGATAGTGAGTTGTTTTTGTTTTTTGTAATCTTTGCATTGCAGTTTTGCTCCTGTTTGTGAGATGACTGCTCGATGTCATATACATTAAGTTTGTGGTGAAATGAGACTGAAAAAAAAACCCTGTTCTGTTTCCTTTTTAGATCTGTTACTTCAGATTTGCATTTCACGTCAGTGGTATCCAAAGCTCAATAACATCAAATCATTTCATAGTGAAGATACTATATTAAAGGACGGTTTCTTATATTGTCACGAAGTCTGGCTGTTTCTCTTGGCAGGAGGAAAAAAAGCTTAGCTAAGACACTTTCAGTGTGCACCATAGTTCATTCCTATCACCACACTTACCACAAATTGTCCCTCCTCCTATGATGTGATACTAGATACAGAGAAATTAGTCATCTTTTTCAGGGTAGTTTTTGAAATGATTGGTTTCCTGTCAGGTCTCAGTATCCAGACTTCCTGTCGGGGTGAAGGTGAAGTTAAAAAGTGTTTCTCAGGTGTGAGGTGAATTTCTTTCTGCTGAGCACAGTGATATGCTTCCTGCTCTAATCTTGTTTCACTTGAAGGAAGCCGGTCGTTTGGAGCACTTTGACCCCTTCTGAGTTTGATCATCATATGACTAAAGGACCGTGTGTCGTTGAGTCGATCAAAGGTTCTTAAGAGTGGAATACTTTTTGCGTTGGATTTGAAATATTTAAGCTGTCCTTTTTAATGAAGGCATGCTGGATTTCCTCATGGAAAGCAGCTGTAGCTTGGATTGTTTGGAGTAGCAGGTAGGAGTGGATTTAAGATGTCCTGCATTCATTTTATGCTGTTATTTGATGGTTGTTCTTCTTTTCTTATTTTTATCCAGTATAGTCTCTCTTTATGATAATAGATTATCAGTTTCCAAGTGTTGCTTTGAGCCATTCTTCATGCTGCAGTCAGTAGTGTCCAGTGAAACAGAGACAGTATTGTCACCGATTATAGTGGTGTGGCATGTAGTGCACAAAAATCCCGTCCTCGGTAAACCTGAAATGTCAGTTATGACCAAAAAGAATGGACGGTACTTGTGCATTAGTAATGTTTACAGATAAAGAAAGCAGTATCTTTATTTTAAAGGGATTTATTGTTCTTATTTCCTACACCATATATATTTTTATTCTCCAACTGGTTTCTTGATTTATACTTCAAAATAATCATTAATCTTTTCATGCGCTGACTTGAAGCAGCTCCTCAGTTTTAGCTCCTGTCCTTTGAAGGTTACCTCCACTTTAAATGGATAAATGGTGTTTGGCTATCCCCCACAAACTGGAGCTTCTGTGTTCACAGCTAAACTGTCTGTAACTGAACATTTGTCTCGTACAGATTACTTGCACGTGTACTGACCTCATTATCTAAAACTTGGACCTTTTTTAATATGAGCATCAACCATTGTAACGCACATATTGCAAATATGCAAGTAAAAGCATAATGTTTCTCCTATAAAGTAAATAAAATCCACAGAACATCATTTTAAGAACCTCCAGAATTGTGACAGAATTATTTTAATCCCGTCCTTGGTCAACGCGCCTTTACTGGAATACGAGCAAGTCATTTAAAGTATTGATTGTGGTATCAGAAAGAGACAGATTTGTTTGCCAATGCTGACTTTGTAAACTAAGCAGGTGTATCGATCCAGCTGACACTGACTCCTGGCGCTGCTTCCAACAAAGCTGATAATGTAGCACTAAAGGCTGCTGGGATGTATTGATATTCTATCAGGAGGAAGATGTTTTGATAAATATTTAATTCTTTGTAAATGTAGGCTTCATGTAAGTGACTGGAAGTGATGTTAAGTGGTGTAGTTCAGACTAGGATGTGGTTAGTGAAAGTGTTTAATACTGTATTTTGATGAAACTGAGAGATTTCAGAAGGCTTGGGCTCATGCTTCTCATCTTCTGCAGGTGGCGACAGACAAGGTTGCTGGTAAGCTGAGTTCTACTCTCTCATGGGTGAAGAACTCGGTGTCCCACACGGTCAGTCAGATGGCTAGCCAGGTGGCCACGCCCACATCCTTGCAGACCACTGCTACCTCCTCCTCCACCTCTTTGTCCTCGCCTGGCCTCTCCCCATCCTCGCCGGCCCAGCTCAGTCCTGATGATGTGGAGCTACTTGCCAAGCTCGAGGAGCAGAACAGGTAAGCTTCTCGTGCGAACTGACTCATGTTTGATTTCAGGTTGCGTGGCACAGGATGGACTGTATTGAACCATTCTTTGAGACAGTTTGTGATGTAGTTATAGAGGGGTGGAGAATACAGTCTGACTGGTTTGGAGATAGTTGGAAGAACTGGTTTTTGGACATTGAGACCTTACAGAGACACAAAGTTAATTTCCTCTGGACAATGTAGACTATAACCTCTGTTTGCTAGTCATGAAGCACAATCCTTTGTCAAGATTCTATTCTATAACCATTCTATTTACCATTTACCAAGATTATGATGGCATGTGACATGTGAGCAATACTCACTGACCATTTAAGGTAAACTTTGCTAATAGTAGTATTAACTATGAAGTAAGATTTTAGAAAGTTGATAGTAGGGCTGGAGAGTATATTATAAGTATATTGATATGTATTAAAATTAGGCATAGGGTAAATAGATAAAATTACTTCATATAGGGCTGTTCAAGAACAAAAGTCACAAAGTGATTTAAAATTTAAAAGGGGTCTGATAATACACTTTACAGTATGCTGAATTTAATTTTATGGCGTTTTGAGAAAGGTTACCTTGTGTAAAGCTGTGCCAGCATTTATATTTTGCTTCTTTTACTCTTTGTAGTGCTTGCCCATACACTTTCTTTCTGTGCTCTGCAAGCAAACCTGGCAAGAACCTCATTGGAGCCTTCCCAAAGCTATTTTAGCCAGAGCCAAAAAGAAAATCACCGGCGTTGCAATGACTTTTTTTTTTTTAAACTGGCAGGCTGTGAGGCTTACCACTTAAGCACGGGTATCATAGGTGAACATGGGCCTGTTTGTCTGTCATGGTTCATGTCCACTACTTCAGTATTATCATTTGGAGCTTTTTAATGACATTAATTTATAGCTGTACGGTTAAATGCCCATTCTAACCCAGAACGGGCCATGTGCAAGCCCAGTTTGCACCTGTGAACGATGGTTTGTTGATTTGTTGAAACAACACAAGCAAAAAGTACGGCAGAGTCAGCATACACTGTCTGGATTTAGTTGTGCGTGTCATCATGTATTTATGGTACAGCCGCATGGAGACAGTGAAACATTGACTGGAATCACATTTATTGAGTATTGTTATTTTATTTATCTTAAATAGATATACCAGAAAGTCTTACTAAGCTTCAGGGATTTTCCAGTAGCTCGTGACTAAGAAACTTGCGGCTTAATATGACCTATGAAATTATTTTTTTGTGTGTTCTGGTCACAGTTTATTTTAATAGTGTGATAAATCACACATGGCTTTCAGTACCATCTGATCATGTATTGAGCTAAGTAGAAAATACCAGTATTGTATGCCACTATTCAGTCTGAAAATACATGAATATGAGCTTTTTGGTCCACACTTCAGAGCTCTAGTTGATGGAATAGAACCTCAGTGTGACCCAGTCTAGCTCATGATGTTCTAAATGTAAGTGCTAATGGACTAAACTCAGACTGTGACAATTGCATTGAGGGAATATTCATCCTCCTGCCTAAAAATGGGAAGCAGGTTATGATGGATGATGTGAAAAGGAACTCATTATTCTATGCAGTTTGTTCTTGTCAGCAGCAGGCACACTGAAATGTGCAAATGTTGTAGGGCATCAGCTTCCTGTACACCCCAAACAAGTTGAACTTCCTCAGGAAGTACAGTTGTTTCTGGTCTGGTTTTGTTCTGCTGGTGTTTACAATAATATACTCAAAATTGCAAGTGAAAAAATTCTTTATTCTTATTAGAGATGGCACGATACCACTTTTTTATGTCCGATACCGATATCATAAATTTGGATATCTGCCGATACCGATATGAATCCGATATAGTGTTTTTTAATCAACAAAACTGTTTTTTAAATATCTTGCTGCATTTTGTATAAGTTCATACTCAAGTTTAAAACAACAACTACACTAAAGCTATTCTGTTATACCTGTATGCAAAAAAAAATATTTCATAGTTCAGCAATACTGATCAATCTAATAAACTTAAACCTACACCATCCTCCCTATTCTGGTATTTTAAAGAGTACTTAGCATATATATTAAGCAACCTAACTAATAGAGTTCCAACTCCCAGCAACAATAAAAATAAATAAATAAAAAATAGGGAACCACCCCTCACGCTCCACCTCATGATGCTTAATCGACGTAATCAACCTTAATTTGATGCAGTGTGAAAAAAAAAATGCACAGAAATCAATTATTTTTCAAGAAATATTAAATAGATTCAACATCTTTCTTCAACAAAATTGCAGACTGCACAGATGGTACCTTCCCAAAGGAAAAAGTATTATAGCTTACTAGGGTATATATATTAGACTTAATAGTTACTATATACAGTAATTGACTTCTATTCATTTTACATCAAATTAAAACTTTGGGTGTCAGATAATTATTTATTAAAAGCTTGACATTTTAAATGAGAATAAGAAAGAAAAGTATGTCTTTGTGCCCCCTTTTCCCTGTTCATGCCCTATCGGCCCCCCTGGCTAAACTTTGCTAGATCCGCCCCTGCACAGTTACCAGCGTCAGCTACGTAGAAAAAGATCCTGGAGTAGAAAGTAATATTAAATACATTCTAACAATAGCTGATCAAGCTTAAACGTGCTGCTGTTGTTCAGCCGCTGGTTTCCTCTTTCTGGTGCAAAGTGGGCCAAAAGCAAACTAGAGTCACGGACTCGCGACAGAAAAGCCGATCAGCTGATCGTTAAGCAGTTTCATGATTGAAGTAGCAGCAAGAAGAGGCAGTCGTTTGTTAAGCTTAACGCAGGAATGCTTTACAAACATTCAGAGATGGACTTACACACTTGCTTTACTTCTCTCGGGATAACTTTATCGGAGATGAAATGCCGGGTTGCTAGCGAAGCTCCACATGCTATCCAGACCACCCACAGGTCCCGCATGCCACAGCCGCTCTATCACGTGATGCATACTGCTCCAACGTGCTAACGTTCTGAGGTGAGTTACGGCGTGTTGCAAGTTTTGTGAGGTGCTTTCGTGATATTTAATGGATCGGATTACATTTTTTATTTTTCTCCGATATCCAATCCAGTAATTTAGGTCAGTATCGGACCGATACCGATACGTAATATCGGATCGGTCCATCTCTAATTCTTATTGGTGCAAATACTATCTAAGATAAGTCACAACCTAATTTAATCATATAGTGGAGTGGTTGAATATTAATTATTTAAACCTTATTGAAAATCTCAAATCCACAAAACCACAAGACCTGCCATCTTCAGAAGTTTTCTGATGACTCTGCGGTGGTTGGATGCATCAGCAGGGATGATGAGACAGAGTACCGGGCTGTGGTCGACTCCTTTGTCACGTGGTGTGAGCAGAATCATCTGCAGCTCAACGTGGCAAAGACCAAGGAACTGATCGTGGACTTCAGGAAGACCAGGAAACACTTGACCCCTGTTTCAATCCAGGGGGTCAGTGTTGACATTGTGGAGGACTATAAATACCTTGGAGTACACATTGACAATAAACTGGACTGGGCTAAAAACACCACAGCACTTTACAGGAAGGGCCAGAGTCGTCTCTATTTTTTGAGGCGACTGAGGTCCTTCAACATCTGCCAGAAAATGCTGAGGATTTTCTATGAGTCTGTTGTGGCCAGTGCGATCCTCTATGCTGTTGCATGCTGGGGGAGCAGGCTGAGGGTCGCAGATGCCAACAGACTTAATAAACTGATCCGTAAGGCCAGCAATGTTGTGGGGATGGAGCTGGACTCCCTCAAGGTGGTGTCGGAGAGGCGGATGCTGTCCAAGATAAAGACAATGTTGGATAACACCTCCCACCCACTCCATGACATGTTGGTCAGTCACAGGAGCTCGTTCAGTGAGAGACTGAGATTACCGAAAAGCACCACTGAACGACACAGGAAATCATTCCTGCCTGTGGCCATCTCCCTGTACAACGCATCCACTTAACACACTGTTTGCTGCTACAGCTACACATGTTTCTTTTCCAACTATTTATTTATAAGTGACTTATGTATGTATGTATGTATATATATGTATATATTGTACTATTCTTAGTTAGCGTATTGTCTGTCTTGTCTTAATGTTGGTTTAAAATGGAGCACTGTAACAAAAAATAATTTCCCCCAGGGATCAATAAAGTATTCTGATTCTGATTCTGATTCTTTGTCTTATTATGTTGTATTTGGGCAGTTGTGCACACCTCTCTTATTACCGTCACTGAATCATTTTGCAGATCCTACAAATGTATCTTTTGCTACACATGCAGAAACACATTAGTGATGTTCAGATTGCAAACTAGCCACCTTTAGATGAAAGAGCGTAAAGTATTGATGGAATAAAAGTTAACACTCAGTAGTTAGTCAGGTTCTAGTCTGTTAACATTTAGGTGCTTTAATAATGCCGCCTTCTCCAATAAATGCAAGATGGTGTGTTGCTTTTGATATAATATATCTGATAGATATCTGAATATGAGTATAAAGATTCTTTAGGAATAGGCAAGCTTTCTATTTTCATTTTTACTCTTGGAATTTGGGGTAGTTGAAGGTGGGAGGTTAAAGGCACATGGGGAGGACAAACGAGGAATGCATTGAAACCTTCCCTTATCCATATAAGATAATTAGGTTATTGTTATTGTTCCTATTATTATTTATAGTCAGAACTGTAAACATTACCAGAAGTCTTTTCAGGATATCAGCTGGCTGCACCAGAAGCCGAAACACTGTTCCTCTGAAGCTACATTATCAGAAGATTGGGTCTGATACGTTTGTTAGGGCCTAAATATTCAACTTAAATGTTATCAAATATTTAACCATTCAGATCGTGCCCTGCCCCTCCCCCTGGGAAAGGCTCCAGTCTACTTTGAATAGTATCGTACTGCTTTGCAAAGAACAGCTTGCTCTCATGGTGCAGGCACCATGTGTTCTAAAGAGAGTGAAGTGAAGAAAGTAAGAGACCGTCTGTTGCTTCTTTCTCTCTACATCATCATTTTATATGGAAATGTGCAAGCCTCACAGTGCAAGCTTTAATTCGTGTACTTGATTTTGACTCAGCTCACTGGGTAAAGCTTCGATTGAACCCACCAAACAACTCACAAAAATTATATTCAGATCATCTCGAAGGTTTCTTAGTTTGTTGTTGACCGTTTTGTTGTTTCAGGGTGTGGAATATATTTCCGGGGTGAAGGTTCCCTGCATGTAGACTCCGAATGGAAATTTTCCCTCAGGTTGACTCGCATATTGTACCCATATTTGTGCACACTGTACTGCTAGGTAAACAGTAAACAGCTCACATGGCTGAAGCAATGTCCATTAAACATTAAAATGAAGACTATGGCCTCTTTGGGAGTGTTTTTTTCCTGTGCTGGTTCCTCATTTAGATTCGATCAGATAAACGGTTCTTGCAACAAGATCCAGAATTTGATAAGGACTCTCAAAGCCACAACAGAGCATGTCTGGCTGTGGATGGGTTTATTTAAATATT
Organism: Rhamphochromis sp. 'chilingali'; assembly: GCF_963969265.1. NCBI lineage: Eukaryota > Metazoa > Chordata > Actinopteri > Cichliformes > Cichlidae > Rhamphochromis > Rhamphochromis sp. 'chilingali'. The sequence goes on from NC_137931.1 coordinate 31,985,088, forward strand.
GGATCAGTGAGAGAAGACTATAGTGTGCAGTCCCCGAGGTTCTCATTGTTCACGTCACATAAAAGTACTGTTAGAGGATGACGCAACTATTCTCTAAAGCCAGCTTTGTGAATTCTTTCCCTGCTGTAGATCTCTCCCATGGATAGTACACTCTGTGTCAGCATAGAAACCAAGTGTGCCACTCAGACTGTGTCACAGCAAAGCTCTGTTGAACGCAGCGGTCGTTGACTCATCGGTAACGCCTACCACAGCTCCTGCCCCATAATGCCAAGTGGCATTTGATTAGGCAAGATCAAAAATAATCAGAGACATGTTCTTCATAATGTCCTTTATAAAGCTCAAACCACATCCATATCTATTGAATAACATTTTTTTATATCACAGAGCTCAAGTTCGTCTAACCTTTGACCCTTCCTTGACTTCACGACGCCCGTTTAGTGTCTTTATTTTGCCGCAAAATCCTAACGCAACCTTAATACACAAATCTTTTCATTTTGTCACTTAGGTGTTAATAAGATAGGTGCAATGGCAGGCAGGAGGACTTAGTTACAGATTCTGTGACGCGGCCTGTGGTTGTTTATCAGGTGCATGTGTGTTTGGGGAGCCCTTTGTACTCTTCAGAGCAGATAAAAGTCCGAAGCGTTGGTTCAGTGGTGTCACACAGTCGAGGAAATCCTGCACTGTTGCCTTCAATTTGTTAATGAGACTTGCCAGAATTCCTGAATTCTTAGAAAACTGAGACATGTAGAGTACATCATGAGTTTATCTTGGTAAGTTTGCAGTATTTCATTACTTATTTTCTTGAAAATTGTGGGCATGACGCACTTTTTTCCCCACTTGTCACTTTATCTGGAATGTGTTTTTGTCACTAAAATATTAGCTACAAGTTTGTTATATTCAGAAGGCTTTGGTTTTGTATTTGGCTGTTAGTGAGTTACTAGCAGAGCTGTAAGTATGTTTAGGCTCATGTTTAACACGTATTGTAATTTTTCTGAGTCACTGTTTTCGATCATTTGACTGAATTGCTTGAAAAACGGGTAGTTCCTGTGAAACTTTAGCGCTCTCTTTAGCTCGGTGTCAAAGCTGAATACAAGTAAAGAGAGGCCCTCTTGCAGGCTGTTCTGTCGGGGCCGTCCGTTTCACTCCCTCCCACACAACCCAAATTTGGCTGTAACCCTAGCCATTCGGATAGCACACTCGGTGACATCACAGGCTCCACTGGAGAGGCCCCGTCCTTTTTCCGAGATCAGGTGTCTGAACCTTTGTTTGTGTGACATAAGCTCTTCGGTGCCACGCAGGATGGGAGTCACTGCGTTTTTCCCCCACATTCTAATCTTTGATCAGGTCACTTTGTGAGTGAAAGACTGATAAGACTGATGAAGTGTGTGATAAATGTGACATACGGGCTTTTTGTGCTACTTGACATGCTGAGCACATATGAAAGAAATGAATGATATTAACAAAATGAGTCAGAAAATATTTTACTGACCTTTACAGCTTATTTTCAACCACTTACAGTTGCAGCCATTAGATTTTAAATAAATGTCATCTCTCTCTCTCACTCAACAGAAGTGTTTTAAACCCTTCTTTTTTGGTCAGCTTTCAGTCTGATTCAGTATTAACCTGTGAGATTTGGCTCATATATAAATATAAATGTTAGGTCACAGCATTTACCTGATTCTCTTATGTGGCCACAAGATGTGGGTAGGGACTAGAAGAGTTAGACTGAGGATAGAAGTGGCAGAAGTAGCTTCTTCCAAAGAGTGTCCATTCTTAGAAAGAGGTTGAGGGGCTCAAAGTAGAGCCACTGCTTGTCCACATCAAAAAGATCCAGCTGCATAGGATTTCCCCCTAGCTCGAGTGTTTGGGACACGTCCAGCCAGAAGAAGACAGGCTTTCAATACCTTGGTGCATCCCTAGAAAGAAGAAAGTCTATGCATCTCTACTCACTCCACTGGCCTTTGACCCAGATCTGAATAAAGGGCAGACGGTTATTATGTGTCAAAACAGTAGCTGTTTAGATACACTAGTGTAAATAATAGTCCTCAAAAGAATGCATAAGATTTAAACTAGCTAAGTAAATATTTCCATTTGCTATAGTTTTACAGTCCTTTCTCTTTCTTCTTTTTTTAGTTTTGTTTTTAGCTTTCATATAATATCTCATGCACCTGTCATGTTGAAAGTTCTATATATATCCACACAGCTTTCATTCAAACTGTGTTTTGCATTTGCAAAGTGTTTTGCAAAATGATCTCACTATGGTCTGGGTTTCCCTGAAGATGTGAAATTGTACTTTGCCTGGTAAATGGGATGTCTGATGGACAGACATTGACAAAGTCACGGTATAATGTAGTTGCGTCTCTGCACAGTTTCTTAAATGTTCACAGTATATATCGCCTCTCACCTTCTCTAAAGGCTACTGGAGACAGACAGCAAGTCGCTGCGCTCCATGAATGGCTCCAGGCGAAACAGTGGCTCATCCCTGGTGTCCAGTTCCTCCGCCTCATCCAACCTCTCCCACCTGGAGGAGGACTCATGGATCTTGTGGGGGCGAATTGTCAATGAATGGGAGGATGTGCGCAAGAAGAAAGAGAAGCAGCTTAAGGTGAGACTCGTGCACATGACTACCTGTGAGGTGACGGTTGATCATGTGCAGACCTGCTTAAGAGCTTATTCAGCCTGGGCTGTTTTACTAGCTTACAAATAGACATTTGACGCCTCGAAGACGAGGTAAAGAGCCTTCTCTCAGCTGCTCCTTTACTCACACGGGGTCAGCAAAACAGATAGCTGTGCATATTTGATTTAGCAGAATTTGATGCCATTCCTCGCAAAACACCAAATGGGATTTGCGTCTCCTCCTAGTCTCAAACCTGTATAAACCTCTTCACACTTACACTTAAAAACAGTAAAACTCCATGACAGTTATTCTAGGTTGCAAAAAAGGGTCCAATGATGCTGCTGTTTCTGCATTAAGATTGTTTAACTTAACATATTTCAAATCATGGCTTATTTGTTTTATTGTTATTATAATTGTGTTTATAATCTTTTGCTGCCTTTTGAATTTCCCTGGCTCAAATGTTACAAAGGCCCAGTTCACGTGACTGTTTACTTGGTCCAGTGATAATTTAAAGGCTATCTCTGTCCTCAGTGACCCTGTGGGGTTGCCCTTGAACTTGTTATTTCAGACGTAGATATTTGACGCTAATTTTAGCTTGCTTGTTTCTACAGTTACTCTGTTAAGCCCCGTAATAATCTTTATGCACTGAGTGTTGTTAATGGAAGTTTTGTTGAATTCTACTCAAACTGAAGCCTTCTTTGGGTCATTTAGGAAAACTGACAACCAGTAGCTGTGCCAGAACAGCTAGGTGCTCAGCATTTATGGTCAGACGTTTGTTATAACCATAGAGACTTCAAGCCCATTTCTTTTTGTTACTTAGATGACTGACACAGAGAAATATTTTACTGTAAAGTTTCTGTTAATTAAAATAATCATGCAAAAGACTAATGTCTTCTGTAGGGACGGAGTTTCTGTTGTTCTTGTTGCTGGATGTTTAAATGGGGAAGTGCTGGGAAGGAGCTGTGAACATACACAGTGTTATTATGTAATTTAACAGAAGTAGTCATCATCGCATGGGTGCAACTAGCCTAGGATATTAATGACAGTTGCTGAGGCCTCCGCAAAATTGCTGTTTTCTTCCGCTCTGCTTACAAGAAACACAGTTTCTGTTGCACGAAGGAAGAAACGTAAATTTTTTCTGCACTTGTCAGCAAAATCCCTGATTTGTTCGTCTTTCTAATACTTTATATTTCATATGTAATCTTCTAAGACCCTCTGCTCTTGAATAGTTCTTGTGACTCATAAGGCAGCTTTCGTTCAACAGTCAAGGTTTGAGACTGTGGTGCATTGTTTCAGTCTAGAACAAAGCTTGGTTTGTCTTATCTAACCTCTAAGAGGGGAGAGGGGTCCCCTGCTGAAAGCATGTGTGGGTGGACCTCTGCTCCAGATGCACCCTGGACTGACCAGATGCACGCAGACACCGCACACAGACAGACATACACAACCACACACTCACTCACGTGGCCGCATAGCAGGAAAAATGACTGTTCCCTGTCAGCACAGGAAATTGCTTAATCAAATTGTATCAGCAGTAGTATATGGAAATAAATCACTCTACAGAATGTATCACTGACAAGATTATGTTTGGCAGTGGAAACTGTATTATTAAAAAAGATGCACAGTGTGCTGAAGTGGAAAAAGAAATATTAGGCTTTGAGGCATACCCATGGTTTAATCCTGTTTAAGATGCAGGTCTCTGTTTTTCTCCACGGAAGGGTTTGGTGTTTTTCTTTCTGTTGTTCACATTCAGAGCTGAAAAAAGAATCCCAAATGTGCGTTTAGGTTCCCATGGATTCATTTTACATTGTCATGGTTTCCCCTACCATTAAACTCATGAAGCTAGTCCACTGCCTCTCTGGGGAGATGTTTTTATGATAAACTGTTCAGTGTGGGGAAAAAAAAAACAACCTTTTGCGATCCATTTGTGGTTCGACACGTCCACTGAAGGGGAAACCAGTACTGATAAGGATTCCTCCAAGTTGAGTGGAAATAAGTCATCATTTTTCTGCACTGCTAATACAGTGCAGCAGTATAAAGGTGTTTCAAATGAATGAATAGAGTTGCGGAGCTCTTAGTATTTTTTTCACTTATACTCTGGCAGATGTAATATGAAAAGCTTTTTTTCACATTACAAAAAGTGAAGAAGTGCAGACTTTTTAGAAAAAAAAGTTATTTATTAACATCAGCTACATGCTCTAGCTGCATGACTACACTGTTTAAGAGACATCCACAGTGATTTACACTACCACGTGTATGCCTGTGTACGCGAATGCTGGATTTCCACTAATGAATTAGAAACTCATTGGCCTGATGAGCCTGAGTTGACTCTCTGACAGACCTGTGCACTAAAGATTTTAATTATTTTAACCTGCAACGGATACATTTGCGTTATTAGACTGCGGTTCCCATGAAAAGATTTTTGACACACACAAAAAACATAATTTAAATGTATACTTTATTGATCCTCGTGGGGAAATTCCTCTCTGCATTTAAAACATTCACTCAGTGAAGCAGTGGGCAGCCACTGGGCGCTCGGGGAGCAGTGTGTAGGGACGGTACCTTGCTCAGGGGTGTCTCAGGGTAGCTGTTCAGGTGAATTGTGTGACTGGATATTAAATCTGACACTATCATAAAACCTGAACAAAGAACAAAACTGTTTCATTTTAAAAAGTTGTTGCCTACACCCTGCAGAAAACTTTAAGAACATCAAGAAAATATCTGCTCTTTTTTTTCTCTACAGGATCTTGTTAGGAAAGGGATTCCTCATCATTTTCGAGCTATAGTGTGGCAGCTGTTGTGTAATGCCCAGAATATGCCCATCAAGGATCAGTACTCAGAATTATTAAAGATGACGTCACCCTGCGAAAAGCTCATACGCAGAGACATCGCTCGCACTTATCCCGAACACGAGTTCTTCAAGGAGAAAGACAGCTTGGGTCAGGAAGTGCTCTTCAATGTCATGAAGGTGTGTCTTCTGCGGTGTCTAAGAAACCTGTTTGCATGCAGATAAAGAGATAAGTCTTGTGTTCCAGTAACAAGAACTGGTATTTGGTTTTAAGGTGGTTTAATAAAGAAAAAGAGAGAAATCTGATCTTCAGTGAGACTCCTGTAACGATAATCTCTATTACCTTAGGCATATTCTCTGGTGGACCGTGAGGTCGGCTATTGTCAGGGAAGTGCGTTCATTGTGGGTCTGCTGCTCATGCAGGTAATGATTGTATTCTCCACACATACTCTCACACACTGTAACACAAACTTCCAGCTAGTAATTTAATCACTATCATAATATTTTTCTAGATGCCCGAAGAGGAAGCATTCTGCGTGTTTGTGAAGTTGATGCAGGACTACAGATTACGAGAACTCTTCAAACCCAGCATGGCTGAGCTGGGACTCTGCATGTATCAGTTTGAGTACATGATCCAGGTAGACACCTCATAGCTTGGGGAGTAACGCTTTGCCAACATGTAAGCTTCAACAATAGTGAGTCTGATTGTTATTTTTTTCACAGGAGCAACTCCCAGAGCTTCATATACATTTCCAAGCTCAGAGCTTTCATACCTCCATGTATGCCTCTTCTTGGTTCCTCACCATCTTCCTCACCTCCTTCCCTTTGCCCGTTGCTACGAGGATCTTTGACATCTTCATGTGTGAGGTCAGTTAAAGCAAACTGTGGCTGAACGATAAGCTCTGTAAACTTGTATGAATCTTTCGGTCATTCTCTTTACTGAGCTTGAAATTTACACCTGTGTTCACATTCTTACAACACTGGCTTCTTCTGTCTTCTTTTTTCTTTAAACTTCTGTTTGCTTGTAGTTTTTGCGATCTAAAAGAGGAACTAAAACTGCTGGTTTCTGCCAGTGTATGAACTGAGGGGGTGCACCAAGGCCCAGGATTGATTTTGAACTGTGACTCATGCAAGGCTACTCTAGTAAAGCCTGTGAATAAAAACGTTGAGCTGGAAATGAGTGCAATAGGTCCACTTGGAAATGAGCCATCATTATATCAGTGTCTAATCTGAAAAGGGTTTGGGGGTTATATCTTAAGCTGCTGTTATTGTAAGTCACTGTGAACTAATAGCCCCACCTCAGAAAAACAGAGTCTGTGCTTAAATTTTTAAGAGTATTTGTTTAGAGATGATTTCAGGCCAGTACACTTATTCTACAACTTTAAGAACAGTTAGGTAAAATCAGCTATCAAATAAAAGTTATCCATTAGTGCCACCTGTTGGACAAAATTAAGCACTACAGTTACAGTCACCTTTAGCAGTGTGGCCTTTTTCTTTTTCTCTAAATCACAATCACTCGGGCTGTTTCTTCTCAGTCCACTGTCCAATAAATTTGACAGCGCACTGAGTATTATTTCATGCTCATTACTGGTGGGGTTTTTTCAGGGCCTGGAGATTGTTTTCCGCGTGGGGCTCGCCATCTTGCAGATGAACCAGGCGGAACTCATTCAGCTCGACATGGAGGGAATGTTACAGGTGAATCACCAGCAGCACTTCCAGGGGAGAAGCCTCCATCACCCTCTGTTTATGTGCAACCTCTCATCTCGTCCCAGTTTGTGGGCATGCTGATGTTTAGTGCGGTCCTTTGAGGTCAGAGAAGCTTGTGACTAAAACATGCATTCTGGTGTGACACTTGCCCCCGCTTTCTTTATGTGCTTCAGCACTTTCAGAAGGTCATCCCACACCAGTTGGACAGTGGACCAGATAAGGTCATCCAGGCTGCTTATCAAGTTAAATACAACGCCAAGAAGATGAAAAAGTAAGCGCAGCAGGCATTTCATAACTTCCTTTTTCAGAGATTTTTTTTTTTGCTGTGATTGTTTTTTCATTGTTCCTCTTTTACAGCTGAACCCCCTTTTTGTTTTTTTGTTTTTAAACTGTTGCATAACTTTAGACAAGATTTTTCAGTCAGCACTGGAGCAAATTGACTGCTAATATTTGAATGCTGCAAATTCAAAACTTGGTTGATACCCGTTCCAAGTGGAGGAAGCAACACATTTAAACGTTCTGTGTACCTGTTCAGTATAGGGGCCAGGGAAATTCCAGAGTTTCCATTTGTAATGGTGTCTCTTTAAAGAAACGTATATCTTTTTTAGAAGCAATAAAATATAGAAGACAAAAGGAAAGGTGATTGTATCCCAAATTGATACATGGAAATCAATTCAGCCGACTTCATTCTAATCATTCTGTGCTTGATTTGTTTTAACAGATGCTCTGTGCTTTTTTTTTTAGGTTAGAAAAGGAGTACACTACAATCAAAACAAAAGAGATGGAGGAACAGGTGGAGATAAAGGTGTGTGGACATACTTTAAAGTCCCAGAGCATCCCATGTAAACAATTTGTAGTATTTTTTTCCTCATGTCTTTTTGCAATTCTGTCTTTTTCAGAGGTTGCGGACAGAGAACAGGCTTCTGAAGCAGAGGATAGACACACTAGAGAAAGTGAGTGAATCAGTGTTTGTCACAGTCAGACACTGCGCTCTCCTCATCAACTTTACATTAACCCATTCTGCTGTTTATGTCCATATATCATGTGTATTTCCTAATGACGGAGTCTTGTCTTTCACTAACTGAGCTGTGTTAGTTGAAAGTTGCTGGTACGCCATCATGGACTGGCATGGTGAATGTTCTGATTGTAGATAAAGTCAGAAACATTGATGGATTTGGGCTTTAGGTCATGTGGAGAATTTAAAAACCCAGCTGACCCCACTAACAGAAGCAGAGAAGCCTGTTTGAAATGTGAACGGAGCTGCTTGATACTTGACGTCCATACAAAGCACTGCATGTCAGGGTGCACTGTTTGTGTCATTGTGCACAACACTGAGTCTCTCTGAATGGGCACTTCTACTGCCTGGTAAAGGCACCATGCATGAGGTCTGTTGAGGATATTAAGGGTGTCTGCTACGCTGTGTTTGCCTGCAGGGCGGAAACGAGTCCGTTAGTTTAAACCAAACTCGAGGCTGCTGCTCCTCGTCACGTAACTCTCAGGATCTTTTAACTCTCCACTAACTGAAACCGCTAAAAGCTTGGATAAACCACAGAGCCCCAGCGCCTCTGTTAAGTAAAACACCGCTCTTTAACACTGTCGTCATGCTGCTATTATAGCAAACTTCACTCTCGGGCTGCCCTGTGCTTTTTCCTGTCTGAAACCTCTTTGTTATCTGCACCGCCCAATTCTTCACTCTGTCACCAGCTTATTTTTGCACCTTTTTCACCACACCTGCTTTGCAATGTTCCTTTTATACCTCATTGCGTAAACCAAATATTTTTGGAGGGAAAATGAACATTGCACGTCTTCTTTTAAAGAATCAGTTGTTCTTTTGTGTGCTTTAAACTGTCCTCTGGATTCTCTCTCTCTCTGCTGTCTCTTGTTGATATTTCTGTTTTGTAGGAAAGCGCTTCCTTGGCAGATAGATTGATCCAGGTATACTCCTCATTTTCTTTTTACCCTTAGAAATTATGCTGGACTTTCCTTCTTCCATCTTTTTGTCTCTCTTTAGCAATGCATGCTTATGATTAGTAAAGGGCAGTGACAGTGCTAATCCAGATTATGACAGCTGATTACATCATTAAATAACTGCATGGAAAACCACATGGTGGCATGTTAGACAAAGTAAGAGAATCACAAAAGATGCTAAATACATCTAAGGAATTAAAACTAAATCACCCGCTGCTTAGAGTTAAAAACAAGCATGTCCTTAGAAAATCCAATCCTTCATCTTCTCTGATTTGCCCACCCATTCCGTCCTTTCGTTTCACTTCCTGTCGTGCTCACTCCACCCCTCATCGGTTGGTTATGTCCAAAGGGACAAGTGACTCGAGCTCAAGAGGCAGAGGAAAACTACCTGGTCAAACGGGAGCTGGCTACAGTCAAACAGCAGAGCGAGGAGGCCGGTGCTCAGCTGGAGCAGGCCAAGAAAACCATCAAGCAGCTCCAGCAGCAGCAGCAGCCACAAGGGGTAAGAAGAGCCACAGACAGTCTGAGGCAGGCAGGTTGCACTGGCTCATCTGGCTGACCTGAGTGTGACTGGAGCTGTGACACTGAGACTGGGGTATTGCCCAGGTCTGTGTGTGATGTGCAGTACGTACAACCTCAGGATGACTATTTTATTATTATTATTAGGTGTGCTACAAATTACTTTTGGGCCTGTAAACATTGCAAACAACTGATTTTGGATACATGGTGGGGCATCTGCAATGGCAGAGCAGGACTTTTCTCACTTTAGGTAATGATCTGTTTTGGCATGCATGGATTCATTTTGAGACACAGATTTCTACAAAGTTCAATTTATGTTCTTCTGCATTCTCAGAAATGCTTTCATGAATTTGTAAGCAGGTTGTATCTCAGGCTGGTAGATTTCACACATGGCCCACTGTTCATTGAATCCTCACCTTGCACAACACATCTCCTTAATTATTAATGGTTGGATTCCACATGATAATGTGCAGGCTTTACTGTGTTTTACATAATTTGCTATCTTGCTACACAAAGATTGTTCATGAATTATTTATGTGGAAGTGAAAGGAAAAATGGTTGATGTCAGCTGAAATGAATGTAAAGAGGAATTGAGAGTACTTGGATCAGTGTAAGTATTGTGGACATTACTGGAGATTGAATTTAGTTTGAGGTGAGTGCACACAGCTATGTTTGCTGTCCTTCCTGCTTTTTTTCTGCGTGCTCATTTGTTCTGTTTTTTCTTTTCTTTTCTTTCTTTTTTTTTCCTTGTAGAAAGGACCCCCACGCTTCTCTGAGGAGTCCGTCCTGCAGCTGGAGAGAGAGCTCGTGCAGGCCCGACTAAAGGAAGCAGAGTCCCAGTGTGCACTCAAGGAAATGCAAGACAAGATTCTCGATATGGAAAAAGTGAGTTGTGTCATTTTAATGCATCTGCAGTGGGACTGTACTGCCTAAACCTCAGCCGGCAAAGAGTATTACTGTGATCTAGGCCTACCCTGTCATTTCTTTTTTCAAAGGTTTAAGAAAAATTTGATTTTTCCACCTTTTTCAGAGGAACACGTCGCTACCAGATGACACCAATGTGGCGCGGCTGCAAGAAGAGCTGATCGGGGTGAAGTTGAGAGAAGCGGAGGCGCTGACTGGACTGAAAGAGCTGAGACAGCAGGTTAGAGATCTGGAGGACCACTGGCAGGTGAGCACCAAGATTTCAGCACGCAGGACAACTTGAAATAGCTGATCAAAACCCCAACAAATCATAATGCAAATGTTGTACACACACACACCAAACTACGCTGTTTAAAATCAGAGTGGATTTTGGTTTTCAAAAAGTATTTAAATATTCTAAATTTAGATTGCTTTTAGTCATGCCATTGTGAGAAACGCTCATATGCAGTGCTTCTGTTTTTTCTCCCTCTGCACACTTAAACGCAACTGCATAATTAAGGCTGTGAAGTTTTAACGGCACAGTAAACTTGTGTTCAAACAGTGATTCATGAGTTTGACTACAGTAATTATTTAAGATAGAATGGGTTTAATTCAGAACATTTGATTTGGCTTAATTGCCGTTTAATTAATCCATTCAGGCTGATTGAAAACATGAAGCATGTGAAAACTTGAACAGATAGGTTGGTTAACTCAGCTGTAGTACTTAGTTTAAAGAAAGATGAAGATGCAAGTTTAAGCTAGTTAAAGGAGCTGTTTCAAACCTTGAACAATGGCTTATCATTTAGAGTAAAAATAATATTTTTGTTTTCTTCTCACATTTATTAAAAACATTTTGAAAAAATTCTTGCTCTAATTAGACACATCTGTGTGTTTATTTGAAGAGGGTACATTTTCCCTTTTGATGTGTATTTCCATTTAAAGTCGTATTAAGAGGATTTGCAGGTACCCTGTAATTCCTGCTAGTTACAGAGCACAGATCTGGTATGACACACAAATGGTAAAAGTCAAGTGTTTATTTGGTAAGTGATGGTAAACAGGACTGACTGTCCCCGCCCTCTCCAGCGTCACTTGGCACGCACCGCTAGCCGCTGGAAGGACAGTCCTAAGAAGAACACCATGAGCGAGCTGCAGGACGAGTTGATGAGCGTCAGGCTACGTGAGGCCGAGGCTCAGGCAGAGCTTCGAGAGATGCGGCAAAGGATGTTGGAGCTGGAGACACAGGTCAGAGGTTGAATCGGTCTAACAGCACTAATATAATTTATGATTTGATTTGTTATCTGGATTATAACCTGATCTAGATCTTTAAAAGCATTATTCAAATTCCTCATCACATGTTCACAAATATATGTGATTCAGATATCCTTCTCAGTCCAGAGATACAATTCATACTGTATGCAGTCTTTAGGAAGAGACTTTTGTTTTCAGAGTTTTTATGTACTTGCAGTGCAGTTAATTACAGACAATTAAAGGTACATTGTAATATGAAAACATCAGTAAGAAAAGTGAATGTGCATTAAGTGTGATAAGTAGTAAATATGCTGGAAAATAAGGGAATTCCCTCCCTGAATTTCACACAGCAGCCTTCAGGGGGCAGCATTTACCTTTGTATGCAACACAGAAACTGGAACAGTGAAGTAGTGCTGAAAGTCGCATTAGGTTTCAGTTTCTTTATCCTGAACCTATCAGTCAATAACGTGAAATAATCCGCTTTTGCTTTTTGTTTTTTAAATGTGCTTATTCAGAATCAGATTCACAACAACCAGCTGCGTCGAGCGGAGCAGGAGAGTCGCTCTCTGCAGGAGCGCGTGCAGAAACTGACAACACAAAACAAAGATCTGAACGTGCAACTGCAAGAAATCAAGAGGAGACAAGCTGAGATTGAATGCAAGGTACAAACTGCTGCTGCACTCCACACTTTGCACCTTTGGGTCAAACCGTTGCAGCGCTATTGTGGTTTAAATCTGTAAAGTTAAAAAAAAAAAAGAATTGATTTCTTAGAGAGGTTGTCGCCTGAGAGTTCTCTGGTTTGTTTTCTGCAGAGCAAGGAAGAAGTAATGGCAGTGAGGCTGAGGGAAGCTGACAACATTGCTGCTATGGCTGAACTCCAGCAACAGATCTCTGAGCTCGAGATTCAGGTAAGGTTTTGACTCACACTTCACCCACTGCACCAAGCTTTGGATTTCCTCAACTCCCTCACAAACCACATTACATGTAAGCTTCCTTCAGCCATAAAAGGAAATGTCCCATACAAGGATGTGGTGACAAACCCAAGTTATATTTTTTGGGCCCTATGAAGACATCATCCAAAGTTATAACCATAATAGTGACTGTTTGACCTGGCAGATTTGTGGTTTTCAGTCTGAGCTTCTTTACTGTTTTAAGATATGGAGAAGGGAAAGAAAATGTCTGAATTTCCATTACTCAATCAGCATTTCAAAGCTTTGATGATATGAATCTCATGTATTGTTTCCTTATGTTGCCTAGGAGACACCAGTGTCAATCAAATCTGGTAAAGCCGCAACCTCTTCCGGTTCCAATGAAGCGCATTTTAACTTTTTAAACTGTTATTACATAACCCAAATACGTATGCAGATCTGTTGGAAATTCTGAAAAAATGCACTTTAATTGATTTTAGTTGATGTGGAAAACTTGGGGGGGAAAGGCTTTTTTGCACAAATCAGAAATATTAAAGCATGTCCCCTTCATCTATATTTATTCCCAGCGTAAATGGGAATTACAAGTCTTAACAAGCAGGAGAGAAGGAAGTAGATGAATAGTGAGTGTTGCAACAAGCAGATAATCTTGTTGTGTGTAAACTGGCTATAGGGCATGGGTGTGAAAATGGAATTTAAATATCTGTGAAGATGGTTTCCGTTATGATTTTAAACACTTGGCTTGTACAAGCACCCTTCTAGAAAAAACACGCAATGCAGCCCTGAGCATTTTGACATTAACCAGTCCTTAACTTGCTAGATCCTTATTACAGAGTCCAGTGCTTTCACCGCTAGTGAGTTTGTGTCATGTGTGTCTTATGGTCTCCAAGCCAAAGTGTTTCCATATGAGGAAAGAAAACTTAGGAAAATATCCCCACCTGATTCGAATAAGGTTTGAATAAGGTTAAAGTCTTCTGTCATTTTTGGGACAGATTTTGGGGGATTTTTCAATCCACTTATTTGGAAGCTGGCTGTGGGAGCCACCAGTATAATATCTTGTGGCATGAATAAGACACGGCGGGACCACGGAGCGACGTTCAGAGCCAACTTTATTTGATTCACGTCACACCACACCACCACCAACCCCTGAGTCCCCGTGTTTTAACACGGCGGGCGTGATTGCGGATGCCGTGCAGGTGCGTCCGCACGGCCCCGCAGACCACGCCCCACCACATACCCCCATCGCCCGATTGAGGCCGGGGAGCAATCTGGCCGAACCTACTCCCCCCCCCCCCAAACTGGGGCGAGACTCGGCCCAAAACATCGGCGCCCCAGCCCAAGCGACGGGGAAGCGTCCATTCTGGTGGCCGCCCGCGCATCCAGCGGCAACGGCGAAGTTGGTCCGGAGGTCGGCCGCGTAGCAAGCAGACACGGCCCCACAGGCATGGCCGTGAGCTCCTGTACCCAGGCGGCTGGGCAGACGTCAGGCGCACAGAATCGACTGGTGGCAGCGAGGCTGGACTAGCCAGCCCGCCGACCCCCAGCTTAGCGGGGCTGTCCCGCTCCTCTGCCTCCAACTCCGGCTGCGCAGGCTGCCCTGGAGCAGGGACCTCCGTCTCCTCGCACAGCTGCTCCGCCACCGCCTCCGCCACTCCCGTTTGGAGCGGCTCCCCGCACTGCGCCTCCGCCTCCAGCAGGCACAGCCCCTCGTCCACCTCTGGGTGGAGCGACTCCTCTTCCTCCGGCAGGTGTAGACCCTCGCCCGCCTCGTCCTCCGCCTCCGATTGGAGCGGCTCCTCCACCGCTCCCGGCAGGAGCAGCCCTTCACCCGGCTGCTCCTCCTCCTCCGGCAGGCTCGGACCCCCGCGTGACTCGTCCACCACCTCCGGCTGCCGAGGTGCCCCACACGGCTCCTCCACCGCTTCACTGTCCTCGGGACACACTTGTGGGGGTGGCGCCCAGGCCCAGAGCAGCGCTGCCAGCTCTGCCATCTTCCCCAGGTGGCGTTCGCTCTCCTTCCGCAGCTCTTCCTGTTGGCGACGCACCTCCGCCGCCTGCTTCCGCTGGGTGGCCGCTATTTCGGCCGCCCTCTCGGCCAGCTCTTTCCTTTCCTGGCTCTGGTAGGTACCCGCCATGCCGCCTCCTGGGTTTCGGCACCAATGTGGCATGAATAAGACACGGCGGGACCACGGAGCGACGTTCAGAGCCAACTTTATTTGATTCACGTCACACCACACCACCACCAACCCCTGAGTCCCCGTGTTTTAACACGGCGGGCGTGATTGCGGATGCCGTGCAGGTGCGTCCGCACGGCCCCGCAGACCACGCCCCACCACATATCTATTTTCCTGTTTTCTCTGTGTGGCTGCACTGAACCCACACACAGAGATAAGTCACAAACACCTTCATAGAACACTTCTGACGTCTTCAGTTATAGAAACTGGGGGATGTCCAGTGATGCCTTGCACTGAAACACTTGAAGCAACTCTGCGGATGCTCAACTTTGTGCTTTTTTTTTTTATTCCTGTTGCGTGCACCTGGAATTGCTCAGGAGTTTCTCCAGTATAGCAGGACATACAGCCCTACAAGAAGAAGGCCCTTCTGTCACATCTGCTTTGCATAACCACCCACTGCAGTTTTCCAGATCTTTTTGAAATTTCCCATGCTTTTGAACGTAACACCAGACTTTTTCACACGCACCACAATCGATATCCCTCTCTTTAAATATCAGTGAGCTGGTGACATTATCAAGCCGCTTCTTCAAAATTTGTCAGCTGAAAGTTTTAAATGTTTTCAGTAGGACTGGGCGATATGACCCAAAATTCATATCTCGATATTTTTTTAGCTGGATGGCGATATACGATATATATCTCGATATATATATATATATTTTAAAGACATAAGGCAAGAACAAAAAGAGTTCTTAGTCAAAGCTGTGTCCCAGATGTCACACAGGCACTTTTATTAACATACAGCGTAGATGTACATGAAGAAATTACTCAAAAATAAATTATCAGCATTTATTAAATAATAATGCTCCATAAATAAAAGAAAACAATGTTGTTTTTGTGCATAACAAAAAGCTCACAATTGTACCGTCAAAATGTAAACTAAAAGACGCTGAGCATAATAACAAAGATAGTCAGATTTCACAGCTGCTCTATTCCCAACTTCTACTGCGTGACTGACAGCCTGGAGTTTGAAACCCGCTTCGTAACCGTGTCTCTTACAGGTGCCAATTTGTGGTCCTTATATACACACAATACGGTAATATTACGTTCAAGCACAGTACGTATCACTCCGAGAGGCTCCAGACTACGGTAGCCGTAATGATCCGACAATCCATCAAGCGGTGCAGCTCCATAGCTTACCAAAATCGTACTAAAACATTTTTTTGACAGATTGCTGAGCGCCGTGTACAACATAAAATCGGTTCGCGGTCATCAAGCACAACCAGAATTCATACATAAGGCGCACTGTCGATTTATGAGAAAATGAAAGGATTTTAGGCCATGCTAGGCCATGGCGTTAGCGCGGTTAGCTCACTAACACGTTGATGCCGTTCAGCCCCACGCACGGGGCGATCCGGGGTAACTTGTTAACGGAAACTTGCCGGTCCATCTTGTCATTGCCTGCAGGCAATGCTATGGGGGAGGGGAAGTTGTGTTCAGTGAAGGAGAGGCGAGGCCGAGTTACGTTGCGGAGAGACAAAAGTGGACGAAAGAGAGACAAACTTGCGGCTCCACAAGTATAATTATAACGTAACATATACTATATCGATATAAACAATATTGTCACATCTTATATCTCGTATGAAAAAATATATATATATTTTTTTTTTTTTAAATCTCGATATATCGCGCAGTCCTAGTTTTCAGTTTTAAGTGCTTCTCAAGTAGTTCTTGTTTTTTGTAAGCACCGGAGTGTGGGCACATGAGTGTGGCATGTTTGCACCTTGCACAGTGCATACACAGTAGAGGAATAGCATGAGCCCCGTGTTAGCAGGAGTAGCTTTACTGCTCCTCATCTGTATCAACACAAGCTACAGTCATGTACAGATTACCTGTGTACAGTCAGTGGCCCCTCGCTATAACGCGGTTCACCTTTCGTGGCCTGGCTGTTTCGTGCATTTCTTGGTGTGCAATTTTGCATGTTTTTTTGTTGTTGTTGTTTGTTTGTTTTTACAGCGCATTGTGTTCTGCATCCTGATCGGCTGCAGACAATTGTCAATCAATCTCGTGCTGTGTCTCCTGTACAGTACAGAATGCATTCATCTTGTCAAATTTACAGAAATGTTCGATCACTGGCAGTGTGGCTCTGCAGTGTTGTACTGTTTGTAAGTTTTCTCCCCAACAAACACAACAACAACAATGTCGACGAAACGTTGTGCACCATCAAAAGCAACCGCGGGTGCCTTTGGTTTCATTCTATAACACTGGACTTTTCTTCGAAGGTTTGAACTTCGAGAGTGTTCAAACAACAGAGAAACGTGTGAAAATGTTCATGTCTGTCTGAGAAAAGTGTATAAAGTGGTGTAGTGAGGGGTTTTACTGCCTTAAAACATCTATAATTATTGTAAAAAATAAAGTTCGCTACTTCGCGGATTTCACCCATCGCGGGTTATTTTTAGAATGTAACTCCCGCGATAAACGAGGGACCACTGTAGTTACACGCATAAAACAGATCAATGCTTTTCCATCCCACTGTGTCAAATACCATAGTTTTGTCAGCTTGTCCCTTAGTTTCACATTTATGCACAAAGGCGTGCTTTGGGACAAGTGGCTTGATGCAAAAAACACAAAGTTCAGGGTGTTGGAGGGGTGGCAGGAACAGGTTTATCAGTCAGGAAACTGTGGTCAGGGTCTCCTTAGGATGTTTGTATGATCTACTTGGTTTCACTTTCACTTGCCGGTTAGGTTTAGGCACTAAAAACTGTGGGTTGGGGTGAGGGAAGAATTATTTTTCATTTAACAATGAAAATTTCTAGTTTCATTGTTGATGATGATGATAAAAAATTACTTTTTTATCTTAT
The DNA here is from genome assembly GCF_963969265.1 of Rhamphochromis sp. 'chilingali'. Lineage (NCBI taxonomy): Eukaryota > Metazoa > Chordata > Actinopteri > Cichliformes > Cichlidae > Rhamphochromis > Rhamphochromis sp. 'chilingali'. The sequence continues at coordinate 32,002,793 of NC_137931.1, forward strand.
CTTACTTTTGAACTGATGCGTCACGCACCTCTGCCAAAGTAATACTTGTATGTAACCTGAAGAAACAAAGGCTATGGGCATGACCATTTACTTGGGCTCGCATGACTTCAAGCTATCAGGCATCCTGTGGGGTTGAAATGATTCTTAATAAAATGCTTGAAGCTATAAATAATATGGCAGGTTGGAATAGTTGTGCAGCTCGGTGGTTAGCATTGTTGCCGCATAGCAGGAAGGTCCTGAGTTCAATTCCACCATCAGGCTGGCGTCTTTCTGTGTGGAGTTTGCATGTTCTCCCTGTGTTTGCGTGGGTTCCCTCCGGGTACTCCGGCTTCCTCCCACCGTCCAAAGGCACACAGCTTGTGATTAACCCTTTAAGACCTACCATAGAACCAAGTCCGCCAGAGCTTATATTATATTTTTACATGCTGTAGTGCCATTTTTGGGAGCATTTCAAGTTGCTATACATCAATACAACCATTATAGCCCAAATGTTAATAATATGTATGCATTAAGTGCATAGTAATTACATAAATTGCAAAAAAGTGCAATAAACTACAAAAAAATTTAAATCTTTTTTGTTTTTTTTAACATATATTTCTAGTTAGAGAAATTTAAGAGGCTTATCCCTCAAAACTGTAAATACAAAAAAGTTGCACAAAATAGTTTCCCACCACAGGAAATTTATTTTAAGTGTCTTCATAGTTTTATTTTTGAAATACACCAATTTTTATATACTGCAGGAAAAACGAAAATAAATATTATAGTGCAAATTTGCAAAAAAGCAACATATGCATCAAAATAAACTATTTCCAGCAGTGCAATATTAGTCCTAAGCATCCCAGAAATGACACAGAAAGTCATAAAGTCAAAGATAACTTTTAAAAACACCAGTATAGGCTCATGAGGCCCTGATGGTAAAAAACTACATTTCCGCAAAATGACGTCACTTCCGGTTTCGGGCAGGTAATGGCGGACATGCGAAAGTTTGCGCTGACGTCTATTCCAACGTAGGAAATGTTATGAACAGCTGATAGGATCGGCAAAGCGTGTTTCTGGAAAATTATGTTTTTGTTGCTGCAAGTGCGTTTTATGCAGTTTTTGCAAAGCTATATGTGGAAGGAAACCGTGACCTAGGACAAGCTGATGGCATAAGATGTAAGTACAACGCGTCCGGTTTCATATCCAAAAAAAAATTATTGAGCTAGCTTACGTGGTTGCAGTGCTACCGGGATTTTAAACTAGTTATGCAAAACAGAGCGAGCCCGCTCCGACCGGCTTTAAAGGGTTAATCCAAGTTGCACATAGGTGTGAATGCGCGAGTGAATGTGTGTCTGTCGCTGTGTGTTGGCCCTGCGACAGACTGGCGACCTGTCCATGGTGTACTGTGCCTCTCGCCCTGTGACAGCTGGGATAGGCTCCAGCACTCCCCGGTGACCCTGATAAGGATAAGTGGATGGATGGATGGATGGATGGAATAGTTGTTTTCTACCCTTGGTCAATTATTTGATGTTGCAGCTGGTGATTTATGCTCATTTTAATTCTCAAAAACTGCAATCTCTCCTTGCAGCTTTGCAGTTACACAAAACAGACGTTTACTGTGTAGTGTTTTGTGCTTTCTTGGGTTTCCAAATGTAGTTCTTGCTACTACTACTACTGCTACTACTAGTAAGAAGCCATGGTGTTGTAATAGATGCAATGTGGAGTTTAGCATCGTCATCTGGATAGGAGCATGTTTTACTCCAAAACCTGATAGTGCCTTTCCAGGTGCACGAGCTGTCAATTACTTAAGCATCATCATAGATGATAACAATCCAGATGGTCCATCTTCTCTTTAGTCTGGAGGACACAGTGTCCAGCTTTTCCAAAAGCCATAGAACAGTTTTCTTTTTTGCCTCAGCTCATTTTAAATTATCTTTAGCCCAGAGAGGACAAAATCATTCCTGGATTATATTCACGTGTGGCTTCTTCTTTCCCTGATAGAGATTTAACCTGTATATGTTGGTGGCACTGACACAATTGAGTTCACAGATGGAAATTTCTGAAGGCATTCCTGAGTGCATGCAGGAATTTCTCTGACAGAAAATTATACTTGTTTTTAATATTCTTCAGATTTCTTCAAATTCTCTGAATCCGTTGATGATAGGGGTGGACGATAGAAACAATATATTTGGCCAACGATAGAGATTTTGTGTGAATGGGTGGATGACTGGATATGTAAAGTGCTTTGGGGTCCTTAGGGACTAGTAAAGCGCTATATAAATACAGGCCATATACCGCTCTATTGCGATAGCGCATGTTGATGATGTCATCAAGCTGCGCCTGCTTTGGTCGAAAGCGGCTACAACCATTATCATCTGCAAATTATTCCGGGCGACAGTCGTAGCAAAGAGATGAAGCACTTTTGAAATATGGGGAAAGCCAAAAACTGCGCTTCCTCCACTTCCGTAACATTGATTCATTAGTGTTGAATTCTCTCGCAGCTGCTCTATTCCCATGTTGTTGCAGTATATTAATAACTAACCTCGTATTGTGGATGAATAATCTCAGTTGTTCTCCTGACTGAAGTTTTGCCCGTGTATAGCATCCTGCTATGCAATTGCATTTGTCCCTGACCACCAGAATCCCTCACGTTAACTTTTATCAAGTGGAAAAAAAGTTGGCGTTCATCCTCCAGCTTCACTGTGCTAATGTTATGCTAACATAGCTGTGTCGCTAGCAATCACGTAGCACAACATTGTATACCAGGTAGTCCAACTTCAGTAACCCTGCAAACGCCACTGCTGTTTTTTGTTTGGGTTTTTTGGCTCCTACACATGCAACATGTTCAAATTCCCCCTCTAAATTTTCAAGGTCAGGGCATCAAAAGGGCAAACTTGTATAAGAAGGTATTGGTGCACAGTGAGCAATATGACATTCTTTGTAATTCGTACTTAATGTGCAAACATTTGTGGCAGACAGTGATTAATTTAGTGTCGGGTAAATGACGAGGGTGTTACAGGAACTGTGGTAAATGCAAATGCAGCTCCCAGTGCTCTGATTGTCTACTTTTTTCTTTTTTTTAGTCATATGGTGATTTGCTCTTTGTGCTCTAACAATTTTCCTAAATTTAGATTAAAAAGACTTTCAAAACGCCAGTAAAGTTCTATGTTTGGATTGTTTCATTTGTGCTAAAATGTTATCTCAACTTTTCTTTAATCCATGAAATATATTTGTCGTGCTTTTGGAATAGAGCGCTCAGTTATTTTGATCTATCTAAAACCTGTTACAAAAGCTGCTCGGTTTATCCAGATATTGTTTTACATGTATCTAATGGTTTGAGATGAGGTGGCAGATAGTTTACTTATAATTCTTCCTTTTAAACTGGTTGCACGTCAGTGAAGCAATGCAGCAAGGCTCTAATATCACATAAACCTCACTGCAGCTATTGTGAAGTTATTTTTATGTTGTACCCTTTTGCCCAGTTTTCTTTAGAAGTTTCCTTTAACTGTTGTTTCTTGAACGACATTTCAGATGATGGAAATTGAATTCTGAAAGCACTTTGTGTTTTTTGTTTTTTTTACTTTCCTGTGCGTAATAGGCACATCTTCATTTTCAGTTTCTCAGTCAGGTGACTGTTTCTATTGACTTTTCACTTGGTTTAACTAAAAGGTTTCTCAGACTTTTGCACACACTGGAACTACTGTCAGGGCTTTAGAGTGCGACCCAATTTCTCAATGGTGTGACAAAACAAATAAATCCTAGGCCGCACCGGCGCAATGGAAAAAGGTCTCCGCAACTCTGAAATTCTCTGTGTAGCCAACAGCACACAACATTATGCCAATATCGAGGCCTTAACTGATCATGAAGGTGCTGCTTAGAGTAGCTGTTCGATTGACTTGTGTGTCACACGCGTGTCTCTGCACAGACGCGCAGGAAGGGGAAATGACATAGGGAATTCCCACAATAATCCAATAGCACACGGCGACACCTGCACATTCCGCCAATGTGCCAATGTTCAAAAAAATCCTAGATCGCACCGGTGCGACCAGCTGTTCATGTAAAAGAAACAAAAAAAAAAGTCTCTGCAATTCTGAAAGTCTCCATGTGGTCAACAATAGACACACATTATGCCCATATTGTGGTCTAAACCAATTAGAGATAGTCAAGGGCCCAAGGTAAGATGTTCAGATACTGAGATGTTCAGTTCAAAGCCTTTAAGGCACTTTTAATTTTGACTTTCTTTGTACATATATCGTAAGATATTTTACGTTTAAATTTCAGCTCAGTGAAGCACGTTAAGCACAAGAACTTTTTCAGTACCGTATTTTTTCAGACTATAGGGCACACTTAAAATCCTTTAAAATCCTCAAAAGTGCACCTTATGTATGAATTCTGGTTTTGCTTACTGACCGCGAACTGATTTTATGTTGTACGCTGCGCTTAAAAAAATCTGTCAAAATGTTTTAGCACGACTTTGGTAAGCTATGAAGCCACACTGCTTGATGGTCAGGAGCCTCGCAGAGTAATAATACATACTGTGCTTCAACATAGGGCTGCGCATGCGTGAAGCACAAGAAGATTCAGCCTGCCTCATTTCTGTCTGCTGTTTATTTACTTTCCGGTTCGTTGAAACGTCGCGGCAAAAGGTCGAGGAAAAGCACCAAGTTTTTTAAATGGACTAACAATGAGGTGGAGTTGTTGCTGCGAGTAACACGAAAGTACAACGTTACAAAAGCGAGTGAGAATTAAAGAATTTGAAGAAAAGCTATCTGGAGCATGTACAAACTGATATTAACCTTTAATAGGGCTGTCAAAATTGAGAGCAAACAAAACAACTGCTGTTTAATGCCCTCCGCTATCTTAGTTTAATTGGTCACATGACTGCATCACATGACTAAAATGCGTCATCGTTTTAGAAAGTCTGCGTTTTCTCTGTCCACACTGCCACGCAAACGCACTGTCTTCAAATGTATTTGTTTTCGAGAGCGTTTTCAAAACACCGTCTCAGTGTGGACGGGAGGCCAAAATGGAGAGAAAACAATGTGGTTTCAAACGAAAACGCTTTAGTGTGGACGTAGCCTAACAATCAGTGGAGGACTTGTGTTACTTGGGATTAAACAGTCATGTGAAAAAGAGTTTTCCCAGTTCTGCATACAGCCGTGTGTAAAAAGAAAAATACACCCTTACTAGTTCCACTAGTAGCAAATCAATCAATCAATCAAATGTGCTTGATGTGCTTGAGAGATTGAAGAACTCAGCATCTGTGACTCTACAGAACTCGGTGAACATGTTAAATATAAAAAATAATGACAGTATGATTAGAATAAGACTGGACGACAGGACAAAGCCTCTTCTCTCTTAAAAGAATGTGGCAGCACAGCAGACTTGGAGATGTTTGGCCAAATTGCACAGCAACATTTTTGCAATAACCAGACACGGCATATCGGCACAAACACCTCGTACCAACTGTCAGCACGGCGGTGGAGGGGTGACGATTCTGGCTTGTTTTGCAGCCACGCCTGGGGACCAACCATGTGAGTTCCTTTGTATACCAAAGTATTTCAGAGTCAAATTTGAGGCCATCTGTCCACCAGCTAAAGCTTAGATCATGCAACAGGACAGTGATCCCAAGCACAGCACAGCGTAACATAAGCAGAGACAACCAGAGCTGTAGAGTCTCACGTTTTGTCTGAACTCCTTCCTACAGTGGAGTCACTCTCACCACAAAATGTTTCTGTGAAGTGCTGCAAGGACTGCTTTTCACTCACTTGGCCGTCGACCTTGTGGTGATACTTAAATAGACTACCAAAAGAAAGATCTTCTGGATTTGCAGATATGTGGGTAGATGAAAAGTTTAGTGTTGTCACGTTAACTGGCAATCACGCATGCAGCGTGAGTAATACTGAAGCACTGTAACAAATAATTTTCTACACTGAGTGAATTAGTCAGTTAATGCATTTCTCTGGTTCTGTTTGATGATTATACTTCCTATGTTTTATGGATTTATGGTAAATATAATTTCCTTTCAGTGTCAAATTGGAAACTTTGGTTATCCGATGAGTCCTGATGGAAACTGTTGTGACTTAGTGCTTTTTAAATAACCTCTGTATTCATGAGTTTTAGGGTGTTTTTGATCATCTTAGCTGGAGGGCCATGCTATTTATAAGTTTGACACCTACAAAAAACCTCCCCCTCTTCCCCTTCAGAAGCAGAGTGTGGTCTGAGGTTTGGTTACTAAGTGATGGAGCAAAAACACGCAACACCAAAAATTTTACTGCTGCCGCCCTCGTGCTTTCTTAATCTGCCTAATGAACTCTGACTCAAATACGTTAGCAACAAGGGTCGCACATTTTTTAGACCTTTACCGCTTTCTTTTTTAAATTATGTCTAGAGTTCAAATTGCAGATTTTTTCGTTGTTTTGTTTTTTGTCAGTGCCACAGTATGAAATCACTGTGCCTTTTGGGCTTCTTGGTCTGTGGTTTGGTTACCGTCTCTATATACCCTGTGGGTAAAATTTTGGTTTGATTTAGAAGAAAAGGTAAAAAAGAGCAGAAGTTTCATAGCTTTGTCGTCAGAGATGGTGACACATGTTGGTGACAGTTTGCACCTCGGTTTTCGTACAAGAGGTCAGACTGGAATCAGATTAATGTTGCGACTCTTAGTACTTAGAGCTGTAGCAAATATCGATGTAGGACATTACTTTGAAGATCAAATGCTTGAGTATCAAGTCAGAAAATGCTGCAGAGATTTAACGAAGAGATGAACAATAATGATAATATACAGTGTTTCACTGAAAACACATTTCAGTGAAACCAAGATGTCTAGAAGGGTTTGTGTGTAGGACTCTTTCACTATCGCAACCATGGCGTCTGTTGTCTTTGGGCTTTAAAGGAAGTGGTTTTTCATCTTGAAGCAGCAACTCTGCCAAAGGTGACATGCATGGTTTATTTTGAGGTTTCTATGACATACTCAGAGATTTATACTAAAAGTTTTAGTGTGTTTAAAAAAAAAACCAAAAAAACCCCTGACTTCTCAGATGTGTACTGCATACGTGTCACGCTAATGCTGGAAACAAATCTGTATGATGACTATCATTGCAGTGGCCATATATTTATCCTAGTCACAGTTTTGTCTTATTTCAGCAGAAGGCTAAATTCTCTTAAACTTGATAGAGGAACAAAAAATATTTTAGCACTTAATTTTCACACATCTTTCATAGACGTCTTTGCAGATTCAAAATAACCTTTACGTCATTACCACAATGTTGGAGATGCGCGTAAAGCCGACTGAAACGTCGCATGCAATCGGCATTTCATGTGCACTTTTTTTTATGAGCTGTGATTTTTGCCCACTTGCCCAGGATGTGATGAAATGGGCGGATGATTAAAGGATGATCTCAGATTATCTGATGCTCAGTTCAGATCTGCCAGGAGACTGAACAAATTTAGTAGTGTACTTTTTAGAACGCAGAAAGCCCCTACACTGCACTATTTGAACTAAACAAAACCACAACACACTGGGACTTGAAGATACAATGGTAAGATGTTTCTGTGAGACGTTTGCTGTCCCTGGCCACAGCCTGACACCTGGCGATTCACACAGCTGAACACCAGGAAGTCTCTATTAACTGCCTGTCCTTGTCGTTGCAGTGTTTTGGAGCAGCAAAACCTCAAAAACAACAGGTTCTTGGAATAATCTCTCTTGTTTAGACCTCTCCATGTGAAAAAAAAAAAGGCCTATTGGGACCCGCCATATTGAACCCCACCTCACCACAGGAATCTAAAACCCTATCTGTATTTTGGGGTGTTGTTCAGGTAGTGAAGACTCGGTGTCACCGCTTTACCTCGACACCCCACCCCTTACCGAGCGCGCGTCTTCCCTTTTTTTGCCTCAGTGCTGCTGCCTGTGTTTTGAACTTATCTCAGTGTGGAACTGGCAGGTTCAGGGGTGTGATTGAGGTTTGAAATAGAATATGTGTTTGTCTCCAGTGCCTGCAGATGTCTTCACTTAGGAAGGTAAACATCGCATGGGCTGTTTAACTGTTAGAGGCAACAACCAGCCTCATCCCCAGGGCCCCAGGAGGAAATCAAGCACAAATGACACTGTTTTGTGTTTCACCAGACATCTGTCACCTTGTTCGCCCGCCATACATGCAGGGTACCGCGCGATGCCGCTTTTTTTTGCAGCGGGGCTCTCAAAGCTGCCGTTATTTCTCCTGCCTGTGCAGGAGTTTTCAACCATAAACAAGAAGACATAAGTATAATTTCCACAGACCCTTTTTTATTTAAGTGTATGTATAATATGCCAGAAATCTAAAATATTTTGACCCTGTAGATGATTAACACAATCCTTTTTTTTCCAAAAGCTGTGGAACATGTTTGAAAGTTGTGTATTTTGTCTCAACAGAAAGAAGAAGGAAAGGTCCAAGGCCAGCTGAACCACACAGATTCGAGCCAGTACATCCGCGACCTCAAAGACCAGATAGCAGAGCTACAACATGAGGTGAGACTCCTAAAAACAAGCTACATGTTCACCTCAGTCACACTACCAGTTTTTCGTTGTTGGTGTAAATGCTTTGATCGAAATTTCACAACAATCCCTCAGATATGGTTTTACTTTGACTTGAACAGATTAGTTGAAGTGTTAACTACACCCAGAGACTTCCTGTGTGGTGCTGAAGTTGCGAACCTCTTAGAGATGTATTCACAAACATGACTTACAGAGGTTTATATGGCAGAACATTGAGGCACGATGCAAAGATGGATGCACATTCAAATGATTGATATCTAAGAATGAGTAAAATGTCACATATGACGTCAGAAGTGACACATTCCCCACAGTCTTAGTCACCTTTATTCATTATTATTGGTCCTGTCAAGCTTGTTGACCTATGTCATGTGTTTGAGAAAAGGTGTTTTAAAGAGTGCTGTCTCAGTCGTTTCCCTTCCCTGCCAGTTGTCTTTGAGTTTTAGATTGCCCGACAATGATTCTTATTATTTTAAGCATGCACAATGAGCAAAACTGAAACTGGTTTAAGTCCCGTCATGCACCTCTTGCACAGTTTCAATTAACATCATACAGCTTGAAATTTTATGTGCAGCATCTCAGATGTTGATTAGATCACCGTTTCCTTTCGCATGACAGCAACAGGAAGGCAGTGTGCCAAGTTTAGAGAGACCCAGGTAAATGTAGGGTTGTTCGGGTTTTGGGTTGTTGTTATCGTTTTTATGTACTGTGCTCTAAACTGGCCTCTGAATGCATCTCTTTCTACATGACTGTCTGTTGCATGGCAGGCCAACCCAGGTGAGTGTTTTCAGATGTTCTGTGTAACACCCCCAGCTTTTCAAGCCTGACCATGTGTTGATCTTTACCCAACCCCTCTTTGAGTCTGGTTAATTCATGGTGTAGGAGACCATCCCAAGTGCTTCAAGGTAAAGCTAAAGAAAGCGGCCGTGCACGGCTGTAAACTGGAGGTGGGGACGTTAACTGAAAATACACTGTTCAAAATAAAATTTAAAATTAGTGCATATGTAGGCCCTTTTTGAACTTATAGCTGAAAGATAATCGGAGAAAATACAAACCCAATTCCAAAATAGTTGGGACTCTGCAAAGTGTGAATAAAAACAGAATGCAGTGATTTGCAAATCTCAACTGAGACATGAAAATTATTAGCTGATTTTGAATTGGATGTAAGAGAAAAGTTGGGACAGGAGAAACAAAAGAATATCTTGGAACTAATTAGGTTAATTAAGGTCAGTAACGTGAATTAGTATAAAAAGAGCATCTTAGAGTGGCAAGGTTTATAAACTGAGTCTACAAATTCAGCAACAGTTTCAAAATAGCGTATGCTTTTGATTGCTTTAACTATCTCATCATCTAAAGTACGTAATGTCAGAGAGTCTAGAGAAATCTCTGTGTGCAGAAAAGGCCAAGAACTGGATGCTGTGATCTTTGATCCTCGGACAGCACTTCATTAAAAACAATAAAACGATTATTTTTGCGATTAGTCGACTAATCAGATCATGCATCCATTGGACGTAAAGCGTACAGCTTATTGCACCAGCATGCATCTGCTCTTATAACTATCATTAGCTTACAGCTTTAAGTGTTTTAAGGTATGTGCTAACTAAAAATAACGACAAGATGATAGTTTATTAAATTTTAATGACATTTGCAGATTGTTTCGGTGAAGTTTAATAAACTCAGCCGTCTGCTCCTTGCTATCTAAAATATAACAGGACACCGGAGAATATTCTCGAGCATCTCACACTTCTGATAATCAGCTGTCTGCTTGACGTTTATTCAGCTGTGTAAAAACTATAACTTTATCTCAGCCAAACCGATTTACTCAGGAACAAATAAAATACTAAAAAAATTTTTTAAGTTATCTAAGTGATTTATATATCACGTTTAACCTGAGTAGTGAAAGATGGCGGTGGGTTTGAAAACGATTTGCCGGGAGTCCGGTGTTCTCACGGGCTCTAGTGAGCCTTGCCCCCGGCTAGCTATCGAGCTGGTGGGTAACAGACGTCTCCGAAAACGTCGGAGTGTTTTTGCAAATATGTGGTGTCTTGATAAACTGAGCAGATATTTGAGGTTTACACAGCTACATTCTCGCCTGAAAATATGTTAAACGTTTATTTTGTGACCCAGAAAGAATAATAAGAGTAATATTAAAACTAACTAGCTGCCGGCATTGTTGGAAACTAAGCTGGGCCGCGCTATGAATTCTGGGACACAGCTCCTTCTTCTTCTTCTCCTTTGGGGTTTAACGGCAGCTGGCATCCTTGTACATGCAGTGCTGCCATCTTCTGTTTCAGTCCGTTATTACACTCTTAAATCCTGCTACTTATTCCTGCGCTTTTGGGATCTAACAAAACTTCAAACGACGCTTCGACTATTAAATTAGTCGTCGACGATTTTAATAGTCGACGTAATCGTGACTAGTCGACTAATCGTGGCAGCCCTATTTCTAACTAACCTGGATAGCATTAGCTTATAGCATTGCTCTCTATCATCTAAATATATTTCTGACTTTTAAAAAAAAGTGCAGCAATGCAAGTCTAAAAAATTAATGGATGAACGCCAGATTGGCTATAGCCATCTTTTATATACAGTCAATGCAAAAAGTTCCTTACCAGGTATTTTGTTTTCCGAGAGAAAACAAATCCTCCAGTCTCAGACACTTTTCCTTTGCCTTGAAGCTCTGGAAGCACCTTAAACTGTTAACGTGGTTTAAGGTGCTTCCTGCTACCATGCAGTCTTAAATGGAACATAATTATATGACTCTTTGTCCCAAATCCATACTACACATTGACTTTAAGTGTTGAGATTATAAAGCACATTCGTGCACACATTCAATAAACTCATCAAAGATTGAAGCAAAGACAGCATATAGGCTTTGTGAATTGGACGGTGACATTTCTAAATCTCTATATAATTTTATATTGAGACGTGTGAATAAAAGCTTTTACTACAAATTTAAAAGGGACAACTTGTCTTCCTCCGTGTGAGTGCTGTAAAAATATTTATTTCATGTCTACTAATTATACAAACAGGACACTCACCAGTTGTATACTCTTGGTGTGTAGTATGGCTCTGATTTTATTGCATTGTTCCCTTTTGTTTTTATTTTTGGTTGAACTGGTGCCTGCATGTTGAATTTGTAGAGGACATCTCATCTTATTTGTTTCAGTGTTTCTGGTAAAATGTCACCAGCTCCCACTGACAGTTTGTTCATATCACGTGTGTCAAGTTTTTGTTATCTCACTGAGTTGCTAGCAGTCACAGGTTGTCCAGGAAGCCGTGCAAGAGTCATATTTCTCTGTCGTTATTCATTTTAAACATTAGCGTCACAGCTTGGCTGCTTTTTTTTTTTTCTGTAGCAGCGCTACTTTGACACTAACAGAAAAAATGTGGATATAATTATGTTGTGAATTCAGCTGCATTAAAACATATCACTCTGTAGAATCAAAGGGAAAAATGATTCTGTAAACTTTCTGATAAGTCGCACTACTATTAAGTAAAACTGGCCACAGGAAACACATTTGTTGAAATTCAATCCGAAAACTGTCTTAAATTTCTCTTTATTAGTAAACAATGAACAGCGGACAGGACAGGAAGTGCTGAACTAGATATCCGCTCTCTATATTTCCTGCACCTGGCTAAAAGAAGGTTTGACCAAGACTTTCTTCCTCCCTCTTTCCTTCTGAGTACAATAACAGCAACCGAAAAAAATAAATAAATTAGTGAGCTGTCTATACAACTATACCCATTTTAATCATTCACACTTAAACCTGCTTCAGAGACACAAGACAGTGAAGCAAAAATAGAGCTGGTCCACGACGATATTGGAGCAGAGGATCTCAGGGAGGTGATCCAGGCCTTAGCACAGCACCTCGGGTCATATAGCATCTGTAACAAGCAGTTTGAGATTCCTTTAAGCCAGTTTTCTTCTGAGCGTGCTCACACATGTGACAATGTCAGGATATCCACCGTCTCTGACATCCTGTAGAGCCCCCTGGTCACAAACCAGGTGTGTAGAGTCTGGAGCTTTTGGCTTACTGGGATAACTTGCATGTTTGCTGACCTCATTTTTTGAAACTTTGGCTATATTTAATGTGTGCATCCACCACTGTAACAGTGTATTTATGACAGAAAATAAAGAAAAGCGTAATATGTTAGCTGTAATTTTTTCAAGAGGTTTGGTGTTCATGCAGCTGCCTTCAGGCACAGAAGTCTGATCTGTGGGAGATTGTGTGGCTCATGACTCTCACTGTTTGCTTTCACAGATTCGCTGCTTAAAAGGACAGAGGGGGCGCTTGGCCAATCAGCCCACTTTTGATGGGATCCATATTGTCAACCACTACAGGGCGGATGATGAGTCTTACCAGTCTTCGGACGACGATGGGGTCAAGGTCTCCCCCCTGCAGGTCCCCCAGCAGAGGAGCCGTATCAAACTACACCCCAAACTCGAGGACACCGACAGCGATGAGGAGGAGGAGGACGGAGAGGCCCTGCGGATCTCTGTTCCTCAGAGCAGCAGCCACAAGACCACCTCCGTGTGAGCGGCGCCCGCCGGCTGCTGAAGTGGAGACGGAGGCTGTCAGCACTAACTGTGGAAGAGAGGGTCATCCAGCAAACCATTTCAGAGGAGACTCCTGAACTTGAAGAATGAAATGCATCATCATCATTTGATATCCTGAGAATCACACGTGGATTTAGTTTTCTTTACCTTCCTTTTGCAGTTTTTTTCTTGTTGTTGTTTTGGGGGGGTTTTGTGAGTAAAGCCAGAAGCTCAGCCTGAACCTCAGTAGAGGCTCAAATCACGTGGAGCGTCTCAGACTCTACTGGGCCACAGAGACCTGACAAAGAGGAGGAGAAGGGAGATCTCAGTCTATCACTCCTGACCGCTTCTTCTAGGTACAACACAGAAAAAGAGACTGTGCAATAAAAACGTTTTACTCTATATTACACACTTCATGTTTTTATATTTTAAAGCTTTTTATAAATGAACATCAGAAATGCATTGATGCCGTTACTACTAAGTCTCCATCATGCAGAGGCAGATTTGTATGAGTGCTGTGCGTGCGCATGTATAAATATCTATATTTCTAATGTCTTGAAGAGCTTCATCAGAGCCTGGTATCAAACTCGCTTGTATCAGCCAGCGACGACTTGATGACTTTCTTTGGCCTTAGCACGTGCCACATGCCTTTCAAGGTCAAAGTGACATTGCGTACAAGTAGATATGTAAATGTGTATCATGTTGTTTGTTTCCCCCCACTTCCTTTTGAACTTGAAAATGCATATCTGGTGTTTAGAATATGCTGTACATTTGAGAGTAAAGGGGCATATAATGTAGTTTAACACAAATAACAAATCCTGCTTTTGAGACGAGGGAGGTGAATTCCTGGTAGAATAACTAGTCACCCCTCTTTAGATGCTTTTGAACTCTCTGTTCTTAAAGCAGTCAGCATGTTAATAAGTGCAGATGGGGACAGGTTTATTTCTTAGCTACTGTTGCTGTTTTACAAAGTTCTCTGAAAGCATCACGATCTCACTTTCACAATGAGGTAAAAGGCGAATCACTTCAGTGCATAATGCATCTACCGATGACTCAAAGCTGAATGATGCCTCTCATATGTTCTGAGTGTCACTAATTTGCACGGAATTGATGACAGTCTGAGAGAACTTTGGTCAGGAGATGAAGCCGAGATAAAGCAACACTCAACAACACAACATGGAAACTAATCGGGACCGGCAAAGTGTTACCAAAGCGAGGCCTATGTTCTGGATCTACAAGCCACTCCATTTCATGACCTGGATGTGTAAAAGTGAATTTCTCTGAATGTCTGAACACTAACTTCTGTATGAATCGAGGCAGTCGCAGTCTCCAGGAACCAGCAAAGATTCTGACTTTGAGCAGGTGATGATGATGTTAATGTCTCTTTGCTGATGGAATAGAAGAGGAACACCTAATGGCACTTTTTTTGAGTCTGCAGTGCAGTATGGACACACTATGATGGATGCAGTCAAGCACACTCTGCAAACTAAATGAGATTGTTTTATATATATATATATATATATGTATGTGCGTGTGTGTGTGTGTGTGTGTGTGTGTGTGTGTGTGTGTGTGTGTGTGTGTGTGTGTGTGTGTGTGTGTGTGTGTGTGTGTGTGTGTGTGTGTGTGTGTGTGTGTGTGTGAGAGAGAGAGAGAGAGAGAGGGAGTGAGCGAGTGAGCGAAAGGGATGAATTCACAATAAAATTGTTTGATAAACTCCTGGCCTGGTCTGTCTTGTAATGGTGGCTGCAAACCTCTAACCAGAGTCTCCTCGTGCAGGCTGAACAGCACATGTGGGATGTTTAGTCTCAGCGCTGCCTTCCTCTGAAGATTCTTAGCTTAGATTGACTGTTTCAGGAAGTGATTTTTCTCGCGGTTTTCAAAGTTGAGCCTCAACTACTAATCATTTCATGCAGAAAACCACATTTTAAAAAGAGCATCTCTCTTCGGGCACTGAAACATTTACCAGGTTTGTGTTTGGTTTTTTGGCTTTTCCCCCCACAAAATGCTGATGATGAGTTTGTGTTGGACAGTGAGGCCAGTCTGTTAGTGATGTAAGCTCAGATTTTTAGAACTTGCGTTGACTAGTAAGGTTGGCGATTTTTTTTTTTTTTTTTTTTAAACGTGGCGCAGTGGAAGGTCGCTTATTTCTATAGCGGGTGCCAGATGTTACAGCCACATCAATTCTATTTTAATCATTTCAATTTTAATCTCAAAATTCGGCTTTATTTTTAATAATACCCGAGTTTAGCACAACCTAAACAGCAGTACTCCTGCGCAGACACGGGTGTGTGAATACAGCTGATTTTATGTATTTTGTTGATTTCTTTTTCTTTGATTGACCTTTGCAAATATTCGAGCAGATTTAAACGTGGGTCCTGAAATGTTTACTATAAGGAGAGCGCGATACAGTGGCGCAGTGTGGGAGGCGTGAATCATTTGGTGAGTTCACATGTAGAGGCGTTTTAAAAGTGAATTTCAACGGAGAGAAGAAAATATTTGAATACTGCAGAAATAATGACGCAGTTAATTAATTGTGCGGTTATAAACAACCGCATATCAAATCAAATCTAGTTTCAAACCGCGAAGTTCTAACAACCTGCGTAAAAGCGGCATCAAATCCCTAAATGTATTTATATTATTAATATCAATATTATTATTATTATTATGTGCGTGTATTTAATTTTGATGGCATGATGCTACAGTTAAGAAACCGTCTGCCTATCGGGCAGCAGGCCCTGCTGCAGCTGCTTTTATCGGTTCGAGCTTCATATCTTCTCCAAAAAACTGTATCCGGATGCCGTGATGCGTCTAATCGAGCTGGGACATGTGGTCCTTTAATTTCCTGTCCTTTATTTACTGATAACGGTTTGCATGTAGCCGACATTATAAATGCATTCACTGACATGTTGGTGCCAAAGCAGTGTAAACGGTCTGAAACCTTTTTGGGCGTCCAGTTGTCTGATTTGGAGGAAACTTCACACCTTTACAGGCGTGACGGATTTGACCGGAGCGGATTTACTAACGGTTACCTGGTGATATATTAAAATAATAAGTAAAGAAACGCAATGAAATGAAAAGTCATCCAAAATGCGCATGTGTGAATTTCGGCTCCGTGGCAATTCAACCGTCTCAAGCCACGAACAATAAAACTTTAAAGCGCAAACATGGCCTGATAGCCACCTGTATTTACTGCAAACGAATGCAGGTTTTTGATCACACTTTCACTTCAATGCCGTCTCAAAACTGTTTTATTACACCTGCAGTGGATGAAAGGCACCAGGACGCACGACTCCGTCTTATTGATCAGCGCGTAATGACGCTCTAATCTTCGACCTGTGCGAACAGAAAACAAACTGTCTCCGTTATTTGCTTCTTCCTCTCGGGGTAATGTGAAACGGTCACCGCAGGCGTTAGGACGGAGAGTGTCTGTCACATAATAACAGTTTATGGGCTCAAGTGACCACCAGACCGGGACAACACTTTGTCCTGTGTGGAGCCGGCAGTGAGTTTTGATCAGAGAGACACTGCGGTGCGTTTTTATGTGAGGATTTATTCTCAATGAATTATTTTTCCTCTAGCGTTTTATTGGCTGAACTCAACCGGAGACACTCTTGGCAAACCCGAAGCGTTTGGTCAAATTTTAATTGCAGCCTATAAGAATAATAAGACTACCCCGCCGGTTCAAAGTTTCTCCCACCCCTTTATTTTACCACGACGTGCTACTTCAAGCTCCCCAGCAAGGCACCCTGGGGTGTGTCTCCCCGTTTCCTCTCCCCCTGCCCCCTTTAAAGATTGAGAAAGGCGCCGATAAAGCCTGTATCACCTCTCCCGACTGCCACGGGCTCCATGGGAGACACGAGCTGCAGTCTGCGAGAACTTCGGCAGCCCCAAGCTGTGGAAAAGTTAAACACTGCAAAAAGTGTCTCATAGACTTATCGTCCCAAGTTGTACTTTTAAACAATAAATAAACTTTTCTCTTCTTCATTCCACCTGCGTTTCTTGTAAGAAAGGAAACCACTGTCGGGTTCTGAAATGAGTCCGTTTGCTCTAAAGATGCAAGACGACGTCGCCCCCGCTGCAGACAGTTTTCCTACAGCCTGCTCTGACTAAAACTCTGCAGGCGGATATTTTTTACAGCGCACTGAGCTGTGGCGAGCAGCCTCGACACCTGTCCGACGACACCTGGCAGGCGTGACCGACAGTCCGCGCATGCTCCCTTGTCAGGTTGAAACCTCTTAAAGCACTTGGGAGCAACATCACCACACCAGTAGATGTCAAATCTTGGAGCGAGCGGCCTCGGGCGCAGGAGGACTGCTCTCTACAGCTGGATTATTGTCACTGATTTGTTCTGTTCCGCTTCAGAGATGCCCCGCTCCTTCTTGGTGAAGAGTAAGAAGGCGCACAGTTATCACCAACCCCGAAGTTTTGAGGATGACTACAACAAGCTGGACACGATACTAGCGCACATATGCTCGGGTATGCAAAAGGAGGCTTTTCTTCAATATTCCCCTCTTTGTCAGATGACACTTTCAATGCTGTATTTGATATTGATATAATCTGACGGGATGAGGGGTATTTTTTAAAAGTAAAATACATTTTTGATCGCAACACTTGCCAATAATTTGTAAGATGAATAATGCTTTAAAAGAAAAGCACTTTACAGTTAAGAGTCATTGTAGTGTTTTGTATTCAATTCTGAAACTGTTCTTTTGGTTAAATGCATGTATTTAAATATCTCGGGTTATTCACAGTTTTATTACATATTACAACATTATTTTTATTGTTATACCATATCATATATTAACACTATTACCACAAGAAAAATTGACGTTATCTCTGACTAATTTTGTCCACCAAAAATCCAGTTTTGTTTTGACAAATTACCGAACTGGCGACCATCCACGTCATTTATCAGCCCTTTAAAAACAACATAAGAATGGCTTTAATTGAGTCACCGGTCATTACGATGCTGACTGTCATTTGTTTTGTGCTTCTCAGAGGGAGATAAACTCCCAGAAGAAGACACGGATATGTCGGTGGACAGGTACAACCTGTCTCCGGACTCCCACCTGGGCGACGCAGCAGATTTCTCCCCCAAGTCTCCGCTGAGCTGTGCCGACAGCCTGTGCCCTCGCTCCCCGGACTATGAGGACTTCTGGAGGCCTCCATCTCCCTCCGCCTCGCCAGGTAGACAAAGACACACACATACATACACACATACTGATGATCCTGCAATAGATTACATTTCATGTACACATGAAAGACCCAGAGCGGAAACTGTAAAGCGTCCAGGACGCACAGATCCAATGCAGACTTTGATTTGTATTTTTTCCACCATGGTTTAGAAAACATACAATGTTCGTTTCGGCAAACTAAATAAGCAAAACAGGCCTTTGTGATAGTTTACATATTTTGCTGTTTTAATCATTTTCTGAGATTGTTTTAAATTGAAGTTATTCTTCACACAAATACGTTTTCAGTTTTTATAATAAATCAGAGCAGATATCATCTAATCTAATTTCATTTTAATCGGACTCAACCACAAATCATCACTTGGGGAATCTGAAATAAGTTTTCCCCTCAATGATTCCTCTGAGGCCCCGTAGATCCCTGGAAGTGCTCCTCTTCGGTCACTTCACTGCTTTCATTAAATTTTTATCTGTTCCCCTCTCCAGCTGATTCGGAGAAATCTCTTTCTCCCCTGGTGGACGAGACTCAGCCCTTCACCGTTCCATTCCGGCCGTACGCCTGGAGCAGCAGCTATCCCAGGCCGGAGCTGAGGCCGCTGGTGCAGCCAAGCCTCCATACGGGAATGGAGGTAGAAAGAGGCCCGGCTGCGATGGGCTTCTACGGAGACAGAAGCACCCATCCTGCCCTGTATGCAGACCGAGCTCTGGGAGAGGAGACCTATGGTAACTACAGGAGGCACGCTGCTGCTCTGCTGTTTCCTGAGGCAGGCATGCACGGAAAAACCCACGACGTGAACGCGCAGTCTGATCTGCTGTGCTCTAGCCTCATCCTCAATGGGGCTTACAAGTGCGTCAAGTGCAGTAAGGTGAGGACAGAGAGCAACGAAGAGAGGTGTGATTTCATATAGTCCAGTCTAATATAGTGTCTTCTATAAAATGCATGCATGTTTGTAAGAAAACACCAATAATTTAAAAACTTGGGATAATTTGATTTCCGCTCAACTTGGCCCCAAGCAAAGACTCACTGCAGCTGCTGTCTTTTGGCTGACCTCTGACCTCTCTATAGGTGGAACAAAACACAAACAATTGACTCTCCAGTTACACAGAATCGAATTTGGTTGTTTTTTTTTCTTTGATGGTTTATTGCAAATTTTAAAAAGTTCTTATCGTCAATTCATTGTTGTTCTCAGGTGTTTTCCACTCCCCACGGTTTAGAAGTGCACGTCCGCAGATCACACAGCGGCACCCGGCCATTTGCGTGCGAAATCTGCGGCAAAACTTTCGGACACGCAGTGAGCCTGGAACAACACAAGGCCGTGCACTCTCAGGTATCTTCACACCTCAAACCACAAGATGCAGTTTGCACCCTTTTCTTTTTTTGGATTCACATCTTACTTTCAACCCGCCTTCCTGTCAAGCGTGGACGCGCTGACTCGAAAATGTGACTAAAACAGGCCTCTGCTCACGTTTCAGGAAAGAAGTTTCGACTGCAAAATATGCGGTAAAAGTTTCAAGCGGTCGTCAACTCTGTCGACTCACCTGCTTATCCACTCCGACACGCGGCCGTACCCATGCCAGTACTGCGGCAAAAGGTTCCATCAGAAGTCGGACATGAAGAAACACACCTTCATCCACACAGGTGAGCGAAGAAAGGGACGAAACTACATTTGTTGTTTTGATTGTTCTGTAACCGAGGTAAAAGATCTGTGCGCAAAATCCAATTTTTAAGCAGCAAAATGTATACCTCTCGTTTATTTTTATTATATATATATTTTTTAAACCCTAAATCAAATGTATTTTTATTTTTTTTCTCTTTCAGGTGAAAAGCCACACAAATGCCAGGTGTGCGGGAAGGCGTTCAGCCAGAGCTCCAACCTCATTACGCACAGCAGGAAACACACCGGATACAAACCTTTCGGCTGCGACCTCTGCGGCAAAGGTTTCCAGAGAAAGGTGGATTTGAGGAGACACAAGGAGACGCAGCACGGGCTGAAATGAACTGACGCGGCACCATGGAGTCAATCTAATCTGACTTCAGAGCAATCATTTGCTCATTCCTAGGAAGTCGTTTTTAGACATCCGGCATTTTCGACTTTTCCTCCTTCTGCCATCCACCTTGAGGACATTTTTCGGATCAAGATCGACTCTGACTCTCATTTAGCTTGTTAAACGTGCATTGAACCTATATTTAACAACGACAGATGGTGTTTTTTTATTTATTTTATAAGGGAAAAAAACGTTTAACGGGCGACTTTTTGCAGTGCGAAGACGAGCAACACTAACGAGACCAGCCTGCTGCAGAATGTTACATGCTCACAAAACCAGAGATAAGCTGTGGACTTTAAAATACATGACATGTAAGCGCGATAATAATAATAATAACAATAATAATAAAATTGTCTGTGTCACACTTCAATAACAGGATTGGCAGAGCCATAAAGAAACAGATGCAAATCTGCGCTTCTCCAAAAGAACAGACGTAGGATTTTGTTGTCAGCTACAGCGATGCTGGCAAAACAGTTCTTCCACTGTCTGATTTAATAATCGCTTCCATTACCAAGCTGGTATCTTTGGTCTATTTTGCACATTTTCTTGTCAAATTTAAACTTCTATCGTTTACAAATAAATATTACTTCTCTTCAAATATGTATTCCAGTTTCTTGTTGATGTTTTAAAATGATTATTATTATTATCAAAATTTCAATGCAGTTAAAAATATGGATGAGTTAAGTTTTTCCAAACGAAAAACAGAGACGGAACGGAAAAAGCGTGCATAAAAATAAAACAGATTACATTAAAGTAAAGGTCGGGTTTCATCACCTAAGTTTAAAAAAATTCCACAGAGCGTCTTTTTTTCACTGTTGTCAGCAGACGCGTCGGTAGATTTAAGGTCATTAGCAACAGTTATTTCAGATTTTTTTCTCGATCGAACACACACACACACACACACACACACACACACACACACACACACACACACACACACACACACACACACACACACACACACACACACACACAGAGGGGGAGAGAGAAATAAAACTATGATCTAATCGAATAAGAGCTTTACGTTCCAGAGTGTAAACTTTAAAACAAAGGCGCCAGGACGTTGAGCCACCTTGCTGCCGTGATTGTGTGATTGCCCAGAGGCTACTGTTTGTTTTGACCACTGCAGACATTTGTTTGGACCTCAAACAGTATGAGCTGATTTAACCGTTAACCAAATGCGTTTTACCCTCATGGCTGTTATTTGGGGGGGAGGAAAAAAACGAGCTTTGGCAGAAAAGATATCACATGTGGCAGCTGTGATCCTGGGAAAAATGAGAGTCGGGAAGCACCCTGTCAAAGTTTCTGTACTGCTACATAAACAATAGATTAAAGGGTTTAATCTGATAAACAAAAACGCTCCCTGGAAATATTACAGCACATTTAAGAAACAGGTGGTATCCCTGTCATAGAGACTATTTCCATAGATAGAATCAGTTTAATACTGTGAAAATACCTCTCATAACTGGTTAGGTGAGCTTATAAACAGTCGCCTTATTAATCTACCGATTCTTCCAAACTCTTATCTTTTAACCTCCGACACAAAAGAGGCGGAAAGAGGAACAATCACTTTGTCGTTTTCACTCAACATTGATTGAAATCACTGACTCACAAGGATTTTCTATGCCTCACTTGCCTCAAAATCGTACAACATCCAGGCCTGCGAAAATACTGAATATTTTAAACCCCAGGATGAACAGACTAAAGGAGAACAGGAACAGGCATGCTCATTTAAAGCAAGATTTAGTGGAGCTGTGCGCATTACAGCTACATGGCAGAGAGACTCACAGTGTTTATTCTTTTCAAACGAAAATGCATTTTATATGCAGCAACCACACATTTCAAGGCGAATAAAAAGCTTCAGTTTTGAAAAGACTTCAAAACTGAAGCTCCTTTAAAATAAATCTATAAAGGAAATAAGAGGTTACGCTGCTTGAAAGGAGTGCACTTTTTGTTCAGACTGAATGAGGTTGAATCTGGTGACAGGGGAATTTCCTGATGCCAGTGCCTTTAACGCTCAGAGAGCCCCGAGCCGCCAACCTCACCTTTGAAGTAAGCAAGCAAGCAGGTTCTCTCAGGTGGGACGTTTCACTGCTGGGCAGAGCAGGTCGACTTCAGCTGAACTTGTGACACTGAGCTCCTCTCATAACTGTTTAAGCAACTGAACAACCTAGATCGCTTATGATGGATGTTTTGTTTGTTTTTTTACCTCATAGAGTGCTGTATGACGAGTCCCTTTGAGAGATGCTCTTCAAGCACAATCTCAGAGTGAAGCTTCTCAAGTAAAAATCTTCAAACGAGTCAATAGGCTGACCAGATTTCCTCCAAGTGCATGGCTAGATTTTTCTTTTAAACTTTATCCCACTGCCTAAAGGCATATCAAATATGAATAGGAGATGGCTCGATTGATTTGAGTGGGCGAATAATCAGAGCATTGCAGTCTGAGGCCTGCATTTTGGCCCGTAAGTGCACACGGTGGATAAACATGCACTCATCTGTGCACGCAGCCACACAGCATGCAGAGGTATGGCTGGATTAATTTTTTCTGACAGACATAGTTGTGCAATTAGAAAGTTCAAGGTCTGGGTTTGTGTGGTCTTGGATGATCTATTATTAATCTGAGATTATACATGAATAATAAAAGATGGGAGAGAGACTTGGGTGTTTGATTTCTTTTTTCTTTTTTTGATTTTTAATGTCTG
Organism: Rhamphochromis sp. 'chilingali'; assembly: GCF_963969265.1. Taxonomy (NCBI): domain Eukaryota; kingdom Metazoa; phylum Chordata; class Actinopteri; order Cichliformes; family Cichlidae; genus Rhamphochromis; species Rhamphochromis sp. 'chilingali'. Next base: position 32,025,776 of record NC_137931.1, read on the forward strand.
AAAAAACAGACATTAAAAATGTAATCAAATTATTAGCTAGTATTATGGGATATTTGGGATATTATGGGATAGATGACCCCCCCCTCCCCCCCCCCATTATACAAAAAATATTTTTGTATAAAAATAATCTACTGAAAAGAGGTCAAGTATATAGATATTATTGCACAATCAATACATGAAAAAACTTCAAAATAAAGCCAAGTTGTATGGGACATGCTACACCCGACCTCCCATAACTTCATAATGAAAGCTCTGATTTACCCAAACTGAGTGCGGTGGTTGACAGGAAGTTTCTCTACATGTCTGAATAAACAAAATGTGAACCGCTGGGTACACTGAGGGAATATAGCTGTACTTCCTCTAAACCATCAATGTGTCTAATAGACTCCATTCCTACAAGCTCCCACAAAAAGGTCTTACCATTTAATAATGCGGCAATCTTAAATATGATCAATTTAAGATTAATATTAATGTACGTACAACAGGCCTTTAAGGTGAAGTTACCATAAACCATTACTCAAAAACTGACCATCAACTGACTCAACTGTTTTAGATAATTACCGGCCAATCTCCAACCGTCCTTTTATTTCTAAAATTCTTGAAAAAGTAGTTGTGAAACAGCTAATGGATTGTCTGCAGAGGAATGATTTATTTGAAGAGTTTTAGTCAGGTTTCAGAATTCCTCACAGTACAGAAACAGCTTTAGTGAAGGTTACAAATGATCTTTTCACGACCTCTGACAGTGGACTCCTTTCTGTTCTTGTAGTGCTAGACCGCAGTGCAGCGTTTGATACTGTTTACCACAATATCTTACTACAGAGATTAGAACACACTGTAGGTATTAAAGGTACTGCGCTGCTGCAGTTTGAATTATATCTAGTTTCTAATTTGTTAAAATAACTGGAGAGGCCTCTTCACACACTAAGGCTAATTATGGAGTTCCACAGAGTTCCGTGCTAGGACCTATTCTGTTCACGTTATACATGCTTCCTTTAGTCAGTATCATTCGAAGGCATAGCATACATTTTCACTGCTATGTAGATGCCGGATGACACGCACTAATGAGTTCAATTGCAGGAATGTCTTAACGATATAAAGTCCTGGATGAACTCTAATTTCCTGCTTCTAATTTCAGATAATCTGAGGTTATTGCACTCGGCCCCCAAAATCTTAGAAACATGGTGTCTAACATGATACTGTGGATGGTATTACCTTGGCCAGGATATGTCCTTCAATGCTCATTTTATACAAATATGTAGGACTGCTTTCCTACATTTACATATTATTGCTAAAATCAGAAGCATCCTGTCTCAGAGTGATGCTGAAAAACTAGTTCTTAATTGTAGGCTGTAGACTATGTTGTTCTAAAATGCTTCAGTTGATCCAGAATGCTGCCGCAAGAGTACCGACAGGGACTAGAAAAGAAGTGCATATTTCTCCCATATAAGCTTCTTTTCTTCTAATTTTCATTGTCTCCTTGTTAAATCCAGAATCAAGTCCTTAAAATTCTTCTTCTCACATACAAGGTCTTGAATAATCAGGCCCCATATTATCAATCAATCAATCTTTATTTATAAAGCACTTTTCATACAGAAAAAATGTAGCACAAAGTGCTTTACATAGTTAAAAGCAGCCCACCCCACCCTCCAACTCACTCCCCACACTCTCAATACACATATATCCCCCCACCCCCACCTACACACACATACACACACGCGCACGCTTAAAGAGTAAAAATTGGGCTGGGCTCGCATGAGCCAAGTGAGGAAACATTATAACAGAGAGCCGTCTGCACCGGGAGCCGGTCACAGACCGCAGCCTCCGGGCTGGGCACACAGCAGGAGGGAGGCCAAGGAGCCCCCCAACCAGGCTGAGAGGACCCCAGAGACCCAGCGGCCACGGTCAATAACAGCCCCGGTGCAGAGAGCGCCCTCCGAGGAAACACTGGAGATATGACGCAATACGATGTATACAGGGTAAAATGATAAAATAAATAAGAACAGGATACAATATAAATATAAATAGAGTAAGAAGATTAAAAAATGAATAAGAATAAAATCAAAAAATATTAGGTAAATCCTAAATTAATAATAGAATGACAGGATAGAATAAATAAGCATAAAAAATAAATAAACGCTAAGTAAAAGCTAAATTAAAAAGGTGGGTCTTGAGCCTGTTCTTAAAAACATGTACGTTCTCTGCGGCCCTGAGCTCCTCCGGCAGGCTGTTCCACAGACGAGGACCATACCACTGAAAAGCTGCCTCTCCGTGAGTATGTGTCCTGACTTTAGGGACAATCAAAAGGCCAGTACCAGAGGACCTCAGGGTCCGCGAGGGTTCGTATGGTAAAAGCAGATCTGAGAGATAAGAAGGCCCAAGACCATTAAGACATTTAAAAACCAATAAAAGAACTTTAAAGACTTCATAGTACCATATCACATGATTAGAGCACTTCACTCTCAGTCTGCAGGCTTACTTGTGGTTCCTAGAGTTTCTTAAAGTAGAATAGAGGGCGAAGCTTTCAGGCCCCTCATCTGCGGAACGAGATACCAGTTTGGATATGGGAGACAGACACCCTCTCTACCTTTAAGATTAGAATTAAAGCTTTCCTTTTTGATAAGGAATAATGTTAGGGCTGAATCAGGTGACCCTGAACTCGCCGTATGCTAATAGGTCGAAGCTGCTGGGGCTTCCCATGACTCTCACTGACTATTTCTTCTTCACTCACCTCTTTTCACAGCCTGTCTGTATGCACAACAAGTTTCTTCCTGTTAAAAGAGAGTTTTTCCTTCCCGCTGTTTCTTGTTCATAGTGCTTGCTCACAGGGGCTCGTCTGATTGTTGCGGTTTGCTCTGTGTTATTGTAGGATCTTCGCATTATGTTATAACGACCTTTGAATTGACTGGTGTTGTGAGTTTGTCCTATATTAGCAAAATGTAACTGACCTGAACTGAAAGAAATGCAAAAATGAGAATATGTTATGAATGCATTGTATTGCATTGCATCGATCAAATGATGAAGTCTAAAAGAGTTAAAAATGAACATAAAATTTATTCAAACTGCTTAAAAAGTCTAGAAATGTCAAGAAAAGTTTACATTACTAATCAAAAGCATGGATAAATGATTGTGGGCTTTAAACGGTATGAACAGCTGTCAAATGCAGGAGTAACATCAAACAGGGAGCAAACGGGTGACATAGTAAGTCAATAACTATAGAAAAATGTCTGAGAGAGTTCACTAGCCATAATTGACCAATGGTAAGCAGAAAGTGGTCGAGATCATGCTTACGATGGGTTAAATGAGCATATTGGAGGGGCTACATTGCTGTTGATGGATTCTTAAGTACTGAAAAGCCTTTGGAGCTGATCGGATGAAAAGGTTTGGGAACCACTGCTCGATGTAACCACTCTTTTAATTTTGTAACATATAAAGGCAGAAAACTCTTGAAATAAAGCTTCAGAAAAGATATAGGAGACATTGCCCCAGGTCAGCAAGCTGGAACCACTTTTAAAACCAGATCCCCATGAAATGATTTACAATTGTGATATGTCACCTGAGGGACTAAAGAAAAGAAACGATTAAAGCATTATATAAAGCGCCTCACAGATTAAGAAATATAAAGCTCACACCCACGCAGCTGACAATATCTGGAAAACATCTGCCGAACGGTGTTTTACTTTTTATGAGGGAGAAGACAGACACAGAGAGAGAGAACAAACGTGATTATTTCCCTGAGGGTGAGCAGACCTGTTGTGTATATTGTCATAATAATGCGGTATTTGCTTTCATACGCTGTTCAGCAGATTTCACACAGGTTTGACGAGTTCGAAGGTGAGATAAGCTGACAGAGATGCAGGATTTCTGACAGCAAGCTTTGGTGAAAAAGCAGTGATTAAGATGTTCGCACACGGAAAAATTCACGGGAGATTAAAAGATATCAAATGAAACCGTTTTCTTCCGTTTACGCTTTTAATTCGGGAAAGTTTCAACATCAGAGACACTTTCCTGCTTACCTGTGGTTGACACGCCAAGTAAACTGGGGCAGATGAAGAGAGGCAGGGCTCATATAGAACACAGCTCTTTTGTTGCATAGGCTTATTCATTATTCACCTGATCTGAAAAACAGACTGCAAACCAACTGCACAGCTGTCATCAAGCAACAAGGCGTAGACACAAATTATTCATGACTCCGCAAAGAAAAGGCAGCAGAATGAGAGGAAAATAATAACAAGAGACATCAGTGAGGCAGCTGACAGGCCGAACATGTGCAGGGAGAGCAGGCCTCTTCGGGCTAACAAGCTTCCTCCTCGTGGAAGGCCAGCCGTGGCTGAGGCACACTTCCAGACTTTTGCAGTGTGTTAGTGAACAAGGAGACACGCTTACTTACAGTTTCTGAGAATGGAAATGGACTGAGACTGTGTATAACGCTCATTTAGTCTTACTGACCAGTCAAAGCGTTCTACGCTACAAGACGCAATCACTCTCAAAGCCACATTTGTATGGTGGTTTGGTTTTACATTTAGACCCACAACTAATCTAATCAATCTAACATGCACATCTTTGAACTGTGGGAGGAAATCACAGCCCTCAGAAAGAAGCCAGTAGATAAAGGGAAGACATGCAAAATTTGGTGTAGTGAAGTCTATAGGTCGAAGAAGACGGCTACATCAGACACAGGACTCATATTGCGCAACATTTGAATGTAATTTTATCCAATTTTATAAAGTACACAAGCTTTGATCCACCCTTAATTCCTTTATACATGTCTAGGAACATCTAAAATAGGTGCAGTGATGTGCTGAAGCATGCGCAAACGTCCCCAAATCCCCAGCACCCAGAGAACCCCCACATCTTTGAGAAGAGACCTGACCATGACAGAACCTACAGCAATCTTTTTTAAGACTTTCATTTCTAGAAATAAGAAAAAAATACAGACAAAACTGGTAGAAGAGGTTAGAAGAAGTGTCCGTGTGAATGAATGTGGAGTATGGTGAGTATGCTCTTTTCGTTCAGTCTGGTTCACTGGAATTGATAGATAGGAGAGGAAAGGGGGAAAAAATTGATTAATTAATAAATATTGTGAATATTAAAAATGTAATTGAAAAAAAATTGGAAAATGCATGGAATTCCTGGGGATGCGCCTCAAGTCAGCGGCGTTGGTGTGACTGAGAGTCAGAAACCACAACCAGAGCTTTACAGGGCAAGATCAGCAGTGTTGTTATTTTATGGTTAATAAGCAGGGATTATCTGCTTTTTCTTTTGCTATGGTAAATAGTGGTAAAGAGAAGCTTTCGCATCTCTCTCCTGACCTCCTCTGTACATACTGATAACGATTTGAGCCGAACATATCACGTTTTGATTTATCGCTCCATAAGACCTGCTGCCACTGATTTTCAGTCCAGTTCAGTCCAGTGTAATCTGGCATATCTCGGGATTTTCTCCCTGTTTCTTTACCTTCTTGACAGTCACATTTTCACTGGTGGCAAATATAAAGAAATAAGGGGTAGCTCTAAACTTGCACAGTACTGTATAATACTCCAAAACAATCTGGTCAAATTACTGAAATGTCTTCATTTAGTTTTGTCTTTATTACTGTGATTAATCTTTGGCCTTACCTTCACTACATGCTGTTCAAAACTAGAAATAGATGATTGGATCATTTTACACCTCTTCCAGCTTCTTTACACTAGCTCTTTGTTTATTTTAGAAATATTTCAGAAATTGAATTATTTAAGTTTCAAGACACTATATCCAGCTGTTTATAAATTGAGTTTATGACGTGCATTTCTAACACCAGTGTTAAATTAATAAAAATAGGCAACCAGCATTTTTTTTATGCAGGTGTGTGTGTTTACGTGCATGCATGCGTGTGGATGGGGGGTTGGAGGGCGTCGACAGTGTTGTTGTTTTCAGTTTCCAGGCCTGTTTATAAAGGCACGTCCCTAGGTGATTGTGTGTTTACGTGATGCCTGAGCCACGACCACATAAACACACAAAAAAAACCCTATACACTCCTCGCATCAGAAAATGGTGGAGGCCAAATGAAAGCCGACGTTTTGCTCCCGCCGCCTTGAAAGCTTTCCATTAGCCGGGCTCTGTTGAGGGTCTGAGGCCCTGAACAGCGTGAGGCCGTGATGGTGAGGAAGGGGGGGGGGCTGGTCAGGAAGGGGTGTGTGTGTGTGCATGGGTGGAGGGTTGGGGACCCGCTGGTTTGATAAAAGGGCAGGAGGGTTGGGAAAGCTGTTCGCTCATTTAAAGACATGTTTATCCGGCTCATTTAGCATTGCATATCACTAGACTACTTGGATGTGAGCTGTCACTCAGAAACAAAAAAGCTGCTCTGCTGCAGCTCGGTCACAAGCCCCCTCCTCTCTGGACAGATTTACACAACTGATCTCATATTCTGCACCGGTACTAAAACGAAGCTGTGTTCAGTCCTTGTACTGTATCCGCTTCTACACCACACTTTTACCTCATTGGCCTGGTTTTGTCTTTCATCTGAAGTCATGTCTAATAACGTATGAATCCTGAAGGTGACGTTAAAAGGATCCACTTTGGTTAAAAGGTTCTGATAACAAAAGATCCTCTTGTCTTTGGGGGGAAAGAAAACGCATGAAAAAGAAATCTTCTGAACACAAGTGACAAGAAACAGAGCTGTGCAGCCTTTTAATGTGCGCACGATATTCGTGTTCAGTCGTAAAAGGTTTTACGTGGCTGGGAATTTGAGATGGAGGGTGGAAGGTAAAGCTGTGAGGAACTTGCAACAAATCCTTGCATGTTGCACAGTTTAAGATGTGCGTTAAATTGTGCGAAAAAAAATGTTTTTAAGACTAGAGAATGAACCTCAGTATCTTATTTTAGTGCTGATTGAAATATGTTCATATGACAGAGTATTAAAAAAACTGTCAATTATCAATGTTGGACCACAAAACTGGAATTTTAATTGGTTAAAGAATTAAAAGTAGAGTAAGTAGAGTCTTTCACGCCATGTCAATCTGTGAAGCTTTGATTAAACCACAGTGTTGTTAATGCTGAATACAAGACTGTTCAGCAGTTACTATACAACAGTACAATATGTTGCACTGTGACTGAAAGATCAGCTCACAGTCATGCCAAAAAGAACATTTTCACAGGACCTTACGTGGACATTTTCTGCTTAAACATATTTTTACACCTGCTGAGAAACAGCCTGATTTCTTTTTTTCTGCATCAGTCTAACCTGATTGCTAATCTGCAAGCTAGCTTCCTCTTCCCCTGTGATGCTTTTAGTTCTCCCTTTATCCACTGATTATCATTTCGAAAATCTTGATGGATTTCTTTAGTATAACATCAACAGACAATAGTCTCTTACCCCAGTGTCAAATTTGTCCAAGTTCCCACTAGTGACTATGAAGATTTCCCATGATGCACAGTCACAAGATACTCTCAGATATATTTTTCAACTCTTTACAACACAGGCTTGCTCGTTTTAAGCTAGTGTTTATAGAAAGGTACCATATGAATCGCATTATGAGTCCCATAACGTTTTGGATGCCACCTACATATTGCTAAAGCATAAATCAAATGCTCTGTCTCAGTTATTATAATATACAGGTTTGTGTAAATATTTAACCCTTTAATCAAACACAACTACATCAGCACTGGTGCAGCTAGTTTTTAGAAGTAAATTAATTATTTGAATGTAGAACAACTGGGCGTAGCCAGTGACTGATGACACATTAATGTTAATAATCTTGTAAAAATGCCTCAAATTCTGGGACATATGCTGTCTTAGACGACGTTATTGACGTGGGGGGGAAGGCATGTATAAGACCCAAGTAGTTTTAGTGGTGGCTCATTATTACAGACAGACAACTAAGCTGGAGCATCTCTAAAAAAGCAAAGATTATCTGGATCTTATAGTCAGCAATGAATGGAAAAACTGGTGACTGGTTGGAGTACGATGTCCAATGTCACCTTTGATGGCCCTGTAGCGTTTACACCTTAGCGGGCATGAGCTGTTTTGGTAACACCGCAAAACACAGCATAGTAGGCTGAGGTTGTTAAATGTCAAAGCATTTTCTAGTCTCTGACTATCCCAGTAGAATTAGGGAAAAGGAAAAAAGGGAGTGAAAATGGGAGCAAGACTACAAATCTCCATTGTGGAGGCTGTACTCAAAAACTGCATGAAGATGGAATTTTAAGAAACCCTCAGTTTCCCCATGTGACCTGCCAGATCTTAAGCATTTTTGGGAAGAAGAATGAAAAAATTGGCTGTGCCCTGATTTGTAAAGGTGACAAAGATGCATCCAACAAGTAATGATTCGACACTCTAAATGCTTTGAGTTGCTATCTGGAACAAAAACAATGCACAGTAGGACTATTAGGTAAATATAAATGCAAACATGTAATCTATTAGTAATAACTGAGATTTTTTCCTGTTGTGTTTATACTGATGCAAAGCAATAAAACCAGAGCTTGACTAAGCAAATACTGTTAGAATGACTCTGTTGTATGCAAAAATAAACAAATCAGATTACTAGTGTGTAAGCCAAATGCTAACAAGGTGTTAAAATCTGTTATGATACATAAAAGTTTAGCATCTCTGTCAAAGTAACACAGAAACTATTAGCTTATATCATCTACGCAAGCAGAGGACGATTTGTGAGTGAGAACGGCAACACAAGATGTTACTTTGTGATACAGTCGTCCCTTAAACCAGGGCTGATTGTAGCTATGAATCTTTCTAAAAAATTCATAAGATCCATTTCACAAATGACCAAGCCAAGCATGTGCCTGTATCTAAACAGCAAAATGAGAACGAGGCGAGGAAGATCTATAAGAGGAGCCCGCAGCCAGAGGAAGGAGAACAAAATGACAAAGATTTATTCTCAGCCATGATCAAATATTTATGCTGAGGCATTCAAGTAAAGTTACTTTTTGTGTTCTGATTTAATGAATGATTTGAGCAGTGGCAGTGCTGGGAGGCACAGATGTTGGGTTTGCTGAAGCCTGCACTAATGCCCATTCAGGGGTCTGTGTGGTCATGTGTCAGACTGCAGCAGGATCAAAGCGGGAGTAACGCCACTGTGACGATCACAGCTTAGAGGAGGAAACGGTAAGTACTTCCACAACCCCTGAGATCTCCACTGGGCCACTGCTAGGGAACACGAAGTGAGAAAGAGAGGTCACTGTAACTATATTAACACAAGCTGCTGCTGCCAAATCCTGCACAAGAACATGTTTTTGCAGTCCTCCATTGCAAGTTCTATTTATCCGTTAGAAATGATCGGCTCACTTGCCTTTAAAACACATTAACCCAGTACCTTATTATTAACCAGATGCCATTATGTTGCCTATCACTCCATTAGAGCCAAGTCACTTTACAATAGGCCTGGTTATGGTGGGATTGATCCAAAATGACAAAGCCACAGTCAAAGGAAATGGATCCCGGCGGTGCAGTGACTCTCCCATTCTCCCTCTGGCATCCTCTGAAACATTAATGACCCCAAGCTGAATCTGATCTGGCCTTTTTTACTCACTGTTTTATTCTTACTCTGATCTATCTACCCACTAATGTTAGCCACTCTCACGTATATAAAAAAGGAGTATTGATTAGTTGTGTTAAGATTTACTTTCATTTTAGGCTAAGCTAATGTAATCTAACGAAATTAAATGGCAGAAAGTAAAAGCTTCAGCAAATCAATAAATTGGGAAACTAAGAACAAAAAGTAGTATAACAGCAGCATCTAAAAGACTTCATCAAGTAACAAGAGTAAATATTCTAAATGAAGTTGTAAAGTCTGTAAATTCAAAGAAGGGTTCAAATCAGATGACCTGAAAGGGAGCTGTGAGCGGGCAGGAAGTACCAGGAGACATCTGTGGCAGGTGAAACAGAAATTCTAACACTTGAGCGAACACTTAAATGGATAAAGGGAGTTTGGAGGGAAAAAAAAAGGCTAAAAGCTTCCATCACTTTCAACAAGACGTTGGAACCCAAAAAACAGTGTGTCAGCATCTTTAAACACCGGAGAGAAGAGGAGATGACAAAATCATTTTGACAGCCAGTTCACATGTAACATCTCCGATTCATCCACCTTGGGGAGTTGCTGGGCAGTTTTACCCAGCTGCCGGGGGAAACCAAGCCCCGTGTGTTAAAGCAGAGCGGGCACGGCCGAGCTTGTGCGCCGCACCGCGCGCCGCTTATCGATCAGAGTCAGACAGGGTGTCAGTCTCCACAGCCCAGAGATACAGCCGGCAAGCAGCATTTATCTGCGTGTATGAAGGTGTCCGCTCTGTGTGTATTGATTAGGAACAACTCGACACTGGGAATTGTCATCAAAATGCCGATTGACAAAAGGTTGAGCAGGCGGTGATGAAGTCTGCATGCGTGGTCCACTAGATATGGATTTGTTGCAGTTCCCGAGCGTCGATCCATACCAGTCAGGCACTGCAGGTCAGGAAACACTGAGGTGTCGAGCCTGGGCCTTTGTCTCACCCTGGGAGCTTTCAACTCATAGTACACTGGTAGACAGAGCTGCTTTATGGCATGTTGAATGATGTGCAAAAGACAGGACGACATTATAGCAACAGTCTTTGCCAAAGCGCAAACAGATGTTCACTAAACACACTCGGACCGCGCCTGCACAGCCCCTCCCTGCAATTGTTTGCCACAGAGGCAAAGCTTTTACAAAAAGGGGCCAAGGTCGGATTTTCCCTAGTGAGACCACCACCTCCATTAGCTCTCAGTTCACTGGGGTATCCGTTTCTCCCTAAAGATATTCAACTTCCAGACATCCACAGCACCGTTCATGGAAGAAAAAACAAGAACAAAAGTGCCAGCGTGCATCTCTGTACTGACCAAAACAATATCAAGATTTCATTTAATTAACCATACCAACACAAATATATCAAGTTCTTCATAGGTTTGAGACATCAGTCACAAAAATAAAATGGGCTTCAACAGATCTTTAGTAGTGCTTAAAGCATGTAGCAATTTTAACAACGACCTGATCAGGTATCACAAGTACCGTTGATTCCAAAGATGATCCGATGCCACAGAGTTCAATTATTTTATTCATCTAAAAAACACATGAGTAGTCTTACACTGACCGATCCTTCATTTGTATCCACAAACATGCACAACACAGTTTTTTTTTTTATTTATTCAATCCCACAGTTAATTCCAGCTGCCAAAAATCCAAATATGTATTAATCAGTGGTTGACTATAGTCTCTGAGTAATGTACAATGTCCCTATGTTTGAGTTACATTCACTAAAAACTAAGTGCACGGCTGCAGTGCTAAAAACACGGAGAAACTCATTTTCCCTGCCCTGCCTCAAATATTTTGTGCACACACTGAGTGCAAAATACACTTAATCCCATGTTATATGTTCTCAGTACATTTTTTGATTGTTTTGTCAGATGAAGGCACTTTGTGTATTTGTGACATATGGAACAAGTGGCACATCTGCAGTTTTTTTCCTTTGGAATATCTTCTGAACAGCACCCCAACTTTTCTGGAATCACGTTATCAGACACACCCTCATGCTGTTTTGTATGCATTTTCCACTGCTCTAGAAAATCCACAAAGTGTAGACAGTCTTACTGAAAATGATTTCCACCAAAGAAACAGTCGTGACAAGCAGATTATCCTGAGGAACCATAGCATGTTTTATTAAAAGAAATAAAAGAAATAAATCACACATACTTTTATTTTTTACTCCCTGATAATGCATTAACAGGGCACGTCTGTACCCTTAAACTGGCAGAAATGTGTTGTGCAAGTTTAAAAGTTGCGTCACTTGTGGTAACCGGCATATCAATCAAAATCTACCCATCAGAAAAGGAAGAGCACAGACATGGACGCAGAGATATTTAGACATGCTATAAATATCTCTGTAGAGTCCAGCTGACTCACATGTGAATATATGCAGGATGTGCACACATTGCAATGTTCCCTGGTCGACATAAGATAAAAATTTAAAGATTTTAAATGAGATTTCTTTTTGATTTTATTTGTTCTTTAACACTTGTTACTTATACGTCTGAAATAAAAATGTGATTGATTTTTTTCATCAGCACCTTGCATGCATCAAAGGAATTTGGGTAAATGAGGAAACAGTTTTGGGATTTCACAAATTAAGAGACATTTAAAAAAACACTCCCAATAGTAATGCAGCAATCACAAAAGCAAATCTGGACGGTATAAAGGAAATATCTCAAAATCAAATTCATCTTCGTGCCTCATAAAGCAGCAGTGTAGCTGATGCAGGACCCGGGGGAGAGGCCCTAAACATGGCAGTTTTTCCTGACAAGCACTGCAGAGCCTGGGGAGGTTTCAGGCAGACAGGAGAGCTTGAAGCAGTCTGCAGAGGGGGAAGCAGACTGGATAAATAGTTCACTTAGACTCTCTTGCTCTCTAAGAGGTCACCAAGGAAATATGGAAGGAAAATGGAGAGGCTTTATCCCACTCTCACAGGACTGCTGAATGTTTGCATATTAGACTGCTCTATGAATACTGCACACATCTGCTCCGCAACTGAAATGATACGGTCCATCTTACTCATTCGTTCAATCTAAGAAACTACGGTCAAGGTCTTAAAAGTGCCCCTTGAATATAACCTTAAACCAAATCCTGAATGAATCTGTTGGAGGTGGATACTGGTTGCTGTAGCAACACAGATCTATTAAATATAAATGGATATTTGATATCAGTGACCTGAGATATGGCTCTGAACACTGCAAACTGCTCTCCACATGCCTACAGACTGCCAGACAGCATCTCCACCACTCCAATGATTGCTCAGAATGCGCACTCATGAAAACAGATACTTCTTTGACTCTCAAATGAATTCACTTGTTAATCAAAGACATGATACCGGTGTAAAACATCCTGCATCATGAAGACTAAGTGTCACATTTCACAGCGATACAAGTAGCAGTATTAATGGCTATACTGTGTATATTAAGGGTACAAATAAGGATATTTGTATTTGTTTCTTTAAAATATTTTTTTATTAGTTATTGATATTTGCCAAATGGCCTCTCTACTGGATCCACAGTAATGTCATGAAATGTCTTGTTTGACATTATAAAATAATATATGCAATTTTGCTGGTGAGATTTTCGCTTTGAATTTAAAGAAAACTGAAACTAAAGTAAAGTGATATTTTTTTAAGCCTTTTTGTGATAAATTTGACGATTATGGCTACTCAAGATCTCACATAGTTGGAATATTCCATATGACTGATCAAAAAAAATGACTTAATAAACAGAAACATTATATTTCTGAAAATACACTCAGTACTTTACACATTTAGTGTAAGTGCATCAGTGCAGCATGGCATCAGCTTGTGGGACTGCTGAGGTGTCACTGAACCTCAGGTTGCTTTCGTAGCGGCCTTCAGCTCCTCTGTATTTTTTGAGCTGGGTGTTTCTCATCCTCCTCTTGACATTACCCCAAAGTTTAACCAGTAATAACACAGTCAGCAAACAACTTGATAATAGTTTTGGTTCTGTGAGCAGGTACTAATTCTTTATGGACAATAAAATCAGCATATCTATAAAGCTTCTCAGCATGGAGTAGATTTGATAAAATACAGAGGACCAACTATCACCAAGATCAGCAGATGACATGGCAACCAAAATCCTCACAAACTTCACACTGGACTTCAAACACCGCAGACTTCAGGACCTTGACTTCCAAATGAAGTGCAAAATTTGACTTTGCTCTGAAAAGAAGACTTTAGTCAACCGAGCAGCATTTGAGCTCTTTTTCTCCCTAGACCAGCTAATACATCTCTCAGAATAAGACCGTGGCAGCTCCTTTCCTAAAGACATCTGTGTTTGACGGCTCTTGATGCTCTGACACCAGCCTCAGTACCCTGACTGTGAGCCTCGAATTGACATTTGTTGACGATGCTCAGGAATCCCTGTTGCTTTGATAGTGATGCATGTTTATTACCATATTTACCTTCCAGCCAAATGTTAAGAATGTTAAGCCAAAATGTTTTTTCTTTGATTATTGCTTATTCAGACATTCGGAAGACATGCCAAGTCTCTTACCTGTGTTGCTATATTGTTAAAGTTGAACTTTAGCATGGGTCTAAAATTAAAAGATCTTTTTCACCTATGTGTGAATTTAACAATGAGGTGCTGAATCCACAGACTGATTCTGCCATCAGAGTTAAGCCCTCAAGACAAACAGTGCCCTCCTGAGTTGGAAAGGGATCACTGCTCTGACTCTGTCCTCCGATTTCTTGCGCTTTAAAACGAGAATCTGTTAATCAGAGACACGATGTTTTCACGACTGTGGAGCATCAACTGTTCAAACAAAACTGAAGAAATTTTAAACTAGGAATTACATACCAGTTAAAACAACTTATTCTGTGACATAATGGTTCTTTCGACTCAAATACTGTTAAGCTTATTTTAAATCTTAACTCTGCGTTTGTTTATCCTAAGCCTAGACCTTGTGTTCTTTAATATTTTGTGTACCCAGGAGCACTGCCAAAACAAAACCTCATCAGCCTGCAATTAATGACAGCAAAATCAGGGACAAAGACGGACTGAGCAGCAGTCTGTGTACTGTATTTGCTTTGTGGCTTTTGTCTAAGGCTTTCATCACAGCGCAATACACAGAGCAAACCTGGGCGGCAGATGTCGGCTAAATCCGACCGTTCAAACACGCTTCTACACCTATTCATCTAAAATCAGGACATGAGCTTCTCCTCTGCTGAAGCAGGAGCAGGAAGTCAGTGATTGTGCTTGTATTATATTATACACGCACGTAAATGCTGAGGGGGGAGAGGCGATCAAAGCCTTTGAGGCCTTTGTGTTTGCACAGAAGAGCAATATGTTGTCATCAAGCAATCATGGAAAGGCATTCGTAATCCCTGTGCATCTGTGTACAGCAGGCACTTCCTTTTAATTACATTGAGAAGTCTGCTGCAGCCAGCGTGTGTCACAGGATTTATTTTTTCTATAGATACTGCCACATCACAATGGGTCCTACACATTGTTCTCTCCTTAAATCTATTTGAAAAGAAGTATAGCTGATGTTTTAGTACACTACAAATCATATGTATATGATCTCATTCCAATATAATTTACACTATAAACAATACCTGCAATGCATATAAAATGAACTTTAACCCCTGCCATGTTACTACTTTGACAAGGTCTGGAAAAAACAAACAACTTGTCACCCTCAGCTGAGAGGAAATGGGTTAGGAGGTTAGGTTACTGAGGAACAACTCAGGAAACACCAAGGCTCAAGCCTGCCATGAACTAAAAACTGCTCCCACTGTCCACACTGAAGCAGGTCTTACATTGCCATGGACTAAGAGGGGGCTGACCAAGAAAAAAGCCCCTGCTCCAAAACAGACTCCTTCAGGCTCAACTGAAATTTGACAAACCATACGCCCTTTGAAGAAAGGTTTTCAGGTCAGGAGTAAAGCCGAGGCTTTCAAACCTGAAAACACTGCACCAAAGGTCAAGCATAAGTGGTGGTAGCATCACGGTCTGATGCTGTTATGCTGTTATTCTGCTGGTGTTATTGGTACACTGCACAAAGTGGATGGAAAAATGAACCAGGAGGACTACCCCTAAATTCTTCAATGTTACCTCAAAGCAGCAGCTAGACAGCTGAAACGTGTCGGTTCCAACAGGACAATGATCCCAAACAGACATTAAAACTTGTTTTGGAATAAATCAAGCTAACATTAAGTTTCTGGAACAGCTTTCCCAAAGCCTCGACTTCAACCCTACTGAAAATTTTTGGAACAAGGGGAATTTAATTAAATATTAGTGGAGGTGTATGTATGTATTTGGTACATTGTGTATACTTTTAACCCTGGGGATAAGAAAAAATCCCAAATAAATTTAAACATACGTGTACTAAACTAGGTGTACTTCACAAGGCGAAGAAAAAAAAACCCCAAACTACAATGAAGGTTACTAAATTTGTGCTAATACACAAATTATATTTCCCTCTATGCAAATGACCTCATTTTAAGGTAGCAGAACTTTAAAATATAATCTACTAAAAATGTATTTTCACAAACTACACTGCTAGCATGCATATTAATTTCTATTTTAGTTGCAGACTATGCTAAAGTGGCATATCCCCACCTACACTGCAGGAAATTAGGTAAATATCTCAGTGGTAGGGCAGGTGTAAATAGATCATGAGCACAAGTTTTGACACCGAAGTTTCAGTTTTGTCATATTTAAATTCCTATTTTGGACTCTTTCTAAGCAGTGACAACCTCTGTACAGTTTTTATGTGACTGGATCCTTCCAGACATGTCTGCACTTTCTGTGACCACACTGAACTGCTCTGGTTTAATCCTATTACGGTACATGTCAAGCACAAAGAGACCTAAGAGGTTTATGTTTCGCTTCCTTACAGAGTGAATCTCTCCCTCTTTCTCTGTCTCTCTTTCAAGACACCAGGAGAGCTATATATTTGATCATTTTGATTCTGTGCTGTTGCATCATCTGTCAAAATAAAGGCCAACTGATAATAAGATTGTCTGTGAGGGCTGAAGAGAAACTGATGATGAATGAAGATCAGGTGAAAGAGATAATCCAGAGATGGGTAAGTCAACAATATTGCGCCATGGCAACACATTTTAGCTGAGGCTATCGTACTCAGGATCTCCTCTCCTGATGTTGCAATGAAGTATGACCTTCAAGTGTGGGGAAAAATAGCATAACGGCTGACAGATTAGCTGCTAGCATTAGAGTATAGAAGAACTGGTGCGTTGGGTGACGCTGCCTTCATTATATCTCGTTTGATCCTCCTCACTCAGTAACATTACAAGAGGAAGTCCATGTTAAATAAATATATTTGTTTCTTAGGGTTTATGCAGGATATCCTGACATCTACTCACACTATACTAGCACTATCTACTGCTTCTGAGAGGAAACTCATGACTAAGCTCAATGGTGTTTATCAGCAATAGTAAAAGAAAACATTATGACGTAATATACTGTGTCCTGTATTTAGAGAAATACTCAAGAAGACGATCTGAAGCCTGAGGACTACCAGCAGTTCAAGACTTTGGGATGTGCCAGTCTCAGTGAGGGTGAAAGTCAACAGCTCTTAAAATTCATACAAGATGAGAAAAACCAGGTATTCCTCGTCGTTGCCAACACAGCAGATCAGGGCAGCTGTTTCCTCCGTAGCAGTTACACCTCACAGATATGAAGTGACAGCAGATTGGCAGCGTTAATCTGCCATACAGCTCTAAAAGCACGGCTACACTGCAGGATCGTACCTACTGAAGCGAGCAGCCTCTTGCCTGCTACACAACTATGCTAAACATTAACATGCAGCTACCACTCTGTGCCTCCTAGCCTCTTGACCTGGAGGTGTGCTGGGAAAACAAGCAGATATTCAGTCAGATTTCTCGCTCCACTGATAACCCTCTTCAATACAGCGCTTCTCTAAGTGCCCTTGGTTGTCCCATCTCTCCACGCTCAGTGCAGTTATTTGTAGCCTACATTTAAAGCATGTGTCATCTCTCACTCCTTCCTCTTTCTGAGCTAAAACAATCTCAAGGGCTGCAAATGATTGATTATAAAATGAGAAATCCCTGGATTTTGACTTTCAAAACCATTGCCGAAAAAGAAGCCGCGCGGAGAAGAACAAATAGGTGAACTGACAGTCATGGGATTGCAGCTCTGCAACAAATGATTTTAATAAGAATCTTTTTCCACAGATTATCTATATAGTCTAATGCCTTTTTAAAATTATTTTCAGAAGGTGAAACCTGCACCTTCTTCCACTCCTTTTTCGTGTGTGTGTGTGATCTGGTAGATCACACTTTAACCAGCAGTTGTGAAGATGAAACTGCACTTCTTTTGCATGCATCAGTTTATGCAGCGATGCATGCAAATGGAAAGGAAGGGACTATCAAATTCATATGCCGACAGGGTCGCTTTTAAGGTTCCCGGTGACGTGTACTGATTGCCTATTGTTGCACTTGCAGGTTATTGTGAAATCTATGGGCTGTGTTATACTGGCACCTCTTCTAAATGAAGTTGTAAAAAAAGCTAAGGGTCTGGATCAATACCAAGCTGCCATCACACATCTGACCAGGGTAGGTGCAAGCAGTTCTTCTACATAGTGAAACATGCTCCCCGTGCATCACCTGAAACGTTGCATCTGTTCGTTAAGACTTGCAGGCCAAATGAACTCCTGGATTGCATGCTTGAAATAATTGAAGGCATTGATCCAGGTGCCATTTCCGAGACAATCCTAGCCCTTCTTCCGCATCTTCAATCAGGTAACACAACTAATCATGCAACAGTACTACTACTAAATCAACACAACAGTCTCGGCCATAAATTCTACCTCTACCACAGAAATAAACACAGCTTTTAGGAATAGCTGCAGATTCAGCCTGATTCACCATCATCCACTACAACGACAATATTAAACTACAATTACAACTTTTTTTGACAACATTTTTAGATTTGCAATAGTAAAAATGAATTTATGGTAGAATTGCTTTTATCGCATTAAACTGCACAGCCATAACCAATAATCAAATGATCCCCGTTAGGCCTGGTAACATTATCAATCGAACAGCTCGGTGGACGCGCTCAGGTCAGTGGAGTCGCTTGCTAGTTTATTAGGTGAGTGGGGAGAGTTGTTATTGCTGTTGTCTAAGCTGACATAAATGCAGTGGATAAAATAAGAAAAATTTAACACGATCCAAAAACACCTCAAACTAATCGGCCAAAATAACAATACGTTTGAATCGACAGTTTCAGCACTTTTGACAAACATTGAACACCTTTACCGTCATAGCACCTTTTTTTTTTTGCAGGGTTCTTGTATTAGACAACATGTAGATCATGTGCATCACATGTAGCCTGGTTTACTGAGTGCGGTTACTGCTTCTCCATGCCTTGGTGGGTTATGGTGAACAAGTAAATGCTGCTTTTTCTTTTTCTTTAAAGGGCTCCCCCTGCTGTACGCTTACTGTAAACTAACAAACTGTGTTTTTAAACAGTACTTCTCCGACTGGATGAGGGGAAGGCAGCCTGTGTGGGCTCGACTCTGTCGGCCCTGCAGAAGCAGCTGTCCCGGCTGCCTGTGCCTTACACGGAGCAGCAGGAGGAGGCTGATGAGTACGGCCTGTGCCGCTGCAGCGCTGCCTTGACTGTGTTCACAGAACCTTTTGTGGAGGAGGTGAAAAGGACAGACGGAAATTGTGCTGCTACAGCTGAAGATGAGGAGCTAAAGATTGAGCTTCTGAAGTTGTATGTTTCTCTCTGCAACTCTGTTTATTTGTAGTTATTATTATTAATGATATTAAATACAAATGGCAAAGCAAAATGACTTCGAATTGAATAACTGATTGCATTCTCTGTTTAGCTGCATGAGGAGTTTGAGAGAGCCTTTGCTTGAGGCTGAACTGAAGCACAACAGAAGATCACCATTGTGGCTCTTTGCAGTAGAGATAATGGTACGGGCAAAGTCACTTCACTTTACTTCTATTTTTTTTTTTTATTTAGAACACAACATGTTTTAGTTGTTTAGTCCCAAGTCACATGTGTGCATTGCAGGTCACACTTTCTGCAATCAAAGAGCCTCTTCCGGAGCTCTTATTCTTCAGCTCACTGAGGAAAAACATCCTGATGGACAATAATCAGTTCAAGGAGGCGAGAGCATGTCTGGCTTATCTGCTGTTTGTTCAGCTCATTACCATTGACAACTTTCCAGCAGTGTTTAGGTAACGTGAGCAGCCACATTTTACTTACTTAAATTTACTTTCACTAAAAACTATTAATGTTGAACTTTTCCTGCCTTTCTAGCCATGTGTTTATTCTCCAGTGCAACATGGAATACATCAGTCAGCTGCTCAGCAGGTATGCTGTTAACACAACATTAAGTGAACATGTTTTCTGTTTTAGAACAAACTTACAATCAGAGTCATATCTGTGTTTCTCTGACAGCAAAAAAGAATCACATTTGCTCAAAGGATTGGTAAGAGCCCATCAGTATGAAAAACATCTGAAAGCAGAAGACTGAGTTCATTTTAATTGCCCATAATTATCTATTATTAGGCGCTGTTCACAAAAAGCTTGGAGCGTGTGCAGGACAACAGCCTCCCAGTGAGTCTGCTGGATCTGAAGAGCTTCTACAGTGTGACACAGGTAAGACAAGCAGCCGTGCCAGACTCATTTCTATTTCTCAGGCTGCATACACACACAGGCCGGAGCAGCAGAATTACAGAAAAACCTGAGATGTCTTAAGTCTGTTTGCATATTCACTGAGATCACTGTCAGTGCATGCATGTCACTCTGTGACCTTCACCTTTAAGGTCAAGGTCACTGAGATTCAAAACCTGTCCGAGATTTTTCGTGGTTGCTTCTATGGTATGAATTTAAAAATCCTAAGTTGGCTCATTCTCGAGCTATTATTTACAAGATTTTTAGAAACTTGACCTTTCCTTGAGTTCAAGGTCACTGAAAATCAAACTCATCTGATACTTTTAGTAGAAGCAATTTCCAAGCAAGCAAATTTCAAAATCCTCATTCTCGAGGCCAAGCTGCTTTAGGTAAAGAACTGACAGTGAACTGTCAATCTGCAGCCTACCTCAGTTTCATAGGGTTTTATGTTTCATTGTTTAGCTGTCACACATAAACCATTTGTTGTTCGCACTCACTGCTCTCAGTGCTTTTATCCTCAGCAGGCAGCTGTTTTCAGTGAAAAGCGCTTAAGAAATCAAAACAAGCTAGTCAAGTAACTTAAGCAACCCAATTGGCAAAAACAAAGGGAGCTCCAAATGAAGCTGAAGAATGCTTGCTTGCACTGCAGGATGGATCCGTGTCTTTAACGTGATACAGCTCTCTGCTCCCCTCTAGTGGCCTAAAAATGTTATTCAAAACTACAAAATAAGCATCAGTTAGTAAGCTGTTTTTTGTTTTTTTTAACGTGATGAGACTTTGAGACTCAGCCTGTGAAGTGGCTGTAAACTATAATATTATAGTTGTAACATTTACTGCGATTCACAGCTGTAGCTGACTTAAATGACTCAACCATAACACCGAAAGCTCAGTGAGCTGTTTTGTGCTTAAATTCTCAGAACCTGCGGCGAGTTCTTACCGACTGTCCAATACAGCACTTGGTGAGTGCTTCATTAGTGGTCAATATGGGGAAAATGTTTGACTTTTGCTACACTATAAAAGGCATACATCTGTTCGCTCTTCCGTCTGATCATTGCTCCCCCAGAGAGAATCGGGCCTGCAGGTTTTCCAGGTATTCATCAATAAATTAGATGCAGAAGCAAAGCACAAATTCTTCAGGTGAGAAAAACAGTTTCAATTGCAGTTGCAATTTCTTTCCAGGTGTGAAATTAACGCCCATTATACAGCTATATATAGACTACTTTAACACTTTATTAAAAACAAATGGCCCACAGCATATTCTTAACTTGTCCCTCTATTAATTTACTGCTGCTTCTCTCCATCTAGCGTTTCCAGTTACACTCCAGCTGACAAATGTTTACAGTATTCTCTTAGTCTTCTAACACTTTAACGTAACGCTTGCTGTTTTTGTTGCTGTTGTTGTAGGTGCATGTTAAAAACCAGCAATCACGCAGGAATAGAAAGTTATATAATCAAGAACATCAGGAATCAATTTGAACTTTCTATGAAGGTGAGAAAAACACGAGAGTCACGCCATAGCCTGCATTTTTTTTCTCTACACGTTAAATGTACTACAACTCTTTTACAGTGGGGTAACGCCAATGAGTGGTTCTTGGGAACGGAGTTTATTTCACTGATGACACTGGTGCTGTGCTTGCCACAAGGTGCTCAGACAGATTTGCTCAGCAGTATGGACAAGTGAGTAACGAGAAAAGTTTGAAGCATTATTACAGCAGACTGGAGGAGGTGGAACCTGGTTACCTGAAGCACAAAGTCAGTGGAGTGAGACGTAATTATAATTCTTGATTATGGCAAAATCGTAAACATGGATACTTTGGCATGTGCTGAGAGCATAATAGTAGCTTTATTATACTTTAAAAAGAAAAAACTTTTTTTAATGAAGCAAATTCCATTTAACTGTCATTATAATTACAACCTAGACTTTGGGACACCTGGAAATTGAAATAATTACCCTTAAGTACCCCGCCTCTCGCTCTATGACAGCTGGGATAGGCTCCAGCGCCCCCCGCGACCCTGAAAAGGATAAGCGGAAGCGAATGGATGGATGGAATATAGGCTCAAAGGCATCCTTAGAATATTTTGACCTTTGAAAGAAATACAGAAAACCGTATCTGCTACCAAAATACATGGAGTTAATGGAACTAAATTAAAGCAATTTTCAACTTCAGATCTAATCAAGTTAAAAACTATCCTGCAGAGATTCAAAGACAAAAGTCTGTCATTGTGTGAACTGGGAAGCTTCATCCAGATTGAGCCATTAAGTAGCACTCTTTGTTTATCCAGGGTAATGGAGAGCCTAAATCTGCTACGCTATGTTCTTATCAGAGACGAAGAGCTGAGAACCAATGTAAGTAAGTCTAATACAAAGCTTTCAGTTAATGCCTGGTTAGGGCAGGACGCTGATCATCTGTTCTGCCTTCCTTTAGGAAGATGTGTGGGAAGAGTTGTGCAGGATCAAAGAGGAATACCTAAAAATGCTGCGTGTATGTATCAGCATATCAAGAGCGTATTATTCCTCTGAACTGAAAGCACTGAGGGAGGACCAAAAGCTAAAAGCAAAAGGTAGGAATTAGCTACTAATCTGTGTGACAAAATTCCAGTGAAATAAGCTTTACACGAATAGTTTAAGAGTCTATTTTTATACTGTCAACACTTCCTATTGCCCAGAAGCCAGAGATGCTGCTCGACCCACTAAATTAGTCAAAAGCATCACAGTAAGGAAGGAGAAAGTGTCCAACATGTCCCCGGAGGTCCAGCATCAGGTCAGGAAAACTCTTCTAATTTAATAATTTTCATTTATGTTTTGGACTCTACGACTAGCAAGCTGACTTTTGTCATGTTTCTCAGGTGCTGCAGAGTGCTTTGGTGACATTTGACCTCATGGAGAGTCTTATAGTCCGAATCGAAGAGATCACAGAGGAAAAGCAGAACAAACTAAACTGAGGCTCTGAATTCAGACCCTTCAATATTTTTCTAAATATATCTTTATTTGGTTTGCTTTGTTTGACTGAATAAAGTGTGTGCTTATATACAAGAATGTATACAAGATGATACTATATACTGAAATGTCTGCTTTTCTATGTTCAGCACATTGGGCTCCTGCTGGTTAGCATTAAATAAAACATGTCGAATCACCTGCCTGGTTTTGCAGCATGTCTCTTAACATTTCCCACACAGGACTGCTTTCAATGATGTGAGCCCGAGCCAGAGAAATCCGGTCCCGGATGCTGTCTACATGGGGTTTACTGGTGGCCTGCAGGAAGGTGTGGCTTAATTTAATTCAAGGTTTCACAAGGACACATCAGTTTATCTCATTTATATTTAAAATATACCAAATAGCTGCGCCTCCATTGTTACCTTGGCAATTGTTAACATCCCTTTAACAATTTCATCAGTGTTTTGCACAGGCAGGATCCTGAGATTGCTGCCAAAGAATCTGCAAGAGATAAAGACGTCCTTAGTACAATATAGTTATTCTGTTTTCAATATAGAACCTTTAAAAACAAAATCCACAAATTCTTTGACAGACAAGAAAAAAAGCAAAGTTAGGGGAGATAAAATACAAAAAAGATACCAATAGCAATAATGACAATTAAAAAAACAATTACTCTGAAAATACTTACAGAGTCATAAATATCTATGGTTGATTTTTCAGAGGCTATTTATTCTCCTGTAGCCTGCTTATTGGTTTGAATATGTAGATAGCCATATAATCAACATAGAAGTTACTGTAGGTGGACAAATTTCAGGTTGGCAATCAATAGACAAACTAAATAATAAAGAACCCGGGGCTGACCCATGAGGTACTCCGACATCATCATTATTATATCCTCAAGCTGCTGTCACAAAGCTTTGTAACCAGAGCGTTAGAATCAGTTAAGTAAAGCAAAAATGACACAACATGACTATTAATCTACCGGTTTTGAATCACAGTCAGCGTTTCCAGCTCCTTTTTTCCTTTAAATGGTGAACGAAGGAGTAAAAAGCAGTTGCGGTGGACTTGCACAAATTTCTTTATCCTCTCAAAGACTCCCGATTCTTCAGAGGGCTCTGGGAGGTCTTGCGGGTCAACCATCAGGAATGCAGTACCTGCAATAAATAAAAAACAACAACAACAAAAAAAACCTCACACACACATATATATATCTGTAAGTATGGGCTTTAATTCTGCCACAATCAGGGATCAGACCAAACGAGTTACACTCACACCCTCTCCTCTGGTGCTAAATTAATGTATATGTAGGAGTACTTTTTACTTAATCACTTGAAACATATTTTGATGCTAAAACATTCCCACTAGGCTACTTAAATAGGATTATGACTTAAGTAAAGAGTCTAAATCAGGGGTGTTAAACATAAGGCCCAGGGCCTTTAGGACAGCTTTAGAAAATGTGAAAGAGTGCAAAGATTTAGAACTTTTGACTGCATTTTCATAAGTTTTAGAGCTTTCCCAGTTGATATAAACCCCGACCCCCCACTACCATCACACTAAACCAAAGTATGAGGTCATTTACTGTGAACAATGAAAACTTTACACTACATTATTAAAATCCACTGAGTGTCTTATAGAAAACAGAATAATGTCTTATAGTGGGTTATAAAATACACGGCAGGTGTACTGGGGGACTCGGGTTTACCCGATAGAGGAAAAATGAAGGCTCCGGGATGAACACTGTCTGAAAACCTGATGCGGTGCTGCTGAGCGTTTAGCATCCTAATGATTTCGTGGCTCTGTGGAAACAAAATGAAGATAAGTTAACTGCTAGCATCGTTAGCTGGTACAGTTCTTTATTCAAAGTCAGAGGTGGGCAAATAACTAATATTTCACGTATTTTGTCGGTGCTAGTGCCTTGGCTTCATGGCTAAAGCTCTTTATGTTAACTTATTTTTTTTATAACTGCCACCAGAAACCGACCGAGCAAAACATTTTGACGGTTCAGGTTAAACTTTCTAACATTACCTGAAGCGATGTGCTGACAATAATCGTTGTTTTCCACTGAGGAGTCCCTTCTCCGCATGTCGCCATTGCCTGCTAGTTATTAACAAGTGAACGACACGGTTCCGATGACGACACTCTCAACCCGGTTTTTGGTCCAAAGCTGTTCCTGCAGCGGATTCAGCCGTCTGTTGTGTCATGCCACCAGGACGCCACCAGGGGGCGCTGCGGTAAAACGTAACGTCCTGTTCATCGATAAAAGCGTTTGTTTTGTTTAATTTCCCTTTCTCCTTTAAATGGGGCATGAAATAAAAAGTTCCTGTAATTATCTGCCATTCCAAATACCAGCTTTTTTAAAGCTGAAGTTAAAAAGTGTTAAGTTTAAATATGGACCAATTTGTAGACTTCAAAACTTAAAATATTAAAATTAGACAAATGCTGGTCGTATTTTGCTGTCATGCAATTAAAAATAAAGTTTGGCACGTGCAAGTGTTAATGCATATTTATATTTCTAGCCGTAGTCTGAAAAAAAATGCACAAAGTAGTCAACTTGACCCAAAGTTATTAATCACACTGCTCATTTCTTTCAGAAACACAAACTTTTATTTTCAGTATGACACTAAATGCAAGCCATGAGGCTAATTTTATTCTTCTTTAAGAAATTCAGTTCTTATTATAATTAGAAGACTGTCAACAAAGGATTTTTCTGAAAAGGAAATATAGTTCTGACCCTTATTCTTTTCTAGAGCTTCTGAAGCAACACCAATGAAACAGTCAAACATACAAAAATGTCAGCATGCATAACAAGCCTGTTTGTGTTGAGAAACAGCCCAATAAGGGCACTATGAGGAATGCAAATAAACAGAATCCAGAGTTCCGTAGAGTCCAACAAAAGACACCAGTCATAAGAACAGAGACAAAATGATATTTTAAATTATAATAAAATAAGACAAAAATCAACGTAATGACATTCAGTTCAAACAGAAGGCGTCAACTGTCCGGCAGGGCTCTCCGCTGAAGTCAGTGATGTGTTTCTAGCTCCACGATGGTCCACTCTCCCTGTGGAGAAGCAGCATCTTCTGGGGAGAAGCTGGTTACAGTAATGCTAGTGGAGGAGTCCTCCATGGGTGAGATAAGCTCCGCCCAACGTTTGAAGGTCTCCTTCTCTGGGGACAGGAAAGCCTGCGAGTCCAGACAGTCACGTGACAGAGACAGAGTCTGCTTGATAAGATACTGGGCCAGGTTGAGCTCCTCAGGTACAGGGTTTATGACACCCAAATTGGACGCGTGGTCTGTCAGGAGCTGCTTGAGCAGGCTCCAGTCCCGCTCGGCAAAATCGCTGCTTTTATCCCCATCCCCTGTTTGCTTTTCTTCCTCTGCTTGCCGTTTAACATTCCTGTCCTTGTCCGAAAAGTGCTCAATAGCTTCCCCCACATCCATCTCGTAAATGGGGGACAGGGCTTTGGATGGTCGGCGGTCATGTTTGCAGCTTTGATCCAATCTGTCACAACCAATGTCCCCTAAAAACAATTGACAATACTGCACAATGACAAACTGAATCATTCCTGCACAGGTCTTTTACTCAAATCAGACTAATCGCTGCAAACTAAAATAAAAAAAATATAAAAAAAAAAACATGACAGAAAATTTACCCTTAATGCAACTGTTCCCTTTAAAACACACAACAACAAAAAAAACAAACAAACAAACCCCACAAAACCCCGTAGTGATGTCAGGTGACGACAACACAGTGAGCGAGCAGTGATACTGATGATCACATATGATTATCACCACAAATTTCAAGTTCATCAGTTCAAAACTCACTCATCACTTTAGATATGCACGTCAAAAGGCAAACAGTTGCTTTGAAGGTAATGTACAGAGGTTTGCTTTGCAGGATGCATCTCTTTATCCACCTGTTCAAACAAAGTAAGCCATGCACTACCAGCACCAGTGAGCTTTGCATTTGCCAGAAAGTAACAGTGATATGTTTTGATATTCACGTGCAGGCAGACGTAAGAAACAGACTTAAATACTGTCACAGAAACCGAAATGCGAGCAACAATGCTTTTACTTAGTTGCACAAAAGATGGCATAACACCATGTTTCTTTAGACATTCTCTGTCTTCTCTACTTTTAACAAATTACAAAAATGGCAAAAGACTGATAATTACAAAATATTTCATGGTTGCATAGGGATAAACCCTTGGAAGTGGTGCAGCAGGACTTCTTTTTCAGGAATATGATAGTGAAAAAAGAGAGACATGGCAGGACAATGAAGACTGCTCTAGACACACGTTACGTACGTTACAGAGGAGGCTACTGACACTACACAAAACCTACTGAACAGAAGTGTATAGACAACAAAACACTTTCCTTAAAAGATGGACCTCTACGTGTCTAGACACAGGTCTACTGGGTATGATGGAAGATGATGGAAAAATCAAAATATAAAACATAAATAAAGGATGGTGCTGATAATGATAAAGCAATTTCAACAACGGCATGCATGTGTGCTGTGCAAAATTGAAAAAAAGGTAAACAAAAGTCAGAAAGAGGTACAATCTTGAATACAAATAAAAAGAAACAGAAAAGCCAGGGAAACGTTTCCTAGCATAACAATCTTTTCTGAGCAGCAGTGGCAGTTTGGTGTCATCTACTTTGTACAAACAGTTTGTATATTTGGACTTTTAAGTCAGGTAGTTACTCTCCAAAGATTTGGAAGAAAAAGGAAAAGAAAAAAAACCCTAACAAGTAATTTACCTGATTACAATTTTGAAAAGGTGCTACGTATAACATTTTAACACCAAAAAAATAAAAATAAAATCATCTATGAACAACAAAATAAAACATCACTCCGCTGCAGTTTCACTCCTGTTTCCATGTAATAAGACATTGAACATCTTTTATTACAGTCTGGTGTTTCCATGCGTAGAAGCACTTAAGTGCAACATTGTGACAACCATGAAAGTGAATCAATGCGCCATGCATTAGTTTTTCTTAATGCGTCTCTTTGCCATGTTTTTGCTCAGAAGATGGATGTCTACTGTTCAGTGCAGCAGTCATTGTTATAATGTTGTGCTAAATCCTCTCCCTCTTTTTAAGTACTTGTACTTTTATTTTAAAAAAACAAAAAACAACAACAAAAAAAACAACCCTGCAGGGGAACAGTGGAGCTCAGAAACCGCTGTTATACTAAATCATACTCTAATAAAAGCTGGATGTAGCCACTGTGATGCCACCTACTGGTTAATGGACTCATTGCACTTCTAAATCTCATCATCGATTCTTGAGCAAGAGATGAACATATTTAGACTTGGAGTGCCAAGTTATCAGCTGATGTTTGTATGCTTGGTTAGCAAGCTGTATCAATAAACTGCACCTGTTAGGTAGTGCTGAGTAACAGGCTAATAAATTACTAAAATTTCACTCACACAGACAGAAACTATCCAGTCTGCAACAGAGTTATTTTCAATTCAACAGTGGAGCTGATCTGGTGTGACTTTGGAGTCAGCCTCAGGTGGTTATTATCAGAGGAACTGTTTTTAACACTTCCGCTCTGGCTACATTTTTCAGCCCTGAAGGTTGCTGCTTGATATCCGTCAAAACGGGAAGGATACAGCTAGAAAGCAATTTAGTTAAACAAGACAAAATGCTTATTTTAACCTTTGTGGTTTATAATTTGGATTCTATCATTTTTGAGCTTTTAATACAATTAGAATTGGAGTACAAGTGTCCATGTGGGGGGGAAAAGCCAAGCTACATGCTACAGTGCAATTTATCCCTAAGAAGACACCAACAGAAAAACAAACACAAATAGAGTGTCAGAAAGAAAACAGGTGCTGTAGCAGCATGTTCTCATACAGCACCCAGTGAGATTTATGAAAAATATCTTGATTACTGGCATAACAAAATGATCAACTAAACTATAGTCTTATAGTGCGAGGAATCATACAAGCGAAAGAAAATGAATCGATAAACTGGTATTAAAATGCTTTATGTAGCACCTTCAGCTATTTCAAATTATCTGTGGCTCAAAACGGCCAAAGATTCTTCCACTGCATAAAAGAAATGAAAAAAAATTATAAAAAAATTTATTTTTTATGTACATAAAAGTGCATTGAAAAACCTATGTCACAAGCCTTGTCAGAAACAAGGCAGATTATTTTAGGCAGATACAATTTTATGATCATTTTTAATGAAATGTACACTGTTTTTCTCTTTGATGAGTAAACTGAGTTTGAGCCTACATGCCTCAAACTAAAGGTAGTTCAGTTGTTAAAAGATGTAGTTTCGATGGGACCAATTTCCATCTGTAAAAGGATATTGATGTTGCAAATTCAAATTCACACCAGCTACATGAGAGGGCTGAGATGAGAGAACGTTTTTAGCTATTAAAGAATTAGGACTATAGATTTTATTTGAATTTGAACTTCTATTTGTTACTAGTTACTAAACTAGTACACTTTGTAATATCCTTTTTTTCTGAAGGTGGGGTAAGGTATATACTGGAAGTAAGTAAGGTAAAGGAATTAAAGTAAAAGTAAATGAATCCTGTGGGGATAAAATATACCTTCACTGATGGAGAGTGGGGGGATAAGATGGGTTTGGATTTGGGGTCTAGGAAGGATCCGGAGATCATACATTACCTGCTGGAGATTGTGCAGCATGTACAGGAGAGTCCCCTGTCAACTGAGACTCATTTAAGTCTAGATGTAAATCAGCTTTCTTGCTTTCTGAAGGATTGGAGTAATTTTTGCTCATCCCTCCATTGTACTGTTCAGTGTGACGCAGATCCAGATGGCATGGGCGTTCTTGGGGAGGCGTATCTCTGGTGTCAGAGCCCAGGGGAGGACAGCTGGACTTCACTCTGTCTACCTGGATGTGATTTTCCTCCTTCTGCGTGGTGTCCTGGATCTCTGTAAGGAATACAGATTTTTCTTCCTGGTCCTCCTCAGGTTTTTTGTGCTTCATACCTGTGTTTTCAACATGATGTGGCTGGTGGTTCTGTTGGTCACTCAAAGGGGCGCTACTGAACTGAGGAGCAGAAGAGTCATTATCAAAAACATCACAGGGAGTCACATCTTGCTGCTGAGGTGGAGTTTGGACACCGCCCTCCTCTGAGCCCAACTCCTCGCACTCATCAACAGATAGCAACACTGACCGACGGAAGTTAGATGACTGATAGTCTGGTTGCTCGTTCTCCTGGTCCACACCTTCGTCGTCAAAAGCCAGGTTGACTATCCCCTGAAAGTGTGGTGAGGGTTCAGTTGGCAGCGGCAGACCCTGACCTGGAATCACTTCAACTTCTGATCGCTCGTCTTCTGTTTCCTCCTCCTCATCTTCCTCTTCCTCAGAAGAGAAGAGCTGGTGGTCAGGGACACTTTTTACAGTCACAGTGGCCTCAACTTCTGAGTGCTCCTCCTCCACTGGCACCTCATCTCTTTGCAACCACGAACGAGGGCGTCGCCTTACTCCCTCTTCCTCGCTGGTGGTCTCCGCTTCTCTCCCACGCAGGCGGACCTCCACTCTCAACCCAGCCCCACCTTCATACATCTTCAACTCTTCCGGCGTGCTGGTGTCACTGCTGCTGCGACCCAAGAAGTCGTGACAACGCATGGTGCCGCACTTGGACACGCCTCTATCGTTGGAGCAATCATCATCCTGTGAACCTCCTGCATCGTAGTCCTCTGAGCGGGGCTTGATGTCGTCAGAAGAAGTGGTGTGTGTGCTGCCGGTCTCGGATTCTGGGCTGACCTGATGGTGGATGCCGCTCCAAGAATCCTCTACAGGGGTTTCAGTGCTTCCCACACTGCAGGGGTTATCTACGGGCTGTTGAGTGTCTCTTGGGGGATTTGGCGAGCTGATCTCATGAACATCTTCGCTGATGTGAGCTGGGATGGCATTGCTTTGAGGCTGTTTCACTTTGCTGCCTTCAGTTTTTTTACAAACGTCTGCTTTTGGAGAACTGACACGGGTGGCGTTTTTAGCTGCTGGTGCATCACTGGTCTTGTCTCCTCCACCAGCAGTGTTTTCCAGCTGTACTTGAGACTTCTGGAGACTCTGCTTGGGGCTTGACTCTAGATGACGTGACTCTTCTCCATCCTGGTTTGATGGCTGCGTACTAGGTGCTGCAAGCTGAGCAGAGGGTACTAACTGTGCAACATCTTTTTGCTCAACAGCATCTCCAGAGCCTTCGTTTGGACCAGGCTCTGTTTCGCAGTCTGCCTTTTTACTATTCCCTGCCTCTTTTCCTTTAGGTTCTGATTGCTTGGAGGCAGCAGCAGCTGTAGCGGAGGTTTTAGAGGTTCTTGCAGCTTTTGGTGAAGATTTCTCTGTAGAGAACTCTGTAGTACTTTTTGGCTTTGATCCAGACTTGGCAGCTGCTACTGAGGATTGCCTGGAAGGAGCTGAGGAGGCTTTTGCTGGTTTAGTACTGGACTTCACAGAGACTCCAGTGGCTGAAACGGGTTTTGTGATCTTCTTTTTAGGAGTTTCACTAACTGTTTTATCTGTTGCTGATGGTTTTGAAGGATCTTTGCCATCTTCTTTCCTGGGAGAAGCCGTTTTTCTTATGGAGGATCCATGTTTGGAGCCTTAAAGAAAAAAAAAGGACAGAACATTAATACTATGCAAATGGTGTAAAGACAGACAAATTAAGAAGATTTTAAAACTTCACCATGGTGATCTGGTGTGCTCCTTCCCTTGGTATCTGCTCTTGCTGCTGTCACTGCAGTGGCCACTTTCTCTTCTGGACCAGTCTTTAATTTGCTAGTTTCTCTCCCACCAGTTTTTTTGGATGGACTGATGAAACAGGCAGACAAAGCAATAAAAACAACCATGTGAGAAAATTATTTTTTTTAAACAAATACTTAATTAACACTCCGGGACAATATCATCATAAAAATATTTACAGGAAGAGCTGCAAAAAACAAACAAACCATGAATTAATATTTAACACCAGTGGGGGGCAGCAATGTTATTTCTCCAATTTGGTCAAGGGCAAGCTTCTGAGACATGAGCAGACTATAAATCCAAGGAACTTTTAGTGGTTACTTCGTGTCCTTGTGAAGGATGTTTTTCTTGGCTTTTTAACAAAGTCAGACTTCAGGAACACAAACACAGAGGACATTTTACAGTCTGAGACATGCTGTGGGCTCAAGGTCAAAATGTCTTTTTTAGCTGAGATATTAGGAGAGAATTTACAGAGCAGAGGTAAACAGAAGCTTCCTCTGATAGCTGTGATTGCTAACAGCAAAAACAGAAAAAACGATCAGTTTTCTCACAAAAATTTATGTGAAAAGACAATTTAGCGATAACCATTTACCACAATCCACCACCCACACCACACTCAGATGAAAACTCAAAACGGACCCAAAAATGCAACAAAGATATTTTTCAAGTATTTGCAGGCTAAGGAAGAAGAAAAAAAGATTTGTTGGTTTCTTTCTGGGGAGCCAATGAAATATTAATGTGCTCCCTTGTGATGCAGACGTCAGGTGATGCTGACTGTGAAACCGATATTTTTAACACCTTTGAAAGACCCATAACAGGCTTGTCAGAATACACTACACAGTTGCTTTTATCCTCCTGACAGCCACATGTGACCTAAAAAAAAAAAAGAAATAAATAAGGCAATAGTGTGCTGCAGTGCACATCTTAATTGCCCTAGATTTACATTGCTAAACATGCGGTCTCATGCATGTTTGGTTTTCTACATACTGACTGCTTGAAACCAATGAGACTGAGCGAGTGTCTGCTGGATGTGCTTATTTTACAAATTACGTTTAATATACATGAACACAAAATTCTCTGCACTCTCACATCTCTATTTGGGTGACTGAGTTGTTTTTGACCTTCTGACATATTTCCAGTACTGCAGGTGGCAAAAGTGGGTTTTTTTGGTCACAGAAATTTGAGTTATAGAAGAGCGTTGTCTATTACACTTTTCTTTTAAAGCTGCTTATTTACAGAAAGTTATTAGCAACCAAAATACAAAAGGAAGTGACTGTTTGTTTCCCAAACCCTTCAAGTAAACAGCTGGCTGTGGCTCAGGAGGTGGAGTGGGTCATCTTATGTAAGGGTCCTTGGGACCAAATTGCTCCCTATGCTTCCATCAGTGCATGAGTTGGTGCATGCACTTAAAGATAAAGAATAAAGCATTGCATGATTGTTTGACCATGATTGAGTGAGTGAGTAAAAAGTGCTTTGAGTGCTCAGTTAGAGGAGAAAAAAGATACAAGAGACAGTCCATTTAACATATTAAAACTTTACTTGAATGTCATTTGATACTAAGCCCCCAAATGGGAACATCTAAGGGGTAAATGTAACCATTAGCATTTGACTGAATATATTAACATATTAAGTGCTGCAATGCTAGAGTTAAACTCACCTGCTAGTCTTTGTTGCATCTGATCTCTGAGGAGCTTTTGTCATTGGGGATTTGGTTACTGCCTTGGCCTGGTGTTTGGGCTTTGCGCCTAAAACAAAGAACATGGATCACATGCAGAACTGCTGCAAGCAGAAGTTTGTGAGTGCACTAATTTCATCCCTCCAACTATATTTAAAAAAACAAGAGAGTAGAAGGAAATAATAGAAAGGTGGCCTAATGTAGGTGCTCTTAGCGCTTAAGCTCACATTACAGGCAGTTGCTTTCAGGGTGGAGTACAGGGGGACACATGCTGCATTTGTACCAGTTGAGGCCCAGTTGAGCTGTGAACACTGATATCAACTCTTTAAAGCTTCACTCAGTAAAAAAAAAAGCTCAAATAATCAGTCACACCACCCTGTGTGACAGCTGTAAAGGGCTTTGACCTCTGCTGTTTTGTTTCCAAGGACAGGCACATGCACTTTGTTTCCTCATGAATCAACATTCATACATGACACTGCCCTTGTCTTCCACAAAATCCCTCCTGGCCACAACGCCACTTTGATCATACTAATTAGTCTGGAGGCCCCTTCATATTTCAGCTACAGTTTTATCCCTGAAGTGTCAGTGAGCTGACTCACTAACACTTCAGCCTGGCTGCTGTGATGTACTATACAGTAATTGGTGTCAGTCAGAATGTAAAGAAGTCAATAAAGAATGTGAACCTGGAACAGAGTGGGTGTCATTGCGAGGGCTGCTGGCACAGTTCTCTGGAGATGCACTGCCTGATGTAGATGAAGTGTTGGGCTGGGCTTGGGTGGTGCCAGCAGTGTTGTCAGCCTTTCCTGCTGAGCTCTTTTGAGCTTTCGTTCCTGCTGTTTGGCTTGCAGATGTGCCGCCTGTGGGAGAGGTTTTAGGCCTTGCACCTGGATTTGGCTTCTTTTCATGCTCTTTAGCCCCAGGAGAGCTTCTGGGGCCATTGGCACTGGCTATATCATGTCTAGCTCCCGCAGCTCCCGTGCCATTGACAACTGGCACCCCAGCTGATGCTGTCTTTGCTTTTGCTGCTACACCTCTGTCTGCTGGTTTCTTCACATTCTTTGCCTTGGATGTTTGACCATCCCCTGGTTTGTTAGCTGCCCCAAGTCCATCAGACTTCATGACTGATGCAGCACTGCGAGAGGAAGGATTTCTGTTTACAGACACCCGCTGGGTCCTATGAACAGGAGGACTCTCAGGTGCAGATGAAGGGCATTTTATAGCCCTTGACTGCAGGGGAAAAAAGCACATTAGTTATGTAACAGTATTACTGAAGTGAATTAATAAGCCACAAAACAGAGCGCTGCCTTAAGAAAGTAAATCATATTAGAGTTTCCTACGGAACACTAGAGCATACCATTAGAAACAATGCCATCTATCAACTCAGATCTAGACAGCCGCCTGAGCACTCTATAGTTAGAGCTAAGCTATGAATTCTATTATGCATCTCTATGTCTTTTTTCACTCAGAATCTATCAGCTGAACATTCCTCTTCGCACTGCTTCAAACCACCTCCTGAAAATCTTCAGCAGCTCCACTGCTCCTAACCACTCTTGGCAATGTCTATCTGAAATGCCTCAATCAGCTTATCTTATCGACACATCTGCTGTTCTTTTCATACGGTATCCTTCTCCTGTGAGGGTAAAGCCATGATGACATATGGCATGCAACAGACAGGCCACAACTTTTCTCTGAGCTAAAGCAGCCTCGCAATCATAAAACTCAGAGTCCTTAATAACAACCACAATAAATAAAAAAGGACCTTAAATGAGGAAACAAACCATTTAAAATTATTACCTGTGAACTAGTGAATACAGGCTTTTTTCCAAGTCTTCGACTGTCCCCTTTATCAATCGCATCTGTCAAAAAAAAAAGGATGAAATCAAGTTCATTTCAATAAGCCAATCAGGATTCTGCCAATATTCAAATCTGAGCATAACACAGATGAAAAGGTGGAACCATTTTCTTTTTTTGTAAATGACACCGTCCTGATGTCCCGTTCGTTATCTGAGCTAAAGCAGCCATTCTGTTCATTCACAAATTCCTGTTTCCACACCCTATGTTTACCACTAAAGAAACAAACATTAAATCAGTGGACTGATGGGGTCACCTGTGTCTGGTAAGCATTCGTCCAGACAGAGGATGGCCATTTCTATACTTCATATCTAATATTGCTAAAAATTAAAGCAAAGTCAAATTTACTCTATTTGCCAAAAGTGCATTTGTTATGTTTGCATGCAAGAGTGAATTCTGATTGCAATAGGCAAGAAATATAGCAGTAATAATCACACACCGACACCAGCCAAATATATTATTCATGCAGTACATTTCAACACACTTCTAAGAAAGCAGTGTATTATTAGTACGTGCAAAGCAGTGCAGACCGACAAAAAACAGGAATCCAGCCTTTCATTCACACCCATTAAAAAACAAGCATGGCGTATCTGGTGCCTTTACCATACTGCTGTGCACACATCTGTCAAACACTGTTAAAATATAGCTTAAATGTGTAGAAAAGAGCCCTGGCTAGACAATAAATTGGTTAGCAGTGGCCAGGTTACAGTGCAGAAAGAAGCCAAGAAGTATTAAATCAGCCAACAGCATATGCTTCGGAGCTTTGGTTCCTCTCTGATGATGCAGAACCACTGCCTCAGCACTAGGCTGGGTTAGGGAGAGTGAAAAAAAAAACAAAAAAAACCCCACTTACATCCACACACCGCATTAAGAACCTTCTGTGTGCCTGGATATAATAGGTCCCATAAATGGAATAAAATTATTTACCTGCCAGTATCCTCTCTCTGTGTTTGGATGATAGAGTCTCCCATCCCTGCGTGTGGCGAACCGCGTAAAACGTCTGAAGCAGGAAGGTCCAGAGCCGGCCGCGTAGCGCACAAATCTCTTGCCTGAACGGCTGGCGGTAATACAGAGGAGAGAGGGAGGAGAAGAATGGAAGGGGTGCGCTAAAGCACAAGCGAATCAGCAGCTGCTTCAAGAACCCTTCTCCATGGCAACAAATACCCCCTCCCTTCTCCCTTTGCTCGCTGAATCTGCCCCCTCCCTCTCCTTCCCCGTCTCTGTTGCAGAATCAACTTGGGCTCCCTTGAGAGAAATCTGTGATGTCACGGGCTGATGCGGACACTCCTTTTTCCTCGCTTGATTCTAAAAAAAAAAAAACAAGGCTGGACAAGTAGGGAGGAGCGATCTCCACCTCTTCCGCCTTACCCACAACACATACCCTTCTCTGGCAGATACACAGGCTACGCAGATTAGTGAGGGTTACACGTCACAGTCTCCCTCTGCTTAATCCATTGTGCCGTACTGTACAGTATTTAGAGGGGTTATGTGCTTTGACATGTTCAGCCAGGTCACTTTCTCCTGAAAGTCCTCTCACAAGCTTAACGTTCCTGTTTGAATGGTTTTATTAGTCCCTTTAAATAAACAGTGACACATTACATGCCACTATTTCTATACTTGCTCATCCAATAACTCAGAATTAGAATCCACATTTTTTCCATTTTAGTTCCTTTTGTATAGAAAACATATTACAAGGGGCCTCTAGAAATGTTTAATCTGTCATGTCTGTAATTTTTTTTAATTAAAAATATTGTAAAATATTTCCCCAAATGTCCAAAAGTCACAGGATTAAGAGTGTGTTTTGTACAGTGCATTTGCACAGGATAAGCAAAGTCAGTGCTTTGCTCAGACATCTGTGCTCTCTATCTACAGACCTTAGGTTAATTTTAATAACTGTTGAGTCCGTTTAAAGACATCAAAGTATTCCAGGCCAAATGCTTTTAATGAATATTTTCCTCCTTACATCTTAGATGTTTCAGTCTTTGCATTGTATTTTGTGTAATATCATTAGTCCTCCTGATTTAAATCCAAAAAGGCTGTGTAAACTTTCGCATGAAACTTTCATTGTAGCCCCACACCTCTTGTGCTGGGTAAAATTAAAGAGAAAAGGTGAAGTGAGTACAAAAAACCAAACAAACTGCAAATTATAATAAATAAATAAACACTGGATGCACAGGATGAATGTTACAAGCCTTCTGTCCTTGGTGAAAGATGCTAGGAGATTACTAGGAGTACATGTAAGTTCACCAACACTCAACCAAGCAGAAACTGTCACACGTGTAGTTCTCCATGAGGTGGTAGCATCTGTGTGCAAGCATTTACACTTCGACAGAAGCAGAGAATATGAAGGATGCTTCTGGCGACTAATTTCCTAAAAAGGAAGAATCTCAAAACTGAGAACATTTTGACTGACAAGATTAACTATTGTGTGTATATTTGAAAACTATTTCAACTCATGACTCACATGTGTCAACAAATATTTAACCAATAACCCACATTTTGTGGCACGTGAAACACTCCACACAGGTTAGTTTGCTAAACATAGCTAACATTAGCAGTGCTACCACCAGTAGCCTTCTTTGGCCGCAGGTCAACATCCAGCTGATTGTACAAAAAGTGGTAACGTATGTTTGTATAAGTTTTTGCTGACAAAGGCTAAATGCAACATCCATGTTGCACGTTAAAATCCTGTAACATCATCTGTTTGTCTCTCATTTTCCACCTTGCCTTTTTATGAGGGTTGTTTCCATGTGCTCCCCCATTACCTACCACTTAAAGTGGCTGCGAAAAATCTAAGAACCAACAGTTAAGTGGTGTCGTACATTAATAAAACACAATGTTAGAATATTTAGTCCTCCTATAATGTTGCTGATTTAACAGATTATTAAATACGAGGGTAAAATAATGTTTGCTTAATAACTTGTCAACAAAAATATTGGC
Source organism: Rhamphochromis sp. 'chilingali' (assembly GCF_963969265.1). Taxonomy (NCBI): domain Eukaryota; kingdom Metazoa; phylum Chordata; class Actinopteri; order Cichliformes; family Cichlidae; genus Rhamphochromis; species Rhamphochromis sp. 'chilingali'. The sequence continues at coordinate 32,064,083 of NC_137931.1, forward strand.
GTAACATATCCTGGGTGAACTAAAATTTTCTTGCTTGCTTTTTCAGGTGGTCTAGGTGACTTACTATTACCCACCTTTGATTGTAATTAATGTTACAGATCTACATGGACTGAACTAAGCAAGGAAGTTTCATTTAACTGCATACACAGATGTGATACAGTAATATAATAGAATTGTGACTCATTTCACCTCCTCTAGTTGTTGCAATCGCCTCTCCATGCAAAAATCCTCCTCAAAGTCATCTTCGCAAAGCGAGTGCACAGCAGTGAAAAGGTCACAGCAGTTATCCACAGTCACACCTTCCCTGATGGCTGAACAAAGCTTCCTTAACAGCGTGGGCTCTCTAGTAAACTCTTCTCTCTGTAACGCAATCAGACATAGAGATAAATATGGGGGCTGCTTCTTGTTACATTTCCAGACGATCATAATAAATCAAAGTGTATTTGTATGGCTACTTCACCAACTCACTATGCAAAGGTCCTTGAAAGCCTGAGTGTCGGTGACTTTGGGGAAGTGCTGCACAATGACACGCAAGCTCTCCTCCTGCAGCTCTGTGGCCAGGCTTCTCACCTGTTGGGCCCACTTGACTTCAGGGAGAGAGCCAATCAGCTGCTCAGTTCTACAGAGCATGGTCACGGCGTTCTGCACAGTCTGCATGGAAATATCTATAAGCTAAAGAAACTCTTGCTACGTGACAAAACAAATTAAAGCTGAATGAGCACAACTCCATACAAAACTCTTTTACTCCTGCCCAGGACCTATTGATCAATTGAGGAATTCCCCCGCATTGTGCAACCACTCTTGGCCAGCACAGAATCCCAGTACTTGGCAAGCATGAGCAATATATCCCCCCAGTGATGTAAGACAGGCTCACGATTCAATTATCAATAAAAAGGCTGGCTCACTCCCCATCTGTCTGCATCATACTCTTCAATCACCCACCCATTAATAACCAAGAATTTAATAAAGGTCATCTTTAATTAGATCATGTTCAAATTTCCTTCCTGTGAAAAAAAAACCCCCAAACAACACGGCTTGATGATACTTTATGACCATCTATTATATGAATAATTACAGCTGCAGACTCTGGGAGGGACAGACTTACCATTGTTTCAGTTACAGCTGTTAGGCAGGCTCTGTGGAGTTCAGGTGGCAACAGGGAGAAGTTCCTCTCACACCAGACTTTCACAAAATGCTCTGCAACCCACCTAAAATGACATATTAGAGATTAATAGGATGGCTAATTTTCATTTCAGCAATTCTATCACTTATTCCTAAATAATTTCTCTGCACCGTAACCCTGAGGCTCTGAGTATCAGCCAGCAGCGTGTTGCTTGAGGGAAGAAAAAAAACAATGAATGACTGAGTGAGCATGAGAGGCTTGGTAACGCACTGCTGCAGAGAACAGCACTGTTCGGTTCACCATCCCAGTCGCGTGACTCATCAGACTCAATAGACACAACAGGGTAAGGGCAGCCCCTCCTCCCCACAACTTACATCTACACACACCACTTCAAATAAGACCCATCACAGCCAGCTCACAGCCTCCCTCAACACATCCGATTCCTCTGACCTACATTCACACGATTCTTGCCCACTCACTGCAGAGTGCAACACCACAGTGTGCAGTAGTATCAGATGCGAAACTGAAAAAAAAAAAAAAGACTTAGATGCGCATCGCATGTGAAGTGTATAAAATCCGAGAGCAGAATGAAAATATGTAATATCTGCTGTAAAACTGGTGTTTTGTTTTGGTGCAAAACACCGGATTTCTTTGAGCTTCATTGTTCCACTGAAGCAAAATTCATTCACTCTCATGTGATGATGTGATTGCTTCATTGGTTGCCAAAGTAAACGTCTTTACTGAGCACTGTGGTAGTTTGAAACACGCCATGAAAGGCTCTGTAATGGGAAGCACAGAATCAGAACAAAAAATGTAGACACCCAGACATCAATTCACACAGCATTAATATTTAGAGGTTGGTAACTTACACTGAAATTATAAATACACAAGCCTAGCATGGGACAAATATCACATATTTGTTTGCAATAATTAAAAATTATCCCAGGTCCCCTGGTATTACGTATCCTGTGCATAGGTCTAACTCCTATGAGAGTTATGAATGATGCATTGGCAATTATGAGATAAATTATGAGATAAATTTGTGAAAAAGTCACAAGTCAAATTCCTGTTTTCTTGGCGTCAAGCACAGCTCGGTGAAGGTCCTAAGAAGGCAGTGCTCTGGATCACTCGAAGCCATAGCTCAATTAGAAGCATCAAAAGTAAACAATGAATCAAAACTGAAAATAAACTTTGTAACAAATAAAGAAAGAGCTAAATAAAGAACTACTTTATTTAGAATAACTCCAATCAGCAAAAGATCTGTCAAATGAATGCTGTGTAGTTGTAGTCTCAAACAAATCTCAGGACGAGAAACAAAGCCAAAGAGGTGAGCTAAGCCACAAACAAAATCTCATATTGACTGATTCTAAGTTTGAGAGTTTTGGCATTAACAGACACCACGATGGATCAACACTGAAACACCATTGCGGGAACCTTCGAGTCTATACGTGTGATTTGCTACTCTGGAGTTGGACATCTGCACTGAATAGACTCCAGCCAGGCCCAGGCTAAGAAGACACAGCAGTCCATTCTTTGGAGAGATGCTTCACCCTCTGGGTTCTGAAACCTTGTGAGTATATGCATTTGTAAGCCGTAAGAAAGCTTCCAAAAGTGTGGGAGTCTTGTTAAATTGCCCAAACGGTGCTGAGTGCAGACACTTACCGCTTACACTGCATATGGAGGTTTTGAAGACCTAAGGCATGTGTGAAAGAGAGGCACTCAAGGACTGTTCTCTGAACTCCATCAGCTGGCTGCAACCGCACACAGACAAGAAAAAAAACCAAACAGCAATACAAATATATAAAATGCTTTCAAACCGTTTCATTTAGGATGCAGTAGCATTCAGTACTGAGAGACTAAAGAAAACAAGAGATGATTACCTTTTTGAAGAGATTTTCTAAGGACACGTAAAGCTAAATGTGTGGAGACCACAAAAACTTTTTTCTTTTTTTAAATCCATGATGCCACATACTATTATGTACATTAAAAAAGGACACATCCTGCATTAGAACTAGGGACTTTTCTGAGGCCATTGAAGACACATGACTGTGTGAAGATTGTGTGTGAAGGCTGAAACTATTTTTTGCCGTGTGATCATAAATTCAACGTATCTGAAAAATCAAACTTCAACGACATGCTGGTTTTAATGACATTTTCATTCAAGTCCATGAAAGCCATCCATCAAAGTACTCTGCTTGTCAATAGCTCACCTTAGGGAAGAAGCGGCAGTAGTCTCGGGTCAGAACCATTTCCACTACATCTTTCAGCCCCTCCAAACCCAGCATGTCTGCAGCCAGCACCACCTGACTGTGGAACAACAGACACCACATCAGCATCTTTTCTTGGTTCTGAGTTTTATTTCTGTCAGTTCCCTGTACATACAATACCTGGCACTGGCTCTTCTGGGCAGATCCACAATGGCTCCATACATGAACTGAAGCAAGATTTCCATCTCATCTGGCCCCAAGCTAAAAAGATTAAAACAAACTCTTTATAAGCCTTGAATTGGAGGTTAACAAACGAAACTGCCCCAGATCTCACTCTAATATTCTCAATCTATGCACATTTCTTTGGCTATAAAGCCAAATAAGCCAGTAAATAAAAATCAATTTATCATGCAGCACTCGATCCATGTGCAATATACGGGCCTCACAGGTTCCCCTACATGTGCAGGCACTCTATTCTGATTTCTGTCTTCCCCGTTACCCTTAGATCAGTAATGCTGAGGTGTGTGACACGTCTCTCCCCGGAGGGAAAAATGGGCTTCATTTGCCTCTGTCATTCTGAAAGAAGGAGAATGCGAGTGGTGATGGTGATGCTGAGTGGGCGGGTGGTAGCGGGGGCTCTTCAGGAGGAAAAGGATGAGAAGACATTTATGTGCCTTGCAGAGGAAACATTCCAACTTTGCTTGGTTGAAATCTGAGCCAACTATATGAGATTTCACTGACAGCACACTGGCTGTGTCTGTTTTTGAAGTGTGGAGTTAAACATGGCATTGTGAGTGAAACCACATACAGTGCAGAGCCACCTCTGTAGCAATACATGAATAATTAATGCTCTATATGCAACTGCACAGTTCAGAAATTACGTTAGACCAGAAGTGGAGGTGTATTATTGATCTCTATGTCCTGCTGCTACGTGATGCTGATGTACTGGCCTTACCCTTGCAGAGTGATGCACTGTCTGGAGCTCTCCATCCAGCTCCCGCTAAGCATTGCTCGGAAGTACTGAGATCGTGCACACAGGATTGCCCTAGAAACCCAATAAAGCAGACAGCTGCATGTCAGAGAGCCACCTACCATTTATTCTTCACATCATTTGCAACTGAAATTGTTTGCACTTAAGCAGCTTTGAAGTGACAAGCAAGAAGAAAAAAATTAAATAAAAGAAATTGAGTTTTCTTGAATCTTTAAAGGCTATTTTTATTCTCTCTGACCTCACTGTACCATCACTGGTGTAAAAATACACCAGACTAGAATATTTATAAAAGGCATTAAAGACACGAGAGATTTTTCTATAAATTCCTTTTTTACTGTACACCCTTGAGTCCACATTGCTTTCTTTCTTGTCTTATGGCAGCGTTTATCAAATATTAGTGGCATGTAAAATAAAGTCTAAATGTGGTAAACCACACATTTAATTAATGACTTTGATTTTCTTAGGCTAAATAGGATAGCAGGCAGTTTGTTTCACAAATGCTTCTGGCAGATTTTGTTAAGGTAAAGATATGTCATCAGTCAATTGGTTTAACAGTAGGTACAGTTTGAGGGGTTCAAATATTTTTGGTTGACTACAGCTGAACTCTAACAGTTAATCCATTTTCTTCACCACTCATTAAATCCAGGGTCATGGTGAGCTTATCCCATGTGTTCATTAGGCAAGAGGCAGGGTACACCCTGGTCAGGTCCCCAGTCCATCACAAGGCTAACAGACAGAAACAGACACCCATTCACTTTCAGATTTACACCTTTAGCCAATTAAGAATCACCAGCTGACTGAGCATGCATGTTTTTGGACATGCCATAAGAAGCTGGAGTATCCAGAGAACACCAAGCGGGCAAACTCCACACAGAAGTTTGCTGCCCCCCCCCAAAAAAAGAACAACAAAAAGAAAAAGAGCCCAGCTTCTCCTCTCTGCTGAGCTTTTTATGGCTAATGGGTCCCCTGAGCAGGAGCTGGGAAAATCCTGTCTCCATAGCTACTACAACCTCTGCACTGCTGAATGACCGCCCACCACCGCTGCTTCACATTTGCATGAGTCAACAAGCGCTTTATTGTTTAACATCTGATAAATGTGTCTGTGATGTGCTGAAGTGAGGCGCTGCCTCCGATGTTTTGTGAACCAAAAAATAACCAAGATTAAATGGAAACCACACGTAGGCGCTTTAAATTCAATCCCATCAACACATAACACTTAGAGAATCTATGGGAAATTTATCAGAGGAAACAAAGAACATAATAAGGCAAATAAAGATATACCAAGGCAATTTTTGACTTCAATATTGCTGGACTGAACATTGGACTGGTAATTATTATTAAAAGAACAAATTACATCAGACAAAGATGAAGGACAACATGAACTAATTCATGTTATTCAACAAAAATATTTGCTCGAGTTTGAGCTCAGTGAGTCTTTACTGCATACTATTTTATGGTCATCCTAGTTGTTTCCTTTCCAGCCTCACCTGTGGGGAACAGCTGACAAGAGACAGGTAACGAGTAATAACATTAAGCTTCCCAAAAATTTGAAACCAAACATATGGAGAAAGAGAGGAGCTGACAAAGAAAGCACCATGGTCAGAGCTTTCAGTCACTTGGTTGGAGTTTGCAGTTAAAACAGCTGCAAAGAGACAAAGCAAAGCTGCTGGGGTAGCAGATGTGAAATACCTCTAAATTGTATTACCTTCTTCCATACTATGTTAGCTCTCAAGCCAGCCATTAGTGAACTGCTGCTGCTGCTCTGTGGTGTAATGAACAAAGAATAAAACAGACACTACGTAGCTCAGCCCAATTCAGCCTTCTGAGTCAGAATCAAACAATATCCGATCCAAATACTGCACCGATTTTTGGCTAACTCTAATTCAGTGAAATGACCTGAATTAACTTAACTGTGTCTTACAGTGTCACCTCGCTTTTTCATTCATATAACACCGCCCAGTGGTTTAATCTTTGCTTGTTTTCCTTCAAACTGCATATAATTTTACACGTTTTGAGTTACGGTGAAAAAAAGGGTAATTTCTGTATATGATCATATAAGCTTAGAAATAATTGTAAATTGAGCTACAAAAAAACGTTTTTTATTCCCAGTGTTTGGATACAGATGGCTGAAAATGTTGCCATGAATAGATCTACCTGTGGCAGGAAAAGACCTGATCTGCTACTTGGATAGTAATGTCACACTGCTCTCCCCTTTGGTACAGATCCAGCAGGTCAGCTCCGAGGCCAGAGGCTGGCTCGAGAACAACAGCATCTGCACACGAGTTGAGAAGGATAATGAGGAAGGACAGGAAGTGGAGGGTGGAAAAAAAAGAGGAAAGCTTTAGGCTTATATTAATCTGCTGAGACCACACACAGAATGTGTGTATATGAGATAGCTCTCAGTAAACCAAGTTAAAAATACTGTAAAATATAAAAGCAGAGTAAAATCATGAACTAACCACAGCGTGGCCATGCTGTAATTACCAACAACAACAGGGATCTCAAAGCGATTAGCTCTTAAGTGGATTATGGCTGAGATAACATAATGGGAAGAAAGTGGAGGCGGGAGAGTTGCTGAGCAGCTGAGCCGTCACATAACTTGAAATAAACCCTTCATGGAAAAGAGGCTGGATCTGTTTACCTGATTCAGTGGATCTATGAAGGTCTGCTGTGTCGGGAGCAGGCAGAGTACTTTCTGGCACGGAGCCCTCAACATCTGGGATTATTGGAGCCGAGCGCATGCTCTGGTCTGCTGTGTACACTCGCCTGCAGGGGAGAAAGACTAAATTTAATTAAGAATCTTTCATACATATTAAAATGACAGTCTCATCTGACGCAGCTAGGCGATCTAAAGTGTGCCGAATTTGCTGTTCCTGCTCAGTGAAGCATTTAATAAAGAGGCTAGCAGGCCAGACCTCTGCCCTAACACCTTCTGAAAGGCGATTGCTCTGCTCTGGGTATTGTGTTATTGTATCAGTTTGAGTCACGGTCATAGTCAAAACAACAAAAGAGGAAGAAAAACGAACCAAGCAGACATTTTCTGAGTGGTTTCCCCCAGAAAGAAAACAAACAAACAAAAACAAAGAAAAAACAAAAACTCTTTACGTCTTACCAAGTCAGCTGGATGGTGTAATCACTTAATCACTTAAATGAGATCTGCTCATTTTGGTTCAATTTTTTTTTAATTGAAGTTCAGAAATATAATACAGACACAACACTGCTTGTCATGCGAGTCTCAAAGAAAAGCAACAAAGCAAACATAACAAATTTAGACAAACTATAAAACACTACAACTTAAGACATTCCTATATATACTTATTTTAGTGTATAAACAATATAATATCAGCGAGTAAAATGTTTTTTCACACCTCATTTTGTTTTATTTCACTATAATAACCTTGCCTAGGTGTTACCAGCTAAATGCAAATTTTTAGCCACATGCTTGAAAGTATATTCATTTTTTGCTCACTGCTGCTGCTCCCAGTGGCCATTTAAAGATCGAAAACGTATCATTTTTGCTGGTGTAATGAATGAGGCTTTAGTAATCTCCTCTATTCAAATCTAACAACCAACTGTCCTTACTTGTTTTTAACTATTTTAAGTTAGTGCAAACAGATGCAGAAACAGGGAGCTCACTATCACGAGAGCCTCCCTCCTCGCTGCGTGTCCTCACTCTATAAGACTGAGGTGCAGTTCAGTGCTATAAGATATCCTCTGTACTTTATCAGTTTATGTATGCGTCAACTTTCTGTTGTTGTTACATAATTTTTTATCATAGATGTGATTAAGAGTTATTCTGTACTTAATGTTGGCCTAGGAAACATTTTTTCTTTCTTTCATGTTTTTAGCATGTTGAATAGTGATCTCTCCCTCTCTTTCTGCCTATCCATTTTTTTGTGTTTTTTCAGCCACTGTCCTTATTTCTTGTTTAAATAACCGAAACATTTTAAAAGACTTCTGACGAGTCTTCTAATTGAAATAAACATCCAGAAATACTGCTTCTCCCCACCTCTTTCTTTCCCTTAATCTCCTGAATTAATATATAAAATTTAGAGTTCTTTGTTTAACTAGCATGCTTAGCTACACTGTAAATGACACACAGGATGAGTTTAAGTTTAATTAAAATTTGAACAAATTTGGTGACATTGCTGCACAGATCACTTTTTCCTGCACCACCACAACGGTGGACATTTTCATAAGGATTTCTGAGCAGTTTATTCATTTTAGTAATAAGGTTTAGTGTGAGGTTTCATTTAAATTTCACCATCCACAAAACATCACTCTTTTGCTTCCCACCTACCACATATAGCAGGAAAAAACAAAACAAAGCTGAACCCTTTCAGTAGCAGCAGTTTCTATATGACCTTATTTAGAGTGCTATGTCTAACTATTAAGAACGTCTTCCAGAACTAGGTAATAGAATAAGTAGTGCTGCTGGGAAAGAAGTTTTAAAGTGACTTCTCATTTCTGTGGCAGTGCAGTCGTAAGAGGAAGGCTTCTTGTCCTAATTTTAATTTGCTAATGAGACTCCATTCATTGGATCAAAGCCTGCGCTGCAAGGCTTTGATTAAAACTCAGTTTGCTATTTGTGCGTCTCAGCAAGAACTTGAAAATGAGCAGTGTAATTTATTATTCAATAGCTGCAGCATTTGCAGAGCTCACTGAATCAAGATTACCAGCGCTTCAGAATAAATATGGAGCACTTGGCGCCCCCTGTCAGACAGACACTGAAGCAGCAAAGATAACACATCAGGGAATAACTACCGTCTCATAACACCCCTACAAGGAAGCAGATGTAGAGCAAAGGTTTCATGTATACTCAGTGAAATGACCTACCTAAGGAAATCTTTGAGCCCAGACAGCTCATAGTCTGGCAGATGGATGATGATGGGATCTTTGTGCGTCTGTCCCTGAAGGACATCAGGAGCTCTGGCCAACAATACAGCTCTGTGTGCTCGGATCGAGCCAGAGCCAGCATACAGAGAAACATCAGCCTCCAGCTCCTCCTGCAGTAGCCTGGGGAAACACATCACAACACTTTAACAGCGGTGTTTAACAAAATAAATAAAACAACAAAAGTTGGGAAACAGTTTCGTATTTCATTGATCTTTAAAAACAAACACAGAAAGGAGACAATGAAGAAAAGGCCCAAGGCTCTGAAGATTCATCTGATGGCCCATTTTTCCACTTGAGAACAACACAAGCAGAGTCCTGAGGTGGTCTTATCATCTCATTCAGCCTCAATAACCAATGATCCAGAAACCAGTCAGCTGATGGCCAACTGTGACACTATGACTTCAAACTCCGGTGCTGTGTCCACTTGTATTACCCTTTGATTAGAAATGCTGCCCATGCACCAAGGAGATCCACATCCCAGAGTTTCCATTTATCTGTGAAACCTAGTGCAACTTTGCTTGCACCAAGTTTTCTATTCCAGATCCACTGATCCTATTATCTGAGGAAAAGCTCTACCCACGGCAGGCATTTCTTAAATGCAAGTTTGAAAGTAAGTAAATATAGTAAACATTGTACCTTCTAGAGGTTATTCAACAATAATTCCTCTGCTTCTGTGTTCTTTTAACACATCATGAATAATTATGGTTTTTACAAATACACTTCTGTCATTTCTTATTATTATAACTCTAATATGGAGCCAAGCACGTTTAAGAGACATTTGGAAAGCAATCTTTTTTTTCCCCCAAAGGAAAACTTGGCCTGATTCAAAAGAGCACTGGCTGTGAAACAACATCATTTATTAGACTGTGTCAAAATGGTCGATAAGTACATGTAGGTAACGTATATGCCAATGAAGCTTGTTAAAAAGACAAGAAAATGTCAGGCGCCTTCATCCAACAGACAAAGAAATACTGACAATATGTCAGATGACATGGGTTACTATTTCACAAAGAAAGAACGAATACAGGAGTGAAAACCAGCTCTATACTCTTAACATTTGAACAGCACTGGAGTTACTGCTAAAAAGTTTTTTTTTCTCAGTTATGGTGATGAATATCTCAGTGTGACACCAAATCTTTAATCAATAAAGCTGTCTGACAGGCTGTGCAATCGGTTTAAATGCTATGAGTGTGTGTGTGTGTGTGTTACTGAACATTCAGAAAATCTAGCCTGGGTTATTAAGGTACAGACACTAGATTTTAACTTCAGCTTTACTTTCTATAACCACATTTTGCTGCTTTTTTAGAAGCTTTTAATTAAATCTTAGAAATATTTTTTAAGTAGCATACAAAGGTGGCATAGTGGTTAGCACTGTTGCTTCACATTAAAGGAAGGTCCTGGGTTCAAATCTGCTATCTGGACAGGGCCCTTCTGTGTGGAGTTTGCATGTTTTCCTCATGTCTGCATGGGTTCTCCCTAGGGCTGTTCGATATAATGATATATATCGGATGACAATATAAAAAGTCTATCGTTTCATTTTATGCTATTGTTTGTTTTGTGGTGTCGCAAAATAAACTGTTTATGGCAATATTTTTTCACTGTTTTGATGGTCACTGTAGTGGCTATATTAATTTCTTAAAGTTCTCTCTTTCTCTTATATTTAATATAACCACACTACAGACGGACAAGCGCCTGTTTTTACGCGTTGTGGTTAGCAACAACGATGGTAACACCATCGCGTGTCCGCTTGTTTATGTTCCACATAAACCTTTCACAATAAAGCTCAAGATCCTGTTGAGACTTTTCAAAATAAACTGAATCACGTGAAAGAGCAGATTATTTACGGATGAGAAGTAAAAAAAAAAAAAAAAAAGACACCAGGTGCTAAAAAATAAACCTTAGACTCAAACGTTAGAACAGGCTTTTCCCTGCAGCACGCCGTGTAATAAATACAAAGAAAACGGCGGCCGTTACAACTTATGTCTAAAAATATATAGTTTCATACATTGTTAAAACACTGGACTCCAGGTACGCGACGCCTAGCTGGAAACACTTCCCGCAAGTCGAGCTGCCAGAGAGTCACAGAATTTACAGAAAATGTTACATTTTTGTGATTTATATCGTTATCTGGATGATAGAATTCAAATATCGGGATATGAGATTTCGGTCATATCGCACAGCCCTAGTTCTCCCCAGATACTTCAGCTTTCTCCCACAGTCCAAAGGCAGGCAGTGGGATCAGATTAATTGGTGATTATAAACGGGGTGCAGGTGTGAACTTAAGTATGAATCGCTGAATGCCTCTATGTGATAGCCCTGTGACAGACTAATGAACTGTCTAATGTGTACCCAGCCTCTCGCGTTATGGCAGCTGGGATAGGTTTACACTTTACCTGAAAAGTGAAGTACTGCAGTGACATTTTCTTTCCCTGTTTTTCTCAATCTTAAATTGAAGATTCTCTTTCTTTGCAAAATCTGATATTGAATTAATTAAGCTAAAAGTGGTGTTTTTTTGTTTGATTTAATCAGCTCTTTCTACAAGTTCACATTACTGGACACAAGAACTGGTCAATTTTTATCCTTTGACAGCTCGGAACTGCCTTGGACAGCTGGATGAAAACTTGTTGCACATGTGTCAAAGCCCAGCCTTTAACACTGAGCTTTATGAGTCAGTGTCAGACACCTTACCTGTTCAGGTCTGCAGACAAAGCAGAAGATAAACATCTCTTCAGCTGATCCTTGTGTTTGCGCTCTTTGACCTGGAATTCGAGTCTCGCTGCCTCACTGGTGATCATGGTGTGTTATGTTCTCTAAAAGTGAGACAAGAGGGAAGACACACTTCAGCTTGTGAACTCAAAGGTGTTCTGGTGGAATGGGAACCACATCTTCCAGTGGCATGCTGTGTGCACACTATGACAAAGTGAGGCAGATCATCACAAACTGTGACAACTACACCAACAAGGATCACCTGACAAGTGCTGTCACATAGTCCAGGACAACAAAAGGCTACTGCGTTCACCTTTTTTTTCCGTAATCATATGCTGCAATACCATCTTTCTCCACAGTCGCTGACTCATATTCGCTTTCCTTTTCTATCCAAAGAGGCGCTGTTAGCAAAGTTTAGCGAAATCAATGAAACCTGGAAGAGGTGACCGCAATAACGACAGAAAATCACCACATTACGTGACCGAGAAATTTATTTAGCCGTACCCTTAAAAAGGATGATGATGTTATCCATGGTAAAATACCTGCTTTCGTGTGTTTCCAACAGAAAACACACCCAGCACCGCAAATATTAACCAGTGTCTGTTTGTGTGAAGTTTAATACTCAATAAAGCAATCCTTTTACAAAATTAAATACACGGAGCCCAAATTCACCTGCTCTAGCTCAGGTGTTTCCTCGTTCTCTGTGGGCTCCAGTTGGTACTGTAAGCAAATCAATCTCATTTTCCTCTGGCTGCTAGCATGCTAGCTACGAGGAGCTACCGTTAACAGTAAGCTACCCCCTTTAACCTTTAACTACCCTCGTCAAAAAATACACCTGCACAAATTAACTCCAGTCGATAGCTGCCTGCGAGCACGAGGCTCGGTAACTGCTCGTTAAGGATAAAATAAATGAATATGCTGACCCACTGACCAATGTTGTTGACATCAGTGCTACACGCTGTTCGCCACCCACTACGACGCGGTTTGTCAAACGAAAAAGGAGTGGACAAGCCGGAAGCTTCGGAACATGCGCAGTACACCTAAAAAGCTACCTAGCTAAAGAAAACGATGCATTCACGTACAGCCTCTTCTAAACAGACAAACACAAGAATGGACGGGTTTGTTTGGTTTGTTTGGGTGAATACTTCAGAGATGAGAGACATGGAATGTAGCTCCACATTTTGAAATCTATTTTCTTTTATACAGTAGAAGTGATTATAAATACAGAAAGAATGAAAGCATGCTAAAGTGACATTAGCAAGAGAAAAACCTAGAATTATCAAACAACTAGAAGGTGGAGGGTCGCGTACTGGAGCGGGCATATATGGCAGGAATATGAAGATTTCAACACATTTAGAAAAAAAAACATAATTATGAAAAGTTAGAGTGAAAACCCATCGATAAATATTTCATATTTTATTGTGGTTCACAGTGTCATATAAAAATTGTTGCTTTTGAAAAAGCTAAAGGTTTTTTTGTTTTTGTTTCAAATATGCATACATTATAATATCCGGTTAATAGAAACCTGAAAATATAAACCTGTTTTCTACTGAGTTACCGGAGTCAGTGAAGGCAGCAAATGAACTAGCTCGCCTTAGTAGCATTTACGTCATTGTTCCATCCCGGATTATTAGTCCGAGTTTATGATGCCACTGTACAGTACTGTACATGAGAAAAATTGATAAATACGAATAATGTAGCACTGGGCATAGACTCGGTATAATCACTATATATGTGAGAATGAAAGTAAACGGTAAACTTTCTAATAACTATAGTGCTGTTTTACATATTATTTATGTAGATACTTGTTATATAGGAATATATAATGTTTATTGTATTCTCAAAACGTAAGTCATTCATGAGGGCAACATTTGATTATTCAGAATGTAAAAAACTGCACCTAACCTAAATTGCAATTATTGAGATTTCTACATAAATATATATAAAAACCATGAAAATATTGTGTCCCATGGTGTGAAACATGCTGTACCTGAACAGCAGTGAGTGAGTGTGTGTTGGCAAAGCGATAAGACCTGTATAAAAAGTAAACCATAACAAAATGCAATGATTTGCAATTTTTCATTTCATGAGGTTCAAAAAGTTCTGAGTTGGAAGCAAGTAGGCCAGTTTAGCACCCGACTATTCTACTACTAAGTATACTCCAGATACTTCAAATCTTATGAAAACTTTATGTACTGTCAGTGATGAGATATTCAGTCTTTATAAGTTTATGCTGAGGAACATTATTCTGAAAATGTTCCACAATTTTTTTGTAGGTTAGTCAACCTCTACCCAAGCATTTCTGAGACACTCTTCCCCTCTAAGATGCTCATTTTATACCCAGTCATGTGACTGACCTGCTACAAGTTAACCTAATGGTAAATGGCCTGTATTTGTATAGCGCTTTACACATCCAGTCATCCACCCATTCACACACTGGTGATGGCAAGCTACATTGTAGCCCGACCGGGACTGTCCAAGCCCAGGCTCGAACCAGCAACCTTCGGATTACAAGGCGAACTACCAACTCTTGAGCCACGATCGCCCGTAATGTTACAGTTTGTTCCTTCAGTTGTCTTTTTAGTACCGCTTACACTCGCTGCCTTTTGTTGTCTTTCTCTCAACATTTTAAGGAAGTGTTTCCGTCATCAAATTCAAAATCAGCCAATCCTTGTCATGGAACAGTAAAATGTCTCAGTTTACACAATATGTTTTCTGTGTTATATTGCGAACAAAATATGGGTTTATGAGATTTGCAGATCATTCTGCTTTCATTTATACAGCGTCCCAACTTTTTTTGGAATCGGGTTTGTAAATATCTGTCTGATGAACACATCTCACCTTATTTCCACATGAACATTTCTGTTTGCACACAGTGGAGGTATAAATATGCAGTGCCACTCAGCTCTGTGCTATATTTAACAGAGCATCCATTGCTATTTCTGGTAGTTCTTTTTAAATCTGAGACAGTAACAGACACACAGAGGGGCATCTGGAGGTTTTCTGCTTTTAACTTCAAATCCGTTATTATCTTTTTTTTAAAAAGCAGTGAAGTCTGACAGTTTGACACTTAGTTTATTTATAAAATCAAATGGTGTAGACCTGGCTCAGTGAATTTCAAAATGCAGTGTGTAGGAAGAGATACAAAATAGTACAATAGTCAACCATCACTGACATTTCTATACAGGAAGATAACATTCTCTACATTTGAGCATTAATCTTCGAGGGGAAAAAAAAGCTTTTTTCAGCAACACTACCTGATAAAGGGAGTGGGAGGGTTACGCCTCCCAAAGGACTGTGCCCAAAGTGGAGTGGAGCGACCCGTTGAAACACACAAGTATAGCAGGCGACGCCACATCCCCAGTCTCGCAGGACATCGTTACACTGCGACAGCTCGAAAGTTAAAAAGGCACCACACAATACAAGTCACAAAGGAGATTCTGCCACACATTTGTAATGCTGAAACCGACAAACTTTAAGGCGGATGTCGTGTGCAAAAAACATCTTGAATATGTGTCACGCGTACTGTTCGGTGTCCTCTCTGGTGAAGTGTGCTTTGATTTCTTCCTTTACGGCTGACTTCTTTAAAAAATATCTGAAACATGTGAAAGATTTAAAGAATGATTGCATTATCACTATGTTGCTTGGTGTCACAGGCACATTCCAGGCTTCCAGGGAGTGAGTGGGGAGAGGAGAGGTGCTGGAGGAGGCCTCGCTGTGGATTTAGTTCCTGTAGCTTTTACGTCCCTCGCCCTCCTTGAGGAAGGTCCATATGAGGGTGTTTACGATATCGGGCTGGTCCTGCTGCAGCCAGTGACTGGCCCCGGAAATGATGTTAAGACGGAAATGATTCCTGATGTAGAGGCGGCAAGCCTCGGCCATTTCCTGTTCCAAGAAGGCATCCCGCTCTCCCCACAGCAGCAGCACCGGAGACCTGACGTGGTTATGGCTCAGAGGGAGGGAGCTACAGAAAGAAAGGAGCGACATGAAAAGCCTTCAGTTGATCACATTCGTCCCATATTCTCTTCACTGGCTTCCTGTTATCTCCAGAATTTAATTTTAAATCCTTCTCATTACATACAAAGTTCAGAACAATCAAGCCTCATCGTATCTCACACGACCTCAGAGTACCTTATTATCCCGACAGAGTACTTCTCTCTCAGACGGCACAAAAACTTCACAAAACTATATTTATCCCAGCAACATTAAACTATATTTAATGTAGCTAGGATTGACTCCGAGCTCCTCACAACCATGTTAAGGATAAGTGGAAGAGAATGGATGGATGGAGGGATTCATGTCCATTCATGTCATGTACCAGATTTCCGATGGACCCGCAGCACCTGGGTCTTAATTTAACATCCTGTTCTGTAGTATCACAGTTGTTAAACATCACATGCAGTACGGCACGCTTCTGCCGAGACGTCCTCCAGCCTCCATCCTGTCTCAGACCAGAAAGCAGATATACATTTAAAAGGATGGCTGAATGTTGACTGTGCATTCACCTATTTTTGTCCCCTCTGCATTTAGGTATGCTATCCACGAACAGACAGACTAAGTGGGCATGGGTCACTGAGATTTCTTTTACGTAAGCATACAAAAGCTACTCTGAGATAACTCATTGCTTGAGAAGGGAGCAGATGGCCCGCTCAGCCATGCATGTATAGGTCACATGTCAAAATTGCATGCACTGAGATTTTCTTCGATCTCGTTTATGCGGACCATTGTTTGCCAGTAAACGTGTAGGAAAGATGTGAATGTGAATATGAGACAGTATTGTAGCACTGACAGAAGTAGAGGCTCAGTTTTCTGTTCCCCCAGAGTTCTGACAGTAGATGGTGCTACTAAATGCAAACTACACAACAAAAACCTCGTTTATCCTTGGAGCGTAGAACATAACGTTTATTAAACTGACACAACTGAAAATTACTTTTCAAGCATGAACAAAAACTCAACGAGTAAAAAACATTTAAAACAGCTATTTTCTGCTATGTGTCTGGCAGTTTACTGCTCATTTATTTTGCAGCTGACATGACCGTGGCAGTCTCAGCTGAGACTGTGGTGCCAAAACACTGGGCCTGTCCTTGCACCTCATCGTGGAGCGCTTTCTCTGAATGTTTAGAACTGAACTGTGCATACTGCTGATCTTCAGTATTCCTATTTTAATGTAAGAGAGCAAACTTTTATTTGGTGTGTTTTTAACAGCTTTTTAGCTTTAATATTATTCTTTGATATCTTATAAATCATACAGATTTTGCTTAACACATATGACATATCACTGTTATATAGAGATTTTAAAAATCCTTTCACATAATCCATCCTTGGCTGAGTGAATTCCCCACCTGAAGACATTCCTGTAATAGTTGAGGGCTCCTGTTAGAGCTCCCGGTTGTGAGAGTGCGTACAGGTAGGCTTCCAGATCCTCTGCGGTGAGCCATCGGCCTTTCCTGCCGATCCCTGTGCTGCGGCTGGTGAACAAAGCCTTCAGAGCCTGCAGCAGAGACACAGCAGCAAACACTGAGTGAGGTTTGCATGGGCGGTACGTTCTGATCTAGACAGCATTCACTGAAGGACGTCCATGTCGCTGTAATGCGAGTCAGAAAAGGTACTTCTGTGGTGAAATCAGCTCTGATGACCTTCAGTCACAGCTCTGGCTCTCTGACTCTCTGCTGGCTCGACGACACTGCATGCTGTGCACCAGCGCGAGCATATGGCAGCATTCTTTCATTTAATTAGCAAAACTCTGACATATTGATTATACTAGGTGATATAACACCAGTGTCTTAGAAATGCTTAAATAATTATAAAACAAGGAATTTAAATAGAAAGTAGTTTTTAGTTTTACAGTGACATTAAACTCACAATAAGCGGAGATTTGAGGTGGTTTGGATCAGTGTTTGTCATATTTTGGCTAACCTTTCACCTTTTCTCTATTTCCTGCATGTGTGGTGTGCAAATCAATGATGGTATACTGTAGAAATCCTCAGCCTGTGGTGAAAACTGCAGGGAAATCTGGGCAGTTACAAAAAGGAAAGACTTGGTTTGAGGTGTTTATCATTGTTTTAAACTAACAGCAATACACACACAGACACAGCAAGCTGTCCTCGTTTCAACACATCAGCATTTTCTCTGTGTCTTTGCTTTCACAACAACTGATTAACTGCGTATGAGGTGTTTAGTAGTCTGTAAATTGTAGCTACAAAAAATAACCCGAGGCACTGCTCTATGCGCTATGTGTTAATTAGCTGTTGATGAACCGAGTCAGGTTAGTCTTTATTTTCAGTCTACATGCTAACTAAGGTAAGCTAAGCTCCCAGCTGTTGCTTAATATTTAATGAACAGACATGAGAACAGTGGCAACCTCACATCAAACTCCAGGAATAATCAAGCACCGGAAATACTGAGAGAACAACTAGAATCTGATCACTGAAAGATAAAATACAAACTGTGTGTATTTGTAAATCTTCTAACACGAAGACAAGATAATATTAAGTACAATTACTTTTAAACAATGGGAAGAAGAAGATAACAAAATTGAGAAAATAAGAAATTAAATGATTAATTACTAACAATATTTTAAAAATCCGGATATTATTTTGTAATAATCTGTAATCCACACATTTCCTGCAGTTTGACCTGATGTAAACACCAAAAATAGACACTGCTCGTAATGTGCGAGGTACACTATTGCACATGCACGTCCACACACGACCTTGACATTGAAAGTCCACACACAACAGACCACCTTGAAATCATTGATGGAGAGCATGAGCTCTGGGAAGCGGGGCAGCTGGAAGAAAAAGTAATGACTGGATTTCAGCAGCTGGCTCGGGTGACGCAGGGCATAATCTGGAGGAGAGGAAAGGAGAAGAAAGGGGACATTTAGTTTCTCGACATAATTAAAGGGCAGGTTTCTTGTGGACATGATAACTCAGGTGCCTCTCTGTCTGCACCATTTAAACCAGCTGTTCCAGCTTCATATTAGCCTCCTCTAATTAGTGTCTCATCAACTTGCACTTAATGCAGAGGAGGATTTGCCAGATGGATGCAAACATGCAACTGAAGTAATAACACTTCCTAATTATCATTAATAATTACAGTAATAACCCAAGAGTCAAACCAGAGCTTCTCTAATTAGCGTGGAGAATACTGATTTTCCAGCACACCGTCCTGAAATCATACCTGTGAACACAGACGGATGCGGACAGTTGAGAACAATGAGTTTTGTCACCATCTCGGGGTAGTGAATCGCAAACAGCCACGCTATGGTCCCACCCCAGTCGTGGCCAACGAGGCAACATCTGTTGTAACCTTGGAAGAAATAAAACACGAATGAAGGAAGCTGGAAGTCCATTCTAACGTTAAACCTAAGCAACAATCTCTGTGGCTCAAAAGTGAAGCCAACATAGTGAGCAGCAGCAGGGAGGATTTAATGGCTTTGGTTGAAGCTGTATACCGACTGCTTTCTTACATACAGGATGTCAGTGGGGTACTTTGAACTCTTGTTGGGTTGAACTGGATGTGTCTGCAGCATTATTTTACTATGTTTAAGTCATAATATATTTAGTACCGGAGTGCGTTTTGAGCTACAGAACACTTGTTGGCAAATGCAATGGTCATTTTGTCAGATGTCTTCATTTAAATCCGAAAAATAAAAAAAATATATAAACCAAAAAAATCACCCAGCGAAATTACATCAGTGTAATTTCATAGCTGTCTGCTGTGCTTGTGCTATAGCTGCAAAATGGTAAATACGATTCATGCAACTGGCCCTTTGGTTCGTAAATGGTCCCTTACGGTTAAAAAAAAAAAAAGAGGATAAAAAGCCCCAAATTGACACAGTGGGTGATGCCACAGGGTCTAGCCACTTTGTTACACTGATACAGTCCATTGTGTAAAAAAAAAATTTTTTAAAAATGCCACTGCCTGAAAATCACTGTTGACTTTCTCAGAGGACATTTACACTCATCAAAGGATGGATTTCATGACATTCAGCCAAATGCTGACCAAAGTCAAGGCTTCAGTCTGATCACATTACTGTTGCAGTTGCTACAAACTGATCCCCTTACCTGAGGTCGCACCATTTACACCTACTAATATGAATCACCCCAGCAGGCCCACTGATGTTGCTGATGCTACAGAGGAAGAGTCTATAATCTTAGACGGGGAACTACATCTGGAAAATAACAGAGCACCACGGCTCTTTCAGCTGTCCGCCTTTTGGGCTGTTAGCAGTTTACTGAAAACGCTGAAATCTGCTACCGACATGGTAACTAGCATAACATGTGTTCTGTGAATGCAGGCAGCTGGGTGGCTCTCATTGGCTCTAAGAGTTGATCACAGATTAGAGAAGAGCAGTTATCAAACAATCAGTGCTTTCCTTCTTCCACTGAAATGACCATTAAGTGATTTGCTCAGCAATGTGCATGACTGAGTGCTTAGCTCCCAAAAACCTGTTAGGTAATTGACCGGGACAGCCAGAACAATGTAACGAGATGCAAAACATCGTGATAGAACACTTGTGGCTTTTTAAAAAGCTACAATATAAAAAAAAAAATCAATGGTTCAATTTAATTTGTGCAGTGCACAGAGCGTTACAGACTGATTGCAGTTCCTTCCAGCATTTCAAAGATGCACAACCTCTCAGCTTAATGTTTTGATGTTACAGGCCACAGCTTGACTGTTGTGGTCGAGTTTCACCTCTCATTGATTCGATTTATAGCTGCAACAGGCAGCTGCAGAAAGCTTTGTTTAATCCTTCCATTTTCCTGACTGCTTTTCCAATCCTTGATCATCCAGTCACTACCTGAAGGATAAAAGAAATTTTGAAACATAACACTAAACTGAAGAGCCAGATATTACCTATGAATGACTTTGAAGTAATGAACATGTAAATGTAACACATGATGTGATCACAAAGTTCACCAACTCCAGGTGTTAAAAAAGGAAAGTGATCTGAAAATGAAAGTAGGGCTGGTAAAGTTGTATCACTGCTGAGGAAATAGCTTTTCCTCAGCAGTGATAGGTTTTTTTTTTATTTTTATGGTTTGGGTTGCAAAATTTTATGATCACTCCTCATTTGTTTACCTCAGAAAAGTTTAAAAGGCAGAATTACGTCAGTGTTTAACAATGTTTACGCCTTCTTCTGTCACATTTAACTGATTCATCTTTGATTATTAGGTACTTGCTGAGTCCTGGAAATTTCAACAGTGCTACAAGGAAACTTAAACGGACAAGAACAAGAGCGTCAGATAACCAGAAAGGTTGTAGGCAGCAGTTTAGAGAGATTATTTGAAGCCCTATATTTTAAGTTCAAACTGCATTTGAAATGAAAATGCTGCTAACAGTTCCTCTGCCTTTCGTGTGTCTTCCATTTGTGTTTGGCTACCATGGAGGAGTGCGACCGACAGAGTTTCATGCCCACGTTTTGGTTCATTTTAACCGTGTGTCTGCGTTTCCAGATCTACAGAACTCCTACAGTAAAATATTGCTGTAATAAAACAGAAATTTTCTTTGATACTGAAAAGATTGAAGAAAGCACCTCAAAGACTATGCAGGAAAATCAAGACACGACCTTTTCGGCTTCCTTGTAATTGACACTGAAACAGCCGTGTTAACACATTTAGATGTGAGGCGACAGGTGTGAAGGAGAATGAAAGGGCTCATGTCCACTGAACACAATCTTCAGCGACATTTCAGGGCTGAGACAGATTACCTGATAGAGTGTGTAAGCCGTGCTGAAATGACAGGAAAAACACTGAGATACGTTGGCCAGTTAAAGAGCAAAAACTGTCATTCTGGCCAGATAATCATTAGCTGGTATGTGCACACCACCTCAGGCTAGCTCCCTGCCAGTGTTAGCACGCAGTCAGCAGGCTTTGGGCTCTGTATCTGCAGTGTCCCATGTTCACTTAGAATGAGTCACAGGAAGTTTGTCATGCCGTGCTGCAGGCCTGAAGGCTGTCCACGGCGTAACATTGATAAACAAGTTTATTTTTGACCCAAGTAGCTGTCAAAACACTCTCCGCTCCTCGGACTGATTCCGAGATTACAGGCACGCAGTTCTCCCGTGTTTCCTCACCTAAGTACTCCACAATATCTTTGACATCCGTGACCAGGTATTCGAAGCGGTAACTCTCAGTGGAGAGCGGCAGGTCGGACTCCCCGTAGCCCCTCATGTCGATGGCCACCACACGAAATTCACTCTTGAACTCACGCAGCTGGTAACGCCAGGAAAACCTGAGGCACACACACATTTGACAAGTATTATTGACAAGACGATGCAGGTTAATGCCTGTTTCTCATGGATATAGAGATTTTTCAATTTAAGTTTATTGACATTTATATTACATATAATACATAAGTAGGTAAAAACAAAATCACAGTTATGTAACAAATTATCAAAAGCTTTCAAAACGGATCTAAAATTAGACTTCAAACCTTCAAAGAAACCTTATAACGGGGACAGTGTTTAATGTCTTTAAAAGCGTAAAGATAATGTGTCATTTATACAGCTAAGGAACAAGAAAGTAATTTGTGCCTAAAACACTTTATGAACCCCTTCTACAGTCTTACTTTTGCTCAAACATTCATTCATTTTCTACTATGGTGGATTTAAAGCCCATTCTCCTCTTTTAGGGGTTCTTCCATTTCTCCTAATGTAGTTAGACAGCAACATCGCACTTCAAAACAAGGCAGTTGAGGTGCTTCGGGCACCTGACTAGCATGCCTCCTTAATTCCTAGAGATGTTTTAGGCATGTCCCACTGGGAGAAAACCCCAGGGCAGAGAGATTATATCTCTTGGCTGGCTTAAGACAGTGTCCCCCTGAAAGAGGTGGCCAAGAAGAGCGAGATCTGAGTATCTCTGATTAAACTGCTGTCTGACAGAGACCTGAATAAGTAGCAATAAAGGTATGGACATATGGATGATTTGCGTAATAAATTATTTTCTCTCTTCAGGGTAAATATGTGTGTTTTTCACAATTCTAGCAACTTCCCTTGTTTTCTGAACTCGCGTCTCTTCTCAGGATTAGCATGAGAAGCACAACGAAGTAAACACTCTATGTTTTCTATGGTGACGTACGGCATTTATCCATCATGCCTCTTGATAAATGACTTTTGCTTAGGACACACCTGTGCTTCCTCACTCCTAGCTCCTCCACAAGCTTTCTTTCTCCTTCAGGAGCAATTAAGGAACTGATAGCTGAAGGAATATAATTTCCAGGCCACAGAAGGTGAGAAGATGCAAGGAAGGATAAGTTAACAAAATGGAAAGCCTCTTGTTTGTCTTTTTATCTCCAGTCCCAGAGTCTATGACACAGACTCTTTCTGTTAAACATCTGGGGTCTCTAAGTCCAAACAGCACATTACGCAAGTGTGTTCACAGGCCTTTCCCCGCGATTACGATTCTTACAAACCAACTTTGCAAACTCTCTTTTAGAAACTAGCACTCAGCTTTCTTTCCAGCTGAGTGAAGGTCACCTCTGGATAATAGAAGCTGTTTTAGATTCTAATCCGCCCACTGATGTGGACTGGGATGACTTCCTAATTGAAGATCTTGTCAGCCCCCCTCCTCCTTGTCCTCTTCCTCCTCAGCCGAGTAACGGGGGGAAAAGCAAAATGCAGAGCCCTGCCTGTGATTCTGATGAGTCAGGATAAGATCCCGGCTCTGAACCCTTAGATCTTTGAATACAGAAGAGGGCTGAAGGAAAATAAGCCCCTTGCAGCCCTCCATCCCCCTCCTGAACACAAAGTCTCATCTTTCTTATTTCTGAAAGGGAATTAGCACATTTTAAAAAGCACTCTTTCCAAGCACCTCAGTACAGTTTCATCGTTCCTCTGAAGGATATGTCAAGTGAAGCAGAAAGAGCTCCCCTCTACCGTTAATTAATCCCTGTCCTGTCCGCAGCTTAGATAGCATGCTAGAGATATGGACGGGCTTACAGTTCTTGACAAGCTCTTTGGCCCTGATCCAGACGCAACACTCAACATCATTTTTCATTTCATATCAGGAGGAAGAGAGCTTGAATGCTTTGGACCCCTTTCCCCCGATGGCAAATCATGTCTGTGAATGAGGACTCCTCTCTGCTGGCTTGGATTTGTTTTTGCAGGCCCACAGCCAGATCGCAGAGATTTAACACTGCTGCTGAGCAAGGGAGGAATCCTCATAATGGAAATTTTAGAGAGATGACCAATGCAGCAAATACCAAATACAACTGCACAACACAACATCTTACAGTCTGGTTTAGAGAAGCTTTTACTGTTACTCTGACCCTGATTTGCCTCTGACCTACCAGAACTCAGGGAAGCCGTGCAGAAACAACATGAGGGGCTTTCCTCTCTCACCAGCAGCAACATAGTGGAACCTGAGGCCAGACTCCTGCACAGAAACAAGACACACAAAGACACATTTGCACATGAACACTTCAGCCGTCACTTTTATCCAAAGCCATTTAGTGAACACAACGGAACAAGCCAGCGCTCCTAAGTGACTGTTACTGAGGGGAGCTGCAGGGAAAACTACTACGGGGAAACAAGACAGGAATAGCTCGTTTTCTTTTGAGCCATTAAATAAGAATCAGTGTATCACAAGCTTGTAAAATCATGTTTACTGGACCTGAAACACTCTTGTGAATTTGTTTCTGCAGAATACTAAGTGCTCTAACAAACTTCAAGACTCCTTCAGGAAATGTTTGTAGACATTTAAATGTACATGTGTAATTTTAACACAAAAGAAAATTATGACAACACCTGCCCACATTTCTTACATCCACATTTAATCTTCCTAAATAATCTAAAGTGCTATAATATGCAAATGTTTCATTTTGAAAGTTTAAAGACAAGACAAGCAGTGTCCCCAATATGTCAAACTAAAGGCTCATGAAAGATAAATAAAATTATGCAGAAGACACCTACAATATTTCCATCTGATGGAAAAAGTGAGAGTAGAGAAGAAGAACAAGTTAATGTAAACACTTGTGTTTAAATAGTTGGAAGTTCATTAGATTTAACAGGGTTTGATTTTTTTAAATCTTTTTAAGAAACATATCAAAGCTGTGCCTCAGAAATGTGGGGATTTTTTATTTTTTTTGCTTTTCTTTCTCATATATCACTGTTTGGGGTTCTGAGAAAGAACAACAAATACTTTAAGTGCGCATTGTAGGCTTGAGATTATTGAAGCATCTCTACACAAGGCAGTCAGGTGAATCAAAAACAGGAAAATACGGCTTAGACCTTTGCAATAAACTGGTGACCTGCTCTGGGCGTAACCTTCCTCTCACCCTACAACAGCTGAAATAGATTTCAGCATTAAACAGAAGCAAAGAGGAAAGCTGCGCAATAGCGGGCTGACACAAAAAGTCCCCTACTTTACTCTAAAGTCCTTAACCCACCTGAAGCTTCAGGTTCCTGCACTACACTTGTGTAAGCTACATGCAGGACTGCTTCCTTAGTTGTGATATCACCAAACTCCTGCCTCTACAGACATGTTGCTAAGATGGATTTAAGTTGGGCATATTCTAGAGTCAAAGTCAGCTGATAAAGTTGAATTGATTGTTCTTGATAAAGTTCAATAGCTCAAGTGAGATAATAAGAAGCCAAAGGTGTTTCTGTTTTTAGGCAGTGGGGGCAGATTTAGTTCCTATTTAGCAAAACGAAGCATTGTAACAAGAAACTTCAGGGTCACTTTATTGTGCTTGCTCTGCTTGGTTTAGAGGCTTCGCGGCTACACTTAGGATCAAATTGCAGGTGATGCGAAATAACATCCGCAGTAATCATTATATTAAGAAAACCGAGTATCAGACAGGTACTTGTATATTGAATGATTTTGTTCTAATACATATAGTTTTATAATTCTGTTGATGAATTTTATGTCACATGTTGAAATGAAATGGGTGTTAGCGCACTTCAAAATGCTACTGCTTGGACTAGAGTCTATTATAAAACAAATCAAATACAAAGAAAGCAATATTATTGGGCTATTTAAAGAGAAAGACAATCCCCCACAATCCCCACCTTGAGGTGTTATTAGGTGTCAGATAGAAAAGCTTCTCTGTTTTTATTTAGTGGGGATTAGGTGCTTTGGAGGATCTGAGGTTCTTTCTCTGAATATATCAGAAAACCACAGTCTCTGCAGATTTAGCAAATATTAGGATAGATTTCTGAGTGATGTGCTTTTTGGATGGTCAGCAGGATTTGTGCTGATCTTTCCAATGTGTTTGAGTATGTGTACAAGTTTTCTTTGTGTGAGCAGGATAGTTATAAATATTATTTTTTCTGTTGACACTGTCAGTGAGCTGGACAGACAGAGCAGAAATGCAGGTTTTCCCTTCTTCATATTGAATTTTACTTACTATTTTTAGCCTCTCATTGCGACATGGTGGGACAGTGGTTAGCACTGTCACATCACAGTAAATCCTCCGGACAGCAGAGGGTTTCTGTGTAGAGTTTGCATATTTTCCCCATGCCTGCAAGCTCCCTCTGGATACTCTAACTTCTTCCCACGGTCCAAAGTCATGAATTTTAGGTTAAGTGGTGATTCTAATTGGCTATTGGTGTGAATGTGAGTGTGAAAGGTTGTCTGTCTCTCTGTATCAGCCCTGTGACGGACTAGTGACACGTCCCGGGTGTACCCTACCTCCTGCCCTATGACAGCTGGGATAGGCGCCGGCGTAACCCTGAATTGGATAAGTGGAAACAATGGATGGAGTGGATGAATGGTATTATGGATGGATATTTAGCTGTTCATCCCAATTCATTTTAATATTTGATCAAATTTTATTTGCAATTTTATGGTTCTGTAAAGTAATCTGCTTCCATGGACATATACTTGCAGTACTTTTTTCTTTCTTGTATGGTTACACGTCAGCAGATTTATTCTGTTCACTTTAATTATTTCCCCTGCACCGTGTTGTTTTCAACCAAACCCTTCATGCACTGTGCTCACTGCAGATCAGATTCATTTGCTCATGGAAAACTTTGGTTTATGACTAAGAAGCACATGCTTTAACAGGCACATATGAGTGTTCTTGCGCTAAAACAGTGTACATGTATTCTAGTACTTGTTTAAGGTATTTGTCATTCTCTGCTACTTTTGTGGAACATTTATTTTTAAACACATTGCTATTCTCCAACAGATCATGAAGTAGATCAGAATTCCTTCTTATATTAATACGTTACTAATGACAATCCCATAATATAAGAATGACAGGTACACGCTGCTGTACTTGTCATGCTTTAAGTACATCTTGTGTTGGTAGTCATTCCGAAGTCTAGGATGTGAATAATTCTTCCACCCCTCACATCGGGACATGCTTTGATATTTTAATTACATAATCCTGAACACACACTGTAGGTTGGTAGTTAGAGGCTGGCAGCACGCTGCATGCAGAGACGTGAGGCGGAGGAGCTGTTCTTTCAGCACCACCTGAGCTCCGCGCCAGCAAGCCTTGACTCCACTAAAAACATTACAAATAAATAAATAGAAGCGCTTCGCAAAAACAAACAGACGCTTCGAGATTGTGCTAAAACATCGGGCCCCGTTTGGATTTTCACGACGCGACACGGCGGAAAGGTGTTGAGGCGGGGTTTTTTGCTTTTTTTACACGTGAACACCCTGGCGTCCGTACACACACATACACACACAAAGGCTGTTACCCTTACAGACACCTTTCATGTCCAAGTGCGTGCGCGTCTCTTACCTTGATCCTAACATAACAGTGGGTTCCCAAGGACGTGTCATTCAGACAAGCCGGGGGAGTTTCACGAATCACCCATTGGAAGGTTGTTGTCGGCCTTAAAACGATGTTCCACCAAAGTTTCAGCAGGGCTACGATGGCGCAAAGAGCACAATAACCGTATATCAATGACCAATACCCCAAAACTCTGATTTTCAGCGCAAGACTGATTAAAAATATCAGCAAGTTGTGGAGCACTCTCGCCATCTTTACATTGCCGCAGGAAATCAGCCCGGATCACGTTACCTATTGATTGATTTCTGTTAACTGGTCGTTTCTGTTTAAACACCGCTCTGACAATGCCGTCGTTTCTTTACCAGCGCATACGCACGACTGTCTGAAGGGAGGATCCCAACAAGCAGCTGAATGGGACGGTGGCAAGAGCATCACGTCAGATTTCACGCGTGCGTGTGACAGCCGTGGCTGTTTGGCAGGAGACCGTGTTGTTGACTATACAAGGCAAGTCCGAAATCGAGCAATAAGCGTCTCGATGCGGAGCTTTACGTTGATTTACATTGAACAGCTAAGAGGCGCTGTTAGGCAGCAAAACCTCCGGAGGAAAAAAAATCACTGCAAAGCACCACGGCTTCACGCTGTTATGGCAACAAAGCTGCGATAAAAAAGAAAAAAAAAAAGGTCTGCGTGACTTCAGCTCATCATCAGTGAAATAATCCCCGTTATTTTAAATTATCTCACCAAGCGCTTCATGAACAATAAGTGGCGGTTTCCCGGTTTAATTAGCAGGTAGGCTGTGACTGCGCATTGATATGTTAATGAGATGCGGTGTCACAGGTGTGTGGCTGTCAAGTCTACTAAATCACACACGGACACGAGCAGGTCAATTATTCCGTTAGAAAACCGAAGCGGGGACCGGATAACACACATCAGAGGCCAGTTAACCGACTTTGGATTAGCTTAACCCCTCACGTGGCTGGATATGTGGAATCGATAAAGACCTCTGTACGCTCACGCGAATATATGGAGGCCCAACCATGGCAAAATGAAGAAATCCTTTCCCCAGCTATTCACAAGGGCTCGCTACAGCGGACAGCTCCACCAGAGGAGGAGCCAGACATTTGAAACACCCGGGGCTTAGCCCTAAAGGGTAGTATGCATGTGGGATTTTTTTTTTTTTTTTTTTTTTTTGAGGGGGGGGGGGGTGTAGAAATGACTGAAAGATTAATAGGCTCTGTTTTGAGTTTTGTTCAAAAAAGAATGACTTCATATAGGGAAATATATATATCACACATGCAGGACACCTTAAACTAGTTTTTTAATTAAGCAGCAAGACAGAACGAAGTCGGGGCTGTATCAAGACACAGGGACTAAACCCCAATTCAACCAGACGCAGAACTGATCCAGAATTAAAACAGGACTACAACAGTTCAAAAGCAGGACTACTGAGGACTTAACCAAGACATAACCACAATCAGAACTAGATGATAGTAGCACTAAAAATCATCATAGACCTGCACTACACTTATTTATTTAATTCTACCAAAGTCCAATATTTAGATTGAGAAAAGTTTATATAATTATTTAGCCTTGTTGTGCAAACAAGCCTGCAGAACTTAATAAATATAGAATTTGAAAAATAGCAAACCTAAAAAGAAACACTAGGTACGAGATACATGAGTACCTATGATACGGTGATACTTTTAGTAAGCAACCATTTGACTAACATGTGTGTCTCACCTGCTCTTGTTCATCTCTGTTCTGTCCTCATTCTCCATCTCAATCTCTGCTCCTCTCTCTCTCTCTTTGTGCTGACAATCATCAAATATACAGTTGAAACCAGATATTTACAAACTCTTCAGATCAAAACACAAACACTTTTTTAATTGTAACATCAAATCAGACTAAATGTTTATTTTTTTAGATTGATAAATATAAAAAACATATTTGTTAACTTTAAGAGTAAAGAGAGAAACTGTCTGTGTTTTTTAACTGTAAATGGCACCAAATTGTATTCAAACTGAGCCACACTTATGGAGCTCCACAATTCTTTTCCTGGTGTTTTGGTTGACATCTCTTGATGTTCCCATGTCACAGAAACAGGCTCTGTGTTTTGTCTTATATGCATCCACAGCTGTGCCACCAGTTTACTCACATGGACTCTACTAACCAATCAGAAGCTTCTTCAGCTCAGAATGGAATCGTCTGGAGTTTTCTTATTAATTAACAATAAACTTAGTGTATATGTACTCCTAAATTTAATGAAAGTGATAAAAAATAGAAGCTCTGTCTCTCTTTATTCTGACATTTAACTGATTCAAAAGATATTTCAATATTTATCTAAAACAAAAGTTTACTCTAAATTGATGTTGTACAGTAAAAATGTTTTATGTTTTCTCCCTAAAGTGTATGTAAATATCTGGTTACAAATGTGAATATCCTGCTGTGTACTGAAATCCCTCTTGTTTTGCATAGAAATATACTGAACAACATACAAAGCATAATATATAAAATAACATTTACCTGAGTTTTTCTTTGAAAGAAGCCTCTCATGTCCATTCTTATATTTCAGTACATAACTGAAACCGAATTAGTCGGGGAGGGTAAGAACTGAAAATATGAAATAAACACACGTAAGCTAAGACTCTCTAAAAAATAGCATTTGTTCGGCTTTTCATTTCGCCATTTGTTGATTCACTTGAAGAGCAAGTAAAATAATATTGGTCAAGTGATCAGTTTCATATCAATCTTTCGTGATGCACCGTCATATTTACATTATTTGTACGGTACGAATGATTTGCTTTGGTACCTGGTCAAACTTAAGCTCTCCTTAGTATGGCTGGCTCCGTCTCTCCAACAGCGCACTCACGGGCAGCAGCTCCCCCCGCCCCCTCACTCAGTCGCTTAGTGCCTGAGCTTGGATCATACCAATATCAGGGGGGGATTCACGCACAGTCGTAAATTCCCACAGTGTGCACTATGTGCTTCGAATATTGTGTGTACTTTTTGTTTTATACAGTTGTCAGCCAGGCATCTAACTATGAAAAAATTACACTCCAAAATACCCCGGGCTTCTGACAAAACAACCCGGGCTTAAGCCCCGTAAGCCACCCCCACGCTCCGCCCCTGCCCCGAACAAAGCTTGTGTGATCATCAGTGTTTCCCTCTGCCTTTAAACTCAGCTTTAGTTATTTAGCCAACAGGAGGTTTGTTACTATATATCTAGTCTCCCACATTTTGATTGGTCTACTAACTCTTAAACATTTTGTTAGTTTGGATGCTTCATTGTAAATCCGACCCAGAGACGCTGTGAGAAAAACACATTTTAACAGAACACATTCTTTAAAAAGCAAGGATGGCACCAGCATTTCATAAACAGTTTTGTTCCTGTTTTAAATCTACCCTACATGATGTTTCTTTTTTAAATCCAAGACTTTAATCAAGCTCTGCACAGAAAAAAAATACATAATGCAATAGTAAACCTATACTGAATAGATATGTTCATATATGCCTGAAGCACAAATACTGATTTCTACCCCTTTTTAGTCATTTATTTATTTTTTACATTTACCCCTCTATTTTACTTAGATTAGATTAGATTAGATTAGATTAGATAGAACTTTATTAATCCCTCGGGTGGGTTCCTCTGGGAAATTCGATTTCCAAAAAAGCACAGCACCGACAGAAGTTACAGAGTTATACACACACACATATATATAAATACAGAGACAATATAAATAAAATATACGAAGGGGATAAATATAATAAATAGGAATAAAAATAAAAATACAAGTGAATTGCACATTTCAAGTATTGAGTCTATTGCACCGTTGACTATTTACAAAAGTATTGCACAAAAGGTATTGCACAGTGAGGTGAAGAGGCACTACAGCTTAGTTGTTCCCCCCTCCTTTGTCCTCCTGTTTCCCCTCCCTCTCCCCTCCAGAGAGGAGTTAAACAGTCTGATGGCGTGTGGGACAAAGGAGTTTTTAAGTCTGTTAGTTCTTGTCTTTGGGAGAAGCAACCTGTCACTGAACAGACTCTTCTGGTTGTTAATGGCCGTGTGCAGAGGATGCCTGGCATTGTCCATAATGTCCATCAGTTTCTTTAATGTCCTTTTCTCTGCCACTGTCACCAGAGTGTCCAGCTTCATGCCGACCACAGAGCTAGCCCTCCTGATCAGTTTCTCCAGCCTGGATGAGTCCTTCTTTGCTGTGCTGCTCCCCCAGCACACCACAGCATAGAAAAGTACTCCAGCAACCACTGACTGGTAAAACATCCTCAGGAGCTTCCTGCAGATGTTAAAAGACCTCAGCCTCCTGAGGAAGTACAGTCGGCTTTGGGCTTTTTTATACAGGTGCTCTGTGTTGCATGACCAGTCCAGTTTATTGTCCACCCACAGCCCGAGGTACTTGTACTTGTTGACCACCTCCACCTCCTCCCCCTCTATCTGAACCGGCAGTGGACCTGCTCTAGACCTCCCGAAGTCCACAACCAGTTCCTTAGTCTTTGAGGTGTTGAGTTGCAGGTGGTTTGTGTGACTCCATGCGACAAAGTTCCTCACCAGACTTCTGTACTCCTCTTCCTGATCATCCCAGATACACCCCATGATGGCTGTGTCGTCTGCAAACTTCTGAATGTGGCATAATTCAGAGTTGTAGCCGAAGTCAGAGGTGTACAGGGTGAAGAGAAGAGGGGACAGCACAGTTCCCTGTGGTGCTCCTGTGCTGCTGACCACTGTGTCAGACGTGATGTCCTTCAGCCTGACGTACTGTGGTCTGTCGGTGAGGTAGTCGGAGATCCAAGCCACCAGGCAGGGGTCCACCTCCATCCTGTTCAGTTTTTCTTGAAGCATACAGGGCCGGATGGTATTAAAGGCACTGGAAAAGTCAAGAAACAGTATCCTGACCGTGCCTTTTCCCCCATCCAGGTGTGAGTGGGCTCTGTGTAGGAGGTACAGGATGGCATCCTCCACTCCGACACCCGCCTTGTATGCAAACTGTAGTGGGTCCTGGGCATGTTGTACCTGTGGTCGGAGGAGGTTGAGGAAGAGCCGCTCTAGAGTCTTCATAAGATGTGACGTCAGTGCCACCGGTCGGAAGTCATTCAGCTCATTGGGCCGGTTCTTTTTGGGGACCGGGACGATGCAGGATGTCTTCCATAGGGCGGGCACTCTCCCCAGTCGCAGACTGAGGTTGAAGACTCGTTGTAGCGGCTCCCCAAGTTCAGCAGCACACGCCTTTAGCATCCTAGGACACACCTTGTCTGGGCCTGCTGCCTTTCTGGGGCGAAGCTTCCTCAGTTGTCTCCTGACCTGATCCACTGTGACACTGGGAGATGTTTGGGCAGAGGGGAGGGGGGGAGATGTCTTGCTGCTGAGAGAGGGATTGGAGGAGGGGGGTGTCATGGTGTCAGGAAGGGGGGGAAGCGAGGGAGGTAGGAGAGTGGGGATTGGACTCTGTAGTGAAGGTGAGGGTGGGGGGGTTGTGGGCTGGTCAAACCTGTTGAAGAAGTTGTTAAGTTCGTTTGCCTTCTCCACAGTCCCCCCCACTGTGCTTTTCTTGGTGTTGTGGCCTGTGATGGTTTTCACACCATTCCAGACCTCCCTCATATTGTTCCTCTCCAACTTCTGCTCCACCTTCCTCCTGTAGGTGTCCTTTGCTTCCCTCAGGCAGCGTTTCACCTCCCGCTGTGCTGCCTTCATCTCCTCCTTCACTTTGCTCCTGAAAGCCTTCTTCTTCATGTTGAGGACAGCTTTGACTTCCTGTGTTACCCACGGTTTGTTATTAGGATAACTTATGGGAATACTACAACATATTTACAGCTACATCACATTTATATTGTAGAAATTTACTAAAACATTCAGACATTTAGATTCTAATTTTAATGCATTTAAGAGAATAACCTCATCTATAATTAAATCCAATTGATTTATCAAAAACTCATCACTAATTAATGGATTATCAATATTCATGACTGCACTATTACCAATGCAGTTATGAATAGTAACTCCAAAGAACATGTGGTTGATTTTAACAAAGAATGGAAACAGTTCTTAGATATGTTTCTGTATTCATGAAAACATTAACAAGTATATATTCTGTGCTTGGCTAAATATCAAGCACAATATAAAAGTTCAAGTTTAATAATTTCGTGTGTAGCTTTATCCGTGACAGCATAAATAATGTGAACTTGACACACACACACACAC
Source organism: Rhamphochromis sp. 'chilingali' (assembly GCF_963969265.1). Classification (NCBI taxonomy): domain Eukaryota; kingdom Metazoa; phylum Chordata; class Actinopteri; order Cichliformes; family Cichlidae; genus Rhamphochromis; species Rhamphochromis sp. 'chilingali'. The sequence continues at coordinate 32,097,907 of NC_137931.1, forward strand.
ACACACACGTCAAGCTCCTTCATATTTCATCAAGTTAATAAATAATTAGTGTAGAAGATTGTGTGTGGAGATTAAATTGTTTAAATAATATACCTTTAGCTAATTTGCCCTGCCAGCAGTTGGGTTTTATTTTGCACTCTGACATGACATGCAGCACAGCAACCATAACTAAATGAAAGAAAACTTACCAGTGGTTGTGGTGCATGCTGGTAACCATATGATTAGCTCTTGTATGGATTTATGGGGGATCATCTGCATTATGAGTAAACTGCATCTGTGCAGTAACCTGATATTTTGATAAAGTGATCCAGACTGTTTAGTGAAAAAGGTTTATTGAGTAAGAAAAAACTGCATGAATAACAAAGTGCCTTGCATGTACAGCTAACACAATATTTGGCATTTCAAGTACTCAAGGAACTGAGAAGTCAATTGCACAAAGAAAACTTTGGTACTATAATATTTTTTCCTGGCTCAGTTTAAAAAAATAAAAAAAATAAAAAAATCCAAGAATATTTAAGAAAGAAGAAAAAAGTCAGTGTGTAAACATGCTACAGTGTTCTGTTTACATTTCAAGTATATTTAAGTCAGTATTAACAAAACCACGGTAAACACTTACAGGACATTAACACATAATACCAGAACAACCGCTGCATGTTTAAGTAGACAATGCAACAAGGTGGCATTGAAACTGCAGTACATGGGATATGAACTAGCTTACTGTGCATATCTTACCTCTGAACAGTAGAGAAAAACATAACTCTTTTATGAAGGCACTTTAACCCTAGTCAGGCGAAAATCCAGAGGGCACTAGTGCAGGCATTTATCAAATGCTAAGTAAGGACTAAATCCATTTGCACTTAAAGCCCCTTTAAGATGTGCACGACTTTACATTCACCTGATGGCGCCTCAACATTTTGTCAAGTTGTGCCAAAGAGCACCTGGTCAGGTTTCCGTAATGCTTACAACATCAATCTCGCCAGGTCTTTCCCACATCTTTGGGATGCAATAACATGTACATAATAGCATTTGTATCTCAACAGTTTAGTTTCAAAAGTGCATTAAGATTAAAATGTTTCTCTTTTAATCCTCTCAGCAGCACTATAAAACAAACAGAAGGACATACCGTGCAGAGAAAACTAAAAAATTTTTTTCCAACTACTCCACTAAATAAAGACGAGCATATTAAAATATGCTTGTTGCAAAAGTGGAAACATTGTGTGTATACTGTGGTTTCCTCCATCGCTGACATGTCCGATCAAACTCTCTGCGTGAACATTAACAAAATTAACTCTTAACAGTATGATGAAATGATGTTTGAAAAGGGCTCAAATTACTACCACCCCCACAAATGAAGCATTTATTTTATTAGGTTTAATGACATGTACAGGGCATCAAAGGGAAAAAAAACTATCAAGACATCAAACACGTTTCAGATAAATCTCCGCCCAGTTTAAAGGTCAAGCTCAAATCTAGTCATGACATCCCGTTGCAATGTTAGGTCGATACCAGTCATCTATATAAAAGAGAAAAACAAACAGCAATACAGTTTAACATGATATTTTTTACCAAAATCAAATGAAATGATACAAATGGATCACTGAAACAGATACAGAAGGTACTCACTGCTTCTCGCTTGCGACGTTCCTGCGCTCTTTTGCGGGCCCGCTCTCTTTCTTTATCTAAAGACGACTGTGTGATTAGAGGTTGCCTTTTTTTAGACCTTTGCTGTTCAACATGTTTGGGAGCATCCAAGGGACCTTCTGTGCAAATACTTCCAGGCAAACCCGAAACTTCCTTAACAGGCTGTGGGTTTTGTTCTGATTTACATGGGACTTGTAGACTAGAAGGAGAATACCCAAGTTACTGACTTTGCTCTCTTTAAATCAATTATTATGTTTTCAGAGAAAAATATATATATCTTGGCTTATAGCAACTAATACAGGCACTCAGTAGTTTTGGCATCTTTAAAACTTTGGCCAAAAGGCAACAACTGTATGCCTGACAACTTAATTAAATCTACCTATTAATTTAAATTCACATCGAATGCTTTAACTATTAACTGTGTGAACACCTGGTCTTTTCAGGAGCCTCGATCTTTTTGCTTTCATCCAACAATTTCTTTTTCAGTAGTTTTTCACGAAACATCTGGAAGGTCCCTTTTGAGGAATTGTTTGGAGGTAGCATCACCCTCTCTCTCGGTCTTCCCAATCTCACCCAAGGCTCGGTGTTTTTCACCACAATATCCTAAGCAAGGAAAATCACAATGTTTAGATACATTCACTTCAAACATTGGTGTGCATTTGTTGGCATCAACCAGCTAGGTTTTGGCCACTAGAGGGAAAAAACACAAAAAAAAGTTAAGTTGTAATAATTTAATGCCTTCTGGTGGTGGAAACACCACATTTGAAAGTATTTGCACCACTTTCTAATGAATAATGCACATAAAAAGCAGCACATCCTTGAACATTGATATAATTTCCAGCTATATCAGCACATAAAAGTAAGATAAATGATCATGACAGTTTTCTGGAGTATTAAACCAACCTTTTTGGGAATTTGGGGTTTTTCACCCTCAGCAGATTTACTCGCAGCATCAGTGTTAGGCACATTAATCAACTGCTTGTCAGGAAGATCTGCAGTGTATCTGAAATCTGCAATAATAAAGTTAACATTTCCTAACATTATGAAGAAAACGGTAGTTTTTAAAGATGGTGATGTAATAATAAGTGATTTAAAGCGACTTACTGGGTGTTATTTCGTCTTTGGATTGCAGAGGGCTGTCTCCAAGAGGGGACAGCACTGGACCCTGCAGGAAAAGCAAAATTTTGTTTAAAAACCATAGCTTTCAACTATGACACATGGAATGGGTGGGTGCAGTTTTTTCCACGTGGCTAACTCATGCACTCAAATTATGAAGGCTCCAAATTGCTGAGAAAAAAACCCCCAAATAAACAAAACATATCCCTACATAATGCAATAGTAAACTGCTGCTGGGAAAGATGGCAGATTCTGCTAGACTACACGTTCTTAATAAAGGTCTCTTCATTATCATTTCAGGCACGTTATTTTTTTAAATCAGCTGCTGGTACTGACGTTGGCCTGTTCATAGTAGTTGCAGCACATGCCTACACATATTTCCTAACATATGATAAAACATGTATCTAATATCTACCCCAAAAGCTGTTACAAAGCAGATTTTGTAAAAGTTGCCTTTGTGTGCAGAAATGTGCCTTTTTTGACGTACCTCAAATCTTGCAGCAGCCCAGTCCAGTAGCTCTACGGGAGATCCCATGGGGGATAAAAGTGCAGACAAATCTGGACAAACAGTAAATTACAGGAATTCATTCTCAACTCATTACAATGACACAAGAAGCAGATTTCTGCACATTTATTTAAACACATGTGCTACTATTGAGTAAAACCAACTAAAGGCAAGCATGAGTATTATATTCCAAACCAGGAGCGGGGGGAGGGTAAGGAGGCGCTAGTTCTTTGTCTGGCCTACCAGGTAAATGGGTGGTGGTAAAATCAGATAACTGTTACTGTACTTTTCATGGTGGGAAAACTGTTAGTCCTGAGAAATAAAGAATCTTGTGGAAAGATCTTTTCAAGAGGCTGGTAAATCTTTTTTTACTTTTGGACAAATGTTGCATTTGTAAAGACAAAAACATTACCTGGAGGCGATAAAGTGAAGTCATCAAAGGTTAGCGCTGCATCGTGCTGTGCTGGATGTCCTTCCCTGTTTGCTTTCTTTACAGACTGCCCATTAGCAAGAAGCTGACTGGTCTTGACGGATGCTTTCGTCAAATCTGCTCCTCCCAACATCTGTTTACCAGCAGCATGTCTCACCTTTGACACAAGAAATTACAGTCTTACTTATCAATGTAACCCGCCAGCTTACATTGATCTATTGAATAAAGAAAAAAGAGAATCTTTTTACCTTTTTGTTAACCTTTTGGCAATGGTCTTTAGATTTCCGCTTCCTCTTTTTCAGCACTGAAAAACATTGACAATAATAACTCATTTTGTGCCATAAATTGGAAAAACAAGACACCGTGAAATTTATAACAATTTGCTTTTCACACAACCTTCAAGAAAAGCTAAATAGTTCCAAGTGTTAATTAATTATTCATTTTTTCACCTGGACTTTTAAGTAGGTGGTTGCCCAAATAGGGTTAATGAAGTTTCGCTAGCTGGTATTTAATGATGTGCTACGTGATCGCTAGCGACACAGCTACGTTAGCATAACATAAACACAGTGAAGCTGGAGGATGAATGCTAACTTTTTCCCACTCCATAAAAGTTAACGTGAGGGTTCCCGATGGTTAGGGACAAATGCAGTCGCATGGCAGGATGCTGTAAATGGACCAAACTTCAGTCAGGAGAACAAATGAGATAATCCATCTGCAATACGAGGTTAGTCATTAATATACTGCTGCATGGGCTGGGCTGTAGTTACATCGTAAGGTTTTAAAAACTGAGCTTTGAAATGAATAGCGGTAATAAAAAGCGAGAGAGGCTGACAGTGATCACTGACTGTTTTTAGGGGCTTTTTGAGATTAAAAGAACAAGATACAAAGCATTAAAACGGGTTAAACAGCCTTATTAAACGCAGGGTAGTTTGGGCCCAGAAGCAGGATTCATCATGTCATCATTTAAAGACCGGATACCTGAAAAAAAAAGTAGCTGGTAAGCATATGATTAGATTTTTTACTTCTTTAATTTAGGCTACAGCCTCTTAAAGTTTCCTGTTCAAACATCATGAAAAAAGAGCTATTTGAGATATCTTGGCAGCATAAAATAAGAATAGTTTGTTACATAAGCTCTCATTTATTTTTTCCTTAAAAAAAAAAAAAAAGAGAGAAAAAAAAGCAATAAGACCCTGTCATCAGAGAGAGCACACATGCCTGACTGCACCAATCGCCCATCAGAGATGCCGTTTTTCAGCCTCGCATAAATTTACTTTATGAGTTATGCTTTTTCTGTTTAATGGCACCACTATTATGCAACACACTATTATGCCTACTAAAACAATGAAAAAAAATACCCCCCAAAAGACCGAGACTTTACTGCAGCTGTCATTGGTACAAACATGCAGGACTCATCCATGTCAGCAGATTACAAAAAGGTGTGTATGAAATGTAAAGAAAAAAGAAAAAAGAAAAGAGACCTTTATAATTGAATAAATAAATAAAACAAATTAATGAAAAAAGGCACCCATGTAAGAAAGAAGGGGAAAAAGAGATGGAGAAGCTGAAGACAGCACCAGACCTGATTCAGTGTCCCTGGCATCACAGGCGGTAGAAAGACTACTCGAACTGCTGCTGTCGGATGAGCTGCTGCTGTCGGATGAGCTGCTGCTGTCGGATGAGCTGCTGCTGTCGGATGAGCTGCTGCTGCTGCTGCTCCCACTTGAGGAGCAGCTGAGACCAGGAGAGGCCACGACTTGAGCTGTTAACACAAGACTGACATTTTTACACTGTCTCACACGTGGAAGTACCATTGCAACAAATCTGTTTCTTACCTGATGACCTCTTTTTACCAGTTAAGTGCTGGTCTTTGCCGACAGTCTGAGACGTTCCGCCATACTTTAGTTTTGCAGTCTGGATTGCTCCTGTGGGCTTGGGTCTTTTTTCTGAGAAGCACGACATACAGGTCATCAACAACAGAATTGAAAAATTATGTTTCTATTTAACATAACATTGTTTTTATTGTTTAATTATTTTGCTGTAAATACTATAATTTTATCAGTTTGTGTTGATAAGTAGAAAAATATCAGTATAATTCCCATTATTTTCCAGACTGGACAGACTTTTTTTTTTTTTTTTTTTTTTTTTTAATCTACTCTTCAGCCATTTTTTGAAAAATTCATGCTAGATACATTTGTGGAGCAGAATTTTGGTTTGTAACTACTGAGAATATTCATATAGTGCAGCAGTCTCCAACCCCCGGGCCACGGACCGGAGTCGTTTGGTACCGGGTCGTGAGGCTCGGGTGTGAAATGTATGTTTTTCGGGGTTTTTATTGTTTTTTAGCGTTATTTTGTTATCGTTTTTATCGTTAACTCGGTCTTCCTGGGTCTTTTCACTTGTGTTATGAATAAATCTTATTTTCTTCTGTACCGGTGCTAGTTTTATTTTGTTGTATTTATCCACGACACCTTAAAAGCCGGAGTTTATTTATGCTACATGATTCCATACATTTTGCCTCATATTTTTGATGTCTTCAGCGTGTATTTAAAAGGCAGAAAGTAGTAAAAATAAACAAAAGCCATTAAATGAGTTGTTGCGTTGTGTCCAAACCTTTGACTTGTACTGTATGTATAAAGACAAGCATATACTAAACCTAATATTTATTTTATCATTACTGGACAGATTTTGACTGCTTGACCTGATAAGCAAGCACTGTCACTGTAAAGACACTTCAAGTTTAGCAGACTAACTTGTATTTTCTGATTAAGTCACGCTGTACTTACTTGTTACATTCTTGATGGATTTAGTCAGACACTCTGCGACGAACCTCTGCAGAGCTCGCAGTGTGGAAGACTTGAGCATGTCAAAGTCAACTTCAATCTCCTCCAGAGTGGAATCTCGCAGACAAGACTCCCTGGTGTGGATGATTTTCACCAACTTGCCCAGTTTGTCACCAGGCAGCTTGTTGATGTCCAGTTTTAACTGTTTCTTCTCCTGGTAAGTAATTGGTGCCAATGGGGCTGAACCCTCATCTTTTATGGATTCACGGAGATTAGGAGGTCTGGTTTCTTTCCTATACATACATATGAAATATTTATGTTTCGTTTATATAGTAGCATACACAGCCCAACAGTTTATGTTAGGTAAAAAATACAAAAATATTGATTGATTAAGTGGGGTTCACTTACAAGGAAGAGCTCCTGCTGGGTGCGATACTTTGAACAACAGATTTGTATTTAAAGGATTTGTTCTTTAGTTGAGCTATATCCTTTTCCCTTGATCTCTTTTCCTTCTTCAGCTTTTCTCTCTTCCTTGATTTCATCATGGGATCCTGGACAAACTTCTTCAGCTGCTCACTGACAGCCTTCAACTGAAAAGCGAGCCATTTAAGTTAACTATAGAGCACTGAAGTAATTTATTTCTCAAAGCTTGCTTGTTACTGTGTGCGCAATACTGACCTGATCCTCCAGATTGGCAAGCAGAATGGCTCTCCCTTCTGATGAAAATTCTTCCTCAGATGATGAGCTTTTGCTGTCAGAACTTTCTGAAGTTGACAGACTTCCATTTCGGTTTCCTTTTCCCTTTTCTTGCTGATGTGATGTCTGACAGGACTCTGCTTCATGGGGAAGCTTCAGATACCGGGCCTCAAAAACTTCCTGTTAAAACAAAATATTTTTGCAGTATTGTTAGCAATTACACCAACTGTAATTCGTCAACTGACATAGGTTAGTCTATACAACTGTTACAGGGGCATGTCAAAGCAAGTTGTATTTGAAGGCCTTTTGTTTTGTTTTTTGGGGGGATGATTAGTGGCAAAAATGCTCCATCATGCACAAAGAAATTGTAAACCACCCCTATTGTACAAAAAGTGCTCATAATCACAGGATAGTTAGACAAGCAAAGACACTTTCCTCCTAAAAGTCCACACTAGTTTTTTTTTTTTTTTTAACATTTTGCAGCTGCAACTAAGTGAAAAACTATTTATCTGGGGGTGTTTTTAGAGTTCAATTTAAACTGGTTCAAAAGGTGTATGTGTGGAACAAGTTACTGCTAAGACGCACTCTAACATATAATAAGCATGCTGTTGTTGTGCTTCTGTTTAGTGTCTTGTACATGTGGCTCATGATGATACAACACTGTAAACGGTTTCAAATCATATAACACTTGTTAACTGCAATGTTCTCAGAAGTCAGCAAACAGCAGATAAATCACTTAAGTGGGAATCTGCTCAGGAGGAGGAGGAGATTTCAAGTTTAGCACCTACAACACATTTGCTTTTTAGGCCCAGAGCCCCATCCCCGGAGGAAGCAACCAGCAGCAATTTGGCAACCAGGGATAACAGGAAGCCGATGCCATTTTGCAAGCTGAGGTGTGCGGGTACAACTTTAAGGCATGTAATTAAAAGACATATCAACTAGTGACCAACAATAAGCAACCAACCAATGTCGGACAAGTGAATTTCATTCGATGTGAATGCGGCTTTAAGGACATGCAAAATGCATGTGAAGGTAAACATAAAACATAACTTACATTTAAATATTGTCCTACTGATTTAAGAAATCAATAAATTGATAAACTGTACCTGAAGTTTTCTTGCCATGTGTACCACCTCATTTGAAGGTGGATTGTATTTGTAACAGTTGGAGAACATCAAGCGAACATCGGCAGCAAACACTTTTGCATTTCCATACTCTCGTTGATCCATCTTTTTCTGAGGAAGTAACATTTTTGTTGAGAAAACTGATCTACCATATACTGAAAATCACATTACATGCTTCAGTTAATCAGCTCAGACATTTTACCTTGATAGTACTCAGGTCCATGGGATGCTTGATGATATCATGGTAGTCATGCAAACCCAAAGCAACCGCATCGACTGGCACATAAAAGGGCCATGCATATGCAGAGTGCCTCTTTGAGAGCAGCTCCTTCAGGATGTCATTGCAGCATCTGAGCTGCTCAGACAGTCTGACCTTCTTGGCCTCAATGAGAGGCAATTCTTTCTTAGGACGCTTGATGTGCTTTCCACTGCCTCTGTGGGAGATCAGCATACAAGGTGCTGAATGTTCAGCAGGGGAGACTTCACTGCTGGTGATCACTGAGGTGGTGGTGGGGTCTGCTTTCCGCTTGAGACCTTTTTTGCTCTAGATATTAAAAAAAGGAAAAAAGCAGTGGGACACAAATAACAAAAGTGACATTTAAAAGTTTGTTTTAAGGCACAAAAACAATCAGTAATAAATATGATTAATAGCTTCTGACATCATTCGTTAATGATGATCATCTATATGCGATGATGCACTTACTATACTAAATGCATGCACTGTTTGAGGTCTTTGGTTAGACAATCGCATAAGGAACCGTTACTAGTACAGCTAAGTTTATGTAAAACGTTTATCTCACATTTTACTTAAATAGAACACTGCATGATTTTATGTATATTCTGAAAGTTGCTCGCAAACCATTTCAGTGCTTAGTGTTGAGTCAGTTTGTGCAGAGAGCTGGATGGGTAGGCTCGACTGAGGGACATCTGGAGGAATGACTGTCACAGTCTGCTGAAGAACAACCTCTGACATGAGGGATCGGTGCTTTAATGCATCTGCATCACAGGTGATAAAGTTAAACATGAACAAAATTTTATATGGTGAACAAAATCAGTGCAATTTTAATATCTTCCTGTGGTAACATCGTAATATCATTTTTGAAGTTTCTCTTTCTCATTTAAAATTTTACAAAAATTATAAGACAGGACAAAATGACCCTGCATTACTAGTTAGGAGCATGCAACATACCTGCATTAGAGTGTTTCCCTTTTTGTAGGTCCTTTGTAGTGACTTCTACCACAAACTCTTTCTGAGGCATTTTAGAAAGTTTCTGCAGAAAAAGCTTTTCGAGGGTTTTTGCCATAAAGACAATATCATCCCCAGGCTGTGGAAAGACAAATGATGCATTAAATAGGAAAAAAAGGCAAATGTGCTTTTGTGACAGTTTAAACTGCTGAGATGCATTCCAATACTGTTAAGCACCAAAAGTTACACAAAACAAAAGTGTGACTTTGTTATTTTTTTGTCCAGCTTTTTTTCATTGTAGGACTACTTCTGATTTTTGTACATCTTGCTTCTGTGAAGGAATATGAAATGTGCTTTGTGGTTATATTTTGGTATCATACAGCAACATAACTATTATCATCTTACCTGGTTGTACGCATAGCAGTTGGTGAACATAATATTGAAGTCTTCTATGCAGTCAACTGCTTGCCAGTAGTAACTATTCTTTAGCCGCTTCTTAATGGTGCCAAGATCCATTGGATTTGTAATAATTGTATAATAATCCTGAAGACAAAGACATGAACATGAAAACATGCCTTTCTGAAGTGTGGCTCATGAAGACAGTTTTAGGTTCAAACATTAAATACACATGACTGCATTCTTACTGCAGTGCTACAACTACAATTTTACTACTTACTGGGAGACACAGTGCCACTGCATCCACTGGCTGATAAAAAGGCCATGAGTATTGATGCCTCCATAAAGCTTGGAGCGCCACCTTCTCCAGATACTGTAGCTGATTGGTTACACGTCCAGGCCTCTTGGAATTTATGACCTCTGGTGGAGGGGGATTTCCACTCACAGGGGGGCCGACGTTCCCTTCAGACATTGCGATATCCAAATTGCATGCAGGGGTAAAGCCACCTGGAAATTGCTTTGCAGAAACTCGATGCTCGTACCACGTTTTCCTACATGTCAAGTGAAAAAAGGAAAGCATCTGCTGATTAAACCAACAATAATATAACAAAATTACTTTACTACAAGAATGTCGCAAACTAGTCTCTCGACCCCCTAAATTCTTAAAAATTTATATTGAGCATTAATACTCCCCGTGACTGCTATAGCATTCATATTCTTGATATAAAATTGAAGACATGCCAAATACATAAAGGTAAAATTAAGTATTGAACATGTCACCAGTTTTCTAAGTAAATATATTTCGAAAGATGCCATTTTCATGAAATTCCCCCAAGATGTCAGTAACAATCCATCCATTTCACACGTGCAAAGAAGTCAAACCATAAATATCCATAAATTATGTGTAATAATGAGAAATGACACAGGGAAAAGTATTGAACACATGAAGAAAGAGAGGTGCAAACGGGTATGGACGTCATGACCCAAGCTGAAATCTATCAGTAATTAGAAAGCAAGCCTGCCTCTTTATCAGCTAATATTAATTTGCAGTCCCAACTGAAGGCCTATAAAAAGAGGTTTCATTACCAAAGTATCACACAGCCAAATAATATATATATAAAAAAAAAAAGAAGTAGTAGTAGTAGTCATTACACAAGAAACATCCCTTGATATGTAAAACTATTGATCGCACTTAAGACCTTTGCAACCTTGTTTTTGCAAAACATACTGATGGCATCGTTTACAAAAGAATTTCTAAATGAATGAAGGTTCTAGTAAGCAACGTTGTGGCCATAATCTGGAAGTGGAAAGAACACCATTTAAACATGAACCAGCCACAACCAGGTGTTCTTGGCAAGATTTTAGACAGAGCAGTGAAAAGAACTACCAGCTGTCCAAGAGCCAAGGACCACTTGTGAAAAGACCTGGAATCAGCAGGTACAATGGTTCTGAAGAAAACAGTAAGTAATGAAACGAACTGCCATGGCCTGTATGTGCATTTACCATGGAAGACTCTATTGTATGTTGAAGCACTTTTAAATTTTGCTGAACAATATTTATACAAGCTTGTGAAATACTGGGGAAATATAGTGTGGTCAGATGAGACCAAAATTGAACTCTTTGGATGCCACAATACACGCCATGTTTGGAGGTCAAAGGGCACTTTCTATTAGCCCAAAACACCAATAGTGAAATCTGGAGGTGGGGATATCATGGTGTGGGTCTGTTGGATGGAAAAAATTACCAAGACATTTTTAATTAAAATCTGTTTCCATCTACCAGGATGATGAAACTGAAACAAGGGTGGACATTTCAGCAAGACAGTGATACCAAATGCAGAGCCAAGGAAACTCAATTGGTTTAAGGAAAGAAAATTAAGCTGCTTGGACGGCCAAGCCAATCACTCGACCTGAATCCAAATCTATGGAAAGAACTAAAGGTCAGAGTTCAAAGCAGGGGCCCAGGGAAACCTGCAGGATTTAACGACTGTGTGGAAGAACAGCCCCTCCCTTTTTTTGTAAAAAGTATCAAACAAATTAAGTTTTCAAAAAAATTTCATTAAGTGCGTTCAATACTTTTCCCTGCGTCATTTCTCATTTTTACACATAATTTATGGACATTCATGGTTGGATTTCTTTGCATGTATGGACTGGATGTGTTGCAAATTTCTGGTGAGAATTTCATGTCAATAGCACCTTTAGATATATCTTTATTTAGAAATTTGATGAAGTGTTTGATACTTAATTTACCCACTGTATGAAAAAAAAAGATAAAGCTGCAAAGGATGAATCTTTTTTCTCTTAAAAAAACCTTAATATCAATAAATGAGTCTAACAACTATAGTCTCTTCAGCAGAAAATGAGTATGTACAAACACTTCTTAGATTTATAGCAGAATCAAAACAGAAAAGAAATATTTGTTGTTGTTTTTTTTTAAATATTTCTTTAAGAATGGAAGCTTAGGAGAGGCTCATTTGTGCTAGACACATGTAATACTGCCATCTACAGCATCTCTCCAAAACTGCTCCAGTGCACATTTTACTTCAGATGAAGCAACAGTATGTTTGCATCCTTTAAGTACACTATGTGGGTCTGATACGTTGGGGTATTGTTACCCATCCTTTTCAATCATACATTAATGAGCATTCTAAATAGTTAAACATACACTGGATTACTGGAAATGGTCTTATTAATCACTTAGTTGCGGTTTCCTTTTAGTGCTGGCTGCCAGCAGTTATTCAGGGCCTGTTCAAGTTATTCAGTGTGACACTGAATTCAACATTAAAAAGAGGATAATGGCTTCTACAAACATATGTACCATAACTGAATTTGTCCCCTCAATGTGCTTGGGAAAGTAATTTGTAAATGTGGTGACTAAAGATCTGTGTAATGATGATGATGTACAGATTCACAGTTGTAAACTGTGTGCTGAAGGAAATATGTTGGATTGCAAATTATACATGTATAGGTGACAGGATTCTGGATTTTGCTCATGTTTGCAAGCTAAGTATTTCTCTGCTGACCTCCTTTGTAGATAATAATGATGATTTGAACCAAACACCCAACATTCCATCAGCATTTCTGATGAGGCAGTAGATGGATCAACAGAAGATCCAGATGCATCTCTGAGAAATAATTTAATTGCATGATTTTCAGATACCGTTTATTTGCAGTAGATTAAAATTTTTTAAGGCATTCACGCCTTTTGTTCTTTACTGGTTTTATTTTCTCTGACACACCAGATGCCAAGTTATCAGCCAACAGATCACTGGGAATTACCTAGTTTGATTCCTGGTCAACCTGTGTTACTTTTTTTTCATAGATTAAAGTGAAGAAATTTGAACAGGGCATCTTTTTGCAGCAGGCTGAGGGTAAAGATACAATTCATCACTTAAGGTGCCTTTTTTATGCTTAAATGATTCATAGGTCGATGTTATAACAAAAAAAATCCCCTAAAAATGGTCAGGTACAAGAATTGTACTGAAATTGAGTTAAACGACAGCCAATGTCCATAGAAATACTTTGAAAGGCCTTCGGAAAGCCTGGAGAGCTATTGCTGAATACAAAGAAAGTCTGTGTGTATGGAGTAAAAGATCGACAAATTAGGGGCAACTCACGACTCATGCACAGCACTAGGCATCAGTATCGTAAATTTAAATTAAATATTTAATAACTATGTATTATTTCTCTACCGATTAAAGTGCTTCACGTCACCTGCTTTTAAGCAACGAGCAGCCAAGATCTTGGAGAGATGCACAGGAGTGCGTCTCTCGCCCTCTCTGTCAAACCAATAAATGGCAGGCACATTTAAAAAACCAGCTTCAGTCACGCCCACCGGTTAGTCCGCCCGCCTGCTAACCTTACCAACAGTCGGTGTACTATACCAAATAAAATAACCACAGTTGCCGCGTACTAACGGAGCAATTTAAGTAGTAGCATTTTGTATTTTATGCACTAACAACCTTGATGATGTGCTAATGCTCCCGGATGAGTTTGGTCGTCAGCGCTAGAAAGTTAAACGCTTTGTATTTTTCATCTCTGCACATTTTAGCAGTTGAATCTTGCACAAAAAAAAAACAACCTTAACAGCTAGTCTGTAAATTATTTTCTTCTTTTCAACGCAAGTCGCTTTAGGCAAGCATTTAACGCGGCTAAGCGCGCTAATAACCGAAGTGTTTAGAAGCGGTCACGTTTCATTAGTCTTCCTATCAGTTTGATGACTTTTATATAAGTCCAACATATTGGGAAATAAAAATTCACCAACCACCATAATACAAGTTTGCTCTGGTTATCATCACTACTACCTTAGTCGTCGTCTTTGTCGTACTAACAAACATTACCTTACGAGATTTCGCGGAATCCTGCGTTCAACTCTTCGGTAGTGGACGTTTCTAAGGCAACCACTTCAAATTTATACACCTCTGCTCAAGACTCCAGACTTGATTGGCCTATATTCTACCTACCTACCCGTGTTTTTCTTTGAAATAGTTTTTAAAAAATGACATTAAAATCACCGTCACACAGCCTCCTGCAAAGTGTTTAGCTAACTGTTTTTCTCTTTAAACCATGAGTTACAGATTTATGTTGAGCGTTCCCAACAAAATGGTAACTCGATAACATCCCAGTACATTATCGGTTGCTTCCGCTGAGCAACTCCTGCAAATAATAATGCCACTCGCCTGGTTTGTGAGCCTGCGAAAGCAGGCTGCGGACTTGTGGTAACTGTGGGGGGAAACGTGTCTGTGGCTCACCGGGAACACAAAACCGGGATCTGGGCGGAGCGATGAGTTTACGGGCTGACTCAGAAACGGGAAATTTGCCTTCATTAAACAGAACTAAGCTACAAAACAATTCTCAGCAGCGAACATCCCTTGCGTTACGTCTACTTGATTTATTAAGCGATTTTGTCTATCGTCTTCGTGTTTTTTTTTAAAAAGTATATTTATAAGGAAACAACTTGAATTACGCGCCTTTACTCAAAGTTTTCATTTAATTTTTTTTGTACTTTTGAAAATGCAACGAGACATTATAATTTCTAATCAATAGTAAACAGTTTTAAGGGCTTTTCTTAGTTGTGAAAGGAAAGTGGAAAATATTAGAGGGTGAATATTAGAGGTGAATGTGACTTTTACAAGGATCACCTGAAGCAGACATAATTTTACTTCCTGCGAAATAGAAACAGGCCTTGAATTTAAGTTGAAGTTGAGTTAACATTTAAAAATAACAAAATTGGTGTTATTAAGTACGAACAATTAAAATAAAACAAGCCTTCAATGAGTTTGAGTGTGTCTATGCAGTGACAATAAAATTGCCAGGACTGGGTCAAATTTCTTCATTGTGTAATGCCATTTAATACAAATTTGTCCAGAATTCACCAAACACCCCCCCTTTAAATATTTCCAATCTTGTGTTTAAAATGAGTTTGTGCCAAATGAAATGCTGGAATCTAATTACCCCTATTAAAAGGTGGAGGCTGTAGGCTACTATACCACAACAAGTGGATTGCTGCTTCTTTGGTGGAATTTCTTCTTCCTGCTGCTGCTCTTTTTAATGAAAGGAGAACTTTGCTCTTATAATTCAAGTGGTGCATGTTTTAAATTTTCAATTATTTCATTAATTAATTTAGTGGCAATATTCTTTCTAATTATTCCTTTCCTTATTATTGAACCTGAATGGTCAACTCAGTGCTTTTAGGTATGTAGACATGGTGAAGATGACCTGCTGAAGTTCAAACTGAGCATCAGAATGGGGAAGAAAGGTGATTTAAGTGACTTTAAACATGCATGATTGTCGGTATCAGACAGGCTGGTTTTGAGTATTTCAGAATCTTTTGATCTACTTTGATTTTCGCTCTAGGATTTACAGAGAATGGTCCAGAAATGTCAAGTGAGCAGCAGTTTTCTGGTTGAAAATACCTTATTAATGTCTGTGGTCAGAGAAGAATGGCCAGACTGCTTTATGCCTATATAAAACAGAGGAGCTACATTAGCAAAGTTCAAACTGGGTGCCACTCCTGTCATCTAAGAAAAAGAAATTACGGCTCCTGTTTATACAGGCTCCACAAAAACTGGACAGAAGATTGTAGATCAGCATTGTTTTGCTTTGTTTTATTACATTTTGTAGTTTTTTACTGCCTTTGGCATTGTAAACCTACCACCACTTTTTAAGTTCTTCCATGTTAAGTACATTAAGTTTGCTTCTAATGAAATCTGATATATAGAAAAAATTGCCACTGTGATTAGAAAATTGTGAAAAATTTACCTGGTCTAATGAGTTCCAATTAGTAGTGGAATATTCGGATGGTAGAGAGCATGGATCCATCCAGCCTTGTATCCATGGTTTAGGCTCGTGAAGGTAGCATAATGATATAGGGAATATATTACATCTTGGACTCCTTTGTACCACGTGGTCATCATTTAAACTCCATGGTCACCATGTTGCTGATGCTGATGCTCGTGCTATCCCTTTTATGACTTCAGTATAGCCTTCTCATGGCTGTTTCCAGCAGACTAATGCACCATGTCACAAAACTCAGTTAATCTCAAAATGGTTTCTTGAACATGATGAGTTCACTATTCTGAGATGGCCTCCTCAGTCACCATATCTCAATCCAATGGAGCACCTCTGGGATGTGGTTGAGCAGGAGATTTGCATCATGGATCTGTAGCTGCAAATCTGCCGCAACTACACAATGCTATGATGTTAGTATGGACCAAAAACTCTGAGGAATGATTCAGTTACCTTTATCATCTTGTTAAATCGGTACCATGACGAATGAGTGTAGTCCTGAAGTCAAAAGTGGGAACAACCTGGCACTACCAAAGTGTACCTAATGAAGTGGCCGGTGAGTGTATTTGTGCATGCATTTTTATATGTATATTACCTGTTTTCTTTCTAAGGTAATTTGTAAAATATTGTATTTTTAAGTCTTTTAGCCTGTCAGTAAAAAGGAGTATAAAACTAATTCGACATTAGTCACTTGCACCTTTTTTCCACAAGATGGAGCCATGGCCAAAAATGTGTGGTGAAATTATACAGCTTCGAGTGCAAAAGGAGGCGGCATGTTGCTTTCCTTTATGTCCCACATACCCACAAATTATTTAACTGGAATATTCACGTTTCTGTTTAAATGTCATTATGAAATTATTGGCTGTCATTTAAACATCTGGAAGTAAACTCAGAACATAAACATCAGTTTGTTTTTTGGAGGTTTTAGTTTTTTTTTAAAGGCTCACTTGTATATCTTTGTAAGTAAAAGAGATTTTTGACTGCAGTCTAAAGTGAAAACACGTGTTTACATGTATATTGTAATTTATATAGCATCAAACTAAATTTAAATGCAAGAAGTAGACCTTTTAGGAACTGAGGCAGAAAGGGGTGTTAAACAGTCTTCAGTATACCAATAAAAGACCAAATGCAAGGAAGTTCAGAAAGTGAAAGGTATAGGCAGGCAGAATGAGTTTTGAATCTGAGCGTAAATACTGACACAGTGTGAGTTCCCCTGACAATTACCGGAAGCTTGTTGAGAAGGGAGGAGGTCATAAAGGAAAAGGTTCTGCCCTGCCCATGTTTCAAAAGTGAGGAGAAACAACGGGTATTTGTTTTTGAATGAACAAACATAAACTCAAAAGAAGTGAGGGAACAGACACTGTTTACACATTTAACTGCTTCTAATCAGAAGTCAAATAGCTTTAATGCTACTTTATGTTACTTGAAAAGTACTTGTCATATTATTTTCAGGAAAGGCTGATTTACCACATTCCAAACCTTTAGTGATCCTAGGTGACACATTGTTCTGTATTAGCTAAGCAAATGTTAAATAATCAGGATTAACTCTAATTCAAACAACAACACATCAAGACAGACATGATGGTTAATATAACTTACATTAATATCAAAATGACTAGAATATTTCCATTTTATAAAATTGAGTATTTATGCATTAAATACAATTTGATGGCATTATTACTTTGCTTAAAACTTTTAATTTATTTACTTTTTAAAATTCCCACCTAAGATGATCCTAAATCCAGTAGCAACTCCAAAGCTATAAGGCAATAAATAATATTTGGCTCTATTCAGATGACAATAAACGTCTTTTCCCTGTAATTCCAGTGGGATTCTAACCCAAACTTCATACACAGCGTAAATAAAAGCCTGACAACAATCAGCCAGGAAATGATGATCTTATTAAAAGTGTTCTAATTCTAAATCAATTGAAAACTATAGAGTTGAAATATAACCATGCTACATTAATTTTATTCTCAGTAGTTGGGCTGAGAATGTCTCGTGTTTGGTAACCCTTGAAAAATGTTGTCGGGTTGCCTTTTAATAACCGATATGGCCTGTTCCTGGAGCAGGGTTTAGTAAAGGATGGCACTTTTCTTACCTCTGCTTGTGCTGCACGTATTACTATTTTTAATGGTCTAACTCCTTCACTGAAGAGCAGAAAAACATGCTGAGCAAATCCCTACCTTGCTCTATACCATCCATAAGAGGGCAACAGAATCCATATTTTTATTATGCTACACTTTATGTTGTGTAAATAAAATGCAATTTCTTATTTTTCACCCTATTTTTCAGTCCAAAATGGGAATAAGAAATACTTATTCCCATTTTGAAACTTTGAACTAAATCTACTAAATCTCCTGTTGTGCATCACATTTAAATTGAGTGACAGAAATCACCACAAAACTCTGTTTTTCTAAAGAAAATTGCAAATTACAAGGAACTCTCTAATGCAACTCTGGTAAAATGAAAGTCTTTTAATAACAGATATGAGATGATCTCTAAGAGGTCAACAATTTTTTTTCCCAGGTGACCTTTAAACTATATGTGAGATTGACAGAATGTATTTCTTATGTCTTTTTTGTTTACCTTTATTTAAATAGTTAAAAAAATAACCTGGAAAAATTTGAATATAATTAAAATCTTTGAATAAACAACAGACTAAATGAAAGTCTAAACTTTTGAGCACATTGAGGGACTTCAGAATCTCATATGTAAGTTTACTGGCCATGCCCGAAGGGAGAGGTGCTGCCAATCTGTCTGGTTGCTTAATAGCTACGTTAAATTAACATTACAAGAAGACTTTTACTATGCTTTCACAGCTGACTACTTTGGAGAAAAAAAATACATGTGCAGATTTGTGTGTTCACCTGCTGCATTATTGTCTTCATATGTTGTTACCAGATGGAATATCCATTCATCTAACTTAAGATGTCTGGAGTGGTCTAGCAGCATTTGGTTTGGTTTTAAAATGAATTAAAAGCAATAGGCCACATTTAAATAGAAATCAGATGTGTTTCTGCAATGATTTAGGAGAAAACCCCCAGTTTTACCATAAAACTAGTGCTCTACAGTAAGCCCTCTCATCTTTCCTGCTACTGATAGGTATTTGAAATCAAAGTGAGAACATGTGAGATGCTGTCCTGGTCAGTAGTCAAAGACACCGTGCTGTACCAAGAGCCAGCTGGAATGAGGCTTTAACGTTGGCTTTGCCTTTTTTTTGTGGCCTTTGTGTGACTGAGAAAATGTGGGCCAGAAAATCCCTTTTCACTCTTTCCATCTGATAACACACTGCAATCCAAGTCAACAGCAGTCCAATAACAACCCTGCCCTGCTCAAACGTTTGGAGTGTCCAAAAACATTGCTGAACCGAGGACAAAGCAAGGGGGACTATCGCTGTGATAATAACTTATTCTTTTCATTCAAAAAAATATTGTTTCAACCCAATTCAAGATAAAATATTATCAGAGAAAAAAGGCTTGTCTTGCATAAAGTACATCTGATTTTGGTCTTTTTGCAATACTTACAGAAGCAAATATTTGACCCTCTTTAGAACAGTGGCTATACCTGTACAATGGAGGCGTCTAATTGTTGTTATATTTCTGAGATGACTGCTGACAATATTGACTACTGAGATGCAGTGTGTTTGAAAGTGGGGGTGTGTTGTCAGGTGAAAGTACACTTCATAAAACCTTCATTGCTGTTCCGTTAACAAAGGAAAAGCACAATACTCTGAAATACTGATATCATATGTGTTGTAGTTCTACTTCACTACTAACAGTGTTTTGAGACACTTATTTTTTGTGTTTATCCACCTTGTAAAGGACACTGAAAAGGTTGCGCTTTAAACTTGACCACTTTATATTCTGCATATATTTATTACTGTCTTCATTCTGGCTTTGAACACATTAATCTGCTTTTGTTGTCTTTTGAAAGATTACCTTTGCCATAAAAAGGAAATGATCCTTCCAGTATAAAAAGAAAATCATTGTCTGTGTCCTTGAAACATCATGTAAAGAAGCCGAACAAAAGAGTTTATTATGGGTAGTCCATTACTTAACATATCTGTATATGTAATTTATATTTACTTGTAAGAATACATTAACCACACACAGCAGTGATAGAAAATAACAATACAGCAAAAATGAACATGTTCAAGCCCAGATTGTCTAAAACTGTAATTTTTCTTTTGCGTGTAATGCAATTCAGCCAAGATCACTTATTATTTCATGCGGTGACACTTGGTGGCACTCAAAGTAGAGCAATATTAGTGAAAAGCATGGTTGGTCTTGACAGGTAGAGCAATCAACTGGGTCAATAAAGAGTCAAGAACGGGAGTTACATTAATGGAAAGTGAAGAAGCTTCAGATTGCTCATATCTTTGATGCACCGTTACACTTTCTATTCCCCTTCATCTCAGCTGTATTCACAACCCTAACACAGTGTAAATAAACAAAGTGGAACACTTTAACGGAGACATGCATATGTATGAGATGTAAAATAATTTGATCCCTTTGAGCGTTTCCTTGTCAACTCTCAAAAGCAGCACATCAGTGTGTTTTTGTGTGTTTTCCACAACAAAAGTTTCCTTCCCTCTTGTCACAGGTGCCATCTCATTAGTGGTGAATCACTAAGCTGACATTTATGTTGTACCAAGTCACACAGCATCTCCTTTTTGCTGGGAGTCTGATATCACAGCAGAGCAATTCGGTGTTTGTTTAGCAGCATACGAGAGATTTCACACGCAGGAATCGCTCCGCACACAGTTTAGTGCTTGTGATGGGGGTTGCAGGGTGCTGAAATAAAAAGGATGTGACAAAAAAAATTCTTGTGAGAGCTGTAAAAGAAAAAAAAACAAAAAACTTCCTAATATTAGAAACCGCTTCAAAACATTTAAACATACAAATGACCGAGATGATAAATATGAAACTAATACATAGGAATACTATCTTTATTTCTAATGAAATGATCACAATGACAGGCAAAAATTAAAAATGTTAAATAAAAAAAAAAAATATATATATATATATATATGTGTGTGTGTGTATGTGTATGTGTATATATATATGTATATATGTGTGTATATATATGTTTGCTCTACTTCACATGGAAAACAATATTTCACAGAGTGGAGAAGGGTTTTTTTGTGTTTTCTTTTTGTCATTTTGCTTTACAAAAAGAATTTAAAGTATGTAGGCCCAAAGGCATCACATCAGTCACACTGTAACCTCTAAACTGTCTTTGTTTGAGGGCCTCTGGTGGTCTTTGATCACTATCTGGTGACACCAGATCTCCCATTCACCATAAAAAACATTCACTCCGGTCAAATGGCACATTTAAAGTAAAACCTCAGGACTTGATCTCTTGACCTTGACCTCTGCACTGATGGGATTTGATGGCTCTGTTATGCTTTTGGGGCCTGTTTTGGTGAAATGGGTTCCTTGGTCCCCCTAGTGTGAAGGATCCTTGTAAATAAACACAGAATTTGACTCCCTGTGATGAAACACATGTAGGAGGATAACTGCCTCCGCCCTTAGGCCATGAGCGGTCACTGAATGATTTCATCAGCATGAAAGTTATGTGCCATACCTACCCTGCCATCCGTCCTGCGTCAGCTGGCCTAAAAGCTGTTCTGGGAAAATTTGATAGCCTGATACTTTCCCAAAACACTTCCCAAAACTGGATTTTCTTTCATTTGTCACTATCTTTAGGCAAAGACAACAGACAAATTACTCCATCAGTGAACATCTAATGTCTTTCCTGTAGTAGTAATTTTTGCTAAGTAGTCATCATCATGTGACAATGAACTAATTCAAAAAGGTAGACAACTTTATGTTTTTTTGGGGTGAGAGACTTCATGATATGTTTAGTGACTGCATCTTTAACCCAGTGGGCATTTCAGACACTGTGCAGTGCAACCCGTCACTGCTGCTCTCAATCTGCTGACGGTAATTTCCTATCCATTACACTTTCAGAGTGTTTAAATAAATAATAAACCCAAACTGAGTGCATATGGTCTTTTTCACAGCAGACATAGTAGGAAATAGTAGGAAAAGCATAGACGTTCTTCAACATTAATGATGGCGCTAATGTATTCAAATGCGTAATGGTCCTGAACATAAAGCAGCTAGAATAGAATTCAGCTGTCATAACAGCATTTTTTATATACTAGCTCCTTTGATTTGGCTTAAAGTACAATCAGGTTGGATGGTTTGTGAATTCCTCACATCGCATTGCAGCGATACTGTGACTTTTCTGTTTGTATGCTTTTTGGATAGTACACATGCAAAAAGCATACACATCAGACACAGATTGGATAATTTAGACATTATTTGAACTGTACAACTATTCCGACAACTTCTGGATTTCCTGCAGCAGTGGTCTTTTCACAAAAATATTATTGTTCTTTAGCAAGTCACTGGAATACCAAGTGCCACTTGGGCTTGCAAGCTGCATCTGCTTGCAATCCCAAGTGTCTGCCATGTTTGTCTCAGTTAAATAAATATTGCCAAAGTTTGACCTCAGTTTAGTTAAAGCATATAGATGATGATGGTTGATTTAACAGTCATAACATGTCTGATTGTTCTATTACTATATCATATGTTATAAATCATGGTATTTTGTAAAATTGTAATTGCACAATATCCTATACATGGAGATTTTTAATAAACTGGACATTAGATGCCAAAGGATTACACAGAAATACCCTACCGCCAAACACCTTGCAACACAATTATTTTCATGACTCAAAACAAAGTCCTCTTGCTGCAGCAAAAGGTGCACATCAAATAGAAGTCTTGGTTAACCAGATATTTGTATTACCTGTCATAATAGGCCTCCATGTGGATAAGGATCACTCTGTTGGCCTGTGTGGTGAGATTAACCTGAAGCAAGCCTATACAGCCTATACAGTTACAGTCTTTATGTTTCATATGGGACTGAAGGGTCCTTTTGAGATATTAAAGTTACGCACTCTCACATTCGGACTTAGATATGTGCGATCACTTAAGGACCTTGTGATCCTCCTGCAGGAGCTCCTGAGCAGACCGTGCACCCTGCTTTGGGAAGCTCTGCCGCAGCAGCTCAGCCTCCTCCCTCCAGGCCCCGCCCCCAGATGAAGCCCTCAGTAAAAAGGCAGACAAGATAGTAGTAAACTGATAGAAACTTTGAGCGAGTGCGGTTGTTTGAACACAAACTGATAAAATATCCCGTCGACATTGTTCTCTGTGATTTTTTTTATCTACTACATCAAAAATAACTGCGTGAATGTGCAGCCGAAATAACGACTTTGATATCCGCATCCAGCGCTGCGACCTCAACTTCAACCAAGTTTACTTGGGCATTTTCTGAAGATTGCATGGTATGTCCGCTTGTTTTCAAGACCTAATTCTTTGACTAGATAACGCTTAGCTTTTGTCCAGAAGATAAGGTTTATGTAAAGAATGTCAGGCAGCACTGTGGGTGCGAATCCCTTGAAAATGCTGTTTACAGTTACAGTGTACTTAGCCGCTCAAAACTCCAGCAGAACATCTGTCATGATTCCGCTGACATGCTCTCCTGCTTTCTCCCGCTGTTGTTGATTGTTAGCTACGGGCTAACAGCACAGAGCTCTTGCTTAAATTCTCTTTGTTGCTGGTTTGGTTGTGTTTCATAAGAAAGCTGCTTTAAAGAAAAGCACAGGTAAACATTGAGTGAAGTATTCCCTTCAGAGTGACAACAGCACGATACTGTGTGCGCGCGCGCACGGGTGTGCTTTCTCTTCTCACCCGCGCGCTTCTGTGGGCACAAACGTGACTGACAGTGCAAGAAGTTTAGAGAAAAACTTAAGAGTGTCAACTCGTGTCTTTACACTGGATTAAAATGGACAGGACTACTGTGGCAGTCACGGTGTACTTGTATGTTATGGTTGCTCATGCTTAGGATATTTTCTCTATTCTTTTAGCTTGCTTTAGCTTCACACATCCAGATGGTGAGTTCAGGGATATTACTGCAACCACATATATATATTTTTATTATAGATGAATTTGTTAAAACTCCAAAATCATGAGGTATTTTATTTGCATTTTATCTGGACAGCACAGTGGTGAAGCGGTTAGCCTCACACAAAGAGGGTTTCTGGTTCGAACCCTCTGGCTAGCTGGGGCCTGTCTGCAAGGAGTTTGCATGTTCTCCTGTTTGCATGGGTTCTCTCCGGCCTCTCCGACTCCTTCTCACAGTTCACAGACATGCCTTTTATTTTAGGCTGATGATTCTAAATTGTCCATAAGTGTGATTGTTTGTTTATCTTTCTCTGTGCTTGTTTATCACCCTGTGATGGACTGGCAATCCCTCCCTCTCAGTGTCGGCTGGCATAGACTCCAGCCCCCTTCTGTGCTACATTGGATAAGGATTAATGAAAATAAAATGGAAAAATGGATGGATGTTTACATAAATAGATGGAACATTTTGTAAGCCATCTTTTAAGTTTTACGACCAGTCTGGAGATAAGATCGCCAGTGCTGTCATAAAAAGACGTTTTTAAAATGTTTTGTTGATAGAATATTCAAGTCTGTTGAAGTTTTTGTTAATCAAGTGGCTGAAAATTCATTAATTATAGTAAAACAGAGTTATTGCTTTTACTTTGTGCCAACCGATTGTGTTTACATGGCACCCACCAAAGGTCCATTTCAATGCAGGATAAACCCTGATACTGTCTAAGGGGAAAATGAGACATTGTGACATTTTATCTGTAACATTAATACATTAACAGGGGAACAGTCTCAGATCAAAACTGAGAAAAGTCTGCCAGCTGCTATACAGAAGCAGTTGTGGCTTACTTTACCAGCTCTATTTGATTAGCAACAAAAATATAGCTTGATGTCACCAAAAACACAGTACAAGCTATCGCAGACAGTTTTGCACAACCTTAAGACAATCTTCAATTTTTGAGGGGTATCGGTATCGACTTTGAAATTGCAGTCTCGTGACAGTCCATAGACACTGAAAGTGCAGAAGAGCTCACTATAGTTCTTTCAGAAGCTCATATGACCACATGATTTTCAAAATGACTTATGAGTATTAATCCTGAGTATCTTACTCATACACCACAAGATGCACTATATAACACAGACCTCAGCCTTTGTGTTATTGCTCTCTTCGCGCATGGCTTTGCGATTACAAGAACCCTGTAAATGCCCTTGGGTCTTGACATCGCTTAACTGCAGCGTATGCATACGTGATGACACAGATATAAGCCAGGCCTTTAACACTTAACTGACCACAAGTATTCAGCTTGGTTTCACTGATGTTCAGTACGTTCAGTCTGGGGTCTGCATGCTATAATGTACTTTCCAGATTCTCTTTGAGGGAAATACTTTGCTCGGCTTAGACAGTCAGGGTTGAGAAGAAGTCACATGAGGTGATTTGAGTTGTTGCTGCAACAAAACCATCACCATAGCATAGAGTTAAAACCTTCTCCAACCCAAAACAGCTTTAAAAGGCTATGACTAAATCTTTTGCACATAGGTTTTTAGAAGCTGTTTTACCACCAGCTTTCTTAGTATTGTAACCCAGTGCAAATGTGATTCCAACCATAGATACATCAAAAGAGCTACACACTGTTTTACGTAAAGAAAGTCTCCTTTGATTTGGTCTTTGCTTCCCAAAAGGTATTGCAACACAGTTTAGCTTTGTTTAGTCAGTGAAGAGATGAAGGTCAAGGAGCGGCATAAATCAAACAGAGCGCTCTGGTTCTCACTGACAAGCTGAAAGTGTAATATTTGTCATGATGTTCCAAAATGACTTCCCAGCCCTTGCAGCTGCCACACAGTGAAAGGCCCTTTTGTCCTGTGCAAGCTGCTTGCACTGCAGAGTGATGCACCTCAGTACTTTGTGCATCACTTCCTATATACACTGTATAGCTCACCACAGGTTATATAGATGCACATGTGTTTCTTCCACACAGCTCTATACTAGTTAGAGACAGTGCCTTTAAAGTGTGAGCACCTGCAGTTCTTGTTACAAGACTTCTAACATGACAACAGTTTCACTTTTCTTGCCACAAAGAGTCAGACATCAATCAGAGAAGAAATTTGCACAACTTTTTCTGCGGACCATATCTTTCTAGAGACATGTTTTGATTGCATCTACAGAACATACCCACATAATAACTGAGAATTAGAAAGAGCTAAAAGGATTCTTCGGAACATGGTAAATCTTTCAGAAGTCCACGTTTTAATCTTGATTTAGCCTTTGAAAAACAACGAGCTGGATTATTGGAAATGGAAAAGCTTGCTTTCATTTGGATATATTAGGTTCCAGTGTACTGTTTTTATTAATACTTGTCAGAATGTAAGAACAGCATGGCCATGTGTTCCTTATCTGCTTTGCTGCTCTGAAGTTGTTCTGTGCTTCTCTGGTCTGACTCTTATAATGCACTGTTTTGAAGGCATCTTTCTGCTGCTGATACTGGAATTTATAACCTTGATAAAAATGCATTAAAATATACTTGTAATAGCCGTGTCTGCGGCTGCAGATATCACACAGTTGTTTTTGCAAGATGGACTTCATGGTCAAAAGCACCTGCTCGTCTGAGCCTAACTCCTGACTCAATCATTCCTGCCTCATTCATTTTTTTCTGTAAAAAGAAAAAGGACCAAGTATAATTACAATTATACTGCTAAATCTGCTAAATGAAAATTAATTCTTAATTATTGCAAAAGAATTTACAAAATATAATGATTCTACATTTCATGATGTGTTTAAATATATTTGTCAAAAAGCATCTAAGCTGCAAGCGTCTTATAACGGGTTTTTCCCAAAGGTAGTAGCTGACATCTGTGGGGTGGTTTTGCCAGCAGTCACACTGACATTGCACGCTACTTAGTCCTTTTTGACAGCCTTATATGGCCAGTGGATGTTACTTTTACCCTTTTCTTTCATAAGCTTATCTATCCACTTGCATGTTAACCATCTGTAGCTTTGCAACACTCAACACTTGGGAAATGCGTTTGCGTTGTTCGGTTTGTTTAAACTGAAAAGTGAAACCTAGACAGGTGACCTTTTTGATTGATTCAGACTAGAAATCAGTTTTGGTTTCTTGTTTTTTCCGCCACTCTTGAGTCATTGGCACTGCTTACATACCCCACCACCTTTGCCACGGAAGGAAGGGGAATGTGGTTATAGTGGCAGAATTTTTTTTCCAGTTTTATCAACTAGAATAAAACAATTAAATTTTTCACTGTACAAAAATCACTTTCATAATTAAACTTTACACCCTTTTCCTTTCTATGCAAGACAATTAGGATTTTTCCTTCTGCCACTTTCTGAGAGAAACTCTGTAAAATTCTGGATATTCTTTGTTTATAAATGTACATGAATTTCATTTTTCCCCTTGTCATAGCCGTCACTGTTTACACTTAGATTAAGTTAAAGCTTCAGTCAGGGTCATGGTAATTAGTGCGGTGGTACTAAGCTGCTTACTCAAGACCCCACTAGAGTTTCCTGAGTCTTTAAATTAAAGTGTGTTAATAACCTGTGGCATGTTCTGGACTGTTAACACCCAGCAAGTCAGTCATCCATCCCAAACTACTTGCACACTCTAACAGGCTTGGAAGGTGTGTGCAGCCTGGTCCTTTGAAGCATGCATAACCTCCAATTAACCCTCCCAGATTAATCCCCTGGTCTCCTAAGTGCCTCTCTTCTTGTCTCATCTCATCACTCCCACGCTGTATATTAAGCAGAGCCCAGTTCCCTGCTGTTTGTAAATGCTTTAATTGAACCTGCTTCTTCTGGTTGACATCTTTTATTTTTGTTCACTTGCAGCTGGAGCCTGAACGTGGCTTTCTGCAGACCCATTCTCAAGAAGGGAAACCTTTGTGAGACGCTGAAGAACGGCCAGTTCATCCACTTTTATCATACTGGAATCTGCAGAATAATAAAATGGCTACAAGGTCCCATATTCCCTTGATGCTTCTTGCAATATGTTGCCTGGCATCTGCAGGTATGTTTATTTCATTTCAAGCCACTTCCTATGCTTTTCGTGTGAGACTAGGTGTTATCAGATATATGTGTGTTTGTTTGTTTGAAGAGCAAAAACATCTCCTGAACCGAAGTTTGCTTCATACTTCAGTTTGTGAACCATGATTTTAGTTTATAGCGTTAGAGGAGATGAATAATCAAAAATAAACCCTGATAATTTACTTGTTACTTGAAAGTGCATAATTTAGCTCGGCGTTAACAACTCCAGTATGGTTTTGGAAGATGGAACTTATTAATTATTCTGGATGTTTGGCTCTGCTTCAGAATTGTTGTAATCATACAAACTTTGCAAAAATCCTTATGGTGTTATGGTGTTGAAACATTGTGGTGTCAAAATGTTGCCTATGCTATGGGATTTTCCACCCTTCTCCCAGCATGCCTTTCTAGACAGTGCTTGTCAGAGTCATGAGTAAGGGGGATTTATACTAAAGAAAGTGCTGACAAGTTCGATCTGAGAATACAAAACACTCAGCAGGCCTACGTGTATCTGTCAGATTGGGTGGAATGAGACTCAGATTCTGCCAAGTACTCCGTAATTCACAGCAGTGATGCAGACAAACCAAAGAGAGAGAAAATAGATAAGTAAACTGCTACACAGGTGGTTGTATGTGCTACAGGTTGACAGTTTTTGAAAACTCGAGAGGTTGTCGAAAAACTTCGCAAAAAACACTCGACAAAGTCTTGGCTTCTCATTTTAACTTCTTCTCCCCCTATATCAGCCCTTATGTGGTGATATTATCTGAGTGGTGACACCTATTGTTCGGAGAATACTGCAGCAGCTTCCTGTGCCGTAACCATGGGTATAAATACAAGTTTCTCTGAAACGTGGGTATACTGCGGCCTTTAGACTTCCTAAGACAGTTCTGCCACACAGAGAGTCAAGTCTCTGCAGTCATATCAGCTCTTTGAGACTTGAGCAGTACAAAGGAAAAAAAGGCATTATCATGCTAACATGCACACAATGACAATTATAATAGTCTGATATTAAAAGGTTACATTTATCTTCTTCTCTTAGCATTTTTGCTGCTTTTTAAAAAAACAAAAAACAAACAAACTGTACATTCTGCATGTTGTTTAAAGACAGAGCAAAGTCTCATATGAATATTGATGGATGAATACTCAAGGAGGATCAGCAAAATATATAGAGTATATCATGAGGGGGCAAGAATGCCTGTGATGATTTTATTCTCACCTAAAAAAGCATCTGCTGGTGGTGATGTCTCCTGGACAATTCCTAGATGTGGTGTTCTGATCATGGCCAACTGGGAGGAGTCCCAGGGAAGAGCAAGGGCATGCTGGAGAGATTAAATCTCTGTAGAGATGTTATCTCTTGGTAATGACTCAGTGTTTCTCCAGAAGAGCTGGAGAGTGGTGTAGGAATCTCTTTTTAGACTGCTGTCTGGACCAGACCTGGATGGCAAAGGATGGATGCATGGATCTATGAAGACATCAGAATAAATCCCCTTGGAAGCATAAAAACTTGTCAGTTTCACAGGTGTGGAGAAATTGGAATGGCAATTTAGCAACTGGTAGCCAGTAACTTTTTAAAGCATCACACTGAAAACCAAAATATTTTAAAGATTTTATAGACCAAATTAAAAAAAAAAAATCTAATCCAGCATGGATCTTCCTCTGGGGAGCATGAATGTCTTTAGCAGATTTTGTGCCAATTAGTTTGTAAAATGTAGAGAAATACTAGAATGAGTTTCTTGGAATTTCGCTAAAACCCTAACAATGTCAACCTATTTGCAGACCCAGATCCATCACGATTTATCTTTATTAATGAAGATAAAGTGCCATGAATATTTGCACCACTTTTTTCCCTCAATATCCAAATAGGATACAAGAAAACTGCATATGCGTAGAAATTCAAGGGAATAAAATAATCCTAATAGCGTTAAACTAAAAACCTCTGGTCCAGTATTATCTGTACCAAATTTCATGCCAGTCCCTTGAAAGTTGTTGGGAGAATTGTTGATGTTCTGTTTCGGGTGAGTAGTCGGCAATTGTGGCCACATCTGTGTTGACTAGAAGTGGGTGGAGTTTCAAGTAGTTGTGGAGTTGGCCATGAGAGGTAATTAGAGGAACTTTCGTTGCTTTTACATCTACACTGGCTGCAAAGTTCAACTGTGGGTTTCTTTGTTTGGTAAATTGAACAAATCCCATAGTGTACTGACCCCATCCTGACACTTAGCCCTACAGTTTGAGGACAAACCTGTCACACTGACTTGAAAGGAGCACAAACCATATTCAGATTCAAGTGTTCATTCCGTTTGGTCTCTTTTTTAGAATGTAAGATGTCCTGTTTACAGAAAGCAGTTTCACAATGTACGGCTCTCGACTTGAACTCACTCCAGATTTAGACTGCAGTATCCCGTTTTGTTTTTCTGTGGCAGCACAGGAATAATGTGTGGTTCGCATTTTTCATAGTTTCAGTCTGATTGCCGCCATAGGTAATTATTGTAAAAGTTCTTCTCTTATTCTCTGGGGGCTTGAACCGCACTCCAGAGAGCTGACTCTTACTCAGACAATAGCAAGTTAGTGAATATGTGTTGTGGGCAGAGCAAACATAATTTCTGCCACAATGCCAGGATCTCCAACACAATGAAGTCCCATACGAAGTTTTCCTCTAAATTCCTCCTCACACGGCAAGATGCATTGTTATACTAAGTCACAAGGGACAGATATTTACAGTTTGACAACCAAATGCCCTTTCCTCCAAAGAGTATTGGCAGTGACTGTATTCACTGATTTACTGGCAAATGATTTGTTTTTGGGGGGGGTGTTTTCTATCGTTTAAGGGAAAATGTATGCCAAATAGCACATTCAGAACATTATCCTTTTTGCTTTCTGCCAAATATTTTTTAAAACTGCCACTGAGAAGCTTACCAGTTTTTCTTTACTCCAAACCACATCACGGACACTCCACACCACATCAGCCTCTTTCTTTCACCTCTCTCTCTTTTACTGTCTGTTCCTACTATCGCACAGCATCTGTGTAAACAGTCACATCTGCCCTTAAACTTGTCAGGAGTGCTCTTACGTAATGTTTAGATTAGTCTGCAATGAGTCTTCTTTCAGCGTAATGCAATCCAGGTTCTGAGCCTCCCATAACTCTTAAAAGTCAGACTGAGAGCACCTTGATGTCCATATTTCAATTCTGTGCTCTGCTGCTTCACTCTGCTGTTTATAAGTTGTTGTTTTTTTTTCTCCCTCAATATGATCGCTGCCATTTTGCGGTTGCGTCTCCTAAGCATGCCATAATGGTAACTTTGTGAAGGATATATTAGGGACATTGGGGCTGACTGTGGATTTTACAGTGAAATAAAGTCTTTCAGGAGCCACGCCAGATATTAATTTGAGACAGTTGCCAAAAACAGCTCCGGCAGGATGCTGGTTACACTGGAGGCACAAGGCCGGGGTGTTGGCTAACTGAAAAACACACCAGCGTTATTGAGTGCAAAAGCACTTTCTCTCTTATTGTCTATCCTGATTTTACTTATGAGGTGGCTTGATGGATGACCAAGCTACTAGTGCGAATTTGTCTCCAGCGATTCATTGTAGACTGTTAAACAAAACGAGAGAGAATTTGGAGCCGTGCTCATATTCAGAGTGCATATGTTCGCTTTCAGCTTTACATTCGAGTAAACAACTTCTTTCAGTCTGCATTTTTCTATACTCCTGGCAGACGCGAGTCACTGCGGTGCCAAAAGTGGTTGTAACTTTTCTTTCTCTCCACAGTTGAGCAAAAGGTTTGTCTGTGTATCCACGGTGCTTTCTTAGGGCCAGCAAGAGTCAGGACTGCCAGAGAGCATTGTGCAACCGCTGTAATCTGAGAGGTGGGGTAGCCAGGGGGAGGAGAGAAGTAAGCGCAGCCGTGGGTCGTCTGGTCCAAATCGACACACTCCACACACGCACGGCGTGCCAAACCGACAAAGTCCCTTCCAGCATGCTAAACCAGATGTGGCCCAGTGATTCATGCGAGGAGCCGGAGCAGCGCAGCGCAGAGGCAGTGTGCTGCTACGCTGAGTGGTTGGGATGTTTACATAGCAACGGGTGTCCTGAGTCTGTCTAATTACAGATCTGCTCTCCCCCATGGTGAAGCCTTTATCTTAACAGTGCTGTCAAGTAGGAGGCAGTCATTGCGGCCCTGTGTGTTTATAGCTTTTACTTATGAATGAAGGGAACCGCAGTATTACCCAGTTTAATTAACAGTGTAAAGTGTGTAAAGTGATTGGTGGAGTATTTAGTTTGATTTACTAACTCATATACTAGCTTTTTTGAAAGCAGACTCTCACCAACACATGGAAGAGTGCCTAAGTGAAGTGCAGCAGACAAGTTTCTACAGACACAAGATCTTCTATGTCTGTCATTTCTTATCAGCCTCTTGTTAAGAGGATGCTTACGTAAATCTGAAGGAGTCAACCAAATCCCGCCCCCAACCCTCTCTCTTCCCCTCTCTCGCTCTCACTCTCTCCATAGTTCCAGTAAGCAGGCGTGTAAATAATTTTGGTCAGAGCCAGTAATGGGAGACAGCTGGGGTGATCGTGCGCTTTCCATTGTGTTTAACAGCCCCGTGGAAAAAAAAAAAAAAAAAAAAAAATAAATCTGGAGAGTAAGAGTAAGAAAGTTATGTGGAGTGTGACTTCATTGAAGAATGAGAGCGTAATAGTAAAAAATTGGACTCCCTCTGTTCTGATAACCTACGGAAGCAGCAAGAAAAAATATTTTGGGCTATCACATTATATTGCTTGAGGTGTCTTTTTTTTATTAAGTGCAGTTTCATCACTTTGCAAAGATGCCAAATTTGGGCGTATGACTCAAAAAATCCTGATATGGGATGCAAGGTGAAGGCCTCCAGGTTGTGTCTTTCAACAGACTCACCCCTCCTGGGGCCTCACCTTCCCCACTCCTTTTCCACCAGATGAGTCCTGATGAAAGACCATGTCGCAGTTTTGGAATAATCCCTTTTAAAAACAGGGGTGACTTCCAAAAAATGACAGTAAGACCTTCAGAGCTTGATCCGTGCTATAGATCACAAACATATGCTTTCCACTTGATTTTCAGAATTTGACAGAGAAAGTAGTTCTGAAGTAGCTTGTAGTGAGCTGTTATACACTTAAAAAGCACTGTAATAGTGCATCTGCAAAACAGAAAACAAGAAAAAAAATCCTAAGATTTGTTTATCCAATTCAAGATCACAGGGAGGCTGGAGCTCATTTCAGCTGCATGATTATTGATTTATTTGTTGAAAATCTTCTTTGCTTATTCATTGTCTGTGGTCTTCTCTAACTGGCCAATTATTCATCACACTTTCTGTTTTTTAACTGTCCAGTTAAGAGGCTCTCCCAAGCCTCCTTTGTGCATGTTAATAGATGAGACAACATGGCACTTGACAAGTCATTTTTCTTCTTTGCCCTCCCCTTTGTAAAGTTGAAGCCCAGTGGAATGTAGTCTCTTCCAGTGTGTGTGAAAATGCCGTCTGACTTGCCCTTTCCACCTCTTTGGCTCTCTTGCACTGGGCTTACTTACTGGCACAAAGGACCAGCATTGTTTCAGCCTTTGCCTTCTGTTGATGGCAGCCTGCTGCTTCTCAAAAGCCCCTGTTATCACATATGAGTGATAGTTCTATAAAATATCACAAGAACAAAGACATTTTGGGCTGCTATATGATTGATTAAACAAGTTCATGTTATTTATTGCTTTGGCAAATTCCCCTCCAAATATGCCTAACTAGGCAAGACTTATGATTTTAACGGGTAAGTAAGGGTGTGTGCCTGTGTAAATTCAGATGTCAGATTGAGGAGGCTAAGGATGGCTATCATTGATACCTAGAAACACTTTCCTTGTGATCCTGATCAGCATGCCGGCTCCCAGTTTTTCCTTTTTTGTCTATAGTCTATTTAACACACTCTTTCAAATTTTGATTTTTATATCAAAATTATTTTTAGAATGTTGTCTCTTTGTATAACGGGGACATTGCGGTTATTAAACTAAAACACTGCACTTTAACTTAAACATTTCATCTCCACTTGATCCCCAGTCCATCTGCCAGATTTATTTTTTTTTATTAAATCTGTTGGGTGGATTGTATTAAATACTTTACATTGAGAGTTCTGGCAAAGCAGATGATCCAGCACAAATGAAACGAGTCTGATATCTAGTGGGACAAGAAGAAAGACCCCAGGGCACACCTCTCTGCTTCCACAACTACGTCTAAATCTTTGTGAATGCAGACGATGTGGCTGTTCCCAAACCCCCGCCGAGCTGTTGTCAAAAACTCGGCTTTTGAAGGCATCTATGATTGATGAGAAAGCTGCCCTTGGAGCTGCAAGACAGACATTTCTCTCCATTGCATGGTAAATGTTGTACTGCTTGGGTAGTTTCAGTACTGCTGAGAACTGATTTGTGCTGGGTTGGCTGATGGCTGTTGCACGCCACTTATGGTATTTCAGTGTAACAGACTGTAGCAGTGCTTGTGTTGCTGTTGTTATAGCATTATAGGACTCTTCCTTCTTGCATTTTTGTTTTTTACTGTTACTGTATTATTTTGTGTATAATTCTCAGCTGATGTTATCTATTAAAGATAAGGTAAGCTAGCCTACATTAGTCCCAGAGTTGGAAAATTCACAACTTCTTTAAATATATATGAAAAGCCACTTCTTGTTTCTTGATTGAGTTGACAACTTATTTGCTTTGATGTTATAGGTCCAGACAGCACATGTCAGCACCCATCAGTAAAGACATACAGTGGTAGCACAGCCAGTCTTTAGTCATATGCTCGGTCTCCCCCAGCTGTCTCACTTTACACAGTGGCTCCTGTGTTCCTCTGGGAATTAGCCTTGTCTTCCATCTCTTCAAAGACCTCTGATTTATGCCTGCATGGAGAGGTAGGCAGAAATGTACCCGCTTCCATCTTGCCTGCTTGCCTGTGACTTCATATGCTGCTTGTAAGTGGTCATGTTTTTTTGTTTTTTTTTGATCACTTACCAACATGAGCCTCCTACATCTGTCAGGGCTGATGAATAATGACCAGTCTCACTATCAGTACCTAGTATGTTATATACTACATAAATCATAGCTACACTAAGCTGTTAAGTATCTTTTCAGATCTGCATTTACAAAGAAAAACCTTCTAACTTAAACATGACCAAACTTTGCAACATCAACACCCATAACATTATTAAAGAGTGTTTCTCTCATCTCTTCTTTACTTTTTACATCTATTGGTCATTAGAAATGATGATACTGATATATCAGAAAATAGCTAAGAGAAATCCTTCTATTCATAATTTAAAGAATCCTGAATAAAACAATCCTGCCCCCAAAAAGCTAATCAGCAACCCAACTGTGAAAAATGTTATCCATTTATGTTGCTGTGTTGATGCATAGTGCAGTAGAGGTTTCAGGTTTCAACAGGTTCAGCTGTGTGGTGACAGACTTACGGTATCTATAATGTGAATTAGAATATTTTGTTAAGAATTCTGGTGGGATTATCCAAATATGCTCATGATGCTGGCAGTCTGGTTCGAGCTGCTTATAAACCTCTAATGCCGTCTATGTTTGTATGTTTGTAGATATGTTATATGTAGAAGTATAACCTGCCGTGGGAAAACATTGTAAATCTTATTTTTGGGCATACTCACCAAACTTTTGGAGAGGTTTGCATCAGGTCTGAACTGTTTTTATATGCCAATCACTACTGAAATTCAAGTTTAGGCTCCCTCCTCATTAATTAGATACATGGTTGTATTAACTGTTAAAGCGGTGGCCAAGTGGCAAAACTTGTTTCTAGAAGGACCAGTCAAATTAGTCACTTACCTGAACCCATTTCTTTCTCTGTAATTATTTGGTAGATTGATGTCTTATATTATGCTATTTAGATCGTTATGCAACGTACAGATGCCTTCGGGGAGTCATCTGATTAAGTCTGCATTCATTCCACCACAAGACACTTGTCTTAAAAATACAGCAACACTAAAAAAGAACCGTCTTGAGTGACAAGAACAAAGAAGTCCTTCACCATGTTGGGTCTTGATATAAACTGCTTTGAGTCAGTTTGGGGTCATTTGAAGAGACAGAAGTGATTACGGCATATGAACACTGGTTACTGCCTGACGCATGTTAGCAGCCCCAAAGAGTCGTTGGTCATTAAAGGTGTTCTTTGCAGTTCAGGCCCGACGACTGTGGAATTCTCTGCCTGAAGATCGCAGGCAGTTGAACTCGACATCTCTTTGCAAAAACTATTTTTTACTTCAACCTATTTTTAATATGCAGTATTTGTTTTTTCCTGTTTATATTAAAATAATTTTTACTCTATGAAATTCATTTTTCACTTATTGAAGTTTCTTATTGTTTAGCCCTTTGTAACATTATTTAAGTACACTTTAACTTAAGTGTACTTAAGTTAAAAATGGCGCTAGCAGTAAGTATTGATCTGGTTTAAAGTAAGTTTCCCTTTATTTGGCCACTCTTGAACATAAACCTTCAAAATGATAGGACCATACTTGCCTTTCAACGTCGAAGTTTACATCCAAAGGAAGTTAATTTATTATCTCAACACCTGTTAACATACTTAGGAACTAAAAGAAGCTTTGCTTGCATATCCTTACTCCCTTCAAACAGTAGATAAAATATAATCCAGTGAAATGAGTGTCTGATTTAGCTGTGTTTTCTACTGTATGCCAGCTGCAGAGATGAATCTACCAATAAAGACTGTTTGGGTGATATTGAGTTACAGACAGATTTGTGGGATATCTAACTTCAGACTTCACACTTTGATGGCGAAGTTTATGACTTCCCTAATGGCGTTCAGGCTCACCCCTGCCCCTCCTCTCTTCATCCCATTCCAGCTTCCTCCTCTCATGCCTCCAAGTTTTACAATCCAGAGATAAATCCTTTTCATAGGAGGGCCGGTGAAGTGAACTTACACTACCCTTATGAAAGGCTTTACTCACTTCCTGTAGTAGTGGCTCAAGGTTCAGGGGTGAGTGGGCTGTGCTTATGTCAACACTGCAGAGCTAGTGATTCTTTAGTCCAAACCCCCTTAGGAAAACAAAAGCGGGTAGAATATTATGTTCTCTAAACTGGTTTTTAAGGTTCATGGTCCATGGGAATTATGCCCTGCAGTAAGAAGGAAAGATATAACAATTCATTTAATCCCATTCCCAGGGGAACAGGCATATCTCAAAGATACACCTCTATGCTTCTTCATACATTTTAATTAACTTGGCTTTTTCTTAACATTATTCCACGGCTCTTTTGTCTATCTGTGTAGTGAATGTGTGTATCAGTGCTGCTGCCTTACTTTTGCATTTGAAGAAACACAGTCAGAATTGTTGAAGAAATACTGGCAACTGAATTAGGATGTGTACACACACAGGGGAACGGTTCTGTATGTTTATCTTTGGAAATGGCTTTGTGGGAATATCAGATTTGTCCCTAACTGGCACACAGACTGACATCACTTCCTGTACCCAAGTGGTTGGCTCAGTGCCATGCTGTGGAAAGCAACAAAGTGCATTCTGTGGAAACGGGGGCGTATATTTCTTTGTATGGTAGAAGAGGGCTGTGACGTCAGATGCACCACTCACAGGGGGTAGTTTTCTAATTGTAAAAATTCATATACATGTTTCACAATCTTGACCGTGTCTGGGCTGACTGAACGGACTCAAGTGCAGACGGAAAGATTGAAATGAACAGTCTTTTATTTACAAACACCAAGTAAACTATATACAAAGTGTGGGGAAAGATCAGTGGCCCGGGGATCCAAGGGAAGGGTCTCTTCACTCGCTCGGTGCTCCACGCTCCACACACGCACACTCGTTCCGCTCTCCTACTCCAACACGCTCCACGCAAAAACTCGCCACACTGCTCAGTCAAACACTCACGCTCGGGAATTCAAGAAAGGCTCAAGGGACGGGCCCAGGGAAATCTATTTACAAACAGAAAGTCAAAGCCAGGCTTACACTAACGTGAGTCTGTACAACAGTCCAACGATGAGAAGCTCTGAGCCACCACCTTAAGTAGTGCCCACGAAACTGCTGGATGGTGAGCCTCAGGTGTGTAATTGCCTGCAGGTGTGTAATTGCCTGCAGGTGTGTGGCCAAATGCAGGAGCTTGTGGTGAGCTCCGCCTAGGCAGGGGAGGAGGCAGGAGAGGTAGAGAGAGCGAGAGCGAAACAAAAACAATAACACATGTAGCCTTAATGAGTCAGCCGGACAGCCACAGGGACTATGACAGAAGAAGTTTGTCTACATGAATAAATTGGTCATTAAAGGAGCAAACATCATTAGCAACCTGCCTTTTTTAGCTTAGGGTTGTTTGGATAAACAAAGACATTTGAAATCATCATCCTGGACATTAGAATCACCAGACACGCCACGATACGATATTATCACGACATTATACATACAGTCGAAATGATGTTATTTTGATTTTTAGCATTTTCCAATGTGCTGAGTATTGCAGTAACATATATTGCGATTTAGCATCTTTTTCATCTGCAAATTATTCTTTAAGAGTTCAGCTCTGTCAGTATCTATTTTACAGAATAAGACCAAGTCTTACTTTAACTGTTTGTTTGCTGAAAAATGAGATTATCAAGCATACTAAAATTGTCTCTAAAGCCTTGCATAAATGCTATCGTACGACAGTCAGGTATCAGTCTGCAATTTGATTGAGGTCATGTTGGCAATTAAATTCAATGTGTTTCCGATAATACAGCAATTAACTGCGATGAATCATCGAACATCACATATCTGTTGATGTCTATGTAGACAAAAATTCAAATTTAACAGTTTGACATTACATTTTTGCTCACCAACTGGCGTGCTTTATAGGACTATGAACTAGCATACAACTAGCTGGCAGCCAGTTGAGTTAAGTGCCCTCAAGTGTGCTCATTAACAAACACTTACTCAGACTGATGGGAACATGTTGGCAATCTGTCTGCATTTATAAATTAGATAACAATTATTTGCAAACCTTCGAAGATCTCTCTGAAGGTTACTGCAGTCAGTCTAGGTCTACTGTTTGCAGAAAGGTTGTCTCCTATCTGGTGACCTGTGCAATCACCTTGCTATCAAACGTAGTCATGATTTCAACACTGTCACGCTCTGGGTAACTAATTAGTCACCACAAGTTACAATACGTTGCATAATGTGAAAAAATTCAGTACAATGCCCAGACAGCCTCTATGATATACATGTGGCTATACATGTATGTTATCTCAAGATGGCATTGTGAGAAATTATTCTCTTGTTCATAGTATACCCAACTGTATATGTTTTATAGATGAAATAAATGTGTTGCAACCAGATTTAGATCTGATAGCGATAACATTATGTGAATTCTGCACTTATATATTTTTTACCCTATGTTTCTATGCATTTTATTACTGGAATAAACAAAGATATGTGTGATACAGACATCTACTATATTTGTTTATAGTAAAAAAACAGAAAAATTTAGAGCATTACAACATAATTACAACATTGTTTCTACCTCCAGGCCATCTTATTTTATTATTTCTTCTAAATTCTTGCAATTCCACTCCAATTGCCCTGGTGTTTTTGTAGTTATTTTAAGCATGAGGCTGGTTCTATTAATTGAAAGCAACAGGACAGATTTTCAAACTGCAAAGCAACCAGTACTCTGCACAATGTCAAATTATATAGAGACTGGTTTTCTTCACTTAAAATTTTTTTTTGAGGAAGCTTGTAGTCAGGGAATATATAAAAACAAGAGCAGGATTTTTATACGTTATCACATAATAGTCTGGAAAAATAATCTGCTGAATTGGAACAAAATATCTGAAAGAGATATTAGTGTATAACAAATGAGGTCCAAAAGTAGCCTGCCAAGGACTGTGAAAAGTGTCTAGTGACATCACTGCTTGGACCTCACATTGTTTAAATATATCAAAAGTGAGTATTTGCACAGTCTCTCCCTTCTTAATATGGATTTATATGCTCACTTCCTATCTGAGCTCTAATACTATCACAGTGACGCTTAGACAGTGAAGAAAAATAAAAGAATATAATTAATATCTTTTTACAGAAAATAAATTTGTCCTGCACACGGTCTTGTCACACTATATCCAACGTTTCTGTTAGGCTCAGTGTCTGTATATTTGACACTAATCCTCAAAAAGGCATAACTGAAGAAATAAACATCTAACCAGGGGGTGGTAAGGAGAAAAGGTAGCAGGTTAAAGTGCGTGTCAGTCATTGGTGCTACTCTTTCATGTTCATGTGCTTTTCTCACGTAGAATCAGTCACTCTGCAGGAAGCCCTGGTTGTGAACTCTGCAAATACTGATCACCATATTGTGCTAATTTTCAGCTCCATGTTTTTAGTCTGGGACTCCAGAGCCTTGCTTTGCATATTTCAGTGTTAAAATTGACTTATTTTGTTATACTGCAGGCCTCACTGATCACTTAACTTCCATTATAATTCAGTTAAAAACCAGATAAACTAATAGATCAGGGCTCTAGACTAACTTTTTACCACCGGCACAAAAGTTAGGCGCACACAAATTTTATAATAATTTATATAATATGTGTTTTTCTGGATACACTGTGCTTTTTCAGCATTCAAAGATTGATGACACCGTGTCAGAGCACTGGCTATGAATTTCAGAAGCATCAGGCCTTAACTTAACAGAAAAGTTAGCAATAGTTCTTTTCCTATTACAGCTACATCCACTTCTGTCGTGCCTAGGCTGCTCACTAGGGCTGGGTATCATCACTGATTTCTATAATCCATTCGATTCCGGTTTTCAAAGTCCCGATTCGATTCAACTTAGCCTCAGACAGTCAGAAATATTATAATTCTGATCATTTATCAGTACTGACTTCATCAGAATTGTGAACATCACAGCAGATGCCTTTGTGTGAAAGTAACTGAGAATAAAACACAGAAAAACATGAAGGAGATTTTCCTGGTCTGGCTTTTTATAGCAGATAACCTTAAAAATATTCTACAATGTTCTGCATATAAAGTTTAAATTTCTTCAGTATTGAACAACAGAAAAAATAGGCTTTCTTGTCAGAGGTCATTTAAGTGAAAAAGAAAAAGACAGCAGCCGACAGCGCTGTAAACAACGGTAGACTGGTGGGTAATAAGCGAATGAATAATACAGAAAACGGAGATTGGAGACGGGAAACTGTTCTTGAAGTACAGAGAGAGATAGAGAGAGAGCTAGCTGTGCATGAAGTGTGATTTTAATAGTCGTGGAAGCAAAACAGCAAAATTCATGACGACATTGATCAAATGTGAAGCGCAGTTTGCTGCTTCTTTTGCTGCTGGCTCGGTGAATTTTGGTTGGAGAGAGACAAAACCTGCAGCTCAGAATCAGCGCAAAAAGACGTAAACACAGCGCGGACCGGACGCATCAGAATCGCTAAGCTCCGACAGCGTGTCCGTCTATGGGCCGTCAGGTAAGAAACCCGAGAAAGACAAAGTTGATTCTGATGCGTCGGTCCTCTGTGTTTACGTCTTTGTGTGGAATCCGTGTACCTGCTCTCATTTGCTGTTTGGTTGTTGTTGAAATGGTTTTGTGAGCTTTAATCTGAGAATCTGGCGTTTCTGGCAAAACACAGTTATATTTAAAAGTCAATTCAGGATTTAATGAATTGATATCGCTTTATTCAAGCTACTCACCTCCCACTTCCACCTGCACTTTCAACTGGACCACGGCCAATCAGAGAGGTCCCGCCCCTTACTATCTCTGATTGGTTTAGTCCACGATAGGGGCATAATGTGTGTCTGTTGTTGACCACAGGGAAGGTTGCAGATTTTTTATTTTTTATTTTTTGCTACCCGAACAGTTGGTCGCACAGGTGCAACCAAATATTTTATTTTTTTTTAGTCGCACCGCTGAAAAATTTGGTCGCACTCTAGAGCCCTGTAGATAAATAAGTACATTTTGAGGTGGCGATGGAGGGGAAACTGAGTAGTTTGCAGCCGAAACATACTTTAAGTCCATCAGCGAACTTACAGGCAAGAGACCTACACAGAAGCTACGACGTCCCCAACAGTCTAACTTGGAGAAACCTTTTTCTTGTTCTAAATGTGTTGTTGACTACTCTCTTTCTGCCATCGTGACACGAGATAAACTCTTTAAACAATGTTTCTACTTTAAACACAGAAAAGTTTCTCGACAGTTTCTGCCAGGCTCAGCTTCTTTTTTCTGCCATTTATATTTTCCTGTTTTATTCCTGGCCAGAACCAGAACAACAAATTTTGAAAAAGGTACATTTTAGATGCAGTTTGCTCAAATATATGCTACAGTGACATAGTTCAGCATCACATCGCCAGATACTAAATTATCTGTTCACAATCTTTTATAAACGCTGCCTCTGTCGTGGTAAATCGTAGGGGAAGCATCAAGATAGTATTTAACGAAGTATTTCAAACAAATCCACGTCACAACATCTTCCTGTGTGTGCCCACGTAGAGTAAACGGGAACAAACGTAGCGGTGAAAGTTATTTGCCATGTGTCTCTGTCTGTGTAGAACTTCTCACTTTCAGAATGAAACCACAATCTTTTTATATTATTACATGTGGTTTCGACGCTGTGACATTTGCAGTAGTTGCCGGTGCTGATGCATAATACTTTATAATAAGCTTGTAAGCTGCCTGCGAAGAAGTTTCTGATGAATAGTAATCTTTAGTTTAATTGTGGCTCTCCATAGATTTCAGTGTTGATCAGCAGGACTCTGAACAGCAGCCCAAAACATCCATCTGCAGATAAACCCTATTGTCTAAATAAAGTCTGATCTATTCCTGAGCCCTTGTTTTTTTGCTTTAGGTATGCCAGCTGTCAAACCCTCCCCCTGAGCCCTGTTACAACAGAGGACTATCTGCTAATGCAGTGTTGTAGATGAGTGAACCGCAGAGCAGAACACAGTGTTGGGAGGTCAGTGGGTGGTTAGGTGTGTAGTTCAGACTGCAGGTGGACTAAATGGTTTCTTTTTTCTCTTTCAGTTTCAGATCGTTCGTCTGTTAACACATTGTCAGAAAATACAAGCGTGCAAAGGTGAACGATATTAACCATTTAAACTAATTTAATAAACACGTTTTAAAGATCTTAATCTTGTAACTTTGTACGCAAAGAAATTTGAATTCAAATCATAGTTTTTTTTTTAATGAATTTGGGTTGTGATCCGACATGGGAAGGATTAGGCTGATGATGAGGTGTTAATGAAGATTTAGCTGTCTTGTCCTTGTAGCTGTTGGTTCTTAAATTTCATTTATTGCAGGTGTTTTCTTTTCAGAGAGAGGCCTGTGAGAAATAGACTTTGCTTTGAATTAGAGCAGGGCGATATGACCAAAAATATTTATCACGATATACATTTGAAAATTTGCGATAACGATATAACTGACGATATAATTGATATGACACAAAATACTTTACAACTCCACAACTTTATTAGTGCAAAAAAAACCCCAACAACGTATATTCACTTAAAAAAGCAGCTGTTTTTTATGTGCATTAAAGTTATATAAAAAATTAACAGTGCAAATGCAAATTCCTTGCTGACAGTTTAACCAAAAGGCATTTCCAGTGGAAACTGGCCGACATATCCTCAGCATAACCATGTATAATACCCACAAAACTTAAAAAGAGGCTATACACACGCAATACGGTAATATTATGTTGAAGCACAGTACATATCACTCCGCCAGGCTCCTGCCTACGATAGTCGCAATGCTCCGACAATCCATCAAGCTGTGCGGGTTCGTAGCTTAGCAAAGTTGTACTAAAACATTTGAGAGATTTTCGAGCGCCGTGTACCACATAAAATCGTTTCGAGGTCAGTAAACACAACCAGAGTTCATACATAAGGCACACGGGATTATAAGGGGCACTGTCGATTTTCAGAAAAATCAAAGGATTGATTTTAAGTGTGCCGTATTTTCCAAAAAACACGGTAATAACAACGGCCCGCTAGCATGCTCTACCAAAAATAGTGCTTTGTTGCGTATCTGACAGATGAAAGCTAAACCAGTTCCACACCACTGAAGTTGCAGCATTTTTACAAACCAATTCTGGTTCATCCGTTTCATTCAACGATCCGCTTTCGCCCTTCTCATTCTCCGTCGCCGCCATGCTTTTTCCGCTATGTGGGTATGAAAACAAAGGCACTGTGCATGCGCGTTTTACCCATATTTCATTTTCTTATCGTTGCCCAATATTATACCGGTATTACCGTGAACGGTACAGTATGGCCCAGCCCTACTTTGAATGATACTGCAACAAAGAATTGTCAGGATTCAAGGTGAATATTTACTGCTCTTTTCTTCTTATGTAGTTTGCAAGATCAATTTGATATGGCTGACTGGAGTGAGATTGAGTTACAGAATAATGGAGGGCTTTGCCTTTTGCAGTATGTCTGAGATTTTGTAGTGTTTTAAAAATTTTGGAGATGGGTTAAGGATGTATTCTTCAGAGTGTCTGGTAGACTTGCTTT
This sequence comes from Rhamphochromis sp. 'chilingali', assembly GCF_963969265.1. Lineage (NCBI taxonomy): Eukaryota > Metazoa > Chordata > Actinopteri > Cichliformes > Cichlidae > Rhamphochromis > Rhamphochromis sp. 'chilingali'. Next base: position 32,142,564 of record NC_137931.1, read on the forward strand.
TCAGACCGAGTGAACAACGGCTTCTCTCATTCCTGTGCTGTGGGTGTTTTGCCTGACCAGCTAAAGTCACTAGTAGCAGCTGGACAGGACACACTCTGCCTGCCACCAAAGACTGAGGGAAAAGAAAGGTGGATGGAGAGAAGGGGAGACAGATGCGGGGGAGAAAGGCAGACAGGAAAGGTGACAGCAGACACCACGCTGTGGTGGGGCCAACAGATGCTCGTTTTATTTCCTGTATAACTTTTGATGTCAACTGTGGTTGTATGCTGATGGTAATGACATGCATGATACGGTTTGTGTCAGTTTGATCAAACAGTGCACTCTCTATTTGTGTGACACTGTTAGATCAGTGTCACCTAAACTAGTTCGTATTCGTTAAAAGACATCGGACTTGTTCCACAAGAGGTGTTACAGTTTAGAAGTTATGATGGATATCTTTAGACGGTGTCCTGGAAATGACTCATGATGTTGCACAGAAGAAGAGGCTAATTCGATATTAATGCACAGTTTTTATCTGAAAACTGGCCCATGGGACAAATTATGAACATTTTTCAGGGCTAAAATAGGTTGTGGTGAAAGGGGAGAGGTGACAGGAAAAATGGGTGGAGCTTATCCTCTGACAAAACACACATTTAATGTATTTGATTCACAAATACTTTTATTACTAGTTCGCTTTGTCTGAAGTGTATAATTCCTCGTGTTTATGCGCGATCATGTTTGGTCCTTTGCTGTTCACACTTTGGCTTTGCAGAGAATCTTTAGTTTTTGCAACACTATACAGCGAATTGTTTTTTTATAGTTCGTCACTCTGACCAGAACTGCGCTAACACAGGAAGCACGATGAATCCTGTAACCCGCTGCTCTCATGGTGTCACACCTTTCCTTATATGAAATAAAATGAACCAATAACATGATAACATCTTAGCTAAGCCTTGTCACTGCATAGATCGTTTTTTTTAATGAAACACACCAAGACTTTAGTGAACAGACACCCTTGTTTCTAAGCTTTTTTTGTAAAACATTTGCCCATTTATCCAACAACATGTATTTTGGAGCCGGGGGTTTCGGTTTTCACTTGACTCAGTCTTCCTCTAAGTTTTAAATATTTTCTGTGGAAACTTAGTGTGATCATCCATGCATCCCCTGGGAGCATGACTATTTGCTGTATTTTTCATTGTTGAAAACATTAGTTGTCGATATACTTTGTCATGAGAACATTTTGCCTATGATAATTGGCCAGAGACATCATCATCTTCTGGGAATAATAAATATCACTGGCTATTTCCACACAGATCTGGTGACTTTTATTTGTTATTTCTTTGCTTAGGTTTCGTACAGATTTGCAACCGACTGGCTGATCTTGCCTTTTTGTACAAAAACAAAACCAATGTCACCGTGAATGTCCTACTTTTCTATCCATGTGTTGCTCTTTTCTCCCATAAGTCTCTCTGTTCTGCTGTATTTTTAAACAATTACAAAATCACATCATTGGCCAGCAGCTGTTGTAATCTTTTGGCAGTCTCCCAGAAAGACGTGTGTTTTTCTTTGTTTGTCTGGCAGTTGTTTGTTATTCTCCATGTGTGAGGGGAAAAAGTGAGTTGAAGTGCCCTCGGACGTGTTTGTGGGAGTGAGGCGTGCTGACATGGTTGGGGAGGGAATAGGCTTCGGCCCGCTGGGAGGAAAAGCGAGGGGGGTTAGGCGGGGGTTGACGTACTGATGCACCACAGGTTTTTGCCATTAGGTCTGGTGGTTTTATCGCTATAGTAAGACCTTACCGTATTTTAATATATGTATCCTTTCAGTAAGAGTTAAAGATAATCTTTCTGGGTTTGTAGTAAATTCACGAGAAACAAGAGCATAGCAACATAAAGTCCAGGCTGAGGCTGTCTGTGAAGAGTTTGGGATTTATCTCTTGAGAAAAACATGGTAATAATAAATTCTCTGATGTTTTCCTCACAACAAGGAGAGGGAAACTATGCCATACATGATCTCTGGCTTTATGCTGATCCAACATAGGCTTATTTGGCGGCACAGAAAGAGAAAACAATAGCTATGTGTTCTGAGCAACAAAAAAAACCCCCAAACCCTTTCCCCCTAGCTGTACCCCACCGCTGAGGCGCTGTGTTTTTGGAGTCAGTTGGAGAGTTTAACATTGTTATCAAACTGTCTTTCACTTAGACTTTAATTATTTCCAAATGTTCCATCTGATTGCTGTTGGCAGCCTTTGCGTGTTTAGTGTGATGTGTTTGAAATGTGAGCGGGCCTTGGCTGGCACAAGCCTGTGAGGTCTGACCCCAAGAAAAAAAAATACTTGGCCAAACTCTTTCTCATAGTGTACTTGACCTTCTAATGTAAAAGTGCTGTTTGTTATCTCACTCGGAACAAATTCTCTTGTACCACCCCGAGTCCCACTTGAGGTTTGTGCATCTGCAAACTGCACCCTCATTGTTTTTAAGTGGGTCATACTCACTTAAAACGTAAAGGAAATTTACAGCATAGGAAATTGTCAGGCTGCGGTTAGGTTAGTTAACCACCACAAAGGTTGTGGCCTATGAATAGAAGTTGCATATCATGCAAGAGTGTGAATGGTAAGTGCAGTCATGTGAATCTAAACGAACCATTGTGCCGGTCAAGGAATTGCAGCATTAATGGATGATAGAAATGTTCATTATAGCTGACTGTGCAGAAGAGAAAGCATAGCCAGACTGACTGAACTCCGAACATCTACTGGAAAGTAAAAGAGATATGTGTACATCCAGTTCCCCCGTTGCCAAAAACGTATTAATGTGAACATTTAATTACTGAGAGTTGACAGTTGTATGACATGCTTTAAAAATGATGGGGAAACCAAGACAAAAATCCTTATATAAATGTCTTTAATTTTGTATACTGGGACAAAAGGAGGTACCCTAAAAGTAAATGATGATAAACAATAATAAACACAGTTTTATATTTGGTAGTTTTTTGAAACAAACAAACAAATAACTGTGCTTAAAATCCACTGCTTCTCTAGTGAGTCTCTTGTCCTGTCACTGAACTTCAAATTCATTTTCTTGGACTGCAGCTGGCGACAGTAGTCCCTGTCCTTCTTCGCAGCCTCATAGCTTTACTTAGTCCTGGTAAGAATGGCCCTCCAACTCAAAGTCAGTCCCCAGAGCAGAACAAGGACTACTGATATCAGCTGCAGGCAGTGGAATTTAAGGGACAAGGCGTTCTCTAGAGCAGTACTGGTTACCACCAGGTGAACTTTAAAATAAAAAGTGAGAGGGTTGTCTGTTCGTGGATGGCGTTGTTCTCTCGGACAGATAAAACAAAATAAAATAAAAGACTAAAAGAATAAAGGACTCCGAAGACACTTGGCCAGCCCAGGTAAAGTCTATGTGTGGGAACAACTTGGGCAATAAGCAAATGGACTAAGGTGGTGACTATGGTCTGTGAATCCCACAGAAGGCCTATATCTTTCAGCCAGTCAGTAAATGCACGATCTTCTAGCAGTCCGTAAGGAGCCCAGTCAGCTGGGGGCCTTCTTTGTTGGATTTGGATGGCTTCACTGTGTCTGCATGGGTTTTCTGCTGCAGTCTGAAAACATGCAGATTGGGTTTACTGGCAACCTTAAATTGCGCACTATGTGAACATGAGCATGAACAGTTCTTTCTCTACATCTGTATCTGATCCAATGTCAGTTAGCATTGGCTCAAACCACACTGTGGGCATCAGGTTAGGATGATATCAACTACAAGGGATGGTTCGCAGTAAATAAGACTTCCGATTTTAAGAATAGAAAGATTTCAGATTTCAGATCGGTAAAACCTACTGACTGACCTTAACAACAATTAGTTTATGCAGTTTTGTTACACCACAAGTGTTCACCAGATGTTTTGATTGTTCAGGAAATTGCTCTTTTCTTGCTGACATATGCAAAGTTGTAAAGTATGAACTAAATCATTACTGTAGACCTTTGCTCAGACTCTAAAAGATGTGGACTGCAAACCCTGGTTCTTGTTGAATGTTAAATGTAACCATTGCAGGAAATCGGTGAAGTTACTTTAGGGCATTTATATTTAGGGATGATGATGCTTTTGTGTTTCATGTTACTCAGCATACATACAGTTATAGAGTGCATAACATGGCACCATTTAGAGGAAAAATCTAGACTGTAGGGGAATCAGAAAAACAAATGTATCCAGTCATTCTACTGACATGTAGTTTTGTTTTTTGTTTTTTTTTGTTTTTTAGCATTTGATGATTGTTAAAAAGTTTCACCTCATAAAATCCAATTTTAGCATTAAAAAAAGTCAAGCTAAACCACCTGTGGACTACAGTGGATGAGAGGTTGGAGTACTAAGTTATGCGCTCACACTAAAAAGGTTAGTAAGGTCTAATAAACAGACATATCTGACAATAAATGCTCAGTAACAGACTAATAATATAGAAGCATTTTACTAACAAAAAAACTGGAGCACAGGCTACTTACGTATTATTGGCCAGATTATCCTATCAGATATTCTCCAAGAGGCACCGACAGCATAAACAGATGAAATATATTGTTCTGTGAGGACAAGGTGGCAACTACAGCTGCCTGTGTCAAGATTAAAAAACAAAAATTTAACTTTAGTAAGTTAAAGTGAATGAATAATTTAAAAAAAAAGCTTCCTGTGCAGTTATGAAGGAGACATTTAAATATAGAGAGGTAAAATGCTTTTGTAATAGGCTATAAATAGGATTTTTCTGCTGTTAAGCTGTGCTTTTTGACATACAAGTCTATGGGGTATGGCCTGCTCAAGTGGCCACTTGAGGGACTGCAGTTTTTGTCACTCGTGGGTTAGTTTCCCTTTTAAGCCCTCAAGAATGTTGCTTGGATTTAATTGACAGCAATATATGAGGCTCTGAATCATACACATGCTTTAATATTTATTTTTATTGCAAGAATCGTTGTTTCTCTGCTGCAGGACCGCTGTTTCGCAGCCCATGTGAGTTGCTGCCAGTGGGGACGGGACACCCAGTGCAAGCCATGCTGAAGAGCTTCACTATCCTGTCAGGGTGTGCAAGCAGGGGCACCACCAGCTTGCCTGAGGAGGTCCACATCATCAACCTGAGAGGACATGCTCATGAGGGACCAGACAACTCTCCAGTAAAAGTGAGTCATCCTTAGTCAAAGAACCTGAAACTTAAATTGTCTTAAGTTAACCTGTAAATGCTTTAATGTTGATCAAAATTTAGTAGGCAGAGAAAGTATATTCATAGATTTATTTATATTAATTTTTCAATTTAGCAAGAATTTCAAATTAGAAGTGACCTGCCATAAGCTGGATGAAGATTGTAAGACCTGCTGTGGTTGATATTTCCACTGCCCTAGTTTTCTCAGTTCTGATAATGGCTGCAGTTATTTTCCATTTTACTTCAAGGAGACTTCTTGGCAAAAGTGAACGCCTTTTGTATTTTATTGATTCCACTCATTAAACAAAAAACAAAAACAGTGTCAGACATTATGATCAGGTGAGCTTTCAAAGAAACACCTTTTTAGCGTGAGTAATTAACAAAGTGATAAGTAATTTAAGCACCTGGTATTTTCCCACCATTTGCCTCATTTAAACTCATTTAAACTGTCAGCACATCTACCGATAGTGTTCCTGTATTTGATGTTAATTGTAAAACCGCTCCCTATCTTCGGGTGTTAAACGGCACATCTCGTGGCTGGAGTCCCAATCATCAGCAATAGTTTGGAGATGAATCACAGGCCCACGTCCTTCAAAACACCGGTGTCTAGGTTTTAAACCTTCATCCCCCTCTGTTAGAGAAGTGTGAAAAGCAGCATGTATAGACTTGTCATTGCAGTTGTGTTGCTGATGTAAGCATTAGTGTTGCCAAGGCCAAATGTACAGAAGCACAGTGTGTGTGTGGGTATGCTTCATCAGCACATAAATAAAGAAATGTTATTTGGGTGGCTGAGAGGGAAACATTTAAATAGCTGTGAAATGGAAACTTATGCATATCTTGACACTTTATGTCTTATTATAGACGTTTTAGTCATCGCTGTCGGTGGACACTTCACATTGGTCGTGAACTACTCACGAGACGAAAGCTGCGTACGTCACACACACGATAAAAGGAATGACTCGGCCAATAACAAAGCTTAAACTGAACTAAAACAACTGAAGCCTCACCTTTAAGGAAAAATGTAATGTAATATTAAACCTAAAATGGTGCAATGTCGAAAGAATTTATGTTCCTTTATAGTGACTAGCAGAGTTTACATTGCGAGTCTTGAAGATAAACATTATTATCCAGTTGATAAGTTACCGAGTCAGTATTTATGGAAAAAATGATGGACTTCAGTATTACACGTGCACGTGGCCTTCACAGTCAGAAACTACACTGGATCACTGTAATTGTAATAATTTGAACCCCAAATACCAGGGATTACCATAAGCGCGATGCAAATTGTAGCTGCTCTTATTTATGAATTTCTGTGGAATCATTTAGTAGATTTTTTTGGATGTGTCCTGCAAAGTTTGAAGGCTTTGCTCCGTTTCATCTACTTCCCGATTTACTGTGTCAGGGTGGATTATGATTACATGCAGATAGATATTGTATTCACACAGAACAAACTGAACTGGGTTTTGTCTTCACCTGCTGAAAGTTATGATTGTTGGCCTTAGCACATTCCTCACCTTAAGGTAATTCCCAAACCAACTGATTGGCGTTTTAATAGACAGAGTGCAAGTCAAAGTATGCCTAGTATGGATTTAAGACTCACATGACAAAGAGCGTTCCTGTTTTAAGCTTGAACAGACTTGTATGGAAAATCAAACAATCCTAACCATATTTTATCTGCTGTGAAAGTTGCTCGCAACCCACAAGACTGACTGTTTAAATCTTGTTGTCACTTGCTCTCAGGAGATCTTTCTGCACGTCGTCATCGACCAAATGATGACTCATAAATACAGTCAAACAGCAATGTCTGCTAGAACTAATTTAGCACACCTTTGGTTTCCTTATTCGATATATATCCTCATTTGATATATATCCTTATTTTCAGCTGACTTTATTTATTCTAAGTTCAAGATCAGTGAGAAGTCCATCACTAAACATCACCAGTGTTGAATTTCTACTAGCTTAACTACAGTTGGATTATTCTGTAAGTGGTGTACAAAAGTTGAATGTTATTCTAATTTGCTGTATTTAAAACTACAGCTTTATAGCACAGTAAAGGACTTAGTTACAGAGTCTGTGAAACGCATCACTTTATCTAGCTTTCGATCACCCATCACCTCCATGGTCAAGTGAGGACTAGCGCGGAGGAGGGAGAAATCCAGCTGTCTGTTCCCCTGCCTACAGCCTTGGCTACAGAAGGTCACGCCAGGTCTGGTTGAGATTAGGTGGCCCTACAGAAGCTCACTCTGTTACTGGAGGTTTCTGCTTATGATTAGATAAGATATCCTAAAGGACACCCAGACCCTCTACCCACTCTGGTCCTTGATTTTGTTTCCACCTGAGACGTGGGCACAGATTGGCCTGTTCAGATACAAGCAGCTCCTGACAGCCTTCAACAGGACCGTGTTGGAGGGCAAACAATGCGTCAGACTATGGTCTTATTGACACAATCTGCCCCTGATCTTTTGTGACCGGAGGTGGCAATAATCCAGTGAGAAAATGGAAGTGAAACAAGGGGATCTTAACATCCTAGTCTGCATTTGGGCAAGGATGTTCTTACTTAGAAGGCTGTTGGAGAAAAGACCTCATTGGTCTTCATTAATAATCCTTGACCACAGAGCGTCTAAACCCTTTACTTCTTTCAAAAAACAAGTAAAGTTGTAAAAAAGAAAGTTTCTACTGCAAATTCTTGAGGTCACTTATAACTTATAAGTTGATATATAGTTTATATAATGACATATAAACTTCAAAAGAACTCTTTTGAGTTTTCAGCAGTAATACTGTTTGGCTTAAAAGGTGGAGCATGTAGGAAAATAGCTGTAGTCAGCTTGGCTTCCCAACAGTTACTGTGATTTCCAACACAAGACAACATCCTGGTTTTGTGGCAAAATAGAACTCCCACATGAAGCCTTCAGACCACTCTTGCAGCGTAATCAGTTTCTCCTCTGTGCATCTGCGGTTTTTGTCCAACATATTTTAGAAAATTATGGCTAAATACAGCAGCATTGTTTATTGACAGTACAGTAATTCAGATATGTTAACTGTCAGTGAAAAGACTGTAGTAGTCCTATTATAAGACTCTATTTTATGTTAAGATACTAAGGAAACTGGGACTGATGACTGAAAAGCAAGTAAGGCCTAATTTAAAGTTGGAGTTCAGTTTTAGTGTATGAATATATTTCTTGTCATTGAATTTGAAGGATTGCGCATTTATTTCACTCTAATTAATCGATCATTTCCTGAGTATGCTTTAGTGTGTTTCCTTTGCTTATTTTCTAAGCCTTCATGAAGGCGCCTGGTCAATGCATGGTACTGTAGACCTTCTCTGAGGTTTCCTCCACACCTCAGCGGATAGGGGACGAGGTTGTGACTGGGCTGCAGTACAGTCTGTATTTGGATGTTTTGAATGTGTCGTTGTGAAGCTTCAGCTTCTGGAGAACACAATGTGCCCCGGTGACTCCTAATAAGTGTCTGCTCAGCTAAGGCTTGACCAGGTAGTGGAATAAATCTGCTATTGCACATGGTGTGCATGGGCTAATATGGACAAGGGAGATTGCATGGTCAGTTTCAGACACTTTTATACACACATGTGTACAGTCGCGCAGACATGCTGCAGCTGCAGTGTGTGAGGCCTGCTTCACATCTCTTTCACGCCCATGTGTAAAAGTCATGGCTTGCAGTTTGTCTATGTTTTCAGTAAAGACATGAAAGCAATGAATTGTTTCCTGCCTGTACCAGTGAAACCATTCTTTATGGGTATTAACCAGTAGGTATGAACTGCTACTCATTGAAAGAAAAGGCACAGCTGGACCTGACTCACAATACACACTTTGGCTTCTGGCCAATCTCACACTAAAGCCGAGCTATTAAGTGCAACAGAACACCTCAGTAGTGACTGTGCAAAGTGCTTCGTCTGGATAACGTGACATTTGCAGGGATTGCTTTGACTGTACAATAACAACCAGAGGTTGACAGTATGCTAATCACTCATTTAGGAAGACTGAAGCTAGAAATGCATACAATGATCTGATTTTGAATGATCTGCGAACTTTGCGTTCAAAGTGATAAAAGTATACCTATCTGTGCTCCAAGTTTCAGTTTGAATTATCATTTTTGATTACTGACACATCCAAAAGAAGAACAGACTCTCACTGGCATTTATTAAAAGCACTCTTGATTTATATTACAAGTGACAAAAGCTGTTTTTATATCAACATAAAATCCTCTGGTTTGAAGGAGACTCTTCAATCATTAGACTGCCATAGCATATACAACCAAGTCAAGGCAGTTTTTTGTACCAGCCAAAAATGACAAATCTTGCACAAACATGCCAAGAATGTGCAACTCTGTTGTTGACTGGAAGACATCCAAGAAGAGTTGGTAAATTAGTGAGCCTGTCGTCTGGTCAGTCTGTAACTTTGGTACAGATTAAAAGTTCACGTTTGTGACGGCTTTCATATCTCTCAGCGCCCTGCCACCATGATGTAGAAATTTGTAGGTTTTGATAAAATGTCAGAACTTTTGTGCTTTGAGTGGCCAAGAGATTTTCTCTGCACATTCTTGGTCATATCAGGATACACTATTACTAATTTACGAACCTATTATTTTCATCTAGGAAACACTCTACCCATTATGCTATCGACTCATAAGTGTGTTTCTGCTTACGTTTGCAGATTAGCAGTAACCATGTTAGCATGGTTACTGTGATCATGTTTGCAGCTGGGTAGAAATTTGCTTCCAGGAGATTTAGTTTTTTGTTCATTATTATTTAAACAATTTAAAATTACAGAGTAATCAGTGGTTCATCGCTCCAGTTTGGTAAAGAGTCATTTATTTATATTTCAGCAACTTGAACCATTTGCCAATAATTTCTTTTTAAATGTTACCCCACACAATGGGTGCTGAGCAGTGCCAGGCCACATTGGGTAAAATATGTGCGATGGTTTAACTGAGCTACTCTGCAATTTCAAAGTAACATTTTTGATCTGGATTTGAAATCTAAGCCACCCCCCCAAACTCTGTTTTTTTAATTCAGTGTTTGTCTTTAACAGTAGGCTTTGTTTCATAGACTCTTAACTATCCTCTTTCAAAATATGACCACTTATGATACTGGCTTGACTGGAATTCTTTTTTTTTTTTTTTTTAATTTTTTTTTACTTGTAACGTGTTATTCACATTTGTCTGAAATAGATGATTTCTTCAGCTTCAGTGGCCCTGCTCAAAGTAACAGAAAACCTTTTCCTCTCTTTTACCCATGTGGGCCTCCGAGGACAGAGAGACAGGCCAAATTGGAAAGTCAGTATTCTTGGATAGGTCAAAAGTGACTTTTGGCTGGGCTTCAATTGCTAGTAAAGCTGCAATGCCAGGTTGAGCTTGTGTGTTTCAGAAGGAAATGATTTCCTCAAATAATGTCAGAATGATTTTCACATTTTCACAAAATTGAATTACATTTTATAAAAACAGCCCAATCTTGCAGAGTAAGACAAGAGTTAGTGAGAGCGACCTGTGGACTGCTGCTCATATTTCCTCCGAGCTTGAAAGCCCTTTGGGTTTTTGAGGCAAAATAGCTTTTCGTGGCTTGACTATTAACCTGGAGGTGTTGGTGTTTTGCCACCTAAGCTCTAAAAAAAAAAAGAGTGACCTCATCTCAAAGTGTTCTTTTCTTCTCTATTTGCTCTGGTTTTAAGATGTAGGTATCAAGTTTAAACAATCTTCCACATGTTTTTTCTGTCACGTGTAGAGGTAGCCTTTTGTACTCTGCCTAACAAGCCACTGCTGCATGCGCATGAATGCACACGAGCCCAACATTACTGTAAACACTTTGTTCCCAAGTGGAGCCAAAATAAGCAATTCCAAAAAAAGGAGTCTTGTCAGGGCATAAGGTTGGGTGATAGGGTAGAAAATAAATAAAAGGGGTCAGTGATATCTCAAATCACCCATCTTTTTCTAATCAGTTTACCCTAGGCAAACATCAAACACAGCCACTGGCTCTGAATCAGGGAGAGGTAGAGCAGATGATTGCTTTATCAGCTGGAATTTGCTGATATCTTAGACTGTGAGTGACTAGCTGGAAGAACTTACCAGGCAGAAACGTAACAGTGTCAGATATGACTTTAGCTAGCACACAAGACAAACCGAACACATACAGTAAACCTGTTTAGGTCTTTCTTTTTTTTAATTGAAGCTTACTTTGGAACTTAGTAATAACCTTTATTTTTAAAAAAGTAGCGGCACTTATACATGTTAAAGTACAACAACATTTTTGGAAATGGACTGGTTCTTCTATAGCGCTTTTCTACTCCACTTGAGCATTTAAAGTGCTTTAAACAGGATGCCTCATTCAACAAAAACTGTATTTTCTCTAATGGCCACTTAAGGCTGGGTCCACAAACAGCAATTTTGAAATTTGGGGGCGGGGTTTACAGATACATGACCTTATAGGTACCTGTGGCCAGGAGCTGTCTGCTAGGCTTCACCTCAGCTAATTCGAGTCACTGAACCATGTTTGTGGGGTTGGTGCCTTTTATACCATTTTTATTGGCATTCTCTGACAAATAATAGGGCTCGAGCTCGCTTTTCTAGAAGACACACTGGTAACTGTGGTGTTGGCCTATATAGACTATGCATGTTAATGCCATTCTTTGTTGATCCCATTATTTATTACTGATTGTACACAGATTTGTAGTTTAACGCTACTGTACATAGTAACTTTTATGTCTGAATGAAGTGTAGAAACAGAGTAGAAAAAACGCGGGACTCAGGTGTACAAATGCTCCATTGCACGAGTCATACGTTACTATTTTTAACTGTCAGAAAAGTAGGCCAGTAATGATAAAATTCATTGACCAGTCTCAACTGGAATCAGTTGCAGATTCCCTTACAAGTGCTTTTGCTTTTTAGCAGTTGGGAGGATCCTGTTAACAAAAGCAATTAACATTTCTTTTTTTTGGTAAATGGAAATTGCCCAAAAAGGAACATAGTCCAAACAAAACACAGGACGCGATATACAGCTAAATATGCTTTTGATTTCACTGCATCTCTAATCTAGTGTTTTTTTTCTTCCTGACCCTGTGCTCCCCTCTCCCCACCTTCAGTGCTGTGTTATTTACTTCAACATGTCCTGCTTTTGTGTCATATCACTAAAAGATTGCTATCCAGGCGTCCTGTCTCACTTCAGCGTCTTTTCAGGGGTTTTTTTTCCCTCTTTGGAGCTTTGCATTTAGCTGAGTACAGACTGATTATCATCACATTTAGGAGGAAGGCTCCAGGTAGCATCACCATCTCTCTCAAATATGTGGGTGGCGCTGATAAGAGCGGTCAACAGGTTTTGGTCCGCTTCTCCTTTATCTCTGAGCTTCTTTGCCTGAGCTTCCCTTCTCTCTGTACACCCTCAGTGATCCGGAAAGAACCAAGATCCAGACTGACAAGACACACGCACATACGCACACATCAGATAACACAGTATGATTGGTTCCAGGCAGTTCTCGGAGTTTGTTGTCTATGTTTTCAACTATAAAAATGTTGTGGTATGGGGTTTAGCCACAGTTTGTGTATGTCGTTGTTGTTGTTGTTTTTTTTGTATATACTCTTGGATTTTAGTGATGATGGTTCATGTCATGTGATACATGCTGTGCTTTCTTTCTGTTTTTCTGAAGCTGATTATTATTTCCTGGGTGGGAGAGTGTGTTCCCAGATTAGTCTTACTTTTCAGATAATTAAAGGATGTTTTGGGTTTTTTTCAGAATCACTAGGGTTCATCAGGCATTTAATTAGCTCTGTCAATAAAGGAAACTCCCTTTTCCTGCAAGGACACTGAGCCGCAGTGATAGTGTGCTCTAACTGCAGGGTGCAGGTTTACACGGCTATGCAAAATATTTGATGGTGAAAGTATTTCATTACAATGTTGATGCACAGCCTTTATAAAGCACTCTTGAAACATTGTGTAATTAAGTTGGCTTGAAAGGTCCTGGAATTGCAAATGCATGCTCAAAGCAGGACAAACAAATCACCCTTTACCGTTTCAGTGTCACAGGCATCAGTAGGATCTAAATCTAACCATGTGGCTTTGCTATACAACAAAAGCTTGTCTGTGATTTGTGTTTTGTTTTTTTTCGGTTTTGTTGTAGTTGGCGCTGTGTTTGTTGTTGGAGCTGATTTAGAGCTTAAAGTTGATGCTGTGTTGTTTTTTTCCTCACATTTCCATTGTTTACACATGCTACCACCACTAATGGTATGATGCGTGACGGCTTATCCTGCTACAGCTGTCGTCCCTTGTGTGGAGTTTAATTTCAGTAACGTGATAGTCCGAGACAAGCCTCCATCCGTGGCTGCTGGCAAATGCCCCCCTTAACTGTAATGGACCCTGCACCCCTAAATCCTTGTGCCAGGCTCCTGATAATCAATCAGCCGTGCCGTGGCCTCCTGTCCCGAGCACACCCTGCAGGGTTCTCCGAAGGTAGCTGCCTCCATCAAGGACAACTCAGCGCAACCTGATCCTTACAAGCACCACAAGAGGTACTTTGATGCCTGGTGCTTTTGCACCTCTTCTTTCCACACCCTGGCTGCTTGACAAGGTCTGTTGCTATGCCCACTAGCCTCACCAGACCTCACGAACACAACTCTGTGGGCAGAGATGCACACCAGCTGCTGCTGAGTCCTCATCATTGCTTACATTGTGCAACCCAGAAAGGGTTTAGATTTTTATTAATGCTGTTTTCTCATTAAACTTGGAAAAAAAAAAGATAATAATCACCACAGTTTTCACCCTTTCCGACCCCTTAGCGCCTCTTGGCACTTCCTCTTCTTGGAGCTGTGTTTATGCCTGCGTTTGCAGGTGACTCACGTCTTCTGGAAAAGTTTCTGTCTGGGTTTAAAATTCCTCATCTTTTACAACTCTCCCCGACTCTCGTTTTCTTTCTACCTCCTTCTTCCATCTATTGAAGCCAGTCTCTTAGAGCCAAGCCAGGTATGATTATATCTTGGTTGTTGTTATCCTCAAAGGAGCAATACAGTCGCTTTTTCCAGTGTCTGGATTAAGTGTGGGGGGGAGCAAATATGAAAAAAAGGGGAAAAATAGTGAGACAGAGAGAGCGATGAATCTCTGATCTGTTTGTTTGGATCACCATCCAGATTGCCTCATAGATAAGTGTTTAGTAATTTCTTCCATTTCCTTGTCTCATAGGGACGTTTTAACGATTTTTGCAACACTTTCATGGACCACATAACTGAACATTCTGGTTTGCATTACTCTCCTTGAGGGCTTACATCTGTTGAGGAATGATAATTGGACTTTGATGCTGACTCTGTTTGTTCTGCTAGTATCTCTTGTTAAATGACTTCATGAATCATCACAGTGACACATCGTTGTACTTCAGAAAATGACAGTCAGACTTTCCTTCTGTGCTGAGGTATATGTTAGTCTAGAATGCTGCATGGCTTCAAAAATACATCAGATTACAATGAATTCTTGTTTTAGTGACAAATGGATCAAATGGAAACTGAAAAAAGAGAAATGCCAAAAAAAAAAAAGCCTGTTCATTAACTGCATACTTCTCGATAAAGAAGATATCATTTGGCACAGTTATTATAGTCTACATGATAATGAAACAAAAGTCAACCTTTGGTATAAGTGGCAGCTTTGTCCAACATGAGGAAGCACATTGAAAAACAAATCTTTACTCGTTGAAATAAATTGTAAATCTTTGTATGTTTTTGGCACCTTGGGGGACTCTTCCTCGAAGTTGGCTTTGAGGATGTGCTTCGAGTGCGATCACAGTCTTGTTTGTGTGTGAAAGTATTCCGATAAAATGGTGCGGTTGCTTCTTGTTTATGCTTTCCCAAGATTCCTGTAATGTTTCCTCGGCAAACACTTCCAGTTTCACTGTAAAAAAATTACCAAATCAAGCTTTTAATTTAATAATACAGAAGTTTTGCATATATTAAGACATTCAAAAGTGAAAAGTGTTTTCATATATTGCACAGTTGCTGTAGCTTGTTTTTCAAGCTCCAATGACTGTATTTAAATGTAGTTGTATGTAAGTTCCTTGGAAACCATCCCTTTAGTGCTTGAAATCTGTAAGCTTAGTCTGAATATTATTGAATACAACGTGATGTTCTTTTTGTGAATCAGTGGCCACTTAGGGAGTCAGAGAGGAGGATAATGCTGTAGGGGTGGGCCAAGAAAACAACCTGCTCAATGCTTCATATCACAACCTACTCGACCACCCCAAATTTATGACAGCATACAGCATAGTCAACAGTTACTGCTGATAAATTACTTTACCTACCATTGATGTTCTGCTCTATTTATGATAGAGCAGGTCTGAAAATGTGATAGCAGAAATTTATTTGTTTTTTTTTACTTTGCTTCTTCTTGCTGGTTAGGTGAAGGCACACAATGCTACTTGGTCGCTAAAACCGTGCTAAAACCAGCTTGGTTGAGGCTGCATGTTGAAAAATTAGGCTTAAATGTGGCACGGAGGCGCTTTTACCAGTACTGAGCTTTGAAACGACAAGCTGGAAGGGAAGATGTGTCGCAGATGTGCCATAAAGGCCAGCAGTTTTGACAAAACTCCAGTGTTTGACACCCCGGGAATAAGCATGGACCGTAAAATATCAACTTGGCAAGAGCAAATGTAAAACAATATTAAAGGGATAAAGGATATTGTACTCTGTTCAGTATTTAGTCTGGTTCAGAACCTATAACAAACTGTTTACTTTTTCCATTAATAAATCCATCTAAATGAGTACTGCAGTGTTTGCAAATACGTTTTGTAGTGACTGAAAACATATGAGTGTAGCAGAAAATGTTAACGGTTTCAATTATAGCGTGTAGATCTCTGTCTCGATAATACGCACTCCATAACCACATCTGAGCAACTTAATGCTCAGCCTGTTTTTCACTAATTCAAGCACTGCTAATAATAAACTGTCAACTTGCTTTTTAATCACCATCACTCTGTTTTCAGCTCATTTGTTCTGTTATTGAAGTACAAAAGCTATATTTTGAGTTCAAAAGCAAAAGCTGATCTTGTGCTGAGCTGTGAATAATTAACTTACTGTGGTGTTGTTTAGATCCTAAAATATGAGTCCTTGTGGGTTCAGTTAGTGATTTACAGCTTTTTACTGCTGACACACAGAATGGAGCTGATTTGATTAGTCTGTGAATACAGAGAGGAGGAAGTTTAAAGATGAGTGTCAGACAGACCTCTGAACCCCCCGAGAGTGTCAGTTCTCATCAGTGACAACAATAGAGAATTTTAACAGTTTGTTAGTAAGTTGGTGTTTTTCAGTTTGAGTACAATTTAAAGAAAATGATGGAAAGCCAGACCCTTGCCTGAGATGATTTTGGGTTAAGTCTCGCACTTTGAACCACCTGACTCACTTTGGCGTAAGTGAAGGCTAACACTAGAAACGAGAAACATCAGTTAAGGTCCCAAAACACACACGTTTGTTTTCGCCATCTCACTAACAGACTGTGAAAATCTATTTTAATGGGAGTCTGAAAAAAAGGCATAATTGCAAGCTGTAGAGATGGTTACAGGGACCCGCCACTTACTATTTTTTTCCCCGTGAACAAAGACTCCACTGTGTGAAAGTTAAGAGCCCTCTGAGGATACATATCAGAGCTAAGCAAGTGCCTTTTAGGGAGAACACAGCACGCCGTCTTTGTAAGTTTATCAGCAAAGTGAGTACATAAACAACCACAAAGCTAGATAACGTAGAACAATTTACATCATAACAGAGCTGGATTTTCACCAGACTAGTAGCAGTTGCCTGATATTAATGCTTATACAAAACGGAACATGAGAATATCAAAGCTTTGACATTTGCCCAGTTCAGCTGTGTGAAATCAGATCATGTTATGGGGCAGGGATAGCTCAGTAGGTAAAGTGGTCGCCCCATGATCGGAAGGTCGGCGGTTCGAATCCACTTAACGGCTACCCTGAGGTACCCCTGAGCAAGGTACCGTCCCTACACACTGCTCCCCGGGCGCCTGCTTAGTGGGCTGCCCACTGCTTCACTGAGTGAATGGGTCAAATGCAGAGAAAAACAAGTAATTTCCCCATGGGGATCAATAAAGTATCCATTATTATTATTATTATTATTATTATTATTATTATGTACTCTGACTGATCTCATAGGATTTGTGTTTTTTACTCTTCTCACTTCCTCAATATACTTGTGGTAACAGGGCGCTAATTTCTCTCTTTCTTTTTCCCCTTTTCCCCTCCCTTTTTTTTTTTGCTCTTGCCAGGTTGACTTACATCTGAAGCCCATCCAGTCAATGCTGCACCACCAGAAGCCCCTGGTCTTCTTGCTCAGCTCCCCCCAACCATTGATCTGGAATGTCAAAACAGAGAACCTGGCTCTGCGCATCCAACATACCTTTTATGTGAGTCCAGAACACAAAAAATCCTTTAAGTCCTGCTTCCTAAAACTGTGTATTCATTTCCTCACAGGCTAAACCGCATTACCGTTTCAGTAGCCTTTTCTATGAGTAACATATTTGAAGCGATGTAAATTTGCGGAGGAGGCCGTTCTGCACTTCAAAGGGAGGTTTCCAATGTTTTGGGGGCACATCTGGTCAACGCGCATGTGCAGTCATAGCTTGTGTAGAGCCGTGCATAATGTTTCATCTGGTGCAGTGGATTCTTTAGTCGTAATATAATTTTGGAAGTATTTAGCGGAAGTTTGACTCACATTATCTTATACAGGATGCAGCTGTAAGAGGTTGTTTTTACGCTCATAAATGGGCCAAAATGTATTTATCTAACACAATCTGCTTCGTCAGCTTTATTCATGCTCGACATCCGAGTCGTGTCCCCCACCCTTCTTTACACAGTCCTGTTGATAGCTTGGCTGCTGTTCATATGACACTGGGTGTATCCATGTATCACAAAAAACCCCTCAGCGGTGAAGGTGTGGTACCAAAAACTGTAGCACTAAAGCTTCACCAACTTTATCCTTTCGTCTACTGATTTTGTTGAAATTGTCGTACAAGTTGGTTTGCAAGCAAGTATATAATATTGATAAATCCTGTGTTTTTCTTTCTACAAATGTAACTTTTATTTGTTACAAGATCTCTTCCTCTTGCTTTGCAGACTGAAGTTTTTCTTAGGACTCGGGTGGAAGAGGCAAAGATTTAGTGAAGGGTATCTTAGTGAAGTTGGAGCCAGGTCCCCTGGGGAGTCAGCCATATTTAGTGAAGGTACCAGGGGGCCTCTCTGGGAAACTTAATAAAAATGTAAAAATGCACTGCTTCAGTGCTCTTGTTCAAAGCCCGTGTATCACATGAGAAAATCAGTGCGAAATGAAACCCAGAAGCCTCCGCTGTAGCTGTGGTCTCTGTTGTAGCTGTGGCTTCACTGTGCTATATAACTATGAAAACTTCGCTTTGCATTCATGTGAGCTGAAGGCTTTTCTGTATTGCTGGCTTCCCAGAAGTATTCATTTTTCAATTTCTATGTTAACACCAAAGCATTGTGCAAGAATGCAGCATCAGGTACGCAAATTATTTCCATATGTGGTTGAGAGTTTTCAAGCTTACTTCTTAAGCTCAAAACATCTTCCCATAAAGCCAATGTGATATGGAGGAGAATACGGACAAATGGCAAAAGCCTTGTGTTACGCACAGGCGCATAACACAAGGACAGCAAGAGGATCCAGTGACTTTGGGAGCTTTTTGCTGGCAGCGCTTCAGTCTACTGGCCCTGTTACAGGAAAGGGTCACTACAAGTCAATAAAGTGGGTCATCACTTTTATCCAGTGCAGACTTGTATCCTGATAGATGTTGTATCTTCCAGAATCATAATCCCCCAGTCAATGAATAGTTTGCCAAAAGTTTGAGAATGATGTTAATCTTGCTTTTATCATTTCTCAAACTGGTGGAAAACCTATGTGAAATGTTTGAGTCTGACATGTTAAACACTCTCCACTGCTATCATAAAAACACTGGTAATAACCTTAGGAACCAGTTGCTAAATGCTAAATGCATTTCAGCTTTTATAGACTCCACTTGGTGTATACAAAAGTTGTCCAACATAACCCACTGTAAAACACACAAGCAAATGCACGATGCTTAACATATCCAGCAACAACAACAAAAGCAAAAAACCCAAAATATTAACCGTAATCAAATATTACTCCCAAACAAAAAAGTGATTAGCCAGCCAAAATCAACAGAAAGCATCAAATTCACTGAGACGAGCCTTGGAATGGTCGCAAAATCTAACCTAACATCAGAATTAAACGGACGAAGAAGAAAGAGGAGGAACAAGCTTCCTGTTCTCTTTTATTGGCTTCCAGCTCATTAGACCAGACCAGAGACATCTAAATAAAGAGTGAACAAATTATGAGGGATGGATTATAGAGTCTGATTTACAGATAACCAGAGGGCCAAGGGCACATAACACCAAACACCTCGCTAAAGCTGTCTTCACTCATGAACATTGGGCAGTATCTGGAGAATTAGCTTGTCCTCAAGTACCCTGTCTCACATGTAGCACACAGCAGAGCATAGTCTGCTTCATATGTGTTCTTACTACTGAAAACTGGTTTAGAGACAATGCCACTTGTGTATTATGTTACAACTTTCAACAGAGAGGTTCTCCCGTAAAGGCTCAGTCATGTCTTGAAACAAACTTCTTTTCCTTTAATTTGTCACCTCTCCATATCTAATTTTAAGAACTACGTACTCCAATAAAATGTTCTGTGTGTCCCAGCCTGGTTGACATTTAGAACAGTAATTCACTGAGTATTAATAGGCCTCTGCTAGATCTTATGAAACCTTATAGGCTTGTGTGACAGGGACTTTCATCACAGAGTCATATTAGGTCTCATCACCTCTGCATCAAGAGTGATTCCTGTACAATAAAGTGTTTACATAGTTAGCTGACAAGGTTTTGTTTTTACTCATCGTGTATCCTAGAAAGGTTTCTTCTATTCTTAGAGAAATTTAGAAAATCTGTTATTTTTTTTTAAATAAAGCATTAACAGACATGTTTGAAGTTCCTAAAATTCACTAACCAATATGGGATCTGTTTGTCCTTGAGTGGGAT
The DNA here is from genome assembly GCF_963969265.1 of Rhamphochromis sp. 'chilingali'. NCBI lineage: Eukaryota > Metazoa > Chordata > Actinopteri > Cichliformes > Cichlidae > Rhamphochromis > Rhamphochromis sp. 'chilingali'. Next base: position 32,162,777 of record NC_137931.1, read on the forward strand.
CATAGTTTTCAGAGAAATTTACTACATTAGGATATTAGGCCTGAGTGCTAAACAGCCCTTTTAATTATCATTTCCTGTACAAATGGAAATGTTCTCATGTCAGAAAGAAACTGATGCATTTCATACAGATGGATGAGCATCTGGCCAGCTTGTGTTTTCTTAAGCTCTGATAATGTGTGGCCAGTGAGATGAGTGTTTCTGCAAAGACCAGCAGGTCAGCATCACACTAAATATCTTCCCTTGTCAGTGGTGGCGAACAGACAGCAGCTGAAAACCATCATTTTAAAGAAAACTTCGAGGCAGAGCTAATGCTGTGAGTGTAACCATGTTGGCAAGGTTTTAATAACTTCAGCTTAATCTCCAATTAACAATATCTTTTATTGAATTTTCTTTTTAAATGATAAAATGTATTCTTACATCTTTGACTTAATTCACAGTATTCATTAAATTGAAGCATTTTAGACCCAACCAAACCGAGGCGTCAGCTTTCTCTTGTTTGCACTTTAGTAAAATATTTGTCCGACACATAATAGCAGCTTTTGAGCGAGCTGAAAAGAGATAAAGGGAATTTAAACACTGTAGGCCGAACTAATGGCTTTGACTGACTACAGGGGCCCCTGCTGAATTAGGTGTTAAGTATTTCTGTTTGAGTGGCAGCACTGAGCCCTCTGGCAGTGTTGGTATCTTATCCACCAGCCTGACTGCTGCACATTGCCCAAAGAAGTCCCGGATCTTCTCAGGTTCTCTCCACAGTGACACCTCCTTAACATGCCACAAAACTGAAATACAACTCAACATCTTGCTTGAGTCTTCTCCTAACTGTTAATTGGTATTCATCTTCGTCATCTCCAATAACTGTCATAACTAATTCTAATCGATGTTTGGTCAGACCTGCTTTATGCTTTTACCTTCATCCATTTTTTTCCCTAACCACTTGTCAAAAGGTGGAGTAAACCCTGGAAAGGTTCATCACAGGGCTCTTTGACATCCACGCCTTTAATGAGGTAGAAAAGGTTCGTTTCTGGTACTGCACATGAAACGACAACTGACCATGACCACTGATGCAAAAAAAGGTCAGCACATTAAGGAACTTTCCACTCTTTCTGCTTTAGAAAGGAGTTGAGATGTTGCTTTAGTGAGAGCAAAGAGTCAAGTTAAGTCGGTTTTGGACTTAACACTTCAGAATAGAAACCCTATGCCAGACCTCCCTCACTTGCCTTTCCACTGGAGAGGCTGTTTCCTGCGACTAACAGGACTCTGAATCAGACCTGCCAGTCCTTGTTTCCTGGTCCCTGTGCTCAGGGCTCCATGGACACAGATGGGCTGCCTGGAAAAGCTTCAGAGATGTTGAGCACACTGTTACTGTTGGCCACTGGACTCCGATGGCTTTTAAAATGCCAGACTTTTGTTGTAAAACATGCCTTCCACAGTGCTTTTTGTCAATCACCTGCAGGTGGGAATCATTGCGTTTCTAAACTGACATGAAATATGAACACTGAATAAAGGCCAAATTTTATTTTACCAAGGGACACCATGATTGGAAGTGAGACATCTGCAAAGTGTGCTTTGCTGACTTTGTGGCCAAATGCATATATTTCTTCTTGTGGGTTTGAGGTTGAGCTGTGTTGCATCTTCGCTTGAAAGGCTTGATCTGGAGCAAATGTTTTATGACTTTTCATGGAACAACACTGTTTAAGCTGTTGGCATGTATGTTGTCCACTGCCTGGTTGCCAAACTTTGCCTTTTCACTCTAGTATTTCTTTCATTATTTATAGGCTCATAGTTTGAGCTCCCTCCTCACTGTAATCACCAATGGAAACCATGGGTAGCCACTAGTGTTTTTATTTGGAGACAGTAATGGCAGAGGAACGCTCCAGAGTGGCGCTGAGACATATGGTATTGTTTTCTCCACAACAGAGCCTGCCAGTTCACAGGAACACATCTGCAGAGAGCAGCATGATTAGGTCCCAGTATCTCATTGAGTAAGAGAAGATCAAATCAGCCACCAAAGCATTTATCACATTAATATCAGAGAGTTATTGCATGCTCATAATATCCATCAACTCATTCTGCACTTTCCATCACCCTCCTGTGTTTGCAACACCTCTTATTTTCCAAACAGCTTTTTGCAATTTCCCAGACTAAGGGTGTTGCTCAGTGAGAACGCAGCTCGTGATAATTGATCTCAAACATTTGGCATGCTGTCTCCCTTTTGCTCCACATATGGCCATAATATGTTGATCCATACAGGCAGAAAGAGCCGGAAATATACTGTTAAATGTTTGGGATCTTCAGGACTGGCAGATGTGCTTTTATCTTACATGATTTTTAATATATCCTTCATTGAAAACACTGAAAATGCAATGACCAGATGACCAGAATCAGCTTTCTGGAATCCTTTATTTATCCAGGTAAAAATCTAATAGAGAATAAGATTGTTTCTTTTTTAAGAGGGCAGCAGAAATGACAAGAAAAAAAACGATTTAATCTCTCCAACTGTAACCACTTTCAGTAACATGGTTGACTAAAAGTACCATTATGAACATGAAAGCATGTATGTCAGTGCCAGAGGTCTAAAGTTAATTTCTAACAACTGCAAAATTTGAGAAATGTCTCTCTATTCAGGGCAGTCATGTCTTTAAACTTCGATTTTCTTGCTCATGTTACTATAATCAGAAAAAGAGTGGTACATTAGTAGCCTCCAGAACTGATCCAATAATTTTGGAAGCTGAAACATCAGACTTCCTGTTGAAACATGCAAATTTTGACTTCCCCAGCTTGGTAGTCTAATATATTTACTGTGACTCAGCTTCAAATAACTGACACCATTACAGAGAACTCAGTATGGCAGCACTTTGTTAAAACAGATCTCCACCCGAGAGTAGAGACAATTTTACTTCACAAGTATTTCTTTTCTACAGCTCAGTCGGGAACCGCTGGAGCCCAAAAACGAAGCCAACATCGAAAGCCTCACAAGCTCACTTCCTACAGTGTCCACTTTACACTAATTTACGTCACTGAACGGGGCCCTCCCTACCAGTTTGTGCAATTTTTGTGTCTTTTGGGATATTTTCAATGGAAATATCTAACAAATAATATGGCAGACTGTGTAGCACAGAACGTTTATGCTTTGGTTTTGTTGAGTGAAATTCTAGTGCCTTAGGTTATTTAACCCTATGTGTCACTGTGTTGCACCTACACACTTTTTAGAAGCAGCTTGCTAACTAGGCATGATAGGATTAACCGATAACTTAGCAGTTCAACAACTCGACCAAATACGGTCACTTCTGGCTCCAAAAGACAAACATGGTTGCAGCCAAATTGTTGATGTTGGGTTTCAAAATATATACAGTCCATGCTACAGCCCTATAAGGACATGGATACAATGCAATCATCTTTAAGATCTTTTTCCAGAGTTTCCTGACATGAGAATAAGCAAAATGGATTAACTAAAGCACCCTGTTTAAGTACACCAGCAACGAAACTAGCACCAGAGAACTGAATGACAGCTTATGTAAACAGTACGCAGTACAGTATATTTATATTTATAAATGCCATTTAAGAAACTACACTTTGGTTTCCAGCACTTTTTGGTCTACCAGGCGTGCAGAGAGAGGCCGAGCAGAGAGAGAGAGTTTGTTAAAGCCCAGAGTGGGTGTCTCACTTCCCCGTTTCAAATTCCTGAGGTTTCCAGCACTCTGGAAGGCCTGGAGCTAATTTGGCTTTCAGGCTTTCCCCTCTAATTCTTTGCGACTAATTATGGTCGTATTCCCGCAATTAAACTGATAAACTCTGCTGAGCTTGGCAAGGATACCCCGGCCCCTCCCCGGCAGCTTAGCGCACCACCCCTCTCATCTTCGCCATCTTTCTTTCTGTTGCTTCTTACTGTAGTAAACACACTAAAAATAAAGTCAACCTGAATTCTTCGACAATGTCTGTCTCCTAGGCAGCAGTATTTACAGCCTCTGGTGACAATGCCAGGAACACTGAGAGGAGCGTCCAGAGGTCAGACAGATGTTGTGCATGTGGAGATTTGAAAAGTTATGTCTGAAAAGCCTAAACAGTCAGAAGGGATATTACTCTGTTATCATTGAAGCATGATTGCAATTTAGGGACAACTTCATAAACTCATCACAGAGAAGTGGTCTGACGTATTATTTCTCAGATTCAAATGGATTTATTGTTTCAATTGCACCTGCCAGCACTGTCTCAGCTCATGCATACAGATAATATACCTTGGAGGAAAGAAAAACAAGGAGGTGGGCTGTCTAGACCGTGCGCTAGGATTCATTTGGATGTTTGGTAGGCTTTCAGTAAATATGTATGTGAATGTTTATGTCTTTGAAATGAAGCTCTGAATTCCAGTAAGTTGCAAAGGTGGTCTTTTCCTGAAAAAGTTTGTATTTTCTGTTTTTAATATGTAAATGTGCTTGCCTTCTTGGTTTGTGTGTGTCAAAGATATGTGTTGTCCCTCGTGGGATATCTGTAGCCCCTTGTGGCCACTTTAAAACACAACTATACATTTGTGATGACGCACTACACTGGAAACCAGACACCTGGTTGTGTAGAGGAACATGTGTAGAAATATCCTGAGCATACTTGTACAAGCTTTGCAAAAAAGTGAGAAGTTCAATCGTATTTAAAGAGTTAGTGCTTTGCTGTGTTTTACAGTTTATATTTTTGTGACGCAATAAGAATGAGCAACATTGAAGTGCATGTAATTCTCAACAAGTGAAACACTTTTAACAGAAAACATTTTCTCTGAAATTGAGTTGGACTTGAGGAAAGCTGAAAAAACTGAAGAAAACACGTTATATAGAGCAGGTAACGTTTTATCCCAACAGTTCCTTTGTTCCTTACACTCCTGCTTTTTTTCTTCTCCTCCAGGTATCTATGGGCTCACAGGTCAGGTTTAAGCCGGAAAACTTCTCCCTCTTCACCCGCATACAGCAAGAGACCTTTCCCCACGGCAATGAGCAACTCCTCAACTGGGCCCAGAAGAAGTACAGGGCAGTCACCTCTTTCTCTGAGCTCAAGATGACTCAAGACATCTACATCAAAGTCGGAGAAGGTGTGCACCAGATTCCCAACATTCCCAAACATAGCTCTGGGCCCCAAGGCACTCCTCCACCCCATTCCCCTTTAGCTTTCATAACTTTACTTAGCTTTTGTGTTTTAGCCCAGGCTAGAGGTTTACATGCACTACGCTAGAAAAAGATTTTCCTTCCCTCAAAAGACAGTCACCCTTTCACACTTTTTAACAGGCCGCCTGTGGTATTCCTAAGTTTTGCTTGCTTACAGCCTCAAGAGTTCTTGGAACCCAGAACAAAAATGGTTGTATTTCTGTAACATTGTAACATCTTTAAAAATGACTGGGTTCAGAATAAAGCCAATACATTAAAAAAACAAACATATATAGGCAAGTACTTTCTCTACAAGACAAAAAAATGATCCCATTTAAATTGGAAATGTCACGCTTTTATCATCCTTATTTCAAACTTAAAATCCTTGTATCAGAGCAAGCAAACAAAAAAACCCACACATAGACGTTTGTCAGCAACAACTCTGCAGTTATCGACAGTGCAAGGGTTTTTGTGTTTGACAAGAAATGAAAAATGTAGCTGTAAAACAAAAGTTATGGCAGCTGAACTACGAAGCCAAAATGATGAGTTTAGTACTTTGACTTACTGAATTTTGGGGCTTACAGACACTAAAGTAGTTGCTACTTTGCTGTTAATACACCAGAAGACTTTATAGTGAAGCCAAACAAACACACAGTACTGCTTTTCATTTTTTAACAAGGTGCAAGGTGTCATATTCTGTAGTTGGGGGAATAGGTGGTAGTTTTACCAGGAAAGAAAAAAGTTAGGAGGGAAAGATGAGGTTAGAAAGAATTAGACAAATTCTTTCTGGTTTTTTCAATAAGTTGAGGGAGGAGGGTTTCTCAAGTGAAGAGCACAGAAGGAGTCTCCAGGGTGGCTATGATTGATTTTCACACATGTTCAAGATGCAGAATTACAATTCTTTATTTTCTGCTCTCACATTGTGAACAGACAACACATCCGACTCTGCATTTCATCAGCTGTCAGACGAGATAACTTGTTTTTAATGAGAATCTATTACTACATGAATATAGAGCAAAGCTTGTGTCCAGAAAGAAATTAATGGCTCCACTAAGTAAGTTCTCTCTGTGTTTTGTTAGTTTCTGTGGAGAGCGGAGAGGTTGCTCAGCCTTCACGCTCTTGGCTGGTGTCATTAGGGGCTGTGGTTTGGCAAAACCTCAGAGTGCCATGATGTTTACTTCAAGTAAAGAGCTGTAGATTTCCACTCCTTCACATCTTCAGAAGTGTTTCATGAAGATGGAGAGATCCTCACTTTGCTTTCTAGCATGCCCACACTCAAGGTCTCTCCTCAGCTCTTTAAGTGCCACAAGAGTTCTGGAGAGGAAGGTGCCAGCCTTCAGTTTACACTCTGTCCAAAGTTCTGTTTGCCAAATAAGGAAGCATCTGTCTGTGTTTTCCCGTTGTGCTGAGAATGAGCACAACTTTTCATCTTAATGAATTTTTTGAACTGTTGTGAAATTGAAGGAAAAAACACAAGAAGTTTTGATGACTGAGCATGAATATTATTGTCCTGTTATTGCAAAAGAATTCTGGTAAAACATCTTGCTAAGATTTCCCACATAAAATCTAATTTCCCTGTTGATGGCAAGACAGATTATGCCAACTTCGTTGGGCGCACAACCCAGGGCCTTGTTAGTGCTGCGAATAGTAGCTGCAGGGTTACAAGAGCAACTCTGCTGTAGATGGGAACAGCTGGGTTAAAGCAAATGTTCAGTCTTCCGAAGGTTTCGTGAGCAGGACGTTGAATTCGTCACTAGAGCAGGGGTTGCTGTTCTGTTGTTGACATCAGGCTCTGACCTCTCTGTGGTAGAGAAGTACGAGAAGCTATATTTCTCCTTTGCAGGATCAAAATAGTTTCACAGCCCCTCTGAACAGTAACACAAACTTTTCTCCACTTTCAGATCCACTGTCTTCTGACACCTGCAAGATTGATTCCAAGTTCCTGTCTTTGAACTACCTGGGCAGCTACAAGGAGCCACAGACATCAAAAGGCTGCGTCCTCTCTGTGCCCCACAAAGACAAAGAAGTCCACATCATTGAGCTCCAAGCCCCAAACGCCAGCAGGTGAGCAGCCAAGGCTGCAGAGGCCAAGAATACATGTTGTCACGGTTTATTTTTGAGGTCAGGATGCTCTCAATAATCTCTGTGGAGTTTATTTTGGATGGGAACTAACATGAAGGCGGAGGGGGGTTATGTTCACTTAGTGGTTTTCTTTTGAGGAAGAGATTTCAAAACTTGGTCTAACGTTCCAGTTTGCCAGATAATGTCCTCACTCCCCAGTGGAGTGATTATTCTGTACACCCAAAAGACAGAAAATCTGGGAATGTGTTGTATCTTGCTGCGGTGTTATCTGTTATGTATTGCATACGTCTGCATTCTTTTTTCTGGGAATACCTCCAGCTTTTTAATTAGTTGGCCAGACAAAGGCACAGTAACATTACGTAGACCTGACCATCTATTATTATTTGTTCTTTCTCTCTCCTTTTTTCCTGCAGTGCTTTCCAGGTGGATGTCATAGTTGATCTGCGGCCACTGAAGGAAGGTACCTGGGTACATCGAGACGTTGTCTTGCTGCTCAAATGCGCTAAATCTGTGAACTGGGTCGTCAAAGTCCACAATGTGACGGGCAATGTGCATGTGGTGGTAAGTTGGCAGCATTACAAGAGACAAAGGCTTTCCATCAAATGATATCTTTTTTGCTCTCCAGGCATCACGGATGATTTTATATAGTTGATCACATATCACTGTAGGTGTCGCGGACAGAAATGTCAACACTTTACGCTGCTGGCCAAAGAAGTTGTCACAGCAAAAATGTGTGTTGAACTGGCGCCTGGTCCACGCTGGGGGACAGGGTGGGGATAACAGGTTAGGAGGAACTGTGAAATGTCATTGTGGCACCTCCAGGAATTGTCATCACTTTGAGAGAGCCAGAGGCTGGAGTGAAGAGGGCATCATATATTTTCAGAGCCAGGCGTGCTGCAGTATTGGGCCAGAGCTGCTTCCCATCAATCATAATGTGAAATACGCGGAGCGCTTTATTCAGGCTTTCGGGCTTCCTCACCACACACAAAAGACAAACAGAGGCTAATTACTACAATATATCAGTATACACCTTACTGAGAAATATGGGTTTGTGCATATCAACGGTGTGCTTGAGCATATAGTTTTGATATTAAATCTTCATTACTGCCACTCAAGTCTCAGGACCCTCGGGAACCATAAGAATATGACACCTATGCACACTTTAGAAGAATAGTTTAACTGTAGATCATGTCGATACACAACTGGCCGTGGTCCAACCACCACAATTGCTGCAAGGCTGGAATTTAGAGCTCCTCTTTTCCTGGAGTAAAAAAAACAATTCCAGTTGAACTGAAAGAGAATCACCAACACCTTTTTTTTATTTTGTATGCCACTTTCTTAAGTTTGCATTTTCTAGCATGTATATTTGTGTTCCCTGAGGTGTGTTTGTCTGCGTGTGTGGGAGAGGGCTTGCGTTTCCTCAGTGTCTAATGCTGATACTCGCTGCTGCAGCAGTGACACTGCACTTTTGCCAGGCATGCTATGTTTGTACAGCTGCCTGCTATACACTGAGTCGATCAGGTTTTTGGGTGTAATGCCAGGTCAAAAATCCATAACACTTAGTGGGGAGAACAATTGAGTGTCATGCATTGTGTATAAAACAACTTTACGGAGTTAAATTTTGTTCATCTATTGGATTATATTTCGCTAGCAGTTTAGTAGATGTACAAAACATAAAGAAAAACATCAATTTGGCTGTAAATGTAACAACTAAGGGATGCATTTTCACCGGAGGATCCATGCTCCGGCACGTTTGGCCCTCAAACACCACTTCGTTTGACTAGTGTGATAGCTGTGTACACACCCTGGATTGTTTAATGTGGTGGTCCCAGGTGCAGTTTATTTGAATCGCCTTCACAATGAGAGCAGCCTCTGGAAAATCTGAATTCCTTCCTTTATTTTGTTTTAGAGCTAATTAGCAAACAACTTAATGTTAATATGATTGGAAGATTACACCTTGTAAAGATCAGTGTGTTAAAGTTCTCATTTGTGCATATGTGAAACTGCTAACTTTAGCATGTAGCGGTGCATCACACAGCAACAGACATTGCTATGATCTTCTAGCATTGTTACGTCCCGCTGAATTGTTCAAATAGAACCTAACATCACTGTTGTTTTTATTCTTTTTAATTGATGTTTACAAGATTGTAACATACATGGTGAATGTGTGTCTAAATGGTTGACTTTGAGTGTAACACTAGCTTACTGTAAACCTGCACCGGTTACAACAGCTGACATCTCTCAACCATTTATCTTAAACATCCAAAAGGTCAGTCATTTTTTAGCTCCCCCACTGCTTACATTTTGACTTTCACTTGACAGCAGCGGTACACAGGATACGCTGCTTGTGCAACCAATGTGTGAGAGATCGTCAGCTACGCTAGTGATATGATGGCCAAAATAAAACTCAGGCCTCGATCTGTCAGAAAGCAGGTTCTCGTCAGTGTTGCTCAAGAGACTTGAATGTGTGGGAAATGGTTGTGAGAAAGAATGAGGCCTCCCTCACTGGGGGAGCAGCAGGGCAGGACGCAAATTTTTAGGAGCAAGCTAACATGTTGGTTTCTGAGCAATGATCGAGCTGCGACACGCCCATTACCTCACACTCATTCACATGATTCACACATGATTCATGCAGAATAAGTGCAGGACTGTACTTGAAGTTGAATATCTGTGATAAAACCTGAACAGTAAACCATATTTCTTTTTTTTCTTTTTTTTTTTGTAAATCAGATTCTGTATTGGCTAACTTAAATTTCTCTTCTTGTTATTTTGAGAAAGCATCTAATGAGAGTTCTATTCCACAGGCCTCTGATACAGTGACTGTTGGCTCACAGGCACTAGTGTCCAAATCCCCCATGCAGCACTTGCCATCAGGGCCACAAGCCTTAATCCAGTGGGCAAGCGATCGTGGCCACAATCCAGTCACATCTTACACCAGCACTCCCGTGGCAAACCACTTCAATATCCGACTTCGAGAGCCAGGTAAGCTGAAGAAGAATCACATCCTCCATTCATGATGAAGCATAAAACTAGCGTGCAATTGTAAAAAGTTGTAGGTGTAGTTTCCTGGATGGAAAATCAGCCTCATAAGGTTACGTGTGACTTCTAGATGTCGTGGATTCTCTGGAGAGCAAATTACCTCCCGAACTCGCCATCCTGCGTGATTCTAGTCCTCTTCCTGTAGATGGAACGCCACTGCGACGATCCGGTCTGCCGTTTCCATTTCTTACAACTGGGGGCATGCCTCCGCTGGGACACCTGCCCTACGAGTCCAATGAGCCCGAAATCGTTTTGAATGTTGACCTTAGTGTGCAGTGCAAAAAAGAAAGGATGGTGGTCAGCATTGACAAACAAAGTCTTCAGGTGAGTAAACAACCGGACATTCTCTGATTCTGCCCGGAGCCCAACAGGCTACAAATAATGGTTATTTTAAATATCGATGTATTCTATGCTTCTGATCAATGAGAAAGGCATTTTGTTGATTTACTTTTGCGTCTCTTTTCACACGACACAGAGTCAGTGTGACAAAATGTGACAAGAAGAGCGGAAAACAACAAAATGGAGCTCATCCAAAAAGACTAGCAGCGTCTAGACCAATTAAAAGGCTGAATGAATGTCTTCTGCAGCGATTACAAAATACTAGCATAAACCTCCATGACGCTGTGTTGTTTATTTTCAAAAAGCACGCACTGTGTGCTGAGGTTGTTACCAAATAATGATGCTGTCTTGGTCTAATGGTTACATGTGGATAATTATGGAGACAGTTGAGCCCACCTATCTGTTGTGTGGGGATAGCAAGTTTCAGATCTACAAAAGTGAAATGAGAAAAAGTAAATCACTGAAGCAGGCAGGGCTGTTTCAAGCATTTGGCGTCTGAACATAGGGACAGCTCAATCAGCCCACATCACAGAATGGAAACTGGCATAGGCTGTAATTGGGAGCTGGAGCTAGACCACCTTGTGGGATTTGTTTATTCCTGAGAACTCAAGGTTTTGCACAAGTACTTGGACTTTTTTCTCCTTTTTTTTTCTTTTTACAATTCTGAAAAGTTAATAACGGAAAAATGTTTTGATCTCCATCCATGTTTGTCTTTTTATTTCTTTTTTCTTAACTTAGGCAAGCGGGTTTACAAATGCCAGCCTCACACTTCAAGACCCACAATGCAAAGCAACAGTCAATGCCACCCACTACACTCTGGAAACTCCTTTGACTGGCTGTCAGACCACCGCATTCACCATAGAGGATAGCACGATCTACTTCAATTCTGTGAGTATATTATGTGGTGTTACAGTATAGCTGAAATTACTTGAAAATGCCCTCTCTGTATATCAGACCTCTAGTTGCTACTATAAATACAAAGATATGATTTAATTTTAAATTGAAATAAACTACAAAACACTCTTCATTTTCTAAAAAATCCCTATAATTATCTTGCTTTATTTTAACTTGTCAACTTAATGAGAAGACAATGAGAACATTTTAACAGAAAGGCTTTCAGTCAGAAAACTTTCTTTTCTACTTGTTTAAACTTTAGAAAAGATACTAGTTTTTGTTGAAATACACCCTTTACACAGTTTTAACCACGTGCCAAAGTCAAACTTTGCTTGTCTAAACAATTCCTGAGTGACTAACATGCAAATAGATGTGTGTTAGCCTAGGTTTAACATATTAAGATGTTGGGCTTGTTAAAGCATTGATATCTATGGGCAGTACAGAGCTGTGACACTCTGAAGTCAGGGAAAGATTTACCCACTGTCAGAAAGCCTTTTTGTTTTATTTTAAGGTATTTTTAGCTTTCACTTGCAGTTTAAGTACATTCAGAGAATAAATGTATTTGATTAGTTTAGAAAAAGATCATCATTTGAGCTTAAATACTCAAACACACATACTCTTTCAAAGAAAATAAATCACATTTTAAAAAAGATCTGGCAGAAAGCTTTGAAGGCTAATTTGATTAGATTAGTTGTTAGGGTGTTGACCATGACCAGTGCTTAAATGTCAGCACTGCCATGGGAAATGCTCACTCAGAGGCTTGACACCTGTCATAAATAAATATTTTTTTAATAAAGATGTCCACTGATAGCCATGCTCTTTTTGTGTACAAATGGAAACTGGAAAAATATGGACAATATGTGCAGGGAAAATGATTACATTTCTGACTCATTTTTGTATCTAATTGTGATCACTTGCTTTTATGTGATTAAGACATCCCCAGTTATCTTCATTATTGTGGAATGCATTCATTCAGCATGTTTGTTCTAACAAGCAAGCATGAATCACTTCTACCCTGGCCTTTTAAAATCTTTTGTTCGGGGAAGTTTGGAAAAAACACTTTTTCTGTCCAGTGCAGATTAAAAACCCAGGCATAAGTCCAAGGTCATCTTTTGTCCTAGCATTTGGACGTGCAGACAACCTCTGACCTCCGGTCAAAGGAGATTAATTTTCATTGTCTGGGTTCCCACTCATCAAAGCTAATGTGTTTTGGCTGTTGTCCCCACATTGCTGTGATATGTTGATTTATTTCAGCAGTGGCACCAAAGGCAGGTCAGCAAACTTCAAAACAGCTCTGTTAGTGTCATTGAGACAGTCCTCTCTCTAAAGCAGCAGACTCATCTCAGGCCCTGACATGCCACTACTCCACTGAGAAATTAGAAATATGTCCTGTCTCACTGAGGCCACAGGACATTCCCAGATTTAAGCAAGAATGTTTTGCCGACCTCTCTTAACAATTCAAATCTCCGCCTGAATGAGGCAATACTAAAGGAGTAGAAAAGGGGGAAAAAAATTGGAAAAAATCTTGTGTAAACTTTCCGTCAATTGCTGATTGTTGTGCTCAGGTTTGTCAGCGTAGGCTTAGTAACAAACTTCTTTTTGATGTGCAGGTCACTGTAAGTCATGCTGAGACCAAAGATGGGAATAGCGACCAGAGAGGGCCCGAGAGAATGCTTCCCGTGAAAACGTTCGATTCATCTACCATATTGGTAAGACTCTGGAATCATTGTGGTCCTTTTTCTGTCAGATCTGCACTTCATTGCAAGGGGAAAGTTGACAAGTTGAGACTACTGATAAACTGTATCTCTATATGCGCAACTGCAGTAAATCATGCATAGTTGGAAGAAACACCAGTTTCCTACTGCCCCTTGGGCTGCTAGTAAAGACTCTTCTGGCTGCTGCAATGTCCCCATCTTTCCATGATGTCCGTTTAATGAACTTGACCTTCCATTTTCCATTTTGAAGTTTCTCCATCTTTTCTTTGTTAGCTTAGTTTCCTTTATCTCATCCAGTCCTCGTCTCCCACTTATTGTTCTTGTTTATACATATCTCTTTTGTTCCTGGTCCGTCTTAATGTGGTCAAACAGTGACACACAGTCATGTGGAGTGAGAGTGCTTAGCCGTGGAATGTAACGTCAGAGTCCTGCTGATATTTGTTTTGGCTTTGCCTTATTCTTCAAACAGTTCAACTGCACATACACAAGCAAAACTAAGAATCAGGAAACCTCAGATCCCAGGATTGTACAGGAACCACCAAGGCAACCGGTCAACAACATGACGTTTAACATGGAGCTGTACGACTCGCTGCCTATCAACAACCCTGCACGCCAGAATTTCTTCACCGTTTCACAAAATCAGAAAGTGTTTGTGGAGGTATGTTTTGCATTTATAATACATTACCTCTCACGCCAGAATACATGTTTGGTGTAAATGAAAACTTTTGGCAGAAAACTGCAACCATCTGCCTCCATCTGAGGCTTTAGCTTTTCCAGATTTAATCTCTTCCTGAGCCCTTTGCTCAGTAAGAGCATTGTGACTGTTTCAAGCTAAAAAGCTAATAATTTCTTTCACTTCTTGCTTTTATTATATCACAGTTCTGCATGTCATCTGGCTAAAAATATCTGTTTCACTACAGTAGTTATGCTAGTCATATAAGAGATAGCAAAGACTGAAAAGTCCTTTGAAGAGGTGATGTAGGAGGACATCAGCATGAGATGCTTCACTCACAGCATGGACACAAAGCCAGTGTGCTGTAAATACAAAGTGCTCACAGAGTGTCTTTATCCTTCCCTCTTAAGTGCATTGCATTTATTTTAACTGAGAAATAAGTAAAACATGACTAAATATTTGTTTCTCACCTTTCAGGCAGTCGTTCTTGTTTTGTTTTGCATATCTTTACACTGGCAGCAATAAATACATCACAATATTTCTATTAGAAGACTTATTTAGTCTATTTTGGCTCAGCTTTGGGTTGCTGCTGACAGAATTATTTGGCACTTTAGTTGCCACCAGCTGCCTGCTAACTTTTGAACTTCTTTTTCTGTTGTGGTTAGTAAAAGGTAGGATTTGAATTTTATTTTTCCTGAACAGCTGCTGGTACAGCAAAAGTGAGCTGAAGCATAAAACCAAAACAACGCTCTAAAAGAAACCAGAAGCTCATTAGAGCTGAGGGTTCTCACCATGACTGTGCCCCTTTTGTCCTGCCCAGTGTTAACACGAAAATATTGATTGTTTCAGCTTTAAATTAGCATTTTAACATCTTGTAAATTATGTTTGTTTGTATTTGTGTTTATCGTTGTTCCCAATTTTAGGACTAGGCAATAAAACACAATAATAATTTGTATTTATTGTTTCTGCGATTGTCTTAAAGAAACACAAATACAAAATGACACCTTTTCATTTTGCATGTTTTGTCCAACAAGATTACTTTGCAGACTTTCTTCAGACAACAGCAGATTAGGTTTTCTTCCAGAAATGATTATATTATAAAGTAAAGCTCACATCAGATCAGAGCAGTATTGTGTTGTTGTTCAGTTTTGTCACTTCACTTCATGAAGACTCCTGTCACGACAACTGACAAATAAAATCTGTTTTTACTTGCCTCTCATCTGCTCCAGATCACATCAACTGCATCAGATCCAGAACTGGGGTTCACCATCATATCGTGCTTCATTTCTCATGACTCCAATCCCAGCGTGTCCTCAGAGTACACACTCATTGAGACAGTTTGTCCAACAGATGCCTCCGTCACATACTATCCTCAATTCCCTGTCCATCCTACAAAGATGGATAAGAAAACCTTCAGCTTCATCTTCAACTCAACTTTCAAAGTGTCCCTGCTTTTCCTGCATTGTGAGATGTCTCTGTGCTCAAAGTCATCTCAGAGGAATCTAAATTTACCACAGGTATGCAGAATAATCTTCCCCAAAGAGCCATTGCTGTGTTTTTTTTTAGTCTCCCAGAGTATCACCAGTGTTTGTTTGAGCAGCCGGGCCTGTAGGAGACAATCTTTACTCCGGCTGACCTGCAACATTCAGTGTCAGGTCTGCCCCCAAACCTAAGCGGGAACCATGCATCGATGCACAGTTTCCCAAGTGGCTGACCACTGAGCAAAATAATCATCTTTTTTTTTCTCCCTCTGTTATTTGTTCTGTCTGGTGCAAGTGCTTTCTTTTACTTTCTGTAAGTCTTACCTAAATGTTACCCCCACCCCCCCAAAAAATAAATATATATGTGTGTGTGTGTTCCTGTCTAGCTATCTTTGTGAGGACCGAAATCTGCATTCTACTATACTTGTGAGAACCAACAGTCACTTGTGAGGACACACTCACCGGTCCTCACAGGTTTGAAGGCTCAAAATGCGGTTTTAGTGTCAGGGTTACAATTAGGTTATGGTTAGGTATGAAAAAGAGTTTGATTTAGTTCTCTTTTGTTAAAGCTTTAGTGCACGGTCCTAGGGGCCGCTGGATCATCCATACTCTCCTTTAAAGCTCCTGATAAACTTTTCTGCTCCTCTTCTCCTTCCCTCGACGGTCCTCTTTGGCGTATACTGTACTTGTCCCATCTGACTGACTGGTCCTTCGATTAAATTATTGTGTAAGAATTCACCTTTTGAGCTAATGGGAAGTGTGGTATATATATAAAAAAATCCTAAAAATAAACTAAAAACATTATATTAAAACCAGAAAGGCAGACAGATTCCTCCAAAGAATTGTGGAGGGGATTTAGCCTCCACAAAACACTGAGTCTTATTGTGCTTTATTTTGTGCTCTTAAAATTAATTGTGAGGTTAATTGTTAGTCTTCAACATTCCCACATAATTTTTTGTTAGTTTTTATAAATCACACATTTATTTGCAATCTCAGTGCAAGAGGAAACGGTCTAATCCATCTGATATGAATATAATATTTTTTATATAATTATTTAATATTTTAGATATAAAAATAATTATAAGCTTATTTCTACCACTAATAGAGTCATGTTTTTCTTTTTGTTTTTTGTTTTTTGTAAGGGTTAGGGTTAGGCAATCATTTTTAATGGTTAGGGTAAGGGGCTAGGGAAACCATTATGTCAATGAAAGTCCTCACTAAGATAGCTGAACGGGGTTGTGTGTGTGTGTGTGTGTGTGTGTGTGTGTGTGTGTGTGTGTGTGTGTGTGTGTGTGTGTGTGTGTAGTATCCTGAGGCTGGCTTGTGATTGTGGTGCTAACATATTACAGTTGCCATCAGCTGTAGTGGGTGAAGATGGCAAGCTTTTCCTTACTTTGAATTCCAAATTAGTACTTTTGAGCAGATATGAGTGAATGCACTTTTGAGTTTGAGAAATATGAATGTCAAGTTATTAATTAGGTTTTTTTTTTTAATTTTCTGCACAGTGTTTGCCACCCATTGAAAACTGTGATTCTCTCTCTGTGGACAATATCATGGCGATGATGATGAACAAAAAGGTCTCGACTCAACCGCTGGTTGTGGTGGATGACTTGAGCCACATACCAGGTCAGTAAAAGCAAAAGCAAACATAATTTACATCTGTTTACACCAGGAGTTCAGTTGTGCTTGGAACTGTGACACCCACAAATACGAGTATGCACAGTGAAAGAAGCAATTCTGAAGGCAGAGGAACCGCATAAAGTCGATACTTGGAGATCAGACCAAACGACGGGATCACGGTCCAACATCTGGTCCTTATTAACTGTGTTGTGTGTATATGATTGTGTATACAGGTGCTTAGGCATACACATATGGTGTGTCTCCGTTTACATTGACATCTGTACACAAGAGTGTGTTTTTGGGTGTGTGTGTTCAAACTAGCATATGGCTGATAAAGGGGAGTGTGCTAACGCTGAGGCCCAGTTCTGCTGTGGACCAGACCATGCTGAGGGAGACATGGAAAAGAACAGTCATACGTTACTAAGATCCAGTTGTTTTCACTTAGGCCCTTCACTGTGGCCTCAGCTTTCCACTAGTGAGGGGGAAAATGAGGAGCGGTGGTCCACTTGTTGGCTTTGAGCGCCCAATCAGAGCCTAAAGGTACCTCGATGTTTAGTCACTTGTTGGTTCACACTCTTTATCGTAGCACCTCAGGGGGTGTAAGTACATTTAGAAGGCAGGATGGAGACCTGAGGTAATGCCTTCACATGATATTTATTATGACCTAAACCTAAATGGACTGATATAATCAGTGCCTTTTCTCTAGCGGACTGCCAGCATTTTTCATATTAGCATCCCCCTCTGAGCAATGACATCAACATGAGACCTGGGGTCAGTTTGAGTCATGTTTGTTGGCTTGTGATTTGATGTAAATTAGATCATTTTAATTGGTGTAAGCTACAGCCCAACCGCTATTTCACAATGGTAGAAAATAGACTGATTACTCCTTTACCTAACGAAACTTGGTTTTGGTATTGGCTTGGTCAATCTCTGTGCTACAGTATATGTGTGCTATTCAGAATATAGTTCCATTGTGGATTTGAACCCTGTATTTTGTTCGGATGTTAATATCAGTTGTGATGAGCTCTTCATAGACCAAACAATTTATTGATTGATTGATTTCTCCCAGTTGCAGTGTATGCACTGATGGTATTTTTCAGATCCTGGTCTTACTCTTAAACATCAGTAATTTTACTAGCTTTAAAGTTCCTACTTGTCTGAGCTCTAGTGTGAGTCAGAGTTGTGCAGGATAATTCTAACCAGAAGTTTGTGGCTTTATTACATTTTAATTGGACATCAGCCTCCAATGCTGGGCAATGATACTAAATGGATGGAGTCACTTTTTAGCACAGACATGCCAGTGTTGATGCTGAGGATATTGGTGAACAGAGACGGTGAAATTTGAAGTAATGGCTGAGTGTCTAAGCCAAGCTAGTCCAAAGTGGTACAGGCAGGGTGCACTGCCTGCACCACTATGCCAGTGCAGCGGGTTTATTTTCCATGGAGTAAGTAAACACACTTATGCCATAAACACACTGGAAAAAAAACCCCTCGAATTCAAAGAACACAAAGGCATCGCTTATGCTAGGATGGCAAACAAAATAAGCAGCCTTTTCAAGGGCCACGGTTCTGCACTGGACAACATCCCAAAAAGCTGAGTTCAATCTACAAATCAAAGGGAGCCACTTGTGGCCAACTTGGTGCATGGAAAAACATAACAGCCTCAAAGCTCTACCATCAAAATTAGATTTACTGCTTCACAATGTCAATAAATTTGATCCCTTTTTTATGGGTTCAGGAACGTTTAGAAAAACTTGAAAGGTATAATCTATCTGAGAGGCTGGCAGTGTTGGTTATATCATCACATCAGTACATGTAGTATTAATTTAGTTTAAAGTCTGCAAAGTGTAAAGGCAGAGGATAGTTTTTTATATCACATTGGACTGAACAGGTTGAACTGCAGTGTTTGATATATGAATGCGTTCATCCTTTAGATAACTTTGTCTTTCTAAGTAACTGATTTCTCATAAAATATCTCATTTATTATTTTAAAACCAACTGAATGAGGCTCTCCATATGGTTTGCTGTATTCACTGGCCAGATGTCAAGAAGCTCACTTTATCATTAAAAATATCATAAAACGTATTTTTTTTTAGTTCTGAAAAAGAAAGGATGAACATGAGTTAGGATTCATGCCTCAGCAGAGTATGAACAAAAGAAGAGAGTAAATCTTTGACATATGCTTGCAGATTGTACACCACACTTTAGGCAGAGCTAGTAACCTTGTGGACCTGAGCTGGGTTAAATAATATGTTTTGAGCTACGGAATTCAACCTTTGCATGGTTTATAAGTTTGAAACTCTTCTGTGTTGAGAGTCTTGGAGCGACAGCTCTATGACGAAAGGCCAAAGTTGAACAAAAACAAGTCATTACGCAGGAGTGCTTCTTTCCACATCAGGCAAATTTACATAAATAAATGATGTTCGTAGAGATATCAGGGCTGTTTCAAGTTTGGCAACAACATAAAGCTAGCATAAATCAAAAGTTCAACTTTGAAGCAGATGTCTGGTTCTGTTAAAAGTAGAAAACAACATTCAAGACCAGTCAGATGTCCTGCAGAGAACTGTACCCTATAGACATCAAGGCAGTATTTGAAAGCACCGAGCTTTCAGCTTTGCACATGATCTCTGAGTCGAGTTAAGACGAGAGCATTAAACACTCCTGTGCTTTGCTGGGTTCAGTCTGTATATTCCTCCTTTATCTTCTGCTTATGAGGCTGCATGTGTTCATGGCCTCGACATTTTTAGCATAACAAGTCACCCGGGACAGATAGCTCCAGACCGAAGGGGAGTAGGGTGGCACAGAGGACGTCCTCTGGCCATCGTCCCCTCTGAAATTAAAGTCTTCTCTGATGACCTGTCATCATCCATTACCCGAGATGAAAACTTAAAGGTGTCCTGTCCGAGAATAGCAGCCATTGTGCCCCAGGCTTGGACGTATACCAGGTTTGCCTCTTGAGTTCGCCCGTACACAAGCGCCTTTGTATTGTTTGTTAAGACGTTATTATAGCTAATTTCACTTTTGAAAGCCTTCCAGATGGCTTGAAATAAATGGGTGAGCATGATTGGTTGGAGTTAAAAGGTTCATCCGTTAGGACACTGCCGGCTTACAGAATAGCTGCTTTTTCAGTGTTTTCCTGGTTCAGATTTCTGGATCACATTCCACAGAGAATTGCTTATCAACACACTGCAGTATCAGCAATCTGCTGCTCCTGACAGGCTGACTCAGAGCTTGCATTGTGCTATTTTAATGTACCATAATTCATACTGTATACTGTGCATCTGTACACGCAATAGTCAACATATATTTAAACTATTATATGTTGTTTTTGCAGATCCTACATCAGAATTATCAGAAGAGCCACGTAAGCCCTCTCCTGATGGTAAGTATTATATGATTGCATTTTATTTTGCGTATGTCCGTGTGTATATAAGTGGATTATATGGATCCCAAAAATGAATAAACTGCATAAGATAAACCAGTAAATAATGAAGCTATATAAGGAATCATCAGCTTAGGTCACTTATTATTTCATATTGGTCCTTACCATAACAGTTGTGATGCTTGCTGGACTTTTTTCTTTCAAACTGAAGAAGGTAACTAGAATTTACCAGTAACTATGGATCTGTAGTTTGCTGATAACACAGCTAACTAGGCCAGGCAATAGTTGTTGTTTTTTTTGTTTGTTTTTTGTAAATCATGCATAGCTACTCTATTAGAGTCCAAGAATATAGGCAATAGATGCTAGGGCAGTGTGACTGGGTAAAAGGTGAACTTAGTTACGATTTCAGTTCCTAATATTTGTTTTCTTGTTTTACACATTTTAGGTCATTTATATTTGTACTGTATTTGTATGTATAATACACTTGTTTAACATTAAAACCATGTTCTGTGTTGGTTTGTTGTTCAGTAGTGTATGTACTGGACACTCCTGTGGTGGTGGGCATCGCCTTTGCAGCCTTTGTCATCGGGGCTCTCTTGACCGCAGCTCTGTGGTTCATCTACGCGCACACAGGTAGGTTCTTTACCTGCCTCTCCGTGGCCCCAACTCACTTCTCCACATTAATGAAAAGATAAGATGCAAAGGAATGCCTGAGGGTCTCTGTGCCAGAAATGTGCCGCTGTGATTGCCAAACATCCTGCTGCTGACAGAGGCCTGCTCACAATAACGTATTGACTCCTCTACTGTAAATATATCCTGTTGGTCAGCAGCAAGAGCTCTTCTCTTTCCTGCCTTTGAATGTTTTGGGGGCCATGGGGTGGTCTTTCTCAGTACATTCCCAGTACAATGGCTGGAGACGAGTTGGAAATTCCCCTTGTAGGGTTTAGTGGGCGCTCACAGGAAAAGACACACAATCTGTCCATTAGATGCCAAGACCTTCCCCTTCGTCCCCAGCCCGCTGACCCTAACTGACCTATGAGAGGAAGTGAGTTCCCAGCAGCCCACTGAGTTCACCGTTGCATAGAGCTGCCCTGTTCTTCTCTGCCTTAGTTTTTAACTGACTATCTGTGAGCTGAGTGCGTTTTGCAGAAGGACTTAGGCTGTTTCACTTTAGCATTCGGTATGTAAAGTGAACGTTTTTTTAAGAGCTCACAGTTTGGCAGTGTAAATCAGTCTCCCAGGTAGTTACAACAATACAGGCACGTGTCGGGTTACAGTGCTGCAAACTGTTCCAGTCATGCTCTGTCACATTAATGAGAGTTTAGCTCTTTCTGAATATCTTTTAGACGTAAAGATCAGCTGTCAGAGTTTAGTGCCTTTATCTTTGTCACAATATTGGTATTGGCTTCTCTTCAGAAAACCACTTCACTTGTGCTTCATGGATTTTCTAGTGGGTGACCAAGAAAGAAAGACAAATCTTTACATTTGGCTGGCAGTACATATCAAAGGTGAACACGCATGAAAAACAGGGGTGGAGATAGCAGTTAGGAGGAAACATGCATGGCGATGACTTTAAGGCACAAGTTCCTTCCATTATTAAAATACACTTTTAGATGGGTGTGTTAAGCAGGATTAGTTGAAATGACCTTATATGGCAACACTTTCTGTCCCATGTAAACCCAAGAAAGTATATCCTCCAAAGCAACCACTCAAAATACCACTTGAGAGCATATTTTAAACCAATGATGAAACAAGAAAACTAAACTGAGTCTATCCCCTCAGGGTCTGAGGACCTCTCAGAAAACAGTTAGATATAGTCCTTGGAATTATATTTTGGGTTTTTCTATCTATTACGATTTATTTCCCTACAAGGCAGTCAGCAACGTAAATGCTTTAACATCAACCTCACATTATAACCTTTGACAGTTTTCTCATTGTCTTGGCACATATATTGTAGTTGGCTTGTAGGTTGCTGGAGATTGCTGGAGCTGTTGTCACCTTGTGCAAGAATTTTGTTTTCATCCACAAAATGAAACCAACTGTTAAAACAGCCAGACACAAGGAGAAACTTCACACATTATCTGCTCTGAAATTCAGTGAGACACCGATGAGCCAAAATGTTAGGACCTCTCCTACCTAAGCAGGTCCAGTCACTTGGAGGCCTAGGATGCTGCAGGACTTTTAAATGTGTCCCGTGTAATCTGATACCCACAGCAAAACTTGCAGGTTGAAAGTTGGACCCATTCGGATCAAATTTGTTCCAGTACATCCCACACACTGTCCTTCCTCTGACCGTGAGAACACACAACAAGCCTTGCTATTTCAGAAATGCTTAAACAAGCTCATCTGGCCATATTAAATTGTCCCACTAGCACTCATATCTTAAATACGTTACTAAGATAATCCGAAAACTCACTGTTTTATCTAACCTAAACCTAGACGGCCACACCAACTTTTCTAAGCTCAATCAGAGCATGACAATGGCATTCTGTTGAGTCACTACTGAAACACTTTTTTCACGATTACATGATTTTTGTTGAGGCTGACTTTTGTATAAATTAGTATCAAATGAGCTCAACTCCATGATAAATACTTTATACGCCCCTTAAAATGAATTAAAATACTTTTTACTTATCACAATGTGAATGTGTCTTATACTTACTACATTCAAGACCGACGCTAATGCCATGGGCCCCTGCTTTACTTTCTGTTTAGTCCTAATTCCCAAATGTCGTCATGCTTAAAAGCTGGACAGATATGGTGAGTAAGAGACGGTTAAACATAACCATATTATCTTTGTCACATTAGGATTTAGCTCAAAGTTGTGCTGTAAATATATAAAATTTTGCAGAGCTTTGTGTTGTTTTTAGATTTCACTTTAGAGTCCAAATTTCTGCAATATTACTCCACAAGCCTTTATAAAATTATAATGGCAACGTGGTCTTATAGCCAGAGCTATGTCGTTATTTTTAATGTAGAGTTTGTATGTTCTCCCAGTCCTACGACTGGGTTTTATGTGGAAGCTCTGGTTTCTCCTGCCCTTGAAAAGCATGCTTGGCTGATTCTGGCTGTCATGGTCTGGGAAAATTCTACCAAAAGAAATTCTGAATATTAACCAGCCCAAAGATCACCTCACAGAGATCACCACAGGGATTCTGCTGTAGAAGGAGTAGGGTAGAACAAGCCTGACTGCGTCATGAAGCCGGGTTCGTTGCTAACTTTGTGTTAGCGTGCTTTCTGTGCAGGTGCATGCAAAGAGCGGATGTTGGGTGGAGAGGTTTCTGTCCTGGATGCTGTTACTGTATCCTTAGCCACTACAAAGACATTGTATGTTTGAATTTTTGTATCCAAGAGATACTGGGGTCAGTGTTTTCCCAAACTGAAATCTAAGGCAAATTGTCCCTAAGTAGACATCTGTTACAACAACTTTCATAGAGAGTTTTCATTCACTTTATGTTTCGGTCAGATAAAAGCAGCCTTTATCTTTCCTATCTAGAAAGATAATATCAGACTTGGGAATTTAAATTTCCTCTGACAGATGAGGTGAATCCAAGTGCCTTTGTTTTGCAGCACTCTTGGTCCTGTGAGGGAAAGACTGCTGGCAGCCCTGTTCTGGTAAACATTAGGAGAAATGTGGGGCCCGAAAGAGGGAAAGGGATGCCTGTGGATACATATGCCTGTCATATATGCAAGCATATGTATAAAACACACACGACCTCTAGTACAAACTAAACTATCGATAGAACAATCTCTCTCCAGGAGAAAATGTGTTATCTTCATTTCAGATAAGCTATAAAGCAAGCGAGGGACACACTGCAGTAATAATTGTGCCAAATACTCAAATTAAACACAGACTTGGCTTTATTTCAGAAGCTGTTCATTGTCTGTCAGAGACGGTTTTTGGAAACAAACTCAAGCACTTCTATTTTCCCTTCCTTTTAGCCATTGGATCCCAAGAGTTTACGAAATGAAACGCTTATTTAGACATAGAACAATAAACCAGTCATTGGTTTGAGCTCCGGTCACAGGGCCCGTGTTGTGTTTGTTCGCCTTTATCTGCTAAAGCAAGGCTAATTGGTTCCAGACAGAAATGAACTCTGTGAACGTAGAAACATCTTCTTCTCTTTGTTTAAAATATCATCTGTCAGATAGGATGCGACCATTTGTTTCTGGTCGTTTTGAGGTGGCATCTTTAGAGGATTCGTTTTTAAAAACAGAATCTGTGGCAGATTATGGTTGAAAATGGTCAAAAATGAGGGCAGATGAAGTCCCGAGTTCTTTATACGTAAAAGTACACATTTTTTCTTAGGGATAAAAGTACATTAATCTAAATAGGAATGCTCAGATTTTATACGGGCTTCAGTGAAAGCTTTATGTCAAGTGGCAGTTATAGTAAACAGTAGGAGCTTTATGCAGCCCATTTATTCTGTGTGCAGAAGAACAATGGAGGCTCGACAGTCTTAGAGGAGTTCAATTTGTAGCTTTAACCAAATCACTTTGTAATGTTCTTGCCTAGGGTTGGCTTTTTTGTAAATTATACTCATTTTTCCTCTCTCCCTCTGGTCCAATCCCCTTTCTCCCGCGGCCACACTCCCTCTTCTGCTCTACATCTAGGTGAGACAGCTGGCACACAGCCGGTCCAGAAGTCCCAGCCTGCCTCGGAGAACAGCAGTACAGGCCACAGTATCGGCAGCATGCAAAGCACGCCGTGTTCCAGCAGCAGCACCGCGTAGCCCAGCAGGATGCACTGCCAGGAAGTTCTGACGGTTCACAGGGACCGGTTTGTTATCTCCTTCCATGAAAGGAATTATTTTTGGGGACGTGACAGGACAGAAAAAAAAAGCATGATTACAAAAAAAAGAAAAAATAACACCTTAAGTCCTTGTGCTAAATTGGTGCCACTTTAAGTGTGTGCAGACAAATGAACTGTCTTGGTTATGTTGATGTGTGTTAGTTCTGAGACACAGCTTGGCAGCCTCATCCGAGAAACAGATGCAAGTTTATTCCAGACATTTCTTTCGAATCCAAATGCTGCTTTTTTCTGACCACAACACAGCCTTTTGTTTTGACCTTAAATGGTTTGATTGGGGCTGGTTGTGCTAAGCAGGTGTGCTCAGAGAGCAAGCCAACACAATAAGGCTGGAGTGACGTCAGTATTAGTAAGTGAGATGTTGATGGCTGGGCCGGAGCACGTTGTTTTATGACAGTGGAACCTAGAAAGTTGCAAGGAAGCAAATAAACCACTATTTTCATGCGGACAAGTGTGCAGTATGAACAAGTCATCATCTTGACACAGAGATTATGGCTTTAAAAAGGTAGTCTGGGTATGAATGTATTCAAAAGGGTAAATGCCAAAAAAATGTGAATGAAAAATGTGAAAGACATGCTGAGAAAATTCCACGTTTTCGAATTGTTTGTACTTTTTAATGGATTCAGCCACACAGGTCGGTAAAGTATATTGATCTAATAGTATGCTTTAGTAACTCTTGGTATAGGCAAAGATTTGAGTTTTAGTTTCACTCAACTTCACAGGGGCATTATGGGTTCCCTTTTACTAGCTGTTGTTAATGGAAGACTTCAGCATTAAGAGAAATATTTGCTTATTCTTATTTGAGATGATTGACACTTCTTTTGTCTGTGTGTGAATTATAGAGCTCTGTTCAGTTGATGAGTGGCCTAGCTTAGCATACCTGGTGGAAATGAGTAGTTCAGGGGAGTGGTAGTCATTTCTAGGAAGACTAGTTCCGGGTAATAGGCCTAAAACACTCAGTATGTTTAAGTCATGGTGAATATAAAATACAAAATATTAGGAATCAATATTTATTTGTGACAGCAAGACTATAATTATGACATGAATAATAAATAAATTATACAGTGGGCAGGCATTGTTTTGGAACTTATTGCAGGGAGTGATTGACTCTGTTATGTGTGAGACCTTTTTAATGCTAAAGTTACAAAAATGGCCATAAATTGATTTATGTGATTTAATTTTTATATCTCTTTTATGAAATATTATTGAACATTTTACATTTTATGTAAAAAAAAAATGTTGCCCAGGCTCAGTTATAGGACTGAACTATCCCTTAGGTTTGTGGATTAGTGAGCATTAAATACTCTGTCCAAAAGTTTGGAAATAGGCCCACCAAACTACAGCTTTGGACACCGTGATGCTAGCAGCTAGGCTATTCCTTATGCTAAACCTAGCTTATCACCAACTTTTGTGTAAAGCAAAGATTTTTTAAAAATACATGCTACTTTAGATCTTGTCTTTTTATAAAAAAAAAATATCAGAAAAGTTAAAATGAAAATTTGGGACATTTTTAAGCGTGGCCTTTTTGTGCTGCATATTACTGATTCTTTCTGCCGGAAGTTTGTATGCTAAGCTACGCTAGTCCGCCACTGCTTTCAGCACTATATTCAATACTGATGCAACTCATGTTAAGCAAGTGAATAAGGGTATTTCTCGAAGCGCTGACTTGCTCGTTCAAGGCCTGTATATTTTTGTATAATACTGTAATTACTCGTGTGTGCAAAGTAGTTTTTTTTTTCTTTCTTCTTTGGAGTTTCGCTGGATCATCAGCGTGAGCTTCATTAATCAGATTTTATAATAACAGAAACTACGTTAACAGTTTTGACAGTCGTGGTTTTATATGGTAATCATGGTTTGGATCCCACAGTTTTAATTATTAGATAATCAATTGCCCGTCAGACCAACAACCCCAAAACCAAAGTTATAAAGTGAAAGCAGAACATTTTTACATTTGAAAGGCTGCAAAATAAAGATTTGGTTTGTTCTCATGATAACACGAGGACTAACTTTGTCAGTTGGCTGATGAATCATTGAACTCCTTATGAGAGAGTTTTTTGTTGTCATTTTTAAGAGATCAAACATAAAGCGTTTGGTTTTCCTTTTCCCAGATGTTTTTCTATGAATCTCGGCACTGACTGTGTGTTGAACAAGCTGCAGCTGAAGCTGACTTTTACCAACATATAGTTTCCTGCCTTCTTCAAACTGCAGCACCACGATTACTCCACCGTTGATGAATGATTGCTGTATGTGTGTGGAGGACAAACTGGGCCCTTTCCCTGCTATCATTTAACTCTGTAAGCAGTAACCAGAATGTGTATCATCTTAAAGCTTTTCATTTTTTTCTCTCCTCATGTAAACATGTATAAAGCTTTCTACAGAGAGTATAAATAAATAAATATATATATATATATATATATATATATATATATATATATATATATATATATATATATATATATATATATATATATATATATATATATATATTTGTGTATAAAATTATATTTTGGAATATATTAACTAAAAGAAATTTATTGTTTTCTATGTGTGTACGTACTGTGAATTGTGGATTTGCTCATACATAACACACATTTGCGGGAGGATTTATTTACACTATTTGTTTAAACGTTATACCATTCTTTAGGACACTTTAATGAAAATGAAATAGTAGTATTTATAGTCAGAAAGGGACTAATATTTTTGGAAAAAAAAAGTAAAAAATATGTCATGATTATTTTCTTAATTCTTTCTGTTATTTGATGGGATGATGTGTCTTATTGACTTCATAAAGAATACAATAGAAAGAGATTGTTATTATTATCATATGTAAACAAATCTGGAATACAAATCTTTTGTTTAAGCATGATATTATTTTGTCAGATAGTGTTTGGGTTCAATTTTCCATGTGCCGCTTCTCGCTATTTTATATAAATTGTGTCAGATATGAAGTAATGAAATCAGATGTTGTGCATCTTAAGTATAAAGTTTATTTCACTAAAGATAAGCTGTAGCTATAGATGTAAAAATATATATTTTTCCACATAAAATTAGTAAAGGATGGAGTCCTCCCCATTGTTATATAAAAAAAAACCCAGATACCCAACTTGTTTTGGTTCTTTGGTTGTCACAACAGTGACATATACCCTCTTTTAAGATAATGAAAAAAATATGAAATCATGCCTAAACCCCTGATGGAA
This sequence comes from Rhamphochromis sp. 'chilingali', assembly GCF_963969265.1. Taxonomy (NCBI): domain Eukaryota; kingdom Metazoa; phylum Chordata; class Actinopteri; order Cichliformes; family Cichlidae; genus Rhamphochromis; species Rhamphochromis sp. 'chilingali'. The sequence goes on from NC_137931.1 coordinate 32,191,132, forward strand.
CAGTGGAAAAAAAAAAAATCAACCTTCAGTTATTTTGATAGTGGAAACCCAACTGTTTTCAATAACACCCGAGAAATATTTTTTATTAAGCTGTATTAGAAACACTCGGTTTGGAGCAACCTTCACAGCTTGTTTGTTTTATCGGGCTTCCTGCCATGTGTGTGTCCACAGCCAAAATCCAGCTAAAAGCTTTATTTGGTAAAGCTAAGTTATGCATATATGCAGCAGTCCTTTTGCAGAGCACTGTTGCTGTTAGCAATTAGCATAATTGTAAAAAAACAATATCCCACTGCAGGGTACAGTGATCATCCTCAGTGAAAGATCCATGCGCTGCAGAGTTGAAATGTGCCGCAGCCTATAATCAGCAGCTGTAGCGGGATTAACGCTTTTGGCATTCCTGTACTTTTGTGGTTTCTCTTATCGAGTGTGGCGAAGCCATTTTAAACATATAATTATCCCCCTCACCCCCCACCCGCCCTCATCCACTCATGCTGTTAAGCGCCCGAGCCTCGAGTTATGTTCTGGATCTAATCTTCTCATTTGAGATAATTTGGGGATATTTTTCACTCAAACTAACAATTCAATACAATTTGTGAGAGTCACTTTTCAAATACCAACATTCCTCCCTGAGTTGTGCCCCAGTGCAAGCTGGGAAAAACTTCAAAACTTCCCCCCCCCTCATGAACAGGTATGGATAATGTCGGGTTTTTAATAAATACGAAATAATGCTGTCCCACACCAAACGTGTTACTGTAGCAGTAAAAGATGTGGCTTCGCTGAGAGACAGTAAATGCTGAATTCAGAACAGCTGAAAATTGGAGCATAAATCCATAGATTAGTTATGGATTACTAGTTACTGATTGTATTTTTTTTAACCATTTGACTACCTCATGTTTTTCTATGAATGTGTTATTTGTGTGTCTGTATCTATGTGAGTGTTTGCTTTGCTATGGATTATTTTTCTGGGGCCCCATTATGGTTTGAAAGCAGTTTCCCATTTGATTTTTGAAAGCAACCAATGGCAAATTACAACTTCCCCTTAATGCCAAGACGGCCTTTTATTGGTGTTTGTACATGTGTCAAGCGTAAGTTAGCCGTTATTGTTCCATTTGGTTTATAAAACTTTTTATATGCACGACATTTGTATTCCCATTATGACCAATAAATGTTCATGATAACTCACGAAATTGTCATGACTGTTCATTTTGCTGCCATTTTTTTAGGTATTTAGTTGAGTCTTATTTGTGAGTGTATGTACATGTGGGTAACTCCTATAAGGATGCAGTTTGGAACAATGAGCTGCAATAATGATGTGTTAGGTTTGGCTCTTTGGCGCTAAAGCCATGACTCGCCACTGGTGAGCTCATAGCGTGATATAGACCATGTGGACCTCTGCCTTGAGGATTCCATAGGGGGGATGGGGGTGACCATTGAGATGAGTGCAATGTGAGTCCTTACCCTTTTTTGTTTTTGATTAGGGCTCCTTAGAGACAGCTGTAAGCAGCCTGCCTTGGAGTAAACTGAAAAGGGAAAGAGGCCAAGGGCGAAGAGTAAAGCAGCTCTTTTGCCAGCTCTGTTTTGGCTCAGTACGTCCACATGTCCCAAATCCTTCAGACCCCTTTCAAGTTTTTGTTTCTGTATCTGTAATTTTTTCCCCCCAAAAGCGGCCCCACCGAGGCATCCTCAGGCTGCAACACTCTTGTCCAACTGATGACTAATTTATTGAATTTTTCAACAAACGAATCAGCCCGTAGATTATGATGTCATTATTTTTATTTCCAACTTTCCCTTTCTGGGTACCTGGAACACACATTTGTTGTTCTGTAGCTAATCTGTTTAGTCACTGATTGCATGTGGCCCAGACAATATAGCATGACAAATGCAGGATGAAATTAAAAAGAGATGTTTTTTTTTTTTCTTTTCTGGCTTTTTTAAATTTTATTTTAAAAGCTGACAAGACTCCAAACACTGACGCTGGGGAGGCCAGACTAATTTAGACCAGACATCTGGTCCTAAAGTTGATTATGTGAAGCAAGTTAAGTGAGAAGATTGGGAAATTTTTGGCTGTTATACAACAACAGAGGGGGATGAGACCAGATTAACAGTCTGTGGACCTACGCAGAGCTTTAGCAGCTACAGCACCTCTTCCTTTCTCAGGGCACAAAACTATATTGCGGCAGGAAAAAGAACACATTATTCATAGATGAAAAGCAGACATGTTGTGCGTTTGCTAACAAACCTTGCACTGAAAAAAGCAGGTCCTTAGTGTCAAATGAAATCTGATCTCATTTGAGAAAACACAGTTCTAAGAAAATCTCAACTGGTGCATCTCTGCCGGATCTGATCCACACAGTCACACTCATTGTAATATATTTGGTGCATCTTTTATATTATGTACCGATGATAATAAAGCCAACAGTCTATAGTGCAAATACTTGGGGGCAGAAGAGCTTGAAACGTTTTCAGGGAGTTTTGACTCGATTACTAAGTTTATTTTCAAGCAGCATTGTTGGTGAATAAACGTGAATGAAACAACTGAAAATTCGTTTAGATTTGCCACTAATGTAAGAGTGGAACTGGGCCTCTGTGTTGAGTGTCATATCATGTTTGTGCGGACTCCTCTGATTTCCACAGGTCCTGCAATAGCACATATGGTCTCAATCAACTAATCATCGAACTCCAGAATATATATCCCCGGTCCTGCCACTCATTCTTACCATATTGTTCTGTCAACAGTGAGGCATTCCTTTGCTCACTGTTGGTTACTCCCTGTTGCTCATGACAAATGCGATCTCTGGCTCACCTCCCCTCCACACAATAAACCTTTTGTTAAATCTTGCAAACCTTTCCCGTGTTAATACAACCTGTTGCCATTTGTTACTTTTAGTGAAGGGGTCATTTTTACTGCTTCTGCAGCTAAAAATAATCAGTGTTTATTGGTACACTGAAGAAGCTATTAGTATATCGGATGGAGAGCTCAGGTTGGGCAGTTTGGAGAGGCAAGGCTGAGATGGTTTGGACATGTGCAGAGGAGGGACATAATTGACAAAGGATGTTGAACATGGAGCTGCCATAGAGTAAAAGAGGAAGACCTCAGAGAAGAAGAAAGGTGTGTGTCACAGTTGATGATGACAGATATAGCGTGAGACAACAGCAGATGATCATTTTAGATGAACTTTAGAATTATCTGTTGGCCACCGTACCCAAGGTTGTTCATTTTCAAGTTTTGAGGCAGTTAACTGAGAGTGGAAAATGCTTAGGTGCTGAAAAAAGATCAAACTTATGAAACTACTAAAAAAAATGTGAAGTCACAACAAAATGAGATAAAATTACTTCAACAAAACAACTCATGACCCAAAAAAAGACTCAAAATAAACACAAGAAGATGTTAAACCAGCCTCGGAGAGACCAAAATGACCGCAAGGAGAATCAAAATGACAACACAAACAACGCCCTGCTTTCAGTTTGGGTGTCTCACTAACATGAGTGAGTCAGTAGGGGGCTTTGACACATCTCTGCCCTGGGACCCATTGTCACACAGTTCTTCCATGAGGTTAACATTACTCACTAACATCAGCCAAAGGGTTCCCACTGCACTTCATGTACACACACGGTGATATTTTCAAAATCTCCTTGCAGGTCTCTGCTGAGATATCCCTCAAATCTGCGTTTCAACAAGTTCAACATATTGAGCAATAAAAGTGTTTATTTGGTCCAGTTAGCATACCATTCCTATTGGAGGTAATTTTTTCTCAGCCATGCTAAAACTATAGCCCCTGTCTGAGGTCCACTAACTTTAACCTCACATCACAGCTGGTTCTTATACTGCGCAAAAATATGACTAGGCTACATTTCATTTTGCTGCCAGAATCCATAAAACAGGACTCATTTTGCTGAATTGCAAGTTCTGCTTTGATTGTGGCACATGGGTACTGCATGTGCTTTTTTTTCTTTTTTTTTCTTTGTAGAGATTGGAGGCCCTCGTGCTTATTGCTGGAAAATGGAAAAGAGTGATTCCAGTTGGAAGACAAGTAAAAAGTTCTGTAGCTTGAAATTACACTCCTCCTCATAATGACAAACCTCAATTATAACTAGTTTTATACCACAAACATCTCCCAGTCAATTAATGTTAACATCTTTTCTTTTTTCTCTCTCTCTGCGCTCATTTCTTCATCTCCAAGCTGGACCTCTGCATGCATGTGTGCAATGTGTGTATTCATGCATGATACGCACGCACGAGCCAAACAGGGTCCTTCCTCCCTGCGTTTAATTTCACCAAGCGGTTTGCTGCCCAAGCCGCAATCCAAGCTGAAAACAAAAACAAACTGGAAAAACTGAGCCAGCACTCGTCGATTCTTCCAGTTCATAAGTCTGTACTGTTTGGACAAACTTTCCTGTTTGAAAAAGCTGTTCTCTCTATCCACATGCTTCTCTAATGAAGGAGTCTGGGGACCACAAAAAACCTGCTAGACTCATCATATTCGCCTCATCTAGTGTTCACTTCATCGTGATCTACATGTGTCTGCATTATACTCGCACCTGGCAGCACCTTCCCTTGCACAGGAGAAGTCAGATTGCATAAACCCAACAGTTTCCTGTGAAAATAACTCTATTTTCATTTGAGGCAGGCGGCAGTTTATGTTTCTGCTAGTGTGGTCGAAGTCGTAATTTCTTAGGAGGAGCCTAGGGGCGCACGTGGCTCGTGCAGACACATCATTCATTTACACTTGACCAAATTGTGGCCTCAGCCCCAAAGCAACTTTAACCGCTCTGGGAGGTGGTTTTGAGTGGATGACACATAAACAGATTAGAATCCCGAACCACAATCTGTTGGTTGTTTTATGCGTTACTTGTCGTTTTTGATAGATCCAAAAAGCGGCTCTCTAAATGAGCAAACAGATATGTTTATGTTTTTGTGACACTAAGTCATAGACTGAATTGGAGGTTTTTAACCTTTGCGAGTGACTGTTATTGCTCTAAAACTCACAGAGCGCAGGACCATCACTGATTATTTTCAACAGAAGGAACTTTTGTTGAGCTCGTTTGGATTTGTGCCACATCAATCATATCATCTGCGGTGCAGATGCCATTAATGCAACAGATGGTGCCTGCTTTTATGTTTGCAGATGTGTGTTTAGAATACCATTTTCTGCCTGTTGCTTTTTATTCAGTTTACCGAAAATACCTTGTTAAATAAATCTTTAACAAACTACCACAACGCCAATGTCACATGACTTGCACGGAGTAGAGAAAAGAATCACAAGTCGGTAAATATTTTTAACAATTTACTCTTATTTTGTCAAGTATGATCAATCATCTTTGGTTAGTCGAAGTCAAATTAAGGACGTAGGCATTTTTTTTCCCTCTTGTTTTCCTCTGGCCATAAAATTTGGTAAAACCAAAATCAAATCTAGATGAAGTGGAAAAGTAATGCTTTGTTATACTGAACATACTATAGTACATAAGACAGATTTTATATAAGATTTCATATCTTTACAAGAAAGCCAAATGTATCCTGATCCAAAAGAGAATATTGGCTTTGACTTTGGAGTCATTGGTGTTAAACTGATATTTGTTAGTTTGGGATTTACTGTGTTAGTTTTGGTTTTTACGTGTCATTGGTTCTAACCATTTTTTGTTGTTGTTGTTGTTGTTGTTGTTTTAACTGTAGCACTGACTTGAAAATTAATGTCTTGGGAGATGTAGGTTTTGAACTTGGTATGCTAAAGCCGAATGTGACAGGAACAGATTCTGATGAGCGCCAGTTACCTTTTGAGACAATAATTAGCAGCTTTTCCTGTTCCTGTTAACACATTAAAGTTTTAACTCTCACACACAGTCTCACCTGCAGATGCCTTACTGTATGTGTGTTCATTGGTGTAAGACAACACTGCTTGTCTGCGAGTAGGGCAGAGTGTATTGTTGAGGAGAAAGGTGCCAGAAGGAATGGCACCTTGTTATATTAGTGTTTGTATATTAAAAGCTTTAAAAACAATCTTCTGAAACCCCTAGAACTGAATCACAAAACTTGGGACGTGTCAAACTTAGGAACTTACTAGGAACTTCATCACCTGGCCTTGATGCTTAATGCGAAGTTCCAGTTATCTCTGAAATAAAATAATTTGAGCTTAGTTAGGTTTATTAGGTTTATTTTTGACACACAAACACACACACAAAAAAAACCTGGCTTATGGGACATTAATCTTCTTTTCAGTTTAACTACACAGAATCTGATTCCTGAAAACACAGCTTTTACTTACTGCCCGGGCCCACAAGTGACACGCAGCAAAAGTTGCACGAGGAAAGGCCAGACTTCATTAAGATCTGTTTTTCCATCCAGGATCCGGCAAAATGCCTCGCCATCCCTCAAGAGTTCAAATCTATGCTGTAACCAAACCAAATACACCAGGTCCAAGTACCCTCTACTAAGCACAACCAGATGCCTGCCCCCTTCTGAAAGAGAAAGAGAAAATACACACCTTTCCTGTGATTGGTCCAGTGGAAGCCCCAGCTGATCAGTGAAATCTGTCATCCAGAAAACAGATGTGCAGAAATTATGTTTGCTGCCCGAGGCAGCACTGAAAGGTGAACGAGGCAGAGGTGTAATTTAAGAATAGTAAAATAGTGCATGGAAAGGGAAAGCTGCTGCAGCTGACACTGACACACCGAGAGGCCAATGCCAAATTTTCAGTGGGTTTAGTGGTGAAAACCGCTGGAATCAGAAAACTGATTGCCTTCATTTTAGGCATGAGTAACTACGTTCATGCATAATTTTATCATTTGATTAATTCAGTTTTTCTGGTCAATAACAAATGCTTTGTAGATAAGGGCTCCTACTATATTAAATTATAATATAATAACCAGAAATACAGTTTTCTGTTTACTGCAGAAACGAAAGTGAGATGAAATCCACCTGAAGATCACAAATAGCCTGAGGCACTGACCCAACCTTCAAACTCCCCAGATTCTTATTCAATTGAGCATCCATGGGATGCCCCAGAGCAAGTTTGATCCAAGGAGACCCTCCAATTCAACCCACGGGATCTAAGATAACCCACTCCCAATGTTCTGTGTCAATGCCTCTCTGGTCAGAGTTGTTTTAGTTGTTTAGGTGGCTTTAATGTGTTGTTGAACAGTGTATGCTGACTGTACTTTAAATGGCCTCAATAACATCATCAAATTCATTGATAACCGATCACATATCCGGCCGGCATGACAGAACAGAAAAACAATAGCAGTGTGGATCAGGTGGGAGTCTGTTTCACAAACTAGTCCTCAAAGCCTGGAGCAGCCCTGAGGCTGAGAGACATGTTCTCAAATAAAGGCCATGATGCAGGCTCTCAATTTAGTTTCTGGCATTTGTCACTATAGATGATGAAGAAACGTCATACCACTCATCTTTTTTTTTTTAATTGGACAAATCATTAAAAATCAGCCTTTGACCCCTTGCCTTTGAGTCATTTTCCATGAAAATAACAAAAAAGAACATATGACATGAAAAAATGAATGTGTACATATGTCAGAGTTAAATTGTGGTGATGACTGTGAGAACGGCAAAGGCGTTGATTCCAAAAGGTTTTAACTGAAAAAACAGAAAATGCAATTCGACCGTCATTATAAAACCAGTATGTCACGACATAACTATTGCCCATTAAGTTCATAGCACCCACACTAAACATTATAACTGCAAAAGTGTGCAGTAAATCATCTCCTGTCTTATCCTAACAGTGTGATCCAGTGCAGCAATAGCTAACCAGCAGAGCGGGCAGATAGGAAAGGTGTGTTTATATTAAAAACCAGCAGACAGATAACAACTGCTATTTTGGATTTTCATGTGCGGATTTAACACCTGCAACACGAAGGAACAATTATGACTCCGAAATAAATTAAATAATTAGAAACAATCGAATCATGACTGTTTAGTCTGATAACATCTTGAATCTGTTGGTCTTGGAATTAGGCTCGGCTCTTAACGTCATATCCAGACTTACTTGAAAACATGAGGTAATTGCTGATGGCTCTGTTTTGTAATATTTCACAAAAAAGGAGGAAAAAGGATCTCATGTATCTTGTTGGCATTAGAGTAAGCTAGGAGTCTAATAAGCTTGCAGCAAGTGGTACCGATCAGCCTTAAATTGTCATGGTTCTGGCAGGCACTGCTGCTTTTTTCACCCTGTTTTTCTCCTGCTTTCAGGTGGAGTGTGGGCAGTGCCCTGACTTGCTTGTTCCACCCATGGGCAGGTCCACATTAAGTTGTAATTCTGCCCTTGAAAGAGACCTAAGTAAGAATTTAATCAAAATACTGTGTGTACAATTCACTCCTCAAATTCCATTAAACACCACTAACCAGTTTTCTCCTCTCTGGTAAACTGAAAACCTGACTGCAATAAAAGCTGCATTGGGCTCTTTGGGTCTCCCTCCTCACTTCCACTCGTTCCTGTTAATATGACACAAAGAGGAAAACTGGCATCTGTTTTAAGGTACCTCAAGGACAAATATGGAATATTTTCTCCTAATTGTGGTCATGTTACTGGCAAAGAAAAACAGCAGAATACAATTACCAAGGTATCCTATAATGGGGCCCTCTATGTTGGCTGGACTGAGTTAAATTCCAGAGACACGTCACCAAAAAGACTCCCCGAGGAGTTCTCATCTCTTCTCCTTCTCACAATCTTAAAAACAGACACCGTGCAACCCAGTCAAGCTTAGGTTACACCTGGCTGTGGTTTGTCCTCTTCTTCTTTACTCCTGCTACTGCAAGAGAGTTTTTAAATTCTGTTTTTAAATGTGTTCTGCATTACTTTGGTTGTACAGAGCTCTCACAGAATGTGACGTTATTGCAAATCTGCTAATTTATACATTCTAAAAGCTTGGCTTGACATGCTCTTCAATTCATCTAAAGATCAAAAATGCCTGTAGACAGCAGTGATTAATTAAAGAGCTCACGTCATGAGGGCCCCACACAACAGTCTCACAACTTTGTAGATTTAGAGACCGTTCACACTGAGATATCTGCTCCTTATACTCTGCAGGCTGTCAGGAGCAGAAGGGCAGCAGGCTGTTAATTTATTAAAACTTGCTGATTCTTATAAAAGTCCTGCTGGCCTGATTGCTCTGATGTAAACAGTGCTCTCCCAACTCTGAAGATCCAGTCATGCAGTGCTACCACGAGAGTCTACTTTACACCCTATATGGTCAGCATAGTAAAACCACTCAGGGTTAGGTCCCAAAACAAATTATTCACATGGACCTCTGTTTATGGAAGTGTCACACATCTCCAGGATTCACATTTTTGTGAAGGTTCTTGTCCTGTTCTGGAGCCCAGCTGTGCAAAGATTCACCATGAAAAACATGGGGAAAATAAGCATTACGCCCTGCCGTAACGGTGCACTTTAACAACACGATGTTATAAATCTCTATGAACAATATTCTACAAACACACGATTAATACTGACATCCATGAAAACGCCACACATTGCTCTGCATCTGAGAGACCTCTGCAGGCCAGCAGATGCTGACTTCCATCGGTTTACATCAGCTGTTCAGCTTATTAGGTATGCACATGTGTTGCATTTGTTCACCATTTTTTCTAATAATGAGGGGAATTTATTGGAGTGCTAACACCTCAGTACTGGGATAAATCACAAGTAGATATGATGCAGAGCAGAGTGCTCTGCCCTTGGTGAGCAGTGCTGAGAGTTTCTAGGCACACAGTATTTTGGTTGATCTACTAATGCATTACCCAGATGCATTTTTCCCCACTCTGTTATTATGGAGGTCCTGGGTGAGCGTCCCTGCAAGGCAGGTCTGGGGCTTATCACGAAACAAACAAACAAAAGTTAAACAAATCAACAATATTTTCAAGCTGAGCTATATCCATCCATTGTTTTCTGCTTAACTGATTCAAGATTGTGGTTAGGGAGGAGCCTATCACAGCTGTGACCAGGCAACAGGTTGCCAGTGTATGCAAGGCTAACACATCAAAATGATTTTGACACAACAGAAATTCTTGCATGGATGGATGGATATATATATTTTGGGCATTAAAACTGCAATGCATGCATGCGATTGTGTAAATCCTGTTAGCAGTGGTGAATGGCATTTAATATTTTGAGCAACGACCGTATATAAAAGATGGTTGTATCCACTGTAACATCATTGGTTACTGCATCATTGGCTAGCAGGCCTTTTTAGCAAGGTATATTCATTATTCACTGGGATATTGTATAGGGTGCAAACTTTGTCTAGACTTGTAATAAATGTAAATGTAAAGCTTTAGAGTGTCTTAGTACCAGCAAACACTGTGAAAAATACAATACTAGCCATGCTCCCTAATGATGCATAACTTTAAGCTACTTCACTTTAAGTGACCAAGTTACAGAAAAAAACCCTTCATGAACACAAGGATACTGAAGGGGTGATCTAATTATAGCGACGATTTTTCACTAAAATGTTTATTTCTTCTTTATTTTATCATGAGAGTCTAGGATAATCCTTTTTTTTTTAACCAAACTCAATTGGCCATTTGAGAAACTAAATTTTTGAGAAATTCAACATAGGATTTAATTTCTAGAATGAAGCGGTTACTTCATTGTTACCCCATATTCCCTGTGGCAGAAATGAACGACTAAAACAGGGCAATGAAGTACTAAAACCAAAGTGATACACAGAATAATATGGTAAGACTCCAGAGAGAAGCTTTGCTTATGCTTAATAAATCACTATTTATCACGTAAATGATCAAATATTTCAGAATTAAGTGAATATTTTATGTCATTAGTTATCAAAATTACACCTATAATCATAGCCTTTTAGCCAAAGAAGCCCAAGAGACATTAGTTAATTACCTTGCAAGGGCTAGTTAAGCTTTCATGGAAGCCTTCCTAGAAATTACAAAGCCCCATCAAAGGGCAGAGCTATTTTACATCAGATTCTATACTGCAGAATGTAATATTTAAATGATAATATTCATTATTAAAAGTCATTCAGACCTGTACAAAAAATAGAGAATTGTGTAAAAAAATATAATAATTTTTTGATCTTGCATGAACACTGCTGTTTTAAAATAATCTGTTCTGCAGTCGTTGTTCCTTCCCTCTGATGATGAACCCACATGTAAACCTTTCTTGCTGCCGTGAAACAGATGGCTCACCTGGTTTTTAGTGTTTGAGACTCATGTTCTTTTTGCCCCATAACCAGGGATCCCTCCTTTCCTCCCAGTTTGGCTGGTGACCAAATAAATATCCTTCTTCATTCTGCAGTGCTAACAGAGCAACCTTGTTGTGTGAAAAACTGACTGTGCCTTATGTATCAGTGCTGATTGAATGGACTTCTTGAGTTCTTCGCCACTTATGGGTCTGTTGAACCTGTCAGCATCATCTCCAGCTGTGCTCTTCTATCTTCTATAAGTTTCCATACAAGATTTCAGCTCTTCCTTTTTATGTTTTTCCTTGTTTTCTTTGTTCTTTGGTGCTGCTTGAAGGGCGAGGATAAAACAGCCATCGGGGGTCTTAATTTAGACATTTAATGTGATCTTGGACTTGACTTCTTGAAAACCTTTATTTGTGCAAAACTCAACTGGATCTGATCATTTAGACTGTGCTTGTTTATTTAATAATTACCTCGTTTAGTACTGCCAAATAAAAACCACACTTCCTGCTACATTATATGTCTCTACATGATGTTATTAAGCAGTAAAAATGGGATATTACTATTGACATAAAAAATATCCCACTTTGGCACTCCCTATTGGTAGCCATGGAAATAACTGGGCTTAAGTATAACAATGCCAGAAGAGTAATGTAAAATGATAATAGTATTTTATATTTTAATTGGTAATTTGCATGATGGTTTCCAGACACTAACAATTACATTTATGGTACGAATCGTTTTATTGTTTTAAAAAACATTGATATCTGATAGTCAAATAACCATAACCTAACCGTATGCAATCAAAAACTAAATAAGTTCAGCATTCACCAGTTTATGATTTAACATGTCAGTTTGTGGGCTTATTATTATTATTATTATTATTGTTATGGGTCTCAATGTATGCATGATGTGTACTTGAGAATTCAAAGCAGCCCTTTGAGGCAACACACTAAACCATGGGCTCTGTGGTCCCTGCCACTGGAGAGATAGCTGGTCCACTTTGATTTGATTTCACTGCTGAGTGTCTGGACTCCTTCAAGAGATCAACTGGTGCCCTCCAGGAGCTAAATGTATCACTGCTGCTCTTCATCTCTCTCAGTGCTGCTGATCCAGAGGCATTAGTGGTCACATACTCACAGAGGGAAAACCGCTTTCATGGAGAGCATCAAACATTCAATGAATAGTCCCTCAAATCTATGTGAACTTTAGACTTTTGCTGAACCTGTGGTCCCTTATTGTGCTTTTTTTTTTTTTTTGCTGTCACTATGATTTCAGTTTGTGATTTTCTTAAATATTCTTTTTTTTTCATTTTCCTTTTTCCTCTGTCTGTTTTCATGTTTGTGGTGTCCTATATTTAACCTGTATTCACTGTTCTCTGTATTCTTCAGTTGTTAACACATATGCTTTGACTAGGGAGCACTTTGATTGTTGTACTGTTGAGTGCTTAAAAAGAATGCAACTGGACTTCTTTGGGGTTTTTTTGAAGATGCTTCTTCAGCTCTAGAACAACTGGTGGAGATTCCCAGGTAAGAATGTCAGACATCAGCCATGGAGGAGCAGAATGACAGAAAAAACAACACTGTCATCCCTTATGCAGCAGGCTCTAAAAAACTCCAAAGACCCTTCTGGTGTATTTCAGCAGCACCCTCAGACAAAAACTGTTTAATTCCAAGGGAAAAAACCACTCAAGTAGAAGCTAAACAAGGTAATGTGGTGCAGCTCAGTGAGGTGTGCTCAGACTTCTGGATAGAAGAAACCACTTTCTGAAGGTCTTTCAAAGTTTTTCTTTGGATATTGGTTGTTTTTTCCTTGTACTTGACCCTTTTCAAATTTCCTTTTTTGTTTGTTAACCCACTTAAAGGCTAATCTACAATCAGGTCTGCAGTGGAACAGAAAAAAACCAGCCCTTGCATTTTTGTAGTGGTTGGTTTATTTCTTAGTTGCTATTTAAAGAAATCACAAGAAGCTTCCTTAAGAGAGTTCAGGCTGTGCTGAAGAATAAAGGTGGTCATAAAAAATACTGACTGTTTTTGCTATTTCGATGTGTATTTGCATGTTTCAATAAATCTCTGCATGTGTTTTCTATTTTCGCAGCAAAATATAAAGAAATGAAGGATGGCTCAAGACTTTTGCCCAGTATTAAATATAAATAAATCACTTGGAGTCAACTTTTTACCTGACACTTCAATGTTAATCCTCACATTTCTTTAAGTAATCCAGTTATAGAAGGGTTTCGATGTGAATATTATGCATATTTAAAATTATTAATCTACTCAGTGGACATTAAAGAAATAGGCTGGGATGAATAGTGATTGTTTTTCTTCTGTTTGGGATAACAATCATATCCCCAGTTTTCTGTGTTATTTGCATGCCTGCAGAGCACTGAGCCAAGAAAAGAAAATAGTGGAAAGATGCTATCTGCACAATGTGGTCACATTCAGAAATAAACAGTATTTAAGAGCAACTGATAAAACGTATTTGTGACAATAACAGGATTTAGTGTAAAACCCTTACATTAAGCCAGTTTAGCTCAGGTCTGTCTCACAGATTGAACCCCGATAACAACATCTGATAAGCTGTGGTGCCAAGGAAATGTAGTGTGTTGTGTAAAAATGCAGACCACATGCTTGCGGTGGCCACAAAGCGGATAGGGACCTTCTTTGCTATAAACTGCACGGTTAATGGTGCCAGCGTATAGCTCGTGCGGTATCCGGGTTGCACCAAATCTCCGTTCCCAGGGGTAAACGTAATCACGTGGGCAATCATTAAAATTCAGGCTCTGTTGTGATCAAAACTGCAGCGTACACACAAAAAGCTCTCCCTGCACTTATAAAGCATATTTAGACCATTAGACTCGCCACAACTGACAATTAGGCTGTTGGCTGGCTCTACCACATAGATTTTCCCTGAGCCTTTGCTCGAATTTTAAACGCAATCTTTGCACGGAGCAAGGAAGGAGCTACCTTATCAAACACTGTTAAAAAAAAATGTTGATTTGTTGAGGGAAAATAGGCCTCTTCACACACTAAATGTTCTTTATTTTCTTTGTGGGCTGAGATTTGAATGTGCTTGTGAAGTACATCTTATCTGAGCCAGATGTTTCCAGGTTGAGGCCACTTTAGCGCATGTGAGTTAAGGGGTGTTAAATGTAGGAAATTACATCAGCTGTCTTGAGTTTCACAGACAGACTACTGTCACATGTATCCTCATTTTCCGCCTGTAAACAGGAAATGATAGGAGAGGAACGCTTAAAGTTGATCCACGAGCTGCCGAAAAGCACACGAAAGCGTGTTGTTTTTATGTATCAGTGTGCGTGTTTTTAATCAATCTACCAATACTACGTTTTTAAAAATGAAGATCTTAAGAATACCCCTGCAAAAATGTTTTTGAGTATTAACACACTGCATTTTTGACTCTAGTGTTTGTTTTACCTTGCTTTGAAATAGTACAAAGCCTCTTGCCAGAGCTCTCCTCTTCAGGAAGCTGTGGTCTACCTGCTGTCCGGCAGCCACCTGCTCTTTCGTGCAGAGCAGCAAAAAACATCTGCAGCTCGGAGAGAGTTGGCTGCCTCCTGTAAGCCCAGTGAGTAGACACCATATCATCGAGGGGAGAAGAAGAAAAAGTACGGGGGAATAAAGATCAGCTCACAGATGTTGAATTGCAGATGAATGCTAATAATCCTAGAGCACGAACAAATTAAAGAAAAAGATCAGGGATCCAGATGTGTAGAGGAAGTGACTCCCTAGAGTGAAAATCCTGGCAGCAGAGCAGCGTCTCCTCCAGACGGGACAGAAAGGAATAACTCATCCTGGCATAAGGGCTGCAGACTCCTGCTTGTGTTGTGTTTGGGCCAAAGGGTCGCTGTGGATGTTTGCTGACTAGCCTCAGATGAACCTAGCCGTGCTCTCCATCCTTCCACTATCACCTCATTTAATAAGAGTAAGAACAAATGAAAGGAAATGATCCGCATCACAACTTCCAATTTTGTGTTTTTTTTTTCTTTTCCAAATTGAAAATCAGAATAGTAAAACTGCAGAAATAGATTAAACAGTGTATTTATACTATCTAACACAAATATTAGCATTTATAACTAAAAAGCTAATTACCCAGCATATTGAAAATATGATACTTCAAATTAATTATTAAGCGTTAAAATGTTATACCCAAAAAACTCTTTTCATATCTAGCACATTAACTGTGTCTTATTTCCTTGATGTATCCAAGAGCCTAGAGGGTATCAGGCTATTTTTATTAGCTTTGGAGAGGTTTACTCTCCTGCAGCCCTAGTCAGCATTACCTTAGATACTTCTGCATTTGCCAAACACAACAGTTAGTTCTCAATCCCCAAACCTTTTATGCTGTAATAATAAAGACAATGTTTTTTGGTTATTCTTGCAACAGTTACTACACCGATTCTATCTGCACAATGCAAAACAGCCTGTTTATTAATGTTTTACACATGGATTCGCTGGTGAGGATTAACTTTTAGCCTCTGCCTTTCAGCATATTATATTCACAATTTGCTTAATTAAGCAGTAAACTTTTCAGTAAATAGTGACTTTAATTGGCAAAAAGAAAGAAAGAAAAAGATCTAGAAAGCATGAGTGCACTTTACCTAACAAAAGCACACTTGCATCCTAAGGCGTGCTGGGAGATGTAGTCCTGGCTTAGCAGTATCATTTCCATCCATCAAGTGTGCTTGGTTCACCTACAAAAAAGAAAATAAACCTCAACAACAACAAAGGAGTGTCATCATTCAGCACCTCAAAAGGTCCAATATTTTTTAATAAAACTACAGTTGGCAGTCAGGATTCAGCAGCATACAAAGGGTTCAGGGAGGAGCATGGCTGGAGTGCCAGCAAAAACAAATGTAAGTTTCTTTTATTGATCATTTAAATCTGTTCATTAAAAGGCAGCAGTGAAGCCATTGCATGTTCTTGCTCTTGCTCAAAGAAACTTCCCCGCAGGATTACAGGGATGGCATAAATTGTAGTTTCTGCTGCTGCCCGAGATGTGTTCATTGGCACAGCAGAGGGCCGTGGTAACACTCTGGAGGCAGAAAACATTTGTGTTGGATAAGAACCAGGAGAGTGGATTGCGCAACGTTAATATGAGCTCTGTGCAGTATCTGCCATGGGGAGGGAAAGAGGCAAACCATCAGACTAAAGAAGCTGTCCCAAAGGACGACTGGCCTCTCTAATAAAAGGTGATGAGTGGAATTTTACTCAGACTTTGTCACAGAGGCTCAGCCAGGCTGCAGCTGTGTGACCACGTATCTTAGTGCGCAAGAAAAAGAGCGACTGCCAGGAGCTCACTTTTAGCTTTTCAGTCAATACAAGCTGTGAGATAACACACAAAACATCATATGTCAATTTGAGGTCGAAGTGCTGAGGTCATTGAAGGCACACTGTGCAGCAGTGTCCTCGCTACAAAATTCAGATGTCTGCACACCCACTGGCAGAAACTCAGTTCTTTGCAGACTGACACACATGCTTACCAGATGAATAAAGTGGACCATAAAGCATACATTTGCAGACGATATGAAAGGGCATGCAAGCACGCACATAAAATTCAGATGAATCCCTGCATGTTCTTAAATGCCTTTAAAAAAAAAAAAAATAAAAAATCTACGTTTCAGTCTGTTTATTCATAGTTAACATATGAATCTTATGTTTTATGTCCAAGTTTATCTAATAAATTATGGGATGTCTTCCTTTTATAATCTAAAGACCACAGTCATACTTTTAGTTTAATAAATAAATACATCCATCAACAACATGCCACAATTTGTTTCTTCAGGCTACCTGGCTGTCTCATGTACACATGAAATGGAAAGTTAGCAAAATGAAGCCACTAACATTTGCTCATCTGCAGCGCCCTCTGGTGGAAATAAAATGCCATGAGCTGGACAACAAAATGTTTCCTAGATCCTGGCAGGATCAGAAATATTTCTTTCTTTCTTTCTTTCTTTCTTTCTTTCTTTCTTTCTTTTAAAGTAGTATATTGTTAATACATTGACATAAAATTAAATATTAAGACATTGTTTGGGTGAGTATCAGTGTGAATGTGGGAGTGTGTGCATACAATGGTTAAAATAATCATTTTCACTGAATTAAAGTTTTTATAACTGGTTGAGGTCACCGCTTAGAACTTTGCTAATCTAAACTGAGTAACATAATTACATTTGTGCGTGCAGTTATCAAAGCTTCTTAGTGAGGCCCTCTGACCCTCTTCCTCTTTCTCTCTGTTGTGTTTTCAAAACCTCAAACACATCAGAAGATTGATCAACAGGCTGTAAGAACTTTTATGTATTTTTAGGCTGATTAATTTACCTAAAAGCCAAACTGCCACCGGACACACACAGAGATCCTGCACTGCTTTCATACAACCTTCTGCTGTGTTTACCAATAAATAGTTCAGTTGCATCTTTAGTTTTAAACACAATTCATAGATTTCACTTTCAAATCTGAAATTGAAATATGTGTATTAAAAAGAAATCTACCAAAACAGGATGGTAGCTATTATTATTTATTTATTTTTATTTAGGTAAAGACAAAGTGGGAAAAAAATCCGACAGAATTAAGCTTTAGTTTTGATTTCTGAGCAGATGGATTTTACTTGATATAATGCTTCAGCTCTGTAGTTAGCTGCCACTCTGAAACAGAGTGCAGTGAATGCGGCCTGGGGAAATCCCATATTTCCATGGTCTGTACTTACTTGTATAATAAAACAGAAGTTAGAAAGTAAGATATATGATCATATACTGTAGAACTATATGTTAAAAAGTATGTGACAACTCATTTATAAATGAGGGTTACTTTAAAACTCTCAACTATGCCAGTCATAATCACCATAAAGCTTTAATTTCAGGTATGTGGATGTACTAGACCCACTGTTGTTTTGTGCTATTTTGACCTAGCCATTTTTTTTTTGACTACATCATACTCAAAGGAGCTTGGAAAGAAAAGCGTCTGGACTTCTTTAAGTTGCTTGAAGACGTTTCACCTCTCATCCGAGAAGCTTCTTCAGTTCTAAGGTCAAATGGTGGAGAGTCCCAGATATAAACCTAGTGGGAGTGACCCCCCACAGAGGGACAAAAGGACCCCCTGATGATCCTCTAATCGCCTGAGCCAAGGTGTGAAACTGGGCGTGGGTCCCAATCAGCCAGAGAAACTCAGGAGAGTTTTCTCCAAGCATGACATCAAAGTGTATTTCAGACCCAGCAACACGCTAAGACAGAAACTGGTTCACCCGAAAGACAAAACGCCAAAACACAAACTTAACAATGTGGTGTATGCTGTACAGTGCAGCGAGGAATGCTCAGACCTCTACATTGGAGAGACCAAACAGCCACTTCACAAGCGCATGGCACAACACAGAAGAGCCACCTCCACAGGACAAGACTCAGCAGTCCATCTGCATCTTAAGGATAAAGGACACTCTTTCGAGGATGCCAATGTTCACATTTTGGACAGAGAGGACAGATGGTTCGAAAGAGGAGTGAAAGAAGCCATCTATGTCCACTGTGAGCGACCATCTTTGAACAGAGGCGGGGGTTTACGACACCAACTCTCTGCCATCTATAATCCAGTTTTGAGATCCCTTCCCAGACGCCTTAACGCCCACTCACATCCTGGGCCATCTGACCTCAGGAATTCGCATGATAAGGTGGGGCCAGGTTTCACAATGAACACACCCGAAACTCTGGCTGATTGGGACCCACGCCCAGTTTCACACCTTGGCTCAGGCGATTAGAGGATCATCAGGGGGTCCTTTTGTCCCTCTGTGGGGGGATACTCCCACTAGGTTTATATCTGGGACTCTCCACCATTTGACCTTAGAACTGAAGAAGCTTCTCGGATGAGAGGTGAAACGTCTTCAAGCAACTTAAAGAAGTCCAGACGCTTTTCTTTCCAAGCTCCTTTGACTACGATGACCTGGATGACTGAGAACCTTCACAGACAGACTACATCATACATTCAGAATAACATGGACCAATGTGAGAAGAAAAGATTGTTGGGTTAGAGAAAAGAACAAATCTATAAATTCATACATCCACTTTCTTACTTTTAGATGATTCATAAGAAAAAATAATAATTCTAGGTATGGCACATCTTAGGTAATTGTATTTTCTGGTGCAAATTTAAGCCGAAAATAATTAAAACGTCATCAAAAAGAGCCAGTAACATGCAGTATTTATTATTAAGGACAGACAGACTCATGACTGGAGCTAGTTCCTCCTGTATCCGTACCCAGTGGTAGTACTATCCTTCGAATTCATGCACAAAGTACACTTAGCCCTCTCTGACTGAAATGAAAAAATAGTGCAGTATACTTTGAGATGCATCTGAACCTGACTGAACCCCTCCAGCACAGACAGACACTTCTGCAGTGAGAGAGATGAGTATGTGGAGGAGTGCAGACTGCAACCCTGAGCCAAAGTCTGCATTCCACAGCAGTACAGTACAGACCAGCATACTGTAGCACATTTAATACAGCAGCCGGATGTGCAGGAAGCTGCTTGGCTCGTTGCGTGCGCTCATCGTGCCAAAGTTTGGGGGAATAACTGGCCGAGGCCTCAGAGCAGAAAAAGTACATGGTATGCTGCCACACTCCCACTAAAAACAAGCGAAACTCCTGCACCACTACTGTCTGGAAAACAAAAGAATTCATTTGTGATATTGAAACTGACACAGAGTTGCCAGCGTCACATGCTGAATACATTTCCAACTGGGATGGGACTTCACAGCATAGATGATCACTATCAACAATAAAAATCACTATAGTGTACAGTCATTGCGAGATCAGAGTGCAGAGAGACTCAGTTGACTGTGGATCTAACTTTTCTGGAGGGGGAATCATTAAAACAGTCCCATCGCTTGATACCCCCCATGGCAGCGTTGCCCTTATACCCAATTGTTTCTCAATTAAATTGAAAGAGTTTGCAGCATGCAAGTGCAACAGTAAATAATACAGCTGCATGAAAGCTCAAAGACTGCCAATCAATTATCCCATTAGTGGAAAACTTTACAGAAGAGTGCTGTTTGTCTTGTGTGATTAATAACTGAAGCATGTTCCAGAGGGCCACACTCTGCTGCGGACTCATCGAGTCCATTTGAGGCCGATAACAAGGCAGATGGGGAGGAGGGGGGGTCCTGCCGTAACCTCACTGTTATCCAAACCAGCATCTCTTATTCCTTTGTGCAAAAACATTAACTTAACAACAGAACCGAGGTCATCCACTATTCTCTTTATGGAGCAATCACAGGAGGCAAAATGGGCTTTATTGAAATAATGAGCATGCACATACAATATCTGACACAGACTCACAAGATTTCTCTGTGCTTTGAAGAGAACAAACACATCGGTGAAACTTTAAGCATTCTCTTTATTTCTCTTCCTCAGATATCTTGTGAAAAGAAAACAAATATCATCGCAGACTCCAAAGCACTTCTCGTCTCCCGTGTACAGAACTAATCAGCCTGTGTTACTCGCCCAAGGTCTTCCCATTTTTTATTAGCAACATTCAGCCCCCAGAGTGAGGCAACATGAAAGAGAAAGAAGAGCGCTCAAAAGATGGCTTCGTCTGTGCAATTTATGTCAATCTCACTTGCTTTAGTGTGTTTACAGAGAGATCAATTCCCAAACTCCGAGGGCCAACATTGTCAGAAATGAATAATTTACTAATGATAACCTTAAACTTTCTGTTTTTGCCATAATTGCCTCTGTAATACTCTTCCTGATTTTTTCTGCGCCAAACAGACATGACGAGAATCAAAGCAGCGCTGCTTGTTTTTTTCACAGCGGTGACAAAAAAAATAATCACTTTGACCTTCTGCTGTTAACAGACTTGGAAAAGTAGCTTTCAAAGCGCTAACTGTGAAGTTATGATGTCTTCTAATTTCTTCGAATGTCTACACATGTTCCAAATAACTTATCTGGATTTTTTAAAGCATTTTTGATAAATACAAAGCTCGCACTGATCAGTTTTCCTCGCCCTCTACTTAGCCCTTTAAACTAGTCTGAGGCCAACAGCTCAGTGCTCTGTTATATCCATTCCACAACTGAGAACTGTTTAAGATCTTGCATAAACATTAGGGCGTGAATATCTGTGCTCCACGCATGGCTCATCAATGAATTATGGCCCACTGCTTTCTAAAAGATACCGCTGTGTGAGATCTGCTTAGCAGATGAAAAATTACATCTACATCAAAGGGCTACTCTTAAAAGTCCAAGTTTAGAAAAATTAATATTTGATAATGCTCAAAGTCTGCATAAGCACACAGGCAACGAGCGCCTGATAATCTCTTAAGAATACTAAAAGCCCTAATATGCCATATTTACTGATATTACGGATTAAAACAGCATATAATATGCGTTTAAAAATCGTTTTGCATATCAAACTACAATTTGTGAGCAGTGATTTAATGGTAGTTAATAAGACTCATTTCAAAAGGCACCGTACAGATGGACACACTAAGTTTCTCTCTGCCACCTTGTGGTCATTTTCTCCAACTGCAGGGTTGAAGTGGAAATGAAAAGGGTGTGCAAAACATTTTTTTATTACTATCTTACAATATACCTGACATTTTAGAACCTGATACGGACACATGTGAGGTGCGCATAATATACAGCTGTTATTAAAGCCACAAATATCATGAATTCAGCTTTGAGCCACTTGGACTCTTCCACATTATGATGATAAAACCTGATTTATTGCTATCATTTAAAAATGATCAAATAATATAATGTATATTCATACACAGACAAAGCTAACATGCAACACAGACTGATTCAGTACAAAGCGATGCACAGGCTGCATTACTCAAAAGCTGAACTGCACCTTCAGAGTGTGTCTGAGTGTGATAAGTGGTGCTCAGCCGACGGCTTAACAGCACTCCTTTCTTTCTGCCCTACATTATGAGACTTCTGGTCTGTAATTTTCAAATGTCATTCAGAGAAACGAGGCTCAGCCATGACCTGGCCATCTTTGGGTGCTCCGAAGATACTTTTAAACTTTCATTTGATGTGCAGCTCTCAGCAGTGAGGTCTAAAAAGTTATTCTTCCTCCTTTTTCCCCAGTATATAAACAGCAAAATGTAAATTTCTTGTATTAATATATTGACATTTCTCCCATTGAAACAAGTAAATAAGACACTGAATAATGGTTACTGTTTATAATGTCAGGCTGCGGTGCTGTAGTTGCTGTTTGCTTTTCATTTTAAAATCTGTTTTATGATGCTCCTGCTCTTTCACCTGCAATATTTGCAGCTTGTGTGCAGAACTGGGAAAAGTTTCTATACTCTGGCTTTATCTGCGTCACCGTGTCCACTTTAAATCACTAATAAATCATAATTTTCTCGAAAATACTGCCTTTAACGATGTGTCGCAGCAATAACAGCGCAGGTGTAAATAACGTATTAATAAATGTCTGGGAAAAAGGTCATCGCTGGTTCTGAGCTGACGCAGACGTGTGACTCACGTTTCAACTCGAGCTTGATTTATAATTGAAAAAAATAGAATTTAAAATGCCGCAGAGTGGTCAGGTGCTGACCTTGAATTCAGACTGAGGTGTGAAGCAGTTGTCATTAGCGAGCCAGTTCACCTGCGCTGCTGGAGAGAGAATATATGAATTTGCTGCATCTGACGTGGTGAACTTGGTAATTCGCATACTGTCTTGTGGCCCGTGATTTAAACTGGTTGTCTGCCTCTCTTTGTTAACCAGCTTCAGCATAATGATGTAGTTTTCTGTGATGTTCCAACACCATGGCTGGAGGCAGGAGTTTAGTCAGCAGCGTGCAGGATCAAGAAAAAAAAAAAAAAAGAGCCACTGAAAATGGAGAAAAATGGCTCGCAGTACCCCAAGGTAGGAAATAAATTGCAGACGATAACTAGCGAAGCGAGGCACAAACAGCATAATAAATTGTTCGAGATTTTTGCTCTCATTTTGCAGAGCAAAATCAAACTTTGGAGTGCGCAGTTGGCAGGCCATTAAAAGAATTACTTCATGCTCTGAAAACAGAGGGATTGTGTCAATCCCTATATCTCACACAAAAAGACAACACGCTCCTCGGAATTGCTTTGTGTTTTCTGCCATCTAGGTGGGTGCAATGACGAGCTCAGATCACAGCGAGGCAAGCACAAATACAGTAAGTGACTTGGAAATATCTCTGAAAGAAACATATCTCTGTTGAATAAGGCGCTAAACCAAAAGTTAATACACACTGGCATGGAGTAGATAAATATTTATGCACAAATATTTATGTCTTACAGTTTTGCAATATATCAATATTAATGATTAATGATCTGCATTCCACACTTTTAATAATTTAGCAAAGATAAATAAGTCATATTTCGCCCACTCTATAAATATGCAACAGATCTGGAGAAATTTCTGTTGTCTGCAGACTATCTCTTGTTGATAATAGCAATCACTGGAGCAATGTACACTGAAAGATTTGTTAGTTGTTTGCTTAATCCAATTAATATTTCATAAGTTTGTGAACATGAGAATTACCACTCCAGCAGTGATGCAGGCACCACACGCAGGCTGGGTTTCCCCAAATGCAATGGTCAAAGACATTACTTCACACAATAAAAACAGTAAGTTTTAAAATCCACTATTAAGTCTGAGCTTTTGCTATGAAGCAAAATCATAATATTCAGACTGAGGTGTTTTTTAGACTCTAGAGTTAAGTTAAGTGAAATTTATGCAGTAAGATTGCACCAGTCTTTTGGATATGTTTGCTAAAATCTTCTGCACGCCATCCAGAGATCTTCTTCAGCGTCTGAGGTTCGTTAATCACACGCCCTGTCCCGGATTGTCTAAAAGGAACCATGTGGAGTAAGGCAACATTAACAAAAATGTTAATAAATACCACCACACTTCTCTGAAGCACGTGATGACACGCTTTTCTTCCCCCTGACTCATGAAGTTTGATAAGCTTCGTGGTTTTCCAGTGGAAACATGGAAATAACACTTGAGAAAACATGAGACGGTATTAATAATGCATTCTGCATCATTATGCTACAATTTAAATGAGGGTTAAAGCTCACTGCTTTACTTGTACAAGACCAATTGGACATTAAATATACAACAGAAGCATTTTTCCTCCACCATATTCACTCATTCATTGGATGCATTTTCAAATGCAGTTCAAGGTCACATACACTATGAGACATTTAACCCCTTCTGTCCTGCTTGCACTTCAAGTTTTTATTTCAGCTTGGGGAAGCACAGTGTATCAAAGGATACGTGCATCTCGATTAAAAATGTAATGCAAAATCTAATCTAATGCGACTAAAACGTTTTGAGCTTATTACTATTATTATTATTATAAAGTGCGTGTTTCTGTAAGAGCAGGTAAGCTCAAAAATATTCATAATCAGGTCAAGGTCATTTATGCCATTCACTAATTGTTACAATGTCAAATTCGAGGACGTTTGATAATCTAACAGTGCAAATGCGCCGTTTTCTTTGGACTAAGGTGGACACAAGGTGTAGGTGTGCGGTTCGGATGACGCTCGTTTCTCTACCTCCTACCGTGAACACCCCTCTCCTGCAGTCCAGAGTGCAACCTGCGTGCTTTTACAGCAAAATGGCGACAGTCTAATAGAGGGAGAGAAGACGGTGTCAGGCGCAGTGACAAACTTGAAGACATGAGCGCTCGTCCTGAGGTAGGTGTTACAGATGCGCGCAGGGATACGTCGTAGCAGGTGCGGTCATTAGTCGGTGATGTGTCACTTATGTCGTAGGTCGCTGTGAAGGCAAAACACCGCAGTGAGTGATAACAGGCGGCAGCTTTGTAGTCTTACCTTAACTTAAGTTGCTTCACTATTGCGACACTCACTCTTTGTCCAAGATATCGCTGCTGGAGTTTCTCCGTCTGTGGGAAGAGCAGCAAGCTCGCTGTCGCATAGCCAGTCAAAGTAAAGTCACGGCTCTTAGCTAGGGAGCTTTTTGCTGAAAAGAACAAGACATATCAAACTGAGTGATGCAGGACACTAAGAAAGTTTTAAGCTGCCAGAATTGCCAGTGGCTAAAATAGAATTTAATTCAAAGAGCATGCAGGGTTTAGACCCTAAGTTGGGCTTTTAGTGGCTGAGCTGGCAATACAGTGGAAAAACACTAGCCTACTGGAGAAGCATTCGTTAAGGGAATGGATGCATGAGTGAGGTTGCATTTGACCTTGAGTCATAGCAGTGGCTATGAACTAAACGCATGTAGTGTACTGGGAACGATACAGCATCCTGTAGCAGAAGCCTGTACTAGCTGTCACTGGGTGAGAGGTGAGGAAGTTCTGTTAATCAGTTAACCCACAACACCCAGTCAAGATGAGCATACAGTAAGAAAACTCTTTCCTGAAAAGCAACAATGAACTTATCAAGAGGGCGCCTCATGTGGCGTTTGGAGAAACATTGCTTTATTATAATTTTGTTTAGTTATGAGCTCAGATTTATATTTATAATGAGTGTTTCCTGTGATTTTAGGGTTTTACAATTTTTTGCTGTGAGTGTGCATCACATTCCTGTTATCACCTTTATGCTGGAGGTTTAGTCAAATCAAAGTGTAGACCTACATAAGTGAGTCCATCACTCCCTGCAGGTGTCTAAGGAGGAGCTTAAACAGCTATAGAAAGAAGGCAGCTGCAGCTTAACAGCCTAGTGTTGGTTTTACCGCATTAGTATACCGCAGAGAGTAAAGGAGTCAACTGCTCGACTAAATAAATCAGATGGTTGAGGCATGTTATCCACGAATTGATTATATGTCACTTTACAAGGTCAAATATTTTAACCAAGATGCCTGAAGTCCCTGAATGCACAGCATAGCAAACAGTTACGTGTTCTCTGTTGGCCTGGCTGGCTGCTTACACAGCTATAAATGAAGACACGTGGGACTTCTTAAATGGGAGTACACTGGCCTGAATTAGCAACTCAGCTGAGGAACAGCTGCAGAGATGAGATATTTTAGTAATCAGATGCTCCGACCAAGAATTTGCAGGAATTTATCAGACGGGAGGTTTTCATAGAACCACATTGACTGGACCACTGTAGTGTTTCTCTTGGTGGTGAACATTTCAAGCCCAGTTCAGTTTCCACTGGGCCTGAAACCAGATATTGTTTCATTATTCTAAACCACATAAAATGGTGAAAATGTCCAACCCAGTTTTTCAGAGTCCAAGATGACGTCAGTGAGGGCTTGTTTTAGCCACTCAGCAGTGCAAATGCTCAACTACTGCATAAAACAGTGAAAAGCAGGAAATCATTACATTTAAAGCTTGAGACAAAATAATTTTTTTTTTAGCATTTTTGTCCAATATTTTATGTAATGTGGTGCAAAACATTTTGTTAAACTAGTAACTGCTTAACTGACTAAAGACATTTTAGCTCCAGTTGACATATTTCTTAAATTTTAATCCTCTTTGACAAAGCTTTTCCTGATTTTTGGTAAATGGTGAAAGGACTGATTCTTATATAGCACTTTTCTACTCTCCCGGAGTACTCAAAGCACTCTATACAACATGCCTCATTCACCCATTCATACAAGCACTTCTAAACACAAGTGCAAAGTAATCTACATTCACATGCATTCACACTCCGATGAAGGGCAGCTTGGGGTTAGTATCTTGCCCAAGGATATTTGACATGTAGACTGGGGAAGCCAAGGATCGAACCACCGACCTTCCAATCAGTAGCTGATCTGCTCTACCATTTTTGTGTTCAATTTAAAAATAATGAGGGAATGCGTGGATATCGCCTGTTCCTGATAACTGTGGTGATGCTTAAGTGTGATTTCTACCCGCAAGGAAGTCTAGCGAATTATACCAAAGCTATACAGCCATGCCTTGACAATATATCGGGGTTGTGACTAATTATTTTCATCACTGATTAGTGTAAAAATTATGTTTTTTTTCTTGCCTACAAATTTTCCGAAACCAGTAAATAATGAACTTGATTTGTGCTTGATATTGTAAATATTGCTCTATCATTTTCTGTTGGGGCCCCAGAGAGTCAAAACCCTCTTTAACAGGTTAAAACAAATACTTGATTTTTTACTTACTATTGATGTATTACCTCGATAGTCATGCCTTGTCACATTTTTATAATGAGGATTACGAATCTGATTTTAAACTGATGCTCTGTTTTGAGAGTCACATAAAATGACACGTGATCTGTTTGTCAACAAGAAAATCAGCTCTAAAATATGCTGACAATACTTTTTAGCTTCAGAAAATAATAATTAGCTTCTTTAATATATTTCATAAAACAAGTTTCATAGACTATTTTTTATAGTCTAAAAGGGCAGACAACCCTAATATGGAACATGGGTAGGGCTTTAGCCAAACAGAAGCTCCACCCACCTGCTTTTTAAATCTTTTTGTTTGGGAGAGAGAGCCAATCAGAAAAAGGTGGTTCAATGAGAGGAAGCTGAAACAGCTAGTGATGGGATTTCCGGCTCTTTTTAGAGATCCGGCTCTTTCGGCTCGGCTCACTAAAAAGAGCCGGCTCTTTTGGCTCCGAACCAGCTCTTCAGGTTGTTTTGTTGCTTTAATTAATTTATTATTCACAATAATATAAAATTATGCACAAAAGGAATTACTACGTAAAAAAGTGGTTTTATTTATATATGTTTATATATAAATATATGCGGTGGCCCCTAGAGACAAAACACGTACAAACTCCAAAACACATTTCTAGCATGAACTGAACTTCCAAAGCAGAGCTACTAGATCACTTAAATTACACAATTGAAAGCATGTGTGTGTTGTTTGTGTATTTATACACAGGCACTCAAATATATTCAAATAATTAAAAAAAAACCTCATCTACCTGTTACTATCACACACCAAATCCGGTCGTTGGTACTTGCTGGCTTGTGTAGCCACAAGATAACAAAAGCTCAACACTGCGCCCAGCATCCTGGAGCACTTCTGTTGTCTTTTGTAAGTGTTTTGAGTTTTTATGTGCTTCTGAGTTTTTACGTGCTTCGGAGTTTGTACGTGCTTCGGAGTTTGTACGTGTTTTTACGTGTTTTGGAGTTTGTACATGCTTCAGAGTTCGTACGTGATTTGAAGTTTGTATGTGCTTTGTCTCTAGGGACCACTGTAAATATATTTTTATTTATTCATGCCACATAAAATGTAATAAATAAATCATATAATACAAAAATCAACTATTCACGTTTCAACTTTAAACTATTTAAATTTTCAGCTGTTTCCTTTTACAAATTTAAAGTGAAAACAACACAAAACACTGCAAAACACAACACAATTAAATATAAATTATAATATGAAAACAAAAAGAACATGCATATTCTCTGTCATATGGGCCTGCATGAATAAACTTTCTGAATCCTTTATCATCTGCAACTGAAAATAGTTGTGGATGATTACTATATCTTTCTAATGTGACGTTGTTGTCCCTGGCTCTCTTTCTCTCTCTGGCTCTGTTCCTGTGCTACTGAGTGTAACTACCGCCCCTCCCCCCTCTGCCCAGCGTAAAGCACAAGGCTCGCGTGCAGAGTGAAGCGGAAAAAAAGTGCGAGAGAGGGTGAGAGAAAGAAAAAAAAAAAAAAAAACACGTGACGGCTCGTGATAAGGAGCCGGCTCTCGTCGTTCACGTCAAAGAGTCGGCTCTAAGAGCCATTTCGTTCGCGAACGACCCATCACTAGAAACAGCTTGTTTCTCACAATCTGCAGGATTATTTCAAACAAAAAGGCTCCTGTGATATTCATCAAATATGCAATGTCAGTTTATGACAAAGTGAGGTGATCAGACCACTTCACTCAGTTAAATTGCAAGAATAAATTTTTACGCTTGCGTTCTCATTACTCTCCCAGTGATTTGATTTTAATATAAATAAATAAGTTAGCTAACCTGGTCTTATTGGTGGATCCCAGGTTAAGAAAAGTGCTGCTTGTACAGTGTGTGTTAGCAGAAAGAGATGGAATTAGATGATATTTCATTCTGCGTGGTCATTTTTTTTCCTTACATCTGTGTGGATTGCATTTACTGATGACCGAGTGTGGTCAAGTTGGCCCAGTGACATTTGCAGCCTTAATCATTTTTGGTTGCTTGGCTATTGCATTTTTCCAGTAATACTCGATCATAGCAAGTAAAACAGGCAAAAGAGCTGAAACACCAAAGGCAAAAAAATTCTTACAGAAATAAAGTTGGTTAACTTGAAAATTATTATTGCTTAAGTTCGCACAAACAGTGAAGATTTTAACGGCTCCAAAACAATAAGAAAGCTGCTGAGAATGGAGACATATCCCCTCCGGCAGTGTGTGTCAGATGGACTCACAAAATCTTACCAAGGCTTCTCCCCTCATGTGATCCGTTTAGTGTGCAGCTTGTCAGCATAATAATTCTAAAGATTCTGAACATTTACCTGCTTTTGGCTCTGTTAGAGGTGTTTTATGAGAACAGTGTGGAGTAATTATTGCTTCAACATACACTGATAAGTTAGGGCGTTCTGATTTGTTCTTTTGTTTTATTTACTGCATGATTATCCATATCAAGCTTTTTTCCATATGACAAAAGACAGGAGCATTAATAGGATATTGTCTCTCTTTAGAAGTCATAATGATCCATTCATGGTTTAGTATTCAGACAAGAATCACAACAAGGTGACATGCAGTGAAGCATACATGTCCATAATTCGTTTCAAAGAGCCGCTGAACTGAAATAAATGTATTTGAGCAGTAAAGGCGAGCTTAAAATGTGTGTTGATTGTGTTTTAATTGTAAAGCAACAAAGTGTGTGTGTGTCTAACTTTCTTCTGCTATCATTATTCTAATCATAATCTCAGAGCATAAACCTAAAATGTGACCCTCTCTGAGAAGGTGTTATCATGCAGAGGCACAGTCGCGTGTCTCCTTACCAGCTTAACACCTGAAACTGTAGCTCAGATGTGTGAAATGCTCTGAAACTATAGCTGGGTGTGATTACCAGTCAAATTAAATCTGAGATGTCAGTTACATGTGTCAGTGCTTCCACTCCTACTCTTGGCAGGTTGCGGGGAGTGACAAGCTGGCTGTTGATTATTTTCCAGTGTGAAACAGAATCACTGACACACAGTTAGTGTTTACAATCCCCGAGTCTTTGTTTAATTTCCTTAAAATATAAGTGACTTTTGTGATTTCTGATGTTGGAATTGCCATGACACTGGCATCGTACCGTCAGTAAATACTCAGCTGACTGCTGGATGCTATGTGCTTCTTCTCTGTTTGTATTAGTGAAATGTCAGTAACCGAGAGTAGGATTTGTAACAAATCGATTTTATTTTTTCTGTGGTTTTGCATTTGTTTCTGCAATTTAAACTCTTGTTTTTTGTTTGTCTTTGTCCTGCTTCATTCACTGCTGCCACTTCTGCTGCAAACAGCATGAAGATAATGTGAGAGCTTTTCATTTCCTTGATTTGTGACGGCAGCTCTACTGTGAAGGATTCTTAGAAATGTATTGTAGATGAATACCTGGGGTTAAAGGTGCATGCTCGCATTCTGATTCTTTGACACGTGATACGTTCGGATTATATAAAATGCCTCAAATAAGTCGCTTTTGAACACAGTTAATGTTGACAACTTCCAAACTACTAATTTACTTTCTTTTTTAGCTTCAAGTTTGTAATACTTTTGGTCTTCCTAAATCTAAATTTACATATAAATTGAGTGGTACCCCCCTTTTAAATAGTCATGGGAGTGACTTCTTCTTGGAGAGGAATTTCTTTTAAAGAAGAGAAGGACTTGAGCTACTTGAATCTTAATTCACTGGCAGGTGAGATTATTGCAGTCCATCAAAGGCTGATTGAAGCACTGAGCTGTCCACAATCCAGTCTGCTGTTCAGCCTTTGCAGATCAAGCCCTCTCTTATCCTGTTTCACTCGGGCTGTGGACCATTTCCTCCACTAAGGGGCAGAATATGATTACTGATACTCTCAGCCCTCACTCTAAGAAATGAGACACTGAAGAGCATCATCAGTTAACGGGGGTCTATGTAGTCAGTGATTAATATAAATAGGAAAACTATAACGAGTTGATGTTGGTACATGTTTTTTTTCTTTTTTTTGTATGAAACCTTAAGATAAATAACCTAAAGGAAAATCCTTATAAAATTCTAATTATATACAGTTATGACTTACATGTAAGAACATGTACAGAAATTAAATCAGCACAGATCATTAAGTGCACAATCATTCTGTCTTAGTAGGTTGGTTTTAGTATATTTGCATGACTACATCCGAACTACCACAACCTAAAATATACTTATCGCTTATATTCCAAGTTTGATCCAATGCATACAAGTCTGCAAAAATGTCAAATCAGTATGGTCTTGCATTTATCCCTCTGAACATTTCACAAGTCCAAACAACCTCTATCTTTGAGGGTTGGGATTAGCGAGCTTCCATTGTACATGAGCTGCGAGGCAGCTAACCCTTTCTGTGATACCTATCTGAGGTTGAGCTCAGCACTTCCCTCATTAATTTCCCATTTATTCTCTGAGTTGGATGTGATATTTTACAGATTTGAGCATGCGGGGCACAGGTTAGGTGCAATTATGCTGACGGAGGGCTTTTACAGACATGCTCAATGAAATCTGGAGTGTAGGATAATACATGTAGGAAGTTATATAGTGATTAACCTTCATTTCAGTCTCCTCGGCGATCTCTAGGAGGCAAATCCTCCTCCAATCAGCTGTTGCCAGGTATATTATCCAGCCTTTTAAATGACCTTCAAAATAAAAGATAGTGGCAGGCCTGCTTCTTCTAGAGCTTTTGAAGCATTTATTTGCCCTTTTATGTTGTTCAGCAGCATCTTTAAACTACAGCTCACTCCCAAAATCTTTATTGGTAAGGCTATACGACTTTACTGGACAATTTCATGTGGAATCTTTGACCAGTA
This sequence comes from Rhamphochromis sp. 'chilingali', assembly GCF_963969265.1. Classification (NCBI taxonomy): domain Eukaryota; kingdom Metazoa; phylum Chordata; class Actinopteri; order Cichliformes; family Cichlidae; genus Rhamphochromis; species Rhamphochromis sp. 'chilingali'. Next base: position 32,223,183 of record NC_137931.1, read on the forward strand.
GCAGTGCAGTGGAGAAATGTTCTGTTTCAGTGTTTGTAGCAGAAATACTGAAATAAGCATAGCAACTCCTCAGGTTGTCATTAGAAGCTTTAACATTGTAGCATCACAATCAATATTTGACAGAAGTAAAATGTTGTATATTAGTTTATGCTTGTTTTTTTTATGTTTTCAGCAAGTTTCAGTAGCTGCAGGTGCAATGGTGATGTTGTTAGAGTGGTTTTGGTAATAACTCAAGTAGACCTAAACATGTATATAGTATTGATTTTTGAGTTTTATACCAGATTCAGAGAAAACTATAACCAACCTCTAAAAGTGACCTTACTCCAGTTTTTATCTTTAATCTATTTATTTTTAGTATGGTGTCAGCAGCTACAGTAAAACGCCACCTTTCTAACAACGCACAGAAAAAATCTGCTAATGATATAGAAAATTATGAAAGCTCCAAAGTCACAGTTATTAAGCACCATTAAACTGATTAAATACATGAATGTCATAATTTTCGAGTTATTATGCAAAGATATTTAACACAATTAAGATTTAAACTTCTTATCTGATATCATGACATTATAATAACGTGTAATCGTTTTTCACAAAAGCAGCATGATTGATGAAGACACTTTTAGCTAGCTTGTATTTTTCTGCAATTTTTTTTAACACTGATGTCGCAGAAAGCCGCCTTTCACAACAATGGCTGTTACCTCCCTCGCCCCTCAAAGAAAGGACATTTTTGAGCCCCTTTGATTTGGTCCGATTTGTTTTGATGTGAGGAGTGAGTGGTTTTTAAAATCTCTTTAACTCCCCAGGCCTGGCCCAGCCTCCCACAGGGCTAATGACCGTAGCTTGGCCTGTGTTGAATAATACAGATGCTTGTGAGGTGCGAGCGGGGAGGAGGGCAAGGGGTTAGACACGGGCCCTCCTCCTACAGTACACTTCCATTGATAAGATTGTATTAATTGGTATGAATAGAGAGGGTTTTCTCCCTCTCCATGTATACATTTACTATTATACTCATTAGCTTCCTGTTGCCTCCCAGCGAGTTTCTCCTTCACATCCCCCGGGGTCTCCTGGGAGGCAATTTGCATCTCTCCATGGTGTCTCTCTGGGGTTATTGAGGAAATATTAGCCTCTTTTCTTCTGTGGTCGACCCTTTGATTTATTTGGAGCTGGGGCTGATAGAGTGGCACTCACATGTTAATGACCGGCGTTGATATAGGGTCTCGGTGCAAGACGACTCATTGATCCGAGTTGAAAAGGTACAATTGACAAGCAGTACTGAATAATCATCTTACACGCATCTGTGCGTGTGTGTCTGTGTATGTGTGTGTGTGGACCTTGAGAAATGACAAGGGATTCCCTCTGCTGTCAAGGCTACTGTGCTCTAGCTGTCCACTTTCCCTGATAGTTAGATAAACAGGCTTCTGTGGGCTTCTGAATTTCTTGCGACTTTTCGACAGGCACAGTTTTGGCTTCTTTGCAGCTCGTGTCATCTCTTTGACCTCACGTGATCACAGTGGCACTTATCTTAGCCGCTTCTAGGACTCTACAACCAATCAAAGGCTGCACGACGCACTTGATCCAGTTTCTGTTTGGAGTCTTGGTCTAATAATAGAATTCAAGGTGACTACTGAGGGATCACTTTGGCTGCCATTAATGAGTGCTGAGCCCCTGCTACCTGCCCCACCCACTCACCCCCTCAGTTTCTGCCATGGAACGCTCATATTATGTGTTAAAGAAAGATAATGAGAGATTTCGTCCTAATACCTGCGATGCTTGACATGCCTCTGAATTTAAGCTCACTGATGTCTGCTCGGCAATGTGGAGCCCGTCCTCAATTGGGAGAGCAGTTTGACACTGACTCGCTTTCATCTGGATGGTCACATGTCTACAGTGAAGCAGCAGCAACAAAGTTTGATATATATGTATATTTCATGTTTTTTTCTCGTCTCAGCCAGAGTGGAACGCATCGGCCTAATCATAGCAACATCTTCTGTCTTGCTTAGTATTTATATACTTTCAGTCATATGGTAATAATAACATTTAATAAAAGCCAACATCCTAACTGCCACTAAATAAAAATACACACCACCGCCATCGCTGCATCTTCTCTGCATACTTATAACAGATTAGAGGTTATGTATATCAATTGTGCAGCTCATGCATATTGTTATGAAGGAGAAATGCAGGAAATGGAAATGTGCCATTTCAATGCGCCAGCACAGCTTGCCAAAAGCAGGCAAGTGGGTTGTGCTTGCGGTGATGGTCGGGTTTGTTTTCCTCTCAGTGTTGGGAGATGAGAAGTCATGTATCTAAACAGAGCAGATATGATGTTTATGAGAGCCATCTGCTTGGCAGCCCTCCTGTGCCCACTGCCCTCTTCAACGTGAGAGGAGCCTCATTAAAAAAGTCACATGCCTGAGAAATTTCTAAGCGCTGTGTTTTTTTCCCCCCCTTTTAAAAGGAGTGGAGTTTAAAACTAACAAAGCCTTGGGAAATCCCCATCAGACATCCCTCCCTTAATCCATTTAATTTTGAAAGGTATTGTTTAAAGCTTTAAAGTTTATATCGTTTAATCCCTCTCCAACACTACGGGCACCAAATGAGGCCGTGTCAGCAGCTTGAACAGATATAATCTACTCCACACAACAGAAAATCCTCCTTCAAGACAAGGTTGCATGGGTTTCCTGTGAACTCACTGTTTGATGTTTCTACCTGCTATTGAACATGACTTCTGTCTTAACCCAACTGTCACTCGCTCCCTGTCCCCTTTTATCACTCCGAATGTTCTCGCTTCACCTTTCTTCATCAGTAAATCTACCATCACAACCATTTCACTCATTCCCGTTTTTCAGGAGAGGGGGCCGAGGAGAAGTTTGTTGTGGACAGGTTCAAGAGGGTTTTCTGCCTTCTGTTGTTCATATTTTTTTCAGACAGACTCTCGGTTTCTTTTCTTTGAGTCCCATTGTCTCAAAATGAAAACTTTAAATTCTCCACTTATTATTTCTTTGTTTAGGCCTCCCACAAATTTATTTCATTCTATTTAATTACAATAATTTACACAAGAAGAGTGATGCATTTCCGTTTGCTAAGCATAGAGTTCCTGCCGGCTAGTTGAAAAGGTTAGCATAGCACAAAGTAAACATTGCTAAAAAACTGTAAGAAATTACACCTGATGTTGCTTTTACAGTGAACTTTTCTGAGCATTAAACAAATTAGATTTATGATGTGTATTAGTGAGCTGTAAACCTGCTGATCGATATTATTAAAAGGCTAGAGCTAGGCTAGCAGTCATGCTTCTAGCCCTTATGCTAAGCTACATGTTAACTTTTGTCATTATCATATATGGCCACATCACATGTCACATGATCTAGCTGTAAGTACAATCACAATTACAAACATAAAGGTTGGCACTAAATTGAATCTGCTGGGAAGACATCAAGGATGCTCTAGACTTTCAATAAAACGTGAACATATTAGTCTAAACTGGAAATACTGGGAGCCAGTTAGAGTTTTAGTTGGTGCACAGTGCACTCAGAAGGTTTTGTCTTATTACACTGAAACTTACATGGGCTGAGAATATAAAATTGTGCATGTAGAGGGGAAGACATTGTTTTCAAGTCTTGTCTTCGGGTCTGGCTTTAAAAGTCAGATACAGTTAATAAATCCTACCAATTAATTGTTCATTTTTATAGTGTCATTATGTCATCATAGTGCTGTACTGACTAGAGAGGATGCAATAAAATAATCGATTTAAGTTTAGTAAACCAAACTTTTATTTTAAATTAATTTGAAAATAAAAAGGAAAAACAGTGGGGACCAGTGATTACTTATTTAGGCACAACCACAGCTTACGTGCCCATCTGTCTGGCTGCTTATTGGTTGACGTAACAGGCTGCTGTCTTCTGTCAAATACTGAACACAGGCAGGCTAAAGAGCCATAGTCACTGTAGATGGCTGCCGCTTAACTAAAATGTTGTTTTTAGATCTTAAAAACCATAATCCTTATTTTTTATCAACTCTTCATAGTGAAGTTGTGTTCCAAGACTGGATGTATCCCATATATGCTAACAGTTTTTTTTGTTTATACTTTGCGGGACTAAGAGACAAGCCTCATCTTTAGTTCATAGATGTTAGAGTCCCATCTAACGCCTTGAAAAGAATAAAACTCATTCCTTTGAGTGACGTCTTGCTGTAATACTTACCTGTGAGCTTTTATTCTTGTTTTCAAAGCATGCATTACCATTTAATGTGTTCATACTATAAAGAACGTGATATTCTTTGGAACATACCTTCTGTGGTACTCGTATAACATGTTTTCCTTTAGTTTATAATTTGAGTCGTATAACTCCAATATATATTTTCACTCAAGCAGTAAATTACATTGTTTAGTTATCAAAGGCTTTGTGTAATTACATTTGTGCAATTCAGGATGACAGAGCTGATAGTGTCTGCACAAGACGCTGGCATACATAATCACAGGCGAAATCCCATTAGGGAGGATGGAGACCATTATTATGGAAATGACCTTTGGGTGACAAGAATTCAGGAGGATAAAAGAATACTATGTAATCCTGACAAAGAGGCTGTGTGAAGCCACTTGCTCTTTATTTTCTCTTGTGCAAATTTAAGAAATTTATGGTGTTTTATGAATGTGCAATTGTGTTTTGTAGTGTCACATTCCTTTTTTTTGTGTGCAAGAAGCCAGTTAGTCTGCTTGAGAAGTGAGATTTGGCAGTGCATTGCTAATTTCATCCTGCCTTTCTGGTGTGTGGTACTGTGGGTAACTGCAGGGCCAAGATAGCAGAAGAAAAACTTTACGATGTGTTTGTTTCTCCCTTTTTTTCCCCCACTGTGGCACCTTCGTTGAGAACTTGCTCACCTTGGGATTACTGGATTGTCAAGCTGAATCTCCGTCTGTTTGTTTTGAGCCACGCTTTGATACTCTCACACTAAAGAGGCAGCTTCATAAATTCACATTGTGTCAAATAAATCAATAGATCCTATTAACTGAGGAAGTTGTGTAGTGCAGTACTTGAGGGACTGTGCCCCCCCTCGTTCAGGCATTTCTCCAGCAAAGGCAATGGCAGAGGAATGTAAGGTTGGCTCTTGATCCATACAGACAGCTCCAGCAACAGAAATGGTTTGGCTGACTGGTCTCAGTTGGTCTTTAGTGTTGTCTCCACTGTGCTGCCAGCCTGGGTCTTCAGCTGAACAAGAGGAATGAATTTGCTTGGACATTTCCAGCCTTACAGTGCCAACCTCCTGGTCAATCAGTTTGTAGTCCTCATGTGACTTAAAGTTTAGTGTTGCAGTATTTTTATTTTATATTTTATTTAATAAATGTCTGCTTTCACAAAAATGGTACAACAAATATTCTACACCTATAGCCAGAATTTAATTCTTTACTTCACTGGCATGAGATGAATAACATGGCAATGTCAATTCTAGATGTAGTTTCAGGCAAAAATATGTTAGAACACCAAAACAAATGTCCAAAAATGCACAATGGAAAATACACCAATATTTTTACTGATATTTTCACCACACAGAATCGATCTTCCTGAATACAACTTTAAAAAGAAATAACATGAAAGCTTGCCTGAGAGAGTTCAGGCTGTGCTGAAGAATAAAAGTAGTCAAATATTGACTTCCAAGCTCATTAGAATTGTACAAATGCTGTTTGTGCCTTAAACTGTATATTATATTTCTGTTTGTTTGCACATTTCAATAAATTACTGCACCCACTGTATTTCCCACTGTATTGTACCTGTCTCATCTCAAAGTACAGTCCCTTACTTAAACCATATCTGTTGTGTTATATATTATTAGGCAGCATAAACAAATACATCAACCGTATATAAAAGGCTGCATTCACATGTAGGATAAAGATAAAACTCCCCAATTACTCGTATTGATTTTAGCACGGCTTTTTCCATCACAGCCGGGATAAGTGCACTCTCCTACACCTCCAACACCTACTGTCATCAGCTAGGCACATTCTTTTTGATTTCGCTGGTGTAAAATAAACTCTGTGAAAGACATTATGTAACATACTTTTGCACATAGCCTCTCTCCTGTATTTACCATTTTTAGAAATGATATAAGCTCAGGTTTCTTCATCCGTTGTATGTCTTCCTCCATATTTTCTGTCTTATTAGCCTTTGATTTTCACACTTCACTTGACCTTTTGTTCTAATGATTGTCCAAAACAGCAGAAATGACTGGAAACCTAGACCGTCATCGCACTGCTCCAAGTTCCAGCCTTATAACATAGATGGCTCATGAGATCTAGAGAAAATAATGACAGAATTTAGCTAACAACGTGTGACCTTTGCACTCTGTCATTATAATAGAGGCAGGTTTTTGACTCTAGGAATATCTGTCTGCTCTCACAGGAATATTGGAACATGTCTAAAAGAACATGTAAAATTACTCCTTACCTTGTGTACTAGAACAAGTAATTTACAGTCGAATGTTATGCTATTTTCACGAATTCGGATTGTTCACAGTAGAGAATGACAGGAGGATGAAAGGGAATAGAGCATGACACGTGCTGTAGTTGAGAGCCAGACTCAAAGCTATACCAACGTGAGTACATGGCATGCTTCCCAGCCCACCAAATATCAGAGCGTGCTTCAGGAGATCAAATTAACCGCATAGCTTGAGTTAGCTTGAGTCATTTTTACTGTTAGTGAAGTGAAAATCAGTACTTTTATTTTCTAAATGTGTAGTTTCTGGATGAATGCAATGCAACAGTTTTGTAAATAGCAATCATTAATCAATCAGCAATAAAAATAGTTGAATATGGTGCATATAGTATATGAAGTGTTAGTACCAATAATGCTGCATTTATTGTAGTTCTTGGAGGTTTAGCTGTAGTATATAGAGAATTGCATTTGCTAGACATCATTTTGTTCACGAGATGAGATGCACGATCGAAGCTGTAGGTGCTGGAAGAACAAAAAAAATGTTAAAGACTCAACAATAAAAGAGAGGTGTTATATTGTTTTCTATTGTGTAACAGAACACAATGATGAACACAAAAGGGATCATGATATTGCTTCTAAATCTCATTTACCAAACTGAAAATACAAAGTGAGAGTCTTGGGGAAAATAGCAGACAGGGTTAGTAAAAGCTCACAGCAGATTGATCTGTGCATACAGCTTAACTGTATTAAAGCTCATAATCCCTGTAAATATCTTCAGGCAAGGCAAAGTCAGCCTTTTAACATTGACTAAATGAAGTAAATAGAAGCAAATACATTTTTAAAATTTGCTTTTCTGTTGAGCCCCTGTTCTTTATATATAGAAGCGAGTTGTGTGAGTTGGCTGCTAATGAGGCTTGCACATTTTCAACCAAGATATTTTGATGGTTTTGCCACCCTGCCGTTTGGGGGTAACAGTGAAGCTCGCTTTAAATGTAGAGCGTCTGTTCCCCTTTCGAACCTTTAACACCACAACAGATGGGGAGAATATGGAGCTCGGAAGGTTTTACCTCTGAGGTGGTAACAGTGAAGCCACTCATTAACACTGAATTTACCACTTCGTTAGCAATGCAGCTTCCTGTAGAGAGCGACCAGCCCTGGATGTCAAATCCACTGAACATATGTTTCAGACTAAATCTGCTCTGGACAGCAAAATATAATCTGTTATAAGATCCAAAATGCACATTTTTAGTTGTAGTTATTTTTAATAGCTCAGAGCTATTTGGTTTCATACTGTCCAAATAAATATGGAGTAACTGTGCTTTCAAATCAGCCACTCTTAAACGAATTTGTATGCCTGTCCACGTGTATGCGCCAAAGTGTATGTTTTCTTTGTGTGAGTCTGTGTTTGTATTTCAGACAGATTGTGTGCCTGCCAATTTGTCAGGATTCAAGTAACAACAGTCTCATGCTGGGATCTGTGTTGGCACCATCACAGAGTGATAAGACGCAATATGATCTCATTGGAGGTGTACTTTGTTCCCATGGAAATTGGTCAATTTTAGCAGGCGACTGAGAACTTTAGGTGGAGAAGCAGGAAGGTTGTATCCCAGAGGTACGCTCACATAATTAAGCATCCTCACCAGGGTATTCAAGGCTAACAGCAGGGTTTGTTGTGAATAGAGGTGGCGAAAGAGGGTGTTGGAAAATCATAATGCGGCACAGAATAATACCACTCTCATTTTACAGAGCAGTGGGAATAGCCCAAAAGGAAAAAAAAAAAGATTTTTTCAACAACACCACATTGTCAGTGAGAATGAGAGAAAAAGAATTAAATTTTACTATATTATGTGCAAGAGTTATCTTTTTCTATTTATACTGTGTATACGTGTAGATATGTATAAAACGTTGCACGCTTTATTTGACTTGCTCAAAGTTTGCAGAATAATTTTCTTCTTCATATTTCAGAAAGTATCGCTGCTATGTCTGATCTGAAGCTGAATGCGCAAGAGGACAAAGACGTGGAATCGGTGTCTGACAGCCCAGGTCGTACTCGGGAGCCATTACAGACTCACACATTCTCCCCGAAGAACAATGCTGCAGGTCTGTCCTCAGATGAACACGAAAACCCTTTAAATGGAACCCAGCCGAATCCATTTGTATACAGCAGTGTCCCTGCTGTTTCCCATGAAGACAATTCATTGCCTTCAGGAGCACTTGTTAATGGACCTGGTTCACACCCCAACTCAGAGGTACACTGTGTCCTGAACAAAGGCACTGTTTTATCCAACAGTGTCCTGGATGCCGTGTGGCAAGCGGAGAAGGACACGAGCCCCGAGGTGTTACCACCACCTAGTGAGCTTCAATCAGACGCTTGGAAGAACACAGTGGGACCCGACGTAAAAACACCGGCCACACAGCCAGGTGTCAACACGCCACTGTCTCACTCGGAGGAGAATGAGTCTAAACTGGCCTATTCCACGCTGTCAGGTGACAGTGCAGAGCAAATGCACATTAGCCAACCTTTGACAAAACAGACAATAAAAACAAGATCTCCACGGGACATGGAACGGTCTGGAGTCTCCTTGGATGATTATGATAATACTGAAGTAATCAGGTGGGATTCAACAAGAAAATGCTTTTTGCACAACGACAGAAGGCTGGAGACCAAAGTGATGCCCCAAAGAGACAAGAAGCACAATACACACACGAAAAGCATGTTAGGCTGTCTTGAAAAGGTTAACAACAGCTACAGACATTTCTGCAGTGGTAATGATGTTGAAAGTGTTGACACTGGCAACAAAGATGAATTTTTGGGTACACAATCTGACATTAAATATTCAGTTATGCCATTCAAAGACCTTTCTCGGAACATAGCTTTAGACTCTGAGAGCCATATTTATAGCACAGCGCAGGGAGGCAGTAATGAGGAAAATGACCCTGAAGATGAAAACTGTGTTAGTCCAAAAGTGGAACAGTTGAAGGCAGAGCAACTTGAACGAGATTCACTTTTCTTTTCATGCACAACATGCAATGTTAATTTCAAGGAAAAAAGACATTTCCATAGACATATGATGTATCATTTAGGCAAGCATAATCAGGTGAACAGTGAGAATGATTCACAGCCCTTTATATGCGGAGAGTGTGGGCTTTTGTTCTGTGATAGCAACTCCCTCATGAGGCACATCATTATTCACCAAGATAGGCTGGAAAAACTTATGGAGGAAATTGAAGGTCTCAAAAAGACTGAATTTGAAGATGGGGCCACCACAGTGCCGTGCTCTCGGTGCACGTTTGGTTGTAACTGCCAAAAAGTCTTTGTCCAGGGTACCAAAACACATGATAATTTGAAGCACTACTACTTTTGTGAGGAGTGTAATTACATTTCCTTGACACGGCAGACACTTGTAGCACACTTACATGTTGCACACCTCAACACACACCAGCCTCAAAACAGGAAAATGAGTCATACTAATCATGCAGAGGGAGCACAACATGTTCCGTTTCAGTGTAAAATGAGTTTTTTCCCAAGGAGAGACAAAGTAGTGTTAGGAAAACATTCTGAAATGCCATATGTTGGCAAATATAAAACAATGGCCCGATGTAAACCAAATCTATTTAAATCTACTTTAAAGGAAAAACTCGACCGTTCCACTGAAAAGGGGGATATTCACATTCAAAAAACTGTTGACAACACTGTAAATTGTCATCAGTTTAAACTCAATGCCAGCTGCACTAAAAGCATGCTGTCGCCATATTTGTGGAGAATCGACAAGCATGGAAAGTTACTCTTACAACCAGCAGAAAAATTGGATGTGGAAACCGATCTCACCTGTGTACAAGAAGATGCTGAAAACAATGACCGCAGGGCTTTTGGCAGCTTAAAGCTGGCAAACCGTCCTACAGCCGCTGCTTTTACAGCCAGGAAGCTTAAATTGGACCAGATGTTCTGTCAGGGAAGCAAAAATGACCCCGTAAACGGGAGTTTACAAGTACAAGTAAGCCAAAATTCTCCATCAATGGGAAAAATGACTACACCTTTGCATAACACTACTGAAAGAATGAATGGTAATATATTGCCTGGGCTTAGCCAGAGGCTTAAGAAACAGTGTGCAGTTAGGGAGTTAAAGAAAGACTGTGAGGGTGATGATAACTTCAGTGATGACACCAGCGAAGCTACAGGCAGCTTCTTGGAAAGCAGCGAGAATGAAAGGAACTCATATGCTCGGAGGTATTTGAAAAAGAGGCAGAGCTTTACAGCCAAACACCAAAGCCCCCACGCACTCAAGGTTGAAGATGATGGAGATGAAGACTGCAGTGACATAGAACAGCTCATAATCAAAGAGGAGCACATTGAAACGACAGTGAGTGATGATTCCACAGAATTGCCTAATACATCTCCAAGTGATAGTTTTGATATGTCCCCCACACCATCAGTAAAACATAAGCCCTGTCCTTACTGTCCCGCCACGTTTGAGTCCGGAGTGGGTCTGTCCAATCACGTGCGAGGACATCTTCACAGAGCTGGGGTGAGCTACAATGCCCGGCACATGGTTTCACCGGAGCAAGTGGCGTTGTGGGACTATCAGCCAAGAATCCGCAGAAAGATTTCTACTGGCATGAGAAAAAAAGGTACGATTATTTTAACAAATAATAAATACAAACCGAGTCTGAATGGACTGTGTGCCAAAACTAATATCCCTAACACCGATTGGCTCATTATAGCCTAGCTTGTGCAATATTAGGTGCCTGCACATACTGTAGAATTTTAGTGTAAGCGTGCCACCTATCAGATGTGTTCTGTATGTCCTTAAATGCTATCAAAAGATGAATAACATCATATTTTGTAATTTAGTAAGAAAATCATTTTGCATTTTTGATAGGAGAAAGAAATGGAGCCAGGGATGTGTTGGAGCAAGCATCTATAATCTTAATCAGTGGGATTGCATATTGCGCACCTCTCTATAGAAGCTTTGGTTAATTACTCCATGACAGAAGTCAAAGTTCTTCAAAGCTCCACAACCATTTCAAAGTGGCACTTCAGGATATGGTATAGGGTTTACGATTTAGTATTTCTGTGATCGGCAGTAGGGTCTATTATATGACTTACATATAAAAGCAGCTATAGAAAATCTATATCTATAAAGTTTCACATTCCAAAATGTACACTAAAAATAGCTTTTTTCTTTCCTTAAATTGTGACACACTGTTCTTATATTACAGCTGTTAAGCCAGAAACTCGAGGACAACACACGTGTCCTGTGTGTTTGGAATGTTTTGATAGCAAAACTGGCATCTCTAACCATGTGAGGGGACACCTGAAACGAATAGGTACAAAGGTTACCAGCAGCAGTAAGTCTCCGCTGTGCGCACTAAATGAATTGCTACAGAACAAAACGGAACATTGGAACAACCTTCTGACTAAGAGTCAGTTCTCCTCTCAACCTTTAGCCCCTCAGAAGTTCATCTGCAGCAATGGCCTCTTTCTGATGCAGACAAGCATCCCAGGGAAACTCCAACATGTCAAAAGGAGTCTGCATCCCATAAAGAAAAGCCTTGTGTGTAAACACATGGTAGATAACTTCTCAGAAAGGAAGAAGCTACATGGGGAAGCAGAAAGAGGCACTACAGCCACATCAAGCACTTTAGTTGAACTCCTCAAAGCCAAACAGGAAAGTGTGGAGCTTGCAGTGAGCCAAGAAGCCTATGCAACCAGGGTGATCTGTGAGATGACCAACGATTATATGGCCAAAACAGAGATGACCAGTCGGGAACCAAACTGGTCTGCTGGTATGGAATCTTTAAGTCTAGATTTGGACAGCCATCATACTGTATGTAAAATACATCATTTTTAAATGTTATGCAAAACCAGCCAAAGCAGAAAAACAAAAGTTGAGGTATCATTATCATGCATTTAATAGATCATATGTAAGACAAGCTACTGTATGTCAGTTATTATATCATTAAGTGTAGTTTATTGTTGCGTTTTAATAGTTTTTTATTTAATTGTCTTTTTATTTCTCATTTAATTGTTAGTAGAGGAATAGCATGTTGACCCAGGCAAACGCTAGGCTTGCATAAAACATAACCGCATCCATATCAACAACAACTTTATATCTTTTAAATTCAGAGTGTGTCCTGTTTTTGAGCTGCCTTCACTTGCGTCAAAGCCAACTAATTCTCAGATTTTAATTCATATTTTATTACAAATTTACCATGTCTCATCCCAGATAACGTGTTTATTGTCGACAGAATACAGTTAAACAGTGTGAGAATTGTTCAGTCATTTGATTTGTGGGAAAAACACATTCTCTGCATAGAATGCCACCAAAGTGCTTTTGAAGTTCATATTAAAAAAACATGAAATCCTCTTGATGTTGTGTCACAAGCCCATCATCCACGAATCCACAATTTTGTTTAATGTCTGTCCAAATCAAATTTTCAGTGAGGTACTAAGGAGGACAAAGCTGCAGTGTACTTCCCAAAGACGTTTTATCCCATGTCTTCTGTCCTAAAGACTGATTTAATGGCAATTTGTAGAATAACATTTGGGTATTAACGTAAATGCACCACCGAGTTCATTTCTTCTCACCTCAAGGTCAAGATGACTCTCAAATCATGTGTTACTCACATTTTTGGGATATTTTTCTTTGACATACAAATACACTGAAAAGTAAAATCAGGTTCTTTAATTTTTGAAAGATCGTTTGGGATATCTACTGAACTATGCCAGATATCATTAATCATTAACATGCAGTCTAGTGTACAGCATCATTGTTGCCAGTTTTCCTGGAAAATGAATATATCTGTGATTTTGTGTGTGTGTCTCTGCGTGTGTAGTTTAGGAATCCTTTGTGACTCCCTCGAGGTGGTGAATTGTATGTGAAAAAAGTCCCCCTGAAGACACAAGATTGTGTTAAACTTTACCAGTAACACTTTCCAAACAGGAGAGTGCAAATAAGATGCTTAGAATGCAGCCAGGTGGAAGAAGACTTTAGCGCACACTGGGACTAACAGTTTATCTGATAATAAAATTACTGCATGAACTCAAATATATTCTATATTTCTTCGTAAATATTCAACTTCTAATGTTTGTAAACTTGGATTTGTCACATATGGTATCATGCGCAGGCTAAACTGTATAAAATGAATATATAACCTAAATATTAGGGAAATGTAAAATACACTCACATCATTTATTTTATTTTTCAGGGGAATGTGACTCAAAAAAGATTTATATTCAGTGTGATAGCACCTTCCCCACTGTTTCCCAGCTTCCTGGTCATATTCAAGCAAATGCACACAGGAAGAGGATTGCAATTTTTGAAGAAGAAGGTAATTTCTGTTGAAGTAAAATGAAAAGCAGATGATATTTGCTGTATTTAGAGACAAAATGTTGCAAAATGTGCATTTAGAAGTTCATGTCAAGGATAAACGGATGTATTTCTTGAGATAAAGAATTCTGGTGCTTTTTTTTCTAGACTATGATTTTAGGAAGAAGAAACCAAGACAAAGGCCGGAGCTTAAAAATAATAATTTACCTTCACTGAATACTGAGATGTGCACACTGACCTGCAGGTAAAAGGAATGAAAGGCTACATACACAGTATTTCAACAAAACAACGCTTAAACTGGCACATGTATAAAGGACAAGCTGGAATATTGACATTTGCATGTTTGATGGTTGCAAGCAATTTGTCTGCACCCAGTTTTATGACTGTATATTTGCACACCATGATGTCACCCAGTGGTTTGTAAAGTCCTGGACAGCTCAACTTTTCTTAATAGTAATTACCACATTGCTCTTTTGGGCCAGAAGGAGCCACTCAGAGAAGCTGTTTGGCTTTGAGAATGCATTTAGCTCAAACTTGCTGCATATACCTGGTAGTTCAGCTAGATCTAACTTAGATTCTAACTATAAACAAATCACTGAGGAGTTTTTTTGGAACCGAACTACCACCTGCTGCAAAGGGTTAAAAGTCCAGAAACTATCAACGAATACTCTAGGAACTTAAATTACGGTTTGAATATCTATGGAGAAAGGACTGAATGTAATAGTTAAGATATCTGTGGAGCTTGGGGGAAAGCAAATAAAATAACGTCCGTTTTGCTTTAGGAAATGTATTGCTGTCCAGGAACGTGAGATCATCCAGTCAAAGAGGTTCTTAAAATATAGTGACTATCAAGTGTAACAGGTAGATAAGACTGAGTGTCATCAGCATAACAGTGATAGTGAACTTGTGCTCCAAAAGTCAAGTTACAAACACAGCCATGGTTTAGTAACTTCTATTAGTTAAAGTGCCCATGTCTCTAACAATGCCATTTTGAAGCCTCAATGAATTTTATATAGTTATGGAAAAGACTGGAAAACTTGAGAATCTTTGATTACAATGTATAGAATGAATAAAACTACATCTTAGTTAGAAGGCGTTAGAAGAAATGCATGAAGTCCAGAAACACTGACAGTTTCTTTTGGTGTATCTCTGCAGATTCTGCGACCTAGTTTTTCATGGTCCCTTTTCCATTCAGGAGGACTGGATCAGGCATTTACAGAGGCACCTTCTACACACCAGCGTACCCCACTCAGGGAGAGGGATGGTAGAGGTTTTAGCCCTTCATCAGAAAATACAACTAAGCATGTCTCACGAGGACCCAGAAACTGGGTAGTTTTACTTCCAGATCCCTCCAGATCTATGTATTTCTCTCTCTCGCTCGTATTCTCCCTCTAGATATATAGATATATCTATATATATCTATACCAGCATGTTTCTGGAAAGAAGTATTTTAGTTATCCAGGCTACTATATAGTATAAATTTTCTGTATATTTGCAAAAACTTAATTATAGCATATTTTAATGCAACACTTTGCCTCAGCTAATACGACTAATAGGATTCCTGTTTTTTGACTGCAGTATAAATTATGCGCAACAATATGTATGATCCAAAAAATGTTTTTGTCATTATATAAGTGCCTTGTTAATTCAACAAAACAACTGCTCAAAAATCAGATTTTTGTAAGGAGGTTTTCATTATAATACAAAAACTTAGAAGGAGCATTAGTTAGAAGGAGAACTGCACTTTAAAAATAGACAAGAATTTGAATGTGTTTCATGTTTCATTTTCTTTTAGAGATAATATTCAGTGAAACTGTTGCTCTACTTGTACGCACAGTACAGAGTGTCATTAGTTTGTGGATGCTTTGTACAATTTCACCTCTGTGTACCTGCATCAGAGACAGAATTCTTCTTAATCCAAATGACATTCAAGACGTTGGGACAGCTTGTTCTGTCATCATTTGTTCTTTGCTTTAACCTTCAACATTCAGCTTAATTTCTGAAAACTGATTCTCATTGTTAGGCACAACAATAGCTTTTTATGAAAAACCCTCTTTAGTTGTAACAAAAGTTATATTATTTTCTATGATTAGCTCTGTGTTTCCAAAGGTGCTGTCTTTGGTTCAGTGGAAATGTGTTGTAATTAGAGACATCACGCTTAAAATTCATACTTAACAGTTTAAAGACGGAAATACTATGAACATTACCTATTATCCAAATTCACTTGCACTTAAATTTGTCACAAATTTTGCATGACAGGACTTCTGGCTATGCGCTAAGATAAATTTAGGTATTTCAGCATGTGAATAAGTACTTTTGCCAGGTCCTTTCAGTAAAATGTAGTAGTGTACCTTTTTCTTAGTACATTTTCATAATTGTATTCTCTACATTGTATATTTTAAGAACAGCTAAGGCTTTGACGTGTGTGATCTAGTCTGGCTGAACCTATTGCCAAAGCACTTACCTCAATTGTAACACTTTTGATTTATACTATATTAAAAGCCAACAAATAGTATATTTAAAATTCAGAAATTTAGATTTAGCTAAATCAAACAAATGCTTGCTCTGGTTTTACAACCAAATGCCATGAAAGGATAACTATTTTATGCATTTACTTGCCTATTTTGAATATGGAAAACTGCAGATATAGCATCTCCTAACATGTTGTACAGTTTAGCTTTGTATTAATACATGTTGTTGAATCAATTTAAGAATTCCAATTTGATTTGGATTATATCTTCTGCAATCAAATATTCATACAATTCTGATGAAACTTGCATGCAAATATTTGTATAGAAATCAGCTCCATTGATATTCAGCATGTGTGATATGAAAGAAGTGTTGTAAATTTAAGGAATTAAACACGTGTTTATTTGTTGATGCTGTGCCAAATTACATTAGTGACGTTTTTCAAGATGTTTTTAATCTGATAAAAAGATCTTATATGATGTGATACCATGCTTAGAGGAGCATCTGACTCCTCTTGGCTGCACTGGCATTATTTACAGCAGCAGTTATGAGGGACTGAGCAAAAGGTTTAACGAACATGCGGATAATTGAGCAAGGTGAGATTAGGTTAAACAAGAGACGTCATTTACAATAAAATGGTGTTTATCACACAATATGCTGTTGAAAAGACATGTTAATTAATAAACCTTAGCTGAATCACAGATCAACAGGCAGGTGCACATTTGCACACTGAAACAAACATTGCTGGCTGGAAGAAGTCCTAAGGCAATTTGAGTGTGGGTGATTGAAATCCATACTCGACTTCCAATGTAAAAATATATTCCAAAGTTTTTCTGAAAATAACACGATGTCTGTTTTGTGTTTCTTTTCCTCTGCTGTGCCTCAGCAGGGAAACATAATCCAGGGCAAAGAGAGAGAGAAAGGAAATTTCTTGGTGTAAAACTGTAAGCTTGAAGGATAACCACTTGGGTTGTTGAAAACAGACTCCAGAAAGAAGGTTCATAACATAGCAGGCCTTGGTGACAGCATTCTGTCACTCAGTCATTGGTCACTGTTCCTTTAATATTTTTCACCTTTGTTCAGCTGCAATTTTTCACTATACATGGAGAAGTCTTTTTTTGTACTTGTGCCAATGAGTATTGTCAGCATTGGCTCTAGTGAAGTGCAAACACACCTTTGAACGTTTACTTCTCTCTGCCATTGTCAATAAAAGCAATGTCTTCCTATGTGTCACCTCTTGCAGCAGCTGCTCCACCCTCCAACCCCTTAGAAATCTCTCTCTCCTGTACTGGGAATAGTAAAAGATGCATGTTAAATGAATATCGCCATCTTATTGTAAATCAGAAACGGAGTTGATTAGACACAAGAGACGTGTGCAGCATAAAAAAGTGAGATCAAGCCAACATGTTCAGATTCATATTTTAAACAGACTTTTGCACATGGCTGAAGACGTCTTTATTTGCCTTTATTTAAATGTATTATGTTAAATCAAGCCACAACCTTGGCAAATGCCAGTTGAAATAACTTGACAAATGAGAATTCACAAACGGTTAAATTGATTGGCCAGTTTGTTTGTAACCAAAAAGCAGAACCAGTGCCTGTAAGACCCAAACATTGGTGTCATTAGCCTATTAAATGGCAGTTTTCAGATATTATCACTCCAGTAGATTTGGCTAGTGTCTCCTAGCTCACTAGCAGGCTGTTTCAACCTCGTTAAATTACGATGTTGGCACAGATAACAAATAAAAGCAAGGTAGAAGTGACAAAGTTGGTATTCAGTGGTAGTGGAGTCAGTGGTGGCATGAGACATTTGTTGCACTGGGGTTTGTGTCGCAGCTGCAACTGGTTTTTAGACTTTATTTTACAACTAATATGTGCTGCTTAATGGGCCACAAACATCCAAAGTTAGTGAGTAAACGTTAAAGCTCTTCATAGAAACTCAAAAAAAACACAGTTGTCCTGCTGTTTATCCCCATTTTCCCCATTAATGTTCTGCTACATCTATTTTAAAGTCAATTATATATTTGTGGAAGTAAATGAATATTTTGCTAGCTTCAACCATGCATGAATATAACAACAGTGAAGCCAGATGTGAGTTTAAATGACTTTCTCTTGCTGCTTCAAACCTGCAGTGCCTTTGAAATCTGTGAGTGGAAATATTTCACAGTATATAGTAAGTGATGTCTTTTACATTCAGACAGCAGAAAATTCATTGTTTGTGTTAGTGCAGGATGGCCATTGCCTTACAGATCTTCAGCTGCAACAAGATTCACATTCAGACAAAAGAAAATCTGAGTGCCGGTGTCACTTTGTTTGGAAGATGTGGAGGAAAAATAATAAAGATATGATCTAAATAAAGGCAAAATATGAATTTGTAGTGGATTTAATGGAGTAGAGTTTAAGGTTGATTGGTGTTTATCATGTATTAATCTGTTTAATCTGCCCTGAAAGTGGTGGCGTAAACAACCTCAAACACCACAGCAATTTTTTTTTGACAAAAACGTCATCATTCTAATTTCAAAGAAACGTCTCTTTGATTACAGAGCACAGATGCAACTTTTAGCAGCAGCAGCTGGAGTTGCCGCTTTCAGCTGTCTAAAGGTGTCTTATGTGATAATGAATCAGCCCCTTCCCCACAACACACAACCTGATTTTATTTGTTATGTTTAACAAAATTTGTTGCAATTCAGTTGGGTGAAAGATGCACATTTCAGTGTCATTTTGCACCATTATTCCCAACAGAAAGTAATATTAGGGCTATGTGCTATTTTAAACTCCAGTGTTTTGCAGCAGAACTGGCTGGGTATTTGATGTTTCTAATGCTTGAGAGCCACTTCTGGGTTTTCTACTTACCAGTGGCAAAGGGGGCTAACCCTGCAGTTTATCTTGGGCAGTATTTAAAGCAGCGATCAAAGCTGTACAAACCAATTGTCATCATGCTTCTCTGGAGGGAATTTTGAAGTACATTAATACTCCTTCTTTGGGAAATAATTGTGCCACTCTGTGACTTCATTAGGTCTCCTGGCTGTTTCAAAAGATGTTCTCTCTGGAGGTTGAAAGCCACATCGCTGGCAGACAGCATCCCAAGGGGCTGAATGAATAAAAAAAAGGAGAGATTATAATGAGATTGAGTTAGCCATGACCAGAATTGGGCTTTTCATTATCCCACTGGCTGGAGAGAGAAAGAGAGAGAGAGCAAGAGAGGGGGACAAGGCTGACAAAAAGAAATGTGTTGTTGCAGGACCTGCTCGCCATCTGCCAACTGGGTCCAATGGTAGGCAGCCAATGCATGCTTATCATTTCCATGGGTATCAAAGGGGCCTCCTCTCTGGAGATTTCACCATTAAAACCGCAAGCGCTAACCCCGTACAAAGAGCGAAACACGCATTTAATTCAGAGGTAACAGTTTCTGTCAATTTAGCAAATCAAAATCAGGGGCAGCATAAAAAAACCTTCAATTACTTCAATTTTTATGATGCGTACGGCAGTATCCCAAAAGAGTATGCATCAACCAGAAGGACTTTTTTATTAGCTATGCTTTTATAAATAAATATATATATTTTTTCAGTGTCTGTGGCAGCAGTGAATCAAAGGTCAGGAGCATTGATCGTGACCTGTTCCTTTGGCCAGTTATTTAGAAGTGCCACATATTGTCTGTGTAAAAAAAAGAAAAAAGGAAAAAAAGGAGAAGAAAAATCAATAGGTTTCCATTATCTGGTTGGGCAGTGTCACTGGCCTGTCAATGATCCTGTTACAGCGGCGGTACAAGGGTGACACGGGCCCACACTCAATCGCTGCTGACAAGAGGAAAACATGCTGACAGGCACCGGGAACAAGTTGGAACACAGATTTGCACTTCAAGCAGCCGTCCGAGGAGGTATCGTGCAAGGCCACCACGTGGCAGAGGGGGTGAGCTGGGTTTGGGTGGATGTGTAGGGGTTGATATGTGGGGGTGGGGGTGCTGGGGAGGAAGGCGGGTGATTCCCAGCCAGCCTCCTTCTACTGTCTGACTGTCTAGCTCTCAACCACAAATGCTTTTATCCTCCTATAAATTATTCACCCCTGGATACACCAAAGGAAACTTGCTTGCACTGATTGTGGCTGAGGGGAGATTCATAAAACCTATGCCCCAGTCTGCATCCACTGCAGCTGCCTGGACACTCCTGCAAACTTCTCCAAATCTCACCTACTCTATGCAATATAAATATGGGTTATGTTAAGCATGAGCATTGGAATACCCATGTTTTTTGGGCTTTGTGAATGGCCTCAAAAGGAAATTTGCCAAATCTTTGTATTTACAGGTATTAATCATTTTCCATAGTTATTGACTTTCTGACACATTAGCTCTTCACCTACAAAGAAAACAAGAGTCAGCTTTCATCAGTCAGTCCAGATGGCCAGTCAGAAATTAAGGAAGACATCAACTGTCTCTTGAAAGAACATGAATCAATATATTTTGACAAGGATCAAATGTGCTTCAGATGAACCTTTTTGCCCTCCCAAAGCAGTCTTTCTCCTCTTGTCAAACCTCTTTATTTTTGTTTGTCTACATATAATGATCACATTTCCAATGACTCTTGATTTTAGCGACTACTTTTACCAGCATAATGAAACTGAATGCAATTCACCGGATAATCATCTGCGGTCTAAAGTCGACATATAGCTAACAAAATACTATACGATATACTTTGATTCTGTGTGCCCAAGTCGTAGCCAGCGTGCGCTACTTTTCATTCTTTTTATTTTCATAAAACAGGCCTTGGGACACTCGTGACGTCACGTCCCTGGTTAGAGAAAAATACCGCCCTTCTTTTGTTTTCTTTTTCAATTACACATACATATGTGTACATTTTTTTCTTCATATGTAGCCAATTCTGTTCATAATGACTGGGGAATTCAGGTTAATATGTTGACAAGGTTTAACAACAGCGGGTCATGTTGCACAACACGCATGGCTGGCTCCGTTCACTCCAGCAGCTGACAGGTCCTAATCATGCGCTGCCCTAAAGGCACTGAAGCAAAAGAGGGTTTTAATCACTGAATTATAGACCAGCAGCGAGGCTTCAAATTGAGACGTAATTAAAGTCAAAGTTGCAGTAATTGTTTCAGCTAATTGGGCAGACAAGTGCATTATGGCGCGATTACAATATCTGCAGTAGTTCCCAGGGTTTGAGTTTTTTTGTTTTGTTTTTTTAAATATTATTATGGAGAAATGAGGCATAACCTTGGTTTCTGATATGAAACATGTCAATAATAGGTTACGATTTATACTTTATAATTTAACATTTTAAAACAGAGGAAAAAACTCACAATTAAAATAAAAAGCTTACAAGCAAGAGCTCACCCCTTTTGTGGTATTTTAATTAATTAAGTTGTGTAATTTTTCTTCTATCGCTTCACCTATTAGTTCAGTTGAGCACCTCTCTCACATGAATTTAAATAAGTATCAGCATCAATGTGTCATTTACAGTAAGGAGATTAATAATGCAGTCAACACGTCGTCCTCGGAGGTGATGCGGCACCTAAGGCAACATCATTATTTCCTATTAATTACTCCGCCAACCAAATGCCTTTAGAACTGGAGCTGCAGTAGGTGTGATGGGGGGAAACTGGTCTGGGAGCAGCTGCCCTGTATCCCGCCGGGCTCAGCCTGACCTCCTTTTTTTTCTCCCCCTCTTCTTCTTCTCCTTTTACATCACTAAACTGGAGGCTTGACAAGCCCTATAGGAGCGCAGAGATTTTGATTTGGATGAGGGGAGAAATGTAGAATATGAGCCAGAAATGACGATTCAGACAGCAGTTCGGGTGAAGCCAAAGAATCAATTGTCGAAAAAAAAAAAAATCAGATCTTTAGCGTGTCTGTTTTGGGGCGGAAGTGTCTGTAGTGATCCATCATATTACACCCGGGCTGCTGGAACCGCTTTCCTCTTAAACATGCACTTTCACCCACGCTGATTCAATCTTTTTTATTTCATTATTTATTTTTAAATTATATTTTATTTCTGAGACTTTTACCACAAAAATAGTAATAATAATAAAATAATAGCAGCTAATAAACGTTTGGCAACCATTAACACAGGAAGTAAATCTATTTACGGGTGTGACTGTATCCTTGTAATCACGTAGAGGGGTGTGAAACGGCTCTATGGGATTAAAAACTGTTTACTAACCACTGGGCCTATGAGCTTTTATGTGTTGACTCCAATGTGTACCTTCACCATTGAACAGTAGGGGGCGCTGTTCGTTTCGTCCTGAAAGCCAGGAGGAGAAACACATCAGCCGTTTTGCACAAAGTGGCTCCACTGAAACCGATAATCAACAATAATAAGCAGCCAGATAAAAATAAAATAATAGTAGGGAATTGAGAAAAATCACAAACTCGGTATAGTCTCCTTTTTTAAAATTTCTGCATCAATTCAAGCTGTCAGAAGCGCTACTGTTCAATGTATTGTGATATCTTTAGATATACATATCGCAGGATTATCTGTCAGGTCTAGGTACACGGGCCTTTTACAGTTTGACGGACTCTTTTTTTCTTTCCTCTGAAAGATAAAGAACAGTAGCAAAAGCCAACTTGACTTCCAGACCCCCTTATAAGGCCTTCTTTTTTGGTTGATTCATTTAATTATTTTTCGATACTATTTTATGTGTTATTTATGAATCTATTGTGGCTACTGAAAGATCACATCCCCACCTTGCTCTCAGGACGCACACGTCTCCAAAAGCTACACAGACTGTCTCATCATCACGCCAGTAATCAAACGTATCTCAGAACAAAAAAAGAAAAGAAGAAAAAGAAAAAAATCCTTCTTTTTTTCTTTTGTCGCACTGAGGGAGAAATTTAATTACAACCTCGGGTGTATGCTGGCATTGAGGAGAAAAAAAATCCAGGCGACAAATGAATATACAGAGCAAATGACAAAACATGAGGGGGAATAACTGACAGATGAAAAGACAGAGGATGTGCAGCTAACAGGCAAAACGCGCCGGTACAAAGCCGCGCACACCTTTGAGAGCAAGAGTTTGTTTTATTGCACTTCTCCCGGGTTGCATCTCCTGTCGATTTGCAGAAAAAGAAGGGGGGATAAGCGAACATGCCCTGTTTAAGAAACAAACATGCAGATTAGATGGGATTCTGACAACACACAGCTCAGACTTCGTGTCCCACAGCTCATCTCTCAACAATGAGAAAAAAAGAGAGAGAGGTTTGAAAAATCCACTCAGCGCGCGCTTGACAACACTTACCGTCATTCTGCAAACAGTAAATGTAAATAATGAGGTGGCATCTGGAAATAAATAGGGGAAGTCAAGACAGACTGATAACAAGTCTCGTCCGCTTAAGACCCAATGGGTGTCACTGAAAAGCTTTATATAGATGCCTCTGAATAATAATATTAATAAAAAAAAAACAATAATATGATAAACGTGAATTTGATGGATTTGGCAACCAAATATATATATATATATTATTTCTAAAAAAAAATCTAAATTTAAATCACATTCAGTATAAGTGGATCAGGGCGTAGCCAGCAGGAAGCCTTTCTTACAAAGAAAGAGAGAGAGAGAGGGAGAAAAAGAAAGACCTCACAAGGCGTGTGTAACATTTACTTCAAGTGCGGGGAGTTGTCACCTGTGATGTGGTACCAGGCTACATGTCAGCAGAAGCAGCACTCACTCACCTTCAGGGATGCTCCACTGTGGACTGCCACGACCAACAGCTGCACCACTGACTGAACACAGCTACACAAACGCGCACGCACCTTCTGCACACCTTCTTATTCCAGCTGGACGGGTGTGACTCACACGTGACCACGAACATCTCCTAGAAGTAAGCGGTGTCTCAGCAGCAATGAAGGAAGTTCCAAGAATATTTACTTGAGCACTTCGTCTGCGTGCTATAGGCTGTGTTTCTGCTCTTGTGTATTTCAGAGAGAAAAGTTGCGCTTCGGCTGCTTCAGTTTGAATAACTTACAGAAGCGAAAAAAAAACAAGCAAAATACACTTAAGTGCACCACTAACAATCCCCAATGCTGGCTGAAGATGCGTTTACATTTCTAAATAAATAAATTATGTATACTTTGTTGTTTTTGTGGTTTACTTTTTATATTTTTGGATTTTGTATTGCTGTTTTAAATGTTGTTTATGGTTATGGTTTATGGTGTTTTAAACCACCAAACAGCAATCTATGAAATAATACTAATCAATAATAAGAATTAAACAAACTTCACTTTCATACTTTTGACTTCGCGATGGGTTATTTGCTAATTTTAATTTTTTTTCCCTTTCAAAAAGCGATAAATACAGCCTAGTGCCGTTTTAAAATCTGAGTGATGTTTCTGTAATCTTGTTTAATGTATTTAGTTTTCAGCTGACACACAACAGGTTATTTAATGTGGCACTATCAACTTGCATTCATTCAACTAAAATCTAACGTACATAAATTTTTTATATGCAGACAATTTCTGCGTGGATATGTGATCTTGAGATTCAAATTTCAAATTTGCAGTAAATCTCACCGCAAAGTTTATTTTATTGTGAGAAATGAGAGTCAAAAAACGTAAAATATAAATGGTTCATTAAATAAACACATAAGCAAAAATAAAATTATTGTTATTCATTTTTCCTCAACATCCTTCCTCAACCGCCAGGCAGGTTTGAATAACGGTCACGTGACACACTATTTGGTCACGAGGTCATTCCGGAAATTTGGGTTAATTACGCGGTGTTCTAATTTTACTCTAATTCTTCACCATGAAAGCTCTGTTTTAAATGAATATTTAAAATAGAGAAATATAGATTTTTTTTTTTTTTTTTTTTTTTTTTGCGGATTTATTCCTGCATGCAGTATACGAGCTTCAGTCTGAAGGATGCCATCAGATCATCGCGAGGTACAGAAAGTTTATGCTGTTGGTGCCAGATACAAGCTGTTTTCTGAATGCCATTAGCTCATTCCAAGGTTTGGTAGAAGTATCACAGTAACTCAGCAGTGGGCTGTACCTGACATTGCATAGCCCTCTGGCCAAGTCGAGGGGTTTTCAACCTGCAGGTGGACGTCACCAACATGGTCTCTAACAAAGTCAGATGCGTCACAAACAGGAAAGAAAGAAATGAACAAGATCTGCTTCTTAACTTGAATTTCCATTTGAATGTCCATAAATTAGCTTATTGGTGCGAAGAGTGATTTCTGAACTTTAATGTAGCAAGGACAAGAAAATGATAGTCACTACAATAATAATGCGTTTTTGTTTGTTTGTTTGTTTTAGACATATAGCAATTATTTCTGGGGATTGTGAAAACCTACAAATATTTAGAAAGTGCATTTGCAGCTGTATGGACATGAAAGCATGACTGATAAATACAGAGTGGTGTCAGATTAAAATAAAAACTAAGATAAACCGGCTCACAACCTGCTGGAAAGGTTTCAGTGCATCTTAGTGATAAATCTTCAAGTGTCTGGAATTTTACTGGACGAATGAACACCAAAAGATCTCTCAGTTGGTGTTTTGATCATCATGTCAGTCCACAAACTGAAAAAGATGATCGGCTTGGTTGAGAGCTGTTGACTGCAAAGGCCGTAGTGCATCATTTTCACACTCTATTCAATGATCCTCACCCATGGGGACCTTGTTTACCATGAATGGACCAAAAGTGGACTCTAGCCATGCCAATCAAGCACTAAGAATGGCCTAAAAAAGATCCACAATACCACAGATTCAAATATTTTAGTGGGACAGGACAAAGATCACTGGCATAACTCAATAAAAAAGTATACAGTAAAATCACTGAAGGCTACACTGATGTTCTCTATAAGGAGTTTGGGATGTTGCCTTCAAGAGTGCTCTTTAAAACCCAAGCTTGCAGAGTATCCAAAGAAAACTAGACTTTATTTCAAAGGCAATCTGATGATTTTATAATGTCCATAGGCGTGACTGGACATGCTTATCCAAGAAGGGTGTTTTCTGCAGGATCTGCTGAAAAGGGAATGGTTTCTGTGAGCTTACCTTTTAATCTCATTTGAACACTTTATACATGCAGGGTTTTGTCCAGTTTAATATACAGTAATTGTTGTAATTAATTACTTAACTCATTTTTGTGGACTAAACATAGCAGACAAAATAATCCTAATTCCTCAGTTCATGTGGGTGTATGTAAGGTCGCAAGCCAAAAAAACAAAACAAGGTAATGAACCCCTGATTTTTACTGTGTGACACTGAATTAAAAACACACGTGACCTTCTCTAAATTTAGAATTTTTCTGCACCCCGCTAATTTGAGTATTCATTATTTCCTCATAACTCGTAGGCTAGTGTGAACAAATCATTATTCTGCTATTTATTAAATGTCTTTCATTTTTCTTGGCCAATTTCCCGCTCTGTGAAGTGTAACAGTATGTAGTGACAGCAGCCCCACAGGTCTGAACATTACAGGCAGCTGTGCATCGAATCTCCCCAGCAGCCTCATTATTCTATTCTCCTCCAATATCCAAAGTTGATCTAATCACCAGATCAACAACGGGAAGTGCAAGAGAACAAATAATGGAGACAAAATGAACAAATGATTAGTATGCTGTGAAAAGTACTATACATTACTTATTTAGCATTTAGATAACTATCTATCCTGAGGAGCAAGCTTCAAAGTTGAACTCAGTTTAGGCGAGGGGGATTAATTCTCTCTGCTGCATGCTTCATTGAATCTCTCATTACCAAACTTTGTCTGTATTGATGTTAGATTTGATTGAAGATTAGAGCATTTAGCAAATCTTGCTTTTCCGCATGTATCAGGCTTTTTCAAGCGCGGCGCACCGCTCGCTGGTCAATACCCTCACTTTTATCCAGTGTCTGCTTCATTTAAACTTAATCAACTCCATCAATGAACTGGAACAGCGAAATGTCCCCTGGAACAATAGCTTTTGTTGGATAATGCTTTGGTCTTATTCCCAACCGGGTGGCGATAAACCTAAAATTACACTATGATGAACTATTTCAATCAATATGATAATGGAAATTGGCTTGGGTGACTCTTTGCAGGGCTTAAGGAGGCAAGCTAAAGCCTATGTGACATTAATACATCTCCATGCTCTCTCCCTGCTGTTGCAACCCCCCTATCTCACTTTATTGTCCCATCTTTTCAGTGACATTGACTACACCATATTGCAAAGCGCCTGGTTGTTTAATGATCTATCTGCACAAGGGAATGCTTGTGCTGAAATGGATGCGCAAGCCGACGGTCTCACGCATTGTTTTCCAACTAAATTATAGGCGCTATACTTTGTTTCCTGTAGTGGCTCAGCGGGGTGTAGATCAATCATTGATGGCACCGTTGTAAAGCAGCTACAACGTGACTTTTGCTGCTCATTTGGACGTTTTGTCCTTGTGCGGCATCCAGTGCCTGTTATAGGCTACAGTTCATCATATTTATACTGCCACCAAAAGACCAATTTCACGAGCCTAAGCAAGGAAAACGCATGCCCCACATCTGTTGCATACTAATAAATATGCCACCTTCTGGGACAATCCAGGAGTGATCATAATGATCGACTGCCAAGTGATATGACTTACCATAAACCTGTTTATTTGAAAAGTTTCCTCTAAGCCAATAATAGTCAAATTTATTTTGGCATCTATTATTATTTTTGAAAAAAATGATTTACCCAATGTGCACAGCTGTTTTTCCTCTCATCGTTTCAGATACCAGCGTTGGCACATGGAAAGAGATGGATGCCTTTGTTGTTTTGCTAGAAGAGCGCAGTTATTACTGGAGCTTAAAGTCACAGCTGTCCTTTTGCAGGGAGTCACTGATCTGCTCCATCTCCCATTAATTACATGTACTGATTAAGTTATGGTTCGGTTTTTGAATTAGAGGCATGTATTTGTCATTTAATTTGGATTTTGAGAGAAGTTATATAGTTCTGCCGCAGAGCCAAACACCATATTTATACAGACAGGTGACAAATCAAAAGTGGTGGGTTTGGAGTCTCTGTTGTGCTGCACAAGCTTTTTGCTCCCATTATTTGGGAAAATTTATTCCCTGAAAAACTGTCTCTTATTAATCCAAATATCAACCAAACTGAAGACCTATAGTAGGTGATGGACTGACGTGTCAGATAACACTCTTGACCACCATCATCAAAACAACAAACAGTATATATAGGGATATTTTTTGAGAAAAATGGTTTTCCCATCCATCCATAGACTCGTAGAAGGTGAATCTGTTATGGTGGCATGTGACGGATCAACACTTTAATAAACACTTACTTTACCTACATAACTGTTTGTAGATAGACAGCATGACAGCGCTCCAGAAGCGAATCTCCCTCTGTTTACTCATACCAGTATAAACCTCCCTATTAACCTCAGTTAATGTTAATAGTATTGCAAATAAGCTAAACGCATCAGTTTGACCCACAGAAAACACAGCGAACTAAGACAGACCAATGATATTGTCCGTATTGATATTCATCAGTATTGTGAGTCTTGATGTCTGTGCAAAATATATTCTTTCAAAAAACAAACAAACTCCTTTTTATTTATAATTTTAACGAGATTTACTCGTTGTAATATGCAAGGAGTTGCACATAACCACTGTGGTGTTATTGTAACAGTATTATCCAATAGGAGGCAAGGTGCGGGAGTGAGGGGCATCTTGGGATACGTGAGTTGTGCTGTGTTTAGATTTTCACTGGAAGGTCATAAAAGAAAGTTCTACACAAGAGTGCAGTTAGTCTCACGCTTGTTTTCTGATAGAAAACGCAACAACCACAACACTACGATTGTTGCTCACAGTCGCAGTCGTCTACCTGTGCAATTCTCCTCGTTAAGGGGTGTTTATGCACCTTTCATCGTATTGTTTTGTCTTATACGGTCTGCAAATCTTTGTCTCTCTGCTCTCATAACCTTACTTACATGTATCCAGTGCAGCTGACAAGACAAATAAAAATACAGTATACCACGCGCTCACTGCTGAGCATCATAAAAATGTCCGTAACAGAGAAAACAGGAGAACTCTGTAGCTCCTACTGATCAACAGATAAATTAATAACGTTGTAGCATCCAGTCGAACTGAGAAGGCCAGAACTGATGGTTGTTGAATGACCTTTATTATTCCTTGCCGTGTATCAGACAACGAACCAACGTAAGAGCTAGACAAACAAATGAAACAATTACCATATTATTCATGTACAGCATCTTAACCACTCATTACGCTGGTCTAACCGTTATCTATTAAACTATAATACATATTATGCATTTCAACTTGCTCAAATTAAATCTTATACATTACAAACCTTGTTCCCCTGTCGACTGTAGCTAGAACCATTTGTCTTCGTACAATTTAACTATATCCCTCTCTCCCTTTTCTCCGTTAGCATTAATTTTTCACCTTCTTCCGTCTTTCTGCACATCAAGCCGTTTACCGTTAAAACATTCACTTCCGGTCCCACAGGAAGTTACCAAAACAAAAGCACAAACGTTACATTACGTGAATGTGGGCCAGCTTTACACATCCGCCGCTACACTCCCACCAAATTATTTGCTGTTACAAACAAATAAAACACAAATAATTTCTAAACAGGTAACTTAACAATGATAATACCTTTGTATATGCAACAACAAATTCTCATCGCATTTTAACTGCTTAGTGCATCTTGTTTTTCACAACTTTCCAGCAGTAGAACCAACTTATGAACTGGGCGTTCCACTGTAGACATCTTATGCAAACGTTCACCCTTTTTACTAAGGTTTCTGTCTGCAAAGGTTACTTTGACCTTTCTCACAAGTCCATCTTCGTCTGTTATGGTGTCCACAACCCTACCAAGTCTCCATTGGGATCGTGGCAGTATTTCTTCCTTGTCCATCACTATGTCACCTACTTGCATATTCCTTTTAACAACATGCCATCTCTGCCGGACCCTGATGTTGTGCAGATATTCTCCCTTCCATCTGCTCCAAAATTGCTCCGTTAGGTATTGCACCTGACGCCATTGCTTCCGGGCGTACAGATCCTCTTTAACAAACTGTCCTGGAGGAGGCAAGGCTGTTGTGGTCTTCATAGTTAGGAGATGATTTGGAGTTATTGGTTTCAAACTGTTTGGATCATTGAGATTGTCTGTCGTCAATGGGCGGCTGTTTACTATTGCAGCTGCTTCATAGAGAAAGGTTCTGAGCGATGAATCGGTGAGTCGTCGCTTTGCGAGAGCGAGTGTGGCGTTGAGGACGTTTCTCACAGTCCGAATTTGTCGTTCCCATACTCCACCTGCGTGGCTAGCATGGGGTGTGTTAAACACGAATTCACATTGTTTCTCAGATAGAAAGATTGTCAGTTTTTCAGTGTCTATTTCATTCAGTGCTGCACACAGTTCATTTTTGGCACCTACAAAGTTAGTACCTCGATCACATTTTATTTGTCTGACAGAGCCTCTCAGAGCTATAAAGCACCTTAGTCCATTAATGAAAGCGTCCGTAGTCAGGTCTTCTAACATTTCTACGTGTACTGCTCGTAAATAGAAACAAGTGAAAAGGAGAGCGTACCTTTTGTTTTCTTTTCTTGCTTGTTTGGTTAGGAACGGGCCGAAAACATCCATACCACAGTATGTGAAAGGCGGAGAATGCTCGACTCTTTCTGTGGGGAGATCTTTCATTTTTTGTCCTTCCACAGCTCTCCTTAGTCTCCGACATGTCACACACTGACGGATGTAGTCTGATACTGTTTGACTTAGCTTGGGAATCCAATAACCGCTGGACCGTATTTCGTTCATTGTGAAGCTCTTTCCTTGATGCTTTATTCTTTCGTGACAGTGAGCGATTATGAGTTTTGTAGTATGATGGTCTCTTGGAATGACAGTTGGATGTTTGAATGTGTTAGGAAGCGATGAGTGTTGTAGCCTTCCTCCCACCTTGAGCACATTGTCTTCGTCCAAGAAAGGATCCAAGTTGTACATTTTGTTGCTCTCATGTAGTGCCTTTCCTTTGCTTAATGTCTTTATCTCATCTGAAAATGTTAGCCCTTGTAAGTTTTTGATAATCACTATTTCAGCGTTATGTCTTTCAGTTACAGTGCTGAGTGACTTTGATTTGTCTCTGAGTAGGAAACGTTTGAGACGTGCTATGGCACTGACAGCGTGTGACCAGGATGAGAACCTTGTGAGACGGTCACAGAGACTTCTGTGTTCTGTAGTTTGGCTGTTGAGTGTTTGCACGTTTCTCACCTCTGGATCTCCCACCAAAAGTTCAATAGACTCTTTAGTTGGAAGGTTTAACTTCTTTTCCCATAAGAACTGAGGGCCTGTGAGCCAGTTTGATGATAGCAGTTCCGCTACTGATGTGCTCCTTGATGTTATGTCAGCGGGGTTTTCACTCGTCGGTACATAGAACCATTGCTGTGGTGTAGTATTGTTTTGTGTCTCGCCTTCAGGTCCATTATCATCAATCTCTTTGGCATCACCCCTTTGTATAATGTCATTCATGTATGTGACATAGTCTCTTTTGTATTTTTCATCACGCATTGGTTTACATTTGAGCTGATTGAGTCTGCTCTCGGCGAGTTGTCTGTTATCTGGCATTTGTAGCCTTTCTTTAAATGGCAATGGCATTTCATAATGTCCCTTTTCTGCTTGTGTTATGCCTTGTTCAAGTTTCTCAAGAAACCTAAGGTCGTCTTGAGACACCGTCTTTTCGTTTATTTCGTTTTCTTTAAAGTCCCTTTCTAGTGCACGTATTGCATCTGCGGGAGTACATGGAGGCATTTCTTTAACAGTTATTCTGTGACAGA
Source organism: Rhamphochromis sp. 'chilingali' (assembly GCF_963969265.1). Lineage (NCBI taxonomy): Eukaryota > Metazoa > Chordata > Actinopteri > Cichliformes > Cichlidae > Rhamphochromis > Rhamphochromis sp. 'chilingali'. The sequence goes on from NC_137931.1 coordinate 32,255,172, forward strand.
GACTCCTTGTTGTCTCTGATGCACTGCATGGCACTGAGTTGCCAACTATGCTCCATCCTAAATCAGTTTGGATGGCATATGGCTCATTGTCTTTACCTAAGAGTACTTGTCTAGGCGCCAGAGCTTGGGGACAAGTATAACCTATCAGGAGACTCACCTCACAACTGAGGAGCGGTGGGATCTCATCTGCAATGGACGACAAATGACTCCACAGTTTTGCCGTGTCACATGTTGGTATGTGTTCTCTATTTGCAGGTATGTAGTCCTTTGTGTAAGCAGTTGGGAGCCTTAGCACAGTTGCTGAATTGTAACCTCTCACTAGAAGATCACACACCTTTCCGCTGCTTACTACTGCATTTTTACCCATCATTGTGGTAAGTCTGAGTTTTACAGGGCACACATTTGCTTGCAGTTTCTGTGTTACATCCTGATCTATAAAAACAGTGTCACTCTGCGTGTCTAGTAGCGCATAGATTAGTTTTTCCCTTTGTGGATTAGCAGCCGTTGAGACCCATACTGGGACTATCATGGAGGTGCTGACTGTGTGTTCTGCTCTAGCGACATTTAACGCCATGGCTGTTGCACTTTCAGGTGAGTTCCCTTGTGTTGCGATGTCTATACTCACTTGAGCTTGCTTTTCTCTTTGCAGACTGATGCTGTAGTTCTCATCGTGAAGACAGGTCGGGTGTCTCTTAGAGCAGGTTTCACAAGTGAGACGCCGTTTGCAGTCCTTGGCACTATGACCTTGCTTTAAACAACCATAACAATGTTTATTATCCTTTACATGTTTCTTTTTCATTTCCAGGGTCATTTGCAGAAACTTTGGGCACTTTATAAGTGGATGCGACTCTTGGCACAGTGTGCATGAAGAACTGTTGTATATTTTAGTCTTTGCATCTCGTTCAGTTGTGTTAATGTTGAATACACTTGCCTTGTTTCTTTTGACTTCTCTTGTGTTTCTTTTGTCATCATTTATTTCCGTGGAGCGAAGTGCATGTATGGAAGTGACTGGGTTGCATGCTACTTCTGCTTCAAGTGAGAGAAAGGAGGCAAATTCACTGAAGCTGGGGAATTCACCACCGTCCATGAGTGTCTTTGTTACATGCCTGTTCCATCTTGTGTTTATCCAGTCTGGCAATTTATGCAACAGTTTCTGATTTTCTTCACAGTCATTGAGTATTTGCAGTCCTTTCACGTGAGGCATAGCAAGTGTGCATGCATTCACAAAATCAGCAAAGTTCCTTAGCCCATCAGCATCTCTCGACTGTATTTTAGGCCAACTAGATAACTTCTCTCTAAATGCCCTTTGTAGCACGAAAGGCTGGCCATACCTTTGGTTTAACTTTGCCCAAGCATCGTTATATGCTTCTTCATCATTTCTGAAGAAAGTCCCTTCAAGGCACTTGCGAGCTGAGCCAGTTACATACCTTTTCAGATAGTACAGTTTATCTGCTGCTGACATGCCAGTTTGTTCAATAAGTGACATGAAAGTGGATTTCCATTCAATAAATTTTATTGGCTCACCACTAAACATCGTTGGTTCTGGCGTGGGGAGTCTATTTATTCTTATGCTGTCTTGTACCGCCTGTGCAAGCTGGCTGACACTAGGAGGGGTTGTTGGCGCCGGTATGGAGTATGATGGTACAGTGTGTTTGGGTGTGTGCTCTGGGTTCACCTTTTCCATCTTAACTGAATATGCATCATCAAGTTGCGACAACTCTCTGTTGTAGGCGTCCAACCTGGCGCGAGCGGCTTCCACCTCCCTTTCGGCTTTCAGGCGTTCCAACTCTGATGTTTGAACTGCCATTTGTTTCTTATGCTCCTCTTCTAGAGCCTTTATCTTTTCCTTCTGTCTTTGTTCCTCTTGTACAATCTTGTACTCTGCCTCCTTTGCTGCTAGTTCTGCTGCTGCCTCTGCTCGTTTTGAAGCAAGATGTGAGGCTGAAGACAGTTGGCTACGTTTCGATGCTGCAGTTGAACCATAGATGGATTGGGCATAATCATGTTCTAATAGTCTGCGTAGACGTTTTCTTTCATATTCTCCATCAAAATCTCCATCTACACCGCTTATTCTTTCCAGGATGACTTTCACGATGTCATGAGTAACTGCTTCACATGCATCGGTTTTTCTTCGTATGTCCGATGAAGGTGCAATGTGACTTCTCATTTCAGTGTACAGCTTTAGCAGTTCATCTTTTCTTTGCTCTACATCATCTGCAAGATCTGCCATTTCTTTCTCTGAAATGTCCAACTTTAATCTTTCTCTTGTTTCTCGCACTCGTATTTTCCATTGTTCATAAAGAGTTAATAGTCTTTTTTCTTTTTTACTTATCTCTTCTTTCTGATAAGTTAGCATTTTTTCGGTTGGCACCTTGGCTCTTTCTGAACGTCTTGGAATCGCGGAGTCACTTTGAGCTTTATCTTGTGGCTCATTTAATATTTGTTCTTTGTTTGCAAACTGTTCATTAATGTCTTCTTCTAAATCCTCCATTTTAACTTTTATTTTCCTTAAGCCTTTCACCGTTTTATTCTCTGACCTGCTTCTGCCATCTGCTGGACGTTGTGGGAATTGCCGTTAAACCTTGAGCCCTCGTGGTGTAGCAAAATGGCGGCGGTCAAGCTCTTACTGTAGCATCCAGTCGAACTGAGAAGGCCAGAACTGATGGTTGTTGAATGACCTTTATTATTCCTTGCCGTGTATCAGACAACGAACCAACGTAAGAGCTAGACAAACAAATGAAACAATTACCATATTATTCATGTACAGCATCTTAACCGCTCATTACGCTGGTCTAACCGTTATCTATTAAACTATATAATACATATTATGCATTTCAACTTGCTCAAATTAAATCTTATACATTACAAACCTTGTTCCCCTGTCGACTGTAGCTAGAACCATTTGTCTTCGTACAATTTAACTATATCCCTCTCTCCCTTTTCTCCGTTAGCATTAATTTTTCACCTTCTCCCGTCTTTCTGCACATCAAGCCGTTTACCGTTAAAACATTCACTTCCGGTCCCACAGGAAGTTACCAAAACAAAAGCACAAACGTTACATTACGTGAATGTGGGCCAGCTTTACACATCCGCCGCTACAAACGTCCAAAAAATAATGCAGGTGTAACAATATTTTAATCTGATTTCTAATCTTGATGGAAGAGTACTGATTGGCTGAAAACAAACTGCCGGTCAGAGAGGTTGTAGTCAGGCTGCGTAAGGCTGGTTATCAGTGTTAAAATTGATGCTAAGTTTGCTGAAACTTGTTAAGATATGAATTGGTTATCACATATATACAAGAAAAAAGCCAAAAAGAGTTTATCAGATTAGTAGTAGTTTCTCTGCAGACTACCTTTAAAAGGTTTAAAACTTGAATCTGACGATAAAGATGTCACATACCAGAATGTGTTTTATTCTCCATTTTAGTGCATTTAAAGCCTAAATGCTTATCTGCATTGTAATGGATAAACATGGATCAAGTTGAAGCACGGTTCGTGAAAGAGTTGGCCATTCCCCTGCCTCGCTAACCTTCTGCCTTCTTCAGCAGCCAGTGTCAATTAGCCTGTCCTGTATCTTAACCGTGTGAAGTTGCTGCCATGTCACCATCATCCAGCAAACATGAAACACCAGATGTGTCGTTTGACACTTTTGAATATGTTGTTTGCCTTTGTTTCCGTGTTTTACTCCCGGTGCTGAAAATGATTTGAGAGGACAGACATGCACAACAGATACAGCACCTTGAACATCAAAGACCGGCGCTGCAGTATTAGTAACGGTGTGTCTGTGTTTCTGCTGTAACTCTGCACGCACTCACATACACACACACACACACACACACACACGGATAAAGGCTTGTGTGAGTCTGCGTGCACGTCTGCTTGCCTTCCAAAGGAAAGCATCCGAGACAGCCCAGAATATAAAAATTTACAGGCCTCTTTCCTGCTTTGTCTGTCTCCTTTCCCATTCTCTTAGGTGAATGGGGGCCTGAGTGATAGACCGAGAACCTTTCATCTCACCCAGTGAGTGTAAATAGCTGTCATGTTTGATTGGCGGTTTGACGTGCACGTGATGCCCTGGAAGAGGGGAAGAAATTCAGTGAGGACGCAGTGCATGACGGTTTCTCTGTCTGCAAACTAAAGAGGTAATGAATGAGTGATTGCACAAAAATCTGTGTTCTACATTTTGTCAAATGTGATTTCTCAGAGTTCATGTGGAAGAATCTGCAGCTTGTACTGTACAAGATTGAGTCTGGGCTGACTCACAATGGCTTTTAATCTCGTCATATTTCAGAGTTACTAAACAGAATTTTAAAAAGTGAAATACTTTTATTTGAATCTGCTCAGCATATTACAGCCTGTAGAGCCCCTGGAGCACAATTATACTTAAAGTTACTTATCATAATTGCCAACTTTGTTATGTACCCTGGAATATTAAGCATGTTTACATCGCTAAATTGTGTTTTACTTGTTTAAAGTGAAAGCGGTGATCTTTCAGTATATAATTCAATCTACTGGTTCTAGCAATAGAGAGGAAAGGTTTACAATAATGCTGAATTATGTGCTGTGTTTCATGCTACAATCAGTGATGTTACTGATTGACTGCTTCACATTGGGGAGGTATGAGAGGTGGGGGGGTTTAGCTGAGTAGATCTGACGTAGAACTGGATCCAAAGTAATCTGCCAGTGCCTTTTGTTTTAAATGTTTTGTTATTATGTTCAATGGGAATAAATTTTTTTTAAAATGCAAGTTATGTTAAAGTGAATCCTTAGTGTTAATTCAAATGTGTTTAAGTATGCAAACAGATTATTTTGAAAGGGCTTGGGTTAGTTGGTTTTCCATTTGGTTCACACAGAAAATATCTTCTCGCTGGCTGACATTTTAATGCAGACGTTCATGGTCCTCAGAGGATGCACGTCACCCGACTTTAGGAGACAAATATAGCAACACCAGCACAGTGGTGCAGGTGGCAGCACTGTCACGTCACAATAACAAGCTTTTTGTTGTGGAGTGGGAATGGTTGTTTGTCTGCATGTGTTGACCCTTGACAGACTGGCAGCCTATGCAGGCGGTACTCTTTCACCCACTGAGGGTGGGATAGGCTCTAGCCCACCCATAACTATGGCTGGATAAAAAGTTATGAAAGGGGATGTGTTTAATCTTAATATTTGTGCATTTGGTATATTTATGGTCCATATCTTTTAAACTAGAATACATATATTTTATCTCCATAAACTATTCCATGAACTGCCTTTAAAATCTCTTGCTGTTGGTGTTTTTATGTCGATGTACATGAAAAAAAATAGAAAATTCAATTCCAGGAATAAAAAGCAATGCATTAAATTCCATGACTGTGCTGTGTGAACAGTCCTCTGTATATTGCAGTTACCCTAGTTTTGATCAAAAAGAGTTAATGTATCACTTTAGCATACACTGCCCACCGAGAAGCATGATGGCTCTGTGGTTTGGCATATATTTCATTGTTTGGCCTCAGAATGATAACGCTGATGTATTTTACAATGGACTTTTGCTTTGATTTAAAACACCAAAAAAGCATACCACTCTCATCTGCACTCCAATGGCCTGGAATTGGCAAGAAAAAAGCTATTTAACTAAAGAGAATATATGCATCAAATGAAAAGCAGATGAAAAAATATGCAATTATGTTCCTGATTGGGTTAAGTATTTCTCTGCCAGCACATGCCAGCTACCACTAGAACCTTTCCCAAATGGTCTGCTTCCAGGCTTGGGCGAAGCCCCAGAAAACATCACATCAGAATGGTGCCATCTCGCTGTTTCCTCTGATCCATGGCCAGTGTGTCTCCCCATTCCTCTCTCCTCTTTGCTACGCTCAGCCCCTCTCTGCGTCCCAGATAATGGAGCTCAGCTTCTGTCTGCCAAAGGGTCCGTAGCTGCCCGGGAGTAATGACCTGAGGGGGTACTTTGTGACAACCAGGGTATAATAATGCCTGCAGCTACGGACAAAGCAGACCCCGGGGGTCAATTTTTAAATACTTTTATGTTTTTCATCGAGGATAAGAGTCATCTATTTTTATTGCAGGCTATATACAATATGTACACAGCAGAAACAACACATTTATTCCAACCAAGGGAAGCACAGTGTGTTTAATGTTGTTCATTTCAACAAAATGTAGTTAAGTTTTGATAGAACGACATAGTTGTGAGCTAGCTTTATTGACAAAACATCATCCACTATTCAAGAGTTTATCTGGCACATGTCTGTAGGCCACAGTGCTTCAGATTAAAATAGTGTTATTGAGGTGCGCAAGGGAATATGGAATCACCTGCGAATGAAAGGCTTCTCCTAATGGGTTAATTGTAACAAAAGCTCGGGGTCTTGCCCCATTGAACAGAAGAGGATTGTGGAGCACAGACCTGTGGAAATGATGTCAAGCAATGTGTTGCCTGCTTTGCCCTGAAGGGCCAGAGTTTGTCTGTCAGCAGTTAAATGCTTACCTCCTACCCCTCCCCTAACACTCAACAATCAATTTACCTCCTCGGGGTCTATGAACCCAAAGATTTGACCTTGCAGACTCAAGCTTTGTTTCCTCCCTCATCTCTCACACCTCAAAGAGTTCTTATTATAAAATAAAGAAAGGGGAGTTTGAAGTTAGGCCTCATTCAGTAGGCTAGTAGGTGAATTTTCTGTTGCCAAAACCACAGGAGGAAACTTGATAAAGGTAATTTTCAATTGATCTCTAGTTTCATGCCAGCCTTTATTCCTAGAATTGAACTCTGAGTTGTTTTATTTCAGTTATTAAAATTAAGTGCTTAAAGGAAAGCCAGGTAGGGTGGGAAATACTGTTTTTGTATTCTATAAATATTTAACTTGTTTGCTTACAAAGGAGAGCCACACTACATGTTTCCAGCTAGAAGCAGGTAGAAACCTATAATGTGGCTCTCTTAATGTGGAATTATCTGGTGTTAATGTAGTGTAGCAGCTCTAAAAGTAACTAGTTTTTAAAATGTATAAATCTACAACTTGCAATAAAAAACGGGTAAATCATTATTACTTGAACTTTGAGGTGCTTTTACACTGTCTCTGTTTGCACTCTTTATGCTAAGCCAAGCTAACTGGATGATAGCTGTGTGTTCATTGACTGTGTGAAAAAGATGGACAAAGTTTTTGGTCAAGCGCCTTAAACACGCATTCTCTCTAATGGCCAGCAGGAGGCGACACCTCAGATGGCAAAGATGTCCAGCTGTATAGAAATCTATTGGAAGGTGTCCATGGGCTCCCTTCATCTGTGGCCACAGCAGACACTTTCCTGATCAGTTTATAATCTAAAACAGTAGTTTCTCATTTTACTGAATACAAAATGATCTGCATTTTGTTAATTATGATCCCAATTTGAGTCCAAAACAACGTTAAAGGAACCTTTACTTTTAGGGCTGACCTGAAGCTATGCTAAGCCAAGCTGCATACCTCACGGAAAAGATTGGAAACCATATCAATTCTTAAACCTCAGCAATAAAATTCAAACGTGTATTCTCCAAATGTCAAAGTATTTATGACTGTTACATAAAAAAGTTAATTCAGTAGAATTTGATTAAGAGTCAGCAGTGGCATTGTTGGTTTTGTTAATTTGTTTACTTTTAATCATCAGCAGAACATGCGCGCCAATGCCTCTGCATGCTTCTGCAGTAACAGATTATACGTCTTCATTTTGGATAGTTTTCCATGTGTCTTACGGCCAGTATTCATTTCAGTAAAGTAAACCGTAGTTTTAGTTTTAAGTTTAGTTTATAGTTAATTATAACAACTTTGATTCACACTTTTGTTTTGGCAGGTTGTGCGTGCCAGCAGAAACCATTCATGAAAGATGCACCCCTGAGGCTTACAGAGGTACACTCCATCATCTGCTAAGCAGGTAACTACTGTATATTTTATAGAAGAACAAAGCCAGCTCCTGATGAATGACTGTGCTATAGGTAATGAGCTTTTTACCTAGAAACAAATGTTTCGCGCTCAAAAATGTATCAAAACTGAAAATCAGGTTTTAGTGTTTATATGTTGTACAGTTGATTTACTTTTATGTTTATGGGTGCACAGCCTGGAGATGCCTCTGTGTCAATCAAAGACTTCAAGTCCCAAGATTTATTCAGTCCCCCTCCCATTTGTACAGTAACCAATGGAGGGAGTACACACCCAGCAAGGTGCTAGCTAATTGGGCATACTGAGAATAGAAAAAAAAGAGGAAAATAAGCACCTTCTACTGTTATGTGACATTTATTGAAAGTGCTGATGGATCAGCACAAAGCTTTCTTCAGGGTGTTCGAGAAGAGCTTTGTAGTGAAGCATCATCTGTTTCATGAGATAATTTTTATGTCTTTTTTTTGTTTTGTTTTTTGCTTTTCAGTTTAATGCGTTTTAGTTCTGCAGCATAGAGGTACAAAATAGCGAGCAAGGAGATATGATTCACTATGCCAAACTCATGGGATCATTAGTACAAAACCTGACTCCAAATTAAGCTCCCACTTAGACCGACAAAAATGCTGCTTTCTAAGAACCCAGTTATGCATAAAATTACATCCAGGAAAACATTTAGTAGGAGACAAACTTTCTGGAGTGCCGGCATTAAAATGCTCAAAGTTTGCCATGTAATACCCCTTAGCTGAACACTAGAGAATAGCTAGTCTGGTTCTGATTTGTTCTTTACTTTCCTATTTTTGTTCCCTTTAGGGCCATTATAACTAAAATAATAAATGTCTAATAATGGCATTAAAATTCAATGAGATGAAGACTTATTCTGTTCAAACAACAATCTATATAAGCCTATGTAATTTTAGACACTTAATACAATAAAAGGCAGTGAATTTAAAGCTAACAAATATCATACATGACTGATAATTATGGAAAAATGCATCAGAACTTCCACCCTGTTTGAATGCAGCATTTGGTGCATGCACTAGTGAATTTGTGATCTGCGGATAATCTCTATGCTAAGCTAGAGAAGCATCAGTCTGTCTTGATAAGATTATTTTTTAAAACATTAAACTGTTTCATTAACATGACTTACTTTATGACTGTATGCTGATTTCGGTTATTGGCTGCAATACCGCAGAATGAAATCAATAGCTAATAGTCAAAACATATAAACTCTTCTCTCTGACTCACTGAAGGATATCATACAGTACAACGATTTCACATTTTATTTTGGTCTTTTAAGGATGGTTCTCTGGCACTTGTGTCAAAGCTCGTCTTGTTTTTCACGGCTGCGCTAACCATCAAGAATAAAACTGTATAGTTTGTGCTGGTGGAGTTTTCTTTTGCTGAGGGGGAGACAGAGCGGTTGAGGATGTATACACGTGGGGGAAGAGCTGCAGTAATAGAACTCAGCTGGAGTAGGTTACTTGAGGGAATGCTTCAGGAGCGGGAACAGAGCCAAAAGAGCGAGGAAACATACTTCACTTTATTGATTTTGTCGATCGTCTTAAATGAGGGGCACTCCAGGCCAAGGGCTCACCTCTGCATTTTCTGTGTGTGTGCCTGCTGTGTGGTGGACAACGTGCAGAGGTTATGGGAGATGGGAATTATGTATGTTTTTATGTTAATGTATGGGGAAAGGCTTTTTGTGCACGAGGGAGACGGAGAGAGCTCCAGCATCACGTATACAATGTGAACCTTTTGTTGTTACCTCATAAATTTCCATGTTGTTGTATCAGCCATTGAGGCTGTTGTTTCAGTCACGTGCATCTGGAAGTCCTCAATGAGCTAGCTTGTCTGTGAAAAACCCTGCACCGCCCCTCCACAGATCATGACCTTTTGCTTTACACTAGAGATACACGCTACTATTGTGACTTATTCATCAACTGTGACTTGGTTATAAATGGCTTTTTAAGGCAAATATTGATTAAGTCAAGTGTAACATCACTTGGCTTAAAGCAAATGTCCATAAGCAATTATAGCTGATAGTCTCTTTTCCATTTTTGCCTTGGCTGACATGCTCATCTGTTTTATATTCCCATATGTCCTGTCAGGTGGGACAGGATTCATTTCCTGTACAGTCGGTGTCAATTGTTATTCAATAACCAGAACCCTGAAGTTTTACCACAGACCTCAAAGGCACATTCCCTGTAATAGAGTCACTCAAGTTTCAACAGTGCGTACTTTCTACAGAGTTTTCTTGCAATAATCATGAACATCTAGTATTAGTTGTGTTATTCTGTATTTTATGTAAGTTTTCTGTTGACTATGAATTTAGATTTTGGTTTAGGATATTTTTTTTCTCTAAGTGCACCTTAAAAATGAGAGAAAATAACGAAATGAGAAAAGATGTACTCCTCCTCCCAAAAAATGTGTTTATTTTTTAATAGAATCAATTGCAGACCTTGATGTCAGGAGACTGTTTTTAGCTGATATTGGTTTATGACGTCTCAGTTACTACTGCCAGTATTCAAGAGGAATCCTGAAATTTCCAGCACATAAAAAACTTTTCAGTAAAGTTTTGTGTGTAACATTAACACCTTTGTAATGCAAACCAAATGCACATTTATATTTATATCGGGCACAAAGTATCATTTAAAGGTAAGCATTTGTTATTATTTTGTATTCTTTGAGTAAGAAACCTAAAACAATAAATAGATTCCTTAGTTCAGTACTGGCCTAAAACAGTTCTGAAACAATCATAACAGTCATCTTCCATTACACTTGAAACACTGCTGCTCTGACAGTGATTTAATCATCGTTTATCAAAGTTTTACGGCATTAGATGTTAAAAAACTGTCGGATTTTTTTAATGGCTAATCACGTGAATCTTTAGTTTCTGCCTTTAAACACACTGCAGTGGTTTCCATTAGCTAGTGTAGTTTATTTTAGCACATCACAGTTTTTTTTTTTTTTTTTAAATCTCAACACAATTAAACAACTCTGCTGACAACCCTTTCTTTTTGTGGGTTGCCTACAATTACTCTTTCTGTTGAGTTGTGCTTTGTAGTTACACTTTGGTGCTACGCAGACACCTTTACACTGTTGTTTGTTGCCACTGTTGTAGATCTTGACATATTTTATAGGGTGGATGTTTGGTGTGTTTTTTCCTAACAGCTCAGTTTGCCTGAAGTGTCTTTGTGTGATCTGAATGTTATTTCTGAATGTCTAACAGTTTAGCTACACTCGGGGAATTTATATGATTTTACAAGGTGCATCCTCTTGTTCTTATCCCCCAAATCATCTTCATCTGCGCATCTGTTATAAACTACCTAAGCATGCTTATCTTTTCTCCCTCTCATTTCATTACACAAAATCCCAAAGAAACCACTGGGCGGGATCAGTTAGTCCCAGCCAGCTCTGTGGTTTTCTTGTTCTTTATTAAAGTGTAATCAAACATCGGTTTAAGTGGAAAATAAATATCCAGATCTAATAAGCTGCTCAGCCGGATCATGTAAATGCAAATTTTCAAGCTGGTTCCTATCCGTCCCACTGAGGGGAGAACAAGCCACAGCAATCGCCTCCTCCACCCTCGATTGTAAATCAAGGAAAATAATGGCTGGATAATGACCGGTTTGCGGTCCCAAGCAGATTGAATGATAACAAACCTCGCATGTTGCACGCAGCTTTTCATTTAACATCCTATCATGGGGAAAGCCGGCGAACAGCTTGGTGTGGCTCATTAAAGGGGTTGTTGATGCCTTGTAAATTTTGTGGAGCAAAGGGTTGAAAATTCACAGGACAAACTTCCTGATAGGGTAAGACAGGGTTTATTCCCCACCCATAGGGGCCTCCTGCGCCGTCGCAGGGAGCCGGATGATCTGAGAGGACCGGTGAGCCGCCGACTGCATTGCAGTTGTCTGTTTTCTAATGTGAAGGAGTAAGAGTGTGAATGAAAAGAGACGAATACCCACTTAGACAAGCACTAAATAATAGACATATAAATTGCTTCGCTTTCCTGTTTGGGGAGATGCTGATTTAGCTGCTAATTGGTGACAGAAACTGTCAAATGGGTGGCAGATAGTGATTGTGGTGGCTTCTGTCAGGATTAGGTGAGAGGGAAGAAAAAGCGTGCTTTCTTCTGGTGAAGGCAAAGACAATATGACGGCAGTCCCCTCCCTTCTCTTGTCTGATATTTACCCAAAACACATTAAACAGATAAAGAAGAGAAAAGAAACAATAAGCTCGGGATTATGGACCCTGTCTCTTGCCTTCGTCTTGTGCTCTCATGTCTTCCCTTTTTTCTCTCCTCTAAGCTGTCTCTGTGATTGATTAACGTGTTTGTTTGAAGAAATTTTGAATGTTTGCTTGCACAGTGAAACACACAGACATACAAATACGCGCCGAATTTGCTCAGACGCTCACACGCACAGAGACAATGAACTGGCTGTAAGCAGAGAGACGGCGAAAGAGACGGATAAAGACTGACTGACTGATCTCTCGAGGGCATCTTCTTCTAACCCTGCCTTGACTCTCCTCCCTTTTCTCTGGAGCATTAAAATGAACAGTAATTAGGCTTTGATACTCTGGCAAATGAACAGTAATTAGAGTGTGCTACTGTGGATCCTCTGCCTGAGCTGCTCATTGAATATTCACACCATTATTGAACGTTAAGATTAGCTTGCCGCTGTCATGCACAAATAGTGTGGCATGGCAACGGCCCTTTGCAGATGGTGTTAGGGGGATGGTGGAGGCAGTGTGTGTGCGTAGACAGGTCGCTCAAGCCTGGCGGACCCTCAGAGGGGATTTTCTGGTTATTAGATCCTTGCCAGATCATGGGCCAATTATAAAGAAAACTGTCAGTCAAGGCAAAGTGGCTATGTGATTAGCGGAAAAGGACAAAATCAGGTGAGGAGTGTGAATCTTTCTGGAGGCAGCTTTGATTTGCTAATAAGAGGGAGAGGGAAAGGACCGGGGCAGGGTCCCCAGCTGTAGTCCTGCTTTGCTCTCTTCATTTTCACTGTGACCTTCTTAGCACTGCTGGTCTAATCTGCGCTGCAGAGAAGACATAAAGAATGGCTCTCGAGGGGGTTTTCTGGGTCCAGGCTCTGAATGAGGCACAAGGGGGTTAGCCACCAAAAATGAGAGCAGTACCCCCTACTCCCAACCACAGGGACATGAGTAATCAAATAGTTCCTTTAGGATGACAAGGGACAAATACTTCCTAATTACCCTAATAGTTTTAAAGACTTTTTACTCTTGATAAAAAAAAAAAAAACCGAAAAAAAACCCCCACTTAAAGCTATGTCACTGAGAGAAGGAGGAGTGAAGGGATAAGAGGAGGGAGGGAGAATCGCTTGCCTCTGAGAGCATCCTCAGCAGGCAGGAGCTCTGTCCGTTCCTCTTCCTAATTTCTAAAAGCACGACAGTGTATCCTAATTTAGCGGCTGGTGACCAGGGCTGACATTGAGGGGCGTGGTAGCCCCCCCCCCCCCCCCCGGCCATGGTTTCTGGCTGGGGAGAAGCAAACCCAGAGGGGAGACAGGCAGCACAGTGCCAGGGCTATAATGAAGCGCGGGAGACAGCAGGCCTGACAGCTCTGGCAGGTGATGCATGGGGCCCATGCTAATTCTTCAGCAAGCCAGTGATGGATCCTGAAATCTTGACCACACATCCCATTAGCCCCTGTCTGTGACAGGAGAATAAAGATATTAAAAAATCCAGGAGAAGTTGAGAGAAAGGGGTGCAGGGGGATTTGGAGTGGGATGTGGACAGCCAGTCAAAGGACCTTACGCAAACCTCCAAGTCCTCTGCAATATTTTCAGCAGCAAAGTTATTGATGACTTAACCTCTGGGGTGCAGGTTATGGGTGATGGATACTGTGCATCCTCAGCATGGAACAGCAGAGGATAACAAGGTAGACAGTGAATCACCTGCCCACAGCTGATAAAAATAGAATATGACATGTTCTACAGCGTATACACTGCATTATTCCACTGTAAATTCTAAAGAGATGAGTGAACTGGGCTTTCCTGTAAATAGATTAGTTCATTGAATTGGTTTTCTATGGGCTCAGCTGTTCTGCGCATCCCTACTGCTCTGGCTTTTGCATCTTAGCACTATGAATGCATGGACTGTTTATTAGGCTGTCCCTGCCAACTCCTCTGCGACCTCCCATCCCCTCAAGAGTAAAAAAGACTAAGGAATAAAAAGCAAAGGAGGGCGTAGAACTCCTCAGCTATCAAGCGCGCAGGTGTGTTTACCATATATCTTTTATGTTCCTGTGCCAGAAAGGGCTAATATTTGTGACAAGTTTTATATGAAATATAAATGACTCAGTCTTGATACAAATAGGAAAACTGGTAGCGAGGCGAGCCGAGTCGCAGCCAGGCCACGAGAATCCTTCCCATTTCTCGGGGTTGACAAATAGCACAGAGGAAGTTCCAGGGGAAACTGAGAGGTTACTGTGACAGACAAGGAGCACAATTATCACACCATGATGAAAGAGCCATGGCGAGCGCGCGTCGCACCGTTAATTACCGTCCTTTTTCCACCAGCCTCTAATGTGAGGAAAAACACACGATGACAAGTGTGTAAAAGAGCAAGCACTAAATTACTGTCAGGAAAAATAAACGGAGGATCGCGCGGCCCGCACAGTGATTTACGGGGGCAATTAGTCACCGCCCCACGGAGATGCTGAGGACAGCAGTGCGGCGGGAGTGTGTCAGGGAGAGAGAGTGTGAGAGACACCCCTACGCTCCACCCACACTTCTAAAAAATAGGATGAGAACTAGGAGAATGTTCTCTGTGCTCTTGGCTGAGTGACCTTTGTCTGGCGGAGGGCCGTTATCCAACTTTTTGCTGGTTATAAAGAAGTTCCGAAATAAATGATCAAGCAAACAACGGCGCTGTGAACATCATCCTACTTCAAATCAGTGCCATGTTGTCATATGTATATGTATCATAATAGAATAAAAGAAGTAACATGAGTGGGTGATATGGAGCCAATTTAGGTCACCGTTACTTGTTTTATGCTGAAGTAGGTTGATTATGACACAGGTGTAAGACAAGCTAAAGCGGTGTCTGTCATTACACTATCAGTAGAATACAGGCTTTTGTCTATGTCGAATGTGTCAGCGTACTTGAAATGCTAAACGTCTGAAATGAGCTAACCCCCCCACACGCTCTACCATCAAACATCAAATGGGCTCTAATTGTTTCTAAACGTGACACAAGTTAAGATACTTCAGTTTAAAGCCCGCCATCGCGTCTCAAAAGTGACGCTTGATTCCTTGTCTCATCTCTTCGAGCAGCTTCTAAGACAGGAGGTCGCATCCCAGTCGTCACATGTCCCTCATATTTCATGCTCAGCTATGAAGCGAGCCTTTCATCGCGTATTAAAATACCTGCTGTACTTTTAAGGAAGTAAGACCACTGGGAATATGCCCGACTGAGCGGAGAGCCCATTGATTAGTAATGGCTGATGACAGATAGTGTCACGTCATCTTTGTTAATTTCACTCATTCGGAGGCATTGAACAAACATGGCGTGCTGTTTTTTTTCCCCCTCTTTCTTTCTCTGAGAGAAATTTCTAAAATGATAGCCTATTGTTGAATAATTTTGAAGCCCCTATTAGAAAATTGTCACACTGTGTGATATCTTACAGACGTGTGATGAAATAAAGTAAAGATGGAGCGGGGGTGGGATGATGCAGTGGAAGTTTGTCTTAATATATCCATCACAGCCAGCTAAAGACAATTATAGTTGAGCACTTTAAAGAAAACCCTCAGACGCAGGCTCTTGACTTGCTAAGCTTCTGAAGCTTTCTCTTCGCGTAATGCTAACGCTTGATGCTAACATGACAAAGTGCGTTGGAGGATATTGGCAGTTTAATCTGCCTTGTCATGCTCGTATACATATTTAGACTGAGCATTTGCACGTGTATTGTAGGACAATAATAACACTGCCAGTAAGCTGAGTGTTATGAGCAGCGTGATAGGAAGTGTGTGTATAGAGAGGGGGGGAGCAGGGGGATGCATTCTCCCGGCCATACAAATCCAGTAGAGGCTAGTGAGTGGGCTTGCTAGGTTGAGCCACATTTCCAGGTCAGTGGCCTTAAGCATGCTTGGTTACAGCTGCCTTGCCCATTCCTATTGGCAAAGGTGCCATAAGACAAGGTTGTGAGGGGCCATAAGTGGTGAGGAGGAAGCAGTGGAGAAGCTAACCAGGAGAGGACCATATGCATGTCCAGTGGACTGCTTCCCTCAGGCTTTCTTTCTCCATCTCTCTCTCTCTCTCCCCCCACATCCCTCACTTGACTGCACTATCCACTTCTTTGCCAGGGCTATATAAGTGCCAGGACATCAGACTTCCTCAAGCTGTCAGCCTTGCTTTTCCCCAGAACAACACAATTTGAGACTGGAGGAGAGTAAGAAAAAAATCACTGGAGAAGCTAGAGAGGAATAAGATTGGAAAAATGCTCCATTCTGTTTTTGCTTCAGCCAGTTCCACGGCCAATTAAAGGCCATCACGATCAGCCATCATTGGCGTGGACCTTTATGTTTGACTCAGGATATTTTCACTTTGGAAACTACTGTCTTATAATTTTAAAGATAATTTTAATCTCATTTTATTATTTTATTTTATTATAGTTACTTAATAAATTCACACTTGTAGATTTAATTGGACAGGACAGAACTTTCTGTACCTTTCAATTTAGTTTAAGTATATTTGAAAATAAAATTCGGAAAATTCTTAATTGCTCCGTTGTCTCTAAACTGTAGACATATAGCTCAACTTAACAGCTGGTTAGCTCAGCTTAGCATTAATAAATGGCTTTCCTCTGCGTGACAGTAAGAAATAATGTGTCAGTTACTGAGCTTTAGTAGCGCTGGTAGAGGGATTTCAACTTAGTGTTTTCGGTTTCAAGTGTTTGAGCAAAGCTAAGCTAAGCTAACTGTCAAGAAACCTAGCAAAAGAGTGAAATGCTTTCCTTAGACAAGCTTTTTTTTTTAGTTATTCATGGTAGCAATTTGCAGCCATAATGTTGTACACGTATACATGTTGCTAAATACAACATTTTTACAACATGTTTAAAATACTGCATACATGTAAAGCAGAGCGTATTTGCATCATAAAAGGGAATTAACCTTTTTTTCTCTCACTGCACAAACCTCTGTACACTCTCAAATAAAACCCACATGAGGAATTTATTAATGTTAATTATCAACAAATTAATTTACCGCCGCTTCTGCAGTCTTTGTATTATGTTTTTCTTGTTTATCATAAGAAGCTATTTGAAAATGTATTGGTGATTTTTGTTATTATTCATAAAAGAGATGCAAGTGTGAAAACAGACTTTTTCCATCTTTATGGCTTCCAGTGTTCTGTGAAAGCAGGCTTTGAAATTAGACTCACTAACTGGCAATGAAATAACAGACAGCCAAGAAGAAGAGGAGTTAAAAAAATAGGGCTTATGAATCAATATGGGCAATGGGGGAAGGCCAAATGTAATAAATAATACAATAACAAGCCTAACTAATGAGCTGTTGTGAGGGTGCAGTTCACAGAGTAGTCCCTTTGTATGAATCCCTGCTAATAATCTTGGGGAGCCAGCAGATGATGAAGTGTTGCCATAAGGCAACACCTGTGCAATTAAAGCAGCGGATTCTTTTGCACGTAACATTAATTTCAGCCCTTTATAAAGGCCCGATGAGCACACTAATAATCTAGTCTACTTGACTCCATGTCTAGCTGAAACAGAGCATCTATTTAGGTAAAGGTAATTAATTAGAGATAAACGGAGCTAATCAGAGCCCGTTAGCACTCCCACTTTCTTGGCATTAAGACACAGAGCCTCCTGCTCTCTCATTGGCTGCCCTGTCATGTGCTCAGTGAACATGAAAAAGATATGTTTTTAATAGAGGCTCTCTGATCTTACGGTGAACTAGTCTGCTCCCTTAAGATCAAGACTATGTTGCTTCTCAGATGATCTTTTTATTCCCAAAAGTTAGTGATAGATTATCGTTTTGTCAAATGTAACGCTGTTGTTCTGAATGAACTATTTGGATAGTTAGAAAGTGTCCAGCTGGGTTTGGTTTCATTGTATTAGTTAAAGTCAAAGAACGGCGTGATTAGCATAAATTCAATCGTCAGCATAAGCATCATGTAAGCATGCATGCAGGACTTTTAATGGGGCAAACATACACACATACATACACAGATTCACATACTTTGTAAAATAGCACTATTTTAACATATAAAAAGAATGGCTTCTTTAAAAATATCAATGGCATGGTAGAATTTCAGACCTAAAACAAGAATCCCCCTTGTGGCTTAGCCTACAACCTCTAACAAGAAATCATATTACAGATACATGAATATGATCTTGTTGGCTTTACGCCAATGTTTCATAAGGAAACATTAAGCCCCAGACAGCAAACATCCAACTTCCCATGTTTTCTGTTCTAATTTTCATATGAAAGGTGAAGCGGGGAACCCTGGATGGAACAGATCCTTCCGTGTTGCACTGATGCAACAGCAGCATGAAGAGCCTGCGCTTCCACTCGTGTACCTATCATGTCCAATTTTTTTCCAATAGATATTCCAGTCTTTGCATATGTGCAAGTACTGTTTGAAAATGGAAATTTAATGGTTATTGTAATGAATGTTGACTTAACAGATCAGAAAGGCAGGAGGGAAGGAAATGCGAGCGAACCTGAGAGGAGAGGTTTGTTTAGATGCTCGAGTGTCGTTGGGTTTCATGAGGAGGAATGATTTGGGGGAAACATGATTATTTTTTCCCTCTGCTTTTCCTTGTACACAGGGGAGTCGTCTGCTACAAGAAGGCAGGGCGCTCCCTCGACACGCATCATTAGAAGGTTTTTTACAAGCGACAAGCAGGCTATTTGGCTGTCATTGGGATTGTTTGAAGAGAATATGTTTCTGCACCGTACTCCAGGGAGCCCCACATCAGGAAAAAAGTAGATCACCCTTGAGCACTTGACATTGCTGTTATGCATTTGTCAATATTAAGGCTAAGAGGTTGGGCCAGTGTGTGTAAATTGGGAGTTTGGTGCATTTGCTTGCCTCAAATGTGAGCTGACCTTTAACCTAGCGTGTCACTCATTCGCTAACCTTGTTTCTACTAATTGCTACATTCAGCCTCTGCGGTTATACTCAATTATTCAGTTATTCAAAATATACTAGGCAGTTTTAACGAGGTTCCTTATCCGCTAACACGAGTGCAACATGGATATTTGTTCATGTTTTTAGCTTATTAGTAATTACTGAACACAATATGACTTCATTACGTTGTCTCAAACTTTCTGGACCCACTGTAGCCAAAGCAACAACAGAAAAAGAGGCGTGTTAAAAGATGACCTGCAAAGAACAGCAGCGAAAAGTAAAGCAGCACATTGTGATGAACTGTCATATTCTGATCGTGGCCCATAATGCAACCATCACTGGTCCAAAGTGCAGGGTGTGTGTAGCGTTTCCAATTGAAATGAGTCAGAGTGTAGGCATAGAGATCCTCATTATATCGTTTCCCCAAGGGCTGAGGCCAGCGCTTCTGCTGGAAAAGAGGGAGACGAGTGCATCCTCGCTGCTCTCCAAAGACAGGGACAAGTAACAGTTTGGTTTCAGCACCAATCTCTAAATGGCTTTTCAAAAGCAAAGAGAGGCTAACACAGTGGGGAGATATTTGTGTCGGTTTCTGCGATTCTGGTTCATTTGTCTGCTCTTCACCACGGGCGAAACAGGCGAACATGGCACGCGGGGTCACATCTGATTCCCTATCGGAGACGAGATGGTGAGAGGACGGCAGGAGTGCGAGGCGGCGTTGCAGCACTCCGCTGTGTCCAAAACTATCTGCATCAGTGGTGCTGATTGTGAGGCACCCGCTGGCGCTGTTTAGATAGTTTGACTACATCAAGCTCCCTTCCAGACGGCTCTTACTGGTGCGATTAGAGGAGGGTGAAGATGAAAGGTGTTCGGTGTATTTTTAAAATTGTTGATTTTCCGTGTAATGATAGCTCGTGCAATTAAGCACTGGCTCCGGGCTCTGCATGTCCTTGTGAAAAAAAATCTCAATTATTTGTGTGGGTGTACGTGTGTGTGTAAGTGAGAATGAATGTGTGCGGGCATGTGTGCGCCTATGCTTCAGACAGATTTTCTACATTGATGTTAGATTTTTAATGTTATGCACCAAACAGATTTTTCCATTAGTACGCCGAAGATGTGACTACTTGCTCGATAAGTGATGTGGATTGATTTAGTGTGTTAATGTATTTGATTAAATTTGCGCTTATAATCTTGGGATGTTCTTATAAGTGCGCGAAAAGCCTTTTGAAATTTAGATTAACAGAAAAAATGCGCACATTGTAACATCTATAAATTAAGTTGTTGTTCAGTTTTTCCTCATGTTATTCAGATCCCAAAAGTGTGAACATGTTGTAAACATGCAGAAACAGAGCCAACAGCGGGGTTCTCATATTATTTATTGAAATGAACTCGCCTGACAGCAAATGTTTCCTCTTGGATTGAGACATAAGCCAGCATTTTCTTTGTCTTGTTGTGCATAGGTTTTCACGGTATAGATGACAGAACATTTTGTGTTTGTGGGTGTGTACGCATGCAGCGATGAGGGGCTGGGGTGGAGCTAACCTGTAGGGGAGATTGTCAAAAGGGCTAAATTTGCCATGAGAGTAATTGTGCTGTTCCATGACATTCACTTCTGCTAAATGTAATCACTTTAAATAATGTCAGTGACATCTTGTGAAGTATTTGGTGGAAGAAAAGGCACTATGTAGGGCAGGCATCTAAGTGTGTGATCCCGACTGTCTGTGCGTTATCTTCTCTTTCATTAGAGATGAACAGCCGCGGGTCGGATGGGTGGTGGGCGGGAGGGGGTCAGGGAGTGTGTGTGTGTGGATTCAGAGGGTGGGCAGTGGGCACAGGAGGGGGTGGCTTCACTGGAGATGGTAAATAGGATTATAAAGAGGACCCTAGTGTTGCCTAGAAGACAAAAGTGACTGATGATTAGCTTAATATTTGTTACACAATGCAACACTGGCTGAACATTGTGAACATTTATTGCTAGTGCCAGGCACTTTCAGCAAGCATTTCATCACACCCAACTCTGGCCCTGTGAAATCTCTTGTAATTTTACAAACAGTCAGCGTGTTCGAGAAGTAGAAAAAAGGGAGAGAACATGTTATAGGCGGCTGCCTGATGTGCCTTCTATACCTTGAGGCATGGTGCTGGAAAATTCAGCGTGAACTTTCGACACTTAAATGCTAAAATGCGACTGATTTGAGATGATAATAGGCGCCCTAATAGAAGCTGATCCTTTGCAATGGCTTGGAGTCTTATAGCACACAGCTGTAATGCAATGTGAGTCGACAGTTAGGGGAAAAAAATGGAGAAAGGCACAGATAGTGAAAGATAACACAACGCATAACCCTCCTTGCTGGCTGAGAGGGAAACATGTCTTGTGGTGCCCTGCTATGTATCAGGGTCGGTCGGAGGTAGCAGCAGATTGGAGAGGGAGCAGGAGACGGGGCAGGAGACAGTAAGTGGAGTTGGCAGAGTGAGGATCCAGGCAAGAGGGCTTGACGGTGTAAGAACGGAGCTGACCCCTCAGCCCTCCAAGATCCACAAATGGATGGAGGCGTTGGATGGGACAGGCCTGGAGTCAGAGACCTGCTCAAGGTTGACAAGAGTCAGGGTCAACCTTCAGCGAGCCCGGCTGTAAACAAGTTGCTGGAAGAAACCTAAAGGGCTCAAAGCATGAGTACTTCCATGGTAATATTTCACTTATTGCCAGGCTGAATTGGCCTTAAATATTTGAGGACTGCCTCAAACGAAAAACTCCTCTAAGTGCACCACGCCAGTGTTTGCTTCAGCTATAGCCACAGAAATTATGTTGTGTATGCACTTTAGTTCCACTTCACTGCAAGGGATCTTAAATGTTTGGTTCACCTAAAAATAGGAACATATTTGCAACATTCACAATATCTCCCATACCCAGGCTTCAAAAAAGAAAAAAAGGCCCTACTCCATCCTAAATGGAATAAAAGTGCAAATTTCTTTCTAGAAATTTCTTGACATTTCGTGAAACATATGTCTTCCTAATAAATTCAACTTTTAGTTTTTAATACTGATATAAACATAAACAAATGTCTTTAACTCTGCATTGATGTGGAGGCAGACAGCCTGCCCAAAAAACCTCTAAATTTCCTCTGACATTATTTCCTAAACTATTATCCTTATCCTAACGTATCCTAAATCTATTAGTCTAAAGTTTATTTACAGCTAAACACAATAAACTTTTTTCTTGCAATCAGAATTGACTCCTAGGGCACTTCAACTCACAGTAGTCAAAAGAGCAATGCAAGTATTGATTTTCTTGATTTCCCACTTAAAATAAGCATCTGCTTGCCTATAAATTGTGATTTTTCCCTCTTTTATGCACTCCAGCTTAGTGGTGACTACTGAAATAGCTTTATTTAAAGCTGTAATATTGTGAGAATTCAAACAGCAGTACAGAGTCCCATTTGTTAAGGATTGGTTAAAGTATTCAAAGTGTCTGCTGCTTGTATGCAATATTGTAGGGTCTACCTTACAATACAAAGTATCTTGAGGTGAAGGTTGTTATGATTTGGCGCTGTATAAATAAAATAAAGTTGAATTGAATTGTTGCCTTCTGCAGCTCAGTGATGATTTTTTTTTAATTTATTACACAAGTTATAGAAGTAACAGAATATATATAGCTTTAAATGCAGATTACTTTGTGGTTTGATGAATTTTAAATTAGAGTACCTATATCATTGAGTAAAACTGGTGAACTGAGCTGAAACACTCTGAGTAAGGAGGAACAAGAAAAGTACAACCGAGAGAGAGAGACAAAGCTAGATTGTGTTAGTTGACTTAGCAGCAGGAAAGCTTCTCCATGTGAGCACATTTACATGAGACTGACCATCCTGACCAGCAATAAACTGACAGAAGGTCATGGGACCAGGCTCAGTTATTGTGGAGATAAATGGGGTTGTCTTCTGACCATAGAATAATGTGTTTAAAAAAATAAACTTCTGCTGTGCATTCTTCATCTTCTCATCAGCGCACAGGGGTGACCACATCCCAGGCAGACAGACAGTTTGTCAAGAGTTTTAATTAGTAATGGGGGATCTCCAGGGTATGAGGAGGTGTATATATAAAAATATGCATATATGAAAATCTTCTTCCTTTTAATGAAAACTGCTGTTTGCTGATTGTGAACAATACAGTATTTCAGAAGTTTAAAGGCATCCTTCCCGCACTGTGGATATTAACGCACAGACATACAGTATCTTGCCTACTCAAAGACACAGAAGCCGGCAGCAGCGACACGCGTGCTTGCATTATTATTATTTCTGATGCATTTAATATCCTCGGTTTAAGCTTTGAAGACAATCTTTGGGGAATATTGAATCTAACCATTCTCTTTTGCCCTGGATTCCTCTCTCAGACAAAACTTTGTTAATTAGCCCCATACCTATAGGCATAGTTTTCCTATTCTGACTTTCCCTCATATTATTAAAGATGCTGCTGACTCTTCCCACCATGCGTCTTCCTCCTCCTCCTCTGTTGTCTTGTTATCTGAAAGTGCCATTGGCATTTCTTTTCTTTTTTCTTTTTTTTTTTTTTTTGCATGCAAATTTGGGCCAAGCAGTTTTCCAGCACCCTCCCATACCATTAATGGTTGTGGCCCACGGTTGGCTCTTCGTGCCAGTTAAAGCATTCAGCTGCTGTCTCCTTAAGGCCCTCTTAGCCCAGTCCACACTTGTGATATCTTGTTAGGAGTTATCTAGCAGCCTTGTTCTGGAATAGTTCAAAGACTTCACAAATCCAGCTGTCAAACCAAAGTTAGGCATGGGACCTTTTAGAATGTATTTTAGAAATCGATAGGGCTTCCTGAGTCTGCCACCGCCTCATTTTTCTTAACTCCTTATTTTATAAAGTTGCCACTAATTCCTTTACAATCTGAATTCATTTTGCTGATACCTTTTTGTCCTAAAAGATTAAAAAAGTTCAGTTTTCCACTCGGATAATATGCATTAAGATTGTATTAGAATATATAATCCAGATTACAGGAACTAAATGATATTATCAATAACTTTTAGCTCTTAACTTCAGATTAAAAAAATATACATTTAATGTATCATCATTCACTCTAAAAATTGGAACTCGACAAAGTCTTTCTTTGAAATAGATTATAAAGCAATGGATTTTGGGGAATTTTTGGGACTTCAAGCACGATGTGAGAAACAGTGGCTCTGTTTAGGTGGATGTAAGAGTACATTAAAGTTTCCTGAGCACTTCCCACTAACAGTAAGAGAATAAAAGTAATCTAATTGGTATCTTTTCAGACAATATATGTTAGTGTTTTCAAACTTTAATCAACTATAGAAACTGGTTGGACCACATAAAGCCACATTTGAAATCAAATCTACAGGTATTAAACCACCATGTTGACACCAAACTATTGTCTTTGGCCAAAAATGGCAACAGTTTGGATGCAAAAAGGTCCCATCTGGATATGAGTTATTGTATCCATTTCTGGTCCAGTCATCCTGTCTCTTAAAAACCAGGAAACATTGATTGGAATGAAAAAAGAAATTGTTTAATACACGAAAATACAAGAAAGAGGAAAGACACCAAGCAGATGGCAAGACCACGTCACAGTACATGCAAGCTGTAACATGTGGAATGGACATCTAACCATTCATCTAACCTTATTTAACACAGATTATTTGAATATCACTCAAAACTTTATTTAGAACCCATTATTATGGTTATTAGCCACCAAACAACAATGGCAGACCAACTAAGGCTGAGTATTGAGTTAAAGTACAGTCCACCCAAAATTAATGCTAATATAGTCACATAAATTACACCGTAGAACTGCATTGTCATATTGGAGCGGTAAGCTAACAGTATGTGAAGGAAAAATTCGGCAGCCTTATTGTTATAAATAATTTTCTATCTTCAGTTTCAAGTACAAAATGCATTCGATGTTTCTAAAGCATAAGACCACAGCTTTATGTGAAGCCGAATAAGAAGCCCAAATAAACAGATGATTATTAAGTAACAGGCGCAGCAATGTGACAGATAACAAATTAATTTGTTCGTGAATTTATCACCGCTAATATAGGAGCCAAACATTTATTTTTCTTAGAACAGCAAAGGCAACTTTGCAGACTCATGAAGACGATTTTAATGAAGGAAATCCATCCTGTTTGCAGAGTACACTTGCACAGCATTTCTTGCTTGCATAGTAAGAACCTTGCACTCAGCTATAAGCATAACATTACTAATGACATACTTTTATTATGATTCAAACTATTAAAAGCACTGCTGCAGATAAGCTGGATGAACACCCACACTTACAAAATAGTTGTATTTTGTATTTTGAATAATTATATTTCTTGAGCTTTGATTTGCCTCTGACTTTAAGAATACGAAGCGATAACCTCCAGCTATGTGATTCACACTAAAGAACTGCTTTACATTGCCAAGGGGCCAATGCGTTCTCCTCCATCACACAAACGGATGTTATTCACAACAATATGCAAAGTGTTATCACCTGGGACGCTCAAAAGGAAGTAGACTTCGGCATTAAATCACTGGAAAGTCATTATTCAAAGAAGGTCCATATTTTTGTTTTCATAGCACACTAAAACACATGATTTATCTACACTGAATTTGTAATGTGGTATTACATATGAGAATGATGGGATCGTTGTATTTCACATTGAAGTAATTTACCACATATGTGAGCGGCTGCATGTTTTCAAGCTGTATGAGGGGATATTTTATGTTTGAGTCTGTTGTGCCCGTCTAATAAAAAGTCAAAAGTCTCTGTTCCTCACAGCTCTGAAAAATGTAGACCTTTTAAATCCAGCTTTGCCTCAATGGCTCCATGTATCACTTTGCAAAGTGCTGGTCAGATTTGTCCTGAGGCACTTGTGTGCAGAAGAGATGTACTTTGTAACCCTTGATCCAGACATATACAAGGAGAAGCAGAGGGGAGAGCCATGTTTGAATGAGCCATTTCTTCTGATGCAGCACCCAGAAAGGCTTTAACAATGCAGTAAAGCTTAATGACAGGGCCCTCTGAACAGCGCCATCATCACAAGTAGTAAAACTATGCAGATGGTGGCTGATGATCAGCGCTGCCTTAACAGAATACAAATGACCGCAGTCCAACAGAGTGAACTGCACATCCCGTTAGGACAAAGGCACGGTAATGGTCGCCTCTGGGATAATACGTAGCCTGCTGCTCTTGGTGATTTTATTGAAACAAACTTTTCATTTGTGCAAAGTTATTAAAGTTATTTGGAGAAAGCTGCAAAACTGACAGTGTGCTCATGTTGCCCATTAAATCCCATATGAAGGGTAAGTGTGATCCCATTGTATGTGCTATATCTGTTAATACAGCTGGATATTTACTGAGGCAATTCAGGTTAAGTACCTAAGATACACAGCAGCGTCCCAGCTGGGATTCCAACCTTCTGGTCACAAGCCTGGTCTTTTAAATATCCCTGCTAATTGGGCTGTGGGTAGATTTCCAAAACTGTTCAAGACACCAGCTCTCCCCTGGTTACCACTGCCAGACAGAAACTTTGATCACACTACTCTGTTACAAGCGCATTCTCTTAAAAATGTGAGTAAAAGCATACGAAGCCTTTAACAGTAGTTAACATGGCCTTTAATAAGAAGGTTTTATACCGAGAGAGAATTATATTTCATTAATCTTCCCTGCAGTTTTTATTTTCCAAAGATTTCCATCACATCAAATCTCATTTAATGACTTGATGTGATGTGATCTAATTTTTCTGCTATGTCCTTACCCATTAGTTAGCTGTATTACCGACCTCCGGGAGGGCCTGATGAAAGCATGAACAAAAGCATCAGTATAGACTGAACACCGAGCAAGCACAGGCTTCTAGTCTGGAAATTTTGCCCACTCTATTCTTTTTCCAAAAAGTAGATGTGAATTTATAAGAGGGAAAAGTAGCAAGTTATGTAAAATTATAGGAATCTGTTTGAAGGTGTCTGAGACTAAAGTAAAACTTTTTTGGACCCATGAATGAATCATACAGGCCTGCATAATCCCTTTACCGCCATAATTACAAGCATTAAGCATTGAGGTGGTGTTTTCCTTCAGCAGCAACTGTTGGTCATGGTGGTGTAGCTTGCATCATTGATTTTATACTAATTAGGAAAGAAATGTGTAAATTTAGATCTGATAATATACTGTATTTGTTTGCAAGAAAATAATTTATTTTCAAATGTGATTCAGGAATTGTTTCTGGAATATGATTAAAATCTTGCTTTGCTGGATTCAAAGGAATCAGTGGCAGCATGGAAACTAATAAATATTAAAAACTGGAAGCTCTTTGTTGACTTTGCGAGTGAAATTATGTTTTATGGGACTTAATTTTAGTATATATAGAATGGGTAAGCGCAACATTATTTTCTAATTATCATCTATTATTACAAATATCATAAGAAAGTGTGACCACAACTATAAAAGCTGAAGTTTTGACAGTTTGCTGGTCTGGAGCATTCAGGTGTGTGTTAACACAACACCAAGGAGGAAAGACATCTGGAAAGGCTTGTAATTATGAATTGTAGAAAATATAGATAGTCCATCATTCTGCAGTGAAAAAGATTATTCACAAGTGAAAAACAGTGCCTGAGTGGATCTCCCAGCAAATTCACCCCAAGGTCAGACCATGCAATGCTTGTAGAAGCTGCAGAAAATCCAAGAGCTACATCTCAAAAGTTTCAGTTTGCATGTTAAATGTTAAAGTTCATGACAGTACAATTAGAAAAAGATTAAATGTGTATAGCGTGTTTGGAAGAGTTACCGGAAGAAGACATTTTCTCTTTAACAAAAAAACAAAAATATGGCAGCATGGCTTAGTTTTTTGAACAAACTGCAAGGATTCTGGAACAATGTCCTTCAGACCAGCGGTCCCCAACCCCCGGGCCTCGGACCGGTACCGGTCCGTGAGTCGTTTGGTACCGGGCCGCGAGAGTTGAGGCTCAGGTGTGAAATGTATGGTTTTCAGGGTTTTTATCGGTTTTCAGTGTTATTTTTTTTTATCGTTAACTCTGTTTTCCTGGGTCTTTTCACGTGTGTTATGAATAAATCTTCTTTTTTTCGGTACCGGCACTAGTTTTATTTTGTTATATTTATCCGCGACACCTTAAAGGCCGGTCCGTGAAAATATTGTTGGGCATAAACCGGTCCGTGGCGCAAAAAAGGTTGGGGACCGCTGTTTTAGACAGAGAAGACCAACGTGCAGATGTTTTTACGTGACACAAAGTGCTGTCTTTGGAGAAAACCAAATATAGCATCTTAGCACAAACACCTCATATATGGAAGAAAAGAATGAAGGCACTGCAATGGCCCAGTCCAAGTTCAGACTTCAACCCACCTTAGACGCTTTGGTGGGACCTTAAGAGCTATTATCTACAAGCTGTTCAGTCACGGAGTGTACATATTCTTTGACAGGAATGCATAGATGTTACAATTACATTCCATCTTTTCATAGCACAGCATTTTTTTCACACAGGACAAAAGATGACAGCTCTTTGCAAGAGGTTCTTCTCATGTGTTGCCACAGACGTTTCTGCTCCCTGTGATTGATAAATACAGCATTTTGAGTGAGTTTTAAGGTGGCATGTATAAAATGTTGATTTAATTTGTCAGGTTGTTGATGGCAACCTAGGCTTTGTTGTTTAGTTGTCAGCACAGATTAGTGAAAAAAGCTTGAAACACGCTGAACCCCACAGTAGTACTCAAATGAGTTCAAATCTTTCCGTTAATGTGTACGTACTTGTATATAATTAACAACCAGCAATTGGAAGTTATAGGTATCACCAGTTTTTACACCATGTGAGATTGGCCAGTTGTCACTCATCAGATTAAACCAAAAGCATGTCTCCTGTCATATTTTGTCAGTGTAATATTCGTTGGATGATTGGGCTTGCATGGTTTTAGTGTGTGACAAACCCTGACAAAAGCAAGTGGCACAAATAGGTCACTATATTTTTACAGTTATAGTTCATTACCGTAAATGAAGTAATGACTGATAAATCAAGCTGATATCATCCTTTTTTTCCAAAGTTATAATGACAATAAGAAGATCTCTGATTTAGACGAGCATTGGTTTGTGTATTTGTATTGAATGTGAAGCAGACAATAACTAAATTAATCTAGTTTGTAATAATCACAGTGCAGCTTAAAATTTCAAATAGAGACTGTCTGGTACCGGGAGGTTGCTGCTGGCAACTCAGCTTTTGTTGTGTAATTTATGTAACAAAC
The DNA here is from genome assembly GCF_963969265.1 of Rhamphochromis sp. 'chilingali'. Classification (NCBI taxonomy): domain Eukaryota; kingdom Metazoa; phylum Chordata; class Actinopteri; order Cichliformes; family Cichlidae; genus Rhamphochromis; species Rhamphochromis sp. 'chilingali'. The sequence goes on from NC_137931.1 coordinate 32,284,436, forward strand.
AATTTCTCCATCCTGCATAAACACAACATACTGCCAGACGCTACACGATCTGACTGCTAAATCATTGCGCAAACTGCTCCCATGATGGCTTCTGCACAGCTTAAAGTGGGTTTGAGGTTGAATTACTGAGCTGAAAATGTTTGGGTGTGGAAAGTAGGTTTAGGGGACTGTATGTAACCCCTTTATGCCAACCACTAACACACTTACATATACGGCTGTCTCATTCATACTGTAGATTAAATCATGTTGAGGTATGTCATGCAGCATTAGATTAACCTTTAACCTCTGAATCTTGACTGAACTGTGCATAATTGGTTGGTCAGCTCCTTTGCTAATTAGTGTGGCATTAATGTGTGCCGCCTTGGGCTAGCGTAGAGTTGCAGGGGGTGTATGGGGGGGCTGGCATGGCTCTGTAGAGCAGCCACCATTAACACTGGCCCAAAGCAGCCTGCTGGGAGGTGAGAGTGCTCTACACTCAGTCCAGCCTCGACCCGGGCTGCAGGCCCAGAGCTCCCTCTGATCCACATATATATGATGTCCTTGCGAAGCAGGGCTGACATAGGCGCACATAGCAGCGGTGATGTTACAGTAGCCCCTCTGTGATCCCTCTCTTTTTTAAAACCGTGACAGGCATGCGACCCATGCCACTCCTCAGCAGGCTGCCCTCTCTGCCGGCAGGGCAGCATCGAATGGTGACTGATGTTGGCATGAGATGTGCTGCCAAATGCCCTAGCTTGTGTGTCCAATCATGGATGTTGATTTCAATTAGCTCAATCACATGCTCCAATACTGACCTCTCGCTTTCAAGGGCTTTTTCTTTGGTTGCTTTTTTCTTGCACTTTGCTTCAACTGCCCCTCGGCAAACAGGGTCAAATTGTTTGGTGTTTGTGCGGCTTCTGGTAATGGTGGGTCCTTGGTTATGTTGGCCAAGACATTTCAGCTGCAGCTTGCCAAGCCTTGTTGGTCATCAGGAGGTGGGGTAAAGGGGCAGGGGGTTGGGCCAAAGATGTAAAGCTTCTCTGATAATCAGTCTGAACAGTGGTTGGTCCTGATAGCTGGTGGCTGCCTGGTGCTTGGTTGATTGATGCTGGCTTGTGCTTCCATACAGAGCCCTGCCATGCAGACCCCACTGTGTAAACACTGTCACTGCAGTGAATCTCTTAGTCCCTTAAAGCCTAGATCAGTGGTGAGCTTTGTAATGTGCAGCAGTAACCAAAAGGAAGCATGTTGGAAATCACAGGACTGTGATCGCATGCATAACTTGACAGTGTTTGGGGATTTTCGTGGACACTAAATGTAGCTTTGAGGTAAAATACCAGCTTGAGTTTTAAATTGATTTATTGGCACCATTTATCTCCAGTTTCAAGACAAAAAAATCAGTATCTGTTAGCATTTCTATTTTTTAAAATCTTCTATCATACCTCAGCGATGAATTTCCTTGCTATTGTCTGAGGTCCAGTGGGGGGAGGCCATTTCTTTAAATATCCTCAATGTCACTGTGATGCAGCGTAGGTCGGTTCTGGGGCCTGCAGACCAGAGCGGTACTCCTCTCTTTCATCTCATCCCAAATGCTGAGCTCACAGTCAGAGATAAGTGCTTCTCCAGAGATGGCCTCGCTCCCTCAAATTGCCCTCCACATCTGTGTAAGAATGTCCACAATGTGCATGTTTAACATGTGATCATTAATCAAAGCGAGACAGTCAATTAAAGCCATCAGAGCCACGGGGGCTTGAGCCAGACGCATGCACTGGCAAAATGATACGGTCACTAACATCAGAGGACACTTTCTACTTTTAGCGGGGTTGCAATTAATCAACGATTTCTCAAATATATCTAACCAGGATGAGGACTCCTGAAGGCCGACAACTGACCTCCATGTTTCATTTTTAAATAACCAGCTGACATTTTAGTACCACTTCATGGTGAGAAAGTGTAATTTCTTTTATCAGCCTAGAATATTTCTTTTAAAATTAGCCAATTTATTTAAAAAACAACAACTTTTCATCATGTATATTGCTTTGTACCTGTACAGTCTATTGCAGTCCAATACCTGGATTCAATTGTAACTTTACCAATTTGTGATGTTACGATTATATTTCTATACAATTTTTTTTTTCATAGTAAGACCTCGTCATTTAAATATTGTACCTGTACTACAATATTCAAACTCTGCACATCCCTGTGACTACAGTGCTAAATCGTATATCAGGAATAAGGTTTAAAAATCTATTTTGCTAGCAGTGTCACAATTAACTTTATACTAAGACAACTGTAATATAAACTATATGTAATGAAGCTATAGTAGTGTGCCTTGTACACTGGACATTGACTGTATGTTTCAGCATGATCGTGATTTTGACTGCATAACCCAGCCCCAGTTAAGGTTAACATTTAGCTACTGCCAGCGGTGGATCGAGCCTTCACATTATGCACTTTCATAAAAATAATAAGGCAAGTAAAAGAATACAGTATGTTCTGCATTCAAAATGTTACTTAGCAAAAAGCACAGATGTACTGTCAGTACAATGGCATGTTTTTAAGCAAAATTGCCCCCTGTTCGGTTATTATGGAATTACATTGTTATTGTTAATGCAATAATAAGCATATTTCAGTTAAGAGGGGACAATTTCAACTTATAGAAATGCATCATATTTAAGAAAATTAAGTTCTGAATGTAGCTGAATGTGCAAAGTAACCAGTAACCAGAGCAAAAACAATGGAATAAAAAATAAACTGTATCTATCTGAAATGAAATGGGGATGTAAAGTTGCATGAAATGAAAAAGTTAAGCACAAGCAACCTGCTTAGAATTGGTTACTTTCTACTGCTGGTCAACAATGTAGGCTTGCTATGTAATTAAAATATATTCCAACAGAGTGGGAAACACATCAGCATAAACATTTCAGACATCATAAACATACAGAATCAGCCACAGAACTGACATTTAACCATGCAATTATCCTCCTTCAACAGATACCTTTCAGGTCATCATCAGAAGCGCAGTCTGCTCTTTTATTTTCTCTTTCTATCTGTCAGCTGTGCCTTTGTCATGGGCACAGACTATAGATAGAGATGTCAAGTCAGACCTGTGGGTCATGGGGTTGGGGAACCTCTTCACTTCTGTTGACCTTCAGACAGACAGATTTATACACTGTCAAGTCTCGGCGCTCCAACCACGGCAGTGCCTTCTGCAATCGGAGACAACCATAATAAAGACGTCAGGCTTTGACCCCTGTCTCTCTTCATTTCACCAGTAATTGTCATGATTGCTGAATAACTTTCAGATTTCAAACAAATGCATTAGCCAAATGAGCTAAGGTGAAGACTTTGATGGGTAGCCTTTCTGTCCTCCTCTCAGAGACAGACTGATTGCAGGGGAAAAAAACCCCAACTTGGCTGATTTGCCAGAATAATCACAGTAAATTGCTTGTAGCTCATTTGCAGATTGTTGTCAGCGAGATGGAGAGCAGTTTACCCATTTGACAGCTTAGTTAGCAGTCCAAGGACTTGTGAAATATCACACTTCATATGTATTCCAATTTGAGAACCATGTGAGACTGGAAATTGTGAGATTAAAGCGAGACTCAGCTCAGCTGCATTTGGCTGCGTGTATTCATATGTTTCATAAGAAGAATTCTTTTGATTTTAAATGAAAGATTTTATGTGCTTTTAATAACGAAACGGTATTAATTACAAAACCAGAAGAGTTCAGTTTTCACAAATAAATGCGAAAGGTCCTTGTCATTGCATTGCAGCATCTTCGTCTCCCTTTTTGTCACCCCATGTGGGTAAACAAGCGGTTGACATGAGTTAATTATTAATTAAACAAGAAGCAGGAGTGAGGAAATCATGGAGCAGTCCCTAAAGAGACCTCTAAACAAACGGGGCGTGGAGCAGGTACCAACGTGACCCTTCTCCCAAGAGTGCTGTCTACGGTGAGACTGCCGACTCACTAATGAGCTGTTTGCAGAAGTGGGTACACAGTGACAATGACCTCTGACCTTTGCCTACACCGTCTGGGGAGCAGGGAGGGCTAGAGAACAAGAACCTGTCCTTTCTGCGCTGCTTTTTTGCTTTGATGAAACAAGTTTTGTGGCGCTTTCTCAAATGTTCTCCCTCTGAATGAATCGCTGCCGTCGAAGAGCAGCATTTCATTCTCGACGTGTGAAATTCACCCTGTGTGCTTCATAATGTCAGCGTGTTAGGAACTTGTTAACACTGGCTGAGCTGCACAATCACTTACATAATAATTATAGTAAAAAAGCCATAATGAGCATATCGAGACACATGACCTTCAGGCACTCTGTCTCCATACTTTTTTTAATTACCCTGATCATACACGATTTTTTTTTGTTGCGACATACAGTGAAACAGTATGAGACGCTAATGACCAGTTTGACAGTTTGATAGTTGGTGGAAATACTGCGTGTGTTCGAGGATGCCAGCGCGTCGACCGAGGAGCCCAGCGACAGTAAAAAGCCATCTAATTAACCCGCCTGGTATGACATCATGTGATTAAATTAAACCACATCATCTCCCTCTGGGTTTGCCTGGAAACAAACCCTAACAATTCATTCGCTAAGCTTTAATTTTCAAACCTGTTTCAAAGGCCTGATGCAAAAGATAATTACCAGCTTCATCTCGGTGGGTTTTTGTTCCATCCGCTTGTTCATTAATAACGATAAGAGGTTGGAGGTTAAAAACTCATTTAATTGCCTTTATATTAATGACATTATGAATAGCAGGCACTGTGGAGTCTAATTCTGTCCAGTAGTTAGTCGACATGCAGGGCCCCCTGGAGGGCCGCTCATTTTGCCAGAATTACACTACGGCAAAAACTAGAATTAATGTGCACCACACTATAACAGCGATGACAAACATGCTCTCCAGCATGGAATTATCTTGAGAAATGGCCACGAAGACTCACTCTCCACTCTTTTTCCACATGCACACTCACGAACACGCACTCTGCGGTTGCATCATGAATCCTGTTTTGTAAACAGAGTCCAGTCCAACCCCCCCGCCCCCTTTTTAAAAAGATATTCTGTTGCCTTTAGTGCCCCAGAACTAATTAGAGTCTCTTTACCCTTATGTCCTGTAAAGGTGAATTCCCTCCCACCTCTGGAAAAAAAAAACCCCTGAAAAACTGGAGCCGAGTTGGGCACTGATGACTAAATTGTACTCTACTTAGGAATAATGATAATGAAAATGCCTTTCAGCCAAGCCATTTCACCCATGAATATTGCAAAGAGGTAATTTCAGCGAAGCGTTGGCATTTTAACTAATTTAAATTCTTGTTATCTCTCCAATTCTTTTGGCTGGTTTTATGGTTACTGGAGCAGATTTAGTTGTGTATGCATTATAGCCACAAGAGCCTAACCATACATCTGAATGCTAATTAAACATTTGAATAATCATCTGGGAAGTTCAACACAGGGGGTGCCCCTCTATTCTGTGAGAATCAAAATCCCGATTTTCAAGACGGATAAATACATCACTGATGTCCCAAATGCTTTTGGTAGTGTTAGTTTTTGGAGTTCATTATTTCTTTTCGTCGTACCTTCCTTTATCTTTTCACTCCCCACTTTCCTGTCTGAATAAAGTAAAAGTAAGTGAATTTGTAGAATAAGGATCTTAACTAAATAGCACAAGGAACTTATTAGTTTACAAGTATCGCCAGCCAGAAATGAGGCCAAGGGGGGATGATGAATGAGTATATTTCCCCAAGCAAACGGCTGACCTGGATACTGCTTCCTTCCTCCCCTTCCCCAGTGCCAAGTGGGCCACCATTTTTCACTGGCCTCACACTTAGCTGCGGACAGCTTTATACGGGCCTGCGCTAACTGTGGACCCGACCCACAGTCTGTCTCCATCGCAGATCACCTCCTTCTGCAGTCATCTGAAAATTGTAATCCCTTAGTCAGGGCCCCTGTAATTTGATCAAATAGCACGCACCCTTCCCCACCACTTACTGGCCAATTAAGTCAAGTTCTCACGCAGGGGGTCCAGCTGGCTCGGTGTTATCTGGGGATGAATTGATTGAAGCCATTCCACATCTATGAACCCTACTTTAATGATGTAGGTGATAATACTTGTAATTCTTCTCAGTCAGGGGACTCATGGGCACAGCTGTTACCGCCGTAATCCTTGTCCTGATACACTGAAGTACCAGCAAGGCATTAATCTGTCTCTCAGATTCTCCTCCGCCAGGTTTTTCTCCACCCTTTTCCCTCCCTCGTTCCTGCCTGTGCTTGTGTCTCGTAGCTAATACTACATCTGTGAAATGTGACATTGAAGTTGGGGTGGAAAAAAAAAGAAAAGACAAAGATGAGGCGTAAAACACGATTGTGAAGGATTCGCTGTTAATGATTACGCATAGCTTACATTGCTCACTTCAGGCCCTGACCACTTTGTTAAAAAAGAACCCCTCCTCCCGTCGCTCCCCCACCCCCTCCAACTAAACCATGACAACTTAAGAAGGATAGATTTAGGAGTGAAAAATCAATAAATACATGCATTAGTTTCGAAGGCAGACATTAACATTCTAAAACAGACTTCTCTTATAATCCTGCCTCTAGCCATTCAGTCAAAATATCAAATTATCATAATGAGGTCTAACTGCATATAAATGCTAAGCATTAAAATCAGAGAAGGAGGTTACATATAATGCAATACATTCTTTATTAGAAGGTATCATTATACATGTGTCTATAGCTTCTACTCTTAATTTGCATTGGAGCGCATTTCATGACTCTTAAAATACCTCTGTGACAATGGGAACAGGTTAATCACAGAGCACAGCGTCGGGCCTTTGTTTTACATATTTCTTCATGAAGGTGGAAGACTTTGTCAGAAATTAAAAATACAACAGATGACCTGAATTTTAGGCATATTATGCACAAAAGAGTTGAGCATGCTCTTAAGAGTGTCGACACTGTCTTTTAACTTGAGATCAGAGAGTGAGAATTGCATAAAAAGTAATCTGAAACCAGCGCCTCCATCCCCGTCCTGTTCCTCAGTTGGAAATGAGGAGAGGTTAGCTTCATCTGCTGGAACCTTGACAGGCCCTGTTTTACCCACTTGACTGGTTGCAGTTTTACCCGTCATGCGCACACACAAACAACAGCCGATAACACGCTCCCAGTTGCCATCAAGTCCCGATTAGGGTCCTCAGGGGTGCTTCGCTGATCAGGCCGGGGTCAGAGGGCTGCCGAAGCCAGGTGGAGTCTGGGAACGAGATCATGTAAGCTACACTTTAAGGTAGCATCAACAAGGCCAAATGCATTCAGGCCAGCTGCTGCTCTGTGGCACTGATAAGAATCACCTGCCAATAAAGAATGAAGATATTTATCACTGCTGCAGTTCATCACGCTGCCTCGCTTTGTATCGTTCCCTTAAAATGCTTTGCTGGGCATCTACTGTCTAAAGTTATTAAAATAATTTCCACATATTAACGCTCACAAGGCAGAATATCCATTTATCTGTGCCATTAAATTTACATTACCAACTTCTGTAAAATGTATTTCCCTTAAAGCTATTGTGTCTTGTAGGGAAACATAAAATCTTACATTTTGTATTAAGTGTGTAAACTTAAGTATACTGATAGAATTTGCAAATCACTCTGAAAATGCATTGAATAATTATGAATAATACATAACCGCTGAACAAATTAGCCTGGTGTGAGCTCCAGTGCATTAGTGTTAGCTGAATGCCATGAAAGATGTTTGATATTAAGGATGAAAAATTGGGTGAGTAAGCAGCACTAGCAAGCTGGATCAGTCTCATGGTAAACAATTTAGCGTGGGGGCGTACAGTAATTACTGCTTTCAGTCTCATTTAGAAAGCCTGTTGGCACTCGGGAGCACGATGTCGCTGCGATGCTGGATGCGTTTCTGGATTTGTGATGCGCAGATATGAACAGTGATTTAAGTGACAGGAGGTTTGAGCTGTCATGCCAGCTTTGAGCACTTCCTACTAACCCCCCATTTTTTTATTATTTTTTTTGTCTCTCTTCAAGACAGTGTCACGCCTACATTTGTCTGAACACATATTGCTCAGTTTAACTGCTACTTTTTCTTCTTACAAATAGATGCATGCATGTGTGTGTGTGTGTGTGTGTGTGTGTGTGTGTGTGTGTGTGTGTGTGTGTGTGTGTGTGTGTGTGTGTGTGTGTGTGTGTGTCAGGAAAGGAGCTGTAAATGATCAGCAACCTTGAAGTGTTGTTTATCTATTCAACTGATATAGGGCTTCATTGAAAAATCAAATGGAGAATCACATTATGTAAAAACATAGCGAATTAGAAAAAGCAGTGCAGCTTTGCATATGTATGTGTATGTGTGTGTGTGTGTGTGTGTGTGTGGCTGCAGGATAAAGCAACAAGCATTTTGGTCTTGTAAACACAACCATAGAGGAGCGTCTGTTGGTTTCTGTCCTTATTATTTTTGGCAGGGTTGCATATGTTCCCCGTGCAGAGCCGAGCTTGATTATCATTCCAATCAGCTGAGGTGGAGAGAGTCACATTAATTTGTAGTAATTAATAGCACTGCCGCATCTGACAGCACATGCTAACGAGACCCTTTGATTGTTTGGATCTCTAAGTGTGCCTCTCCTTGTTTGCATCACCTCGGAGGAATTCGTAATATCAAAGCTTAGCGCTATCTGATAGTTGTCAAAATGCAATTTATAAAAGTTTAATTCTTTTATTGATTTAGTTTAGGTTTGATGCCTGCAGTGTCAGCTCCCTTGGTAGAACTTAGTGGATTCAAATGCTTGTCACCAGCTCGGCCTCCTTTTTACTGAGAACAATTGCCATAGGCCAGCCCAACAGGCATGGTTTAATTGCCATTAATTAAAAGCATAAATCTTTTTCTTCAGTTGCTCTGCTCTTAAACAGGGCTTTGCGTATCTGCTTTTTTCCTCTGCTTGTCAGAATCCCTCCTGGCTAGTCAGGGTTCACCCCCCACCCCCCTCTTCCTCCCTCCCTCTCTCCCTCTCTCTCTCTCTCTCTCTCTCTCTCTCTCTCTCTCTCTCTCTCTCCCTCTTCACCAGACGTTTCTGGAATCATCTTTTTAGCACACTCCTGCCTGATCTGACATGAAGTGTGGGCAGCATGGTGATATTTAGTAAACCGGCTTCCTTCTTTATTGATGTATAATGAGGTCAAATGAATCCTCTCGTACGCATGCTTAGATGGCTCCTCGCCTCAAATCCTTTCTGACAGCGAGTAAAACAGCCGGCAAACACAACGCCGGCTCCCAGAGACATGGTTGTGAAAAAGCAGGAGAGAGGGGGGGGGGAGCTCTTTTATACCTTGGCAATTTTCCTCCTGTCTAGTCCTTAATTAGAGACTTTTTACCCTCTGAACAGTATTGCTCTTCTGCTCTAAGCCTCTAATACTGCAAATACTGGATGAGAGAATTAACATTAATGCTGGGTTCATTATCAAATGACAGCTCTATTTACTTAAAAAAATAAAAACACGGCTTGCTATCTTTTTTTCTCAAACACTGCGCAGTTTTATGAAGCTTCTGTGTGAACCCCGCTGTGTTTTTCAGTCATGTTGGGGTGATGTTTGACTGCACAAATAAAGTCACCATGATTTAAAAAAGAGATTGCTGGCATCCTAAATCATCAGCGGTGTCAAAACAATTCACTTCCCTTTCGTTGCCAAGCCTCTGCCTGTCGCCCTCAGCCGCGTGGCCTCCACTCCTGGGTGGCCGTGTCACCACGAGCGGCTCATCCCGGCCATGCGCCTGTTTATGCATATTAGCTTTTTTTGCCTCATGTGCCTGCATTCGCAGCTATTCCCTCGCGTAACTGCATATCTAGTCAGGGCTGAGGCTTCCCAGGCCTTATTAAAACCAAGAGAGTGTTTCAATTCAGGGTCATCGAGAGAGTGCAGCACATAAATATGTTAGGGTAGCGCTATCAGCCGGTCAGTTTACAGGGGGGTGATCGATGATGGTCATGGCACACTCGCACAAACATCTTAAGCGGATGCGGCTTTTGCTTAATTGGGAGCTTTGCCGCTCAGATTCCGACTTATTTGATGTTGATGATGAAGTCCCAGGAAGGCTGTGAGATTCTTGTAAACTAAATGTGCATGCATGCTGTCTTCATTTGTACGCTGGTCCGAACTGTTACCCGTCAATTTAACCTGCATAGTTTACCTCTTCTTCTACGGGAGTATCAACACACACATACGTACACACATGCCCCGAGCTCATTTTTAATCCTCGCGGCTCACTGTGAAGGCAGGAGGAAGTTCCAATTAAAATTAAAATAAGCTCTTTTAACGGTCTCTTAAATTGACAACTGAACAATGATTTTCGAATTGGTATCTGTCAAAGGTCTCGGAAAATCCTCAGTTGATAAGGCCCAACGCATCCAATTAGTAGCAGAGTAGGGCCTCAGCCAGTAATGATTTCCAGGTCCCTTAAGATGTGGCGTGGACACTTATTGCAAATTACTGACAAAGAGCCCCGCTGTATTGATGAGAGGGAGAACAGCCAAGTCTCCGTGTTCCCATCAGGTGGACGAGCACTAAGAGGGGTCTGAAGGAGAGCCCAGGTGTCTCTCTCGCTCGTTCTCTCTCTCCTCTTTTCCGCAGCCATAATGTGGCCTTGCTGTGTAGCTCGTATATAGCCCCCCTGCTGACACGGACTCTCAGAGACCAGCCTCTCTTGACATGAGCCCCAGCTCAGGGAAAATGCTAATGCTAACACGAGGAAGGTGTCAGGAGCGGATCATCAATAATGTCTGCAAGTTTACTGCCCTCTTCTAATTATAGCTTCTATCTCTCAGGGCCGCAGGAGACTGCAGGGCAGCTCCTTAATTGAGCTGAGGTAGATTTACTTCCCCATCATATTCGCGGCTCCATTGTTTACAGTCCTTGAAACTGATTGAAAGGAATCAAAAGATTCGTTGAGATGTGATTCAGTACAGAACATGTTTGGTATGCAGGAGGAATGACTAAAGGAGGATGATTCTTGCTGGTCAGGTAGGGATTTAGATTTGAAGGCCATGCTATAGCCAGAGGTCATATCATTTAATTCTCAGCATTGATGCCTCTGGAATGCTGTATGTGATGTTTTTTTGCTTCTTGCTGTTACATCGCAGGCTGGTTCCGGAGGGGCAAATAAGAGCTGCTTCAATGACAGTCTAGTAAGTAAGAGCTGCTCACCTCAATTATGGGAGTTAATGAATAGATAATCACATTTTGCATTTAGATTTGCTGCTTGTGTTGCAAGATTGTAGCCCACATTCCCTCCATGGTCTCTGGGGAGGGTTGCTGCTGGTCCACAAAGCTCTCAGGCCATGCTAAGTCCCCTGATGCTTCCACGGGTCTGCCGCTTCCATCCTGCTGTAGGCTCAGTGAAGAAGGTGTTGACCCTGGTGACCTGAGCCTGCTTCCATTGGGTGAGGAAGGGCTGCTCTATACTCTGTGCTTCAGGGTCAAATGGTTTTGTAGTTTGTAGTTTCCTCTAGTTAGATGTTTGTTGCAAATGACTGTTGAGAAGAGGGAGGGCTGATAGCTGAGTAGGTATCTCCAGCAGGGGGGGGTTTGGGATGTTTTTGACATTTTGCTCAAGGTGATGATTGTGCTTGTGTTTTGTGCTGCTTGCGAATACAATATGAGCTAAATACTGATTGGTGATTATCGTTATGTCACTGTTTATCTTCATTTTTAATTCATGCCCCCAAAAATTCAATTTCTGTGAGATGATTTGCATCTGCTCATCATCTGGATGCCATTGTAATCCCCGCTAAACTTGTAGCCCTCTGCTCGCCTGTGTTCCTTTAAGATGAGAGAGGCTTTGATTTCCCCCATCTTTGTGTCACACTGACTGGCATGCTATTTGACAGGTGGAGTTAAAATAGAGAAAATTGTGGATGAAAATTCGTCAGTCTCAATCTCTTGCCCTGGGCTGTAGGCAGCAGAGACAGAAGCCCACTGCTTCGTGTCAAATGTTTATCAAAGGGCCTGATTAAATTGCTGTGTTCAGGGTAACAGCCTTATAGAAAAAAAAAAGTGAAATCCCTATACCTTGGCAAGGAGTCCTTGTATGATTGTGAGCAGAATAAAGCAAGTGGATGTTTAGGTGCCAGAAGAAACCTCTGACCAGCCAACTGTAAGGAAGGCTGGAATATCATATGCCCTTTGTTGTCGCACAAAAAGAGACGCAGGCTCTGAGATCTGTTGTTGTTCTCACTTTCCTCTGTCTTCTCAATCATTCTTTTTTCTTTTTATTGCTGGAGGAAATAAACCTGGCCCCTTTTGCTGAGGCTAGCTAGCTTCCCCTGGCCATTCCTCTCTGTTTTGTTTCAAAAGGGCAAGGCTCTCCAGCCTGAGCAGTTTGCCCTGCAGTCCCACGCCAGGGGCGATGCTTGCCTCAGCTGCTTCATCACTGGGGGACTGGGCTAACGTCTCCTGACTGCACTTAGCTGTGTTTCTCTGATACGGTCATATCACATCAGCCTGGGCACATGTGACATTGCATCTCTCCCTAACTTTAAGCAGTTTGTTGCCATCCACGTTCTTTCTGCTTTTATCTTCCCATTTTTTTGAGTGATGTTATGATTTGCTGCAATATTTTCTGGCAGTGCTGCTGCCACACGTTTGTGTCGGATAACAGGGCCTATTACAAGATCTCTCGATCTGGCCAGTTTTCCCCTACAGGAGACAGAGAGAGCTATGACTCCCCCTCCCAATTTTTTTTTTTTCGCTCATCCTTACCCCCGCATTTGAATTTCTAGATAATAGGCTTTGACTTCTGGCTGCACGTTTATGGGTCTTTTCATGTTATCAGCTTAGCTCATAGCGTGGAGCTGAAGAACACAGACTCCTAGTGACAGGCCAGCCAGTCAGCAAGGCGAGCCTGTCAGGATCTCTCATACACTAATGATTTCCCTTTAGTCTATTTTCTGTCTCATTGGCTGTTTCCTTCAAAAACAAAATTGCTCATTTAAATTCTCATGCCTGGGGCATTTTGGTCTTCAAATATTGTTGGAAAGTGAAAGGATTAGGCAAAATATGCTTTTTTAAAATGTTAATATATTTTCTGGTTCACTTTCTCCTCTGAGGCCAATTAGAGAATTTCTGCTGGCTGCATTAATGTCAAACTGACATCCCCAGCTATAATTACACTGTGCTTGAAACCTAACTTTCACTTGTGGGTAGATGAGTGTGCCTTGCAGTGACACATAGACTCGCTCTGCCAGCTTTTGATCATTTAATCATTGCTTGCTTTCTTTCACTCTTGCCTCCCTTGCTTGCTGATGAGCTCACCTTTTATTCTTTCTGTTGCAAAATGCAGTGTTGTGTTTCATTATTCACCGCCGTATTTTGCAGGGTTCATTAGTGACATCATCCCCCCCTTCTCTGCCTGCTCTCGCAGCAACACGAGGAGAATGGGATGGTCCCTTCAGGTGCAGATACCATATGTACATTGTTTACTCGCTTGATTCCCGATTTACATTGTCTTGTTTGTGTTCTCTGCATGTTCTTTTTTTTTTGTTTGTTTGTTTACGGTGCGACGACTGAGTGCTGTCAGGATTTGAAGGATGGGTACACATTCACCGTGTTTTTGCCAGTCCTCCTGATGCTGTGTCAAGACCAGGGAAACAGTTAAAGTGGTTAATGCTTTCACTGTGAATATGAATGCCTCCACACAGCACTCTGAAACTCTGTGACAGACTCCACAATTTGGGCTTCATTTCCCTGTCAGTTAATATAGAGGCAGTGACGCTTCATTCTTAATACCTATGAAGAGAAGAGTCGCTGACATGTTGAATGAGCAATAATACTAAACAAAATTAGAAGGGAGAGATTTTCAGAGGGATTGGTGCAAATGTGTGCAAATCTGTAAACACTCCAAATGAGGAAAATCACAAATTGCATTGAGACTTAAATGTGTTTCTGACACTGGATTTCTCTGGAAAGGGAAAAAGAACAAAATGCTTCAAACGCTCAGATTTCTGCTGTTTTACTGACACCTTTTAAAGGCTGGAGATGATAGGAGTGTTATCAGACATCAGTTTTCTTCACAATGCGCCCTGCAGAGGTGGAAATGCTCGCACACCTACACATTTTAAAACCAAACTCCATCACTGTTTTCAAAATGACTTCAGGCACCAATTGCTTCTGTCAGGAGAGCAGAGTCTTGTGAATGAGCTGCACTCCTCCTCCCCATTTAGCCTCCAACAGCTTGACAATTGTGATGCCAATCAGCTTAATGACCCTGTGATTGTTCTGAATTTCCATTACCCCGTGTTGGACACCATCAATCTGTTGCAGTATGTGGTGTTTCTGGAGGGGGAAAAAAAATCACAGCATAATTTGACAAAGTGTACCTAAGCTTCCTTGGCTATTCGTAATGTCTACCATCCACCTCTGTTCACCCCCCCTCCTTCGTCTTTTCTCCCCGCCTCACTCTGTTTGCATTGTTTTACTCCTTTGCTTGGACTTCAGGTAATAGGAAATGGCACTGACCCCTCCTGATCCCCCCGATTACCTTCGTGAAGCGTGAATGTGGTATGGAATCACACATCAGGAGACGAGTTGTAATTATTTCTGCGATGCCATCAGCATGGATCAATCACTCAGGGAGGCTGCGAGTGGAACGCCGCTCACAGCCATAGATGGAGCCAGCAGCGACCATCTTTGACTGACAGCTTTGGTAATTAAGTGATTGTATAGACCCCTCCGACTGTTATAACAACCTTGTCAGGGCCAGCCTGTGTTTGGAACACACTCAAATCAATGTGTTCTCCACTCCCTAAGCATTTCTGATCATGTACCTCAGACAGAAGAACTCTTTGCATTGACGCTGCTTTCCTTTAATAATTGACATGGCAGTAAAAGAGATTTTAAAACGCACATTTAAAAAATATACTTAACATTAACATTTTTAGCATATTTGTTTCTCATAGGAGGCCAAAAAATTGCAAATTTCAAGGTTGCTAAGGCTTGATGAATAAAAGTAGATTTTACTCTCTTCCTTGTATCAATCTTAGAATTTCATGGCATATAATAACTCTAACGTGCACTTCAAATCTGAACTTGAATGTCACATGTTTCGTTATTGCGTGATGTGTAGAAGTTGAAATAATATACAGTGTTTCCATCTTAAATGTCAGGTCACTTTAACGCTCCAACCTTTAATTCCAGAGCTTCAAAGATCTAAATTACCATTGGAATTTGCTTCCCATCGGCATATTGTCATATCTTTGCCTTATTTCACCACATAAAATGAAAAATGTTTGACAGCAGAGAACTAGGTTGTCCATATGGTCTCAAAGAGAATAATTGGTGTGAACATTGGCACACAATTCTTTTAGATTGATGGGCCATTGATAACTCATCTATTTATTATGTCAAACAGTCAAGAGTTCTTTCTGTTATTTAGTCTGAACTTTTAAACTGGCAACTGCAGTATCCAGGTCGAGTTAAATGTATGTAAAGTTTAACGTTAGGGGGGGTGTTACTCAGCTTGCTATGAGGTCAGAGTTTAGCAAACTACTTCAACAGTTGTGCCAACATCTCCCACAGAGGGTCGATCCAAATTAAATTCAAGTGCCGCAGCCTCACTATTGGTAAACTCTAAAACATTCAGAAAAAAAAAGATGCAAAACATATTTTGATATCCGACATAATAAAGGACAAACTTTGGGATCAGCAGAGGTTTTCTGTGTCAGCAGCAATTCTGAACAAAATTAAGACATCTCTCTACTGGTGTCAAATTCACCCTGTTTGTTTTTCTTTCCACCAGTTCTTCACTGAACCAACAATTCTCTTGTGGTTTCTCTTGGCCACACACACACGCACACACACACACGCACACACACCAAAAAAGGTTAAGTGTGTGATATTTGCCAGAGCTGGATATTTCAAAACACAGAGGACCTCTAGGCACCCAGTTAATTTTTTGCATTTTTATTTGTTTTCTTTACTAGAGGTCATCATTGCAACAAGCTGATATGCACCAATTTTTCAAGACGTAGATTTCTGGGAAAAGATTTGTGAAGAATCCCAAATTCCCGCAGGGACTCAAACAATTATTCTTTTAAAAAAATGTATTTCTCCCTCTTAAACACTGACCACCTAACATTAGTGACGTGCGGGTGATACAGGTTTTATTTTTCAATGTGATACTCTGACTTCATACATACCTGCTGTCCTTGTTGTTGTCCTTTTGCAGCTTTTAATCAATGCAATACTTCCCATCCTATTCCCACCATCTGTGATGGGATGGTCAGTCACAGCCCGTATGCTGACACTGACACTTAAGCCATTTTTACGGCACAACAATGTGAACTGCTGCGTGCAGCACTTGGCTCTGTTGTGTCTAATTTGAGATATTTTAGCAAAATTATAAAAGTTATACTAAAGCTTAAAATTCATATTAACATTTATTTATTGATGAATAGTAATAGTAGCTTAGATCATATAGAAATCCACAAAAAGACCCATTGTCCTCTTAGCTTGTGCAGTGTTATGGGCTTATGTTAATCAGGCACTTTAGTAGCTGATAAACTTGGATTTAAATATAACTGTGTTCTGAATTCCAAGCAGAAAAAAATCAATACACATACTGAAATGCTTCTCAGTCACTCTAACTTTTGTTTTACTGGCCCCTGAATGTGTAAAGTGTTATGATGTATTATTAAAATATTTGTAATACTGCTTGACAGACAAAGCGTGACACATAACATTTAAAGCTGTAGGTACTAAAATAGGAAAAGTGGCATTTTTACTTGCATAATTAAAATAAATCTCTAAATAGGCCTCCTCCTGTCCTGATTGGATCCTCCTTTTAATGACGTTGCTCATGAAAATTAAAAATATATAACTGAGTGAGATCTCAAGTCTGCGGTCATAAGGCAAGCTGCAAACCATGAATTCATTCTCATTAGATAAACACTACAGCCGACTGTTAAGTTTGTTTGTTTTCTTTTTTTTTTTTTAACTTGTCTTTTGTGAAACTCCTCCACCTCTCCGTGCGTGTCCGGCTGTCGCAGCATCCTCCTAACGACACCACCCTCCATCCCCGCAGTGACTGACAGGCTAAATGCGGGGGTGTCTCTGCGTAAACGCTGCAACTGTGCAACCTAAAGGTCGCCAGCGGTGAAGTGACAGCTTACACGCAAAGCCGCCAGAGAATCAATATGGTGCCAGCCACTGTTACACCGTCCCATCATCGACCATCAGCTGAGGCCAATAAGACGATACTCTAACTGGTAGCATTCAATTTGCTCCTGCGGCGCCTTAAACCTAATAAAGCGATTGATTGTTCCTGTTTGCAGTTGATGAGCTGCCCATGCGCCTCTCCACACATTGACTGACGTGTTTAAGCATCGCTTTGATCCGATCTATGCGATTTGTAGGGAATAAGGCTCAGAAAAGGCCCGATTACAGGCTGCATGTGGACAGGATATTCTAATTGGCTCTCCACCGCGGGGATGATGCACTTTACAGCTATGTGTGTCATGTTGTGCTCGAAATCTTTGTTTTATTTTTGGAGCTTCATCCGTGATCGATAACTATTTTAAAATAAGTTGTATAAGTTAAATGCGAAGCAATGCGACTCATTAAAGGGCAGCTGAGGCCCCAGTTTGCTCGTGAACTTCATTCCAGCACCGCCGGGTCACGCTTTGTCGCCGCCTTGTGTTTAAAGCCTGCCTGCATCTCACGCTGGAGGAGGGCAACATCAGCTGAGATGATCCAGAGGTAAAACATCATTTTAATCTTCTTAGTGTCCGCGGCTTTTCATTTAAACAATTATGAAATAAGGTTAGGAAATGTAATAGACTTTGTTTAAAATCTTAAAGAAAACCCCCCCAAACATATTTAGATTAAGAGAGACATTATTTTGCAATGAAAATATTCATATTTCACCGCACTGAACGTTTTCTATACGTGAATAATATTTATACAATATTTATGCAGTTAGGTAATAATAGATATTTAAATTATTTAATTAACACAAACGTTTTAATTTTAATTATGGTGCCGTTCCTAACAAATAAACGAATAAATAAATATAGTTATTTTGTTTTTAAGCAAAGTAATAAGTATATATTAGATTCCAAATTTGTTAAAAATAAAAGCTCTATGAATTCAAAATAAATAAAAAAAACACTTTGCTGTTTTAAATCCCCGGTGTTATTATTTTTAAATGAATAAATAAATTAGGAACAAACCTACAAATCCGGATTTTGGACAGCAAAAAAAAATCTTCCTCCCCTTCACATGAATAATCAACACCAGCACCGTCTTCCCTGCCCACCTGCTGAAGGAGCAGAAAAAAAAGAGAAAAAGAAATAACAACAATAATCATAAGAAGAATAATAAATGAACCCTTTCCGATGTCCCTGCATCAAATTCCAGAAAGGTCGCAGTGGCTGTGGAGAGAGGAAAAGATTCCATCTGAGAGAAATTACACGCGTCTGCCAAACAGAGAGAGAAACGTGCTGCTACATTCGCCTACCTACAAGAAGTGGCGTTTCCCATCATCCGGAGAGTGTGGAGCCTCTCTCCGCAGACACTTTGTCAGCTTGAGCCGCAGTTTTTTTTTTCTTCCTCCGCATCCTTCAGATCCACATGGAGAGGGGAAAAGTGCTGAATTTCTACTACCTTTGAACGCTCATTAGCACCTCATAATTACTTTACTAATTAGGGTGACATGGTTATTAACAAGATGCGCTGTCATGACAGTCCCCACTCCTCCCCGCTCCTAAATATGTCGACCTTGCGGCTCCTAGAATATATCCTTAAAGATAGATCAGATGCCAGCAGCGACACTGGAGCCGGTTCTCAGGGCGCACAAACGTCTGACCTGATATTTAGCTTTTTATCTCCACAAACTATTTTTAAAATAATAAATCAGGGCTGGAATTTGGCTGTGGTCAAATCTGGCAACAGCTGCACTTTTCTTTTATCGTCTACGAGGATAAAGAAAGCTTTAAAAAGAGTTTGACGGCTGGAAAATAAAGTAAATGTTTGTACTTCATCCTACCATGCTGGAGTTTCCACTGAGGACTTTTTTTTCGCTTTATAAAATTATTTCAAATCTGAATTTAATTTTTCTTTTTCTTTTAAATTCCCACATCTGTAGCTTTTTCTTGACGGCCAGGATTTAATATGAAATGTTCCCAGTTTGGCCTTAAAGCACACGCGTGTTTTTTTTTTTTTCCTCCCTTTTTTTTTTTAAAGACCTGCACTAAACTCGGTGCAATGGTTGGATTGAACTACCTAGATAAAGAAACAACTCGCTGATTGGTGAGGTGCCCGAGCCGGTCAGGACGCGAACCAATGGGAGAGGAGGAAGGTAGGTGGGGAAGTGGAGGGGGAGAGAGAAAAAGGCGTCGAGTGTTTATTATAAAGGAGAAAATATTAATTCCCCCTCGCCGTGGGCCGTGACGTCAGTATAGGAAGTCATTGTAGAGCTACACTGAAGCGATTAGCAGCAAAAAGGGGGAGCCTGATGTCGAGGAGTCAGCCCTATGTATATCTCTCTATACGCCTCAACTTTTAACACAAAGTTCAATATCCAAACACAAAAAGGGACGTGGACTACGCAGACCCACACTTTGCTTTTTCGCATTTTCACTGAATGTAACTTCGTGGACCATAGGCTGTGTGAGCCGCCTGTAAACGTGGATTTTGTCTCTCTCCGGGGTTTATTTCTCAGCTCTTTTTAAAAAATTGATTTCATTTATTTAATTATTTTTTTTCTAACTCCGAGTTAATTTCGCTGACTTTCTTGTGATTTGCGCCGGAGGAGAAGCATCTCGCTGTTGTTATGAAGACTTCATCCGTCCTTTCTTAATATGGAAGGATCCAGCGGGTCGAGTTTTGGGATAGACACTATTTTATCCAGCGCGTCTAACTCTGGTAACCCTGTGCTAATGAACGGAGATTTTCGGCTCGACAGCAGGACAGCGGATTTCAGGAGCCAGGCGACCCCGTCGCCATGCTCGGAGATAGACACTGTGGGAACCGCTCCCTCGTCCCCCATCTCGGTCACCATGGAGCACGCCGCCGATCCGCATCTGGTCCAGGACAGCCTTCAGCATCACCACCATCACCACAACCAGCCGCAGAGTTTGCCGCTGTCGCCTCAGCAGCAGCAGCAGCCGCTCGCCGGGGCCGGCTGCGCCCCGAGGACTGCCACCTCCTCCTTTTTAATCAAAGACATTTTAGGCGACAGCAAACCCCTGGCTGCCTGCGCACCTTACAGCACCAGTGTATCCTCACCCCATCACACACCAAAACCAGAAAGTGCCACGGCTCCGGACGGCTTCAGGCCCAAGCTGGAAGAAGACGAGAACAGAAGCAAGTTGGACAAAAGAGACGACATTCAGATCGAAATGAAATGCAAGGGTAAGAGCTCGTCATACTAGCAGGCTTGTTAAATTCACATTTTCAATACAGTAGAGTTCAGGATGAGCCAGGGACTCAATAATAATAATAAGAATAATAATGATGATGGTAATAATAATAATAATAATAATAATAATAATAATGATGATAATGATAATAATAATAGCGCTCGTTGTCTTAGTTCCAGCTTCCTTTATTAGTCTAATAGATGTGAAAACAGATGTATGCCTGGTGATTCTCCCCGTGCGCGGGGCCTCCCTAGTGGGTCAATTAGAGAGATTATTGTTCTTCCTGGAGGGGGGATTATGGAGCACTGAAACACAACTACAAATAGAGATGGATTGATATATTGATTTCTCGTTTTATGATAGAAAAAAGAAATCTTCAGGTATCAAATGCAGACGTTTCTTTTATTGCTGTTGTCTTGCCCCACGTGTGGCTGAAGGAAGTATTTGTACAAAGTTGGTCAAAGTTTGAGTGGAGGTGACGCACGCACGCCTCTGCGAGGTTATTATTCGAGTGTCGGTGTTGGGAGGAAGACTTAAAAAACGTTGGTGTGTGAAGAAAATTTCCAGCAGGCCTTTTATGGTTAACCACAATTCATCCGCCTTGCTCTGCGCCTATAGGGACTAAAGAAGAGGGTGACCGGGAAATCTCCAGTAGCAGAGACAGTCCGCCGGTGCGCACGAAAAAACCTCGCAAAGCACGGACAGCCTTTACCGACCACCAGCTCAACCAGCTTGAGAGGAGCTTTGAGCGACAAAAATACCTCAGCGTGCAGGACCGCATGGACCTGGCCGCGGCTCTCAACCTGACAGACACACAAGTCAAGACCTGGTACCAAAACAGACGGTAAGCGGCCATCATTTTTAATAACTGCTGCAGACACAACGAGCGAGACGAGGTCAAACTGGGGAGCAAGAACCCCTTTTGGCTCTGTAAAACAAATGAATACAGCTGTTATATCGGCCAACACTGGGTATTTAAATCTAAAGATCGGGTTTGCAAGCACTTATGAAAATCAATCTGACTTATTAATTGATACTTTTATTTTTTTAAAAGTGTTTTTCAGCCACTTACAAAGATCTGCGTTGGTTATATTTTTGCGCTGCGTGATCTTAACATTTCTAATCCACGTGGAGGGAGAAAATAAATTACACCACAAAAGAATCTTGTATTTTAATTGATTTAATTGTTGTTCTGGAAAAAAAAATAGATTTTGATCATGTTTCATTTTTATTCCGTATAAAAACAGACAAATAGAAAAATAAGCAAGTTTTATTTTCTGAGTATTTGTGGACAAATGTGAGGCTGACATGATGACACGTTGATCAGGAGATGATGTGTAAAATAAGGAAGTGTATGTAATTTCGGACATTGTAGATCATATGAAAATATATTATTTGTCTTTTTTATATTCAGTTTTGTAATATTCATTAAGTCTTATTACATAAATTATTTCAGCAATAATAAATTGGTGCATTTGTTTAATTACTGGAAGTGTCCTGATTTATATTTTTCCTGCGCTATAAATATGGAACTTGTGCTTCTTACTCCTCCAGTCTTTCAGAGTTTCTAAAATAATCTCACTACAAGGCCCTTTACATTTTATCCCGCTACCCTTCACAGTAAAACTTGATCTGAAATTGAAAGAATGTGCGTGCATTATATTTTGTACAGGTGTGAGAAAAGTAGGTTTAGCTAAGTTTGGACTGAAGTGTATTTCCCCCCATCTCCTTCTCTCTTTTGCCTAATTAAACCATAACCATATATTCGTGCCCGCAATAATTAGGCCTCTGCATACCGATTAAAGGGGCGTTTGGGAAATCAGCAAGAGAGCGAAGTGATTAAATAATTCATCTGTTGTATTTTGATTTCCAGGACGAAGTGGAAGAGGCAAACGGCGGTCGGATTAGAGCTCCTGGCTGAAGCAGGAAACTACTCGGCCTTACAGAGAATGTTCCCGTCGCCCTATTTCTACCACCCGAGCCTGCTGGGCACCGTGGACAGCACGACGGCAGCCGCGGCGGCCGCAGCCATGTACAGCAGTATGTACCGGACTCCTTCCTCGCCGCATCCCAGCCTCCAGAGACCTCTTGTCCCGAGGGTGCTCATTCATGGCCTTGGGCCGGGGGGGCAACCGGCACTAAACCCCATGTCTAACCCCATGCCCGGCACGCCGCACCCGCGGTAAAACGCAAAATTAAGACGCTGACCAGAAACCTGGTTGAACACGTGATGTGAGTAACTGCATCGGAACCACATTGCAGGACTTTCTCTCTCTACCCGACCCCCCAAAAAGACACATTTAAAGACATTTTACAGAAGTAAAGGAGGTATTTAATATAGGCCCGAATAGCCTAAGTCCAGTCCTAAAGACTTTCTGTCCGGGCCCAGACACACCGCGAGGACTGCTCATGTCTGATTGTTTGTTTGTTTGTCTTTTGTACAAATACACTTACATTAGCAAATAAACTTATAAAGTTTATTAGATGGAGAAGAACTGAATGAATAAAGAAGTAATGATACTGATTGAATTGTAGAAGCTTTAATTCAAACTCGAGTCCAAATTAATTTCCTTTTAAACGCAAACCTTCATTCAAGAAGATGCAAAAGCCGGAGTCCAATTTTATTCATAAAGCACATTTAAAATAGCAACAGATTACAGAAGTTGTTTAAAATTTCCTTCTATTTTTTGACTGATAATCCCAGAAATTACATTAATCTGCGAAAGAACAGATATAAAAAAAGTTTTCATGTGCGCTTTTTCACAATAATCGACCGCGCGCATTAATATTTTAACCTACCTCATTATAGCGGTGGATAACCAGCAGAATTTAATCACTTTTTAGCCTGACTTAATTTAAAGGTAAATAATTTGTTACAGGAGCATATGGTCTTTAAATTGGGAGACACAGAACCGGTGATCACCGACTGGAGGTCAGTTTCCAGCCCTTTATATTTGTGTTTACCAGCACATATGCATATGGATGCGCAGCAGCTGATTGGTGGTGAGATGAATGGTTTTGATGAGTTGGGTATACTGGGAATGTGGCCTTGGCTTAGCAGCTGTTCCCTGGGAGAACAGCAGACAATAAGCCTGAATTTCTCAGCGTGAACGATCAGTGCAGCAGGATCAGGACAAGAAGCCTGCAAGAAAAAAAAAAGAAGAAGAAGAAAAAACTGCCGATAATCTGCACATTCTCAATAACCAATAGCCGCTAGTGAACTTACTTTCTTGAGGTTTTGTGGGAAAATAATCTCCAGTGACCCCAGAGCAGAATCGGTGTCATTGGAAGTTTTGCATCAGTCTTAAATCATCTGCAACGTTATGCATCAGCACTGAGTAAAAAATAATCTTAGAATGTTTTTACGGTAGGGAGCCGTGATTTTTTTTTTCTTTTTCTGTTTTTTACACCCTTCCCGTTTCTCTGAATGTGTCTGTGCTGCGCTAATAGAAGCTGCTGCAGGAGCAAACCTGAAGATGTTCAACGCGGCTCTGAAATGAAATGTTAACGGAATACTTTGATTTTATTTAGCTTCATCTAAGCGCGCACTCTGGAGAATATGGCGAGGGGGCGCTTGGTGTGAATTAACGCCTCGGGGCCCGTTTGTTTGGGTTACTTATCTGGGCCAAATTGACCTTTGCTGCTGGAGTGCATGCAAACCTTCAGCAACCATAGCCTATATATTATTTTTATTATATATATATTTTTAGTTAGAGATAAAACATATTTTTTTACACATTTTGTTTCTGATAATTCCATTCTCGTTTTGAAAGAAGTAGCCACAACATTCCAGCATTTAAATGCCAGTTCTCGCATATTATATTCCTGTCTTCTAAGAAAAACGCTCTCAATCTCCCTCCTCGCGCGCGCGCGCGCACGCACGCACGCACGCACACACACACACACACACACACACACACACACACACACACACACACACACACACACACACACACACCATCTAATGCACGGACTCGCACATAAGTCAGCTTTGTCACTTTGCCAGTGGAAGCCGTAAACACAGGCTTAAGTTTAGCCGTTCCTTAATACTTTGAGCACATGTTAATGTTGCCTATTTAAGCCATCTGCCTGTCATTCACTCTGTGGACACCTCTCTCAGCCATTTAGAGGAAAAACAGTCCTGCTGGTTTCACCTTCGGCGTGCACGGCTGCACGCTAAAGGACTTACTCGACCAATTAAATTCGTGTTTTCCCATTTTAATCAAATTTCTGAGACAGGGCCGGGATTATTATGGACTCGAGTGTTCGGGGTGCAGTCGCTGCGCGCTTCTTGTGCACTGTAATTCGACTAAACACAGTTTCCGCTTTCATCAAAACTCGGGGTCTGTGGATTTTGGAGTGAAATCGCATCAGGCCGCAGAAGAAGCGTTTTGGAGAGCAGACTGTTGGAGGATAAATCACTCCCTTCTCGGCCTTGTAAGCAATGATTGCGAAAACAACTTTAGCCTGTATCACCAACGCGGAAAAATATTAGCCCACTGTATTGACCCTGCAGCTTTTTCCCATTACTGCGGTATAGTGCCGACGCATGTTGTTCATATGCATGACTTCAACAGCATTATTTATTTATTGCACTCTGCGGGTGGGAGGGTTGGGGGTGTCGGCGGTTGTGGGGGCTGTTTCCAATTCATTAATAATAAGCTAAGCCATACAGCAACGCAGAATTAATAGCCTCCGACTATCTTATACCATCGGTAATTTCTTGGCACTGCTTTAATCAGATTTTTGTATTTTTTTATTTTAACAGTTGCTCCAGTTTAAAGCATTATTAGTTTTTTTGTTGTAGAATCTGTGGTAAATGCAAGAATACTTATCTGCCGATTAAATATAAATTAAATGTCTCTCAAAACTGTTAGATGGCGAAAAAAAATATAGGCTAATATTGTTATTTAGACCGTGAATTCGCTTGTGAGGCCAAACAACGGACTTTTGGGCGAAGATGAGCAATACTTGAGGAAACACAATCACTGGTGGAAAAAAAAAGGGCAGCAGACTTGAATAAAGAGGATTAGGCCTTTCTTTTACATGGCGCATATTATCCAGACCAGATGGGCTTTAGAGAGTCGTTTTCGTCTTCTTCTTGCCTCAAGGAACCTCGTTGGGCACTTTAATTGCCACTTTTTCCAACTGATGTAATGGTGGGATATCTTTTTCATTACAATAATGAGGTAACACTTGCTCTCCTTGGCCTCTCATTATCACAGCTCCTACATCACTCACTAAACACAAATTTAACCCCCCCCCCCCCAGCCCCGCCTTCTTCCAAAAAAAAAGAAGAAAAAAAGAAGAATTGATGGCTAAGATCTCTTACGCAGGTCACATCTTGCATCTTGTAGGCCACATTATCACCAACAGTTTCTGTTTTGTTAGAAGTAAAACATTTTTCATTATTTAAGAGCCTCCAGGAGAATCACATTCAAAAGGTGTAAATAATAGCTTCAGTTAGAAAAATGCATCATTGGGACTCACTGCGGGTCAGGCGCTGTGCTATTCAGAGGCGTGCATGCATCAAGTTGGTGGTGCTTATAAATGGATTTTTAGTCCAAAGCGTGCACACGCGCGCGCGCGCGCGCGCACACACACACACACACACACACATACAGAAAGATGGTCAGCTAGTGGCTTTATCCACTGATCAGCAAAATGCTTATATTTGAGTACAACTTCTTTAAGTAATTTGAAAAGCCAAAGACTCTCCCAGTACTGTAGTATTATTTAGCAAATATGTGAGTATTAATTTATAGGCTAAAATATCTACAGGTGTCATTTAGTTTTACACAAGGTTGTGCTAGTCAGTCGAGCTGATTGTAAAGTTTAAACCTACTCGACCAGTATGCATTAAATAATTTAATAAAACATAGAAAAAAAAGTTCCTTAACTGCTTTTTACTGCTCTAGTTATGAATATTTGACATTCTAGGGATGATTGAAAATGCACCTACTTTCAGAAAAGTTTTGCATAAAATGAATAAAAATCCATTTTATTTCAGCATCAATTAACAACTTAATTATTTTCTTAAGCGTTTATATATATTTGTGAGTTTAATACACACACATGCAGTGTGTAGGACTCTGTGCAGCTGAAAGATGAGATACAGAGAGTGGCCATTTTTTTTACCTTTATAGTTCTTCTGTGTTGATATAAGAAATTAGTGATGCAAAATATTTGTTATTGAATTATTATTATTATTATTCTTTATGTGCCTTAGGTTTTTTTCAAACAGAAAATAATACTAAGTTTGGTTGTTAAGAGCAGTGAGTATCCGGTGAGCAGACTTGTTGACAGGGTAAGCCATCCACTCATCATCCTTACAAACACCCACCTCACAGCTCAGCCTAGACTAGCATGGACATCTGCAACAGTCCCGTCTGAATGATGCCGTATAGCTGCGACATATCATAGTTTAAATGGCCTCATCATTTCAGCAAATCCAGCCAGTTTCCCTCTCTCTTTTTGTCAAGTGACAGGACAGCTGATGGCAGAGAAGCTCCGCTACCTTTCAAGTTTCAACCAGGCGCCGTCACATGCGACCGCACAACCAGGAAGAAAAAAGTCTGTCAGCAGTGATGTCAAAAGCTTCAATTTTTACAGAGCAATTAGGGGTTTCATCACAGCGGAGCGATGTCAGGATTCATTACGGCTCAGCAACAGCTAATTGCTTCAAGGTTAAAGTAACAGATCTGACGGCATTATATTTTAAGTGACAGACTGAAATTCTGGTGGTGTTTCACAGAGCACAGCTCTGACATTAAGGGAGTTTGCTCAGGAGGATGGTGGCTGAGAAGCAATAAGAATTACTGCACATTAGGACTGTGATTGGTTAAAGTAGTAGTAAGTCTCTAAGGAACATATGGTTACTGCTGTTTTTGTCTTCCTCTTTAAGGGGAAACAAAGGACAATGTAACATTGTACTTGGAAAACACATTTTCCAGAACATCCTTCTTGAGTTGTCTATTTGCCCTTGTGGGTATAAAGTATCCATCTAGTATGAGACACAAATGGAAAATCTAATATCTGTTCAGACTTTGCACCTGCCATCGAAGCATTACAGTATACAGCTGTACCTGCATCTCCTTGTGACGGCGCCAAACCTACAAAGTTTTATCTTTCCACTTGTTTTAACCTCTGTGAGGTCCTTTCATTTTAACCTCTCAGGTGTTTTTTTTAAAAAGCTGAGAGGTTAACAAACTTTCATAAGAAAGAAGAAAGACAATTTCCTTGTCTTTTGTTAACTTACTGCCTATTTGAGACCCCTGAACCTAGCGAAGTTCACAAAAAGAACAGTAATATACAAAATCTGTTCCTTAAACCTTGAAGTAATGAATTCTGACGTCACTTGACTGTCAAAACGTATTGTTTTGTGAGATATGAATATTGTAATACCCAGGATTTTTTTTTAGAGAACAGCACAGATAACAAAAAAAGTTCTTGTGATTTTTATCGGAAATAAAATCTGACCTCTGACCTCTATCACGTTAAACGACTCTAGGCAGTTAGGCCTGCAATTTTGTTACATCAGAACCAAACTGTAACCGCAGCTCTTATGATTATCTTTATATTAATATGATCAGTAAATGCCTGTTTGCTCCTTCAGATTATAGAGAAATGTTAAGATTTAGGTTTATGTCACTTGGCATCTTACAAATTTAGGACCAATTTAACGCTGGCGTTTGGAATTATTTTCGTTTTTGACGAACTTCTTGGAAATGATCTGACTCCTTAGTTGCTGAATATTCACCATTACACTTGCTAATTTTGTGCAATTAGTTGGTGCTTCATGCCCTGGGTTTGTAGAGCATTTTCACTGCTTTCTGTTTTGTGATATCAATAGGCCGGATGGCCAAAATAGTCAGCTGAAAGATGATATAATATAAAACACCTTAGAATGGAGGGAAACTGCAGGTAACGATGTGTCAGTTCATTATTTTACATATGGGCAATCAAATGTAATCCATTTTTAATATAAGATATTGATTGTAGCGGCTCAAAGATATGGCAGCAGTAACCGGAGGCAGCTGAAAGCTCTAGCTTTTGTCTGGGCTAAGCTAATGTTCTTACATTTAGACCTTTTCATATCTTAATGACCCCAATTTAAGACAGAAAGTGAACATTTTTGAGCAAAATGAAATATGGATTGGGGCATGCATGCCAGAGAAGTCTGCTGAAGTCGTTTCAATTGAGCAGTTGTTTACCCTTGGCTTCCCCCCCCCCCCCCCTCTTAAAGTAGAATACCTGATCCTTTGAACTGATTGTTTGTTTAACTGCTGCTGGGAATCAAGAATCCCTGAGGTCTGAGTAAGTGTTGATCTAAGGTTGGATTTGAAATAGCCTAATGAGGAACTCTTTGGATAATTAGTGATAGCTGGAACGCTTGTGGATAATTTGAGTGCTTCGCCACCCTGTAACAGCAAGGCAACGGGGAGGAGGGCGGATGATGAAAGAACAGAAAGATCAGGGTTAATGAAAATTAGCATGTCAAGTTAGTCCCTACCTCTGTTTTTTTTTTTCTTCTTTTTTTCATCTTTTGTTCTTCTTGAGATGCGTTATTGTTGATGTAATGGAACAATTAGCAGCGTGGTTTAGTGCAGGGATAAGGTGCTGTTGGAGAGAATGGTTGCTGCTGCTGCTGCCGCTCCTGGAAATGCAACTAACACTGTGGTAATTAGAGGAAGGAAGGTGTCTAGAAGAGAGGTCCAGCAGGAAATGAGGTGGTGGCAGTGGGCCTATGGGGACAAAAAGGCTTCCCTCCTTCTGTGCCCACTCGGTATTCAGTGGGAGACCACAAACAAGAGCTGTGCCCAGTTCAGACAATCATACAAGTTTGGACTGGTCTGGACAAAACCACCAGTTAATTCAGCTTTTGATAGTTTTCACAGCTGTGGTGTGTATGTGTCAAGACACACAGCCACGACTGCTGCTAATAAAGGTTTAGTATTCTTTAAGGCAAGATTTGTTGTTATAAAAGCTGTGAGTTTGTCACTATAGAATAAAGCGTGCATGATGATCTACTTTCAAAAACAAGTGTGCGCTGGTTGGGTAACAGTTAGAGAAACCCCAACTAAGCAGGACCCTGCGTTGCCATTTTGCAGTTCGGAAAAATGAGGATGATGCCGTGATCCTCGATTCCATCGCTTTGTTTGTTTTTGTTTGGAATCACAACAGTAAGCAGTGAGCACTCGCCGGAGGTTGTGTCATGCCACAGTTAATTACATTTTTAAATTAAAGCGGTCTCCAGATCAACCTGCTGAAGATTGACATTAAGAACAGCACTGGGTGTGACGAGAAGTACCTGTGACGCGCAAGCACGGGCCTGCCGAGTGGTGAGATGTGATTAGGAGCTCGTGTTAAGCACTGTCTGGCCCTCTCACCACTTCAGTGCTGCAGGCTTCGGGCCAGAATGCAAGCTGTTGATTGGCTCTGTGTTTTTAGATATTTCACAAGCATCTCCTCCTGCAAGAAGTGGAATGACTTTAACACATGCACACGGGCATATGCCTGTATCTCATACACACAGAGTGGTGAGAAACTTGGACATATGCATGCGCACACACAGAGTCGCTAAATGTGTTGCTAAATGGATAAGGAAGGATCAGATCACCAAGGGAGTCAGAATGGTACAACAGAACAATAGTTATATTTCTCACTGCAGTTGGAAATAAACAGAGCTTTTTTTCAAGAGACAAAACTGGTCTTTCTCTGCATTAACTATTGCTATGGGCTTTTTATATAGTTATTCTCCCCATAGTCACACAAAGCAGCTACCCCCCTAGTTGAAGCGATTTGCTGTTCACAATGCCTCAGCTTAACCAGCTAGGTCAGGTCAAGTTGACTCAGACAATAGGGACTTTAGTGTCTCACCCACAGCACAGAGTGTCGCAGAAACAAAGCAGCTCACAGCAAGTGGAGCAAACATTTCATAAAGTCGTGGCCTCAGTCTATAAATGTCCTGTCTAATCTGTTATTTCTCATCAAGCAGGACTTTTATCTATTCTTACACTCTGAATAGATATCAATATTTGGAAAAAATAGTTTTCTTATTCCAGACCCCGTTATAACTCCAATTGATGTTACAGGACATTTATTTCCAAGCCTGTTCTTTGGTACCAACATTTTATATGTGGGTATAAATAAAAAAAAACGAGGTTCCATAAGACACCATTTACCAGTGAAACTGCAACAGAACCACTTTAATCAATAATTGATTAACCATCTGTGTTCAAATTCTTTAGCAAAAACGCACAGAAATAATTGTGACAATGTGGATATATATATTACGTTTTATTTTATGAGATTATCTTTTATATTGGCATTTTTTGGACACATGTGTGACAAAATGAGACAGATGAAATGTTCGTTTTGTTATACTAACATTTTCTTTAGACTAGCTGGCAAATTAATAGATAATAAGCAGTAGTTTCTAGCTGCTCCCATAGAGCGCTTAAATAGATATTTTTTTAAACCTACATGGATGTGTTTTTCGTTGAATGACCTTTAGAGTTTTCAGCACACACGGACCATCCAGGGAATATGAATGCCAAGTCAACGCCTTGAATGTAGTAATATCATTAGAGTTTGCCATTCACTGTCAATGATTCACTCCTCTGAAATGACAAGGGGAGAGGCCCAATTATAACAGAACATATGTGCGATAATAGGGAGATAATTGCACGGTGTTCACAATACCCATTTTAAGAGCCAGCAGCTAAGTCTTCACTCAGATGGCGTCTGAGAAACATATTCATACTGCACAGCCATTGCAATATACCAAACCATGGCTGTAATATCCTGTGTATGTGAAGTACTAGCTGAAAAAAGTGTTGCTATCATAGGGTGTGCAATCACGAACGCAAAAATTCAAAGAGAATTCCCAGTCTGTATGCATTGTCCGTACTTTATGGATGTGCACCGAGAGGAATTCATATACAAAGGTCTTCTAGCAGCATACACAATAGCTGCATATAGAAGGAGATGAACATCTGATTTGTCACATTTGAAACACTAATGTTTAAACCAAAAGGAAGAGCACACAGTAATGTGTTCATTCATCTGCATAAACACCACCTGTCCCGGCACAGACAACTCCTCAAGCAGCGAAAGTTTAGTGGCAGCCTGCGTGCAAGCCAATCAGTAGGGGCCCAGCTGTGGTTTCACGAACCCGTAGCGTTTTCAAGTGTCAGAAAGCGCTCTGAGTACTGTTGCTGGTGCTAGAGAGAGAATACTTTCATTTCATGTCATCCGCCAGCGAGACGAATAGGCGACACGATAACAAAAAGAAAACAGGGTGTGCTATCACGATTGACATCCAAAGGTAATTTATGCTGGCCCTTTATTTACTCACGCAGCTTCCATATACACACTGAGAGTTGTTCTTGAAGGCTAATTTGGAGCATATTTGGCATATTGCAGGCCCTCTCTCCTTAAGAATTTCCATCATTTGTCTCAGTCATGAGCATTGTGTTATCAAAATCCAGAACAGCATTGATCACTTCGCTTTTTTTGTGTGTGTGTTTTTTTGTTATCGTCCCTGGAACAGCTCCTTAGTGCCAAAGCTTTTGTTTGTTTTTCCTGTTGTTTTTTCCTACACTGATACTAGAACAATACTGTCAGCTTCTGTCTTGACTTCTTTCTAAAAGTGGGATATGGCATGTTCCTCAAATGGTATCTGTAATAAAAAGGAAAGCTTGCCTCACCTGACACCTCTTCAGCTGCACGGGAGGGACAAAGCTTGTAGTTTGTTTTGATGGTTAAAGAGGGGATGGCATCTGGCATCGTAATTATTGGTGCGGCACTCATAAATGAAACTGAAGCACTGTCAGATCTTGATCAAATTCTGTTCTTTTTCTTAAAACTATAATTCGTCTGCTACCTTTGCCATGTGTATTTTTTTACTATTTGATAAATGCCTTCAATTATCTGTTGCTTTTGATGGATACAATTCAGTGGAAATTCTTTTTTTTTTCCTCCATTTTTTTTCTCTCCCAATTGTAGTTTAGGTAATGGTCACTTCTTTCAAGTAGTCCACTTTCAAGAGAAGCTTTTAAAGGTAGAATTGTGGGTAAGTCAATAGTCACCACCAAAATCATACGACTGATCCACAAGGAAGAAAGGGCCAATTAGAGATCATTTGGCAAAGAAGCTTTCGATTGCTTTCACTCTGGTATTATTTGGTCTTTTGTTGACCTCTGCTGAGAGCAAAGGCGGATTCTCTGACAACCAGGAGAGGGGCCGCCGCCACGTTGCTCTTTCATCTAGCATTGTGAGAGCACAAGTGCCCGAGTCCGCCAAGCACTTTAATCAACTTAATGCAACTGATACTGCCTGTTGTTATGAGCCTCCGGTCCGATTCAAAGAGGCCCACAGATGGACGACGCTGTGGAGGCTTTTCTGCAGACCTGTGCAAGCCAACAAGTGCTGGGGGGGTTAGATGGAGGAACAGGGAAGATGGGGGTCATGGGAGACACAGACAACACTCAGACAACCTGTCTGCACAGCCATGCTGGTTCCTCTCTTCTATTCTTCCACATCCACGTCTTTACAAGGGCTACGCAGCACATCTGATATGAAATGTGGGTGATGGACCTTTGTTTAGTTCAAAGGTTCGTACCTCTTTATTCCTAAGTCCCTTTGTAAAGCCTTGGGCCTTGAAATATGTATAACTGTCCTTTTCATTGAAGCCATCTGAGGGGGAAATCAAAGCCAGAAGTTTCTGTGAGAATCAGTTTGAAATGGTGTGTCTATATGGTGTCATCATTTCTTAACCTGATACCTAGCGCAGAACCCTTTGCGACCTTCAAAACATGAACGTGGACTATTGCCACTGCATATTGCCACAGATCACAGAGATAAAAATACAAATACAGAAAACAGTGATGAGAGAGCCACATAGTTCAAAAGGACACGGTTACCACTTGCAACTTGTTAAATGTGTGGCAATAAGCACAGATTATGGCCTTACATGGTCGTGTGAGGCAATCAGTTTTGGACATCCTCAGGGATGGATGCTGAGTTTATACACAGTCAATATGAGAATAAAAAACAACACTATAACTTTTGTAATGATTGGTCTGAAGGCAACAGTTCTGGGAAGATTCAAACAAATTTGTGCTGGGCAAAAAATAGAAACATTTTCATACCATCAGCACAGCAGTAAAGCCAATATGATGGGAACTGATGTCAGAAAGTGTTTTGAGTTTCATCCACGGTTTCCGTGTACTTTTGATAATTGACATATGATTATGATTATTGATTCTTGTGTGCTTAAGACTCAGACATAAAGACTTTAATTTCACTTCTTTCATTCAGTCCTTTCTTCAGTCAAACTTTCTTACTGAAGGTTCAGGATAAAAGTTCATAGCATCTCCCATTGTCTCTCATTGTCATTGTGGAGAAAACGAGCAGAGAGAAGGTCTATCGACAGACAAACTTGCAGTAAAAGGGAATAAAAAAAGAACTACTTTCTTTTGGTTGAGGGTGACTTTGCCTCCACACCTAAACAGTAAACAACATTTTATCATCAGCTTAAATGCAAATTCATCTCTGCTACACTTGATGTAACCTAAATCTGACCATGAGCACCACAGTCGCTGTAGACCAGTCCAACACAGAACTTTACTGTGAACTCACCACATTAACCTGTTTATCCTGGACAAGGTTACCAAGTATTTTCATGCAAGTTATTTATAACTTAATTTCTTTTGCACGATGTTTCACAAAATGAAAATACATAATTTGTGAAAGCACATCCTGTACAAATCCAATACCTGATTAAAATTATGACAGTTTATCAAACGTCACGGAAAAGTGCTTACCTTCAAATATAACTTCTCTCTGTCTTCTTCCTCTGCTGTCATGTCTGTCTTCCTACATCTTTCTCCATCTCTGACTAATTTATCTCACACTCTTTTCTCTACTATGAAATACAGTAGCTGGGATAAGTACTACAATCAAAACTTACAGACCAGCAGTTATTCCAGCCCACTTTAACCTGCAAGCAAAAGCCAAGTAACCTCCAGTCGAGGCAGATGGCCCCGCCCCTCCCTGAGCCTGGTTCTGCCGGAGGTCTCTTCCTGTTAAAAGGGCGTTTTTCCTTCCCACTGTCGCCAAAGTGCTTGCTTATAGTGGGTCATATGATTGTTGGTCTTTTCTCTGTATGTATTATTGTAGGGTCTACCTTACAATGTAAAGCACCTTAGGGCGACTGTTGTTGTGATTTGGCGCTGTATAAATAAAATTGAATTGAAGTATAAATGCCATAGATGAACCTAAAGTCTGTTTTGGAAATGTAAGAAGTAGAATACTACCCAAAAATTCTACTCAAGTACAGTAATAAAGTATTTGTACTTCGTTATTTTCCACCTGGGCAGCAGGGATGAAATAAAGTAATACTGGAAGAAGAGGGCGAATGCTTCCGTTTGACAAAGTCCACATTGGAAGGCAGGGTGGTGGTGATGGAGTCAATCGCAAGACTGTCAGCCTGTTCTGTGGGTAACTTTCTGTACTGTTAGAGTTTGTTTTCTTTGTTATTTGTGTAGTTTTACCCATCAAAACTGCTCTGTGAGTGTTAGATAAAGATCATGGTTTGGGTTAATCTAGGCATTTGCTTTTTCACAGTGTTCACCCTGCACACTGAAAACTTACACTAAAGGGCAGAGCTTTAAAATGTGATGGCAGGTCAAACATCTTCTACTTCTGTTTATTATATATAAATTTAAGCATAAACTAACTTAGCAGACCATATAAAACCATATTTCCAAAAGGCTTTTTTTTGTTGTTGCTAATATCATTATAATAAAACCCCACAAACAGTAGCACAGCTGTGAAACTATTTAAAAAAAAAATCCCACAATTTGGTTTATTATAATAGTATACTTGCATACTTTAATAAGAGTTCAAGGACATGCAGCCTAATTCTAGAAAAATGTGTTGCACACAAGCCAGTGGAAAAGTGCCAGTTCCTCAAATGGCCAATAGGGGGTGACTCTTAAAGTGTTTTGGTGTCTATAGTTTCCCATGTTAAAATGCTCAGCTTTACACCAGAAATAAATGTGTTTACAGCTTGATCGAGGATTTTTTTTAAAATTCTCAACAGCTAATTCACTTCCTTATTGCAAATGTAATTTTTAAAAATGATTATATTACATTTGGAAAGGTTTGTAAAAGGTTTGACTGTGGCTGTTGGAGGGAAAGATGGATGCCAAGCCTGGCTTCTGCAAATACAAATCACAAAACATTTTGTTTTAGTGTGTTGGCCTTTTATTGGTCAGTGCCTTATCATAATAGTTACGTAGTTTAGAGTTTGCATACAAAATTAGAAGGATATTGGGTAAAGACGAATATACGACAGATATAAATGTAAAAAGTGTCACATAATCAGGCCTGATGATAGGCTACAAAAATAAAGATAGTACAGTAGTTACCATGGCAATAACTGAACTATTAGAGTGAGTGCAATAAGTCTCTGAAAAAATGCTGCAAAAAATACAAATTATGTTATACCTGTGCCTATTGCCTGCTATATGTAGGAAAATTTAATTGAGTGTTGCAGAAGCCTTACAGAAGGACAGAGAGACACACAGGCCTCCAAGGCATGACATTGTTTTTGACTTGGCAAAGTGCTGAGCTCAACAGCAGACCACTAACAAGGAGACAACCACCCCTGAAGGAAGGGGTGATACACAGAATGGCAGGAGGACTCTTCTTTAAAGGGAAAGTGGAAAGCACTCACTGCTTAATACTCCTGTGGTTA
This sequence comes from Rhamphochromis sp. 'chilingali', assembly GCF_963969265.1. Taxonomy (NCBI): domain Eukaryota; kingdom Metazoa; phylum Chordata; class Actinopteri; order Cichliformes; family Cichlidae; genus Rhamphochromis; species Rhamphochromis sp. 'chilingali'. Next base: position 32,320,593 of record NC_137931.1, read on the forward strand.
GTTCCTCAGTCATAACAAAGGTCTGCTGGACAGTGATTTTCATACTCTTAGTTCCTCCCGCTTCATTTTGTATTTGCACTGTGGCTCAGCATCAACATTAAGATTTCTCTTGAATATCAATAATTCAGCGTTTGCTTGGAATTCATTTTCAAAGGGCTGAGTTAGATGAAGAAAACTGTATCAACTTGCTTTTATCCAACATTGAGAACAAGCCAATCTAAGGCATTGATGTTATTTCTCTGCTTTGTTGTCTGAATTGGAGTCTTGATCCCCGAGACACAGCAGAGGTTTTGTTTTTATCTTTGGATTAAGGAAGCATAGGTCTTTTTAGATTGGGAATGCTCTCGCAGGGGTCAAATAACAGATTAATAGGTCCAGTAATGAGCTCCCTTGAGTGTCAAGTCTCTCAGACTTCCCCAACCTCCGTTATGTCCTTTTATGATGGATGGCAGCAAACATCGTTCACATATCTCAAAGAAAAATGACTCAGATGCCATTTGTGTGAAGGAGAAACATCAGCTGTAGTGATATATTGTTCTGATATGATGTTCTCTTTTGTATCTTTGTTTGTCATCCATGCTTAAACTGTCACTGCTGTCTCCTTTTGTTTGGTCTCCTCACAGCATCACCGATGGTAACACGCCTCTCTGGGTTTCTTGAAGGTGCTTAAAGGAAGTTAGGTGTTAGATCTGGTGAATTTGTCTGCTTTGATTCAATCACCCTCTTCGTGCACAGACCACACACATGAAAATATGAATGGCAATACACCAATGCCACTCAAACTTTCTTCACAACAACACCTTTACTGATAAAACAGCACAAATTCATCAGTGTTTTAGGTGATCAGATCATCAGATTATACAGCTGATTTTAAGGGGTTCATATCAACCCGATCGTTCACCTAAACACATCCTGCCCTGCTTCAAATCACGTGATTCATTCATTCACCAGGTAAAAAACAAGAAAATACTAGTAACCATGTCTATAGGGGTTACATGTGTATCCAGATTTCTGATGGCCAAAGAGTCATGGCCAAAAGTTTTGCCAGTGGCAACACACTGCCACTAAACTTTTATTTATTTGCCAGTAAACTTTTTAAAACGTATGAAGTTTTTTTAATTTTTCTTCACATGGATGTAAAAATAGAATCTAAATTAAAAACTCAAGTAGCATGAAAAATAAACTTTGTGCCACTGCTAAAACTTTTGACCAAGATGGTAAATCTATTCAAGTCAAGTGGTGTAAGTAGCGATACTGTGTAATCCCTGGTCCTATTCAGTAGCAGCAATATTTCTCCCTTTATGTTTGAGGCCTCTGTTTTTAAATAATCATGCTCTACAAAATATATAACCAGTAGATACAGTATTATTGAAGGAAAATTGAATGCCAGTTAAAGTACACTTAAGGTGTGATTGTCATATGTCATACATGACACATGACTTATTTGATCCCAGTAGGAAGTAATTGTTTGGGCTGTATGTCTCATTACTTCTTTGTTATGACTTGAGATGTATTGTCATGCAATTATGTTAAAATCTGCACAAATCACTAACCAAACTGCAAATTTAATTCTGAATTATTTGGAAGGAAACGGTGTCAGAGAGTCTTCTGTGATTGCATTCGACCCTTCAATGTCCAACCTTTGCATTTCTTTCCTTTTTTTTCTATGTCTGCTCTCTAGCCAGTACCTACCTTAAATATGAGTGCATTTTGCCTCCTTTTTCCTACAGCTTTGAAAAGTAAAGTACTTGTTTAAGACTGGGAAAAGGTTAGTGTGGTTATGGTTGATAAAAAGGTCTCTATGTGAACTTTGAAAACCCGTCGTCACAAAGTGCCACTCCACCGTGCTGCATGCAGGGTGCAGTACTTCCTGTGCTGCCACTGAATGTTGACCATACGCTGTAAATTTTGCCATAGTCCAGTACAGATGTCATTTGGTATTTCAGGTGGTCACTTTCACACGGTTTTGCCCACCTATTATAACACTGAATCATTATACTGTCATTTTTAGATGGACCAGGGATGGGTAAAATTATTCTGAAATGTCATCAGCTACTGAATAAAAATTACATGGAAGTGATGTAATAACCTCTTTTTAAAAAATATTTATTTATTTTTGTTGCTGTTAATCAATTTCAAGTCACTTTTTATTTTGATGGCATCAAATCACAACAACAGTTGCCTTAAGGTGGCTAACCCCCAAAATTAGATGATCTCCTATGAGCAAGCACTTGGCGACAGTGGAAAGGAAAAAGTCCTTTTAACAGGAAGAAACCCCCAGCAGAACTAGGTTCAGAGAGGGCCGGCCATCTGTGACTGGCTTGGGGTGAGTGAAGGAAGACTGGACAAAATACTCACTAGTTTTAATTGACTATTTTCTTAATGAAAAAAGCTAATATTAACTAAGGTATAATAAACAATGAGGTAAATGTATTCCAAAGTGAGTGATTAAGTTAGTAAAATGTACATTAAGCATGCACGGATAAAATAAAACCTTACAAACATTCTATTTATGCCATAATTTTAAAGATTTGTTGGCATTTTAAAGCTATAATCAATATATACTCGTGCAGTACTCATTAATATAACATATTTATAACACATTTATAACATATATAACACATTTCAACATGTAATCCATACTGATTATAGTTACTTATTTTTGTAACCTCCTTACAGTGCATCTTTTACTGTTCATAAAATTAAGTTATATTTTTTTACATGAAAATTATTCAGGAATAACATTTCTTTATGAAAGGCAGTAATGTTGTAGGCAAGTCAGAGTTTCACACCTACCTGCTTTGTCCAATTTATGGTCAGCCTGCTCTCACTGCAAAATCTTTGATGAGCAGCGGGCAATGTTTAAAATCCTTAACAGTGTCGGCCTTGTCATCTCGTGGCTGATTAAGAAGTGTCAGGCGCAGAGCATAATCAGCTGCCAGAGTGGCTCCCCTGGTCAGATATCTCTGTCCACCATCATTAACTGACCTTACACATGTAGAGAATAACCACAGGGGGAGAACAGACTGTACAGCAGTCACAGGAGACAGATCTCAGGAGGTGATTATTTTATGCTACACCATGGAGTGATGCTAATGACCTCTATGCTCTTGCATTAATAACCTTTGCTGTCACATTATCATGTGGCAGAGGTGTATGGCAAGGTCTTCACCTCTCTGGAACAGTTTAACCAGAAAAAAGCTCCACTAATGCTTGGAATGAGCTTAGATGTTTAGGACGTGCAGGGGTAAGCAGCAATGATGGCGATAGGCAAAAAAGTTCATATAATCAACTACAACAGTGTCAGACATTGTTTGTGACTCAATATTCTTTGGACCTTAGGCTTAGTTTATAGGACACATAATTCCTAAATTATTTGGCATTTATGTAAAGAGCAAAAATATCATTGTTTGGGTCTGTGTGTCCACAAAGGTTTGCATTGGACCCCTTTGAACATGTCCATAAGCAGTATACTGTAACTGTGTGTGCATCATGGAATTACACAAGAAAAGTGAACTGTATGGAAGAGGCTGGCTGGCTGGCTTACTTCTGCAGTCCCGAGACATGCATGTTATGTTATTGGTGACTCTAAATTTGCTGTATGTGTGAATGTGAGTCTTGTCCTGTCCTTTCACATAGGAAGCGGCATGCACTGTGTTGTGCTCTAAAACATCTACCTTTCTATTACTTGCACTGTACAGTAACAATTTGCCATTGCATTGAGCAAAGAGCAGTGCAAGCCTGCCAGTACTCGTGTGTGGCATGGTGTAACTTATATTGATGCAGTTAATAGAAATGCAGAATTGTAGTACATTTGAAAACCCTGGCCGGTTGCAAAGAATTACAGTAAATGGAGAGAGCAGCGGACAGCTCAATGCAAATTTTGCACTGTTTGCTGAATCTAGCGATCACTTTCTATGTGAAAGGACAGACTGGTGATGTATCCAGGGTTTAGCCTGCCTCACCCTTGATTTATGACAGCAATGGAGACTAGATGGCAAAAAGAAATTCTAGGCTGTTTTTAGGAGAGCTTGCTGTTTCTTTCTGTTTCCAGCCTCGATGCTAATCTAGGCTAGCCACGTCTTAGCTTCAGCTGAATTCTTAAAGCACAGACATGGGACTGACATAGATCTTGTTACACAATGCATCTGGCAGGTTCGGTGCAGAAAACAGATTTTTTTGTTTGTTTATTTATTTTTTCTCATTATAATAAAATAACTGTCTAATGCAGAAGTGAGGCTGTGTGCACTGTCACAGAGGAGAAGAGTCTGCCATTCCAAATTCGGCAACAGTTTCGATTACAGCCTAAATACATCCCATGCAGAGAGGGAAAGCTTTATGTAATTTAGGAAACAACTTCAGAATAAAAATAGCTGTCTGATGTTGCAGCCCAGCCAGAATGAATGCAAATCATAGCAGCTATATTAACAGACATCTCTCACTCTATGAGACACGGACTTAACACCATGCTAAATTATTTGTCTTGCGCTTTGGGCTGATCTCTTCATTATATAGCAGAGGTGGGACCAAGTCATTGTTTTGCAAGTCTCAAGTAAGTCTCAAGTCTTTATCCTCAAGTCTCAAGTCAAGTCTCAAGTAATGTCAGGCAAGTCAGAGTCGAGTCTCAAGTCACTGGTGTAAAAGTCCGAGTCAAGTCACAAGTCTGAAACTTTGAATTTCAAGTCCTTTCGAGTCTTTAAAAAAAACCCCGAAAAAATAATGTTGCAGTTATGCTAAATGTAAATATTAGACCATGTAATTTTAAAATCTGTGTTTTTCTCAACACATGACAAAATAGTGAACTTAGAAAATATACACAAATTGTGAAATTGCACCTCTTTAAAATGCAGCTCAATTAAACCTAGCTCCAAGAATAATTTTCACCGACAGTTCTGAGATAAGCTGCATGTTATTCTTGGATGCGGTTGTAGGACCGGCTTTAAAATCGCATGACAAAAATATCATACACATTAAAAAAAACTGCATCACCAACGTAGCCTGGAAAACATTTGCTAGTTAGATGAAGTCAGCTATCTCATTGTAGCATATTTATATGCATATTTATAAGCATACGGTTCTTGGAGTGAGTGCATACACTCGTGAAGTTTAGTAACTTCAGGTCACTGCAACAAGTCCAGGTACAGTTTACCGACGGATGGGTACAGGACCTTGAAATGCACCGTGTAGAACGAAAGACCATCGTACATATCATAAGTTTACCAGTCTCACAAATTGTCGTCATAAATACACATTCCTTAACCGTTTATTAATAGGACCTTTGAGCTCAACGGTAATTAATTAGTAGTGGAAATCATTTCTGGTAGCATCACAGAAATGTAGCAGTGACAACAATATTGTATGCTGTAATCGTACTGGACAATTAGTGATACAAAAAACCTGTTTTATCCTGTGAATAAAAGTATATGTTTTTGTTAATGTACCATAATAACAGAAGCGAAACACAATATTGTGTCAGGACAATTCACTATTTATGCACAATAAACACAGGAGCATAGCGCGACAATTTCTGTTCAGCGCCAGACTTGCTTGTAACCTATATCACCAATTATGTTATGAAAATGACGTATTAACTACTAAAAAATACTGACCTTCGTGTAAATGCTTGGAGCAGAGTAACCTGTGAGCTGGAGTGTTCTGGGACGTTATATTTGACCTTTGAATGGCTGCAATCCAGGCCATCCGTCGCGTCTTTGTTACTTCGGAAACATGGTTTGAACAATTTCTCTTCAACGACGTAATCCGATAACAACCGATCTCTTTACCCGTCGGCTTCCCGTGGCTGTCATGCGACCGGCTATTGCAGTTAATAATACAACAGCTTCTTGACATTTTTGTGTTTCTTTTTATCGCTGTGTGACTGATTTCAATTGAAAGCCTGCGTGCGCTACTACCGCTTGCCACGAGTTCCCAGAATCCTTTGCGGTTCTACCCGTGAATGACGTCACATTTTCAATCTCTATATAATATGCATGTTAAATTTTATATTTTGGGTAAAATATCAAGTCTTTTCAAGTAAACCGGTTCAAGTCCAATTCAAGTCCCAAGTCATTGGTGTAAAAGTCCAAGTCAAGTCACAAGTCTTAGAACATTTTTTCAAGTCAAGTCTAAAGTCATAAAATTAATGACTCGAGTCTGACTCGAGTCCAAGTCATGTGACTCGAGTCCACACCTCTGTTATATAGCTCTCAGGTGATTACTCTAGGATTTAACCGATCTGTCTGACTTGTAATTGAAAAGGAGAAAACACCATAAAGATAGTGTATGAAGAAAAAAAGCTGGATGATATTAAAACACTTGAAGAACAGTGTTTTCGCTGATGTGCTAGTTATAAAGAGTCTTTGCAACATTTTGCATCTGTGCTGAGGCAGCTGACACTTGAGAGGTAGACTGCCTCTGTGTGTGACAGTTAAGTGCAATAGCCTCTATCTAGTCCTGCTCATATTCAGTCTACAGAAAATATTATTTTCTCTGTTGTGGCTCACTATTCACATGTCAAGTGGGGCCATAACTTGTGTGTTTGGGTTCCACACCAGTACTGATGTCATTGTGCTTTTGTCCCCTCTTTGCAGACCGAAGCCCTGAAGGCAAATGTGCACATTCACAAGGTCGAGTGGACAAAGGTCTTTGGGTTCATGGATGTAATGTACGGAAAATATGAAAAGCTATCATGTTGTATTTATGCCACCTTCTCTTTGGACTGTTTCAGATAGCGCTCACCAACTTTTTTTTCAAACCTGCCTTATTTTTCAACATAATTAGTCCGCCATAAAGTGGTAAAAGTGAATCCACTGATTTTTTTTTTTTAACTTGACCAGCCAACAAGAGAACATAGCTCCTTAGTCTTTATTTCTCTATAGCAGACAGCAGTGGTTAAATGGTTGCCATGTGATTCCTGCGTCTTCAGCAGACCCAGGCCTAAAGGAAAAGTGTCGTCTTTGAATTCGCTGCAGAGACACAGAGCTCTGGCCCCTTTCTCCTCTCAACTTCCCCCTTGAAGTTTTTTTCTTGTAGCTGAAAAGAGAGCAGGATTGTGCTTTAAAAAAGAGAGCGAAGGGGTTTTTAATCTGAGGAATGAGTGCTTTGCCATGCAGCCCAGCTCTAGAGAGAGTGCCAAGCAGGGCCGGGCAGTGTATTAATATTTAAATTCCAGTCCAGATAATCAATAGAAGGGGGTACTTCTGTGTGCTGTTACCCTCAGATGGGAAGCGATAATAGGGAGAAAACCTGCTGATTAGCCTCCTTAGAAGCTCTCTTCTCTGTGTAGTGCTCAATACTTTAGGAGTGATTATAACCTATTGAGGCAGAAAACCTGATCGAATATAACCTCTTTTGAATTCCTTGTTCCCTCAATAGTGTGTCAAAAAGAGCATTCAGTGCTTCGTGTTACAAAATCACCGCTTCTTTAAGTTATTCTCATTTCTTCTTTGCATATGGTGCTCGAGAAAAATTTCAGGCAGCCTTTATATCGTAACATAATGCTTTAATATGGGTGGCACAGCCATAACAGGCACCAATAGAGAACTTATATTTTATTCTTCTTTTCAGTGTACATAAAAAAATCCCAGCTTAGTCCTTTTTGTCTTTTGAATGCTTTGAACTCCTTTCAGCCTTTAGGGGGACTTTTTGTGCTGTGGACTGTGGTGTGCATTCACTGTAAAGGCACTCAATGCCGCAATAAGACCACAAGCAAAACTGAGTGTCTTAAGCGGGACCACACATCTAAGGCATTTGCATAATTTAAGGAGGGGAAAAAGAGAAAAGGCAAAAAACCAACCCTCTTCATTTAAGACGAGAATCGAGGCAACGCATACCTCTCTCGACCTATCGGGTTACTGCATTTTTTGGTTAAAATGGCCCAACAACAGCTAAAACATAAAGTCTTCATCTTTAAAGCTTTCAGACCTAGGCGTTAGGCTTTAGCTATTTTACCAGTGGCTGAAAATCTGTGTTTAAGAGAGGTCAGGTTTTTTTTTTTTTTGCCATTGTGCTCACTTAGTTAAAGCATCACAGATAAAGAAAAGGGGGTGTGGGGAGGAAGGATGGGGGGGGGGGGCGCGCCAATGGTTTTCCTGAGGATAATATCTCGTTTGAAGGGCCAGCAGAAAGAAAAGCAGAAGGAGCTGAAGTAGTGGTGGTGAGTATCTTGAAAGAGAGCAAGGCCAAAGCTGAACTGCTCAGTTCATTTTCCACCTCACTGGCCGTCGTAATCCATCTTGGCCAGCTGCTAACAAGATTGAGTCTGAAGTTTACCTCCACAATGAGATAATCAGATTAAGATGCACAAAGATCAAATAATGACCCGGCTTTAGGGCAAGTTCAGCAGGCCCTTGATTATGATGTGTGGTCTTTCAGATATATTAAGGAATGAAATTGTCTCGCCATAACGTGTTTGAAAGTATCAGAGGGACCCATCTGAGTGGATTCGAATGAGTTGGACACTTAATGCATAATTGTTTGAGCGTTTTATGGTGACTGTTTTTAAGTTCACCCTCAACTTTTCCTTCGTTGCACCGAAAAAGGGCACAAGCGCATGCTATTAAGCTTTGCAAAGTGATATATAATTGAGAAGTTTTGTCTTTTCTATCCAGACTTCTCTTTCTCTGCATTCTGGTTTGCTTTAATGGAGTAACGGGATTATTCAGAGAGGCATACAAATGTGATTGTCTCACAGCAGATGGTGCGCACTGCTTCACCTTTGAGAGAAGTTAATTAAGCCCGCCATATTGTGCCTATCCAAGGAAAAAAAATGCAGATGAATATTGAGCAATCGAGTCCCGTCTTTTTCTCAGAGCTCAGCACTGGGACAGAGGAGGCCATTGATGCAGAATTATGTACAGACTTCAGTTAATTCGCATCCATTTTACAGCTCTCTGTCTTTTCCCACGTTTACTCAGACCTCCTGAAAGTTCAACCCTTCCTAAATACGCCACACAATGACGCCTGCCAAATTCTCAAGCAGCCTCTGTTGTGCGATATCAAATGAGTTGGTGGGAGGGAATGCTCCTAATTCCTCCACTCTCTCTACATCAGCAAATTACCTTCCGTGACCTTACAAAAAACTCAGCTTTCACGCCTATGTCACTCTAGTTATATTTTAGCCACTGAACAAAAGTCAGAAAACTTAACCTCTATATTAAATCATCGGTTAACTCCACAAATGCCAGCGAGCTAAAGCAGCAACTGCATGTTTCCACAAAACATCAAAGGCCTTCAAGTTATGATGAAAAAAAAAATATTGCCATGGAAGTGCGGATTATTAAACCAAGTGAAGTCAGAATAACAAAATAGTGTTCAAAGTGCCCAACATGGAAGGGGAAGCCTGCTGAGTGCAATATAAAAGTAGGGGTTAAGCTTATTGTAAACTCCCTCTGCTACGTTCCAGAGGTAGATGTTACATATGATTAGAGGAACTCTGCTGTGGCCGTCACCACAAGCTACTTCCGTTCCAGTTGAGCATTGCTAATTTTTTAAAACCCTTGACCACATGTGTGGCACTACTATGCAGCTCCTTTTCCCCCGTCTTTTTGATCTTTTTCAGGGAGGTGGGGGCGACTGCAATTTTATGGTAAAATGCCTACTTGAACCTTATCCTCTAATGTTTAATCATGCTTGGTGTTTCCCAAATTAGGTGAGGAAATAAGTTAAAGTATAGTTGAAGAGTTGCTTTTTTTGTGCAGTTGGCTCTGGAAATTTTCAGACACAATTTTGTGTCTGTAACCGCCAACTGAATTAAATACCCAAAATGCAAATGATGGCTTTAATTCAAGGTTGAAATAACTTTGAAGACTTAGAGCCATTTTAAGCACAAGGGTATCAAATGCATTTTATTTCACTCAAATGGTGTTTCATAGACAGATGTGAGCAATTGCTTCATTATCTCTTCATAAATTAAGCAGGTAAAATGTCTGGAAAAGATGTGAACCCACATTATATGCCACATGAATTCTCAGTGTGACATAAGCTTACATATCTATAGGACACAAAAACAAAGCCAATCCATTCTACACACATGCAAACGCACATACATAGAGCTAGATGGAGAGAATAAGAAGATCAACAGTTTTAAAAACAAAAAGTGCTGGTGAAATAAAAAGGCCTGGATGTCAACAGAAGACAACAATGGTGAGTGAGTGTAGACATAGCATTTGGAAACGTCCTAGTCTACACAAAGGGTTTACTACAAAGATTAGGAAGTACACGATAGACTTCACCAGACCAGCTCTGAGGCAGCATTCTTTGGAAAAAAGACCACAACATGAATATGACAATATGGTGAATTAAATATGAAAATCAGAATCCATTTATCCAGCTTCCTAATAATAATGGAGCTAAAGTGCTTCTTAGTTTTCAATAATCTGTACCAGTAAATCGCCACCAGGATCATGTATTGAATTTATTTGTGTTCATACTTTATTTTAATAAAACTGCAATCTGTTATGACTCTAAACTGGCTGAACCTACCTGCAAACAGGACTTTGAATGTCTCCTTTCCTACACTTTGTTTCCTCATCAAGTTATTGGTTCAAATTCACTTTTCATATTCTGATAAGTCCTGTCAATGAACGTACTCCAGGTCAAATTTCAATTTCCTACACTCACAGAAATTTGTACTCAGAGCAAGTTAGAAGCAAGGTTTTGGCCTGTGTTACTCGTGCAAATACATTTTTGGACATTTCACAACTCACAAATGTCTTGACAAGCCAATCACAGAGCTACCTCCTTGCAAACATAACCAATCAGTAACATATTATCAAATTAACAGAAAGTTCTTTGATGTTGATTACTTTTACGGCGTCAGCTTCCCGATCAGTGGTATCAGGATAATTCAGTTTAAAGGAGAATTTCAGCTCAGATGCATATTTGCCTCTATTTGTGTTTTCCAGTGTGAATTTGTGTCAGTCTGTGGCGTTGGATACTTTAGTCACATTTTGTCTTATTGGATCATTATTCTAACAAATATTTTGTTAGGAAATTCTACATATTTTGCCCTTTTACACACACACACACACACACACACACACACACACACACACACACACATATCTATATCTATATATATATATATATATATATATATATATATATATATATATATATATATATATATATATATATTCCAATTAATTCTTGTATTTGCAGTGAATAAAAACAGATTTTAAAATGGCTGTTTTCATGTTCATCAAACAGACTATCGGTGTTCAGAGGAGTAAGAATAAATTGCTAATTACTTTTCAATAAATCAAATGACTGAAATTAAACTTCATTTAGATCACACTGGACCTGTGCACCTGCTCAGTTGATACACACAGGTACAATCTGTCATTCAAAGATATTTTTCCTTATTTAACAGAGTACGTCATACGGCCCGAATGTGAAAAGAAGAGCAGCCTGTGAATTACGACAGAAGTAATATGTGTGCTGTCCGCAGTGACCCTCTCTGTGATTATACCTCTGCTCAGGCTAACACTCATTAAAACAAGGGTAGCACTGCAGGGTAGAGGGTCATATTACAAGGTTGGGTATTATGCAGCTCCATCACTTTTAAATTGACAACACAAGTTACCCAGATCTATAATTATACTTCTCTTATATGCTGTTACATTGGCTAATGATGGAGGAAACTTGGAGGTTTCTCTGGGTTAGTTTTAATGAGTCCCCTTTCTTTAAAGACCACAAAATGCCACCAATTTAAGTCCTGCAAATGTTCTACATTTCAAGTCGAGAAACACCCGCCGAGAGGAAAGAAATCTTGTTGACCAGCCGTGTCAGCAGTTAAGAAGCCAGCATGAGCCTGCTCATTCTCTGTGGCAGAGATCAAATTAGAATTCATGAAATAAAAGTTTTCTGGCATGCGATGATTTTCGTGTCACTCAAGCTTTTAATCAAAATAAGAATAGTAATGTGCAATGTGTGAGTTTTAAAAGGCAACACCGGTGAACTAACAATCTGTGTTCTTGTTCATTTGTGAGATTAATGTAAGTGTGTGGAACTGTTATAATTAATTCAAACAACTCTCTGCCAAGGCATGAAATGAAAACAAAAATCAAAGACAGAATTTATTTCAAATGTTATCACCTAGACCAGGGGCCTGTTCTTCGTACGTCGCTTACTACATCCAAGATCAAATGACACATCCAAGACCAAACCATCGCGCTAACCGTGAGCTCGCTAATCCGGTTCCCCGAACACACCTGCTGTTGACGATTAGTACAGCTGGACGCAGGAATGTGACATCACTGGGTGTCGTAAAAGGGGCTACGCATCGATAGTAGAAACATTGATCGGCAACCCGCTGATTGGTCGGCGAAAATGTCGAAGGGGCGTGCTCGGTATTTTCCGGCAGCAGAGCAAGAACTCATGAGTGAGGGATTTCAGGAGTTTCAGAGTTTAATTAAAACACAAGAGAACACTGCAAAGGCTGCAAAAGCAAGGAGAGAGGGCTGGCAGAAAGTTGCTGACAAATCAAACTCGTAGGTAATTTAATAATAATAATAATAATGGATTGGATTTATATAGCGCTTTCCAAGGCACCCAAAGCGCTTTACGATACCACTATTCATTCACTCCCACATTCACACACTGGTGGAGGCAGCTACGGTTGTAGCCAGGCTGCCATATCGCGCCATCGGCCCCTCTGGCCAACACCAGTAGGCGGTAGGGTAGATCTATCATATGACACTATATTGTCCAATATCATATGGCATTATATTATATTATAATATGTTATATTATATCCCCTTTCACATTAGAGCCACAACAGGACCCACAAGAACATGGGAACAAGTAAAAGTGGAATACAGGAGTATTCTACAGAATGGTAATATTTATCTCTTAGATTGCTTTGCGTCTCTTGGCAAGGTAATACTGGCCTGTAATACTCTGTTTGTTTGTTCATAACAGCAACCAAGAAAAGGGCAGAGGAAAAAAAGACAGGTGGTGGTCCTGCACCCCCTCGTCAACAAGTTGGTTAAGTAAATAATACCCTCACGGGAATATCGATATCTCTCTATGAGCACACTGTCGTGCTGAGCTAAAGGATCCTGTCTATCCCGCAATATACGCTGAATTCTGAGGACTCTCCTTATCAATCTTGCACCTTCCGCAATGGGTTGGTCGCGTATACGGACAGGACATGGCTGCGACAGGCTTCCCAAATCCACCTTCGCTTTTATAGCCGTGGTCTCTCATCTTGATTACACGAAGTAATTTACAATTACTACTCTGAAATATGAATTAAATCTGTAATAATCACATACATGTAATAGAATGTTAATAGTACATTTCCCTTTTTTAGGAAATGACCTGTATGTATCTGTGTGAAATCAATAAAAGGATCAAGTGCTGCATTATCTTTAGTTACATTGATGTTATTTATTTATGGTGAAACAGTGGTGGAATATCGCTGTTGCTTTCGTATGAATGACGCGGACATACCTGCGTGGCCACGATCTAATCCTGTTTACATAAAGTAAACCTGCTCCCCAGCAGGTTTACGCTTACGGCTCTGTTGCTATGACAGCAAGTCCCGGATGGGCTTCGGGGAACCAAACGATCCAGGATCACGCGAAATCGTCAACAATCTAATCCAGCTAACTTACTTAGCAAGGTACGAAGAACAGGCCCCAGGTTGGTAGAGACCTCCAGTGATAACAGTTCGCCTCAATCAGGTTTAAAGACAACTCAGCTACCTGAAATTCCCCCTTTGCTTTAAATTGCACAACCAGAATATAAAGTCTGTACAGAAAGAAGCATACAGTTATAGCAAGACGACTCAAGCTTGCAAGACCTTGAATAATCAGGCGCCATCTTATCTTAATGACTGTATAGTACCATATCACCCCATTAGAGCACTTTGCTCTCGCACTGCAGGCTTACTTGTTGTTCCTAGAGGATTTACAAGTAGAATGGGATGCAGAGCCTTCAGGCCCCTCTTCCATGGAACCAGCTTCCAGTTTGGGAGAGAGACACTATCTCTACTTTTAAGTTTAGGCTTAAAACTTTTCTTTTTGATGAAGCATATAGTTAGGGCTGGATCAGGTGACCCTGAATCCTCCCTTAGTGATGCTGCAATAGGTGTAGATGTTAGGTGAGGCTGTGTGCAGGCAGGAATAGGACCCAAGGTGCAGACTCCGGAGACAGACGTGAACTCAAAAAAGGCTTTAATTTAATACTCAAAATATAACAAAACTAAAAAAAACTCAAAACAAACTTAAACTAGAGAAATGACAGAACACACAGCTAAGAAAACGGTAGATCACGACATGGACACAGAGAAACACAGGGCTTAAATACACAGAGGGAGCAATCAGGGAATGGGTAACAGGAGGGAAACACAGCTGGGGCAAATCAGGCCTAACGAGACAAGGGGAAGCAAAACCAGACACATTAACCTCAGACATGGACTTTCAAAGTAAAACAGGAAACACATAACACAGACTGAACAAAGACACAGACTCGCACGCACTGCAACAGAGGGAACAGAGACGTGGGACCAGGGCAGACACAAACACTGACTGGACACGGGGATATAGCCACTAAGGACACACAGAGACGCGAACTAGACAAGGGGATACAGCTGACAGGGGAGACAAAGCAGCTAGAGAAGACAGAGACATAAACTATAAAACAGAACTCAAAGAAACCAAAGACTAGAAAGTATAAATAATATAATAAACTCAAAACCCCTGGGTCAACGACCCAGGCATCCTAACAGTACCCCCCCCCCCCCCTTAAGGGCTGGCTTCCAGACAGCCCAAACCAAAACACAAAAACAAAAAAAAAAAACACACACACACACACACACACACACACACACACACACACACACCAACCAGGGTGGGCGGCGGGGGAAACAGGATGGAGGGCCCGAAACAAACCAAAGGAGCCAAAAACAACAAAAAAAAAAAAAAAAAAAAAAAAAAAGCAAACACTGGAGCCCGGAAAGCAACAGAACAAAAAACAGGAACAAAGTCCAAAACAACAGCACCAAGGCCCAGGCAAAGTCCCAAAAAAGTTCAGGGGGCCAGCCCGGAGGCTGACAGCACGATAGTCCAAACCCGGGCAGTTCAGGGGGGCGGCCCGGAGGCTGATGGTCCAAGAGCCCAGAAAACAGTTCAGGAGGCCGGCCAGGCGAGAGGCACCGACGGCGACGGAGCAGATCAGGAGGCCGGCCGGGCGGGAGGCACCGACGGCGCCGGAGCAGATCAGGAGGCCGGCCGGGCGGGAGGCACCGACGGCGCCGGAGCAGATCAGGAGGCCGGCCGGGCGGGAGGCACCGACGGCGCCGGAGCAGATCAGGAGGCCGGCCGGGCGGGAGGCACCGACGGCGACGTAGTTCAGGGGGCCGTCCATGACGGCAATGACGTCCAGTCATCGGCCGGACAGGACGTGCAGGACGAGCAGGCCGGACAGGACGAGCAGGCCGGACAGGACGAGCAGGCCGGACAGGAACAGACAGCATGGAGACCTCAGGAGCAGACGAAGCTGAACACTCGGAGACTGGACCAGGCGAAGCTGCAGAGGCCGGACCAGGCGGAGCCGCAGACTCGGAGGCCGGACCAGATGGAGCCGCAGACTCGGAGGCCGGACCAGGCGGTGGAGCCGGTGGTGGCTGAACGGCCTCGCCAGAACCATCAGCAGACACTGGGACGTGCTGGCTGGGTCCTCCCGGACCCCCAGCTGACGAGGCAAGAGGCTGAACGGGCCCCTCGGATCCTCCAGCGGAGACAGGTGGCTGAACGGGCCCCTCGGACCCTCCAGCGGAGACAGGAGGCTGAACTGGCCCCTCGGATCCTCCAGCAGGAAGAGACGGCTGAAGCGGCCCCTCGGACCCTCCAGCGGAGACGGGTGGCTGAAGCGGCCCCTCGGACCCTCCAGCGGAGACGGGTGGCTGAAGCGGCCCCTCGGACCCTCCAGCGGAGACGGGTGGCTGAACGGGCCCCTCGGACCCTCCAGCGGAGACAGGTGACTGAGCAGGTGACTGAGCCGATAGGTGAGCTAATGTCTGAGCTATGGAGAGAAGTCTAATATGTATCGACTGTTGTAAAGATGGTAGTAATGGTGGGTGAGGTGGTGGATGAGCACTAAGCTGAGCTATGTCTTCAGAGCCTACGGAAAACTGCTGGACGGGCTCACCCGAGCCTCCAGCGAGGACAGAAACCGGTGCAGTGGCCTGCTGGGCAGTAGCCGCTCCCACCCGCGGAATAGGCACGGGCGCAGAGACTAGCGGAGCCTCAGCTGGCCTGGAAACTGGAGCAGGGACAAACTGGGCCCTAGCCCCCCTCACCTGAGGAACTGATACAGGTGCAGGAGATGGCTGGACCGCAGTTGCCCTGGGCAAAGGAGCACCGGAAGGCAAAGGAGCAGGCTCACTGAAAACTGGCTCATCAAAAACAGGTGACGACCCTTCCCCACCACGTTTAACAGTCTGTACAGTCTTAGATTTAGCAGTGTTCACAGTCTCAGAAAAAACAGACTCGGCAAACTGAGGTTTTAATTTGTTCCCACCCCAACGAGCAGACCTCAAACTAAAAATCTCAGACGAATGCTTATTGCGATGAACTAGCGTGGGAAGATTCAAACCAAAACTGGCCTCCCAATCCAAATCCTCGTCGAGAAAAGAAATCCCAAAAGTGTCTGAGGTGAGTTCATAGTCTTTACTGTTCAACGGCTCAGGTGGAGTTTGGAAAGTGTAGTCCTTTTGACTCACCACCTGAGGTTGCTCAGACGTGTCCATATGACGGCGACGTGAGCGCCGTTTCCTTCGGGCAGAGGTAGCTGGCGGTGTGAGCAACTGAGCCTCCGGTGCACAGAATGGTGACGCTGAGGCCGGAGCGTGAGTGCCTGAAGCCACGCGGAGGACTCCCAACTGAAACGGCCGCATCTTGCGTGCTAGCGGAGCAACAGGTGGAGACTTCTGGCAGCTCCGGGGACCGCCGAGAGCCAGCCGAGTGCCATGGAAAATGCGCCCGACGTCAGGGGTGAGCCATGGCTTCCAGCGGAGTTCCTCCTCCAGCTGGGCAAAGGCTGCTCGGCGTCGCTCCTGGAGTTCAAAGTCTGCTGGGTCCATAGTATGGTCGCGATCTTCTGTTAGGTGAGGCTGTGTGCAGGCAGGAATAGGACCCAAGGTGCAGACTCCGGAGACAGACGTGAACTCAAAAAAGGCTTTAATTTAATACTCAAAATATAACAAAACTAAAAAAAACTCAAAACAAACTTAAACTAGAGAAATGACAGAACACACAGCTAAGAAAACGGTAGATCACGACATGGACACAGAGAAACACAGGGCTTAAATACACAGAGGGAGCAATCAGGGAATGGGTAACAGGAGGGAAACACAGCTGGGGCAAATCAGGCCTAACGAGACAAGGGGAAGCAAAACCAGACACATTAACATCAGACATGGACTTTCAAAGTAAAACAGGAAACACATAACACAGACTGAACAAAGACACAGACTCGCACGCACTGCAACAGAGGGAACAGAGACGTGGGACCAGGGCAGACACAAACACTGACTGGACACGGGGATATAGCCACTAAGGACACACAGAGACGCGAACTAGACAAGGGGATACAGCTGACAGGGGAGACAAAGCAGCTAGAGAAGACAGAGACATAAACTATAAAACAGAACTCAAAGAAACCAAAGACTAGAAAGTATAAATAATATAATAAACTCAAAACCCCTGGGTCAACGACCCAGGCATCCTAACAGTAGACTGCTGGGGGATTCCCATGATGCATTGTGTTTTTCCTTTTCAGTCACCTTTCTCACTCACTATGTGTTCATAGACCTCTCTGCATTGAATCGTAGTTGTTATTAATCTCTGGCTTTTTTCCACAGCATGTCTTTTATCCTGTCTTCCTTCTCTCACCCCAGCCGGTCACAGCAGATGGCCCCGCCCCTCCCTGACCCTGGTTCTGCCGGAGGTTTCTTCCTATTAATAGGGAGTTTTTCCTTCCCACTGTCGCCAAAGTGCTTGCTCATAGGGGGTCATATGATTGTTGGGTTTTTCTCTTCATTTATTATTGTAGGGTCTACCTTACAATATAAAGCACCTTGAGGCAACTGTTGTTGTGGTTTGGTGCTGTATAAATGAAATTGAATTGAATTTAAATTAAATTGCAAGTTGTCCTGAGTTTAGTCCAGAACTCAAACAGCGCTGTTGGTCAGAATGCAAGAAGCTCTTAGTACACAGTTTATGGTTCAGTCTGTTCAGTCTATTTTGTGCGATTTGTTTTTTGTCTGATAATTCTGTAATTACAGTGTGGGATGCAGCCTTACTGCAGTCCCTAGCTGAAGTTGTGGTGATATTTACCCATAACACCTGTTCATCCAAACAAGGTTTTCTATATAAATTACATATATTTATAATCCTTCTTCATGCCCATTTGATTTGCTGAAGTATCATATGATGATTGGATACTGTATGAGAAAAAGAAATCTGTTTATCCACCAGGTGAAGTGAACTGGCAGGTGCTAGGTCTCGCAAAAAGGATTTTGATTTTCAGTGTGACTGATGTTGCACTCAGAGCTTGAGTGGTATTATTGGTTAGTGATTTATTTAATTTGCAGGCGCAGTTGGTGTCCGATCCACTCAGTAGCAGTGAATTACGCTGTTGAGCAATATTATAAACTGACCTGAGAGTGTCCTCATTCACAGCTACACTTACTGTCTGTCTTTTCGGGTAATTGTCGGGGAGATTTGGGTAAACATCCGATTTCATTTCAAATGTGACATTCAAGTTTTCAGACACAGATGTGTAGACCACTTAATTCATTATATATATATTTTTTGCTTTGTTCTTACTGATGAACAACATTTTGTTTTTTTTACATGAACTATCAAATGTCAAATCTCCGATGGAAACACTGAGAAAAAAAAAAGTTTCATTTGATGCCAGTAACACCTTTCAGACTTCACACAGCTAATTAGGTCAGTTGACAAAACACTAGATGGCTGAGTATAATAATATTATCCCAAAGTGGCTAAGGCCCAAGACTAGTCCTTACCCTAAGGCTTAAGCCCTAAATACATCATCTTATGACATCCATGTAATCATAATGTTAGAT
This sequence comes from Rhamphochromis sp. 'chilingali', assembly GCF_963969265.1. Lineage (NCBI taxonomy): Eukaryota > Metazoa > Chordata > Actinopteri > Cichliformes > Cichlidae > Rhamphochromis > Rhamphochromis sp. 'chilingali'. The sequence continues at coordinate 32,339,692 of NC_137931.1, forward strand.
TGTTAGCTTAAATGACCCACCATCAGTAGCCTTGTTGTTGTACATAAGTGCTAGCAGTGAGTTACAGAATATATTCTTGCTTATTATTTTATTTCATGTAAACTTTTCTGGTAACGTTAGGATCTGTTGCTTCTGCCATTCCTGTTTCTTGTCTTTTCTTTTTTTAAGTTTCTCCTGGTAATCCCATGTTTAATGTTGCAGCCCTGTGATATGTATATAAATCCCTCAGACAAAGTGTTCAGAACTTGGACTTAAAAAAATGTGCATTAAGGGCTCAAAAATGTCTGTGAGAGAGGCCTTAATGCAGATTTCAGTTTTACATTGTGACAGTGATAGGTCATCATGGTTTTAGCGGCAATGTACCTCAAAGTTCCTGAACCTGTGGGTGTGAAGACTGGGATTGGGTCTGAGTCATTTGGGCTTTGTAAAAGTCTGTGTACCAAACAGTTTAACAATTAAAGAATAATATTTTTCAATGTAAAATTGCAAAGACTGTAACGATTTAATCATCTAAGCTACATAATATCATTTAAGAGTCAAAAAAATGAATGAATCTGTAGAAATCTCTTAACTTAAGGGACAAGACTGGGACAAGGGGCAAGCACTGCACTAAACCAGACGTAAACCAATGCATTGGTTTAAAAGTACTACTAAAAACTATTTTTTTGAAATGAACAAAACATTCATACAAAGAAGGCGTTCTCCAGGCTGAAACTGTCATGTGCTCAGTAAGATTTTTGGAATTCGCCATCCTAAAAGAAGAGGACCAGCTTCATTTTCATCAGCACAGAGTTTGGAAGCCAGCACGTACAACAGTACTGTGGGGTTTTCGGCAACACAAGTTGTTAATTGCTTGCCTTTAATACTCAATAGTATAAACAGGGTTTAGAGAAATATACTGTATGTTGCCATCCACTTGTGTCTTTTTTCAGGAAAGACAGTGCTTATTTCAGCAAGACTATGCCAAACAGCTTTCTGTATTACAACAGCATGGCTCAGAAGATTAATAGTCTGGTTCCTAGATCTCACATACACTGACAACATTTGCCGTATTATGAAGTGAAAAATATGCCAAAGTATGCACTGAATGGTTGAACAGCTATAAGCAAAAGTGCGAAATTACATGGGCGGTGAATGTCGGTGAAGATGAGGAATGAAAAATCCGATTTACTGTAGCTTCTTGTACGCTTCTCCCTGAATCATCTTTGCAATCAAATTTGCACGCACTGAGGCTGGGGGCAAGAGTCTTTTTTTGAATAATAACAATAAAAACTAATTAATCCCATCAACATGGATGCCTGTTATTTCTCATGACTGATTCATCCAAGCGACTATATTCAGTTTTCATGGTGGAGACAAAGTCTAGAGGCATCATTCTGGTGAAAAACATAAATGCATGGTTATGTTTTCAAATCACAGCGTTCCCCCAGATTCAAACAATGTAGGCTAGACAAAACAATGCAAAGCTATTTGGCTTTTTTAGTTTGGAACCCCCCTTCCCCTTTTTTCTCTCCTCTTCTGTCTCTACAGAAATGACAGGAGAAGTGCACATTTGTAGCTTGCAGGTACTGGTTGGGGTACAGATTGAAGCTATGATATATGACATGTGTTGCAAGCAGTCTCTGTGTATCTCCCAAGGACCTGTCACAGCTCCAGCACAGGCAGTTAAAGGCTCTGTTATACGCAGTTTAATCCTCCATTTAGGTCACAATTCACCAGAAAGAATGCAGGTTTTCGTTCACACACACCTCTTAATTTAAGAAAATTGAATGAGCACAATTCCCCCTTTTATCAGCTTTGGTTTTTAAAATTTCTCTGATTCCTGGCTATAAATGTTTAAATACACAGTGGCTAAGGAGCAAAACCACATGTTTTATTGGATAGCTTATTAAATATAGCCATGATCATGTTATTACATGCTCTCTTGTTCTTTTCACATTGTACTTTTAACACATATAATACACATTTCATTAGCCTTGTGCAAACAAATAATTGCTCTCTGTTACATTTAAACGCTTGTGATTTCCCCCTCAAGTTTTTAGCCCCAGATCATCTGCTTATTAAAGCTGAATTATTCACTCAAGGTTGTGTCATTGCTAGAAGCTCAAACATGCACGAGCCTTGTCCAATAGACTTTATCTCAGTGGATAACTGTATACATGCGCATGATAAACCGTGCTGTAAAGAACATGCGAACGCATGTGTGTTTTGTTTCAGGACGTTTCATGGCCATACATGAATGTGGTAAACTCTGAGAATCTGAGAAAAGTCTGATGGAAAAAAGAAAAGAAAATTGAATAACAAATGCGAACCATAGGAGCTCAAAGAATCGATCTGCTTGTGGTGTGTTTTAAGGAATCAAATCAGGTCAAATCTCACAGAACGTTTTCTCTCCAGCTGTTTTGAAAAAAGCCTACATAAATTGAAACGGCAGTCAGATAGCAGATAGTAGCTGCAAGCCCTTAATGGATGCATTGTTGTGTTACTTTTACCCTCTGGAAATTGTTGCGATGCTTAGCCCAATAATAGTTACGTTTGACCAGAAGTAGATCACACACGAAGAAAACTAGGTTGATATTTTCCTCTAAATGGAACAAAATATCGAATTACGGTGACTTGAGATGATGAGAAACAGTCCCTGAAATGCAGTCTGAAGGTGTTTCTGTGCTTAGAGGACACAACCTGTATGTTTGACATTCCACCAGGCTATATGCCTGCGTTTTCCCATTGTGACCTATGGGTTGGGGGTTGTGTGCCTCTGATCACAGGAACAGTCTGAGGGGGAATCTGCTAAGAGTACAGTAAAGGGAGCTTGTCTTTCTCCAGAGCCTGCGGCCCGCTGGTGCTGAGTAAGCCCATGCAGCAAAGGATGCCTGTGAATTAATACTCCTTGACAGTAAATGTCAACAGAATTTAAATTACACTGCCTGCTCTCTCTCATAAGCATGAGAATGTCTTTAACTTATATTGGGTGCCATGAACACGGCCACAGGAGCCTTTGGGGGAAATCATTTTTTGCACTTGAAGATGTCTCCGCGTTTGAAACCACCAGCTCAGTATTTCTTGTCGCATATCTGAAACCAGCAGCAGATTTAGCAGGCATGCATGTGGCTAATTAGTTGAATTTAACCGCAATGATCATTAGCCTTGTAGACAGATCTGCTGCGATCTCAAACCAGTGCCCTCCCCTCTCCTGGTCAATGGAGCGTTTCACTGTTCATTAGGCGAAGACGTTGTGATGGAGCGAGCCTGGCTGCCTGCGTTAGTATTAAGCACTATAGGAAGAGCAGGGTAACCACATCTATATTAAGATTACATCCTCAACAGCACAGCTTTGCCTTGGAACAGTGTGCTGTTGGCACATTGAAATTTTGTTAGCATTCCAATTGATACTGAAAGCATGTTTTAAATGCATGAATTTCATTAATCCCAGTATTAAAACATGAGAAGAAAAGGCCTTTATTATTGATACATTAGTGCAGTTCATACAACAGTTGAGTTTATTTCTATTGCTTCTGGGTTGTCTTGATAATCATTTATTGATATTTAAAATAAATTAAGAGATATGATTATGCTTGACCCATAACTTAAGTAAAATGAACAGGAAGTGAATCAGTGTGCATCAGAGACGGTCATAATAATGACAAACAAACGATTTCCTTTTACAAAGGGAAACTTACAAATGTTCTGTTTAGAAGGTTGGTGTTGAAAAGTAACACAAATGTCGACGGGCAGTGGCTACCCTGCAGTGACCCCTGGGACTGGCCTTGTTTCAAAAAGACCACAGTTGACAGGCCAGCGGTATCAATGAGCTGACCTCTCCGGAGCTCATGCCAGCAGGTATTTTTCCAATTGTGTGTTTTTTCTTCTTTTCTTCACCTTGCCACAATTTATTCAAGTTGTGTTAGGATTTCATTGGTTGTTCTACTGGAACAAGCAGTGATATTCAATCCACTCTGTACAAAATGTAATTAAAATCCAACAAAAATCTCAAGTACTTCATAATTTCTACTTTCATGTCTGTGTTTGATTGACTCGTGCTGGCAGGTCGAGCTCTCGTACGGTCCAGCAGTGGAAAAAAAGAGAGACAATTTTAGCTACACCTTCCAAGTTGATGACAAAGTACTTTTAAAAAGTGATATAAGGACAACAATAGCATCTGATAAGTGTATATTCTGTTTATTGTTATCCAGTTGCTCAGATTAGCGAAACCTCTGCCTAAAGAGAGCAGACGTGGCAAAAGTGCACACATTCGTCACTTAAGTAGAAGTAAAAGGCTGCTTCTTCTATTCAAGCAAAAGTGGAAAAATACAGGCTCTGAAAAGTACTCAAGATATGAAAGTAAAAACTAGCTTTCTAATCTAAAGGGCATTTCTATCATCTATCTTGTGCAAAACGGAAGCACATTGTTAATATGATCGTACAATAATATTGAGGGAATACAAACTCTGTTTCAATTTAAATTGTAATTCTAATGAATTTATGCAGCTTCCACTTCTATTATGTAAAAAAAGAAGAAGAAGGAAATAATCATGTCCAGACTTTAAAGTGGGATTTGCAGTTTTCAACCTTAAGTTTTGTTGTGGTGCAGTGATCAGTTGAGCTATGGTATTCCTCTTTATGGATTTAACCAGCTGAATTTAGCTAGATACAAGCAGATGCTACCTGAGCTATCATGGCTTCCATGGCTATTTCAGCCCTAGATGGTAAAAAGGTGTGAACCAACTGCTTAAATTTAAATAAATGCCTGTTACACTGTTACACTCTTACTCCCTTTATTCTCTCTTCTCTTCTGTAAAGCTAGCTAGTTGCTAATGCAGTGCATCCACACCAAAAACATAATTATATCACAATAGATTATATGTTTATCGCCATTTTCATTTTTCTGTTTCAAATGGGTTTGATGTTTGGCCTGCAGTGACAGGAAATTATAACTTCCCTCAGTTGTCTTGTGTTGAGATTTTGATATCAAAAAGTGGATTTCGTTCATGTGGACGTAGCGTTTTCATTGGGACAAACGCTACGTCCAGATGAACGGAATCCACTTTTTGGGATTTCCTTACCTGGATGATTGAGCGTGCATCAAGATATTTATCTTTGTGTTAAAATGTGTGAATTAAAAGTAAAAATGTGTCCAAAAAAATCAATTTAATTAAGTACAGTTACAGAGTATTTGTAATTTGTTACTTCATAACTCTGATCATGATTCACCAGCAAATGTTTTCTTATTTTGAGTCTCATCTAAATGTGTATTTAGCAGCCACAAACAAAGCTTAGTAGTTAGTATTTGCCCCTCCCTAACAATAAGATCAAGAAAATGACCAATTCAATATACACCATAATTAGGATCATGATCATAAGTGACCCAAGTTACCATATTAGCATTTATATACTGAAGATGTGGATTGTTTTTGACCTCATACCTCCAAGTAGGCTTACGTTGTTAAAAAAAGATGAATGTCTGAATTGTATCAGTATGCTTGATCTAGCAATATCTAACTATAGCTATCTATCTTGCAGGTTTACTTTAGCGTAAATTGCAAATGTTATTGAATGTAAGAACAGTGTCAAATCATGGACAAGAAAGGAATATTACATGTCAACAGCATGAAATCACCTTTATATGAATAGGCTCTAATAAGCTAATTGACCTTTTCCCATCACTGGCTCTTTCACTGCTGTCTTAAGCTGAGAGAAATTGTTGAAAAGTGAGTGTGCTTCTCATTTTAGAGAGTACACGTGAAGAACTTTGTTTCTTTACTTAGCTTTTAAGGATTTGAGTTTAATGAGCAGACTTTCTCCTATCTAGCTGCTCAGGTTTCTTTAATCTCTAACCTACCACATTAGATGCAAGCATACCTACCTACTAACAACTCTCTTTTATTTGTGTGCCGAGAAGACAGAGGGCAAATGTCTTCTTTCATTTATTTCTAGTGTAGCAGTATTGTGGTGCGGGAGAGCATAAAATGTATTAAGGTATTTATAAATTGTAGTTGGAATATATACATGTCAGATGTGATTCCATTACAGTTGTTGTGCCATGTGTTCCAGCAACATTGCAGACTGCTCAACAAGGAGGCCACATTATAACCAATAAACATCAAAATTTTTGTAGAGTCTCCCACTGTGGTAGTTTCAGGAAATACATTTGTGACACCCTTTGGTTTGAATTCCAAAGTGTATTTGTTTAATGCTCTTTAAAGCTTGTCTCTGTAAGTTTTCACATCTGTCTTTGGATTCTCTGTCCTACAGAATTGTGGTGCAAGAAATGTCAAGACAGATCTTGACTCCACCTCCGTCCTTACCCCCTCTAAAACCACTTAGCCATGCTGAAGTGCACTTTGTCCGTAACTAGATATAAAGGCCGTTGTTTTGCTCCATTTGGAGAAGCCGCAGTGTCCAAAGCATTGAGTGTAAAGCGCACATCTCCTTGTATATGCAATTTTCTGTGCAAATATGTGTTTTGTTTACAGAGGGAGGAAAGATTCATTGGCAAACCAAGCATGAAGTGGAAAAAATATGATTCTGATGGAGCATGAGTGGTCAGTTAGAGATGTGTACCTTCTTTTCTTTCTTGACTATCCTAAGGTCATTTCTTTTATTCTGTGAGCTCGTCTTCCTACCCCATCCTACCCTCGAAGCCTGCTTTATCTCTTTAATTATAGCCCTCAAGAACAGACACGTAAATTTAAGAATTGGGTGTAAATAGTAGACTTTTATGCTGCAGTTTTGCATAATCTTTGACATCAGTTGCGTGTACGCTGGAGTATTATCTACATCCGATGTTCTCTGTCCTTAACACTCGAGGGTAAAAAGGAGATCCATACTTTGGAAAGTGCTTCAAATTAAACGCCGAGGGCCGGGCTTCTTCTCAGTAAGAGACGATAGTGTGTCCGTGGGGAGATGACCACTAAGACAAACTGGAGTGCATTTTTCTTTTCGTGTTAGCATCATAAGGATAAATAAAAAAACTACAGCTGGAGTTGTTATTAGGCAAATACGACTCGCTGCCCACGCTGACAGTAAGGGTGTGAAACTTGTTTAAACAAGGATGCTTGCATTACATTAGATATTAATATTTTCTTTAGTTTAGATGTTTTAAAATGTTCGAAGTTGTAATAAAGAAACACTTAGACTTGAAGTGAAGACTGTAGCGTTCCCTTTAGGCCACATGCCGTAACCACTTTATTTACAGTAATTAAACCTGCTCAGCTCTTAAGCAGACACACATATCTCTTATAGCCTGTGGTGTTTTTGCTCAAAGGTTTATCTAGAGGGAACTGCAGCCAGCATTCACATTTCTCCGTTTTTTTCTTCTTTTATTGAAAACGACGGTATCAAGCTTTAGTGTAGAATTTTTTAGGGTTTGTGTTTTTAGCCTCTGTGAAGGGTTGCATTCAGCATCCCCGATGTCTCTCGTTTCATTAGAGAGCTCCTCTTTGTGAGTTTTCCTCTCCGCACTGTGAAGGCCTTATGGCTCAGACAAGGGAAGCCAAGAGAGTAAACATGCTGTGACAATCGTGTCCTCCTTTTTATTCAGAAGCTTTCACCATTGGCACGATGGTGGCCAGGTTAATGTCTCCATACAGCATGTCAGCAGAAGCATACTCTCCACTAGATGTGCACACTGGTGCACATGCTTGGAATATTTCACTGAAACAAAAACATTTGAATTTTGTTTTAGTTTAAAATGTTTTACGCCGTAATCATCAGAGAATCAGAGCTCTGTGATTTTGGTTGAAGGTGCGTAAGAGTGTATGTTTCTGTCACGTGTCTTGAGTAGAAATAAAAACAATGATTTATCAAGACTATTTCAGAGCTATTTAATTTTATCTGAAAGTACAGTCAGTTAAGTTTATCATCTTTATGCATCTTTATGCAAGCTCTGATAAATTCACATCACCATTGCATGGACAAGTCGCATTTCTTATCTTTACAGCAAATGTGTGAATCATGGTGTGACAAACCCTGTTAATCTGCCTGTTTACAGTTTTCCGAGCGGTATCACACTATTCAGGCCACATGGGGAGAAGTTGGCTCTCCACAGACTTCTGGATAGTCTTGTGTCATTTACAACCCAGAGCGACAAAAGATGTGCACCATGCTTATCAGAGGGAGCAGCATCTCCTTTCAAACTCAAGCGTGTATGGCTATTTTGGATGGATGGTTTGACAAAGGCCAGCAATTTTCCAGCTCACTGCCCAAATTCTTTCATTTAAGGAAATTTTTGACTCTAAATTGCGATGCTGTCTCCAGCTCTAAGCAAATCTGCCATTATTGTGTGCTCCAAACTGATTACATTTGCCTTAACCAGTGCGCTTTCCCTTAACCATGTGGCTGAAATGAAAAGACATTTACTCTACATATGGAGCAGACCTCTTGTACAATGAGAAGATACAGTGGCTTTGTTTTCTTATTTGAGGCATTTTTATGACATGATTTGGTTCAACTTGTCCTGTTAAAGAAAAAAAAATCCCTAAAAATTGATATCAAATAATCATATTCTATGACCTTGGATCAAGCATTTGTTTTCTGATGAAAGTGGACTCATCCAATAAGATAATGCTCCCATCCATAGGACATGAGGAGTCACTGAATGGTTTGATTATTGTGCAACATAAGTAAATCATATCATATGGTGTTCAAAGGCACGAGGTATCATCCAAGTCTTGCCATTCAGCAGCCGTTTTAGTAATACCTCCTATTGGTTGTGTGCACAGTTACACCAAAGCCCTTATCTAAAGGAATGGAGAAATATCTAATACTGTAATTCCAATGGCTAGCTTCACTAGTCAAATGAAAAACAAACAAACCAAAAAACAAACTCCAGCTGCTAGAGAACTAAAAAACGCCTTGCTAGTTGACCTTGTGGATACAGTAAACTAAGAAAAACAATTAACAAAATGATTTACCAAAAACAAGTTGACATGCCTGCAACCACATAGCTTAAACTGTCATCTTACTTTAATGATCGTACCGTATATATGTGTACCTGAATGGATGGGCCAATCTCAAAAAACTTTCAATCGAGATTGTCACACATACAGAAATGATTGACTATATTATTTGTACATGTTTAAGAAATATACATATTATGTTTATGTCATTATCTCCAAGTGAATACGATGATGTTCTCAATTTGCATTTGTTTCACATGTCATATTTAAAGCAACTTAACAGTGAGCAAAGTTGGTATTCATGATGAAATGTGATACACTCACCACTAAATACTCATGAAAAACATGAAAATAATTAAAAGCATTGTAGGCCTTGTATCCACATGTGTCAGTGTAACTGCGAAGTGTCGGGTTTACTGGTTTGATAAGGTACCGAGGCACAACAGTTGCATTGGCTGATAATAAAAAATCCTCCTGCAGATGTCATTTGAACTGAACTGAATATTTTGGGATTCTTTGAGTGTCATGTCTTTACTTCTAAAATGCATTTGTTTCAACCCAACTAGATTTACATTTTGATATTGATCCAATAGCAGGTAAATACAGGGTCTATTGCCAGTACCAATACCAATACTGATAGTTTTAAGTATCCTAAAAGCAGAAAATGAACTATTACAAACCAAACACTTGTTTTTCATTATTTTTGGTGTGTTTAAAGTTGAAACCTTTTATAATAAATAGCAAATATATTTGCTCTGACTGTTGCTCAGGAAAGGAATGGATTTTTTCTTTTAATTAAAACTGCAACCATCACTCCGATGACTTATACTGGGGTGAGATTAAATGGTGTATAGCCACTGAATATCTGAGGTCCAAGTGATCTCAGGCATGTGTGAGCTGTAAATAGAGGAATATATGCCAGGGCACAGTCTCTCAGATCCTCTATGACTGGGTTGCTTAACAGTTTAGAGGATGCTTTGAAAGTGAGATTCCTCCTCGCTTTAACTCATTGTCACGTTGTTTTTCAAGTCTATAGATTCTGCCTTTAATCTGTTTAGCTGTACTTAAATTGGCTGCGTTGACATCCACTCGCTTTAAGGCTGGGATTCCTTTTTTCCCCCTGGTCGAATACCCTTTCACGTAACTTAATATGCCATTTTGGTCTCCCGGGGACAATAATTGAGTTTAGGCGAAGTTTAAATAGCTTAAAGGACAGGGAATACAGATGGGCATCTCTGTGATTAACAAACTCCAACCCAAGGTCTCTGTGTCAGGCGCTGGATTAGGACATTACGAAGAGAATGACAGAGCTTTTTGGCACTTTATTCCCTCTCAATAACATTCTTTCACATATTAACTTAATTCCACCCCTAGGTAGGGACTTTATCATGCAGAAGACCTTAATCCACTGTTGTTGAGTCCATCTCGCCTGAGCTTTGATGAAGCCCCCCTGCTTTTCTGTGGGTGCAGCGGGCCTTGGTAAGACAAAGCACCCGTGACAGAGACAATAAGATGCAGCTTGAACCACAACAAAAAGAGGTTTCATCCAGTGGAGTGGAGAGAAGAGTCGCTGTTGAAGAAAAATTAAGAAAACATCAAAGGATAATGAAAAAGAAGAGAAATTGACTCAGGAGTGCAGTGGCGATACTTCTGGTCAAGAAATGTATCACTATTAACACTGTGTGTGCTTTTATTAGTGTGCAGAAGGCCTGGCCCCACTGATCTCTTGTATAGCACTTTATCTGAGGGCCACCTTTGACCCCCTGTTTAAAAGCCCCAGTTGATATGATGAGCGTAAGCTTTGGGTGTTCTTTTAGATCTGGTATTGGCACTATCTTGAATTGAAAAGGCGTGTTTGTGGTGGCAGCAGCCAATTTATCCTTTGGCTTCTGTCACTCTGCATGGGAAAAAGATTAGCAGTCAGATTCTCCCCCGTCAAATAACCACCAAGGGAAAATGAAAAGTCAGAGCTTCAGTCACGTCATCAAACAAAGTGAGTTTTTTTGTGCTTTTAATTGATTAAATACACTGGTCATTTTAAGTAAAGATTTGAGTGATTTCTTAGAACAAAGAAGAATTATACTTTTTTGGTGGTGGTGGGGGGGTGGTGTTCCCGCAGTACGGACACGGTAACAAAAAGCTGAGCAGAGCATATGAGCAGTCCATTGACCGACCTATTGAAAACATCTCTGTTGCACCCTGAATAGTATAATTAATTCAGTCACCTGTCTGAACTTAAGCTGTCCATTTGATTGTCAGTGGTGCTGAGAGTCTTGAAGGTTTTGATCCTTCTAGCACCAACAGATGGTTGTTGTGGCTCGGCCCGGGCTGGGAATCGCTCCTTAAGAACAGACAGTGGGTTGGAGGGGGAAAATCCCCTGTTGCCGTCCCTAAGAAGACCATAAGCTTGAGCAGAGAAAAAGAAAGGGCCTGCTACTGGTGCTAATTACCCAGAAACCACACAGAAAGTGCCCACTGTCACTAACTGAAGAGGTTCACATCCCTTCTTACACAGATAAAAGGCGTAGTACGAAAACATTTCGCAGGGGACAAAGGAGGGAAGATTACCATAATCTTTTGGTTTGTATCCCCTGTAAGCTGTCCGTGTGTCCTTTTCCCTCACTCTCTCCCTGTCCTTCTCCTCCTCCTCCACCCTTTCTCTCGCACTCTCTGCTGCTCTCTTGTTTCTTCTTGTCTAAAATCTGGTTTGAAGGAGCAGAAATGGTGGGAATTGGCTTTACAGCCTAAGCTTGACAGTTGTGTTCTTCCCGCCTTCCTGTGATCATCCCTGTCATTGGTGGGTTGCTGTTGGGGTAATCAGACAATGGCAGGCGAAACGAGGTGTCACTGTGCTGACAGACCCCTCTTCATGTTATGTCATTGTTAATCCTCAGCCTTCAGCCTGCTCCCACTGCTGCTTTCATCCAAGCATTCTCAATGAAGGGAATAGGGGATAAATATGATGCCTTCATATTTCTACATATCAAAGCCCTCTCAAGCGGCTGTTTTCTCCCTAAGTGGTCGAGGGATTGTACGGCACACAACTCGGAGCGAGAACTTTTTAAATGAGGACATCACAGCGGCCACTTCGACTTGGCTCCCTGACTGTCCCAGTCACAGGAAGCCTGGACCAAAGCCAGTCACACAGCCAGGAAAACAGTCGCTTTAAAGGCGTTGCATAAACGCTCTCTTCTCTGGCTGCGGATCACCCCAGAGGTCTGATCCTTTTAGCATCGCGGCTGCCTTAGAGCACCTCTGCGAAGCTCATTGGAGACTGTGATGAGGCGTTGAGATACAGAAGAGGAAATGGTTTCAATTAAAGTCAGAGAGTGACGGGTGACACTAAGAGCCCCGTGTCTCTGTGAGAACAACAGCAAGTGGTAGAGTCTCCGGCAATCATTATCCACTGCTTTTATAACATCTAAGGGCTCAAAACATTCAGACTGATGGCAGGATGTGTGCTCAGTGTATAAGACATCCCATAAATGGCTCCGTTTTCACTCTCTTGCTGTCTGCTTTTTTTGGCTTCTGAGTGGGTGGTATTGAAACAATGACAGGAAACCTGCTAGTTTTGGTAAAATCTCAAGTTTATGAGCGATTAAACTGCTTCTCAGCAGTGTTGGGGAAAGCTCTGCGCATATTTCTCTCATGTCAGTGTGAGCAAAGTGACTATTTTCATTCAAATAGCATAGTCATTGCATTTCTTCAACGTATCCTTTAGATCAGTTGCCGTTTGGTTGAGTGTGTTTGAAATTTAAGACAATGAGTTGTTTCTGTTCACCTGCCTTAAATGCAGGTCACGGTATTATTTATCCTTTGAGCAAACCTTCATTTGTACTTTTTCAGATGTGACGCTTTCAACTAAAATACATTGAGCTGTTCATTTTTTCTTTTTTTTCCTGTTTGGTTTGCTGAGCTCTGATTGCATTTGAAAGCGATGCCACAGGTCCGTTCCCATTGTGCTGTGCTGTGCTGTGAGCCTGTTCCTCGTGTCTTTGACAGCCTCAGTGTGAGACTGATGTTTTAGAAGGTAGACATGTGTGCTCCCTGTAACGCTGTGTTTACAGAGCCTCCCCACCAAGTCTCTGCTCACTGCATACATGGCACAGAAGGCCCAGATGAGATAACACAGTTTACTGCTGCTCTTTCTAGTGGATAGAAGCAGTGAGGGAAAGGCAACCAGCGGACAAGCTGCTCTGTGGCTCAAGCTTGGTTTTTAATAGAGGATATCTAAATAGAACCACAGCCACATTAATTACTGTTGTTGGGCTGATTATCATAATTAATACTGCACTGATCACAATAAACATCCCCATTAACAATATGAAATATGAATCAATCAGCAATGAAGAAAAGTCTTGCACAGGATTTCCACAGCCTTAATTATACTGGTCTGAGCAGAAGCTTCTTGTATTTAATAGAAGGTAATAGTAGGGTGGTCCAAATTATCAGGATGTCCAAAAAACTGAAAAGCCTTCAGCTAATCCAAAATGCTGCAGCAAGAGTACTGACAGGGACTAGAAAGAGAGAGCATATTTCTCCTGTTTTGGCTTCCCTTCATTGGCTTCCTGTTAAATCCAGAATTGAATTCAAAATCCTGCTCCTCACATACAAGGTCTTAAATAATCAGGCCCCATCTTATCTCAATGACCTTGTAGTACCATATCACCCTATTAGAGCACTTTGCTCTCGCTCTGCAGGCCTACTTGCTGTTCCTAGAGTATTTAAAAGTAGAATGGGAGGGAGAGCCTTCAGTTTTCAGGCCCCTCTTCTGTGGAACCAGCTTCCAGTTTGGATTCGGGAGACAGACACTATCTCTACTTTTAAGATTAGGCTTAAAACTTTCCTTTTTGCTAAAGCATATAGTTAGGGCTGGATCAGGTGACCCTGAATCCTCCCTTAGTTATGCTGCAATAGACATAGGCTGCTGGGGGATTCCCATGATGCATAGAGTTTTTCCTTTCCAGTCACCTTTCTCGCTCACTATGTATTAACAGACCTCTCTGCATTGAATCATATCTGTTATTAATAGGGATGGGTATCGTTTAGGTTTTATCCGATACCGGTGCCAAATCGGTACTTTTGAAACGGTGCCGGTGCTCAAACGGTGTTCAAACCGGTGCTTAAAGAATAGAGAACACAAAATTGGTCCAAAAACCTCTCATGCTCAGCTGCTTTTTGGAAAAAGATAACAATGTTAGCCTTTTCTGCAGCTATGGGGCATATATGGTATCACTCTTGGCTGGAAGCAGTGCTTAATCAATGGAAAAAACACAAACTTTGTCCAAAAACCTCTCATGTTTAACTGTTTTCCACTTTTTCTTTGGTCATTTTAGCCTTTTTGGCCAGGGTGAAGGGAGTATCTGCCATCAAACAAGAAGACAGCCGCATGTAGCTATGATGATGTTTGCTAGTTCACCTTACATGCATTAATGTAATAACGTGGTTAGCCTACTCAATGTAAATTAGCTACTCACGCAGAGAAGAACGGCTGCTGCTGCCATCATCATCCGTCATCATTTCTGCTACACTGGCAGGGCTAGGGGCCAGGACTCTCCTCTTCGTGTTTTTGGGGGATGTTGCATAACAGGCAACCCACCCGCAGTAGATGCGCTCGGTGTGAGGTCTCGCAGCAAGCTATCAAATACGGCGCATTTCTGGGCTTTTAAAAAAAACGCTATGCGTCGCCAGGTGTTTCATCGGATTTGAGGTGTTACCTCCTTTGACAGTATCACAGTATCAGCTTAAAGCACTTGTTGCAGGCTGCTGAGTTTGCATATTTTGCTGTGAAGTACAGCCAGACTTTTGACCGCTTCGCCTTGGACATTTTTAATCTGTAGCTCCGCTCTAAAAGAACGTACGTACCTGGGCCCGCCTACTATTCTCGGAAACGTAAAATGATTGGCTAGAAGTGTATCACAGCTCAGGAAAAAAAAGCACCGAAATAAAGCACCGAAATGTGCGCTGCTTTTCGGTCTGGTTACTACCGTTTATGTCAGAACACCGGTACCCATCCCTAGTTATTAACCTCTGTCTCTCTTCCACAGCATGTCTTTTATCCTGTCTTCCTTCTCTCACCCCAACCGGTCGCAGCAGATGGCCCCGCCCCTCCCTGAGCCTGGTTCTGCCGGAGGTTTCTTCCTGTTAAAAGGGAGTTTTTCCTTCCCACTGTTGCCAAAGTGCTTGCTCATAGGGGGTCATATGATTGTTGGGTTTTTCTCTGTATCTATGAAGCGCCTTGAGGCGACTTATGTTGTGATTTGGCGCTATATAAATAAAATTGAATTGAATTGAATTGAATTGGTGCAGTGGTTAACACTGTTGCGTCACAGTAAGAAGATCCGGAGTTCTGTGTGTAGTACTCTGGCTCCTTGCGATTGTTATGAAATCCCTCCATTACTTGATTTCAGCTTCATTTAGATCATAACAGCAGCCCAAATTGAGGCCAACTGAAAGCTGGTGTTGTAATTTGAATGGTATTTTTTGATACAGAGTGAAATTGTGCACTACGTTGTAAGGTATAATGGTGATTTAATAATTTTTTAATACTTCTTCAGCAGTTTCTTACTTTGTAGAAAGAGTGCAAAATAAATAATGCTTTCTTTCTCATTTATTGTGATTTGTATGGATATATAAATGAATCACTATGTGTGCTTGCAAACAAAATCTTTTCCCAGTTTTTTATATTGTAACAAAACAAAAACCCCCCAATGCATGACAAAAATGTTGCGTGTCTGTGTTTATTGTGCTATGGTGTGTTGATTATTATCCTGTATTATCCTTTTGTGTTACACATTTCGATGTTTTTTTTTTCCTCGCTACCTAGCCTGACCTGTCTCCCCAATGTGATGTTTGTGTATTGTATGTACGGTCGGCAAGGTCTGTCATCTCGGTTGTGGGCAAAAGACCTGCAACTGACAAATAAAGGCTATCTCATCTCACCATCAAATGTAGGACTGCGTCATCCAAGTGTAATCTAATCTTAGGATATCAACAGATGTCCTTCTGTGTATCTCAAATGTATAATTAGCAGGATTTGAAACTGCTATCTACTTTTGCTTGCAAAAATTTTGGAATATTTACCAACACATCTATAAATTGAATCTCAAGAGAAAAGTAAAAGTCCTTTTGATTAGGTAGCCAACTTTGTTAGCAGTTTGAAGTGGGACCTTGAGGTGCTTAGTGTTTGTGTTTAAACAAAAAAAAGAGTGATTTTGTTGGAGGTTTAAAAATAGAGAAAGCATTGTTAATCCTTGGTTATTTCACAGAAGGACAGTGTGAGGTTTCATATGATTTCCTAAGTTCACATCTTTGTCATGGGGTCTCTGAAGAGACTGATACAATGGGAATGAAGCTAGCGATTGTTCCGTCTCTGCACCAAACCAATATTGTCATGAAGCTGTATTTACATGTGATATGTGGAACACCATGCTATCGACCATTTTGAAGTTCCAAAGGCACACACACACGAACCAAAAAAACCCAGCTCCACAGGAAGAAGGGATTACATTTACTGCTGTGAAAGAAAGACACATTACATATGCCCTGAAACAGCTTCTCTTGTAGCACAAGTCAAGATGACAGCCGAGTTGTCTGGCAAAGGCCACAGACTGGATTGCACAGAGCTGAGCACATGTCTATTTACGCTGCTACAGTCAATCTGTATCTCTTATTTAACCTGACTGAGCTCATTTACAGGAGATGGAACAGGGGAAATAGACAAGAAACAGGAGATGTTGCATATTTAATCCAGAACATTGGGTAGTAGATTTTTTTTTTGACAACAAACAGCACTTACAGACATGCTACACAGAGATTCTTCTACCCCGGAGCCCTGTTGAGAAGCAGACAGTGAAGTGCAGGCCCTGAACCAGTCAGCTAAAGATCATTCTCCATTAGGTTTCTCCTTTATAACAGCAGCCTGTCACTGAATCCAAGATATCCACATATAAAAACCTTTCCCAAAGCTGGATCTGGAGAAGCACTTCTCCCAGGGAGTCAGCAATATAATTATATCCTAGAGTCCTCCACATAGCGTCGCTGGGGAATATTTACTCGAATTGTTTCTGAATCAGCGAAAGATCATGCCGACTCTGTGGGATTTTGTGGCAGAAGTGTTTTAAAAGTTGCTTTACAAAAAAGTGAGTATGTATACACAACTAATGTATTTTTAATCCTTGCCAAACTGTAGTGGGACTGAACAGAAGTTCAGTGTTTGGGTGCCATCTCCACTAATTACAATCACGATCCATAATTGAGGGGCAAATGCATGGAAAATCGCTCTACATCACATTTAATTTTAGTGACAAAGCATTTCAGAACAGCGGGTGACTTTTTTTGTATTCTGTCTTATGCCTGGGTGGTGCAGTGCTTCGTTTTGTGACAGTCTTTGTTGAAATAATCTGGTTTGTAGCGGGTTGCATCCAGGGACTTGCTGTCCAAAGGTGTTGGGTCTGGAATTTGAATCGTACTTCTTAGTGCTCCATTTTCCTTTGTTCTGTTTGTCTTAACACTTTATGGTAACGCAAGCGTCTTTAATGATTCTGTGTTAGCTTGCGCAGTTAAACTAGGCCTATATATTTAAACGTTTTATTCTGAGGTTAACACTCACACTCTTCCTCCTCATGATACTGTAAATCTCACGCTTCACTGAATTCATGTTATTAGTCAACTGGCTCATAATCCTTTGTTAACTAAATGGATCCCATGTATACAAATCCCCTTAAGCCGAACCTGTAGCATTCCTACTTTGTGTAAGCTCACTCACAAAAAAATGGGATTTTAATTAATTCTAAAAAAGACCATAACCTTTGGGAATATGAGCTAGCGCTCTTTCGTCACTAAATCTAGCACCACCAGATGGGATGTTTTAGTTGATGGATTTTTACTTCTTAACATAGGGTCAACCCATGTTGTTCGTATTCTTCAGCTGCTAAAAATATTTAGGAGCCACTTAGTGCTCCGGTGCTCTGTTATCTTGGATTTGTGCATTTGTGTTGGCCTAAATATGCTTTTTCTTCAGTGCGGCCGATGCTGCGCTCTTATGGAACCCTTGATCAAAGGATAATGCACAGACTGTCACTTGGCCTCCCTTAGCAGTTGGCAAGAGTCTGAATTATTCAAATACATTCTCATGAATACTTGTGCAGCTTACAACGCTGTTGACGGCAACATTTATCTAAATAGAGTAACATATCCTCTTTTACAATTCCTACCCAGCCCAGTAAAGAATCTATTGATTAATTATTAATCACTTTCTGTAGGCTCATCACTTGGACAACCCCCTTCACATTAAAATATCAGTCTTAGCAACTTACATTAAAATTTTTCTGCTAATATTTCAGTTTTGAGACCTAAAAAAAGCTCACAAGAGCAGTGTAGTTTGACTCACATTTTTCTTTTTAATTTTGCTTAATTAGGAGGAGTTTGTACTTTTTCCAACAGTTTTCTTTTTTAAATATGTATATATAAGTAGCAGGAACAATGTCTCCCTTTAAAAATACTTACCAGTAGTTAAAAGTTCAACATTATACCATTATAACAACTAATATACCGTAGAGTATTGTGTATATACTATGAAAGTGCAGGTGTATTGGTAAAGAAGTGACACAGTGAAGTATTTCTATATGGCATAATGACACATAGAAAGATCACAGTGGATTATTATTGCATATGTAATGTCCTTTCTAAGCTTTTACAGGTAAACAATAAACATTGGTATTTATGGATGCTCTTAAAGGTCGGCCAGTTATTGGTATTGGCTAAATCTGAACATGTTGAATGGTTCAAGCGTTTATCAAAAGATAATGATGTCACTAATATCTTATAGTCTGTGTCATACCAATTTTGTACAGTCTAAATGATTGAAACAAATCTGATTAAATAACTGATTATCAGCAGCATGTATCCTGAAAGTAGATCTCCAATACAGCTGGCAAAATGACAATTCCAGGACACTAATTACAGTAAAAATTTTCAGCTTACCTAAAATTAAATGTGTGGAATGAATCATGCGGACTTCTCATTGCCCTCCATTCCTACGATGGAGATGGAGCGTACAAAGTTAGCATGACTTACCTGCAATATTAATTTATACTAGTGCCGTCACTGTTAATTTTGTTAAAATTACATTAACGAGCTAACCGTGCTAACGCGCTAGCGCCGTGCAGGCCCACGCACAGGGCGATCCGCGCTAACTCGCTAACGGAGATTTGGCGCGTTAATGCGGTTATGGCATTAACGTCATTTTAATGATATTAACGCTGACAGCACTAATTTGTACATATACCAGTTTGGCAAAAAATGACAACAAAATACAAAAAAAAGACCACACAAAAAAACCCAGCATCACCCTTTAAACTTCAAAGTCGCTCTCATGGCTAAATCTAGTACAGGAAACTACACTTAATGTGAGTTTTAGTCATGCTTAAAATTGTGCTCAACAAATACAACACTTAAATATGAAAGTATATTTGACTGCAGAAAAGATGTTTTTTATTTTTGTATACCGTGTGATCGTGGTGAAATACTGGGTAAAACAATAACACACATTTAGAGGGTAACTTGTGTTATTTGTTCTGTAATTGTTCCTTAGTTTGTTTTAATGTTTTCATACAATTGATTAAAATTGTATTGTATTGCTAATTTTTTTAAGGAGGACTGACTGAAAAGACTTTACTTTTAAAATCTTGGATGGGTGAAGCTTTCCTCCACATAGGCAATACCCACTCCACTCCATCAACCAAGATTTCCACCCTCTCCACCTCCACTGCTGTTATTTAGGTAAGCCAGCTTTGTTACAGGTGGTTTCTCCCCATCTCCAGAAAGTCTGCAGAAAAAAAACATTATTACATTACATTAAGGGTTTTTTTTTATGTGCTCGGCATCCTGTTTGCAACTTCCTCCCCACCAAAAGGGCTGTTCCAGAAAACCTCTGTTTACTTTCAGGCACACTCAAAAGCAAACTTTTAAAATGATTCGTGTAGTTTGACCCGACGGCTGAGTGCTTATGGTCGACGCTATCATATCTGTGAAAATGCTCTCAGCGCCTGTGTTCACGGCTGAGACCTTTGCTGCATGTCATTCCCTTGCTCTCTTTCCCAAATTTCCAGTGTATCTTTAATGTAACTTCAGTTTTGGAAAAATGCCATAAAAATAATATTTTAGGGAAAAAACTGTGTTTTTTTTGCAAAGCTGCAGGGAGCTTGCACTTTTTGCCCTGACATTGCTGCTTTATGCAACTGTTCATTTCCTTAAATGTCTGCAATGGAGGTGGAGAGTGCAAAGTTAACCTGATCTGTAATGTAGCTACAAAAGCTGGTTGCTTTCTCTGTTACTTTAACCAAAGTTAGAATATATATACTGTATATACACTCACTTTATAGTCAAGTGGAAACACACCTGACTATAAAGGGTGTTTTTTATAGTGCAACACAGTTAAGACTGTAAAAATATTTTAGCAGGTTCTCTTTTTGTGCTTCGAATCAATATCATGAGCTCATTAACCTCACATTCATGAATCAGGACTTCCAGCATTTAGATTACAGCTTTTTTACTATGTCAGTCAATATAAATCAATTATCCGAGCTTCTGCTACTTCTCTGCTCATTTTCAGGTTGTAGCTACAGGTTGTTAAATTTAATTAGAGCAGATTAATGACTGTTGATGCTGATTAATTTAGTTGCTACCATATAACTTTATCTCTGGCTTCTCTTCTCCCAGCAAAAGGCGAACACAGATTTGAAATGAAGCTTTGATTAGATATTTTAGTCCTGCATTACTTGCAAGTGATATCAGCTAAAACTGAAATATAAGATATGTTAACAAAAAATAAGAGTTAATTATACATTTTTTAAAAACTCATTATATCATTGTGGATGAATAAAATTAATCTGGCACCCAATCAATCCATCTATTTTCTGATGCTTTGCTTATCCAGTTCAGGGTTTCCGCGTTCAAGGGGAAACTCGAGCCTTTTCCAGGTGATGCTGTGAGCCGGCAGTTGTAACCACTGCACCACTGTGCTGCCTCAAATCTAACCCAATATATAATAGTTAAAGTTCACTTTATGAGTACAAACATATATTTACTAGGGGTGCAACGATACACAAAATTCACGGTTCGGTTCGGTTCGATACTTTGGTGTCACGGTTCGATATTTTTTCGATACAAAAAAAATGTTCATGCATTTTTAATTTGTCATTTATTAAAATTATAAATATATATTTTAACTCAAAAGTACAGTTTTTAAATTTAACCCTAACCCTAACCCTTGTGCGTGTTTTTTATTTTGACAGCGAATGCGCACCTGCGGACCACTTATGTGCAGCCCTGGTTATTTAGCTCGTCATATTGCAGCCACAGAAATTATTTTGTCCATGAAACCATAAAGCTGCACTTTCTTTTTGCCTTATAGTCTGATTTGTCATAACTTCTCCGTTTTGTGGTAAGCTTTTATTTGGCTGTCACTTCTTCACCCTGACCTGTCTTATTTGGCTCAGCAGAACTGAAATGCTTTTACACGCGCACTCACATAAGCTCAGCGATTCTCTGCGCGATCAACCTCTCACATGTTTAAGCTGCGGGAGATTTCACTTGTCATGTTTGCATAGTAAGCTAACTGAACTGGACATGTGTGTGCTTAATAGACTGGCAAATTACAGCAGGATTTTCCTATCCTCGGTCAGAAGGCACAGGTGACTTATATGATGAAAGAGAGGGTCCACAGCAATGATAATTAGGGTTCTTTTAATCCAAACATCTCCAGAAGTGAATTCGTGTGAGTATATGTATATGTGTGTGTGGTTCTGTAAAATAACAGAAATTACAATTAGCAAACAATTAAAGTCAACCAAACTGGTCTAAATAATACAGAAAGGGTTGAACAGAAATGACTAAACACCACCCCCTGGTGGACACAAATGGGCTGCTGCACAGGGATAGACTCCATCTTTACTTTGGGCAGCTCAGTTCACAAGGGTAGCGCCATTTTGGTCAAATCAGCGTGAATATACAGTGTCTCGTGGCTACACGAACAGCTGGAAAACTCTACTAAGCATCACCCAATGTACATAGCTAAGTATATGATAAGTTACAACCATAGAACAAACAAATACAAGGCACTTACTTATCATTCACGCACACGCACTACACATGTTCAGTACAACAGCCCAGCTCCACCAGCGCTATCAAGGTGGACCAGCGCAAACACAAACAAGGGATGGGAGGAATGTACCATCTTAGCAGTGGTTAGAGGGGGTCCGTGGAACAGTCTATATACACAAATCACAGGGGTTTTCTACAGCCGCCCCCTAATGTGTATAGCACATTAGTAAACATCAAAAACCCATGTGAATATAACTAAGGACGTTCAGCTGACAGTTCAGGTAACGTGATAAGTTTTGACACAGGCCGTTGGTATTTATGTTCCCCAATAGCGACTTCAGCTACTCGCACCTGTCCATCCGGGCTGGGAAACACCTGTGTTACCTGTCCTACGGGCCAGGAAGCCCGTGGGAGCTGATAGTCCGCCACCATGACAGTCTGTCCCACTTTCAAAGGTGGAGTAGTCTGGTTCCACTTCTGGCGAGGCTGCAGTCCAGGCAGGTAGCGCTGAATGAACTGAGTCCAGAACCGGTCCGCTATGACTTGGCTGTGACGCCATTTTCGCCTTCCAAGTTCTTCTCTGGTGCCATATACTGCCTGGGGAAGGGAAGCATCGCGCCGCCCCATGAGCAACATATTTGGCGTGATCGGGTCAACATCTGCAATATCCGAGGAAACGTATCCCAGTGGCTTGGAATTAAGTATGCCCTCTACTTCAATAAGAACAGTAAGCAACAAATCCTCTGGCACCGCTTGACCTTTGAGGGCAACTTGAAGTGCAGATTTGACTGAACGGATCTCCCGTTCCCAGGCTCCCCCAAAATGTGGAGCATGCGGAGGGTTGAAGTGGAAAGTGATGCTCTGTTCACTGAGCTTCTCCTGCAGTCGTGGCTCCATCACTTTGAATGCCTCCTGCAGCTCTCTGTCTCCTCCTCTGAAATTGGTGCCCTGATCACTCAGTATTTCAAAGGGTTTTCCTCTTCGAGCAATAAATCTGCGCAGAGCCATGAGAAAGGAGTCAGTGTCCATACCAGTGAGAAGGTCGAGGTGAATGCAGCGGGTCGTAAGGCATTTAAATATAATGCCCCACCGTTTTTCTTGTCTCCTGCCTATCTTTATAGTGAAAGGGCCAAAACAGTCAATTCCTGTGGACCAGAATGGCGGCTGATTTAATCGCAAGCGGGTAGCAGGGAGATCAGACATCTTCGGTGAAACAGGCTTGGCTCTCCACTTCTTACACTCCAAACAGCGATACTGATGCTTCCTTATGGCCTGTCTGCCTCTTAAAATCCAATACCTGCGTCTCAATTCGGCAAAGACACGTTCTGGGCCAGGATGCAGGAGACGTGTATCATAGTCTTTGATGATGAGCTGAGTAGTAGGATGGTCTGGTGACAACACGATAGGATGCAGAGTGTCAACATCCATCTGCTCTGCTCGCCGGAGGCGTCCACCTACTCGTATGAGGCCAAGCTGACTGTCATATTCGGGAGAAAGGTTGCTCAGTCTGCTGTCTTTGTACACCTCTTTCCCAGATTTAAGGGTGTGTACTTCAACAGGGAAGCTTTCTTGTTGCGCCTGTTTGAGAATTTGAACTTCTGTCTCTAGTCGTTGTGCTGCTGACATAGGGAGGCCAGCCGCCCCGTGAGAAGACAGGTGGGTGGCCTGCACCAAATCAGCCCAGGTGTTGTATGCAGGATCAGACTGTGCCAAATCTGTAGTGACATAGGCACAGAAAGCTGATTTCTTTAACTCAGTATTATCTTCAGTGTCTGTACTCACAGTAGGTCGTGCTGGCCACTGCTCAGATGCTTGTCTCAGGAAGGGGGGCCCATCCATCCACTGGCTAGGTTTTGACAGCTCACGTAATGGTTTTCCCCGGGTGATGTCATCTGCTGGGTTCAAAGCCGAGGGGACATACCTCCAGCTGGCGGCCTCAGTCCGCTCCTGTATTTCGGCAATACGAGTACCTACAAACACTTTATAGTGACAGGACTCGGACTGGATCCAGTTCAACACAGTGGTAGAATCGGTCCATAAAGTAGTCTCACTAATGGGCAGAGTAAGCTCACTGAGGAGGAGTCTAGACAGTTGTGCCCCAGCCAGTACAGCACACAGCTCTAGACGGGGAATTGACAGTTTCTTGCGGGGAGCTACATGTGATCTGGCCATGATAAAGGCAGTGTGGACCTCATGTTCTGCCGATTTAAATCTCAAATATGCCACTGCTCCGTAAGCACTCTCTGACGCATCACAGAATACATGCAGCTGGAAAGTTCCCTCTTGGGTTGCTGGGGCTATGTAGCATCTAGGCAGACAGATTTCTTGTAGATACTGTAGCTCACTCACCCACTCTTGCCACCGCTGGAGTAACTCGCCCTCGATGGGATCATCCCAGTTCCTGTCATTCTGCCACAGACGTTGAACAATAACCTTTGCCCGGGTCGTGAAGGGGATGATGAAGCCCAGTGGGTCGTATTGAGAGGCGAGGATGCTGTAGATATTTCTCATGGTTGACTCCTGAGGAACCACTGGCCGACATCTGTAGGCAATCTGGTCTGTGGAGCAGTGCCATGCCAAGCCTAAGGTTGGTTCTTGGGGATCTGGTTGGTGTTCAGTCAACCACAGCTCGCAGGTAGGGGACTTTGCTTCAGAGGGGAGATGAGCAATGGCCTCTGGGTAGTTACTTGCCCACTGTCGGATTTCGAAACCACCAGTAGATAGCAACTCTCTGATGTTATCGACAAGTGGTCGTGCCTGCAAAGCAAAGGGCAGAGATTGCAAACAGTTATCGACATAAAATGAGCGCAGCACTGAGTCTAGTACTTGTTCATTGCCATCTTTATGATCCTGCACATGGCGCTGAAGGGCATACGTGGCACAACAGGGGCTGCATGTGGTTCCAAAGGGCAGGACACACCACTCATAAATGTCCGGGCTCCGATCTCTTTCCATATCTCTCCACACGAATCTCAGCAGGGGCCGGTCATGCGGAAGAAGCCGCACCTGATGGAACATACCTCGTATGTCCCCACTCACAGCAACAGGGTGCTCCCTAAATCTCAACAGGACACCTATTAAGGATGGACCGAGAGTTGGACCTGGTAGCAGCTGATCGTTAAGGCAGTCTTGCCTGTATTGGAAGGAACAGTTGAAAACTATCCTAGGCTTATTGTTATGATGCACAATATGATGGGGAATGAACCAGGATTCATCTGTGCGGTTTGCCTCTTCAGGAGTGAGTTTCCTTACATAACCTGCTTGTTCCAGTTTGTGTATTTCTGCATTGTACACAGCCGCTAGATCAGGATCTTTAATCAGGCGCTTCTCGGTGGACCGAAGGAGAGCCATCACTGCGTCATGGTCAGTTCGTAGTTTAGTGGAGTCTCTGCGGCGGAGCAGAGGAGTAGCATAGCGAGCTATTCCATCCACCTGTACACGTTCTGTGGTTTTCTGCAGTAACTCCAGTGCCTCTTTGTCTTGTTTAGAGCGAGTTACCTCTTTCTCTGATCGAAAGGGGAGCACATCTAACTGCCACAGCTTCTCAACGTTCTGTCTTAGCGCTTGAGAGGGAGATGGTAACAGGGATGTGTGCAGACATGAAGCTTCAGTAGGTAGATGTAGAAAGGTAGCTGGTCCCTGGATGGCCCAACCGAGGTTAGTGTTGACAGCAACAGGGCTGCCTAGTGGACCGACTTTGACAGGTGACAGAGGGGTGATGAGCTGGACATTATCTGAGCCTATAAGAAGCATAGGCTGCACATCCTTAAATGCTTTGATGGGAACGTCGGCCAGATGTGGATATCTCTGACGGAGTATGTCCACTGGGCAGGATTGTTTTGCCAGATTAAGTTCTTTAGCAGTGAAGACACGTCTGATGTGATGTTTGATTTGGGGAGAGCTGGGTGCACTCAGTTCAAAAGAAACCGATGCGCCTTGTAACTGTGACACCTCCTGCCTGATGGTTCGTAGTTTGAGGGACTCCTCTGTGATATTTAATTGCAGGTAATGAACCGCTGCAGATAAAACAATAGTCCGCTCTGATCCATCGTCAAGAATGGCATAGGTGGACAGAGATCGCCCATTGTTGTGGAGGGTAACTGGGACCACTTTAAGCATGACTCTGCCTGAATGAGTGACTTGGTCCAAATACACCATGCTGGAGGCTGTACTCAATGTCAGGATACTCTTGTTTGGGCGAGAGGCAGCTTCATGAAGGATCTGCAGGTGTTGTTCTCCACAGGTGGCACAAGGTTTCTTCAGATTGCAACTGTCAGGCTGGTGACTCCGACCACATCTCCAGCATCTCTTATTGTCATTAATCCATGTAATAATCTGTGTAGTACTCAGCTTACTGAAGTCAGAACAGGAACTCAAGTAATGTTCTGTACTGCTACAGAAGGGGCAGTAGGGCTTAAATTTCTCTCTTTTCTTCCCTTTCATAGGTTCTTTACTGTCAGTAGGGGCTGAAGTGGTATTAGCCGTCGGTGTTGTAGGCTTGTCAGTGCCATAGTAGACTGATGAGGATGTCTTTAATGGTCGTGATGACTTGTCTCTGCGATCTGAGCGGGGTTTATCAGATATGTAGCTTTCTGTAGCCCTTCGTGATATCTGTATGGCCTGTGACTTCCTCTCCAACCACTGTGCAAAGTCAGGGAGAGTATAGGTGTTAGCTGAGTCACTCTGCAAGATGCCCTTTGCAAGACAATATTCAGCAAAACTGT
Source organism: Rhamphochromis sp. 'chilingali' (assembly GCF_963969265.1). NCBI lineage: Eukaryota > Metazoa > Chordata > Actinopteri > Cichliformes > Cichlidae > Rhamphochromis > Rhamphochromis sp. 'chilingali'. The sequence continues at coordinate 32,366,417 of NC_137931.1, forward strand.
CTTGATAGGAGAAGGGGAGTTTACTCAAAAGCCTGTCCACATGGGAACCACACTCTAGTTCGCTCTTAGCAGCTCCTTCCATGGAGTTTAGTAGTCCCACCAAACTACTAACTGATAGAGCAAAGTCTTCAAACCCCTGTGCATCTCCAGCTTTCACTGTGGGAGCTCTCAAAATGTTGTTAATTTCACCTTGGACTAATTGGCGTGGTTGTCTATAGCGCTGCTGTAGAGCCTGCATTGCTTTACTGAAGGGCATAGTGTCGTGCACATACCTCTTTGCAAGCTGAAACGCAGGAGGAAACTTTAGATGATCCAGAAGTACTTGGAATTTGTAATCCTCAGACAGGTGTGGGTGTGGTCCCAAAACTCCATCCAGACCTTTCTTCAGTAGCAGGAAATCACTCTCTTTTCCTGTGGTGAAGCGGATCAGGTTGGGTTTAGGGATGCCATAAGAAGAGGAAATAGCCATCTCCATCAAGTTCGGTCTCTGAGAGGAAAGCAGAGATGAGGAGTGTTGTGGGCTGCTCTGAATTACATCATGCTGTGAACTGACAAGTGCAGCTGGAGCAGGATGCCGATAGGTATACTGTGAGCTAACAGCAGGTGGCAGCACTGGTGTAACGTATGGCTGACTGAGAGGTGGGCCTGAAGTCCAAAGCGGATAGCCTGGAGAGGGCATGCCAGGCGGCAGCGTGACAGGGTACTGCATAGTGCCAGGGATACTAAACTGAGCAGCACTGTGTGGCACAGACCACTGTGGGGTTGATGACTGCCAGTTCAGGTCTCTTTGCTGATACCAGGGAGGATGTGGCTGTTCTGTTGCTGTAAATGCAGACCGGGGTACCACTGGTGTTGGCTGAGCAGCTGATGGCATAGAAGAGTGGACGTATGGAGGGGACTGAGGAATAGGTCGGTTAACAGGGAGAGTAGGAGCTGTTGACTGTAATATTTGAGGGTTATCAACATGATGAGCTGTGGAAGGGGAGGTCTGCTGTACAGTATGAAACTGAGGGCTAGGTATTACTGGAGATATGGGAGGGATGTTTTCTAGTCCGCCCATAGGAGGAGCTTGTGTAGGATTATTATCCACAGTTAGTAAAGGCATACTATGGCTCCGGACCTGGGTTTGTAACTGTACTTGGGGGGTTCTTTGGCCAAAGTTCAAAGACACTTGTATAGCGCTCTGTATCTCCCTCATCTGCTCCTGTACCTGGGTAACACACTGCTCCATCCTCCTTATTCTCTCCATCTCTGGTGAGCCATCGATGCCAGCGATTTGGTGTATTGGAGTAGCTGCGTTAGTGTTCGGTGGAACTGGGTTAGTCGGCTGTGGGAGATAGGTCCAGATGAAGTCATCCAGATATCTTGGAGCCCTATGTGGTCTCCTTTACCGGGCACCTTGTTGTTCTTCATCATATCGGGATGTCGCCATGTTAGGAAATGCTGTAATTAATCCGGCTCGAAGGACCACTTGAACTGGACATGTGTGTGCTTAATAGACTGGCAAATTACAGCAGGATTTTCCTATCCTCGGTCAGAAGGCACAGGTGACTTATATGATGAAAGAGAGGGTCCACAGCAATGATAATTAGGGTTCTTTTAATCCAAACATCTCCAGAAGTGAATTCGTGTGAGTATATGTATATGTGTGTGTGGTTCTGTAAAATAACAGAAATTACAATTAGCAAACAATTAAAGTCAACCAAACTGGTCTAAATAATACAGAAAGGGTTGAACAGAAATGACTAAACACCACCCCCTGGTGGACACAAATGGGCTGCTGCACAGGGATAGACTCCATCTTTACTTTGGGCAGCTCAGTTCACAAGGGTAGCGCCATTTTGGTCAAATCAGCGTGAATATACAGTGTCTCGTGGCTACACGAACAGCTGGAAAACTCTACTAAGCATCACCCAATGTACATAGCTAAGTATATGATAAGTTACAACCATAGAACAAACAAATACAAGGCACTTACTTATCATTCACGCACACGCACTACACATGTTCAGTACAACAGCCCAGCTCCACCAGCGCTATCAAGGTGGACCAGCGCAAACACAAACAAGGGATGGGAGGAATGTACCATCTTAGCAGTGGTTAGAGGGGGTCCGTGGAACAGTCTATATACACAAATCACAGGGGTTTTCTACACTAACGATTAATAAGACGATGTCAGAGGAATTGGTGCACAAATTATCATCACTCACAGATCAGTACTGTCGCTCTCTATACACAGTTCGCACGATTGCAAAGTGAAAGCAAAAAAACAAGCGCAAATTCAAACGCGACTTCAATATGTCACATATTGACAGTGGCTCACCGATGCCAATGACATAATTACCCAGCTACATTTCTGAAAGAATGCAAAAGCATTGACATATATTTTTCCTACAATAGCCCGACGGGCAGGGAAGAGATAGATTTTGGTAGCCCGACTGAAAAAATCGCTAGCTCCGGGACGTCGGGCTAGCGATATTGCGAGCCCTGTATCTGATTGAGGAATCACTCATCTTTGGAAAAGAGAGTTTATTACAGAGAAATGGCTCTTTCCAAAATAAAAGCTATACTATCCGCTTCTTCTGGGCTATATTCTCAGCAGCATAAGGAGAATCATGTGCTAACAGCTGTCTAAATGACTCGGCTAAAGTTAGTAGCATGCTTGCTTTTTTTTGTCTTTGCACTAGGATGATGTCGGTGTAAATGTGCAGTCATATTCGTTGTGTTCCCACTAGTGCTTTCAGGTTAATCTCGTTGAAATGACCTTAACGCCACAACACGGCAAATCTCCGTTAACGAGCTACCGCCGATCGCTCCGTGCATGGGGCTAGACGGCCAACACGTTAACGAGCTAACTGCGCTAACACACTAGTTCACACCAATGTAATTGAGCATTGCATGGCACATCCAACATACTGTTTTACTTTAGTCCATGACTCGCTTACCTTCAGGGTCATACGTCACATGAAAACCAAAATAATTCCAAACGCCAGATCTGAATGAGGGTCAATTTGCCTGTTGCAAGGAGAGCTTAACTTCTGTCTCGCTAGCTTGCCCTGCGCTCTTCCTTCTGACTATGCTGTCTGTGTGGAGCGCTCAGTGGATCTGCGCTCGACAGTGCAGCCTAGGCGGAGTAGTCGAACACAGATTCACTGAGCGCTCCACACAGACAGCATCGTCAGAAGGAAAATTGATAAAATAAATTGCAAATGTTGTATTGTTCGATACATATGCGTACCGAACCGAAAGCACTGTATCGAACGGTTCAATATCGATACGAATATCGTTGCACCCCTAATATTTACTACAGTATATACAGGAATATTTTAATATGTGATTTGATTCATATAAATGGGAGTGAGAGGTTTGGAATCTGTAAAACTGTGGCTAAAGTGCTGTGTAGGTGGAGCAATTGTTGGTTAAAAGAATGGAAGACATTATCATAAAATACATTTGACTGTTGTAAAATGTACTTATGTCATCCTCACAAGGGAAAAATTTGGGGCCCACCAACAAGGAAATATCTCTGTGACTTGTAAATTTGTGTATCCTCTCAGTAAGTAAAGCTATTGATTTTGTGGGCTTTGGATGTCTCCTCTTTTTCCTGAAGGTGAAATTTTGAGGTTGTGTTGCTGACAGAGGTCAGAGGAGCCCAGTAAGACTACGTGACCATGATTGTCAGGTCATCTTTTCAAGCCTTCTCTGATCTCACAGCTCTATATTCATCCCACAGATAGGCCAACTGAAAAGATAAAGGTTACATGTACATATACACAAGTCAGTGTCAGTAGAGCAAATTCAGTTTTGTGCACAAAGATTAAATTTGTACTGCTGCCTACTGTAAATGAAAGAAAACTGCTCAATCTCGCATTGGCGGTGCAGCAGTTTTATGTAGCTTAGGGCTACATCTTGTGGATTTGACATTAAAATATGTTGGGAGCAGAAATGTTTCACTTTTTTAACATGTACTTTGCAGTAACCTTGTGGAGTATCTAATTTGTCTTCCAAATGCAGTAGTTAAGAGCAATCATCCTTAGAGTGTCAGGAGTACTTATTAAAACATGGGCCTATGGCTGGCAGATGGTGAAATTTACATAATCACCATAAAGTTGATGCACATGTTCTGCACTATTGTGCATTAGTGTATGTCTCTCTTTAAACTAGGAGGGTATCTGCTAACTTGTTAATTGCAAAGACACTTCAAGTAACTAATTAAGTTTGTGACAGATTTGGGATACGTGCGAGTTTTTATTCTAATTTTTGTAGTTATATGTATATATTGCAGTTTAATTGACCTCACAGTCTTCAGATCATTTCGGTCTTTGGATCAAGCCGCGACTGTGGCTACTCCAGTAATCACACCGACACTCTGCTTTTCAGTTACTCGTCTTATCAGCTCCACTTTATATCATGTTGCTGAGGAAGAGTGAAGGGAATGAATATTTCAGCAGCTGAGTGAGCATGAAGCACCAGCAGGGCTTCATACCATCTTGTTTGCACTTACTACAGCCATTAAGTTTACAAGCAGCATTTGTATTTATCACCAGGCCTGGATGGTTCGAAGCAATCAAAAACCAAACACAAGGAGAGAAATACAAGGTTCAGGTTGACATGTGAAGAAAAACTGAGGTGAAGTGCTGACATGCTGATGTCTTAGCAGATAACACTTAAATCATTTTCCTCCAAAACTTCACTGGTATGGGTTCAAAGAGATATAGCCATAATACAAATTTTTGGAGTAAGTAGTGGTGTTTGAAGTTATTTTATGGGATTTTGCTGTAAGGCCCAGAATTGATTTGCAGAAGGGATAAAAGGAAGATACTTTATCTTCGGAGCTTTGTCGGAAAAAGCTTAGCATCCATTGGTAGTTCCGCCAATATGCCTGCAGGGCATGGAGGTAGGGTGAGAAGGGGGTGCTGGCATTGACATTATATACCAGAATGAATTGTGCTGAGTTTACACCTCCTGCTGCTTACGTTCTGCTCTTTCATAATCTTTCATGAACCATACAATGTTTTATTTAATGTCCTGGGTCAGAGAGAAACTTGAGAAAAAACATATTAATAATGAAACGCATAGTACTGGGGAGAGAAAGAAGGAGAAGGAAAAAAACTTGGTTTGAGGCTCCTCAGCAAACAGGTCAGAAGGACCTTTTGAAGTCTACTGCTTCAGCGCAGTCAATAGTTTAAGAACTTGTGTTATTTCTGAATGTAAGGCCAGCTTGGACTTTTTCCTACCTGAAAATGCCAAATATCTATCGTGGCTGCCCAGTGTCTCACTGCGGTCCTTGAAAGGCTATTCAAACAGCCAACAAAAAAAAAAAAAAAAAAAAAAAAATCCTCAGTATTTCAGGTTGGTACTTCAGTAAAAACATTCTGTGACCAAGAGATTATTCTGTAAACACCCTTTGGTTGAAAAGTGGAGAGCACCCTCTTTGCAGCACCAAATATCTCATACCTCTCTCTCTCTCTCTCTCTCTCTCTCTCTCTCTCTCTCTCTATATATATATATATATATATATATATATATATATATATATATATATGTATATGTTCCCCTTAACCTTTCTAAAATAAGCTATTCCTATTAGTACTAAAGGGAGCAAACATATGCCATGGCCATAATGTTTGCACTCCCTAATGAATCCTCATTTGCGGTTTGTGAAGGCTCTTGGCCTCTCTGCCTCTCTGGTCTTAATTGCTTAATTACAGTCATTATTTGAACTGGAAGCAAATTCACCTGGCACGCTGACACCATGCTGGCCTGGTTAAAAAAAAAAACAGAAAGAAAGAAAGAAAAAAAATCCTTTGAAAAACTGAGTGGATGTTGCAGGGGTCTCCAGAGGATGAATGAAGATGCCTGATGTGTGAACCAGAGGGTTGTGATGTATTCACACACATACACAAGACAGCCCGCATGCATATACAGTATATCCACTTGCATGTATCTGAATTCCTCACGTCTCCAGGACATTTCGGTGCTATCAGATGAAAAAGCTCCATGTCAGAGCCTCAGTGCCTTCAGAGGAAGGTCCAGGGGCTGTGTGACTTATTCATGACTCTCCTGGTGCTCCCTGTCCTGGCTCTCTCTGCTCTGTGCTGTAACCTGTGTTGGCTCACAGACCAGCCCTTTGCCTTTTCATATGCTGCATGTTCGCTCATCCTGTTTAAAAAATAAACAGCAGGTTGCATCTGTGCTAATAATTCATGTGCTGGGAGAGAGAAAGGGGTTTATATGAGGAAATGAGATGGCATTAGCACCTGCTTCACCATGGAATTAGGTTAGGTTTTATACTCCATTTTCCAAAAAACATTTCTCTTCAGGTGATTTCAAAAACTATTTTCCTTTTTTGTCTTTTTTAGCGCTTTCTTTTTTTTTTTTCTTTTTTTATCCATGAGAGGTCTTACATTGGTTAGATTGGTGATTATCTCTGCTGTAATTAGGCATGTATCTCACTGGTTGTAAAAGTGTCCAAAAAAAGGTGGTTACACATCAGCTCAGGTGTGAATGTCTGGAATGGTGTTAATTTGAAGCAGGACATTGCTGGAAATGAGCACTCATGATCATGTGACATTACATGGAGGGGAAAAAATGCAACAGGAAAAGCAAAGCCCGGCAATGAGGCACATGATTAAATTATAGAATGGTTTAAATAATTGTTATCCTCATATTTTTAGTAAACTCTATAGAAACAGCCCATATTATTCATTTCAAGATCCCAGATTGCTTATTTTATACAACCCATATATATCTTCCTCCCACTATACAAAAGTAAATAAGGCTCCCACCTTCTTCATTTTTAAATAGAGCCGTCAACTAACCCTGCAGCCCCTTCAAAGGGAGCAACTCTGTAAACCTCGGTAAGTACATTCCTGATCAGTTTGTGGCCTTACTTAACACAGCAGGATTTTGTAAATTATAGTCCCCTGTATAGTTAAACAGATGATAAAGCAGAGTATACCCACAGCAACCTACCCTCAGTTACTCAGTCATAGCTATCCCTTACTTGACATGTTGAAAATTTTGATGAATTCATTGACGTTTCTTCTAAATATTGAAAGTAATCTCAGCACTTTATCTCACTGGACGCTCATGCTTACCAACAGAGCTGCAGTACAGTTGAATTGGCAGTAGTTAAATATTCAGTGGATTCAAAGCTTTAGCTTCTATTGTAGCTGGGCTTTTTTTCCAGCTTAATAGAAGAGGGTTGTGTACATGATTTAGCATGACAGGTGTTATACTTACTGTATGGCAGGAATACACTTCAGCTATATTTAAATATATCTGGCTAATGCTCCATAAAATAGTTAATCTCTTTGCATCTTTCAGGACCCCGCTCTAAGCCATTTCTTTAAAACTTCTTTTTAATCGTCCATGCTTAAATGTTAATTGCACATGCCTCTTCCAAACACACTCTTTTCTCTATTGTCAGGGGCTTTTTGTTACAGAAATATGTTACTAATGGCTTATGAATTAATAAGAACCCAAACTAAATTAGACTTTCATGCAAGGTGATTGTAAAGAGCTTGAAAGCCCCAACATTTTATTCAGATTTCAGAATTTTCTGGACGAGTGGGTTCCTTTTTGCCGTAGCCTATAATGCATCCTTTGTCATCATCTCTCAGCCCTGATTTAGGTTGTGGGATGCTCTTGGTGTAATTTACTTACCCAAGCAGAGCCATTAATTTTCTATTATTGTGAAAAGATGATTCGTGTTTTGGAGGCTGTCTTGATTATTTATTTAGATACACAGCAGGGAAACATGAGGCAGTGGCTAATGGAATATAAAGTCACAGGCCTCATTCCCATTCTGACATTTAACTACAGAAGCGGCACATGTGTTAATGTGTCCTCCCCAAGCACCTTAATTCGACTTGAAATTCCAAATGGAACTCGCTATCTGTGCTGGGCCTTTGAGACAGTGTGGGGGAAGGAGGGGGACACCAACTTAACACATAAATTCACTTGTCTGAGTCTTGGCTGTGCATCTAGTGACTTAAATGCTCCACTGCTTGTATGTCTAGAGGGAAACAGCAGCAGATAGTAGCATTATCACTTGCACTGTTGCCTCCCGCCCCTTGTTTTATATAGTGGCATGATATTTTGATTTTCCCAAACCACAGCTCTTCATATTATAGTGTGAAAACATCTGAGGAACTAGGTTTATTATACAGCAACCTTATAATAAGGCTTTTGCAAGTTGTAACTACTGCCTTTGTTAGTGGTTAAAAGGCAATTCATTAATGTTTTATTGTTTAGTTTGAAAAATAAAGTTTTTCTTGCTCCAAGTTGTTATATGTCTTGCTTGCTCTGAGAATGCACTAACCAAATCAGTGAAAATGCTCATGAGCACTGGGAAATGACTAGTCAGTGTGTCAACTAGTCAACTACTTTAACTAGAGCCTATCCATGGTGGGATTTTGGAGCTGATGCTGATATTCTTTATGTATATGCACATATATGCAATACATGTAATATGTTACATGGAATTCGGCACAACTACTCCTCGTTTAAATACTAATACCAAAAAAAATATTTGAACTTCAGGAAATGCAGCATATACTAAAACCACCTGAATGCAGCAAATCTTTGTTCATTCATCTTTTAATAAATTACCAAGTTTTAAAGGTTTGCAAATAATAGCCAGCGAGACAATGTAAGTGATATTTTCATGGAGTTGCCATCACTGAAAACTTGTGCAAAATGCTGTCACACTTAAATGAAGCTCTGCTGAGTGGCCAAAAATGTTTGCGTGATGCGTTCGTTGGCTGTGAATCAGAGCCTTCACGCTGAGTCGTTATTACAATTAATGACAGCGTCTTATCCGAATGACTAACATGTGATGAAATGCTATGACTCTTTCCTTTTTGGCGTTTCTCCAGTGCTGTGGCCAGCCTCAGTCAGGCTTGTTCACTTTACTGCAAAGGACATCTAGTGGTTACACACCCAACTGACTTATTCTGTCTCCATTCATTTCTAGTTGCAAACTTCACCGCCTCGCTGCTATAACTGTCTAAAGCAAGAGCCGTAAAGAGAGTAATATCCCGATCATGAAATATTGTATTCTTCAAGAATGAAAATAGCTGTTAATTAAACAGTGTCTTTTAGAGTAAAGCCAATAGAAATTGATCTCATAAAAGATGTGATGGGACGGAGAGCTGAGTGACACAGTTGTAATCTCAGTATGAATGTGTCGCAGGCCGCTGGATAATTAAAGAGACCAAGTAGTAAGGACATGGCTATTAGCAGGTTAATTAGGCAATAATGAAAGAGATACCTCAGGTTACTGTGGGCTTTAGTGCAATATGATTGCACTGAACAATATAAGGTGGGTGTTAAATGTAATCCTTGCACATTAATAGAGAAAGGCATACCTTCCAGTAAATTATTGCCAAGAGACTTCACCTGCTCTGCGCAGTCACAAATGGAGAATTCAGAATAGATTCTATTTGGTGGCTGTCCACTCTGATTAGTTTGATGAAGCTTACTAAAGCTTTTAGAAGGGGATATTTGCGAATTTAGCAGGTGGCGCATATAATTCATGGTTCTCCTTATTAGAGAGATTGAAGTGTTTCATTAAATGAGTAATTCATTTCCTGCTACTTTTTGACCCACTTTGACAAAAGTAGAAGTAAGCTGTCTGGCATGAAAAAATCCACCTAATGGTGGTTTCATAACCTTGATTCATCACTGTCTTCGTCACTATCCAATAATCTCTTTGTTTTCAGTCATCTATTTGATTTAATTATGAATCACTATCTGTTATTATCAATACACCTAGGGGAAGCGCCCTGCAGATGTTAAAAATCAGAAGACATGTCAGGTCAAAGGTCAGTGTCCAGCGTTATCCTCCACACATTAGAGTAACAGCCAAACTATACGCTTCATTCACCCTCTTCTAATTGACTTACAAACACTGCTGTGCTTTAGGTGTCAAGTAACACACTGCATTAAGTATGAGTGTGAAGTCAATATGACTTTATTAGTGGCTAGGTCTCCATTGACAGGCCCTGCTTGCTCTTTTGACCTCAGCTAACTGTGATCTACTGTCCAGAGAGCGATCCTCTCTTCTCTATCTCGCCTTCCTTCCTTCCTTCCTTCCAACTTCTCTTACTCTGCCATTATTCCACCCCTCAGTGATCATGTCACCCTCCGACTCCAAATCCCGGAAGAGCCCAGGCGGCCAGGAAATTCGACATTGTTGCTTCCCTTTTTAGGAGTCTATCGGTAAACCTTGCTAATCCACAAAGCCAACCTTGGATTTGAGCCGCTGAGTCTGAGGGGAAAGTAATTGGGTTGTTTCTAATAATTGGATTTTCTGCAGCTTGGTTTAAAAAAAGAAAAAAATAACCAATGTCCAGGAAAGAACAAGCACCCACCCCTTTGAGCTTTGGTTCACAGGTCGAGGCAGGCCCCAGGTTGCGCATATAAAATGATTAACATTTAAAATCTGCTTACAGCCGCTGCGTTTTAAATAGCGCTGTTTGAGAGGTCTAATTTTTGGTAAGTATGCTGTAAGTCCTCATTATATGGGCTGAATGGGTCATTAATGAAAAAAGTTATTAGTTGCCTGCATTGCAGCTCATCCACTGGCAGGAGAAAGGGTGAGAAACCCACTAAATATTTGGAAGTCTTATATGGGTTTATGAAAGCTCCTCTAATCTTGCCTTCAAATCTCTTCAAGGGCAGTTCTTTTGATTGTTGTGTTCGAGAGATTTATTAAAACTCTTAATGTGAGCATAACTCTGTGGGCACACCTGCACAGTGGTAAGAGTACATTTACTCACATAAACACCACAAGCATCGTTTATTGCACTTTTCACTTCTAATCCATTTACCTCAAAGCCTTAGTTGCCAGTTACTTTAATAGATGTATGACAATCTTATAAAAGCTTCTGATGCTGTGCATATATTTTACATATATATCGGTATTCATCGTTTTTACTACCTTAAGAAATAAAAGTATATTTACAGTATATAATAAATATATTTGCTTAAAGTTGAGGATCTAAGTACTAAAGCACATCAAATCAGCAGACGTGATTGATGGACGACCTTTTGATGAACCAGCTTGGAGTTTAAGCACGAGCTGAAGTATTGGATTTTTCTCTTCAATTGACTGGATGATCGATATATATTATGTTGCTGCAGTGGTCTAACAGCTTTCTTTCAATCATAAATGTGTATTGTGCAAATGAGCACAAATAGATGTGGAAAAACTTAGTACCAGAGAAAGGTGTGTGTAAAAAATGCTCAGCAGTATTAGCAAACTGCACTTATATTTTGAAACGTGAAAATAATCATTTTACATTCAAAAAGGCACCTGAGAGTAACACTTAAAGTAAAGATTTACTTGTGTTGTTAGTAAATAATGCATCACGTGTATTTATATTTAAGCCATTTAAAAGTACTATTGCAGTATAAAGATGAGTAAGAACTGTCTATCATCCATTTAAATGTTGTGATAAAGAAGTAAAGATGCCTGAAAATGTGCATAGCATTGCTTGTATACTGACTGACTGAGAAACTAATTTTGAGACAATGCATCCATTATACACGATTTTAATGCATTACTTGCGATGCATTAACTGTCGACTGTGTGCGCGGTAAAAGCCCAAAAAGCGGCCAATCCTACTTTAGTTATTATCAGTGAGAAACGGCGCCTGGCAGTCTTAGTTTTAGAACCTGTATTCATTGGCTGGTTGAAAAAGTCCACAAGAAGCCATGGGCAGTGACGGAAATGAGCAGCGTACCACATGTTGGGCCCACAGATAGACCAGGGGAACAACAATGCTTCCCATCGTGACTTTGAGATCCCAGCCCAGATTATTGGGAAGGAGCAAACTTCATGTTGCTTTAAGGGAATAGTGGAGGGGCTCGCTGCACTCTCCTGCAGCTTACCGCCACCCTGGATGATACAGTGAAGTCATCTTGATTGTTCTCCCTTGTGAAGCCATTAGATCTAGAGACATGCTGGCTTCACAATGCACTACTCTAACAGTCAACATCTACCAAACAAGTTCTCTATACAGCAAATTCATAGGCTCCTACAAATGTTATTTTACTCTAAGTCCCTGCTGGGTCCACAGAAAGTCAGTTTTATGCTGGAAAAACATGGATGCACATAGAACAGGTATAAATAAAAGTTTAAGATTTCACTTCGATGTTTAGTTTTATCCAGAGGACACTAGTCTATATCTATATCTACATCTATATATATAGCTTTTACCATATATCATATATTAGTATTGATCTATTAAATTTACAGAGTATGAAAATATATGGCTGATATTTTTTGGTATGTCTTGGTTGGGTAAATGTATCAGAATCAGAATCAGAATCAGAATACTTTATTGATCCCTGGGGGAAATTATTTTTTGTTACAGTGCTCCATTTTAAACCAACATTAAGACAAGACAGACAATACGCTAACTAAGAATAGTACAATATATACATATATATACATACATACATACATAAGTCACTTATAAATAAATATTTGGAAAAGAAACATGTGTAGCTGTAGCAGCAAACAGTGTGTTAAGTATCAGGATTAACTGGTATCATATCATAGGAGTGGCATTTTGTCATGATTGCAGGCTAAAATCAGGACATAGAAACTGAAACAGTAATCGTAGTATGCTAATATAACACAAGCACTATATCAATACTCATTGGTAGTAATAGGGTCAACATATCCCCAGAGACAGCATCTATCCCTCACAGATTGAGATGTGGGGGTGAGAAAAGGAAGAGGCTCAGACAGGAAATCTGGTCCCCATCATTTTCTGTATTACTGTGCACTAAAGGTCAATGCTAAAAAATCTTCATGGAGTGACTACAATTATATATGATTTTTGCAAGAGCGGGAACAAAGAACCGAAAGAGCACAGTAATTTTCAGAAAGCTCTAATTTTGAAACATAAAATAAGGGCAAGTTAGAAGCACTAGGCAATCCTTGAGTAATGGAAAAACATACTGTAGGTTATGGAGTCTGAAATTGGTGAGGTACTGGAATTGTATTAACACAACAAAGGGAAAAAGGGTGAGGTGTACGCATGTATATACAGAACATCTGGAGACATGCTTAGAAGCACATGGGGCAATCTATGTGGATAAATGGATCACTTACTGTTACATGCAAATTCTTGGTATCACACATCAAGACCTGACAGTATCGGTAAAATAACTAGTGCCTATAGCCGTGTCTGCACTTCTAATTGTGTATTTCAGCATTTGCACAAAAATCAGAGTTGCCTGTCCTGTCAGCTCTGCATAGGCACTGCTCATGAGAAGCAATTCTTGATTTATACCAGTGCATTATGCAACGACAATAGCAAAACCCCCACATAATATATGTACATAGAGTACAAAGTGTTCAAGACCATGTTCTAGTTTAAAATGAAGAAAAATGGCGCGAAAAGAATGCTACATGTGTGCTAAATTAGCAATCCAATAAACTTTAAAATACCTCAAACATTTGCATTTATATGTTTTATTTCAAACCAACAATAATGCTGCATGTTTGGTATGAAAAGGTAAGACAGTGGCCTGCAGTAATGCAATTATTGCTCTTTTAGAAGTTCACACTAAAAGAGATAATGTGGAATTAAGAAAGCCAGCATTTATTTCAGCATCAAGGTAAATGGAAGACATGTCCCGATTACAAAGGGAAAATGTGTAATGAGCACAACAAGATGTAAAGTTTTACATTACAGATGACTTTGAGTATTTTATATATGCAATGTAGCATTTTTTTTAAATATCTTATGAACATTTTAGTTTCTTTTTCTTTATGTTAGAAGAAAGTGTAAAATATACATTTTTGAAATTATTCACCAGTTGTGCATTCTATGTGACTCACTGATAATTTCAATTATATGCTGGCACTATATGCTGGTCCAAACCAGCATGCTGCTCACAAGTGAAGTTGTTAACGGAGCAACACTGAGAACTTCTGATTTTCTTTAAAGCAGAAAAAACAGAATGAGAGAGACTTTGTTCTCCCAGCATTGTCCACCCAAGTTCCCTCTTTTCTGGTTTTCATGTCTCAAAAGCCCACATTGTCTCCCAGGACACAAATAAATCAGTGTTCTTCCCTTTTCATCTATGTTGGAAAATAATTAAAAAGGGAGTGCTGAATTGTGTACAAGCTGATTCCTCTGTTCAGTAAGCCACCTTCATCTAACAAAAGTCTCTCGCCCTCCTTTATTTTTTTTCTTCTTCCTAATAATATGTTCTGCTCTGTTTAAGATTGAGATCAAATACTCTCTCATAGAGCTTGGGTAATTAGATTTCACTATGTAAATGGCCTTTAAAGCGCACTAAGAGTGTGAGACGCTGTGCTCACATTTGTTCGCTGCACTGCTGCCTCCCTCAGGTCATTTGTGTATGAATCACTTGGCATCACCCTGCACTGAAACACACAGCTTTGCCTCAGAAACTAGTTCAAATAAACACTGATAGGAAAGCCTTTATACTAGTTGCTCAATGAGTCATTTGTTAAAGTGCTAAAAAAAAAATATATATATATATATATATATATATACAGCTTTTAATCTTCAATTCTGCACAAATTTAATGCCTACTTTTATTTGAGTTTGTTTTCATAAATAATTTTTGCTAAAATCATCCACGATTACAAACAAGAACCAGTTTATTGCACAATGTCAAATGCTTTTAAAGGAGCTGAGTGTTAATTTTCTCAATATGATTTAGAAAACACATAATAAAAAACTATTTACAGGGAAGATTTCTTATACAATCCATTTTTTATAATCCAGTTTTAATGACTATTTAACAACTGATTTGCAAAGACAAATAAACAAAAAAATTATGTCTTTCTTTTTAAAGAAATTGCTTTCAAATGTAGGCACAACACTCTGCGTATAATTGAGACGTGTGTAGATTTATTATTATTATTTTTATCATTCAAATGTCATCCCTTATTTTTGGGGAGGGGGGTCGTTGGGGGGCTGTCTTGCTTGCGAGGCAGAGACAGCAGCTATTGTCTCGAGGAGACAAAAGGAGTAGTGACATCACTAATGTTTCAAAAATAAACTGCAGGCTCCTATTATGTGGTACAGTTAAAGCCTGGAAAGGAGACCATATGTTAGGCTGAGGGCTACGCTGCTGAGAGTAGCCACGCATTTCATATCGCTGACAAGTCTCCTCTCCCTCAGCCCTGTCAAACTGCTGTTGTAAAACAATTAAGCTCCTATTAACATATATTTTATTAATTGCCCTATCAACATGGAAACACAAAGGCATGTAAATGCCCCGGCTTGACAGATTTAGAAAAGCGTAGCGTGGCAGCTTTCTCACAGATAGTGACAGCTGAAGGAATCAGGTCAGATTATATGAGCATGGACAACTCAACAGATTTGTTTGCTATTGATAGCAGCAATCAATTCAATTAGTTGTCTCTCATACGTTGAATGAGATTAGCAAAGGTAGTGTTTTGTCATTTACTGTTTAACGTATGCATGGATTTCTCTTCCAACAGGAAAAAAGCTCTTGATTCTTTTTTTCGTTTTTTCATTGTGCAGTGACTGTTTCATAATTATTGCCTCACAGCTTTCTATTTCCTCTGGAGTAATTGGACTGCCCCGTTAGATTATCCGGTCTAAATTGCAATACTAATTATAAAGCCTAACAGTTGTGTCGCATCAATAGTCTATTAGGATTAATTAAGATAGGAAGTGACAGCTGACGATTAAGCTCATCAGTTGCAGTTCAGCGATGCAGAGGTCAAACGATCAAGTTCTTTTCTGTCACAGGAACGTTGAGCCTCGCTTCAAAAATGCAAATGCTTGTTGCTGACATGCGATGATCTGAAGTCACACGCATGGCCTGCTCTGCAGTTTCATTGTGTGTCTTACTGTATGCAGATCTAGACGCAGCCCATTGTTAGCGTGTCACAGAGGCAGAACAAACGATTTCATAATTGATTATGCTCCTAATTACAAAGCATACAATTAGTGGAAGTTATTGATAGTTCAGGATGTGTCTTTTAACCCCGGAGCTGTCTGTCTACTCCCACAGGAGACGTGTGTCCTTCTTTGTTAATGATGGAAATGACTTTTAGATAACAAGCGTGTCCCAGACAATAAGCTGTGTTTACACAGTGACCTGGACATTTACTTGCTTGGCCTCTGTATCTACCCCTCCCATTATATTTGCCAACACCACTCTAATTACAAGGCATCAAAATAGACCTAAAAGGCTTCTACCACATGCTTTGGTACAATCAAAAACAAGAGTTATCCTATTTTTACTAATGTGGAAAATATTTTTTCAAGTCTTGTTTATATCATTTATTAACACTATAAAGGGAAACTAGAAGTACGCTTGTCAGAATGACAGGAGCGGACTTATGTTTTAATAGCATAGCCACGAAGCTCAGACATTTCCAAATGTCAGAAACCTGACTCGCCTGACATCCTTATCAACTGAAATAAGGTAGTGCTGGTTGAGGGAAACTGTTATTGGATTAATTAATTCTTTATAAATTATCTACAAGAATATTTTCTTTTCTAGCATCTGTTCACAATTACAACTGTGAATGTTTTAATTGTTTTCAAGTGTTTAGCTCATTTGAATGAAAAACGTTGCTTTATTGATTAGTTCTAATTATTTTTACTGCCGATCATTTTATAGTTTTTCTATATAAAATCACACTTACCTTTTTATGTATTCATTTCACCTTATTATTTGATCTGATATTACATTCACCTTATTCTGTTTCAGTAGTGTGTGTATATACCCTCAGCTTTTACCAGTTTTCAACTATGCATGGTATTTGTTAATTACTTTTTACACTCACTTTAATTTACCATTTACTGCACTTTAGTATTTCATAATTTTAGGTTTTATGTTTGGCTAACTACTGTATTTTTTTTAAACTGTCTGTCTGTAACTTTAGGGGACATGTTCGACGGGTCTTTTCATTACAACTATGTAACTGTTTCAACTGTTACTCTATTACTTCGGGCTACTTGTTGTGACTACTAATGATATGTTTTCTCCTACTTATTCTAACACTTTGCACAGTTTTACTTTGCATTGACTGTCTTTAATTGAGCTGCAGATTTTACTTTCATATGCATTGACTTAGGACTATTTTTTCATGACCTTGTCTGATCTATTTTTCATTCATTTCATCTCCTCATTTATTAATGGCAACAATAGTGCCAAATCACAACAACAGTTGCCTCAAGGTACTTTACATTGTAAGGTAAAGACCTTGCAACAGAACAGCACAAGTAAAGATCACTCCCTCAGTGTGCAAACATAACAAGCACTAATCTTCTGTCTAGATACTGTAAAAGGATTTAGATAAAAATATGTTTCTTTTAAACATGCATGGGCATAATTTTAGTATCTTTATTCATAATCTGATGTTCTTTAATAATTACAGATTACTCCAGGAGAAAATCATCTGGGTGCAGTTGCAGAAAATCTCTCATGAGAATATTCAGTAGTGAATACGTTACAAGTACAAGGACTATATTCAGTCCAATATAGGAAGTCTCTAAAAGGGCTTTAGTGCTAAGGGGCATACTTACCCCTGAGCTCCCAAAGGAGCAATGTTATTATTGGTAATAAGAAGCAATAAACAGGGTGTGAGGGAAGCATGGAAGTTTCACTCCACCAAGTGTAAGCGCTTCTGAGGAAAACTGTAGATAAATTTATCTGTGTTTCCCCGAGAAGAAAAAAAAGAAATAAAGAAATTGTGCACCAGCTAACCAACACATTTGTTAAGTAATGTTAGTTTAGGACCACATATAAGAGCTTGGCATCTGTACTTATGACAATTTCAATAGTTTAATCTTTCATGGAGGGCGGTGGGGAGTGATGCTAAACTACTGTCAAGACAAATATTTCCAGCAGAGTCCACTTGTATAATGGAATGAAAAAAAGAGATATAAGCAGGCACAAAAAGTGTTTCTTCCGCATCTTGCCTCCCGGCATCAGGCTTTTTCCTTTCCTTATCCAGCACAAAGAGTGCATTGTTAGCAGGGCCATTACAAGCAGTCTTGACTACACTGGACAACATATGGCTCAAGGGAGAAAGCTATAGATTGCAGGGATGGGAGAAATGGGAAAGTTCATCAGACCCATCCCATCTGACCTCAGTCGGTTCTGGGGAAAAATGTGCCAGGATGCTGATGCTGAATAGACAGATTTTCCAAATGCTTTGAATTCCGTTAGGATAGCGAGAAAGAAAAAGGCAAGATGCTCAAAGAAATGGATTTGGCCTATAAAGTGTAAGTGGCGTGATGCCCATTTCTTCAGAAGGATGACATTAGGGGACCAGTTTTATTGATGGCTGCACAAAAAGGGGTAAAGAGTGCACACAATCAGGAGTCAATTGAAGCACTGGGAGATTAAGGCTGATATATTTTAGTCCTATAGCTTTAGGTCTTTTCATTTTAGACATACAAAGAGGAAGAATGGAGTAGAGTGTTCATTCTTAAATGCCTTTTTCCCCTCTGTTATTTGATTTCTTTCATTACATTTTATTATTAGCTGTTTCTTTTCTTTTTTTGAAGAATGGCAACCATGACCCCTCTTGGAACAGATGTATTACTTATGACATCCCAGTTTTCATCCGTTCACAATTTTTACATTAGAGTTAAATCTCTGCAGCTGGAATCTCACGGCTGAGTTAGCCCAAGCCCATAAAATATTGAAACCTTCAGAGCCACTGGCAGGCAGGTTGAGGGGAGTTCATGTCCAAAGCCAAGCTTCAGATTCACAGACATCCCAATAGGAGTGTACTACAGAAAAAAGCACTAATAAAAATTTCATTGAAATGAGACGGGGATATTGCTAGCATTCTCCCCAGCATCAGTATGAAATCTTAATCTGAGTTAATGGAAGAGATATGAAAGCCTTTCTGAATTCAAACACAAGCAGTGCATAATTTATAAATTATTGTCAGAAAAGTGATTCCGCTCCGAGATTTTACCCTCTTCTAGATGGAAGTGAACTCAGTGAGACAATACGAAAACATAGTGTTTTTGACCTCTAATGCCAAGAGATTTTACAGTAGAGCTGTCGATATAATCAGGTAAACACCGCAGCAGTGCTCAGAGCGAATAAATTCTAGCTGAGCCTTTCTCTGGTAAACCAGATCAGTGCAGAATGGGTAAATAAAACAGCCCCCAGAGGACGGAGTGTAAGAATCCTTTTGTCCTGAAGGTTGACAGTTTGCTAAAAGCTTCATAATGTCTCAAACATAGCATCTCAGTGATGTAGAGCAGACGAGTGTTGTTTTAAAAAGCCTTTCCCCTTCTTCCCCTCGCTCACTTTTTTACTCCAATTACACAAGATGTGTTTGCATGGCATGCTCTGCGGTTAATTCGCAGTGACAGCTTCCTCTTCCTCCCGCATGTGGAGCGTAATAGAAACGGTGTCCCATGCTGGAAAACATTATTCACTAATGTAGCCTCAGCGTGTCCAGCGCGGAGCTCGGGGTTGTTCCTACTCCATTACATGGCAGGGAACAGGTCCTGATTAGGATTAGCACATGTACCCCCCCTCCCTGAAGACAGCCAAGTTCAATCATCCTGACTACTGCATTCTATTCACACTCTGCAGACTCTCGGTTAGTGAGGCCTGCAGTCTCACGATTTCTTTTTTCAGGCAAAAGCTTGTTAGATGTGCTTTAGCAGTTACTATAACTGAAACATTTTCCTTGTGCTGTTCTTTTATTATCTGTGTAAGAACTTGGTTTGATTGATTTGATACACTCAGGTTTACATATTATGACTAAAATGAACTGCCTTATTTTCTAGACTTTAAACTGCATTTAGAAAATCGCCTCAGTAAACATTTGTTATCCATCGGCCATATGATGCTCCTTCACGTTTGTGTCACTTAATGGCAAAAAGTCACAGACACAAAGCACAGGATGTGTTTTACTTTGGCGGGACCTGCTAGATGTTCCTGGCAGGATAAGGGAAGCGTGTACACGGTTGGTTGAGTCAGGCGTATCCAAGGTGATAAAAGCATAAAAAGGAGGCATGAATGTTAGATGGGATGCTGAAGTATACACTGCAAACTTATTTAGGACAGAGGCATCCTGGCTTTCTAATGCGAATTAATGGACGTGTATCTCAGTTTCCCCTTTGCTTTCACGTGTTTTCCCGCGTATCGGTCGCCGACTTCCAAGTTGATGAAGCTCCAAAAAGCCTTAAGGGAGCAGTAACCAAGGTAATACTGTCATTACATGGCTCCTGCGAGCATTCATGGCCGTGGGTTACAAAGATAGAGCTTTAACATATAAATAGGGGGTGTTATCCATTATTCATCTTTGGTTATTCAGTTTAATCAACAATTAGAATGTTTAAGAGCTTGTTATTCATTGGGTGTTTATTATTAGGTGAGTGTTGTGAGGGAACAAGAACACGCATACTTACTTCAGATGGAACAGTCACTGAGTGCAGGGTAGTAAATTGAAGTTGCCAGTAATGACTTATTGATGACCGAGCTTGTTCTTTACCCAGTTTAATTATGAGAGCTAGTTAATTCACAGCAGCTGGGGAGTCATGTTGGACGTGTTGGGTGTCATTAAGATATCCCACAACTTCATCACTAAGGCCCCATCCATAATTCAGCCTCAGTTCATGTGTGACTAAGAGGGCTTTATTTTAGAACAGCCTTAACGGGGTAAACTCATGTGGAAAAAAGTGCGCTGTGCTGCACTGGTCTCTGTGTCCCACCAAGTGGAAGAGTTAAGAAGTGTAAAAGCTGCCTTTTTGAGAGGCCAGAGAGGACCAGCGAAAGGAGGGAAACATCTCTGTGCAGCAGAGAGGTCACATGATGTAAGGGGAAGGAGGGCCATGTGCAGTGGGAGCAATTTCTTGACCTTCTAACTGTAGCTGAGGTGATGCTGTTCATCTTTGGGAGGCTGCTTATGTCAGTACTGCCTCGGCTACGGGGCCGCTCGGGGACCTAACATGCACTCCGAAGTGTCCAGCCTGAGAAGAAAAAAAACAAAAAGGAAAAAAAAAAAAACCAAACCTGCAAGATGTCTCTGGACTGGTGGTGCTCGCTCACTCAGCTTTACTTTACGGTTTCTCTTGTGGGACTCGACCACTCACTCTTCCTCAGTCTATCTCCTTCGCTCCCTCCCGTCTCCTTTCTCTTTCGATTCTATAAATTTTTTTCAACCTAATTTTTTCCCTCTCTAGCTCTCCACCACCCATCACATCCATCACTAGACTCTCACATCCGTCTGTTGTCTTCCCAGCGTATCCTGGCTTGTTATTGTTTTTCTTTTAGGCTTGGCAGGCCTGTATTCACAAATGGCTTGCTGCCTGCTGACCAAGGTTTCAAACTCTCTTGTATCAATTACAAGAGCAGAGCCGGATAAAATGGTAAAAGCTAAAATCTCCTATTTTTAACCCACTGAATATCTCGTTCGCAGCTATTTATCTCTGACAAATTAGAGATATTCTGATGGAAAAATTAGCTGCAAAGACTAATATGTGCTTGATCTACCTGGAGAAACACACACCTTGTTTTTGTTTCTCTGTTTACTTTCACCCGACTAGGCTGCGTGATCATGGGACGCCGTCCTGGCCCTGATCCCAGAACTTGCGTATTCATCTGGTCTAGGTGCTAATTTGTGTGTTTCATGCCTGTACTCACAAGCTTGTTTGCACACTCCGTTCCACCTGGGCTTGTTTTGGCGTCCTGTCAAAACCCAGGCCAGTGGAACAAACAGCGTCTGTGAAAAAAATACCCATGCATGTTTAATTACGACAGGACACTTTCTCCCTATCATTCTCTCCACAGACCTCTCCTCAGAGAGCACGTACCCCCTTGCAACCCTGCATTATTGTCGCCTTTTTTGAAGTATGGCAAAGAAAAAAAGCTATTAATATTTAAAATGCTTGCTGCCATCCCCTCATACATACAGAGACTCACACATGTGTAAACACATCTCTTCTTAATCCAGTCCAGATTTGCAATTTAGTACAAAGAATATTGCATATATGGTTCAATAAGCATATTGCAGAAATATTTAAAACAACTGTTTCTATGCTTATGAAGAATGAGGTTTGTCTCATTTTGCTCTATTTATACCAAAAAAAAAAAACATTTAAGATCTTCTCTCCTTATAAAAGAACAAAATGTTTGACAGGACCTGAGACTCAGTGACACTTCTCTTGGCTTGAACACAAATCACCCACCAAGCTCTGTCCCAGACATCACACTCAGATGATGCACTTTAGCAGTGGACATTGTGGTGGTGCTGTAATAGATTAAAATTATATTGGGTTACCACATGACACGTCATCCATTCGCTTGAATTGAATGAGTAGCTCAGAGGTGGATAAACTGAAGAAGTTAGTTTTGCTTCCCGCTTGAGGTGTTCAGCACTTAGGACACACTGAACATGTACACCAAGATGGGTGTAGACCAAAACAAGAGGCCAAACATGGTTAAAACTTAGTGAACGAATGGTGGTCCAGTAAGATTCTCTCTTATATAGCAAGAAATAGATGATTTAGTATAAATGTTTCATGCTAGTGGCATGTCTGCATCCTCTTTTCTTATTTTTCTCACAATCTTGTTGTTTGTTTGAGTTTGTTCTAATTGATAATAGGTAATATAAAGCAACCTTCTCTCCTCGAGTACAGCCAGACATTTTGGAACTATTAGCTGGCTGGGAGTGAATGTCAAAGATTTTGTCTAAGGACTGGCGTTCTCCTCATTTGAGTCTGTACAGACTATTTATGAGTAAGACTTAGACCAGCCATGCCAGCTGCCCTCTTATTGGTTCTGTGCAGATAAAAAGTGTCAATTGACAATTTGCTCTCATGGTTGGAATAAACACCCATTTTTATTAGACTAATTAATGGGCAGGTTCAGTTATTTACTGTTTAAGTGCAAATAATGCCCGTTTCATTCTCTCTCTGCCTTTCTCATAGTCACTGCTATCATTCAGTTTCCACATGTTCGGCTACCAAGGTAAAATTAAAGCTCTATCTTTGTCCTATTTTGTGAAAGTGTTAGTTTCCCTCATGTTTACACCTTGCACCACACACTGTTACATACTAAACATGAGGCTTAAGGATAAGATGCAATGGTGTCATTACTCTAAACCCACTACACTGTGAAATCAACACTTTCAACAAAGTCAGTGCAAAAAAAAAAAAAAAAAAAAAAGAACAAACAGCTGTTCTTGATTTTTTTTAAATGTTTATTAAATTGTTTACATTCTGATGATAGAAAAAGTAATTTCATCAGTATTTATTTCTGTGCACCTGCTTTTTTCCCAGTGATTGTAAGGAATGCTGTTTATGCCAGAGTCAGATGCACAAAAATGTGATAGTAACGTAGATTCACCACTTTCAAGAACTGCTTTAGGTGTTTTTCATGTCTGTGTACAATGATACTGAAGCGATCTTGATTTTACAGATACATGAAAACTGCTACTTGCTAACTTAAATGAAAAACAGAGTATCGATATTACTAAAAAATAATTTATGGAATTTTTTCTTAATTTATAGAAACATAATTTTCACACAGAGCTAACTTTTAATGCTGAATATTTCCAAATAGAAAGCCCTTTTTTGTTTTTTAAAATTCAGGATTTTTTTGTTCTTATTGTTCAGTCATATCAGGCTAAACAACTTTACATGTAAACGTCGTGTTTTTTTGTTTCACGTAGAGAATTTTAATTTGGAGGAGAAACTTTCAGTGCTCAGCAAAATAAAAGCAGCCACTGTGAGGCAAAACAATAGACTCATCAGAGGGAAAGCGGGAGGCTTGTTTTCTCACAGGCCTGACCTCTTTTTCTGACGTGTCACATTATGGTTATACAGAACGTGTCTCCTTTGCATACGAAAGGTCAGAAAGATAAATCAAAATCCGCATGCATGACTTACCCGATTCATCACAGCAAAGAGGGTCAAAGTGTTAGCTGTAATCAGATTTCCCCCCCCCTCCAAACATGAGATGAATTGTCTTTGTTAGCAAATTGCACGGAGGAAACAGAGGATCTTGTGCTTTGTACATACACTTGTAATTAAACTACTCAGTGAAGGCATGTCCCTGCTTTTTAGAGAAATTGCATTTTGTTGTAATACTTTTTTACACTTTGAGTGTGAGGAGGAAGGAGACTAATTTACCCCTCGAGGTCTCCGAGATGTTTATCGGCTTAGTGACACTTTTGCTTGTTAGATAATCCACGATGATGCAAGACTATGAAATAAAATGCTCTCCCAGCTAGAAGAGCTCCAGTTTGAATCTGGGCCTGTGAGGGCTTTAGCTCCATCGCAGTGTTCCCTTCACCCCTGCTGAGACATTAATTAAGGCTCCTTTCAGGTCCTTTTTTCAGCAGTTGCCCCTGTAATGCTCTTGCTCAGTTAAAACCTGCATATGCAGGTGCCCCCGTCATCTCACAACAAGCTCCTTAATTAACTTGAAGTTATAAAAAATGAGTTCACATTTTTTCTATCTTTGCTCCTCCTGTCTCTTTCTTTTTGTTCCCCTCTCTCTATGAGTTTCTTCAACTGAACAAACTAAATGAGAAGAAGTCCTGTCTCTTTAACCCAGCACTTTTCCTTCATAAAACGTTTGTCTTCCTCTCTCTGTAGTCTGTCATCTCTCGCAGTGGATGATCTCGAGAACAGGCAGAGGTTGAGGAAGGAGAGGAGCGCTGCCATCGAAGCAGGCATCACACCTCTCCCACACACCACTAATTAGAGTTAATTATTAATACACTTTGATTTAGCCTTGCTCCCCCACCATCAGGTGCCAAAGTATATTTTGCATGTTTTTATAAATGAAAGGAGTGAGGCAAATTGATTGATACAGTAAGTTTTTTTTTCTTACCTTGCAACTTAAATCAAAGGCTCTGCCAGTTTAATTGAAGGTAGGAGAGTGTTTGAAAGTAAATTTTAAAAGGAATTAGAAGTTGAAAGGGTGAAATGATTTGATGGCAAAGTTTATGACAAAAAAGGCAAATTGCGTGCATGTCAGTGGAAAACAGTAAGACATTTTGGACGTTTGCAATACTTTTTGTAGGTGCATGACCACACTGAACAGTGACATTAACTTTATGGATATTTTCAAGTCTGCAGCCATCAAAACATTTTAATATTTATCAGTACTGTTTATAGAAGTAGCAAAAATAGTTTGTGTGACAATTTTCTAATCTACTAATGGCAGTGTTGGATCTACTTCTTTTTTTGGCAGTCACCGCAGTGGTTCATCAGCCTCCTCACATCTTTTCTGTGGTCGTTCTCTTTCCCTCCTGCCTGGAAGCTCCATATTCAACATCCAAGACACCTCAGCATTGCTTCTCTAACTGTGTCTCCAAACTGCTCAACCCGAGCTGTCCCTCTGATAGACTAATTTCTAATTTTGGCCCTGCTGGTCACTCAAAATCAAAAACTATTCAATATGCCACCTCCTGGCTTTTTTAGCACCACTGTCTCCAAGCCATACATCAAACCAGGTCTCATTACCATCTTGTAAACTTTCTCCTTCACTCTTGCTGCTATCCTTTTGCCACAAATCACCTCTGACACTTGTATCCAGCCACTCCACCCTGCCCACGCCTTTCTCTTCATTGTTTTTCTTTTAAAGGTTGACTCCAAACTCATCCACTTTCACTAACTCCTTTCCCTTTCATCATTACAGCTGTTTCCCTCTCATTCGCATTCTGTCTTGCGTTTACAGACTTTCCTTCCTCTTTCCTCTAGTGGATACCTCCATTTCTCCAGGATCTCTCCTACCATCATCTATGTAGTCTACAAACATCATAGACATAGACATGCATAGGCAATGGAAACTCTTGCCTGACTTCAGCTGTCAACATCACCACTGGATACAAGAAGAGTCTCAGATCCCACCCCCATCTAAAACTCATCTGGCAGGGGTGGGATCAGCGGTGTAGATAGTTATAATTACTTCCATTAAGAACAGCGTTACCTACTGTGAAAGTCTCGAGAAAAGTACTTTTGTGTTACTGTTACGGTCGCTGACCTCTAGTGGCTCTCCCTCTGTAGAAGAGTTGTTTTTCTCCTTTTCTTGTGTTGCAGGTCTGCCTCATGAGCCGCAGCTGAGGTGTGTTCCAGCTCGTCAGCCACGGCATATAGTCTGCCATCCTAAACTGCCACACCCCCTGCCATTTTCCCCATGTTTGCCAGAGCTGTGAGCTATAGAGTTTTGGGCAGCGGGCCTTAGTGTGTATGTGTGTGAGAACTTACCCTCTGTGAACTTTGGTTTTTCTTTCTTTTATTGTAAGCAAAGGTGTACCCTTATTGTGTTAATTAGTTTGTCATTGTGGAAGCAGGTAGGGGTTCTCTGCCATTTTTGTTTCAACGGTTTTCTCCTGGTTTGGTTAGACAGGGAGCTCAGCCATTGTATTTTGTTTTGGTTAGTGAGTACTTGGTTTTGATTTCTAGCTAAAGTGGGGTGTTTTGTTTATTGTTTTGGCCTTGGAGACCCTGAAGAAAAGAGCTTCCCTGTGCTTGTTTTACTGTAGTAGTTTTAGGCAATAAATCTTGTATACTGACATCTATTTCTCCAGTAGTTCATGTGTTCCCTTTCACTTTGTGTTACCCCTCGCTCCAGTCGACACTTCGTTCTTAAGTGGGGCGTAACATAAGTGGGGGCTCGTCCGGGATTATTTGGGTTATGGCGCAGTTTAGCCTGGGTGATTTTATAGCTAGGCCTGCATTGGACCAGCTTGATGCATGTCGGAAGGAGGATTTGTGTGCTGTTGCCGCGCATTATGAAATCCTTGTGGCCAAGTCCATGAAGAAGAGCGAGTTAAAGACTCTTGTTGTCAGTGGGTTGGTTGGGAAAGGCGTGTTCCCCTTAGAGGTGGTCTCGGGGGATGCCGCGTCACTCCTCGAAACCTCTGGTCATCCTCAGGTTTGTGCTGAGGAGGGGGCGGGGACACCTACGGTGGTCAAACCAGGTGAGGGAAAGCCACCAACCTCTCTTCCACGGTTTGAGCCCTTCTCTGTCGAATCTAGTAATCCCAGTGTTAGTGCACGCGTAAAGGTACGTTTAGTTCGTCTTGAACTTGAGGCCAAAGAAAGAGAACGTAAGGATGAGCTTGAGTTCAAGTTAAAGTGTCGGGAGCTAGAAGCTGAGACATCTATTAGGTTGCGTCAACTGGAGTTGCAAGATAACAAATTGTCTCCTGAGCCTTCTGCTCCACCTACAGTGAAGGATGAAGACAACAATAGCAATCCTTCAGATAATTCTCCCCCTGCTCCTGCACCTCCGGCATTTGATGTGGGCAAAAACATTGCCCTAGTTCCACCATTCAGGGAGACTGAGGTGGAGGCCTATTTTAATGCGTTTGAGCGCATTGCTATGGCTTTACATTGGCCCAAGGAGGTTTGGTCCCTTTTGCTTCAGTGCAAATTAATTGGTAAGGCACAGGAAGTATGCGCAGCTCTCACTATCGAGGACAGTCTTGTGTATGACAATGTCAAAAGCGCTATACTCAGAGCCTATGAGTTGGTGCCTGAAGCCTACAGGCAGCGTTTCAGAACCCTGAGGAAATCCGCTGCTCAAACATTCCTTGAGTTCGCAAGGGAAAAAGGGACACTATTTGATAGGTGGTGTCAAGCAAGCAAAGTGTCAGAGTTTAACGCATTGCGTGAACTGGTATTGTTGGAGGAATTCAAAAACTGTGTTCCTGATCGTACAGTGCTGTACCTGAATGAACAAAAATAGGAATACCCGCTTGTATTAAAGTAAATGTGTATATATATATATATTTATTCATGAACGTACTATCTATGTAACTATCAATCTGTAACCAGTTAATATTTGTGGCTATTTCTCCAAAATGTTCCCAGCAACAAGCTCATTAACGTCCTCAGGAGCGACAGCTTTACCTGAACTAAAAGTTGTCTTTGCTGTACTGAGCTGTAGCTGTGGCATGACTCTCCTCCTCAATGTCGTTGAGCCTCTCTGCTTAGCTTTAGTGGGTGCTTCATCAGATTTGATGTAGACACACATTATCGGCCAAGCACAATTTAACCCACAAATTTGGAAACATGTGAGCACTTCCATGCCGCTAAGTGCCCTCTTTGCTGTCTTTTCAGCTTAGCTACACATACCAAATTAGACAGTTGTCAGATTGGCTAGCTTCCACTAGTAAGCAGTTACCTGGCAAAGAGTATGAGAGATGTAGGTGGGTGGATATGGGATCTTACATACATGGAAATATGATCAAATTATGACTGTAACATCTAAAGCCATAACTAAATAACTGAAATTCGGAATGACAAAGCTAATAACAGTGAGTAAATGCTTAGTAGTATGTATTAAAATCACCCATAGTTAATAAGAAGTGGCAACAAAACAAATGGGATAAATAATGTTGGCCACATTTGTTGTACTTAAGATGTAATGCTAACCTTACCTTCAATTTAAATGTTATATTTCAGTTCAGATGGTCAAAGCAGAATAACAAGTGTCATTATTTATGGCAACTAAACGCATCAAAGATTGTGAAAGTATTTTAAATGATTCTAAGACATTCAAACTCAAATCACAGTCAGGCATCAACATTAGCAATCCTCCGGAGTTGTTTAGAAGGCTCAGTGAGAAAAGATATGTTGACCAACTCAAAGAGAATAAAGAACAAAATGTTCCTTCATGCTGGTCATTTTGAAGTTTGCTCTTTAACACCACAGCACTGCTCCCAGCCTTCAGCAAAAGGCACACTTTAATAACACCTAAGTGACTCACCCATTAAATTGCTTCGACTTCTCTGCTGATCCTGTGGTATTCCCAGTTTGAAGGGTGGAGGGGGGCTGAGTTGCCTTGGCATCTGTAACTCATCACTGGGGCCAGTGATAATACCCCTGGACCTGTGGCTGCCTTGCACATGGCTTTGGCGTCCATGAAATAGAATCATCACCCCTTGTAACAAAACAAATAAATCCTTCCTCCCAGTCTGTTTTGATATGTAATGAGTCGGTGTTTCACTCTTCTGAGATCTTGTTATATGGCGTATCAGTGATGTGTCTCTCGGCGGCCACGGTTCATCTGTCAAACTGGATTTTCCCACCTCAAAATAATGATCCCATGCTGCACCAAGGGCCCTGCTAAAGTATCTGCTTATTTAAGATGGCTTTGCACTGCGTTGTTCCATGTAGGTAACACCTGGCCCCCAGGAGTCGTCTGCAGAGGGTTACAAGTGGAGAGGCCCCTGACAGTGATGGAGACACAAACAAGCATAGTATCAAGAGATGGTGGCTTTTGCAGTGTGTGAGTAATGCTATGGCTATTGTCTGTGGATCTCCACCGATGATGGATACCATAAAAATATATACCATACTTAGCAGCAGTGTTGGGCTCAAGAAAAAAAACTGCAGAAGAGCAACCTATTTTGTTTGAAGAGACATTTTTAGGAAGTAACAAATGGAATAATTCAAAAGCAGGACATCCCTGCCATATACGTTTATATGACAGCTATTTCTTCGGAATTAAAAAATATTAATCTTTAAAGTCATCCAGGCTCATATGGTATGCATCTCCAAAGTGTAAGCAGTTTCTAAAATAATTTGACCAAAAAAAAAAACCCAAGCTATGGTGGCCCTGAGAGGCCAAATGGACTGCAACTTAAGAAAACACCAGCAATAAGAAAAATGCTGCAAAAGCACACAAAACACAACGGAAATAGGGAAAACGAGAACGGAAATAGGAAAAACAGATTTCCAAAAGCACAAGGGACGTGTTTCTGGGGAGACAATAACCCGACGGACCAGTTGCAGGAACCAAAATATGCTAAGAATTGGGCTGGGAGACACTTAAAAGAAGTGGAGGATCTATCAGTTTTGTGATGAAGAAAAGATGACAGGTATGTGTGTTAGCCATCATCAGTATTATATGAATCATGATAAAACACACCTACCATGTTTTGGGTTCCTGCAACTGGTCCGTCCGGTTATTGTCTTCCCAGAAACACTTCCTTTGTGCTTTTGGAAATCTGTTTTTTCCTATTTCCGTTGTGTTTTGTGTGCTTTCGCAGCACTTTTCTTATTGCTGATGTTTTCTTAAGTTGCAGTCCATTTGGCCTCTCAGGGCTACCGTACCAAACAGGTTTAAACTACTGAAAATTACATTTCATTGATGTCTTTACTGTAACTCTGAAGGTTGTGCTAACTTGTCCACTTTTATCGAAGGGATCTGAGATAAAGACTACAAAACAGCACATCAGTGTATTTCAAGCTCACTACAGCTTTCCACAATATGTCAAATGCTCCGCCTTAAAATGAATCCTAACTAACTTTGATATTAGATGTTGTTAATGTGTAATGTACAGTGTATATTGCACATAATGCAATATGTGTTGCATTATACTGCACTGCTTTAGTGATGATTAGGCTTCATCGTTAAAACTATGTGGTTTGTTTAAGAAAAGAATTGCACTGTGGAGACAAGGGTTGGTGACCCTTGAGCCGAGCGATGAGCTTGCAGTTCCTTTGAAATGGTTGCTTCAAAGAAAAACGATCTGCACTCAGTTGCTGTCTTCAAAGTGTCCCTCGTCTGTCAAGATGGTGAAAAAGTGGTAATAAGATGGAATCAGTCTGATATCTTTTAGTGAATAAATGAGGTCAGGTTGGCAAATACATGTAAGATGTTTGTAATTGTAATTTTTGTAATTTTTGTAATTTTTTAACGTCTGCATGCATAGAATTTTACATTAAATAGAAATTCAAATTAGAGTGGAGCTTTCTTTGCCTTAATATAGAAAGAGCAACCAGCTGGCAACAATTCACTATTGCAAACAAGTTGCACTCATTACTAATGGACTCTGATTAATAGCAACATATTGGCAGTTTGTCTGCCTTCATATATTAGACAGCAATTATTTGCAAACCACATTGCAATCAACCCAGAGACCACGTTTCATTTTCTATTTGGGAGTCTTGGACTTTATTTTTCTTTGTTTGTATCTTCCTATTTAGATTTTGTGTTAACCACCTGTGTGGTTAGGTTTCATCACTAAAACCTTTTGGCTTGTTTAAGAAAGGAATCAACAAGAGCAGTCTCACTAGTCTCAACCAGTGTTTCAGAGGAAACTTTGTGTGTATCTTTGAGACACCAACAACTTTGACAGAAGTGCAGCGTTTCTGCCCTGGAAAAGAACTGGTTGCTCAGCTGAAAATTACTGATACGTGGGGTCACAGCACAACACATGCTATTTGACCAAAAATGGAATCTTATTTGAAATGATTAAGTCTGCTTCACTTATGTCTCAAAGAAAATGTCACTTATTCTATCATAAAAATATCATGCATCATTTTAAGTGGTCGATGAAGTAGGTGGCAATAACAATCTCGCAGTCTGCCAAAGAAACTGTTAAACTGTACTTGTGATTCTTTCTCCCTACAACATGTCAAACACCATAAATTATTTCCATGCTTCTTGATGGCTTGAAGTACTTATCATGCAAGTGCAGTACCTACACTAGAAGTATCTGTCTAATGATTTAGTTGTCCTGCATATGAAGTGACAATATAATTTTCCATTAAGCAAGCTGTCCCTTTCTTATAGTGAAAGCCTCCACTTTAACCAAATATCAAAGTAACATGTCTTTATCCTAGCCTATAGTTTCTGTGATTACAGCATTTATTAAAGCCTTCACACAACTGAGTTCTAGGCTATGAAAGAAACACCTGTCTAGCAGATAAAATGCATTTTGTCATATTACTGATTTCATTTTAAAAAATGCAAATGTGACAAGTTACATGTTGCATGTATGAAACCTTTAATCTTGACTATATTTTTTGACCATAGACGACAGCTACAGATCAATGCAAAACGCTGCTATTTTTTCTTTTTCCTGCCTTTGTAAATGATGTTCATCTCTTTATAGTGGCACCTACTGCATTTCCTCCACATATTGCATCTACGGTGCTTTAACTGGTCTGTTTTAGAGAACGACGTAGCACGAGGTCGAGTGTAAGGGCAGGTGAAAACAGTTGGTGCTGTAGTCTTGAGAAACGGCTTGCCCTTGATACCTGGCCTGTTCTTCATTGTACTGTCAGACCCACTGAGGAAACCTCCCCAATGACCTGCCAAGGCCAGTATAGCCTACCTCTCCATCCTCCAACCTGCATGGTGTCGTAATTGAGCAGGGCTTTGAGATTGTTTTTTAAAACCCACTGCATTCCCAAGATGCAACCTTGAGCAGGTCTTAAATAATCAGAAACCTGCACAGTGGAAAGGGTTTTCTTAACCCTAGCAGGAAGTTGAATTCAGAGGATCAAGTGAGAGGGAAACGAAAGCTCATATCTAAGGACCTGCTAAGGCTTTTGATAGTAGAGCATTTCTTTGGGGATGTTACCTGTCTTTAATTTATTCCAATTATTTGTACCTTCCATTCCGCTCTTCACACGGCTCTTCTGACTCCCTGCTTTGTCCTTTTAGAGGGAAATTAAGGTGATGATTGGGCTTCATTAAAGAGGTAAATAAAGAGGGTAGTGCATGGCCCTGGCGCTTCATTTGTGTTGCTAATTGGCACGACATGTGGGTTTGATGTGGAGCGCTGCAGAAGGGGAAGACGTCAGGGGTGGGCCAAGCGTGTGACCTGGGAGCTTCGCCAACCCACCGTGCAGCCCTCTCTCACTCTGTTCTCTCTGTGATCATGCTGTGGTTCCCTGCGTGTTTGTTGGGTTTGCTAAGTCAAGGTCTTCTCATTCATTTTAATGACTCCACTTGGATGTAAAAAATTAATTGATATTCTTACAAGCAAACACCTTCAGGCTCATTAATCAATGTGTCAGTTTCTCACTGCCATAAAAATGTACTTTACAGGGTAATTAATTTCCTAATATCCTCCAGTCATCCCGAGTGCCCTCAACTTAAAATACTTGACATTTAGCCCTTCATATACAGCTCACTGGCTCCGAGAGCTCTCAACACATTGCAGACGAGACTGTAAAACAAACTAAAGAACAAAGCAAATAGAGAAATGTATTTTTAATGATCTGGCACAAATATCATTCAAAGCGACACCGTTTTTATCTACTTGTTAGCAGAATGCTAACATTCTGTTAAGAATGCTAACAAGAGGCTCCACCCAACTCTGAGATAACCATGATGACATAAAGGAGAGATTAAAATTTGTGTTGGAAAAGCAATACCATAAATCACTGTAATGTAAGGTTGAGCCATAATTCATAAATGGACACATATAAAGATAAATGGATCAGATACAAATAGGTACTGTTGATTTTATTTACATGCATACACAATCTTAAGTCAAAGATATAGGCCTCTGATTGTGAAACATGAGGTTACTGTCAAAAACTACTCTTCAGTTTTGGACACTCAGTTTGTTCCGCCTCTGGAGGTGGAAAACCAAATGAAATTAATTAACAGTTACTGTCAGTGAGCTGTTAAACATTTTCAGACATTCGGTATGCTGGACTCAGTTCTTTTAGAGCGCCAGAGCCGATTCATTGCTATCTTCAATAGTCAGCATCGTCTTCTTTGTTAAAAACAGAACTCAGTGTAATTATCAGTTCAAACCTGGAGCATTTGTATCCCCAAATGAACAATTTGCATACTTCTATTTGTAAAACTGCCATTTTCCTTCTTAAAAAACATGGAATTAGTCATGTAATTTCAAAGCACAGTTCTGTTGCTTAGCATAAGAACCAGTTGCATGGTGGCATATCTTCAGTTGTTTTATTGTTAGATAGCTGCAAATGGCACCATCATAGGTGCAGAAGTTATTAGGTACAGTAGGAACATGTCATTAGCACTGTGAAATAGCACTTTTTATAGACAAGTCTCAGAAAGTGACTTAAAATCGCAAGGCATAGCTTACGAAGCCATCCAATACAGAAATTCAAACGATTTTGGAATTCTATATCGGAAGGGCTGGAATCTATCCAAGCTGCCGTTGGGTGAGAGGCAACATATGCTGTGGGGGCAGGTTGCCAGCTGATCGCTAGGCACATTCAAAACCAGTAGAATAAAATTTAAAAGGTGCAATTCTCAGAACAAGATTTAGGCTAAGAGGGGAAAAAGTCCAATAAAGTATTTAATTGGGAGAAAATGATGAATTTTTTTGAAATAAGTTTTCATTAGGTTTCATATAACATATAACATACTCCCAGTATTTACATGACAGAGAAAAGGGGCAGCTTGGGTTAGGGTTGTTTTAGGAGTGAATGACATGTGCATGATGGAAATAACTAAAAGCAATGGATTAATCTATTCAAATGTAGCTTGTTGAAGGTTAGGTCTGCACGCAAGCAGATTCATTTAGAAAGGTCAACATTCACAGCTGTATATCCACAGCATAGCAATAAGTTAAAGATTTTGCTTCTGAAGTTGTTTGCTTTGGTCATATTGATTTCTACATTTCAAATCATTCATCTAATATGTATGGTTAATGCATAATTAACACACGATCTCTGCCACTAAAAACGGCTCTGCTGAGTTTAATAAGTAATCTGATTGTTTTATTTGTGCCATCAGTCTTACACTAAAATTAGCTCAACATCAAATTAAATTTATTGTAATAGTGTTTGCATAGTTGGTTGTTTCATTTACTCTTAAACATTTAGTTTTGAGAAATTTGCAGCACTCTAAAACTGAAAAACTGTGTCAGAGAAAAAGATGTAGTTGCAGACTTTTAACCACAAATAATCGTAAATGTAACTTTATTGAATTCCTATATGATATAACCCTTCTGTTCCCGTCTCACGGCACTGTATGAATACACTCAAGAAGGAGGGGATTTTTTTCCAGCACTGTTGATTCTTGTTGATGGCTCTGTGGTAAACCTTTTGGAAGGAAAGGCATTTATCTCCTCACGTTGGTGTAAATGCACTTACTCCAGTGCTTTCTTGTGTCCCACACAACAGCAGACATCTTGCTGTGAACTTAACGATTCAGCACTCACACATCAGACTGAGAGGCAGGAGAGAACATCGGAATATTTGATTTCTCGTCAAGCAGCTGAGCATAAATATCACACTGGAAAATGTCCAATAAGTGATTTACAATCTGCGGTTCTTACTGAAAATGTTTCTCTTAGCATGTACTTTATATAGCTTTCCTTTTCAGATCAAATGGTAGCAACTGATGAGCAGATACATTGGGGGTATATGTAACTAACGGCTTAATTCATCTTGGACAGGATTCATAGCCTCCTGCTGCAGTACAACTTGCTCTGTGCTTACACTGACAATTACAGTATAACTGGTTGTGAAATACTGTTAACTTCTAATTAGTCCTACTAGTCAACTTTATTAACTGCTGTACTTTAGGGAATCTGTGGTCTGTTGGAATACTTTTGGAAATAACCATATTTTCTGTCTTAACCAGTCTGATCAATATTGTTTTCATTTATTTATAAAGATGTTCCAGACATGGTTTTCTAGCTTAAACCAAGCACAAACCAATCTTTTGTTTTAAAAATGCATCAAATTTTTGTTCACAGTGAAACTTCTCAGGAAATGAACAGATAATTGTTACCTGACTTGTCCTTCATTTCATTTTTCTGTCCATGTTTTAGTCTGATATAAGACAGATTTGGCAACTTGTTAACGCAACCATTTTCCAATAGAGAATAATCATTAGAGTACCTGTTTTTTTGAAACGATGATTTATTGATTTTGTCAGAACAACACGAACAGCAACAAGTCAGCACAGCCAAGCACAAAAAAAATAAAAAATAAAAAAATAAAAAAAAATAACAAAGCAAATGCAGGTATATGAGTTACCAGTACACACGCCTGGGACAAAATATGTAAAGCGTTTCACATTCGAAGTCAAGGGAAACAATAAATAAAAAAAAATAAAAATAAAAATAAAAAAAAAGGGGGGGAAAACACAGACATTAATCAGTGTGTTTAAAAACAAACTGCGAGTCCCCTTTATGTAATAGCACAGTAAGGTCATGAGGTAGGTGATCAAGCAGAGGCTGCCATATGCTACAGAATGCATTACAATTGCCCTTTATGATGGCACTGAGGCGCTCCATCGGCAGCACCCTGAGCAGTTCTCTGTACCACTGTGTAACAGTAGGAGGCCGTCTCTGAATCCATTGAAACAGTACACATCGCCTCGCCAAATGTAAAAGTTTACTTAACAAAAGCATCTGTACAGAAGACAGAGAGAGCCCTTCTATAGATAGACCCAGAACGAACAGCATAGGGTTCAGTGGGATCGTTCGGTGGAAAATAGAGCAAAGCTCTATAGCAATATTCTTCCAAAATCTAGTAATTAAAGGACATTGCCATATGCAGTGGTAATAGGTCCCTACAGCCGTATTGCACTTCACACAAAGAGCAGAAATCTGAGGGTGAATTTTATTTAGGAACTCCGGCGTACGCTGTAGTCTATGTAAGATTCTGTACTGGCTTTCCTTTAGTCTGTTACAGGGAAACAATTTCATGGCAGATCTGAAAGTTTTGGACCATGCTTCCGCACCAACCTGAGCTTCGAGGTCGGTTTCCCACCGAACCCTGGCCTTATCAGTGGTTATAAAGTTCAAAGACAACAATTTCCCATAACAAAGAGAAATAAATTTCTTTTTTGTAGTCATTTCCTCGTTAACTTTGAGAAGAAAGCTTTCAACAGGGTTCAAAACTGGTTGATTGGCTGGAAATTTAAGGGAGTTCACATAATGCCTTACTTGCAGGAATCCAAAGAAGTGTTTCTGTGGTAAATTATACTTAACTTGAACTTGATTAAAGGCCATAAAACTACCCCTTTCGAACAGATCACAAATAAATCTTATACCTTTGGAATACCAATCATCAAATATATTAATGCCAATACCCGGGGGGAAAGCTTTATTCCTAGTTAGAGGCTGCAGTGCACTAGAGAAACCTCTTCTTCCGACGTGGGCAGTAATATCACGCCAAACCTTTAAAGTGGGCATCAAGACGGAATTAGTTCTGACACCAAGAGGGAGGTCCGCCAGGTCAGTGGATAAGAGACTAAGAGGTGAGAGAGGGTCACAGCACCAGGCATCTACCGATGGTTCGCCCCGGTGAAGGAAGGAATGTAACCACCCTGAGATTATTTGTGCATGGCAAGCCCAGTAGTAATATAAAAAGTTAGGCAGTGCCTGACCCCCCTCATCCGTGGGCAGTTGTAAAATCTGTATCTTTAGTCTAGATTTCTTCCCACGCCATATGAATTTAGAAAGACATCCCTCAATCTCTATGAATGTTTTTCTGTTGATCCTGAGAGGCAACATTTGAATGGGGTATAATATTCTGGGTAGCACATTCATCTTGATTAAACTTATTCTACCCGTCCAAGACAGGGGGAGGTCAAACCACCTATTGAGGTCATTCTTGATTGAGGCCACAATCGGCTTGAAGTTCAACTTGTACAACTCCGCTGTGTCTGCGGACACCCTGATACCTAAATATGTGAAACCCGTGGTCGACCACCTGAAAGGGAAATTAGGAGGAGCGTCCCACCTCCCCCCGTCACCCAGTGGCAAAGCTTCAGATTTATCATAATTTATCTTATACCCTGAGAAGAGGCCAAATTGGTTGATGATATGTGTCAGTGCAGGAATAGAAGTTTCTGGCTTAGTGAGAAAGAGCAACACGTCATCTGCATAAAGGGAAATCCTGTATTCAGTATTCGACAAGGTCACCCCACAGATCTCAGGATCAGTTCTTATAGCCTCTGCCAGTGGCTCCAAAGCAAGTGCAAACAACAGGGGAGAGAGGGGGCATCCTTGCCGCGTTCCCCTACCCAGTGGGAAGACATCCGAGACCGAGCCATTAACCAAGACCCTTGCAGCTGGGGCCCCATACAGCAGTTTGACCCACTTGACAAATTCAGATCCCAAACCAAACCTGTCCAAAACATCAAATAGATATTCCCACTCCACCCGATCAAATGCTTTCTCAGCATCCAAAGAGATCGCAAGAGCCCTATAATTGGTGTTCTGAGAGAACTGCGCAACATTAATGAGTCGGTGGACATTGGAGCGGGAGTATCTATTCTTGACGAATCCCGTCTGGTCAGGCTTTATCAGAACCGGCAGAACCTCCTCCAAACGTCTGGATAAAATTTTGGACAGAATCTTACAATCCACACTAAGTAGACTTATAGGTCTGTAAGATGTACACAGATCCGCGGGTTTATCCTTCTTTAAGATCAGGGATATATGGGCAAGGTTTAGGGTGGGTGGAAGCACGCCCCTCTCAAGAGATTCTGTATACATTCCCAACAAAGGACCCGCCACATGTTTGGCCATTTTTTTATAAAACTCTGGCCCAAACCCATCAGGGCCCGGAGCCTTCCCACTCTGTAAGGATTTAATTGCATCCAAGACCTCCTGCACCCTGATAGGGCTGCAAAGATCCAATCGACTTTCCTCTGACAGTATAGGGAGGTTAACAGTGTCAAGAAACAGTTTCCTGGCGTCTACAGTATTTTGACACTCAGGGGAATATAAGTCTTGATAGAACTCTTTCATTATTTTGCTGATAAGTTTAGCCTCAAACTGTAAGACACCTGCCTTATCTTTTAGAGAGGGTATTGCATAAGAGCCCCGTTTCCCTTGGGCAAGTCGGGCGAGCAAGCGTCCAGGTTTGTTGCCTGATTCAAATAATCTATGCTTCGCATAGAATATTGCAGTTTCCGCTTTCTGAGTTAACAGTTGGTCCAGGGCCGATCTAGCTGCATCCAACTTCCGAAGCACAGAAATAGACGAGGATTTCTTAAACTCCCTCTCCAAGTCAGTGATATCGCGTTCAAGCACTAATTGTTTGGCTAAGTTGCTCTTCTTTTTTGCCGAGGTAAAAGAGATAACGGAGCCCCTGAGAAATGCCTTACCCGCCTCCCATAGAGTAGAAGCACTAACCCCCGGTAAGTCATTTGTAGAAAGATAGAGTTCCCACTGATCTTCTAAATACTTTACAAATTTAGGGTCACTAAGGAGAGCTGGGTTTAGCCGCCAATGTCTAGACGAAGGGTCATAATAAGGTGGTGATAGCTCCATTGAAACTGATGAGTGGTCCGAAAGCGCACATGTGCGGATCAAACAGCCCCGAGTTCTGTCAAGGACAGATCCAGAAACAAACATGTAGTCAATCCTGGAAAAGGAAAAATGGGGGCGTGAGAAAAATGTGAAGTCCTTCACATGTGGATTACAAACTCTCCAAGCATCAAAGAGACCAAGATCTGAACAGAGGTCCGTTGTAGCCTTTGCCATTTTTGAAGATGGTTGAGATTTTGGTGGATTATAATCAGTTTCAGGATTCAAGCCACAGTTAAAATCCCCACCAATTATTACGTGGTTCGGACACACAGGGGAGGTTTTTGCCAGAAAATTTGAATAGAACGATCTATCAAAAGTATTTGGTGCATAAACACTTCCCAATAGAATTAATTCCCCATATAGAAGCCCAGTAATCAAAATAAATCGTCCGTCCGTATCCCTTACAATAGTATGTAGCGTGAATGGTAGATTTTTATGGACCAATATTGCGACGCCTCTACTTTTAGAGTTAAAGGAGGAATAATAAATTTGTCCCACCCAATCACGTTTGAGTTTTAGGTGTTCGGAATCTGTGAGGTGAGTCTCTTGCAGTAATGCAATCTGCACTCTATCTTTTTTGAGTAAGGAAATTATCTTGCGCCTCTTAATGACGTGGTTAATTCCCTTGACATTAAGAGTAATAATTTTAGTGTTACTCATTGCAAAAGTAATCTGTCATTGGACAAGAATCGTCAACCCAAGGCAAACAGAAAGAGCCATCATAATAAAAGACATGTGAAAGACTTAACCCATGGCCTGAACCGGCCGTGCTGACATGAACAAAACCATCACAAAAAGATGGCAAAGGAACCTTCACCCACACAACAAATTGCATACAATAACAGAATTAAGATAAACGTCAAGGTATCACGGACTAAAAACAGACAAACAAGAAACAAACAAAAATGAAAATGCCACCCACCGGGTGGTGTCACAAGCCCAGTGCAGCCAAAAGAAGTTTCACTCCACGGGAGAGAAGGAGAGAGAAGACAAGAAAAAGAAAAAAAAAACAAAGCAAAACCCCGCCCCCGCTCCCCAAACCTGAATGGAATCGGGTTACTGTCAGTTGTGAATCAAAATTAGAGACTGAGTAAACAATTAGGCTATTTTCCCCGTTAAACCGTCTCTGCCTCCTCAAACTGCGTTAAACGCTGCGGACTCAGGCGTCCAATGACACGGTCCCAGTTAAGCCCGGCAGTGCCACAGTTTGTACGGGGCAAGCATCTATTAATCCAGCGCATTGATGAAACTTTGTGCATCTTTAGGCGATTCAAACTTGTGCTCATTGCCATTGTAAGTCAGCACAAGCGTCGCTGGATAGCGCATCCTAAAGCGGATGCCCTTGTCGATTAAGGCACGGCAAGAAGCATTAAATCCCCGTCGTTTCTCACGGATCGCGTAGGAGAAATCCTGATGTATGAAGATCCGCTGCCCGTCGTGGTGGAGTTCGGGGGCCGCTTTCACTGCAGCCATAATCCGCTGTTTATCTCCGGAGTTGTGGAGCTTGATGATCACCGGCCTGGGGTGAGCACCCCGCGGGCCGAGGCCCCGGTGTGCGCGGTCAACTTTAATGCGGGCTTTACCCGCGGAGCTGTGTCTCAGCCCGAGTGTGGCAGGCAGCCAAGCCTCAAAAAACTGAGTAGGGCTCTCACCCTCCGCACCTTCTTTCAGGTTAATGATGCGAATATTGTCGCGCCTGCTGCGGTTCTCTAAGTCGTCCAAACCTTTTGCCATAACCTTAATCCTCCCCTCCGCTTCAGCCAGCCTCCCCGCGAGGTCAGTCACCCCATCTTCCATATCTGAGATTCTCTGCTCTGCCTCCGTGACGCGTTTGGAGACGTTTTCCAGCGAGGACGAAATTTTCTCCAGTGTCCCCGACAGTGCAGACAGTTTTTGGTCAATTACCTCACTGATGCTATCGGTCACCTCACGGACGAGAGTTGCGGTGTCCACCGGGGGCGAGGGCTGGTCGCCCATTGCTACTAGCATGTCAGTTTGGCTAGCATTGTTCATCACGACGGCCGTGGTCTTTCGAGAATGTATCTTCGTCTGCTTCGACATTATTTAACTTCCAAAAAGCGTATTTAGGACTGCTGAGTATTCCCAAAGCTCTCAGTCACTAGTTTAGGTAAAAATATAGACAGTAGTGCGCATTACACTGTGATAAGTACAGGTGGGAGCGGGAGCACAGTGAAAGCACGTCTTCTAGCCTACCATATTCACCGGAACCCAGAGTACCTGTTTAAACCAAATTAATTTTGACTCCATTTGTATTTAAGTAGTGTCTCTAAAGTGCAAAAATGAAAATAATAAAAATACAAAAATGGTGAGTGCCCTTTTAAAATATCCTTATTGCAGCTCACAGTTTGCTTTACAAAAGCTTGAGAAGGGCATTGATACTAATCGTCTTTCTTTGGGGTGTAAGTCTGTTGGTGTTTCCTGTGGAATTCGGTTAGTGTGCATGAAAAGAAGCGCAGCCTTGTATTCTTAAGTCTCAGTCACACCTGTGGTTGCTGGGAAAACTGTGTAATCCCTGACCAGTTGGTAAGTGGTTGCGGGGTATCGCCCAAAGAGAATGCTGCAGAAAAAACCTTGTAATTGTTGGTTGCAGCTATAAAGCACAACTTTTGCTTTGAAGGCAAACAATCTACAAGAGTGTTTGCAGCCAAGTCGACATCTTACATGCAAACTACAGGAAACCATGGCAACGTCCTAGCAAGCAATCAAAAGGAGGCTGTCCGTTACCATATACCCCTTTGAGGTCAGTTTCACTTAGTGACTTCCAGCAAACTTTAGTAACCACCTGCCAACTGGTCAGGGAAAAACATTTTTCCCCAGCAACCTGTGGCTGCCAAAATATTGCTGACAGAGGCTTTTGCAATCAATTTCAGTGCCAGCTAGCAGCCTCTGCAACCATTCAATGACTGGAATCATGGCAGGATGTATGTCAACCAGATGTGGGCCAGGCCTGGTGTAGATGGCACTGTTTATGTGATGGTGTTACGTCCTCACATGAAGGCTAGGCGAAGAGGGTGGGGGACAGTAACAGTTGGATCCAGGTTGAAATGAAAAGGACTCCAGGCAGAGGTGTTTAATACAAAATGAGTCTTTATTATAGCCAATAAACCAATAACCATATAAGCAATACCAACAGAAAGAGGCAGCAACGCTGCTTTGACGATAAATCAAACAGGCCAACCCAAAGAAATTGTGGCCGCTTCAACCAAGAAAACAATTATAAGGTTTCAACAGAAAAAGACAGCAATGCTGCTATTAGCAATAAACCAGGCAGGCCAGTCCAACGAAAAGGAGGCCGCATGCCACATCTCCGGTTCTGCCGGAGGTTTCTTCCTGTTAAAAGGGAGTTTTTCCTTCCCACTGCCAAAGTGCTTGCTCATAGGGGGTCATATGATTGTTGGGTTTTTCTCTGTACCTATGAAGCGCCTTGAGGCGACTTTTGTTGTGATTTGGCGCTATATAAATAAAATTGAATTTCATTGAATTGAATTGAATTGAATCTGGCCCGATTGTGGTTGGGTTTATGTGGCCCAGGCTCATAGAAAACAGGTCTGGCCCGGATCCAGCATCAAGCTGGCACTTCTGACTGACCTAGTGAGATTTACACATGTTTACTACTGTGGCTTTAGCTCAGGAGGTAGAGCAGGTCACCTACTGATCAGAAGGTGAGTGGTTTGATCCCTGGCTCCCCTAGTCTGCATGTCAAGAATGTGTATGAATGTATTTAGGAAGTACTCAGTTTAGAGAAAGTGTGTGATTGGGTGAATGTGGCATGTTTTATAGAGCACTTTGAGTAATCCGGGAGAATAGAAAAGCGCTATATAAGAATCAGTTCATTCACTATCTGAACACAGTTTCGTCATGTTACTTTTGCACTATTATGTTCTGGCACATTTTGTTGTTACATGGCTTGGTACACATTAGGCTGACATCTGGGGCCAGAGCTGAAACTGTTCTGGGTCGGCACAGGGCCAGCAGTGTGTCTGCAACTGTCCTTGTGCTGGCCCATGTGTGGATTACCTCTGGCAAACCTGATCTGGGCCACCAAAGGGCCGTCATTCTTTGCGGTATGTGGGACATGTGTAAGCACATTGTGTGGGCCAGATCCGGGCCATACCAATTTTGCTATGCGGGACCTAGTGGTTGCCAAGGGGTCACCATCCTTTCTCTTGGCTTATCATATATAGTTTAGAGCACTATACCACAGAGCGTCAATCAGATGTCAGTCTCAAAAGTCCTCATTCAACACATGAACTACAACGAGGCATGGAAGAAAATGTTTGAGAACCGCTGCCGCAATGATACTCTAGATAGGCAAAACCAACTGGTTAGCAGCAACTGAATTTTCAAAACAGGAGCAATTGCCCAATAAAAAGTCAAGCTCATCATAGTCTGGGATGGATGAAACAACAAAAAAAAAGAAAAAAAAAAAAAGAAAAATATATTTGGAGGTCATTTGTCCATCTATAGCTTTATGTAGGAAACAATGCCACCAGCTGGCTAACACTAAACTTGCAAAAGCAAACAAGCTCAAATAAAGTAATGTAAATACTACGCCTGAACTGTGTTTTAGATTTTTTACATAAAGGAAACCTTTTCGAAATTCATTCAGTTAGTGTAACTTCAGAATGGAAATCCTTAGGCGTTCTAATGGGGT
Organism: Rhamphochromis sp. 'chilingali'; assembly: GCF_963969265.1. Classification (NCBI taxonomy): domain Eukaryota; kingdom Metazoa; phylum Chordata; class Actinopteri; order Cichliformes; family Cichlidae; genus Rhamphochromis; species Rhamphochromis sp. 'chilingali'. The sequence goes on from NC_137931.1 coordinate 32,410,126, forward strand.
AGTGGCAGAATTTTATATATGCATAGCCCAGTTCAAGACGATAACAAAGAAGATATTTATAGTATGCCTATGCATTATAAAAAGAACTATTGTGCTTAACTTTTTCTTTTGCAATGGAAGGTTTTGGGAGGATGCATTTTAGTTGGTGGGACAACAAATATATGACCAGGCCTAACCCACACAGATCTGACCTGGATTTAGCTCGAGTATACTGTATATGTGATCCAGACACCTTTAGATTTATTGGAAAGATAGTTTTCACTTTTGACAGAGGCTAACTGTTTGGACTTTTGAACCTATATCTACACCCAATCTTTAACTTGATATCAGTGTTCTTGTTTAAGTCAGTGTAGAACATTTCCTTGCCCCTTTTCATGTCATATCAGAGTACTCACAAAAACTTGTTTTAGCCTCTTGTTTTTAAAGCTTTGCTTTTATAACATGTCGCTTATGGAGTTCAACAATTTCTCATTTGCACTGGTCAAACGGATGTTGTGTCCAACTTGGGGCAGGCTTTGACTTGTTTGCTCCATATGTGTTAATGCTCCGGCAGCCCACTCACTGTCTGAAACCTCCTATGCAGCAGAAACTGCTCGGGAAAAAATGTCTGCCTCCGAGTAGCACAGACATTTAAGCTAGCTTGCACTGTAACACGTCCTCCTACTCACACCTCAGAAAAGTCAACCACGCAGCTATATATCTCAATGTATGTTGACTTTTTATGTCTTCACAGATTATATGCACATACTGTATTTCTAACTTTAGGCATTGGATTTATAAATACCCTCTGTGTGCCAAAAGAATATCTTAATAGCTAATCTTCATCAGAAAATTCTTTGCTTGAAGCACTTAATAAAAACATATTCAAGTCAGCTGTTGTTGCTGTTATTAGAGCTTTGAGCAGGTTTACGCATAATTGGGTGAAGGTGGCTGCTAAATTTCTGTCCAAGCAGTTAATCCTCCTTTTAGGTCTGTGTTGTGCATCGTTACACAGTTAAGAGGAATATTTACTAAAGCAATCCAGAGTAAATCCTTGGCTTGGGGCGGCATCACCAGGTTTGTCACCATATGGTGTGAGCCTCCAACCCTCCAGTCATCCACCTAAACTGTGCTGTCAAGCTGCAGCTCTTTAAAACACAAGGCAGAGTTTACTGATTAACATTTTCAGACTGCGCAGCTCTGAAAATTAGGCCTTGGCTTTATGTACAAAATCTGTTATTCTTAAATGATTCATGTGCTCCAATATGTTAAGACTGGGAATTATACTTCTGATATTTATTTCATGGTATCATGCCCTTGGAAACAAATAGAACTTTATGCTGAGAATGAAATATTAAAATCAGATCTGTAAAATAAATAAGCAGAAAGACCAGTATACATATTTACAAGAGACATGGTATGATAGTTGAAAATAAATGAGGGCTCATCTAGCATCTACTTAGAAAATGATGTACAATGAGGCAAAAAGTGCTCTGGGATATTTTGATGAAATTATTTATGAGTTTAAATAAATCATTTATTCACCCAAGCTTAGACTATTTATCTAAAATGAATGCACCCTGCATTAGTTTTCATAGCTCAGCATTTAGAGATGTTTTCAAAGAGGAACTGTGGAATAACCAATCCCGTATGGGGGGAACACAGACAATGTCAATAAGTGTTAGAGCACATTCGAGCCTTGGCCGAGAGAAAATCTTTTTTTCTTCTTTTTTATTTGAGGATACTGACCACTTCTGACTTGCGTGTCATGCATTACAAATATAATTTCTCTGCATTTATCTTCAATATTTCAAGACTGTTTTCCACAAGTCAGCAAGCTCGCTTGAATGTATTGAATTTTAATGAGATCAAAGCTTATTTTGCCAAAGTGTGCATATCAAAAGTAGGACAGCAGCCTATACACAGTCCCGTGTAACCAATTAGAATAGATGTGTGGAAATGAGTCTGATGATTATGTCATTAGGAATGATGAGGGTCCAGAAAACACGGGGAATCAGCAGAGAGTGGAAACGAGCAACGCGCTGCTTAGTGTGGATATACACAATCGTCACACTTCGTACCAATAAAAACTGTTGCATTTAAAACATTTAACCCATTTTTTCTTCGCTGCATTTCACATATCAAACAGCTGTTTTTGAAAAGCACTCTGTTTTATAACTGCAGGGTACACTTTGTACGCTTTATACTCTCACCCCCTTCCCTGGCCTGCCGCCCCTCCACTCTTCGTTTCTGAAGAAAGCTAGGTGTTAACACTACAGAAGCAAGAAGAGTGAGAAAAAAATCCTGCAGGTACCCTGTGGGTATCTTTCAAATTAATCGTCTGGCTGGTCTGTCTTATGTGCAGTTTTGAAACATTAACAAGACCTTTGAGAGCAGGGGAGAAGGGAAGAGGGAGAGGGAAAGAGAGCAGGACATGGCATGATGGTCTTTAATGTTTTATTGAACAGATACAAATTATTTTGGCCCTGGCCTTCGCTGTTTGGTGGAAATCAGTGAGAAAGCACGTCAGGGCATGCCATGGGCACTGTGTGGGGACAAAAGAGGAGCCGTGTGATTGAGGGTCTGAAGCTTAAAGCCACATTCGCTTTACTTATTTATTTCTTTTCTGAGGAAAACAATGCCACAAGAAATTCTCCAGGAAAAAAACGCTGGAAACGGATGGAAATGAGCATCTGAATGCCTCGGTAGAGGAAAAATGCATCAGACAATATGGTGATGAAATTAATCCTGAAAGTTAGCTAGTATTGGAGATGCTTTATTTTTATGTTAATGAATAACTGAATGTGTTGTTATAGTAATAGATTTAGATTTTTATGAATACATTTCATCAGTCCTTTATTATTTATTAGAATCATTGCACACTTTAATGTTAATAAAGTGCCACACCATTATAGCTTCATATCCTGAAATTAGACTTAATGTAGACCTTAATTTAATTAAGTGTGTATTTTTATTTCATTTAGTCTGGTAAACACTCTTTTGTCTAACTGGTGATGCCTTAGTGGCTTACTAATGCTGTAATGCATGGACGGCTATAACAAAGCTTTCTGCAATGCCTAAATCAGCTTTCAGACTTTCAGACAGTTGAAAGCAGCACAAAATCTCTCTGTCAAGACAAATGTGTAGGATTATGGAAATCGAATTGTCTTTCACGTATTGATGGCAGCACTTAAATATTTCACTCAAGTGTGATGTTGACTGATTTCGAGAAGAAATAAAAGACTAAAACCTGACCAAAAAAATTGTGAAATCTGTACCCTATTAGTTTATAACCATCTGCTGAGCATCTGTGAAAAAATTTGCGCAGGACATTAATAATTTTTTAACTATTATTTCTTTCTTAATTTGATTGTAATGGAGACATTTCTTCTCGTTTTTTGACAGCGGTGGACAGTGAAAGACAAATTATTAATTAAAATCCTTCTTGGTGTGTGAGCAAACAAAGTTCTTCTGCTATGCCGTGCACAAAATGAGGGTTGTGAAATTCAGCTTTTGCGGAAAAATGGAGGAAGTTAAAAATGATCTTGACACTTGCCAACAGCAACTTGCAGACTTATTTATTATTGAAGCAACAGCATAAAAATATAAGCAAGTGCTGTAAACTTTAAATTGCACTAGAACAGCCCACATTTTATCATCAACAAAGTGCAATGTGCAGTAGTGATGGCATCAATGCTTATGGCTTAGTGTTATTAAGCATGATAATAGCAGCAGATATAAAAGACACTCTATGTCTCTTGGTCTCCACTGCAGGCACTTTATACAGATGACCCGAGGGAAGCAGCTGAAAATCTCTAAAGAGAGGATGATCTGAACACTTGCCTGTTATAAAAGTCCTGAGACCTCCCAAAATTAGTTCACATTTTGTAATTGCCAGCACAGAAAACATTTCAGATTAATTGTTAGCTGTTTCTGCCAGTAATGTAGCAGTGGATGCACATGCAGCTATCAATAAACCAGTACTCTGATACTGAAGAAAACATCACATCTGATCGTTCTTGGGCAAATTCTTTGAAATGTCTTTTTTTTGTGTGGTGATTTTTCCCAAGTGGTTGTATTGACGCTTGTTCGTGTGCTTTTTGCCCTGCTGAATGTTCACGGCCATCATAGAGGCATGAGCTAAATTACCAGGAATATCAAGAAATACTTTAGTCCCAGTTTTCTCTGTAATGTTAATCCCATCAAATTTCCCGTGTGACGTTAGCACAAGACTGTAATACTTTTCAGTCAGCCAGCAAGCTCTGTACAATGGAACAATACATTTGGAAGAATGTGGAAGAATGACCAATAAGCTAGTATTACTACCCAGTCAGGAAAAAATGGATTAAAAGAATAATTTCGCTCAAATTTCCTCAAAATTTCCAATATTATCTATCAGTTCTTTGATTTTCCTGGAATGCTATCTCTACATGTCTGCTCCTACTGTATAAGCAGCTAATGAGAGAGACCGAGGCAAACTGAGAGCAGGGTATTTGATAAAGCTCCCACTAAAAGGAAATGACAACAAAGAGATTCACTACCTTGATTTCACTTGTTGTCCTTAGAGTGCAGTCACTGTTTATGCATGATTAACACACCTGCTAATTCAATTAGTCTAACAAGTCATGGTATAACACAAAACTGGTTCTAATGTGCTAATGATGCATTTACATTGTTAATGCAAAATACTTTTTCATGTTCAGCATATAAATGATTCCTTTAGGATTGAGCGCAGTCTATTGTCATTAAAGCTGTTAGGATACCGCACTCGCGTTTGTGCCGGCGCGGAATCAGTACTCAAAACCCTAATGTACCTGCTAATGGATGTTGGTATTAGTACCAGGAAGTCTAATTCTGTCCAAATGGTGATGAGGTACATTGTGCTGGCTGTGTTAACACAGTTGCACGTCTGATGTTAACAGCGGTTTACATGACAGATCTAGTTAAGAGATCTCTTCCACAGTCAGTGCCGCTGTAATCTTTTCCTGCAAACAAAAGCGCACATGAAAAAATAACCAGTGACACCAAACTCTTATACTTTAGAAACATTTAAAACATACCTTTGGATTGTTAGAGTACAGAGACCCGCAGGGGACATTGGAGAAAAAAAGACATAGGGGAAAAGAAGGAAAAAAGAAAGGAAAAAAAAAGAAAAAAAAAAAAGGAGAAAAAGAATAAAGCTGAAGCTTTGCGAGATCTCGCAAACGTTTTGGCCGCATTCAGGCCGCAAGCTCGAAGCCGACCGGGAGGTCGAGATGATGATGTGCCGGGAGCGCGGTGTTCCCCCCGGCTGTAGTGGGCCTCGGCCTCCCGTTTGCTTCGATGGTGGGTAACAGACGTCTCCGAAAACGTCGGAGCACTTTTGCAAATATGTGATGTCATGATAAACCGAGCAGATATTTGACGTTTACACAGATACATTCACGCCTCGAAATATCTTAAAACTTTATTTTGTGACCCAGAAAGAGTAATATTAAAACTAAGTGGCTGCCGCCATTGTAGGAAACGAATTGGCTGGGCTGCGCTATGAATTCTGGGATAGGTTGGGTTACAAAGGATACACCGACTCGGCCTTCAAATGCGACCTGCGAAGTTTGCAGTCCATGTCCCGAGTTAGTTTCGCGAGATCTCACAAAAGTTCATCTTAATTTTTTTTTCTCCCATGTCTGTTGCGGGGCTCCATATTAGAGTTACTTTAAGTAGAAGATTATTTTCCCAAACATGCTAAATGCAATTTTGAGTACTGCTTATTCAGTACAAGTGTTTCTAAAGTGCTTTTAACATGCCTTTCCTGTTTTTCAGTTTAATGTATACTGTTGGAGATGTGGGACGTGCCCACAATTTCAAATATTGGGGTCAGTACTCCATGTGAGCCAAAACTCAGGATTGACACTGCTCTAAATTGTGTTGTTTCTACCTTTAAATCTTTATGAAGTCATAACCTTGTGTGAGAGCCAGTTTGAAGACATAAGTGTACAATCGTATCAGTTTTTACTGCCATGCCAAAGATGCATCAGTGCTGCAGCTCAGAGCTACCCAGATTATACCGAGGGAGATGCTGAAACAGCTTGAAAACATGACACTTTTCTGAGAAAACTCTTCCCCAAAAAACTTCTTCTAGTCCTATACCACTGCTGGTACAGGGATTTTGCCTGAGAGGTGACACCTATCATTCGAGACAATACTGCAGCAAGTATCCACACCATCACCTATGAATGATGATGGAGCTGTGGTGTGGTCACAGTTTATGTTCAATGTGGTGATCATAATGGTTCCTTTAAAGGAACAGCTTGTTTCAGAGAGAACATGAACCGAGGGGCTCCACTAGGCCTGGTGTTAGATCTGTGTTATGTTTAGAGATGGACCGATCCGATATTACGTATCGGTATCGGTCCGATACTGACCTAAATTACTGGATCGGATATCGGAGAAAAATAAAAAATGTAATCCGATCCATTAAATATCACGAAAGCACCTCACAAAACTTGCAACCCGCCGTAACTCACCTCAGAACGTTAGCACGTCGGAGCAGTATGCATCACGTGATAGAGCGGCTGTGGCATGCGGGACCTGTGGTGGTCTGGATAGCATTTGGAGCTTCGCTAGCAACCCGGCATTTCATCTCCGACAAAGTTATCCCGACAGAAGTAAAGCAAGTGTGTAAGTCCATCTCTGAATGTTTGTAAAGCATTCCTGCGTTAAGCTTAACAAGCGACTGCCTCTTCTTGCTGCTACTTCAATCATGAAACTGCTTAACGATCAGCTGATCAGCTTTTCTGTCACGAGTCCGTGTCTCTAGTTTGCTTTTGGCCCACTTTGCACCAGAAAGAGGAAACCAGCGGCTGAACAACAGCAGCACGTTTAAGCTTGATCAGCTGTTGTTAGAATGTATTTAATATTACTTTCTACTCGAGGATCTTTTTCTACGTAGCTGACGCTGGTAACTGTGCAGGGGCGGATCTAGCAAAGTTTAGCCAGGGGGGCCGATAGGGCATTAACAGGGAAAAGGGGGCACAAAGACATACTTTTCTTTCTTATTCTCATTTAAAATGTCAAGCTTTTAATAAATAATTATCTGACACCCAAAGTTTTAATTTGATGCAAAATGAATAGAAGTCCATTACTGTATATAGTAACTATTAAGTCTAATATATATACTCTAGTAAGCTATAGTACTTTTTCCTTTGGGAAGGTACCATCTGTGCAGTCTGCAATTTTGTTGAAGAAAGATGTTGAATCTATTTAATATTTCTTGAAAAATAATTGATTTCTGTGCATTTTTTTCACACTGCATCAAATTAAGGTTGATTACGTCGATTAAGCATCATGAGGTGGCGCGTGAGGGGTGGTTCCCTATTTTTTATTTATTTATTTTTGTTGTTGCTGGGAGTTGGAACCCTATTAGTTAGGTTGCTTAATATTTACGCTAAGTACTCTTTAAAATACCAGAATAGGGAGGATGGTGTAGGTTTAAGTTTATTAGATTGATCAGTATTGCTGAACTATGAAATATTTTTTTTTGCATACAGGTATAACAGAATAGCTTTAGTGTAGTTCTTGTTTTAAACTTGAGTATCAACTTATACAAAATGCAGCAAGATATTTAAAAAACAGTTTTGTTGATTAAAAAACACTATATCGGATACATATCGGTATCGGCAGATGTCCAAATTTATGATATCGGTATCGGTATCGGACATAAAAAAGTGGTATCGTGCCATCTCTAGTTATGTTTGAACTAAAACCATTACAACTTCTCCCAGAAAAACAAAAAACAAAATTACAGAGCGTGAAATTAGCACAATAGCGAACCCCCTTTAAATTACAGATTGGGGGGTTTCAGCCCCTACCTGTTGCAGCAGATGGCTGCCCCTTGGGTAATTGGGATTTTCTCAGTATTATAGTTTATTAGCTTTTTAACCTTGCAATATAAAGTGCTGCGAGGTGACTGGTTTTGTGATTAAAATACTATAATTTATTATTATAATATATATATAATATATACCCTTATTTACTTGGTGCCTTGTTAGTACTACTATACTTAGAAGCCAAATTAATCAGATATCCATACCGGATTTATGATGGATCTGCAGTGAGAATCTATATTTGACAAAGGTCCACATTTTAACCACAGACAAAAGAAAGTAGTCCCATTACAAGTGTCCATCCTGTACAGTCTTTCTTTACGGTGGATTGTTCCGTGGGATGAAAGACAGTCAGCTTCTCCCATTGATGGACTGATGCATACATTAATGAGAACGACTGACGTGCACATCATGTGCTTTCAGGTTTAGCTTTGCGGGGCCCTAATGTGAAAGTGGAATAGTTCACTTGTTATGAAATTTTCATCATCATCTTCCTTAAAGAAAGCCTGCAAAGTAGCCATTAGACAGACAATTTTAATAAGGAAGAGGGAAAACTAGTTGAGCTTAGGTTCTTCGTTTAATTTGAATTTGATTGTAGAAGGCAGAAGTAAAACTTTGAATGCAGCTTTTTTTTGTATGACTGGCACACAACTGTATTATTGAATGTGTAGCCCATTCTGTTACATTTCATGGTCCATGTGGGATTTAGATGCTGTCGAAGTTGGGTTCCTGCGGGAATGCTGGTTGGAGAGTGGAACATGTAAGAAAAAGGATGCAGCGAAGATTTACCTGAGACTAAGAGGAACTGAGACGAGATGTGCAGACGAGATGCGCAGTATGTTACGAACGTATTTTACACTGCAAATATAGTAAGCGAAAAAAAGGCAGGAATCCTAAAAACTGCTCCAAACTGTGGCTGTGCATGGGAACACAGCAATTCTTCCTGTTATGTACCATAGTGGACACATGCTTTCTGTAAAAACAGTAAAACCTGGTGCAAAACCTTACATACCTGCTACTATACAGAAAAATACTGTCACATTATGTTGTATGAGACAATAAACCTCGCATAGCTGAATGCAAATTATTTGATCTTTAATTGAATTCAATTAATATTTCCCGTTCTTCACACCACACTTTCACTGCTGGATTGAAGTTCTGGATGCAATTCAACACTGAAAAATGAACACATGCACAAAATGCATATTGTATATAACTAAAAAGTCAAAAGTCACTTACAGGAGACGTGTATTTAAGGTTATAGATCAGTCTGAATATGCAAACTTAAAATGTACTACTATGTACTACTGATTTTAAACACCGATTTACAGAAGCTTAAACAGTGATACAAACATTCACTTTCATAGAAAACAGTGCAAATGAAATAATATTTACTCTCTTATTAAGCAGTATTTTATGAAACTTGAACTCATAATAAAACTTGTGTTGCGTCCTTATACAGAGGACTTTGAAAGAGTGTTTACCAGATATGAAGTGGGAAAGTAGAAAGTCATGTTTTTAGAAGGAATTTATCATTAGATCAATAAATCATTGCCGCAGCACCTACTCTTGACACATCGGTTTACATTTATCTTTCTTTTGCTGTCACTCCTGATTATGTCATTGTGATTATGTGAAACATCTTTGAATGAAGAGCTTCAACTCAATTTTGCTGAATTCATATGAAGTGGAAGGAAATGTGTAGACTAGGAGGCGGTGTTTTTCACATTTCTTGTGACTTAGAGTCTATGAAGCAATTAAGAGCACAGGTCAGGTCACTGATTTAACTTCCCACCTGAGACTTAACAATGACAAATCATTTCAGGGGCGTGTGGTTTTAATGTCTAAATAAAAACACAAGATGTGCAACTGTACAATAAAGTAACAGATTGTGTGAAATTTAATTCATATATCTTGAACATGACCACCATTTGCACTATTTATTGAACATTTTGCTTAACGTATTTGAACTCCACCACCACAAACACAGTTACAGAAAATCTTTATACCATTTATTTGCATTTATTTTACATTCAAGCTCTGTATCATACATACAGATTTTAGTTTATTGTTATCTATCTTGTGTCCTGTTGTGTAGCTGGAACTATTTAGAGCAATTTAGAGGTATTTTGTTTTGTGACATTGTATTGTATATTACTTTCTTCTCATTAGGTCGTTTTTCAGTAATTTCCCATAAAGATGGCAGTCTTTCCTATTATACATTATTTTACTCCTTCATTTGACCTGTTTAATCTGTTCCAGTTCATTTAGTGGACAGTGGACATATCTATTTAGCTTTCTTAATCCAAATCTATGGTTTTAATAATTAGTTGATGCATTTAAAATGGAATATTTTAGGTAGGACTCTTCCTTTGGGCTCCAAATGACCTCAAATCAGCTTACAAAGCTCTAGCAAAGTTGACTCTTCAACCATTTTTCTTTTTGCTAGGTGTGATCTGTTTTTATTTTCATAGCTATATTAGGGATATATGTTCTCCAAAACATCTTGGGATAGTTTGGGGACAAATCAGACAGAATAATTTTTATTGGTCAATTTTCAATGACTTTTTTTTTGACTATCTAAAGAACATGACTTGCTAATGTTATAATTTCATTAGATACTTGAATACAAAATCTAAAATAATCTAAAATCTAAAAAAAATAATAATCTAAAATTAAACTAAATTGTTGCACTCCTGCAGATTAAGATGTATTTTTAAACCAGTTGCAACAATTCAGTTATGGAAAAATGGAAAGTATTAATTATAATTTTTAATTTAAGGTTTTTAAAAAAATTAAATAAAATAAAAATGCTGCAGTCTCCAACCTTTAAACAGAAAGATGTTCATAATAGTTTAAAAAAATCACTGTACCAGAACAAGTTGTAACACCTTGTAATAATATTAATGCTTTTGCTTTAAAAAAATATTGTATTTTGATGTCAGTAGACGTGAGAACAAACATAATGCCAGAAGCTTCTTCATTACATAGACAGAAAAAGTTGCCACCGTTTCATTGGAAACAAACATTGCTTTGGGCCCCTTTGTAAACTGCACACAGCTGCTATTTCGAGTGATGGGAGCTCCACCTTGTCACAACAATTCCCTTAAAGAGGAACAGTTTAATGTCAACAATATTTTCTCCATCTGCCTGCTCATGAAAACCTTCCAATCCACAGGGAAAATGTTTCTCCTATTCCAAAAGGAAAAACACAATAGAAAAAAAGATGAACTGATAACATCAATGGCAGATTGCAGTCAAAGGCGTAGTATTAGCCCGCTGGAATGAGAGCTTTTGGTGGCACACATCCATCTGTTCACGTTTGCATTTTTCAAAGAGGTGTCATGCCTTCCGTTATTTAGAAATTTCAATGCAATTTTCACAAGGAACTCCTCCGAGCGGCGTGCCAGCTGACTGATTTGCATGGACACATTTGCAGGAAAATGGAGGTATTTCACCTGCCAGGCTCCTGTGCTTTCTTCTGAGAAGTTTGATCGCTCAGTAATAATCTGATTGGGTGAGATCCATCCAATTTGTGCTTTTAATGAGACAGCTTGACAGGGACATACTGGCAATTACTTTGCGAGGTATATAGTGTTGCAGTCTAATAAGATAAGGTTATATATTTCACTTGAACCAATTGTATGTCATTCTCTTATTTTTTAAGACAGAATTCAATGCCTTGTACAACTGTTCTAATGGTACTTGCATTCTTTCCTATTATCCACAATTATTTCACTTACTTTTTCAACTTACATAACCACCTATCTTCAATATTTGTGCGCCAGTCAATGTTAAATGTTATCAATGTCTGGGAGCAGCTGATTGCCCTGAGGCAGGGAGCAGGCCCGGGGCAAAGAGTCTACCAACCACAATAGAGAGGAATGAGTGCAGGGGTGAAGGTGAGACTGACAGAAAGGAGATTTAATCCCCATCTTCCATCGCTGTCATGGGGAAAGTGAGCAAAAAAGATTGATGAAGCCTTGCAAGGAATATCAGCAATCCAGCCTAATGTGCGTCATCTAGACACAGCTCCTGGGGAATTAACCAGACTCTACTCTGTGTGTGTGTGTGTGTTTGGAGGTATTTCAGCTTTAGTTTCCCTCCATTTAGAATACAACAGAAAGAAGTACAGCATATAATGGTCAAAGTGCTGGTTATTTGTGACCAAGGCTGGATTCCTAGTCGTACAAGGTGGATATATTTTTTTGTCTACAGGTAATAACCTTCATTGATACTGCATATCATGAGAATAAATTTAGAGTCAACAACAACAGCAAGACTCTGGCTTTGTTCCAGTTTGCAAAATTAGTTTTGTGATTTTTGTGTCTGTATGCCCTCAGGCCTGTGATCAGTTAAGGTGTGTAATGACAAACATAAGGCGTGTTCCCTAGGACATAAGTATTTGATTTATTTTAAAGTGTATGACATAAACACAATCAGCCCCAATACCTGACATTTTCTTATACGTACATTCTGAAAAAGTTACCTCATCGGTGCATTTAAATGAATTTTTCTGTGGCTGCTGTCCAAAGTGCTGAAGTTTCTTCTCCATGTGGTTTTAATTTAGAACAGTGACTGTTAAAAACATGGCCTACAGCCACTGGCTTGCAAAAGGGTCAAATCTGACCCATTGGAGTCATTGAGAAGTCTCTGAAAATTACAGAGAAGTCATTAATAATCCCAGTGCTTATTCTGGTGCGGTGATGTGACGCGATCCATACATTTCTACATATGGAAACTTAAAAGTGTTTTTAGATCTTGACAGGTTTACATGTATTCCATTGTGATCAAACTGTGTGAAGTGGAACACCTGAGACATGCTGATGAAATCATTTCTTTTATAGAGATATCATGATTTATTAAATGCTAAATTTCTGTGAATTACACTAAAAGGAAGGGACAGCTTTTCATATATATTTTATTATGCAGTGGTCTATTGGTCTGGGATTTGAGGTTAAATTGAATGTGTGTGGATGCACTGAAATGACTAACCCATTCACAAATAAAAGAAACTGTCACTACTCTTGGATGAAGAATTAGTCCCCTACTTAATGTCTAAATAGAGATTTAAAGTGCTTAGTTGGTCCAAGGGATGCCATAATTATGTTGTAATGTTATTACACTGCACCATGGCAGATAGGTATTGTGAATGAGGCAGTTCATATGACTAAAGTTTTAGAGTGTTGAACTAGAATAGCTATAGTACTATCACTAACATGAAAACCTCCCCCGTGATGAAACTTAATTGCTGGGCTATGTTTTTACTCGCATACCGATATATCGAAAAGTATTAGAAATGCAAGAAAAATCCGAAAGTATTGCTGTGGTGAACGTCTTTATCCTAGAAGACCCCGATGGAAAACTCGCATCAGTGTAAAGTATGGATTACCTTGACAACAGTGGCCTATAAATTAACACAAGCACACTGAAACCTTTCTCATACAACACATTAAACGTGCGCTACCCCCTGAGACTGTCATCCCATCATAACTGACATGCACTTTTAAGTTACTTGTCATCCACATAACATTTGAAGACCGACTGTAATTATCAGTTACTTCTGCAGCTGCCTCCTCTTCAGCAGTTCAGATGCACTCAGTGTGAGGCCTGCTCAGATATGAAAATAGTATGGAGATTTCCTGAAATTTGCAATATTTAATTGGAGTTTGTGTGTATCTCTTGTGTATGTCTCTGTATCTACTGGCGATGTGCCTCGCGAAATTAAAGCAAAATTCTTTGATCTGGTATAAGATTTGAATAGTGGAGATTTAAATATTTAAAATTCTTCGGCAGTGTCACTTTGATCTCTGAAATGATTAATAGGGGTTTGTTATAGAAAATACACTAAACGGAGCTGGGAGAGCCAACCCACTGTAATTGTGAGTTGTCTCGCAGAGTGAGGGTAAATTACACATTTTAAAGTAACAGGGTAAACAGTTCATTTGAATTTTATTTTATTCTTTTATGTTTAATGAGACAAGAAGACAGAGAGTGACTTCAAACACCCCAATCTAAAGTGGAAAAGATTTTCTCCACGAGAGAATGACACTTGGAAGGGAAAAGTGCTTTCATCGTTTATCATGATGATTAGGAAGAGGAGGCTCTTTGTCTCCCATCTCTGCCTTTTTCTTGGATGAAGTGGGAGAACTTGGCCAACACCCAAGAAAGCAGCACCGCCAAATAACGCTAATACTGTTAACAGGGACTTTTGATTGTGTGATCCTCTGCCAGCAGTGGACAGCGGTGGAGCTACACCTTAATAAGTGTATACTGTAGGATGCCCTGAGAGGCATAAAACATTGAAACTGTGATCTTTTTAACCTGGTTAGCTTCCATTAACCAAACGACTGCTCCCTAAAGCCTGTTGATAATGGCAGATGCAGCCTACCGCTAGGATAAGAACAGTGTAAGCTTTCAATAGTTCAATTTTTTGCCAGCTAAACTGACTGCGGCTGGCAGTTTCTAGCTAATGCACACTAGCTACTGTAATAAAGCTAATGTTAGTGCCACAAAACGACAGAAAGATCATTTCCAGCTGGTTCTTTTTCATGTTTCTGCTGATATTTCTATAAAAACTGGCTAAAGCAGCGTGTCTCAGGAAATCAAATCCAATCCAATCCGGTCGTTAAGTGGTGACGTGACGAATCTTACTTCCGGGCCTAAAGTAGTCTGCGTTTAATATGGCTTTTGTGTTGTTAACATGTTTAATGTTTTGTATTTTCTTCTATTTAATCTCAAAAAGCTCCAAAAGCAGTCAGTGATCACTGTTGACCTCCCTCGGCTTTTATTACCACTAATCATTTATTTAAGCTCAGTTTTTAAAACCTTAGGATGTAACTACAGCCCAGCCCATGCAGCAGTATATGAATGACTAACCTCGTATTGTGGATGGATTATCTCAGTTGTTCTCCTGGCCGAAGTTTGGTCCTTTTACAGCATCCTGCCATGCGATTACATTTGTTCCTGACCACCGAGAACACTCACGTTAACTTTTATTGAGTGGAAAAAAAGTTAGCTTGTTTATATTATGCTAACATAGCTGTGTCGCTAGCGGTCACGTAGCACATTATTATATACCAGCTAGCCCAACTTCAGTAACCCTACAAACGTCACTGCTGTTTAGTTTTCTGTCTTCATTTATGCTGGAAGTGATAGCAGAGCTGTACGTTTTAATTTGTTTCCAAAACCCTGCAGTCAGGACATGCTATATTGTATTTAGATAAAAGCTAGCGAGCTAACTCCCTGCTAACTTCTAACTCCGTTAAATGTCATAAATTCCGTTTTCATGGATGCCTGGATGTTAAACTCAATTGTTACACCTGGTAGAGCAGAACGCTGATCATTTTATTAAAGATGAAAGACTTTAGACAGTTTTTCAACTCTCAGTAATGCCATAGTGATCGTTTGATATATGGACCTGCAGCGGAGTTTAGGCCCAGACACGGCTAGTGACGTTAGACTTAACGACCGGATTGTAAATCTGAGCTGAACACAGTGAATCACCATTGCTACTGACAGAATCAGAAGTTTTCCTCAACAACATCCCATACACAAACAGAACGGCAAGAACAAGGCTGCAGAGCAGTTGTATTTTTCTATAATGTGTTTTTAATGATTTAATGATTGTTTTTCTTATAAGACTAGACAGCTAAAACCGGCCTAAAACAAAATCATAGATAGAGTGTAGAACAATGATTAGCAGGCTAATGATTTAAACTGCAGTGTAAAGGACGCATAGCCATTTTGTTGACCTGATTAAAGTGATTGGAAAAAAATCACTGCTTGGGGGAGGGGCTTAATTTAAGATAATATGTTAAATAGCCAGTCTTTCTTTAGATGTTTTGACAAGATCTTTTATAAAATGTAATTTTCTGACAGTTAAAGTCATTCTCTGTAAGCAGTAATTTTCCCTTTCTTCACAAATTAAAGTATTAAATTTGCTGCACGGTCACACTGATATTAACTTTGGAGTGGAAATCTGCTGAAAGAAGGTCCAAGTCAATAATTAAATCAAAATTATATTTGCTTTGAGTTAATGTTTAATTCATCCCCATCATATTTAAATTCATTAGCATGCAAAGAATAGAATAATTGTGTCCAGTCCATCCGCTACTGCTTCAGTGATTCTGCCCAGCTGAATATAATAGCCATTAAACTGTGCATTAAATTAGATTTGCTCTCCTTACAATGCCTTTCTTGCCCCTATAAATATTCAAAGTTAGTTTGTTGCAGAAATAAATACAGGACATTCACTCACTCTGTTGCATGAATTTTTCATTTGTGTATGAATTCAAACAAGGCATTTAAATCGCTTCCACCACTTTGAGCTGCTCCTAAAATGAACATTGACAGAAATTCAGTCCGTTTTTAATTTCTTTCAGTCTGGCTTAAGAACAACATGGATTGCTTTTTTTTGTTTGTTTTAGATGTTTTAGTCACTGAACACAGCTTTGACATTGACCTTTCAATTGACTTTCATCCCCAAATACACAGCTTTTATACTTCTTTTCTTGACTATTTTTCCTCACTAAACACATAAATGCACATCTTAACTGGAGCAGATGCGATAGGTGTATGTCTGCTTTTGTGCACATGCCATTGCGTCCGTGCAGTATATTCCTCTTAATGGTGGCCACAGGTCAGTGAAGATGCGCCTTCGAATACTGTTGTCGGCAGCTGGCAGGTGACCTACTGGACCATGAATTGGCTGTCTAACATTTCGAGCGGTGTACCAAACAGTGTTTCCAATTGTTGTGGCTCGCTGCAAGAGAGCCACCTGCTCACCGACCGCAGTGATCAATGAAGATGGGTTTTTTTTTTCTGTGACACAACCCAAAAGAGGTGGTATTGACATTTGAGTCTGGGGCATGAATCAATAACAACCAGTCAAGCTGTCTGACTGAGCAAAACCCATAAACGTCGAGCCCTCTTGCAGAGGTTGGAGGATTGATTGATTGTTGGAACGGCAAATATTAAGGGAGGGTGTCAATCCCACTTTTTAACTTTCTCACAAGCAGGATTTCAAAGGAGGGTTAAAACATGATAGAAAAACATAAAACTTTACAACCAACTTTAAGGAAATAGGTCTTATTTTAATATGCAGTTAATGCAAAAAGCAGCAGAGTTATTTTGAAATGACTGAAAGCTATAATATCCCTCTCCATGCGCAGCAATGCCCTCCTCGGCTGCCTTTGCCTGTCTCGTCAATATCATCCTCTCAGTAAGTAAAAGCCTCTGACACGTCTGATTTAGTCATTGTGCCTCCCCAAGTATGTTTCCACACTAATCAAAATGACTCTCTGTTAAATAAAGCATGAAAAAAGCTTTTCCATGAATGGTGTGCTGGAGCGGAAGTCATCTTGCCAGTAATGCTACATGATTAATCAACAGATTGGATTCTGCTCAGCACTGCAATCCCCTCCTGCTGCACTCGCTTAAACCCAAATATCAGATAAAAATGAAACATGCAAGGCTCTTTTTTTCTTTTTAAGTGAAATTAAAAGGTAGACCGACGGTGTTTCTTTTAGACTAGTTGAGTTTCTTAAAGCTGAGACCTGCCACAACGAATGAATGAGTGTCCCTGGCTCTGACTGTCAGAGCAGTTGGTAAATGGTTTTAAAGACAGTGGGGGGTGACTATGTGCATGCCAGATTGTAGTCTGAATGGAAACTTGGCACCCATCTGTGCATACCTTCACCTAACAGGGTGTGGCAGGTAGCTCTCTGCACTCACCACATGCTTTATGGGTCAGCCAGTGATGAAATGTAGCATATAATTGCCTGCACTCTCAGGTAGGAGCAGTTATGGCAGGAAAGGAGCACTAAACAAGCATCACCTCTCATTACAAGCTTGATAATCATTGGTCTTTGTGGTGTGTAGCCTTTATGCTGCTCATACTGTCCATGTCCACCATCTGTGCTGGAAATAATAGTTATTTTTTTAAGTGAAATTGATTTTCTCTGTTTTCTGCTTGTTTACTGTAGCATGAGAGAGGTAAAGGGTACATTTTCAGAAATAGAATCAGCCCTGTCTTTTTTCTGCTCAGTGCGTGAAAATAGTATTGATTAATGGTCATCGCCCCTTTTTTCCACGCAGAATGATGTAAAGACCCTGTCACTTATCATCACCTTCTCCGAGAATGTGTTCCATCAATCCCACAGCCAAACCGGGCAAGCAGTGGCAGGTGGCACATATTTCCCCTGCCCAGGCAAAATGGGCCAGTAAGTGGGACAAGGCAGAGAGACAAAAGTGACACATACGAAGGTGACAGCTTTTCACACCTGGGAATAATGGTTTTGATAGGCATCCTGCTTGTTTCACTGCTGTGGACTGGACGGAGCCCAAAAATGTGTGATAATATACACAATTAGCTCATGGCGCAAAAAGACCTAGGGCCTTCGCAAGCCAGGGCAAATCTAAACCGTACCTTTCGCCAGGAAGTGTGACGGCTCAGTCTCACCACAGTGCTGAAAGAATACCGTGTTTTGACACATCAAGGATACAATTATTGGACCCTAAAGCTAAGCTTGTCCACACATGCACCCTATCAGTTTGATAGTGAGTGCTGCTCTTAATATCCGCATCACCACCCAAAGCCTGTCATCCCAGAGCCATCTGATTCTCCATGTATGTACTGCTGAGAGGGATACAAATTATCAGCATCACAATACACACATAAGTGCAGTATATACTGCACTTGTTTGTTTTACTTCAGCTGATATTTCACATTTGCAATGACATCAAAAGTAAATCAGTGTTAATTTCACATTGGATGTCCAATTTATTCTGTCACGGTTGTCCTTTCCTCTGTGTTTTGTGAAGAAAAACATGGCTCTTCTACAGAGAAGCTTCACCAATTTATGTGTCATTATCATCGCAGCTACACGCAGATCTATTTTCGTTTGTTTTTTTTATCTGACCATGTTGACATGCTTGCCACATTAATGTCCCACAGTGGAGCTGCAGCTTAACAGAACAGAGGATGTGTGGGAGCACGATGAGAAGTTTTGATCATCTCTGTGGTATATTATCTGCATACGCTTCTTATAGCTTCTTACAGGACAAAGTTGCATTGCTCACTGTCTGCAGGGCATCCCTAGGATGCTTCAGCTTATTACTTGCTCCCTTAAAATTCTTCTAAACACATGCAGCTGCTGGCAGTGAAGAGAGAAAGCAATGGGAAGAAATCAATGAAATCATGCCTCTAATAAGGTGAGAGGAGAATGAAATATACATGGTAAACCCACACACGCCAAAACTAATGGTGTCCTGAAGCTACAGTCTGTAGAAATGACCTAAAAGTTGAATGGGGAATCATGAAAACAGCATTATTAGTAGGAATTAAGATTTTTAATATCTCAAAATCCAATTTAATGCCAAAGAAGTGTAGCTGCTTTAAGCATAGACACACAAACCTAGAGTTCTAACACATACATTTAACAAGTTAAAGCATTTCACTGTCACTGTTACTAATAAATAAAAGTATAAAGTATAAATGGATCAAAATTTTGACACTTCTCTTTAGCTACCTTAATACAATATCTTAGCTAACACATTTTAACATTTTGGATCCATTGTTTAGTGCTTCAAATTTTGGTTTTTTTGTCATAAATTACAATTCTTATTATATTTTCATTATAAAAAGCCAGCATGCTGCTCTGTACACACTGGTTTATTAGCCTATGTGAGGCTGTTAGTAGTATTAGCATGTGTTATTGGTGGAGGGGTTAAAGGAAACAAAAAAAAAAACATAACATAAGATGCCTTATGTTATAAAAGCTGTTATAAACTAAATGAAGTGAAGTGCATTACAGTAGAGCTGGTCTTGGTCATTTCTTTCATTTGATTATGAGGAGGTGAAATACCATCTTACAACCTCTAAACCAGGATATCTAAAGACAGATGGTTCTACCCTTCATAATGATAAGTTAAAGCAAAAAAAACTTGTGCAGCATTTGGGAAACAGAGCTCCACTAAATATAACCTCAGCTTTCATACTCAGCACCTTAACTGTTTCCACGTTTATTAGGCGCTGAACATTGAATCCCCAAATTTTATTGTTGCTCCGTGTTTTGTCAACATTTTAAAATCACCAGGATAAGGACATAATTTGTTGATGATAAAAAAAAGGGCAGTTAGAATAATCACAGACCACAGCTACTTTAAAATCATGATACATGATATAATGTTTAAACAAGAAATATCTAAATGACTTAAACATTTCAACATTTACAAACATAAAACATTCAACCTGCTAGATTACTGAGTAAAAGTCCAATTTCTACACAGCAAATCCAGCATGTCCAAATTAACACTGTCGGATTTGATTTCAACACTATTAAAGTGTCTATATGGGTCCACACCAGAGAGTGTTAATTTAACTCTTTTTGGAGAGTTGGTACGTTAACTCTGATTTAGTGTTAAACACCAAATCTGTCTGGAGTTGATAATTTAACACTTGGTGTTAAGAGTTTATATATTAACTCTCAAAGAGTATTTTAGTTTAACCACGTAAGAGTTATCTTCTAATTCACTCTAAAAAGCGGGAATTTTACTGTTCTGAACTTCTAGAAATTTCTTTTGGAAATAAACATTTACTAAAAAGACGCAATGGTTTTTGAAAAACATTTATTCTGAACTGTGCACCACAATTTCAAAACATTTTCTGAAAGACGTAACAGTATACATGTTCTCACTTTCATTAGAATTTTGTTTATCAAAAGGTCTGACATGGTAAATGCAAATAACAGCATCTCATCACTTATTTCTTCAATACAATATGCATGTCCTTCATTCATCCCTTTGTGGAACTTCAACGCACTTCTGCTCTCCCCCATATTCCATCTTCACAAGCATATCCTGTGCGGAGATTGAATAAAAATTAGTTGACACTAATTAATGGCACAAATAATCCAGTAAACAATTGCAGCACAGTAAAAAAAAAAAGGAATCCTCTTTGAGCCATTACTTGTGTAAAGTATTTTCCCAAAAGACAAGGACACAGGCAACAGGTAATACTGAACTAAATGTAAAACCTCAACCTTTTTCATTTTTACCTAAACCGTGTGCACAAAACTCTGGAGGGATCTATGCTAACGTAGAATCCAGTCAGGACGTCTGCTACTGCTGTTTGCTCGGTTTTTTTTATGGGCGATCGTTTTCAGGCTTCAAGTAGCACCATTATACCAACATTTCACATTCTAGACATTGTTTTAGGTGTATTTGACCAAAGGTTTGACTGAAAATTCACATGCAAGCTTTTTTCAAGGCTGTGGTATTTGCCCGCAAACAATACCTTTCAGCTAGCTAAAACAGAATATTATGCTATCAGCGAGCAACATGGCTAATGCCTTTCACACAGCTTTGTCTCAACTCCAAAGAGCCACAGAAGTAAAAGCTCATAATAATAATTGAAACAATCTTTGAAAAAATGACTTACCAAGCATGGCAAACAACTCAAATATGTAGAGCAAAATGTTCTGAAACGGCTTCACTTCAGCTTCGATTGGAGCCGTGCTGGGGGCGGAGTCTGTGAATTTACTCTGTTGGTGTCATAGCCCCTGTAGGAGTTCAGAGTTAAGAGGTCAAGAGTTAATGTTTCCATTGTAACACCTCCAGATTTGACAGAGAAACACTCATTTTTAACACTCGATTTTAACTACTATCATTTTACACCTCAGAGTTACATTAAAAGAATGTGACTCTGCTTAGAGTAAAATTAACTCTACTTTTGCAAGAAGACTATTAACACCAAAACATTTAACACTTTTGAATTTGCTGTGTATCAGTAACAATCAAGGTACAGTGTTAGCTCCACCCTCCCTCAGTCATCCCTCTCTGGGTCAGCTGGTGGAGGTTCGGGATGTGTTTATGGTAGGTTGGGATTAAGGAGACCAAATCCAACCTGCTGTTGCTCAAGGCCTTCAAAAGCTGAGTTGGATAATTAAACTGTCGAGACACGAGTCCTTTCTTCTTGTTCGACTGTTGCTTTCCCTTCCTGCAGTTTAATTTATTTGGACAGGGGGCAACCCTGGTGAGCAGGCTGGGCTGGCTTCCAGCTCGACTGCGAAGACACTGCTAGACTGATTCAGTGGCTGGAAGAGTTCAGAGGTCGGGGTGAAAAGGTAGAGCCATCAGGGATGAGCCAGGTCAAGCTCTTTAAGTCAATATTGCTCACCCTGTCTGACAGCCACAGTAACACCTTCCTGATCCACAAGGCCAGTGGACAAAGGAAGCAATGCGTGTGTCTCATCAGCAAGGGATTGTGGGCTTTGCCTGCTGGAGAACAGCTGGAGGGGTGGAGGCATGTGTCCGAAGGTCCCTGCAGAGCAGGCATTACAATGGAGCACTCCCTGTTGTTGACCTAGCCCCAGGCCGCATGTGTCACTAGCATAACCATCAATACTAGCATGTCATCACATTTGCACTTCAAAAATATAAGGCACAGCTTTATAGACTCATGGGGATATTTCAGTGCTAATATGCAACCTAAGACACACCTCTCGCTCCTTCATTCGAATGGATTTCAGTATTTATTACGTTTACAGTTTTAATGTTATCAGTGCAAATCTTTTGAAACACCTGCAAAATCTAAAATTTGTTTTACAACATGTAGACTTCATTTTCAGTTTTTCAGACAGAATTTCTTTGTGCACAAGTTTAAAATGAAACACAAAGTGGTGAATGGAAATGCTGAATTATATGCATTGTACACAAATACATTTGTTTAACATTAAATGCATTCAAGTTAAATTCCTCGGCCATATAAAATATGCGCTGGTTGGATATCTGTTATGTTGTACTATGCACACGTACTTACCACAAACTATCTGTCTATATATTGTCTGGTAACAGCAGTTATCAGCAGGCTATGCACATACTATCTGAACTCCCAGCCCTTGTGTGGGGTCAATCGTCCAACCTCTTCCCAAGCTTATAAAATGTCCCTTATCAATATTTTAGTGCATCAATCGTAACCCTTCATAAACACATCTCCTGAAAAGTAAATTATCAGCGGACACAGTCACTGGGGATCGACTGTCTGGGATGCTGTCAAGGCTTTCTTTCTTGTGTTTGCTCTATCTCACACACTCTGACAATTCCATCTTTTGAGTCAAGGACCAATAGTATCCAACAAAAGCTCTTGTTGAGGATTTTCCAATCTAAACAATGCCCTGGGCATATTGTATCCTCAGGAGGACTCTTGGCCAAAGTAAGATATGCTTCAATTCCCAGAATACTGAACACTTCCCAGTACAGAGAGAAATCCATGTACACAAAAATGAGGAGTTTACATTGGAAAAGTTCAAATTGATGTAAATCTATAATACAACATAAGGGATTCTGTTAAAAAAATGCAGTTTAATATTTAGAGAATTTAGGCCCATTCACTTTTTTGTATAGAGAAGACTCTGGAGGGCAAATGCCATAAAACTCCTTGTCGATTCAGAACCAGTATCATGTTTACACACTAATGCATGCACATTCTTATTCACCAGGAAGTGAGACGACTTAGTTATGGAGCCAAACATTAACAGTAGGGAGCAGGAAGGAGATTGAAGTGGATGGACTGGTAAACAAAACATTGAGCTTTAAAAGACAGACGCCTGATTTTCATTGTTTACAATTTCAGGCCAATAATACAAAACTAGGGAAAACAAAAATATTTGTGCTATATTTTTTAGCACACTCATTCAGGTGGTATTCATTTGGGCAAAAACCTGTAAGGATGGTTGTAAGATTTGTTGGCAACCTGGTAAATAGTGAGCTTCAGAGACGTTGCTATAGTCATGCTTTAAGACAGAGCCAGGCCTGCTGTTTTCTTCTATTAACAGTCTAACTTTGTATTTCACAGATATAAAGGTTGTACTAATCTTTTCATCAAAAACTGTGAAAATTGAATGAGTATTTCCACCGAATCTCATACTGTAAGACGAAGAGGAATTGGTGTAAAAACAATGCATTTTAAGAAAAGAACACAAACAAAGCCCGTTCCCTGAAATGAAGGATTTTGCCTAACATCTGTAAACAGTACACTCACATATTTGTTACAGCTCAGTTGCCTGAGTTGCCTGTTTGTGCACGAAAGCAAACAACAGAGTATTAGAACAGCTGAAACCTGCAGTTGACCAGGAGCTTGTGGAAAGATCTGCAGAGCATGAGAGCATCATCACACAGAGATGGCAATATTCATCGATGTGTGAAGTTTCTTCAGGCAGTCGGAGGTAAAGTTAACACGCAGACAGATTACCTTTTAATCCTGAAAAGAGCTTAAAACCACAGATTATCAATTTATAGACAGTCTTGGCAAACCTAACGTCTGCTGGTGGTGCTGTTATTAATTTTGAAAATAGAATTGATCTAAAAAATGAACTAAACTGTAGCTATTATTTATTATTACTTGGTCTGGAATAGTGAACATGCCACATATGAGCTTTCTGGCCTCATCTGCAATATTGTGCACATACGGCACAGCACCAAGGAAAGCTTTGAGAAAAATTCACCTCAGACTTTTGGAGAATAGCTGTATAATATCGTTTATTATACAATATATGATATTATTCTCTGTAACAGTTGATCAAAATCAAAAGGCAACACAACGACACAGGCAGAAACATAAGAAATACAGAAAACTGTGTTTTTACCACCCGAGTCAGTCTATCAGTAATGTGATGTGTAGCCCCAGTCACATCATTTCGCACATTACTGACTTTGCTTTGCAAAACCACCTCAACAGCCACGAGCAAGGCATTGCTCATGTCATCTGCAAATCACAAATCGTAGCTCCTGACGCGAACCGCTGCACAGAAGCCAAGTGCCAAAGGGCTCTGGCCAAAGCCAGCATCAAACTTTAAAGTGATTTTGAAACAGCGAGCAAAGGAGGGGCAGAATTTGCCTTGAAGCCTAACATAGACAGAGCTTCAATCTTCAATGGTATGGAACAAAATAGAAAGATATAAAAAAAAAAATAAAGGATGGGAAAGGGAGAGAAACAGTAACATAGCCAGCTCATCCATCATTTCTTTAAAAGGTCAGGATTTTGTAGGTGGAATTGGGAAGAGCAGCGAATTGCAGATGCACCGAACAGCAGGGTATTTTCCGCTGCCATGACCAGCTAAGGAGAGCTCCTTTAAAACACATCTGCCAGTAAACATTTTGGCCTGACTCTGGGTCATCTCTCCTGTCTGGATGAGAACCAGCAGAGCGTGAAGATGTACCTGCAAAAACCCCAAGTCTGACTTAGTCACTTCAGACCTTCCTCTTAGCTCCACCACCTCCATTATTATTAATTGGTATGATGCTGCTGTAATGTATGCTTGTTTCCTGGATCCAGACACCTCCACTCCTTTAAATGTAAAATTTCCATTTATAACATCACTGCTATGGTAGCCGTGTTGCTACAATGCATATTAATATACTATATATATGTATAATAAAATCACTGTGACGCTTTTTGTCAGTTTACTGAAAAGAAATGCAGCAGCACAGTAAAACAAATGAGTAAATCAAATGTCACTCTAAACGATGTGTAATTATAAAACTACATGTCCCAAAGGTACATTTGGGAAAATCCAGAGGAAATGGGGCAAAGAAATCACCGGCACGGCCTGTCTAAAGTAAAGCCCATCAGCGGCTAAGTGCCTCTTTACCTCCTTCAACCACTAGAGACGAGGGGTGGGGAAATGACCTTCTGGCATTATGAACGGGTAGAAACAAACCAAACACACGCCACTCATAAAAGACACACACTTTA
This sequence comes from Rhamphochromis sp. 'chilingali', assembly GCF_963969265.1. Taxonomy (NCBI): domain Eukaryota; kingdom Metazoa; phylum Chordata; class Actinopteri; order Cichliformes; family Cichlidae; genus Rhamphochromis; species Rhamphochromis sp. 'chilingali'. The sequence goes on from NC_137931.1 coordinate 32,435,725, forward strand.
TCAGAATGTACTGTACTTACAGGGGAATTCAGTACAGCACTTTCTCTTCCACTGTCAGAATGATGAAAAGGTTGCTCTCCCAGAGAAAAAAAAACAACAAAATAGATGGTGAGAGGGACAGATGTGAGCTTGGTTATAAGTCTCCATCAGCCCTGTAGATGCCTCTCAGACACTCCTGGGATACACGGAAACATCTGGAAGGAATTGTCAGTGGAATTGATGCAGCACCAAGAGTAATAAAAAATGAATTTCCCTGCCGCGATATAAACACAAATGACCTGAGCCATGATGCATTTGCTTAGATCCTCTTTGATCCCCTCCACCCTGTATCTGAGTCTTGCCCACTCTTCCTGCCATGTGTTTCTTAAGCAGTGTGCATACAGTTTGAGCAAAGTCGACAACCGCAAAATAGTCCCGTGGTTTGTACGGATTCGGCCTTGGTCTTACGAAGCCTTCATGCCTGAATTAGTCACAAGTTTCTGATGTGAAACACCTGTTTAGATTTGTTTAAATTAAAAAAAAAAGCAGATGGCACATTATTACCTTCTTATAGAGATGTAACAAGCACCAAAGCTGCTGAACAATCTTTAAACAGCCTGCACGCTTTGCTAGACAAGTAAGAGAGAAGTAATACATTAAACATGAATTGTTCGAAGGACACAGACTACATAAAAGCATGTGGTGACAGGGTCAGAGGCATTGTGCGCGACGTGAGTGGAGGGGACAGATTTGCAGAGTCTTTTAATGTGCTTAACGTTGTTTAGAGCTCAGTGATTTGAGATTACTACCACAGGGGGCAGCCCCAGGGCATTTTTATGATGAGCTTTGGAAAAATGACGTTTAGCTCTTGAAGGTGGCCATCTCTTTCTTGTGCTTGCAGAAAATCTTTTAGCACTACAGAAAACTTAAACCGAGGAGCTGCTTATTCAGATGTTGTTTGAAATGTTAGCTTTCCTGACACACCCAGGTCTAGTGCACACACAAGTAACAGCCGCTCTGCTGCTGCTGCTAAGCGGGTCAGTGAGGTGTTTAAGTTGTGGCCTTGAAACTTGTGATAAGTGCCCCCGTTCAGCCAACTCCTGCTCCACAAATGATTCCTGGGCTACGAGTCAGGTTCCAGCCCGCCTCCGGGGACCTCTTCATTATCTGTCATTAAATGTTTTTAAGTTTGCATAATTGATCTTCTCCAATAAGTCTTCATTGATTTATGGAGGTCTGGGCTGAAGGAGGAACTGGTTAAAAATTCATAACCCTGCTACACGTCTTCACAATCCATTAGCTGTTCCTGAACCCAGAGTCCTTCCATTGATTGACCTTGTGCCGAGAATCTCATGGACTCTGCATTTTTCCCTCTTTTATTGCACTGTGGGAAGAGTTATGTTTCAGCTTCCCCCCCCCCCCCCCCCCCCCCGCAGATAGGTCTTTTCTTTGATTTTTACCCTCTATGCTGCTGGATGTCTTTCCCTCTGTCTTCTCCCTCCCTCTGTTTCTGTTTCTCCATCTAAACTGAAGTCCTTACTCTGAGACGATGAATAAATAAAGCATGTTCCATAAACAGCTTTCCACTATTATTTAAGCTTCCAGGACCTCGCACTCTGACAGGCTCCCTTCCCCGCCATCAAATTCAAGAGTGTAAATTTTCTAAAAGGCTCTGAATGTTTTATGATGATTTCAGGGAATGATGGAGTAATAGCTGAATAGTGAAGCTATTACTTTTAATATTTATATTGAGTGCTTTGAATCATTCATGTGACAGGATGTAAAATCAGAGCTGCGGGACGTATGTACTTCACAACCACTGCCACTTGGCAAAAAATATTTGTTTTCCTGAGAAGTCTGTTCCAAACTGTTGTGAGCTACCCATCGGGGCGTGCGGGTGACGCTCTTTTTCCATGAATTTTAATCTTACCTTGAGAAAAGGCAATTCTTGAAAAGCATTAGTTCAGATATGGAGTATGTCTGAAAGAAATTGCAACAAATCTTTGTTGTGGTGTGTTTATAATTCAGAGGTCAAGTCGCCTCAGCGCTTGAGTCTAAACCTCTTTTATTCTCCTCATACTCTGTAATCCTGAGTAATGTTTGCTGCATGAAAGAACAACATTTATGGAAGCTGAACTTTGCCTCAAAAAGAGAGCTGTTAAAAATATAAATAAATCTACCAACCAAACACAAATTGCCTACATACTGTTCATGTCATAAATAAGAAATACACTTAAAATTATTATTATTATGTTAACAGTCCTTACAAACTCCAGTTCTTAAATAGAGTGGCGTGCATCACAAGTTGTGCACCTAGGGCATGAATGACCGAATTTAAACTACGGACAAAAATATAAATAAAAATATAATATTATAGTAATATATTAATAATAATAATATACAGTGGGGCAAAAAAGTATTTAGTCAGCCACCGATTGTGCAAGTTCCCCCACTTAAAATGATGACAGAGGTCAGTAATTTGCACCAGAGGTACACTTCAACTGTGAGAGACAGAATGTGAAAAAAAAATCCATGAATCCACATGGTAGGATTTGTAAAGAATTTATTCGTAAATCAGGGTGGAAAATAAGTATTTGGTCACCTCAAACAAGGAAAATCTCTGGCTCTCGCAGACCTGTAACGTCTTCTGTAAGAAGCTTTTCTGTCCCCCACTCGTTACCTGTATGAATGGCACCTGTTTGAACTCATCATCTGTATAAAAGACACCTGTCCACAGCCTCAAACAGTCAGACTCCAAACTCCGCCACGGCCAAGACCAAAGAGCTTTTGAAGGACACCAGGAAAAGTATTGTAGACCTGCACCAGACTGGGAAGAGTGAATCTACAATAGGCAAGCAGCTTGGTGTGAAAAAATCAACTGTGGGAGCAATCATCAGAAAATGGAAGACATACAAGACCACTGATAATCTCCCTCGATCTGGGGCTCCACGCAAGATCTCATCCCGTGGGGTCAAAATGATCATGAGAACGGTGAGCAAAGATCCCAGAACCACACGGGGGGACCTGGTGAATGACCTGCAGAGAGGTGGGACCAAAGTAACAAAGGTCACCATCAGTAACACACTACATCGGCAGGGAATCAAATCCCGCAGTGCCAGACGTGTTCCGCTGCTGAAGCCAGTGAATGTCCAGGCCCGTCTGAAGTTTGCCAGAGAGCACATGGATGATACAGCAGAGGATTGGGAGACTGTCATGTGGTCAGATGAAACCAAAGTAGAACTTTTTGGTATAAACTCAACTCGTCGTGTTTGGAGGAAGAAGAATACTGAGTTGCATCCCAAGAACACCATACCTACTGTGAAGCATGGGGGTGGAAACATCATGCTATGGGGCTGTTTTTCTGCCAAGGGGACAGGACGACTGATCCGTGTTAAGGACAGAATGAATGGGGCCATGTATCGTGAGATTTTGAGCCGAAACCTCCTTCCATCAGTGAGAACTTTGAAGATGAAACGAGGCTGGGTCTTCCAACATGACAATGATCCAAAACACACCGCCCGGGCAACAAAGGAGTGTCTCCGTAAGAAGCATTTGAAAGTCCTGGAGTGGCCTAGCCAGTCTCCAGACCTCAACCCCATAGAAAATCTGTGGCGGGAGTTGAAAATCTGTGTTGCTCGGCGACAGCCCCAAAACATCACTGCTCTCGAGAAGATCTGCATGGAGGAATGGGCCAAAATACCAGCTACTGTGTGTGCAAACCTGGTAAAGACCTATAGTAAACGTTTGACCTCTGTTATTGCCAACAAAGGTTATGTTACAAAGTATTGAGTTGTATTTTTGTTATTGACCAAATACTTATTTTCCACCCTGATTTACGAATAAATTCTTTACAAATCCTACCATGTGGATTCATGGATTTTTTTTTCACATTCTGTCTCTCACAGTTGAAGTGTACCTCTGGTGCAAATTACTGACCTCTGTCATCATTTTAGGTGGGGGAACTTGCACAATCGGTGGCTGACTAAATACTTTTTTGCCCCACTGTATAATATATTTTTGTGGGAAAAATAAGCAAGCAAGCATTTGTTTATGCAGTCAGCAGACTTTTTATTAATATTCAACATGGTCTTTTTATATTAACAATTATTAGAAATTAGAAAAGATTTGTGGAGGACCACTGGTAGGACAACAAAAACAAAAAATACGAAAAGTTTTTCCTTATACTGTCATGTAATAGGATCAGTCACCAGCTGCCGATAACTTCTTGAGCCAAACCCATCTGTGAACTTGTCAGATACACGCCTGTAAAGATTTCCCATCACTCTGACAAAATCCTTCCACAGACAGACAGACTGACACATTTATGGTAGGTTTCCTGCTACAGTAGGAGGATTTTACTGCCGTGATGTCAAAGGTGAAAACAGTACCAGCTGCTAAATATATATTTGTAAGCCAGATCAAGTTAATTCATAGGGAGTTGCAAACACATAGGAAACAGAGTGGAAAGGGGTCATGGGCCTTGTATACTGTAGTTATTACTCTAAAAGTAAAGCAGTAATGCATATTGTTGCATATTTATGGGGTTTTTACTCAGCTATCTGTTGTTGTTGTTGTTTTAATTCCACAAACACAAACATGGTGTATCATTTTCACAAAACAAGCTTTGTTTCTTAACCATGTGTGACTGTGAGGTGCATAATTTTGACTAATCCGTCACATCATCTAAAAAATCCTCCAATCATTGTCAGTGATTCATCATGTCGATTTGAACTATAAAAAATGTTTAATTTAATTTGTATAAAGCACAGTTTTAACACACACAGTCTTTGCCTTTGTCTATTGCTTTACATTTATTCCGCATGCATATGTTCAGATGTTTGACGTCTTTTGTGTAGTCTGGATTTTCCTTTTCTTGCTCCAAGATTAGTTTCCATAAATTGCTCTCACTGTTAAGCAGTGAAAAAAGAGACTGTATATACTCAACTTGAGAATTTTCCCCCCTGTGACCTTTGTCACAACTGTCAACTGTTAAACTCTTTATTTAAAGTGCCAGCATGCAAGAAAACTCTTGTGACATTATAGTTGTCAGGTGGTCTTGTGCAGATATTACAGGCAGAGGTTGGAATATGGGGTCTTCACAGATTTGTAGCCTTGGTTTTGGTGTTGTTTTGTCCCTTTGGCACAGTGAGCTTTAGTATGTGTATCTTGTGCTGTGTGGAGCCTGGCAGTTAAAGGCCAGTTTATTCTTGCGGGTATCAGGCAGCCTTGTCCTGAGGGAACGAGCTCTTTCATGCACAGTTAGTGCACTTGACTCAGCATGGAGATGCTTTCAGATGGAAAAGCCATGTTTAGAGGACGTCTTATGAGACATTAAAGCACTACTGTTCCATTGTTTTAGCTCTTCCTAAATGTCACTTTCCTCTCCTGAGTCTGCCCTTCACCACAATGTTGAGGGACACATCACAGAGGAAGAGCTTTTCTGTGGTCCCACTGAGGGTCCATTTGAAAAGAACTCTGACCATTACTGTCATCCTTATCTGTTTACTTTCCATGCAATATTTATTGAGAGAAAAGCAGGACAAATCAGGAAAATTATGGCCTCTTTAGAATACATTTTTGCAGAGTTGCATCATTTCTTCTACTCCAGATCAGTTGTTGTTTTTTTTATAGCTAATTCTTAATATGCTGTGGTCACTCACAACGTTAGGGAAGACACATCAGTAAAAGCATGCTATTTCAGTTCTATTCAGCTTCCAAAAGGCAAATAATATTTACTTTAACTTTATGTTATGACTGTTGGCTTGACATGAGCAACACTTTCTAAAAATAACACATACTGCTCCAAAACAGTCCCATTTGTAGTTTTCACAGAAAGAAAACAACCTTCATGCTTTGAATTTAAAAATACTTTTAGGCAGAATAATACATATATATGAGAATATTACAGGCTGAGTGGAGTCAAGAGGTCTGTTTCTTTTAACAAAATGAAACCTGCTCAGTTTGCAGTGATATGTTTATGGCCTTGGACTGACAAAGATATCTGTGAGTGCTCTGATTCACACATTTTCAGCCATCACAACAGCAGTCAGGACTGAGGCAACCTGAACAGTGTAACACAAATCTAACAAGACTCTTTTTATGGGTGCACTAAGACAGAAAAAGGAGAGCTGAGCTCAATAACTTTCTGTTTCTTTAGGTTTACATCACAATTTCACTGTTGCAGATTTAATGGTTGGATTGGTTGGTTGCTGACTCATTCCAGTGACGGCAGGTGAGTTTCAAAATGAAATTACATTTGCAGCACGGACTGAGGTGTGTGGTTTTTCTCTGTTCTATGACGCTGTTTAAGGTGAGCGATAATTACTTGTATGGGCTTAAATGCTGGGATACTTGGGAAAGAAATGCTGTGATGTTTCACATAGATTCGCCTCAGATTTATGTCACTGAGGATGTGTGGAGTGCTTTTCCAAAAATGACAAGTTTTGGGGAGTAGTACATACGTTAAAAATTAGTAGTTTAGTAGTTTAGCTTATGGTTGATCACATTCAGATTTGCACAATTACAATAGTTTCATTGCTTATCTGCCATTTTTGTGTCATTAACTACAAACATCTTAAAACCATTTTAGTTTTTATTGCGCCTTTAGCCTACTTCTGTAATGCAGTTGAACCAACTTTGACAAGAACTGCTAACCTCTACCATATTTGTCTTTTTTTCTTTCTGTAATTCAATAAATCAAGTAAAAGCTTTTGTGTGTTGATCTACTTTGAGCAAAGCTGTCTGCTTTCAGCAAAACGGTGGAGCTGACTAGCTTAACTACCACCACCAAGGAGCTTTAGTGTCCCGATGCTGGGTGCACTGTTGGTCAAGTTACTTGAATATAGTAATTAGTTACTAATTACTTCTCCAAGAAATCCCATCACTTTACTGATTATGTATTTTCAAAAGTAATTAGTTACTTTTTAAAAACATGATACGCAACCTGAATACGTAAAAAAGTAATAGAACTTTCAGCCCAATTCTGTTTTTTCTGCATAATCCACCGCATATAAAACAGAATCAAATGAAAAAGTCTCTTTTTAAAAATTGTTTAATCTTTTAAGTTTATGCACATTGCATCGAACAAAAATAAAATTTTATGCAACAGTCTTTGACTGGAAGAAATTTGTTTTACATTTAAACCTATTTTCTGCATGTTCCAGCATATGAAATACAATAATGTATTTCATAATCTTTTAAATAGATGCAAGTAAAACACAGAAAAAGATAAATATAATCAAAGATTCAGCGGCACTATGTCCTGTCGCTCTTAAATCTATTTTCACCTGTTTAGCAGGAGTGGGGCGGGTGGAAGTTTGCAGCGCCCCGCTGCGTCATGTCAGTGGGCGGATCCAGGGGTTTCTCTGTGAATTTCAAATTCCCTTGGCGGCTTGCTAGGTGCTTGCTCAGATTTGAAGTTTAATTTTTTGCTGTAGAAAGAAGTTTTCTTCTCACGCAGAGTCTACAATAGATGCTAATGTTTTTGTCACATTTTACGGAACAAAACTCAAAATAATGTAAGTACTTCCAAACTTTAAACACCGCATGGTCATACTCTGTCCCGCACTCCATATTATCCATTGTTGATCTACACACGTCTGTTGCTAACACGCTCGTACGTCATTGTCATGAGACACTCTCACAAACAAAATCATGGTTTAGTAATGCAGTAATGCAGCGTGCTTACGGGAAAATAACAGTAATCAAATTACTTTTTTGCAAAAGTAATCCCTTACTTTACTCATTACTTGAAAAAAGTAATCGGATTACAGTTACAGCCCATCTCTGGCTGGTTGAGAGTCTGATTTAAGTGCCTAATTAGGTTTGTTGTTGAGAGCATTTGGTAAATCGGTGAACTTTGTCTACTCATAGCAAAGACAAAAAACAACATGTTAGCATATAGTTGCAGGTGTATGTGGGACTTTTTGCCTGCACCGCTTTCATGCGCTGCATATCCATGAAAGATACTGGCTCGTAGCCAGAAATATGAAAGTCTGACTGTCTGGTCACTAGTCAGTGCTGAAAATGTCTGTAGAAATGGCTTTATTTGTAATATTATACCTATTCTGAACTTGACACGATCTCCTCTATGCTATGATAACTAAAAAAAACTTAAACATGTGCTAAAACTAATGAAAATCTAACTAAAATGAAACCTTTTCAAACAGCAAAAACCAAAATGAAATCCACACTGGAAACTAAACTGGATTGCAAGCAAAAAGTCATTATGAAATAAACATGTAAACTAATTAGAAAATACAAAACTGTAATAACTGCTCGTGCAAAGATCAACAACTGCACGCTAACTCAAACTGCCTGAGAAGAAGCTCAAAGATCGGACTCCGTGCTGCCGCTAATACACTCAGTAATTTTCTGCAAATGTAATTAGAGATTTTCATCATGCGTACATGACAGGACTAATTAGTGGGTTTGTTTAATTGCTGCCATTGTGTTGTAAAAGTATACAGAGGACTCTCAAGGTCTATTTAATATTCAGGTGCAGCAGCATTGTCAACATTCTGTGTGAAGCAGTCAGAGGATTTCTTATCGATCCAGTGCATGCGATACATGAAGGCTGCATTGTGAAGCCACAGTGCACTTTATCCACATAGATGATTGACAGCCAGTTATATTTCCTCAGAAGAGAGTGAACCAGTGAACCTGGTTAATAAAACATTAGACGTGCCTGAGAGGCCCGGCTGAAACGAGGGGTGGGGGAGAAGGGGTCACTGGTGTTCAACCACTATCACGACCTCAGAGCGAGCATGGGATCCCCGCATCCTCCAAAGCACATCACAGGGGGTCCATGTGGCCTCATTAAAATCAAGGAGATCACATGTAAGGACCAGAGGAAGAGGGCTAGTCCCTGCTCAAAGCGCCTGGACTCCCAGGGCATTACGCTTTGAGGAAGTGCCACTGGAGAACACAGGGATAAAGCCTCAAACCGCTAAAACAATGGACATTTAACTCAGCCTCTGCACTCTCCCTTTTCCAGGACTCATTCAGTTAATGCTTCAAAGAAAGCGCCGCCTCAGTTACGAAGCTACCCTGACTCGGATTGGAAGTGAGCCATGTCAAGTTCACCTGATTTGATTTCTTAGATAGCCTCTTTGGATTGGGAGATAAAGGCTGGCAGCTAGCTCTGTTGTGTGGTGGTCTGAGCCCTCTTTACTTTGGATCTACTCCATACTTTGAGATCTGTTAGATCTTCACTGTTTTCCACACCCTGTAAACAACAGCCTTTTTCATTCCATTCATTACCAGGGAGAAAAAAAACACTGATATATGCAGCTAAACTGCATAATTGGGCCTTGGCGGAACCTTTTTTTATTGAAGTATTTATTTTTCATGATATTTCAATAATTTACATGGTTGATTGTGTAAAGAGTGGGGGAAGAGTGAGCTGTTAGGCCCGTTTTCGAAGTCATTGCGTTTGTTCAGCTGTCTGCCTCACTGTCGCATGCATTTCATCTTTTCCCTCCTTTATTTACTCTGGTCTTTGGATGCCTTCCTAGTCATGTATTAAAGCTTTGCAGCTTGGCGGCGACAGTGCGGCTGTCAGCGCAGGGGGTGCCGCTGCGCATCATCACTGCCTTTAATGGCTCGCTTCAAGTTCTGACAAGGCTACTTAAAGCAATGGGCTTAGCAAAATGAGGGGTTGGGTGGCTGGTTCACTGTGGGATAAATAAACTGCTTATTTTTGTTTTAGTCTTATACATTGCCAGTGAGCAGTAGATCCCTTTTGTAGGTCATACTTATAGCTGACTTTCCTGCTTAAAGAAGTGGGTTAGAACCTACTATACAAGACAGTATTCTCAGAGACCATTTACCATGTTGAGATGTCATTAAAAAGCTGCTGTCAAATTCAGGGGCACTTTCTGACCAGGTCTGTAGTGAGAAGAACACCCATAATGAATGGGTGGCACATAGAGGGAAGGAGGAGCAGGTTTGTTTATGGATACAGTCTAAGCAAGCTCTTGTTTGGGGGACAAGGGTTCACGGTGAGCAGAGGGTAATTATGCTCCATCCGGTGGCTTCGGGTTGCTTCACAAAACCTGACACGGGAGGGCAGGCGTGCCAGGCGAACAGGGGGTGAGAGAGAGGCAGGAACAAACGGAGGTGACAGTGATATTATGGTGCTTGCAAATACACACGCACACACACACACACACTGCATAAACACACCATCCGTGTAACTGGCATGTGCCCCAGGAAGGCAGGGATGCCAGGGAGAGAGGAAGCAGCAGATAGTTAATTAGGGCTTGGATACACACTCTTAGGGCTCTCACACCTCACTCACCTCCAGCCTGCTTCCTTCCTGTCATTGTTCCCTGCAGTTCAGCCACGGAGACACACACAACAAGATGGCCCCCCAAATAGCTGCTCCCTCTATGACAAGTTTAACTCAGTAGTGTTGGAAGCACCGTGTGTCAGTGTGTGTGTTTCGCTGGGTTGCGTGTTCAGTTCTAGTTGTACATTTAACCATTTTTACTCAAAGAGCCAAAAAAAACCCCAAAAAAAACCACGGGACTCCAGCTGTTTATTTACTCATTATCCAATTATCACTCTCACGACTACACTGCTTGGAACAGTGAAACTTTCCTGTGAGAACAGAAGTGCAGATCATGCTACATGTTGAGCACACACTCGCCCCGGTTGACAGCAAATAGATGTGACACGTAAGGTAAGAGTTGTGCTGTGTTATGTTGGGAGACAGTATGACAGATTTTGGACTGTAAGCCCACAGTGAGATGCAATTCTCAGAGTACTGAATTTACCATATCTATTTCAAATTTGTATTGTGTGTGCAGTGTGTGAGTGTGGGATAAAGTATGGAGATGATCTCTGTAACCCTGTCTCCTACAAAGTGTCCTATATGCAGGTAGTGTCTAAGGTGTTGCAAAGTTATGCATTACTGTAAACACATTGTACCTTACAATAATCACTAATATAATAGTTTCCTGTGATGTCTACAGTGTTTGATTGTTGCAAGTAACCACATTGCTTTTAATTTATCATGCAAAAAGAAAAAGTGATGGTTAAACGCCATCGTTGCCAATATGACATCAAGCACCTGAACAAGCAGCTAACACAAAGGTAATGGCTAAAGAACCCCAGGCTCAGAGTAACGCTCCGTCTGAGCGTCTGCAGACCACAGCCAAGCTTGATTTCAAAGTGACACTCAGTAAGTGAGGAACTGTTGTCATAGTAAACAGACTTTCCTTCAGGTTCCACCTTTTTGGTCAAACATTTATCTTCTTTCTTAAGTTAGTTTGATAATTTTTTACAAAAATTTTAAAATATAACTAAAAGTAAAGTATGGATTACTTTGTATTAAAGCAATACGAGTCAAGTAATGCATTACTTTCTTTAAAAACCTCAAAAGTGATGCGAAGCTGCTTTTTTTCTTCTTTCTTGTGCACGCAGCCCAACAGTGTATACTGATCATTTCCATTCCCAAACACATTTCAAAGGAGGTGTAATTGCTGCCTGTTTTGCTTATCATATATTCGCATGCCATATGCTTATACCAAACAGTTATTTGTAGCTGTAATCTTTTCTTTTAGCTCTCCCTTTTCACTATCAAACACAGCTGCATTAAACCGTTTCCATATAATACACTCAATTTAAGCTGATACAAAGCTAATATGAGAGAGGGTTCGGTGTGCTGAGAACCAAATCAAGTCGGTTCCCTCGTTCAAGTGGTCCCTTATGGGTGCAGTAATGTCTACCTGGTTGTTCTGTTTTTCATCTACAACTAACATCACTTCCTACTCAACTGTGTAAAGTTATCTGCTATAGTATAAGTTCCAAAGAGGAGCAACAAAGGCTCATTACTTGTACACTACTCCCTGCTAGCACTCCCACAGAGTAATAGGCTGTCTTGTACTGATGCCAAAATGGCCATTGTGCAACAAAGCAGCAGACGGTGATGATACAAAACGATAGTCATTAAAGCTGGGGTTTGCAATGTGTTGTTTGGAATCATGAGATAAAACATTTTAGCGTGTTTTAATTGAAGTAGTTGCAGAGGCTTGACTCGTGCACCTACTCTAACCTTTAAAAATCGTAGCATGTGACAGGAGAATCTAAGGTCTTGACTATCGGGTGAGACTAGACAGATGACACGAAGACACATACCGCTGTGAGACTGCATTGGACCTGCAAGAGGAGCAATTCTGGCACTTCTGCCTTTTAATATCGTAATAATATTCTGATTTGTAATAGTCCTGCATTCCTATGCATCGACTTCGGGAAGTCTAATTGTATCATAGCAGATAAAGCCAGGGGCTGGAAATTAAAGCTGACTTGTAATAATCAGTTTGAGAACAAAATTCAAGTGTATTCCTACTCCTGGCGAATTTCAGTACTAATCTCGTCTTTTAGAGGAACTAGCATCTGTCTCTATTCAGTTGGTTTTAGTTCTGAAAAGATGGGAGAGTTCCTGTCATCACAACAGTCCTGAAACAGATGGTGAGTGGAACCTCACTAACCCACACCCCACAGGAATTACAGTCAAGTGTTCAGATGGCTGGCATGCATGTAATACTGGGCAATTTTGTTTTCAAATATGGCAATTTGACGCGTTTTCATGGATTGAAGAACATTTGTTCTCTTTTTACATGGTCGTTCTTTTATTCCTTGTCCCTGTGTGGAAGGTAACTGATGTAAACAGCTGTGCATTGCCACAGGCTTTTCGTTTAAAGTCTCTACTTTAACTAATCAAGAGTACAGTAGAGTGCGGCATCAAGGTTTATTTTCTACAGATAAGAGAGGTGATTATTATGTCAAGAGAGTTGATGTTTTCAGCTAATTTGATTCCCAACCTGAGCATGGTGTAATTATTGACAGATTTCAGGTGTTGCCTGTAACACCACCGGCAATCCATCTGTCTTCTCTGAGATTTTCCCTAATTGGCAAAACTCAATATTTAACTCCGTATGCCTCTAAGTGCGGCAAAATGCACCAAGCTAGAAATTCAGCTCCCCTTTTACGAACGAAATGTGTTTGCGATTTAAAAAAGTAAAAAGTGATACAGAATCCGTGCTGCCTGTGTGATGTCACGTGAACGCGTGTTTGCACTGATTGAGGAACATACAGGCTGGCTCTTTGGCAGATGTACAGAACATCATGTATAATATATGTGTACTCGTTCAGCTATGCACAAAAGCCAGATGTTCTTTCTATCAACGGGTCCCTGCGCCGTTAACATGTTGGAACACGGCGGCGAAAACCAAACAACAACAAACAAGTGTTTTCTGTTACCAACAGCAGCCATTTTGGAACAAATAACAAAAGGACTTTTTGGAGCTCTCGACAGCAGGAAGCCCTAAAAGGTGTGTTTTTTTTTTTATTATTGTGTCTCTCTTTCTTTCTTTCTTTCTGGATCAGGTTAATGAGGGATTTTTTTTTCTTGTTTTGTATCGCATGTGAGGTTTGCAGAAGTCTCTTGGAGTGTGGTTTTGGCAGGGTGACAGGGAGCTCTCCCAGGGCAAAACAAACAGCTGTGGCATATGGGTAGGACGAACAGCGCAGCACCACTTCTGAGACACACGCAGGAGAGGACGAGGGCGTCGTGGGAATGTGAAACGTAACCTGTCTGTGTTTAATGGCCTGGTCAGTCACGTTCTTGCAAATGGTAGCGGCAGCAGCAGAAGCCCCGCTCGGCATTCTGAGCTGTGCCCCGCGATGAAAGCCCTGGTGTCAGGCGTGAGCTCTGATGCCACGGCGAGGGAGCGTGGTGGAGGAAGAGGAGGAGGAGGACGCGTGCGAGGGGGAGAGGCTGCTCTGCAAAGACCCACCCCTGGGTATCTATCACACACAGCCATCACTCGGGAGCAGAGTAGACCTGATAAATAAATCAACTTAGAGGCCCAGTGAGGTTTCAGGGTCTATTCCTCTTTATGAGTACAGCAGGGTGAGAGATGGAAAGAGGGAGAGGGAGAAAAAAAACTTTGACTTCTTCACGCCTTGGTCCCAGTAGGCATAAGGACCAAAGACACCAACTCTGTGATTCTTTCAAAAATTAAATATATTCACTTATCTGAAAGGCCCAGGCTCAAGATCCTCATCTTTTTCTTTAACATCCGAGATAAAAGTGTGAGGACTTTCCCATTGGCTTTCAATCGGCAGCTCTTTGAAAACTCATACTTAATGATTTGAAGGTCTTTTAGAACTTACTTTGGGACAACAATTTCTGAACTGTCCCTTTTATGTGGAGATGAGTAGAAAAAGGCCTGTATGAAAACATCAGGGAGCTTCAAATTACCCCAACTTTAGAAAGAACATTGGTTATCAGGGCTTAATTGAGCACGACTGACTTTACTCCAAAAGCCCCTCTTTATTTTTAATCCACTCCCCAACGTTTTATTTGTGCTGTTATTTATTTATTACAGACAAAAGTAGAAGACGTCTTGGATTTGGTCGAGTTTCTTGGCAGTAACTTTACAGACGGGGGGGGGACATTGTGTTTACAGTTTTAAGGCGCGTTCGCAACAATGCTGCAGTGATTCGAGCGCTGAGGTGAGCGAGAAATGAAAAGTGCCGACGAGGGTTTAACCTTTCCAACCCGACGTGGCTGCTTTTCATCTTGAGAGGTTCAAATTAAATACTCGAGAGCTGGATTTTGATATTTGTCCCCATCAGAACACCCCAAGGAACAAAACAAAACAAAGACTGAGTTGAGAGGAGGAGGTGGAGGTGCGTGAGGAAGGTGTGGCTGGCGGGGGGCACAGTACAATCCTGAAATTCCCCATGCACTCCATTTCAGTTAGAAACTTAATGGTTGTGTTTACCTTCTCCCCCTGAATGTTTTCTCTCAAGGCTCTCCTTTAACATACTGTATTTGACTCTAGGAAACATTTCATTCGATCTTATTTTCCTATTGCTTCCTCATTCTGTTTGTTCTCGGCTCCTGTTAAGTTTGCTGCAGTTTGGCAAGTGTTACATAGGCTGAATGGGAGACGTGTCTTAAGGCACATTTCTCCCTGACAGAGGCTGCTGTATGAGAGGGGTGACAGCGTCGGCGGGATATTCTTTCTTCCTTTGTGGTTCAGATAAGTAAGCATGCACAACACCCCTGTGATTAAAATCTCTTTCTGATATTTCTATCAAGATTTCTATTAGGAGACAGACAGGAGGGAAAGAGGCTGCCAAAACAGCACGCAGACGAGACAAGCATATACATCCTGAGAGTGAAATCCCATTCAAGAGAGAGCGGAGGGTATTTAAAATATTTAAGCCAAACTCTTTGGCTTTTTTCAGCTGTTTATTGTTTGTTGATTGCTGGCATCAGAATGCATTTGCTAGCAGGGCTCCCAAACCTGGAGCGGCACATCTCGTGCAAAAGCGCGGACTCGAGGAGAACAGGACAAATTTGACATATGAGGGACGGATCCCTGCCACGCACTTGCTGACAGTGCTGCATTTCAGCCTGTTTACAGCACTTCACAGGCAGAGAGCAACAGTCACCTGTCAGCTCCTAAAGTATCTGGTAATTGTGTTTCCACCATACAATTATGTACGGTGAGCCCACAAACAGCAGCCAGCTTTAGTTCTGTTTCCTCGTTTCATATTTTCACCCATGTCTGAGACAAAAGAGTCATTTACATTTCCTTGGGCGAGTGCTCTCTATCACCCTCCCCCCCTTTTGTCTCTCATGCTGTCTCTCTCTGTCTCTCACTAACAAAAGCTTATTTAACCCAAGGTTAGATTACAACAGTGAGGTGATTGCCTGGCCCTCTTCCAGCTCCCCATTATCAGAGGGGCCACCACCTAATCTGGAGGAGCAGCTCTTCATTAATGTATTATTAACAAGCCTGTTACAGTGTAATGCAGGAAAAGGCCCTCCACTGGGGATAGTCCTAATGGGGAGGGCAAGAGTGCGACTAGTGAAGCAGATTACAGCGAAAGGCCAATGAATTGGGCTGAGAGGGGACCAATGAGGCCTGCCCCTCATCATCCTCTACAATGGATCACAAGGAGTCATTTTACCAATTAGTCTAATTGCATATTTGGAATGTTAAAGACAACCGGGTTTAATTGAAAGACACTCTTCGACCCCCGCAGCGATGGTGCCGTAAACAATCTCATCCGCACACATGTGGCGATGAGATGACGAGTGTCAAATCACTGAATCATTTAATATCGATGACATCGAAACTGATACGTACGAGAAACTGTTGTGATAGAAGCACACCAGACCCAATATTACACTTACTGCCTTCATAATACGTCATATTTTAAACTCGATTGTGAGCGAGATGTTTAATGTTTAGTGTATTATTTTAATGTATATATTGATTGAATTTGGAAAAACTGCTTTAGCATCAGTGAACTTCATTGCTCCCCACTTTTCACATTTGACACTACTCTGATTTGTTTAGTCTTCTGTTATTAAAAAAAATGACTGCCCTTAAGTTTTTTACTCTCAATGACACATACCGAGGCAATTGCAGATATCACACCGGGCTCTTAATGTTTTAAGATTCTTATGAGCAAATTATCTATGTTATTGAGAAAATAATCAGCATCTTAACCAGCATTGATTTTAAGGGGTGTTATATATTTTCATTACTACCAAGACGCTTATGTAGTTTATTTTGAATAATTTCCCAGTACAGCAATGTCCTGTCAAAATCTTGTGAGCACAAATGAGTATTAGCGGTCCACTTTAAAGACATCATCATTGGCCTTTGTCTAAGAGGTAAAGATAGCCTAGGCAAGACACAGTAGTGTCTTGTATTGTCAACAAGATTGTCAGATGTCTTTAGCTGTGTCTGGGTCCAAACTCGGCTGCAGGTCCCAAAGTCAAACGATCACTGCGGCATTACTGAGAGTTGAAAACTGTCTAAATTCATTCATCTGTAATAAAATGATCAGCGTTCTGCTCTACCAGGTGTAACAATTAAGTTTAACATCCAGGCATCCATGAAAACAGAATTGATTAAATTTAACAGAGTTAGAAGTTAGCAGGAAGTTAGCTCGCTAGTTTCCATCTAAATATAATATAGCATGTTATGACTGAGGGATTTATGAAACAAATTAAGACGTACAGCTCTGCTATCACTTCCGACATAAATGAAGACAGGAAAGTAAACAGCAGTGATGTTTTGTAGTGTTACTGAAGTTTGGCTAGCTGGTATTTATTGATGTGCTACGTGATTGCTAGCGACACAGCTATGTTAGCATAATATAAACACAGTGAAGCTGGAGGATGAACGCTAACTTTTTTCCACTCAATAAAAGTTAACGTGAGGGTTCCCGATCGTTAGGGACAAATGCAATCGTGTGGCAGTCATTAGCACAACTGAGATAATCTATCTACAATAAGAGGTTAGTTATTAATATACTGCTGCATTGCCTGAGCTGTAGTTACATCGTGAGGTTTTAAAAACTAAGCTTTATAACGAATAGCGGAAATAAAAACTGAGAGAGGCCGACAGTGATCACTGACTGTTTTTAGGAGCTTGTTGAGAGATACAAAGCATTAAAAGATGTTAAAAACACGATAGCCTTAATAAATGCAGAGTAGTTTGGTCCCAGAAGCAGGATTCATCACGTTATCACATCATCGCTTAAAGACTGGATAGCCTAAGCTTTGAAAAGGAGTTTATGGTAATAGTAGCTCATAATAACTTCGATAATACTGGTACAGAGCAGAGATTTCTCTATTACCTCCATGCAGGTAATTTTGTCTGGTAATGCAGCATTCTCTACAGTTGAATATTGTAAATAGTGATGTCTCCAAGAAGAAAAAATATGAACAGGCTTTTATACAATACTATGATATGATATTTTTAGGTAAGAGAAAGCTCAGTTACACTTTGTTGTTTAAGTTTGCCTATAACTGATAATCTGTGAAAAATTGTATTGTATGAAGACCCATTGCTTTAGTTAGTACTCAGTCAACATAAAGAAATGAATTTATGCACTGCCAAATACCAAGATGTTTAAATTCAAATTCTTAATTTAAAAGTGTTCTGGTGTTTATTTTAATCATATTGCATTTCGATTGTGATAGTTGTGGATGAGTAATGTGTGATTTGTGTTGTGTAGTGTTTAGCTATAGAATTGGCCATAAAGATTGGAAACTGGTATAAAATTTCAAGGGAGAAAGTTCACATTCGGGACGAGTAATGATGATTCTGCAAAATTAGTTATACAGTTGGAACACTAGAATAGTTTTTACAGTAAATGAAATTCTAATTTAATAGTAAAGATTACAGCAAATAATGAGCAACTCATCCTTTTGTTGTTGGAGCAAATAATAGTTAATAAAAAATTAGTCACCCTAATCCTGCCTTAAACTACTTTGTTCATGTCATGTGACTACCAAAAAACATTGCAAACTACATCTCCAGATTCCTCCTGCCTTTAAGCATGTTACTCCCTCCACTCTTCACACTCCCTCTCTCCTGTCTAATTGACTTCATGCCTGTTCATGAATAGGATCCTGGTTTCCACCTGCTCTGCCTCTATTCACAGCGTAACACCAAATTCTCTTGTGCTCTCACTCTATTAACAGGGATCATACCCAAGTTCAGTTCCCCGCTATTATTGCAGGAGATGCTAAAATCTCATTTTCAACTCAATTTAACCTGGTCCAGCTCAGGGGGAATGCAAAAGTTCTCCCTCTGCCTTAATTATGAGCATAGAGCTCAGTGGTTCTCCTTTTGAATATTTTTTGGCAGTCAGAAAACAACAATCATTGTCCTGTTCATACACAGAATATACTGTATGTTTGCTGCCAATTTTACATGAGAAAATTAACCAAAGAAGGCTATATTCTAATATACTTTGTATCCTTATGAGTGTGATAATTGGTGCTAGTGTTATAAATGGTATGCTTTTTTTTGCGACTTTCCTGGTCTTTTTCAACTAGGTGCCCCAATTAGAGTTAATAATTCAGCGATCTTTATACAGTTAGTTCAAGTGACCTAGATAGCAGATTTTTTTAATGAAGTAGTCTCTTGTTTCAAATTCCACTTGCTTGCATTGAGATACCTATTACCTGGCTTCACTGTGTCACAGCTAGCTTTCACCCAGACTCCCTGAATTGTAAACTCCCCAATAAATTGACTCTGGAGGTTCGGTGTCTGTGCCTATCAGACAAGATTGTCAGATAATGTCATTCAGTGCTGCTGCTGCTCACTATAGATATATATATATATACGTGGGGATGAGTGTTGGCTCTGGCACCTTCACATTCTGTGTTCTCCGAAAGAATTTGGCTGCTCCTTGATTCGATCGCCCATATGGATATTCATGCGCCTTAGCGGGCGACAGGTTTAATTCACATGCAGCATCGTGAGATAGAGGGTTCCCTCTAACAAGAGTAAGAGGTGACGTTTATGTGGCATCCTTGAGGAGGTTGTCTGTAGCTGTTGCTTTGAGCTCCCCTCAAGCAGATACACAGATCCTTAGCAGAAACAGTCTGGCTCAGTGTCTAATGGTACACCAATACCAGGTTCAGCGTGATACCAAGGCTCCTGTCTGCGCTACTTCCTCCCAGCTATTGAGCACTGTTACCGGGCCATCTGTGACTAAGTGCTGTGCAGTTACCCCAGTTTTTGAGCGTTACCCCCAGCACATCTATGATCTTAATGAACCCACAAGCTTTTTACTGTCAATCAATAATTGAACAGCCACTGAAGGAGCTTTTTCCACAGCTATTTGAAGGGGCACAAGGGTGGCTGACTTTACCTAGCAATTTAAAATGCGCATCGCAAAGCTTTGGCAGACTGAATACATCTGCTGCTTCCTCTGAGGAGGATGCAAGAGCAAATGTTCCTGTTTTATTCTACAGGGTAGTATTTTTTGCTTTTGGAGGGGGGAACATATATTATATTGAGTGTAATGAAAAAAATCTTTTTTTAGCAGCACATACACAAACACAAGGCGAATTCATGGTCTCAGCCGTTTTTGTCCAATCTTCATTTTCACCTAATTCGCACCTATAGGGATGCATCTGACTACTATTAACAACAGGTCATAGGCCAGCCCTGCACTCCACAAGAGGTAACACCTTCAAGCATCTGTCAAGTCAGGCATGATGTCTATTAACATCTCACTGTGATTGAAGCTAACGCTGAACTCAGTTCATTCAGTGGCATTACAGGCACACTATGCAGTGCATTTTACACAGTAATTAAACAAATACAAATATTCAAACATTAATTACCCCATTGTCAAGTCTGAACACTGAGGTTGTGGTTATGTTGAGGTCGAAGTGAGGAATACAGGGTGTGCACCCTAAAACGCATTCACAAAATACAGCAACATGTGGAAACACTTTGCAAATAAAGATACAGAACAACAACAAAGAAGGAAAAAATCAAGAAACATGCTGCAAATGTTAAAACACGGATCCAGATCTAACTAAATACTGACAACATGGGCTAATTCAGAGCTATGCTGTGCAGCAAATACAGAAAGCACAACCAAGAAGGTGCAACCAGCCAAGTACAACAGAGGCAGAGTGCGAAATTTGCAAGTATAAGAATTTTTATAAATTGCTACTAGAGGGAAAAATAGTTTATTCCATAAAGTGAAACTAAAATCTCCATTCATTTATTTATGATTATTTTAGCTAAAGCATATGTAATAAAAGCTTTCTGAATTATCTGCATCCCACTATAATAAAGACTGTGTAATGCAGGCTGGCGTAACACTAACATAGACATACAGGGACTCTGTTTTCCCAGTTTTCTCTCTCCCGATTCTTCATTTCTTATTACTGGTCTCTTAATTCTTTGATTTGGAAGCTGAAAGACTTAGTTACAGTTTGTTTACCCTGTAAGGCTACCACACTGCAGCTTTTAGACATTTTTCACTTTTCTTAGTAGCAGACTGAATTCACAAGGAGGCACCTTCACCCAAATCAAAGACAATTTAGAGCCATGTATTGTTCTCCCTTCCAGCGTGGGTGGATCTTAGAGCTGCTCTGTCTCTATACTAGAAACACAAAAAATATAGCAACAGAGCAACATGCACAAAAAAACCCAGCGCTAAATACACTTGGGAGTTGTTGCTAAGTTCATGAAGGTTGTTCTTGCATCATGATGTAACACATGTTAACTGCTACTAGGCTGTATACACTTGCCGTGCACCCGGTGTGTAACGAACATCACGAACAATATATAAATTATACAATCGAGATGTTAATAATGAAAATCCCAAATGTGAACTTGCTCGCTTACAACCGCTGACCGGTGACTAGCAGACAACTGCACCACAAGCGCTTGTGTTTTCGGTATTGATTCATTTTGTACTTACTGTCTTTGCAGCACTTGCTTTTCTTCTAAATCCAATTCGTTGTGGAATTACTGAAAATGCTACGAGGTCTTTTCGGCCATCGTACACACAAGATACCCAGGCTCCTGTTTGTGCTGTCTTGCAGCATCGCACTGAAATGATCTGCTTTTAAATACTTTAGGGAGATAACATGACTTCCAGCCACCTATTTATTCATATTTATTTGACTGAAATGAGGCATGAATCCAACAGCACCAGTGAGTGCTTGTGAAACTCTTACTATCAGCTGGCAGTTTTCTTGGGTTACTTTTAGTTGGAAGGTTAAGCAGCTGAGCGCAGAGTTTTTCTTCCTGTAGTGTTCCCCACATGGGCGGCAGGGGAATACCAGAGGAAGTATGTCCCTTGGTTCTCTTAGCCCTCTTTATCCTGAGACTTCCACAAAATAGACCTTAAACCACTTTAGCTCTGCCTTATGGTATCATCATTGAGTCACTTGTGACATGTAGATGCACAGGGTGCTGGAGATCTACAGATTCATCCATTATTTATGAATTGTGTCGCAAGGATATAAATGCTGCTATCTCATTGTGGGGTACTTGGCCTTTCGAACCCTCGCTTGCAGACTGCGTCATCTATTCACAGACAGTGATGCTGAGCTTTTCATTCTACTAGTGCTCATGTGGAGAGTATTGCATCTGGCAGGGGAGCTGGTCCAGACTGGACCTGAGTTGTTTGTTATGTGAATTTCCATTTTTGCATTATTTTATGAAGACTTGAAGAGTGCAAGCAAACAACTTTCAGATCCGCCTGAGGCCAGCCCTAAGAAGTGAAAAAAGCCATGTCCTGCATTCCTCTGGGAACCACAAATCCTTCTCCACACAAACTTCCCCTTAATTAGTTGGACTGTGCGTAATGGGAAAACATTAGTATTATTATGAGGGGAAAGGGAGTTTGAGTGACAAGGTCCTGCTCTTGACTTTTGTTGAATTAAAAGAGGATGGCTATCTGAGGTTTGGTATATTAAAACGGCCATTTGCATATTTGCAGCTATATTAAAAGGGATTAGCTGCAGCCAGTGAAGCACAACAAACAGAGGAAAGAGGACGGCATGGTTTAATATCACAAATGACACCCAGGGAGTTACCCCCTAGCTCCAAGCCTGATTACGGCTTCTTAATTAGGACAGCTTCTCAACTCTCACACATTTTCTTCCCCTGCTCCACCATGTACAGCACGAGTTTAGTCCCAGATTCAATATTTACCCTGCACTCCTCTACTTGTACCAGGAGTTTTTACCAGGGATAGAGGGGTGAGTTGGGGGTAATATTAATCATGAAATCTGCTTCTCGTATGCAGGTGCAAACCAATTAGCAGGCTGGCATTTAAAGGACTTTGACTGATATTTCGTCACAGATGAAATCAGTCATGTCTAAATGCCTCTCGCGCAAGTTTTCATATACTCATCTCAAGTGTTGCGTTATCGGCAGCTGCGTGTCAGCAGGTTCGGTTGCTGGCTTCCTCTGACACCATACACTTGCACACGTGTGCTGTACACATTCTGTGGCACAGTAACAAATTCATTAATGTTTCCTGGCTGGGTCGACTGTAAATCACTCTGCAGATAGGCTCGGCTAATACATGTGACTATGAATACGTACCACATGTGTTTTTATGTTATTGTATTTTTTACTAGTTAAGTAGAGACACTGATAGAATATAATCAGCAGATTCAGTTATGGATTGTTTGGATTATTTTTATATTTAAGCAAATATAGTTATTTAGCTACACTGGGGGTTTTTTCAGTTTAAGATTTACATGCAAAATCTAAAAGATCAATAAAACAAGTAAAAGTTATATTATAAAATTTGTCATTTAATACAAAATGCAAAGAAAACATAGGGTGTCTGTTCATCAGTTGGATCAGTTTTTCTAGGTGTTCAACAACATCAGCATCCAGTTATTCATGAAAAAAAGACTTACAAAGTTAAGCAGAGTTAGCAATAAGCTAGCTAGCTAGCTGACGTCAAAAGATCACATTTAACTGCAGGTTGTGGTATTTCTGTTTAAAAAAATTAGAGCATGGCTAAAACCAAATACCAGTCAGATATTCAGAAACTGGGGGTTTAGCTGAATTGAGAAGTTATTTTGAATATAATAAAGAGCCATGTCAAGGCTAGCTAGGTATGGTTAAGCTAATTTAAATGGTTAAGCTAATTTTAAAAACAGAAACAACAATGGCTGTTGTATTTGAAAAGATTATGGTGAGGTTTAAATTGACTTCAATAAAAGTACACATCGAAGATTAATAAGTAAAATACAGGCCTAGAGGATGTGTGAGTGCCTGATTGAGAAAAGTGCCATTTCAAGAAAATAAACAAATCTGCCATCTTTACTGCATTTGAGATGACGTCAAAGATGGCATCCAAAACTGGAGGTTAGTGATTAATATATTTCTGAGTGTTTTGAATTATTTGCTACCAAAGCTTAAAGTGATTCATGTTAGCTGTCCTAGCTGTGATTAATTAAGCATTAAACTGCTGGTGTCAGGGCACCACAAGCCAGAGTGTGGAAGATTCCTAAAACAAAGAGTGCCAGAAAAATTAATAGATAATATAAGATGTATATTATATAATAAAAGACAGACAGGGCAACAGTCTCAAGTAGCTACAAGGTTGGACCAAGAAAACAGCCATCATTTAACATTAACATGGATCAGCAATAACAGTAATACCATATCTCTGTGAAAGTGCCTGTTCATAGTGAGTATTTTCACCTCTGTTTCATTTAAGTGCATTACAAATTTGCATTTAGACAAATAAAGTTAAACTTTTTCCACTTGTGGTTGCAAATTATGGTTACAAGACAACAAAAACCTGATACTGAGATGAAATTTAACCTCAGTAGTAAGAATAGAACCTCTTTAGAATTACCTGGGTAATGTTCATATAGAAATGTTGTCCTTAGGTTCTTCAATGTCACCTGAGATACATGCAATGCTTTTTGTTTTCAGGAAGTTATTAAACTTGGCTGTGTATTTAACTGTAGCTAATGCCCCACATAGATCTATAACATCACACTTACACTTCAACCTGTTTTGTTAAGCCTTTTAATGCATTCCTAATTTTCCTGTATCTCAGTGTAGAAACACTCAAAACTAACACTTGCAGACAGCATTATATATCTCAGACTTCAATGTTAAACATGTTGTTATCCTCACTTTCTGTTGAGCCATTGGAATCACAGAGGGGCCGCTGACCTGCAAAGAATCAACTTGAACCACTTTTTTTTTTTCTTCAGTCACCATGGAGGCCTAGGGGGGGTTAAAGGTCAACTGTCACAGAAGCCACAGAGGATCCTCTTGGGTGAAGATCCTTGAGACTTTTCCCTTAAACCAGGACACCATGGCCAGGTTTCACAGGTCTGCCCTGCAGCTGCCCCGGGGCTTGAATACATCTGTGTGTTTATAGGATGGTGCTGTACCACTAGCCACAACCCCCCTGCACCCCCGGACCATTTTCCAAGTCAATGTTACCCTTGATGTTAATGTTTAAGTGGGCTTACTACTTTTCAACCACTACATATGGTGAGTTGAAACTCATACTACAGGCAGTGTGTCTGCTCGCAAGTTTTGTTGACACTAACTTTACTGAAGAAAGTCATAAAAAATACTTTTTGTCAGGATCTGATGCACTTCATAATGCAAGGCAACAGACTAACTGTTTGACTTGATACAGTAATAGTAGGCCACACAACAAGAGATAAATGAGATTTTGCTCATTTGCATGTCATTCAGTGTCGGTAAAGCGTATAGTAAGCACTGATTGGGAATCCACTCAGCCAGAACTAAACTGTGTTTGCTCTATCCACAGTGGAAGGGAAAAAAAATCATATTAGCAAAAATAAATGTTGGTGGGTTGTTAGAGAGTCTGATTATGTGTGTCCCAGGCAAATTGGCGGTAATGAGTCAAGAGACTGCACTCGTTCACATACATTAAAACAGCGATCATTAGGAAATTAGGGCCTAGATTAATCCTGTTAATGACACACTGGTGCTCATGGGAAAAAAGACGGCCCCAGATGTCGAGATGCGGCGCCGTGATGAAGCATCAACTGCGTGCGATGGCTCCGGCTCTAGCTCCCCCCTCCCCATTTCTCTCTGCCTGACGGTAACGTGGGGCTGCTCCTGCACAGTGCCGCCACTTGAAATGCAAACGAGGGGGGGGGGGAGTGTAGCCGACTGCTAATGAGAGCAGATCCCAGCGATAAGGAGCGAGAGAGAGAGAGAGAGAGAGAAAGAGAGAAGGAAAAGAAAAGGGGGAGAAGGGAAAGTGAATAAATTTTTAAAAAAAAAGAAGCGATCTGAACTGAGGATAAGACGCAGCAGCAGGAACTCTGATGTCCCCAATTAGGAGGGATGTCACCCCCTGTCTGGGCCGCAGTAATAAAGCCCTCACTCTGTATTCTGAATCACATGGCTCCAACACTGTTAACATTCTAATATCTTGGGCGTGCGTGGTAACATTAATTACTTGGCCATTTGGATGGCTCCTGAATCTCCTTAATGTTTGCTTCCAAATGGAAATCTGAGCTCGGGCTTAGGAGTGTTACATTAGAAAATAATAAGTAATATTTACCCACCCAGCAAGCAGTCATGCCTGCTCCGCAACTGGTTCAATTTCTCCTATTGACTGTTTGGATATACTGTTCTCCTATACAAAGACAATTATTCTGTGAATTTTAACAAGAAAGTGATCCCTGGAAATGGTGTCTTTTCCCCCCAGTTTTGGGTCCTCTTGGATGTAAAGCCTGCTGTTTGAGAGAGGCCATACCGCATTTAGATTTAATTACAGGTGTTTGAAATCTATGCAAATCTCCCCAATCTATTCCTATCAGGCAAGTCCAATAATTGAAGAGAATCTTCCCAAACAAGTGCTGCTACCATTAAAATTCATGGTCACCTTGAAAGGCATGTCTGCGGCTGAGAATCCCATCAGTCGGCGCTTCTCTCTCACTGACAAACAAACACTTTTGTTCTTTAGTTGCTTCAATATATATAGGCCTACCACACCAGATAAGGAACCAGGGAGGAATGAACATCCTTCAGACTCCAAATGGTCAACTTTCATCTGGCGGAAGCCGTGCCTACTGTATTGTTTTCAAAGTGTAGTGAACCCAAAAGAGAAAGGGTAAAGCCATTTTGGTGTGTGTATACAGCAGAAATGTGTTCTTTTGGGGTGGCAATACAAGAGAAGCCCCGGATAGAGGAGAAAAAGATTACAATTTTCCCCCCATGTTGTGGTGGCAGAGCTGCCAGCGAGAGGCTGAGAAGAGCAGCGAATGTAATGGTTGTATTACTGCACTCGGCGATGCATTATTAATGCAAACGTGATCAAGGCAGGTGGACAAGCCCAGGAGAGATAGCGCTGCTTAATGAACAGCCCCCTCTCTCTCGGCAGAACAAGGCCTGGCAGCTGTTAGTGTTGCACTGTGAGGTGTGAGCTGCTGTACCTATGTGGTTAAGGTAGCCCCTATTTAATTAACAAATAATCTGCAGCCGCTCCTAATTGACTCTCTTCATAGACCGGTGCGCGTGTCAGCGCCGTGGTCATGCCCACCTGCATTTTAAATGGAAACGGATGTTTAGTGCCGTTCATCATTTGTTTTTTCTCTTAAATCATTCATGCGGCACAAAGTGTGTGTGAGAGCGTACGGAGTAAATTGGCTGAATATGTATATTTAAATATAAACGCCCTTAAAAAGCATTTTGTGTCATACTTTAAGCGTACAATGTGACGTTAAAGGTATTTCTTGGATGCACCGGTTAGGCCCCCGCAGCCGTATATTTTATAATATAAAAGCTGTAGATTAAATGTGTGTGTATATATATATATATATATATATATATATATATATATATATATATATATATATATATATATAATTAATTGCACATTTATCTGCATCTATGTGGGGTCCATATGTTCTAAAAACTGACTTCTTACTTACAGTAGAGCCTGAAACAGAACAATATCTATAACTGCAGCCACTAATCCTGCTGAGATGCTACGCTTCTTTTGAAAGGAGTGCATGTATGGAGCCTCATTGAGAGCCGTATGATTATTTAGAGGCTGTTAAATTCATACACAGCTTGTGGAAGCGTTGCTCATATGTGCTGTAAGGACTGCTTTTATAGAGAATAACATCGATTTGACTTTAAATTTTCATTTAATTTTTTTGGAGCGCGCACGCGGCCCTGTCAAAGCGCCGGCTTCCTTAGCGGATGTTTTCAAGTCACATACTGCCCCCTGCTGCGTGCGCAGAGTATTGCTGCACATCAGTTCCTGGCAGTCTGATCCTCTGGGAGAATCTGCTGGATTTAGAGATGCATTGTGGCAAACATGCAGTGAATAGGGTTAGGGAAATGCATGATTGTCCAAAAAGTGTTTTTGTTGTTGTTTGTGTGTGTTTGTGTGCTTCTGAAAAATACCACAATAGCAGCCTTTTTAAGAGGGGAAAGCTTGTCAAACTGAAGATTTTTTTTCTCCCCCAAATCTACTTTTATTGCAGTTAAACTCTGTTGAATATGTGCTGTGTCTTAATAAAAGGTAAAAGTCAGGGTTAGGATTGTGTAAATATTACGTTTAGGATGCGCTAAAAGTTCACAGAGTAAATGGAATGCAAAACCATTTTTTAATAATTATGCTCTACTGTATTTAGTAGCATGTACATATTTAATACACATTTAATACACTGTGGTGTTTGTAATAAATTCCTTTGACCCCTAAGGTAATGATGGTTCCAAGTAGGTGAACACCCCCCACCCAGAGCATCATAACCTGTGTTGTTTTGCAAGAAACTGCAGCTTGCAAAGGGCCTACATGGCCCTGCAGTAAAGAAGGAAAGATGTAAGGGCGTACATCCACAGCCAGTGAACACTTTAATAGGGATCTCAGTTCTTGTTTACAACAGGCTTATGAGGACCTGGCAGCAATAATATAAAAACTAAAAAGCTGGTTGTACAGGTAGATTTCGGTCCCATTTGTCCAGGTATGATAAATTAACAGATCAAAGACACAAACAGACACACGGATTTATCCGTGTTCAGCTCTTCAGACCGGGGTTAATGGAATACTTATGGATGTAGTGCGTCTGAGGCTGTGGGAAAGATTGAGGTGGAGGTGGGATTTGGGGTCGCAGTGCAGATCACCGCCTCAGTGAAGCCCTCGCTAACCGTCAGAGCGCATCCCTTCGTCAGGCTGGATTAAGAGCATGTCAGGCTAGATGGAGCAGATAGCCGGGTTTATATATCACGAAGGACGGACATACCACAGCGACACTGACACACACATCCTGCCCTTTTACAGAGGATTTTGTCACGTAACAGTTATTTATGACTGTGGATATGAACAGACATATGGGCAAATTATTCTAGGATTACATAGATGATGCTTGAAAGCCATCATTGTTATGAATTTGAATTAGGCGATAATATATTTGGATGTGATGGGGTATTATTTTATAGAGGTGGGGATAGAGCAGTAATATGTTGCAGCTGTTAGCTCAGATGTGCGGGATTTGCAGTCTGGAGTGATTTGAATGGTTCAAATTGGGAGTGCGATGTGTATGTTCAGTTCTACAATAGGCTAAAGAAACCATGAGAATCCTCCACATTCCTCCATTTGTAATGAACAGCGAAGACTCAAAGTGTCAGTGTTTAGAACTTGTTTAGATTTGATCAGCTCTGAACTCATCCCAAACCAAGGTAAACCTAACTGCAGCGTCTGTAGCACCAACGCGAGCCAAGGGTACAATTGTATCTCAGAACGACTTGTCATTATACTTGGGCTGTGCAAAAATAAACATTTGGATACCGTGAAGCCAAGAATTGATTGTGGCTTTGGGGAGGGTAACATTGTAGCCCATGTAGCTTTGCCTGAGGCTGAAGCTTACCAGTGCTTTTATACATAGTTTATTCCTACCTGTTCTCTCTCCATGTCTTGGACCTGTATGATAGTATCTGCTTCAATTCCCCAGTCTGAGCAATCTGTTTGAATCCACAAGGTTGTGAATAAAACAAACCTGCTCTCCTGCTCAGCTTAGTGTATAATGCAGGACCTCGCCATTGGTCATGAATTGACAAAGTCCACGTAGAGCTATATCCCGCACCCTTACCTGCTGGAAATAGCCATACAGCAGATATGCTAGTATCAAGCAATGAGGTGGGAGGTATTGCATGACGGCAGAGCAAATTCCCATTGAGTAGGGAAGGGAAAACCGAGAAGATGAGCAGAAAAAGGGACATTCTTTTTGGAGGGAGTAGACTCCTGAATTCACCCCCTGAGGACCTCGGTTCAAGGTGCAGAGTGGACACTGGACAGGAGTGCGGGGTGAGGCATGCTAACAAAGCCACAGCCACCAGCCTGGTCTCAGGGAGGCACTAAGCCTGAATATTTCATGGCTCCTCCAAGCACAAAAAGACTGCAAAACTGACCCAGCTCATTTGGAGCCATGTGCTTGCTGAAGGTCAGGACCTGAAAACAGAAAGGCAGAGGCAAAAGACTTGTTTGAGAAAAAGGCCAACTATCAACCATACTGCTCAATGATATAATTTTGTTTTTGCATTTTGGTTGTTTCTCTATCAGTGTAGATTTACAGCTGAGAACATCAAGTGCATGTATCATTGTCGAGCACTTGAGACTCGCGTTCTCTCCAGAATAAATCGAGTTGGTTCATTAGATTGATGTATTTTTCTTCTAGTTGTAAATGCATAAAGTTGCTTTTTTATTATAGGGAGCCTTGACAAGGTGGGCGTAAAATTCACATTCACTCACTTCTCCTAACAACACAAAAGAGAAAACAATGGGGTGGTTTATACCCCGCAGACCCTAAAGGGAGGCGTTTAGCTCCTTGTGACTTTGTGTGCAAAGCAACCCAAACTCCCCGCGCTGGTGCATGGCAGAGAACAACAGCAAGAACTCAAGGGCTGTCTCTGACAAAAGGGAGCAGGATAGCGGTGTCTGAAACCCTCGTGTACCTCTTCTCCTATTCCCTCCCTAATCAATATCAAAAGCAACAAAAACGCAGGCGCGAGGAAGACACAAAAAAACACACGCAAAAGCAAACAAATGCCTGTTCAGTGGGGGGAGAGAATTAGAGCATGGCGCCATCTCCTCGTCTTACCTGTCATTATCTGCTTTAGCTCTTAATGAGTGCTCCTCAACACTTGGTCACATCACATTTGTTTTATACAAGTCCCTTTGAACAGCTGAGAGATATTGAGCCTCCTTTGATCATAGAATCCGTCTGAATTTCAAATCAGAAATGAACCTCCCCCCATATCTCGAGCTAGGTCGTCTCCACATTTTCAGTCACTATTTTGTTTGTTTATACTCCAGCAAAGGAAAAAACAGCGAGTGAAATAAAAAGAAAGAAAGAAAATGTGATAAAGAAAAACTGAAGATGTGGGAGCCGGCAGCATGTGGGCTGTATACATTTTGTTATTATTAATTAATGTTTATGAATTTAACAATGAAATCTTAAAAGAATGAAACAGAAGCGCTGCCACAAGATGCTGCCTATATATATATATATATATATATATATATATATATATATATATATATATATATATATAATTTTTTTTTTTGCTTTTTGCTTTTTTTGAAGGCAGCCGTCCTCTAATGATGACCCTTGGCATGCTGTGGCACCTGGGACCTCCCCTAGCACAAGGGAGGCTGATGAAAATTAGCCCATTCACATTTCAAACAGAATTCGGCCTGGCCCCTGATCACAGTGCTGGGGCCCCCCTCACGGTCCTGCAGAGAGAACACGCACCACCAAAAAAGATCTCCACCCGGCCAGAGCCTCTCCCCTGGCGATCATTGCGGGAACACATGGTGACATGACTGTGGGACGCGAGGGGTCTGGATGTACTCCGGCTGTTATTCCCTGTTAAAAGATTTAAACCATTGGGGTATGATAGGTCCCTTTGATGTTTGCTAAGCATAGAGCTAGGGAACAAGGAAGAAGGAGAAAGGGGGAGAGAGGTGGGGTGAGGTACAGTGGTGATGGTAGCGGTGATGCGGGGCAGAGGCTTGTTACTAGAAGGCAATCATCTTTGTGGAGTCACACCAGAGGAGGGAGGAGACGCGCAGAATCTCTGTTTCAACGCTGCTACGCCGACAAAGGGAAGATAAAAGACAGAGGTTGAAGCCGAGGCCAAGACCCACTGTGAAGCCAAGATTACTGCCAGCACAAAGTTTTGGCACTTCTACCACTACAGCAACTTTTACGTTCCTAATTGCCCCAATTTGGCTCTTGTATAGAAGTGGGAAAGGGTAGCAGACATCACAGTCATAGTGATATTTTTTTAAACTACAGGAAGAGTTCTCATTGGCTCTTCAGATCAGTATCAATTTCAGGTATGTACGTTTATGGTAAACCGTTACAACTTGTTGTTCTTGATTGTGTTGGGGAAAAAAACAAGTTCAGTGGGACTAATTATTCAACAGGTTGTAAACAAACATTTAGATTCATCTGGTTTATTTGGAAAAGTGGAAAAAATGGTAAAAAGCAGAGTTATTAGTAAAGTTTTTGTGCACCTCACAATTGAAAGCAAAATGTATTGCTATAAGTAAATGTTTCAGGGTTTTTTTTTTCTATTTGTGAACTTTTGTTGGCAGTAGAACTCTAGCTTTGCAGCTATGCTGTCATTTTAATTTTTACTCAATAAGTTAAAAGTCTGCAGGTTTCGGGTATATGTCTTATCACAGTGTGCCATAAAAAATGAATCATTATATATGAATTTTTAAATAAATGTAGTTTTCATAATTTGTGTGGTTTAAATAACATTTTAGATCTCAGCAGTCAGTTAATGTAATATAACCATAACCCATAACCCAATCAGAAGCCTGGTTTCAGCACAAAAATGACTAAAATTAGTGCACTACTGCAGGCATCTAAAAGTGATTGTTGAAAAAGCTGAGTGTATAAGCATGTACAGCTGAGTTCAGCTTTTCTATAAGTAAGAGCTAGAATCAGAATGTGCTTCAGGTTTAGAAGAGGGTGGGTTTAAAAAAACAATCTCACCCACCAACACATCTAAGGCTGAATAATTCACACGGTGCATCTTGTTTAACTTGTGTATGAACAGAAATGTCAAAACATTCATCTGTGGTGTGTTCATGGTCAGGCCAGCGCTGTAGTTAGGCTAAGAATGTCACGACTTCAAAATGTAGAAAATACCCATATGTTCAGAACTGTTTGAACATAGTGTCAAAACTGGGTATCTGTGTTAATCTGTGTGCTAATTATGCAGCAAATCATGAATAAAGGATTTTAAAGTGTTATCGTCTTCTTCATTTGAAGTTCAGGTTCGTCAAAATTTATTCCAAGTATAGAACTTTTTTTAAAATGCTGGTAAAAAAAAAAAAAAATAAAAAAAAAAAAATATATATATATATATATAATGCCAGTTTGCATCCATTACAAGTTGGTTTGTCAAGGTAGCGAGCTTTTAGTGCTTAAAATGGTTAAGAAGAATAGGATATAGGAAGACATAGTCATTAGAAGAGCAGTAATTTTACAAAGAATGGAAATGTGATGGAAATGTTGGATTTGTGATGGTTTCTTGTTTCAGTCTGCTGCTATATTTTGTCTTCCAGGTGAAACAGATTACAAGAAATCCATATATCCACGAATTTACAAATGCGTATAAAAACACATATGTATACATATATACATGCCCATATTTATGCTGCAGACCCTACCATATCTATCAGCTAAGGTCCTTAAATGCAACACGAACCCTGGTTACAGGTAATTGATTCATATTTGGAATTTGTTCTTAATGATGCTCCTGTGCTAATGTGACGAGAATTAATCAAAGACGATGTGTTTGTCATCTGATCTTTAGCTTAACAGCCAATTAATAGTTGATATATTTATATCAGTAGGAGAACTTTACTCTCTGATGAATGAGTAGATCATAATTATTGGAGCCTTACATTTGTCCTGTGTGTATGCCAGCATGTGGTTGCATCCCCCTTCCCTTCATGGTGCAACGTTTGGGAGACAGATGGAAGACGGTCTCAGCAAAGGGAATACTAAAGATCTGAAAGCGTTTTAGGAACAATTAAAATCTTTGATGGTTTAATCTGTTCACATCAAAAGCACCAATCCCTCTGTTTGATTTTCTTTTGATGACACAGTATAAAACTGATTAAGCCAACGGTTAGCAAACACTTTTGTCAACCACAGACTGAGAAGAGAAATGCTATACAGTATACAACCATGGCGCAAACTAAACCATGTTGTAATCTGAAAAAAAAAGATCATTTAATAGACAATAGATGCTTAAAACTAGAATTCCTTTAGCAATTTTCAAGTAGAAAGTCAACTTAAAGTACAGCACCATGGACTTAAAGTGATGTAAGTGTTTTCTTTTTTTTATTATGGATGCGTGGATGATCTTTTGGTTAAATGTTTGGCTTCACCGGACGGGTGGAAGAATTTTGAATGTTCACAACATCAGAGGATAAGGATCAGGAGCCTTATCAAACTGCCTAAGAAGCATTATTCTGACCTATTTCATTGCTGTCTTTGTGCATGTTCATTAGACAGTTAATCACAGGAGGGAGTACTTCATAGGCAAAGGGATTAGTTGAGTCAGGGAGGCTTTTTGACTTTCTGACAGAGCTCCACCAGGTCACACCTCCTCACTTTCCTCCAGAAACTTAGCCTCATTTGTTCCCGTGATACCCTCTCAATTTAACATTCTCCAGAAAAAGAATTCATTTACTCATTTCTAAATGAACAAGGCAGTCATTCTATACAGATATGAATGTGTCATTTTCTCCATGCGTGGATGCCGGTTTCAATGCAATCACATCGCTGTCATCAAATTACAGTCCAGTAAGAACTGTCAAACCAAAAGTGTTTTCACAGCTATTGTTTTGCGAATTTACTTTTCATAAAACATGTCTTTTCCTTTGTAATTTACACATTCTTTAGTTGAAGTCATATCAGATTCCTGCTTGTCTGCGTCAGATGACCTTAGACCACTGAGATTT
Organism: Rhamphochromis sp. 'chilingali'; assembly: GCF_963969265.1. Taxonomy (NCBI): domain Eukaryota; kingdom Metazoa; phylum Chordata; class Actinopteri; order Cichliformes; family Cichlidae; genus Rhamphochromis; species Rhamphochromis sp. 'chilingali'. Next base: position 32,470,030 of record NC_137931.1, read on the forward strand.
GCACTTGTGCATTGCATGCGGTATGTTTACATTTGTCTAAAAGCAGTGTAAATTGAATTCTGCTGTATGTTCCCGACACTGACTACAAGTGTAAAGTGGTGTGTACAGAGATGTACATACCACTCCTCTGGGGCCCAACCCTCCCTCATTGTTCCATCAAGGCTCAGGATGATGGCTCTGAGAGCAGGAGGAAAATAATCAATAACTCACATGGCATCCTGCATCCAGGAAGACTCTGCTGTAAATTAACTTGACAACGGGGATGAAAAAGGAGAGAAAGCTCCTCTGGATATCTGTTTGTCTGCTCTCTTCCTCACAAGCGGCGGGGAAAGAACTACCAAACGGGGAGCAATTGAATGCAAAGTGCTCGTTTTCTCGCCGACTTTTCTGCAAGCGCAGCCTACCCCCCGACCCCTTGAGGCGAGACCAGCAGAAACCCGCATCAGATCAGAAGGTGACATATCAAAAACCATGTCACAAAAAAAGTCAGTAATGGTTGCCAAAGATGTGGCAGCAGTTCTAGTTTTCCACTGGGCTCTTTCTATTGCTCCCCTGTCTATTGGGGTTGTATGGTATCAGAGGGAAACGCACTCTCAGGCCTGCCATGTAGAAGCGGGATTTGATCTTGATGGCTTTGTGACAGTTTGGGATGAGGGATAGCGGTTAGTGCTGAACAAGAGACTCTGAGCTGATCAATGGGACTTTTCAGACAGGCCTATGTGCAGAGAAGTTATGGGATGGTACCTCTGTGCTGCTAGAAAGCTCCCTTTTCCACTTTCTCACTTGTTAATAACCACTCTATCTCTCTTCCTTCAGTTTTTAAGAGCACAAGAAGGCAACATACACAGGCAGCAAGTGACCTACTGTCCGCTTCTATTAAAAATTAAAAATAGGAAGCTTATGTTAATGACAGATGTAAAATAAAAGATCCTATCATTTAAAGAAGTAACATAGAGATATTAGTTGCATCATTATAAGAACAAAGGCTGTCACAGAAAGCATAGTTGGTCACGTTCAGTGGCTGGTGGTAGCTAGTAGCTAGCTGTAGTTTGGTTTAATTAGCTAACAGAAATTCAAACTGCTATGCTTCACAGTAGCATTTACCTGAAGCTTATTCGACAGTTGATAAATGATAACTTGATAAATATTTCCTGTTTTTAAGATTTCTTCCTAAATTTCATCAATACTTTACTGAAACAAACTGGTGCTTGGACACGTCTTTCACCCTCTGCTGGCAGTGGACAGATACAGTAGTGACCCTGTTTCATCCTCAACTGTGACTCATGAATAAATTACAATAGGAAGATGTTCTGTGACCAATAAATAAATGCATAAAAGTTCATATTTTCCATTTTTTTTAATAAGATTGTGCCATCTTAGGAAATATTTGAAATAAAAAATGGGATATTCTTATTTTTAAGTCTACAACCAATTCTCTTGATATTAATTTTGCCACAAGGCAAAAAAAAAAAAAAAAAAGAAAAAAGAAAAAAATCTATTCTGCTAATATTTCTTTTTTGCCTGTAAGACAAAAAAAAATGCTGTGACCAATGAAGTGCCATAGATAGATGACATATCAAATATGACACAATAAATCATGCTCATAAATTATTCAAATTTTCTATTTTCTCATAAACAGAAAAAAAAGAGTGTTCTGCCCTGTATGTGTCAGAGCACATACAGCGCTCTGTAAGTACCTGCATCATTTTACATTTTTTCATGAATTCTTTCATGCAACATACAGTGGGGCAAAAAAGTATTTAGTCAGCCACCGATTGTGCAAGTTCCCCCACTTAAAATGATGACAGAGGTCAGTAATTTGCACCAGAGGTACACTTCAACTGTGAGAGACAGAATGTGAAAAAAAAATCCATGAATTCACATGGTAGGATTTGTAAAGAATTTATTCGTAAATCAGGGTGGAAAATAAGTATTTGGTCACCTCAAACATGGAAAATCTCTGGCTCTCACAGACCTGTAACGTCTTCTGTAAGAAGCTTTTCTGTCCCCCACTCGTTACCTGTATGAATGGCACCTGTTTGAACTCATCATCTGTATAAAAGACACCTGTCCACAGCCTCAAACAGTCAGACTCCAAACTCCGCCATGGCCAAGACCAAAGAGCTTTCGAAGGACACCAGGAAAAGTATTGTAGACCTGCACCAGACTGGGAAGAGTGAATCTACAATAGGCAAGCAGCTTGGTGTGAAAAAATCAACTGTGGGAGCAATCATCAGAAAATGGAAGACATACAAGACCACTGATAATCTCCCACGATCTGGGGCTCCACGCAAGATCTCATCCCGTGGGGTCAAAATGATCATGAGAACGGTGAGCAAAGATCCCAGAACCACACGGGGGGACCTGGTGAGAGCTGGGACCAAAGTAACAAAGGTCACCATCAGTAACACACTACAACGGCAGGGAATCAAATCCCGCAGTGCCAGACGTGTTCCGCTGCTGAAGCCAGTGCATGTCCAGGCCCGTCTGAAGTTTGCCAGAGAGCACATGGATGATACAGCAGAGGATTGGGAGAATGTCATGTGGTCAGATGAAACCAAAGTAGAACTTTTTGGTATAAACTCAACTCATCGTGTTTGGAGGAAGACGAATACTGAGTTGCATCCCAAGAACACCATACCTACTGTGAAGCATGGGGGTGGAAACATCATGCTATGGGGCTGTTTTTCTGCCAAGGGGACAGGACGACTGATCCGTGTTAAGGACAGAATGAATGGGGCCATGTATCGTGAGATTTTGAGCCAAAACCTCCTTCCATCAGTGAGAACTTTGAAGATGAAACGAGGCTGGGTCTTCCAACATGACAATGATCCAAAACACACCACCCGGGCAACAAAGGAGTGGCTCCGTAAGAAGCATTTGAAAGTCCTGGAGTGGCCTAGCCAGTCTCCAGACCTCAACCCCATAGAAAATCTGTGGCGGGAGTTGAAAGTCCGTGTTGCTCGGCGACAGCCCCAAAACATCACTGCTCTCGAGAAGATCTGCATGGAGGAATGGGCCAAAATACCAGCTACTGTGTGTGCAAACCTGGTAAAGACCTACAAAGGTTATGTTACAAAGTATTGAGTTGTATTTTTGTTATTGACCAAATACTTATTTTCCACCCTGATTTACGAATAAATTCTTTACAAATCCTACCATGTGAATTCATGGATTTTTTTTTCACATTCTGTCTCTCACAGTTGAAGTGTACCTCTGGTGCAAATTACTGACCTCTGTCATCATTTTAAGTGGGGGAACTTGCACAATCGGTGGCTGACTAAATACTTTTTTGCCCCACTGTACAGAATAACACAAATACCAATCTGCAGTTATGGAATTATAATCATATAAAATGACTGTTAGTACAAAAAATTATTTATTTCCATTGAAATGATGGCACCACCAGCAGGTGAAATTTCTGTATTCTGTTTACGTGGGAGAAGGTACTCTTTGAATTACGGCAAGGTTAGTCTTCCACATTAAGGTCACAGGCTTGCTCCTAAGAGATGAGGTGGTCTTAAAGGTCCCTCCTACCTGTTCACAACACCTAATCAAAGAGCCACAGACAAAGCCACAGATGAATGAACCACGTAGGGCACCCAACTCCAGTGCCATGAAGGCAGGTCAAAGAGGTGAATGGTCACCAAAAGAGAAAACGCGTTAAGGATCAAATGCCAGTGACCACGTGAAATCAAAGACAAAGACATACAGGAAGGCACCTTTTACCATTTAGAAGCATCTGCAGAGGAAGTGCAGGTTTCATTATGGATGTAATGGAGAGCGGGCCAAGGTCAGAAAGCAATCATCATTCTGACACCTCACCCAGCAGGCAGCGCTACTCCTCAGAGCACTGCCATGCAGCGCCGGGAGAGCCATCTTACACATAACAACAACAGACGATGGAGGCCAAAGGCAATGTCACAGGCCACCCTTCCATCGATAGCACTGCAAAGGACCCATAAGAGAGCTTTCTCTTAGCAGAAAATAGAGTCTGTCAGCGTGCAAAATTCTGGGGCTTCGTGTCAGAGATCTCAGTCCAGTAAGTTATTTTAGGTGCGGATATTTGTTGGCTTGACATACTGTACATCTGAACTAGCTGAAGAAGCAGCGAGTCAAGAATAAGTGCCTCTTTTATATAACCACATCAGAGCTCGGCATATGGCAGGGCCTGTGGTGGTGTAAAGTGAAGACAGGAGGCAGAAGAGTGCAAGCCTTGTCCCAGGCATGAGCTGACATCCCTGTAGAGGAGCCCTGTAATTAGCAAGGCTAATGAAGAATAGGGCCGAGACTAATGTCCCCGCTGACCTCTGAGCCCTGTTGGCAGGGCGAGAGGGTGGACTTCAACAGAGAAGAACATGATACTATGCTATAGCCATTAACCCTGACCCAGCACTCCCCTCAGGCTTACATCTGGTGCAGGACTGGATCGGTACCAAGTCTCAGTGGGCAACAAGACTGAATACTTGGGTCCACAGGTAATGAATTGCCAGATAGGTCCTATTATATCTCATCTGCTCCAGTTCACTAACTGTAAATTCAACCTTTAGAAGACAGTGTGTTATTACCAGGTTGTGCTTTTCATGCCGCTGCTGTTGACTTAAAAACGCAATTCAAAAGTCCATCCGAGGCATCCTCAAGAGTGCTTGTTTAAAGTCTGCACACCGTGGGTATTCCATCATTATAAAAACTGCTGTTGTCTGTTTTGCACAGCATGGGTCCTCACACTGTGATTACATACTGGAGGAAGACACCTGTCACATGGAGCTGTTACTAGCTGTTACTAGCTGTCATGGCTTCTTACAGATTGGTTGCTGCTCATATGAATGCGTGGAGAAAAACTTACGACAAAGTGATTCTTGAAAAGTATTATTTTGTCTTTGTGAATCAGAAACAAAATGACAAATTCTAAAGAGGCAAAGCAATTACGGGGCTTTCACATCATCCCAAGTTTTTGGTTGAGGCTGTAATGTTGCTTGATTGATGATGAGATACAGAAGCTATACAATGCTGAATGAAAGGGCTGTCCTATATTATACATTCCCATTACATTAGTGGTGGTGATGCATTTAAACAACAGCAAAGCAACATGACTGACACCAGACACCATTACAAACAAAAGTCCCAGCTGATGTGTTTCAAGCTTTCCATCTAGAAGAAAGATAAACTTTGAACAGTGTAAAATAATTCTAGTAGGAAGCAGTATAAAGTCGTGATAGTTATTATGAGAACACCTACCATCGAAAAACATATGAAAAAGTTAATATTTTAATCTTACATAATGTTGCAATAGTCCATTTACTCCATGGAAAAACCTCTCATTTTGACCCCATCTTTAAAAATTTCGTTTTTTTCAAAGAAGAAGGTGATATTCACTCATTCCATGTTTTATTTTGGACTTCCCTTATACACATAGGACCTAAACATATTGGAGTTTTAATTTATCAATAATGCAGTAATAATCGTTTCTTATTGTGTAATAATGTCTGCACAGGCAATTGGCTGTGTGCACTGCCCATGTCTGTATAGATTCACTGCTAATTGGGTAACAGCAAAAGAAAGCAAAGTACTTTAAAAACTGTTGCCCACTTTTTCACACCATTCTAACAAACAGTAAGAGAATTAAAAGAAAATGGTATTATTAAAATTGAGTTTAAAAGTGTGCACACTTTTCCCATTTTTAACCTTTTGCTATTGAATATAATGAATTTAAAGAGGTTTTTTGTGGTTATTGTTATAATTACAGCTGCACTTTAAAGTCTTTAAACAGCGGCATTATGGGAAAGAAAAAATATTGGAGGATAATGAAGTTTGAAATAGAAATACATATAATGTGAAATAAGGCTAAAAAACACACTAGCTTTGTCTGTATGTCTGATTGATTAGACCAAGTTGAAGAAAAGGACGGATAAATATTGTATAAACGAATTTATTGTGTAATGTGAGCAATCAAATTAATTAAGGGGTCCACAGCTGTTGGAGGCGAATAAGGCCATAAATTTTTCAGTGCTACCACTTCTCCCTAAGATTTTACAATAAATATTTCTGGAGGTCTTGGATGAATTTTTCATGGCTGAGTGGGGGAGATGAAAGGCGAATGAGGGATCCAGGGGACGGGAGCTCTCTGCTGCTGACACACCACAGAGAGGTGCATCGGCTCCAATCTTTATCAATGAAACCCAACCGGCAGTATTGCTTTAATTACCCTCCTTTGTCAAGCATTCCACTATCAATAAAGAAAGGCTGGGCCGCGCGGACGGCTAAAGGAGGAGCAGGAGGGGGAGGAAGAGGATGAGAGGGGGTGATATCATGAGTTCCTCTTGTTTTCTTGCCCTCCCACTTTAAGAGAGGAAATGATGTAACTGAGCAGTGATTGAACAGACAAACCTAGACCACCTCGTCATGCCACTGCAATACAACTGCAACCTTTTTGTTTTGGTGAGATTTCCTTGCGGTCATTTAAATCCCAGCAGTGTGGTGTCAAAAACAGCAGCAACAACTTTAATTCAAGTCACAATCATTTATTTATCTATGATATCTTTACAGGAGACAAATCAATAAAGCATGCAATTGCCATATATAGTATACTGCTATATACTCACTGTATACTTTATACCATAAATGAGTAACAGATGCCATTGATTTTCATGCTGTTGTCTAGGCATGAGGTATAGCCCGGATGAATAAATCAGAACTGGGCACAACTTGTATCTTCCCCCTCATTTGGTATTCAGCGAGGCTCCAGAGGTAACTAATTCAGGGGAGACATCTGTTTGGTGGGCAATACACCAGCAATATTCCACCTGGAATCGCATCCATAAACAGCATCCTCATTTTCCCCCTGAACTAAAATACGCAGAGCAGCATGTGGCGGTAGTGGCAACAGTGTAGATTATATCCATGTATGCCCAGGGTATGACACTTATACCAGGTTTTTTAAAAAAACAACAAAAAAACCATAGATTTTGAACATCTTTATGTGGAAGTAAAGGGGATGTCTGGTATCCAAGAACAGCAATTGGTGTTATTTATTATCATAAGTAACTACATTACAAATAGTACAGTACCTGCTGGAAATATGTTAAATCTTGTAGACTTTAGGTCATGAATATTTTTTCATAGTTTGAGCTTGGTGTCTTAGTCCCTGTTATGGGAAACTGCATTATTTGCTTACTTGGGGCTAAGTACGTGTTAGCAAACAATAGCCCTTTGTATGAGGCTATCAAGGAGAGAAACGTTAGCATTTTTTAGAGGCAACTTGAGTGAAAGATTCTTCAGTTATCTAGACTGCATATAAAAGATAGACAGAGCTGCCATGATAGCACCCTTTCATTTGTGGACAACCATGAGGCTTGGTTAGCAAGGTTCATCCATAAACTCTATGGTCACATCAAACAGATATAGATAAGTGCTAATTAGTGCTAAAAGGGTAACATTCAGTGCTAGAATGATACAAGTTCTGTAATCAGAAGTGAAGTAAATGTTGGATGGGCTATCACGGTTAACCCCAGTGTGAGCCTTTTAATCGTAGGGCAAAAATAATACAAACAAGAGGTCCAGATTAGTGACTCTTTTCCCAAGGTGATGCACGTCAGATAGCTAGCAGTGCCTTCCTATTATTCAAAGCAACCATACCCCTCACTAATGTATAGCTTTGAGTCTCAATAAAATTTAACTAGGTGACCCAGGATATATGCATGTTGATTTGGTAAAGTTGGACATTTTAACATGGGAGACTATGGAGATTAACTCCTTTTTGGAGCGAGCCTCAAGCGGCCATAGCAGTAAATTAATGCTCTCTGTGTGAAGTTTGGATTTCCAAATACTTTCTAACACATATCAGTGTATGGAAATTATATGCCAATAAGGTGTTCTGTGTTCTACTTGCAATGGTGTTTTCTCTCCTATTAATAGAAAAGAAAGCAGGCTTACAGGCAGCTTCTTTCAGTAGCGAGGAGGACCGATTGTTTAATTCTGTTATATTCTCACCAATCAATGCATTCACTTCAAAGCGATGGGAAACGCTTGCATCCAAAGTAGATTGATCAGTTCTAATACAAGTCATTAACATACAAGTTGTTAACAAGTGAGGCCTCTGTACTGTATCTAGGAATCAAGAGAGTCATCGATAAAGCCAATTTAAGACTTTTAGCGTCTTAAAAGCGTGAGTACGCACTCCTCCACTCCACAACAGGATCAACCACTGTTAAACCGTTTTCTTCCTCTCTCGCTCTCCGTTTTTCTGTCTGTCCTTCGCTCACTCACTCAGCCTCAGCCACTTAGCTTGAAGCCTGTACTACTGCATGAGACCACTGGTATACTTTACTGATGTTAAATTTATAAGCCAAACTGAGGGGAAAGTATTAAACAACCTTGTGAATAGCCGGGGTGTGCTTTAACCGAGGCGGCGTATCTTTTTCATCAACAAAAATAACTCTTCAAAGGCAGTAAAAGCATGCTTAGAAAGTAAAAGGCCATTTTAGCAGACGAGTCCAGCAGTGGGAGGAGTGAAAACAGAAACAATTTAGTTCCTGATAGCCCCCCACACCCCCACTCCAGTCCTCCCTCCACTCCCTGCCATCCACAAACCCTGACCGCAGCACTAGCAACGCGGCACATATCCCACCCCTTAAAAAGCTAAATCAAGGCTTTGAAAAACATACAGTGTCTTTAATAATTCAAGCATTGGTGGGTTTGAATAGCCTCTTTAGCATGGAAATATACAGACTCCTGATATAAGATCAGTCCCTCAGGGGGCTCCCTCACCATCTTACTGCATTGCGCCCTTTCTTAACTGCAACTACCTGTCTGATTACATTAAACAGAAAAATGTAAGATACGGGATTGTACGGAGTGTACCAGCAGTTTGAAAAATATATATTTTTAATGGGTGTACATAATTTTTTTTAAAGGAAAGCATTCTGAACTTGTATAACACTCTGAATGCATGAATCAAGCTCAAAGTTTTGCAGTAAGGCAATTATTGCAGTTGACTAGCATTTTTACTGGGGTTGTGGACTAACACAGGATTGTAAATATTTAACTATCTTTGCACCCAATGCACATTCATATTTCATCAGGTTTCTCTCAGTTTATTCTCAAAGCAAAGTGTTGGACTGCATAATTATTTCAGTTTAGCCATTTTTTTCAACCTATTACTTCTATAAATACAGGAATTTGAGTTAAAGCTCCTCAGAGGGCTAATTTAAGAAAAGCATGCATTAATTAATACAACCTAGATGGAAAGGAAGAAATCCCTAAGTAAGTAAGCTGTTGGCAGATATCAAGGATGAGTTTTGCCTTCAAAGGAAATGGGGATGGATTTGAGAGGATGCAGAGGTTTAATCAATACTGTTGACTCTGGAGGTTGGCAGGTGTGGTTGGTGTGTAACTCTCAACAGAAGCATTTCCATCATCCAGGAAGAAAAACTCAACGTGGCCACTGCGGAAATCTACTCCCAACTTCCTAAGCCCCTCGGATGCCATTCAAAGTGTTTAATCTTAGTGTTTAATTTTGCCATTTTGCTGTGCGAAAACACGATAAACTTGTTTATTCATATTCATTTTTGTCTTTGTCTTTACTGCAGTCACGTCAGGGTACAGACGAGCATGTGACCTTAAACCTTTTGTTGCACGCTTCCATTTGTGTGTATGTCCATTCTCACATCCGATGTGTGGAATAATGAAATAAATATCGAACTCTTAAATATTTTAGTGCATTCTAGGAGTAAAGTGGAAGTGTTTTTCTGACAGACCTTGCCTGCATCCCCACGCCCCCTCCTCTCTATTTCTCTTCACAAATGCATTGTGTGCACCGGCCGGCCCAATCCATCATTCAGCGTCTGGCGGGAGAAAAAGCACTTTCCCAGGGTGGGTGTTTTCTAGTTCTGCCAGCGCTGCTGTTTCAGTGGGCACCCCTGAGACCTCGCTGATGGACACTCTGGTCATCACTGGCAGGGTGCTTTGGGACTCTCTTCAACCTCGCATCCCTCCCTCTGCTTTCCCCCCTAGTCCCCCTTCTCTCTCTACCTCAGCCTGTTCCACTCACCTCGTGTTTTCACCAGCACCTTCCTTTGTCCCAGCAGTGTTGTGCACTCCCTTTTTGACAATGATGACTATTGTACCTGTCTGAATTCTCTCTTGCAAAGTGGTTCGGCCTTCAGAGACCAGCCACACTTTGTTCGAGGGCTCGGGCCTCTCAGGATGAGATTTTGACCGCATGAAAACAAATAAGCTATAATAATGTTAGCGGGGAGGTAAAGAACCCCATTTCACCACGTAATTGAAGTACTGTTTAATCAATCATTGCGTTTAAGTAGATGGTTCCATTCTGGAGGGATTCTCAGTGGTACAGCCGAGGTTCTGTACTCAACATCTCTCTCTCAGTGTCTCCCGTTCAGCCTCATTTTGCATCACAACCAGGCAGAATGCATAAAAAGAAGGTTTTGTGCATGCATGTGCTCAGAACAATTATGTAGAAATAAATCTATTCAAATTGAAGTCTGCTCCAGTTTTACTCCGACAAACTGAGATTTGATTTCCAAAATGCTCACTCGTCTCTTCTACACAAAGAAGCCAGCGGGGAGAGGGTGCAATCGCTGGAGAAAAGTGGGCTGGAAGGCAAATCTAGGTGATGCGTATGTTAGAGTGCCCCTGGGTCTTCCATGGGTAGGTAGGATCTGACAAAAGAGATCTGTACAGCAAAAAAATCCTCCACTCTGCTAGAGCATGGGAAATTAAGCCCAGATAAAGATTCTCTCTTAAACATACTCCCTTCTCTCTTTTCATCCCTCTTTTTCCCCCCTCCCTCTGCAGTGGCAGAAGAAATTACCCATTGTACCATTAGATAAACCCAAACAGCCCTCTCCGTAAGACCTCCAGTTCCTTGTGCAGTCCCAGCTTGGCGTCCCTCGGGTGTTTGTTCAAAAGGAAAACTCCGCGGTGCCTCCGGGGGATGTTTAACTCATTGCAGTGGCAAGTATTTAGAGAAAACTCAACAAGTTTGAGGCTGTCAAAGCTAGAATCCAACTGTCAGGCTGAATTATGTCTCCAAGGCGTCTGATGTGAGGTAATGACCAATTGCATCATTTTGACAAACCCACCATCGATGAGAACTAGGGCAGACGGCGATTGCTTTTGCACAAGTGTTTCATTTGAATTTGAACTGCTGCTGCTAAGTGCATTAAATGATGCTGATTAACTAAGATTACGGCTGCAGCAGGGATGTGATTTCTGTTTTGATACGGAGCATAAATTGAGGCAGAGCAAACAGTTTTTTGAGTGGCTGATGAATAATTGAAAGTCAGCAGAGGGTACATCAATAAAGTGGTAATGAGGCGTATTTGTGTGAAATTTCTAATTCTCAAACTCTGTCCCTCTTCTAGCAGTCTAGTACTTCCATTATTACTGCTACTGTAACTGCTGCTACAGCAAATTATGACTGCTTATTGTTAGTGTTGTTATTAATTGCTACCTGTCTCTCGTGTCCGTGAGGTATTTTTAAAAAACATTCTATGTTTTCATATCTTTTCAAGACTAACCCAAAATAAATTGCAATAATTTAAATATCTTATGCAAGGTAGCTGTTTCTTCCATAATTAACTATCTCACATTTTCATTATCACAAATTAATTATTTCACCGTGCCATGGATATTATTCATCAAATGTAGGATATTTTGGACCTTAACCACTAATTCCCACTATTCCCAAACACTGTTTCATGCCCTGTGCCCATTTCTACCCCCCCCCCCCCCCCAAAATAATGGTGCCGACTGCGGTTGCATACCTGCAATGATGCGTATCTATTTAAATAAATCCAAAATATATCCTGAATCCTACTTTGGTATCAGTTTTTCATCATATCGGTTGTCATGTCATGTTACTATCTCATCCTAAAACAGAATATTTCCAAACCCCAGCCTACACCCTCACCCCTATTGTTACTATCATTAATTGACACATGGTTCCTGTCGTGTCATGCAGCCATTTTATCCAGTGCTGAATTATTCTTGAACCTTGTCCTAGACTCTCTAACATATCCCTAAATCTGACAAGTGATGTCTCAGTAGAGGTATTTTTTCATGCCCAGTACCTGTTTCACCCCCAAATAGAAGAAATTTTAGTTCTTAACCAGGGTTAGTATTATGATTGTAATCATGATTTTTGTCATGTCATACACCCATTTTTTTTTATCATGACTTCTCCCAGTCTTCTATCCTGTTATTATTAGTAATAATATTTTTTAAAGCTTATAACAGAGCTGTTTTGTCATGCCGTTTAACTATCTTAATCAAAAACAGAGCTGCCACATTGCTTCAGCTATTTGAGCTGAACTTGTGCCGATTCAGATGCATTTTGTCCTTTGATATTGTCCGGTATATAATTTGTGTTCATGTAATTTAAAAGCTAATCCAGGAGTGAGTATTGAAAGCTAGCCTAGGCAGCAAATGCTGCAGCATTTCTTGTTCATGCAACATAATTCTGTCAATAAAGATATTTTCTAAAATATATAAATTGCAGATATCTTATTTTCACATACACCAAAGCTATTTTGTTGTTATAGATTTCATTCAAAACAGATTCTATCCTAAACCCGGCCCATATTACTATATTTGTAGTAGCAATAATAGTAGCATCAGTACAATTAAACCGGTTTCTTTTTCAGTTTACACAACCATTTCATTCAGACTACATTTCTTTATTGTAACCCTAAGTCTGGCTTAAGGGTTAAGGAGCTATTACAAAATTAAAATAGACACTAACCTTTAGGTACACAAAGCACTTCAGATTCTCTGTGTTACGTCTGACTGGCAGGCTTTCAAAAAGTGAGCCTGTGGTGCCCTCTATCTTTGAGTGAAAGTAGAAAAGAAAGGATTACTGGTCAAATGGAAGCAATTATTTCTTGACAGTTTAATTCGGTTGCAGTCATTTGCACTTCACTTAAATTTTTATGACAAGCAGGCACTAATCTACGATTAATATTAAACCGAATAAGAGATTATTTTCCCCACAAAGAGGTTTCTATGTATAACTATGTATAACTGATGCTGAATAATTTGCTTTGAGAAAATGACAAAAGCAACACTTTGAATGTTTTTATTTACAACAGTGTCTACGGGTCACTTTCTTTGGAGTAAAACTGTTCCTTTGTTCTGCCTTTTTCTAACACAGTTGTGGCATGTTGTGTCCACCTGGAGTACTGTTGACCTTCTGCGAGGCAGCTAGCTAGTTAAAGAAGTCCATTTTCAAGGCTGTTCTTGCTCATATCAAAACTCCATTATAGATTTTACCTCCAGGGGAACCCAGGGCTCACAAGGTCCTTGGCAATTTTACCTGAGGAAGAAGCTAAAAGGATTTGAATCTCCAAGGATGGGTGAGGAGGAGGAGGGTGTGAGGACGAGAGTGAGGGTGGGATGCGCACCCCAGGACCCGAGCCCCTAATCTTTCTCTGCCAAGCAGGGAGCAAAGCAGAGCAAAAATGGAGATTTGGAGATGGTTCAGTGACACTGAACCCTGAACATCAGGGCCTCCAGAATTGGTGGAGGAGGCAGACAAACCTTGGAAAAACAAGAGGTGGAAAAGAAGAGCTGAGAGATTGTTGTCGAGGGATTGCCAGGGGAGCTGGTTTCTGCTCCCAGAAACAGAGCATCCAATACATTTAACATATATGAAAGAACAACAGCTCTCTCCTCACACCATCCTTAAGTATGTGTACTAACAAGACAGATGGAGGCCAAAGATGCAGACAGATCACATCAGGACATCTGTCACTTTATGGCAACAGCCTCCTTAATAAGTGACAAGGCTTCCTCACCCGTGGGCAGATGATGGGGGGAGGCGGGGGTTAGTGTCTGAGCAGTGGCTGTGGAAAGCAGCCGTCAAAGTCATGGAGTGCCCCCTTTTTTTTTAAACAACTTGTTCCAATTACAGCCAATCACATGCGATATGTGCCCTTGATTATCATCCTGGGCAATAGACATCAAAGCTGCCTTCTATGGGTGCTGACATGTGGCTGTGCAGTAATTAGTGGACTTCACTGGAGAGAGTTTCATCACCAAATGTTTTCAATATACTGAATGTCTTAATTTGCAGGGAGGAGGGGGGATAGAGGGGTGCATTCATGTTGGGAGAGAATAATGCCCCACAGAAATAATTAAAGCATAATTACAGCTCATCAGCTGTGCAAGTGCTCACAAAGTGCCGTCGCTGAAGATCTGCCGCTTTCCTCGGGCTATCAGACAAGGAGCAGGCCACATTCACATCCAAAACTCACAGCACAGCCCCAGTTGGACCAAATAGATCCTTGTGTCTTATTACCAGAAATACCACCAGGAAAATGACATAACAACCCAAATTCAAATTAATTTATCTTGCTGTTACACTGGTGCTTATTATCCTCAATAAACACCTGCTATTGCTGAGAATATGTTGTCTGCCAAGGACAAACCAGGCAGCATGCATCAAACCAGGAAGCCCAGAATGCATAGCAGGTCGTTAAAGCAATAACTTGTCTCCTCGGCTGACGTGTCAAACTCTATGCTCTGTGCAAGACGGAGATGCACAGATTGAGGAGCCAGTCAACCTTTTAAATTGACATCATGTTAGCTCTGTCCCCAGGATGAAGCATGGCTATGTCCCGTGATGACCACTTCATACAAATATGGCTGGCAGTGCAGTCATGTAAGGAGCAAAGTGCACGCTAAGTGTTTGTGACGAGTACTAAGGCCATTGCTTGATCCCAAGGAAGTAATGAAGGCGGGACTGTAGGCCATGTGTTTTCTCCATCCACCTGATGGCAGACTTATAACAACCCGGGTGTCAGGCCGACTTAAAGTCATGCATCCTCTCTCTGCTGCTGCGCTCAGAGTTATCGTGACATATGTTTACCCCTCCCAGCCCAGAGCTGAGGATCCAAATGGCACAATGGTTGCCTTCAAGTCTGCTCTGATGATGTTACCCGCCCTCTATGTAAATCTGTGTTCATGTGTGAGTGTGTTTGTTTGCATGTGTGCATGATCTGTACGAATGCCAGGATAAAAACAGATCGCCCTCTAGAGGTGAAATACATGCAGAATGAACCATAAAATCACCATAATGATGCTGCTTCAAAAAAGAACATAATGGTAAACTGAAACTCTGCTGTTAAAATGAAAATTTACATATAACACATAATATGTTGTAATAACATGTTTATTATACATTATTTACATACATTTTTACGTTTTTAGTATATGCATCATAACATAATAAGTCGATGAGCACACCAAGAAACAGTTAAATCACAAATCACAACAATAGTCACCCCAAGAACCTTTATATTGTAAGGAAAATGCCCTACAATAATAAAGAGAGAACCCCAACATTCAGAAAACCCCCTATGAGCAAGCACTTGGTGACAGTGGAAAGGAAAAACTCAATTTTAACAGGAAGAAAACTCCAGCAGAACCAGGCTCAGGAAGGGGCGGCCATCTGCCATAATCGGTTGAGGGTGAGGCGAGTAAGACAGGACAAAAGACAAACTATGGTAGCGAGCAAGGAATGAATAATAACTAATGATTTAATGCAGAATGTGGTATTAACACAGAAGAAAAACTCATTGCGGCACACCATTAGAAGCAGCCGATGCCTTCTGTTTACTAAATCCAAATTAGGACGTGGTTCCACAGAAGTGGGGCCTGAAAGCTGAACTGAAAATATGTGTTAATTTACCTGTTATTGGTTTAGTTAAATAAATGCATTCAGCTTATATCTAATTACCTGTTATGGCATCAAACATTCAGGAACTTTTTGTAAAGAATGTTGTATAGTACATATATGACAAATGCAAGAAAAACAAAACGCCCCTTTGTCATCATGTAATAACCCCTTAGTGATTCACTATATCTATATTATATCATTCAAGAGCATGCTGTTAAACAGTGTCACCAGTTAGTAAAGGTATTAACTGGGACAGTGACCAGCTTTCAGCAAGAACCTGTGTTGTTTTCTGTTTCAATCAGTTTTGATTAGTGATACAATGCTTCACATTGGTATCGATATTAATACTGATATTGGTATCAGTCCATTACATGACAAAATTACAAGTTTGGATATCAGAAGTAAAACGGTATAATCAAACAAAGATCAGGGTAATCAAAGATAATCAAATAAACTTTGAATGCACTAATGGAAGCTGCATCTCAGGCACAGAATATAAATGATGCTTGGAGCACAGATGTCTAACTCATAAACCATAAATAAAAGCTGGATGTTACACAGAGAGATTTTCTGATTACTTGAAGCCTCAAAGACAGTATCTCTATCATTATGTTTTAAAGTCAGGTGTGATTAAATGGTAAATGGCCTGTATTTATATAGCGCTTTACTCAGTCCCTAAGGACCCCAAAGCGCTTTACACAACATTCAGTCATCCACCCATTCACACACACTGGTGATGGCAAGCTACATTGCAGCCACAGCTGCCCTGGGACGCACTGACAGAGGCGAGACTGCCGGACACTGGTGCCACCGGGCCCTCTGACCACCACCAGCAACAGGTGAAGTGTCTTGCCCAAGGACACGACGAAGGAGACTGTCGAAGCCGGGGCTCGAACCAGCAACCTTCCGATTACAAGACGAACTGCCAACTCTTTGAGGGCTTTGAGGGCCCCACTGCATGGTCATAGGCCTGCACTAATCCCTACTTTAGCATCTTGGGAATCATAATTTACAAATTAAAAATAATGCTGGATTGAGTAAGAGTTGAAACTAGTGACTGAGACCATGAACTCATCAGGATACTATTTACTTTACTGTACAGTCAGCCTGTGTTGGTCATTAGAAAGAACATTTGTTTAGGGCACTTTCACGTTGCTATCACTTTTCAGACCCAAACGATGCAATCATGTTTATTTCTATTTTCACAGTCTATAGTTGTGTCCACACACAACTATATCAACAGCTTAGCTCTTTAAGGGAGGGGGAAAACAATGTATTGATTGTGTATTTGCATTTGCAGATGTTCAAGGTTGTGATATCAGTACCAACAGACATGAAAAGGGGGGTGTCGAGCCAGCTGTAGTATAAATAAACCTTCATATATCAACATATATCCACAATGGGATGCTTCCTCATCTGAAGGTTTTTTTTTTATATTTTTAGTTATATTGTAGGAGGCTATATTTTTGGATTTATATTCCATATACTACCCTGTAGCATTGCCCTGCTTTCATGACTTTTTGGAACTGACACAAGTTGCACATCTTAAGTAGAAAGCAAAATTAGGCAATTAATTTTGTATGCCTTAAACATGAGAGTCGTGCCTTATTGGTGCTCTAGAAAGACAAGCTGAATGTCAGGAAAAATAAAACTTAAAAATATAACATGTATAAGATAAAACTGCATATTAATATAAAATAATAAAATGGGCATGGAGCATTGTCATCGTAGCACAATGATCTGTGGCAGTGTGACATGATATAGTTCTGTGATATAAGAAGGTCTGTTTAACAGAGATGCTGAACTCATTTAGCTGGACCACCTACAATCCTATTTAATTTCAACTGGACTGGACCAGGAAAATACTGAATGATGACTTCTAAAGTTTGTTTTTAACCCTCTTAATCAGGGGCGCCACTAAGGGGGGCCCAAAACTTGCTGGCCCTACCAGTGCCGCCCAGTTACACAATTTAGAGATGATAAATGACACAGTTTTTGTTATTTATTAGTAAATTAAGTGCAAATCACTACTGTTTAATTTAACTGGTCCATGTTATTGTCTGATAAACATCTTAGAATAATAAGATAAGATGGATGTTTGAAAGCATATCCAATGTAGTAAATACTACTTGGAAAACAAAAACACACGTAGGAACAAATTATTTCCACAAGGGGGCAACACTACACAAGAAATGTATTATTATGTAGTTTCAGAAAGTCTTCCACATTTACAATGTTTCTTTATAGTATGAAGTGTATCACGTTTGACACCAAATTAAATATTACAGATAGATAGATAGATAGATAGATAGATAGATAGATAGATAGATAGATAGATAGATAGATAGATAGATCTATTTCATTAATTTCATCCTGGATAGCTTTGGCATGTTCTTCCTGTTATGAATCCTCTCCGCCTTAGCTTCCTCCCACAGTCCAAAAATATGTCTATTAGGTTAAATGCTCATTCTAAATGGGCTGTAGGTATGAATTTGAATGTGTGAGACTCTTTCTGTGTTGACCCTGCAATAAACTGGTGATGAATGTAGTACAGGGGTGGCCAATTCCAGGCCTCGAGGGCCGGTGTCCTGCAGGTTTTAGTTCTCACCTTGCGTCAACACACCTGAATCACATGATTAGTTCGTTACCAGGCCTCTGGAGAACTTCAGGACATGTTGAGGAGCTAAATTAGCCATTTAAATCAGCTGTGTTGGTTCAAGGACACATATAAAACTTGCAGGGACACTGGCCCTCGAGGCCTGGAGTTGCCCACCCCTGATGTAGTACATAGGCATTACTGGTTTTAACAGAAACTCTGTTAAAAAGCAGAAGGTTGTCAGGTAAAATGTGACTGTTGCATTTTTTCATGTAGCCCAGGTGTGTGCAGGTGTCTGGTAAAACAACATGTCAGCAGTTTTCTTACTGGTGGATGAGGAGAAAAACCTGTTCTGGCTAAGCAAAGAACAAACAAACAAAAAGAACAGTGAGATATGAGACATCAAGGCTTTCACAACACAAATATACAGAATAATTTCACATTTTTGTGCATAAAAGTATTGCAGTGCAATTTTATTATAATTTCTAGCATTTCATAATAGCAATAATAACTGTATAGCATTCCTTTATTATGTAACATAGCGCATTTTAGAAACAGGTTTACAAAGTGCTGTGCAGAAAAACACAGAAAACACAATGTAAGTACACAAAAAATACATGAGAAATATACTGATCAGAACAGTACAACATAACTAGACATAACAGTTAAAGTAAAAACAATAATTAAACAAAGCATCTTTGTGATTTGGCTGAAAGGAATATGGTGTCTATTGATTAAAAAAGAAAAAAAAAGATTAAAGACTGAAGCAGTAGCAAAAGAGGTTAATGGAAATTTCAACATATAGGTGTACATCTTCAAAATGCACGATAAGCCTAAAGAAGGTGGAATACGCTTAATGAGAATATACAGTTAATTGTGGTTTATTGGTTAGTGGTAGTACATGAGGAGGGTGAATAACAGTGAAGGTAAAGACTCAGCTTGTTGTGCATGAGAAGTGAGGTTTCTGACACTAACAGTTTTGAAATGTTTATAATAACAATATAGATGAAGTTGAGATTTTTAAAGGATTCAAATCACATCCTCATTTACAGTCTCCATGATAGATTTGGTTTTGTAGTTTTAAGCACATCTCTGTAATTGTAACTGAAATGCATTGAAAAAAATCCAAAAAGCGATGCCACTTCCCATAAACGGCACCCTGTTATCGCTCGTACAGATTCGATTTGAAAGTAGAGATAAAGTGCTTGATAAAAACAGTAAAACCAGTGAGCTCTGTTTATTATCCAGGAAAATGACAACATTGCTTCTGGAAAGAGATGCTTCTGTTAACTTTAAGTATTAAATATAAAATGTTTGTTAAAAGGGAAAACAGCAAAAACAACAGAAAATAAATAAGGCACACACAAAAACAAAGAAACTAACGTTATCTGATTAAAGTGCTGCCATTTTTGAGAAATAATACTTTTTTTGTGAGAGTTACATGAAAAGATTGATAGAACGTATTCATGCTAAATATAGAGCTACAGTTAGCTGAGCTCAACATTAAAGATTAAAAATACAGAGAAACCACTTTATTTTGTTCAACAAACAAGCTGAATACTGTATGCTACTTATTTAACTTTAAATATGCATGGATTTAATTTCATGGTCAGTTCACAGATTGTAGCGGTTTCCCCATTTTTCCAATCTTTTTGCTAAGCTACGCTAAGCTAATCATCTCCAGGTTGCAGCTTTATACTTCATTGTCAGATCTGGCTGGAGATACATGCAGGCATCAATCCTTTTAATCTCACTCTTTACACAAAATACTCATAATAAAGTTAATCTTAAAAAAAACTAACAAATTAAGTCACAGCAGTAAAAGGGGTACACTTTCAATAATATATTTTTTCCCATTAATCTACTATAGATGTTTGTGAATACTATGGTTAAGAAGTATAAGGTGTTTGAGGTGCTGCTATGCATTTACAGTAACTAAAAATAAAAGGAAAGGGGAAAAAATCAAGACAAGACACAAGCCATGACATTTCCAGTGGTACCAACCCTGTATTTGCTATGTTTACTGTGTATAACCCTAAAAGCCCAACATGTGCACTAGCTGTTTTCTAGCACTAATGCACTTAAAAAACAAAGACTTGAGAGAAAATGGCCAACATTTGATGTCATATAGGATGTAACTACCGTCCATCACTTAAACATTTACATCCATTAGCAAAAGAAACACTGGTTTCCTGATTGATGCTCTCTTTTACTTCAATTGGAAGTGAGTCAAAGAGATGATCCTCCACAATCAGGCAGCTCCTGCGAAGGAGGGAACACTGACCGAGCTGAGCTGGGAGACGCTCCAGACAGTTTCCCTTCAATTCCAGATGTGTGAGCTGAGAAAGTTGGCCAATTTTCTCTGGAACAGAGGAGATACAGTTGTGGCCAAAGCATAAAGTCCTTAGTTTGGTGCATTTGAACAGTTGCTTGGGAAGTGCCTCGACTTTGTTACCGGTAATGGCAAAGTATAGGAGGTTCTGGAGAAAGCCCACCTCTGGTGGGATTACCACTATAGAATTATGGCTAACATCGAGGTGCCGCAACTTGAGAAGTGTGAATAATGGTGAAGGCAGAGATTCCAGCTTGTTGTGTGAGAGATAGAGCGACTCCAGGTTTTTAACATGGCTGATTGACAGTGGAATAGTGATGATCTTATTGTGCCAAAGTTTGAGACACGTTAGTCTTTTCAGGTGCTGAAAGCTGATGACCTCTTCAATGGTGCGAATGTTGTTGGATTTGAGATCAAGTTCCTGAAGGTTGTTCAAACTGAAGATGGCGTGAGGGATTCGTTCCAGTTCACAGTTATGCAGTTCCAGTTCTGCAAGGTTCATCATTTTCTTCAAACTGTTCAGCACTAAGAGCTTTGTACCATCATTATGAATAACCAACTTTAACAGATGTGGTGACAGATCGGTTATGTTTGTAGGGATCTTTGTCAGGTTGCTTTTGAGGTGCAGAATCTTTAGGTGCCTGAGATCTCGCAGAGACTCAAGTCCAATCAGTTTGTTGTTTTCGGAGTTCAGGTTACCCACCAAATAGAGTTCCCTTAAATTTTTCAACATGTATACCCAGCTAGGAATCTCTGCAACATCTGTGAATTTGACATGAAGGCATCGGAGGTGATCACGAAGGAAAATGAAAGCTGTCTGCTCAACTTTGGCAGGACAGTGGTAGAAGTGCAGGTCCTGAAGGTTTATCATTTGTGAGATCTTCGCTGTTATTTTGGCTTCTGGGATTAATTCTAGTTTCAGAATTTCCAAGTCAGTGAGATCAAACACAGCATCTGGAACTCCAGATAGCATGAAAAGATGAAGTTCCAACTTATCTTGAGGATTGCGCGTCACATGCTGGCGTAACTTGTCAAAGGTCCATTCATGGTTCAGGCTGATTTCGCGAAGTTTATTCTCACTCACCTCAGAGAGAAAAACCCCAAAACGCTTTGAATACAGCTGGTCGTATTGATCAACCATGTGGAGGAGGAATGCAAAGTCATTTTTAACATCAGGAATGTCACTGAAGCTGCTCTCCTCTCTGACCTTTTCAAAGGAATACTCTTTGAGTGGTCGCCGAAAAAGCCAGAACAGTGTGTATATGCAGATCACGCCATAAACGCATATGAGAGCAATATAACTAACAAGGAGCTTGTTTAACATAAATGCCATGTTATGTGTACAATGGAACTTGGTATATCCAGTCAAATGCTTTATTTCAGGCTCACACACATGGTCAAAATCTATATAAGCAACAAACGTCATTGTGTAGCACAGGATCAGAATAAATTTCACAGTTTTGATAACTGTCTGTATGGCATAGAGTCTATAAATCAAATCACTGTCTTCCACATGAGCACGGAATTTCCGAACTTTCTCAAACAGGGCCTTCGCTTGCTCGCCATCTTTCTTGTCCAGTATAGTCATGGAGGGAATTTCACTCACAAGCTTTTCAGCAGAAAAGGTAACCCCAGATTTAGTCAGCACCGGAGCGGACTGGTTCGGACTTCCCTCCTCGCTACTTGTGGACAGATGTTTCAGGAGAGAGGAGGCCCTGGCCAGCCTCTGCTTGTTCTCTGACGAATCCTCGCACGCAGTCTCAGACAGAGCTTTGGTAGTCCAAGGTGATTCAAAACACTTTCCCAGTATGGAAACAAAATGTTCTACTTTTGAGCTTGTTTTGGGGTATTTGAACCAGAAGTTGCTACTGACCATCAACACAATAGTGTGAATTAGGGCAAGGTATGGGAAATATTTTGAATACCAAGGTAGGGCGACATGGTAGCACATCTGGTTGACAAAAACATACTGCTGAAAATCCAGCTTGGTCCTGACGCCTGTAGGATAGGGCTGTCCGATGGTAGCTGGCTGTGTGAAGTGAATGGTAGGCGTGACGCTATCGGGAGGCCTTTTAGCCATGAGAGGAGCAGCTTGCTCCCCAATGGCACTCTCTTTGTTCCAAAAGCCATTGGTTGGCTCTGGTGCTTCAGGTTCCAAGAAACCCCCGGACCGCTCTGGAGTTTGCTCCAGAATGGGAAGACAAACCACTTGGTCCTTAGTTAACTGCATCGTTCCAGAAAATATGGCCAACATCAACATGACAATACCAAGATAATCCATGAAGACATCCCACCATGGCTTCAGTATTCTGTAAGTTGGCTGGATGTCATTCAGGGAGGCTACTTCTGTGAGCGTGAACATTCCTGCAACAGAAAACAACTTTAGTAAGAAAATGTGCATAGAATTATATAACAGTTGATGTTTTTGTACTGAATTGTTTTCACATAATGTCTCGGTCCATAATAAACCCACACATGAAGGAGTCTTAGATGTACCTTGTAAGCTGTTTACAGATATCCTCATCCCAATGGTACTCTGTAAAAGCGTTCCCTGACTTAAAGAATTAAAGAAATTGGGGAGGTGACATGTTGTAGATGTCACGCTGTAATGGACAATTGCATTTTAACTGGTCCAAGTGCAACCTTCTAACCGTTAATCCTGCCTTTTGTTCACTTACATTAAATTGACTCCACTGCAATCACATTTATTCTCGTAAAGCTGGATCCATTAGGGGTTTAGTGAAAAAATGCACAGCTAGTATCCCTGTCTCAAATTTCAGCTACAGCTACATTTCTCAGGAACATTTAGAGCAGACTCAGAGAAGACAGCCTCTTGGGATTGTAGCTTTAGAGAGGAGCCAACACTTGAACTGACACATGATCTGAGATGTCAGTGTGCAAAACAAACGGTGCTGTCTGCAGAGCAGCTGTAAATCCTAAGCATCTATTGCGTCTCTTTTCTGTGCCTGGTTTTCTCTGCACTTTACTCCGTGACACTGTCATAGTGGCTCTAGAGAGGCTCAACATGCTGAATACTGTTTGAGCACTGAAAACACGTGATACACAAACAGCTGCTTCGGTGTTGCTATTTAAAGAAAAAAAAAACTAAATATAATCGTTTACCCCTACGAATAAATCTGTTGTGGTTAAAGCATGAAGGTCACTGTTTTCCATGGGGCTGCAGAGCAGGCTGAGACCGGCTCCAGCAGCAAGACGCATCCATGCACTCAAAACAAGGGGTGGGGGATGTACGTGACGCCTTTAAACGCAGCACAAAATCTTCGGCTGCAGAAAATCACCTTCACATTAAAACAGTACACTCCGTGCAGGTTTAATTCTCTGTCCAGCTCCACTAAATTTTATAACACCATACAGCCTGCTAACGTTATTGAGCCAACGCACTGCGGCTACATTTAAAGACCTTAGATGATTTACACTCAAAACAGCCGCATACTCACCTTCAGGGAGTCTGATCCGGTTTTGCGGATGCCAGCAGTACCGAACAACGCCTCTTCTCACTTGCCATGTTTCCCTGATGAGATGAATCCGTCCATTCTTCGCACTAGTTCAACCGTGGGCCTGCCGGCAGAGCTGTAAGCAGCTTATCTGACTACCCCTACTCGGCTTCAGATGGTACGGTCCTCTGCCTCTGACTGGGCGAAACAGCCCGGCACGGCAGCACCAGCTGCTGGAGGTGAACACCGTTTGTTTGATATGCTCGTTCACCGGGGCCGGACCACCTCAGGACTTTGCACCAGGTCCGCGAAACTGTGCATTTTTTATGCGCAGGTGAAATCTTCCCTAATATTGCGCATGTTTTCTGTTCCACATCAGGACCTGATACGACGGCACAGAGCGTTTTGAAGCCCTTGTTTCAATTGACAGCAAGTGCAGGATGACCCACTGAAGTTAGGGACCGTGGCAAAAGTGCAAATGCCACATTTAAAACTGGTTTACCAGAAAAGTGCAAGAAAACACTCAATTTTCTGATTGTCAGCCTTCACTTTCAAACGGGAACATGCGAGCCCTTTTTTATTACACCTTTTAATTAATAAAAAAAATCTTTACTGACAGCTGCAACCAAGCCCCCTTTGTTTACAAAGGCACATTGCATTCACCAAAAGGAAAAAACATGTGACCACATCTTGTAATTACAGCTTACAATTTATGGGT
Source organism: Rhamphochromis sp. 'chilingali' (assembly GCF_963969265.1). Classification (NCBI taxonomy): domain Eukaryota; kingdom Metazoa; phylum Chordata; class Actinopteri; order Cichliformes; family Cichlidae; genus Rhamphochromis; species Rhamphochromis sp. 'chilingali'. The sequence continues at coordinate 32,494,828 of NC_137931.1, forward strand.
AGAAGATTTCATGGGCTTGTAATTACTAAATACCATGTGATAACTGTGAGATAACATTTCTTTCATTTTCCTTTTTTTGTAGATGCAAAGCATTTTCATAATTGCTGAATCAAATAACATTACTTTAAAAAATCTTACTGAGCTTGGATGTTTTTCCGAGATAACCATCGAAATTATTTTGTAGACACTTCATACCAAATACATATTTTTTTTATCCGAGGCCCTGTGCAATTTCAATAATAATCTTCTTTACAGTTATTAATCCTCAACAGCCAGCAGGTGATGCTTCATCCAACAACAAAGTTGAATACAGGACATTGTCCTTTGTGCTGTTTCCTCTTTTAGACGCTTTAGATTTTGCATCACTGGTCAGTAAACCAATAAAATCAAAACTGTATTGCATTTTATTTGCAATATTCTGACATTTAAAAATTCCAAATGACATTTTTTTAAAAACTCAAATTTTATTGGTCAATGACATAAAAATACTGTTCATGAAAATGCATATTTCTTACGCTGCATATTTTTTGCTCACACTTAGAGACAAAGACAAAGACCAGTGTGACATCATCCTTCAGGCTTTTAATGCACTTTAAAATGACAGCTTCCTACAATAGAGAACTGTTTAATTCTAGTTTCATTCTAAGTTTCTAGATTCTATGTATATTCCATAAGAACTTTCCTCTTTTCCTGTGATCCATGTGAAGTAACAGTCTCTTAGATCTAAATATATACAGTACAGCCTAAGGCTACTGGCCTACACATAAATGTGTGGTCATGAATGTGAAGATTTACATTCAGTCATGACGCAGTGACTGGAAATAGGCTTTGCAGAAAGGCTTTAACAATATGGGAAATAAGCTTCTTCCTTCTCCACAGATAAAAGAGAAAAATCAATATCACTTTATGTATATAAAGCTAGAGGCAGCAGAGAGTTATTTTATCAGAGACTTCAGGGAGAAAGAGCTGACCTGGCTGTATCAGTGACTACTGATTAATAGACAGATGTGAGACTAAAATAAAACTTTTCTTAAAACTTTTAGAAAGAAAAGGAACACTTTCTCATAACGCGGAACTCTCTCTTTAAGATTGAGTAGTGGCCGTATAAAGTGTCCCTGCAGCAGCCACACTCAATGTGACAATAGATGAATATGTCATTTTCCTTCAGTTAATAAAACAAAAGAACAAAAAGATATCTCTAGCATGTTTATAATGCTTAAATATAACAATGACTTCATATTAAACAAATGCTCTGAATTGATAGACAGAACAAACAGCAGGCACTACGGCTACAGTAAGGCATCTCACTCAGCCTTCATTTGATCCCTGACATCTGAAGGCAGAGTTTCAAACAGTGTCTCCTCAACTATAAGGCCACTGCGCTTCAAAGCGCGACAGAAAGCAAGCTCCTGTGGCAGGAACTCAAAGTGGTTGCCTTTGAGCTCCAGGTAGGTCAGAAGAGCTAGATAGGATATTTTTGGCGAGAGTTTGGACAGCGAGTTCTTGCCAAGCTTTAGCGTTTTCAGCTTTTTGCAAAAGAACAGTTCATCTGGTAGATTTTCAATTTTGTTGCAAGAGACAGAAAGGTACTGCAGGCTCTGAAGAACTCCGATTTCTGGAGGAATGAAACGGATGTCATTGTTGGATAGGTCCAGGTAGCGCAGCTTGTTGCACAAGAACAGGTGTGAGGGCAATATCTCAATCTTGTTGTGGCTGAAGTAGAGGTGCTCTAAGCTGCCGAGTTTTTTGATATGCTCTGGGATGTACATGATGCTGTTGTACCAGAGTTTGAGGCAAGTGAGCTTCCGCAGATGCTGGAAGCTGACAATTTCCTCTATCGAACGAAGGTTATTCTCTTTCAGGTCAAGCTTTTGCAGACTTGTTAGGCTAAAGACTGCATGCGGAATGCGCTCCAGATCACAGCGTACTAGCTCCAGCTCTATTAGATTGGTCATCTTTTTCAGGTTGTTGAGCATTACTAGCTTAGTGCCATCGTTGTGTAAATAGAGTTGCTGCAGATGGCTGGAAACATCCACAATCGACTGGGGTATCTTGGTTAAGCTGCTCTTAAGGGAGAGTATTTTGAGACACTTCATTTCCCGCAGAGACTCAAGAACTATATTCTTGGAGGCATCAGAGCTGAGGGACCCAGTAAGATAGAGCTCCTCTAAATTTCGCAGGCCATACATCCAGTTTGGAAGTTCTCTGTTGTCATCGAACTTCACACGAAGCACTTTCAGGTTCTCTTTGAGGAAGGACGTAGCAGTTGTGTGCAACTTTAAAGAGCACTGGTAAAGAGACAGCTCCTGAAGATCTTGCAGCTGTGAGATTGAGGCAGGGATGGTGACATTGTTGATTAGTTCCAGCTTGAGTGACTGCAGCTCTGTCAGTTCAAAGACAGTGTCGGGTAAACCAGAGAACATGAACAGCTGTAGTTCAAGTTTGTTGTTGGAGTTGGTCTGGAGTCTCTGACGCAGTTTCTCTGCAGTCCACTCATGGTTGAGACTGAGCTGTTTCAGTTTGTTCTCACTGACTTCGGAGAGAAAAACTGCAAATCGTTTGGAATACAGTGGGTCATACTGATCAATCATGTGAAGCATGAAAGCAAAGTCATTCTTGACATCTGGGATGTCACTGATGCCCGTTTCCTGTCGCACATACTCGAATGAGTATTCTTTCAGTGAGCGGTAAAACAGCCAGTAGGAGGTGTAGAGGCTTGTTAATCCATAGACAGACACCAAGAACAGGTAACAGCAAGACAACTTAGAAAAGAGATGAGCCATGGTGTGATTGCATTCAAAGACTTTGTAGCCTGTCATGTTCTGGATCTCCTCGATACCGTTGCAACGTACTGTGTTATTTACGTTATTTACTAGAGCGCTGTTATAAGCAATGATCACAAGGAATTTAAACACCTTGAATACAGTCTGGCAAACATACATGAGGTAAAGGATATCTCCTTCCTCAACATGCAAACGGAACTTCTTCACCTTTTCGAACAGAGCTTTAGCTTGTTCACCCTCCTTTTTATCAAGAACACTTGCTGATGGCTGGTCAACAACAATCTTTTCGGCAATAGAACGCAGGGACTGCGTCTTCTCGAGGCTGCCTTCCCCCGGAGACATAGGAATGTTAGACCTAGAAGCGGTGCCCTTTTTATGATCCTGTTCTTCTGGATTTTCTCCAGACACTTCCGACAAAGCTCGTGTGGTCCAGGGAGAGTCGAAGCACTTGCCAAGCATAGAGATAAAATGCTCTATTTTAGAGCTTGAGCCAGGGAATTTGAACCAGAAGTTGCTACACACCATGAAAACTAAAGTGTGCATGAGCACCAAATAGGGAAAGTATTTGGCATACCAATGCAAGGCATTCTCATAGCACATTTGGTTGATGAAACTGTACTGTTGAAGATCTAGATTGGTCTTCAGGCCTGTTGGTACAGTTGAGGTGTTGGACTGCAGATGTAATGGTGACTTCAACCCTACTTCACTGCTGTTGTCTGAAGGCAATGATATTCTCTGAGGAAGGCATATAATTTTATCGTGCATTACCTAAAATGAAATAAAAAAATATATATATATATTAGAAAGAAGAAATGCATAATAAGGCTCAGTCAGACACAGAAATGAGTGTTTTTCAGATTTCATGCAATGAAGGGTCCACAGTTAAGCTTTTGTTAACTTAAAGGTGAGCCTTTGAAGGAACTACCAATGAAAGCAAAGGACACTGCTGATTGACGTGTGATAAATACCATTAGAACACTAGAATGTCCCCTAGCAATCAACCGTCAGGTACAATCAATGAGCAACAAGCCTTTGTGGCTTAAAGTGCTAAATTGTTTCTCAGTTACGTTTCAAGGGTAATTTGCTTTCCCGAAAATAATTCACAAGAACATTTATAATGAGCACATTTTGACATTTATATCCTTGCAGGTTTCAGCAAACCAGCCATAGGGCCAAAACTGGTAACCCCGGAAACGGAGGATTAATCATAGGGTGGCTACAGTTGTCAAACTGCCTATTGGGTCTGTTGTAACCTAAACCATGATCTTTTATAACCTATGCAAACCTACACTCGGTAGTTTTAATGGCTGAGCAAGAAAACATTTCTCAAGAGTTAAAATATTTTATGCAAGAAATAAAATAGTGGTGCCAACCCTCGACTCAAGGACATATGATCCTAAGACAGCATCATATGTTTGTCCTGAAGCAAGTATTACAGTATTTTTTTTGCAGGGAATATGTGTTGAATTAGAACATGCACTGCCTCAACCCAGGAGACATTACGCAATTAAGTAGTTTAGAGCATAATGGTCACTGTGATTGCTTTCCAGATCTGATAAGCCTTCAGTATCATAGATCTTTTCCTCAAACTGAATGTCCCATATCACGTGAAATAACAAAATGCTACCCTGCATCTTCCATGTTTTGCTGGCTGTTACTGGTCTGAATGTTCGCATGGATAAACACTGCTTCTCCAGAAAAAGAGAAGCAAAGTCTTTATGGCATTTCCCATCTTTGATTAGACAGGAATCGATGTCTGATCAAAACACCACACTCACTCCATTAGCTTGAATAACATAAGGAGGTCAAAACGAGTCAGTATTGACTGCTAAAGGTTGAACTATTTGTTAAAAATCAGACACATTTGCACTGTAAGGAGAGCCCTCTTCTGACTGCACCTGTGACACAGATACAAAAAATCCAGTACATCCCAGATACACTGCTGTTTTGATTTCTGTTTTTCTACCATTTAGCCTTGCTACTTTGTGCATTTTCACTAAGAGAGAGCCGTGCATGGATTTCAGTAAGCCACAAAAAGTTACCACATTATTACAGTGCATATAAAGCATTCTCTCATTAACTTTACTTGGGTGCTCTACGTAACCTGATTGCATGTAAACACACTGAGCGCTATCCACCAAATGGCATCAGTAAAAAACAAATGCCTTAGGCGTTTACTTGTAATGTAAATAATGAAAAACAGCTGCTTGACTAAGAGATGCTAATGACAGGAAATGGGGCTCAGAGGAGGAGATGTTATGTGGACTCTGTTTACCTGTTTAAAACTCAGATTCTCGACCCATTTTAGTGAGAAGTGAGGACATAAAATTAATCACTATAGTAAGCAATGCAGTTGCGCTGCAGATATCACAGACAGCAATGCAAAGTCAAGTCAGTGAAAGTCTCTGAAGACTGACTGATTGATCTGCAGAATTTTAAAAACTCAAACTATACAGTAAGTGACGAGATTTCTGTGTCAGGCAGTGTAATACGTTTACATAACTGACTTATAAACTAAACTTGGCTACAAAAAGAATTGTTCACTCAATTTACAACCAATCAGATCACGTCCAAACACTGTAATGGTGAGAATGGGAAACAATGGCAGCTTCCAGCCTGATAAATTTCCTGTTAACATTTTTCTTAAACTGTTTTGGTATCATTTCCAGGATTTACACTAAAGAGTTGTTCAACATTAAAAAAAAAGTCCCTATTTCACACAGAGAGTGAAGTCAAGTAGCGCCTCACAGGAGTTAGGAGTCTTCTGTTTACTAAAAGTGGCTGGGCGGTTAAAGTTTCCACTGGTACACTCCTGATGGGCTGAATGCCTCCCTTGCTTTACACAGGCTGGGTTGTAAAAGCACATAATTAGTGCTTTTTTGAGCTGGTTCCAAAGCAGAAAGCAAAGCAGTAATGTTGCCATCTGGGAGAGTATAGACTTTCTCTGAGTCTAATTATTGTTAAATTTAATGAGAAAACTGTAGAAAAACTTCTCTTATCACATAAACAGAATGTTTGAATCCAAACTTGTGGGTTACTGTGTATTAGCTACACTTCCATTAGTCTCTTTCTTCAAGTAAATACATCACGGTGAGTCAGTCTTACTGACCTGAAGAGTACATCCAAAGACGCCAATCATGAGCATCATTACAGACAGATAGTCAGTGAACACATCCCACCACGGCTTCAGGACTCTGAACGCTGTCTGCTGTTCAGAAAACTGCCGGAATTCCATCACAGGAATCATGGTGCCTGTTACAAAACAATGGAAAAGAACACCACATAACTCTTAGAGAGTACAATTGGGAAATGTATTAGCCTCAGAGAGAACAATGACATTATTAAATTCACAGGGCATTCCTTTTTAAAGCCACTCACCACCAGTGACTTTTATGATGCATCTTACATCCCTTTTGTTGTTGTTGTTTGAACTCTGTCACATCTTTAATGTTTGGCTAACCATTTTAATTTGGCTTTTGAGTATTCTGCTTTTTGCTTATCAGTCAAAGCAGTTACTTTCCTTTCAAAGCTGCCAAAAATGTTCATTTCTTAGGTTCCATTAAAGCTCCCAAACATTTTTACCAAATATCAAGCCATTTTTCCATTGTTTTCTTTTTAGCCTTGAAATATCAAAGCTTTCAACAATATTCCAGGACCAAGCCCACAGGCCTGGGCATTCATGTCATCATAAAGTAGGGTGGAGAAACTGTTAAAGGACACAATATGTGGTCTGCAGCCCAACGTTGTGGGGTAATCAAGGCAATCTACAAACTTGGTCCACATCAAGGGACTGAAACATTAAATGTCAAGGATTTGTGGTAACATAACTGGGTGTGGAGGCTTCCTTCAAAGTCATTATACTTTGACTAACATTTCAATTAACAATGTTAACACTTCACATTAGCTTAATACAAAAATACTGAAGTAAAATTACCAATTTAAACAATCTGCATTCACTAAAAGAAGATTAACCACTAAATAAAAGTATCTGGATATAGATGAGTTTCTTTTGTGCTTCCAGTGTTAACTATTGGCCATACCGGTATGGTATTGGTCCAGAATTTCACAATCAAAACCCTGTATTTTCCTACTTCCCACAATCCAGATAGACTAGTTTTGAACCCTGAACTTTCTCTCTTTGCCCAAACCTCATCTCAAGTGGAACTCTGACATTGTGCAAATGCCCATCTCAAATGTAATTTATTAAGAGCCATTCTATACATTGGACTATAAACATTACTCATTCTGACAAGTGTTTAGACATGAATTTCACAGTCCAAAAGCCCACTGGTTTTGCAGAGTCGGTTCACACCTGGCAACACGATGACTAACAAAACTGATCATAACCAATCACAGCACTTAGCTTGTATACACAACAGCAAGTTGTTGGAGCTATTAATCTCTTTACAGGCTATTTAAAGATTAATTTTGTTAAAACCAGTAGCATGAAAAAGAGCAGTCCCTCACACTGTCATTATGTGGTCACCTTCTTTAAAGTACTGCAGCTGCAGGATCCTGTTCCAGTGTCTGTCTGGCAGTAGCTTGGTTACACTGTCATTTAAACTGAAGAGGCATGTGACAAACACTCTCCACACTGATTTCTGTAGTAAAACTGACTGAACGATCTAAATAGTCGTCAGATTATAAAGTGCAACATTTGATCATATGCAGCTCCACAGTGGTAAATAGCTACGGTCAATAAAACCTTGTCTTGCATTATTAATAAGTTTAGCCGTAAGGTATTCTTGAACATGTTGCTAAAAGACTGAAGCTTTTAGAGACGTCATGTTTTTCATAGTTCAATTAAGTTTTTTCACCTGGAGTGTCTTTATCGATTCTTCCATTTCACAATCATAACAACAGGAAGGAGTGAGAGAAGCTCTTCAGGAGATGTTTATACGAAACCGTGGCAGGCTTTAAAGGGTTGGTTAGGTCACACAGCAAAAATTATTTTTTCTCACTTAGCTCCAAATAACAATGCAAATAAGTGTAAGTTTCAGCGTTTTGAGATATCCATCTCAATGGAATTTTGTTTATTGCATTTTTTTTAATTTGTCTTTAAAGAATTCTAGCAGCTACATTTTTAACTCTGGTTTGGCCACATTTCTACTCATAAAGAAGTTTATGATGTTGACAATTTAATCGATGCTAAATTTACTCAAGTACTGCATGTAAGTAGCTTCTAGAGTCAGCGTAATATGAAACTGTCATTTATACTATGTCGCTATTTGTGGAGGAGTTTTAGAATTCCTGTTTCAGATCCATGGCGTTCTGGCTGGACTGCAAACTGGTAGAAGACTGATTCCATCTTATTGCTGTTTTATTGCCATCTTGCCACAATAAAGTCACTTTGAAGACTGCAACTTATTAAATTTCTGTTTACGTGTAAGGACTCTGGTTCCGGGATACTGAACAAGCTGAAGTCATCCTACTAACAAATGTATAATCCAGCAAACAGAGTGTTAGAATAGTCTAATGTGCTTGATACGAATGCACGGACAACTTTCTCAGAGTCAGTTTGAGATAAGAAACTTCTGATCTATATTTTTAAAGTGATAGAAAGCAGTTCTAGTGACTGTCAAAACTAAGACCATTCACCAAAACAGATTCCTGACTTGCTCGCTGTATTTCAGAGCAAGGGATGATAAATATGAACACATTTTCTGTCTGACTTTTTTGGACCACCAGCAAATATTACCGTCTGGTCTGTGTTCAGTTCTAAAAAGTTTCGAGACATCCAACAATTAATGTCATCGGTTCAGCTCATTAATTTGTGAAGAGAGGTTAGATCATCAAAGTAAACCATGTACAACTGTGTATCATCTGTGTAAGTATGATAGAATATATTAGGATTCTTTATGAAAGCACCAACTGGGAGTATGTAAAAGTTAAAGAGTTATCGACCAAGAACAGACCCCTGATGGACCTGCATGTGTGTGTGCAGAAACACAATGACATCATTCCCCGCAAACAACAAACTGAATGTGTGTAAAACCAGCAGCACATCCCTAATTTTATAATATGAATTTCAGGGATGAATTTCACTGCTGTCCTAAAAGAAAAAGTTTGGCCTAAACAAATGTATTTACAAGTAAATTCAACTCAGCTGATAACAAGTAATTTGATGATCATTTGAAAACATGTAATTTGATGTAACTAATTTCTTAATAAATTATTTTACATAAGCACTGAATTTTATGGTGTTTTGGGTTTGTTTTTTTTCTAGACCCTGAGGGCCTCCATAGTTTAATGGGGTGGGGGGAGGGTTGAACGGGCTTCTGTGAAGCCTACACTGTGTTAGGTAAAGGAAAAATACTGTCTTGGTACTGGATGAGTCAGCCATTGAATTGAACTGACCAGGCCATATCCTTGTCCCTTCCTGACAGGAAACTTGTCTGAATCCCAGATATCCAAAAACAGACATGTTTGGAACACACCCAGCCACAGGCATACAACAAGTCCTGTCTCATTAAGGACATGGGGGGAAAAAACCCGCCCGCACTGCGGGACTGGATTTCTCTTTTCTAAGGAGCTACTTTCAAGTCTTTAGACTTTAATGTAAAACGGAAGCGCCGGGAAAAGTGCTCACACAGTAGGAAGAACTGTGATTCATCTTGCAGTCGCACAAATCATCCATAACTCATCCTGTTGGGAGCTACAGTTCGACCTTAAAACGTTTTTAGTGGAGATTCAGTGGTGCTCTCTTACAGCGGTGATGTCCACTTTCCTGTAGGCAGATTGCTCTGTAGCATATTCAGACCCTATTTATATAACCGGGACGTAAAGTAACGGTAATCGGGATAACTTGTAGTTTGAGAGGCGCTCCGCCGAATATAACTGCGTTATTGTAGCTCCGCTGCGCGTTTGGACAGTGAAAATCCGTCTATCGCGTCGGTTCAACATCACTGACAGTGTTAACGGTAAATATTTACCTTCTCTGAGATGCGAGCTGGACTCGAAGATCTGAGTTGTCGGGTTTCAAGCGATGAAGTCTCCGATCATGATGTGCGTGGCCGCCTTTTCTCCTCTGCCTCTGACCGCCAACCTTCCTAGATCCTCTGCCAGAGCATGCAGGCATGTATACTGTGAGCCACAGGGGCGTGGACATCTCAGGAAACCCCAGCAGATGTTTGTAATGCATGGAAACTGCAGCTGGCTGCTAGTATTGATGACAATAGTACTAACATTAAGGCTTATTAAAAATGTATGCATTTATTTGACTTTCAATACAGCTGAAAAGTAAAATTCCTTTATTAAAACTCACCAGTATACTCTCAGAGTATCGGTCTCAAACAGTCAAGTTTTTTTTTTCTTTACTCAACTGATTTGATCAGTCTTTTGTTGGATGTTTGTTACATTGCAGATTACAATTAAACAAAGTGTGTTTACAGCAACAACATTAAACTGTTCACGCAAGAGCAAATATGCCAAATTTAATTGATCAAAAATGAGATATGTTTTAACACGGGCCTTTCTAATGAATGCATGGTAAGTATGTAAGTAACATAATATAAGGACTGGCAGTAAAGTTTTTTTTTTAAAACTCCATAAAGTATTAAATGAAAGGTGCTCAGTATGCAAAAATAAAAATAAAAAAAATCCTTAAAGATGCAAAAACTTTACTTTATGATTCTACTTTATTTCCATCTGAAATGTAAGTATAGCAACAAAACTGAGGCGACAGTACAAATACATCAAATCCATCCCCTCCAACTGATGAGAAAATGTTGAACGTTTAAATTAACCTTGTTGCACTAAAATCAAGCTGAACAGCAGCAGCAGTTTCATCATTTGCCTTGAGATTCACTTTAAAAGTGCAGTCTCATATTGATTCTTTTATTTTTTTTGTTTGAGAGGTTCTTTGTAGGACATCAGATCAGGAACCAAATTGCTATTCATGCCGTAGGCTAAAAGGGACGGTAGACTTAAAGTGAGAGGAGTTAAAACAGCTCTTTTCAGGCACAGGGTGAACTGAGGAACTCTGAGTCATGCAGCCGTGTAACAGCCCGCGGTTGCTTTACTCTGTTGCCCTTGAATAATTTAACAGTATTTTTATGCTAACTAATACGTGCAGGCCCATGCTCCTGACTGGTGCTTGCATATGCCCATCATCCTGCCTTCCTCACCTGTCTGCTCCTTATGAATTATACCTGCTGCCAGTTTCATTGGTCTGGTGCCTGGTAACATGCTGTTAATCAGGGCAGCTGTGATTTAAAATAAAAAGTCTGACCCATGCCTTTGTTGTTTACCGTTTTATTCCACTGCACTGCACCGCCTCCACCACCTCCCTACAAAATTCAAATAAAGTACTTAACTCTAACCCTTTTCATTCTGTTATTTAAAGTCACTCCTCCTCCCCTCCTCCCAGTGAGCTGAGGTCGTAACAAGAGGACTCCAAGAACAAAAACATGAATTTGAGGAAATGAGCACAACGGATCCCCATTATGTAAAAGCAGTGTAAAAATGAACCAGTTTGCCTTTGAAAAGCAATTAAGTAAAACACAGATTAGTGAAAGTATTTAAAAGTTCTGTAGCTTCCACCACTGAATTCCACTTTAGGAATTAGAGACTCTTTGTGCTATACTTCTGTTATCTTGCAGGAAAGCTTTTAAGTTGTTTTGAACACTGTTAGCTTTTGTGGCTGTTGCAGACATCAACTAACAAGTATTACAAATACTGCCTCTATTTCCTGCTGCACAGACTGATAGTGCAGTTCGAGTGAGCTGTTACTATAATGTAAAATATTAGAGTGCCATTAAGACATCGCCTCGTACTTCCCACTGCCATCAATTTTAGTCCAGCAGCACTTCCACTGCATCTTAGAACTTAAAGAGCAGATGCTACCCGATACCATCTTCTTGAAGGCTAATCTATTCACTTAGTGAATCACTTTGCAGCTTCCAAACCAGTATACACCAGTAATATTTTAATTGTTTTGTATTTTCAAGCACATACTCTTCTCAGTTTAGGTCCAGTTAATGCAGTGTAAAACAATTGGCATGATCTATGAGATAGATCATTTATCACGAGGGAATACATAGCTCAGAATAGTTTTAATTTTCATTACTTGAGGTGTTTTGTGTAGTTTATATCAGTGAGAGTACTGTTTGCATATCCACATAACCAATATGACGCTTTTTCATCATCCACTGTGAAATGTTGGTTTCTCTAAAGTGCTTGGCCTTCTTCCAGTCCTTGTGTATTGACACTAATGCTTTAGGACCTCTATAGATCTTTTTTGACAGGAGCTTTTATGGTTGGAACTTTCTGTTCTTTATTTTATAAAATTACATCTGTGATGAAGTTTCTTTTCTCTCTTTCTCTGGGAACAAAGCTTGATATAGTGATGTTGTGATGGTGTCCTAACATTTGATTTGTTTTTCAGCTCTATGCAGTGTCCCCTTAGAAACATTCAGTGTAGCCATGATTTAAAGTCGAGAAAGCCCCTCTTTGGTTAGAATAACATTACGACTTTTATCACTTTGACTTATTTCTGGTGCCACCTTTCCCACTCTCCCACTGCTACTTAACAAGAATTGCTATGTTGGAAACTTGAAGCACAGCCATATTTGGGTGAACAAAGGCTGCAAGTTTATTTACCTGACGATTTGATCTAATCCACGTCCACATTTCATCTGAAAGCTGTTTCCATGGAAGCATACAGCTCAGACAACCTTACCCTTGTACAAAGGAGTTTGGTTGCTAAATAAAAAATATTGCAAATTTGGAATTTATTTAAATCTGGGAAAAAAAGTTACTACATTTTTAATGAGGTCATTTAGCATATTTAGTTCTACACAAACTTTTTGTATTTTGAAATTTGAATTGGCAGAATTTATTCAAAATGCAATGAAGGAATAAAAAAATGGAAATATATTTGCACATCTTTCTTTTGATAATTTGGTTATGTATTCCTGATTAAATGTAATCCATTTGAAGACAACTCAGTCTATGGGTTTATTAGGAAAGAAATAGTTGGAAATAAATCCATGAAAATCAGTGGGGTTGAGATTTAAAAGTGATGTAACACAAAGTTTACTGTAACTGTAAAAATCATATAAAGCAATAAAAATCTGATCCGAAGGCAACGTGCTGTTGAAAGTGCTTTCTTGGCAGGTTTCTCAGAAAGGCGGTCAGATATTTAATGTCTTCAAATATCCCTACGGACATATGATTGAAAATTCAATAGGGATAAGCCAGAGAAAAGCTCTGGCAAGGCATCCCATATTCCTCTGTGTTTTCCTACCTTGATTTAATATAAAATATAGAAAATAATGTTGTTTTTCCAAATAATAACAGCAGTAAATAAACACTCATTTACTAAAATTTACAGAATTAAAGTATTACAGCCCTCATTTCTTTATATTTTCCTAGGAAAATGTAAAATAGGTGCACAGGTTTAGTTGAACATCTGCAAACATACAAAGAAATACAGAATGTAAGGCAAAAACTGCATTTGTACAAATTTAATGAGCTTAAAAGTCTATATATGGTATGACCACGTTTATTCTTCATCATAGCCTGACCTCTTAGACAAGCTTTCCGGTAATTTCCTCAGGAATAGTTCTCCAGGCTTCTTGCAGGACATTCAGAGCTCTTGTTTCGATGTTAGCTACATTTTGTTCCACTTTCTGTCCAGATGATCATAGACTGCTTCAATAATGTGAGGTCCTGGATCCAGGGTGGCCAACCCATGCCTGATTGTCTTCAGTTGTATGGTTTTCTATCTATGTATGCTTTTAGTGCATTGGCAGCGTGTTTGGGACCATTTTCATAAGGAACAAATTAAACTACTGCCAATCAGATGCTTTCCAGATAGTACTGCATGGTCGATGCTCAAAATGCCAACAATTTTGACAAGATCCAGAAGACCACTGGCTGACATGTAGCCCCAAACTGCATTTATTGTCCAATTCACCCAGAAATGTTCGATAACCTTGTTTCCAAATACAACCCTGCATATCTTGTTACACATTGCCACGGTGTCAGTCGTGGCACAGACTCATAAACAATCCACCCAGGACTGTTTAATTGGATGTGGTGGCTGTTTTGTTAAACGTGACATTAACAGCATCAACTGGCTTATAGATGCCGACTCATTTAATAATGAACTAATGGACAGAGTAAAAAAAGTGACCGCAAAGACTACTTAGGTGAAATCATTATTTGTTACCCCACACGTGACACAAACGTCACCTCACAGGCCTGTGTGGTAGTAAAGTGCTGCCTTCACGTCCGTTACGTAAACAAATAATTGAAGACGAAACGTGAACTTAGGAGTTTTAACGGTCCTCATGCTGTTAAGTGTTAAGTGACTTTCGTTGGATTTCTAAAAATTAAATAAAGTGTGTATTGCTTTTCCTCATGAGTCGAGCCATTTACTCATATCACTAAGTGTCGCTAAGAGTTAAAACTCGCAAATTTCCGGTAGCTTTAAACGCAGCAGCAGTGACGTCTCCTCCTCCTCCTGACCGCTGGACCTGTTTGTAAGTGTTAAGTACGTTCTGATCGCAGAGCCAGTGCCTTAACGTCTACGACTGCATGGTATGTGATGTGTGAAGAAGGGCTGATAGCATTGGTTGTCAGCAGAGGGTTATATAGCAAGGCGAAGCTAACGGAGCAGCTAATCCCTAAATCAGCATTTTTGCTACCGTTAGCTTCAGCTAGCTGGTGCTGTGTATTCATCTACAGCCCACGATAGCACATGACTCAGATGTTTCACTGAGAACATCCACGTTTATGTCAGCCAGCAGAGCTGCATAAACCGACTGAGGGAAAATCAGCAGGTGAAACCGGTTCATGGGTTTTCAGCGTCTCCCTACCGGATAATATCTCCCCGGTATTGCCCAGCAGTACCCGTGATGGGACAGTGGGCTGAAGTGAAGAACATCTGCGCCACCTACTGTTGCAGCTGTAGGCAGTTAGTTTTTTTATTGCAATGTATTGACCATAGTGCAGAAAATATCAAAGCCCTAAGTTGAAAGTTTGAAAATGAACTTTAAGAAGAATGTAAAGATCCGAGATAACCACGCAGATGTCTTGCTAAACTTAATGTGTATGAAACAAATGCAAAAGAGCAAGTGTTTTTAACCCTCAGATGTCCTTAGGGACATTTATTGTCTTTTGCATTTTTAGTTTTAAACCATCTTCACTGTGTTGAGTGGAATATAGCCAAATTTGTCAAAGAATGTTTTTTTTACTTATTTTTTTTAATTGTGGTGTCAATTCATTAAATCAGCCTAAAATGGCTAAGTTACAGAAATCCATCCACCTTAATAATAATAATAATAATAATAATAATAATAATAATAATAATGGATACTTTATTGATCCCCATGGGGAAATTACTTGTTTTTCTCTGCATTTGACCCATTCACTCAGTGAAGCAGTGGGCAGCCCACTAAGCAGGCGCCCCGCCTTAGTCCCTTTGGACAAAAATGTCCACATTGAAACCCATTATAAACGCTATTTTTCACGCCAGAAAAATTACGGTCAAAGGGATCGTCAGGTTTCCAGCTTAGGTTTCGTTTTGGACTACAGGCCTTAGAGTTGTAATTTTTTTATTTGTCCACCGGGTGGCGCCCTTGCTTCACATTTGACCTCTGCTGGAAAACAGCGGGCTGCTTGGACAGACCTGCCGGAAATGAAGCCTCATTTCCGGCGTGCAGCAGCGGCTTCGCCCGCTGATCGGGCGGAACCATTTTTTGGTCCCTAGGACCATGAGAGGGTGCATTTTTTTTTTAGTCAACAGGAAATGACGTATTTGTTGTCACGTGGTATCGGACGTGTGGGCTGGAAAAAGCAGTCCCCGGTGATCGTCCCCCGGTGATCGTCGCGACTTACCCCGGCAACATGCACTTATTTCGGCCTAGAGGAGGAGCATTTGCCGCCTGGAGACCATTTTCTGGTCCTGAAAAAAAAAAAAAAGGCGATCGAAATGACTCTTGGTGCCAATCTTTAGTCCATCTAAAGGCCTAATTATAATAACAATCAAATATTACTTCAAATGTTTTTTTGGGAAAATATTTAGTTTTTTAGTTTTTTTTTTAGTTTTTTTGTAATTTAAAGGGTTAAAACAACGAAAATATAATTAAAACTTTATATGAATATTTCAGGGAGAAGTAGTTTTAAAAGACTGACCAATTTAAAGTGAAAAAAAAAATTAAAATTTTAATATTTTTATTGCACTTTTTGGGCGTGGTCGATAGTGTGCATTTTATGAAATGCGCTCCTGGAAAAAAAAATAAAAGGCGATCGAAATGACTCTTGGTGCCAATCTTTAGTCCATCTAAAGGCCTAATTATAATAACAATCAAATATTACTTCAAATGTTATTTTTTTTAAATATTGAGTTTTTTTGTTTTTGGGGGCTAAAAAAACAGGGCGCTCATGAAGTAAAACTGGGATTTAAAGGGTTAAAACAACGAAAATATAATTAAAACTTTATATGAATATTTCAGGGAGAAGTAGTTTTAAAAGACTGACCAATTTAAAGTGGAAAAAAATATTAATATATAATATTTTTATTGCACTTTTTGGGGAATGGACATTTATGTCCATTAGGGACCAAGGTGGATGTCTTTTTTAGGGATCTCCAAAGGTTAAAATTGTCCTTTTATTAATTTTGTTATGAATGTATTGAATTGATTTGTTAAAGAATAATTCTCCTGTTACAAATTTAAAAAGTATTACATTGAGTGCATTAATAGTTGTTACCACATTTGAAGATTGCCCGATCCAGTTACAGATAATTAATCTTATAATTAAATCTGTCTTGCCACATTTTTGGCTGCACTTCTTTGCATTGAAATCCTGAGGTTATTTTTTTCTTTTTAAAGTGATCTGATGAAAGTAAATTCACCAAAAGGCACAAAGCAAAAACAGCGTTTAACAGTTAATTTGCCAGACTACATTCTTCAGTTTGGGGTGTCGGTGATAACTGATGTCTTGTTTAAAAAATAAAAGAAGAAAAAAGCAGGACTTTGTCCTTTACTAGAACGATAAAACCACAGTTCATCCATGCGGAGGCATCTAACTCAGCACAAAGTCATAGTCACAGCAGCAAAGGTATTGCACAAAGCTACAGGTTATACTGGGAAAGCAGAAGTAAACTATCTCACTTTCTTTTAATTGCCTTTCTTTTTGTGCAGCATGAGCATTGCACGACAGGTCCTGAACTGCTCCAGGTTTACATGTCGATCAGCTCACGTAACCTGCAGAAAGACATTTACTACTTCACAGGTAACAGCACTTTAAAAAGATTTGAACTGAGCCACAGAGGGTATGTGATATGTGGTTGTTAATCGGCAGGATGCACTGATTGAACTGATTTGTTAGCGATGTTTGTAGATGTATAACTGGAGAAGCTACACAGCCACCGAGCAAAGTCCTGAAACGTTGATGTTTTCTCAAGATCGAGCTAGTTAACGATTATTTTACCACCACCCCAATTTCTTCTATGTTGGGTGACTGGAAATGATTAAGTAGTGGAACCTGTCATACTGTTTTGTATTTTGTTGCAGCACGTAATGATGTCACGGCACACACATGCCAAAAGAATTGAAGGACTGGACAAGAACGTCTGGTGAGTAAAGCATTTGTATGTCTTTGTAAGAGACGGCAGGAGTTCTGTTAACAGACCACTTTTGTACCACTTTCAAATATGAAAATATGCCCTTTGTTTGCCCGTTGGTCAGAAATATGTACTAATTTCTGTTGTTTCTAGTGAAGCTTTATTCCTGTGTTACTTTAGGGTGGCATTCACGGCACTGGCAGCCGACCCATCTGTTGTTAACCTGGGCCAGGGCTTTCCAGACATTCCTCCACCTTCTTATGTCAAGGAAGCGCTAGCGAAGGCCGCATCAGTTGACAGGATGAACCAGTACACCAGAGGCTTTGTATGTCTTTGTGGATCACAATCTGCAGAGTTTCGTGTGTTAAAACTCCCATACCATCTTAATGAATACTGCATTATTATGGTTTTTCTGTTCTTTCACTTATGCTCTGTGTTTATTGAAAAGGGGCATCCATCATTGGTGAAGGCCCTCTCTCAGGTGTATGGGAAGGCCTATGGACGTCAGATTGATCCCTTAAAAGAAATTCTGGTCACGGTTGGTGGTTATGGTTCCTTATTTAGCGCCATCCAAGCTCTAGTGGAAGAAGGGGATGAGGTGAGGACTTCGCTCCCGTGCTTCATATTCACAAACGTTCATATTTACATCCATAAATGTTCTCCCAGCGCATTCACTGTGTAATTTCCCTTCTTCCAGGTCATCATTATTGAACCTTTCTTTGATTGTTATGTACCTATGGTTCGTATGGCCGGGGGCAAGCCTGTGTTGATACCGCTAAGACTTGTAAGTATGGCTATGTGTTTAGTTTGCATCCCCAAATACAACTTAAAACAACCTGCAAAAAAGAATATAACCTATTCTGTACAACATATAATTAAACTATTAACATGAGAAAAGAGAAAATTCACTGTTAGAAAGATGTGCTGTGCTGTAAAGAGTTCATCTGAATTCAGTGCATGGAGCACTGTCTACCTGCTGCTCCGGCCTGAGGATGTTAGCAGATGTCAGTACCTTTAACACAAATCAACATTTCAGAAGTCTGGAAAGAAGACGATCACAAGCGCTGACTGGTTTCTGGACCCAGATGAGCTCGCAGGTAAATTCAACTCTAAGACAAAGGCCATCATCATCAACACTCCCAACAATCCCATTGGAAAGGTAAGCACACAGCTAAGTTATCTGTCACTGTGTTTGAAAAAGCCACTGAGACGATGACCGTTGCTCTGACCAGTTCGTTCCTGTCTTCTTCCTGCAGGTTTTCACCAAAGACGAGTTGCAGATGATCGCAGACCTCTGCATTAAACATGACACTCTGTGCTTCAGTGATGAGGTTTATGAGTGGCTCGTCTACAGGGGACACCAGCATGTCAAAATTGGTATGTGTATTGGTCAACAGGCATTTCTCCAGCTACAAACATGAAATGTAGTTAGGAGCGACGGCCATGTCCAGCTCGAAGAACGTAATCAAGATTGTGCATCAAAATGACGTTTTTTCACAAACTGGCGCCTGCTCCTATGTGTTTTTAAATTATTAATTCTACCTTTATGACTGTGAACCAAATTGTTGAAGCACATAATTACTTTTTACTTTGTATTTGACATTTCAACATTGTTTTCTCTCTGCAGCAACTCTGCCTGGAATGTGGGATAGAACTGTTACTATTGGCAGTGCAGGAAAGACGTTTAGTGTGACTGGATGGAAGGTAAGTCGTGTTAAGCCATGTTATTATTTAACGATGACTTATTTAATCACTAATCTGACCTTGTTGTGACATTTGTATCTTCTAGCTTGGTTGGTCTATTGGACCTGAGCAGTTGATGAAGCATCTTCAGACAGTCATGCAGAATTCCCTGTACACCTGTCCCACACCTCTGCAGGCGAGTCCACCAAACATCCCAGTTATGCTGGCTCTTGATTGTACTTCAGTTCTAAAGTTGTTTTTCTTGTCAGGAGGCAGTGGCACAAGGTTTACTCCTAAACTATGAGCTGATGGATCAGCCTGAGTGTTATTTCACTTCACTGGCAGATGAACTTGAAGGAAAGAGGGACCGCCTGGCTGCCATTGTGGAGGAGGCTGGCATGACTCCCGTAATCCCAGAGGGAGGCTACTTCATGCTCGTGGATGTCACAGCTCTTAGTGAGTTACTGCAATTTTAAACTGACATCGCAAAACACTTAGTTATATGTGACTTGTGTTTCTTACAGTTTGGTATTGTGTTCTAACTTCAGCTGGGTCTAGTTAACAATTTTCTGTTTTCATATTTATACTGTGTGCTTTGGGGTGGCTGTAGCTCAGGAGGTAGAGCAGTTCTTCTGCTAACTGGAAGGATGGTGCTTCAATTCCTGGCTGCGCCAGTCTGTATGCCAAACATGTGAATTTTAGATATAAAGAACCTCTATAGGAAAAAGTGTCTGTATGAATAGGTGTGGATGGGTAAATGAGGCTAGTTGTATAAAGCACTTTGAGTATCCAGGCAGAGCAGAAAAGTGCCTTATAAGAACCAGTCCATTTACCATTTCCTTTAACTCAAAAAAGAAAGTAATCTCAACCAACGGTTGCTATTGATGTAACAAAGACAGTTACATCATTAACCCTAAAAAATATCTTCCCCCAAAGGAGTTTTTAATATGCAGTGAGCTCAGTGAGTGACTCAAACGAAACTTCACACAACGAATGTCATGTACACCGTTTGTTTTTTGGTGTCCCCAAGTGACCAGAAAATCTATTACTGCAAGTTTGATAAAGTATGCATATGCAGGGATCGACGGGTGCTTGAAACCCTTAAAAATGCTTGAATTTTAATGTTGTCTTTTCAAGGTTTGAAAAGTGCTTGAATTTCAGATGTGGTGCTTAAAAATACTTGAAACTGTATTTCATTTACCACAAAAAAACTGACCGAATAGTTTTCTTATCAGTTAGAGAAATAAAATAAGTCACAAAGTCTAAAAGTAAAATTTCTCCGCCTGGGCTGCCTAGCACCTCTCCATGTCAGTCTGTTTCAATGTGTGACCCCGCCCCTCCCCCCGGACAGTCGGGGATGAGTGCGCTAACGTGCCTGGAGATTGCTGTTTAAATGAGTGTTTGATGGAAACGACAATGGCGGAGTTTGCGCTCTCGAGTCACATGATAGGTTAGTCCTAGTAAATAATTTTTGAGAATGTGTACATAACACATGCAAATTTTCAAAACTATTACTATTATTTTGCTAGCTATCAAACTTGCTGGAGAAATGATTGAAATGCACTGAGTGTGATGCAGTACGTCAGCGCTGTTATGGCAGTTAGTTATGGCATGGTGATTTATGGAATATGCTGTGAATTTAGCTAACATTACTTAGTAGTAACAGTAATGTGAGTTCACTCAAGTAAAAGGTTTAAACATTAGTCCGATACTTAATTAACCAACTTAAGGCTTAAGGAAATAATGTAATAAGAGGGACTGATCCATATGGGCACAAAGAATAGCCACTTTTTTTGTGCTACCAAATTTCCCTGGTGGTGCATTTTTCTATGTTTTAACAAACGGGAACAAAGGACATTTTTAAATAACATTTTTTGTTTTAATTTTTACATGGCCTTACTGAGGTGATGCTAAGTTAAACATGCATTCTTTTTTTGGTAATGTGCTGGAAAAGCTTGAAAATGGACATTGAAAGTGCTTAAAAAGTGCTTGAATTTGACCCTGTAAAATGCGTATGAACCCTGCATATGTAGACCGTCATGTGGATAACTTATGAATACTAGATCGAACAGATTCCCATGCCTGTGTGACAAAACCAGCCCAAACGCCATCCCATGAATTAGCCGGTAGGCATAGTTGGTAAGGCCAGACAGGTACAGTGGTTGGAGAGTATTACAACATGTTTTGTGTGTACTTGATCACCTGCAATCAGTTAAGTGAGATTTGAGTATAAATATATTATTCATTAAATGTAATTTTCATAAGAAATAGGCTGGAAAAACCCCCAAGCTGCAGCAACTAGGGCTGAACGATATATCGCATTTGCGATAATATCGCGACATGATCAAGTGCAATTTTCTAACCGCAAAGGCTGCGATTATACTCTGGACATGTCCAAATTCATGGGCTGCATCCTCCTGAGGCCGCATTTGTAGACCGATTACGTCACAGCGACGCGCCGAAGGCTGTCCAAATTACTACCATATCCCAGAATTCATAGCGCGGCCCAGCCAAACTCCAGTTTCCAGCAATGGCGGCCGCTACTAAGTTTTAAAATTACTCATACTAATCTTTCTGGGTCACAAAATAAACTTTTAACATATTTTCAGGCGAGAAAGTAGTTGTGTAAACTAGGGCTGGGCCATATTATACCGTTCACGGTAATACCGGTATAATGTTAGGCAACGATAGGAAAATGAAATATCGCGATAGAATGGGAGTAAAACGCGCATGCGCAGTGCCTTTGTTTTCATACGCACATGGCCGATTGTTGAGTGAAACAGATGAACCAGAATTGGTTTGTAAAAATGGTGCAACTTCAGTGATGTGGAACTGGTTTGGTGTTTGTCCGTCAGATACACAACAAAGCACATTTTTTTGCAGAACATGCAAGCGGCCGTTGTTATTGTCGTATTTGTCGGACTAAGATGCTCTTAAATCTGGGAGTAATCTGGGTCTTAAACTCTGTATGCTTCAGGTCAAACAACACTGCAGCATCACTGAGAGTTAAAACCTGTCTAAATTCTTTCATCTTTAATAAAACGATCAGCATTGCTGCTTTACCAGGTGTAACTATAAAGTTTAACTTCCAGGCATCCATGAAAACAAAAGTTATTACATTTAACGGAGTTAGAAGTTAGCAGGAAGCTAGCGGAAGTTAGCTCGCTAGTTTCGCTAGTTACCTAAGCATGATATTGCATGTTCTGACTGAGAGATTTCTGAAAAAAAATCAAACGTACAGCTCTGCTATCACTTCCAACATAAATGAAGACAGGAAACTAAACAGCAGTGACGTTTGTAGGGTTACTGAAGTTGGGCTAGCTGGTATATAATGATGTGCTACGTGATCGCTAGCGACACAGCTATGTTAGCATAACATAAACAGTGAAGCTGGAGGACCAACACTAACACTTTTCCACTTATAAAAGTTAACGTGAAGGTTCTTCATGGTTAGAGACAAATGCAATCGCATGGCAGGATGCTGTAAACGGACCAAACTTCAGTCAGGAGAACAACTGAGACAATCCATCCACAATACGAGGTTAGTCATTAATATACTGCAGCAACATGGGAATAGAGCAGCTGCCAGAGAATTCAACATTAATGAATCAATGGTACAGAAGTGGAGGAAGCAAGAAGAATGAGTTTAATAAAGTTTGATTTATCGGACTGCTTTGTTTCGCTTAATGTGCCTTATAATCCTGTGCACCTTATGGTCCGAAAAATACGTACTGCACACTGCAGTTTAATGTTGCAAAGCACCTCTTTTTAACTTCAGTGGATATTATACATGGTTATGCTCAGGATATGTCAGCCCATTTCTACTGGAAATGCCTTTTGGTTAAACTTTCAGCAAGGAATTTGCATTTGCACTGTTACATTTTTATAAAGCTTTAATGTACATAAAAACCAGCTTCTTGTTTAAGTGAAAATAAATGGAAGGTTGTCTTTTTGCGCTAGTAATGTTGTGGAGTTGTATTTTGTCTCGCATCAATTATATCGTCGGTTATATCGTTATCGCAAATTTTCAAATATATATCGTGATAAATATTTTTGGCCATATCGCCCTGCTCTAGTGTAAACATCAAGTATCTGCTCGGTTTATCAAGATATCCCATATTTGCAAAAGTGCTTCGACGTTTTCAGAGGCGTCTGCTACCCACCAGCTCGACAGCTAGCCGGGAGCTCGAGGGTTACTGATGCGGCCGAGAACGGCACAACTCCCGGCACATCATTTTCAGATCACCGCGGAGTTTCGCTGCTCGGGTTAAACGTAATATATAAGTCACTTAGACAACCTAAAAATGTTATTGTTGGGCTTTTTTCAGTGTTTTGTTTGTTCGTGAGTAAATCGGTTTGGCTGAGATTAAAGTTATTAGATTAGATAAAATAAAACTTTATTAATCCCCCGGGTGGGTTCCTCCTTGGTTTTCACACAGCTGACTAAATGTCAAACAGAAAACTTATTAAACAGAAGTATGAGACAGTCGAGAATTTACACCAGTGTCTGGTTATATTTTAGATAGCAAGAAGCAGACGGCCGAGTTTATTAAACTCCACCGAGACAGCGGTGACGCTAATCAGAACTAGCCTTCTGATTCAGAAGGCTAGACCGTCCAATTTCACGCCTTTAAATTTTAAAGGCGTGTTTGTGTGTGTGTTTATACAATTGCTATTATGTTTGCACTTTATGTGTAATGTTACTGACTGCAGAGATCAGTAAGATGTGTGTATTTTTTATTTATTAGTTTTATTTATTTAATATTATTTTTTAATTGAATGACTGTCTAGTAGTTCACAGATGTCGAAAAACTGAGTGTGGTAAAGCCACATTGCTTGTCTTTGTTTAATAATACAGAAGACAAAGACCTTAAAAAATAATCGCATATCGCATCGCAATCGCAATATTGGGGCAAAAAATCGCAATTAGATTATTTTCCATAATCGTTCAGCCCTAGCAGCAACACCTCAAAAATAACCCAGTAAGGATCTGCTGACCTGACGACTGGTCAGTGAGACTGTTCCTTACCCTTAAAATGTATATCCCCCCTCTCTGTGTTCATTATAGATCAGGACCTTTCACATATGGATGAGGATGAAGCCTATGACTACAAGTTTGTGAAGTGGATGATTAAAGAAAAGGTAAATATTTCTTCATTCTACTATATTGGAAGCAACATGTTTTTAAAATGTTGGGTTTTTTTGTTGTTTTTTTAAATGGAAATATATATTTTACACAGAAACTAGCAGCCATTCCAGTTACAGCATTTGTTGGAGAAGAGTCTACGAAAGACTTTGAGAAATATATTCGCCTTTGCTTCATTAAGGTAAACACACAAAGTGTCAATAAACACAGTACCTCTAAAATTATCCAGTGAAGATGAATCTTGGCTGAGGTGCAGTTTTTATTTTTCCTCCGTTTCTCTTAACAGCAAGATAGTACTCTCGACGCAGCGCGGAGCATCTTGAAGAGCTGGACGAAGGTTTAACGGGAGGTGCTTCGGAAGACTTCTACACTAACTGGAAATTAGCCAAATGTATTAGAAGAGTTGAATATAGAGTACATAATTTGAACTGTACAGTGTGTTAGGAGAAAGGAAACCCAAATATTGAATAGATGAAAAAACCTTAGTCAGTCATTCTGTTTTTGGCTGTTATTTGTAGAGGGTTAAATCGTGAAACACAACAGAACAGGAAGAAAGAATCTGCTGTAACTGTGCCTTTTCTGTGTCCTTTCCACTAAAGTCTTTCCACTAAAACTATGGGACTGGTTTGTTAAAACTTTATTGTTATCAAATGTTTTGTAAAATTTTAGTGCTAATCATTGGATTAACAGCAATCTGCTGGTACCAAACATCCATAAAGGTTTAAGACTCCTTTTAAAAAGTACAGTTATTAAATGTATTGACAAGGATGCTGAAGATGTAGCTCCCAGGCAGGAGGAAATGGGAACGATATCAAAGGAAGGAGATACATGAATATAGTGAATGAGGACGTGCAGAGGGGTTGATTTATTAGAAGTGGATGTTAGGGATGGAGTGAGCTGAAGGCCGATGATGCACTGTGGCGATCCCTAAAGGGAGCATCCCAAAGAAGCTTGAGAATTAATGTATTGACAAAATTTGGTGTTATTTTGTTTTCTGTTTCTCTGCTTAAATCATTTGATTTGTTCTCATTGGTGCAGTTTGTTTTGCAGTGCAGGCATGCTCACTGTGAAAAAGAACACATTAAGACATTACTAAAAAATAAATAAATAAAATACAGTTAAAAGCTTTATGGAATACATAGAATTCAGTTAACTAAAGTACAGTAAAACCACTCAGAGGGAAAACCAGTTAAATTTTTTGAACCCGTACCAACATCAGCTTTAATGATCCAGGAACAACACCAACACAGGGATACGTTCTTACCTTTTACTCCTAGTTTTGGATGTGAGATAACATTTGAGGACTGTTTTCAACTGTTGGATTAGAAATTCTTTTTGTAATGTATGGGAACAAGTGAATCTCTAAATAATCCTGGCCAAAAACAAAAGGTCTCATACAGCATTGTGATACCACTTGCCTTTGGCATCACAACCATTCAGGTGAGTTCATAACTATCTAGGAGCCAGAAAGAAAAAAGAAGTCCAATTAGGACTCCCTCTTAGTGAAGCTTTTAGTGAAGTCTTATAAGATTTTTTTTGCAGTCATTTTCTCATTTCAGCGTAATGGACTGAGATTTTAATTTTGTAAAAACGGACAGAAATGAGATTGCATGTCAAACTGCTATTCATGCCACGTGACTGTAATCGTGTTGCTAGCCGTGTAGCTGTGTTACGTGGCTGCTAAGCTACAACTTCAGCCCTCAATTGACAAAAGTTCAGTGTCAGCTTGAATACTTATAAAAATGTGACGTCCTGTGTCGTTTTAAAGCTGTTAATGCAGAGACCGTGTACGCAAACTTATATAAAATGCTTAAAAAAATTTCCGGGATCCCCATGAATGCAACATTTATTGCCATGCTCCTCAGCACCAAAACGAATTGCACTCAAATGCACTTGGGGAAAACACCTGCTCAGCCACCACCTTTATCCTACTCTATAATCCGCTTTCAACATTTTTACTCACCCCTCTTTTCTTTCTCTACTTATTTCTCAACAACCAGTCCTTTCTCATCTCTGCTTCCTGCCTTTATTACATCCTCTTAGCTAACACCAACAACAATCCCATTCCCTCATATTCTAATTCTTCTACATTTTTTTTGTCTACCCTTACATCATATCTTTGGCTCTAGTAGTGTCACCTTCTGCTATGACATGGAACTACATCAACTTGACAACAAATACTTCCTGGTCATTGCAACCCCAACAGGTTCACTTTTTTCCTTTCATTTACAACTGCTTTTAATTCCATTTTTCATTCTTTAGCAGTTGAAATTACAAGTTACAGTGCGCTGGACCTGGATGTGAACCAGCAGGCTGCTTCACAAAAAGGATACCCCTGTAAGCGGGCAATACAGTTTTATACCACAACAAAAACAAGTATTCTTATGACTCTCTTCTTCTGGGTAGCGACGTGGAAGTCCTGCCATTTCCCCCTGGGGATCTTCTGCTCCACTCCATCCACGTGTAAGCTTGTCTGAATCTGTTCCTTTCCTGGAAAAAAGACAGAAAGAAAAACACCCCCTAGCCTAACCTGGATTATTAATATTATCTAGCAATTCTTAGCCTGCTATTTTCTGCTTTTTATCTTAAAAAAATAAATAAATAATAATATCAGCCTGACTCTAACTCCACATATGATATGTATGTAGGTACAGTGGGGCAAAAAAGTATTTAGTCAGCCACCGATTGTGCAAGTTCCCCCACCTAAAATGATGACAGCGGTCAGTAATTTGCACCAGAGGTACACTTCAACTGTGAGAGACAGAATGTGAAAAAAAAAATCCATGAATCCACATGGTAGGATTTGTAAAGAATTTATTCGTAAATCAGGGTGGAAAATAAGTATTTGGTCAATAACAAAAATACAACTCAATACTTTGTAACATAACCTTTGTTGGCAATAACAGAGGTCAAACGTTTACTATAGGTCTTTACCAGGTTTGCACACACAGTAGCTGGTATTTTGGCCCATTCCTCCATGCAGATCTTCTCGAGAGCAGTGATGTTTTGGGGCTGTCGCCGAGCAACACGGACTTTCAACTCCCGCCACAGATTTCCTATGGGGTTGAGGTCTGGAGACTGGCTAGGCCACTCCAGGACTTTCAAATGCTTCTTACGGAGCCACTCCTTTGTTGCCCGGGCGGTGTGTTTTGGATCATTGTCATGTTGGAAGACCCAGCCTCGTTTCATCTTCAAAGTTCTCACTGATGGAAGGAGGTTTTGGCTCAAAATCTCACGATACATGGCCCCATTCATTCTGTCCTTAACACGGATCAGTCGTCCTGTCCCCTTGGCAGAAAAACAGCCCCATAGCATGATGTTTCCACCCCCATGCTTCACAGTAGGTATGGTGTTCTTGGGATGCAACTCAGTATTCTTCTTCCTCCAAACACGACGAGTTGAGTTTATACCAAAAAGTTCTACTTTGGTTTCATCTGACCACATGACATTCTCCCAATCCTCTGCTGTATCATCCATGTGCTCTCTGGCAAACTTCAGACGGGCCTGGACATGCACTGGCTTCAGCAGCGGAACACGTCTGGCACTGCGGGATTTGATTCCCTGCCGTTGTAGTGTGTTACTGATGGTGACCTTTGTTACTTTGGTCCCAGCTCTCTGCAGGTCATTCACCAGGTCCCCCCGTGTGGTTCTGGGATCTTTGCTCACCGTTCTCATGATCATTTTGACCCCACGGGATGAGATCTTGCGTGGAGCTCCAGATCGAGGGAGATTATCAGTGGTCTTGTATGTCTTCCATTTTCTGATGATTGCTCCCACAGTTGATTTTTTCACACCAAGCTGCTTGCCTATTGTAGATTCACTCTTCCCAGTCTGGTGCAGGTCTACAATACTTTTCCTGGTGTCCTTCGAAAGCTCTTTGGTCTTGGCCATGGCGGAGTTTGAAGTCTGACTGTTTGAGGCTGTGGACAGGTGTCTTTTATACAGATGATGAGTTCAAACAGGTGCCATTCATACAGGTAACGAGTGGGGGACAGAAAAGCTTCTTACAGAAGACGTTACAGGTCTGTGAGAGCTAGAGATTTTCCTTGTTTGAGGTGACCAAATACTTATTTGCCACCCTAATTTACGTATAAATTCTTTACAAATCCTACCATGTGGATTCATGGATTTTTTTTTCACATTCTGTCTCTCACAGTTGAAGTGTACCTCTGGTGCAAATTACTGACCTCTGTCATCATTTTAGGTGAGGAAACTTGCACAATCGGTGGCTGACTAAATACTTTTTTGCCCCACTGTATGTATGTTTTCAGTGGTTTCATTTATACTGACACCTCTATTTTATGTATTTAAGTTTCACCAGTTGTTACTTTAGTACCCTTGCTGTGTATGATGCACTCTTGAGTATGTTTGGTGACTCATAATGTGTAACAGTAATCTTCTGCACATGTATTGGGCTTGAGCTTCCTTATGCAGGTAATCTGGAGATGCCATTATAGCACACGTTTTTGAACAGGCTACCCATATACTGAAATGCTACAGGGTTTGAGTCCGTACCAGATCACTCCCCCCTGCCCTGTCTACTCTCTACTGTCCCTGTCCATAGCTATAAACGTACAGTTAAACAAAAAGGGGAAACTAATTATTAGAATTACCATTCAGATATTTTAACTTCTCAAAGGTGTAGTAATCATGACTTTCATGAAACAATTCCACGAAAAGATATAAGCATGCAATCATGTTAGTGATACAGCAAGAAATGTCACAGCTTAATTGTTTAAATAATAAAACAAGTGCTGTACATACATTGTCGATACAGCAAAAGTAGTTAAAAATGTGAAATATCTAAAGGCTGCTTGCAACATGGAAACTGTTACCAAAAATGCAATTCCTAGATAATGATGTAGTAATTTTGTATTAAAAGTAGTGGATAAATAGTTAAATAGATATCTATAGTAATTAGAGTAGTTAAGAAAATAATCAAGCTCAAATTTTTTTTATATATAATTAATAGTTAAATGACATGAATTTGATCATAGTTTAATCTATATATTTATTTATAACATTACAAGAAAATGAAGCACTGCTGTGAACCACTTGGGGGAGACAAAGTACATCAGACTGAAAGAAAAATCCACTTTTAATGTGATATTTAGTGTTTTGGATTCCCCTGTAACATGAGTGATGCAAGGGAAAAAATGGCTCAGTTAAAGAAATAAACCTGTCTTTGATTTTAAATTGATTGTTTTTAAAAACGACTTCTGCTTTTACAGGATGGAAATAACAGAGAGTTCAAAATGATTCATGATCTTTGAAGAGTGTTGGTATTTTTACTTATGTACTCTGGGATTTCCTGCTATAGTGTGAGGTTTTTGAGTGGGAGATGTTGCGTGTAAGCATGATTGGTCTGCATATAGTCATACTAATGAGTCTTTTTTAAGGGTCTTACTTAACAGAATGTTATAAGACTGGTCATTTATTTAACTAAAAGTATTTTGTATTTGTTGTTGAGTAAATGAAACCCTACTTCAAAAGTGTTTTTAATCACAGTTCTGGGCTTTTTTCTTTGGTAGAATGTGAGCTGTTCTGTAGCGAACAGGCAAAACCTTGAATGTTATAATGTGAACCATCTTGTAAGAAGTCAAAATGCAAGTAAATTACTGAGTTTACCTAAATTATTGAATCTAACTGTCTAATAATCACACAACAATGAATTTCATCATTGTGGATACTAAACATTTGATGTACTCCAAATATTAGCTGCATAACCAATACACCCGGTGAGGAGGCTGCGGTATCTTTCCTTTAAATATTTGGAGTAGCATGATGGTACCTGGACAAATGATGGCATTCCATGCTTAAAACATGTCTCTGTGTGCTCTGCAAATTGTGCACCATAAATACTGAACTTAAAGCCATTTCCAGCTGTCATAGCCAACAGGGCTGTGCCTGCATTTAATGTCGTGGAGGAATCATTATCTGATGAAATGCTTTTAATTGTAGCCTCAGAGTTAATAGTTAACGTTCCAAGCTACTTGGCATGAAATTGTGCTGTTGGTAGGGATGAAGGTGCTCTGTTCTGCTAGGCAAACAAGAGGGCTGTGATGAGCCTCCCCCCCTTCGACCTCTAGATTAACATCAACACACCGTGACTGTGTGAACCTTTCAGTGTATGTAGCTGATGATGTTATGGAAACTAGCAGCCAGTTTTTTACATAATCACACACAAAAAAATTACACCTGCCTCTTGAACAAAAGATCCCTTTCCTGTGCTTATACCCTCCTGTCACTGAGGCCTGACTCAGTGTCCACAGCCTCATGGTCATAAAATGTCAGCAGTAATTTGATCCCTGGGTCTGTGCTGCTTTACCCATGAAGAAATCATGAGGTTGTCCCTAATAACCTGCTGTGATTTGACTACAGTGAATAAAAGCTAAAAGGATTTAATGTGTTTGAAACTTGGCAACAGATGGCACATGTTTATCAGTAATATTAATTACTTAGACCACATGACTTTTCAAGTGATTTCGGGACAGTTTTTGCTAAAGTAAAGCAGGCACTACCAGCATGTTGATCATTTACTGTACAATGTGTATGTGTTGATCTATTAAATTCAGTTCTGTGTTTAGTTTGCTATGTAGCTATGTAACAGTATTTTTTGTATGTTTGTGTTACCTAAGACAAACCTAAGGCGATCCTTTGGTTCCTCTGTCACAGAAACTAGTACAAATGTACATTAGCATCGTAACACCAGTGTGTGAGGTGTAGTAAGATCAGTGCAAATAAATTAGATGGGTAACATCAGTATTCACTGCTCCACCAAATTTCTATTCTTGAATGAATTTATTAGTTACATTTTAACCAGGAATATCATCAGGTCTATAATAAAAATAAATATGAAATGGCCTGAAATAACATGAATGCACAGGCTTCTATTAAGTCAGGTAGCACAAACTCATTACCTTAACTGTATGTGCAACACTTAAGTGCATCAATATTCACCAAAGCAGGAGAAACATTGTATTGAAGTTATGTGAACATTGGCACTAATCTCAAAATAAATCTGGTTGTTAAAAATAGTAACCATACAACTCTACCAGATCTCTTATCATGGCAAAGTCTACAGCTTTGTGTAGACCGTCACCCCCTTCGTATACTATGAAGGTACGGAAAGAGGACTGTTAATGTAAATATGTTTTATTTTTTAAAAAGAGAGAGTTGAACGTGTTTTAAAATTCTTTCAAGACTTTACAATTTTAAATAGACAGGAATATCTAATCTTACAAGACACACCTTTTGAACTTTTATGTGATTCCTGTATGATAAGATGCACTTTAATGAATAAATCAAATGATGAGCCTTTTGCACATTTCTTATAAGCTTCTGTAGGATGAAGTCCTTCCAGATCAGTTCAAAAATCAGGTTATTCTTTTGAAAGGACTTTTGATTAGCATTTAAAATAACCATGAAACGTTTTTTTTTTTTTTAAAAGAAACTAAAGAAAGCCACTGGGATTTAAAATTGCTTACTATTATTCTCTCATATCTCCTTACCATATACTCTTTATTTGACACTGGCTACCCTCTCACCAAGAGCTCAATGTCTTTAGATGTGAGCAGTCTTTTGAAACGGAGTATGGTAGGCACAAGTCACATGAGGTCATGTTGATTTTGTTCCATTTACTTCACTTTAAACTTCTGTTGGTTTCATACTGTGTGCCATATCAAGGAGAATTTTCAGTGCATAAGTATATGCAGTTATATCAATGTACTAAGCTTCACAGTGGTAATGCACTGTGAGAACTGGTGCTGGGAACGCAACAACTGCAGTTGAAAAACTGAATAGGATTATAATGCAGCCTGCTGTTGTCAGATATACTTAATGTGCAGTCACTAGATCCCTGTGGATTAGATGTCTGCTGGTATAATAACATCATAATTTATGTTAATTATGATTATTGTGTCAATAATCTAATGTCACAATCCCGTTATGGCGTAGGATTTGGGTTATTGCTGCCCTTAAAATGAGACCAGATGTTTGTGGTTTTCTGTGCTACCCCTAGGTGGCCATGTTGCTCATGTTCTGTAGTTTAAAGTTGCATTGCAATGATGAGGTCTGATTTAGCTGGCGCAGACGACGGTCTTCATGAGATAGGGGCTTGCATTTAAAATGTATGGCAAACACTTCATATGGATCAAATTAAGGGTCAAATTGTAAGTGCAGAGCAGAGATACTCTGGGTTTGAGTCTTTGGTTACAGGCTTTGGGTAAATCTCCAAAAATGCTGGATCCTACATATCCCATAATGCAACTCATAGGCATCTTTTTAGGTCCATTCCTCCCAGCCAGTTCATATCCTCCATCTCTACTTTGTGATACGTAAGGTTTTTTGGTTTTTTTTAAGTTATTATAAATGCCTAGCCAAGGTAATCATACTGCCATCAATACGGCATCATGAAGACACACAAAAAAAGGTTATTTTCACAAGCAGAAATGGGTGAATTTGAGTGAGTGTCCCTTTAATAATTCTTGCTGCAACAGTAGTTTGCCGAGTTCCAGGGAACAAAAGCTTTTATTTAGAGCAGCGTGCAGAAGTAATTTTCTACATAAATCCATCTCGCAGTAGAATTAAGCTTCCGACTGAAAGCAAAAAATGGCCCAAGAGATCACAGATGGATCAAAATAAAGCACCCATCATCCAAACAACAGTCATCAAAACATTTATATTGGACTAATTCTGCAGAATTTTCCCAGCATATGTCATATAGCCATTATGGCCGAGACATAAATATCTGTGAGAATTTAAAGGGTGTACCACTGCACCCTCCAAATGATGTCCGCTCTCACACAGGCCATATGGCAGTGTGTGCCCGGCTCTTAATGCCAGCCCCTGCTCTCTGCACATGGGCTAACAGCTTGGTGGACACATAATTAATTTGCTTAGGCGTCTGCCATTTATTTTCCAACCTAGATTTTGTTAATTGGACAGAGGAGGTTAAAATCAAATGAATGTTTCTGGGTATGTTAAGGCTACTAATTGCATGGAATTTACAAGATAACGCTTGCTTGTGGGAATACCGAGCCAGAGGGTTGAGGGTGGTGGTGGGGTGGCGGTATTGAGGAGGAATGCGGTGGAAACGTCATATGTTTTTACTAATGTGCTGAGCAGGGCTCCGACGGAAGTCCGCAGAGGACAAGAGATCAAAATTTGAATTATAATTTGGAAAACTGATGAAAGAAACTTAAGACAGGCATGGCCTACATGGGTTATATTATTGTAATGTGTATTTTTTTTGTTGTTGTCCTGTGTTGTTTAAGCCTAACAGGACCTGACATAGCCTCCTCCCGCCTTTTTGTGTGTTGCGTCATTTTGCCCATGCTGCTTTTTTTAAATTCACTAAGCAATAACTGTCTGTGCAAGCAAAGTTGAATCAGACTTGGAATATGAATTTAATCAAGTTAATTGACTAGTAAATGCAAATGTTATTAGGAGGCGAATGTGCAGCATAAATCTCGGCGACGCCTGTTTTTTGTATTTTGTAAACATCAAAAGATGATGATGAAAGTTGTTATCTAAATGATCAGAGAGATAGAAAATGTGTATAAAGAGAAACCGTTAATTAGAAATCTTGAATATAAAATAGGTCTCTCATTGTGTTATGCTCTCATTCAATACAGTTCCTCCATACTGAATAATTAATACTGGCAGTATACTCGGATAGCAAATAATTAGCTGAGAAAGATTAGAAACATTTAGGAATGTCTCATTAAATGATATCAGGCGCAATGTATCAGCTGCTTTTTCATTTACTGCAACTTTTTAAAGTCAACATATCTTCTGCCTCAAAAGACGGGGTTTTTGAGGGTGGGTGTGGGCGCTGAATTGTGAGTTTTTAAGTGCTGAGGCATGGAGACTGTGCCGTACGGGTTAATGACGATACAAAAGCTTGAATTCATTCAGACTTTGGGGGATGATCCAGTTAGTCAGTGCCTGCAGCAGCTGTGTGGAAGGGGTGTTCGTATGGTGCCCCTGGAGCCGAGCGAAACAGGGCACGTTGTCCACGGTGGCAGTCCCTGCTGTTGTTAATCACCCAGCTACCCCCCCCACCCCGCCTCCTCTGATTCTTTCTCCCTCTCTTTCTCCTGCACTGATTTTCAAGCGCAGATTAATCAGAGCATGGGGGCCTTGATGAAATTTTGCTGTTATTGTTCCCAATTTTAGCAACATCTTTTATTGTCTTCATCATTCATTTACAGAGGAAAGGGGGGGGGGGGGGGGATGCTGTGTCAATTATGCAAATGATGTTGCACACTTTTGCAGATTGCTTCATTCGGTTGCCGTTGTTTGTTAGATTTTAATTATTAAATATTATTATGCTCATGTTTCCTTCAATTTTCTGAAGCTTTGTTTCAGTTTGATCCCTCCTCCAGCTGCTCATCCCTCCGCTCTGAGCCAGAATCAAAGGAGCCTGGCACGCCAAAGCCAAACAAACTCTCTTCCATTTAATGATTTTGAAGTTAGTACCTCGCACTCATCTGTGTGCTCAAAAGTATGATTGGAAAAAGGCAGACCACATCCAGTTTAATGACCAGGAATTGAATTCAAGTTTATTCAGAATTGACATTCAATTATGTAGCACCTAATGATATTTTAATCTCTTTTCTTTAATTCCCAGGAATTGGCTTTTCAAAGGCTTTGTCTGGCAGCAACACAGACGGCCTGAATAAAGAATACAGATTGGTATTAGATCCCAATGATGATAGGGAAATTAAAGCTTTTATAGTTCACACACTCGGAGAAAAGGAAGTGTTCCCTTATTAGACATTTCAACCTGCTTTTCTTGAAGGCATCGCCGCCATCTTTCCTCTGTAGTGATAAGGTGGAAATTTAAATATTGCAATAGATTCAAGAAAGCATTAATCAATTTCTGCTTGGTCTCATTTGAGACTACATGATTATTTTAGATGGTAGATGGGCTGATTGTGATTCAATCAGACTGATTGATCCCTACAAGTTCTATCATTTGTCATATTAAGTCATAGCTTAAAATATATTTTGGTATGTTCCAGAGCAGAATTTGGTCAAAAAATAAAAACATATCTTGTAGAAACTGATGGATACAAGACTAAGGGTCTGCATGGATAGTTTGGTCTGACCAACTGACCATGTGACTGAGTGACCAACACCTCTGCCTTCTACAGTGTAAGGAGTTAGATGGTTGATACACAGATATCTGTCTAATACAGCCTGAAAAGTTTCGCCTTAGTTGTTAGCAGACTGTGAGAGAAGTAAGGCACTTGCAGAGTTCTGAGTGGAAATCAATCAGAAAGATCAGTAACTCGAGGTCTGCTCGCAAAAAACAATCAGTAGCTGAACCAGGAAATGGATTGCATTAGTTAATGTTACCAGACCTAGCATTCACAGGTGGAGATACTCATTCTGTTTCCCAAAAGCAAACATGCTTCTCCACATGTTGACCTGTCTTTGGACGAGATGCTGAACCCCAGACAAAGATGCAATCCTGTTTGTTTCCAGATGGATTTTATTAGCAAGTTTGAATTATCCCAAAACACCTCAGGTCAGCTTGTTGTGGTTACTCACAAGGGTGCATTTGTTGTGGTCTTTGAGAGCTAAGGGTAAACCATCTTGCAAAAATAGTCACCTGGCATCTTTCACGCTCAGTTTTAGTTAGTACAAAGTTGTTCTTACATTTCATTTAGTTGCATTAGAAAGGTTTAAAATTTTTAGTCTGCCTTCAGATGGGGCCCTTGCTCTTATTTTGAAACTTCAGTCACTAACTAGGTAGCCTTGGGCAGCACAGCAGTTAGCACTGCTGCCTCACTATAAGAAGTTCTCTTCCCCAAAATTTCTAATTTCATTTTGAATAATTAGAATACATGCATCAGTAAATTAAGTGGGTTTGTACGTTATCCAAGTTGCCAGACAGTCAACATACTAAACAGAATTTCACTGCATTTGTCAGCGCAACCTGGAAACACACAACCGGATTAAAGTCTGTGCAGTTAATCTGTGAGCAGACAGATCAGTTGGATACCGAATAAATGAGCTATTATAGGGATTTACTTGGAAAAACAAAAAGGCACATACTCCCTTATGTAAGCACAACACTCCTCAGCTTATTACATCTTTGTATGACCTTTTTACATAGTATTATAGTGCAAGATGGTGCAAACATGGTTAACCACAACAGTGGGCCACAAAGATACATTTGCTAACTTATGGGTTGTAGTGATTGTAAAAAAAACAAACAAATTGGGTGCACAGGGTGACTGGGTGGGGAGTCAGCCTAGTCCTGGCAGGCTGCTGGAATTATACACTGATGAAAGTGTGGCTTTCCTGGCAGCCCTTGATGCCATTCAGCCGCTTCCCCAGAGAAGATCTTTTTCACAAAAAAACTAAACAAAACTTCTATTCTTCATTCTTCTTTAGTAATGTGAGAACTACACCATCTCATATGAAGAACATTGCATTGGCCGATTTACTAAATGAAGATATTTTAGCTCCGTAACATGTTTCCTGCAGCTGGAATGTACTGCTAAATAACTTGTGTGCATGTTGCAGCTAAGTTAGAGAGTAGCAGTGAAAATTACACTTTTATTCTCCACTAAAACTAAAAAATCATTTCATTTTTAACAAATGTGGACCTACAATTTACTGTTTGGGTTCTGACTCTAGCTGAGAAGTCCTGAAGAATTCTTGCAGTTTGTGTGATCCACATGCCTTTTCTCACCGCAGGTTACTGGTAGAATTATATACCAGCTGCACCTTCGACTGCACCGACTTAAAGGGCAAGGACGGGATTATGAGTGCGCCCCATGAACAGTGTTATGAAGGAGATCGGCTGGTTCGCGGGGGGGTTGGAGGCTGGGTCTGGAAAAACATAAACCAAGGAGCACTTTCTCGCTGATTACTCATTGATGTTTTCCTGCCTTGTGGGATGCTTCTATTTCTGACAGTTGCTCCAGCAGTGGGTGTGTTCAGCAGCATGTCCGGCGCCACTCATCATGTTGGCCGTGGCTGTGGCTGGGAGGAACAGCTGTCTGTGTTAACGAGGCCATAGCCACGCAGACCAGTGAGGCGGTGGTGCTTGAGCACACCAGAGCACCACTTGGGCTTCAGAAGGCCCCGGGATACGTAAACAACAACTTAATGAGAATGCGTGCCATTACTGTAATTAACACAGCTCACGTCAAGCACTGTCAGCTTTCAAGAGTTTCAGGAAGGTCTTGCATTACATTGAAACGGCTGGCATGCAATGACTAGAGGCCCTTACTGCAACGTTCACAACCCATCCTGTACAGGATACAGTGGGGCAAAAAAGTATTTAGTCAGCCACCGATTGTGCAAGTTCCCCCACTTAAAATGATGACAGAGGTCAGTAATTTGCACCAGAGGTACACTTCAACTGTGAGAGACAGAATGTGAAAAAAAAATCCATGAATTCACATGGTAGGATTTGTAAAGAATTTATTCGTAAATCAGGGTGGAAAATAAGTATTTGGTCACCTCAAACAAGGAAAATCTCTGGCTCTCACAGACCTGTAACGTCTTCTGTAAGAAGCTTTTCTGTCCCCCACTCGTTACCTGTATGAATGGCACCTGTTTGAACTCATCATCTGTATAAAAGACACCTGTCCACAGCCTCAAACAGTCAGACTCCAAACTCCGCCATGGCCAAGACCAAAGAGCTTTCGAAGGACACCAGGAAAAGTATTGTAGACCTGCACCAGACTGGGAAGAGTGAATCTACAATAGGCAAGCAGCTTGGTGTGAAAAAATCAACTGTGGGAGCAATCATCAGAAAATGGAAGACATACAAGACCACTGATAATCTCCCTCGATCTGGGGCTCCACGCAAGATCTCATCCCGTGGGGTCAAAATGATCATGAGAACGGTGAGCAAAGATCCCAGAACCACACGGGGGGACCTGGTGAATGACCTGCAGAGAGCTGGGACCAAAGTAACAAAGGTCACCATCAGTAACACACTACAACGGCAGGGAATCAAATCCCGCAGTGCCAGACGTGTTCCGCTGCTGAAGCCAGTGCATGTCCAGGCCCGTCTGAAGTTTGCCAGAGAGCACATGGATGATACAGCAGAGGATTGGGAGAATGTCATGTGGTCAGATGAAACCAAAGTAGAACTTTTTGGTATAAACTCAACTCGTCGTGTTTGGAGGAAGACGAATACTGAGTTGCATCCCAAGAACACCATACCTACTGTGAAGCATGGGGGTGGAAACATCATGCTATGGGGCTGTTTTTCTGCCAAGGGGACAGGACGACTGATCCGTGTTAAGGACAGAATGAATGGGGCCATGTATCGTGAGATTTTGAGCCAAAACCTCCTTCCATCAGTGAGAACTTTGAAGATGAAACGAGGCTGGGTCTTCCAACATGACAATGATCCAAAACACACCGCCCGGGCAACAAAGGAGTGGCTCCGTAAGAAGCATTTGAAAGTCCTGGAGTGGCCTAGCCAGTCTCCAGACCTCAACCCCATAGAAAATCTGTGGCGGGAGTTGAAAGTCCGTGTTGCTCGGCGACAGCCCCAA
Source organism: Rhamphochromis sp. 'chilingali' (assembly GCF_963969265.1). Lineage (NCBI taxonomy): Eukaryota > Metazoa > Chordata > Actinopteri > Cichliformes > Cichlidae > Rhamphochromis > Rhamphochromis sp. 'chilingali'. The sequence continues at coordinate 32,533,546 of NC_137931.1, forward strand.
AACATCACTGCTCTCGAGAAGATCTGCATGGAGGAATGGGCCAAAATACCAGCTACTGTGTGTGCAAACCTGGTAAAGACCTATAGTAAACGTTTGACCTCTGTTATTGCCAACAAAGGTTATGTTACAAAGTATTGGGTTGTATTTTTGTTATTGACCAAATACTTATTTTCCACCCTGATTTACGAATAAATTCTTTACAAATCCTACCATGTGGATTCATGGATTTTTTTTTTCACATTCTGTCTCTCACAGTTGAAGTGTACCTCTGGTGCAAATTACTGACCTCTGTCATCATTTTAGGTGGGGGAATTTGCACAATCGGTGGCTGACTAAATACTTTTTTGCCCCACTGTATAAACACTCAGTAAAACGGTACATAAAAAGATTATGGTCCACCGTCTGTGATTTTTATGAACTACAATAACTTGTAATTCCATATTTATATTTTGTTTCTCCTTTTGAAAGAAATGCAAGTTTTTTTCATTATTTCAGTACCCCCCCCCCCCCCCCCCCCCCTTTTTTTTTAAACTCATGACATGACGGAAGATGAATGAATGTTAATATGCTGATCCTTTCATCCACCATAAAGACATATTTCACAGGTTGTAGTTTGCATCTGCTAATTCAGAGAATTTAGAATCAGCAGAACAACACAAAGTGTCAGTGGACCAGTATCACCAGTGACAGCCCTAATTCCACTCTGCTTTTGCTGCACGTCACCTCTGTATTGCTTAGCCTCTTTCTCAGCTTAATAACCTTGTCTTGACTGAGGGCCAGACTTCTTGATATCATCTTGATGTTACCTCAGATAGCTGTTGTCTGGGTTTTTTTGGGTGGTGGTTGGTACAGTTTAGTGTTGCTTCTAAGACACACTAGTTAACTTAAAGGTTGTAACTTTAGTCTAAAAAAACAAATAAAGATCCCATTAGGCCTGATTTCCCTCTTTTACATTAATCGTGACAGGTTTAGTTCAGGTCACATTAATTTCATAATTCATTTCAATAATAATTAATGTTCAAGAAACCCACTGAATTAAAAAGATGAGTGCCATTTTTTCTTTTTTTTTTCAAAGTGTGTGATGAATTGTGATTTCAAATATTAATTAAAATTGCTGTTATTTTGATTTTTGCCATGAGCAGGGCTCAAATACAACTAACTGTATCTAAATGGGTCTACATACTACAGTACCCATAAGCTGGGTGCTGTTGCTATGGAGAAGAAACCAGTTGGAGGCATGAGTTGTAACAGTAGCGATGTCAAAAGGTTTTGTCACTGCAGCTAGCAACACTGTAGCAGCTGAATTTATTCAACCTGATAGGATTTAAAAATTTTGCATACTCAAACTTTTGCATTTTTCATTTTTTAACAAACACTCAGATATTTTAACATCGCTACATAGGTTTCCAAAATGCATAAATGCTTCAGATGTTTCTTCACAAACATGTTCATTACGTTTTTGGAGAGTCAGATACAGATGCTGCTGTTGAGCCATCGATTATGATGACCTCTGTCGCACTTATTTATGCAAACCCTCGGTTTATCGGGGATGACAAATATAAAACAATCACAATAATGATGGCGGTTTGATGTGGAAATTAAAAACATACAGTATCTGTTTGTACGTTCTAATCGTCAGCGACTGTCTGTGTGCAGTCATTTGAACTAACTCTGGATGCGGCACAGTTGCTCGAAATGGTTTTTGCAGGGAAGCGGCATTATTAACAGTTAATCACAGAGTGAAGTTGTCAGCGGGGGTGGTTGCAGTTTTCATAATGGCCTAATTTCTAGCAATCGCAGACTAATTATCTGCATTTGCAATTGTTGTGATTTTCCTTTGTGACTATGCGGCAACTTTTAATGTAGATTTTATAGTCCAGGGATGAGTTGTTGGATTACGTCTCAGGAAAGCTCCATAGGGCATAACTGCCCCATAAAGCTGTGACATAATTGCAGGATAATTAAGAAGGTAAATTCTTAATAGGTGCCTGTTTCATAACGTGTTATAATCCGCTTTGTATCATCAGGAATTTTGTAGTAGGATGAATACAACTAAACATATAGTGTTTTTAATAAAAGATCCAGATAAGTTGACTAAAAAACAATAAAAATCCACATTAAAACAGCAACATACAGTAGTTGGTGCATGCTTTCTATATCTGAACAGACTTGCAGGAGCTCATTAGTGTGTTTCTTAATATATTCAACATTATGGGCCCTGTTACCTTGCGAATGCATAATTTAAATGTGGTATTAAGTTATATTGGTCTGACTGTTTTGAATTACTTTCTGGTTTTAATTTCAGTTTTGTTGTGCTCTAATTAATCTGATTAAACTCTGTCAGTGGGTGTATGTTAATAGTTATGTCACAGGCTTGTGTATGCTAATAAGTTTTATGTGTCCACTAGTTTTCCTGAGGTTCACAGTATAATGGTGATCTAATGACAGTTTGTAATACTTTTCTGTGGGTAAACAAATCAACTGTCAGCTCTTTTTAAAGTACACTTCCATGATAAACTGTGCCTGTCTGACGGCGCAAGACAAGGGCAGAGAGGGTAAAGAGAAAGGAGAGGCAGGAGTAAATTATATCATAAATGAAAGGTGAGCAGCAATTACAGTAATTTGAAGTCAAAAGCAGGAAGCTTATTGTATTTAGAGGCAGGGAGGAATCATCTTTATGAATCTCTATAATGGTTTCAGGTTACTGTATAGACAGAAGGTTGTTGGGGTCAACAGTTTTGACGGTGTTCCCCTGAAGGCCCTATTTTCTGTCAGAAAAGCGGATTATGTTGTGGAGGGTTTATACATTAACTGAATGAACTGTGACAGCCAGCAAATGTGTCTAAATCTGTGGTTATTTGTAGAGACTCTGAAGAATCCCTCTCCTTGTTTCACGTGACTTTTTCCATTTAAAGAATCTCAGAAACACTTATCAGACTCAAAACATGTACCTCAGATTAGAAATGCAGCGAATCAGGTGTCATGACTTGTCTTTTATCCTGTCTGCCTCAGCTCACCCCAGCTAGTTGTGGCAGGTGGCTGCCCCTCCATGACACTGGTTCGGCTGGTGGTTTCTTCCTGTGAAAAGGCAGTTTTTCCTTCCCTCTGTCACTAAGTGATTGGACGTCTAAGTGTTGGGGTTTTCTCTGTATTGTAGGGTCTGCGAATGCTGTTGTCATTTGGTGATCTATAAATAAAATTGAATTGAACTATTTTTTACAATAATTTACTGCAGATACTTTCCCTTCTTTGCTGGACTCTCTGAAATTGCCACTGACAAAGCATTTATTTTTCGTCAGTTTGATGAAGGTTATTGCTTGCCGCCTTTGAATTTGCATGATACAGTTGTCACAGACACACTATCCGAGAGACTTTAAAAGAGAGAATCAGAAATAGAAATGTAGTATGTAAAGTGTTTAGCCATCCATTATAACATGATTTAATTACTGAAATGGTTGTGTTTACATATGTGTTCATACTCCTACACATATTTCCAAGGTTGAGAATGAAACTTTCAACTTAATTTAATGAATTTTGAACCTAATTATAAAAAGTCTGTAAAACTGTAAAGAATTTGAAGGTGTGACTAACGGTTAAGACAGTATAATACATTTATTTGAAATTAGTTTTCATCAGTTAGATCTGATTCACAAGAAAAAGGTGCACAAATATCTTAAATGTATTTGTATTAATACTTATTTTATTTATTACATGCTTCATAAAAATGTACAAAACATCCTCATCTTGTGGTTTTGAGTGACTTGAAGATCTTGACTGTATTTATATTATACAATAAATAGGACTAAGGACTTGATGATATTTGCTTTTAAAATAACTTAAGAACATGCGTACCTGTTTCCCTCTGTTTCAGTATGGTAGATATAACACTTATTATGACTCTCTATATAGGGTCATCACAAAGTCAATTAAGCTTCAGGGATATCAATCTGTCTAGTTAGGAAGCATTAACCATTGTGAAACCAGACAATCCCCAAAGAGGGTTTAGTAGATGGTGGCACGGACCATCCCTCTCTCTTTATATCTCCTGACTGATTTTCCTATAGTATTTCTGCATGAGATGGTACCTGCTGCCCATTCAGAGTGCAGAGGTTGTCCAGTTCCTCCAGGATGCTGTTACAAAGTATGCTGTGTCTCTCAGAGTGCAGATAAATAACGCCAGCTGGCTGACTGTTTTGAACCCCCTTAAATCCAGAAGCTCTCTCCATCGTATAAATACTTACCTCAGTCTTGTTTGTCCTCTCTTCTGTCACTCTCCCTCTTCATTTTCCTTGCTTTAACTATTAAAGCAGCTTGTTTTGTTTATAAAGGTTTTCATGGACGCAGCATGCCAGCTAGCTAAAGATACGAGTTGCTAGCGACCTCCAGTTTGCACTGTAGATTTAGGTTTGCGGTCGATTGTAAAGTGGTGGGATTGAGAATTACACCTCCAAGTTTGAGCCTATGGTTGTCAACTGGAGAAGGGTATAGTGGAAACTCAGCCACTTTTAGTATCTTGAAGTCTTGGTCACAAGTGAAGAGAGGGGGCAGCTCGAGATTGACAGGTGGATTGGTACAGTATCCATGTCGATCTGGACGTTGTATCTGTCTGTTGTGGTTAAAAAGGAAGCTGTGATTTACCGGTCAGTCTATGTCCCTCAGCTGTGGCCACAAGCTTTGGGTAGTGACTGAAAGAATTAGGTTGCAGATAAAAATGGTATAAATTAGCTTCCTTTGAGATGGGTGACGAGCTCAGTCATTCAGTAGACTTACTGCTTCTCCACATCAAAAGGAACCAACTAAGGTTGTTCAAGCATTTGACTAGGATGCCTTCAGACACCACCACCTATGTGAGGTGTTTCAGGCATGTCCTACTGCAAGGAGGCCCTGAGGCAGACCCAGGAATCATTTTGGTTGACTTCAGAATCACTCGGTGACCTGCTGAATGAGCTGGAAGAGGTGGCAAGAGTGAGGGATGTCTGGACTTTTCTGCTGTCCCCACGACCTGAATCTGCAGCAGTAGAGGATGGATAGGTGGATGTGTTTAGCAAAAATGCTAAAATCTTAATTCCTCTTTAATGCCCATTAATATATGGTGGGTTTCAGCATGGCTGGCAGGATCGTGTTTTCTGCTGGCTCAACTGAAGATGTGCTCTGTGAACCTGAAATTGTCGAAGCCTATAAAACATCTGGTATTTGAAGGAAGAAGCCTGGAAATGTTTTAGATCGTGTGCCCTATTGAGCAGTTTTCCATCCAATGAGTGAGGCACCACCTTGTAATGTGGTATCATGTTCTCATTATCAGTTCATGGTAGAACCACAGAGCAAACGTACAGACTTGGAAATGTACACATTATGTACCCTTAAAAGGGTCAGCAAAAACCTGTAAAACTCACTGGCACCGTTTGGCAGGGGGAAAAGCAATGAATAGGGCACTGTGTGAGTATCAGTAATCCATGACTCTGCAGCATTCACTATCTTGCTTGTATATCCCAGTGTTGTTTTAATTAGTGTTTAATTATTGAGGCTTTCACAGTCAGTGTTTGCTTTAGGTTCTGAGCTGTGATTGAGCCACAGAGGGAGGCGGCCTCGATTTAGCAAGTTTTGGTCAGTAAGCGTTTGCTTAAATTTGCACTTGTCTTGTTGACTGCACATTTGTTTTAAAAAATGCTACATCAGATATAATCAGCTTTTAGCTCAGGGTTCAGATGCAGAAATGACCAGTGTTTCACTTTTTTTTTTTTTTTTTAAGATGTGTTTGTTAACCAAGACTTGACTTGGTGAAAAATGTGTAGCTTCTGCTACAGTAGACTCGCCTATACTTTTTACGGCACCTTTTCCTTCGTGCTCCATCTCTCGTTTGCTTTATCTCTGCCTCTCTCTCCTCTAACCCTAACCCCCCCCCATCACATTCTTTCCTTCGGAGAAAAGAAGGCTACGCATTAATGAGTCAATGCAGAGCTGTATTATGTTTAATTAGGTAGTTTATATAATGAGGTGTTCATTTCTAATGGAGGGACATGCTGTGAGCAGCACATCTGCAAGAATAACTCAGGCAATCAGCGGCATGAGGACCCATGGAACTGCAAATGAGACTTACTCAGAAATGAATTATGTCTCAGTGCCTTTCCCAAAGCCCATTAATTAAATCCACTGGCATCAAGGTCTTTTTCTTAATTTCATGTACCATTAGCATAATAAACACAATTTGAGTTAGCACAATGTGATCAGTTTAATGGATGCTATTTATTTTGCTTTATTATTTAAAGCTCTAGTAATGGGGGAAGAAACATAAATATATCTCAATGGCTCCCTCTATTAAAAAAAAAAAAAGAAAGGAAGGAAAAAACTCCCATCAGGGCCTGGCGTCGACACAGATGCTCGTTTCAGTGGCCCCCATACATTTGGAGAGCTGCTCCTGCCCTTCTGAGTGTGCAGAGTGGAAAGGTGGTGAATGAGTATAATTTTCGAGCAGTAGACTGCGGTTCGGTTTCACATTTATTAAAAATTGGCCTGTGGTCTTGCATGTCACAATCTCCTTCCTCATAGTGTTTAGCGTTCCGAGCTGTTCCAGCATTTCGGGGTATTTTTTCTCTGTTAAGTGAGCGGTGAATTAGGATTTGGAGGCATTTATACACTCGGGACATTTGAGGTGCAAGTGCAATCCGAAGCGGCAGGAATCCGTGCACCTTCATTAAAACAATACAAGGACTTAATGTATGGTAGCGAATTTGTTCTGACCTTAAAGCGAAACCCTAGAGGTGAGATATGATTAGCGTTATTGTTGAGGACAGGTACATCATTATCTCAATGTACCTCGACCATTGCCAAGTTCCACAGCCGTGCTCCATCCTCTGACTCGGGCACTGGCACAAGACATAATCTCTCCTCAGGAGCAGAAATGCACTTAATCATCTACTCAAGTTTCAGGGACTGCCCCCGAGTGCTCCCTGTCTAGTAGAACTACCACGACTGCTCGGCAGAAATCTGCAGCGGTGTTTTTAAGTTCCCAAATTAATTGCCTAATGGATTAGGAGGTATGAAGTGTCCTACTTTACCAAGATGGAGCAATAATTTAAATTGTGCCAGGTAAGGACAAGGAGAACTGTTTTTCCCCCCCTTCTTTTGGATAGAATACATCTTTTATTGCCCCAAATTCTGTGAAGCCTCCTCCCCCACCCTCATTGGCATTCAGGAGTTCATTAGACAGTCTAGTGCCTTGAAAAGAGAATTACAACCAGTAGCTTCTTGTTACTTTTGTTACACACAAAACTACTCAGGCAGTCTGACATTGGCTCGTACGCTCTGTACGCTAAAGAATGGTGTCACGCACACCACCAGATACAGCGAGGCTGCATGTTACCAAGACAACTTAGCGTGTAAAGATGCAAAGAAAGACTGGTATTTTAAAAGGAAAGGAAAGACTTTAAAATAGACGCTCATTTTGGACAATCAAAGTGACCAAAAGTCAGCCTGTTACTGTGGCATACCTCATCGTAATGGGCATTAAAGTGGAGTGATTGAAGGGGAATGGCTCCATGTGTCAAGTGTTGAGTGAAAAACACATGACACCAAAACCCATTAGTGTCCTCCAGAGAGACAATGCCCAGAACGCTCCCTCCTTCTCCTCTCCTCCTCCTCCTCCTCTCTTCAGACTCAGGGTGCTGTTTCTGACAAAAGACACTCTTTCTGCTGCAGATAAAAGGCCCCACGATTAGCCCAGGGGTTGAACTGTGCTCCATTCCAGTCTCACTTTTTTTCTTTCTTTCTTTCTTTCTTTCTTTCTTTCTCTTTTTAAGTAAAATGAGAACTTGAAATTATGTCAAAGTCTGGTGTAATGAAAGTGAGTGTTTTTCTATAATAGATCTCAGGAAATCATCCAATTATCTTTTTTGCTGAAAGAAATTTTTATTGGAAATGCTGATGCTCAGAGATGGTTATTCTTGATGTTTATTATATGAATTTAGATAGGCACTTCTTTTAACAAAAAGTTCGACTTGGATTATCATACTGCTTATGGTGATCATTTGTCTGTCAGTCTATCAGACTGTATGTGGTTGTGTTAATTTTGTCTGGGGAAACTATGTCAAAAATATTCCTTGCCAGCCTTTTTTCCACAGTGACAACAAGCTATACTGAAACATGATTTGGGGTTTAGATTGTGACAGTTGGAGGAGATGAAAAAAATTATGTGCTTGTAGTTGTTAACTGAGCTTAAATCGTAAACTTTCTTGTTAAATAATGCAAATTAAAAAGCACCCGTGTGAAAATGCATTGGTTTCATGACTCTGTGGCGCTAACACTGTTAGCCTCGCAACAAGAGGAAGGTCCTGAATTAAATCAACCAACTGGCTGAAGCCCTTCAGTGTGGAGTTTGTTTTCCCCAAAGACATTAATGATTCAGGTTTATTACGTTGTTATATATTCTAGATTGGCCGTGGGTGTGAATCAGAGCATGAATGGTTGCCTGCACCTCAGTGTTAGAACTCCGATAGACTGGCAACCTGTCCACGATGTGCTAACAGCTGGGATAGGCTCCAGGAACCCCACGGCGCTGTATTGAATAAGTGAACGAAGATGGATGGGGATGGATTTATTTTTAATTAAATATATTTATTAAATTAGTATATTTACTAAATATACCTCCTCCACAGCTAAGGCCCAGCTAATTGTGAGGAGGTCAGATGGGAACTTTTTCCAAATTTGGTTGGCCAGCTTCAGTTTTTCTGTGAGCTCTTGTGTAACAATAATTATTCCAAATTATTCTGGCAGGAATTGAAATTTGATGAAAAGCGGTAATTAAGTGGTAATTTTAATTCATTACAAATCAGGTTCAAGCCCATTAAAAGAACTTTTGTTTATAGCAGCTGCACCATTTAACAAAAAGTCCAAATTGTGTTGCTACAACACAGGCAGTTGTGGGTAAAGACAAATGTTTGCAGTGCTTGTGGTCAAGTCAAGCCATAGAAACGTACAGATTTCTTTTCTTTTTTTTGTTTACAGTTTTCCTTTAAAAATGACTGATAAGCCTTTGACATGTGCTTAACACATTCGGCATTATTACTGGAAGCAACATGATCAAATTATGTATATAAAATATGTATTTAAGACACTCTGCTGAATATAGTTTAATTAACGCCATTTAAATGTTAGATTAAAACTAGCATTGTGATAGAATCTGTGTTTTCATCTGAAAACGCTCGAAGTTAAAACAGCTCTATTAGCAAATGTAAAGAAATAAACTTGGTGACGAAATCGGTCTCAGTAAAAGCAGATGTCCTGGTTTTGTTGACTCACTCTTCTCGGTTTGGCTGTAGCGCTCTTTGACACCCTTTGTTAAGAGTGTTTGACACAAGGAGGGACGTATTAGGATCAATAGTGGGGTTGTGTGCTTATGTTACCCTGAGAGTCCTGCTGGTCATTGAGTGGCGCCATGAGCTCATAGCTAATGACTGAAGATCGATGGCCAGAAACTTGACTGTGGTTTGTTTCAGTGTTATGTTTACCATACAGTGGCTGATGGCTGCACCACTGACACTCCTCACCCAAGGGAGAAAAAAGCAGGCTCTGGAAATGTATTTGCTAATAATGGTTTAGTTGCTCATTAGATTTTTCTGCCACATGACAAATCCCTGATTGCATCAGCTATACGGAAATCAAAGAAATTGTGCATGGGTCCAAAGAGTCTACTGCTCATCCACCCATTGTTCATTTTTTCGTGATTTAATTCAAATAGATAAACTTCCATATATTCTATATCCTGGGATGTTTAATATTTAAGTTGGTTTTTTTGGGGGGGTGGGATGATTGTGGCTTATAGGTCATACAATTAGAAATCCAGCATGAAATACATGTTCCTTATATGTAATCAGTGCTCTGTTGGTCCTTTATCATGAATTACTGCATAAATGCACCGTCGCATGAAGACTATCAGCTGGTGGCACTGGTTGCTTTGAATGAGCCTCCAGCTTGTTTGTATTTTTGGGTGTCCCTCAAATTTCCTCCAGCAAAACTGACCTGACCCCCATAGAAGGAGGGAGCTACTTCAACAGTGTCTAACAAAGCATAGTGCTTTGCAAAATATGCAAGAAAACTGCTCCTGCTAAAGGTAAAAGCTTCAAACCACCTTGATTGGTGTGTTTTTGCCTCAACACTTGATCATCCAGGCTTCAAAGAATGACATGCTGACAGCTGGTGATGTGTAACCCAAATGTAATCAAAGGACTCTTGCTATTTGGTCTGAGTGTGAAGCTGCACTCACATCTGTTACTGACTAATGATTGAGAAGGCTTTAGCCATAGTTTTGTCCTTCAGAGGTCAAGACAGAACGATGCTTTTCCACAGATTTCCATAAGACGGGAACTCTTTTTTTTTTTTTTTAACCACAGTTATCACCTTCTGGTGGCATTCAGGCACTTCTGTGTTGGCTTCATTTTTCCGACCCAAAAACGACGTCCAATTATGGCTGAATCTCAACAGCGCTCAGCTCCATTAAAGGCCACAGAGCTGTCGCATGTCCTTGTGTGACTTGTTGTACAATCTGTTTACATATCTGGAATATTCCGTATTTTATTTTGGGGGAAAGAGAGTGAGCTTCAGAGAAAACGATCTAAGAAATCTAATCCCAGTAACGTTTGTGCAATTTTTAATAGAGTGAATAAAAAAACTTTTAAAAAAATGATGTGAGTGCAGATTTTAACAAAATGTACTGTAGCTTGTTTTTAATTGCTCTCTTACAGTCAATGATGCCTGTCTCTAAAGAGAGATTGAAAATGACTCTCTGTGCCACCATCAGCCGCTGTGGTTTCAGGCTCAGAGCCCACATTCAGAAACAGGCTCATCTAGTCCATTTTTTCAAATATAGACTTATTATTACCTTCCCACAATAAATTGCTCTAGAGGGCTGGGGAAATGCTGCTCTCCGTTTCTGTAACAGTGGCATCTCAGATATCATTAGGGAAGTACTATGCAAGGGGACAGCAGATCAATGGATTCGGCCACAAGAAGCATTAGTACACTCTGTATATGATCAGTTTACTGAACAACAACACCGCCTGCCTCTGCAGCTCTTACTGGAAACAATTGATGCATTGTTGCAGTGAAATTAATCCCCTGAATTCATAAGCCCAATCAGATATTCAATTGGCACTACCCAAAATAATTGTGTGGATGCCTACAAATGAGAAGCATATTCAGCAGCAAGGCAGAGGCAAGACTCTGGTAAGTGTGCCCATTTAATATCACATGATGATTTTTACACATGTGACTCATATTTGATTTAATCTTACACTTATTTTTGTTTTATTTGTTACAATCAAGAGACACACTGATAATTCCAACACTATAAAATGTTACTTTTAAAAAATTGTTTTGGATGTAAGATCACGACTGTGTCAAATCATGATGTTTTCTTGAACAAATGTTGAATTCTTTACAACCCAAACATGATCAATATGTTGGTCGTCAACCATCTACAACTAAAATTCAGACCTAATATGAGCCAGTAAGTGTATACTCCTTACTTAAATGTCTTTAGAGACAACTTTGATTTAGATGTAGATTACTTTGTCTTGAATTTGAAAGTAATCCCACAGAAATGTGGATGTTTTAGGGTCTGGCACTTGAACTATTGTCCAAAAGTTTGGAACCTCTCTGACTGGATGCTTTATAAACTGGATGTCAGCATTGATAATGTGTTGGTGAATTTAATCATTTATATTCTAAGGTTTATTTTCTTTAGATAACTTCTAACATTTGCATGTAACTAATAGTCGTAATCAGTGTGATGCAATATTTAAAATGAAATGTTAGTCTTTTTATGTGCCATGGCCTTGTTATTATGTAATGAGATAAGATAAGATAAGATAATATAACCTTTATTAGTCCCACACGTGGGAAATTTGTTTTGTCACAGCAGGAAGTGGACAGTGCAAAAGTTATGAAGCAAAAATTAGAATATAATAAGAATAAATACAGTACACAACTGTACAGAATAGAATAAAATAAAATACTATATACAATAGAATAAAATAGAATAAAATATACAATAGGATAAAAATAGAATACAAATGCTGTATACAACTGAGTAAAAACACAACGATGCCAGAAAAGAGTATTGCACTTAGTGTTATTGCACATGTGTGGATGTGTGTGTTTGATCAGTTATATCAATATTTGATCAATATTCAAAGCCTCAAAAAGAGATCAAACTCATGTATATTGAATATTTTATTAATAATTAGCTTTTTTTAAGTAAAAAAACCTTACATTTTAGCACACAAATGAATCTTGACACTACTGACTTCTGATAGTTTTATCTGTGAAAAAACTCTGTTATAAAATGTATGTTTTGTTTTTAAACATTTTTGTCAAATTTTTAATCCTGTCGTCCTAACTTTTAAAAGTTCTGTCACAACTAACCCAGCAAGTTTCTCGACCTGCAGGCCGTTGTCGTTCCGCTGCTCTCCAGCTGGATGTCCTCCAGTAACACCATTGTATTCTGCAGCTGGTACACTGTAAAAACTGTGATTGGGGTTAATTAGAATCTAATAGGAGAGTAATAGTAATTATTACTCAGTAAAAACGTGTATGAGTAGTTTTAATCAAATCTAAGCAAAATTCAACAATTTTGAGATGTTCAGTTATTTAAATTTACACAGTTTTGTTTGGGGTAAATTCAGCAATGGTTTGTTGAGTAGATTTAAAAAAAATGTTTGAGTACTAAAAAAATTTAAGAAATCTAATAGATTTAACTGATGAAAGCATTTTCATTTTAATCATTGTACACTTCCGCCCATAATCCTTTGTGCCACGTGCAGGACACACGCGCTTCATGAGTGGACGTCTCCATTTTGTCAGAGGTAAGACTTCTTAATTTGTTCAAATATAAGACACGGTTTAAACAATAACGTATATCGGTTTTGAGTAAAGGTTTTAAACAGTATGATACGTCGAAATTTTATTAATAATCATCACTGTAATGATAGTATCGTATTTTTACACAAATGGCAGTTAGTGGACTGCTAGCACAAGGTCACTTTCCAAGCCTTCACGACTGTGTTACTGAACAGCTTTAACTAACCACATGTTTTACCGTATTAAAAAATATCAACGGTATATTCCGATGAGTTTTAACGTCTTTCATCCACGTTTAAAAGTTCATGAAAAGGTTTTGCGGTCAGTTGTGAGTGATTTTGTCAGCCACAGTCAGTTTTTCGAACTCCAGTTTCCAATAATGGCGGCCGCTACTAAGTTTTAAAATTACTCTTAGTAATCTTTCTGGGTCACAAAATAAACTTTTAACATATTTTCAGGCGCGAAAGTAGCTGTGTAAACATCAAATATCTGCTCGGTTTATCAAGATATCGCATGTTTGCAAAAGTGCTTCGACGTTTTCGGAGCATCTGCTACCCACCAGCTCGATAGCAAGCCGGGAGCTCGAGGGTCACTGAAGCCGCTGAGAACGGCACAACTCCCGGCACATCATTTTCAGATCACCGCGGGGTTTCGCTACTCAGTTTAAACGTAATGTATAAGTCACTTAGACAACCTAAAAATGTTATTGTTTGGTTTTTTCAGTGTTTTATTTGTTCGTGAGTAAATCGGTTAGGCTGAGATTAAAGTTATTAGATTAGATTAGATAAAATAAAACTTTATTAATCCCCCGGGTGGGTTCCTCCTTGGTTTTTACACAGCTGACTAAACGTCAAAAATGATAATGTTGCTTTCCTTTCAGGTAATGGAAGATCCCTCAACTTAAATTCACCTGATCAGCATGGGATTGAAGTTGCAGACTATCATAGCCAAGGTATTTTCCACAGACATTTCAGCTTGGAATTTTATTTAAAGAATTTTTTTGTCAAATTTCATTTGCATGGTGCACAGCTCCACTAATTTGTTTGCATGTTTTTGTCAGTGCAAGAGGACGCCAGGACGTCACTGATATAATTAACAACACAATTATGGGTTTCATGTTTTAATTGTATTTTAAATACATGTGTATTCTTAGTAAAAAAAACAAACAAAAAACAAACAAAAAAACACAAGTACAGGTATTGCTGGGTTTTTGTTTTGTCCCAAGAAGGAAAAACCCTTTCTGACGAACATAAACTAAATTAGATAAAAAAACTAAATGACTAAATTAATGTAATTTACTAAAACGACACATTTAAAGATTGAACCTGTCAAGCATGTTGACAATACCTTTGTGTTGACTGTCAGCACCCAGGCATGTGCATTAACATCAGCTAATTATCGCACATAATGCTCCATGTGATGATAATTTGATATTTAACAGTTTTTTTTAATACTGCCAATTCTCACAGTTTTGTCTTAATAAATGGTCACTTATCTGATGGTAATTTTTGGAATTCTTGCTCATTTTCAGTCACCAAGCAATCCTAGCAATAACATAACCAGAAATCTGGTTATTCAGTGCTTGATGGTGTACCTTGGGGAGTCCATTGATCAACTGATCAAAGAGTACAGTGTAAGTGTTGAAGTAGAAACATTATTCTGTTTTTGTTATTCATATGTGTTTGTCAAGTTTCAAATAATTTGAGGCATTATCATGTTTTATTTGTCATTCAGCTACAGGATGTGTCCAGGAAATATTTCATGTGTGCAACTACAGTCAGAAAACCCATGTGTTTGTTGTTTCAGGATGCTGATGAGGATGGTGTGTCACAAGATCTTTCTGAACAGAGGATGAAAATCTACAAAATCAAGGCTGTTGGATCTGAGGAGGATGACATTGGCATTGTGCTGGAGGGTGTGAGAGTTATGCCTGCTCTGGGCAATTTTCCAAGAGCATGCGCAATGCTGGTTGGATTGACATATGCAGTCGATCTTGCCTATCCCAAAGAGCTAAAATACACCTTGGAAGTATTCCAGAAACTTTTCCTTGAACTGGATTGTGCTAAGCTCTCACCAAAAGTGAACAGCCTCAAGAACAAGTTATTGGCTTAAACGAGGACTCTGAAAGAATGAAAGGGAAGTAAGCTCACTGAAAACCTTTGGTTTGTCTTTGTTAGATGCAGCTATCTTTTCAGTTTTTAAGTTAATTTCATCTTATTCATATCTTACCCAAATGAGCTGCAATGTGTCAGGCTGTATTTGTGCTCTTCATTTTAATTTTGTTTTTTATTACCTACAAGTTTCTTAGGAATATTCTGTTTGAAAGGCAGCAAATTGGAGGAATCACTAGTGAAGCTTTTCTTTGTTTATAGTGTATGTTACTATAAAACATTGGTTTAAAACAACTTTAAAATTTAACAGAAGTGCAGTCCTGTAGCTGTAGAAATGTTACTTCCTCTTACATGTGTCTTAGATTTTCTCAGGTTAAACATCCAAATTGGGATAAAAGGTTGATTTACATTATTGATATTCCATGTACATGAGTGAAAAACCTTTGTTCTACAGTTATATTGAGTGATTCAATTTAACAAAAGATTGACAAACTAAAGTTTTTGTTTGTCAATCATAAATAAGTAACAGAGATAAAGGAAACGGTAAAGGATATTCAAATTTCATGTTCATGTTGATATTACAGTCTAAAGATTAATTTCTTTTTTACAAAACTGGTTTACATTCATGCAGTTTATGTTGCTGTTGCTCTGTACACAAAGCTGTGTGATAAACTGTTTATGACACTAAAACAAATTTACAGCAGAGGAATGTATTTAGGAGATCAGGAGATTGTTGATGAGAATTCAGTGTATACGAGCAGAAAAATGTTATATTATAAATTACTGTGTTTTATTTTCCACAATAAAACAAATTACTGTTTTGATGTTTTCTTTGTGAAATTGATTCATTTTACTCAGAAAATAAGTAAAATTCATTTCATTTTCTCTTATTATTCAGTCATTATTTTTAAGGTTTATTTGGAAAATTATTGAATCCAATTTGAGTTTTACTGAAAAAACAAGAAGATTTCATTTCTTTGTAATGGATATTTTAGGAAGTTTTTACTAAACCTTTGCCAGATAGTTAGTAAATTCAAAGTAATTTTTCTCAGAGACTTATTTCATATCAATTATTTTTTTTGGTAAAGTTGGGCAATTTCAACCTTCAGTTTGAGATTTTGACCCTAAATCCAACACATATTTACAGTTTAATTCTATTAATATCTACTTTTGTTTTCTATTTGAATTTAATTAACATTTTCTCTACATTTTACATAAATCTTTTGAAATTAAAATCTACTTAATTATTTCAAGTGTCACTTTGTTGCCATAACTTTTTTAAGTAACCTCTAGTCACAGTTTTTACAGTGTAATGCTAGGTCTTGTTCAGATCTGGATATCCGTTTCCAGCTGAAGAGCCACTCGGGTGGAGAACTGGTTCATGTGCCGCTATGCCGAGGCTGCAGAGCAGAACCAGGGCTATTGGAAGCTGATGTTCAAACTGTTGGATTGGAGTCCATCCACAAGATCAGGAATGCATTAGAGAAGCAGCTGATTGTTGAGACATTTATTGTTTTACAGCATATCTTAAACTATTGAATTCATTTAAGAAAGCCTGAGTAAAAAGCATCTTTTTACCCTTGGCCCATGAATGCCACAAAATGTGGGTGCACTAGCACAGCTGCTCTTTTTTTTTTTTTTTTATCATAGCACCTGTGCTAAATGCACAGTTGTGAAAAATATAAATTATAAACCCAATGAGCTCACAAGTCCTGTAATGTGGGTCACCCAGGCAATAGTGTTGTTTTGTTTTTGTTTTTTCTTCTCGCATGCCCTCAAACTTGGAAGTCACATCTTCTGTTAGGGACAATAAATATTGTAGAGAGGCTGTATCAGTTAAGTGACATGGTCACAATGAGAGAAGCTTGCAGTCTGAATTAAAGATGTACTCTGTACAAATGCTGTGGCTGCATTAGATTAGCCACAACCTGTAATCTGTCACTTAGCTGCAGCATGCCTTGCTGTTTGAACTGATGTAAACTGCTGCTGTCTGGGCACAGAGCTGGGGAGTGTAATGGGGATTCATTGATCCACTGGTCTTTAGCTGATTGAGTTAGATAATTAAAAAGCCTCTTGTATCAGTTCCATTAAGGATTGTTTGTGTTGCTTTTTTCTTTGTGCTCTTGTTCTTGAACAGCAGAACTTCGAGCTCCAGAGAGCTGCTGGAAAACAAACTGTCTTTTCTGGCCCATTATTTGATGTATTATTTAGCCAGTTTGATAATGAGTTGACTGATTTTGGGAGCTAGTTGAAACACAAACCTACTGGCAGTTCTAACCCGGATTACATGGAGATATTTTTATGATTTGATATCTCCATGCACCAAGTGAAAAATGAAAAATTGGCGATACGAATCAGAATAGTAACCAGCCAGTATGATATGCTGGGATCACGCGTATCCCTCCAAATAGGATCTGGAGTGAGTGTGGTGTCCTGAAGCGTGCAGGCTGAGGTCTGCTTTGTACCTCCTCCAACAGGCCAACTGTCCTCTGCTGTCACTGGAAGCCGCGCCAGGCCTCCTCAGCAATGGCTATGATGTCTGCGGCAATGCTGAAAATAGCCATGCTGAGCTCATTAGCAGATTAGGTGTTGCAATGAATCTGTGTGGTTAGAGCTCCACGGCCTGATATTGTTCCTCCAGGACGGCTGTTACAGCTGATTGACGTGTTGGCACATCGGGACAGAGGGGTGGAGCCCATAGATTGTCCCTGTGGAGGATCGCTGAGTGAAGGGCAAAAAAGAAATCTTCATTATATCACATACAGTATGTTAATAAACAGTAATCATGCATGAAAAGGGAATACCTGTAGCTATTATAAAAGCAATTTTACCAATCATCAACAGAAGAACTGACCCTCTCAGAATCCAGCTTCATGTTTGGACAGTAAACTTATATGTAACTTTATAATATATTTACTCAAGGCATGCAACATTTTACCTTCATAATATAAAGGTATTCAGAGCTCCAAGCCCTTGAGGTACACAGGATTTAGTGGAAATGTGACACTTATCCATTATCCCTTAGCTTGCTGTATTTTATTCCAACATTTCCAAATGGCCATCTCAGATTACAGAAGATGGGCACATTCTCAGCGCTGAAAAACATATCAGAGCTCTGTTTTAAAAACTGCAGCCGAATCATTTTTATCCCATTACAAGTCTGTCTTAGTTTGAAGGTAAAATTTTGATTAAATAAACGAAATCAGTCTTCAGGGGTCAGGTGAGAACTTTAGAGCTGTCACACTGAATCTGGACTGTGGATGCCATCAGATTCATGGGATCTGTTGCTTCGCCTTATCTTGGCATTTACCAGTAAGTAGTTTTTTTTGTATATTGTAGCCTACTTACAGTGTAAAACCAGCTTGGCAGATTTACTTAATTACAGTTGTTTCAGCTATTTTCCCCTTTTATATCAAAGATACTGTGAGACATCCCAAGATGGCTGCAAATCAAATAAGCATGCCTCTTTAAAAACAACAACAACAAAGATCTAGTGTGTGCTTCCAAGTGACACTTCACACCACTTTGTTTAAAAGAGAATCACTGTGGGTTGCCAGTCACTGACTGCCCCCTTGTCTTTTGAATTTTACAGCTTGGTCTGTGCTGTGTTGGTTAATCTTCAAATTTCAAAATGAATATTTAACTTGATCTCACTACATCAGCTGGATGTGGCAAGAGAATATTTGATACTTTGCAGAATGCAACAAACTGCCAAGTCTGTGATCATGTTCTGTTTTTAATCAAATTGGCCAAATCAGAAAATTTGAGTGTGTCTTTGCCCCTCTTGACAGATGTGAAGTTTGTATGATATGCATGATTTAAAACTAGGGAATGGGAGAAGGGGGAGGAGGAGAGGGGCGACTGCATGTGTGAGTAGGAGGGTACAAATGTAAAGATATTTAGCAATGAGATTTTAGAATTGTTTCCTTAAAATAATACCAATCTCTTCTCACCTTGCAGTAAGTGACAGGTTATTCTGCTAATGACCTTCACGAAAAGGGCTAAAAAGCCTCTAATACTACAACATTCATCCAGGCCCACCTTTGCTCTACTAACCATAAGTTTCTGCTTTTGAGTCTAGGAGGAGCTTGGCTGTCACTGACTGGTCTCACACGTTCAAATAGTTGAGAAGACAAAAGACTTTTCCAAAAGGTTCAGAGTTTATGTCCAGATATCAGTCCGCAAATAAAAACTATTGCCAAAAATAAATATAAGATCTAAAGAACAAAGGAAGTATCAACAAAGGAAAAAAAACACCAATTCAGGGAACTGAGGATAGAAATGTCACTGATACCCCCAAAAAGAAGTCTTTGCCAAGACATGGGCCAATACCTCTGTCCTCTCCATTTACTGCCTCCTCATCCTCAGCCCCTTAAACAGTATCATCTCAGTAGCAGAGATCAAATGAAATGGGCTTTTAGGAGTCTTGGTTCACAAAAAAGAAAATAGGCCTCATAAGATTCAAACCAGGTCACTAAAGGAGAATGCAGAAGATCCAGCCCATGCCATTGTGTCACACATTTCTTATTAAATGACGGATGACTATGGATCTGAAACAGTTTCATGTTGGCCTTAGTAAATGAGGTCAGTCTAAGACAGTAAAGATACTCTTTAATAAACCCAGCTGCAAGAAAGTAAAATTAAGCCTTCACCAATATGAATCAGGTTAATGATAAATGTAGGAAACCACAAGCTGCTTTCTCTGGTTAAAAAAAAAGTATAACAACTGAAAAACTTAAATAAATTCTGACATTTAAACATCAAATAATCTCGATGAAGAACAGAAGATGATTAGAAACTTTTTGGGTGCTTTTAAGGTGAAGAGGCTAACAGATATCTACAAGCACCAGAATAGGATTTGGTAGAAAGTGCTTGTTTTGAGACACATCTCTTGCATCAGTAAATACCAGAAAAATGCAGAATTTTACATTTTCTGGCCGTCTTCTAACAGTTTGGTTTTAAAACAAAAGACTTTAAAGGACTCTTTTGGCATCTAATATTTGAATCGTTTTGTCCAGGACTTAATGAAAATGCAACCACTGTATTACTACGCCACAGACCTTTTCACACCAACCATTTTGACTTGTAGAAAGAAAAGGTGTAATGAATAACCTTAACAAAGCCTGAGTTCCATTAAGTGTACCATTAGCATACAAAATGAGGATCCTGGAAAGGACTGCAACCATTATTACTGGTATCAATTAGGGATGTCGTCAGTTTGGTGACTTTCAATACCAAAATTCGAAACATGTGACAATATTTGCTTATTTTCAGTCCTGTCCATCTGTAACCAATTACTGTATTTATGCCTAACAAGTGTTGTGTTTCTCTAACATCCCTGATTGAAGCTGAGAAAACTCTATCAGAAACTAGGCAAAAACAGAGGCGGCCTACCTTACCAACACTACCTGATATTAGCAAAGAAAATATCCTGTCAAGTCACCAGAGGTATCAAGTACTCTATCGAGTTTGAAATTCTAATATCATGACATCTCTAGTACCAGTTACACCTGTAGTTTTCCTTCTATTATAGGTCAAAACTCCCACTGTTGAAAAGGTCTGTTGTCACTGGAATATAGAGGGGAACCTATGGTGAAAACATAGATGAGGATTGATGAGGATCAACCGTAAGACATCGGCGAGCAAGCTCAAGTTCTCTGGATTGTATAATTTGATGCCTCTTTTTTGTTTTTCTGTTCTAGCTGTTAGACATTTGGACTTTTCAGAAACCAGGTAGGTTTAATTTAACTCTAAGAACCTCAAAAGGTTTTTTCAAACATGCTCCTCATCAGGTAATGTCTAAAACAGTTCAGAGCTACAGTGAAATCATCTTCAGTTACCAGCAACTTACCATCCACCAGGATTTAGCTACAATTAGCTTTTAGTGATGGTAAAATGTCACAGTACAAGTTGGTGTTATTTTTTCTTCTTCTTCTATTATTTTTTAGGATTTGTATTTTTTTTAATCGGTTAGTAACAACTATGTTACCTTTGCTCACATTTTTTTTAAACTCAGACTAACAATAAAAATCCAAAAACTAAACATAAAAAGATCCACAAAGACAAATTGCACTATTTTATTTGTGCTTTCTAGTTAGTACATAATTAGTCTTTTTTTTTGTCTTATTTGCTAATACAGATAAGAGATGAACATGATATTTGAATGGCCATTAAGCTATGTTAAAAACAAATAATAAATAATCCATTAATCGTTTTTTTGTCTAAAATATACATTTATGTCGTTTTTTTCAGCATCTGATGAAATGTCATTAGCTCATACTGCCAGAAGGTGGCGGTAATGCAGGAACTCAATATGATCAGTTGGTGTTTTAAATGATAAATGAAACGAGGTCCATTGCAAATTGCATTTAACATCAGGTTGGAGCGGGTGGTGATCTCCACAGATTCTTTATAGTTGAAATGATGGTCCCTAATACAGGCATGGTTGCTGTGTATAACTACACTCGAAGTAGGCTACTCTTATACAAAAGCGTTTTTGTGCAATCCTTGATGATTTAAGTGATAAAATGATTTCTTTAACTAAATTGATGGTCGTATTGTTAAAATATATGTGTCGGGTACATAAGTAACCCCCTTAACAGGTTTAGTGTTGGTTGTGTGAGGTGGCCAATGGCATGACCTTAACTCGGTACAAGGTAACATTTAATCACGTAGTGTCGGGAGGTGCTCCAAAAACCAAAAAGCTGCAAACCTTTAAATATTAATGCAAGTGAGCATGCAGGGCAAACGTGATTGAGATTAATAGGAAACCAACAACCTGGCTTTACAGTTGGCACAACATAGAAGATATTCCTTGTTTAACCAGTTTATTTAGACCCACAGTCCAGTAGCCACTCTTTCAGCCCCATAGTTTTGAATGGTCTCTTTTTTTTAACCATTTCATGTCTTTTGTTGCTCATCCCTATTTCATTTTGAAATTTAATTAGCTTATCAAAATTCTTTCCTGCTTTGATTAACTTTGCTGACTAGGGTGTCCTTGGTATTTGATTCGCTAAGAGATTTCTATTAGTCTGGATTTGACAGGTGGATTTGATCGTGGATTCAGATTCAGTGTAATGGTGTCAAACTCCCTGCCCTAAAACTAACAGCTTTGCCTCTTTTGTAACCCTCCTCTGACCCATCATAGCAGGGTATCGATGCAGAGTTGCAGATTAAGGCTGACAATGTCACAACACATTTCTCTTTCAAAGGGCATTACTTGACCCCCTGTCGTCAAGGAGTGCAGAGGGGTTCCTCTGTGGCCTTTAGTAAAAAAATAAACATTTCCTCTATCTCTATATATCGCTTCACTTCTAATTTTACCTGCAAATGTAGGCACAAAGTGAAACACTGCTGCCTCATAATAGTGTTCATTTCTGCTATATTATTTGTGTATTTCCCTAATGCAATATATGTCATTGTACCAAAGTTTTTGGCTATTGTATGAAGGATTAATGGAATTAATGGAAAGTGTCAAAATTGCTGCATTCATAGTCTTAGATCTAAAAAATGGAAAAGCTAGCTGTATGTGCAGGGTTACAGTTTTTTACTTTATTATATGATTCCAGTGTGTTAAGTCAAGGGTCAAGTCTGAGATGTCGTGTTTGTGTGTGTGTGTTTTAAATCTCTACATGTATGGGGGCCTTGAGGCTCAGGGTTTTGGTGTAAACTGATTTTATTGGGGTTTAGGTAAGGTGTCCTGCCCTGCATTGTCTTCTTTGGTCTTTTGTTCAGCGTCCTGCAGCAGTATGAATTCTTCTGCACCAGAGGGTTGAACATGTCTCTGAAGATATGATTGCTCATTCTTTTTGGTCAGGGTGGGGTTGACACATTCGTCCAGTGTAGCAAATTCTCCACCAGATTTGAGTTATCCTAAAGCATTTTATATTCTTTCTCCCCCTCACATACACCCTGCACTTACTGCCACAAACCATTATTGTGCCCATCATGCTCACAACTCCATACTTTTGTTCTTGGACTTTACTAGAGTAGCTTTACTTGATTCACAGTTGAAAATAATTTTATCTAATGCTGACCTTTGGTGCAGCCCATCAGTTGACGCACCAAAAAGGCTAAAATTACTGGACTCCAATCATCCATTCTTTTTTGTTTAATCAACTATACTTAAATATTTCTGCTTCACTTTTTAAATGGACTTTAAGACTTTTTTTCAGTGTAGTGTATGTAAATATTTCGCATGGCTTACTGAATGTTTTCTTAGCATGTTCATTACAACTGAAAACCTTTCTCTTTGTTAATTCCTTCGCTTGATTTATGTGCATTTAAACAATACATAATAGATGTTGTAATGGATGTGCAGAGACCGCATGCAAGTCTCACTACATGAAAACTTGACAAAATATTGTCAAATTGGAGTAAAATGGAGTTAAAGTGTTTCATTATGCGCTTGGTACATTATGATAAATATGCTCTCACTCTGCTCTGTTAAAAGCCCGGTCCTGATGTGCAGAATAGCTGTATTCTACTCTGTGCTAAGCTACATTTCTTCATTTGACTTTTATTGATGTAGATTTTGCGTGGCATCTACTCTATAACTACTTAAGTTTGAATGTGCCTCGGCCTCCCTTTTATCATTTGATAAATGTTTTTCCTCTGAGTGCACGTCGTGTCTCCTTACAAGAATTCCACAGCTTTTACCAAAAGCCATCGCACCGGGAAGTAATCTAATAGTGAATACAACAACAGTTTACACACTGCCTGCCTTTGTACCCGTAATACAAACAATGGATCTGCGAGCATCCAGACCTCCTCTAATGGAGTACCAGAGCAAACACATTCATTTAATCACAGGCCTTTATTTCAAAGCAAACTGGCCAAGCAGCAGAGGATGAGAGGCTAATGACCCATGAGCAATAAGCAAGTGTTAGACTGAATGTAGTCTTGCTAAAAGAAGAAGAAAAAAAAAGCTTTTACGGAATAGCCTATCAATATTTTAAAGCAAAGCCTCTATGGTATCCCCTCTAACTGGATTAGCAGTGTGATGTGTTCTGACAGTATGTTGTTAGTGATACTCCATTTGCTTTGTCTATCATCTGATTTTCCCTTGGTAATCCACAGAGCACCGTTATATTTCATAATTTGTTTTGCTATCAGGGCTGATTTGTAAATGTGCAAATTCTAATTAGCCATAGCTACTGTTTCTAATTTATTAAATATTAAATGATTCCTGTAGTGGAGTCTTTTCTTCACATCCCCCCAGATGAAAGTTTGCGGTATGCAAATTCAATAGCCTTTTAGATGTCAGCAGTTTTTTTTTTTTAAATGTCCCATTTTGCGACTGAAGCCATTTTCCCCTTGTAGTTTGTTTGTCTGTCCACCGCTCCTCTTTAACTTCATATTTATTCATCTCTGATCTCCAGTTCTCGTTGGCTTTTCAATATAAGTTACATACTCTGTCAGACTCCGGCACCACTGCTTTGTTTAACGTCATTCCTCTTAACAGTCTGCTTTGGTCACCTACATAAAAGGGGGCTTTGCATACTCTCTGAAGTTAACTTTGTTCTTTATTATTGCATGGTGTTTTGGAAGTTTGAAACCCTGATTTATTTTTTTTTTTTAAATAACAATTGATCCAAAGTTAGACATTTTTAGACACACTTCATGCAGTAGTTGAAATTGTTTGAGAGTGCTCTTAAATTGTACTGAAGATACAGAAATATGGGGCAGGGCAGTGTGATTAAAAGCATCGTGGAAGCTGTAGCACCATGCATTTTGTTTTTGGTCTCATTTAATATGTTCTTTTATGCATAATACCTGGTAGATATAGATTTAAAAGAACATAACTATTGTATTTTATTTCATTTTTGTCATAACAATAAGTTGTAAATTCGGATATACTAGTACATGCCCATGCTATATCGTCACCATCGCAATTTAAAGTTACCGAAAGAAAAATGGGGCAGCATGCTGGCAAGGTGGTTAGCACTGTTGCCTCACAACAAGAAAGTCCCGAGTTCAATTCCACCATCAGGGTCTTTCTGTGTGGAGTTGCATGTTCTCCCCATGTTTTTGTGGGTGCTCCGGTTTCCTCCCACAGTCCAAAGACATGCAGTTAGTGGGTATAGGTTAACTGGAAACACTAAATTGCCCATAGATGTGAGTGTGATTGGTTGTCTATGTGTTAGCCATGCAACAGACTGGCAGCCTGTCCAGTGTGTACCCTGTCTCTTGTCCTAAGACAGCTGGGATCGGCTCCAGCACCTCCCGCTACCCTAAAAGGGATAAGCAGAAGCAAATTGTTGGATGGAAAAGAAAAATGATGCTTTTTTTTTTCTTTTTTTTAAAAAGGATTTTCAGTTGTGTAGCTAGTCAACATGATAACACCAGAAAATCAGACATAGAACATTCGGGGGCCTAAGATCTACCTCTGTGCCACGTTTGTCTACTTAACTCTTGATTGTGTAGAAGGAGCTTTTGGACAGGAAGAGGTTTTGTCTATTACAGTAAGATTCTTTGATCAGTCGATGGTGTTGAGAGTTGTGCACAAACTGTCAAAGAAATTGCAAACTCTTTTTGGGTAAGTGGTTTGGGTCACTGTTATCCTTGCACCCAGACCAGATGGGAGTGATTTCTTTCAGTATAACAACACTCACATACATAGGTCATGAGGGGTATCATATGTCATGGCCTTCCCTATTACATACCTCTGTGAGGTTTTGCTCCACGTTCAGGACTGTGGCGCTCTATGCAACCATCATTAAAACATCAAATGAGTGAATGTGTTTGGGAGGAATGATGTTTGTCCAATTTTTAACAATAGTCTTTGCAAGTGACATTTTATGTGTCACATAAGAGCATTAATAAGTGGGGTGGTTTGTTTGCCCATTAGGAAAAATGTTCTGCAGTTGTGTTTAACATTGTCATGTTGCTGTGTATAGCTAATCTCTGTAAACTATATGTATATGGATATGTAGAATACATTATAGGGACACGATTTCTAATAGGGGAAGCTTTTTTCCAGTGACTACAATACTACAACCCTTCATGTTTCAGCGGGCTTTTGTTGCATGGAGGTAGACAGTGAGTGTGGGGAGCAAAGGAGTAATTGCATTTGCCAAAATGCACTCTTGCAACCATCATGTATTGTCTGATGAGCATTTTATTGGCTTTTAAGAATGGCTTGTGACCACCAGTGGCCAGCCGTTGGCTGTTGGCTAGCCTGGAAGCCCAGTAAAAATTGTTCACTGTCTCCAGATTGAGTTCAGTTCAATTGCATTTATATAGCGCCAATTCACAACACAGTTATCTCAAGGAGCTTGATGTGAGAAGGGAAAGAGCCTACAATATTAGAGGGAGAAAGCAATCCATCAGACGATGACTGTGAGCAGTACTTGGTGGAAGAACAGTCTGGAGGGAAGAGAAGAGAAAAAAGGACGTTATAGAGGCAGGAGGTACAAAACACAAACTGTGGGAGAAAGAAGACAAAGGTTAATGATATGAGGTAGTGACATTTTTAATGAATAGAGGAAAGTGGAGAAGGAATGCATAGTGAATAATGGGAAGTCCCCCAGCTGCCTGAGCCTATAGCAGGGTCACCTGATCTTAAAAATCACATAGCTTTCTATCTCATGAACGCAAACAGGGAGCTGGTTCCACACAAGAGGGACCTGATAGCTCAAGGCTCTGCCTCTCATTCTACTTTTAAAAATTGTAGGAACCACAAGTACGCTTGTGTTCCAAAAGCAAAAGGCTCTATTAGGATAATTGTATACTATCTGGTCTTGTGGTGTTTTAAGTCAACCAAAAGCCAAACTAGAGCCCAGGTCTACTAATGATGGGATGGACTGAGATTACCATGTAGTGCTGGTTAATATAATTACTACTTACTAAAGAAGCAATCAAAAAAATTAGGTTGAAAGTTCACTTTCTTATTTTTATTTATCCGTCCATCCATTTTATGCACTATTTTATAATATATCAGTATATAATGACAATGTAGTTGTCTCTCTGTTGTATTCACTCCTCTTGCTTCTCCGAGGCACCTCTCCTGCTGTTCCCTCTCAGTTTTATGTGATTTGAAATGTTTTTGAATGCCACTTGTATTCAACTGCTAGACATTAATTGAACACCCACTTATCCCAAGTGAACTTCACACTAATTAAGTTTTAAGAAACACATCCATCAAGCTATTGAGGCAGTTAATTTACTATTGCGGTGGGAATCTGATGCATATATTTCACATCACTCTGTGTGGAGTTCTTAGGCTGGAATGAAGGTTTCTAAAATATATAGTTACTCACTTGCATGTTGTGGATATAAAAGCGACGTTAAAACATGTCGAAGAGATGAATTTTCAGAGAATTGTTGCCACACAATTTGACGCACTTGGAGTAAAATCTTTATAAGCATTCATTTAAATTTTCTCTTGTGTTGTTGGGTTTTTTTTTCTCAATGTTTTCCCTGCCAGATACCACAGCATGGACTTTAAATATAGACACAGCAGCTAGCAGCCAAGCCAAAATTTTACAAGTCATTACCACATTTTCTACCTTTCCTAACTATAGCCCCCCTTTATTTTAGCTCCTCGCTGTCTCTGTTCTGCCTTCTCCTTTGCATAATAAACCTCCACCCAATTTGTCATGAAATCCCTCATTTGCTGGATACTCAGAAAGGCAGATTATGCTTATTTTTCATTTGGACAGTGGGAGATGGAGCCAGGTGTTTGGCAGCAGCAGAGTGTTCAGGTGTAACTGTGCCGGTGACGGGACATGACGAACAGCCGCAGATGAAGGATGAGGCGTGGAGGATTTTTGGGAAGAGCGGCACCCCACGACCTGCTCCCTCAAGAATACCCCCACCGATGGAGAGGAGGTAAAACTTTCTTTTCAGTCACTTCTTGCTAGAATCAGCTCCTCTTTCTTAATTAGCCAGTTAACGCCATATTGGAAATCCAGCTGTTAATCTGGGAGAACAGAGAGGTGATTCTGCTTTGCTCAACAAGATTAATTTATGCCTCCTCAGACGTCAGTGGTCTGATCCATAACAAGTCCATTAAATCAGTCGCCTCTGGTTATTGTCATATTAAAAGTGACCAGCAGTGGCATTAAAGCTTTTGTATTAGGGCTTTCAGGATTGTCACTTCTATTATTAGCACTGAATCATAGAGCTCGATTACATACAATGCAGCTCTGTAGCCCAGTGAGTCAGTCCATCATAAATCAGAATTGTACATGGGTGGTTTAGTTAAAACTTGCTTTACCTGCAGCACCCCGTAGGAGTGCATTGAGCGAAATGAACACCTGAAATCATATTTGTTCTAGAAATATATATTGTAGATCAGAGTAATATAACAATAACAACAGATGCAGGATTTTTCCTGCATTCAAACAATTTGGCACCCCAAAGACATTTTAGCCTTCCACTGAAAGGAAAATCACCAGGATTGTGTAGAAACTCATGGTGCCCAATATGAGAACGTTGTAGTACGAGCTGGGAGTGTGTACAAAAATGGCTGTAATTCCTGAACAGTTAATGTGATGTTTTTGTTGCACTGTTTGAATTGAAGCAGAAAGTCTGCAATTCAAAGACATCTTGATTGCTTGATTGAAAAATTGTGTACCTGACAGTCTCTTAATAACTCATTCAGGCTAAAAAAAAAAAAAGCTAGCTGATGCACTCAAACAGTATGGTCCTGATAGCCTTGCAAAAAAGCCTTGATGAGCATTTTTGCCATTGCAATCTTAGTGAAACCAATCAGACAATGAAACCGCACACTCATTGGCTAACAACTTGCTAGTCACAAGTCTCTAGTCAGTGAACATGCTCTGAGCAGCCCTCCTGTCTGGCTCTTAGAATAACCAAAATCAAAAAATGGGTTTCATGTTTTATTCAGTTTGAGCCAAAATGAATGACCGAGCCCATAAATTCTGAGCCCAGGAAAGTGTTTACATGTCATTTTCCTAAAGACTTCTGTAGCATTGGAAATCTTTCTACAACCACAGTTATTGCCCATTGCTTGCCATAAAAAACTTCGGTGTTCAGTTTCTTTTTCAGACCCAGAAACTACAACCATCTTTTATAATGCCTTGCCAAAAGTCAAAAGGTGCAACTCCGCCTACCAAGATGGATGTAAATCAGCCTCTTGTCAAAGCAGGCAAACAAATTAGCACGTTTAAAGTAATTTAATATGATTAGAGTACCGTTTTTTTATGTCTTGACATTTTGTTTATGCTAGCAAAGCTAGCTGATCGGGTGCATTCCACAAACTAGGGCAGAATAAGTTAATAAAAAATTCCACCACCCTCTTTGTATTGAAGCTTTCAGCTTAAACTGCTTCAGGTACACTCTGCGATCACTCACTTCATTACGTATACCTTGGGGATAGTGTTTTGGACAGCCTTTTGCCTCAGTTCTTCATGACATAGATTCAACTTGTGCTGGAATCAGAAATTTTGGTCCAAAGCGGAGCTTTGCGGCATGGTGAATTATCCTGCATGAAACAGCCATGAGATGATGTGGTCACTGTGGTAATAAAGGGATATAGTCATCAACAATAATAATAACACAGCTGCTGCAGATAAATCAGTGCTGTGAGAGGAAAAGTTCTGTATTGTAGTTTAGTGTTAAAAGTGCTTTATGAATGTGTGATATACTTAAACACTTTAAACAGTAAAACTATAAAAGAGCTTCTATAATAATTAAATGTTGCCTATTTAAAGGTGTTGCCTGCCTCTCACCCTAAGACAGCTGGGATAGGCTCCAGCCCCCCCGAGACCCTGAAAAGAAATAGTGGAAGAGAATGGATGGATGGATGAATAGAGTTAAGCTGCTAAGAATCTATAATTATTACCAATACTCATTTATGAAACAGAAAAAAAAAAGCTAAACAGAACTTTAGGCCCTCCTACTATCTGTGCACAGAGGTCTGAGGGATCTTCCAGGAACACTGAAGCTATTTTCCAAAGACTTGATTCGTCAGTAGGCAGTGATTTCATACTTACTGATCTCTAATCTCGAACATAATAGCAGGTTACGACATCACTGGATTTACAGACTGTTCTCTATAAATCCTGGAGACAGTTGTGTGGAAAAATCAGCAGTTTCCAAAATACTCCATGTCACGTTCACGTTCCCCATTCTGATGTCCGGTTTGAACTTTAACTTTGATCATGTGTACATGTCTAACTGCACTGAGTTGCTGATGTGATTGGCTAATATTTGTGTTAGTGTTCATCAGGTATACCTAATAAAGTGGCAGAAATTCATCTCATTGTCCAGTGATATGAATTGTTAAGAGAAGTGCATATTTTATAAAAGCTTATAGCACTTAATTAGGCTTGAACTGTGATAGATTTTGCTGTATACACACTCTTTTAGGATAATGATCCCAAACAGCAGTGGTTACCCCATTACAGACTTCCATCAACACCACCCGTCATGTTCCTAATCAAATGTTTTAAAGTGGATGCTATTTAACACTATTAATCACATAAAAGTGGATACTGTTAATAGTCACCGTGTGCTTGGCACTAATTGCATTCTCAATTGCAACATGTGTTATTAAAATTTTACAACGGCATTATCTCGATGGAGCCGGCTAATTGTTGCTCAGGTTTATGTGTCCTAATCTAATCGAAGAAATAACTATTTTTTTCTATCACTCTGCTAGAAAAGGCAAGAAGTACCCTGTGGCATTTGAGCGCCAAAGCTTACGAATCAGGTTAGGAAGGAGAACATCAATGGCCACTTTTCCTTTAAGTGTCTTTTAGAGCCATGAGCAAAAGCTCCAAGCACTGTGTTAAGCATACTTCATTGTACAGCCTTATTAGTACAGTCAGAAGGCTCATTACCATTTGCAGAACAAAACCAAGATCAAGACGATAATGTTTGCAGTCCACCGGCCTTTTGTTTGTGTACTGATTAGTTTACATATTTTAATTAAGTAGGACATTTAGCAAAGTAAGTAAAGCAGACAATAAAAGCTGTGCTGCAGTGTGTTAATATACCAATTTGTATTTAGCTGGCTAGCCGTCCTCTCTGAGGGGAGCAGCTTTGAGCATGTCTGTATTTCCTGCCATGTTTGACATTAAAATCCATGGGTTTGACTTTTCCTAGTGAGTTAATTTTGTGGCACATCTGTAGCCATGCCTGCAAGCCAGCTCGTCTTAGCACACAGACTCTATCATGTAAGCCCCCGAATTGAAATATCCTCTGCTTGAAATATTGACTTTAATATCTCATTTGAAAAATTCCTGTAACCTTTTGATGTTAAATCCATACTCAATTTTGCAGAATGTTATAGGAATATGCAGAAAGGGATAGGAAGCATTATTGTGTTTTCTCCTGGAGAGAAATTACATTTTATGGCTGTAACACCAACCTCCCCTGTGTTCTTTTTAGTCCGTGAGGGGGGAAAAAAAGACGAGGCCATTAAGGCAAAATGAAAAGAGCTATTGATTGGGCTCTTATGCCTTTTCTATTTGCCTCATTTCCTAAATGCATGATAATAAGGGCTCAGCCACTGAAACTAACAATACTCCTTAATGAATCGAACTCTAAAGAATTAGCCTAAGTTTGCATAATGATTCACAGATGTTTCCATCAATGGATGATATGCTTTTGGTTCGTTGTTTTGTGCATTCGTGTTCCGTTTACCCAATACATGCTCATCTCCTTATAGCATTATAATGCAATCAAGACATTATTTGATGATTTCTGTTTGGGAAAAATGCATCACTTGTCATCAGAGATGTCTGGGATGACTTTTGTAAAAGCTATCATATTAGAGTAATATTAGTGTTGATGGATTGGAGCTAATAATAGTCAAATAGGGAACATTAAGTTATAACAAGTGCAGAAAACCATGCTTTTAGCTAATGGAGTTGTGCTTTTAATAGAGAGATGGGCATAAAAGCATCACAAAGGGGAAGAGTGAGAAATAAAAAGACACACCATTATTAAATCCATAGTTTGCCAATAGTAATATCCAGTACATACAAATATTGGATTCCCAAACCTTTTTACCCAGCTTCCTGAGGTCCATTAGTAGAGTGAGTAGAGTGACTTTGAGTCAGGACATCAGCCTGCAAAAAGGTCAAAGGATATTTAGTCTGTACAATAGTAGATTCAGTTCTGTTTGCACCCCTCAACCTTTTTTAAGAAATATGTTAATTTTAAAAAAAAATAAACTTTTTACAGCTGCACAGAAAAAAACAAATCTGATCTTCTTTGCCAAACTATGCTATTGCAAACTATGTTTTGATGGCGATCGTGGCTCAAGAGTTAGGAGTTCCCCTTGTAATTGGAAGATTGCCGGTTCAAGCCCTGGCTCGGACAGTCCCGGTCGTTGTGTCCTTGGGCAAGACACTTCACCCGTTACCTACTGGTGGCCCGGTGGCGCCAGTGTCCGGCAGCCTCACCTCTGTCAGTGTGCCCCAGGGTGGCTGTGGCTACAATGTAGCTTGGCATCACCAGTGTGTGAATGGGTGGATGACTGGATGTGTAAAGCGCTTTGGGGTCCTTAGGGACTAGTAAAGCGCTATACAAATACAGGCCGTTTAAAACATGTCCATATACAGATATGGTACTTTTGCACCGTTTGATCACATTGCATAACAACATTTTTAGGCAGTGCATCAGTGAAGTCTTGATGGAAGCCTGTACTACTTCTTCAGAAATTACTTGTGCTGTGTGTGCATGTTGATTCGCACAGCATGTTTCAATCAGGCTACTTATGTGGCCATAATAAAAAGGAGAAAGGTCATGTTCCTGTATAGAAATATGTTGTGCTTGTCATGAGTCTTTCAGTTTAATACTGTGGATATTGGGCTTAGTTTGGCTTTGTTTTGTTTTTTCTTATTGCAGTGCATTAACAGTTACACTAACAAAAACCCAGTGAAACTCTGTGGGATATTTCTGTCTCATTCCTTTACTGTGGAATGTCACAAAGATTGCAAACTCAGCTCCTGTGATGCTATAGCAAGTGTAATTTAGCTTGATTCATAATAGTGGAAAGACAACCTTTAGTCAACAAGAGTTAAAGCCAAATCCATGATTTTCTCCAGGTCCATAAGTATTCATGTTAAATAATCTCAATATTTTCCTAATAATTATCAAGATCAAGAAGCCTTACTTTGGACAGATACCTGGAATTTATTTAGTATAAAACTGGCCCAGGTTTTTCCTAGTTTATGATTATTTTTGGCGACAACACAAGCATGCCAAATTGCTATAAGTTTTCCTTATCAGCAACGTTTGCTGCAACTCCGATGCTATGCAAGTTATTTTCCTCTGGGCAAATTACATGTTATGTGTCCAAGCAGCATATCTAAGCATGAAAGCAAAGCGAGGTTATCTCAACCTTCACTCCTTTAATCCAAGGTACAGTAACGGGGTTTAGTAGGATGTTGTCGCGTCTCCACAGAATTGTATCGTCTAATTTGCTCTGGCTGTTGGCTTTGCATTACCTCAGGCTACATATTTGCATAATGAGCATTTGGAGTTGGAGTGTTGCATTGTTGAGTGAAGTGCACAGAGGTGAGGCCAACATCGCTTTTGTAAGGCTTTTATTGAGATAGGACAGTGGAGAGAAGGCAATAGCCTGACCGCATATAGGTCACTTCCTCAACCTGATGAACTTTACGGTGCCCTCCTTGGATATCATTTTTAAAAGAGGGGGGCACTCAAAAGAGCACAAATAGGGAACATAATCTCCTGGTTTTGTTTTACAGACTACATTTTTAAGATCTTCTGGCATGACAGAAAACAAAAAAACATTTTTTTATTGAAGTAGTTGCTCATTCTGTTTTTGCTAATTAAATTTCCACTTAATTAAGAAGAACTAAATTAGGTTTGGCCTTTCACTATGATGATTCAATTACTCATTCCTTGCAGGTCAACATAAGTTTTAGGCCACCAAGTAGACTAACAATTTATTTCACTTTAACAATTTTTAAATGCATAAACAAACAAATGAAAAAATAAAAGGAGAAATACATTTTTGTTTGCAGTGTTTTATAGGGTTGCAATGGTACTCCAGTTATTGCTCGGAAGTTAAATGAACTTTAAGGATCTTCAGAAGCCTCGCTTGTTAGCTGCAAACCTTTACTGTTGTGCTGTGTTGATATAATCTAAGAAAGATTGTGGGAGGCAGGCAGAAACAAACAAATGAAGGAAAGAATCAGAGTTGAATCTGGGATGACAGACTGATGTAAGTGGAATGTAAATATAGCACTTGTCCACTCTACTCAAGCACCCAAAGCACTTTATACAACAGCCTTGTTTACCCATTCACACCAGTTCATACACGCGCATTAGACAGCAGCTCGGGGTTCACTATCTTACCCAAGGATGCTTTGCCATGCAGACTGGAGCCTCAGGGATTGAATCGCCAACAGACCCCGACCTTCTTCTTACCTACCTACTGAGCTACAGCCACCCCATGATGTCTGACCACTTTCAGGTGGGAGTCCTTCTCATGAGTGAAAACCATGAATCAGACAGTAGTTTGTGTTTATTAATTAATCCTTGGCCTTTGTATTAAAACTCCATGGCCACAGTGTCATCCCTGGTGAAATACCGGGCAGGAATGCCATTCAGCTCTCAAGACATTGTCTTTGTGGTTAAGCATGCGTTGCTTCTAAGTGAAATGTATCACTCTAACAGTTTATAAACAGGCTTGAGGAAACTGGTGCCAGCTGTAAGGTTGCTAATAGTGTGCTGATTACAGTGCTTTGCTTGCTACAGCAGCTTCGTATCAGGGCAGTTTACCCTGCAGCTCTCTTTCGCTGTCTCAGCTCAACTCCATCCTCTATCTGGGGACAGTCACCTGCAGAGGGGCAGATGGTCTCATTTCTCCCACTGGGATAGTCTCTCTCACGTGCGGCAGTGTTGTGGTGCTTTCTTTTGCGAAATCTTGCTTAGAACAAATAATTTAACTTACAGTTTTGATGGATTCCCTGGACTGTGTATCACCTGTGAAAATGGACTTGGAAGCAGTTGGTGCAAGGGCTGACCTATTTTGGCAAGCATAAAAAATAGGCTGTTGGTCAAGTCAGCTAATGTTGTAGGTATGTCCCACAAAATACTGCATGCCAGCAACATGACCTGCAAGTATATCCATCTCAGAGAGAGCGTATGTTCCCCAGCAGTAAAGAAGCACTCTGCTGTGATATTGTTTTTCAGCTTCCTGTCTGCACCACGGTATTTGTTTTATTAGGCTGGTATTTGTTGCCTGTGACCTCTTTATGCTTATATTTGATTTAGAATTGCATTGCTTTAATAATTTAACATACAGTGAAGTGCAGAGATTTATTGTTATTTTGTTTTTCACAAACACTAACCGCTGTTACAGTGTTGTGGACTGGCCTGGGACCAGCTCATTTTACTCTGACCGGGTCACTCATGCCCACAACTGTTAATTGTTGTTTGTGTGTTTCCCAGTGTTTAGTGTGTTAATGCAGTATTTCTGTTCAACACATCACTTTCATGTGAAAGTTCATATTAAACTTTTTTGGGATCTAAAAAAACACAAAATCTACATTTCGTCAACGTTTCATTCCCTTAAATTTTTCTAATTTTTAAATAAATAACACATGAAAAGAATATGTTCTTGTAACGTGTATTATTATTTTCACCAGATCTCTACAGTGAATGGAGTTAATGGGAAGATAACAAAGAAGCATGCTTCTGTGCTATCTGCTATCTTCTTTCCTCATGAATGTTTTCACATCTCTTTTGAATTCATCCTTTCAAAGAAAAAAAAAAAACACGTTGATATAAATTTATCTTGATTTTTGACCTGAGCAAAATAAAATTTTAACCCTAATAAGTTCATTCACTCATTTTCTTCTGCTTATCCAATCCTGGTTTCATGGTGGGGTTGGAGTCTATCCTAGTTGCTATCCGGTCCTAAGTCTGACGTCATTAGCCATTTCCAGGTCCAAACTCCGCTTCAGGTGCCAAAGTCAAACAAACACTGCGGAGTTCAAAACTATTTCAACTAGTAAAAAAATTCCTTCTTGTTGTGCAGTGACAACCCATCAGATGGAATTATTTCCTAAAGTCAGAAATGAAGAAGAAACTGCTGTTTGAGGGCAGCTGGAATTGTTGAACTGAACTTTTAGAATGGGACAGGTGAAAGGAGATGTCTTGGAGAAAAGTGTGCAAAACTGAAGGACTTAATTGCAAGTTTTCAAAATCTGTTTCTGTAACTTGATTTTAGCTATTGGTTGTGCTCCTCCTCGGGCTGATGGCCATCAAGGGCAAATATTTGTGTTTCCGGTGTGACTGAAATTATGTTAGTAACACTAGGTGAAATTTTGCTTCATGTTTGTTGCAAATGCACCTTTACACGCCTCATTTCAGAAATGGCTTAAAGCTTAATAGTTTACCTCATCATTCCTAGTTTCTCTAGATCCAGACACAAAAATAATCCCCCCTCTTTTGCAAGCTGGACAAGAACAGGAGACACAAACCCTCACATATTTTTGTGAAATCAAAATTCTTGATTAAAATATGATTTTGGTCTACATGCAGTGGCCAATTTGCCTTGCATGGGTCTCAACGCCTCATTAATATTGCATGATCTTGTTAGTGTCTACTTTTCCCCTCTGCACCACCCCCTCCAACCTCATCAGTTGCAGAAACTGGAGGGTACATCTGAACGTCAGCTTGCATCTCCTGCTTTTACTAGACTTGCCGACACGGGATAGGCTCATATCCATCCAAGGATTATCCTCCACTGTCTTCCTTCCTTCCAAAAAAAAAAAAGAAAATACATATATGGAAGTGTCAAAGAAATGAGATTAGTTCCTGCGTCTTTCCTCTCTGTGGTGGAAAAATACATTTTATGTGTGATTTTCCCCCAAATAAGCCGGGGGTACAGATGAGTAGCTTCTTGACAGCTATGAATGAGGACCTTGCTGCATTAAGGCAATGACAGAAGGAGGAGCAATTGCAGGTTTCAAAGAGCACTGGAATGAGTCTCCGTCATCTGTGTTATGGGCTCAACACCCAGTCACTTGATCCCGGGTTACCCTCGTCACTATAGATGGAGGCGTTCGTTTAAAACATTTCCCACTGAGCTGTTGTCGATGTAAAAAGCTTCTCTCCCATTACAGCAGGCAGTGAGGGGAGCAGCATCTAAATGACCGCACGGAGGCCAGGGGATGAGGCTACAGAAGAGCAGGAGGAGAGGAAAAACAGGTGGAGTGCTGGGAGAACAAGGTCAATACTTGAAGTGGAATAATGAAAAGAACTAACATCAGTGTTATTAAATAACATCTGCTGAACAGTTTCAAATACACAGTGACTGCTGGAGCCTTTTAAAGTACCCTGGGCATTACCCTGAACATCAGTATGCATCTGTGTGAGTTATTATCAGTGCCTAGCCAATCATCTGGCTAAGATAACTTGTATTTCTTCAAATAAGATTAAGCTGAAAGCTCCAATCTATAGCTATAAATTGCAGTTGTTAGCATTGGGTGCAGACTTACAACATTTGGCAGGATCCTGTGGTTCATGGGCAATTAATTAGTTTTACACTTCAGCCAGTCTTCCAAAGAAGAGTTCCTGACAAGTGAAACTCCTTTAGGATTGGCTCTTCAGCACCACAGTTACGTACAGTATGCTGATATTAGTTTTGATAAAAGAAGACTCCGATTTTGCATGAAATCAAAAAGTATTGAGACAGAAAATGTTGTGTGTACGGTAGATTCATAATTAAGGGGTAGTTTTGTCAATGATTAATCTTTCAATATTTGTCTTCAAATGTATTGTTTTGTTGGACCAAACTGGGCAAAACCCCCAAATATTCTATTTGCAATCACATAAAACTAAAAAAAATCTTAAACCCTCAGAAATAAGAGGCTGGTATCAAAGAACAAAGGACATAATTTGAAGCTGGGTACTGACGATTGAGCTGCTTCTTACACTGTGGCTACGGAAAATGTGCAGTAAATGCAAATCGTTTGTATGTCAGACACATAGCATTTACTTTTTAGTGGTGTCTTTTACTTTGACAAACAATGTTGTTTCATTTTCCTTCTTTTTTAATGATAGTGACATTTAATGGCATTACATTTCCAAAAACTGTTTCTTAATAACTAATATAGAGAAAAAAATGAATTCATGAGGACACGGAGAGAAAAGATGACCAAAAACACGCCTGTATGCTCAACAAAGCTTGACCAAACAAGACACCACCTGTCCAATCAAGCTACGACAGCCGAAGATATTTATATATTAGGTAATGTATATTTTTGGTCAAAACATATTATTTTGGATTATGATTGCATTTTATTCCCACAATATTTCAGCCAGAGTTTCAGACTTGGGAAAATTTCTCCTGCAATATGATCAGAAGTCATAAAAAGTCTTCGAATGGGTGACTTTTTCGTCCTA
Source organism: Rhamphochromis sp. 'chilingali' (assembly GCF_963969265.1). NCBI lineage: Eukaryota > Metazoa > Chordata > Actinopteri > Cichliformes > Cichlidae > Rhamphochromis > Rhamphochromis sp. 'chilingali'. The sequence goes on from NC_137931.1 coordinate 32,571,870, forward strand.
CTTCTAACCCAACAATGCTTACCAGTACTGAATGTGAATTTATTATTATAGTAATTAATCTGTCCTTGTTCTAATCTGTCAAAATGGTGTTCAACCTTTATGTTCTTCCATCATTGTTCATAAATGTGGCCTGTGTGCATCAGCAGTGATAAGGCAACGCAAGACGGACATGTGCGCTGCTCTAGCACCCTTCATTGATTATAGTGGAACTGTAATTGGGCAGGATACATTAATGTTTAGCGTAGCAACGGTGTTATTTGTGGCAGCTCTAGAATTGTATTGTATTGTATTGTATTGTATCTTTATTTGTTTCAGACATATAAAACAAAAAACAATATATACACACTACATATATTTTCATTTACAGATACGAATATATATGTAGATATACACACACACACGTATGTGTTCAGATAAACAAAAAATATATAATGAAATAAAACAAAATCGTCTGACATAATGTAACAATGTTTGGTCTGAAAAGGAGTAGGAAGAAGTATGAACATACTTATTAATTCCTACCCCTGCTCAACATCTTATTGATCCCACATAATTCACCTAATTCCCATCATCACATACTCCACACGATACACGAGGAGAACCTATATAAACTTGGCTACCGTGACTGATATAATTTGGATATAATTTGATATTTTTATACATACAATGGGTGATCATCTTTATCGGTATCATATTCTTCCAAAATCAGTTTTCGAAGTTTTTTCATGAACTTACTAATTCCTGAGCATTGCTGTAGATCTATAGTAAAACTATTCCACAGTTTTACCCCATAAATAGTGACACAAAAGGTTTTAACCTTTGACCGTGCTTTAACCCTCCTGCCATCCTTTAAAAAACTCACACCCATCACCCTAGGGACCATTCTCAGCCACGCCATAAAAAGACCATATATCCATATTTTATTCCACTTTAAATTAGCCAACCTTGTAAAACTACTTCTCCCTGAAATATTCATGTAAAGTTTTAATTATATTTTCGTTGTTTTAACCCTTCAAATCCCAGTGTTATTACATGAGCGCCCTGTGTTATAAGCCCCAAAAACCAAAAAACGAAACTAAATATTTCCACAAAAAACCAGTTGAAGTAATATGTGATTGTCATTATAAGTAGGCCTTTAGATGGACCAAAGATTGGCACCAACATACATTTTGACCTGCCATTATTTTTTTTGCATTTTTTTTGCAATTTAAAAATTAAAACTTCAAGGCCCTGAGTCTTCATTGACATCCAAGAAAAGAAGAAAAAATAAAATCATATGATGATAATTTGGGGTTGAAAAATAGCGTTTATAATGGAAGTCAATGGGCAGAAAATGGTCCCCAGGGTGATGGGTGTGGGGATTTCTGCTGCTCAGCCATTTTAGGCTGATTTAAGGAATTCACACTGGAATATTAACATTGACAGGTAAAAACTATCCTGTGGCAAGTTTGGTTATATTCCACTGAACACAGTGGAAATGGCAGCCATTTAACACATAGCAGTGGCACAAAAAGGTCCCAAGAAGGCAGGAAGGTTAAGAATCCTTAGATTCAATTTCCCCCTCAATTCATAGTCTCCTTCTCTGTCATAGAACATCCTCTGTATATTTCCTGGTAACGTATTGTATCTGGCCTTGTACATAATTTTTGCAGTTTTATATTTTATAAGATCCATAAACTTCAGTATTTTTAATTTCAAAAACATGATGTTAGTATGGTCTCTAAATCCTGCTTTATTAATCATCCTGATTGCTTTTTTTTGAATTTTACATATTGGTTGAAGTGCAGTTTTATATGTGTTTCCCCAAATTTCCACACAGTATTCCAAATATGGCAATATAAGTGAACAATAAAGTACCCGGAGTGATTTGGAAGGCAAAAAATATTTAACTTTACTTAGTACGGAGATGCTTCTTGACAGTTTGGCTTGTATATGCTTTATGTGAGGTTTCCAGCAGATTTTGTTATCTATTATCACACCCAGAAATTTTGTATCCGAAACTTGCTCTATTTCAACATTGTTTACTAATAATTTTGCTCCTGCATCTTTTTTACAATTTCCGAATAACATAAATGTAGTTTTTTCCAAATTTAATGATAGCTTATTTCTATCAAACCATGTTTTCAGTTTAATCATTTCTTGTGTGACAATTTCCAAAAGCTGATGTAAGTTCTCTCCAGCACAAAAAATATTTGTATCATCTGCAAATAGAATAAACTGTAGTATATCTGATGTTCTGCATATATCATTGATATAGAGGATAAACAGCTTTGGTCCCAATACTGACCCCTGCGGAACTCCACAAACAATGTCCATACACTCTGATTGATATTCCCCAATTTTCACAAATTGCTGCCTGTCTCTCAAATAACTCTTTACCCATTCTAACACCACTCCTCTAATGCCGTAGTACTCCAGTTTATCAAGTAATATGTCATGATTAATTGTGTCAAAAGCTTTTTTTAGGTCAATGAATACACTAACTATACATTGTCTTTTATCTATATTGTTGGTGATATTTTCGATCAGTTCCATTAATGCCAATGATGTTGATCTATTTGATCTGAAACCATACTGACTATCCGTTATTATTTTGTGTTTATCTATAAATTTGTCAAGTCTATTACTAAAGACTTTTTCCAGTATTTTTGAAAATTGAGAAAGTAGAGAGACAGGCCTATAATTTGTGAATTGGTGTCTGTCACCATTTTTAAACAGTGGTGTTAAGAGAATCATATAACAAAGAAAGTTTGCAGCATTTAAACTTTTTATAATCTATTAAAGAGAGAATAAAATAGATTTTTGAAATCACAGTGTTAAGACTCAAGTTCATAATTAGCCCCAACTGTTTAAAGTATACGCAGTCGTTGGGTTGCTTTTTCTTCACCCAGAGGCACATGTGCATTTTTTATTTGATAAATAAGACAGTGTTTTCTTAATGGTTTCTCTTTATTTTTAATCTCTCAGCACTTTGTTTTATGCATATTGTGTTTTTGTGTTATTGCTTTATTATTTACTTTTCCTAAACTTTTTCGTTTTGTTGGTATGTAACTTTTTATTTATTAATAGGTTCAAATTGTTTTAAATTTGTCTCATTAGCTTGTCACTGATGTATAAGGCACGCTGAACTGAAGTAATCTGCATGAAAAGTTTGATTATTAGTCCTAAGAGATCTTTTTGTCAAATATGCATTTGTAATGCAGAACAACACATTTTAACCCTGTGAATGATTTCTGCTGCGATGATGTCCTGCTGCCTGTTTTAAAATACTTTTGTTTACTCTGATGGTGTCTCCATTCTTGGTTTCTGTAGATATAAAATCCCATAAAGAATGTGATGGACTGGTGACCTATCCAGGGAGCATGCTGCCATGCACTGGCGTGGCAAAGAAAATGGATGGATGAATGGATCATGCCATTAATCTTTAACAAAAACATATGCATATACACTATGTTACAGTCTGCACCTTTAGTATTGAACATAATTTACTGTTTTTGTATAGTGAGTGTTGATTAATGACTGTAGACCATTAGTGTCTCTGGACACATACTGCAAGATGAAGGGGCTTATATGACTGAGATGGAAACTAGCAGAAAAGCTGTTTTCACTGGCACAAGGTGCAAAACGTGAGACTGCTTCATTAACTGTAGGCTCGGTCGTTTCTAACTTTGGCTTGTACAAATATCTGCTTTGCTAGAGCAAACAAACTGGGTTCAGGTAATATTTAAAAATGACTCTTAAAGCACAGTAATTCTTTTATAACTATCAAAGCATCAGTGAAATGATAAGCACTGAAGGACAGCACACCAAACAAGGTATTACCTTTTCCATGAGCGCATGTTTAAATGTGGGGGGAGAATTCAGAGAACTCTTTGGAGATTAAATTTTGTTAATTGCCATCATCCATCAAGTATAACATTCATAAATGGAATAGCCATTGGACATTTAAGATAATGCTCAACTATTATGATGGATCACAGTTTCAGTGCTCGTGTTCAATCTGGTTAATGTCTGAGATAATCATTTGGCTTTAATCAGTCTCATTTTGTATATTTGAAATCCCCACCACCTCCTGAGGCACAGTTGTGGTCCACCACTAATAACGCAATGGCTTAAAGCGCACATAATGGACTTCGGTATTTGCTGTAGAAATTTGATCCCCCACAGCCTGATATGATAAATAATAATATATGTTAATACATCTCAAATGACAATGCAGTAGATAATGTTGAACACAGTACACAGGGTCAGTTTGCCTTTATAGTGAGAATATTTACACTTAAATATGTGCAAAGGATCCCCTCCAGACAGGTTTTAATATAATTTGTATTTGAGCTTTTTCCACATTTAATTACAAGCACTACTTGTTCCTCCCTGGAAAAATCTTATAGTCCAATATGCAAAAATTGTTCATTTCAAACATTGGATGCACGTGTTTACCTCACCGATTAATTCTTAGTATATGGGTTCTTTAGTTTTCCACATTATGCTGGTCTAAGTTGCGTATCAGACCATGACTGGCTTCAGACTTATCATGTTTGTGGGCATACATACAGCACAAGTATTAAGTGTTAATTTTGTATTTTGGACAAAAGGTTTATTGGTTTTAAAGCAAGGCAAGTTTATTTATATAGCACAATTCAACAACAAGGTGACTCAAAGTGCTTTACAGAGACATTAAAAAACAAAAACAATAAAAAGCATGATTTAAAATTGATTTAAAAAAACAGTAGATAAAATCAGAACAGTAGATAAAATCAGTAGTTAAAATGTAAGTTTTGAATTTTAAGCTTAAAAGTGTGGATTTGGTGTTTTATTCAAATGCAGCTGAGAATTAAATAAACTGAGTGTTTCAGCTGATCTGAGGCTTTCTGGGAGTTTGTTCCAGATATATGGAGCATAAAAGCTGAATGCAGCTTCTCCGTGTCTGGTTCTGACACTGGGATCTGATAAAAGACCGGATCCAGATGACCTGAGGGATCTGGAAGGTTCATACTGGGTCAGGAGGTCACTGATGTATTTTGGTCCTAAACCATTCAGAGCTTTATAGACCAGCATCAGAACTTTAAAGTCTATCCTCTGACAGACAGGCAGCCAGTGTAAGGACCTCAGAGCTGGACTGATGTGGTCCACTTTTTTGGTCTTAGTGAGGACTCGAGCAGCAGAGTTCTGAATGAGCTGTAGTTGTCTGACTGATTTTTTAGGTAGACCTGTAAAGATGCTGTTACAGTAATAAAGCCTAAAGATGAATGCATGGACTAGTTTTTCCAGTTCCTGTTGAGACATCAGATCTTTTATCCTTGATATATTCTTGAGGTGATAGTAAGCTGATTTTGTTATTGTCTTAATGTGTTTTTCTAAGTTTAGGTCTGCATCCATCACTACACCCAAATTTCTCGCCTGGTTTGTGGTTTTTAGCTGTATAGATTGAAGTTCTCTGGTGACCTGCAATCGTTTTTCTTTGGCACCAAAGACTATTACTTCAGTTTTGTTTTTGTTTAGCTGGAGAAAATTGCGGCACAAACAGTCATTAATTTCCTCAATGCATTTACCAAGAGCCTGTACAGGGCCTCGGTCCCCTGGTGACATTGTGATGTATATTTGTGTGTCATCTGCATAGCTATGATAGTTTATTTTGTTGTTCTTTATAATCTGTGCCAGTGGGAGCATGTAAATATTAAACAGATGGGGTCCCAAGATGGAACCTTGGGGAACTCCACATGTGATACTTGTCTGCTCAGATGTGAAGTTACCTATTGATACAAAGTATTTCCTGTTTTCTAAGTATGTTTTGAACCAGTTTAGTACAGTTCCTGAAAGACCTGCCCAGTTCTCCAGTCGTTTGAGTAATATGTTGTGGTCAACTGAATCAAATGCTGCACTGAGATCCAGTAAAACTAAGACTGACATTGTTCCATTGTCTGTATTCAGACACAGGCAGAGTTGGCTTGCTGAGGCCGGGTTGATTGCCAGCCTACTACTTACAGCAGGCCTGTCCAAAGTCCGGCCCAGGGGCCAATCACAGGTCAGATCTTATATGGCCCCTTTAGTCCTATCTTAAAATGTTTTTTTTTTTTTTTTTATCCAGTCGTTAAGTCTAACGTCACTAGCCGTGTCTGGGCCTACACTCCGCTGCAGGTCCATATATCAAACGATCACTATGGCATTACTGAGAGTTGACAAACTGTCTAATGTCTTTCATCTTTAATAAAATGATCAGCGTTCTGCTCTACCAGGTGTAACAATTGAGTTTAACATCCAGGCATCCATGAAAACGGAATTTATGACATTTAACGGAGTTAGAAGTTAGCAGGAAGTTAGCTTGCTAGCTTCTATCTAAATACAATATAGCATGTCCTGACTGCGGGGTTTTTGAAACAAATTCAAACGTACAGCTCTGTTATCACTTCCAACATAAATGAAGACAGAAAACTAAACAGCAGCGACGTTGATGTGCTACGTGACCGCTAGCGACACAGCTATGTTAGCATAATATAAACAAGCTAACTTTTTTTGCACTCGATAAAAGTTAACGTGAGTGTTCTCGGTGGTCAGGAACAAATGTAATCGCATGGCAGGATGCTGTAAAAGGACCAAAGGACCAAAAAGGACCAAACTTCTTTTTGAGCTTTTTGAGATTAAATAGAAGAAAATACAAAACATTAAACATGTTAACAACACAAAAGCCATATTAAACGCAGACTACTTTAGGCCCGGAAGTAGGATTTGTCACGTCATCACTTAACGACCGGATTGCCCGCTATCACAAAAACAATTAATAAAGTGTAATTTGTCTTTTCACCTCATGGTGGCAGCACCATGTGGCATAACAAATGAATGTATAAAAGTTCTATACACGCTCACAAGAGTACATCTCGTTTAAAATGAACCTGTGATACTGATATTCAGCAGCTTCACTGAAGTTTCAGGCATTCCGGATAGTTTGATCTTTGTTATTTTTTTCTCCATATGTGAATGAAAAGGAGATTTATTTTATAATGACAACTCTCATGTTACTCAAAATAAAATTTAAAAAAGCATAACATTTATGCTTCAAAAAAAGGCACAAAGAATTGTTGGGCCCTGGGTGATATTAATAAATATGGCACTCTTGAAAATAAGTTTGGACACCCCCCTGACTTACAGGGGCACTGAGTCTTGGAGGACAACTGCTGTTCCCCGCTGAAGTTGTCAACATGCAAAATGTAACTGATTTGTGGCATAGCAGGCCCTGGCCTGTAGTTTTTCTTTTTTTTTCTGCAAGTTGGATATGGATATGGTTATTGTAGCAGATTATTGAATGATTATTTTCCTTTTGATCTGCACAATTTAACTAATAATTTACATTTTAGGATTTTAGCGGTTGTCATCTTTTGCCCACAGCTGAGACTGTTTGTCAAACTTAGTATCTGTTTGTGTTACAACCATGTTTTACATGCCATCCATCCATCCATCCATCCATCATTCCATCCATCGTCATCCAATTCTGGGTCACATTTGGCTGGAGCCTTTCAGAGCTGCCATAGGGCGAGATACAGGGTATATCACCATGCCACTGTGCTGCCCATAGTACACCCCATCAGACTGTAAGCTTACCCCTGCCTGCTGTCGGCTTCGAGGTGACAGGAAGATGGACCTCTGCTGTTAGTGTGGAGCAAGTTTACGCTAAAGCTTGTTGATCAGCTTGTGTGATTATAGGACTCTTATCAGTGTTTTCTTTTAATATAATTACAGTCAAACAAAAAAAATGGTGTTTATTAGCAATGTTTTCCTTCAGTCAGTTTGCTTAACAGGTGAACTCATAACTGCTGTTGGCAGAAAATCCATCACTTACCCCAACATGCCAGAAGGGGCCAATCAACTTGGCCTGCATACTTTTTCACTGGCCGCAGGTTATATCGAACCTTGGAACATGAACAACATTAATGCAGTGACATTTCTTTTGCAAATGTCTTATGGATGGTTTTGATGGTGCGCAACAACTAAACCTGGAAGTGAATTATTCCTTTGGTTACAACGTGAAAGCTTTTAAAACAAGTAAATGTAACTTTGCCTGATAATTCAACTTACTCCTGAATAAACTCCTGCCTGCATCACCCCCCGTAAAGTTGATTCTGTTCATCTGGACGTAGCGTTTTCAGTTAGAGAAACGTCTACTTACGTGTTTTGGGGTATTTTGTAGCTGCCTTTTCGTCAATTTATCTAAGTTTAGTTACAAAACCTGAAATGAATGATACAATTCAAGACCCAGTGACATCAGTCAGTTTTATAGAGAGAATACTTCTGAGTGCAGGATGCTTCTGATAAATGGGTAAGCAGAAGAAATTACTTCCACTCATGCTGTAAGTCCCTCTGAATTGCCTTAATGTCAATTCATTCACCTTAAACTTTTGGTTTGTGTTAAAAAAAATCATTCTCATCACAAAGTATTAATCAACTACTATTTTTGAATAAATAATACAGAGCACACATAGAAACTTTCCACTTTCAGTAGATTATTTCTCAAAAATCACAGTAAAAATAAAAACAATAAAACACACATTTGTTTGTTTACTTGCAATGAAGCTGTGTTGTATATGTTAAAGTGTAAGATTTGTATTCATGTGAAGGATCAATGCCTACTTTTAGGGGGAAAAGCACTAGCGACTTACTGATTTAGTGTGTATTTGATGGAGCTCTGAGCGTCTCAGTTCTTCTGTCTGATTTATATGTTAAATTTCAAAGCTGAGCAGTGAAACACACTTTCCTTTTAGGCATCAAACCTCATAGTATACATAAATCCATCATTTACCTCTTTGCATTTTCTTCTTTTGCGTCAGTGCTCGTATTTCCCTCTTTGACTTCTTTGTCACAGGAAACATAATGCACTGTGCGTGGTATATATAATAGGGTGTCAAAGGTTACACATACAGACATACACCATTGCAGTTTGACTTTCAAAAGATGTCAGTGTCGATAAATGACAAGCAGGTGGAGCTGTGAGCAAAGTAAAGCTCAGAAAACCTCCGGCAACATTACTTTTAGGTTTTTTTTTCCCTCTTCTGAAGAGGGACGTGTTGGTGCTTTATTCCTGAGAAGGTTCCTCAGAGAGAGATTATTACTGCGCAGCCTTCTTCCACATAGATAAGTCTGTGTAACATCAAGACCTCCACTCTCCACACTTAGCCCATATCTATTATAACTAGAGGCTAATAGTCTCATTCTAATTGATGTTACTTCCACATCTCTGCTTCTTCCTGTGTACTCCGATGCTGCTGCTGCTGCTGCTGCTGGTTGGTAGTGTAAGTGACAGCGTGGAAAGGCACTTCTAATCCGGAGGTGGCAAATAATCAGAATAATTTGGACTCTGTGTGTGTTTGTGTGGGGCGATGGCCTGTATGTACTGCTTGTCATTTTTTCAATTACTCGAGCTGTGGTTAAATGTTCATTTTCAGCAGTCAGCCCGGAGCGAAAAACTACTGAGCCCCATTAGGTTTTACCCACAGCCTCGCACTCATTAGTTTTCTCCGGTCAGACGAGAGTGAGGGAGAAGCTGGGAAGGCCTCTCTAAAGAGGTCAGGGTGGAGTCTTGTGCAGCCACAGTAGAGATTGTTAAGGAGTTTTCAGCCAGTATGCTACAATGGGAAGATTGCTGTGAAGACTCGGGCGACCTTTTTAAGGCCAATCGCACACGCAGCCATATCTCTTTTCTCTTTCTCTCACACATGCAGGAAACTACTGACCTATGAGAAAACTCAATAAACATGACAGCACAAACATGGGTATTATACTTATGTTTAAATCTAGATTCTGGGAAATGTGCACTGTCCTCACTGCTAATAGTTACAAGGCTTTTATCTTCCCTGTTGCATCATTAACCAGCGTCCTCTGTTTCCATTGACCTGAGGGATCCTGTCTTGATTTTGTGCCGCTACGGCTCTGCCAGCTAAATGGAGGTTGCAGGAAGATGGCATCCATTATTGAGGTATTCAATTCAAATGTCACCCGTTTCCACTTGGCACTGTTTTCTCTTCCCTAATGTTTGCTCGGGGCATGTGGGAGGGAGGAGGGGCACTGGTTTTTCAGTGTTCTCTCAGCACTTGGGAAGGACTTTTCACAGACATTAGCAGGGAAAAGATGCAAGGTGACACTGTTGTAAGTCCCGCCACTTCACCTTGCACTCTGACACCTGGACGGTTTCTCCCTGCATTGTTAGTATCCTCCTGAGCACAGGCCTAAAACAAGGCTGATTGTAACTATTCATCATCCAGCCTCTGCTTAATTGGACCAAAAGTAGATTGCATGTAGGGCGCCATGAGTCTCTCAGGTGGGTGTGGACAGAATACAGTTCAGATAAGAGCTGGAAATACTTCAGGTGCTCACATGGAATAAACCCAGTTTCTCTCTAAGTGCAGGTTACTTATTTGGCCACTACAGACTCGACTTTCATTACCCGGTTACCCTCCTGTCAGTGTAATTCACTCCTATCATCCCTCAACCCAGTTGAAATTAACAGGTAATTTGTAAATGTCACTTTGGGTTAGACACCTCATTTTCTTCCTTTTCCAACAATCCAGCACCCGTGAGCTATTTTTTTCTCGTCTTTTGAATAAGGTTTTCATTCACAAATAGAGTTATGGTCCACTAAATAAATGAGAGTAATTGATGAGGGGGAAAAAACGTGATTTACCGTAACCTATTAGAGTCAATCAGTGACATACCACCCAGGATTCTTTTAGTTACCCTAATGCTGCATGTCAGCTGAAATTCTGAAGAAGTTCATTTTAGGAGTGAAATGAACTGTGATGAGATGGTAAAAAAGCTGTATTATGTATATTGTTTCCACACAACCCCACAAAAACACTCAAAGATTATTTATATAATTTCTTTTTTTTTACCTAAATAGAAAAAATATTGTTGAGCTCTTTTTATACTTACATACAGTCTATATTTGCAAAGTGATCTTTAATTAAAAAACACATTTATTTACATTGGAAGTAGTTCAGAAAAATCACCCTGCCCTCCCAAATGTTACAGTTGTTATCATAAAGTTAAATAAATAAAAAAAAATCTAGTTGCTTGCCAGTCATTTAATACACATATATATATTGACTATTGACTGTTTTATTGTATTTTTTTAATCTGTATTGCTCCAAATGTTTTAAAACTCTTGACTGTTTTAGTCTGAGTGTTTGCTAGAAAGCAGTGCTGTTCTGAGTGTGGTTTGGCATAAGCAAGGTTTTCTGGCCATAGGATATGTCCCTCCAAATATGTATCATTTAGCTTTAATGGTGTCTTCACAGACATGCAAGTTTCCATTGCCATGTGTATCACGACTCTGACATACCATCGCACTGGGTGACTTTTGAACAGTCTGAATACAGTCTGTGTGTGAGTGCCCTGAGTGATGGGGGTTACTCAGACCGTGGCTCAGATTGTTGAGGTGGGCAGGGGTAAAGTGTGGGGTGATCGTGTTTGTTAACAGTTTAAATGGCCCAGGGGAGGAAGCTGTTTGTGAGTCTGAAGTTGTGGGACCTGATTTACCAGAGGGCGGCGAGTCAAACAGATGGTGGGCGAGGTGCAAGGGGTCACCTATGGAGGGCCCTGGTTTTCCTGAGGTTCTGTCCTCCAGAACATTCCTGTTCTCAGTAGTGGCACCTCTGTACCAAACACCCAGGCAGTAGGAGAGCACGCTCTCCAACTTCTTCTTTACCAGGGTGTTGGTGTTGTGGGCCCAGGTAAGATCAGCGGCGATGTGGGTGTCCAGGTCTTTGGGGATCCGGTGATGAGTGACAGTGGGGGGAGAGAGGTGGGAGCCAAGTCTGACTGATTGAGGTTGGTTTGTGAGGAAGTCTTTGATCCAGGAACAGGTGACTGGGGGGATCTGAAGGTGGTCCAGTTTGTTGGCCAAGATGTCTGGGATTATGGTATTGAACACTGAGTTGTAGTCCACGAAAAGCATCCTCACGTAGCTCTTCCTGTTCTCCAGATGGCTCAGCACTTTGCTCTATCACAGGTGGGGGTCGAGGGAAGGGGCTAAAGAGTCTGTGATGTGCTGAGACACTATCCACTTGAAACACTTCATGACTACAGATGTGAGGGCTATAGGTCTGTAGTCACTGAGGCTGTATATTCCAGTCTTTTTAGGGATGGGAATGATGATGGTGGCCTTCAGACAGGTGGGAACGGTGGCACGAGTCAGGGAGAAGTGGAACAGCCTGGTGGAACAGCCCTACCAATTCAATTCAATTCAATTTTATTTATATAGCACCAAATCACAACAAAAGTGGCCTCAAGGCGCTTCATAAGCGGAAGTTGGTCCTCAGAGGCTTTAACCACAACCCCAGGGATGCCGACAGGGGTTAACCTCTATCTCCTCCTGACTTTTAATATTGGATTAGTTTTACTATTTTTTTTTAAATTAGTTTTACTATTTTAAAATTAAACCTGTAGTTGTGGATTTTTGTATTTTGGTTACTTGGTAAAACTTTATTTTTGTAATTTACACTTTGCCACCATCATAGCTGGTCTTGCATCTCAAGATACTGTATATAAGAAAACTTGCCTTAATGTGTCAGTGAAGTATTACATCGATATAGTCCCAGCAGGTCCCTGAGGTCATGTAATCAGGGCCTGCTGGCTGTGCATCATACCAGGCTGAAAGGTAAAGGAGACAGAGCTCTTGGAACAGTGCCCCCCTCCCCAGACTGTTGAACCCTTTCCCTCTGAACTCTGGACTGTTACCTCTTACTGGCACATACCCTCTATTGAACGTTACCTCAGCTGTTCATGCAGCATTGAAGAGTTATTCAACTTTTTGTTTTAGACAGCTTGTTTCTGGGGCATTTAGCTGCTGAAAAGCCAGATTCTTCCTCCAGGACTTCTTTGGTTTTAAGGAGGTGGAGACCCAAGGAGAGTTAAGAATGTGAATCCTGTACTTTTTTAGGTGGCCAGGACCACCGACTCCAAAGTCATGTTCCTGCTTTTTGACTGTTAAACAAGAGCATCCGACAAAAATTTCCAGAACCTTTCTTTTTTTCTTTACACAAAATTAAAATTCCTTAGTCTCCCAGCTGAGATTTCCTCTACTGTTTCTCAAACAGGAAGTAACTTTATTACTTCAGTGATGCATTTAAATGTTATGCTTTTACAAAGCCCATCTTCAGAGTGGTATTGCTGAGTTGTACTGTCCCAAATGTAGGACATACCTGATTATAAGGCATTTTGAAAACAGTCACTAAACCACAATATGCAAGGCACTTTGTAAAAGTCTGTAGTTGGTTCTTTACAATAATATTGGTCTTATCAATATTCTTCTGAAGGAACTGGCCACAAGTGGTGCAAATAGGTTTGCTCAAGATTTTTGGACAGTCCTGTATTTAGCATCACTCTTCCTCCCAAAATCTGATGCAGATTCAGTTTAAAACTGTGGCTTTAACAGGCTTATAAAACATGCTGAGATGGTGGCATTGAGTTACACAAAGCTAAGTTGATATAACGCTGGTTTACAATTTTTCAAAAGTCGTCTACTTTGGAAATACAGTGTAGTATTTATCAATCACGCTCAGTCCAAACATACACTGTGACATGGACAAACACTGGTTTCATTTCATTCATTTCACATTATAGCATCTGAATATGTTGGTTTCATCACTTGGCTACATTTCTGCCTCTGGCTGTCACCACTAACATAATATTATTTAATTATTTAACAACGAAGGGCACCAGTTGAAAGAATGCAAGAGCTTTTATAAGTCACAGTGCCAGCATGTTGTGAAAGAAAAATAATATAAAACTTGTTGGATATATTAACACAGTTTTTGAAAACATGTTTGACCTTCTAGAAAGAACAAATCTATGTTGAAATAGAGTCCAAAAGTTCAAGTAGATATAGTATAGGTTTAGAATTTCACACTTGCATTTCTTATTTGGTTTGAATTCCAATTAATACAAGCCCTTTTAAAAAATATATATATAAAAATGAGAGAAATAGTTTTGGAAGAATGACAATCTGAAAATGAGCCCCCACACCTATTTGCCAAATTTCAGGGCTAAAAATATATTTTATTTATTTGGATTTCAGTTATAAAACTTGTGGTTCTAAAACTGACCTATTACGATATCACAGAAACTGAAGCCAACCAATAGTTTTCAACCTTATTCAGTTTCTCAGTTTCAGTGACCCAGAACTGGGATTATGTTAATTTCAGAAGCATTTTGGCTGTAGACCAATATCGACAACATAAAAGCAATATTAACTACAGTGTTAACAACGTTAATTTAAAAAAAGACATATTTCTGCTTTATATAAGAGTATGCACAGACAATGAACATTTGTAGGTATAATGATTTTTACACAAAGGCCTCAGTGCAGGCATCACTGGTTTCTGGTCAGAAGGATATTCTGTATTTCTGTCTGTATGTTTGTGGCTTTATGCCCAAACAGAGACTTTCTGATCAAGAAAAGCAATTTCGTCCGTATATTGACAAAATACAATATTACCACCTTCGCATAATTAATGCGACTGTGTTTTGAGGACAGATGTTATTGCTTTTGTAAGATATTAAAGGTTTTTGAACTGATCATTAGGAAAATGGAATTGAAATGATGGCCAAGCAGGTGGAGGGATTCGTGTTTCATTTGACTCAGCTAGAGGAGTCTAATAAGGAAAATTGTTCCATTAACTGTAATGCAGCCTTTAGTACCAGGAAAAGGCAACATTTAGGATACATCGCAATATTACAACAGCCAAAATCCCTGATAATATCTACTTTCATTTTAGGCTATTATATTACTAAGTCGCAAGGCTCCAGGTGGCATGAGCACAAAAAAATTATAGCAATAACTCTATTAAGACAAAGCATCACTGGCTTTCATACATAATTTATTAGTTATTGAGGGATCAAAAAATTTGGGAAAATTTCACGTTGAAAAGCATGCAGGTAATGTCTGCCTTTTCAGTGGCCAGGGGTGAAATGTAAATAAACATTACACACTTTAATTTATAAATAGTATACAGTTTTAGTTTTGTTCGTATAGCTGTCTTGGCTGTTGCAGTGCCATCATTCAAAATAGCATTCAAGCTAATTCCTCAATCAGTCAGAGCACCGGCTAAGTGGAATTCAAGACTGATTTCACCATGTGATACCCATGTGCCTCCAGCCTAAAAGCCTCTGTGTGACTGATAAAAAGGAGAATTGAGGAGACATTTCGACTGGGAAAAGGCCCCTCTCATTAAAAATATGGTGTTCGTAATGAAGAGGAAATAGAATTAGCACTGAAAAGGATGAAGGGGAGCAAATTGATGTAAATATTGTAAAGACTGATTGGCAACCTCCTCTTCCAGCCACAGCAGAAAGTCATTATGTGGGTTTTGGGTATAGGTTCCCCATGACCGCATATTTATTATCTATCTAAATAGAATCACTTACCTCTGATGCTGCCTCTGATAGCCAGTCACCACAAATATCAGTTCCCCTGGTGCCTCTGCCGGCAGTTTTACATAAGGCCAAATGATTATATGTGAAACCAGACAGGATTGCATTTTGTTGTTAACTTGATTCCTGTTTTCCTGTGAGAAATAACCATTTGTGGGGGAGATTTTTTCCCTTTTAAGAGTGTAAATTCAACACTGTTTGACATCCTCCATGGTGGAAAATGAGGTCAGTGGTAGAAAGGCAGGATACTTTGTAAAAGCAGAGGCAGAAAACCGCTGTGGCCAAAATCCCTATCTGTGGTCCGATATCTTTATTCACTGCAGTCTGCTGTAATTTAGCATGGTTGTTTTTCTGCGCCGCCATTGTTCAGGCGTTAAGGCAATAAATATATGTATTACGACCATATGTTGCCTATTCATGAAGGCAACATATGCAGTGCTCAAAAGCATGTATGCACATAGGTATTGGCCCATTTGTCAAGCCAGGAGAACTAATTATCTCATACCGTGTGATATTGTTTTCAAGCCATGCATTTCATTTTGCAACATTAAAACACACGTGGTAGAGGCAGCAGAAATGGTTTCCATGAGTATGAATGCATTAGAAAATTTTGGGAGGGGATGTTGTATTAGAACTCCACAGGGATATCAGCATGCTACACCTCTTTCGGTTTGTCATTCATCTTCTTCCGCGAGGGCGGAGAAAGAACTGGTGGGTAGTGACGCCTTCAGCCAACTTGGCAGGTTAATGAAGGTAATTTGATTTCATGCATAATGGCTGCCCGTGCCACATTGGGCTTAATTGCGCGCGGTGTCTGGCCGTCATTTCGTGGTACCAGCCGAGGCCCTGCGTATTTCCTGAAGGTTGTGCAGAGGCAAACAAGTTCCTGATTCATGTGAGATGGAACTGATAGCTCAGTTTCATCTGCTAATAGTTTATCTTATTTCCCAGGCAGCTGTGAGCTCTGCCGTCACAGTGTGATGGCAGCGGCTCGGTTTTAGTGAATCGCGCAAGTTCATTACTACATGGCAAACAAACACCATAGTAGGTCGTACAGTCCCAGGATGACTCTAAAGGAACATGCTGGTGTTAACTCTGTCCTATTTGTTACACCTTGATATGATATTATCCATGTGGAAACTGATTTAGCTCTTTTTAAGAGCTGATAACTTTTGTCAGCTGTATGGTATAGTACTGTAAGGTGAGATTGTCCTGATACCTTTGTGGTTATTAGGAAATATTTATGGGAAGGTCAGTTTTGCTGACAATCAAATCTTATTTACCGTCAAGCAACCAAGTGACTGAGATTGTTTATAAATCCATTATATTTTATCTAGAGAAAATATTCCAAAATCATAGTTTCTAAACACTTTTATGCAAATACAAGAATGTAAGCACACATGTACCATGCCATAAAAGTCAGATAATCTCAAACTGGTTTGTTGAACGTGTAAACATTGTACTGAAATAGCTTCCACAGTCACCAGATCTCAATCCAATAGAGCACCTTGATAGACCACTTCATATATATATACAGATATACAACCAACAAATCTGCAGCAACTGTGTGATGATGTCATGTGAACGTGGACAAAAATCCACTGGGACTAGCATTGAATATAGCGTTATAAGATTCGATACGGACAAAAATTCAGTTTAATGTAAATCTGAAGCATTTAACATTTAATTTTTAAGTCTTTGCACATTATCAAATCTGTCTTATTTTTACCGTCAAAGTATGTGGAATAGTTTATGTAGACATATATCTGTTCCACGTATTTTGTTGTCATTATTCATTTTACTTTTCTTT
The DNA here is from genome assembly GCF_963969265.1 of Rhamphochromis sp. 'chilingali'. Classification (NCBI taxonomy): domain Eukaryota; kingdom Metazoa; phylum Chordata; class Actinopteri; order Cichliformes; family Cichlidae; genus Rhamphochromis; species Rhamphochromis sp. 'chilingali'. The sequence continues at coordinate 32,589,097 of NC_137931.1, forward strand.
TAGCGGTGTTATAAAATAAGAAACTGTGGAAATAGAACACTTTTAAAAGTTGCTTCTTTGAATAAATAAATACAGGGATGCATAAATGTAACTTTTTCCAACATTTGATGTAAATACTTTTGATGTAAAAAAATTATTTTCTTTTTTTTAAATTAAAAATGCCAAGAATAAATAACATGTTCATATATATGTCTGTGAAGCTTCTCCTTTGCAAGCTCCTTTGACATGTTCATATATATTATATATCATATCTATAATACTTATTATGTTATTGCATTATATTAAGCCTGCATTTTAAAAATAAGCTTGACTATATGGGTTGTGCCCATGAAAAACACTCTCTATTGACTCTGCTATTTCTTTACTTCTTTTGCTGAGTTTCTATAATTCTTTTCATCTGTAGTTCTTCATATTGGTCTCACCATTACTTTTTGTACATCTTAAGTATCCAAGTCTTTCTCAGTTTCTCTCTCTCTCTCTCTTTGGACAGAATTTTCTATCTTCTCAAGTGAATGAGAAAAACGATGCATTTAAGTAATGTGGAAAAAATAAAGTATGCATTTAAAATAGTATTTTCAGCAGTTAGCCCTAATCAGGTTTTTCCGAATAAAATAAAAACAATCTGAGAAAAACCCCTGCCTTTCTCCTCCAAACCAGATCAAATCACAAAACAATGGGAACTACAGGCCATTCTAAAATTAATTAGATTTTGTTTCCCACCCTATAATTGGATCCTAATTAGAATTGGGGTTCAATCTATTTTCCTAAGACCTCTTCACTTGATTATTATCTACAAAGCCGGTGTAGATATTATAGGTCATATTCCTTACTCTGCCATACAATCTAAATGGATCTTGTTTCAAAGCCTCAAGGACAGTCTGAGATGAGCTTGACTAGATTGCACTTTCCCCCTTATCTTCATCTGCACAGATGTCTGTAAACAACATAATGCAGAGATCAAAAAAATGTTGTGTTGCACAAAATGATCCTCAAGAAATTCAAAAATTATTCAAATATATTTCCAAGGAAACATCCACAGTCCATATGAGATATTGAATCACGTATAACTGTTTCAATTTGTCTGTGGAGTTATTCTGCCTCAGATGTGGCCTCCTCAGTTTGGGCTTATAAAAACTGCTTTCCAGTGGCAAACAGTGAAGCTGCAAAGCGACAAAAACAATTTGGCTCATTCAGCGCACTTTGACGGCAGCTTTATGACAAATATAAAGCTGTATCTTCCTTAATTGCTGTTACCGGTACATCTACCCATTAATGGGCTCGTAGGCTGTAGTTCCTGATATCTTTCTGTGGTCATCTTGCCTACCAAACAGGTCTGTATGTTCTAGTTTGAATGTTTACATTAGATTGGCAAAAAATTGTGTGAAAATTATATCTTCCATTTTCACACAAAGGCCAAAAAAACATCACACTGAGGTGATAAAATGAGGAGATGGAAAAAGCTCTTCCTACAGGAACGCCTCACTTTAACACACAAAGACGTAGCTCCACACCGTTTTCAAATTACAGGAGGAACACACTGAAAAACAGTAGGCAATTTCGCTTGTAATTATTGCTGGGGAGGGAGTGAAAAATTACCTGCATTCACACCCCATACGGGATTACAATCACTGTCCAGGGCAGGCAATATTAAAATCACCCCATAAAATCTTATCCAAATGGAGCTTTAGAACAGCAGTGACAAGGAGCCTGAATGAATGGCTAAAAAAAGATCCAAAACAACAACAAAAAAAAGACGTGCAGAACTCTTAAAATGTGCAGTCGCTTTATTTAGCAACTTCTGAAAATGGTTGAAGAAAGTTTAAAGTGTTGATGTTTCGTTGTAGTAACAGTTTTGTCTTTGATTATACAGTTTGCTGAACATGCCAGCACGCAGGAGTCTAGAGCTGCTGTATGGCTGCATGTTACCTTTGACCACATCAGTTATGCACAGAAATGCTTCAAAGTGCTGTTTTCATTGGTCAGTCTCACTCTGCTCTGTCTGTAAAACAATTTTCACTCGGTGCCAGAAAGCTGAGTGGAAAAGCGCTCCTACAAATGCTCATAATATGGAGCTAAAAGCCTAGTTCTTCCTCAGCTCACTGCCAGCCTTTACTAGTGGCTGCACAATTAGCAATAATGGTCCCTCACATAAAGTGTGTGCCTGCCAGGATGAACACTGACCACCCACATTTTATAGGTGGGTGTTTAACTGTTATAGACTAAGAGGGGTTCTCAACTACCAACATTATAAGAATGAAGACATGATATGAACCGAGCACCTTCAAGTTTCCCTGTAATTGCAGTAGGGTGACTGTGTAAGAGAAAATACAATAGATGAAGATAAATGGCGTATGCATGTGTACATGTACTTGGTAGTGCTACAGAAGCATGTTGTGGATATTTATTTTAACGTTTTACTCAGTTTGACAAAACATTATGAGTGGTTTACTACTGGACAATCCCCTCCCTCTTATTTTGAAAGCTCAGTTGCTGTTAGCAAGCGAGCTCCTGTCTTTCCTGTCCTGTGTTTCCTTACTAGCACTCTGGTTTGGTCACTGTAGTGGCAGTCCTCAGAGAGGACATTTGGGACTGCAGTGGGCGATACTCCAACCAGAACGTGAAGGAGGTGGAGACCAGAGCTTTACTTCACCAAGGCTGAAGAACAGAAACATTGTTGTCCAACATGTAACATAAAATGAAGTATGATGGAACTTCCTTTCATGCCTTGGACAATATTTAAAGATAGACATGGGTGATGACTCCTACAGCTGCAGAAAGACCTCTGGTTGTGTGGAAGTCTATCCGGTCGTTAAGTCTGACGTCACTCCGCTGCAGGTCCATATATCAAACGATCACTATGGCATTACTGAGAGTTGACAAACTGTCTAATGTCTTTCATCTTTAATAAAATGATCAGCGTTCTGCTCTACCAGGTGTAACAATTGAGTTTAACATCCAGGCATCCATGAAAACGGAATTTATGACATTTAACGGATTAGAAGTTAGCAGGAAGTTAGCTCACTAGCTTCTATCTAAATACAATATAGCATGTCCTGACTGCGGGGTTTTTGAAACAAATTAAAACGTACAGCTCTGTTATCACTTCCAGCATAAATGAAGACAGAAAACTAAACAGCAGTGACGTTTGTAGGGTTACTGAAGTTTGGCTAGCTGGTATATAATGATGTACTACGTGACCGCTAGCGACACAGCTATGTTAGCATAATATAAACAAGCTAACTTTTTTTGCACTCGATAAAAGTTTTTTTTTTTTTTTTTTTTTTTTTTTGCCTGTCCCATTTGGTTCTTTAGCCATCAGAATTGTTGTCTGAAGACCAACAAGGATACCCAATGGATTTACTTTGCCAAATGGATCATCGTGGCATTGCCGTATTGGTCCATTTGGTCGATCTTTGTTTTTATTATTTATTATATTTTATTTTCAGATGTTACAGACGGGACAGACATGAGTGAGGGATAGGAAATGGAGAAAGAAAGAGGAAGGAAAGGAAAAACAGAAGGGGAGAGGGACAGTGAGAAAGGGGGGGAGAAAAAAAATAAAAATCTCCTGGATCACCTGTTGAGAGAAGAATAGAAAACAAGCAGAAAAAAAAAACAAAGCAACATACTAAACACAACACCATCGCATTAATCTAGCTAAGTGTAAACAGCAGTAAATACTAAATATTCAATGTTGTTGTGCAGCACGCAGGACAGATGTGCTTCGAAGTAGCAGCCAAGAAAGGTGTAATTTGGGTCTACGAGCAGTGAACACCCGTGTGCGTACCTGTGTGGATACCTGTGTGGATCCGCGCGCTTGCATTCCAAAGGTTTCTCCATGTAATGATCTGCTAGGGAGTGTGTGGGGGGGCCACAGCCCCGTCCTCCAGGGTGTGAAGCGGGTATGGAGGAGATCAAAACTCCAGACATCCAGAGGCCCCCAGAACACAAGAGACCATGGAAGACCAACAGAGGGGCAGCCGCGCCACTGTTCCAGTAAGAGCTGAGGAGAGTCCCAGATGAGGGCTCACTCAGCAGCCGCGGAGCAGAAGCCAGGGGGAGTTGCAGTGACGCGCCCATGAGCTCCGCCGGCCCCCAGCTGTGCCTGAGTGACCGAGCCCCAGGCCGAGAGGCCGGGGGCACCCAACCTCCGAAGGGGCCCAAGCGAGCCCTAGGCTCCAGGCCCCGATAAGCGGCCGCCAAGGAGTGAGCCGGTGTGTACCTGGACGCCCACCCCCAGACACAAAGAACCACCAACGCACCGACACCTGAGGGAGTCCGCCACTGGCAGGGGAAGTGGTGGTGGGCGGAGATAGGCCTCCAAACCTTGGAGGGCCTGAGGTGTCCCCAGAGAGGTGGCGTCTGATACCCAACCTGACATATAGACACAGACATACAGGCACACACAGACACAAACATGCACTCGATAAAAGTTAACGTGAGTGTTCTCGGTGGTCAGGAACAAATGTAATCACATGGCAGGATGCTGTAAAAGGACCAAACTTCAGCCAGGAGAACAACTGAGATAATCCATCCACAATACGAGGTTAGTCATTCATATACTGCTGCATGGGCTGGGCTGTAGTTACATCCTAAGGTTTTAAAAACTGAGCTTAAATAAATGATTAGTGGTAATAAAAGCCGAGGGAGGTCAACAGTGATCACTAACTGTTTTAGGAGCTTTTTTAGATTAAATAGAAGAAAATACAAAACATTAAACATGTTAACAACACAAAAGCCATATTAAACGCAGACTACTTTAGGCCCGGAAGTAGGATTCGTCACGTTACCACTTAACGACCGGATAGTAAAGCAGTCTTCTGCTCCATCGCTTTGTGACCTTACTAAAAACTTCCCTGATGATTTTATGGGCTTATTCCAAGAGTTGGGAAAATTATCCAGGATATTGTCATTGGCTGGTGACTTGTCAATCATAAGCTGTTAACTAATAAGCATTCATTTTTAGAGTCAGATCCAAACCTTGCTTGTCACTGGTTTCTAAACGCCAAGATGGCAACAATGAAAATGCTTAGCTCAAGGCATTGAAATGGCTCATGCATGTCACCATGACTACAGCCATCTGTTTCACAGGCGCACACACTAGCGTACAAGTGCAGGCTTTGTCCTGGACAGTGTATCTCTTTCTTTCAGTTCTGTGGGAAATATTTATTATTATTAACTATTTTTGTCTTCAAAGTCTAGTTGAGTATGGCACTGTACACGTTGAATGCCTAGTTATGAACTTTCTTTGATTTTAGCTTAGTAAAACAAATCTCGTCCTTGTTTATGCAAAAATCTTTCATGGCTCTCCTTCTCACTTTGAAATGTGTTACCCTCTCAACTCAGACATTATCTCCACCTTGTTTGAAGAGGTTGGGATGATCCAATTGCACTTGGCTTTAACAGATCGAGGCTATCCAGCAAAAGGCTGCTGGGCAGCTGAGATCGCTGTGGGAAATTTAGATGCTCTGTTTAGATAGATATTATACAACATAATATTAGAGAAAAGAACAGGACAAATCAGCACAGATCTGCATCACAATCACAACAAAATACTCCCCTGCTGTGCATTGATGTGTTTGTCTGTGTTTTTTTTAATATACAGGTTGTGGGTTCTATACACAGTTACTATCTTACCAGCGTTCCTTGTGAAGCTTTGCCTTTCTTCTTGGCCCTGTTACTGGGTAGTCATGTCAGGCTGCCTGCTTTTCAAATATAGAAACTTTCCTTTTATAAGGTCAACATTTATGATTGTTTGGCTCCATAATCTACCATAAAGCCAAAGCCAAAGTCCACTTCTGAAAATGGCTCATTAAGATTTTGATCAATCTTGTGCTTTCGGTGAGACAGACTTAGGAAATGCCATCAGAAAATTGCATTTCCCAATGACATTAGGCGCCCAGTTGACCATCCAATTCCATGTGTTTCTATTGAGATGTTAAGATCTGATATCATTTGGGTCAGAAGACCTGCTTTTTTCTCTAAGTGAGGCAATTAAATTTCCTTGATGGTCTCTGAGAGCACTTAGCTTAAGAGAATACACTTCTAAATCAAAAAGCTTTCAATCATCTCAAATCATATTTGGGAGAAATCTGCCCCCGAGTGTAGTGTCACATGCAATGCCATTGAGCATGTGACAGACTTGTGCTGAGATAGGCGATGTTGGGAAAGGTTATTGTGCGTGTCTCTGTGGGCTGTGCATTGGTTGCGACATGTTGTTTGTCGGAGATCCAGTGTAACTTCATATCAAAGACAGGATGGGAGAAGAGAGACTAACCTTAACTGAGAACAGGCCTGCCAAATTGAGACAGAAGATATCAAAGGACATAAATGAGAAGAGAAATACTTACAGCCTGCTGAATTTATTAAATTTTTTTTCCTCACACACCACAAGTAAATTTGGCAGTTGATGTATTAAGAGTAGCATTAAGAATGACTGCAAGTTTTAAACAGTCATCTAATTAACGATTTAGATTGATTTGCCTTTAAAAGCTCACTACAACACCTGCCGTGGATGAAAGCATAGGCCATAAACATTTATGCCTAAAAGAACATTACCTTGCCAAACACATTTATATGCATGTGCTTATGAGTCTTTATCCTTTGCTCATATAAAACTTCCAAATTGAGTACAAACAGTGAACTTCTAACATACAGCCACTGATTCATGTTCAAATTTAAAAAGCAAAAATTCACATCAATTTTAAAAGATAAATAAGGTCAAATTAAGAGACTAAAATGCAATTGAAGAAATAGTTTAGCAGACAGAGCCTAAATAGACTCAATCATCTGTTCAGGCTCCATCATCTATCATAAAGCTCTGCCATGGTAAAAAAAAATATGTGGATAAAGACTGGCTAAAGCAACAAGAAATATTTTTTAGAAGTTGAGTCTACTTTGGCACAGCATTGTTCTTTTATTGTAGAAGTAGCAGATTATTATAATTTGTTTTTGTTTTTTTTAATCATTTTTGAGTTTGTTGGCCCTTTTTCATGTGGTTTTTATTGTTTGAAAAGGTTATGTTTAGCTTTTAATAGTGTTACTGTTAGTTTAGTCTTTTTAAATTATCTTACTATAGGAAGTAAAGTTTTCATGAATGCCTTGACATATTTGTAACACTTCCAAAAACAGTCAGAAAACTCTTGAACCTTGTTGCATTTGGACAAGTGAAAAGCACTGCTAAAACTCGAGACATAAAATAAGACAAAAAACTAAATACTAACAAAGTTTGTTGGGTGTAATGATGTACTATGGTCAATATAAATCTTTAGCTTGTGGAAAACAGAGGATGAAGGTTAGGTTATTATCAGTTAAAAACAGTAGCATGACTAATTGGAGACGTTGTACATTTGGAAGATGGTAACTGGCGTCTCTTTTTTATGGCTCTGTCACACTAGAATAGAAACAGGACAAAGCACTCTTTACGATTGTGCAATCGGTTGTTCTCTGGTAATTGCAATGACGTTTTTTGTATTTGGTGACCAATTGCAAGTAGTTACCGTGACCGCTTTTGATTGCAAGACAATTGCACAGGTCTGGTCGCGGGAGACAAACAATCTTTAAAGAATCGAGGTCCAACTTGGACTGACTATCACTGCTATCACTCTGACAGATTGGCAGTGGTTTGCAAATAATTTCTGTTTAATTTATAAAAGCCCACAGATTGCCAACACGTTAAAGTCAGTCAAAGGAAATTTTGAATGATGTCAATTTTTTGCAGATTATTATGAGTTAAACTGACTCTGTGTTATTGCTCTTTTATTGATGTTTTGAGACAAAGTTGCTTTAAAGTTGGTTTGAAGACAACAACTAACTGCAGCTGGTCGTAGTCCTGGTTCACATCTTTTAATAAAACCATTTCAAAAGTAAGAAGATCACATTCCACATGGTCAAAGTAATTTCGACGGTGCCACAGTCTCCAGCAACTGTTCCCTAGTATGACCTTAGCATTAGAAAGGGATTTCAAATATACTAGGATCATGTGACCAATAAATTATTGGTAACATGAATAATAATAATAATTATTATTATTCACTAAAAAACCCAAGTAATTCTGGATACTTGATTTAAAAAAAAATAATTCAGTACAATTCATTAGAATTTTTAAAATAATTGGTGACTGAATTTTCTAATTCAAAATAGGGAAAAAAATAAAATCTTTGAATATTATAATATAAAAAATTATTTTTCTTTGCTGCACAGTTGAGCATTAGGTCAAATAAATGTAACACATAAAGATCTTTAGTTAATAAAAGTGAAAAATATGCAAGGAGGCCATCTGGAGAGTGAGAAATAAAATCCTTAATTCTTTGTAACTACCTGCTCACTGGTTTACCGTTCAGCTCTGTTTTACGACAGCTAATTAGGCTGGTTTTATAACCAGGTTTACTTAACTCTGTCATGCAAGGATAAATTACCATTTTGCACTTCTCACTTAATCATTTTAATTACCACAGGCAATTTATCAGGCTGTCTTCAGGGCATGAATAATTGGAAATATTATTAGATGAGAATATATACTGGATATATCAAAGTAAGCTGCATATGTATGCAGAAGAATATATGGTACACTTTAAGGAGATACAATGTATGTTGCTTTTTATATTTATAGTATAAAATGCATTACAGATGGGCAGGTAATAGGTTATGGCTTCATGCTCTTATATATCTTTTATATAGTCATTCATTGGCTCTGTGTTTGGAAGAGGCTGACCCTTTGCTGACTTTGTCCACGTTCATTCTCACACTATATCAGCAACAAAAGTGGGAGGCAGCAGCCACCCCTTCCACACAGATCAAAGTGGGGTGTGCCGTGCTGCTATGGTGCTTACTTGAGAGACTACCAACATGAAAATACCACATCCCAGTTCTCAGCAGGGGGCTGGTCTGTAATTGTGTCTTGTCAGACCTCCAGAGTCGCTCTCACAGCTTCGTACCTGACATTTTCCTCCAAAGAATTTATTTTTCATTCTCTGGTATTTTTGCAGTTGTGCCACTTGTGACCAAATTTAGCTCCTTTTTTCCCCTCTTCACCATGTGCACTGTGAGCCAGTGATAAAACTATGTGTGAAAATTGCACTTTTTATGAAAAGAGAGCATTACCCTCATCAAGAAAAGGTCACATCGTGTAACTGATGAGCGGCCAAATGCACCAGTGTTTTATGAGATTGTAATTCATCACTTTAGATGTCTGTGTGTGTGTGTGTGTGTGTGTGTGTGTGTGTGTGTGTGTGTGTGTGTGTGTGTATGTATTTTATCCAAGATAGAAATGGGCATAAAATTATAAACACTATGGTTTGAAGAAAATCAAATTTCCCACAAAGCCCTTTTAATGTAAACAACCAAAACCACGAAGGACGTGTACGATGTGTTGTCTCTTCAGCTGTCGTTGCATAAAGTGTGCCTTGGTTATAAAAGAAGGCATTGTCCACGACACAGATCCCAACCTCTAACCATCATAACAGACAATTACCTGTCTTTAAAGGCAAACGATAACGGTGATACTAAATACAGATATGCTGTTTTTAGTTTTGTTGAACTCATTCCCTTGGGATCATCCTGAAGAAGGCTGGATCATACACCTGAGTCACTAGCATCCACCTCCACATGCAAAAATCTAGAGCAGCAAAGAACAGCAAACTGGATAGACGAGCTTTGGTTATTTTTGTATCTGTCAGAGTGCTTTTGTGAGGCTGTGCAACTGTGTTATGCTATTGTCTAGTTTAGGTTCCACTTTACCGTATTATTTTGTTTGCTTCTCTTATGCTAATTCATCCTTTGTTTTCATCTTTTCGTGTTAACCTTGCCAGAGAAAGCTTGAAAGGAGCGCTGCTATTTTCCCCTCTTCTCTTTTCTTTGAGTTGCTAGGAGGTTTAGTTGCAGTTTTTCTTTTGTTTAGTTAGTTGACGATGATTTTGTTTTAACTATGGGTCTTATCTGTTGCTTTGGTTTGACCTTTGGCTGCCCTGTCACCAGCTTAGGGATCAACTTGGATTCATTAGAATGAACACTTTCAGTGTTGGAGGAGGTCAGGGTTGGACGCAAATGCTCAGAAAGTAGATACAAAAGCACAGAGACTAAATCAAATCAAATAATTTGCCTGTATGGAGACTAGAATATGTAAATATCTGGATAAAACATAGCAGAAGTGACTTTATTGTAGGTTTTTTAGTCAATCTGAGGCTTTAACAGTAACTTAAGCTGTTACTGTTAAAGCTTAACAGTAACAGTAATCCATACCAATCCATACATTGGTATGGATTAGTGTTGGTCCTGTTGATGACACTGGCGATGTGAATGTGTAATATTTATATGATTTGTCCTACTAATTTTGTGCTGGCTAAATGATTGACAGATGTGTGAAGAAGAACTTCTAGACCAGCCCGTTGTACCACTCTAATGTACCGTTCTCTTGTGGTAAAGATAGGGTTTAGCACTAAAGCAACGAACCACGAGCTGCGGCTCATGACCAAAAGGATAAGACTGAAGATAATGTACAAGCTGCATAGATGAGCTTCATCGAAAGGGTGTCTGGGGTCGGTCTTACAAATCAGATGAGGAGCTTGATGATTCAGAAGAAGCTCAGAGTAGAGCTGATACTCCTCCACATTAGAAGGAGGTGATAGATGTAGATCAGCATTTGGCCAGGATGCTTCCTAGGTGAGGTGTTTTGGACTCGTCTAACTGGAAGGAAACTGTCGAACAGACCCAGGAGATGCTGGAAAGATGATCTCTCTCAGCTGTTTTGGGAATGCCTCCCATATCCCCACCCCCACCCCAAAATTATAGCTGGGGGTGGTGTCTCCAGACAGGGAGGTCTGGGCATCTTTGCCCCGACCCATCCCCCGATCTGGATCTGGACCAGGGGCACAGAATTGTTTTGTTTTTTTGTTTTGTTTTTTACAGTGACAATTTGCTCGTTTCCCGGGGACAAAAAGTTAAATAAATTTAAAAAAAAATCTAAATACTGGGGAAAAAATGGTGTTGGTTATCAGCCAAATTGTTATTTTAAACATCGGCAACGAATTTCACAATCTGTGCATCCCTGCTAATAACGTCTGTCCGACTGGGAAATAAACACGGAACTAATGTACCAATACACTGATGTGAAATACCAACAAAGCATGTGTATAATACACATCATATTATACAGATATGGTTTTCCCTGTGCTGTTTATTATTTCGGTTGCAATTCATTTCATCGGCTTTTTAAAAAAAAATATTATTTTGTGTTTTCGTATTATTTTCTTATAGATGTTAAAATGTTGTCATTGTGTTTTTTTTATGATTTCAGTCATGTAATGTTATGACAGCCCAAACTGTAGGCAGTCTGAGTTGTAGGAGAACGCAAACACACGCTGTAGGCCGTCTCATAGCACACCTCTGACTTACTGTAGTGCTCCTTGAAAGCTCCCCGTGCTAACATGCTGCATGTTACCGAGAGGACTGAAGATTAGCATATGACATGACAGATTACATTAAATCATGTCTGCGCCGTACTTTATGACATTAGCCTCTTAGCCCAGGCATACAGATGCATGCAAATGCTCCCTCAAACCCTCTTATTTAAATCTGCTGCATGACATGGCACCTTTGATATGATTATTAGTCATCTAAGCGACTTGACTTCACCCTCATCAGATAGAAGGTGTCAGCAAAGGTGAGAAATGATGGCCACTTTGAACACGAACCTTGATGAGCTGCGGAAAAATGGTGAAAATCAGACGAGCGACTGAAGACGTTATTTAACAAAGGACGGCCATGTGGGCGGAGGGGGGAGGGCCTCCGACCCGTCCGTGCTGACGTTATGAAAAAAAATGTTGTTAAAAAAGTTGAGCAGAAAGTGTCGCCACCTCCTCAAATATCACAAAAGGAGAAAGTTGTTGAAAATGTGGTTGTTCATTTCATGCTGGCCAACTCATTAGCAACAGAAGTCAGTCTGTCTCAGTCGTAACTGCTGCCCAGATGGCTCTCCAATCTGCCCTGTGTAAAGAGCGAATAGTCATAATAATACATAATCTTCTGTTTAACACATGCCTTTTGCTTCATTTTTTTGAACTGAACTAGTACAGTAATACATAAATCAAGCTCTCCCTTTTTTTTAACATCCTGAAGCGACACAGAGATCGTGAGTTATCACGCTTTCTGAAAGACGTCAGCGATTGTGGTATTTCAAGCTCATTCCGATTGTCAGTCACACCCAGTGTTTGCATATAGTGATACCCACATTCGCCTGCTCTTTAGGGAGGTAGGGATTGTAGATACTTCTCTCCAATTATTCCCAGTATCATCAGAGAAGCCCCCAACACCACTCGAGTGTCTTGTCTGTGCTCTGTGGTCTTTAATCTTAATTATAAAGCTATCATTACAGCATGAACCCTGGGCTGCCAACAGTGGAGCCCTGGGCTCATCTGCTCTGAATCAATCAAACTAAGTTCTGCACTGGAGGACTTTTTTCTCTTTTTTTCAATCAGGTCATTTTGATTCTCCCTTATCTCATTTTCATAATTATGCTTGTCCCTTCTCTAATGGAGTGAAAATGCTCTACCTCCTGAAGCTTTACATGGTCAAGTCTGAATATTAAAACCGTGCGGCAACCTTGAACGTCTGACCTTGCTTTAGAACTTTGTGACAATAAAATGCTTTTTTTGTTTTTCAGCGGCAAGCAAAAGCCTCTGTGAGCAATCCGAAAGATTAGAATTTGTTCCCTGCTGCGCTTGTTAATAACGCCTCGTTAATAGAGAAGGATGAGACAAGAACAAAATAACTTCGGCAATTTATTGTTTATGAGAAGGTGTTAGATGTGGAGTTATGTGTCTGCGAAACACCCTCATTCACACTTAAATTGCTGGCGTCTGCTGTAAATCAAGGCAGTGAAATTGGATGACGGAGAGAAGGCTGGCTGCAGCCAATGACAAATTCTCCCTATCTCAAACACAGCTGACATCTTAGAGCTGTGATCAAGTGGAATGATCAAAGGCATTCAGTACTGCATTTAGAGGTACTGCGTGTGTGTGAGCGTGAGAACGGGGTGACAGTGTCAGGAGGTTTATTTAATGTCAGACCGAGACTTTATACTCGTTTCATACAAACTCGTCGTGTTTGCGCACTCGTGGTCAAAACTGTGACTGCCATAAAGAGGAATTCTGAATGTATTTGTCACTTCTGCTTGAATTTACAGTTCATCTGACAATGTTGGTACTGGTAATTGGTAGTTTTATTGATGCAATGTCTGTGTGGGCAAGCACTAAAAATAGTTTGACAGCAATTTCAAGAGCACACAGGCTGTTAATCAGCTTGAGGGGTGATGTTGTTAGCAGCTGCTTAGTCCCATCTGTGATATGAGCACTCTTTGTGTTAGAGTATTGATTTGATTTTTTTTAATGTATGCACCTTTCCTAATTATCGTATATGGAGTGTGTGACAACAATGCAGCAGTATTAGAATTTGTTCAACTTTGAACTTTTGCCAATCACCCGTGACAACAGCTTGAACTGACAGCTAATTAGACTTATTTCGCAGCTCCCAGTCCTTATAGCACTCACTGATGAGCATACTTCTTAATATTAATGAGAGCATGTTGGAAAACACAATTTATATGCTACCATACACTGTATTTCTTTATTTATAGGAAGATATCACCACAGAATAAATAAAATATCACAAAATTTTACAGAAACCAGACCTACAAAAACCAATCGGACTGTGTCATATTCCCAGTAATTATTCTTTTCTAAAATGTAGTTTATTAAATAGTTTCTGACACATAAACTGCAAATAAGAGCTGAGAGCTTCTACACACATACCGTGCGTTTTGGATCACTGTCAGATGCTTTGTCATGTGGCCATTGGAGGAACTGCAGTTTTTACTTTGACGTAGGCGTCATTTTCTAGCTGTTTGATTTTCATAAACCTTCATCAAGATAACATTTTCTTTATTTCACATGTTATTTTATTGTCATGTTGAATGTGGAGTGCCATTTTGTTATGAAAGTTTCTTGTACTACTCCGAAAAAGCAGCAGTCATGCTGTGTACTGTAGGGCTGTAGGCATTTTATTGTGATGTAGGGTATAGCTAGGAGAGTGAAACCAGAGTTTCAGTGCAAACTCCTTTAAAATAGTAACATTAGTAATAATAGTTGTTATACTTTTTTTTATTGTGCTCCAATGTTGGGAAGGCTTGCTAAGGTGGCTGGAGTTGGGGACATTTGCTTCAGAAGTTTATCAGTGCCTTCAGAACTGTCATAAGATAAAGGTGATCATGAAGAACAATTACACATTGATTTGCTGTGAGGCCTCTCTCTCATTGGATCACTGGAATCCAAAAATTCAATGTTTTTCATTTAATTTGTCACCAATTTTGAAATGGTTTTATTTTGCAAACACAGTCATAGTTACTCTATTTATTCAATACTTTTTAGTGTATATTTATTTTTTCATGTATATTTAGTGACCGTTATGTATAGTATATATTTTGTATAGCATGTACAGGTTTTACAAAATGTTGGTCAATGGAAGTTGGAACTTACGCACATTAGATGAAATACTGTCCTTCATTAAAAAAAAATAAAAATGTGGAGAATTAAGATTTCAGTTGAGCTGTAGTGTAACATAATAGCATAAATGTGTATCAACTGCACCGATCAGTTTCTTGTCAAAATTCTTGAAAGGTTCAATTTGCAGATCCAGAGCTAAAGTTTAACCGAGAGTGAACTTTTTGTCTCCGGTGGAGAAATTCAAACAAAATCTTACACAAAGACAACCTGTAAGTCACGTTATTCATCATTAAAGACGATAAAACAGATCAAAGAGTAGATGAATCGAGCTTTTCAACTTTTAACAAGCAGAGCAGGTAGGGTATTACTTCCCACTGTCCGTGGCACCCAATCCTAGCACAATGGGGAAACGAGCCTGACAACTGAGCATAAGGCAGAGAAGATTATGTGGAGTTCATAGGTCACAGTTCTTTAATGCGCAAACCCTCCAGAATACCTTTTTATTGCTGTCTGGGAGAAAGCGAAAGCCTCGGTTTAATGCGACAGAACTGAGGTCCTCATCGGTGTTAAAATATGCAAAGCAGTACATGCTAACATTAACCAGTGGCTACATTATTTATCCTCCTGAAAAGTGTTTTATCAGCACTAGGCCTGCTTTACTTCACTTTAAAATATTCAAATTAGAGCAGAACTAAAATATCCACCTTGCAAAAATCAGCGCTTTTTAACTCTGGATTTGAAAATTAAGCTCACAATTCTCATATATTTGGTTAAAATACAGTTTGGTGCATTGCAAATTCTGTAGCACCGCAGTTATTAAAGGAATTGCCGAAGGCTCAGCGCTCCACAATAATCAATAGTTTTCCCTCTGAAATACAGTCAAGTACTGACAACTGTTCACGTTTTTCACAAAGTTAAAGTTTGACTTTAGACTGAAGTGGAGCTGAAACGAAGTCACACAGTAAAAATGTCTCTAATGATCATTTTTGTGAAATATTTGGACGCCAACATTACTTCATGAAACCAAGGCTGCATTTTTAAAATTATGTTCCACTTTGGGCACTTGGGCTTCAAATCCACTTCATAGTGTATGTTAGGTAAGAGAGCTGCGTGAGAAACATAACAAATGAACATATTAATTTCTCAAAAGTTACTTAGCGTTCATTTCTTAGACTTTGGTGTTTGATTCTTCCCCTGATGTGGTCTTTATTTACATGGCAGGGGGTTTTAGAGGGAGAGGGAAAAGCTTTTACTGTGGTTTACGTTGGCCATGTATCATTGGGCTTACTAAAAACTAAAGAGCTGCTTTGCTTTTTAGCACTCAGTCTCCCCCTCCACGCTCTTTATTCCCTAACACCCATCGCAAATTTGGTCTGGTATGTGACTGCTAATTTATCCTTTCAATGTATGATATCCTGTCATCTCCTCATTTGTCCCTGAGTGTTTCTAATCTGAGATAATCCCAGTCAAATCCTTTGATTGTGTGTTTGGACCAGATCCATCTCTAAAGAAGCAATTTAATGGGCTTCATGGCACTTGGTGTAAAGTCATTTATCTAGTGGATTGGATGTGAATGCTTGTTTTAATAAGTGCTCTTCATGAATAGTAGGAGACGTGCCATTTAATTAGGCAGAGTGTAGACCTAGCTCATCCTCACAACTTCTCCAATGTGTTTTATTTTTTTCCATATATATATTTTTATTACTATTTCTGAAGCTGAGTGCTTCGTTATAACAGGTATGAGACTCTTCAGATTTCTGTATAAAGAAATAAACTGTGTGATCTGGTGTTTTAAAACACGGCTGCACGATTTAAACTATATAAACGCTGGTAAGAAAAATCGTCTTTTTGCCAAACATATTCCAGACATTTAGGAGCCAAGAATGCATTAACGTCATCTGACAACACCCCAGACTACTTGTTTTCTACCAGGTTTAGACTGGGAAAGTAGAAATAAGAAAAGGTGAGCTATAAACGATTTAAGTTTTATTATTTCTTCTTGATTCAAGTTGGGAAGAGTTGGATCGTGTCTGCATCTTGCAGTGAATATTTGGATGTTCTGTATCACGTCGTGCTTTGTCTGGTACTTGTCCTGCTGACCTTTCATTCATACATTATGAAATAAGCAGTTATAAAACCTTTACTAACACACTGACAACTAGCTCATTTTATAATGAGTTTTTGCTTCTCATTCATTTGATGTGCTTCTTAACTTGAAATGTTATAACCTTGCATTTACTTGCTTCTACCCAGAGACACTGACAGATAAACTGAAAATCTTTATTCCCTTGTGTCTGTGACAGCTGTAACATTTTGTGTGTGTTTCATGGCCTGGCCTCACTTTCAAAAAGGAAACTGCAGGAGATCTATCAAAATGCAGCCGTAAAGGGACAAGTAAATGTCACAAACTGCTGGTGAGGAACTTTCCATCGATGAATGTGTTCCGACACAATGCAGAAAGACGTGTGGGGAAATTCCAGAACCTGTTAATCATTTCCCAGCAGGGACTGTACACGACGGTTTGTTGCAACTCTGGTGTTTTTTGGAAAAAGTCTCATCCACTTCATGCTCCTCCCTCACCATGAAACAATGCTCACTGTAAATCATTTTACTCTAAACAAGCAAACAGACAAGCACCTTTGTGCTGTGTGAGTCATCACTTTATCGCCAGCAGCATCTGTTTTTTAGACCTTCTTGAAAGCAACACAATGAAATCCAGCGGAGAGCCCCCCTCTCCAGCTCTCTCTCTCTCTTCCGCTTTCTCTCTCCCCTTTTTTTCTTTCATGTGGCTTCCTGTCGTGACGTGCTGCAGCTCACGGCTGTAATTGGCTGCTCACTTTCACAACTTCCGTTCAAACAAAAACACAGCTTATCAGCTGACCGAGTGCAGCAGCAGAAAGTGGAGCTATGCTGTGCTAAATTTCTGTTCTGACATGTCAATTCGTCTCTAAATGTTCATCCGTCTTCAGCGAGGGAAAAAAGAGGAATGCCAACAGGAAGTAGAGCAACTTGCTGGTATCTGAAAACAGTCAGAGGAGAGTGGAAGGAGTTGTTTCTCAACACAGAGTGAGACATGGGCTCCGAGTACCGACCTCTGTCTCCGGCAGAGTCATGTAGAAGCTTGTTTATAGGTATGTGCTTGACGTTTGATGATATGTTACAATTTTCAGTTTATGTGTTCAAACAGAAATGATAGATTGGCTTTTTTTCTTGGAAATGAAATGAAACAGCTGGCTGTCCATTTCTGACAGCCAGATGTTTCAGAACAGAAACCACAGCCTGTGTCATTGGGCTGTTTCTTCCAGGGAGGGAGTCTATGTGCTGTTGTCAAAGCACGCTGGCACAAAGCGCATATTTGAACACATTCATACAAGTTTTTATAACCAAGTTATCAAAGTTACCTTTAAAGATAATACGTTCAGGTTGTTTAAAAAAACAGTTGGTCTCAGTCTGCATCACTGTGTGAGGTAGCATAACGTAAACAGCATCAGCAGACTAAGTATACTTTATTTCTGGCATCTACCACAAAACAATCAACCTGGTACGCAAAAATCCCACTTGCTTTATACAGGACGTTACCCACACCTGAACCTCGTTAGTCTCTACCATTGAAAGAAATAGGTCAGACCAAACAATACAATTCTAAACAAAGAACAGGAATAAGATTATGCATGAAACTGACAAACGCATTTACTCAGCTAAATGGTTTGAAAAGTAAAACACTACATACAATACAACTCAAAAGGCTACTTTAAAGAAAATAAACAATACTAAACAAAATGAAAAACCCTTCATTTGGTTGCACCCAGTGATGCGCGCAGTGACCTCATGACCCTATATAAACAGGAAGTACTGAGGCGGCCCTTCCCATATACTTGCCTTAAATACAGGACCTGAATAAATGGACAAACATGGTAAGTATAACCGAAGAAACATAATTTACCAGACATTTGCCTGTGAACAGAAGAAAATTCAAGTGACCTGATGGTTAGCAGTGTTTGCTTTAAAAAACATGTGCATGGATGTAATGGATGTAACTACTGCTACCACAAACAAACCCGGGATAGTGTGTTAAGCAAAGTTACACCAGCAATGTCTAAATTAAAGCATTATGGCTGACTGTAAAATAACAAGGAAATACATTATCAATATGGTCAAGGGACCAGTGGTAAATGAGCATGTAGCATGTAAAGCTTGTTTTCTTGGTTTAAACATTATAAGAAATCTATCATCACTTTGTCCTAAGCTAAACACAAAAATAAAGTGCAGATTCATTTTTTATAGCTAACTGACAGTGACTAACCAATGCAATTCTCTAAGCTTTATATATGTATGATACACACATATATGATGTGCTGTTTGCATATAAGTGTGTGAAACAAAGTCAGGATCTGCCTTTGTCTCTGTCCTGCTCTGACATCAGATTCAAATGTTTGAAGCAGCAAGAACATGAATTTCATTCTTCTGTTATCAGACTTTTGGAGATAAGTTTTCTAATTTGCCGGAAAAAGCAAATGAAAAACAAATAAAGAGCTTAAATATCATTGACATTTAATAATAAGCTATTGGCACAGAGGGCTGTAAGTAAACAGTGGGCAGCTTCTTAAGGTCACAGTGAGGAGATTTAAATCAGGTCCTTCACATCGATTTGATTGCTCAAAAGTCTACGTCAGTTAGCATTTATATGGGAGTATAGAGGTGTAGTGGGCAAATTCACTGAAAGGCCGCCTTCTGTATAACTACAGTGGATGTTGTGCTTGATTTCTCTTTTACCAAATTTGGAGGAGTTGCAGTTGAGAAAATGTATTTGAACAACAGCAGAGCCAAAGTTTTATGGCTGTTTTTTAAATTTTACATACCTCGAAGCATCAGTGGTTATTGACTGTTGTGATATTTTTTTTTTAGTTTTCTTTTGAGTTTTAGTTTTGATATTGATTTGGTTTCACTTTTGCTTGTTTCGGTAAGTGTTTACTGTTTGAAAATGGCGAGCTGTCATTGGTTTCACTTTTACTTTTAAAATTCAGAACCCATAATATATTTCAAGCACAGCATTTGACTCAGTCATGTAGACATCCCACCTCACTGAACAAAGCCTCCTTGCACTGGTTGTGTTGAGGAATTTGTCTAAATTTAAAAATGTAAATATAAATGTTAACCAAAATGCTTTTTCCCACCTAATTTTAGTTTTTGGTTTAGTTTAACTTAACTATGGCCACACCCAGTTTGCACCCATTTAGCAGTGTTGGAAACGACACTGCAAAATGAATTTATCATTGAATTTTTATTACCAGAGTCCAACAGCCAGTAATTATTACACTATGTGAGGTGGTGGTCTTCCCATTGCAAAGATTTTGGTTTTACCTGTCTTAGGCCAGTCATAAAACACTACAATGTCAGGTGTTTAAGGACGATACAGTGTTTTTAGGTGTGCATAAATGCACTCTGTGTTTGATGTATAATGGATATTATACTGTATATTGCAATTACCTACAAATAGACCTAAATGCTGAGAAAAGTCATTGAGCTCTTGTCCAGTATTAGTAATATTTTCTCTCATTTTCAGACTTTGGTCACATTTTCAGTAATTAAAGAGAAAAATGTCGAATTTACACTTGTTTAGTAAAACACCACTAACTTCCATCTAGAGGTGCTCTAGGTCTGCACTTGGAAGTTGCGATGGTCGTGGTGTTAGCTTACAAGTTCCCCAACCCCCATCGCAACCCCCCCTAACCATTGTAGCCAGATGGCTGTCACACAGGCGGTTCCTCGCCCAGACCATGCTGATTTCCCATCATTCTTTTGTTAATGAGGTCGTTAGCAATGCAGTGGACAATTAAATTATCCCAATCTGGCATTTTCCTCATTTGTTTACTTTGTAGTGCACTGTACAGTGTTTCAACCTCGAGTAACACTGCTCAGTTTGCCTCTGTTGACATTATGGTTTCCATCCTTCTGTCGTTTTCTCTCAGGTTTCATGTGTGATGCTGAGCATGCGGTGAATTAAAACATCACTGACATGCCTTGCAACTGAAGCTGGTTTCACAGTCAAGTAGCATAAACAGAGCTTTTGACAGAGTGTTGGTACGTTCTGCTTTGTGATAAGATCATCACCCTGTATGGAAGCGCACAGCTGAGAGCTGCTGCTGCTGTACAGAGCAAGTTTTGTTGGCTGTTAAATCGTGCAGAGAGGAGGACTTCAGCCAGTTAGTGGAGCACCCACCTTCATGTGAAACTCTGCTGAACGCTGACACCACTGACAGTTAATTATGGGAGTCACAGATCACGCAGACGTTCCAGCTCGACTACGATTGACACACTGCATGTTTACATCTCTGTTGTAATGTTGTTTTCTAGTTATTTTCCCAGCAGTAGTGCTGTTATTTAGCTCCAGAAGTGCCCCAGGGCTTGCCATAATGATCGTAAAAGCAGCACAGATTCGGGGGAGTGAAATGTTAAAAAGGACTTGTGCGTATAATTGGTGAACCTGCCATCACAGTAACTTTGGCAATATTTTTGGTCAGGCTGTTGAATCACTCAGACTGCCTGTTAGCTAGATTGTCATTCTCTATAGGTATGTCTGTACATGGCTCCGTTATTTTCTGCAAACTCTTCAGCACATACAAACTTATTTTGACAGTGACTGAAAACCAACTAAACTTGCTATACTGTTAGGAAGGCAGACTAAAGGCGAGCAAACAGATGAATGTTGACATACTAGTATGTGGAAAGTGTGTCAGTGGAAGCAGTAGGCCAGTTGCTTGCTGTCAATAACAGCGAGTTAAAGCAAGCAGCTAAACACCAGACATTTATCTCGAAGTGCCAGCTTTGGGACTGAATCAAAAATAAAAGTTTAGGGTTTCCTCCTTTACACAGCCTGTCTCAGAGATCTTAATGCAAAGTGAAATATATGCATGGTCAGTAATAAAATCTGCTTACGCAGATCGTGATGGGTTGCATTAAAGACTCTTCCTTTGATTAAAAGATTTTTCATCTGAGGATAGATTTTCACCTGAAGCAATGCAGATCAGCGAGAGGCCCAAAAGAGACAGGAGCTTCTGAGGCAGCAGTTCATCCTCCTATCAGGCGAGAGCACAGATGACAGCTAGCCCTCGCTGCCGTCTCTCAGTGTTTTTCTGGGATGAAACCAGCGGACCTGGCTTCTAGCTACTGTCCAATATTTAGCTTCAAAGCTGCTGCTTGGGAATCATCACTGACGGACGGTCCTGGCGAAGTGTGCTGTTAAATCAGAGGTGCTGGTTGCAGCACAATGGGGCCTAAAGCGCTGGATGGATGTTGTGGCTAACCCCAGCCTAAGGCCAGGACCGCATGTCTGGCAGCTCGCACATGATGTATTCTTCTCTACTTTTATGCCCACCCCTAATTGAACCGGGACGGATCATTTTACTGCGAGACTTTAGGCTTTGCTTCAGCTGTGCGCTCAAAGCAGCTGTTAGGAGTTTTGATGGCAGCAGATGAAGTGTTGTTGTTAACAATTAGCAGCTCCTGACCTTTCTTTACATCCTGTTGCTTAACACAGTCTTGCATGAGGACCGAAGCAATGGAAATTTGGGGTTTTAGAATGTGTGGTACTAACCTCGGCACTACAGGGGGCAAAACACCACCTTAGCTTAGATTAACGTATATTTCCACAACTTTGTTGTATATGTACAATGACAATAAAGGGCTATTCTATTCTATATAAGGGT
Organism: Rhamphochromis sp. 'chilingali'; assembly: GCF_963969265.1. Taxonomy (NCBI): domain Eukaryota; kingdom Metazoa; phylum Chordata; class Actinopteri; order Cichliformes; family Cichlidae; genus Rhamphochromis; species Rhamphochromis sp. 'chilingali'. The sequence continues at coordinate 32,611,298 of NC_137931.1, forward strand.
CGGTTCAGATTTCAGATTGTAAGGACCCGTGGTTGTTGCAAACATATATATATAACATATGAACATAGCAGTTAAGATACATTCACAAATGAAATTATTATTTTTCACCAAGAAGGAATCAAAGTTAGAAGATGAGCCTGCTATCAAAATATAGGGTAAAACGAGTCCTTCCATATCCTGCCTATTGCACATGATGATGCAAACCCTGAAAGTTTACCTAAAATACATTTTTTCAAGTTTTCTCCAGTGAGTTGTGAGATCAAACAATCAGGGTACCAATGCTTGTTTCTGTTCCTCTACGTCATAGAGATTAAACTGGTGCAGTTTTGCTGTTGAAGCTATGAGGTATTCCATGACAGTGATGCTCAGGGTTGGTCAGAAAGAAAAATGCAAGAAACAAAACAAATGTGACGCTTGGTGTAAAATCGATCTGGTTTTAGAAGCCCTGAAAATTTCATGTCATGAGTTATGATGCAGAAAGAAATACAGGAAAATGCTACATTTTGACCCACCTTTACGTACCTTGGGGACATGTAACTTGAAACATATTTGCAGTATGAAAGGAATATTACGCATGACTTCATTTATTATACTTGAGTTACTACACAAAAACAACATCAGCTGATTCTGATGGGGTCAGGTGGGAGGGATCGGGTTTTCGTGAAATGACCCGTGAATGTTTTACGTGGTATAATCACACTTATAGCTACAGCTGCATCGGGATTTTTATAGTGACAGGAGGTTATGCAAAAGATGCCAGACTCACAGAGTTGTCACCTGACTGCAATTAATGGAGTTTTTAGCATGTGTGAGCTCATTATTTTGGTTTTATGCCTCAGTGCTCTCATGTGCATTGCTGCCAATAGGAAAACTAACTGCCCAGCCCCAAACTGCAGACAGATTTAGCAGCTAGCTGGTGAATTTTGTGGAACATTTAAAAACTGAAATGTTTCTCCAGATATTTCTTTCAGTAGTTCTTCAAGGTGAGTGTATTCTTTTTTCAACTTCAGCCCGGTTTTCCAGCAGTGCTAATATTGTTAGTTCTGAAAGTGGCCAGTGTTCACCTTCTGTATACTTTTAAGCTAAAATCAGTTTTTTTAAATGAATTTTTTAGGCTAAATGTGGCTTTGATGCAATGTGAAAACTTCCAAACTGACTTTTGAATGAGAATTACTCTTACCTTTTGTTTTTGTTATTTGCACGCACTAGTTGAACTTTGTAAAAGCTGCTCTAACTGAATAAACACTGCAGTGTCATCATGGTAAACCCAGTGAACCCAGTTCATGCTTAAAATCCAGTTTACTGTGTAGAAATACAGGTTTAAATAGATTGTCCCTTTAATGTTCCCTTAATGACTAAATAGAAAACAACATTGTTGTTGTTTTTCATCTCTTTATTGAGTTGGATTTGATGTATTTTCTGTACTTTCTATATTGTCTCTAGCTTATCAAAAATAATCCAAAGTTCAGAGGTAAGCCACCAGGACGTTTGATAAAGGCCTGTCAGTTGACTCTTCTACCACCTAACATGCACACATTGGTATGACAATGTTTTACGTCCTGAGAATTCTCAAAGTTGAAAACGCCCAGACTGCTTTTGACTGCCGACTGTGGGGCAACCAATCTGTAGAATAACTTTGTAAAGCTTTTATTGTTTTAGAAAGAAGCTGCCGTTTTTCTACCAACTAAATATACGTATACTTAAACGCTGATACAGGGAGTGCAGAATTATTAGGCAAGTTGTATTTTTGAGGAATAATTTTATTATTGAACAACAACCATGTTCTCAATGAACCCAAAAAACTCATTAATATCAAAGCTGAATGTTTTTGGAAGTAGTTTTTAGTTTGTTTTTAGTTTTAGCTATTTTAGGGGGATGTCTGTGTGTGCAGGTGACTATTACTGTGCATAATTATTAGGCAACTTAACAAAAAACAAATATATACCCATTTCAATTATTTATTTTTACCAGTGAAACCAATATAACATCTCCACATTCACAAATATACATTTCTGACATTCAAAAACAAAACAACAACAAATCAGCGACCAATATAGCCACCTTTCTTTGCAAGGACACTCAAAAGCCTGCCATCCATGGATTCTGTCAGTGTTTTGATCTGTTCACCATCAACATTGCGTGCAGCAATCTGACATTTGATGATGGACCACAGGTTCTCAATGGGGTTCAGATCAGGTGAACAAGGAGGCCATGTCATTAGTTTTTCTTCTTTTATACCCTTTCTTGCCAGCCACGCTGTGGAGTACTTGGACGCGTGTGATGGAGCATTGTCCTGCATGAAAATCATGTTTTTCTTGAAGGATGCAGACTTCTTCCTGTACCACTGCTTGAAGAAGGTGTCTTCCAGGAACTGGCAGTAGGACTGGGAGTTGAGCTTGACTCCATCCTCAACCTGAAAAGGCCCCACAAGCTCATCTTTGATGATACCAGCCCAAACCAGTACTCCACCTCCACCTTGCTGGCGTCTGAGTCGGACTGGAGCTCTCTGCCCTTTACCAATCCAGCCACGGGCCCGTCCATCTGGCCCATCAAGACTCACTCTCATTTCATCAGTCCATAAAACCTTAGAAAAACCAGTCTTGAGATATTTCTTGGCCCAGTCTTGACGTTTCAGCTTGTGTGTCTTGTTCAGTGGTGGTCGTCTTTCAGCCTTTCTTACCTTGGCCATGTCTCTGAGTATTGCACACCTTGTGCTTTTGGGCACTCCAGTGATGTTGCAGCTCTGAAATATGGCCAAACTGGTGGCAAGTGGTATCTTGGCAGCTGCACGCTTGACTTTTCTCAGTTCATGGGCAGTTATTTTGCGCCTTGGTTTTTCCACACGCTTCTTGCGACCCTGTTGACTATTCTGAATGAAACGCTTGATTGTTCGATGATCACGCTTCAGAAGCTTTGCAATTTTGAGACTGCTGCATCCCTCTGCAAGATATCTCACTATTTTTGACTTTTCTGAGCCTGTCAAGTCCTTCTTTTGACCCATTTTGCCAAAGGAAAGGACGTTGCCTAATAATTATGCACACCTGATATAGGGTGTTGATGTCATTAGACCACACCCCTTCTCATTACAGAGATGCACATCACCTAATATGCTTAATTGGTAGTAGGCTTTCGAGCCTATACAGCTTGGAGTAAGACAACATGCATGAATAGGATGATGTGGACAAAATACTCATTTGCCAAATAATTCTGCACTCCCTGTACAGTTGAAGCTTTTTAAAGTTCACAGTTAACTCTTACTCCTTATTGGCTGCCCCTCGAAAGCAGACAGTTGTGTCTGACCATATTAGGATATCTGCTAACACTGACATCATGCAAAAAACTCTCTGAAACTTCATATTTATAGCAGTCTCAATCCTGAACTTTTAATTAACAGGGATGACTTGTAAATATTCGGACCTCATTATCTGAAACTGTGGCCGTATTTAATGTGAGCATGCACTATTTTAATAGTTTATATGTGGCAGAAAATAATGAAAAAGCATCATAAGCCCACATTCCCTTCTCTGCGTTCCCACTGGGAATAACATGAATGTCTAATGCTCTGTGGAACCGTACTGTGTGTGTTGAACACTGTAATAGGAAATAAGTATCGCTATACATGGATGAATATTTGATATGAATCTTAACGCGAATCAGGGATTAGCCTTTGATCCAATGTGAAACCATTCATAATCTCCATCTTCTGCTCGTCTTCCACAGAGACATCAGAGTGCTTTATATGCAGGGATGGTGAACTTAAAGCCAGTGACCCGCTGAGGAATTTCTGCGACTGCAAGAATTTACTTGCCCATCACGTGTGTCTGTCCACATGGATCCAGAGGGTAAGACAGACTTTCCATGTAGGGAACTGTGATATTTTTGAATTGCCATCAGCTGTTTGTTAAAGTGTAAGCGGTGAAACGTCTGTGCTGGTTTTCCAAAATTGACTAAATGTATTTGCCGTCTCGCCTTATTGAGACAAAACATTGCTTGCCTAATGAGCTACCTTTCAAATAGAAATACCAATTAGTTTTAATGAGGGTTGCTAACAATGGTGACGCGTCATCGTTATACAGTTGAAACACGGAGGCCAAGACAGTGAGAAGTACCTCTTAATGGACTGGCTGAAATCCAGGAAGCTATCAAGTGCCCAGCACAGGTCACCTACCACAGAGGAGCTCATTAACATCTGTAGTCCTTCTTGAACCAGCAGTTGTACTAACACATTGGTCGGGGAGCCGGTGTTTTTGGACTGCACCTCCCAAAAGCTCACTTTACACTCTTCTCAGTTGATAAAATCTAAGGTTCCGTAGGTGGCATACATTTCTCTTTCTGTTCAGTCATGGAGCTTCTTTCTGCTCATGCTAATTACTCTTCCACCATTAATTCCCAACAAACTGCTGCTGCTGTCGCTGCCAGAAATTGGATTGCCAGAATGTATAATTACCGCTGTGTACCAAGTATTTTCCCAGAAATAAAAGATAAAAGCTAAAAAGCGAGTGAAGAGGTGTGTTGATGTGAAAATGTAAATTCAGCAGCGGACTTTAACACCTCAGCTGCAGTCTTTCACAGAAGTAAAAAACCTTCTCTGTATGCAAATGAGTTTTTATGTCACAGGACATGAAAGTGCACTTTACGAGCTTGTTACTTTGCTTGGACAGATGCACTGATGCGCTGTTCAGTTTTACATAATGTGATCACTGTACAACTGCCTTAAAGGGCGTCATACAGCAGTAATCACAATATGACTCTAAAAGTACTGGTTGTTAGCTCTGAGAATCGTAGCAGACGGCACTGTGAAAGTTAAAGCTCTAATTTAATGTTTGAAGTGAAAAACAGATTGAATGGCTATGTGTTGTGTGTAATGACTCTCTCTTAGGCTAGGAGCTGTGGTTTTATAATGTAGCATTTTTAGCACTTCCATTTAGCTGTCTTACCAACCTTGTAGCAGCAGGTAGCTCTGATAAACCCCCTGAACGTCACCAACATGCAGACTGACAGTTTTAGGAAAAAGCTGGTAAATATATTTAAGCATTTAGCAGTTAAAGAGCCACATTTTCCTAAACTGTGGGTGGCAACTAGGGGCTGCTTTTGCTAGTCAGCTAATCAGTTAAACAAAGTATTCTTACTTTATTAAGATGGTATGATGCCACGCACCATTAACAGGGTCTGCAGCCCCCACAGACGGCTTTAATGGGAAGTTGTAAATGAGCGCGGTGGAAAGTAAGCAGACAGCTGTGCAAATCGGTGCAGTGCTGCAGTATTTGGATTTCAAAAGTGAACATAACCATTTGACTGAAACATTCCATAAACTACATCCTGCGCAGGCGTGTGGATGCTAGTCTGCAGTAAGACAAGGCAACTAACAGCTAACGTTAGCCACACAAAATAATCTGATGCACACAAATTGATGAGTGATGCATTTCAGGAAAAAGTATATTTTGTGTAGGGACGACATCACCATGGCAACCATGAGCACAATGATGCGGACCGTTTTTTATAACTAAACTTAAGTTAAATATGTAAGTTTAACCTTGTCATGAAGTTCTGTCACCATTAGGGATGCTCCCAAAAACAACAACAACAAAAAAAAGCAGAAGATAATTTCAATAAATTAGAAAGTCAAACGGTGGAAAAAAATCTTCCTAAAATGTTCCATGTTTTCTGCTTTTTCAAATAAAATCTATTCTCAAGTTGAATAAATACACACACGGACAACTATAAAGACTACACAGTTGCATGGTGGGAAATGTAGTAGGCTTCAGTCTGTGTGGCGTTTACGCCTTCTAGAGAGTTAAATGTGAGGATGTGTCGGCACAAATTTCAACCATCTGATTTCGGATTTGACTGTAGAGCCAAAGAGCAAATAAACTGAAAAGTAATTTCATCTGTGTCACTAATGCACGTTTGGATAGTGCTTGATTCCATTTGAGGTATAAACAAATTCCAGCTGTATATAAATGCATCAAGATCTAATTCTGCATCATAATGTATGCACTTCACAGCATACTGATGCTTGTAGATTAATCAAAGAAAAATGTGCGTAAGCTTGTTGTGTCGTCCACTCCAGAGAGCTTTGGGTCTCTTTGGATACTCCACAAGTGGTAGACAACATGCTACAGCAGACCTTTCATCTGCACCACCCAGCTGTCAGAGTGAAGAGCCTCTTCCATTAAGTGTGTGTCTTCCCACTATACAATTATATACAGACATACACACAGGCTTATGAAACGGGCATGCTACACGCTCTGGGATGAGTGTGTGTGCCGAGTACTTTTAACGTGAGTGTGTGTGTGTGTGTGTGTGAGAGAGAGAGAGAGAGAAGCAGACACAGAGAGAGGGGGGAACATGCATCCATTTAGAGTGCTCAGGGTTGGGAGCCCCTTTCCCTTTTTACGGAACAGAAATCAGCAATTGACCTGTCACTTTTGCTCTGATAGCCATCTCTGGAAAGCAGGTCATGCACATATGTCTAAAGTGCCTCTTAACCGCATTTTATGAAGCCAGAAAATGTAATCCAATAATGATTTGACTTGAGAGAGACAGAGCTAGCCAGCTGGGAGTGATAGCATGCACAGTTACCACTCCTCTAAAAGCAGCTTGTACGGGGAGGGGGAAAAAAAAAAATCCACGTCCTTATTTAATTTCAGCCACAACAGTATCACACAGATGTTGTCACTAAAGAGTGGGCACGCAGAATTCAAACACGGCGAAACACCACTGGCATTCATTTCAGCTGTTGATACATACTTCAGCATGTTTGCAGCAGAGGACTGTCTGAGTGATTATCGTCTCCACTGAGGCAAAACATACGCTATCTTTTTTTAGGGCTGCCTCATTTGGCTCCCTCCCCCTTCTCCTCCTCCTCCTCCTCTTCACTCAGGTTCCTAAAGACAAATAGCATGGCACAGAACTAATTAGTAACCAGGAACTAGTTAGGAGATGCCCTTTGAAAAACATGTCCTGAGGCAGGATTTAAATATAGGGACAGAGTCAGTGACTGAGTGTGCCTGGGAGATCCCGGCCTCCAGGCACGGCAGCACTTTGACCTCTGACCCTCATTATAGGGAGTGCATTCCTAGAGGGGTGAAACCCCTCAAAGCACGAAGTACAAGGGCATGAGTAGACTGTATAGCACCAGCTGAGTGTGGACTGGTGTGAGCACTGCCTGCCCACTCACTGACAGCTTGAGTACTTGACTAGGATCTCTACAGATAAATTCTTATTTTTTTTATCCATCTGGTTTCATTATATTGAGGTTAATCAGAAAAAAAATGCTCTTTAGAATTTGTAATTCCAACCGTTTGAAAAAACGCAGAGGAAAAAAGAAGTCACGCTGAAGAGTTAAATATAGAACCAATTCAATGGAGAATGTGTGAAGTGATGAAAAACATAATGAGATGTGCAGAAAATGAGTTTAGTTTCTGACGTACGTTAGATATGTTTCTCATTTGTGATAAATTTGTTTGGGTGCATGACTATGTCTCCTTTTAATTGCGAGTTAAGCGTCTAACCCTCTTCTCTCCCTTTCACTCTCATTGGCTGACATCTCTGCAAACAGACCTGGTTTACATTCATCAAACCAACACTTGCAGCAATCAGGCCACAGTGCCAGGGGCAATGGTCCTCTTTATAAAATCACATTGCCTAATAGCAGTGTTCTATAATTATATGCCATTAACATCTATCAAAATGTGCTCCTGCATGCCATGCATGTTAGTGGTTTGTGTACGCACAAATGCTTTTCTTGTTATTAGCGTGTTTAGCGAGCGAGCACCAGCTTAAAGATTGTTAAACATGTTACTGGATGCATGCTTCTGTCATATGAAGTGATGCATTTAGTCTAAGCGTTAAATACGCGCACGTGTTCATGCTATTTATTGTAGTTAGAGGAGGCCTCGTGTGCAAACCAGCCAAAAAAAAACACAATCAGTAAAACAACAAGAGTGCGGTGTCTGAAATATTGCTTTCGGTTTGATGTGTTTTTTGAGTTTTGTGAAATATTGATGTTTCATATTTTGTTGTTTTGTCAAAGGTTGTTTTCTGATCCTTTGTGTTTTTAATGCATTTTTTGAATTGTGTTCTCTCCTTTGTCCTTGTGTCTTGTGAAATGCTTTTGTTAGTGTTATTTTTACGATTTGTGGTTTTTTTTTTTTATACAGTGTTGGTTTTCTGTATGATTTTTTTTGGCTAATGCTTATTTAAAAAAAAAAAAGAAGTTGTGTTTTTGCTCCTCAAGGCCACCATACTATAAAGGCTTTTAAGCAATTTAATTAAATTAGCATTGTTATGCATAGTGCACCTTTGGGTTTAAAATAGTGCACCATTTCCCCAACAAACTTAATTAGTTTATTGATCAAAACAACAAACAAATGATTCGTTGTTCATGCGTGTCATTCAGGAACTTTGGAGCCGCTGTTTTCACGGCTCATTGTCACTAAATTACTTTTAAATATCCTTTTCCTTACAGGGATGTGGGAGTGAAGACAGAGCGCGATGCATCATCTGCAAGGCCAAGGTAAGTGTATCGACGAGCATGTGTGTTTTGAAAAGGGGGCCGTGATATCAAATTCAGTGAGATATCTGGTTATGTCTCATTCTTTTAATCTTTACTGTGTGAAATGTAGATGGTGCACATTTAAACAAACCCCAGTTAAGCCATTAAACAGTGTCTGCATCTCACAAGCAGATTTAAAGAGAGCAGATCTATAATACTAATGAGCAATCAGGTCTTTGTTTTGCTCTGTGATTTAGCTGATTTGCCAGCAGTTGTGTTGCTTATGAGCTGTAAGCTGTCTTTTATTCCTTATTATTGCAGCCGAACACTCGCTGCGGAAAAGGAGGGCGAAACATTATAATATTTGGCAGAGGATACAAGCCATGTAATGACAAAATCTGTATTCATTTCGTGAGCAGAAATTAATCATGCTTTCCTGTGTTACATTCCTAATGCAAATTTTCTGTCAACACATTGTGTCTCGTGTTTGTGAGTTTATTCGTTTGAAACGGCGGAGCTGATGTGTCATCACAGATGGGCCTGCATGCTGGAGAAGGTGGCCGCATTACTAACCATCTCAGATTAGGAAGTATGCCGTTGATGTGTTGTATGTATTCATGCTTGTGTCGTGGGTCAAAGCATCACAAGCTGGCTCTTGAGTGTTTTATTCATTGTTTGCTCTCCAGTGTCGGATTCGCTGTCTGGTCCTGTGTGTACGTATGGGAAGGATCCACTCTGTGGGAGAAAATGTCACAGTAACTTTGACGACGACCTTTCAGGTGTCGAAGATATTTTAAACATGAAATCGTGCGAGTGCACATCCACAGTCTCACTCTGAGCAAATTAAATGAAACATTTAGCTTGGGGTGGAAGTCTCGAGTGTGTGTCGTTGCCACTGTGGGGCTAAAAAAACAGTGAGATGTTGTTTTTTGGCAGCGGGGTGATGAGTATGTTTTTAAGGTCTTTTCATGGGTTTCACGTAAAAGAAGATGATAATCTAATAAGGCTGGTTTAAGAATTGTGTTCTTATTTCTTTTGTTTTTCTCCTTAAAAATGAGCATTTCTTGCTTCTGAACGAGGAATTCTCATTGAAGCATTTTCGAGCTGAGATTGTATATGAAGATGGTCGATGTCGACGGGCTGTCACCCTACTCTGGTAAAGCGATTTCTAACAAACTGCAGTTGTGGTATTGAGGTCCTATTTTTGCTGGAAAGTCCCTTGAATGAAGAACTCTTAGAGTAACTGCTAATGTTTCTGATTTTAGGTGTTGTGCTCCTGACTCACCAGCTAAAGCAAAATTATCTTGTCAGTTCAGCTGGCCTTCAAAAGTCAAACTAACTTTCTAAACAGAAGAAAAAAGAAAAGAAGAAAAAAGCAAAATCCCTCAGAGTCTCAGTTAGTGCAGTTTGCTGCAGAGCAACTTTCTTGGAGGTTGGAGAGAGGTGACAAATCACAAGGTGCCAAAAAAGGAGCCGTCCTTTATGTTCTTATGTCTAATTTCAAAGGTCTGCAGATGCCTCCAGGTGTACTTCATTCAATCAGCAATGTTGCAGTTTTTGGCATCAAATAACTAATCAAACACAAGACTGACTTGAGGAAAATGAACATTAGAACAAACATAAAAGTACTCAGTATCACAGAAACCATATTTGTCCCAATGCCTTTTAGCTTTCAAAGGGTCGAATTCTGCCATTTTTTTTTTTTTTACAAAAGGTGTCCTCTGTCATCAGCAGTATTACATGCCGGGAGCAAACTGTACACTTTTTGCAGTGTGTATTTGGAGATTGGCAAGGTGGCAGTGCCATAAATTCTATGACTATTAACCAGGCAATGGCTGTTTAAGTCCCATTTGGGAGCTCTGCGTTTTTCACTCACTGTTTACTCTGACTTTCACTCCCTGGTCAAAGAAACACGGCACTTAAAGACCAAGTGTCCTTATTTTCCGACTTGTCAGTGTTGCTGTGGCACCAACAACAGGGGAACTTCTCCTTTCTGACCTATTTAAACATGCTGATTCATACACTTTCAATTACATTTTCATTTCAGTTTATCCTTTAGCACAAATCCTGCTGCTCTGTTGTCCTACAGATATAATCATGCACCTGACTGTGGGGCTGTGAGTTACCGATTTGCTGTATAAAATGAAGTCGCCATGATATATAAAGAGAAGTTATGGAAGCACTACTGCGAGCTGTCACACTACCCTGCAGACTATCACCTGACTGTAATAATGTAATCCAGTGTTGAGGCCATTTTCATTACTTTCCTTCTTCCCTGACAGTATCTGGCTGCAGGCAAACGCATTTTTTTAGGTGTTACAACCATCCCTCCCCTTCTTTTAGCTACGAGGGGACATTTCTCGCACTTCTGCAGCATCTCCAACTGACTGTTGCATTTGTCCTCGCCTATTGTACCGATGGCATCATTGTCAATTATTAATGCCGAGGAGTAAGTGTCTGAGAGACATCCCACTGAGAGACCAAACAGCCACGAACAGGGGTTAGTGGCAGGGCCAGGGAGTGCTGCGAGTGGCAGCTGCACCATTTAGAGAGTGATTGTTGGGAAGCTCCTACTATATATTGATATGAACTCTGCTACAGTAAGTTAATGCATCAGTATAATAACATTTTAATGTCTGCAGTGGCATGGGCATTTAATATTTGTCCACAGAGAGATGTATATGTAGATCTGCAATGACTCTAATGATGGTGATAATCATTTTGTCCTGCGCAGCTATCGCTCTATAATGCATTACTGCAATCACCCTTGGTTAACATTAAGAGGCTTTAGCCATTACGACTTTGAGCGAGCAGTGCTCATCATAGTCTCCGATTCAATGCGCCAGCCATTTCATTTTGCATCTTTATTTTTATTCTTCAAGCTTCTTTTTCCTGTATGTTGTTTTCCCCTTATTGCAACGGGGTCTCAAATGTGGGCCATTTGTATGAGTTATGCTAATTTGTTGGGGCAATGAATGCATTAATTTCATTAGCACATGGCCTCAAAGCAATGATTACCAGAGTAGGTGTGTCAGAAGCAATCATGTTAAAATTTGCCAGTTAATTATTAAGATTTTGTTCTGAGGGACCTGAATTTGACATGAGTCGCCGAGGGAAAAAAAAAAGAGAGGAGAAAGTTAATGCATTCCAGTGGCCGAGGCTAGCTGCTTGTTGTTGAACACAGTGGGGGTGTCTGCGACATTGTGGGCCTACTGGCACGATTTTTTGCATGTTGACAGCTCACATTCTGGACTAATTACCACAAATAGCAGAGGGTTAGCTGGTGCTTGGTCAATCCAGGAGGGTGTAATTTTAAAGAAAAGGAGGTCCGGTAGTTCCAGGCCGTCTAATGGCCCCTGCTCCGTCAGATTGCAGTCCAGTGTAGATGATATTGGTCATGACTTGTGATGAACAGATTCACAGCTCACTTCGTTGGTCCTAAATTGGATCAGGAATATATATTTGCAGCTTCACTGTGGCAGTAGTGATCTGTTGGGGTGTTACAAGGCTTTGTAACAGTAAAGTATAACAGCTTTATTACAGCATGTGAATAATACAGGGTAACAAAGGCAAATAATATTTCTGTGTATGTGGATGCCTTAAATCAGTAGTATGAAGCTTCTTAATAGCTTTGATTGTGTTGATTATAACAGGAATGATTTTAATTCATTGCATGGATCCAATATAACTGTTTGATATCTTTATTTATATTTTATGTCTATCAATTTTATTTAAATATGATGCATGTGTTTGAAATATCTGTCAAATTATTTGCTGCTTAAACATATGAATACCCCAGAAAACAAGAAATAAAGATACAGAACATGCTTTGTGAGATGCTGTGGCTTTATACTTGGAACAAGAGTTGGGTTTTTCCATGGCAACTAATGCACAGTACATGATGACAAGGATTGGACCATTTAGAAAAGTGGTTTTAAGTCATTCAACAAACACTGGAGTCTCTTGCTGAATGCTCTCTGAGGCCACGATGCCACATAAATGCAGGGTGACTCAGAGGTTTTAAAAATGCACGAGGTATACAGTGCATATTAATCAAATATGTGCACGCTAATAACTTAAGGAATCCTCTTCGAAACTTAAAATGCCACATTTTTTATGTCCAGCAGTTTTTGGACGCTTATCTCGATCTGGGTCACGGAGGCAGCAGTCAAAAGCTAAATTTATGGTCCTGCAAATGCGTCCGTCTGCATACACGTTGCCATTTGGACAGCTCCAGCGCAGTCCTCCAAAATCCGAGCTGCACAGTGCTGGATGTGGATGACCTACGCGTCGGTCAAATGCTTATTGGTTGACAAGTGGTTTGGAATAAGGAAGGGAGCAACAGAGTTCACCAGGAATGGGAGAAATGCAAAACATAATCAAATATTTTTACACCATGAAAATCACAGACAGTGAATGCAGTGAATACTTTTTATTGTTTTAGCACTCAGTGTGACTTCAGCTCTTTGTATGCTATAACTTCACTCTATTCCACGGCGGACTGATGGACCAACAGCACAAACTAGAGTATCATATTTACTGCATATTTTGTCCACTCCATTGACAGCAAACACTCTCTGCAGTTGGACTGCGTCTGCACTAACCCCGCTCAAGCATAAATCAGCAGAAACCCCGCCCACCTCCTCCAGCTCTTCTGGTGGTGTAGATGTTCCCTAGCCACCCAAGAGACATAATTTTTCTATCGTGCCTCCTCCCTGTTCATTCAGGGAAACGCCTCACCTGCCCAGGAGGGAACCTGTTCAGATGCTTGAACCACCTCAACTGCCTCCTTTCGATGTGGAGGAGCAGCTATTTACGCTCCTCTCTAAGGAAGAGCCCAGGCGCCCTTCGGAGGAAGCTTGCTTCCATCGCCTGTCCCAGATTGACTATCATATCCCGCTTTTCACTACAACTCATTAGTAGCATAAGTTTAAATGGACATTAATTTTTTTTGTGGGAAAAAGGTTTTGTTTTCCAAAACAGGGCTAAATCAGCATGAACATTGTGGGACTTAAGAAATGTTGTGAAATTAGATTCTCCAGCAACATTTCTAGTATATAGAGCAATTTTGTCATATACTGAGCTTGTGTCCTTCATAAAATTAGATTTTTCCATTGCTTTAACAGTAATTATCATCAACCAAGGACAGGCCAAACTATAACCTGCTAAGCTCTAAGCTGTAGCAGATTGTAGAGAGCTCCTCCAGCCATACTAAATTTTCTAGTTTGGTTTTTACACCCTGATATAAAAAAGCTGCTCTGCTGTGGTTGTCCTTCATTTATATATGAAATAATGACTTCAGTGTAAATACATTTTTACGTTCCCTCTGTGTATAATGCTGACATTACACATTTCTCTGCTTCTGCTTCTTTGTCATTATCTATGCTTTTCACATGTGCAAAGGTGGGTAATGGTAGCACTCAGTTTGAATCATGTACAGGAGCCTATTGTGTGATTGGTGTTTTGTTTGAAATTAATCCTGATTACGATAAAATGAAATTCCTAATTCAGAAGTGAGCCTAAACAGAGCAGCTCTCTAACCTGAGAGCCTCAAATCTTCCAGCACCACTCTGCACTTTTAGCGAACCTTCCCCGCCTCTTGTCTCTCAAGTGTCTCCTTAAAGGTGCTAGCATTTATGCTCCCACCCTCCCCCTCTGGGGGGGAAAAAAGTTAATCATCACTTGATTTTATATGGAAAGCAGATTATCCTTTGATTTTGATGAATGCAGCAGCTGCCAGACACTTCATTTGACTAAAAGCAGGACATTGTGCCGAGGCCTCTCGTATGTCACTAAGCCTCTGTCAGGACAGCACTGTGACAGGAGATGACACATGAAAGGAATTCCTCCTTGTGGCTCTCCCAGGACAATGGAGTATGGCCTTGAGGTAAAACGCATGCGCATGTGAACACACACACACACACACACACACACACACACACACACACACACACACACACACACACACACACACACACACACACACACACACCATGCTTAGCTGCCAAGAATAAGCACACAGCAGCATTTCTTTGTAAATCTCTTCAGACACTTTCTTTTTTCTTTAATTTTGATAATTGCTTTAATAAGTATGGATTGGAATGTAGTTCAGTTCATAAATCTATTTAACCTTCAAGTGACCAATTGGAGTCATTTAAGACCCCACCCTTGTATTCATGCGCACAGTTACGATTTCTTAATCATAAAAATCTTTCCAACCGTGAATTCGCCAATGTATTTTTCCTGCAGCTTTTCATAGCTTTTCACTGGAACTGGCCCTTTGGTGTAGCAATGATAATGGAAAGCTGTGTGGAAATATACTGGGTTTTTAAAAAAACATTATAGGGTTTGATTTCATTGTAATTTTCCACTTGTAGTCAGTACATTGTACTAAACCAAAAGTAGCAAGACTTACTGCCGTTAAGGGTTTCTCCACAAAATATTTAAAGATTACTACAAACCAGATGTCCCACTACGACTTCATTGATCAACATATTAGAGTCTGTAAAACCTGTTCACAGAAACATATCTTACATTATAAATGAAATTGTTTTTCTTCGATTACTTAACCAAATAAATTGGTTTATTAGAAGTAACAGAAAAGGCAGTCAAAATAAGTGTCATTTTTGTGCCTATTAACTGCTTTGTGCATGAAAAAAACCTAATAATGAGATTACTTACTTTTGGAACATGAATCATAGGTAAAAGAGACCAGAACCATCTTTAAAATACTCGCTGCAGGGTTAAATCTGTGTGCTTCTTATTAATGGCAGCAAAAACAGGTCAAAACAAATAATTTTAAAAAGTGTTTTAATCAAAACCATAAACCTTCAGCAGGGTATTCACAAAAACATGTTTAAAGCCTGTCATATAGTAGGTTTTGAGGACTGTGGCTACTTTTCCTATTTATGGTAAATTTGAATAGACAGAATTTTGATGTAAAGTTGCAGATTTAGTTCATATATGAAATTTTTATAATCATTGTGCCAAGTAAATTGCTCCTGATAACATCAATACAGCAGATCAAACAGATATTCAACTAACATGAGATCATGTTTTTAGACATTCCCAGTCCAGTCAGCAGGTTAACAGCTGGTTAACCATGCTGACAGGTGACCTGCTAGTCAGCCTCAGATTGGCCTGCACTGCAGCCTGACATACACATCTCTATAAATGTATAGATGCTTATTGCTGCAATGGAAACTATTATTGGTCCGCTTGGAACCAATATGCTATATACACAAACCATATTGTTCAGCATTTATTAGCTCCATCTCCAGCTGTGTAAAATAAAAGACTTAAAGCGTGACGCAGGCATGGGGAAAAGAGGTGATTATACTGCAGTTCAATGTCAGTGCATTTTACCAATAAAAGCTCAGTGCAGTATCTCAAAAGAAAGTTAAAATAAATAACTGGGCATATTTTATATTGTAATGTGAACAGAAATTTAAAATTACATTTTAAAAAGTTTGATTTTTTTATGTTGTCAATCATATTTGTTAAATGGAAAATCTGAAGCGGTATGTCAGCATTTAAAAATTCTGAATAATCTCTCACACAGAGGCAGCAGTGGGGAATTTTCATTTTTGAGGCTGTAATTACTTTTTCATTTAGTTTTTACTCATTAGCAAATAAAGTGAAGCATTTTGTCACTTCTCGCTCTGAAATGCAACTTGTGTTTCTCATTCTCCCTGGCTGTCAATAACTATTTTCTCCGGATTTGCTCACATGAGGAACAGAGAGGACTTTAAGGTGGACATTTTCAATTTTGTCAATTCATCGCCGAGATCGTTGTTGAGGTTTACGCTTGTATACTAAAGCTACTACAGGTAACAAACTAATAGAGGCTAATACGAGTTTGGAATTTTTTTTGTAGACCCCGTCTGTCGACAGCTACAGCATGTGGTTTGGCAGGATGTAGTTGCAAATGCAATTTAATTCACATCATAGCAGGGTCAGATTCTAACCATTATTCTGAGCAAAGACTGGGACTCTTGGTAATTTTACCCTCCTTATTTAACCTCCGTGCCCTCCTCCTCCTCTCTCCTGCCATCCGTCGCCAAACACAATTCATTTGAGTTCCTGTTCAGGAGGGTGATTCAATTATGTTCTCCTTTAATTGGCTTTCAGGCATCTAAACTGAAACTGATGGGGAATTAATAACAGCTCCACTAGGTCTCCAAACTGTTTGCAACCCTGGAAACATTCTAAGAGCCTGAGTTGGTCCCATTTTCCATGTGTCTGTTTTGGACGTTTGATAATGCAGCTGCAAAAACTTGGTCACAGTTGCTGTGTGGTCCTCGCTCTCGGTATGCACTTTGTCTCTTTGTCAACACCCTAGACGTTTGGTGCAAACTTTGTACCCATAAAAACAAAGCAGATGCCAAAGAAAGCTCAGCGTAAGTATAGTGTATCTTATTTTTCCTCCCTGACCTAAAAGATGCATGTGGTTTGAAAACATTTACTTCTCTCCAAATCAGTCGGTTAGCGACGTGAGATGGAAAAAAAAAAAATCTCTGCATTCCTCTTAAGCCTTCGCTGTACGTTCTCTCCTATTTGTTATTCATTTAAGCACGTGTTGTACACAGCAAACACAAGATGGAAAAGCAGCGATATTTCTGCCTCTCCGTGGGTACGGCTCTCTTTGGAGTCCAAAGAAAGAGAAATCACTCGCAGATGCGTTACTATTTAGGTAGCTAACAAAAGAAGAGTTGTGAAATGGCAGGAAATGATGGCTGCTAAAATGAAGGTTTGAAGTTCACATGTCATTAACGTCCATGAAATCAACTTTTTCCTCTGAATGTACTCTTCCCCCAGAGTCTGCCTTTGTCTTCAAACAGCGCCAAAGCAATCATTATGCTCAGACATAATGCACCATAATGACAGTAATTTCAGTATCAAATTTTCAAATGTTAGGCTTTAATTCATTGTGGTTAAGTAGCTTAGTTGTAATTCACATTTCCTACCCGTCTTAGCAGAGTGCTCAAGGAATGAGACGTCTAAAGCAGGACATGGGAGCACCGCATGAAGGAACATTTTAAAGCCTTCATTCATTTAAATACTGTCTAAAATACATGAGAAAATTCAGTGACATTTGGGAGGCAACAAAAAACATTCTGCAGTCTCTCTGTTTAACTCTGGTATCTAATTTTAACAATTTTAACATAAATCCAGATCTGGAATCATTCCTATCCCGTAATGTCAACATCAGCTTGCAGCTTTCAAATCTTTCATGTAGTTTTCAGTTGGAGCAATTATAGCCTGTGTAAATGTAAAATTAATTGGCGACGCTTTTGATAAAAGATTACACTGAAGTAATTGTCAAAGCAAAAATAGCAAAATATTCAGATTCCTCTGATTCAAATCAACTAGTTTCGTGTTCTCGTTAGATGACTTGAGAAAACAAATTCTTTCATCAGGAATGAAAATCTTTAATTGCAGCACTAATGATTTAGCTCAGGATAAAACTCATTGCTCCCCCTCTGAGGGCTTTCTGACTCTCCTACCTTGTCTGACAGTTCCTGTTGAAGTCTTTAAAAGCACACCGTGTACTTTCATCGTTGATGAAAGGCTGGGAACGTAGGGCTGACTTACATTTTCCTCGCACATGTACAGAAAAACCAGTAACCAATGAGAGGGTGTGTCCAGGTGTGTAGCCAAAATGGCTTGTTAGCACAGAAATTTAATACAGGAATTTCATTTGTCAGATATTAAAATACTTTAAGGCTACATTCACACTGCAGGCGAAAGCGCATCAAATCCAATTTTTTTTGACCCTATGCAACCCATATCCGATCATGTTATGACAGTGTGAACGGCACAAATCCGATATTTTCAAATCCAACCTGGGTCACTTTCGTATGTGGTACTGAATCCGATACATATCCGATGTTTTAGAAAGCGACTGCTGTTTGAACGGTCATGTCGCATTAAATCCGTCTTTTACGTCACTGACACAAGCCAATTATCAGCTCCGGAGAAACGCCCGAGAAGACATTGCGAACGCTTCCTGGCCATCCAGTGTAGATGTCAGTGAAACTGCTGGGAAGACAACGTTGGACAACGTTGAACATTTTATTTGTACTGCATAATCTGCAGATTCTGACAGAAATCTGCAGCTATCCTTTGAAGCACCGCTCCTCTCTAAAACAGCAATAAGGATAATTATTAGTAGTATTGTAGTGTGAACAAGCAGACAAAAAAATCGGATTTGATCAAAAAATCAGAATTGAGCATTAAGACCTGCAGTGTGAACGTAGCCTTAGAGACACAAAGAAGGTTCAAGAAGTCCTGTCATTGACTCTGATGAGTGTAGACCTGCAAGGCTGCTGTTGGCCTTTACAAAATCAAAGTTAAAAGCCTTTCAATTAAGTTTTCATATGAAACAAGCTCTAAATATGTTTATTGCTCTGGCCATCGGAGGAACGATGACCAGAGCGATTCACCGCTGCCATGAACACATTAACCAAACTACTAATATGTCCCAAATCCAACTGCCAATTTCTGTTGGGGCACACTTTTCATTGTGCTGTTTTCTCAGTGAAGCTGACCATTAAATTAGCAAATTACAACAAGAAAAAGGATACAAAAAAAAAACAGTCATGGACTCGACAGCTGATGTAATCTTTAGTACTACCAAATCAGGGCACTGTAGTTGTAGCTGCAATTACTCAGCTTGGCTGCGGATAAAGATACCGAGGACTCGGTCAGATTGCTGTGTCCTGGTTGTGTGTGTGTGTGCGCGCGGGTGTGTTAATCATAAATATAATATAGTAAATATGGCATCAGTTTCCTTTCCTTTGTGTTTTCTTTCAACTTGGAGTCAGACAATATGAGACCATTTGGCGGTGGCCTCATTACTGTGATTTGCTGGCATTAAAAACTCACACATAACACCTCCTTATAACTGAAGCTGACACTTGGGCAGAAGGCCCAAAGCCTATATAAGAGAGAGCAGTTACCTTAGCAACTAAAAGCGATCGAAAGAAAACTGCAGTTAATTGAACTATTTCAGCATTATTTTTGTGCTGCTTTTGACCAGCGCTAACCTTTCACATATGTACTTGTTCATTAACATTTTCCTCACAGCGGACCTTGCTAGTGAGGATCAGTATATTCATTATGAGGGTCCCCACAGCCATTATGCACCGAATCTTTTGGTTCCAAACTGAGCTGTAAATTTTGAGAGAATCTGACACCCCTGCCCGAGGGTTACAGCAGAATGCTAACGAGGCCACGGCGACATTTCCATCACCATACAGTCAGTCGCACCATACATCAGCTCAGCGCCGAACATCTCCCAGAGACGCATGAAGTCAGTGACAATTTCAGACGTAACACTTTATTAGTATCCCTCCCATCTCCGCCGTGTAATGAATGAGGCCATTTAGACAGGATTTACGATATCTTTAAAACTTGATTGCTTAGAATTTGAGAATTATTCATAAGACTAAAGCATCATTTGTCATACAGCGAGTGCTGTTTTGGTGGAAACAAATGGTTTTGTTGTAGTTTTTCAAATGAACTCCTTTTCATGCACTCTTCAAATAAGCCATTTGTATGCATATATGTCCATGTAGAGGCTGTAATTAAAGGGAATGTGGCTCAGGTGACAACTCGCAATCAAGTTTTCTCCGTAATGTGTTGTGCCACTATGGAGCTGAGGTAACGGATACGGATGCAAATGATTAGGAATACACACACGTATTGGATTACACCGCATCTTTTGCTGAAACAAAGAGTTCGCTGTTCACATGCACTCCTATTACTGTACTTTGGAGGTGTCGGGGATGCATAATTCATGTCAGATTTTACTTTGCTTAAAGGTAACCTCTGCTGAACTTCTGATTGAACGATACGCTGAAATAATTAAATTATTCCCCCTTGAGTTTCCTTATTTCCATCACGGGAGGAGTGAGTGAGAGAGAAAGAGAAGTGTCCTCGCCTTGTTACAAAGATTATTGTGTTCACTTCCTGAGGCGGTGTGGCCACGCTTTGTGTGCGATGCCCAGATCCTCTCTCAATTACACAAGGATCCCGAGGCAGAGGGTGGGGACCCAAGCAAAGGACCAGTTATGTCCACACACACTCTTGTTCACTCTCTCTCTCTCTCTCTCAAACACACACGCGCACACACACACACACACACACTGCTATTGCTCGGAGGCATGGCTTACTATAGCCACAGCCAAGAATGAGGCCTCTCAGGATAGATTTACACACAAATAAAACCAGTCTTATCTTGGCCCACATGTGAACGAGAACTGATTACACGGTCTACATTTCAATGCTCAGATTAAATAGAGTCAATTTCCTATGGCCTATTTAAACCAAATCCAACCTGCAAACATAATGAAACCAAATCCAATATTACTGAACTAAGACCTCAAATAAGTTCAACTGTCCACTGAGAAACAGTTGAGAAACATTTCTGGCTGACAATGTGCATAGCAAGCATTGGAAGGTAATGTTAGACACATGGAAATGCAAACCAAAGTGAAAATGATTTAGTCAAATAATGCAGTGGAAGTTGAAATTTAATATAACTCAAAAAGACAGCATTTTTCTTACATAACAGCTCCCATTTGTTAACACGGTAATTACCTTTATTCCAGGCACAGCGTGGTATTGTTTTCCTACTTTCCTTTAATCATTTTCACGCTGTTATCTAACGCACACAGGCTTCAGGTTTTAACAAGTTATGAGTTTATGCATTAAAACATGTTCATGTAGTCATCTTTTTCACATTGATGAGATAATCTTAGTTTAGAAATGTAAAATAAATCTTCATTTGAGTCATTTTATTTCACAAATAATAAAAAAACAAGAATCTTGGTACCTGTCCAAAGCATCTGTGTCCACAGCTTCCGATCCGAAGCAGTCAGGAATCCTACAAAAAAGAAAACTCACCTGACTAGATTTAAAATACAAGTACCAGCATTTAATTGTTTATCCAAACAGCTGCATTTTTTAAAGGACGTTTAACTTTAGCTGTCAGGTAATTGCTAAAATGAAGTCTAAGTCCTTTATGTCACATGTCTTCATTTCTCTGCATTTTATTTCCTCTCCTCTTGACAGCCCTGATCTAATTACATGTGCGATAGAATGTGTTTTAATTGTTTCCTGGACTAATCAAAGACTGCTTGGTTAAAAGTACTCATCCACAGAGTGAGCACACTACTGATAAGTTATCTACAAGGTAAAATCAGAAAAAGTTCTGAGATGGAACATCTCTGGCAGCGGTAGCTTATGTTTCACAACTCAGCATGATATTGCGCAAGGAACATCAGGAGTTGTGTTACAAGCATTTTTGTGCACATTTACAGCCCAGGGATGATCCAACCTTCATAGCAAAGAGTTTGGAGTCCAAACGGCAAACTTTTTGCCATAGAAGAGCTGGCTGCACCGCAACAGCTGTTGCTGTCCACCACTCGCCTAAATTTGGTTTCCTGTGGCTTTGTGTTCTTCCCCCAAAAGCTCAAGGGCTTCCACGTTGTCACCACGGAGGAAGTCCAGAGCCTTAGATGGCCCTTGATGCTCATACTGAACAGAACTTTCTAACCACAGCAGGAAGGCTGGGAGCTTTGCTACTGCATGGAAGTGGGTGAAGGTGAAATTTAAACTAGGCTAAGACTTTGTCTCTTATTACAACATTTGCACTGTAGCTTTTTCCATGTTTATAATTTTATATTAAACAATTAGCAATTAGTTGACATCTGCCAAATGACTTTAATGAGCTTTATCTTGTTATTTTAATGATATACAAAAAAAGCTCACGTAGAATAAAATACATACTGATAACTTTACTGGAAGAATCCATGTGAAGCAGCTCATTTTTGGAAGGTAATTATTAGACTGTGCTGTTTATTAAAAATAAGGATGTTTAATCGCTTATAGGTTGAACTTTAGAGCTGTTTGAAAATAAAACAAATGACAAGTCTTATAGATTGGCTACTGCATTTTTCTGACGTTAGCTAACTCAAACCACCAGAAGCTGCTGGTCATACCAGACCAAGTAAGGCCGTGGAAGCAAAACGCTGAGAGAAATGAAGCACAGTGGAAGGGAGAATATTATTCCTAATAAAGTAAAGCTTCTCCGTTATACATGGCTCAATTGTGTAAATTCGTGTTACATTTTATAGAACTTCTCACACCAGTTTAATTACAATTAAAGCTTCTGACATATTTTGTAATACGTTTAAATATTAAACATCCTTTTTGGGGGTTTAACAGGCTGCATGCGAGTGGATGTAGACTGTATTTTTCTTTGAGGACATCTCTAAGCACCACTTGGAAAAGGATGATACCATGACAATGTGAAAAAATTAGTTGGGTTTTTTTTACTCAAAAAGCCTGTATAGTGTCCGTATATTACACAGAAGTACTTCTCCAAATTATAAGCATAGGCTACGAATTTCCTGTGGTCTTTGTGTATCTACTCCCCTGATTTTTCAATTATTTTGAAGGCCAAAATCAATGATTCCACTTTCTTTTTTAAAAATCACAGAGCACCAAAGATCATTCTGATGTTCATAGAATTTATAAAAATGAAACTTCTACATTTTTAATCATTAGTTTAATTAATCCTGGACTCACAAAGGTAGGTTTGAGACAGGAAGAGCTCGTAAATGCTATCTACATTGCCACTTGTTTTGCACATATTCAACTCTGTATATTTTATATATTTTATTATTATTATTATTATTATTATTATTTTATTTTACTTTTTTACTATTTAATTTGTAAAAATGTGTATACACACACACACACACACACGTAGGAAAATATTTAGTATACACATCCAGAAATGCAAACACTATTATATATTGTACATATATTTATTAGTTTCAGGTTGGCCATTCTTGTATTTTGCTCGTTTGTGTTGTAGTGTTTGCACATCTCTGTTGCTTGTGGGGCTCGCACACAAGAATTTCACTCGCATGTGCTGTGCCAGTGTGCCTGCACATGTGATGTGACAATAAAAAGTGATTTGATTTGATTTGATTTACAAGTGGTTATGATTGATGCAATCAAACCTGCCAAACACTCGAGAAGTTTGACGGAGGTGGAAGGTTAAGTTAAACTTTTCAAAATTTTCAATCTACAGAGGTTAAGAACACAAGCGGATCACAGCACTCGGGGTCTTTTGAGTATATTACAATTACTCTAAATCACATGAAACTATTCCAAACACGGAGGTGATTTATTACATTAGCGGCGAGTGGTGGAGACCAGCACAAAGGGAGATTGTATGAAGATTACAGTGATGAAATAGTCAAATTTATTATCTTGACAGCTGGATATTCCAATTTCTTTGCCGCTGAGCCATGTAGATTTTCCAGAGTGCAAACACGTTTAAGTACTTCTTCAGAGTCAATTAAATCAGATACTAGTTAAATTACCATTTTTATTAACCTACAGGTTCATATTTTTGTAATTTTAATCACTATTGGAAAGACTATTAGAACGTCTTTCCTATGAAGACAGAACCATGGGTCATTTAGAGAGCAGCTGAATTAATCACACATTGTCACTTCAAATCTACCTTTCAGTTCTCTTCAAAGCTCGCTCTGTGATTTACATGTGCATGGAGAATTATCTGCAGTTAGTTAAAGGAGAGATTAGGAGTGACGTCGGGCTGCACCCACCTCTAGGAAACTTGAGCATCACACCTTCAGCCAAAGTGAGATTATGAAAATGAAGCACGGAGAGTGTTTCAGAAGACTTACAAAGTTCAACTACTGTCAATATCACGCCACAAATCACTTGTACCTGTGGCTTCTCCCGTCCTCCCCTGCTGTGCGTGGTGGGAGCCAGCCTCAGCAGACAGTGTGGACAGTAAATAATATACCGAGACAACATTAACCTTTAGTTGTGGTGTTAAGATGGAACCTCAATTAACAAGAGTAAATAATCCTTGTGATTACTTTTGGCTGGCCTTTATCTCATACATAACCTAATTAAATGGACCATCCAAACATAAAACCGCAACTAATCAAGGGCTTTGCTGAGGCACTGCACTATGGCTGTGTGGGATTTTAAAAACACACCCACGCATGTGCGACCATCCATGCGTCTCTACACACACACACGCACACACACACACAGTTTGAAAAGACTTAATGACTAATAAAGAGTTTTAGTTTTGGCATAACTTCCCAAATGTGCTTAATTAAATATAGAAGAGTTTCACTTTAAACATACAATAGTTTTTAATTAGTTAAACTGTAATTTAATCTGAATTAACCAGCCTTTACCATTTGGTACGTGGCGCAGCACATTGACAGAAGAGACTGCTACTGCTGCTCCTGTTACTCCGAAATGAATGTTGGATTTATTTTCTATATCGCAAAAATTTGGGTAAAGTTGCAGAATTTTTTAAAGCAGGTGCCACATTATCGTTTCTACATTTTAATTTTGTGCAAATAAACTTGTAACATGTTCAAATTTCTCTCTTGACTGATAATAAGAAAAAGTGTCTCTTTTTTATTTTATCCTTAAGTTTTGCATCTCATTTCTTCTGATCCGTGCACTGTTTGACTTCCAACTTTTGAGATTTGTATAGTCTGCATAAGGGGACACATTCCAATGGAAAATGAGATTGGGTTGACTTAATGGGAAACAAAAATCTACAAACCTCTATGGTCCGTTAAGCATAAACTTTTGAGGCAGTGTCTGGTGTCATCTTTCTAAGATTTCATACAAATTCTGTTCTCCTTCTTTCCACAGAGCACATTATCTCTTTTATATCTTTCATTTATTTTCATTGGTTTAAATTCAAATGTGGAGCTCTCCAGTTAAAATCTGCAGCTTTACTTTTTTTGTTTCTTTAACAGCAGATATTACATGTCTGTGTATATTTATATTTGGGGAAATGTTTCCACATTCGGGTTTAATTGTTTAAGTTTCCAGCGCTTCACCCTTCTGTTGTTAACTCTCAAGTCTCCCTCCACTGTGAATCGGTTTGACGAAATGTTTGACACAGACAACTACACAAAATATTTTTGTCACAAATTAAAACTATTTTTAAAATTTTAGAAACACAATTAGTGTTCAAGACAAAAGAAAATATGTGGGGTTTTTTGTCTTTGTCAATTTGCAAGTACTAAGCACTGCTATTAAAAAGATGTGTGAGGATTATTATTGAATTACTTAAATTACCGACTTTGCTCTAGTCTCTGTTTCAAGACAATAAATATCTAACTAATCTGTATATAAAGCATTGGCAAGATCTAATATGTTAAAAGAGAAAGCTATACAAAATTTAAAAATACCTCTGATAGTAAATCTTTCTCATAGGATTATTTCATAAACATATATATATATTCATAAACATAACATATATATATATTGCAGGTTCACACTATAGGTCTTTTTAAGATAACGGATATTATTATAACTAATACAACAACTTCTGGTGCTTTGGGATTAAAAACACTAAAAACACAACTTTTCTGTTTTCAGATGTGTGTTATTATTTATTAATTGCATGTACATTGCTCATAATAAGGAGGCTAAAATAAGTTGTGTCTGTGGTGTGTGATTGTGGATCCCCGCAAGGCTTGATATTCCTTTCAGGAGCACTTTTTTTTTCATTTCTTATTTATATGATGCCAAAAATATGCTCCCAGGACTATCATTTTTCTGTGCCTGTTTGCGAAAGCCGAGAGCTAAGAGGATTTATCTTCTTGACCCATCACACAAAGACAATGAGCTGCAGAATAGTGGTGTCCAACTGGGAGGACTGAGGGTGGGCACACCCAGCCGTCCTCGGGCCTCGTTCTAAAGGCAGAATCATGTTACAGGCGGAGAAACCCATTACTCCTGTCTGTATCAGCTCTCAGTGCCTTTGTAAAAAGCCTGGCGCATGTGAGTTGGTTGCAGGGATTACTGTATGTCAGTAATATTCTGTATCTCTGGCTTGTTTTGACCAGCTTGGACTTCAGGTTCAGGACAGTAAATGGCATTAGATATCTGCAGTGGCAGTAAACACCAGCACAGTTTAGCCTTTGCATTGAGACTAAGTAGGAAAATGGTGTTGCAGAACTCTCTACTTTTTAGGAGTCGTTTACCCCCGGGCTATGGCTAATGGTTTACTCACTGCCCGACATGCCCTCGGGCTCCAGGTAGTCTCACATTGTCAAGCTGCTCTCATTAACTCCTATAACTCCTGGAGAGATAAGCGTCAGACAGTCACACACTGGAGGCCTTACAAGTGGAAGTGCAACGGACTGACAAACACGTTTACAGGCTAAAGGACACGAGCAACTTATAGTTGTGTGTTGGAGGCAACTTTTTACCCATGAAGTGCTGTTCCAACAAGCATTTTGTAATTTATTCCTGACTGCTTTATTATGCAGCATAGCTACTGTTCAGCCAATTAAATATGCCGTAAATCTATCATTATATTTTCCCACAGGCCAAATTGATATTGTCACAGGGCCCAAAATATTCAGTTTACTGTCGAGATACAAAAAACAAAACAAACATGAAACCCTCATGGTGGAGACACTGAAAGCAGCAGGGTTTTGTTAAGAAACCGACTAAAATGAAACTTCTTTTAATTTATCTAATCCTAATTCACTAATTAATTATTTAGTTAATTGTCGAGGTGCTAGAAATACTCTAGTGCAAGCTGAGTTGCTGTGAGTGAAATATGACTAAAAATTTAGGCTGTCATGTGTCTATCGTAATACATCTTGCTTAAATCATATAATATTATATTAAGTAAAATATTTTATACTATAATATTTAGTTGCATTTGAGAAATGTGATATATTAATTAAAGTAGAAGAAATGTGATAATAATAATAACGTTCCTTAGCTTTGGATAAATACACTTTTTCTTTCTTTTCTCTGTAGGAAAAAATGTAACTATGTAAAATGCATCCAGTATAAATTTACTGAATTGGTATTATATTAATGACAAAAAGAACAAAATAAACCAAAAAAAAAAAAATAATAATTATCTAATTTATTTGCCCTGGTCTCATTTCAGCTTAGTGTGGGAGTCTTTACTATGTGCTACTGTTTTTTGTACTCTGATTAGTTTCTCCTTTCTTCGCTATCGTGACGATATGTCTTCACACATGAAGTAGAGTGGACAAGACACAGAAGAAATGAGAAAGGTTTGTAGTTTAGTCAAAATCTCTAAATATGGCAAGCGGTTTGAATTGCTTTTAAATTGCTGTACTTTTGCTGTTAGCTTCCTCCATGCTATGTTAGCTCTCATGCTAACAGCTGATGTGCTACATTTAGAAAAAACAGAATTCAAATGAGAAATTCCTAATTATTATTGCTGCTACAGCTTCTTTACAGTGTTGGTGTGGGGCGTAGGAGGTGGTTGTATTTTTATTCCTTTTACTAAGGTGCTGTAATAAGGGAGTGGAACTAGCTCTCTGTTCTTACATTTTGTGGTGTTCTTGTAAACTGGAGACCTGAAAATGTGAGGCAGCTTGGTGTGAGGCGCTTAGGTTCAGCAATCCTAGATTCCTTTGAAAACTTTGTACATTAACTCAGACCTCTTTCTCCAAATATTTCATCTTTTTGTTTATTAATTTTGTGTTTCCAGTTACTACAGTATGATAACATCTCTTATATTTATTCTTGCATTTTCATCATTTTATTAGTCATGGCAAAACCCCAATAAAATCTGGTCTGTATTGCTAACAGTCTAACTGAAAGCTCCCTTATTTACGTCTACGTAAGATTCCTAACTTAAAAACAGCAACAGTCTAGACCAGGGGTGTCAAACTCAAATACACAGTGGGCCAAAATTCAAAACTGGAACAAAGTCGCGGGCTAACATTAATATTTATTGAAAAAAAAATCTTCCTCTAGATATAAGAATGAGTCTTTTCTTATGGACTCAAACACGTTTTGCTGAAAAACTGAATATGGAACAAGCAAAGCTTAATACTAAACAATATATACATTAGCTGTATAATACCAGTAGGCCAGCTCTAATAGTAATTTGGTATGGCTTCGCGGGCCAAATATAATTAGGCTGCGGGCCAAATTTGGCCCGCGGGCCAGAGTTTGACACCTATAGTCTAGACTTAAAAATGCAGCAGCTTGCAGATCTTTAGTTTCAACTGTTCGCTATAAGACGGTTATTTTGATGAGGTGTCATGAGGACCAGATCTTGTCCTGGGTACTTTCACTGTCACCTCATACACTCTTTTCTCCTTTAATCTTGATTAAATATCTTTTTTGTTTGACAATGTTTGAGCCGTTGGACCGTCAGGACTGTTGAGTGAATTATATACTGCTAAGCCGCTATCGTGGATGGAAGCAGCCCTTTTTTTCTCCATGTACGTCACTACGAAGATTTATTCAAAGTTTCTTCTATATTAGATATTCATCTGGATGCCAAGTTAAAGTCATGTTTACTATGCAGATAGCTCAGATCTATAGAGTAGACACAGCTGTCAGCATAAGTTTGATCAAGATGCCAGTCAATAAACCAAGATGTATGCAGCATTAAGTTAAAAAGCAACACATTAAAATTAGTTTAATCCAATTTTTAATCCATTCATCCCTCTATTAAGACTTTACATTTTACAATGAGATATATTTAAATTTTTATAACTATACATTAGAAATCGACCAATAGTTTTGGAGTCATAATTGAGACACATCCATTTACATTTCTGGCAGAAATCATAGCATTGCCTTCAGAGGTCCCATTTATGCCACCATCATCTATTAATTAGGATATGGTCATATTTGTCCTCCATTTAGATATCATGAAGTTTAAACGCCGTAACTGCCAATTCAGTTGACATAATACATTAAATGACATTTTAATAAAGATAAAAACGTCACAAGTTTGTTAACGTTTTGGCTGAGAGGCGTTAAGAATTTGTAGAATTTGACGCGGTAATTTGCGGTGGTGGTGTTATACTGTTTGCATTATACTGCAACTGTAAAGTTGAAAATAACTGTCATTTTTTAAGACTGCAAATTTCCAGTTTTAGAGGTTCTACGTGTTAATTGAGGAGCCCGAGAACCCCTGAGATCTATGTATTTTGCACTGGGTATACCTAATAAATTGTACTGTAGAGGGGGGAACTCAAATGACTGGAGTTAAGTTCCATTTGTGCAATCTGTGTTTTTATTTGCTGAATTGAATTGTTCCTAAAGATGATAATGAGTGCTAACAAGAGTAAAATGCCACAGCTCAGGAAAACATAACAAAACAAAAGGTTATGAACAACTGGTCTTTTAAAGTAAACAGTCCATAATTCTAACATTTAAAGCACTCAGTGCTCTCAGTTGGGGAAAAAATGAACAAAACAATGACACTAAAATCAACAATGATTCATCATAAGACTGATATATTCTCATATAAAATCTACACGTCCATTTAGAATGTTGATAATTGCATTATACGAACCATTACAAGTAGAAATGCGCAGTTCGTCACTTTTTTGTCACCACAGAGGAAGCAGCCGTTTAGCTTGATTAGACACTGTGGGGATTTTCAGTGGAAAAAAGCGAGTATTTAGCACTGTGAGCTCCATATTTTGGATGGTTGATTGAACAACCAGAAATTTCAGGTTTTGATTGAAAGAAAGGATGATTAAAATGTGTAATGGCTTAACATATCATACATCGAGATTTTCTGAAGCATGTTATACTTTTCCGGGATACTTTTCCGCCCTTTTCAAAGCAAATTTTCTGTTCGCCTATAGTTCACGTTTGCTATTTCGACACATAAGATTAAGATTGAAAACTGTAAACAAGTAATGCATGTGTTATAAAAGGTGGAGTGTAGAGATTTGAGAGACAAGGACACAAATGGCAGACTAATCCAGCAAAAATGAACTTTAATAGCTGAGTTCAAAATCAAAAACAAGGCAGTAGAAACATAAGAAAACAGGACACAGACACATATATATAGATAGATAGATAGATAGATAGATAGATAGACAAACTGAGGATAGAATAATCAACAAGGAACACTAGAAAGCAGATCACAAGTGAAAAACAATCAGGAAACGATGGGAAAAGGAAGTAAAACTAACACGGACAAGAAAAGAAAAGAAGAACTAGCGGCAAAGAAGAACTGAGGGGAAAAAACATGAATGCAGAAAGAGGAGACGGGGATCAGAAACACTGAGGGAACCAAATAAATGAGAAATAACAAACTTAAAATGGGAAGTTTTCAAAATGAACACTGGAACAGTAAAGCCATAAAACAGGAGCCAAACAAAAGCTCAGCATTTACAAGACTGATGAAGACGACAGGACAGAAATCCAAAGCCTAACAAACATGAAAAGCAAACTTTAGATGCAAGAATAACAATATGACCTAAACTTAAATAGATTAATTCAGAATTCAAGACCAAAACCCACAAAAAAACAGTGTGCCGGTGATATCAACTGTTAGTTTTCTTCCACCCCTGTGCTATACTTCCTATCAGGGTTATTATCCTTTTCTGTTTACTTTCACTTAGTTTCCACAGTAGCTTTGCTTGTTTCAGTTTAGTGTTTATTAGTTTCTGTTACTCTTTTTCTTTTTCGTTAACTAGCATGTTTTCACACTTTGCCTTATTTTTAGGTTTAATTTTAGCTGTTCTCTATAATAGTCTTGCTTCCTGTTAGTGAGGGAGGTGGTTAATAAACCCCCTGCTGTTCCTCTCTCGTGTGTCTCACGGGCAGCAGTTTGCCTGTTCAGAGGAGCCGTACCTATACAGGGGACAGGCTTGGATGACCAGGGGGAAAGTAAAGAGAGAATCAATATTAATTATTATGTATAATTATTAGTTATTTAGTGGAGTTTGCTGTCATTGGGACAATAATCCTTTATTATTTCAGTGAATATAATTTGCTTTCCGTTTTTATTTGCTTCTACCATAAAAATCAGTTTATTTGTGGTGGGGAAATTAACTTTGTAACTTGGACCCTAAACCTAGAAGCCTCTAAAGGCATCTGACTGAAGGGTGCACAGCCCCGCTGCCTCACTGCGCTCGACTAGTCTCCAAGATTTGAATTTTTTCTTCTGGGAAACAAAAATAGGAGCACATTTAAAAAAAAAAAAATCACCTATATTACACATGCTTCTCTCTTCTCTTCTTGCACTTGTGCTTGTTGAGAATGGTTTGAAAAAAGAAAAGATTAGGGGAAAATAGTGCATCATAAACTGGCTGCAGGCCTCAGGGCAACAGTGTCTGCTCTAAAGCTGGATAATCTCATATCAGTGTGGCGTGTTCATTTAGCTTAGAAGATAGGACCGTTTTAGAAGCACCTCCTTAGGTTATTATGAAGCTTTTCATACTCAAGATGATAAACTCATTCTGGCACCTGTGTAATTTACTAATGACACATGATTTTAGCCCTGCGCTGACTGCGAGCCGGGGAGGAATTACAGTGCAGTGCAGAGCCTCTGCAGATATGCCAGCTGCTGACATTGAGGCAGAACCAGGTTGGGCTGTTTTAACTTCTTTAATTAGGTGTGTTTACTCTGTATTTTATTTGCAGAGATCATGGAAGAGCCTGGGGAAAGGTAGATTTAATTAAGGGACACTGATGAAAGCACACAGCTCACACAATCTCCAAAGTGTTTCCTCTGATATTGCTGCAAAATATCCTGATGACAGGTGGTGCTGGGGAGGAGTTGACACGGCTGCGAAATAGAACGATTTGGATTCATTCTCACCATGTGTAGGTGGGAAAGTGTTATAGGTCTTCTGTTATATATCGCTGCATTCAATTTAACTGCCAAATAAAATCCATTTAAATACACAATCTGACTTACGTAGGAGAGTGGGATTTCAGAGGTGGAAACACAACAAAAAAAGATGATGTGATTGCACATAACTGAATTCTGATGGTCGGTGGGAGAGTGGAAATGTACAAGCAGCTTTGCAATTAGCAAGTGCAGGCCTGCCACATTGTCAAATGCCCTCATGCTCCGTCTCTGCGATAATTGTCACAGCCCCGCTCTTTTATTACAATCTGTCATAGAGTCAACCATATTCATTATGAATTCTTATCTGCTGGTGCTTTAACATTTGCCAGATGGCACGTTGGTATCAAAAGCTAATAATGATGTAGTAAGGAAATTAAGACTTTATCAAAAGCTACTTAATGCCGGAAAAAAGGAAAATCAAAATACACTGATGCATCAGTTGATCCTCGATGATCCCATCTGTGAACGTATAAAAGATGAATCATCTATCTTATAGCCACAGAATATGCAAATTACTGTCGAGAGCAAAGCTGAAATTAGATTGGGTTTAGCTTAACTAATCTTCTTTGGTCACAATTTAGCTCTAATGTTGAAATAAATCTTATTTTATACACACTGATCTAATCTCACTCTCCAACCTACAGTATAGAATCCACTGGCAGGAAATGGAAAGACCATAAAATAAAATGTGTACAGTAAGATGTTAGCGCATGGGCAGGAGCTCTCAGACATTTTACCCACCTGCCACTTCCAAACAAAGGGATTTACCTTTGCCACCTGCTACAAATGCACCAGCCTAATTAATCATGATCAGAATACTGAAATCTCCCTTTAACAGAGCAACAAAAGAAGACGTGCATGTGATCCAACACATAAGATCAAGAGATTTTGGAAAGCAGTACGTAGATAAAAAAAGAAGAAATAAAAGCAGATTTAATTTGATTAACCACTTGTGTCTGAAAATTGCTTATCGGGAGGCCTCATGTACCCCTCGGTGTACTCTGAATTTAAATGGTTTGAGCTCAGCGGTACTTTTGAGTCACTGAGCGAAAGGAATCTGCATCAGGGCTGTCAGATTATAGTGTTTGTTGTCAAGTAGCGTGCTCTTACTTGAAGAAGAGATTCCTAAAGCATGCCTTCGTCAGGCAGCAACCTCCAGGACGGAAATGTTCCAGAAACTCCACTTCCTCTACTGACCACTTGATGCTGAATTCCAAAAGTGAGTCAG
Source organism: Rhamphochromis sp. 'chilingali' (assembly GCF_963969265.1). Classification (NCBI taxonomy): domain Eukaryota; kingdom Metazoa; phylum Chordata; class Actinopteri; order Cichliformes; family Cichlidae; genus Rhamphochromis; species Rhamphochromis sp. 'chilingali'. The sequence goes on from NC_137931.1 coordinate 32,644,718, forward strand.
TCTTCACAGATTTGGACTATCTGGACTTTTGGAATATTTTAATCAAAATACCTGACTCCCAATATGACTTGATGAGCAATTACCAGACAAGTAGTCAGTGCATCAGTGTCGATGTCTGAAAATTAGAATGTTTTTTGGACGTTATTTAGCATTAATTAAGCAGTTGCACCCATACAGTTTACAAATGAAAGTTCTAACCAAACTAGCTTTAGCTGATAACTTGGTGTCTCACTCTGTCATCCAAATATGGTCACTTCTGGACCAAAAAATACCACAAATGTGTCATCAGTGTGAAATCACTATAGGTATGTGTATTCATGTGGTCTACGGCCTTCATTTTCCCCTTATTTTTTTTATTCCATGACTGCTTCACAGAGGCTAAGGGGGCACAGTGGTGTTGTGATATGTGAAGCAGCTTTTTCCCATTTCCCCTGCCCTCATAACTTCCCATTGTGAGAGTGTGACCGTGCTTTCATACCGGAGTGTTCCACTAATGTTAGGATTCACTAGCTAGCTTAGATCTTTTTACTGTAATTTTAAATGGGATAGAAATTTTTATATGTTGAAAAAGAGGCATAAAACAAAAAGTACTTACAGAAAAAGACTCTTCAGAGTGTCCTTTAGTACACACCTGCATAACTGAAGGCTTGAAGTACTATTTAAAAAGGTGAGTTGTTTAAAAGTCATGCTAGTTCATTCATCCTGAGTGGATGAAAATGGCTGTAGAGATGAATGTTTTTGAAACAGGCTGTAAACATTGTTATTACTCCTGCAAAGTTGGGTGTTTTAACATGGGAGTCTTTGGGGATTGGAGCCTGCTTCAAGTAGCCATTAGATGAACTGTGCTTTCGCCTAGAGGTTACTTTCATACTATCATTAGAATAGAAGTTTTTGAAATCCATGCACTTGATTAATTTCATATATTTTGGTATTGATGATGGCTTGCTATTTAAATTTAAATACAAATGTATTAATATAGTGATTGCTCCATTGGCTTCTGCTGGGGGATAGCTCCTATGGCAGAAATCTGCCCAGGAGCTGGCTGTCTGCAGCCCAGATTTGATGGACCATATTCAGACCACACAAAATATTTGTCAGTCAACACACAATCTGTCAATATCATATTTGCATTAAGATGTTTGCCCTAATATGTATAACAGTCAAATTTCCTAGACCGTACAAGACTGCAAAATGTATATGTACTATTAAAACCTCTTAACTGTATTGTTCACTGGCACTGTGTGCATAAAACAAACATAATTCCAGCTATGCATCAAATTCTGGTATTTATTAGGTGCATGATGAATAGTCCAGCTTTGTACATGATGTCTTACGCAGCGTACTTTGCTTTCATACTGTTTCATACTTGGCTTTGATAATGCAATAAAAATGAACTGGAAAGAAGCTGATGATATGAATGTTTTATTGTTCTCTAATTTACTTCAGTCACACAGTAACTTTCAGTAGTGAAAGTCTCATCTTGTTCCTGCTGCCTCCTCCATCCTTTTCCTTTCTTGTTCCAGTCGTTGAATTGAAGAATACTTTAGGAGTTTGCATGCTTTCCCTGTGCTTGCGGGGGTTTGCTCTGGGCCTCCTCCCACAGTCCAAAGACATGATGATTCTAATTTGGCTGTAGGTGTGAATAGTTATGTCTCTCTGTGTTAGCCCTGTGATAGACTGTAGCAACCTGTCCATGGTGTACCCTGCATGTTGCCCAATCCCAGTTGAAATAAGCAAAATATTCAAAAGTAAAATGCTCACGTTTACATTTTTGTTTTGTTGTACAGTTGTAAATGATGACTTTCTTTTTTTTTTTTTGACTACTCAAATGAAATTTTGCATTGTGCCACTAGATAAGCCCTGGAAAAGGTCAACCGTGCAACACTGGAAAATAAGAAAAATATTGAGTTTTCAGTTAGTTCATTTAGGAGCACGATGAAGCACTCACTCCTTTAATATTTATGCGTCTTTGCCACTGTCTTCATCATCACCACTTGCAGAGTAAATCCATTATCTTGGCACAGTTTCTGTTGTCGTTTTTGTATCATAAATTTTCATATTCTATCTATGTTGCAGCAACAAACGCTAAATATGAACAGCCTAAATTCTTCCAGTCATGATTCAGTTCAGTTCAATTCAGGTTTATTTATTTGTTATTTAGCAACAAATCACAGCAACAGTCACCTCAAGGTACTTTATACTATAAGGTGAAGTCCCAACGGTATTTGGGAGAAAAATCCAGCAGTCAGATGATCGTCTATGGGCAAACATTGTGATGGTGGGATGGAAAAACTCCTTTTTAATAGGAAGAAACCTCCAAAAGGGCCAGGCTATGGGAGGGTAGGCCATCTGTTGTGACTGGTTGGGGGAGAGCGGAAAGAGAAGAGAAAAGAAAAAAGCGCATGATGACAACTGCTGGTTTTCCTTTCATCTCACTCTGTTTAATATGAAATCTGGAATTTCCATATATAGCATACACGATGCTGATAACACCTTGTTTCTGTGTAGTACAAGCCAATAAACAAACCTTAATTTATAGTTAAAACTCAATAAATTCTGGACTTCAGACTCCTCCAAACTCTCCATCTCACTCATTTCAGGCAATTGTTTCGACGTCTGCAAGGCTCTGTATAAGAGAATTACTGATTAGTTTGAATTGTCAGTGATGCAAAACAATTATTGTAGAAGAACTCCAGGAGTAAAAATATGGAGGTGGACGATTTGTAGTCTAGTTTAATGAGCCATGACAACATCCTGTGTTTTGACTTCTCCAACTGCACATATTTACTTTGTCCTAAAAAGTGACCCCACCAAGTGCAACTCTCCAATGAAATTAGTTGACTTGGCCACAAAATGTATTCACCATAGTGGTTTGAGTGCCCGTTTCAAATAAAACAATATTTTTAAATCACTAATTGATTACTTCAACTCAACTCGTCAGTGCAGGTGTTTGAAATTAAAAGCCCTTCAAACATAGATTTTTATCCTCAGAGCTGTTTGAATGCTTTTAATGTGAAACATTCTTTGATGGTAACTTAACCTCACTTAAAAAAAGAAAGAAAACCGAAGAGAAGAGAAACAGAGCTGCTGAGGTTTTTAGTATGACATGATTTCGTTTTAATTATGCCTATGGAAGTGTATATTACATTGAATTTATCAAGATAACAGGGAAAGTGTCTAGTTTGCCAACATCAACAGCAAATCAGAATATGACCATATCTTAGAAACATGGGAACTGTCTTACTAATATATGAGATAAAACAGAGGAAATTAGAAATAATGGCCTCTGTTATACCAGACTGTTGCGAGGCTTACGCCTGGGATGCTGTCATTACTTTTATCTAAAATGTAAGTAAAGCCGGTTATTAATGTCTTTAGTCTTGAAAAGTAGGCCCTGAAAAAAGGCAGAATTTGAGCAATGCACAATAAATAGTGGAGGCGATGAGGCTCATGGGAACAACGGCTCCGGCCCTAGATTTCCCTCCCTGGTGACATCTTGAGTAGTTCAGGAGTTATGTGCAAAAGTTGTGGAAGATAATGTCTGGTGACATGGACTTGTTGTCACATTTTTCATCCACTAATATCCAGTCCTATTGCATTCAGATCACACCTCTTCAGGCAGATAACTATTTCCTCAGGATTAATGTCCCAATTTCTGCATCCTCCAGCACATCACAGTTAATGACCTTGATTTAAATCCCAAGAAGGTTTGTTGGAACTCATATTACTTCCAAACAAGAAAATAGATCAGCCTTTAGGTGTTGTTTTAGTGTGGCCCGGTGCTGCAAAAGTTTTGCCCTCCAGCTATTGGCGAAATAGCCGATTGCCTGTACTCTTTGATTGATTCAGTGCTAGTTTAAAAAGCCGAGACTCCTCGCTTACGCACATACTGTTTCCCATTTTTCAGCGTAAAGTAAAATACCCACTGCATTTGCTGTTTGATTGCCGAAGCTTAAACAGTTTGACATGCTGAATAAATCGCCTAGGTTATGTTGCTTTACAAAAGTGAAAGGTGTGATAAGCTCGTAGGATGAATTAGTGCTGCTTTAAAGCTTGCCGCACGGTTTCAAAATTTCCAATAATTCCCGGCATCTAGGTTAAGCTGATGACAACATCACACAAATGACAAAAGTCAAGGCAACCTGCTTACAGGCCTATAAATGATTTTAGGCTCAGAGGGAGAGGGGGAGGCGGTCCTGATACGTGTCAGTCACAGTGCGAATACACATTCCCCTTAAAAAGCTCCAATATGCGAAACATAGTCCCAGATTTTTCTTGGATGACTCTCTGCATCTTATTAAGCATAACTGACACCACAATTTGCTGGAATTCACACAAAGCTAAAGACTTGCTCTAAGATATAGTGTAGGGGCATTACAGTAAGGTTAGAATATACATCACTACACTACATCATGCTAGCCAGAGTTGTTCTTAATTCTAGAAAAAAAGCCCTGCTACACTATGAATTTTCACATTTGAATTCATGCCAACTTGGGTCATTGCAGTCATTCCATATAAAATCAATCAAATCCCACCTGTGCCCTCAGAATCAGCTGATTTCTGTTTTTATAGAATCACTGTAGTATATTTCATGAAGCCAAGGCCATGTTTTACCTTCATGTAATGGTTTTTTTTCCCTTTTCAGTTGCAAGCTCTTGAAAAACATAGAGCTAGGTAAAATGTGGTGCTTTTAAATTGACTTTTTTTCTGACATTCCTGAGCTCAGTCATTTCTTAGATATTCATCTGAGCTTTTCTGGGCTGGAAAAATATATATTTAAACGGCACCCAAATCAATTTTACACCCATTCTATGAGGCACTAAACTAACTAAAGTTAAAATATCATTTTTGTTCAGCACAGTTATTAGCTCATTCAGCTGAAAGACCAATGAGTTCATTCCATGGCAAGGTGTCCACCCGTTCATCCACAAATCACAAGAATCACTAGTCCTTGTTAAGTATTCACAGTGACAAGAAACAATGGCAGAAACAAACATTAGTACCTTTAGTGTTTGACTGATTTTGTTATATATCTTAAGAGAAAGATACATTTTGGTTAAACAGGGTCACAATTTATAGAATATAAAGGAGCTTCTTGTTTAACCTGCATTTTGATATATAAATGCACATGAAGTTCTATAATAAAAGTCACAATAACATTTACTAAGGTCACTGTGAACGCTCACATTTTAAAGTCCACAGAGCATATAGTGCTTTTAATAAACCTCCCTCACAGACCTGTAGAAGCAAGTAGCGGGCTTACAATTAGCTGTAGATCCAGTACCTTCTAGGACTGCCAACACAGAGAGTAGTGAACAATGCGCTCGACAAATAAATCAAAGCTTGAAATCTACCACTTTGAAAATTATTCTAAATTATAATCAAGTCATATTCACCCTTCTCTGCCTGGTTTCTTTGTGCAAATCTTTTACTTTACTGACTTTGTCATCTAAATATACACTGTTGACAAAATGACTAAAAGTGTTGGAACACAAAAAAGTCTTAGAAATGGGACGCTTATCACAGTTTTGCTCTGTCACACAGTTAATTAAGGACACTATGCGGTCAGTTTGGTGTGTCAAATTTTGTGGGGAAAACTTTACCGGAAGTGATTTTAGGCCCAACTTAGTAGTATTCAGCTTTTAAAGTTAACCCACATCTTGGTCCAGGAAATTTTGAAATGTACATTTTACATCACCGCTTTGCTAATGAACATCAAACTGCAAGAAGAAAAAATGGGGCATTAAGAATGATGTTCTTGAGGAAATATCTTAAATCTTGTATAGATCACTCAGTAAATGCATGCTATTGGGGAAACTATCAGCCTTGGCGGAGATATGCACCTTCGGATTGCTCTTATTTTATCGTGTAGGAAGTTTGAAAAGTTTTCAAAGATTTAGCAGGCTGAAGTGACGTGTGTGTGACGCAGTTGAGTTCAGTGAAATTCAGTTCCTGCACATAATCAATAGACAGCAGCTTTATTTGGACCACTGAAGACATTTATGTCTGCGAGACGAATGACTAACATTCATGAGTCACATGTGTTGGACACCAGCTTTAGCCTCGAAATGTGATGTTAGTGTGCTACTCTATAAAAACCATGGCTGCTAGGCTGTTAGGCAGCATATTTAGAAATCAATATGAGTAGATAATGTTTTCCCTGTTTTATTTTTTGCAGAGTTCAAGATATAGATGGGTTGTTTAAATTCACATAGCTGCAAACAAACAGACATCTGGACTTAATCTATATAAGGCCCGAGGACTCTGACTAATCACCTGAGTAACCCGAGTAAACTATTGCAGATGTGAGATAATTGCAGATGCAGGCTCTCGAAATAACTGCATTTAGATTTTCATAAGTCATTCTGTCAGCACGAGTGGTGATAGGCAGTTGACCCATCTCGTTCCCCTCCTTCCCCTCAGTGCAACTTGACCTGCCGGGGGTGCAGGGATATGTGCTGTTACAGAGCACAAGGGTATGTTCAAAGTTCTGTGTTGATGTTCTAATTTAATTTAACACACTTTAAAACTGGGTCTTTGTTGTTAGCTGGAGAATGTGTGCTGACACACATGCAGAGGATTTTGAAAGACAAACTTGCTCAGACAACACAAACAATAGAGCCTGGACTTTGAAGTGCAAGCTGCAAGGAATCCTCATTAATTGTGTAAAATGGGTTTCTCTCCAACAAAGTGACAGAAATGGTGTAATGGCAGGCTTCATGGGTAGATATGCTGGCTAATTGGCTCTTTAAAATAAGGTTAAGGCATTTTAAAGGCCTCAAATTGGTCTTTTCTCCTTCAGAACAAGTTTGGAGTGCCAAAAATAATTAGGGTGGTGCTGATTGTTATGGACCCCATATCACACTAAGGCGAAACAGACAGCAGGGAGGATGCCAAGGGAAGCTTTATGAGTCTCATTTGAGGTAAGCTGAACTGACGCTCATTATAAACTGTATGAGTTCTGTGAGCCATACAGATTACATAACTATCTGGAGCTTTTAAAACAACCATTTTCACTTTGTAAGTTGGTATTAGTGGAATTGAATATCTCTAAGGAAACACTTGTGTGCAGTGATGTCTCAAACCGCGAGCAGCCCTGAATGCAGAATCAAAAGACTTTACCAGGAAAAATCAGCATGGTTTGTTTGTTGACCTGGTTAAAGCAGCAGTGCATTTCTTTTTTGGCACAGTGGAACAAGCTGTAAACACAAATGTGAAATAATACCACCTCATGAAGGTACACTTGGCTGTTTACACATCCCGTAGGAACAATCATTTGGGCTGACGTTTCTGCTTGTTGCCAACTAAATAGCAATGGGCACAGCTCCTTGTTCTCTGAATTAAACCCAGAAGCGGAAGGTTAAGAAACCCAGTTGAAAACACTTTGCTCTTCTTTCTTTCCTTGTATTAATTAAACTCCCCCAAACTCATCTGCTCATTACAATTGCACACTACCATTCAGAAGTTGGAAGTCAAGAAAGCATGTTTTATCTAATATATGTAATATATTAGATAATAGATACTGCTTTTAAACAGTAGTGGGTTTAAAAAGTTGTTTCTTTCATAGACATAACACTAACCCACATAGCAAACAGGTGGCTGACTTCTGGCATGGTAACTGGTATGTCATCCAGATATGGGCCAGGCCTGGCATAGATGGCACTGTTTATGTGACGGCATGCCACATCTGCCTCGATTGTGGTTTGGTTTATGTGATCCAGCCTCATAGAAAACAGGTCTGGCCCGGATCTGGCATCAAGCTGGCACTTCTGACTGACTAGTGTTATGGCAGGGTGTATGTCAACCAGATGTGGGCCAGGTCTGGCAATGATGGCACTATTTATGTTCCTATTTTCCTACTTTAGTTAGAAGACCCAAATGCCATGTAGGTTTACAGGTTTGTGAGTGTACACTTTATGCAAAACCTATTGAGGGTTTACTCATGTTTACCACTGGGTGGCTGTAGTTCAGGAGGTAGAGCAGGTCACCTAGTAATCGGAAGGTTAGTGGTTCGATCCCTGGCTCCTCCAGTCTGCATGTCAAGAGTGTGAATATATATGAATTTAGTTAGGAAGCACTCGGTTTAGAGAAAGTGTGTGAATGAGTAAATGTTGTACTTTGAGTACTCTGGGAGAGTAGAAAAGTGCTATACAAGAATCAATCCATTCACTGTCTGAACAGAGTTTCCTCAAGTTACTTTTGCACTATTATGTTCCGGCATATGTTGTTATTACATGGATTGATTAAGGTACACAATAGGCTGACATCTGGGGCCAGAACTGAAACTGTTCTGGGCCGACACAGGACCACCAGTGTGTCTGCTGCTGGCCCATGTGTGGGCCACCAAAGGGCCGTCATTCTTTGCGGGATGTGGGCAATGTGTAACGACATTGTGTGGGCCAGATCCGGGCCATACCTATTTTGCTATGTGGGAAACCTTTACATTTTGAGTTTTTGCAATACAACTTAAAAATAATCAAATAAATCTGAGCCGCAATCTTCAGCCATTTCCTGCATTTTCTGTGTATATGAGCCTCAAAAAATCTCTTGCAAAATGCAAAGACATGCAGTGTCGTTCCACACTGCCAAAATGCATTTTCTGTTGAGCAGGAGAGTAAAGGTCTCCTGCCACTGGAACACAGAGAGGTTCCTGTGAGTCAGGAGAGAGTCGTCATATGCAAAGTAATTTAAGCCATGTATGCTAGCAGCGACTTACTACCTACTTAAGATCAGACAGAATGTCCCAAGATTAAAATTCTTTACAGTACTCTGAGTATATAGTTTAAAATGTGGCATAAAACTTGACAATCTTCCCATAAAGATATTTAACAGTATTTACATATGAATAATTGCAGGATAGATCTAAAATGCTCAATGTGACCTGCTCCCCCATCTCTAGCTAACTGCTAAATGCACTATTATTTTCAGCAGACGGTTGGTAACTTTGCCAGCCACACAGAATTTTCCCTCCATGCTGCTTTTGATATGTAAAAAAGGTTGATGAGAACAATAATAGTGCATAAAATCAGTGAAAATTGTAAAAATGGTGGAACTAAAGTAAGGCCCCAGTGACACAGGCCTAGAGACCTGGTGACCTTGGTGAACATCTGGTAAGCACTTGTTGTTCCCCGACTGGTTTGCTGGAGGTTGCTAGGAGCTGCTGTGAAATAGATTGCTAAAGTCCCATTCAATCAGCCCTGGAAAACAGTCAGTAAAAATAAAAACACTGGTCATTTTTACACAAAAGTGTGTATTCCACAAATGGTTGACAGTGCTCTGCTATGTTACCAACTTATTACTAATACTACCTGATTTGTCTTAAATACTTCAGGGAACTAATTCCCCTAGCAGACCTTAAAGCTTTATAAGCTTATTTTCCAGATAATATTGGAACTTGTGGTCATGTAAGCGGAGGTTGTTTTGACTGAATATGTTTCCATGTTATTGTGTAACCATGCAAATTGGTCTCATACAAAGTTAGAGACTGTTTAAAAGAGGGAAAAAAAGTCTTTCATATAACAAGCAGTATTTATTTGTATAGAGCTTTTCACAGGAAGGGGTCACAAAGTGCTTCACAGAAATGATCTAAAGCAATTCAGTGTTTTAATTAAATGTAGAAAACTGCAGAGCAGTAAAAAGAACTCAAAGACAAAATGTAATGTATTGCATAAAAAGCAGAAGTGAAGCAAACATAACTCAACAGAGATGTATTTAGCTGACTTAAGAGTCTATAGAATTGGTACAAAGCTGAGATGAACTGCAAAGTTGGCTTTGGTAATTCAGTTTAATTCAATTCAGGTTTATTTATGTGGCGTCAAATCACAACACAAGTCACCTCAAGCTGCTTCATACTGTAAGGGAGAGACCCTACATTGTTCTAGAAAGAAACCTGACAATCAATCCTTTACAGCAAGCACTTTGTGACAGTGTGAAGGAAAAACTCCCTTTTGACAGGAAGAAATCTTCTTCATAACAAGGTTTAGGGAAGGACAGCCTTCTGCCATGACCAGAGGGGGTTATGGAAAAGAAAGAAAACAGTGCATAGGGAGATAAGACAAAGCAAAGACTATGGTGGAGAAGATACAAATCTGAAATGCTGCAGTGGTGTATAAACACATAGGTAGAAGAAAGAAGGAGGAAAAGTGTTCATTGCAACAGAGGAACATCGGGAGCAGCCTGAGCATATAGCAGCATAAATAAAGGGAGGATTCAGGGTCTCCTGATCCAGCTCAAAGAATGAGCTTTATCAGAAAGGAAAGTTTTGAGTGTAACTTTAAAAGTAGAGACTGTGTCTGTCTCCTGAATCTAGGTGGGAGCTGGTTCCGTGGGAGAGGGGTCTGATAGCTAAAGGGGCTGCCTCCCATTCTACTCTTTAAAACTATAGGAAAGCCTGCAAAGAGAGAAGTGCTCTGTTGGGATAATATTTTATACTATGAGGTATTTAAAATATGATGAAACCTGATTATTCAAGACTGCGTGCATGAGGAGAAAATTTTTAATTGAATCCTGGATTTAACAAGTAGAAGTGAAGAGAAGCCAGAATGGGAGCAAGTATGATCTCTCTTTCTCATCCCTGTTATTAGTCTGGCTGCAGTGATGTGGATTAACTGTGTTTTTTAGGGGACTTTTAGAACAACTTGATAAAAAATAATTGCAATGGTCCGAAACTACAAGTAATAAAAGCAAGAACTAGTCTTTCAGCATCACATTGAGACAGGAGATTTCTAATTTTAGAGATATTGCATGGATAAAAGAAAGCAGTCATTTGTGCACGTTGAAGGATACATCAAAAGTGCATCAAAAATGTGCTGATCAAAAGTGCTGCTGTCGGCCAAGGTAATGCCACACAAAGACACCATGTTTCTGAGATTTTCTCAGATTTTTAGTGCTGTGTATTATCATTTTAGTTTGCTGCAAGAAATAGAAAATTAGAGTTAATACATGTTTTTAAGGCATGTCTGTAGTTGAACTAATTGGTTTGCATCATCTGGCTCCATTATAAATAAAGCAGGATATCCACGGCATATCAGTGAGAATGCATGCAGTTTTTTTTAATACTATTACCTAAGGAAAGCATGTATAATGCAAAAATTATTGATCCTATCACAGAACCTTGTGGAACAGTGAGACTAACTTTTTTTGTGTGAAGAAGACTCCCCATTTGCATGCACAAATTGGAGTTCATCAGATGGATCTGATTAAAACCAGTGTAACTGCAGTGCAAGTCCTTCAATACCACCAGTGCGTTCTAGTGTCTCTATTAAAATGTTATGATCAGTGTTTCAAATGCTGCACTGAAGTCTAACAGGACAAGCACAGAGATGAGACCAGTGTCAGAGGTGAAAAGAAGATCATTAGTAACCTGCACTCGTGATACTTCAGTGCTCTGATGAACGCTATATCCTGACTGAAACTCTTCATATAAACCATTTCTATTCAAATGATCAGTTAGCTGTTTGACAACTATTTTCAAGTGTTTTTAAAATAAGAGGAAGGTTGGAGATTGGTCTATAATTAGCTAAGACAAAGACAGCCACCTCAAAAGCCTGTGGTACATATCCTTTTGGTAGATGTAACTGATCGTATTTGGAATTGTTGTCTTTATTAATGGTGAGAGTTCCTTAAACAGTCTTGCAGCAGTGGGATCTTAAAGACACGCTGATATGTTTATGATGGAAGAGACGAAGGAGAAATTATTGTAGTTTGGAAAGATTGATAGGACAGAAACTGTAAGTAAATATCAGGAGTTATTAGGGTTACTGTACTTAATTATATGTCTGTGATACAACTGTTAATATTTTTTTCTCCAGTTTTATTTGTGAAGAAATCCATGCTCAAGCTCAAGTTAAAGGAATACTCGTAGCACTTTAAAGACAAATAAAAAAAGTGAAATTGGCTCTAAGCAAGACTGATCTACTCTAACTTTTAATCAAAAATACTTTTGTTCTTCAAACAAAACAATTCAGCAATAGTTAAAAATGTAACCAAGACTATTTTTATTGCTTTTTTGTTTTTTGGCAAAGATCAAGCATTAGTCGTCAGCCCCCTACTCTGAATACTCATTCCTGTGTTGCAGTTGTTTGGGGACCTCCACATTGTGAGGGTCGCTTGCACTGACGTGGAAGCATGGTGAGCAGTCGGATGTCCTAGTAGCCTCATTCTCCCTGCTAGCAGAGCATGTCCCAACTGTTGTCAATTTATCAATGTATCGTGCACTAGTGGGCACAGTTTGAGCCACCATTAGGACAGGTGCCTCCATCCATCATGGCCAAGTCACTTATTCCACCTTGTCAGGGGAAACTAAATGGAGCCTTTGAGGAAATGTAAACAACTCTCAGTGGACAATCGGAGGGCCCATCTCAACACTCCCGACCAGAGAGCCGAGGACAGAGAGGGTTCGGTCTCTCGTTACCACCCTAATGTATTCCCATATGTCCTTTAATTGCACGCTGAGACAGGCTGATATGCCGCACGTTAAATGCAGCATGTTTTCTTCAAGCTGTAATTATCCTATTGTCATGATTACCCAGAAAATCACTCAGCTCGGTTATACGAGAGCTTTCCATCTCAAAAATGTCACATTTTTAAAAAGCAACCAATCTGAGATGATTTTTAGCGCAAGATTTTTTTTTTGTGGCGGACCTCCTTTCTGCCAAATACTGTAAATTATGAAAGAAGGAGAGAAAAAAAACTGAAAAATGTCTCATTCTCCAAAGACACTTACTGTGGCATTTATGATTTAAAAGCATGGATTAATAATGCAACAATAACAAAAATATTATGCATGTATTCACTGTACAAGGGAACTCACTATCTAATTCATGTTTGAACATTTGTTTTTCTCCAGCTTATTTTGGACAGTTTCATCTTGACAATTATAATCTTATGAGGATTGCTCTTACCCCCCTAGGGATGCACTTCATTCGATTTTGTTATACTGATGCACAGTACACCCAGAGGTGAAGTGAACAAGGATTAATTAAAAGACAAAAAAAGAAACAGAAGCAGGGGGTGCAAAAAGCTGTTAATCAGTCCCCACCAATCAGCCACGATCATGATTGATAACTGTTTTTTCTTTTTACTTGCATGCATTCTGTTATTAAAGCTTTTATTTTCCTAAATTAGGCCTTTTCTCTAAATACACTGCGCTCATTATATTACAGATGTTCCTGTCACAGACATGGCTCTTGTAAAATGTTAAAAGTTGCATCAAGTTGAAGAGAGAGCACCAGTTATAGTCTGTAGTTGTTTTTAGAAGAAATTGTGTGAAGGACTTGAACTACAGTTGAATTGCTTCTAAAAACTAAAGCCTGCTGTATTTGAGATTGTTCCTCTGTGCTGCAGAGCTCTATTGTGGTCCCAAAACTATTACAAACACACCAGTGAACCACACCATTGCACTGAGTGACATGTTTCTTTATTGACATTAATATGGACACTAGGGCTGTCACTTTTCATTTGAAATTCAAACGGCCTTTTAAACATAGGAAACTGTTAAATATTTGATCTACAATCATCTGTTTGAAAATTTTACACAATTAATTAAAAGATGCATTCAATAAATGCAGGAATACCATGTTGGTGCTGTAGTTGTTTTTACCATAATCATTTCAGAAGAACGGTATTGTGTCTCCATGGACTCTTATTTTGACTTCTTCAACTCCTCTTTGCAGCTTGAAGCAACATCCCTCAAAAATAGAGTTTGTATATATTTTGTGATGAAGACCAGCATCTGGAAATCACTGGCATCGACTTAATTATGGACAGTGGAGCAGTAATTCCCACTGGGATTCTTGTTTTACCTTAAGCTTGTACTGTGGAATGGATTCTGATTACTGGTTTCATTCTGGATTCAGTTCCAAGTTTGTAAAATTCACAGATTTATTCATTCCTGCATCCCATATAGAACCTTCTTCTTCTTCTTTGCTACTTTGCTCATAGATGGGAGGAGGGATTCCAAACGATTCTGATTCAATAAACAGATTTGAAACTAGATTTAGAGCCAATGAAATGCTGCTGAATTCCATTCTTATGGAAAGAGAGGGCTCTGAATGAATATATTTTAAAGTGTAAAATTTGTTCTTACTTTAAAAAGTGATTTTATCAAATTGTGTGTCAGTCACATAGTGCTTTATGCTTGAGTGAATATTAAGAAATCCAGTCTCGCCCTGCGGGATCTCTACCAGAGGCCTGGGATCTTGAGGGTCCTGCGCAGTGCCTTTGCTGTTCCTAGGACTCCTCTCTTCTCGACAAAGACCTTGAATGTTGTTCCTGGGATCTGCTGGAGCCTCGCGCCCACTGTTATCTTCACCCTCCACATCTTTTCAACTTCCTCTCTGAGCTCTTGGTACTTCTCAAGCTTCTCGTGTTCCTTTTTCCTGATGTTGACCTACATCTATCGTTATGGTCATCTTTTTCTGCGTGTCCACCACTACTATGTCCGGTTGGTTAGCCATCACCACTTTGTCCGTATCTGGAAGTTTCACAGGATCTTAGCTCGATCATTCTCAACCATCCTGGATTGTCTCAGGGGCATCTTTACACAGCCTGCACCTGGGGTCTTGCCTGGTGTGGTAGACCCCCCCGCCTTTATGGATCTTGTGCTCAGAGCTTGTTCCTGTGCAGCCATGATTAGTGCCTCTGTGCTGTCTTTACATGGGATCTGGTCCTTTTGTGTGTATACATGCTTGTGCTTACACTCCCTGCCTTGCTGCAGCCACAAAAAAGTGCTGAAAAGCTGAGCACTACTGTTAAGTAGCTCTGAAGCTTTTGTTAAGTCAGTGAAAGTCTTTACATGCATCACAGATATTGAATCATTTTGCAGAGCCCACATAATGTGTATATATTTATTAATAAACCCGAATTGCCTGAATTGAATGGAATTGAACTGACTTAATTAAAGTGCACAAAATTGTCTTTTCTAATTTCTAATTGTAATGACTATAGCTGTATAAATTAAAAGAATAGACTGCAACATTATCCTCATCCAGACAGAAGGGGAAAAAAACTATCCCTCTTTTAATCCAGACATATTTCACCTCATTCTGATATATTGTTATGAAGTGAATTCAGTTCAACATGAAAGTAATTATATCAGCTATATTCAAACAAAATGTTGTAAACCTTTGGCGACGCTAATCACATCTTCTTTTATTCCAACTGAAGACTCGAGTTGGCTGTTTCTTTCCTTTCATATTTTATATGCTTATTATCTAATTTTCTTTTGAAGGCCTTGATTATTCCCCGTCTGAAAATGAACAATAATTGCTGCCCTACTGCTTACAAAGTCTGCCGAACAGAAGAATAAAAGAGTAGTCTTTTCAATGGTCAATCAGCAAAGAAGTACATTAATCATTATCTTGCATTACAGTTTCTTGTTTTGTGCCTGAAACATGGCTCTGTAAGAATTAAAATGTCTTTTACCCTCTCAATTACACGTGAGATTTGTATGGTCACTCTGAAACGTAATATGAACAACAAGCATAAAATAGAATTTACAAAGAGGAGAGCGCTTTGATCACATACTGTATGCCTTGAGGAGTCTTGCCTGAGAGTCTTTGATGTGAATCAGTGCATGAAAGACAGGTCCAATTGGCCTGGGGTCACCCTCAAATTTGCACTCTTTAATCATGTGTTCTATGTCAGGTGTATGAAAAAAAGAAAAAAAGCCCCTCGTGGTTTATGATTTTTCCTTTTTACCATTATTGCATGAGGCAAATTTCCTGTCAGACGAGTGCGAAAGCATTTGCTGGCCTTAAATATGGTTTTAGCTATTGCACAAAGCTCTGCGTGCTGTGAAAGACATTAAAGAGGACAGAGACAAGATGGGAGGAAAAGCCCAAACAGTTGTTGTGTTAATACCTTCATAAACACTGGGATCGCTGCACCTAATTACCATCAGATGGATGGAACTGAAAGGTCAGTCATAGCCTTTTTTAGCTACACAACCGAGGCAGCTCTAGGGACTTCGATGTTGGTCTGTCCGTCTCTCAGTCCAGTTTTTTAGTCCACATTAAAGTCTCTCAACAATGTGGAAAGATTTCTGTGATATTTGTTTAGGCATTCACAGTCCACAGAGAATAAATTCTAATTTCTTTTCTTCCTGATGTTTCTTCTTAAGCTTCCAGCAGGTTGGAGTGTGCATCATCTCATTTGTATTTTGAGTTTGATAATACTGTTGTTTAGTGATGTGCTGATCATTTTTAATAAAACGCTCAACCTGAAGAAAAACACACATATAGCAGCAAGGTGATATCTTCCAGGCAAAGAAAGGAGGTAAATGCTACACACATTCAAAACTCAGATGTGGCCATTTATGCTCAAAATTAGCAACGGCAGCAACATTGACGCACTTCCAAAGAAAGCACAGCTAAAATAATCAGAGTGCGGCTGAAGCTAAAGTTTGACAAACCTTTTCTGGCCTCAAAAGGGCCATTTTTTTATAGTGTCCTTGAAAATTTAACAGTATATAAATGATCCAGAAGGCAATTTTGCATGGTTGTCCTCTGAGAATCTATATGATTTTAGTTTGCTGTGGGGGCCAGGCTTCCAGTCCTTGGTTTCTCCCGATGCCAGGGGACAGGGGAGGAGATGTGGAAGGCTAAGAAAAAGCCCCAGCTGTGTGACGTTCCCATTCCTGCTCTACAATCATGCTTTGGACTATTATTTTTGCTGTTGCATCCATTGGCTACCTGTCCTTCAGCATCATGGATTGACACTTTTCTTTCAGCTACTCCCTTTAGGGTTCACCATAAGGAATCAAAATCATAACTAGGGATGTTCCTGGCGATTTTTCTTAGCTGACTAACCATGAAAAAAATTAGACTAACTGACTAGTTTAAAACTAAGAAGCATACATGTCCTGCACCACTCTCACGTACTTCTCTACCACTTCTGACTGCTTCGTGCAATACCACAAATCCACTCTAGGCACCTATCACTTATCACATGCTTTCTTTGGATCAACAAAGGCATCGTTCAACTCCTTTTGACCTTCTCTATACATCTCTGTTAACACTCTCAAAGCAATATGGCTTCATGCTTTTTATCAGCATGAAGCCATATTGCTGCTCACTGATTGTCACCTCTTTACCTAACCAAGTTTAACAACTCTCTCCCATATCTTCATGCTATGTCTCTACAGCTTTATCCCACTTACTACATTATAGCTCTGTACCGGTACACATTTTTCTCCATTCTTCAGGCATCCTCTCACTCTCTAAGACTATGTTAAACAGTCCAGGTAAAAAGTTCACTGCCTTTTCAACTGGACATCTCCATAACTCTCCATGTCATCTGGACATACCTGTGTTATCTTCTCCCTTGATGTCCAGCTTCACGTACAGCTCACTAAATGTGCATTGGAGCCACTTGTGTTTGGGTCTGGGGTTTCACTGCCATGCAACACATAAATCATTGTCGGTAATATATTGAGTAAAGCGATTGGCCAAAACAAGACCTCAACAACTTTTCCTAGGAAGGCAACCCCAGGCTCCCGCAGGGGTCTTGCTTTTCTGAGATATTTTCAGCTTGTTGTGCACATCCCGAATCAGCAACGCTATTAAGCTACCTAATGAGCTAAGTGCAGAAAGTTTTTCCAGGAAGTCATCCAAACTGTTGGCAACTCAGGCCCACTACTTACACTATTTCCCGACCTCCATAAGAATTGAGTCGCAGGGTAACCAGGGTATAAAATCCAAATCTGCAGCTCACACAAGTAAACAAATCAGCATGCGCTGGTCTGGTTAACCTCCCCAATCAGTCTCCCTAATCAGTTATCAACAACGCTGTACCAAAAATATCTGACACACCAACTCCTTCAACGCAGTAAGAAACAATTCGAAATTCCAAAATAAAATTGCTGCAATTTTAGTTTGTCAAAGAACAATTGGGCTGAACTTAGCTACAGTTGGAATAATGACAGAAACTCTTGCAGTGAAGGCACTCTAGTTCTGTAGCACAACAAACAACAAAGTATTAGCCCTCATTGCTCTCTGTGTTCTTCAGAGCATTTGATCCTGTTTTATCTAACTTTGTGCCACAAGTTTTAAGCAACAGGAAATAAACTCACCCTCAGATTTACCTGCTTTGGTCTATCTACTGTACGTTTCTGCTTCTTTGATTCGGGCTTTGACACGGTGACAGTAGTTTTCTCTGGCTGTTCTTCTGGCATGCAGTATGTTGCAAACAGCCCAAAGAACCAATAAATGTTTCAGAAATACTTTCTTTTCCGCATCACTATTTTGACTGGTTTAGAATGAAAAACCTACATATGGGCCTCTTAGTCTTGACATGGGGATTGCAAATTATCTGTCTAGAAATTTAATTCTGTTGCAGTCGCAGTATAGACATTCCTGTGTGATTTAATAGGGTCTTATTTCTATATGGAGATAGAATTGGAAGACAAATAGGATTTAAGGAAACATATT
The DNA here is from genome assembly GCF_963969265.1 of Rhamphochromis sp. 'chilingali'. Lineage (NCBI taxonomy): Eukaryota > Metazoa > Chordata > Actinopteri > Cichliformes > Cichlidae > Rhamphochromis > Rhamphochromis sp. 'chilingali'. Next base: position 32,663,146 of record NC_137931.1, read on the forward strand.
ACCTCTTGTCCCTCTCTGAATACAAAGGGCAGACCTCAGTGCTATCACAAAGAAAACAGCTTAGCAGCAGTGCATTTGTTTTCCCATTCAGCGAGAGAAGCACTTTGTCTTTCCAATCGTTACCTGTCTGTGAATCAGTTGCTCCATTATGGAGGGCCTAAAGAGGGAGGTGCTGTCTAGGGCTAAATTGCAATTAGTCGGCCTGCAAGTGAGGCTGGCACCAGTTAACTTGGGATATTGGAGTGCAAGGGCCTCGTAATCAGGCCTTGGTCATGTAGAACAATGCATAAAATTAAATTGACATTAATGAATAATTGTATAATGAAAATGGACGAGTAGAGTTAATTGCATGTTACAGTGAGTGTAATGCCCAGATAACCTTGTGTCTAATGCTATTCTTAGTCTGACTGCCAAGGCTCTCACCGTGGCTCCTCTCGGCGGGAAGTCATTAAAGCAAGGGAGTAGATAATGCCAGTGAGCCGAAACCCAGAGTAGCTACAATCTCGCAAAGACTTTCTTTCACAGGCTTTTTTTCCTAAGTGGGCTATGCTGCAGTCATTTGTACACAGTCTGAATGAAATTAAAGGTCACCAGTGCTGCGCATCTATGTCTGGATGGGCTTTTAGAGTGGGGCCCACTCACAAAGGGGGCTGTCACATGGTAGAATGAACACCTTGAGATGGCTTGGAGGACGAGGGTATTTGCAACAGATGAGGACTTGAGTGACAGCTGCTGTGCCTAATTCATAAGCGCACCCCATGTTGAACCACACCTTCCATTTAAAAATTATTCCAACCATTAAACACTTTGTTCAGAATTTCAATATGGCTTGAACTTTATTACAATACCTGACTAACATTACCATACTTATTTTAAAATGTCACTGATTTTTCAGCCTCATTAAACATATAAGAGGACATAGTTATTACACTGCGCTGTCCAACATGCAGGTTGGGATCCCTTCCGGGGGTCCAAGATTAATATTTGGGGTCCCAGTATGGTTAATAGGATGGTGAAGTTCAGAGAGATGTTTGTCTCATGAGCGTTTTTGCAACTGGTGAATTATGTTTTTTTCACCCTCACTGGCATCTAAAAAATATTGTAGTTATACATAATTTTACAAACCTTTCAGTTTCATTTACTTGCCTTTAAATTCCTAATTTCAGAGACAAGAAATATATATACGTCATTCAAACAGTTTCCACTGGTCAGTATTTAGTGTAAATGTAAGTGCAGCATAAAGTTTGATGGATCATCTTATTCAGTCACAGGGCGAGACAGTTGATTACAGGAAGTAGGATAGATTTTTTTTCCAGGAAATAATAGTCTAGTTAACAAAAAATGTGTTTTTATTATAACTGGCTATAACTGAGAATCAGTAATTAACACATATTATACAATGTTTATCTTAGAATGTCGTAAACCAGGGGTGTCAAACTCATATTAGTTCATGAGTCACATGTAGGCAATCCATTGTCTTTCACTTATTCAGTTCAGGGTCACAGTGGTTCACGCTCATGTTCACACTTCTGGCCAAGTTGTAGTTAGGTTCACTAATTAAGCTAACATCCTTGTCTTTGGGGTGAGGGAGGAAGCCAGAGTATCTGGAGAGAACCCACACAGGCATGGTGAGAACTTGCAAACTCTTCCCAGAAAGGCCTAAACAGGCTGGTGGATTCAAACCCAGGACCTTTTTGCTGTGAGGCGATCGTGCTAAACAGCACATTCTAAAAATGTTCATATTTAATGAAGCATCCATTTAGAGGCAGATGAACACAGTGAGATGTCTTAAGAACAAGAGAAATTTGAACAGTGTGTTTGAGGTCTGCTACGCACATTCTCGGATTACGAAGAAATGCTACTGGTCCTTATTTTTGTGTGGCATGTGAGGCCATGAGCACCGTCTTTGATAGTAAGAAGCATGTAAGTGTGATGATGAAGCAGATGATTATGAAACAGACAGGTTTTATACTATCATGATGTAATAGCATGTGCTTTGGAAAACAGCCTGATTGGAACCTTTGGCAGGGACATTATGGCCCCCTGGGCATATGTTTGAAACCCCTGTTACGAACTACAAGAACCACTTACATACTTGAAATAATAAGAAAAAATGTCCTAAACACTAATTAAACTGTTAAGTTATTTTTAAGAGCATATAAGTTTCCACAGAAAATAACTGCCTCCATTTGTTTTGTACTGAAGTGACACAAATGCCCACCAGGGCCTAGCAGCAGCTTCCCATAGGGAAATTCACTGAAAACAACAGCAATGTATCAATTTACTAGCTGCTAATTTACCGTTGTCTCAGCTCATTAGGTTGAAATGCATCACTAACATCACATTAACACAGAACCAATGCAATAAATAAAGCTAAGGAGGCAATAGAAGCAATTTACCTGATCATTTCTGGTAATCACAGATTTGTTTGTTGATTGCTTTTTGCTATTGATGAACAGAATGTATGTTATCCAATCATCTGATAAGGGGGCCCAGGAAAGAGTGAAAATGGTAAGCAACAGGGTCACTGTTATTTTTTTCGGCAATGACACTGCAAAAGTGTGTCGCATCAAAATATGATAAGCAGAATTTAAAGGAACAACAATACAAGAGTTCATCCTTAAATCTGATGTCCCTTTCCTGTAGCAAGATGTGATATTTATTTATACTTGATCTCCAAGGAAACCTTTTTCCAGATGTCCAGACCCAAAGTATTAAGATTGTCTCCTAACAGTGGTTCATCTCGAGACCTGGAATATCTACATTATTGGACATTAAATGAACAGTCAGTTCTCTCCATCAGAATATCAGATGTGGGGGGGAAGGGGGGGTTAAACTTGAGCAACTATGGCAATGCCAAAATGTGTATCTCCAGGTTTGGGAATTTGCTAAATATCAAGGCTTGTGGGCTTGATTTTGTGAGCAGCAGTCTGACAAACCATGAACCTGTGGCAGTATGGTTGAACATGTGCTGGAGCAGGTTTGTTCTACAATAGCTTAAACTCAAACTCACAAATTAGAATTTAACAGATGTGCTGTTAATGTTTTGTTGCCAGATACCACAAGGTCAAAGGTCTCGTAGAGCCCATGCCTCAGCTGCTGGCAGCCGTTTTAGCAGAACATAATGGACCAACACCACATCATTCCAAGATGGCATAGTGTTTTGACTCATAAAGTCACATGCATGAAAAGGAAGACTGGCAGTCTTTTGCAGTAATCAGCAGCGATTTTCGACTGTGGTTTTGATCCTCTCTATAGTACATGCAGTTAAAAATGTCTGGTGTTTCTCTGCGTTTAGAAAAATAACCAAACTTCCAGCAATAACTCATTTCCTCCAGATACTCCTGTACTGTATTTCACTGCATTCTTTCTTTGTGGCTAAGTTTTCACAAAGAGAGACTGTATGTATATGTAATTCACATTGATGCAGGGCCAAATACTTTGTAATATTAATAATAATAATAATAATAATACATTTATTTATAAAGCGCTTTCAGACAAAGTGCTGTACAGCTATTTGAAAATAAAGAGATAAATAAATAAAAGTGATGCATAGCAATACAAAAACGATAAAAAGGATTAAAAAAAAAACTAAAAGGCAAAGAATTAAGACATGTACGATAGGGTGAACAAGTGGATGTTCAACTTAGCTTTAAAAACCTCCACAGAGCATGCCTGCCTAATATCTTGAGGGAGGTTGTTCCACAAAAACGGGGCACGAAAAGAAGAAGCACGTTCCCCGATATATTTTTTTTCTGGCTCTAGGAATCTTTAAAAGGCCAGAATCCTGGGATCGGAGAGCACGGGATGGAACATAAGGGTGCAAAAGATCAGAGAGGTGCCAAACTATTTAAAGCCTTGTAGGTGAGCAGCAGGACCTTGTAAGTGTTTGTAGAACCACCACAAAAATAAAAAAGGAGACATTGTAAGCCATGCTAGTTTGTTTGTATCAAAAAGTATCTGTAGTTTTGGGGAATGGGAATTGGCATTGGCATGAACTGTAGTTAGCAATGAACTGAACTTCCCTTTTCCCCCCACTTCTTACGTTTTACATTTGTTGCTCTACTATTTGTGGCACTTGTGTGCTACATTATTATCATCGCCTCAGAAAGCTGCCTGAAATGTGTGGCAGTGTTCATGTACAAGACTCTTAAAGGTAATATATATGCCACAATGTGGAGTTTTAGTTATTTTAGTTAGTTACTTTTTTCTAGTTCTCTATCCTCGTCTTAGTCCCTTCGTTTTTTATTTAGAAATCTCCATTTCTCGTATACTTCAGTTAGCTGAAATTCCATACTTTGTTCTTTTGTGCTGTTTCAGTCATAATCAGCTTTGCTCTCCAAGATCGTCTTTTTCGCATACTTTGGCTTTTCCTTTGTGATATTATTTATCTCTCTGTGTTTGACTTTTCGGACTTCTTGTGGATTTTGCCTTCTGCCTGTACTTTACTGGATTTGTTTGCCCTACTGCCTGATAGCCTTGGCCTATTTTATGATTAAAGATTTGGATTTTGGCCTTTTTTGCTTCTCCCTGCTACCCCTTGAGCATTTTTGCTGTCACCATCATGGTGTTTTGAAACCAGACATGACGTGCAGGGGGGGAACTGATGAGTTTTTAAAAGCATGCCCATTGGCTAATGAGCATAGCCCATAATTGAGACCATAAAGTGATCAGTAAAATGCTTATGGAGGAAGAAACCCTTTGGGCTGTTTTCCCTTAAGTTCTCTCTAAGTCTTTTTGCAACCACAAGAGTCTCCCCCTACTGACCATTAAATAATTTCAAATTTAAGCATTTCTGATTTGGTTTCACTTCAGACCCAGAAGCTATGCCCATCTTTTAAACTATCTATGCCTCGGAATAAACATAGGGATATGGGAATAAGACTGGGAATGGAGACAAGTCAGAACGTGTAGACAGGGAAAAGAAAAACCTTATCCTCTACTTGTGTGGTATACACACTGAACACGTTGGTGAATGAATCAGAATTAGTATGCAAGTGAACTGAAGCAGTGTCCCAGATCGTTCCCATCGATAATGTGCAGCGTTATCCACATTTTGAACACTCTTTGTCATGACTACAAGTCATTATCATTAGTTCTTAGAAGCAATGCATTTTCTGTATTTCATATGAATTCAACAAACAATGCCTTTTTGCTATATACAGTGGTATTCACAGGATAACTTTAGCACTTTATTGTTTCTGCAGTAGATCTAAGAAGCTTTTTAGACACAAGTAGCATCAATAGGCCTGATGTCATTGTATTTAGTTTCATATTTCCATGCTCTATAGGTCTGGATGCTATGGCCTAGATAGGTTTACCTAGTTATGTCAATCTATCCTTTTCTGTAGTTTAGCGTTTCACTGGAATGGCTTTTAGCTCATCCAGGGAGAGATCAAAAACAGCTGTTAGCTTAGAGGCATTAACCTGCATAGTGATAGTGCACAGAGATATACCACGGCATGATGTCATGTTTTCTGTCTTATCATAGGCACTTAGTGTACAGCATGAGGCCCCTTGTGTCCTGTACTGTGTGTGTTTGGCTTCATTACAGATTGTGGTGATGAGGCAGTGTTACCTCCAACAAGCCTTATCATGTACAGTTTTACAGTTTCCTTGTTTCATTGGTGGAAGTATGAGAAGTGGGGTGTCACACTAGAGGAAGTAGGCCAATTAATCTCCAGAACCCACCACCACATTTTTCACTGTTACCCACTAACCAGGAGTTTCTCAAAGTGGAATCCCTGGAGAGTTTGTAGTGGCTGTTTGCTTGGGGGGAGGATCCTGATGCGCTGGTTTGAGGCATGTATGAGTTCTAGTGCTGTCTCCTGTCCAAACCCTCAACCAAACAGTTTCAGGGTTCGAATATATATATATATATATATATATATATATATATATATATATATATATATATATTCATGTAACAGATTGGTCTTATTTTACATCATAATAAACATTGTAAGCCCAGCCACAAACAAAAATGCTGCTAATTCGGGATATAATCTCAGTAATTACATTTGCCCAGGGCTGTACATTTGATCTATTTGAAATTATACTCAGCGTAAACATTTGTTTGCTTTCTCACTGGTACTCGAAACCGATATCTGTGCACTGTTTGAAAAATATATGTTTACGTTTATATGATACCAGCCAAATTTAAACACATAAAATAAACATCTAAATATTAGACATCCATCGTGTATGAATTTTAGATGCTTGGACGTGGAACTTGCCATCGGACATCACTTTTTGTCTCACCTGTAATTTACACTGAATACGTCCCATTATGAACACATTATGCTTTAACATCACCTAGGCTGTGCTTTACACATGCAGCAAGCTTTAAATGTATGTGTACTATGTTTTATGAAATGTTGACCTATGTGGATAATTTTTCATGAAGTTTGGCCTTTATTCACCTCAACTTCAGAAAGCAGCTGACCTTTATTTGAACCAGGTTTGTATGAGAGGCAGGCTTTTAAGTCCATTTCATTGATTGGAATAAATGGACATGGTTAAGTAGAAAGCCTCACTCTGATACACCTCCTTTAGCTCTTTTAGATTAGAAATTGAAAAGATGCGTCGGCCTTTTTTTATAAGAGCAACGTATTTCTGTGTATAAATATATGGTCATCATACCAACTACCCAACTCACCCAGGGTGTCACGTCTTTCCTAGTATACTTTTAAGGTTAACATAACATATCATTTCTTTATATGTGAAGAAAATGGGAATGGGAATCCAGGTTAACGGGTTGTAACTTCTCATAACAGTGATAAGATTTATTTCTTCATCATTTTCTAAGGTTTCACTTAGAGTCAAAGCAGAGCTGCCCCTGTACAGCCCTCACTGCCCTGTGGCTCCCATTTGTGCTGTTACAGGACAATAAATCATAATGACTGACAGTTCTTGGTATAGCATTTCTTTGAGAATTAAATATGTTTTCAAACTGAAACTCGCAGTTTTAAAATTGGAATACAGTAAAACAGCACTGTGGTCTCAGATCATCTTCACTCTGTCCACATACCAAGGAGTATCTTGTGGTCAAACTATTTGATGTAATATTTCATACATTTCTGATGCTGTTATCAAGCGGCTAGAGTACATCAAAGGGGGCCACTACTGGTCTTTAGATTGACTGCCTGCTGGTGTCCACATTGTTTTTAATAGGCTCTTCGCAGCGGGCAGCAATACTACCGTTTGTGTTTCTCGGCCCTTCTCCTCGACTCCCTCATATTCTGTGTTCTGTGTCTGTAACTAAAACTGAAAGAATACAGAGGTTTTCCTACTAGAGGGCTGCGTTAGTCCATTTGATCAGGAGTCTTGTTCATGTCTGTTACATCAAAGCAAAACAAACTGTATAGTTAATAGTAAATAGTTATGGGGGTTTTGATAAAGTCCAAAGCAGAAATATACAATAAGGAAGCATTGAAATGGGCAGCATGATGACACGGTGGTTAGCACTGCTGCATCATAGCAAGAAGGTCTTGAGTTCAACGCCACCATTTAGCTGTGGCCTTTCTGTGTGGGGTTTGCGTGCTATCCCCACGCACTTTGACTTTGTCCCACTGTTCAAAGAGATGCAATCAGTGGGGTGGGTTAGTTTTTGATTCTTACCCATAGGTGTGAATGTGTGTGGGAATGGTTACCTCTGTCTCTATGTTAGCACTGGGTCAGATTGGCAACCTGTCCAGGGTGCACCCATATCTGTACCTACCTCTTACCCTTATGTAGCTGGGATTGGCTTCAGCCAACCCGTGACCCTGAATTGGATAAACGGAAGAGAATGGATGGATGAATGGAAACAATGTAACAAAACTATAACACAAGTACCTGTGGTTGGTTTTGAGCCTTGAAGAGACAAAAATAGAAGAGTCTGCAGCATGCGTTGGTATGTGTTTGTATTTCTTGGTAATTTCTGATGATAAACCATTCCACGTTTTCAGCTCTCAGTACATAACAGTGACAGGAAGTGCAAAACAATTTCTGGATGAGATGTTATAGCTGTGGCCAGTCAGAAATGGGCTTTATTTTGAACTTTTTGTAGATTATTTTTTAATTACTTGATCACAACACATACAATACTTGTTTTTGTTAATAATAAAAAGCTTTTTTTATTTGCAGCCAGTATAGATAATTCCCAGTTTACAGTGCAGGTAAATATAGTATATTTATCATTTGCATGCATAGCTGTCCCTTCTTGATATGAAACAAGAGGAAAATCGGTGAAGTGGCCCTTAAAAGCATTTTGTGGGTCAACAGGTAATTGTTAAATTCGAATTGTAATTTAATTGCAATAGAATGAAAATGCGTAGTGATTAGTATGAAATCTTAGGGCTAAGAAAATATAATTCACTCAAACACATTGACTTAGTGCAGTGTAGCACCAAGCTTCACTCTTAAGAGGAGCAATATACTGCTGTGAGTTTTAAGTATTCCCTCTGATCCAGTCAACTGAAAACCTGCCCTGAGTGAATTTTCGGAATTTCTCAATGTATGCCAATATTCATGAACGGGTAAGTCCGAATTGACCAGATGGGAAAGTTGCTAATGTAAACCTTTAATTTTGATGTAAATCAAATTAATTGAAAAAACTCAGGAGAAGCAAAAAAAAAAGAAGGAAAAAAAAACTTCTGGAGCTCAAGGCTATGCTAGCTTTACCTGTCTAAAAGGGAGCAATGAATAATTTGATCACATTTTTCATCTCGCCCGAGTGCTGAACAAACAGGAATCTGTGATTAACAGTTTTAATTAGGATTCTAACTTGACAAATTCTTACAGCCTCGCAACGTTCCTAAGATGTATAAATCACTGGCCTGGGATCATCAAGCTGCCTCTTAAGTGAATGTGCCTCAAGATTACTTTGTGATTCCACAAACTGTGAGTCAGCCAAGGCTGAGCGTGTGTAACTAATCCTCTTCCCACCACATGTCAGGTGGAGGAAGTTTATGTCCACTCAATGAGCTGACTACCCTGCTCAGGTATTGGACCCTGGTGTTTTTTTCCCCCTCTCTGTTTCTTCTTCGACTCTTGAAAGCTCGATGTCAAAACTGAGAGGAGCCCGTGTTCCTTTGCCTCCAGAGTGTCAGATGTCTACACACCTGGATTATGAGGTCACTGGGGAAAAAAATAGTGGACTGGTAGATGAGGATCATTTACAGATGCCAGTTAGGGTTAGAAAATATGAAATTGTCCTCTTTTTGATGAATTATTTAATCAGAGTTTTTAAAAAAACCTAGTTCTTTTGAAATAAGTACTTTTTAAAGTAGGTTTTGATTTTATAAAATAGAAAGATATCTTTTTCCTGTAAACAATAGCTTTTACCCTAAGGGAATTTAAATTGAAATAAAGCCTAAAGCATTTTGTTTGAGCATAAAATCTATTCTTGTTCAACAAAACAGGATTAACGGTAAAATGCACAAACTTCTCTTATGTGAGGTAGCAAAGACTCATTCCCCTTAACCATATATGGACCAATCTTAATATTCGTATGTGCATAGTAACCTATCAAAGGCCCATTTGGAGCCATGAGAAGCTCTGGAGGGTCATAGAAAAAAACGACCCTCCAGTGTTTTCAATGTCCAAACACTTGAAACAAAAAAGTTTACAGAATTAAAACTCAGTAACCTCATTTTGTTTTCATCCTTTTGGTTTTTCAAGGTGATGTCGCATTAAGAGGGATTTCATCCTAAAAGAAAAATGAGAAAAACTGTGGCCCCAGACAACTTCCCTGTGGAACACCATACTGTAGCATACTTCACTCAGAAAAGCAAAAAAATTAAAGGTCGTGTTCCATCATATAATTAGTTTCTCAAGTTCAATAAAGAAAGCGAGGTCTGACCCGTTAACTACTGATTACATTAATTGAAACTCTGCTGGAATATGAATGAATTAAATTAAATTTAAATCTTTGAATTAAATTAAAGATTTGGTGTTCAACTTGTTTATTCCCAATTATGGAGCAGAGCACTTTTTTCCTACTTTTCCCTTTAATCACTGTGCACTAAGTGTAAATTTATAGCTATAAAAAGTGCTGCACTGTAATTTTGCAGCACTTTGGTTAGTAATGGATGAAGACACACACCATCCCTCAGCCCCCATGACCCGCCCTAATGCCAAATTTAAACATCAGTAATGTGCACTGGTGTCTGAAATTCCATTGTGAAATGTTAAATTTAAATCTTGATGATATGCATCGTAACTATTGTAATCAGACACCCCAAGCTTCGCCTCCGTTATTAATTGTCCAAAGCATAATGATTTATTGTAGTCCTGCAGTAGGATTATTAATTTTCTGGTTGATTATACCTGTGGGCGGCAACAACGCTGTTCTGCATATAAGCATCTGCTAAATGAAAAAGTATTCTTCACATGAAAATATGTCCTTGGAGAAACAGCAGCTCATTTTTAGTTTAATCAAACATATGTAAAAGTACTGTTGATTATGGATACAGTGGCATGTATTCAGAGGGGAAATGTATAATGAACATTACTTAATGATTTTTTTTCTTTGTTCAGACTTGTTATTGAAACAGAAACTTCATTGTGTATGCGGTTAACTCCAACTGTTGCTCTTTCCAATCAGTTGCACGCCGTGACTTGGCAAAGCCTTTCGGCCCTGCATCCCAAACTGCACCTGCACCACAACAAAAACACGCAGCCCCAATATATGGCTCTGCTGTGACACTGGCGGTTTGCATTCCAAAGGAACGGCAGAGAGTGACAGAAGTGTGTGTACAATACAAACCGCTCGCAGCCAGGCAAGTCTGGGTACGCCCGGACTGCAAAATGCAGGCCAAGTTCAAACTTCACTCAAAGAAATCACTGGGATCTCAACACTTAGAGGAATGCACAGGTGCAGACACTCAGCAGCAGACAATCACAGCCAACACTTGATCAGTTTGACACTTTGCAGGGCCAGGGCCAGTGGCAAGTTCCTGTGGGAGTGTGATTGGGGCCCACGTAACAAAGGAAACAAGTCCACTGATGCCCCCCCAACCCTTCCCTGTATTTGTGCAATAACCTGGCTGGTTGAATCCATCTCCACTCTTCTGCTCATTTACAGCCACACAGCTGATGGTTGTGTAATAACACTTTTACTCTGATAAGCTTGGCATGAGTATCCACTGGCATATTAATCTGTCCATGTCCAATTAATCAATGCTGGATTACATGTTGATGCTCTTAGCTGCAGGCTTCCACTTACATTTACTGATATCAGGATGTTACTTTTAATAGAACAGAGCACATTGCGTTAATTTCTTTGGCACCAAATAGATGTTTTTGCACTTCATTTTGGTTTAACATGATCAGTCAGGAGAGAATGTATGAAGAGCTCTGTTTGCAGCTTCATTGATCACAAGAGATATTACTATCGATCAAATAAATTTTCTCATGACTTTCATTAACCAAATTAAATTAAATATGCAATTAACGAGCCTCCCCGATAAAATTGGGAGGAAGGGGACATGATGCAGTACTTTAATGATACTGATTAGGATTGCTGCTTAACATCGCAGCAGTCTTATGCTAAATCAGGCTTGTTTGCAATACCACATCTGACACATCAGTGCTGAGAAGGGAAGACAGCACAGTGCTCACCCCGTCCTCTCTGGCCACTAAGAAGGAGAGGCAGATTAATTAACAGACCTTTGCAGCCAATGAAGACAGGTGGCAATAATCCTGACAAGCGACAGATCTGAAGCCTCTCATACAAAACCAATTTCAACTGAGCTCCATTTTTCAAAAGCTCATCAGGGTGAAGAACGAGAGAGTTGAACCCGTGTGGCTGCAGAATTTGTTTCTCTCTGATTGCCTTGTCAGGATATCTTATCCGATGGCAGATGACCAAAACCCCACCCTTCATAGACAAACTCTCCCTCTTTCTGTCTCTCTGACACACAATCTGTTCCACACAATGCATCCTCTGTTTTCCCACTCACATGCGGTGCCTTACACTTCCCCACAAGGACGCACATTCAGCCACAATCAACCAGTCTCCAAGTTACTCATCAGTAGTTTGAGACTAGCAAGGGCATTTTGAAATGAATATGAGAAACAGACAGAGGCAGGCAACATCATTTTTTTTTTTGGAGACTTATATGACCAATATCACAGACAGGCTTCATCAACCTGAGCCAATACCATAATTAAGCTAAAGCTCGTTCGATGAGTTGTTTGAAAACAATGTCTCTCTCTACTCATTTTAACACACCAAGTCTGTGAAAGGGTGTTAAATATGCATGATACTGCGCTGCTGAGGTAAAAGAAAGGGAAATACATTAGTGGGTTTGTTGAAAGCTGGGCCTAATTAACCCTGCTATTATAATGTGGGAAAGAAATGTCAGATCATTGTAACGTGATGCCGTTTGGCTGATCTGTACAAACCGCATGGTTAGATTTATGCATTGTTGCTCACATTCTCACACAGTACGTGTCGGGTTTACACAATACAAGAGAAAAGGCTTAAAGAACCAGACAGTCGGGTTCGAATCTCAGGTAACAAGTACAGGAGGAGGTAAAAAGACCAGGTTGCATTGCAGTTCTGGCTCTCACACAGTGATCGTACTACAACCCCTGGCAAAAAATTTGAAGGATGTTCATTCAACTTTTTTTGCTTCATAGGAAATGACACAAAGCTATTTGGGACTTCAAACAAATTCAGTTATAATATTTCAATTAATGGTATGATTGGTTTTACAGATTAAGTAGAGGAAAAATTATGGAATCATCAAGAAAGACATCACTATCAGCTTTAACACTCTTTGCTTGAGACCAACTTCTATCGCTGGCATAGCAACAGTGTGAGCGAATGATTGCCATCTCTCCTGGTTTTTCACTTGACATCCAACCCATATCATAAACGAGCGGGTAAATGTGCTTGTTTTTTATAGGCATGTCGCTTTAAGTTTCCTTCTTGAAGGAGTTGTGTAACCCTTTCCATTGTTTCAGTCTGGTGCAAAATCATGTTAAGGTCTCTGAGATTATCATCTATACATTCAGGTATTTAGATTAGAAAAACACATTTCAATGTAACGCTGTCATTTTTTTCCTCAACACTGAGTGATTCAGTATTTTTTTCCCTTCATGTGATCTAGAAAAGATTTCTGAATTACAATAATTTAATTTAAATTGATTCAGGAATGTTAGATTAAGCCAGGATGTTCATCAATAAAATAAAAATAGTTTTCTTTGATCTAATTGTTTCCTACAAAATAAAAGAGCCGAGTGAATATCCTACAAGTGTAGTGATTCTATCATTATTGTCAACTGCCGTACTTTTAATTTAACACTGACGAGGTGGTGACCTCACGCTGAAGGAAAATCACCAGGACTGTGATAATAATTATCTTTAACATTGTAGGGTTTAATTTACTTGGGAATAAAATGCATTTTGTTTATCTAATTACTAGAAAGAAGTATGTCTGCACAGAATCAGTGGCTAAACTATGCGTGCATCAGTCCTGCTTCCGTGCACCTCCTAAAGGCTAATCTTGAGCCAGTTAAAACCCTGTAGCGTAGAAATAAAAAAAACACTTTGTTAGGAAATTTAAGAAAAATCTATCTGCCTGCCTAAGAAGGCTTTGGTGTATATATTTGTTGGTACTGGGATGACTGTGAGTAAACTGTGTTCACAAACTGTTTGTACTGTAGCACCTGGTCTGAACTTGTTTTGCACATGACAAATACACATATTGTTATTAATATAGAACTGAAACTATTGAAAAAAGCAACCAAAAATTAAACTTGATTAAAAATCAGAAAATAAAATGAATAAAGATTAATGAGTAAAATTCATACTTTTTCCTGTTATTTAAAGAATTACACTCCTTTTTAATTCATTACAAGTGCTGCTTTATAAACCTAAAATATCTGCAACATAAAAGTTGAAAAGAGTCAGCTGCAGTTTAAATTGAAGGCTCTGATTCTCACTGTTTATCTTGGTTGTTGTCTTTGATGTAATGAGATTATTTGTCTGGACAGAATGGACCCCAGTTGGTTTACTGCAGTGCAATCACCAGCACATTATAGTAATGTTACTATCCATTGGAAATTAAGTACATAATAATGTGCTGCACTTGCATTAATGTGATTGATCGTGTCTGTTGGGGATATGCATACATAACAGTCTTTGCTTCCCTTTTCGGCTCTTTAGCTAACCCTCCTCAGGAGAACCTCAGTGGTCGATGATAGGATCCACCCTGACTGTCCAAACACTGCTCCCTCTGGGACATTAATTTCCAGCCAGTCCAATGAGTGAGTCAAAAGAGACAGCGCTCACTAAGCATGAAGATTAGGGAGTCGGGATTCAAACTTCTCAATTAAAAAAGTCTCTTTTTTTCCCAGAGAGAAAGTATAATGGCAAATTAATTTCCCAGAGATTAATGTACAAGGTAAATATTTTAGTATAAGTAGTTATCTTCTAAAAAGTCAGAGGATCTACACCCCCTTTGCTCCCATCCCCCTCCCCTGCTCTCCCAGTGTGTGTTGAAAAGGCTCAGATGCATAAGGAGTCTAATGAGAGAAGAGATTCCAAGCAGCCTGATGGCTCTCATCAATCACCTTTCTCCTTTGGATGTGTGATGTCGGCCGGGGGATGGGGCCACGGAGGGGTGGGTGAGTGGGGAGGGAAGGCATCAGGCTTTTAATCTCAATAAGTTAATAGACTTTCGAGTTTGGTCATGCTAAGTAGAACTTCATCCTTGTTGCTTGCAAACAAGCAGCACTTACACGGGAGACGGTCTCAGGAGCTGCTTGGCATTTCCATGTTACAGAGTTAATTTGTGTCACACCTGAAATTAGGAGATCTAACTAGAGTTTGTCGATACACCTATAAAGGCCAGTTAAAGGTTACTAAATACTGACGCAGCTTGGGGAACCCAATCTAGATATCTACTGTAGCAAGAGTAATGGATCTTAATGTTAATTAGACACTGGCCTTTCCAAGCAAAATAACTGTAACATATTACTCCTGACTGTATAATACCATCCCATCTCTCTGTGTAACGTATTTAACAGCCCAGTGTCTGGTAGGTGAAAGCATGTCGTTTGATTTTTGTTGTCTAATGGCTGTCAGCAAACATCTTGTAGTTCTGGCAGTAGTAGCTCGTTGTATCGTTCCAGACACCAGTAAAAAACTAGCTGCATAAGCCTTTTTTTATGTGTGTTTGACAGTCAGTTTCCTAATATTAAGATTTTTGCCCAAAAAATCTCTGATTCCTTAGAAACACATTAGAACTTGAAAAAATTTGATTCCTCACAAAAAGTTTCAACAGTATAAAAAAAACAAAACACTTTATAATGTATTTAGCATTTTATGGATACTCATTCCTGTACTTTCAGCATTCAGCTAACCAACACATCATGACATTTTCTGCAGTATTTAACAACTAGAAGTGCACTTTACATTTTTTTAATCTTTATGTGATTTTACTGAAAACATGAAAAATTGCAATATTGCTAGAGCAGCTCTAAGGCTGTAAGTTTGTTTGTTTTTCTACTTGTAAGTGAAATCAAAGACTTCATTTCGCTTCTTGTCCTCTTTCTGAATGTAAACGCTGCGTAAAAACCTCGATGAAACAGAAAAACATACAGACCTGGATCAGATTATCTTCTGCCATATTACATCACCTGTAGCGGTTTGTTCCTCTCCAACACGTTATATTAAAACTTTGATGTTATTATTGGAGTTATGTGATGTAATATCGCCATGACAGTCCTTTAAATGATGGGCCAAACATTCTGACCATGACTTTATGAGGATTCTAACATATTTTTGTATAACACTGACGTGACAGCTGTGGTTCATTAATTATCTCCTTTGCTGGACATTGTGTATAAGTACTTCTGGAGGGAGAGGGGCTAATGTGGAAAATATGTAGAAAATGTATTTGGGTTGACAGTCGGGCTATTAATAATGATTGTGTTTGGATAAATAGTGCCCTACTTTCACAATCTGTAGAATCTAAATATTCCCAATAGGCTTCTTCCCTCCTGTATTGATTGATTAGTATAGTGTTTAAAGGTCATAGTCATAAAACATCAGGAGTAAATAACAGACTGATTTTTTTTTAATGTATTGCTTGTTGGGTTTTTAAATTATTGCTTCTCAGTGTAGTGTTTGGATTACCACGTGTTATTTGAATTTGGGATTGGCTGCAGAGCAAATGTAATTTCTGGCAAGACGGCGTTCCTCTCCATAAAGGGGCAGACCTGGGGGTAGATATCCTTTATGTACTGTGTTTGTAATCAGTTCCCTTCACGAAGACGATGCACCGCTGCGTCTCCTTTCTCTCTCCTCCCCAAAATACTCAAAACCTGCTTTCATTCTATGCAGAGTTACGTGGAGGTGAGACAGATGTGACTGGCTGTCTCCTTATTGTCGCCTTACTCAGCGTCTTCACAGATAATTAATTTGACGGAGAGCTTACAATAAAACACACTAAGACTGGTTTGGCCTTGATGTGACTAAAAGCTGCAGCCCGGTTGATGGATATGACGCTAACAGCTTCATTTCAGTCTGCCTTTTTAGGATTGTGTTCAAATGCTTTCAGTCTCGCAAACATTAAGGACTGACCACCACAACTGGGGTTTTTTTTTTAATAGCTTTCCTTATAAGGTTCCCAAAATAAAAGAAGATAGCCTTGGGAGTACAGTCATGTCTCGGTTTATGCAGACATTTATCTCAACGTCTGGAGTTTCTTTGGCAAGAACGATGGCTCGCAGTATATTCTTTTTTTATTTGTATTAATAAAAACATTTTCACCAACAGATATTTAAGAAAATTCAATTTCAGAAGAAGTCATTTCTGAATAACTAAATTCACTGACTATATATATATATATATATATATATATATATATATATATATATATATATACATATACATATAAACCCCAAAAGGTGATTGGTTTTCATTTGGCTGCGACACTGCTCGACCTTGACAAGGAAAAAAAAACACCACAAAAGAACCACGAGAGAACACGAGTGGAAACCATAACCCAGTAATTTAATCAGATCAACCGAAATCAAAGGAGGCAAAAGTTCAGGATTTGAATGCAATGAAATGTATCAGCTTCTTAGAACCTACTGACATTGCTCACTTGTGGAGGAGCAAGCCTCGACAGAAAGGGCTGAGTAATGAAGATGGATGCATTCTGTTATCAGCCAGCCACTTACTGGGGCCTGATGTAACCTTAAACATTGAGGATAGCTCAGTTGCACAAAGAATCTAATTAATGAATAACAGCCATGAAAGAGGACAAGGCAAGTGTGCATTTGCAGATGAATTCCAGACGCTAATCAAACACTGTTTAAGTGGTTTGGTTTGTCTCCAGAGCGAGGCAATATTTGGACAGGACTTAAGGCATGCACACTTAATGACTGCATGCATTTTTTAGTGCTTATATGTGTCTGTTGTGTGTGTGTGTGTGTGTGTGTGTGTGTGTGTGTGTGTGTGTGTGTGTGTGTGTGTGTGTGTGTGTGTGTGTGTGTGTGTGTGTGTGTGTGTGTGTGTGTGTGTGTGTGTGTGCTTTATCTTGCTTTCAGGTGTTATGTACAACCATGCCAAGCCTGAAGTAATGAAGCACTGAATGTGTAGAGCAGGTGTGAGGTTAAAGCATTAGTTTGAGTTTCTTCCAATATTAGGAGGTTTTGTTTAATCTCTATTACAGGGTCAAAGTGCAGTTACTGTACTAGGATTTGGATATGAAGAAACTGTGTTCTGCTGCTCAGTGTATGCTGACTGCTTTAAGCTGGGGACACATTTACAAGCTAGAGTGCCTCTAATTTCTACGAGGTGGACAGCTATTAATCTCTATAAACTGAGATCTTTGTATGGATATACCAGATCTGTGGCGATCGGGTCAACATTTTTGTACTTCCATTTGTAGTCCAAGTTGTATTGACCAATCACAGCTGAGTAAGCATTGGCTGCATTTAGGTATTTCCATGTGGGCTGCAGAAGTGGCGCGCAGTGCTATCTTGAGACCGTTCCCTATCGTCTAATGATGATTTATCCTTCATTCTTTCCCTTCGGGATGGTATTGCTCTCTCACTTATTCTCTGTTGTGGTCAAATGACACATAAATCAGTCGCTAGATGTCAACAATGTTATGCGCAGTTTTTCTTAAATCTGTTTTTACACAAGTTACTGCAAACTTTTCACAATACAAGTGTTTTCTCTGAGAGCTTTTGATGTGAATTTGCACAGGAAAGGTTGGGTTGTTTTAATCCATGAAGTTAACAGAATGGGAGGAGATTGAAATGACAAAAATCTGCCAGTGTTTCCATGTTAAACAGAAGAAATAATGAAAGGATATCTATCTTCAGACAATTAAAGGTCCGTCTCTTAGTTTTGTTGGGATTTCACTGTTCCTGTTCGTGTTTTAATATTAATGCGTTAACCACAGCTGGTAGTTTTAACATGAAGTATGTTCTCCAGTGAATCAGTCAGCACACTCCAGGCACTTAAGTTAGGTTTGGACAAGCAGTAACAGGCCATTATTTTAGTCAGCTAGAGAAATTAAAAACAAACTAATCCAAATCTGTGGAGTGCCTGAACCTGTTTTTTATGCCATTTTTTATGCTAATAATATTCTTTTTAATATCATGTCCTTTCACAGCGCTCCTGCTGTTATAACACCTTATTAAGACATGTTTCAACGTTCGTTTTGCCTTTATTGGTTGAAATTAACCAATAGATGAAATTAGCTTGAATGATGTTTGATGTCTAAAGTATGCTAAATGTGGGTATTTTATTTCCTCTTTTGGAGAATAAAGAAAGTACAGTGTTGTTTAGGTGCTCTCCAGAATTTATGGACTCAAGTCAAACATTTCATGTAAACTCAGAGAAAGTAATTTCCCCACAGGGATCAATAAAGTATACATTATTAAATGACAAAAATTTAAATTACAAACAATAAGATAAGAATGCAGATCATGTTATTGTGTTTCAAAATTGTGAGTCTCTATTTATGTAATCTTGCAAACTTCAGAGAAACAGCTTGAATTTGACTTTGGAGGATTTCACACTGAGCCAGAGCGCTCTGCACTTACCTGTCTGCGCTAACGTGGCGATAGTCATCGGCTCAGCTCACTTAACTCTTCGTGTCATAGATTTGCTGAGCTCATATTCAGGTAAACAAAACAACCTGAGCTACTGACTACAAAATATAATTTACCAAACCACTTAGAAGGACATAACGCATGCATAATATGCACACCCTTCACTTTCCAGGCGGGCAGTCTGGACATTATTAATAAACAGAGTGACGCTGACAGACAGGTTGACGGTTGGTCTTTGCTTTTACTTCATGTTCTCCTGTCTTTCTTGCATAATACTCTCAGCTTGACAGGACTCATTTTAATGCTTTCGTTTTATCCCTCACCAATAGCATGAATATGTTGATGTCACGCACACACAAGCTCACATTCAGTCGAAATGAGCACAGGGTAATTGTACTTTTAAGTGGTGCTTTTCATCCACACTGTAGTTGAAGTTGTTCCGAAATAATCAGGGTGCTAAATTAAAAAATGAAAGTGTCGCAGGAACGTTATTGTAGTATTAAATATGAAGTTTACGCAACTTGAGCTTTTTTTTACTGCTTTGAGCATTTAAAGTGGGTTCATCCAAACGTGATCACGGAGGTCAGAATCAAAAACATTTCTGCGTTTCTACATGTAGAATGAACGTTGTCACGAGGCTTCCTCTTTTGTGTCATCCAGTACCAGCTGCAGAGGAGTTCCCCGTGGCGGTCGGTGAGCTTCCAGTGGCAGACGTGGCTCGTGCTGATCACAGCGACCGTTTTGATGAGTCTGGTGCCCTACGCTGTTTACTGCATGATGACGGCCTTCACCAGCCCTCCTCCTCCCAGCACCTTTAAAGTGGCAGCAATTTTCTTCGGTATACTGACAGAGACCCTGCTCATCAAGTGAGTGTGTTCTGTTTTACTGTGCATTTATTAACTAACTCATATGTGTACTGTTTTTTTCCCACCATGGAGTGCCCTTGGGCTGAACTCAGTCTAACACGGTCAGAATGATTAATGATTAAAATGGTGATAACATTCTTTCCGCACTCTTTCCACATTCTGTTCTGCTAAATGCATAAAACAATATTATCAAGTAACATTTCATTTTTATGTGAGTTTAAAAACAAGAAGCAGCGAGTGCCTGTGTCATCCAAATAATCATCTCTGAAAACATGTTGTTGTCTGACCCACAGCACCCTCCCACCTCTCTTGTTTTCACTTAGTCTCCTTTTCCATCTCTATATTGCTAATTGGAACGATGCCTGCGGTACTGTAAACCATTAGTAAATGAACAGTCTGTTTTTATTAACATCTTACTTGTAAATAATGCATTAGATTTCTGGCATAAACAATAACTACTCTCTGATTAGAAAGCAGCATATGGCAGGTCCTGTAATCAGATTACAGATACAGGTTATGTAACCTGTAATTGCCTAAATTAGTGATAAATATATAATGGGTTACTTCAAATTATATTTCCTAATAATATTTTTGAAAATCAAGCTATGTTTTTAATGTGGCTTTGCCGACTTTGCTTAATTAAACTGGATGCTGGGATTCAGACAAGCTCCCCTGCTTAATAACATACTTTCTAAAATATGATGGTGGCAGTGGAAGTGACCCTCCAATCACCCTAAACAGCTTTCTGTGCCAGTAGCAAAATTAAAACTTTGTGTTCTACATGTGTCCTTCCTCTAGTATTTGTTTTAACTTGGAGGAAAAAAAAAGGCAGGCTGTTTGTAATTAACTCAACAAGGCTTCTAACGTTTTTTTCCCCTTCCTCTCTCTCCATTAACCGCCCTTGCAAGGAATGTGGCTACTCAACTGGTAATTAATAAATATAGTGGTGGTAATGTGCTTCTGCATCATTATGTTGTTGAAGCCCTTATCCACACTAGTAATGAGCTGTAATTTTATGACAGGAAGTTGGTTTGTTTACAGCATGTTTGGCAGCGTCAGATGGGCTGCGTTCTCAGCAGATCTCAGCTGCAGGTATTTGCTCGATAATTAAGTCAAAAGAGGTTCAAATATGTTTTAGTTCAAATGCTCACACTCTTACAGGAACCATTCATGCTGACATGTGGTTTTCAGTGAGTAGCACATTGGAGCATCTCCTTTGTGCTATTCATGTTCCCATGTGTCTACATAACAAGTTAAACAGATGATCTGTTTAGGTCCATAATGTCCATAAGTATTTGGACAATGATGCATTGTCTTTTTTTGTAATTCTCGCCCCTGTACAGAGCTACAGTCAGTGGATGTTAAATTAAAAATCAATCAAAAATAAGACTGAAGTTCAGACTTTCAACTTTAACTCAAGTGGTTTAACAATCATAGTCACTTTTACACACAGCCAAACCACTTTCCAAGGTTTAAAAAAAAAAATTAAACTGTTGATGGACAAGCAGTTTGATATCCAAGTGAGCCTGCTTGCCTTGTATTTTCATGACAAAGTATGTAGATAAACAATCTGTAGTTGATTTCAAGTGTTGAAATTGAGGCCTAAAGAAATATCAGTGCTAGTGAGGAAGGCATTTGAACTATCATAGATTTAGTAAAAACGTCATGAGTGTCCAAATCAACAATCTGGGTCCTTCTTAAAAAGAGGCCTGTGCTGACCGGCTCAGTAACACCAACAGGTGTGAAAAAACTCAGTTCGATTAAAGTTGAACTACTAGTTATATTTTTCTGCTTTGATTGAAAGCCTACAACCAAGAAAGTGCAAACAACTTGTTACACCCAGGAAAAAGAAGGTAAGATTAGACAAACATCTAAAAGTGCCTGCACAGTTCTGTAAAACAGCCTTTGGACAGAAGCCAAGATGAAACTGGCACTGAAAGATGTACCAGAATGATGGGAAGAGAAAAACATGGAGAAGAAAAGGAACAGTTTGGGACCTGAAGCATACTACATCATCTGTAAAACATGATGTAATGTTATGGCATGGGCATGTATGGCTGCTAGTGGAACTGGGTCAGTAATGTTTTTATTGATGATGTCACTGCTGATAAAAGGAGCAGGATGAATTGTGAGGGGTACAGGGCAGCACTCTCTGCTCACGTTCACCCCAGTGCTGGAAAACTGGTGGGACGGCACTCATAGTGCAAATAGATAATAATCCAAAGCAAACCTCAAAAACAACCCAAGAGCTTCTCAAAGCAAAGAATTTAAAAATTCTTCAATGGACAAGTCAGTCATAAGATCTCAACCCAATGGATCAACTTTTCAGTCATCGAGTTTTCAGTTGAGCCTCTGGAAATGGGGCACTGTGTATAAAAAAGAAAGCTAATAAAATACTTTTTAAAAACCCTTTGAATTAATTAAAAGTGAATGTTAAAATCCACGTGGTGGTGTACAGAGGTAAAACTGCAAAAGTTGTTATTGTCTAAATAGTTAATGACCTAACTGTACATTATTACTGGTACAGTAAGAAGGTTAATGGGAGCCCTCATTAGGATTGGTGGTCTACACAGACCTTGTGTCTCATTGTGCTTGTGCTGCCTGGGATGTGCCAGTGTCCTGCTGCCCCTTGTCAGTGTGCATCTCAGTCACACTTCAGCCCCAAGGGTGGGAGCTCTAGTAAGGAACGACCCCAACTCACCCCCACCCACGACTCTGCCCGTTAGTCTGACAGACAGGGATAAGATGAAGATAAACAAGCAAACCGCTCAGAATGACCTTTTATTGTCTGCATCATGTTGGATCCTTGTTGTGAACTCATTTGCTTAATTTGAGTTCACAACAAAAAACCAATGGGAGAAAATAAGTGCAGGACACAGGTTCATCTTCTATGGGGTTAAGTGCTAATTAGGGGGTGTATTTGACCATAAAACCTCGTCTTGCAAGAAAATCCACCAGTCAGTCCCTGGTAGATTATGACACCAATGAGAGACTCAAGGGTGAGTGGACTTGCACATCTTGAGGGTCCTACTCAGTAGCTACAGGGTGAACAACAAAAGGCAGAAGCTATTTGTTGCCTGCTACCAAAAGTGACAGACCCCGGACGATCCAGAGACAAAGGCAGCTGCGGACGGACTCGCCAGATGTTGAACGACAAAAAGTTTTACTGCCCATAGAATGAAAAACCCAACAATCATATGACCCCCTATGAGCAAGCACTTTGGCGACAGTGGGAAGGAAAAACTCCCTTTTAGCAGGAAGAAACCTCCAGCAGAACCAGGCTCAGGGAGGGGCGGGGCCATCTGCTGCGACCGGTTGGGGTGAGAGAAGGAAAACAGGATAATCACTGGGAAGCAAAATGGAACTGAGATTAAAATCTGATTAATCACCCAGATCTGTGTAGTTGTTGTGTGTCAGCTACAGCATCTTTTGTTATGTAAGATTTATTTAGACGAAACCACGCAGCAGGTCCAGCTCCACATGTTAGCTCAACTTGACAATAATAATTTTATTTCACAGTTGAGTTCAAGAATACATTTTTGTTCATCTCATAAAAACTCGAACAATCCTTCTTTCAGCGATGCTCTGGCCTCCTTCCGGCATTTTGACCCTCCAAAATAATCTTCTTGCCTCCTCCTCGTGCTGCAGGTCTGTTATTGGACACATTCACGAAGTCACATGATATTTGTCAGACTTGAACTGCCTTTCAGAGGGCTGTCACACAGTATGCGCTCTCTCCTTCCTTTACTGTCATGGTGAGAGTTTGCGGCGCTGCGACAGTGCCCTGACCATGCAGCTCTGCGCTGTGAATTTTTATATGCCATTGCCTGGAGGTTAGAAACTCTCATTATGCCGTGTTAGATTTATTAAAATAGATTATGGAAATGTTAATTAAGTCATTAATTACATTATTTAAGCAGCATTGACAGATAAGGGAGTGTGTATGTGTGTGTGTGAGGGGGGGTGTCGAGCTCCCTGGGTGGTTTAAAAGGATGTGATTGGTGACAAGGGACACTGTGGAGATGGCGTCTAACCGCTAGCACTGACATGATACAAAGTGGCCTACACTGCTCTCTCACCTCACGCTACTGTCTACAGCAGTTTGCAGAGCTGCCTGAGGACGAATAGCTCATCGCCCTTTTACAGATTTAGAAGTGCACACAAGGCTACAAATGTGCTGCTTTTAAGTGGCCACTGCACGTAAGTTGAGCAGATTTGGAGACGAGTGCTCTGAGCGTACATTCTGCTTTACATTCTCGTTTTTTGTGAACGTTTGGACGAAGCATTCGCGCTGACATATGAGCAAAAGGCCTCAAACCAAATTTGCAAGCCGTTCCAAAGGAAAACACAACAGCACAATTGTAAGATGAATTACCCACGAGTTGATACCATGGACTCTCTTATCTGTTGACAGTTTAGTTACCACAAAGCACAAGAAATGTGTTTTCCAATTCTCTGAGAATTGAGCTTTTCTTTGTCCCATCAAACCTATATTAAGGGAGGGAAAATTGCTCTGATCACTCTTGATAAGAACAAATGATAGATGTTGTAAACAAGCCGAAGGCTTCAATTCTGATCTGAAGCATTGATTTGCCTCAGCAGCCAATTACTGTGGTGGACCGAGGTTATGCATTCAGTGTACTGGGAAAAGGATTTTTTTTGTTCACCTATTATTATTTTGTAAAATGCTAAATTAAAACAGTTTTTTTTTTTTTAATGGTGAAAAAATCCAGGTGGAAATAAGCAGTCTTCGCTTAGTTTTCGATCAGGTTGAAGGCAGCGCTGAAAGGTGAATGTCTTCATATTAAGTGGCTGCTGATTGTAGGAAATGATACAGTGTGTTGCTGCCTGGCCACGTCAGAGTCAAGCTATCATGATTAGCTTCTACATCAGTCACATGAACCCAATGATCAGTAACTGATTACTGAGATAGTTGGTATGCACTGTGCCTACAAGAACACACTCATGGAAGGTCTCCCAAGACTGAAACATGCTTTTTTTCCAGTGTCACAGTAGAATTTTACATTTTCAGCATTTTTTCTCTTTCTCTCTTTTTATGTATGTTGTATGTATGAATGTATGTATTTGTTGTCCACCACATCCACTCCAAAACAGACATGGGACACTTTGTTTTTCACTTGTCAAACATTCTCTGAGTCGCTGATGCTTAATGTGTAGGTGGGAGGTAAGGTGGAAAGAGCTAGTCTGGCTCCCATCACCAACTCCTCAAAGGTTTACCCATTAACATTTTATATTCAGATTAATTAAAAATTAAAGAAAAGACCACTGATGGCTTCTTTGGCATTGATTCTCTGTTGAGTTTCTGGAATTCAATTCGAGTTATAAATGCCACTCTACCAAAGCATATTTCTTAATTTGGTGTTTTGATGGTGAACACAGTCCAATGCACTGGCCCGTTATCTCTGGGTTGAGAGTTGGTTAATCTAAAAGCTTTATCATTTTTTTTATACTCATCAAGCCACTCGGTGACCCGTTGTGTCCACAGACATTATAGAAGATGAACATAGCCACTGAGATATTAGTGAAGACCTCTTATGAGTCTATTTTTCATTAGTATCTTGGTGGGTTGGATTTAATTGTTGTTCAAAGGAATTCTTCAACAATCTGCAGTGCAGGAGTATTGACTAAAGAGTTGTCATTGAGTTATTACTTAGTTAGCATGCCATAAATAATCCTCCTTTTTAGCTTTAATAATGAGGATAATTTATATTTACTGAAGTCAGAAAACGGGGGCGCCGAGGGCTGAAATCCCAGAGACTTTTATGCAACCGGAAGTCTTTTTTAGTGAAGGACCCCACTGGTCATTAAAAAGAATGAAAGTTTAAGCACTTCCTCACTGGATTCACCTTTAAGACCCGCGAGCTCTGTCCATCTTTTATACCCTAGTTTTGTGCTGTGGGCGGAGGAGATTGTCAACCTGGAAGCGATCTCTCCCTTCAGGAAAGAGTGTAGTATTTATTGTGCTGACCTTTATTTAAACAAAATTCAACTTGTATCTCATTTTGTTCATAAGCGGACTCAAACCATGTAAGCAAAATCCGCCCGCAGGACAACACAGGCACCAGATGCTCGCACAACAATACAACAATGCTCTCGTAACAACTGTTTGTGCATAGCAACTAAAAGGTGAGCGCAGTGGTTGGTGAGATCTTTTCAGATACATTTTGAGCTACTGTGCACAAAGAAGTACATCGTTTGTTTGTTTTTTAAAAAAACATCCTCACAGTTCAGTTGGTCTCAGTTCAGCAGCAACAGTTTTTTGTAACACAAGGGCAAAAAGGTTTTGGTCATATTAGGTCACATGTGCTGTTTGCATGCAAGAGTCCAACAAACAAAGTGCTTCCAAGTTTTTATCCCTGTTTAATAAAGAGGGTGAATGTTA
Organism: Rhamphochromis sp. 'chilingali'; assembly: GCF_963969265.1. Classification (NCBI taxonomy): domain Eukaryota; kingdom Metazoa; phylum Chordata; class Actinopteri; order Cichliformes; family Cichlidae; genus Rhamphochromis; species Rhamphochromis sp. 'chilingali'. The sequence continues at coordinate 32,689,483 of NC_137931.1, forward strand.
AGGAGTTAATGGCCCTGATGTACTCTAAAACACACAGACCTGGTTCTGTTAATACTTATTTCCATCTTCATGTGCCTGTTTACAAGAAGTTCACAACAGTAAATGTTGAGCAGCATCCGGACACTCCTTGTGGACTTTCACAGAAACGGTATTTATTCATTTACACTCTTGCAGCTTTGTTGACCTCTCTGTGGAGTCCTGTTCTTTGGAATCTTAACTGCCCACACTGACCTCTTTCATACCTTTTCTCTGCAGTGCAGGAGTATTAAACATCCTGGCTTAGACGATCCGAGCAGTTTCTTCCAACATGTTTTTGACCAAGCAAAGACGTCTTGTATAGATGTTTTTGCAGGAGATGGTGCTGGATAGAAAAATGTGTAATTTCACTCCAGTGTAGCAGGTTCTGATTTACACAAATTAGCCAAATGATTACAAGAACTCGCAGAGGAAGTGAGTAATGATGATTGGCTCATGGCATGTTCAAAGGGTACGTGAACAGTTGGTTTGTGTAATCAGTATGTTGGATTTGGGAGACACGACCAGGTGTTAATCCCTGTAATCCAGACATAACGACTGATGACTAAGATTGATTGTTTCCAAAGTGGGAAAATTTGTGGGTCAACCGCAGGGTGAGGAGGGACAAACAGCCACAAGCTGTTTATATAATATATAATATAATGAAAAAAGTATGACCTGCGGCCCCTCAAGCTCTTAAGGAATCTGTTGCTAACGATGAGTCATGTAGGGATCGTGCCTCAGCTTGGATTTAGATGCTTAGCGGCAAGCAGAGGACCACAGCATATTTGGGTTAGTGGTCGTAAAAGTTTGGCTTATCGGTGTTTACTGATGCATCAAAAGAATTTTAATGTCAGCATGAGACGGTGAAGCTCGTGAATATTTTAAGACTGGGCTGTATGGGAGGCCCTCTGAATTCAGCTGCAGGCTTCCACGCTCTCTAACGACTAAGTTAATGGGAGGAGAGGGACTTAGTAATGAGATTAGGATTATGTTATTACACTAACAAAGTTATTTGGGATTTGCCAAAGTGCGAATGTAGCTAATTGGACTTTTTCGGCAAAATTATGTGGGATGAAGCAGTCAAACCTTGAGTCTTTTCCTAATCTTTGTGCTTTGGCTGGATTTTCTCAGGTGTCTGTGGAGTTACTTCAGCTCTCGGTACCGGCAGGCGGCGCAGAACTCCCTCGTAGTCCAGCCCAGAGACTCGACAGAAGACAGAAGCAACCCCGGCCTCTGGGATCGGCCTGAGGCCGCCTCGGCAGATCACGCTTCATCAGCAGCCTCATCCACTCACATGGAGGAGAGGAAAGTGGATGTGTTGAAGAGTGGATGCCTCAGCCTTTTCTGAACCAACAACAGAAGGAGTTTACAGATTACAGGGTGAGAGTAAATCCTTGGGGAATTAGATGTGTCTGAGAGCCATTGAAGCTAACACATCAGTATATCAGTGTGGCATTTATAAGAACTTACACTTTAAAACCTATTTTTGAGGTGTCAAATATTCTTGTTTTCCTTACACTCTCACTCGTTTCAGTGGATATATTCACACATGTTGCAAATTGATAACAAGGAAGGGAATGCACGCAGGCAGCATGAGTGTATTCAGGCTCAGAGAGGGGGAAAAAAGCCTGAAATTACTCCCTTTCCTTAATGATGCCCACACAGAGACAATGGGGCGCCGCTCTGATTAGTGTCACCTGTCCTTGTGCATCTCATCAGCTCCATTATGGCTCCATCTCCCATGCTTCTTCTGCTAATTGAATAGCCTGTGAAGTGGTGACGAGGACGGGGGCGAGAGCAACGTCTGTCCCGCTGCTGCTTCAGAAATGAGACTAAAGCTTCCCAGAGAGACACTAGTTCTTAAAACATAAACCATTATTATACAGACAGAAAACGTGCTAACAAGTCGCTCTCATGTTATATTACCATCACACTGTCTGCACATTATTTTCACCTATACCTGCTTGGAATTAACATTTTGGGCCATTTGCAGCAAAAGAGATGGATGAGAGGAATGATAATCAAACACACATCTGTTTATTAAATATAAAATTATTGCTGGTTAGGTTAGCTTAGCACAAAGTCTGGGAACATAGAGCCTGGCTTTGATGAAATCTGCATACCAGGTGAGCTCTGAAGCTCGCCACCAACCCCCGATATGTTGTGTCTTTGGTCTCTTCCAAAACTGACGTTGTGGGCAGTTGAAAATGGTGTAAGACAGACATTAATCTATCAAGTGCATCTTTTTAGCCTACAGCTCCTGATGACTGTTACCAATCAGCTTTGCAGCTGCTAAATGAATCATGTAAAATATTAAATAGTACCGATTCCCATCTGCCATGGTTGCAGCCAGTGGGTCCTGGTGAATAAACTGCTTTTCTGGAGGAGAGACCTAACATGTTGATTGCACAATTACCTTGCTTGGTGTACGTTTGCATTACTTTCAAATAAAGTTTCCCATAGCAGCTTCCCACAAAACCTTTGAATAGTTCACTTTGAATAGTTTACATCAGAACAACCCACTCAGACATCAGCAGTTGCTCCTTCTTTATTCAAAGCAGCTGTCAGTCACAGCGATCTGTAATGAGGACAAATAATCTTATTATAGCATCAAATAACTTATAATCAGCAAACTGATAACAAAAAATATCAACATCAGTGTTATGGCAAGTTCCTGCAATAGGAAACTATTTGGTTTTGGGGGGAGGGGGTTAATTAAAGGTTATATAAAGGTTATTGCTGGAAGTAAATATACTGCAATTTTGGGAGATTGTCCGGGATTCGTTTACATGTTTTTAACGGGGGGAGAAACTGAAGTTCCCAGGAGGGAATTAGACCTGCACTCAGAAGGACTCTTAACCTCCAAGCTGTCACCCGAGTGATGACACGTTGATGACATCATCCAGGTTTTGAGTGGAGCTCTCCTTCAGTATTCGCTCAAATGTGCTGTAAATTGGTGTTCCTGTATAAATGTGTTTCATAGGAAACTGTCTTGTATATTAAACAGTCAAATAAGTGAGTGTTGTCCTTTGTTAAATCACTGTGTGTGTGTGTGTGGGGGGGGGGGATTAAAGTAAATGAGAGTTATTATAAACTGAGGCGGGCCTCTATCTGATGTTTGTATTCAGTTGTTTTCAGGTCAGTCTATATTTAGTCAAAAGCAAAGACATGAGATATTATTCAGATGTGAAGACAAAACCTTGAAGTATAAAAAGCGCTCTTTTATTTTGATTGGATAAACATTGCCAGCTGTGATGCAGGGCTGCAGTGTTGGTGCCTCTCCTGCCAGGCAGGAGCTTTGCTGTTATCTGCATGTGCCCGAGGCTCAGCTAATGTAAAAAGATCCTCCTCGCTCTGCTCTGCTAGCAGTGAGCTCTGCAGGCTTATCCTGCTCAGTCCCTTTCCGTTTCACCTCCCAGTCACAGCCAAGTGACTCTCAGCTGTGCAGCGCCTCAGCTCGGGCATTCCTACAGACAGAATAGAAGAAGTACAGCAGTATCTCATGCTCTCGAATCTGTTAAATGCCACAACAACAGTGTCCCGACGCCTGTATGGGTTCTGGGACTTAATTTGAGTGCGTGGGACCAGATGGACACCTTCATGAGTGTACAAGTGTGGATTATTCTGTAGGCTACATCTGGGGCTCCACATGGCACAGCAGACTGCAGTAAGAGAGGCAAGTGGGCACATGGGGAGGGCACACCTCCAGTGGGCTCTCTTACATCTATACACACCGACAAGACATCTCCGCAAATGGCAGACTGAAAGGTTACGAGACCATCCTGCAAGACAAATGCCTTTCCGAATCCTGGCCGGTGTCCTCTTCTGTCCTTAACTTCCTGTGTGTCATCAGCATTCTGCTGCTTCCAGGTGACTTCAGGTTGTGTTTTTTTTTTCTTAGTTTGTTTCTGTTTGACGCTTTTGTCCAAAACATATTTCACCACATCCACATAGTGGGAATAATTTGGGTTAAAGTGTCTTGCTCAAGGACACTTTGTCATATGGACAAAAAGAGAGAGGGAATGGACTGCCACTCGTATGATTAATGGCCTGCCTACTCTACCACCTGAGCTACAGCTGCCCATAGTACTGTAGGAGCATACCACCACCATCAGCACATTATCACATTGTTCAGTATTTATCAGTGGTGGAAATAGTAAGATCATGTGATAACAGTAAGGGAGCAATATGCTGTGTAGCATTAGGAAAATCCACTGCTGAAATAACAACTCAGTAATTTGGTAGATTAATAAAAATTTAAATCTAATTAATGATTATTGTGTGATTGAGCTGTTGGTGAGTTCATTTTCTTAATCACCCTGAGAAAAGTTTAAAAAAAAAAAAAAAAAAGATGAGGTGGTAGACGTCGATCTTTTAAAAATAGGTCATTCTAGCCTGTTGTTAGGTGGTTGCCAGGTAACCTAATTGGCGTTATAATGTATCATGAGTAACTGAAGCTTCGTGGATACAAATTATTACAAGTTATTGTGGTGAAATAAGCATGACACAATGCATAAAGGCTAAAATGGTAAGTAACTTAATGACTTAATATATTTCGTGTAGAGCGCACACACACACACACACACACACACACACACACACAGCAAGAGATTTTATGGAATATAGTAAATTGCACAATTCCAAATTTTAGTCAACAAATTTAACTATTATTTATTGCATAAATCTGCTGAATTACCATAGTAGCAAAGGGATAATGCAACTTTATAAAGTTGATATTGTAAAGCATGCTAACAGCTAATGTGTCCAATATTCATTTTACACTGAGCTCACTTTTGGTCTCCACCATTGCATGAAAATGTGTCTAGGTCTAGTTTGTGGATGCTCAACTATGTGCACTTGCTATTTTCTTTGTGTCATTTGCTGCTGTGTAATTGGATTTATCTGAGCTTGTAAACCAAATGACACTAAAATGCTCCACAACACAGAGAGGAATAGCAGTGCAGTGTATTTGTGGGTTCATGATTTCTAGGGATGTCTTTCACATTACGCACAGTTGGTGCTGCTGCTTTTCAGTATTGCAAATCAAACGTCTTTAGGGTTTAGACTGACTAATCTGAAGAAGTTGTATTGCAGTATTTTGGAGGGTTTTTTTTACATGATTTTTTACATGTGATATATTTTTTTAAATATATTGTTATAGTTACTCTGTGTGACATATGTTGCATACTCTATATATTGCGTTTGCACTGACTGCAGTAGCGAGGAAAGAAAGTGACTCGATTACCTGCCATTTCATTTCTTGTGACTCCTTTGTGCATAGGTAGGCAATCTAATTACAGCGTGGGAAGGACAGACTCTTCACTCCAATAAATTTGTACTAATATAAGGAGGATTTGCCTTTGATACTGGCATTTGATTTGTTAACAAGTGCATCACCTCTATAATCACCTTATGACACTGATACAATATGTGTTGCAGTTAAAAAGCGCTACCTACAAATGTCTAATTAGACCATAATATATCCAAGATGTGTATATTGTCACGTATCGGGGAACCCGAATCGTTCTGTTTCCTAATAAAAATTTTCCACGGAGCACATTCGCAAAACTCAACCCAAACTTATTAATGCCCCTCACTCATTAGATTGAACTCAAGCCCAGGGCTTTGTGAAATCAGAGCTCATTAGAAGAGTCCACCTCATTATGAGTGGCCAGATCCATCAGGAGAGATAAAGCTCCCGCTCTTCGCTGACTGAGATCCAGTCAAACACACCCGCAGCGCTTCAGACCACATGTGAACAAGATATTTGCTTTGAAGCGCCAACACACGGATTCGAATGAGCGTGTCAGAGCGCCAAATGTCCTAGGTTGCAAGTGACAGGGGATCCGCTTTAGAGCTGGCTACCTGTTGAGGAGGATTAAACAAAATACAGATGGTGTTTACATATTAAGCAAACAAAGGCAGGCTCTGCTCTGATGATGACAGGAGAGTGCTTTCATCATTTTAAAGTAGAACATTTTGATTTGTTGTTGTGACGCACTGCTTCTATACCTTTCCACGAGCCTCCAGAGTTTCACATTTGAGCAAGTGGCTGCAGATAGAAAGTCCTGAATGATGTTTCTGTGGCCCTGAGATCACCTCTGAAGGACGAAGGCTGCTGAGTGTCCGTCCGTGTACTCCAGCCATCAACACAACAGGAGCCCAGCGCGGTCTGATCCACCGCGGGTCGACTTGAATAAATTAAATGAATTACCAGCTGCCTCGTGCAAGTTCGCAGGATGCAGGGTGGCATGAGCACGCCATTACAACAATGATAAGGATATCTGCACGGCCTTGTGTTAAAGGAATTACGCATAGCATCCAGAGCCTCTAAGGGAGTGTGACAGTTTTGCGCACACTGGCAAGTTAGTATGACATGAAAATGTGTGTGGCTGCAGAACAGCACGGCTGCCACGTGGCCTGAGTCAGGGGCACGGAGCGCTCGCTGAGAAGTCAAAAAAAATGGAATCTTATTGTGATGCAAATGGACACCGTATTGTGCTTAAACAATGCATTAATCTGTCCCCTATTTGTGAAGATAACATCAGAAGACGCACAGTAACACAAAATGATATCCTGCGAGGTTATTTAAAGCGATATGACATCACATCCTGACACTGCGAGAAGTGCTTACTGCCCGTCCGGCTGGTTTTGTCTCCAGCTTTGATAAAAACTGATGAAGGATAGAACGCTGCTTTTGAGTCCCGGCCGCTATATTGGAGAGTCGATTTACATAATATTATGTATATTGTATTCCGCTGCGTCCTAATGTTTGAAAGTAAACTGAATTTAAGTGTTCAGCGGCTGGAAGAAGTGTTAAACGCAGGACACGTGGCGAGGTGTCCGATAGCTTTGTCTTCTACCTGTAATCTGATGCCGCGTGGAGAGGAGGGATCGGCCTCACTTCCCCTCAGAGTGATTTATGATTGAGGACATGTTAATAAAAATATCAAAACAATCTGAGCTCTGCTGGGGAAGATACCGGTCTGCTACGTACATCATGCTCGACAGGTCCATGCAGGGAATCGCCTGCTCGGTGATATTATGCTCATATGGATGCCCCGTTGCCCTGCTCTTGAATAGAATATGCAGCTGTTGTTGGGGGTCGGTGGGGGAAGTACTACTCACACAAGGTGACATTTGCATGAATGTATGCTCCTTGAGTGCAACTCTGCTCAATAGGTGAAGCTCCTCTTTAAAATCTTATGTCAACACTTGTATGTACCTATCAATCCATCAGGACGAGTTAAAAGTCATTAAATTTTGAGCTGCACGGGTCGCCTGCCCTTTTCAAGAGCACAGTGTGCTGTCATTTGACAGCCGGCGGTACAGGAGTGAAGAACACGCCGCTTTTACTGAGTAAACACCCATTTAAAATCTGCTTTTCCTAAAGGATTCATGTGTGAAATCACTGGAGAGACACGGCCCAAATTGTTCATTAAATGCCCTCAGTGGCTGAATGAAACCATGTAACTGCCACACCACCACCACAATCCCCTTTGATGGATTTATATCGAGTATGGGCGTGGACGCGCTGTAATTTAGTATGTGTTAGGAGCTGCTGCCGAGATGTAGCCGTAACACTCACTCAAATCCACTTCCAATATCCCTGTTCCTGAAATCTCAATGATTTTCTGTCTCTGCCCGAACACAGAATCATCACAAAGCACACCGTCAAACAGAAAATATTCTGAAACATGAAATCTTCTCCACAAACGCATTGGTGTTGTTGTCAGAAAGCACACGGTGCATTGATGCTGCTACGCTGTGAAAAACTTTAGTGAAGGGGGTGAAAGAAAATGCTGTAATAAGCATCGTGGATGTTGTCAGGTGCTTTAATACAGCAGATTGTTTCTTTCACTAGTCTCGCCGGGTCACTGGCTCCCATACGCGCACTGCTGGGTGTAGCAGCCATTCATAATTGTCTTATGTAGTCCATAATGGTCTATCCAGTGGAAGGTAGTGTTGTTTCGAGTTTTTCTTTCTTATTGGAAGTAATTAAGTGGATATTGTCAGATGTCAGAAGCAGATCGCCAGACAGGAGAGCAGCAAAGGCCGGGCTTCAAGCAGAGGAACTCAACAGACTTTGAGTGGGAGATCAGCCCTTCTTACACTGCTACAGTACAGTACACACGGGTTTGTGAACTTGGATGAGTAGATGGATGGGCAGAAGCGTTAAAGTTATTTTAAACAGGGTTTGTCTGTTAGATGAAAATAGGGACGAGATTACAGTAAAGGATCTGGAATCTGGGGCGTGACTTTGGCTGTTGTTAAATTCACAAAATCAAGTTATAACATATATGAACTTTTATGCAATTCATTAACTCAAGCACAACCCACAAAGCCTAGTTGTAAAAGACACCGTTGAACTTTTACTGGCATTGCAAAATCTGTCAGTTTTAGTTTTACTTTCTTGAAAATCAGCAATGTAAATAGTTTTGAGGTAAAGGTCACGTCAAAGCCAAGCAACAAGAGACACTGCTTGGAATTGCAGAAGTAAGCTTCTCTAAAGCTTACTTCCTCTAAAGGGGCCCACTGTGCTAGCATGTAATAAACTCTACCCACGGGCTTCTACTCAGAAAGGGTCAAAAATTCTCTCAAATCAGTTTTTTATGCGAAAATTTGAGTGGTCAGTCATTTTGAATTCCTTAGTAAGAAGATATCAGGCTTTAATGATGTGCATATTTACAACATGACTGACTCCACTGACACGCCTCGCCTGGGAGAACAAATAGTTTGGACAGAGTCATTCACAGCTCACAGTTTGTTGTTTGTTATCCTGTTTTAAGAAAGTTCCAGGTCATCATAGTCATGTGTTGTGCTTTTATTAATTGAAGTAACAGACCCTCAGGTGTTTCCACCTGCAGGGCTGGCAGGTTGCTGTTGTTGTCCTCAATATCATTAAGCTGCCTCTCCAGTGAGCCTCTGATTCCACCATCTTGGATTACATGTGGTGATGGTAGTTCTTGTTTTGCCCTCCAGCAGTTTGCGCTGGAGGGACAGCAGGTAGAGAACCGGCTCATGTGAACTGATTCAACCTCCCAGAGGTCGCAGAGAACACATCTGCCCTGGAAGGAATAAGCCCAACGCCGTCGCCGCTCACTGAAGTGGCATTGAGGGCACCTGACCCACCCGACACTGGAGAAAAAATGAGAGAGGTCGTGTCGGGGTTAGCTGATTAGCAGAATTCAAAATAAAACACTTGAGTGTAAAACCTCAGCACGTCTCCTTTTATCTACCAGGAAACCAGGAGTTCAGTTAGGCGCCTTTTACTGATGTCGGAGCCAGTCGTAGTTTTGAATCAGTCTCCAAACAGTGCAGGAAAACATTCCTTCAAGACAAATTTTTCCCAGCATGAGCTGTTGCACCCTGACACTGGCAAAGTTGTATAAATGTCAAGAGAGATGTGCCCCCCTTTTGTTCGCCGCAGAATTTGCCAGCAGCTCATTTCCTCCAGGAACGCATTAACAAAGCAGTTAATTCTATCATTAATTAAAAGGAATCACAATTCAGTGAACACTTCAAATTAATCTATTGAGATTTGCTCTCACACAAAGCTCACATTCTATTTTCTTTGTCTCATCAAAGAAACTGCAGCTCGAGAGACATGTTTTTTTTTTTTCCTTTCACTTGCGTCAGTCTGGTTGTGTGTAGCTCTGTTAGCAAAGCATGTCAGCGACGCTGCCAGGTTTAAGGGTTTGATTCCAAAGGATGCATCCATGCAGTAAATGAACACACTCGTGGCATTAGCAAGGCGCTAACACAGGAGCAGTTTGGCTGGAAAAAAAAAAAAAAAAATATATATATATATATATATATATATATATATATATATATATATATATATATATACACGCACCCCCTCCCACAACCCCCCAAGTCATCTCAGAGATGTATTATGATGACGCCTAAACTTGCCAAACAGAGCGGCCTCTGGAGCAGACAGTTCAGGTGAAAGTGATCTGAAAGGCGACGTCTCCTTTGTCTAGAACAATGCAGCTAAATAATTCTTTAACACCAGCAGAATGTTTGATCTGGCCATCGGCCACGCAGAGCTGTTTATCTCCTCAGTCACTGGGTTATAAATACTCGTGTGCTTGGCGTCTCCGCAGTATGGAGCTACTTGGAGGGTGATAAGGTGCTAATTAGCAACTGTTAGCACAAGTAAGAAAAAAAACGCAAAAGCACATCTTGCTGTTGCCACTGAATGTTCTGCCGCTGATCCTTTCTCCTCTTTCACCGAGACTTGAGAGATGTCTCTTATTAACACAGCGCCGCACGAGAAACTTGCCTTTTTTTTCCCCTTCCAGGCAAGCCAGGTCTGACAAATTAAGGCTGTGGAGTCATTAGATTAAGATAAGAACTTATCTTTTACTCTGAGACAGACTTTTATCTATTGTATTTTTCTTCCCTCCCATCTCTTTGGCCAGGCCCCCCCCCCCCTCCTCAACCGCCTCCCCCACCACCACCTCTTCCTCCATTCACTGTGAGATTGTTAAAGTAATTGGGATGTTATGTGACCAGAAAGGCCAGATAAGTTTTTAACCCTGTCATGGATTAACCTTTCGTGTCTGAGGTAGGTCACGAGAGGTGCAGCCCGAGACATGTTAAGACTCATTTAAAGGATTCTTGATGTATTATTGCGCGGACACGGCTTGTTTTTTCTGCAGGTACATGTGCCAGGAGGTCTCGAGATGACTTCTGTATGCTGTCAGGGGGTTATTAAAGCATAAAGTGTATTCTTTTGGGGGTCGCTGGGCGAGACTGGTCTTCATCTCAGAGTACATCATTTCCAAACGTTCAACCAGGTTTCATCACGTGCTCCCTGAAAGCTATTTTAAATGACCTTTTAAAGTTAATCACGGTCATGCTCTGTTGAACTAGTTTAAAGAGAATCAGCATCAAAAAAGAGAGGAGAAAGGAGGGGGAAAAAACTCCTTCATAATGTAATCCGCGGCAGGATAATTAGGAAAGTAGCTCTCCGAACATCAAATAAACAATCAGCATCAGATGCTTCATCTTTGTCTAAAAGCTGCGTATGGATTCAGCTGAATCTGATGCTTGTGTATACTTTTCTGCGTTATTAATATCTAAGGGAAGAGTCACAGCCTGGAGCAGCGTGATTAGAGCATCTAGATTTATTATTCTTCAAAGCAGAACACATGAAAACCACCTGAAATAAATGAGTTGGAGCCTTATGGCGGCAGCCAGCGCACTTCTGTGATGCCGGTGTTTAGAATCCTTTGTTTTAAAGGTCATTGCACCACCTCGTTGATATCCAGACATCTCTTTGTAGCGCTAATTGTGTCTACATTCTTGACCACTTTGTCAGACAACTCCGCACTAGAGCTGAGAATTCAGAGGAGTATATGCGGCTTGTTTACTGCGATCAAGATAACAAGGACAAGTCTGTGAAATAACGAAGGCCGGGGCTGATGCAGAAAACACTGTATTTTCCATTTTAATGGTGTTTAAGCGTGGAAGCTGGAGGAGAGAGAGCTTGAAAAATGTAACTAAAGGATCGGATTCAGTGGGATCCAAATGGCAAGGGTAGCTGTTGGGCACGATGACGTTCCTTTGATGTGAGCTATAACTAGCTTTAAGCTCAGCTCGGGCGCATCACGGCTGCATCCTGACTGATGTGGGTATTCCACTTAGATGAGATGGCCACTTTGTCGTGTGCGCCAACTGTACCTTTAATTTCAGATTCTCTAATGTCTCTGATGGGATGACATTAAAGGGTCGGGTCATTAGTTTATTGTAATGTTTGCCCGCAACTGTGTGAGCTGGACTGTCATCTTTTGGAATTTTTGTCACATTCATCAATGTTCTGCATAATGGGATGAGAAACTATTTACATATCGGATCAAAATTGCCAGAGGAGAGCATTAATTATTGAAAAAGTGACAGAATCAAAAGAGCTGCTTCCCCCCACCCCCTCGTAGTTTGTGGCCTGCGCTGACTGAAAGCCACTCTGTGCCCAGTAAACACAATTATCTCAATTTTAAAGACATTTGAGAGAACACGCTCAAGCACAAAGGCCGGAGCATCTTCAGTCGGTGCAGTAGAATGAAGGTTTACCCTTCACGCCGCACTTCCGCCAATAGGCTGTAACAAGCATGTGCGAGAGGGTGCAGCCTCTGGAGAGCCTCCTCGTCTGCTCTCTGCATCTTTGTTTGTGTGTCAGGCTGCTGAACAGAAAGTGCGTCGTATCGATCGGCGTCATTGAGCATCAGGCTTGTACGCACTTAATTATTGAAAATAAAACAAGTGTGCTAACAAGAAGCGCGGCGGATTGGTGTGCATAATCATCCCAGGTAGTCCACTTCCTTCAACCTGCTTCGTTCGCTTCCTCTGGCCTAAACTGTGATTTTACTGCACATTACTGAGATATATTATCAGAAACTGTATCCTGTACCTGCCTTGTTGTCTTGGCACCGCGAGCTGGAACTTTTGGATTTAGCTGTCATTATTTAATTTTTATGCTTGTTCCCTGTGGGGATCATTAAAATTTCATCTTGATCTTATCTTCTGAATCATAATCTTTAAATCTGTTTGAATCGTTGTAACCTGCTTTTCCACTGATGCAGTAAACTGCATCTATTTTTACGCTCTAAAAATGAAAATATATCTTTTTTTTTAGGTGTCGCACACCCTAGACATCTGTTTCAACAGAGTCATAATGGCACATAATGAAGTTTGTTTTGCAGCACTGCCCTGATACATATACAGTAAATTATATGCATAGGCAACTGGGACAGTAAAGACTTGAAAATGCAGACGGATACATTTTACTGCATTTCCCCCCCCCACCCCATCCACAGTGTCATCCCCTTAAGCTGCCAAGAGAGTGTAGGGGGGTGAATTCATGAGGGTCTTCTGTAATAGGCTGGCACACACACAGGCACAGCCTGTGGAACCTTACAGGCTGCTGAAGCTGGTCTTGGCATCGCTTTTGGCAGCTATGTGGTTATGCGCTCTCTCACACTACACATTCTTTCTGGAAAAAAAAAAAGTTTTAACTAGCTGGTCCTACCACTCCTTTATAAATGAGGAAGCCCTTGGCATAAATAGATCTACATGTTCATTTGGTATATTAAGAGAGACACACAGTTAAAGAGTGTTCATTACAATTGTAAATTTCTGCCCTCGGGCCCTTCGCCCGGCGCTAGATTACATGAGGTCTATGCTCACGGACAGCGCCTGGCATCTGATTGAGGGTCCAGTGCAGCTAATTAATTTCATTAGAAAGTGAAGTCATCTTCTAGCAGGAATTAATATTTGGAGCGTCATGTTGCTAATTTATTTCCAGATTTAATTAGCTCAGAGAAGAAATGTTGCTTGGGCAAGAGGACTTTTTAATTATCAGCTTGGATAAATTTGAAAATGTTGATGCCTAAGGGTTGAGTTAATTAAAACCTGCATTATTTTAACTTTAATTAGCTCCCATCTTTGTTTTTCTTCACCATATGGCCATGTCCTGTAGTCAAATTTAGTTAATTAAGCTAATTAAGCTAATCATTTTAATTACTCAAGACAATGTGATTGGATAGAGGATGACTACAAGTTTATAGCCAAGTACTTGTTTTTCATTAAGTTGAAGGGACAGAGTTATTTCTGATTGCAGTTGGCAAGCATAGCAGAGTAGTTTGAGAATGTGACAGCCTCTGAGATATTAAGGCTGAAGTCTAATTGCATTCCTTGATAATAAAAAAAAGAAATCTTGTCACCAGCACAACTCTTTTTAAAGGAGAAATGGTTTGCTACAACATATTCGAGCTTTCTGCTCGTATGCTGATATCGGCCCCTTGTACTCCATCACATTAAATAATGTCTGCTCTTCCTCACGTTTAAAGAGGCTCGACTCCACAATAGATGCTCCCCACCGGGAGCATGTGGGAGACGAAATAACAGATATCATGATCTGCAGATAGAGTACGTGTTGTTTCTTTTGACCGCAGCAGGCTGGGAAATTGAATTGTAATTGGGTAATAGGGTGTGTGGTTGGTGGTGGGATAGTATGCTGCCCTTCCCATTTGTGACCCTGGAGTGTGGGATGGCCGGGGCGTGGGTCTGTGCGAGCTGCTAGCAGCTGTGCGTCAGTCTGGACACAAGCTGGGCCCATCCAGAAGCCAGGCCTAGCTGACAGATGCAGGGGCTAAACCCAATAATGAAATAATACTGGGAGACATCATGTCCGTGGTTTCCATCATTGTTAAAAGAGTTGTTTTTTTGTTTTTTTTTTGTAGTGAGTACCCCCACTTAGGTAATTTGTTTCCATGTATAATCCTATTGCTCACTATTAAATTAAACCAACTGGTCATTTCAGTTTGAGGCTTATAAATAAACTGGTTGCTATGTGCACGGGCAGTATGTGGGACGTCTCATCTGATTAGAGGGGAAGCACTTAATAATTTCAACTGCAAGAGGTGACCTTCAGTGTCAGGTGACCTCAGTGGTCTGCCACACATATGGCCCTGTAATATTACTAATGTCCCTTCCTAATGTATTTTTACAATCCTCATGCTGGACCACTATCCACAAATTGTTTTTTATCCAAATGTTGACGTGCGTGGAGATGGCAGAGGGTGCTGCTGTGAGAGCTGTTTACATGGTTGAGAGCGGTGATGTAGTGGACCACGAACACACCGGTGAAGAGAGACAATAGGCCCCTCTCTGCTTTCATCAGAGCGAGGCTGGTTAGTCAACAGCGTGCGTTCGGGTTCTGGTCAACGCTGGAGGGGCGGAGCCCCTGGCCTTCTCGTAGTCGCACTGTAACTTAGAAAGCAACACGAGAGCTGAATTAGTCACCACGTCCCCAACAGGCATGCACATCCTTCACTAATGGTTTTTGTCACCACCTGCATACTGTAAACGCTCCACCTGATCTGCTTGCACAGTTATGGCTTCCAGATGAAAATAAGTAGACAGGCCCTCAGTTACTCATTCCTTTCATTACTCTTAGAAATTATCTGTTGCTCTTAAACATTTTACAAACTAGAATATTTATTAGTCCGTTTGACATTTATGAATCAGTTCAGGATGGACAAGAGTGGTGCAAAGAAATCTGAAAGAAATTTTAATCACAAGTATCCTCTAAACAGTAAAATACAACTCTTTGCACACTGTCTCACTTTTAAAAACACATCTATCAGTCATGAGAAGTATCTATGTCCCCCTGCGGGGTGCAAGCTTCAAGCTCAGGCCCACCTGAGCAACTCTCCCAGTCGACGGGGTCACTGTCCCGACTGCATCAGTCTGCCCCACCGATAATGAGAGACTTTATCATGCGCTTTTAACTCTCAGATGTCTTAGAGTCTGCTGTTTTTAGAATATACTATGTACTGGTCATATTACATGGACAGCAATTACAAGTTACATCAGCTGAATAATTATGTAGCATAGAGTAGGACATCAAAAACATGGCAAGTCTGAGCAGATTTGAATGAATGTACGATACAACTGCATGATAATGTCAGGAGTATCTCAGGGAAGTGCAGGAGAATCGCAAGACTGTGGTGAGGTGTGCAGTAGGAGTGACAGATGGCTTCAAGGTGGAGGTGGGATTACATCAGGGATCTGAGCCCCTTCTTATTTGCAGTGGTGATGGACAGCTGACATATGAGGTCAGACAGTCTCCGTGGACTACGATGTTTGCAGACGACATTGTGATCTGCAGTAAGAGTTCAGAGGATGTGGAATAGAGCCTAGAGAGGTGGAGGTACGCTCTGGAGAGACGAGGAATTGCAGCAGAAGCAAGACAAGAATGCATGTGTGTGAGTGAGAAGGTGACAGGTGGAAAGGTGGACATGCAAGCAGAGGCAGTGAAGGTGGATGAGTTGGTTTGGTTTGGAAATGATAGGACTGGAAAATAAACAAGAGGCTGACCTGAATATGGCAGAGCTGAAGATGCTAAGAGTGATCAAGATGGACTGTATCAGAGGGAAAGCTCAGAGAGGCAAGGCTGAGGTGTTGTGGATATAATGTGAAGAGCAAAGATGAGGAGAGATGGTCAATAAATTGGAAAAGATGTTAAATATGGAGCTGCCAGGCAGAAGAAAAAGAGGAAAACGACCAAGCGTAAAGGACATGCAGAGGGTCAGTGTGACAGAGGAGAACGTTAGGGACAGGGTAAGAGGAAGGCAAGTGATCCACTGTGGTGACCCTAGCCGAAAGAGATGAATATCATGAATACACATGAATACCGTATAAATTCTCGGGTGCAAAAGCACTACAAAATTGGAGCACTCTCCACTGGTAACATTTGTTTCTTGTACTAGCTGGGATGCTAGCTTGTGGCTAGGATAATTACAGTTTTGTATGGACTGGATTTACTAGATTTCTCATTTACAGGCTAAGAAGGCTGGCCTATTATCAGTGTTAGCATTTGTGGCTAGGATTATAATACATTTTTTAGATGAATAAATACTTGCTAGAAGATATTAACACAGGAATGGGCTGACTGTTGTGTTTTAAGTATTATTTTTCAGGGCACAGCTAACTGGAAAAGTGGCATGTTAGCATGTAGCTAAAGTAATAGTGTCACGGCGAGTGAGAGGAGCCGTGTGGAGGAAATGAAGGGGGATCCAAACGCAGGCAGTAGTGGAGAGGTGAAGGTGGTTTATTGAACACAAAATGAGGACAAACAGCAAATGGAGCTCGAACTAAACTATACAGGGAAACAGCTAAACTATAGCACAGAAACCAGAACATGAACATGAAGCAGGGCGAGCAGAAGCAGACGATGGTTAACAGCAGGGTGAACACACGAGCGAGACACGGTGGTTACACAGACGGACCAGCAACTACAATGACGGAGGACACGACTTAAATACACACAGAGAAACACGGGAATTACACACAGGTGGTGGACACAGCTGGGAATAATCCGTAAGACGAGACAGAGGTAAAACTGAACACTCACATAAGACGCAGACCTTCACAATAAAACATCACACGCAGGCTCGACATAGAGAGACAGACAGGAAATGACATATGAAACTAAGCCCACATCTTAAACCCAGACAAACAGAAACATGGAACTCTCATAATAGACATCATATTCATCACCATAACACGACAAGAGAACAAGAACACAATCCCTGATGCAAACTTAAATCAAAACACAATAAACTCAAAATACTGGGTCCAACGGACCCAGAACCGTGACAAATAGAGAATTTGTGATGCTCATTCAAGAAGATACTTACCCATTTCAAGATAGAAACCATCCAAAAATGTGCCTGAAGTAACTAAAAATGGCAAGTATGTTATAAATATGGGCATATGTGTTTGTTTTAGGTGGTAATTATTTGTTCATTTAAGAGGTGATCATCGGTAGTTCTGGCCACTATAACCTGGCAAGCTAACCATCCTGCTTGTAGCTAAACATAGTGTCCAGTTTTTATAAATTAAATTACTGATATCAAGAGTCCATTGCTGCTAAAGGGCATAAATTACACATCACCTTGACTACAGTATAGTAAAAAAAAATAAAAATAAAAGGGAGAAAAGTAAAGCTGAGTATAGCCAACTGTGGTTAAATTTAAGCTGGTGTTTAAAGGAAAGAAATACTTTTTAATTGCCTTAGTATACATCATGTGAATACACACAGCTTTACAATAAGAAATAGTAAATTATCTCCCCAAGGTTTTATTACATTTACATGAGCCCCAGAGCCTCAGCTAGATTAACTATTGCAGCCTACATTAGCCAGTTGTTTATTTTTATATTTGCTCACTTTTTCAGTCTTATTCACAACTTAACATTACAACATAACTATCATTTTCATTGATGGCATTATAGGATTCAATGCTTTTTAACTGTTGTCATTTGCTTGGGGAATTTTTAAGGGCACAATTCAGTTTAATGCTCAATGAAAAAACGTTAATTATTTTTACCTTATAATCTTAATATATCGGGGCGATCGCAGCTCAAAGAGTTGGCAGTTCGTCTTGTAACCGGAAGGTCTCGGTCGTTGTGTCCTTGGACAAGACACTTCACCTACCGCCTACTGGTGATGTCCAGAGGGGCCGATTGCGCGATATGGCAGCCTCGCTTCTGTCAGTCTGCCCCAGGGCAGCTGTGGCTACAACTGTAGCTCGCCTCCAACAGTGTGTGAATGCGAGAGTGAATGAATAGTGGAATTGTACAGTGCTTTGAGGGCCCCGAAAAGCGCTATATAAATGCAATCCATTATTATTAATATATATATATGCATGCATATATATATATATATATATATATATATATATATATATATATATATATATATATGTATGTATGTGTGTGTGTGTGTGTACACTGGTGTGACCAACTGTCCAGTATAAGCTCCTCCACCAGCCAAGGAGCTCGGTGAGAAGCAGCTTAATAGCTTTAGATGAAAGGAGGGAGTCATGGAAGCTTCAACCAGCAGAGAGCGAGGAGAGCATCTGCTTAAAGGCCACCTCCCCACGCCCGGATCACCATCTCCAGAAGAACTCGGGCATGGAGCCTCCATCTCCACAGCTCCACACTAATTCCAGTGCCCCCACCACACGCAGACTAATTAAGGCCATGCATTTATTTATGACTGAGCTCATTAAACAGGGAAAAAGATGGTCGCCGCTCTGAAAACACATTAGTCCCCGAGGAAACCGCCTGTGAAGTCGCTCTCCTCAGGCTGTTTCAGGTCACAGATTCTGAATCTTTGTGACATATGAAAAAACAGCGAGCTGTAATGCCTTCAAAAAAAGAATAGGGGGTAAAAAAAAAAACATCAGTTGTGAGGCGATGAAGTGATAGTGCAGGACATTCTTCAGGGTATATTTGAAGCTGCTTGAACTGGTCCTGTAATTACATGTATAGGTCATTGACTGGGGGACGAAAAGAAATTTCACTTGCAGGACTTGTGCTTTGCATTTTTGTCTTCGGGTCTTTGTGAAATCTGTTCCCTTAATGACGCACTTCCTTTAATAGGATATGACAACTGCAGCAAAAAGATGGCGATGCAGTCATTAACAGACATAACTCAGTTTAGCTGCACACAGACTGTCCCCATCCTCAACCACAACTCACTGCTTCCACCCACTTTTTATATTACTATGGTATATAAGTTAATTTAGGACTCAGGCAGAGCTATGAAATCAAAGAGGATATCCTCAGGTGTATTTTCCTCTCCCTGGAGTGCTTGTCTTCTTACTCTCTCGCTCGCTCGCTCTGTGTGTGTGTGTGTGTGTGTGTGTGTGTGTGTGTGTGTGTGTGTAAAGGGCATAGACAGAGAGATCTTAGGCAGATCCAGCTCCCTTCCTTGTAATTGCAAAGATAATGCCAAATCACACAGTTCTTTGCTGGGACAACTGGAAACTTGATTTAGTGCTCTTTAATGGCTCCAACTTTTAAGACACTGAGAAATTCCTTCGCTCTGCTTGTAGGCTACCTTTGAGCTGCTTGTAGAGATGCTTAAAAGACAGCATTGTTATTAGTATAGTTTGAAGTGTAATGCCTCTGCTAGCAGTGGTCACAGTCTGGGTGAATTTCGCAAAGGAAGCAAAGGAACACTGAGGCAACATCAACAGTTAAAAATGGTCCAAATTATTTCGGCTTCATATAATTGAAGTGTGTCACTGTTCTCCCGCATGTTACAACAGTACAAAATAGTGCAAAAATACGCCATCATGTAGAAACCCACTGGTTTGTCGACTACTGTTTTGGCACCTGGGACAGATACCAAATATTAGGTCATAAGATTAGATCATCATTACATCATAATTTTTTAAAATCTTAAAGACGTGCTAATACCCAGCACATACACTTAATTCAATGTGTAGCCTATTTATCGTAAAAATACTTGTCTGTCTTTATTTTTTGAGCCTTTGTCGTGCTAATATGTGACAGTGGTCATTTTACAACATTAGTGAGAAAGTGGGCTGAGTTATGTGCGACTGTGTCCTTTACAATATTGCTAAAGTTATCATTTCTGGCCACTGCTAGCTAGAAAATTCACAGATTGTGGTTAGAAATAAAGAAGAGGAAAAAGCCGGCATATTGTTCGCGCTCCTGGTTGCGTTTCAGGAAGCTAACACGTTGGCTGGTTTTTAGGATTATAACACTGCTGTGTTTGGTCATTTGAGGAAACCAATATGTTTCCTCAAATGACAAAATGACCAAAAAATTTGAGTTTTATTTTTTTAAACACCTTATCTATAGAACTAGCTGTCAAGACGTCACCCACTGATTTGTCGAGTACTGTTTTTAAGTCTTGAATTTTGTCCATCATCTTCTTGGGGTTTTTTTTTGTTTTTTAAACTGAACCATAGCTGGACAAGACAGAAGAGTTCCCAAATTAAGCTCACTACTCCATACCAGGAAGTTCTATCTGGGCGACTAGATTAAAGTCAGAAATCTGAAATGTCTTTATTTGAACCGATATCATCATTTTAAGCTTTCTTTAGTATCTTGTCTGCTGGAACCTGAAAAATTTGTGACATAATTTGCTTTAAAACTTTTTTGGCTTATCAGACTTTTTTAAAGTGAATTTTTCTTCTTTTTTGTCATTTTAATTAAATTATATGTCTTTCCTTCTCATATTGTGATTTAGGGGATTTTGTGGCAATTATAGGCCACAGTAATATAGAACAGATGGCGTTAAAGCTGGGGTGCCATAACTTTGCTTTTCTGTGTACCCCTGTGCTCCCCTGTAATAAAGGCATTAATGTCAAAAATAAAAATGTTTATCCACATATTGAATTATTACAGAAATTCACTTTCTTTACATCATATTTACAAAAACAAACAAAAACATATTGGTTGTAAGCTTGCCCAGTCATTAAGCCTACAGCCTTACTACTTTTATATTTTTTGCAGTATTTGCGTGGACATAATGATTATGGTGTGTTTGCGATGCCGCTCACTGTAGAGGGGCTAAAATCAATCCACAGGATACTCGCTCGGTGCTTCATTTCAGGATGGCTGATAAACAACAGCATTTGGTGACCTTTTGCTGTTCTTATGGGGGATTTAACCCCCTGCTCAGAGCTGCACCATGCTGGTGGCTCCAGCAGACAGAAGCACGATGAACGCTAAAACTCAGGTGGGACTCTTTCTGCAGGATGCCTGCACAAAAGCAACGATACCAGACGCAGAAGTCCTCAGATTCACCAGACAGCACGAGAGCCCGACGGTGTTTTTAGTTTCTTCACCTAGACTTGCAGATAGGAGCATATTCTGCGTCTGTCTGTGAGTGTGTGCGTGTGCGAGGCAGAAAGAGAAGGGTGGGGGTGGGGGTGCCGAGGCAAACTCTCCACTCTCTGTAGGACTGTGTGTAAGATGCTTTCAACAGCAGGCAAACTGGTTCTGCACTTACTGTGAGAGGAAGCTCTGAGTGTTTAGAGTACTCAGCCCACTTAATGCATTATTATTGTTACTACATTCTTGAGGAGAATGGGGGAAAATGGAACAAGGAATGCTTTTCAAGAGTCAAACCAGTAAAAGGGGAGGAGATGGTGTGCGAGTGTGTGTGTGCGTGCGTGCACGAGAAAGTAAACATGACACGACTGTTGACTGTCTCATTCCTTTTGTATTTATCCTCTTTTTTAAATATGAGCCAGATGTCATGTTTGTAATATTCTCCTGTGAAATAAACATTTATGTCAGCAGAGAACGAGTGGCTCCCATTCCATTTGTGTGTTTATTTATTTATTTATTAAAAGAGACGCTGCAGTTTGAAGACAAAGAAATGTAATCCGTTTATAAGCAGCTAATAGTGTAATTTAAGGGAAAGCTTACAAAAAAATCTGAGATCAAGTTTAATAAGTGAAAAAAAGTCACGTTTATTGCTCATAAGAAAAAGCAATATTTATTTTTCATATGGTCTCAAAACACTTTGGTGTCTTCTGCCATGATTTGCCAAGGAGGTCATCTAATCGGTTCAGATTGTCTGTTTGTTTGTTAGCAGGATTACTCAAAAAGTTATGGACAGATTTGCATGAAAATCTTACAGAAGTTGGGACTTGGCCCAGCTTAGAAACAATTAACTTTTGGAATCGATTTGGATCTGGAGCCAGGAATTTTTGGAAGGATTCTTTACCATTGTGAGGTTGATTAAAATTGAGCATTTTGCATCACAGCTACACAAATACATATCAAATAGAAGTGAAGGGAAAAAAACATTAGGAAGCACTGTGTTAGAATATAACAAACTTTTACAAATCCAGATATACAAATCCTTCAGTAACTCAATTCATGCAAAGGTGATATGGAAGAATTTTCAGCCTCGGCATATGTTTAGCGTCTTGGATTGCTTCTTGTTACGGACATCAGTTATGACTCAAATTGAAATGTGTGAAAAATTCACTTTTAAATAAAAAAAAACACAAAACAATTTGCTCTTTGATGGAGCTGTAAATTCTTCAAGTATTATTTGTTACTTTTCCAATTTCCACTTTGCCTAAAGGTGGCTTCAGGTCCTGCGTGCATGAGGTGCTTCATTTCTCTCATTGCATTACGAGTGCATTTCCACCGTGAAGGACATCTGAGTGTAAAGTGAACCTCTTCTGGTCAGTTAAAAGCAACGCTTTACCAGTGCACCTCGCACCACACTTCACAGCATGCATAATGGAGAGGATAGAGTTACCTGCTACTTTAGGCCAAACACAACTGCCAATAATCACCCCACTAATATTTGCATGTCCCTCTCTGTGTGTTATTGAACACCCGGCTAAGTAACTGAGCGCTGTGCCCAGGCATTATTTTCAGTTGTTTGCTGATTCCACAGTGGGCTGAAACAAGGCAATTATGAAGCGCATTTCACACCATGATGGTGTTTTTAAGGGGCTTCAGGTTTCACTGAAAGCTGAGATTCTGGTAACCTTTGTATGGATAGTCTATGGATGTCTGATGGTGTTAAAGTTAATGGAAATTAGACTTTCTAAGATACATTTATAGGTGAAGATTTGCCAAGTGCTGGCAGGAAACTGCATACACCTTTGAATCTTCACTGTGACCCGTAATCATTAGAAATCTGAGGAAAAAGATGCTTCACTTTCTCAAGTTTAGTGAAAGCCTGATAAATGGTTTATGAGATACAAGTGAACAAAGGAACAGACAAAACCCCTTGGACCTCATCAGTGTAATTACAGAAATGCTGGAACGTGAAAGTGAGATGCATAATTTTCACAGGTTTTGGCAAAATCTGATCAAGTCTGGCCAAGAAAACAGATGGCTGGATGAACTAATGAAGGAACAAATAAAGAAATGGAAGTTGAACGATGCTATAGAGAACGTTCTGTTTAAGAAGTACAGGGAGTATCGGAGAAAGGAAGGGAAATTATTCACACAAACCTAACAAAAGATAAAATGAAAGAAAACAAACAAATAAGCTTTAGTCTAACACCGATTTAGTTCATCCTTCTGGAAGTGATGTTGATCCGTTTCCTGATGGTTTTATTGATTAGTTTGATAGATGTGAAACTGATCGCTTTAATATAGGTTCATTACACATCAGGCTACAATCAGCAGCTGTTTCCCAAAAATGGGAAAAGCTAGTAAAGCTTGACATAGTTTTTGAAACTTGAGAGCGTATGTAGGTTATAATTAATGAATTACTGTTAATTAATGGATTAATTAGGGTAGCACAATGGTTAGCACTGTTGCCTCACAGCAAGAAGGTCCTGGGTTCAAATCCACCATCTGGCCGAGGCCTTTCTTTGTCTGCGTGGGTTCTCTCTGGGTACTCTCGCTTCCTCAGTTAGAGGGAATAGATTAACTGGTGATTCTAAATTGCCCAGAAGTGTGAATGTGAGTGTCAGTGGTTGTTTGTCTCTCCGTGTTAGCCCTGCAACAAACTGGCGGAGTGTCCAGTCCCTTCTCACCCTATGGCAGCTGCAACATGCTTCAGCTCCCCTACTAGATCGGTGGATGGATAATGGATTAATTAATGAACTTTAAAAATGCCGATGTTGCTTTAAGCTCTTCTGAGGTTAGCCATCTCCTCATGCTTCTAGTGTAAATAACACTAGAAGCATGATTGTACTTTTTCCCCCCTTTCTTCATCCTCTAAGAACGTATCCCTGGCCACATCACATAAGAAGTATCTTTCATATTAATGCCACCTTATATAAATTGCAGCTACATTCACAAACTAGACCTCACAGTGGCTACGTCCATCTTTTACATACAGTCTATGGTTGTCTGACTAAGTGCAGGACTCACTGTATTCAATTTGAGAAAAGTCTGTTCAAATTCATATACTACACAAACAGTATATAACATTTTATTTTGAAAGGTTTCACCGGGACTCCTGTGGAAAACTAAGTGCACCCCATGATTCAGTGTCTTGTAGAACCACCTTTAGCAGCAATAAACTGAAGTAATCAGTTTCTTTATGACTTTATCCGTTTCTGGCTCCCACTTCTTCAAAGTGTTGCTTCAGTATCTTGAGGTTTGCAGTTCTCTTAAGGTCCCAGGTGGTCTAGATTGCGGTTTGTTAAGATGCACCTTTGCAGGCCTGAGCTGTGCTGTCATGTTCTTTTTTAAATATTGAGGTTTTCTTCAGCAAATCTCTCCAAACAAACCGTAGTTATTGAGTCTTTTTAAAATGGTGTCATTTCATTATGATCTTAAACATTTAGCATGCTAACTGAGGCCTGTAGAACCTATGATGCTTCTTTTTTTGCAATTTCATTTACAGACTTGAGTGCTTCAGACAAGCAAGATGCCAAAACCTTTGCATTTTTAGAGGTGTTCACACTTGCTGATGATCAATTAATCAAGTGCACTTGATTAGCAGCACCTGGCTGCTACTTATCCTCTTAATTCCTATGGAAGCAGTGAGGGTGTACTTAATTTTTCATGTAATTGCAAAGAGTCTTGTGAAAATCTACTTTTCCACATGGATGTAGTATACACACTGCACTATATGAACACATCCTGACTAAGTCGCAGTAATTATCTTCATTTTAAAACTGACTATGAACCGGACAACAGTGCGACGTTTAATTTAATCCCCAATGGCACCCAAGAAGACAAAATTGTGCACACATAACACAAAAGCATCATCCACCGAGCCAAACTGCTGGAAGATTTTTCTGTATGCTATTATTTCAGAAAGAGGAAATACTAGAAGGATGGAATAAATAAATAAATGGATTTAATGTGTTGATGTTATTATCTCAAAGCATCTGGAAGGTGTTAAGTATATTGTTTCGGATGCAGTAAACAAAAGGAGATAAAACTAGCTTGGCAGATGTCTTCGGTTTGCACAGGCTGTCATGCAGAACACAACATCCACTCTGTCATAAAAAAAACTCTTCCAATCACATCGAGATAAATGATAATCAAAAACTTGCAGCAGAATGAAGACGTAAACTAATTAGAAATAAATACAAGGTGGCTAATCATAAGTAATCCAGTTGTGGTGCATCAGTAGACTCCCCAGTGAGCGCAGGAAGGAGCTGGAGTTGAAGCAAAGTGATTTCCCTCAGGCTGCCGTGCCATTTAAGTGTGCTTCATTGTTGTGGGTGGAATCCCATAGCCCTCACTCTGGTTTACCACATCAAAGCAAACTCTCACATATGTAGTAAGTCCCAAACTGAGCAATTTGACTCAATAAGTTGATTTGAAAAATGACTCATGAAATCTGTTAGTACGCACGTGCACGGCTTATGTGTATTCATGTGTGTATGCATGTATTTATCTGTGTGAGAGAGTAAACAGCTTAATGGAACCAAGCGGATTTCATAATGGAAAAGGCCAACGTTAGTGTAGCACGAAATGGTCTTGTTCTGATGTGGATTACTGAGATCACTTTAAACCAAAATCAACTTAAAGGATAATTCTTTTTTTTAAAATCTGATACTCAAAGGCTTCTGCAGCCTGACAGCCATTCATATGCAGGTGAAAGTGGGGATGCATGTTGCAGTTATCACCTCTGAAATAGCAGCAATGGATGGGCATCATGTTTCATAATTCTCCCTTAAATCAAATGCGACAGTTAAGCTAAATGAGGATGATGGTTTTGAAGCATTTTGCAGTCCTCTAAGTATTAAAACTGCCACATTTTAATGATGTTTACATAGCTATCCTCCCCTTTTCCACACAAAAAATTCCTGTTTTAAGAGGTTCATAGAACCTCTAGCCAAAGCCCCATTTGAATCTCATGTAAAAAAAAAAAAAAAGTGGAATTATCCTTTGAGATCGTTTCAATTTTTTGCGAATCTGACTATTGCTAGCCTAGATAGAAATGCATTTAGTCCATAAATGGGTGAAAACCAGTAGTATGAAGCAATATATGATTTACATAGAATATACGAATTGTTATGAGAGATTAATTTAATGCAATGATTGTGAAACTGAATATGAATATAAACTTTCCTGCCTCAGTTCTGGTATGTCCACACGGTGCGTTACACTGGATTCTTTCCATCTCAGTTCATCAAATTTAAAAAAACTACAATTTATAAATATGAGTTATTCAAACCTGAGGAATATCACACTGATATGTTGTGGAAATGTGTGGTTTTTAAAAATATATATATCTTTATTTAATATCTGTGAAAGCATTCAGCTGATTTGGATTGTCATAGAGTTATTATGTATCTTGCATATGAGAAGCTGTAAATCAAAAAGAGTCCCCAACCAGCAACATTGTGATTTCTGCAGGAATCCAAATCTGCTGTCAGAGATCGGGTATCCAAATATTTCCGGGACTTCAAGCGTCCATCACTCTGTTAACTTAAGCTACACAAGGGTCCACATCCATAGAGCCATAGTACCAGATATTCATTGTAAAATACTTGAAGCACCGAGCTCAAGTAGTTTTGTAGGTAATGGAATTAAAAAAAAAAAAGAAAGAAAGAATAGGGCTTGAAAAATGAATAAAACAGACCGACTTTCATCCCTAAAAGTATATTTTTGGGAAAACTAATGAAAGCAGCAACTGGGAATTTTCCATAATTCCTTTTAAGAAGTGAATGTTGTCTCTGGATTCTTTTCAGGGATGGTCGGGTGGGAGGGACGCTTTATATTTTGGAAAATTAGGGGACAATTAACAGTTTTTATATAACATTCAATAAACCTACCACTACAGCTAAATTGCTTTGAGAGGCGGTTTAAATTTGGGGGATTTTCAGGAAACCTGTGAAGTAAACCTCGGCTTGATTAATTTTGTTTTTGATACTGAGCCGTTCTGTCTATACGAACTTTTTAGAGTGTTCCACAAAATCCAAACATAAACCTACCTGCTTACTATTGTGTATAAATGAACTTCTGTCCTCAATTTGGTGTTGCATTTTCCTCATTATTAATAATCATTTTCATGTTTTAATATGCCCACTTTTTTCCACTATTAGTAAAGCTCTTTGATCTGCAGCTGTGTATGAAATGTGCAGCATTAATAAGCTGCCTTGCCTTTGTCACACTGGAAGACATTTTGGCTTGTCGTAGTCAGAGAGGCACAGGTGTTACTAATAACATTAACTATGGCTCCGTTCCATTAAAGCCATTTCCCTCCACCTGTATCGATGTGCATCTCCCGTCGATTTGTCCGTGAAAAAAAAAAAGAAAGAAAGAAAGCTGAGCGGAAGTGCTGGAAATTTAACAAAATGTAAATATTACAAAAAAGGCTGAGGTGGAAAATGTGATGTATGGATAATCAAAGCTAGACATTTGTCAGGTACATGCGAGTACCTGCATGCTCAAACAATGCAAGCAAGCAAGCAAAGAGATACAAATCGAGAATGTTAAAGTGGTGTTCCTGCCAGGAAACGACTTGTTTGTTAAATGGTCTGGTGTGTGGCAGAGCTGCCATGCAAGCTGTTCGCCCGCCATAGCAAGCAGGTTGGCATTCAAGCGTCTTGCCCAAGGATACTTTAGCACGGGATCGAAGCCCATCTATTACCTGAGCCACGGATTTAGTTACATTGTCCTGTTTAGTGTATCTGTTATACGCACCAATCGGCCACAACATTAAAACCAGAGATGAGTGACGTGAGCGTTAATTCAGTGTCCTGCTGGGAAACGTGGGACCTTCCATTTGTGTTATTCTGACTTGTACCACCTCCTGAAACACCACCACAGACCAAGCACTCCTCTCCATTGCGCCCCCATCCCGGAAGCCCCACAGGACCCAAAGGATTTGCTGTTAGTTCCATTAAAGCCTTTTGTTGTGATGTTCAAGGTAACAGGTGTGTATTTGTTGTTTTGTTTTTTTAATATTTCTTTTTGTTCAGGTTTGCGCATCAGAGTCGTATTAGATACTTGGCTAGACTTCGATCAGCATGTTCAGAACCGGGACTCTGAAAGTGACGCATTGCTAACAATCGCTATGTTTAGGTTGTGCTTTAGAAGGTCGAGAACAAATCCACTCGGCGTGATTTTCATGCCATTGAAATTCCAATTTAAAACACAAGGGTCTGTTTACTCTTCAGGTCCATTTCCTTTCCTTTTCGAGATGATTTTTTTTGCATCAAAGCCTCCTGGAGAAGAGCAGCATTGTTTCAGCGGCAGCAGCGAGCTCATGCGAGGCCGCAGACTCCGCAGATAAGCGCATCAGCCATTACCGGGTCCCTCCTTCAGACCTATTAGGTCTTGCAAGGACTTCAAACACCAATTTGTTCTGCAAATAGCCCATTCAATTTGTGCCTGCCAGAAAGAGACACCTCTCTCCCTCTCTGCAGTAATTGAATCTTCAAAGGGACATTTTCCTCCATTTCTGTCAGGTATTAGAGTGATGAATAGCAAACGGTCATCCGAACAGAAAACAGAGGATACATGTTTATCCATTTTCAGTTAGACGCTCATCATGCGCCTTGATGATTGCGAGGCTGGGAATTGAATGGCAGTGCTGCAGGATGTTCAATAGAGGATTTTCAGCCATGCTGATATCAGGCTTTTGCCCACTTGAATAGACAAAATTAGCCAGGTACTCATTACAACATCTAAAAACCCAAGTTTAGCTAATTAGAGACACTGAAGCTTTACAATGAATTTAAGGAGGCTATTAAATCTTCAATATTTTTATTACTTAAATACACCATACTGGAGCAAATGTCTCGGAAAATATCACAAATAAATTTCTCTTTCATTCAGCATTTAAATGTTGGTGATGATCTCTACATTACTGACTATGAGCAAATTTCTTCAGCTTGCCATGAGTTTCAAAGGGAGGAGCTGAGTGCGGAGGGGTCAGATGTACTGTAGCCACGCCTGGACAACGACATTTACATGCATACTGTACATACATGGTAGTTTTACAAATACACCAAGAGAGTGTTCATGATTTGTTTTCCACAAAATGCCACAGATTTTTTTTAAACCCCATCTTAATATATAGATATATACCACCAAAAAGAAAGAAAGAAAACCAAAAAACACATTCCCCTTTGACAACACTTAAAATATAGAAAGTGGAAACACCATGTTGCTGGGAAATGAGGATAGAAAAGGAGGAGAGGAAAAATGAAAAAGTCCCGGTTTCCCCCCAAAATGTCTTTAAACAAATGTGCAGAGTTGAAAAGCCTGCGCCTTTTAAACCTCATTAGTCTCGTTCCTTCTCTTCAGTCACAACATAGTCTCGTCACGTTGTTTAATTTTCTCCTCCCGTAGAGTCCTCTAGGATTCGGATCGGTCTCCCCCTTTTTTCACTTTTCTTTTTTCCCCCCCTTTAAATCGTCCCAAGGTCACAGAGTCCGCAGTGTCCCGATTCAGGTGTAGTAAGTGCAAGTATCCACCCACAGTTGGGGAAAAGCCAAGGATTGAAGGCTGAGCGCTGGGTATGAGTTGCAGAAATAAAAAGTCAGGTTACTGGTTGAGATGTGAGGAGGATTCCTTTAGGACAAAAGGGCCTGGGGGCACAGCTAAAAAGGCCGGGGTGCTGCTGATCCACACTGTCTCGGGTGTCAATGGGTAAGGGTTAAAATGAAGGCACACATCCTGCTTCCTGCACGGCTCCCGCCTAACACACCTGAAAGGAGAGGGCGATAAAAAATTTAAAAAAAAAAGGGAAAAGTTTAAATGAGAACAGACATCAAGCCGTCATTAAGAGCATCAGTTCACAAAATGTCATAAATGTTTCACCCCTTGATAAATAAACTTTCCACCAGCTCCAGTGTTTAATTTATTGATCAGCCAGGCTTTGAAAACCATCTGGTGTCCCATTTACTTTGCATTAACTAAAAGTGCATTCATGAAGCGATTCTCTTTGGTATAATTAGAACCACGCTCCGACATAACTGCAGGAGGTGTTCAGTCCTTTGAAACAGAAAA
The DNA here is from genome assembly GCF_963969265.1 of Rhamphochromis sp. 'chilingali'. Classification (NCBI taxonomy): domain Eukaryota; kingdom Metazoa; phylum Chordata; class Actinopteri; order Cichliformes; family Cichlidae; genus Rhamphochromis; species Rhamphochromis sp. 'chilingali'. The sequence goes on from NC_137931.1 coordinate 32,719,741, forward strand.
ATGCAGGGGAGGAAAGACAATTATCTGTCTGGGTACCAGCAGCATTCAACTTTTTCATCTTTCTTGTTTTTTTCCTCCACGTTCGAAGGGGCGATTTACTTTTCCCTTCATCCCTCAAATCACTAGGAGGGCTTCAATCTATTAGTAATTGCAAACTCCTACTTGGGGGCTAATTAAAGTGACTGACGCTGGGAGGGTCCCTCTCCCCTGGGTCAAAGCAGCTCTGTATGAGAGCGGTAATTTGTCTGTTCTGAACAAAGAGATTAGGAAGAAGCTGGGAAGAAAGCTTAATAAATGAGCATCACATGTCCTACGCCATGATCGTGAACAACACCAATTATGTCACAGCGAAATCGCACATAATCAAAACAACGGTCAGAAGATAACCCTGTGACTGCTTCATTTTCTCCTCTGCTAAACCAGCTTCTATATTCAGGCCGATACACTGGAGCCGTATTGATTCAGAGGGCTGTTATCCTGCTGTAAGCCTCTGCTGTTTGAGGCTGTCGAAATTCTGTTCGAGCAAAAGAAATACAGTGTGATAAAGTGCTTGAGCGGCAGAATAATTCTCCTTATTTCACTCGCGCAGATAACAAAAGCATCCAGAGACTGTTCCCACTGAGCGATGAGTCTCTGTTTATTTAATAATTCGCTCTCTGCTATAATTAAAGCACCAGGGCCAATATTCAGATTGCATTTTAGCATCAATAATTCAGCAGTTTTCACTACAATTGATGTTAGTGCATAAATAAACAATGAGGCCTCATATTTACTACACCAGCCATGCTGCAAGAGACACTGGGGGTGGGAGCAAGGACTTAAACAGACATTTAAAATTAAGCTAGATAATGCAACGGCTTTCAATTTAAATGTGAGGAGCTCTTAGAGCTCCAAGAGCTGATTTGTAAAAGTGACAAGCCCTTAAAAGGCCTGTGACGTAAGGGGAGGAGGGATGTGGGGGGGCTTAATGGAGTTCTACCTCTCCTCTACTCACAGAACCACTCAAGGTGAAATGCATGCTCCCAACAATATAATTCCTCTTTCAGTCAGACTCTGACACACTCCAAACACCTCCCATATCTCTCAGTGTGCTCTATGTGCAGACAAGGTATCAATAAAGCTGCTTGTTGTGAGGCAAAAATGATTAGATCTGCTGCAGGCACAATGAAGCTATCCTGAAGAATGAAGTTATCCTTCGTATATGATTAGGCCTTCTGTTTTGCTTTCACTGGAGGCATCGAGATCAAATCAGGGAAAGCCATGATGACAGCTTTCATGATATACATGCTGCTGCAGCTTGCTGTCTGTGTTCGCTTCTCGCCCCCACTCGGATGCACATTTTTGGCCTCGGAGTAATAACTTAACCCAGGTGATCCCAGGCGTGTTGATAGAAAAGTCAAATTCGGTTTTAAACACTCCGTATTAATGTTAAAAGTGGACGTCTGGCTCAGAACGGCAAAATAAATTCACAATGAGTCAAATATGTGTCTGCTGGTAACAAAGTGTGAGGGCAGCGGTACACAAAAACATCATTTTCGCATGCTTTGTGCTGACAGTTAATACAGATTTTCTAAGTTCATGTCCTCCAACAAGAATGATGGAAAAATCCATTGGCTGTCTAAAAATAAAATTCATCTCTGCTCTGTAAGATTTAATATCGGCTGCATGCCTTGCAGTGAAGTCGAATCGACGACATCAATATAAACAGAGTGAAAAATGTTGCCGTGAAAATTACAGATGTTTTTCCTTTTCCTGCTAATGACTCCGGCTGACTGATGACTTTTGCTGCTTGTCTTGTACTTTGAAATGAGACCACAAAGAACCGCGGGGCTCCCTCCGCCATCATGGGGGTCTTACCTTCTGGTCGGGCAGCAGCGGGTTCGTCTGCAGTGAACTCAAATGGCCGTTGATGAGCGCTGTGGGTCTGTCGTGTTCGCAGAACAGGCTGCCGTTGATGTAGTGGAACCGGTCCCCGGGGACGAGCCGGTTCCGACAGGTGGAACATGTGAAACACTGTAAACAAAGACAGAACCGATCTTAAAGGTCTTACAGGTCCTTCCCTGTAGTGTGTTTACATTGAACTTGTAAAGGAAGCTGAGGATAAAAATGTTGCTTAAGCAGGTTCCAAGAATCTTATTTGTGACTTGAGCGCCTGTGATCTCTAAATCTCAATTTCAATTAAAGGATCCTGCCTTTAAATTGCTCCTTAAATAAAGCCAGCGCACATTAAGATTTAGTGTTTGTGGAAGACACAACCATCATTTGGTTTCTAAATAGCTTCCCTGTTCTCAGTAATGTTATCAAGTAGCTAAAAAACAGACTTTTTACATTTTAACACACTAGAACACCACATCACATCTGTAAATTCAAAGATCTTGCATCTGGCATTTATTTCTTTACATCTGTCAAGGAGAAATCTTGTCACGTTGTTGATAGATATCATGCAAAATTCAGCCTTGGATACATACATGTGCAAATTGCAGTACTCTTATTTAACCACTAGGGACATCACGTCATGTCAAAGTTTCATAGCCAAGCATTTCTTTGTTTCTGTTGCAGCAACACCTGAGCCTTAATGCTGAAGTGCCAAAAAAGGTCAGATCCTGTAGTGTCCACTTTATTCTGCTCCACAAACAAGTCACCCCCACAGCCTCCCTCCTCCTGCTAACACGTCCAGCTTTACAGCTTTAAAAATGCATGGTACAAAAATCTGTTTTTCTCTTAATGAACGCTCTCTTAATGAACAGCTAACCATCATTAACCGATAAATCAGTATGCCCTCATCCCGCCTAAACATGGCAACTTTAAATTTGAAATATAGTTGTTTTTAAGCACAGAGGCTTCAAAACCCAATGACTAACATCAGGGCAGCTACATCAATTTTTCATACGCAATCTATAGTTTTTGTAGAGACTTTGAGGCTTCAACCAAATATCTACACAAAATATTAATGTTTTCTCATAGCTAAGATCAAAACTGATCCTAGGTCTGTTTCATAAGTCTTCAAACACACGCTCACATCATTTTTCATCACAACATTTTAATACAGTGATGCTATAAAATTTCCTTTTTTGTGAAATAATATCAAAATGCTAAATGGATTAACATTACTCAAGAAGCTGAAAATTTTAATTATTAAACATGAGAACAGATGGTGATTAAATGATTAATCCGCTTATTGTTTTAGCACTCCAGCAGTTGGATTTTACACCAATTTGAATTCAAACTAAAGTTTTTGCTTTAATACTTTTTTGGATCTCCTGTTAATCATATCTCATTAGCCCTGCTCCGTACAGACAGTAGTCGCTATTGACCACAACAGAGACATTTTAAGCCAAGCACACAACATAATTAGTGTAAAGTTAATTCAATGTGATGCTGATTTGTGTGTTCTTCAAAGAGATAATTCCGATACTAAGGAAAACACTGTTATACACAAAACTGAAAACTAGGAGTGTGCTGATGTGTCGGTTGAATATCCGTTTGTTCAGCTGATTGATATCGGTATATTGGCAAAATGCTAAAATATGAAGTTACAAATGAAAGAAAATAATGGGATCACCATCAGTTATCTCCAAAAAAAATGTTATTTGAAACATCGGCCCAGGATTTCATAACCGATGCATCGCTGCTAAAAACAAAACAAAGGCTTTAAACTGTGCAGCACTCCAACTTCATCAAGTTCAAAACTCCAGAGAGGAAACTTGACTTTACCTTGAGATGGTACACATTGCCCTGTGCCCTCATCACCAGTTCACTGGCTGGAATAGACTGACCACAGGCGCTGCAAGCTCCGCTGTTCCCAAATAATCTGAGGGGGGGGAAGAAAGGGACGAAGAAGGAGTGTTACTGTGGAGCTGCTGTATGCATCTGCACAGATTTAGCCTTGTGTAATGGACTGTCCACACTTTTCTCTGCAGAGTGTGTGACTGAATGAAAAGTGTATCCGGCGCTAAGTTTCCCCCAACTCCATTTCTGCCTCGAAGGGAAAACATACAGCAGAAGAAATAGAAAAATCATCACAGTATCAACAGGAAAAATGAATCCAACACGACTCTGCCCTCCACAAGCATCTAGCACTGAAACTGCATATTACTTTGGCTGCACATTTTTTGCAGCCTAATAATAACGTGGAACATAAGCAATAAGGACCTAAGAGGATTTGATTGTACATCCAGGCGGAGATGTAGTGCTTTTGCCATTAGGACTCCTGTGAATGCTCCGTCAGTGCCGTGTTTCCATTAGAAACCCCGTAGCTACTCGGGTTGATATATAATGTGCATGGGTTAACCTTTTCAATCATGGTGTCAACACTTTAGATTTGCTTCTGCTCATCTCTTTCGTCCCTAACCTTCTCTCTCTCTCTCTCTCTCTCTGCCTCTTGATAATGAAATGCTTGCTCCAGCTTCCCTTCTATCTTCCTTCTGAGTCCACAATTTAGATTACTTCATCTCGGTGAGCAGCAAACTGAATGAAATTTCGATTTGAGCAGAAAGTAATTTACTGGGATCTGGACCCATTTGTCATCATATCTCACCGGGTGTTTGCTCTATCACTGCACTTTTCCTAAGCAATCAAATAAGACCACGGCATCTGACATGCTCCGGAGAGAAGGAGAGAGAGGGAGAGAGAGGGATGGAGACAGAAAGGGATAGGGGGGGAGTGGTTAACACTGGCGTGCGTGCATCAGATAAAGTTGTTTGGTTGGGGGGAAAAAAATTAACAAGCGAAAGAAAGAACAACAAGATCAAAGTGTCTTTCTGCGCAGACCTTCTTGAAGACATTTTTTATGAAATGTATTTAACAAAGAGGGAATAAATGCCTCTACCATCCCAACCATAACCCGAGCAGTTGTTAGAAAAACTGACAAACAAACAAGCCAGAGCTCTTTGCAAAGGGACACAGAAATGGCTTTCAATAAGGCAGCTTAGGCTGAAGCAAATTTTGTCTTGGCATCATTTGGAATGGCTCCATCAAAACTCAATTTCAGAAACTAATTAACTGGAGACCGTCGTCACAACACTGCCAATTCTCTGCTCTCGCTGGGACAAACATGACAGTGGAAATGAACATATATGCCTTGCTTTAAGACTCTTGTGCTCTGCTGCAATGTGTGTGTGTGGAGAAGCAAAACTACACTTTCCCCACAAGATGTTTCTGCATATCAAAGCCGGCTCATTCCGAAATTCAAACTTCGCTCAAATTGAAAACATGTTCCTCGTGCTCTTGTTGAATATGTTGCTCGAGGAGTTTCCTCCTGTGCGAAAGCTTTTGAGAGGTGAGGAAACAAAGGACAAAAGGAGTTTTCACCGCAGCCTTTTTACATTTGGGCGCAGTGTGAAACTCGTACCGGGTTAATTATTTTACCAGGGGATAGCTCTTGATAGTATTTGATTTAGGAGCCAAAGCCTTTAGGTGCTCAATTAAGTTGCTGCATCGGTTTAGAGTTGGGCTCTAATGGCCTCTTCTGCCAGTGAACTACAGCGCTGAGGTGAAGCCAACACCCCAGGTCAGTATAAGTAAGGCCAAGGGACTCTTAATTGCAATGACACATCTGGTTTCTGCTTTTTGCAACAACAAAAAAATCAGTTACTCACTACGTTTCTCGGGGATGGCTTTATCTTGATTTATCTGTCGTCTTCCGCCCTTGTGAATCTGTCTTAGATTAAATTAAATAACAAACAAAAAAACACATTTGGACCTGTCTGTTGCCTATGCAGGCAATGACTATTGGATTTCATTTCAGCGCTGACTGCCGGGTGAAATATAGCATAGCTTGCTGCGAGGCTGTCTGGTAAATGCAGACCTCATTCACCAAGGCCTTTGAGTAGGGTAAAATTACCCCACAACAATGATTTCTGCAACACAGTCCATTAAAAATGCCTCTCTACATCAGCAGCCAAAGCACCTTAAAAGCACTAGGCCATATTGATACTGAAGCGGGGCTTTGCATAATGGCAAGAGCTGCATTAGAGAAAAGGGTGGAGGGGGGGTAGGACAGGGCGGGGTGGGGAGATTGCGAGGATGAGGGAGGGTTCGCGTGAATCTGTGATGTGCATGTGTTTCAGGAGGAGGGGGTGGGGGTGTGTAGGGCTGGAGTCGGAGGCTGGGTGGTGCTGGCGGTGGGGGATCAGCCAAATTACACTTGGTTAATTCAGAGTAACAGATCTGGCCCCAAGTGAATTGAAGGCCTTGAATTAATTCTGTTATGACAAATCAAGATAAACGTTTCCCCTAAATTGCATGCGATTTAATTAATTTCTGAGATCCCGTTTTTTTTTTTTCTCCCCTGGCCTAATAGTTCACATTCTCTTGTGCTGTCATAGTGCTTGAGTGGGCAGACTTCAAAGTGATATTAAATAACCAACTATTAGATTTACCTCACACGTTCTATTGGAAAAGTGCCATTTAATTACCTAGGCTTATTCAATTAAGGGGACACACATTCTCCCTGAATCCAGCAGCCACAAGTAAATTAATTCTCCCTCTACTAGCAGCCCACAGAAATAATATCACCTCCAGCTTAAAACAACATGATCCCTACAGCAAACACAACTTTGGCTTTAAGTTAAAGCTTTTGGGGACAAGCGCTGCATGAAAAACAGGGGATGGGTTATCATCCCAGGCCAGGCATACGACTCAACTCCCGATCAGTCAGATGAGCATTATTAAATCAGCTGTATGGATATAAAGCTGAAGCTGCAGCTGAGAACGTATGTTGAGCTGTTTAGCACTCTATTACAAATATGAATCTGCCCCTTTAAGATGAAGAGGGGGAAAAAAAACAGCAGCAAATGGCCTTCACAATAATCCCTCTTCTCTCTGTCTTTCTCTCTTGCTCTCTCTCAAAAGCCAATTTGGTTAATTAAATGTTTTGTTTGCAGTGTGGCTCTCATTCATTTCGGACACGTCATTGGGAGCGGATACAAGCCAGGGACCAGATCTCATTAGATAAAACCCATCAGGACTAAAGGAAATGGAGGGGGACTATAATTAAAGCATTTAATTGTGTAGACTCACTGTCAGATGTTTTTTTCCTACCCCGCTCCTGTCTTTATCTCCACAGAGATCTCATGGTTCCATAATGTGCGTTTTAGCTCTTCCACCAAGCATGCTCTCATTACAAGTGGAAAGGTGTATCCACATTTTCCCCCCCTTCCAATTTTAATTACGTTATAGTCCCATTATGAATGAAGTACCCCATTGACTTCCCCATCCTTTTTATGAGGTGGGTGTGAGAGCGCACAGGCGCACTTTAGATTTTGAATTATCCGTGCAGATTTGATAGCAGCGTTGTACGTTAACTGGAGTGCGGTTCCATCCATTAGAATATGAGCATGCATTTCTATTATATAACAATAAAAGCAGACTCTCCGACTGTCTTGCATGAATAGAAACTCAAGTTTAGCAAATGGCTAATTGATTGGCTTAAAAATCCATACCAGTCTAGCACATGAGGCTGAGTCAAGGATGCATGTCAACTTTCAGTAAACTGCACCTTCTCTCGTCACTTAAGACTGCTCAACATGACCAGAATGAGTGTCATCAACAAGCTCTGGTTGGGTGTCTGGCACACCTACTTGAATATTTAAAAAGGCTCTCTTTGCTAATTAAATGATCCTTTTTCCACTGTATTAAAAAATTTTTATAAAACAGCCTTCACTGAACACAGATCCTGTCCGTGTCTCTTGCAGAGCTAACTCAAGTCATTTAGGACCAGTTTTCTGTTCTTTTGTTGATTGTAAAACAGGACAGACCGCATTATGACCTGCACAGACTCTCTCCTTTTGCTTTGTGCTCTGTCAACATGGCGCCACGTTTGGCGTCTTTCAGGGCAGGCCAGAGAGCCTTCAACCAGGATGCCTTAATGAGCGCTGATGATGTTAGTACAATTTGAGACACATGTCGTGCAGGAATGCACCAAACTTTGCGGACGGTTGCATGACCATGACAGATCTACATCAGCTTAGTCCTGCTTTTAACTTGATTTAATATCACAGCCTAATATAATCCAGAAGAAAAGTTCTACGGGCTATGAGAAGCACAATTTTTCCTTTTAAATTCATGCAAGATGTTTAAACATCAAACTTGCTCAGTAAGGCTGCACAAGCAAAATACAGAAAACTGAACACACAACCTGGTGATTTCCTCACCTGATGTAGTCGTTTCTACAGAGGATCATGCCACTTTTTGTGTAGCACGATGTGCCGATCTCACCCAGCTGGGCCTGGCAGCAGGAACACTTGAGGCATCGGCTGTGCCAGTAGCTGTCCATGGTGTAAAGGAGGAAACGGTCCGCAATTTTGCCCCCGCAGCCGGCGCACCGCTTCCAGGACAGAGAACCTGTGCCCACCGGTGGTGGCTGGCTGCTGCCTCCGGGATTCACCATCGTACCTGAGAACACACAGAAGAAACCATGACAGGTTGCTGTTCAGACTATTATTTTTTTTCCTTTTACACTCAAGGACTGCTTTGTACACACAAGGGTCAGGACTTACACAGCTATGAGTTGACACATTTGTCATAACTGATCAGTTATCAGCTGTTTGAACATGTTGTATCTGCAGCTGCGAAGCCCGATCTCTGCTACAAGACAACCACGAGTCACTTAGTGAATTAATCTGCCCTTGATCTCTACGCTGTTGCTTCATCAGACCTCTTGTGATGAATGTCTATTCACTGATAACACTGTGGGGCCAGAGGAACAATTACACAGCATGGGCCTTTGTTGAGCTGTCCTAATGGCGCACAATTCCTCACTCTGCAAAGAGGTGATGTCCACAGCAAAACTCAAGGGAGTGAGTAAAGAGAGGCTGATGTTTGGCACAATAGTTCTGATGCTGCATGAGCCTTTGACCTCAGCCAAGTATATGATCACGCATCTACACCACAGCCCTGATACAGCGATGTGCACACGCTGTAATGATGTTAAATGTTCTAATCTACTGAAATGCAGGCATTTGTTTCACCCACCAAATTAATGTGGGCTCTTTCAAATGTAATCCTCTCCAATTTGGTAAGGCAGCCTCGCCTGGATAAAGCCAAATCTATGTTGAAAGACAGGTAGGCTAATTAGAGTTAGGAAGAGGGAGGGTGGGGGGTGCACAGAGAAAAGCATTCAGTAAGCCCATTAGCGATGGCTCTTAGGGACAAACCACAGCGTACCTTAGTGCTGATTAAATCTAAAAGGAGATGAATCAAAAAAGCCGACCTGAAAGTGACTCCCGGATAAACAAGACGGGGCCATCATCAAGTTTCATTCAGAGGAGTTTCCTTTTTTTCCGCTGAGGGATGGAGGGGACGGGGAGGGGAAGAGGAGGGGGGTGGCTTTTAACTTAAATGGGCTAACTCAAGTAATTACACGGGCAAGCAATTTGGAGACCAAGTCATGGAAATAGAAGAGGGAGCGAGAGAGACGGAGGAGGGAGGGGGGGGGGGGGGGACATATCAGACAGCCATGTGCTAAAAGCTTCTGTCCGCTGCCTGATTTTGTTTTTGAAATAGAAAATAAAAGAAATGCAGCTTCACATCTCAATTACTACGAGCTGAGTCCTTTAAAAAGACCAGTGTAATGTCCGCTGTCACATCTGAGCGCAGGCATTCCTAAAATAGACACAGGCGGACTCAAAACCGACTGTTTCCACTCTGAAAACTACGGACAATTGCAGGTAGCATATATACATATAAAATATATATATATACAGCGCAAACACACAGAACAGCTGTACCAGCGGCAAACACCCACCTCGTTTGTCTCCTTTCAGGGTAATGGCTGTAAAGTTGACGGCTTGAATGGCAGGTAGGCGAACAGGTAGGCTGCAACAACAGTACCCCAAAAAAGTACAGGTAGAAAGCGGACGCGACACCGCGCGCGGTCGTCGGCCTCCAGCTCCGCGCGGCAGCGAAACCCTCGAGCTCGGCTCTTCAGCAAGCAAATGGAGTTATCAGATAGTATTTCCACTGGATGCTTCCCGTTTAACTGCTGCTGCCGCTTTTAGTGCTCTTTTTCTCGCTGGAACAAAAACGAGTCCATCACAAGCTGTAATTACAGGTCTGCGCATGCCGTTGTGTCCACAGAGCTGGAGAAGTGCGTGGAGAAGAGGGAGGGAGGAAAAACAGAAACACGGAGGCAGGCAGAGAAGCTGTAATTGACTGTCCTCTGCTCTGGTCTCTGGGTCCCGTTAGCTGCTTGTTCTACATGTGTCGCTGACAGGAAGAAACCTCCAGTAAAAAAGCCCCTTCAGCCGCGTGACGAAAGAGCCTCGGCAGCCAATCCGCGCGCGGTCCATTTAAGAGGAATAACAATTCTGGCCAATCAGAGGGAGGCGAGACTGACTCGGACACGCAGACAGAGAAGGATGGAAACGGAGGTGAGATGGACCGGAGAGAAGAGACACGCAGCAGTCCAACGTATACAAGCCAAATCAGGGGCAGAGACGAGATTAGAGCGGATTTATACGACAAAGAAAATCCGTAGAATAAGCTCAGTGTCCTGTTTAAGGAGCTTCAATATCACCGTGATAAATATATTATCTCTTCTAAACGTCCATAATACTCGAACATGGAGAGATTGCATATGAAGCATTGTAATAATATACAGATCAAACTGTCTCCATTGTCGGGACTACTGAAAGCTGCATAGCAACATCCTGTAGGCTGCATTCATCTCACGCCCGACTTTAATTAGTTGACATTCAATAACTACTTAGTTTACCGAGGGTGACTCCAACCTCTGGGAAATATCAAGCCCCCCTAATAGCTGCGTAGTGGCGCCATCGTCTGTCACTGGAAAAAATCGCAGCGAGGCCTGCTGTCGTTTACAACCTCATTAAGCCTCGGGTCATTGGTTTCAACACCTATTAAGGCTAATCTGCAAGACCTGATTTGGCTGAGATCCTTTTAATTCCTTCAGTTTGAGTTTTTCCACCATCACGTGACACTTCTGAGATCCCATCAACTGAAGGTGACTGTAACGCTTTTTTAATAAAAATGAAATGTATATGGTGGCGACACCACGACAGAGAGGCGGGGGGCTGCTCTCCTTGTAAAGAAAAGCTGCAAACAAGTGACGTCTTCAGTTTAACCAAAAACAGTTGCTATTGGAGAAAAGTTTCCCTGTTTGAGATTCAGCAGGCTGAGTGGTTTTACATGACAAAACGGCTCTCTTATAAGATGCCCCTGGCTTCATTAGAAAGACGTCAGATGTATAAAGATGATCTTTTTCTTGACTTTAATTGTTTAATTATTCCTGCAGCTCCGAAGAGATCGCGCTGCATCAAGCTGATTTCCCTTTTGGCAAAGCCGGTGCTACTCCGCCTTGGTTTGAGCCACATTCTCCTGACATTCTCATCAAGCCTCTCACTCAGCAGAACAAAAAAACCCCACGGAAGATTGCAAAGAATGTCTTTTCCACCAAGGAATGATTAATTGATATAAATGATTAAAACAGAGGAAAATTATGAAATGAATTTGAAAAGAGGCCTCACAGGAAAAGCTTTGTTTGTTCCGGGCCTTTTTTAATGAGCTTTTCATAACTGGGCAAGAGAAATTACTCTGCGTGTTCTTTTTCTGGAGCTCTTTTGCAAAATAATTATGGCTAGTTGAAGTGAGGAGGAGGAAGTGGAGGGGTCAGGGAGACGAGGGGGAGAGAAGAGGGTGGGTGGCTGGGTAGGTGGGGGTTCCCTCAGAAATTGATCACCTCCTTTCTCCGCTGAGATCTTTGAGTCCTATGGCAGTTTCCAAGCAGCTGCATTATGACAAAAAGAAAAAAAAAGAAAAAAGAAAGAAAGCAGCCAACAACAATATGATTGAACACTATTTCAGTGTTTAAACAGGGACGAGAGAGCGTCAGATGTGGCTCACAGTGTTGATACTCCCCACAGGGGTGATCTCACTGAGATGAAAAGGAGACCACGGTGCTTCATAATGAAGCTGCTTGTCCTGTGGGAAAAAGCAATAGAGCCGCAGTGAGCACGGTGGTTAACTTCAGCCTGGGATTCGCTCTGTGTTCTCGTCTATTGACGTGACACTGAGCCGCAGAGAGGCCGGTTTCAGCCTGAGAGTTTACACAAAACATCCAGGCCACTCCAACATTCTCTCGGGCTCATATTCTGAGATCGCACAGCTACATGTGGCCTCGTCTGCCGTTTGCGATACGACGTTGCTCTCGCTTTACTGCACATGTTGTCTGTAAAAGAGAATGATGTTCAGTTAGCTGAGCCAACTGATCAGGGAAGATTAGAGTTCAGATTATCTGCAGATACAGAGAAGCTGCTCTAGGACTGCACACAGGGTGGCACAAAGATCTCTGAGTGAAATCTGCTAAATGAGTAAAAGGTTACTTACCTAAAGAGCCATTAAAGGAACACTTAAAGTCCACATTCTCCGAAAAACATGTTGATTCAGGATGCTTCTGAAAGTGATAAACTGATTTCCTGAACATCTAAAGTGCTTTTTTCTGGATCAGACACAACACACCAGTACACACAACTTTGTGCATCTGAGAAATTGCAAAGGTTTGCAAAATTTTAAAGTTATTATAATTATATAATCCAGGCCTGTCAAAGTCAGTTCAAATGCTTTAATTGAATCAAAAATGCATGCCCTGCATAGCCTTCTCATGTACAGTTTGATCCACATACTTCACCCAGGCCACAAAAGTGCTCCTTTGCCTTTCCATGATGGGAATCTGCACACCGTACAAAGAAACTCTACTGGATTGAGATCTGGTGACTGTGGAGACCATATGAGTATTATGAGCTCATTGTGATGTTCAAGTAGCCAGTTTGAAACGATCTGAGGTTTGTGACATGTTGCGATCAGAAAATGGGTACACTGTGGTCATAAAGGAATGCACATAGTCAGCAGCAATACTCAGACAAACTATGGTGTTTAAATGATGCTGAGCTCATACTAGTATTCCAAGAAATATTCCCCACACCACTGCCGGCAGCCTGAAATGTTGATACAAGGCAGGATGGATCTGTGCTTCATGCCAAATTCTGACACCACCACTTGAAAGTGGCAACAGAAACTGAGGCTCATCTGACTAGGCATCCTTTTTCCAGTCTTCTAAAATCCAATGTTGAGAATTCCCATGTGAATTGCAGGCTCAATTTCCTGTTCTTAGTTGATAGGAGTTGCACCAGGTGTGGTCTTCTGCTGCTGTAGGCCATCTGCTTCACAGTTCAATCTGTTGTTTGGTGTGTGTGGACTTACTGTTGTTTTCCTGTCAGCTCAAAGAAGTCTGGTAGTTGTCCTCTGACCTCTGGCATCAACACGGCATTTTCACCTCAAGTCACTTAAATCTACATTTTTCCATATTCTCTCAGATTCTGTACTTCAGCAGGTCATCTTGACAATGCCTAAATGCAAATTGTTGCTGTAAGTAAAAGAGTAAAAATCTATTTCCAAGTAAAAGAAATAGATTTTTCATCATGAATTTTTCTTAAAATTTTATTAAGAATCTAAAATAATATATGGATTGGATAACAAGGGACAAATTTGGCTCCATGGCCTTGAGTTTGGCACATGTGGCATAATCAAAGCTAAAGAAGAGTTTGCAGATCATAGCGCAATCATGCATGCTATTCATGTGAATATACTAGAAAATATAGTATTGTTTGTTTCTGATGTTTACTGATTTTTGGTACCAAAATAATTTACAAATGGGTTATTTGTAAGCAAACACCAAAAGTTTTTAATTAAACTTTAACTGAGGATGTCATAGCACATCTATGCTCACATTTGGCCAAGTAGGCGGTACTCAATAGTAAATAGCCCAAGATTTATATAGCAATTTTGCATTCTTACTGACCACTCAAAGTCAGGCAGTGTTTTCCACTCACTACTGCACAGAATCTGGTCACAGGAGCAGAATGGCAGCATACACTATCATTTCCATAACAGTGTAGCGTCTCTTTTGTAAAGTGAAAGGAAGTGGGGACAATGCATCAGTCATAGGTAGGGGTGGCTGATTTAGAGTTTAGAGTAAGTTCATTTAGAGTAAAAAAGCGCTATATAAGAATGAGTCCATTCATCTTTTTACAGTCTATGGTGGAAGAAATTGGCTAGGCTGTGTCCTAAGCTGTCACCAGTCCTGTACTCATTCCTCTTTCTCATCGTGTGATCAGCCTCATGTGCATACATAGTCATCTCTCCCCAGTTGTGTTTATCAGATCCTCTGTTGAGATTCTAGTGTTTAACCCGTATTGCTTCCTGGTTTTGGTGCTGCTTAGGATTCCCTTTTAAGTTTGGCTGTGTTTTTGAAAGTATCACCGGCTTGTTAATTGTTAATAAGTTTTGTGTTTTTGACTGAGCTTTTGCTTCTGCATTTGGACATCCTGACTTGTGGCGAATTATAACACCACAGCCGTGCTGACACTCTGATTGTGTGGCCAGCAAGTAACATATTGAAAGACAGATGTAGCAACTGTGACATCACCCATTTGTCTGTGAAACTTAGATTGGTTTTTACTACAGCTGAACAGTGAAGCCTGCCTAGGATTTGCTACAGAGAACCAAACCCTTTCTTTATACCAGGGTGTGAAGCTTTTTCTTTTCTGGAGTCTGTCCCATGGCCAATTGTGGAACTGCAGCTTTGGCACTTCCACACTGGCTTCATTTGTCCAACCCAGGAGGTCTCTGCTCACATTTTATCCCCTTTATTGCTCAAAAGGTGCTAAAAGCTGTCTGTCTCTTCCCCAGCCACTATACTTAACTGCGTTAACAGATTACTGGTTGTACATGGCTGTACCTACACGTAGCACGCAAAATTATGTTAAATACCATCTAAATCTCCTGTGGAATGCAGATAACCACATTTTATTTTCGCATTGTTCGTTGATTCGATTGCTCAAACATTTAATAGCAGTGAAGCCTGGAGGTAAATTAGACACGAAAAGAACAACAAATAAGAATCCAGCCGACCACATTCAGCTCACTACAGAGCAAATCACTCCACTTTATGGTTATGGTAGAATACAGTTGTGCAATATGTAGCAGAAATGGTATGAAAATAAGCACATTCAGAATGACTAAAGTTTCATCAAACCCTTCAATCTGAGGTCACGGCTGCGTTGCTTTGTTTTGTGGTATGCTGCGGTGGTTCCAACTCGACTTGGGTCACGAAACAATGAAACAGCCTGAAGTGTTTAGCTCGATATTCCCACGTTAAAATGTGCCTCACTTCATTTATTTGGGGGTATTGATCGCATTCATTTATCGTTTGTAATTAAACAGAGAACAAGCAAGCTTAGGTAAACAGAAATCAACAGCTCAATAAATGCTTCATCTGTGTCAGAGGGGTTAGTTAAAACCTCTGCTGGAAGTTTCTGATTTTTCCGGAGTAAGAAATTTGAAAAATATGTCAGCAACAATACAGTGGCCTGAAGTTTTAGACATAAAAAGAAAGCAGAGTGATACTAAGTCAGAGTCCATTATCCAAACTTCAATATTAGAGATATTTCTTGGTTTTAGTGACACTCCACATTTTGGGAAAATTTAATTATTTGTTTTCCATCTCAGGGTGACATTCGAGGTTGATGTGTCAATGCGCATTAAATAAACAGAGCTGAAGTTAGGTTTAGCCTAGCTTAGCATAAAATAAGACATATAAGGAGCTGCCGGCAATACTTGTATTGCCGGCAGCTCCTTATATGTACAATACTAAGTAAAAAAAAAAACCCACACATTTAAAGCTGTTGTATTTAGAGAGCTGTTTAGTGATAAGGTGTTATTTGGTACTAAAACAGGAAAAGCTCATTTTGATAGCAAAACAAAGACTGTCTAAGGAGTTTGTTCCATTGATACTAGAATGGGACATGAGCTGATAAGGTTTACTAGAATTAGGGTTTGATACCCTTGTATATATGGTTCCAATCAAGCAACAACCCCCAAAGGTAAAAAAGGAAGCTTCTTGAAGCTTTTTTCAATGGCCACTTCAGGCAGCCATCAAAAAAAATGAGTCAGTCCCCACAGACTCTGATTTGCTGTTGCCTTCTAGTTTTACAGTATTTTAAAGGAAGTTTATGTTAAGTTTTGGCTGTTGTTTATTTTTTTAAAGAATCCCTCTGGATACTGGAGGTAAGGGCATGGCCACTTTGATAAACAGGTGTTCAGACACAAGCAACTGGAGCTGATCACAATAATTCAAGTCACTTAACTGAACCTCTGGTCCATCACTGTCTAATAGCCTACACTGGAATGATTTGCTCACAGCTGTACCAAAAAACTGTTTTCTATGTCGGAGGAAAGTTTTACGTTTGTGCAATTTCGAATTATTTCTTTTTATAGAGATCTTTTTAATTAGATCAAGCAATCTTGAAAACACCAGTAATTTATGTCGGCATTCTTTTCATTATGTGGGTAAATGGATATTAAAAAGGCAGTGGGTTCGTCACTAGTGCCTGGAACAGGATTCACTGTGTTAACAAAGAAATTGGAGAAGTTTGTTGCTGAGCGAAGTCGGTGGTGAAAGGGTCTCTTCAAATCTATGCAATAATCTTATAGATCCAGCAAAAAAAACCCAAATGAATAATTAAATTACATCCACGTGGGATACAAACTTGGGAATCCTGGTTGAAAGCATCATGTCCGATTTACATCACTGCAAGCTACTAACGTAGATGTAATTAAAGCTCATTGTTTTGGCCCGGAGCTCTATTTCTTTGGTTCAGCCTCAGTTCTCTCATTAGACAACAAAATGCTAAAGTCACCTTGAGCTACCTGCCCTGGACAAAACATGAAAAACTATCTAGTGAACACAGTGGAGCATTTACAACTAAAGATTTCCACCTGCAGTCAGTTTATAAACTGAAGCATGAACTGGAGTTTGAGCTACTGCCCTCAGGTCGGTGTATTAGGACATTTGTTTGGTGGGCCAAAACATGTCTCTCTTATTCTACGGATTATTGATGGCAAATACAACTATGATCTTGGTTTTGACGCTACATTGAATCTTTGGCAGACATGGTGTGAATTTCCATTTCCTGCAGTTGAATTTACTGAGATGGCGTTAACTCTCGCAAGGCTACATTCTCTATGTCTAACTTAACTAACCACCCAAGACCACCTAACAGTACTCTTTTAAAACAAACTGTCCCAGCAATGCTAGTCGCCTGTTTCCAGCATTAAGATCAAAGTTACACCTCTATTTACATCTCTTTACCGTTTGACCTCATCAAATTCTTCTTGCTGGATTTTAAAACTCATCGTAAAACACATTTATACTCCTTGGCCTTCGATGTATTTAATCATTTTTGTGTACATCACTTTGTATCTCCTGTGCCTGCTGAAGTTAAGTTAAAGTGCTTTATATATAAAGTTGGTATGTTATGTTGCTTTTTGGGAGAAGCTAAATGGTTTGAATCAGAAAAGTTTTTGCATTTTAAATCTATTTAAAGGGAAAATGGGGAGACTACCGCGTTTGGACAGTACTGGTTACTTACATGTAGGTCATAAATCATCACAGGACAAGAAGATTTTTGTTATAAGTTGCTCCTACATACTATTTCCTTTTTCTTTTGGTGGCATTATTGGTGGTTTGTCACTTTCATATCCTCACACGATATCTAAATCTATTTTTCTTTCAACAAACATTTTGTCATTTGATGCTTTTCTAAATAAAAGGGGGACTTTTGCTCTCCTAAATTAACCGTGCTAAGTCTGTACAGGTCAGGATTGAGAGACAGACGTCTTTCGTAAAGCTACGTAATGAAACCATCTAGTCATGACATTTTCCTATAAATGTAATGGATTTTGTACGTTTTTTGATGGATCAGGGTGCACATTTCCAAATGCACCCGAAGCCCTTGACAGTAATGAATGTGCACAACAGAGCCAGAAAACATTTCAGTGACGGGAGAGGAGGGGGGGGGGGGGGGGGGGGGGAGAGGGAGAGAGGGAGAGAGACGTGAAATGATGGAATTCAGACTAAATGACAGAGAAGCAAAAACAGCCTTTCCTTTAAGTGCTTTAATCGTTGGATAATTGCTTCTACACACTATTTCAGACTCTCTGCATGCGCACACGTACAAACACAAACAGAACACCATGTGCTGCCTCTAACAACGTTGCTTTAATGAAATGTCGCGAATCCTTAATGAGTCTCAATGTCTTGTGATAAATTTCATAATTATTCAACCCCACGCACCTGGAGCGGGAAATTCATCAGTCAAAGCAAATTAGTTGGGATCCATTAGGGTTCAGTGTCTTGTAGGGACATTCACTTTATTAGCTCCTTACACCCATTGCAATAATTGGGAGCATATTTCATTTGGCTCTAACCCCACTTTACTGAATGACTGCTCTTTCCCGTTTTATTTACAGCGATGTGCTGTGTGCTGCATACTGTTCTTCAGTCTCTGTGATACAGTACGGAGCAGCGTGAGTGACAGCGCTGCTTCTTTGTTTCGATCTTGCTGTTTATTTTGGGAGTGGCATTTCTTCTACTTTGCTCGTTTTCCTTTCAGTGAAGCATAAGGCCGAATCTACCTGTGCCGTCTTTACCGATTCATCTAAAACTTCAAATGAAGCAAGTGGAGAGAAGCAGTGATTAAAACAAGTCAATAATGAAAGAGGGTTTTGTCTGTTTGTGAGGAGACCGCAGTCCGATCATGCAGGTCCTTGGTGATCAGTGGGACATGGCAGAGGGGATAATTTCTTTAAGATGACTGACGGTGGTTTCCACTCACAGATGCCTCTCTTGTTTGTCCTGGGGGTGCCTCGGGGTTCGCCTTCCCCTCGCTCCTCTGCCTCTTTTTCTGACAACCTGCAGACATCTCAGACGAGCTGCATTCTTCCCACAGAGACACCAAGTCTCAGACATGAAAGAGTGAGCGGGGAAGTGTCTCTGTTTAGTGTCGAGGCCATGGGAAACTGATGTTGGAGAGAAATGTGCACAAGGGTTCAGGTGTTGGCTGTCTTTGAGTGAAAGACCTTAACATGCGTTACTTTGTATTACTTTGGCTCTACTTTACTGCAAACTCCAAGGACCTTCAGCTGGGTAATGAATGTCTCAAAAGTTTAAAGGTTCAGTCAGTGTTTTTTGAGCTTATTCAATGGAAAAAAAGAATATGGTACTACTGAAATTACTTATTGTCATCAGATTAGACATGCAACCCTCCTCTCTCTGGACAGCTGGCAAACCTGCTAAACAACAACACCAGCTGGTCCTAAACTAACATTGCATCACCTAATGTTAGACTCCAGTGTCCCCCCAAAAAATCACACTTTGCCTCTGATAAACAGTTTGATTATTCTCAAATAGTATGAAAGTTTTGTTTTTAAGTATCCGAATCCAAAATTTCAACTTGGATCCACTTCAAACACAGTTTCGCTAACCCATGCTAACACTGGCAAAAACAGCAGTGCTTAAGGACTGAAAAGTTCAGAATATCCTCAACAACTCAACTCTGTCATCAGAGAGAAATGAGTTTCACTGACTCATATTGACCTCTTTACAGTCCAAATAGTGGATACTTGGTATATTGAAAGCTTAAAGCTGAGGTAAACAGCTGACTGACAGCCAACACTCACTACAGATCAAAAGCCAACAGAGTTGGTTGTCTTACAGTGGCCACCATAGCTAGGATTATGCACTTCAATTTAAAAAAAAAAAAAAAGCCAGTTTTTTACATCATTGGTTATTTGTCCAGATGTTTGCTTGTCAGGTGCCTTTTGTAGATTTATTAATGACTACAGTGTGTCTGGAGGTAAAGAAGATCTTATAGCACTGGAAAACCTCACTGGGAGGATGGGTGGGTATCTTCAGTGTGACTTTAACACAAGCATGCTTATAAATTAAAATCTGCAGATGTTCAGTGGATTATGTTGATGAAGCTGTTTCAAAACTCACAGTTTTGTTTTGTTTTTAATTAGCTGACTTGTTGGTATTTACATACCACTAAAGTGCCTCTGTGCACTCATTTCCTGTTTTCATGGCTTCGTACAAAACCTGTATGCACCAGAATGGATGAACAGGAGCAGCAGAGTTTAGGTTTATGATGACCAGAGGCAGAATTTTGTTTTATCCAGATAACTTTTGGATTAATCCTGAGTTTTCAGTATTTCGGGTATCAGGGAATATCACCTTGGTAAATTGTGTTGTGAACCAAGCATGCTCTAGAGAAAGTTGGGTTACAGATTAGAGATCAACAGGTATCACATCACTGCCTTCTGACCAATCAGTTCTCTGGAAAATCATGTCACCATTCCTAGAGTGTGCTGACAATAGAAGGGTCTAAAGTTTTCTAATAGCATCTTATGAATATATAAGTATAGAAATTCATAAGAGGCAATTGTATTATTTTATTCTTTTCCTGTTGGCTACAAATGATTTTACAACAGTTCTATTGTTGCATAAACATTAAGATCCTAAAACAGAGCAGCTATTTGTACTTGCTGACCCGCAGACTCATTTTGAATTCTGTTTTTATATTTATTCTTTACTTATTCTTTATTTTTAAACATGACTGAGGCTGCAGCTGAGAGATAAAAAAAAAAGAGTGTCTTTTAAAGATGAATTTATTAGATACTCAATTATAATCTAACAGTATCTTCTGTGTCTTAATGACAGAGCTGTGATATTGATAAGTCAACCAACTTTTGTGTTGGTTGACTTTTTTAATAGGCTTCATACGACAACTAGCTTATTTCTCAACAGGCTAAATCTATTTAGTATGGTGGTGCTTTTCCAGTCTTATTGACAAAAGTGGACCATCTGTGTTGCTTTCATTCTGTATTATCTTTGTAACCTCTTCATTTGTAAAATTTATAGTTCATTTCTTATTTTCAGCTGCCGGTCCAATAGTCAGCATGACTGGTCAGATGCTGCCAGCGGCATGCGTGAACATGCTCATAGTCAGAACCCTGGGTTAACACTAGCGCTTTGATAACCAGGTTAATGCAATCACTTATTCTGACTACCGATGTTAGGGCAAGTCAAAGCGGATAACACAACCTTTTGCCAGATGACGTTCCATTTTGGTAACCCTGAGTCAACCTTTTGCCAGCTTTGCATTAAAAAAAATTATGTGTTTAAATTCATCTGAGGGCTGCAATTTTATCTCAACTGTCTTCTTGATATCACAAGTATGTTTAGGTCCACGGTAATCACAGCCTTGATTACAAGCCAGTGATTACCGTGAATGGTGCACATACAACATGCACGCATTCTCAAATCAACCAGGCCAGGATTCTCTTGTCAATGTTACCACGTTAACAGGAAAAAAATCACTTACTTTAAAATGTTTAGTTGAGTTATAAACTCATCAGCCAGTTTATAAGGTACACACGTTCAGCTCCTCATTAATGCAAATATCTAATCGCCAATCACATGACCTGCTGAGGTTTTCAAACTAAGCATAAAAATGGGAAAGGTGATTAAGTGAATTTGAATGAAACTTTGTTGTCGGTGACCAGATGGGCTGGCCTGGTTATTTTCAGAAACTGCTGATCTACTGAGCTTTTCCTATATAACCATCTCTAGATTTTACAGAGAACGCTGTGAGAAAATATCCACCGAGTGTTGGTTCTCTGGGTGAAAATGCATTATTGAAACAATAGGAGAATGGCCAGACTGCTTTGAACTAATAGGAAAACAAAATCTTGTGTCTTGAAGCAAGATGAGCTACAGCAGGAAACAACCATACCGACCTCTGAGGAATGCTTCCAATACCTTGATGAATTTTAGTAACAAAGAATGAAGGCAGTTCTATTCAATTCATTTCAGTTTTCTTTATACAGCGCCAACTCACAGCAACAGTCACCTCAAGGCGTTTTATATTGTAAGGTAGACCCTATAATAATACATACAGAGGAAAAACCCAACAATCATATGACCCCCTATGAGCAAGCACTTTAGCGAAAGTGGGAAGGAAAAATTCCCTTTTAACAGGAAGAAACCTCCAGCAGAACCAGGCTCAGGGAGGAGCGGCCATCTGCCGTGACCAGCTGGGGTGAGGGAATTAAGACAGGATAAAAGACATGCTGTGGAAGAGAGCCAGATATAATAACAAATATGATTCAATGGAGAGATTTCTGAAGGCAAAAAGATGTCCAACCTAGTACTAGTAAGGTATACCTAATGAATTGGCTATGAAGTGTATATAGAGATAAAGCTTTTTGAAGATGTTTGGCCTAAACCTTTTAATAACACTTGATATCTTCCTTTAAATTTACTGTGGTTTGTGCCTAAGACCAAAAACATACAACAAAGACTGATTATAAAAATGTTTAATTGGTGCTAAATAAAATACATCTAAATCATTTTTCTTATTAAATTTAATAAGGAACTTTGGCCAAGTATTTCTTAATGTCTTTATCTCGTGTCTTGTCCATTTATTATGTGAAGCAGTCATGTTTGCAGTCGCAATCTGTGGATATATTTTTCATTTAAGTAAAAGGATTGCGGGATGAGACTCTGCTCAAAGTTGAAGGGCAAACTCACTTTCACACTGAAGCATTTTCTGAGTTATCAGGGGACACTGAACGCTCCACAGCAGCTGAAGGCCCTTCACCGAGGCCTTGTTGTAGCATCTTAATCTCATTCTGCCCACATCATGGCCATGTTTGTCCAAAAAGCCTCTGCTGTGGAGCTGACCTGATTGGAAGGTAATAAAAATCTAAGTCGAACAAAGGAAAAGAAATAAGCTACACTGAAGCACACACGCACACACAGAGAAAATAGCAGCCTTATCATCCCTGTTTCATTTAGAGTTGATTGCTGTCGGATTATAATGCAATCACCACGCTGTGCGAGCCGTAACTATGGGAACTGGTTTTAACTGTTTATCTTGCCAGAGATCTTAATTTAAGTTTGAACACTCTGGATCACTTAGATGTGAGAGACATGGGAAATTGACAAAAAAAAGAGGACAACAAAGGGAAGGGAGGGACTGTGAGCTGTGGACGAAAATGGAGAAACAGACACTTTCTTGTTCTTTCTGTTGTATTTCATATGCAATTTAATTTGTCTTTGAGAGAAAATCAGTTTATGATGACAATCCACGGGGGCAGTAATGAAAGCAGCGGAGTTCCTTTGCCATGGGAAAGTTTCTGCCGGAGAATGCCGCTAATCTTGGCAAAATGAATCATTCACACTTTATTTGGACATCTGTGTTAACCCCCCCTGCTGCCCCTCCCCCTCGCCCAGACTTTCATTCATTTGTGACAGTTTTATTACAAGTCGTGCAGGTGGCTGGAGGCTCAGGAGTCAAAAAAGAATGCCACATGGAGATAGTCCAAAATGTTGAGGAGCTGTTGAGTTTTACAGGGGTGTTTCCTCTGCGCAGAGCAAATAGTCTTACAGGACACTCTCAGCTTACACAGCCTCACTCCATAAAAAGGCACACTGGATCAAAAACAAGCGTCTGCTTTGTTGCGGTTTCTGTTTTTTGAACAAGACCACATTAAATGTTCTGAGGCCCCAACTTTGTTGACCCTACTCTGTCCTAAATACAGGAAATTGCACATGCTGCCGTATCCACAACATGATTTAGCACTCGCAGCCTTTTAGGTATTCCAAGAATTTCTGTAAAGTATCTACAAGCTGCTCTTATTTTGAAACAGCAAGATAAGAACTAGGGCTGGGTATCGTCACTGATTTCTAGAATCGATTCGATTCCGATTCACAAGGTCCCGAATCGATCCGAATCGATTCGGGACCTTGTGATTGTGAACAGAATCCGTGTACCTGCTCTCATTTACTGTTTTAGCTGTTTGGTGGTTGTTGGAATTTTGTGAGGTTTAACCTGAGATTCTGGCGTTTTGGGCAAAATTAATTCATATTAAAAAATCGATTCAGGATTTTAATGAATCGATATCACGTTATCCAAGCCAGAATCGATTTTAATCGATAAATCGATTATCAAAACCCACCCCTAATAAGAACACAGGTCAGTACCTATAGCCATTGACGGACCACCACACTAGCACGTCCAGTGCCCTGAATATAATACAGGACCTTGGTCTTACTGTTTTTAAAATTTTGGAGTAAAGAAATTATAAAGGTGTTTGTTTGTTTTTAAGTTAGTCATTATGATTCGATTTAATTCACTAAGTGTCAGCTGTCTGGTAGTCAACAAGGAGAAAACGTAGACTATGGGAGAAAGGAACTGTGCTAATGCTACAGGCCTGCCCAGCTGACTGTTTGATGCTTGCTTTATGCAAATGGAGAGGACTGGGGCAGCTGCTAAGTGTTGGTCTGTCTCATACTGCTGTCTGCTTAGTGTGTGTCTGTGTGTGTGTGATCTGTTTCTTTAAGTTGAAGGTTCTCTCTGATGACAGACTTGGGCCAGTTGTATTGAGTTGTACACACAGGTATAATTCCTATTACAGTTTTATCTTAAGGCTGCAGATGTTATTTTATAGCTACCAAGGATCAAATGTTATCTTCAGTGTAATTTGACAGGCTGTTCCCATTCCCATGGCATAAAGTGATGTCATTCTTGTCAAAGCTGCTGGCGTGTCTCAGTTACACACAAGGTGTCCTTTGATAGTGGTGTGTGACGTAGTGGGTTATGGCATTAGTGAAATGGGACTGTCACTCCTAACCTCTCATTCATTAACACAAAGGGGGTGTGAGGGGGACTTTTTGTAACGTATTCAACAGCACACATAGACCTTTACATGGACTAAAGAGAGCTGCTGTCTGCCGGTGGCCAGTTTTGCCATAGTTGGTGGATCAGTGTTGTTGTTGGTGGCTAAAGACTCAATATGTGTAATTGTGATGCTCAGGTGGCATTTGAAGATACGGTATGATGTTAGGATTAATGGGTCACCAATACAAGCAAGGATAATGGTTTGTTTCCCCGCTTCAATCCAACAGCCAGCAAAAGCATCTATTACTATAATCTAATCTTTTCATGGTGTTTCCCTGACCTATACAAAGTACTGGTTTATCCTCAGCTTTCATAAAACATGTAAGCTTTATACCAGAAACAACTTTTATGTCTCCTTGAAGAGAAGATTTAATATTTTTGGAAGACTTGGAAGAGGACTGTTTGTTACATCATTCATCACTTTTTTTTTTCTCACTGGAAAAAGATTATTAATGTTTTAGTCCTCGAGTATGAGCTAAAAGGAGCTTCCAATATAGTACTTAGTAGACTTCACCATATTTTTTTTAATTTGGAAGAGCTCTGAAGCAGTGTCCTCATCTAAAGCCTTTGGGTTTGATTTGTAGCCCATATTTGTCTCCAGCATTGGTAACAGTCATGTTCTTATTTTTTTAATTTTAGATTTTACCTCAGAGTTGAGAGGAGTATCCACCACCTATGCCTTTTTGGTGTTTGTTTGCGCTTTATTTCATGATTGCCACATTGCTGCTAGTCTCTCTCTGCATGTACACCCCTTAACAATAGAGTAAAAAAAATTTTTGGTTTTTTTGATAGAAAAAATACTGTTTTACTCATAAATATATATTGATTAGTGTTAAAATACATTTTCCAACAATGTAAAGCATTGTCATAAACTTAAAATTAATCCATTAAAAACACATCAGAGTTGGTGCCGGCTTGTAGAAGCTGCCATCTTTATCCCATTTTGAAAACGGTGGCTAGGATGGGACTCATTATTCTGCCTAACTGCTTTTTATGTATGTGCCTAGAGACAATCCACATACATAGTACGCCTTTTAAATTTTACATCTCTTTTAATTTAAAAATCTCAAATAGCACTTTGAAACTATATACGACCACTTAACATCTGTTTTTCTCCTCCTTCACAACTGCTCTTTCTCCTCCCTTATTTCCATCTCAATCTCTACCTCCTCATCTCCTGAACTAATTTCTGGGCTCTAACACACGAAAACATGTATCAATATACTTTTTTATTCCCAGTATCATTGTAATTACTTATTAGCAGCAGATTAGTTAATTGCGTCCTTATATCGCATGAGCATTGAGTCCAATGTTGTTAGAATTTGTTTCACTAACAAAAGCTAACAACGGCAAAAATTTACAGAAAGAAAAGTTCAAGATCCCAACAACTCACCTCACTATCCCTGTCATGAGGCAGAAGAGTTTCAATTACCAACTCATATCAACAAACTTTTACAGCTTCCTCCAGAGTAAATAGACATAGATGCAGTATATTGCCAGCTGAGGTAAACAGCAGACTGACAGCCTACACTCACTACTGATGAATGATGGCCAGAGGTTTTTGTTCTACAGCAATCACCATAGCTAGGATTGTGCATTTCAATTGGGAGATGTAAGAAGTCTGTTTCGTGCAAGGTTGGGCCTTCTGTGGTCTTCACTCACAACCATCTCAAACAACTTTCACAGAGCAGGGCAGTTTCTGGGGGATGAAAATGCATTTTATATGAGGGGTTAAAGAAGAATGGTTGGAGAGCCTGTAGTAAGAACCTGCGATGAGGGGGAAAGGCATTTCAGACTGCACAATATGTTCGGATTTAAGCAGGATGGGCTACAACAGCAGAGGTCCAGGTTGGGTTCCACTCCTGTCAGCCAAGAAGAGAAATCTATAGCTGCAGTGGGCATTGGCTCACCAAAACTAGGCACGTGGTGACTGGGGATTAAGTCTCTCTGCTAAGATTTCTGCTGTATGGCTGCAGATCAGCTAATACACTCAAACTGACATTTTTCGTCAGGTTGCTGTTGGTGTGGTGGGATGGAGAATGTTTTCCTGGCAGCTAAAGTTAAAATCTTTTTACAAGAACCTCCTGCACTCTACACTACTAGAAAATCTACCTATTTTTTTTTTTTTTTTTGCATTTGTAAGCTGTGACATTTCAGTTTGAAAACTGAGCTCGGCTCATGATTCAAATGCAGTGACAGAGTCGGGCCCACAAAGACTCCATCGCGTCCTCCAGCCTCCTAAGCCTGCAGTTGCACGGGTCTTTCAGCTCAAAACTGCACTTTACATTTCTGAAAAATCCATTATGAAAACTTGCATTTTCTTTAAACATACCGACATTAAATTAACTCCCACTTGACCTCACCACTTATTTCTTCTCCTGCGCTGTGTTTTACTGGAACACACATTGGCTGAATTGTAAGCCGATGTGTGAATTGAAAATACGTTGAAGTGGCAAGGTCAGTGATCAATAGGAAGTTAATTAATGAAGAGTATGCAATGTTGTGGAAGTATAGATTTGTGAATGCCTTTGACTATGTTCCAATCATTGAAATGTCACCAGCACCCATGTTAAAAAAATAAATAAATCAGCCTATCTTTAATTTACCTTGAATCGCAAACCTAATAAAGAAGAAATATTCAGCTTTGCCTATTAACTTATACTGCACTGCAGATTTCTTTCCCCGTAGACTCCAGTGTTGACTTTGAGAAATGAATAAAGCCGTCATAACAAAAATTCATTGCATGACTGAAGACAGATAACCTTAATAATTCTTTTGATCCATTAAATGCTTTTTTTTCAATCTTGAAAGCATTTATGTAAAAATTCCACTTGTGTTTCAGCTGCTGATGCATAAAGATGAATTAAATCTATTTTACTTAGATTGAATTTAAACAGCTTTGATCCAGGTGATAGGAAGACCAAGCAGAGGTTCAGTCCTTTGAAAAAAGAGGCTTTCAAGTGCAAAATGGAGTAAGAAAAGGCGAGAACATGCGCTGTATATATGGTTAAGGCAATATGTGTAAACTGTGGCGAGCAAGCTAATGATTTGATTATATACTGTGTTGAAGACACACGCAGAACATCGAGTCATTTACCCATAAAGGTGTGGATTAGGTCTCGTTGGACAATCCTTTTCGAGCATTATTATTGTATGTAGAACATAGCTGCAGTGTTGTTCAAGCTTGAAAAGTTTGCGTGAGAAAAGTTGTGCTCTGAAAAGAGAACAAGGATGAAAAATTAAGTTCTGATTACAATTATGGGACGTGACACTTAGCTGATTTCAAATCAGCGAGGCCAAATTTCACAAAGCCTGTCAATGGTGGCAGCAAGCTCGCCAGATCCCTCCCCAATCAAAAGTTTGCTCTATATAATTTTACGCAATCAGATTTCTCCACAGTCATCCAGTGCAATCAGGTAATCAGAGGGGAGCATTAACAAGACAAATGGGGTTTAAAAAGTGGGTGCACTCTGTTTGCAGGAACTTCCTATGGAGAAGCCCCCTCCTCTTCTTGATTACTCCTATCACCCTCATACAGCGCAACATCCCCACTAAACAGCTTTCTACTACAGTACAGGCAGTATGTGTAGTAGGAACAAATGTGATTGGCTTTGCACGCAAAATTCGACAGGTAAATTGTTACTCTTAAGGTTATTTATGTCAAGTGACTAACTGCTCCAAGTAACAGTTTCTCTGAATGCCTCATATTGTGTACAGTAATGGCACTGTGGCCTCTTTCATTATAGGAGGAATTCTGTGATCCAGATTGCACAGTGAGGGACCGCTGATGCCCAGAGGTTTGCCCTCCATGTATCTACGTGTTGCATGTAAGTTGCATTTCCGGACTGGAAATGTTACTTCTTTGATCATTAGTAAGGAAGATTGAATGTACCTTTATTAACTATGATGATATTTAGGAAAACAAAATATTGATATCATGTGTGTATTTAACCACATCCTATTATTTGTATGTACTATTGATGGCTGTTAGGCCTTTAGCTTGTTGTTCTTCATTATTCTTCAACTGTAACAATTTTTTTTTTGTAGAATTATGGTTAAAGTCTGTCTCCAGTTCCCCACATTCATTTATTTTATGTAAGTCATTTGCCAAAAGACGCTAGGCAATAAACAAGACCAAATATTAATAATAATAATGGATACTTTATTGATCCCCATGGGGAAATTACTTGTTTTTCTCTGCATTTGACCCATTCACTCAGTGAAGCAGTGGGCAGCCCACTAAGCAGGCGCCCGGGGAGCAGTGTGTAGGGACGGTACCTTGCTCAGGGGTACCTCAGGGTAGCCGTTAAGTGGATTCGAACCGCCGACCTTCCGATCATGGGGCGACCACTTTACCTACTGAGCTATCCCTGCCCTTTATTATTGTTTTGTCCTAATTTTGTTCTTAATAATCCTGACTTTGAATTGTTTTGTCAACAATAATTTTGTCGTCAAAGATCTGATGTCTTCTGCTCAGCTACAATTTCACCCTGTCAGTGTATTGCAGGCTACTCTAAATCAAGCTAATACACAAATTGTGTTGCACTAGCCATTTCACAATCTTTGAGACTTGTTTATATGTTAAGTCCCCTTTAAAACCAGCCAATGAGACATCCAGTCATTTTTGCCACCCAGTCAGGGTTGTGGGATCAGTAGTCTAAACACAGAAGCTTAGACCTCCTTCACCCTAGTAATCTCCACAATCTTTTTCAGGGGGACACTAAGGCATTTCCAGGCCAGCTGAGAGAAATAATTTCTTTAGTTTGCTCTGGAACTGCTGGGGGTCTCCTCCTGGTAGGACATGCCAATGCCACACCAGTCCTTGGTGCCTAGGAGCCATCCTTTCCAGATGCCTGAACCACCTCAACTGGCTCCTTTTGGTGTGTCCAATAGAAGCTTTTCTCTGAGCCCCTTCTGAATGAGCAACGAAGATCCCAGACATTCATCAGAAGCGAATTTCTGTTCAGTACCCACAGCTCATGGATGATGGTAGGAACGTAGGTCGACTGCTAAATCAACAGCTTTGCTTTCAGGCTCAGCTCTCCCTTTGACAGACTGGTATAGTATCTGCATCACTACAGACACCACAGCAATCTGTCAGTTTCCTGCTCCAGTCTCCCTCACTTGTAAATAACTCCAAGATATCAATAATAAAAAAAAACCCTGTGAGAAAACATCTGTCAAAGGATATTGTCCAGGGACAGGGTTACCTGGGCCCACCCTGGTCCAGGCCTGGAAAAGGGAAACAAGGGGAAGCGTTTCATGGCTGACTTTTACCCCGTGGGCCCAACTGGGCCTACCCTATAACAGGCACATAGGTTGGGGTTGGGTGTTGAATGCATTATGGATTGGGCTGCAGTCAGATCCCCACCTGCCAAGACTGTTGCCCCTTTTAAAATAAGCCAAAAACTGGTTTTAAAACTAGCAAATTTCTTATCATCTCGGACTACTAATGTACAATGTGGAGGATATGTAAAGTAAACAATTGCTTGCAAGTTTAGCTAACGATCCTCTAAATTTAGATGACCAAAGACTATAAACTCAGTAGTTTATAGTGTAACAACTGTAGAAAACAGTCATATTTACACACATGCAGATAAGTTTGTACCTCAGGGTTATTCAGAATTAGCAGTGATCTCACACACAGAAAAGTAATCGTTTATCAGTACTGTGTGCTGACAAACCATAATGATAAATCTGAATTTCACTGCAGATCACCTTTACCACATGAATCTGTCGAAATGCTGACCTACAATAAGAACTGAAAATACTCATTATTGTGTTCTTAAAGCAGGAAAAACTGTATCTCATATCAGAAAATGTTATGCAAAACAACATCTGGTACAATGCTGAATTCCAATCTTGGGCTGTTATGCATAATGTTGGTCTTTAACGCTGATATAATTATCGGATTTAGCTATAAGTTGCACTGGTTGAACAGACACATTATATATGAAGAATGTTTATCCTTTGCAGCACCCCAATGCAATTAGTTTTTTCTCTCCCAAACTTTACTTCTTCCTCAGCTCTGCTCGCACATTTCTGCGTCATCTAAGAGACTGACCTCTTCAGACACTTAAGCAATCCTTTGAGCAGATTTTCCTAGCTCTGAAATAATTAGGGAAAACGATGTGAGGACGACAAAAGACAACAGGAAAATGAAATGGGCCCTCTCTCCGGACCCTTAGGGTCTTTGCAGCAATTCTAATTAAGCCCATCCAGAAACAGAGGAGCTGGATTGAGGCAGTTTCTCATCAGAGTCCCTCCATGAGCCTCTTTTGTCATGAACACACAGCCAATTACAAAGCTCAACAATGGAGTGGGGAAGTCTTATACCCTCCACAAAGACGAGGGACTACAGAGAGTTACAAATATCCATGAGCATGGAGTGACACTCTCACCTTCCTGAGGAGTGAAATCAAATCTGCATTCTTGGTTTGCTTGTGTGCATGTGACCCAGATTGGTAGACGTTCTCTGAAGTGTGCATGCCAGATTCAAAGGAGCCGTGCAGATCCAATAAAAGTGTTTTTGTTTTGTTTTTTCCAAATCTTCTACTAATTAAATTGAAATAAATTTCCACATAAAATAAAACTGGACAGCTCTCACTTCATATCAAGACAAGCCAAAGATAACCTCGCTTGTTTATCATATTTGCATATTAATCTCGGTGAATAATAATATGAGTGGCTGTGTAATCTTCGAGCTTGCCAGACCTTAGATTATGGAGCTGTCTCTCATTTTATTCATTGTGCACAGAGAGTAATTACCCAGAGATAAGTGTTCTTCTATCAGGGTCCAGTCGCTACGCCCCGAAAGCAATCTCCTCAGACACGGGTCCCGTCCCAGGCTATTTGGGCGTCACGGAGTGGCAAGTGGGTGAGCTTTGTGGTTGCCTGCGCTCGGATGAGGCCTCCTGACAGTCACGGCAAGGTGGGCCAATCTTTCAATCAGACACCCTATTTACCATTGCAAAGCTCTACTGCCCTGCCTCATTTATAGCAGCTAAGGTTGCTTGTGATGAAAGCAGATAAGAGGGTACATTCAGCCTCCCACAGCTTTCCTCAGAGGGGGAGAAAACATCCTCTGCTAGGGAGGGAGGGTTTGGACTATTATTTTTTTTTTGCTGCATCAAGAATGAAAGCCCCATCAGATTTGCTGGGGAAATCAGGTGACGTGTCACAAAGTGCAATTAGTCACTGAAAGAGTGTTCTATTTTCTGTTTGATTTGTGATGAGGATAAGTGAGGCAAGATCAATGCTTCAAGAAAAAAAATCAATGTGTGGAAGAAAAACACACCCTTTGGTGTTGTGCATTTGTAGCCAGGATGTTTGAGGCAGGTGCACGCACAGCAACACGGAAAATCAATGTAAGGCAATGAAACAATAATCCTTCCTCCATATGACTGAGCGGACAGGTCTGCATAGATTTAAAAGACTGAAAGGAAGGTTTGACTTGAACGGGGAAAAAAAATGAAGGTGAAATGTCAGCGTTTCATCCGTGTCCTAAAAGGTTATGATTAACAATACGAATCTATTCCTCTCCTGTGTTTGCGCATATAACAAACCAATCGATCGATCGATCTGTCATTTTGCTCTGTGGATGGGCAATTTCATTTTTAGTTTGATTTCAGCAAGTATGGAAACAATATACGATGAGATGCAAACTCCGGTTGTCTTTAATTTCCATAACAATTGTGCATTTTCACCTCTTTCTAAAATCGCAGATTCAATCAGGCTCTAGTTCAGCTCAAGGCAAGATTAAAAGAGTTTTTATTCAAGTTTCACATCTTGTACACATAATGGTTCCCTGTGCCGCTAGGCTTCTTGTTGCCACCCTGTCTGCACCCACAGACATCTTGGAGTGGAGGCAGGGGGCTGCCCTGGCAGATCAGGCTTCAGTGTATGAGTCTAAATGCCTACTAGTCATGTTCCCTACCTCTTTATTGTTTTATTTGTAATAAGAAACACTACTTAATCTAATAACATTCTTAATTAAAAGTGTGTTATCAATAACTTAACTTATTTCCATATTTCCATCAAGTTCACTATATTCCTTTTCTTGCTGGCTTGGGTTTTCAAATTCAAATTCAAATTCAAATTTTATTTGTCACGTACACAGTCATACACAGTACGATATGTAGTGAAATGCTTGGACAACTGCTCGTGACCTAAAGAAAACAAAAAAAGGAAAAGGCTATGAATAAGATAGGAAATAAATATGAAAAATTAAAAAGGGTAAATTTAACTAGGAAGGAATAAAATATAAATTAAGGTTAAAAATGAAATAACTGTACAACACAAATTAGAATGAAGGGTAAATTTAACTGGGAAGAATAAGATAAAATATATAAATTAAAGTTGAAAATAAAATAACTGTACAACAAAATACACAATACACAATATAGAACTATATAAGAATGTATGAAGAAATCTAAATATAAATAAATATATACACAATAACAGCAGCTGTACAAGTATTAACTGGAAATGAAGAATATAGTGACCAGTGTTGTGCAAAAACAATGTCCAGAAAGTCCAGTGTGTGTGTGTAAGAACCATATGTGTGGGTCAGTACTGTGTGGTGGTGTGATTGAGAGACCGTATCGCCTGCGGGAAGAAGCTCCTCTTTTTGACTCTTTGGGTGTTATCACACTGCTGCGCTCTCTTCTTTCCTTCCTGTGGTAAAGATAAGAAAATGGGAAATTGTTTTGCTACATCAGTTATCATCATCATCATCCTTCCTAGCTGCTATTTATGATGAACCAACTATTTGTATACAAGTAGTGTGGTCAAATTGATCTTGAATTTCGTCTGATATATTTTCTCACTATTTAAGTAAACTTTGATCTTTGAACATTGATGGAAACATAGAAGCAAAATTTTTATTGTTATACCGGATGGGAAGAAGCTCATTTAAAACCTTCTTGTGGAATCAGAAAAAGGGTTGTGGCACTTCATATCCTTGCACTAAATCTTAAACTACCAAAGCTTAGCATTAAGAATGGAAGTGACTGCTACTGTCTGGGGGAAAAAATGCTGCTAGTACCTAAGCTGAGCTAATCAGCTGCTAGCAGTGGTTTGATAGTTTTCCACAAAAGCATGTGTGTAATATCAATCTTCTCATTCCACTCTTTGTTAGGAGGCTGAATCAATATCTTGGACTCTTTGTTGTGTTCCTCCAGCTGTTCCTGAGCAGGTTTGTTTTCAAGATGCATGCATTATGTTGGGAAACTGCTGCTATGGGAGGGTGTGTTTGGTCTGCAGCAGTGATTAGGTAGGTGGTGTCAAAGTAAAATCTGCTTTCTGTTCTTCTAGGACCCAAAGGTTTCCAAGGAGAGAACACTGCACATTGATATTATTCACTTCTCCTGTCTGTGGTTTTAATGTTGTGGCTGGCTGATGTAGTTCCCGAAAGTGTTGAACTATTCCTTTAAATCTGATTCTTATATTTTGTGGAGTGTTCCTGTTTTTTTCTTTTCTTTTTACTATGATTGCCCATGATGCTCTTCTCTCTGGAGCTTCTTTAGTTCATTCATTTCTCTGAGCTTCGTCTATATGTAGTGAACAGACATAAGGAGACCGTATGTGCACCGTGTCAGAATCATAAAAGGAATTCCTTTATGATGCTCTTAATGAATAGCATTGAGGGAAAGCTTTTGATTATAGAAAATAAACATCCTACCTCCACCCACCGAGTGGAGTCACCCCAACATTTGGCTCTTGAATTCCAAACGGCACAAACGGCAAATCTGTTCCGCAGCCTTACCTACTGGTACATGTAAACATTAGTTACGGAGCAACCCATTTTAAATGGCTAATTCAAACTGTTGTCTACATGCATACAATCTCTCCAAACTACCTGCTGCAGTGCTTCAGTTACATTGACAGATTACCCAGCAGTCAGAAAATTACAAAATTACTTACCAGTTACTTTTGTGGATCCGAAACAAATGGAAAGCTCCAGATGTTAATGTTCATCTAACTAGTTTTTTTTTTTTTGCTAGTTTCTTAAGAAATTTCTTATCTGAGATTAAGAAGTTATTTTAAAGTGCAAATGCTTTCAAATCATAACGCAGTTTGAGAAAAACTGGCTTACATGAAGGAAATTTTTTGAAATAAGGTCTTTGCATTATAATTATGATTACATTCAGAAGTTTGGACACGCCTCCTTCGAGAGTTTTGTTTATGTTTGCTGGCTGTATAGCCGAGGGCGGGCAGAGGGCCATGCTCACTGAGATCAGTAAGCAAAGAGCCACATATCACACAACTGGATTAAAACATGAAACACAAAGTACTGAATTATGTTAAACTTTATAAAAGTGGTACAGATTGATGGGGTATTCGTCAACACAGAAGACCTGAGTCACTGTTTCGTGAAAGAAGATTTTTTTTAAACTATACTACAACAAACAAAGTGGCATATACAGTGAATACTGGAGTTCGGAATGTGACTTTATTGACTGAGGTGCGCTGATACATGTGGGTGCAGCCACAGACAATTGAAAGACTTCATCTCTGCTAACCAGAAGCACTGAACTGGACATCTTAGCCATGTGTGTTGTTGCTGCCTTCTTGAACAATTTTGTTATTATGTGGCACCTAACATGATGTCATGTGTAACAAACAACAACAACAGGCTTAAAAATTTATCGTGTAAAACCACTGAGTAATATTACGTCAATCTAAAGTTTATGGTACAGATTGACTGCAGTTATTCACCTGGAGATTGACTAAGACAGTGCTATCTTTTCTTAATTCCTCAAAGTAGACACTGTTGTTAACAGCTTTTTACAGTATTTTTAATCCCTGAGCAGCTTTGTGAGTTCATGTGGGAGGTTTTTAAGTTGACAGATGAGCCTCATCAAAAATTAATTTACTACTGTATGCTGTCTTGCATACTATGATCTAATTA
Organism: Rhamphochromis sp. 'chilingali'; assembly: GCF_963969265.1. Lineage (NCBI taxonomy): Eukaryota > Metazoa > Chordata > Actinopteri > Cichliformes > Cichlidae > Rhamphochromis > Rhamphochromis sp. 'chilingali'. The sequence continues at coordinate 32,755,252 of NC_137931.1, forward strand.
GTGTTATGTATCATACTACATTTTCCAGTATTTCATAAGTAGTTTTTATGCTATTAAAGTCGGCTATATACACAGAATAAAAGCAAAGTATGATCCCTGCAACACAAAGAGCAAAAATGTAGGGGCTCAGTGTTTTCTGGAGAGAATGTATAATACGTAACTCGAGGCTTCACGTCTCTCCGAGCAGGATCAACACCCAGCTTCTCCCCTTCTTCAAAGTTAAAATCGGTTGTCTCAAAGTCAAAACAAGGACATTTTCTTTTATCAATCATTTCCTGTGTACTGCTGGGCTTCAGCTGATCCCACTGAGAGTCCAGCAGTCCCACTCGGGCATCCAGAGCAAAGACGTCTAGGGCAGCCATCCCTGTGGCTGTGTATATTTTTGCCTATATTTGTCATGGGAAATATTTTGCTAAGCATGCATGTTCTTTTCTTGCTCTCGCGACTGCCGACATCTAGTTTTTGCCCTCTGAGCTGCATTAGCGGAACAAATGGGAGCAAAATGGTTGTTTTTGGAGGCGAAAACATTACTCATTCCTTTTCTGCAGTGAGATTTTCCCAGCTGGCGTGCAGAGTCCAACACACACAAACCTACTTCAGGCTACCGCTGCCTCGTGAAAAGTTCACCCAAAACACGCTTTGTGCGTTTTAGCATTTATTATTGTTCTTATGTGTTCATTTACATTGCATCTTCAGTAAGTCCTGCAAATAGCCAACTGCTTTTCTCCCCTGCTGCTCCCATTCTGTCCAACTGCTTTCTGAACAGCATCATCACTTATTTCTCCTGCCAAGAAAAAGACGCTGCCTCTCTCAGACAAGAGAGTAACAGCACCAAACCATTTCCTGGTGTCAGATGTTTCAGCTCTGTAAAGCTGAAACAATTCTTTCTTTCATTACAATGAAACACGAGATGCCACATAATCTTATAAATATGAGTTGTATTTCTTTTTCTGCACTCCCGCTGCTCGGGAGAAAGAGGCAGACCTTTGTTTGGGGCTTCCTGGCCCACAGGAAGTGATTGCAATGGGACAGTGAGGGACACTCATCTCTTGGAAAGGGGGAATGCTGGAAGACGTATCCCTTTTTGATCAAGGCTTGCTGACGGATCACCCGGAGAAAGGCAAATGGGATCATACCAGGGCCCGATGACAAGAGGCCAATTTTGATGTCCCTTTTCTCTCATTGCGGTGCTTCTCTTTCAAGCCAAAATCTGCTTGAGCAGCCTGGGAAAATGGTCTTTTACCCACCTTCCCGGTCTCACAGTTGACAGGACAGCTAAGCTTAATGGAATCTAGATGAATGTTGAGGCTGAAGTAAAATGAGTTCTTTAGCTCCGCGCGTTCTTTTGTCTTCACGGTCGCAGGAAAAAGCAGAAAATGCTGTCGTGAAACTGCAGAGAGAGCAAAGAGCGAGGAATAAAAGCCGTCTGCGAGCAAAAACAAGGGCGCTGCTTCGTTTCATCCCAGATTGTTTAATTCAAAAATGTTGACCCATGTGAGAAACATTATATCTGAGCAGCATCGAGCTCCATATTCAGTGTAACTAGAACCTCAAAGGCCACATGTTCTCTCAGTGTTTATAATGCATTAGTGGAACAAACTCTACACTGTACTCTCTTTACAAATCCCACCTGGCCATGTATTAGTTGCAGATGTGGCTCTCTAATTCATAATGAACTAATAATGGTTTTGTTAGTGCAAGATTGTTTTCCTTTCCTCCCTCGCGCACACATAGATGGAGCTAATCTGTGCTGGAGGTGTGGCAGGGCAGGAGGAGATATTGCTCTCTGCATGAAACACAGACTTTGGAATGTGTTGTTGCAGCTAGCAGGCTCTGAATTGTCTTAATATGACTCACTCATCGTGAATGGATCTGTATCATTAAGTAACCGCCGAGATTATAATGAGTCAGTGTAAGCTCTCCAACATACACAAGAGACACCGCACAAGTTCAGCACCTTGTTTTATTGAAAGTCTTTGACTATATTTGCTGCAAATTTAACTGCATGACACAGAACTGCAAATTAATGACTCCATATTTGGATGGTGCGCTGATAAAAAGGAGAGCTCAAGGACTAGACAAACGAGATAGAAGTACAACAAAAGACGGAGATCTAAAGGCATCAATTAACAGCCTGATCCAGCTTTTATGTCAAAGAGACTGCAATAACAAAAAAACCCCTCACTAACTCACTTGCAGCTGCTGAGATGGATTTATATCGACTATGCTAATGCAAATAAGTCTCACTTTTAAATTATGCTCAATCTGTCTTTTAATATGTTAATGATCTCAATACTACTTAATGAATATTATGAATGCTTCATTTGAATGATAACATATGGGATTCAATTAGAAGGTCCCACGACTGCACCTATAAAAATAAAAAATAAAAAACTTGCCTGTATAAATTTGGCTGTCACCACCTTCACAATTGTCCCCTTGTGCACCTCTGAACCATTTCCAAAGCAGCTGCTACCTTTAAACCCTGAAAGTCGCTTTCTCACCCTTTGCATGTGTGCTCTGGGAATTTTACCACAAAGAGAGCAAATTCCAGCTTCTGTGTCAAACCGACCAAAGTTACCTGGGTTTCCACTACAACTCAAATACTGGTCTTCAGTGGAAGAGTTTATGTTGTCATAGCCTGGAGGTCTCATATCAGGTCAGGAACATGAGCAGGATGTTTTGCATTGTGAATTCAACCCCAGGGTCAAGGGGTTTTTTTTGCCACACCAACTCAATCTTTGCCCACTGCATGTCATATTTGCCTGATCTGGCTGACTATGAGTTCATCCTCTTCTCCAGAATTACGAGTGATCATTTTGAGACAGCAGAGTGGACTCGATGGACGTCACAGATGGGCTAATAATCAGAACAGAACTTGTACAGACTAAGCTGAAAAGAGAAGTAGTTTTGGTAGCAGTTGGGAGGTGCAGTGAAACACAACCTTGAAGAATAGATTGGGTAAAAAGGTTTTTTTGTGTTTAAACGCAAAACACACGTTTGCTTAATAAAGGCTAGAATAAAAAACAGTACCCTCCAAAGTCTTCACATGCTGTTCTTACTGTAGCACCAGCCACACTGTGCTTGGCACAGGACGAGATCCAAAGCTCAACAGTCCTGCAATCAGTCTCTAAGCTATCTACTGAAGGGTCAGTTTTATGTCACATTCATGTCAGGATAAACTATCAACATGGAAATCCCTCCTATGGTCCATGCTGCCAAATGTAATATCAGTATATTACTCTTTAGAAAAAAAAAATCTGCTTATGATTTTAAAATGCCACAGACGATGATGCATTATGTATTGAGCAGCTTATTTTTGTGATTTATCTGTATGGATTTGGCCAATCGCCCCTGCTCGAATCGAGCTCTGAGGAAAATGGAGGGAAGGTCTGCGCGCTGGGTTGTGTTTTAAATTTATATGTAGTTTGTCTACAGAAAATGACTTCTCGTGTATCCAAACTCAGAAATAAAGCCTGCTATTTGAAATATTGGCGATCGTGTGTACAGTACAGCTAGTGCTACTAGAAGCCAAGAGGTTTCGTATTTTTCAGTGCACACCGAGGTAGCTGTGCAGGCTGTCTACGTGCAAAGAGAGGCCGTATTGTACTGAGGAGCGTGCTATCCTGCTTTCAGTTTATCAAAGGTTTGAAAGCGCATTAATGACGTGCAAAGAACAAAGCCGTAACACGTGTGGCGTGAAATTATTAAATTAAAACGTCTTCCTGTTACTTCCCTCCAAGTTTTCACCTCACCACTTTGATGTCTGACCTGTGAGGAAGAATGGAATGAAGCCGCAGCTCTGCACTATACAGCGTATGTGTGTGTGCATAGAAGAGTCTCATTAGGGAATTTTACCCCTGTGAAAGATTTCGCAATAAGGTAAACAAGGGTGATAAAGAAAATGAAAGAAATGGAGACAGCAGGAGGAAATCCAGAGGTAAGGAGTACTGGGGATATTGTAATTAGTTGCACCTGTTTCCTTTAACCCAGCTCCAGTTTCCCTCTACAAACGTATGCAGATTACCCATCAAAGCCCCTCTTCACTGCCTCTGCTCAATGGTTCCTTTGTTGCCAGTTGTCAGGGAGGCGGCCCACAAAAGTATGTAACACAAGCAGGCCACATTGCTCTGGAACTTACAGTACATGCAAGCCTCTGTCGGCCACCACAGGAATAAAAAGGGAGCGTTTGTAGACACAGAGTCTGCATCAGTCTGCATGGGAGACGCTGGTGGTGGCACTTTTTTTCAGTGTGACCACAACAGTTGCGTTGTCTGTCAACACTCTTAAACGGGCTTGTGTTTGCTGTGCCACACATGGCTGATGTCAGGAGTGGAAAGACGACTTTTTCTGTCTACATGTTCACAGAGACACATGCGTAGCACTATTACTGTCAGCAGCAGTGAACAATGAGGGACTAGTCCTGTATACTGTAGGGAGTATGCAACTGTTCAATAGCTAAAGCAACTTTTATATTTATATCTATCTATCCATCCATATATGTATATGTATATATATATACATATGTGTGTGTGTGTGTGTGTGTGTGTGTGTGTGTGTGTGTGTGTGTGTGTGTGTGTGTGTGTGTGTGTGTGTGTGCGCATAAGTTTTGGCTGTTTGGGATCACTTTACTGATAAGATCTAGGTTTAGTTTATTTCAGGTTAATTCCACTTACATCAATTTAATTTTATTTATATATAGACTCCCATGTTAAACTATCCAACATTACGGCTTTAAGAAACACGTGTGTGCTGTTGGTGCCTGCTGTTGATTTTTAATGCAGTTATCTGACTAATAATGTGGCTTCTGTGCAGTAAACTGTACTAACAGATTGTCCAAGAAGTGTATGCCTGATTTTTTATTCCTTTATTTTTGTCTGTTACTCATGAGCAGATGTGTATGATACAGTTTATGAACATTTTATTCTTAGCACTTCCATCTTTCTTGTCACAAGTTGTTACCCAGATGATAAACCTGGATAATCCCCCTGTCTGAAACATAGAATTACCAGATTTTACAAAGTGAACTCAATAGTTTATTCAATATTCCCTGAAATGACCAAGTGAAATGGTAAACTCATTGGGAAAGAATTTAAAAAGGCCTAGTCATAAAGCTCTTTTCCCCATAGACTTCTACAGGCCTGGAAATCTTTTTGTAGCGACAGGTATCGCCCCCTGGGGGCCATTAAAAATGATGCAGGTTTAAGGCACTTACTTAGCTCTATTAATCTGTTGTTCCTTCCATGACAGTAACTCTGAACTCCATTGGGTAACGTTGCGGTCATTATCTCATCTTTTTCTATTATTTGATGTGTTCAGTGGCTTTTTGGTTTGGTTTGTGCACCAAATCTATTTTCATTAAAACACACCCTGTTACAAGTGCACATTATAAGGATTCATTTGCTGTCTTACCCTGGTTTTTACCACTGTTCTACGTGCATTTCACAAAACAGATGCCTGCATGATATTTTGCTCTTTTTGTCATTCATTTTAAAATGGTTCCTAGCAGCCTAATCAACCTGCCAGTAGGCAGAGGAGGGCAACACGGAAATTGATAGTAGCCATTCAATGGACTGATAATGTCCAGTTTTGTTGTATTTGCCAAGAAATCTGTGGCACAGCTGTTTATGGACATTTCTTTGACCCCCTTAAAATTGAAAATACATCTCTGTGATCCCGTTTTTAAAAATCTGCATTCTTCTGTAAGAAGTGGTGAGTTTGGGGCTTTAAATTTCACAAAGTATTCAGACAGACTGCATTGTTGATTTCAGCCTTTTCAAGGGATTTGCTGACAATAAAAAGAGTGTAAAATATTGCCAGCCTTAATCCTTAGGCAAATCTGACAACAAAGGGGGGGAAAAAAACTACAATGATAATAAAATGGAAGATTTAACGATTACATTTTTGTCAAAGGACCAGTAATCTGGATTTGTTTATTTCTTTGCTGTTGCTTCTCATTACAAACTCGTGCTGTGCAGCCAAACATTCAATCAATGTGTTAAAAGTTTATTAAAATCCAGAAAAAACGAAGAAGAAGAAATCAGATTAGATTGAATTTTGAGCATGGGTGCATAAAATAATGGGTCAGTTAAGAAACAACAACCCACCTCCCCCTGCCTAACAAATCCACCCTGGACTGTGGTTACATCTCTTGCAAAGTTGGGAATTAAATGTTGAATTGCATCATTCAAAGATCTCACCCTTAAATCCAGCTTCCTTCCTTCCTGTTTGTTTAAAAAAAACACCTAGAGCCAAAAATATTGATTTTCAAAGATCCCAAACTCTGTTCTGAGTAGTTCTGTGGCATGTTCAACCCATCTGTAGTTTTTGTCACTTTGAAAGTGGAACACAAATTTAAATAGCACTCTGAGTGTGTGGTTAAAAGATCTCAAAAAGCATCATGCCATGACCCATAAAAACAAAGAAACTATCTATCAGCTGTTTCTAAGGCTTTAGGATTTAAGTGAACTAGGGCTGGGCCATATCATACCATTCACGATAATACCGGTATAATGTTGAGCTAAGAAAATGAAATATCGCGATAGAATATGGGTAAAACGCGCATGCCTTTGTTTTCATACGCACATGGCGGGAAAAAAAGCATGGCGGCGATGGAGAATGAGAAGGGCGAAAGCGGATCGTTGAATGAAACGGATGAACCAGAATTGGTTTGTAAAAATGCTGCAACTTCAGTGGTGTGGAACACAACAAAGCACTATTTTTGGTAGAGCATGCTAGCGGGCCGTCATTATTACCGTGTTGTTTGGAAAATACGGCACACTTAAAATCAATCCTTTGATTTTTCTGAAAATCGACAGTGCCCCTTATAATCCCGTGTGCCTTATGTATGAATTCTGGTTGTGTTTACTGACCTCGAAACGATTTTATGTGTACACGGCGCTCGAAAATCTGTCAAATGTTTCAGTACGACTTTGCTAAGCTACGAACCCGCACCGCTTGATGGATTGTCGGAGCATTACGGCTATCGTAGGCAGGAGCCTCGCGGAGTGATACGTACTGTGCTTCAACATAATATTACCGTATTGTGTGTGTGTATAACCTCTTTTTAAGTTTTGTGGATATTCTACATGGTTATGGTTTTCACTGGAAATGCCTTTTGGTTAAACTGTCAGCAAGGAATTTGCATTTGCACTGTTAAATTTTTATATAACTTTAATGCACATAAAAAACAGCTGCTTGTTTAAGTGAAAATACATTGATGGGGGTTTTTTTTGCACTAATAAAGTTGTGGAGTTGTAAAGTATTTTGTCTAGTGTCAATTTTATCGTCAGAAATATCGTTATCGCAAATTTTCAAATGTATATCGTGATAAATATTTTTGGTCATATCGCCCTGCTCTAAAGTGAACCACAGTGAAAGCCGTTATCCACAAATGGAGAAAACTGTGATGAGCCTTCCAAGGAGAGGCCAGCCCACCAAAATTACTTAAAGTAATGACGGCTCATCCAGGAGGCCACAAAAGAACCCAAAGAATATCTAAACAACTTGCACATGCCTCATTAAAGACTGCATTTGCCAAAAAATATCACGATGGTTCCCAAGACCTTTTGGAAAATAGTCTGTGGCCTGCCCAGACAAAAGCTGAACTTTCTTAAAGGGTTGAGCACCATTAGTATCATGCACTCAGAGATGGTGGTTGCAGTCAGAGATGGGCAGTAATGCGTTACTTGTTACTGCCAAGTAAGTTTTTCAAGTAATGAGTAAGGGATTACTATTGCAAAAAATGTAATTAGATTACTGTTACTTTCCCGTAAGCACGCTGCGATACTGCGTTACTAAAACCGTAATTTTTTTGCGAGAGTATCTCATGACAATGACGTAAGCAAGTGCAACGTTCATGGCAACAGCTGTGTGCAGATCAACAATGGATAATATATCGAGTGCGGGAGAGAGTATGAGCGTGCAGCGTTTAAAGCGTGGAAGTACTGACCTTACTTTGAGTTTGATTCCATAAAAAGTGACAAAAACATTAGCGTCGTTGTGCGTGGGAAGAAAACTTCTCTTTACAGCGAAAAAACCCCTAAACTTCCAAGCAAGCACCGAGTGCGCTACCACGGAATGGGAAGTTTACAGAGAAACTCGCAGATTCTTCCACTGACCGCTGCAGCACACCTGCACCAGGGCAAACCTCCGCCTACCGTAGTAGTAGTATAGTAGTATTTATTTATTGTCATTGTCAAGAACAATGAAATTGCGTTTGGGGCTTCCATACAACCCAAAAAAAGAAGAAAATAATAAATACCCCTTAAAACCCAAGTGTACATATTTAACCCAGTGTGACTCCAATGCAATAAGACAATCCTTAGCAATAATGTTCGTAGAAATTCAGACAAAGACCTGAGAAACATGACAAAATACAACAATGCAACCCATTCAATATTATTGTACTGTGAGATATGATATCAGATATGATAGTTATCTATTTAAGAAAGGGGGGGGGGGGGGCAGGAGGGGGAAAAGAATAAAGATATGATGCACCAATGCAGACCAGTTCATTGCTATTAAGAAGTTGGATATGGTTATTGTCCGTGAGAGGGGGGCAGAGAGTTCAGGAGCCTCACAGCCTGTGGATACAGGCTGTTGGCCAGTCTGGATGTTCTGGCCTGTATAGACCTGTACCTTCTCCCTGAGGGCAGCAGATGGAAAAGGTGGCGCGCAGGGTGATGTTGGTCCCGCAGGATACTGTGCACCCTCCTCAGACAGCGAGTGGGGAAGATATTACTGATCTCTGGCAGACTTGTTCCAATAATTCTGCCAGCTTCTTTCACCACCCGCTGGAGTGCTTGCTGATCGGCCTTGGTGCAGCTGGGGAACCACACTAGAAATCCATACGTCAGAACGCTGCTGATGGCACAGTTGTAGAAGTTCAACATCAGAGATCTGGGAATGTGTGCGCTCCGCAGTCTCCTCAGGTAGTAGAGGCGCTGTTGGGCCTTCCGTACAACTGAGGTGATATGGTTGCCCCAGGACAGGTCCTCGGTCACAGTTACCCCCAAGAATTTAAAACTGCTCACCCTCTCCACCGCCTCACTGCCAATGAAGAGAGGCAGATGGTTGTTATGACCCCTCTTCCGGAAATCTACAATGATCTCCTTGGTCTTTTTGGTGTTTAAGACCAAGTTATTGTCGTGGCACCATGACTCTAGTTGTTGCACCTCTGTCCTATAGTTTGTCTCATCATTGTTGGATATAAGTCCGAGCACTGTAGTGTCATCTGCAAACTTAACAATGAGATTGGACGTGCAGGAGGAAATACAGTCATGGGTGAAGAGAGTGTATAGCAGAGGGCTCAGAACACACCCCTGAGGGGCACCGGTGTTGACCACAAGGGTGGAAGAGGTGTTCTTACCCACTCTGACACTCTGTCTACGGTTAGTGAGGAAGTCCACAATCCAGTTGCACAGAGAGGAGTTAAGTCCCAGTTGGTGGCGTTTGGGACGGAGTTTGTATGGCCGGATGGTATTAAAAGCCGAGCTGTAGTCTACAAAGAGGAGCCGTGCATAGGTGTTCCTGTGTTCCAAGTGCTTCAGTAATGTGTGCAGCACTGTGGCGATCGCATCCTCGGTTGACCGGTTCTCCCTGTATGCAAACTGGTGCGAGTCCAGGGATGGTGGAAAAGCAGCTCTGATGTGTTTAATGACCAGTCTCTCCAGGCATTTGGCGGGAATGGGGGTGAGTGCCACAGGTCTGAAATCGTTCAGACATGTGACATTTGACTGTTTTGGGATGGGAACGATGGTTGCTGCTTTGAAACAGGATGGTACCAGTGAACAGGACAACGAGGTGTTATATATAGAGGTGAAGACGTCCGCCAGGTCCGCAGCACAGTCTTTTAGCACCCGGCCCAGCACTCCATCTGGCCCGGCCGCCTTCCTGGTGTTAATGCTCCGGAACACACGCCTCAGCTCATGAGTGCTCAGGACTGGAGCAGGATCGGTTGAGGGGAGAGGGGACAGGACAGGGTCGGTGTTCTCCCTATCAAAACGGGCATAAAAGAGATTTAGATCCTCAGCCAGAGTAGAACTGTCGGCTGAGGGTGATGGTGTTCTTCTTTTGTAGTCCGTGATAGCCCTGATGCCCTCCCAGACCTGCCTTGGGTTTGTGTTGTTCTCAAACCTGGCCTCGATACGCCTCCTGTGCTGCTGCTTGGCAGTCTTGATGCCTCTTCTCAGGTTGGCCCTGGCAGCACTGTATGCCTCCTGGTCCCCGGATTTGAAAGCGTTGTTCCTTGTTCGAATAAGTTGTTGAACTCCGTGTGTCATCCAGGGTGGATTATTAGGGAACACACGGAATCGTTTCCAAGTTGTTACATTGTCCACACAGAAACAGATGTAGTCCAAGACAGTGGAGGTGTAACTGTCCAATGCGACACGATTGTCAGTGTCCTGCACCTTGAATACATCCCAGTCTGTGCAGTGGAAACAGTCCTGAAGCATCGGAATAGCATCCTGCGGCCATGTTCTCACGGTTTTGGTTGTAATCCCAGTGCTCTTGATCTTTTGTGTGTATATTGGGTGTAGCAGAAGGGAGAGATGGTCTGACAGACCCAGGTGGGGATAAGCCTGGGCTCTGTACGCATTCGCCATGTTGGTGTACACCTGGTCCAACGTTCTATCTCCTCTGGTAGCACACTTCACATTACGGTGGAAATTGTGAAGTACAGATTTCAGGTCCGCGTGGTTAAAATCCCCAGCCGCAATAAAGACACTGTCCGGGTGTGCTACCAGGCTGTTATTGATGCTGCTGCTCAATTGTGCTAACGCTAGCTTAGCATTAGCATCTGGTGGAATGTAAACAGCGCAGATGTAAACGGCAGAAAATTCCCGAGGGAGATAGAATGGACGGCACTTTAACACCAACAGTTCTACCTCTGTACTGCACAGTCTTTCCGTTACCGTGACGTTCGTGCACCAAAAGTTGTTAATATAGATGCACAGCCCCCCGCCAGTCTTCTTACCCGAGTCCGCAGACCTGTCGGCTCGATAGGCGGTGCGGCCTGCTAGATCAATAGCCGCATCGGGAATGGCGCTGTCCAGCCAGGTTTCAGTGAAAATCATGCACGAACAGTTATTAAAAGTCCGTCGAGTGGCGATCTGCATACCGTAGTCCTGCTTTACAGGTGAAAATAGAGCAACAGGACCGCTAGTCTTTGATTTTATTTATTTTCTTCTGTGTTTTACTTGCATCTATTTGAAAGACTGAGTGTAAACACAAAAAAATTATTTTATTTTATGTGCTGGAATGTGCAGAAAATAGGTTTAAATGTTAAACAAATTTCTTCCAGTCAGAGAATGTTGCATATAATTAAATCTTTGCTTGATGCATAAAGTTAAAAGATTAAAACTAATAAAACAAGTTTTAAAAAGAGACTTTTCCATTTGATTACATTTTGTATGATGGATTATGCAGAAAAAGTATAATTGGGCTGAAAGATCTATTTCTTTATCACCTATTCAGGTTGTAAATTGTGTTTTCAAAAAGTAACTAAGTAATTAATTACTTTTGAAAATAAGTAATCAGTAAAGTAACGGGATTACTTTTTGGGGGAAGTAATCAGTAATTAGTTACTGATTACTTTTTTCAAGTAACTTAACCAACACTGGTTGTAGTCTGATGGTCTTGGGCTGCTTTAGCTTGCTCTAAATGATGGAACTATGAATTCTGCTCTGTACCAGAAAATCCTGACGTAATATCACTTAATGCTCTCAAGCTTAAGCACACCTGGTCTATGCAACGGATGCATAAATGCAATGGAATGGATGACTGAAGTCAAATCTGGACTTAGATCTTCAAAACTTTCTGATTGAGATGCTTTGGTCCAACTTTAAACATGCTGTCCATACCCAAACCTCTGCAATGTGGCTGAATTAAAAGATTTCTGCAGTGATGTGACGGAAGCACACACATGCACAAAAAAAGTGAAGCCACCTCTTGTTTTCCTGGTGACTACATTTTAAATGGGTTTTATGCTAGCCAAATGATGGGACTTCATATCACTGTGAATTCTGGTTGTACTTTGCAAAGCCAGTGTTATTGTTGGCTGAAAACGCCCCAGGTCTACACATTCATCCATTATGACTGTGTCTGATTTAAAAGAAACAAAGGTACAAACACCGTGGCGGCAGCTGATATGTTTTGTATGAAAGATTTACTCTATATAAAATTTTTTCTGAAAGGTCTAAACTACAACTCAGTGCGCCAAGAAATATCACAGTTAAATTATCTGACTATGTGAAGTTTTTTTTAAAAAACTTCTTAATCTTTTTTGCTTCATTTTAGCTATTACTTTGAGATTAATGTGAAAATATTTATTTAGTATCAAACAGTATGATTTACTGTAGTTCCTTTTTCTTCTTCTACCCGTCTGATACGATTTTACTGGCTTTTGTTGATTTTAGAACTTCCGTTGATTCATTTAAAAAAGTTTAAAGCTTTCTAAATGGTTCAATCACTCAATTCTGTTCTCTTGTGACTCACTTGATTTTAAAGCATTTATGCAACTTTGATTTTTGTTTAATTTTTTACATGTTTTGGGAGATGTTTGAGATTTTAATTGCACTGTTAAAAATGAGAGCACGTTAGAGTTTTCATTGTTAGACTGAAAGCAATGAGTAGCAGGTTACATTGGTTTGAAAACTGTGGATAAAGACAGCTGGTGGCCATTGTTTACATGTTTGTCTATGGTTCAGTGTGAATCCAGGAGCCTCCGTATCATCGCCAGCTAAATGAAAACACTGAGGCATTTTGGTAACAGATCTCAGATCAGCTAGTGCTCAGCTGCTGCAGTCTAATTCACTCATTTAAAGAAACTGTCCTTGATTAGGTTATTATCAAAATCACTTAGCGGTTCAATAAGAGGAGTATGGGGAGGACTGATGGCGATGTGGTGGTACAGTGATATTCTCTGGCATTGAATTGAACGCTGATAGGTTCACATGCTCACCTCATGGAATGCATCTGACAATGAACGGCACAGTGGAAGCAGGAGGTAAAAAGGGGGAGAGACCGTTCTTCATTCAGGCGCTAATTAGAAAAATTAGATCTATGAAAGGCAGGGAGTGATCGAGGCCTTCAACCTACGTCTGTGTACCGCTGTAGCAGCACAAAGAGGAGGCAACAATGAGCACTGAGGAGGAGGAGGAGGGGGGATAAATAATTTAATCCATTATCTACTCTGCAAAGCTCATCAGCACTGCTACACAATGGCCACGATTGAATTGCTGATTGCATTTCTCTCCTACCCTCCAGGAGAAAATGCCCATGCTCCACAATGTTCTCTCAGCCTGCCGGCACAACCAAGAGCAAGAGAAAGACGGAGAGGGAGGGAGGGGGAGAGAGAGATGGAGCAGTGTAGAGTGTCTTCCACCAAGGTCAAACTACAATACAGCAATCTAATTAAGAGTATCAGAGAGTTTCCTGTATGGGGTCAACCTCCCTGTTGTGCTCACTGGCTCATAATGTCCATTAAGAATTAGTTTATGTACTTCAACATGTAAATGACAGAAATGATCCTGATTAAATCTTTTTTACTCTGATCTTTATTACAATACAATTTTAAATGTTACAAGTTTATCTATAAAAAGGCGCATAGCCATTGCCTGTTTAACAAGCGGTATGTTTGCATAGATTACCGTAGAGAGGTGTGTGTGAGAGCTGTACTTTAAACCATGTTAACAGCATGCTATATGAAGAGTCCCCAGAGGAGAATAATCATTTTTTGTGTCACCATGGGGGACATTTGGGTTTTTAATATTTCAGCAAGTATTAGATGGATTGCAGTTGACTTCAGTAGTACTAGTCCCTCACAGTTTTCACTTTAGTAACACATACACTCACTGGCTATTTCAGTCAGTCCAATGTTCAACTGCTTGTTATTGCAAATATCTCATCTGCCAATTACATGGGCAGCAACTCCACTGTTGTCAGACAGGCTGGTGTGAGTATTTCAGAAACTGCTCATCTGCTCATCCTACACATGCATCCGTAGTGTTTACAAAGAGTAGTCAGAAAAATGACAATGACCTATTGATGCCAGAGCTCAGAGGAGAATGGCCAGACTGCTTCAAGGTGATAGGAATTCAGCAGTAACTCAAATAACCACATGTTAGAACCAAGGTATGCAGGAGAGAGCATCTCTGAACACGCAGTAGGTTGAACCTTGAAGCAGATGTTCTACAGCAGCAGACGACCACACAGACTGCCACTTCTGTCAGCTAAGAATATTAAAATGAGGCTAGGATTCACACAGGTTTGCCAAAACTAGACAATATAAGATTACAAAACCGATCCCTGGTCATTCAGATTGCAGGGTCCGAACTTGGCACGAACAACATTAAAAGCATGGATCCATCCGGCCTTCTGTGCATACTTTTTTGCATACTTTGAGCCCCGTATATCTAACTAAGTGTTGTTTAAGGAAATCAGCCTACCTGAGTAATGCTGCTGACCATGTCCATCCCTTTGTAACCACAGTACACCCATCTTCTACTTACCCAGCAGGATAATACTCGCTGCACAAAGGTCGGATCATCTGAAACTGGTGTCTTGAACATGACAATGAGATCACCGTAGTCAAATGGCCTCTACAGTCACCGGATCTTGGTTAATGGATTTCCATTAGAGGTGAGTGTTTCTGTGCCTGCTGATACTTTAGGGGCCTTTTGGGTCTGCGTGGAGCAAACTGTCATCGAATGTTGATGATTTCCTGAGTTGACAGTCACAGCTCATTAGCCAATTAACCAATATCTCCAAAGCTATTACATATATTGCCATTATGTTTGGTACATTGCCCTTAGAGGCTGAACCCTACTTTGGTGATCCCCCAGACTTTTCCTCCAGGTTATTCCAACTTTGTGCTTTTTATTAAATTTTCGAAAGTTTGATGTCTGCCTCGGAATGAACTCTAACAACCTTAGAGAGCCTCTTGCTAAAGCAAAGGTCAAAGCATCACCACCAGGCAAATGATAGACCTTTTATCTGATTCAATTTAATCCAGCCATTGCTCTATCAATCACTCGATAGAGGATTGGTATTTCTGTCAAATTAGATTAAATGTCCTGAATCATTTCTTTTATTGCATCATCATTTATTGCATCATGTTATCAGCAATAAAACAAAGAAACATAAATTTCAGTGTGGACCAAAGAGGTAGAGCAGCTGAGCTACCACGTCACCCCTAAACAGACCCACAGTGAGATATGATGAGACTTAAATAAAACTAAAAAGAAAAATGGTCAAACCTGAAGCACCAGAGACCGAGACCTCCTGACTTTTAATCCGTACAACGTCTCTCGCTCCAAACTTCTTGGGTCCTATACTCAGTAGCTAAATGTCTTTTATTTTAAGGACAATGGCAGTGACAAGTGATTATTTTCTTCACAGAGCTAAACGTCTATTACTGGTGATATTTAAAAAGTTTGGGGTATTCACCAAGAGTTATTGCTGTTCTGAAAGAATTTCTGAAACCCTCAAAGACTCCTCCAACCATCTGGATGAAAGAACATTTTGTTTGATGCACACAGCATCCATTCTCTACACGCCTTCCCTTCCCTGTCACCTGCTAGAGTAATGACATCAGGCTCGATTGCAACATACTGATGCTAGCATTTAGCTCAAAGCACTGATGGTCCGTAATTGGCAACGCTCTTGTATAAGTAAAACATGAGTAACACAAAACAATGATGTCCTGTTTTGATCAGCACTTACTATATTTTCTCACTGACACCACAGTAGGAGACATTTGCTTGTTCCTGTCATCCTGGGAGCTGTATTGTCTGGAGCAATAGCTCCAGGTAGGATCTCCCATGCCAAATAAGTCCCAGGGTAGGGACCAGACAAAGAGCAATTCAGAAAAGCCCAATGAAACACAGTTCTTAGAGCTAGTTAACCTCACTCGGGAGTGGAAAACTGGAGCCCTCACCAAGAGATGGGTGCCAGGCATAGTTTTGGGGTGTGGAGCAGCCTGGGCATGTCCCTTTGGATGTGTTCTGGGATGGCCAACTAGGAAGAGACCCCGGGGTAGACCCAGAACCTGCTGGAGAGATTATATTTCTCATCTGGCTTGAGAATGCCTCAGGATCCCCCGGGAGGAAATGGAAAGTGTGGCCAGAGTAAAAGGATGTCTTGATTACCATGCTTAGCCTGCTGCCACCATGAGCCGTCTTTGGATGTGGAAGATAATGGGTGGACTTTTTTTTGGAATTCATTTCAAAACGTTTAAAAAGTCTTTCTGTGTGATGAAAAGCACACTTAAATACAATTTACTCCAAAGAAGATATTTAAAAAAACAAAAAACAAATACCCAAATCAAACTGGTTCTTCCAAGTCTAAATAGTGAGGCTAGTCCAAGACTGTGGTAAAGCGACATTCTTTCTACAGCCAGCAGGGGGCGACTCATGGTTGGAAAAAGACGTCCAGGTAAATATAATAGAGAACAACCTTTTTGCTTTTCTGATGACTAAGGTTTAAATTACTGATTCGAGGCCTTATTAAATGCAACATCATGATAATTTTGTAATTTATGATCCTCATTAGAGGCCACCAGCAAGATAAATGGTATTTCTTACTGTGATTGATGTCACAGTAGTTATGTCAATGTTTTGCATCCCTTCATTCATCCATTTTCTTCTGCTTATCCAGTTCAGTGTCACAGAGGCAGCGTACGCCCCGGACACATTGCCAGTCTGTCACAGGGCTAATGCACAGAGTCAGCCAACCGTCTATGATCACATTCATACCTATAGCCAGTTAAGTCTATGATAAACAGTACAGTGTTCACCGTAGTCATGTTCACCATTTCAGTTTGTGTAGCATACTGATATTTTCTCCTTAGACAACACTGTTGCTGACGGGAATACTTTTCATTTTAGCACGTGTTTGGTGATGAACCACAGCACAGAAATTCTGGTCTGATGATACAGGGGTGAAAGGAAATTTCATGGCATTCAACAGTTTGAGTAAGATCTTTTTTTTTTTTTTTTTTGCGTTGACACAATATATTTAGTGTGATGGTTATTGGTGTATTTTAGGATCACATAAGTGTTTTCAGGCAAGCAGTTTGTGAGTTTCCCCAAACATTACCATGTACTTCTCCTCCATAGAAATGGATGCTTAGCCCCGTGTCTTAAATGTAATGCTGATACTGGAGGGGGTAAACTATCTGTGTAGCCTCAAATAGCTGCTAGTGTGGCTGAAGAGTCTTTGTCTTGTTCAACTATCCTTTTCACATCATGAAATGTCAATGAGTAACAGGCCAGAAGGCAAGAAAGCATTAATGGATGAGTCTGGCGATGCTTTATGATGATGATGGCCTCCATCATTTTCTCTGCCTCCCATCAACTACAATCTATCATCTGCACCAGGCTCCAGTAAAATATCAGGGACACTTGAGGTTTTCTTGGCCCAGAGCCTCTGACATGCTGGCTTAATTTTACCTTCCACTGCAGCGTGGCGCATTTACATAAAACACAGAGAGAAGTAGTACACATAATGGTCCCCTTTGGCCAAGCGCTTTAAGGTCCTGTCCACAGTCCCAGCGAGGGGCAGTCAAGCTGCCTCTGCTCTGCTCTGTTTGTTTTATGGAGCAGTAGTGAAACCACTTTGAGGTCAGCTAGCTGCAAAAACTGTGCTGGGTCTCCTATGGTCTGCTGAAAAAGGCTTCAAAGCCAATCCAGAGGGCCATTTGGAGAGGTCCAGCCAACTTCCATTGACAAAAAGAGGTCATTATTGTGCATACATTAGATCATTTCACTTATATCAAAGCTGCTGATCAGTTCTTCTTGCAAAGGAAGAGACAAACCACTAAAAAAAGCCCAACGTGTTCCTGTTTGCAGGGAACTTCAGTCACACATCCTGAATTAATTTGAGTGCCGTCATTATGCAAGTACGGCACAAATTGTCCAAGACCAAGTGAAACTATTTATAGCCGTCACTAGGCCTGTGAGCCAAGTGTTCCTAATGGTGTAATTTGTATTGTTAATGGTAATGCACTGTTAGTTTGTTCCATTTGGCTTTGCACAGGTGCATTAATGTGGGCCTGTTGAAGCGTTGCAGTCAGTCCAAGAACCCATGCTGCTATGTGCAGGTTTTCAGCAGCACCACGGCTCCCTCTTGTGGATCAGAGTGCTTAGAACACAGGCTGGCTTCAAGGTTAAGGAAGAGCAGGTTATTTTTGCTAAACGAAACAAATGAAGTGGTCTTATTGTGATGGGAAGACCTGCTTTAAACCAGAATGTCAACCACAAACAGCTACAAGAGCAGCATAGACTTTTGAAAAATCGTGTTCCTAATTAACCTTCAAGCTCATCAGGCACAATCAATATAGAGTGTAGCCTTTTTTCCTAATTGAGATGAAGTAATTATCAGACTATATTCATCTCATTAATGAAACAATGTTCCAATATGCCTGCAGCAAAACTGTTAATTGAGTTCTATTTTCTGAGACAGGAAGCCTCTCCTTGTGTCCATGGCCACAAAGCATCAAATGTGGGTTGGGGCCTTTGTGCTCGTCTCTGTGCAGACACAGGAACAGGCTGTGGACTGGTGGAGCATGGTAGTGCTCTCCCCCCACAGACACTTCCCCTCCCCACTGCCTATTCTCCCATCAGAGAGGAGGCAAGAGTTGGTAATACAGCTGACTTCAGCAGATCATCCCGTCCCAGTGTGTTATTTCACGGTTTCAGTGGTTAAGTGCTCCCTGTTGAGTAAGATATAGCGAGGCAATTATTCTGTAATTATGGAGCCAAAAGACGAGAAATAGAGTCAAGAGTTACTGGGCTCATGTAAATCACTGTAACGGATCTAAAAAGGGTGCAAAAACAGGTTGGATTGTCCACAAGTACAGTCCAGACCATAAGTATGTGGACAATTACATTTTTCCTTCCTCCAAATCAAGTTGGAGTCAGGTGAAATGACAGAGTTCTCTACTAAAAAATTTAGTAGCTAAGGATCCAGTTATTTCTGAACCTCTCTTGTATGGGTTTAACATGTTTAAAGCTCAAACATATTTCTATCCAATATCCATACTATCCCTGATCCAATAGAATGAAGGTACATAAAGCATACAGAGTATTTGAAACTGTATGCTGATGGATTCTGCAAAACATTTGGCTGCGAAACTCTCAAATATCTAATTTAACGCAAATTCCTATTAATGCGACTGTGAATGTCACTACACTCTACTCATCACCCAACCCACCCATGCAGTTGATACCTGCTCCTCCCCGAGCCAGGTTCTCCTGGAGGTTTCTTCCTGCTAAAAATAGGTTTTTTCTTTCCACTGACGCCAAATTTGGCTCGTGGGGTCTCGTCCATTCATTTGTCTATAAAACTACACTGATGCAGAATAGCAGACTGAGGTGACTGTTGTCAGGTCACACTATAAAAATAAAACTGAACTGATTCATTCACCTGGCGAATATCCCCAGATAGTGATCCAGCTGTTAATGCAGTCAAATGGCTGCTCCAAGATGCCAGTTTCTAAATATGCAATTAGGGGAAAAAACCATCGGTTCTACGCCAGAAGTGGAGAGTGGAAAGTTAGTATTATCCACTAATCCACAATAACCACATTACCAAAGAATACAATTGAAAAACCATGGAAAAATCCTTTATATACACAAGTATTAAGTGAATTTAGGTGAACCTTGATTTTTTTTTCCTTCTTTTTCTTGCTTACTGGCTGCAAAGAATTTTAATCTCAACTGTTCCATGCCCCTGAATGCATGATCCTAAAATGAAGCATATCATTTTCTGGACATAAATTTTTAATAGATTTTAATTCTAAAACTATCTTAAACTCATATAAATATCAATTTTAATGAAATAATCAATGTCTCCAGTATTAATACACAGTCAACTTTCACAGTCTGCATTTTTGCAGCTTTCTTTCCTGGCATTTCATTAATACAGCAGCTCCTTTCTCCTTTCTAGCTTTACCATCCAAAGTCCATAAACATTTACACAGAGCTTTTGCTGTTCAAGACACTCATACTGCTGATGTGTCTGCAGCAGCTGTGCCACTTTCAACGTGTGTTATTTGTGTAATTTCTTCATGCTACTGTAATGTTATAGTTTTATCTTCCTTTGTAAAAATCCCTCGCTCTGCTGTCAGTGGACTTGTCTACATCTCAGGCACACAGCCAACACCCCTTTCATATGAACGTGCTCATAGCTTGGATGGAGTTTATCAACACTTTTGTGTTACTGCTTATAGCTCGATTGCCACTGTTACAGTGTGTGAAATATATCCTGGGTATGTCGAAGTCATTTCATACTGTATCATTTGGTGAAAGTTGCATAAAACAAGTAAATCACCTTTTAAAAGCCAACCAAACTTATTCACAAAATTCATCACACAAACTTGCAGTTATTTGTTTATATTCAGAGTGTTACTGTGGAGAGTGGAAAACAACAGTAATCATAGAAGCAATGCGCCAAAATAAAAGGAAAGTGAATGTGGGATCAGAGGAAAAATAATATTAAAGAAATGTTCTATACATTAATATAAAGGCACTATCAGTTTCTTCTTGCTTGCAGTAGTACTGTACTCAAACATTCCAGCTGTTAGTCATTAGTACCTTTCTCCTACTCCAGGTTGTCCTTTCAGACTAAAAAAACCCAAAAGAACAGCAGCTGTCTTTTAAGAAAAAACATGCACATTAATATCTGTGATAAATCACTGAAATAATGTGTGAAACATGTAAAAATTGAGAAGATCTCAGTGGAATAAAAAATTACCAGTCACGCACCAAAGGATGCAATGATCCAATCTGTTTTCTTTTGCTACAATTTGGTCCAAAAACATGTTAACACAGCATGTAGGAATGTAGCCGTGACCATCTGCACTAAACACTGTTTTGAAGCTGCTGAAGTAGTTGAGGTTTCCTGCTTTTATTTTGAAAGTCCACCCAAACATCAAACATGGTAAAAAACTCTTCTTGTCTTAAGGTTTGGGAAATTCTTTCTCACAGTATAGACTGACACCTTCGTTTTCTCAACAGCTGCTCTAGCAATAAAAAAAGTAGAAATTTCACCACAGTGTCTGAAAGGATTTCCCAACTAGACCCCAGTGAAACCAGCACTGCTTAATGTCTCGTACTTTCCCAGTGTACACGACTTGTCCCTGTGCAGCTTTGTTAATGCTTTTCTGTTGACACTTTTAGTTCACTTTGGGGTAGATCTTTTCATAGAAGAAGCTCTGTGCAAGGACAAAGAGTTCTCCGTCTTTTTCCCTGACGGCGTGGGCACGCACAAACTGAAACTGTTCAAGTGCAAACTCGTAAAATTCATTTTCGATTTTCCAGATGTTTGACTGCTGCAACTTGGCTATTGTCTCTTTGGTGGGGGGCTTCTTCTCTGTGGTCTTCCTAAGGTGGGATTTCTTTCCTGGAGGAACACAAGAAGGTTTAATGATTCCAGGTAGCATGTTGTTACTGCTCTACTAAAAAAGCATTCAGTCAGTTAAGTGTAAATTGAGACCAGGAAAAGGATTCGTCATATAAAAGTAACTCCAGTACTGACAGGGCTCGTTTTAAGGGCATCACAGCCACAAATAAGAAGTAACAGTATGAAATTGTGTTTTGTTGCTACCTGTTCTGTAGAGATCTGTGGCTCCCTTAAAGAAGCGTGGGAGTGCTGCCTCCAGGATCATGATGAAGTCCTCGAGTTCCTCCGTTACTCCCACTAACAGGTACTCGTTTACCAGGTTGTATTTGGCCTGTTCCAGAGCCCATCTACTGCCCGCGTTCCTGCACAAGAAACGGAGATCACAGTGTGAGTGAGTTTAATTTGGATCGCCTCATCTGAAGGCCAGGCTTTTCTTCTGTTACTTATCTACGTCTTTGACATCACTGCACAATACTCCCTAGCGATAGGTGGGTATTATGCAAAGACTGAGCAGCTTTCTTGAATTCTGCCGTTCTTATTTTCATGCTAGCTCTCTTCCAGCAAACTCTAAATTTTCTCAGTGATGAGCAAAGCCGTTGTTGCATTTAAGGAGCACAATGTCCAGGAATGCTGATCATTAAAAGAAAATGACTACATGAAAGGAAAAATGTCAAACTGCATGCATTAGTAACAAGGTTACTGTGATCACACTCATTTACTGTTTAATTCCTAATAATGAAAATGAATGACTCAGTTTATTTATTATTTATTTGAAAATAATCAAAATAATCTCCAAAGGGAATTCAAAGTCATTTCCAAACTGTACACAAGTTTTTTTCCTTCTTTTTATAACAGATGAGTAATTATGATTTTAGTCACATTTCTAATTTCACTGTACAAAAAGCTAAAAATATACATATTCCTATTGTTGAGGTGAAATTTTAGAATAATGCTGACAAAAAAAAATCTGTCTTTGGCTTTCAAAAGACATTTGAGGGTTATGAGGATGAATGATGAATGTTTTTCTTCTTTTGGAGGATAGGGAGGCTTTAATGAGAAGATCCTAGGTTGGACATATATAAATACTGCTTCTGCCACAGGCTGTTCAGTCACTAATGAGTCTGAGTACACAGATTGTGGACTATATATCTATATATGTGCTGTTTACATCGTCTGTGTAATATGTGATTAGTGAGGAGAAAAAAACCCCAAACAGAACTATACCATATCCTCATCACTGTTTACAAACAACAGATGGAGCCTTTTCTTTCACTCAGCTTGGAGAAAGAATAAATTGTCACACTGCGACTAATTCAAAACAGTCATCTAACATTTTATAACAGACACTGACAGTGAATTACACTTTAGTAGATAGTTAATTACATTACATTCAATTAATCCTTACATTAAGATTCTATTAAGATGTAATGACACTCCTCCATGACTCACTACCTTATTCGTGTTGGAGGGGTTTGTGTGTCCCAGGGGCTATCTCTGGGTGAGGGAGCAGACAAATAGCGATTCAAGAACCCCTATGAGTGAAAGATCTAGGAAACAGCTCACGCTGCCCGGGATAGGGTTACCAGGGACGAGTATTTCAGTACCCCTTCAGCTTGCTGCCACTATGTTGGAGTTTTTCCCAGTGAACAGGAGGGTTTGGTTCCCTGAGCCTGTTTCCCTTTCGTTTGCCCTTATGCCCCGAACGACAGTTTAGAGTACCAGACCTTCTTGGTATCCGTGGGTGGAGTGCTTGAGGGTGTTCCACCTGGGGGCTCCGTCGTCTCACTTGGAGACTTGAACGCTCATGTCAACAACGACAGTGAGACCTGAAGGGGCGTGAAGGGAGGAACGGCCTCCCAGATCTGAACCCTAGCGTATCCATAAGTGCACGTGGCATCACGACACCCTAGGCCACAGGTTGATCATCAATTTTGTAAATGTATCATCAGATCTGCAGCAGTATGTTCTGGACACTTGGGTGAAGAGAGGTGCTGAACTGTCAACTGATCACCACCTGGTGGTGTGTTGGACCCTGTGGCAGGGGATGATACTGGAGAGACCTGCGGGCCCCTAAAGGTATAGTGAAGGTGCGCTAAGAATGCCTGGTAGAGGCAATGCTGCAAGGCTGTCTTGGTTATCAATGCCTCTACAATGTTGTTGGAGGTTAGAGGCCATACCTCTGGAATGGATCTTTAAGAAGAGGAAACTGGACAGTGTGCTCCAACTATAGAGGGATCACAGTCCTCAGCCTCCCCAGGGAAATCTATGCCAGGGTGCTGGAAAGGAGAGTCTGTCCGTTAGCTGAACCTCGGATACAGGAGGAAATATGTGGTTTGCGTCCTTTTCACGGAACACTGGACCAGCTCTTTACCCTCTCGAGATTACTTGAGGGTACACAGGAGTTTGCACAACCAGTCTACATGTGTTTTGTGGACTCTGAAGAAGGCGTTTTACCGTGTCCCTCTGAGTCTTCTGTGGAAAGTGCCTCGGAAGTATAGGGCTTCTGGCCCATTGCCACGAGCCATTTGATCCTTGCAAGAGCTTGGTCCGTATAGCCGGCAATAAGTTGGACTCGTTTCCAGGTGGGTGTTGGACTCCGCCTTTGTCACTGATGCTTTTCATAATTTTTAGGGGACAGAATTTCTAGGCGTAGCCAAGTGGTGGAAGGCTTTCACTTGGGCGATCTCAGAATCTCATCTCTGCTTTTCGCAGATGATGTTTCCTGTAAAATAGTCAGATGTCTATTCATATTAATGTACAGAATTCACCTGCTTGCTGCTACTACTGCACATTCACCCAGTGTATATGTATATATATATATATATATATATATATATATATATATATATATATATATATATATATATATATATGTATACACACACACACACACACACACACACACTCTGGCAAGAATACCAGAGGCGCAAAACACCAGCTACTGGTAGACAGAACAATCAGCCGAGACTGCAAGACCAGACTGACCAACCTGTGCACTGCCTGGATTGATTACAAGAAGGCCTATGACTCAATGCCCCACAGCTGGATACTGGAATGCCTAGAATTGTACAAGATCAATGGGACCCTAAGAGCCTTCATCAGGAACTCAATGGGGATGTGGCGTACAACACTAGAGGCCAACTCCAAGCCCATAGCACAAGTCACCATCAAGTGCGGGATCTACCAAGGAGATGCTCTGTCCCCACTGCTGTTCTGCATAGGCCTGAACCCCCTCAGTGAGATCATTAACAAGACTGGCTACGGATACCGACTACGGAACGGAGCAGTTGTCAGCCACCTCCTGTACATGGATGACATCAAGCTGTATGCCAAGAGTGAACGAGACATCGATTCACTGATCCACACTACCAGGCTATACAGCAATGACATTGGAATGTCGTTCGGACTGGAGAAGTGTAGCCGGATGGTAACAAAGAGAGGGAAGGTAGTCAGAACTGAGGGGATTGAACTACCAGAAGGCAACATTGCAGACATAGAGGACAGTTACAAGTACTTGGGGATCCCGCAGGCGAATGGGAACCATGAAGAGGCCGCTAGAAAAGCTGCAACCACCAAGTACCTGCAGAGGGTCAGGCAAGTCCTGAGGAGTCAGCTGAATGGTAAGAACAAGATCCGGGCCATCAACACGTACGCCCTACCCGTGATCAGGTACCCTGCTGGGGTAATAGGCTGGCCAAAGGAGGAGATAGAAGCCACTGACATAAAGACAAGAAAGCTCCTTACCATGCATGGAGGGTTTCACCCCAAGTCCAGCACCCTGAGGCTGTACGCTAAGCGGAAGGAAGGGGGCCGGGGACTGGTGAGTGTCAGCACCACAGTCCAGGATGAGACAACGAACATCCAAGAATACATTGGGAAGATGGCCCCAACTGACCGAGTGCTCAGTGAATACCTCAGGCAGCAGAAACCCAAGAAAGAGGAGGGAGACGAGGAACCATCATGGAAGGACAGGCCCCTGCACGGTATGTACCACCGGCAGATAGAGGAGGTGGCTGATATCCAGAAATCCTACCAGTGGCTGGACAAAGCTGGACTGAAAGACAGCACAGAGGCACTAATCATGGCAGCACAGGAACAAGCTCTGAGCACAAGATCCATAGAGGCTGGGGTCTATCACACCAGGCAAGACCCCAGGTGCAGGCTGTGTAAAGATGCCCCAGAGACAATCCAGCACATAACAGCAGGGTGCAAGATGCTAGCAGGCAAGGCATACATGGAACGCCATAACCAAGTGGCCGGCATAGTGTACAGGAACATCTGTGCCGAGTATAACCTGGAAGTCCCGAGGTCAAAATGGGAGATGCCCCCAAGGGTGGTGGAGAATGACCGAGCTAAGATTCTGTGGGACTTCCAGATACAGACGGACAAAATGGTGGTGGCTAACCAACCGGACATAGTGGTGGTAGACAAACAGAAGAAGACGGCCGTAGTGATCGATGTAGCGGTTCCGAATGACAGCAATATCAGGAAGAAGGAACACGAGAAGCTGGAGAAATACCAAGGGCTCAGAGAAGAGCTCGAGAGGATGTGGAGGGTGAAGGTAACGGTGGTCCCCGTGGTAATCGGAGCACTAGGTGCGGTGACTCCCAAGCTAGGCGAGTGGCTCCAGCAGATCCCGGGAATAACATCGGAGATCTCTGTCCAGAAGAGCGCAGTCCTGGGAACAGCTAAGATACTGCGCAGGACCCTCAAGCTCCCAGGCCTCTGGTAGAGGACCCGAGCTTGAAGGATAAACCGCCCGCAGGGGCGTGCTGGGTGTTTTATATATATATATATGTATACACACACACACACACACACACACACACACACACATATATATATATATATATATACATACACATACATACATATATATATATATATATATATTAGGGGTGCAACGATATTTGTATCGATATTGAACCGTTCAATACAGTGCTTTCGGTTCGGTACGCATATGTATCGAGCAATACAACATTTGTAATTTATTTTATCAATTTTCCTTCTGGCGATGCTGTCTGTGTTGAGCGCTCAGTGAATCTGCATTCGACTACTCCGCCTAGGCTCGACAGTGCAGCCTAGGCGGAGTAGTCGAATGCAGATTCACTGAGCGCTCAACACAGACAGCATAGTCAGAAGGAAGAGCGCAGGGCAAGCTAGCGAGACAGAAGTTAAGCTCTCCTTGTAACAGGCAAATTGAACCTCATTCAGATCTGGCGTTTGGAATTATTTTGGTTTTCATGTGACGTATGACCCTGAAGGTAAGCGAGTCATGGACTAAAGTAAAACAGTATGTTGGATGTGCCATGCAATGCTCAATTACATTGGTGTGAACTAGTGTGTTAGCGCAGTTAGCTCGTTAAGTGTTGGCCGTCTAGCCCCATGCACGGAGCGATCGGCGGTAGCTCGTTAACGGAGATTTGCCGTGTTGTGGCGTTAAGGTCATTTCAACGAGATTAACCTGAAAGCACTAGTGGGAACACAACGAATATGACTGCACATTTACGCCGACATCATCCTAGTGCAAAAACAAAAACAACAAGCATGCTACTAACTTTAGCCGAGTCATTTAGACAGCTGTTAGCACATGATTCTCCTTATGCTGCTGAGAATATAGCCCAGAAGAAGCGGATAGTATAGCTTTTATTTTGGAAAGAGCCATTTCTCTGTAATAAACTCTCTTTTCCAAAGATGAGTGATTCCTCAATCAGATACAGGGCTCGCAATATCGCTAGCCCGACGTCCTGGAGCTAGCGATTTTTTCAGTCGGGCTACCAAAATCTATCTCTTCCCTGCCCGTCGGGCTATTGTAGGAAAAATAAAGGTCAATGCTTTTGCATTCTTTCAGAAATGTAGCTGGGTAATTATGTCATTGGCATCGGTGAGCCACTGTCAATATGTGACATATTGAAATCGCGTTTGAATTTGCGCTTGTTTTTTTGCTTTCACTTTGCAATCCTGCGAACTGTGTATAGAGAGTGACAGCACTGATCTGTGAGTGATGATAATTTGTGCACCAATTCCTCTGACATCGTCTTATTAATCGTTAGCTTACTATGCAAACATGACAAGTGAAATCTCCCGCAGCTGAGCTTATGTGAGTGCATGTGTAAAAGCATTTCAGTTCTGCTGAGCCAAATAAGACAGGTCAGGGTGAAGAAGTGACAGCCAAATAAAAGCTTACCACAAAACGGAGAAGTTATGACAAATCAGACTATAAGGCAAAAAGAAAGTGCAGCTTTATGGTTTCATGGACAAAAGAATTTCTGTGGCTGCAATATGATGAGCTAAATAACCAGGGCTGCACATAAGTGGTCCGCAGGTGCGCATTCGCTGTCAAAATAAAAAACACGCACAAGGGTTAGGGTTAAATTTAAAAACTGTACTTTTGAGTTAAAATATATATTTATAATTTTAATAAATGACAAATAAAAAATGCATGAACATTTTTTTTGTATCGAAAAAATATCGAACCGTGACACCAAAGTATCGCCGAACCGTGAATTTTGTGTATCGTTGCACCCCTAATATATATATATATATATAAAATGTTCTTCCTCTACACCCCCCCCCCCAATTTTTGCACATGTCGGGGAGCGTGTCAGGCTACATTTCACTGTGTGTTATACTTGTATAACTATGCATGTGACAAATAAAGAACCTTGAACCTTGAACCTTGGTTCTGATGGCTTCGTCAGGTGGTGGCCTCCAGCTCGCACTGAAGCAGTTCGCAGCTGAGTGTGAAGCAGTGGGAATGAGCAACTCCAAGTCTGAAGCCATGGTCCTCTGAAGCTCACAATTGATGGGAGCGGGCGATCGACAGACGGATTGGGTCCGTCGTGGTGAAGAGAGAGCTGAGTGTAAAGGCAAAGCTCTGTATTTACCGGCCGATCTACATTCCTACCCTCATCTACGGTCACGAGCTTTGGGTAGTGGCTGAAAGAATGAGATCATATATACAAGTGGCAGAAATTTGCTTTCCTCAAAGGGTGGCTGGCGTCTCCCTTAGAGACAGGGTGATGAGTTCAGCCATCTGGTAGGCCCTCAGAGTAGAGCCACTATTCCTCACTTTGAAAGGAGTCATTTGAAGTGGTTTAGGCATCTGACAAGGGTGGCTCCTGGCTGACGTGTTCTGGGGATGTCCCATCGGGAGGACGCCCTGTGGCATGACCCGGGACATGCTGGACATGCACCCTCTCTACATTTATTTGTATTTCCCATTTTGTCCCTTCGAAACGACTTCTGCCCTGCGCCACTGCTGCATCCCGTTGATGCTAAGCTAGCAGCCTAAACAGGAGTTGTAGCAGTTCAGAGAAAGAGAATGATCGGGCTGTCAGGTGCAGCCCACTCACCAGCACTCTGAATAGTGACCACAGAAGAAAGGGATCTGCAACCACAGTTTCTCCGGAGCACAGTCAGACCCACCTGATGACACACACTCATCAAAGGTCTGAAACACAATGCGAAACGCTTGTCATTGTATTATCCAGACAAAAAACAGGTCATTCGAAAAGGATGCAAGCTGTAAAAGAAGCACCTTCTTGTCTCCTTGTTTCCTTCGTCGAAGGCCTGGTCTGTAGTCATCTCCAAAACGTAAAAAATAGTAGTACGATACAAGGCGCTCTATGGGATCACGCACCACATTGATGTACAGTGGTTTACCTTTCATGCCATGTCTGAACAAAAAGAAAAGGGAGGGCACATTCTTTAAAATCTTTCGAGACTTAATTTATACTTCACTGCAGCAGCACATGAAGCTGTGCTGCTGAATTTTATTGCATTCAAAAAGCATATTCTCCCTAGTGAAAGCATGGAGCAGCATCAGGGAGTGAGAGTGCAAGTTAACCGAATCTCTCTCACTGAGAAACACTTAGACCATTAGAATAATTACCTGTGATCACAGAGATGATAGTGTCAGGGGAGATAAGGACAACAATGCCATTAATCAACACTAAAGCACATGTTAGCGATCAATACGTGACCTCCCTTTATCTGCTCTGCTGGCTGTTTGTAACTAATCTGGATATTAATGGTATTACAGGAAATGAAGGGCCTTACTTTGAGAAGTCCAGATAAGCTACATGGCCGTGGTAGAAGCCGGGCTTCATCTCTCTCCATGAGGTGACGTTCCTGACAAAGCGCACCTGGAGACAAAGATAATGGAAACTAATTACGGAGCCGCGGGGAAACGGAGCCACAACAGAAATGTTTGTGCTACATGTTGCTACAAACTTTACTCAGTTACAGCGCAGAGTTCAAATACAGCAAAAGTGTCAACCCTTCCCAATGAACAAATGAGCATTTGCATTCATATTTATAACTGGAACACATTTTGATAATGAATAATAAATACTAATAATTTTTGGTCATGTGACAGGGTGGAGCCCTGTAGGTCAAAACGCTGTTATAACATGCAGGTGAATCCCAAAGAAGTACATGCCTGTCACTTCTTCGTCTGTTTTCAAGCACAAGCTCTGAACAAGCTGCAGATTTTGAGCACTTGAATTTCACATACAGCTCCAGTCACTAAAACATCCTTGACAGAGTCTTTCCTCTTACACTGCGCCACTGAATGGACAGAATATTTATCCATGCATGTTTTTGGTCTGGATGAGTCACAAAAGCTGCCGTTTAAGGAGAAGAAGTTCAAAGTAGAATGTCAAAGTAAAAACAAGCGTTAAGTAGCTAATGTCCATCCATTTTCTAAACCACTTATCCAATTTAGAGGGCTTGAGCCTAACCCAGCTGTCACAGAGGCAGGATACATACCGAACAGGTCGTCTGTCAGTCCACTGAACGGCTAACATAGAGAGACACAATCTCACTCTGATCTAACATGCGTGTCTTCAGCTTGTGGGAGGAAACTGGAGTACAGAAATTCTTTATCATAAAGATACTACAGAAATGAAACATGAGTATTAATGGTGTACACATTACATGATGATAACGTAATGATCTAAAACTCTGAGATTACTTAAAATGTGTTTATGTAAGCTTGAAAAGAAGTTCTTACTTAAATAAGGCACATAATCTGGTAACATTAAAAAAATTATTTCAATCAAATTCTGGCACCGACGTCTGTATAAAAGGTTCCTTAAGCTGTAACATTGTGTTCAAACAGTGTTCGGATGAAATGAAGATGATTAAATTGTGTGTCTACTAAAAGGTTTCTAAGGAAACTGCACATGGAGCACTAAAACACTGGAAAGTGGATCAGGTGGAACCAAAGCACAAATCACTGAAAATTACTTCATAGATTCATAGAATTTTCTAAATAGAGAACAAAAGCCTCTAAATAGAAAGAATACTGTCAAAGAAAGGCCGTTTACATGCTGAGAGGACGAGCAGCATCTGTGACCAAATGCTGAGGAGAGCAAACAAGGCCAAAAACTTTGAGAGGGTTAAGAAAGACAGATTTAGATGTGAACAAAACTTTATTACAGAAAAGTGAAATGTAAGGACACATACAGAATTATACCACAGCATATCAAGCCCACAGGGAAACAGGGTGATGGGAATATTGAAATCTTCTGGAATAAAACTGGTTCTTGAATGCTGCAGTCAGGAAAACAAAACAGAAGCAAACAAACACTAAGCTAATCTGAAGTTCAGGGACTTTTTGTGCCCAAGGCACAACACAAGACCTCATTCACATTTGCAATCATATCTGCTTGTATGAACAGTATTCAGTATACAACAGCCCACAGTTGGAGTTATAAAACCAAGCATGACAGAAAGACTGCAAACATACTGGCGACGCAGACGGTGACGTGCTGAATCACAATATGTAAACACTCTTAGCATATAACGCATCGCTTATAAATGTATTTCATCACAGACACCAAAACCAGCAGTGTTGATAAATATAAACCAAATCTAACCTAATAAAAACAGTCTAATATGTATTACACCATCTCCCTATCACATCCACCACCTTCAGAGCAGAGAGAAGGCAACTGGACTGCGGGTTGATATCAAGCTGGTGGCAGGGTTCAGGAAAGTCTGGTTTGCCTTATATATGATGCTTATTACCTTGAAAGACAAATTACCGTAATGAATTTCAGAAAATTTGAGAGCACTGAAGAATGTTAGGGTCAGTTGGTTCCATCAGTATTTAACTGTATAAATGACCAGGATGATGTTAAGTTTTCTTTCAGATTCTGCAAACATGGCCTCTCCACGAATACACTGGATGCGCAGTGGCAGCTCTCACCTGCATATCATCACCACCTGCACATATCCACTGCCTGGTAATAGATGTTTTTATTATAATGCACCAACTCAAATAAAATACACTCACCAAATTACGGTGACACACATCACTGCAGTAAGAAGAACCAATGAACACCAACCTAAATATGATCCATAGATATTCATGGGGTGCTTTGACCATTTGTGGAATGAGGGTGGTAAACATAAAGAGGTTTAGATATGAGGCTGGTGTAGATACATTCCCAGATGGACTATTATTATTATTTACAAAGTGGAATATGTACCTTTTTAAAATCTGCCTTTTATTTGCTCAAACTATTTTTGTCACGCTTAATATGGAGCCCATCCACTCTTTGATTAATGAGGCCCCTTGGACTTGCTTTAGGGTACACCCTTTGAGAACCACCAGTCTAAACCAGCGGTCCCCAACCCCCGGGCCACGGACCAGTACCGGGCCGCGAGAGTTGAGGCTCGGGTGTGAAATCTATGGTTTTCAGGGTTTTTATCGTTAACTCTGTTTCCCTGGGTCTTTTCCCGTTGTTGTACTTCTGTCTTATTTTGAAAGAAGTATTTACGTGTTACCATAGCGACCAGAGAGCATTAAGGGGCAGAGAGGAGGATGTTAGTTGCATTTCAGGAGGACGCTGCTAATAAAGTTACACAATTACACTGTGAATTTGCGTTTATTATTATATTTACAAATACCACCGTTTTTGTCTTGGTCGTATCATTTTATTTTGTTGGCGCAAAAAAGATTGGGGACCACTGATCTAAACTATTAAATAACTAAACGCCTTAGACGTTATAAACTTTAGCTTCTAGTGTAAATTATGCCACTGATCAACAGCATAAAAACACAACACATTACACACATGGACAATATTATGGACAATTAATTATGACATTTGAAACATACACAGATTAATATCACCCTACACTATTAATAAATATCGCAAAGTCAAACATACCTTGGCTGGACTGGATGTTTTAACTTGATACAAAAGTGTTCATATGTAAAAATGAATCTTGGCCGTGACGGGACTGCAGACTGTTGTTTACCCTCATACGTGTGTGTGTGTGTGTGTGTGTGTGTGTGTGCGTGCGTGCGTGCGTGAGGTGGGGGTGGTGAGTAGGTGCGAGCCTGTTGTGAGACGGCAGACAGGATATTACTTTGGCAACTACAAATAACACCACTATAGCTTCAGGGCATTTACACTGTGTGAACTGAGCTGCTCTCAGTAAACATTCACTAAGAGTAACAGGATGCGGAGAAAGACACAGACAATTCTCAAACCAAAATATCATCAGGTTTCATTATTTTCAACGTGCAAACAAACACACCGGAGAGAGGGATTCATTAACAGACAACAGCCGCAGATGATTTTCCCTTCCACCACCACAGAGTACCTTTTTCATGAGTGATGTGGATCATCAGAATAGCGTGAAATTGGCAACTCTGTTTATTACAAGTGTTATTAATGAGAATAAGAGATGCAGCAATGTGCCAACACTGGCACAAAAGCAGGAAAGGGGATCGCTTGCAAGTAAACAAGGAAGCAAACAGGATACTAAATGTTAAAACTTTAAAAACACATTTTCTCTGACCTGAAGATTGCACATTCTTAAATATTCTCTCTAGGACTTCAGCATGTAAGAGTTGCAGAAATATGTCAAAAACAAAGTTAGCTCAACCTAGTGAGATGAGGGACAATAATGAATATTTCTAAGATACAGAAGAAACATTAGTGGAAAATACTCCACTGCGATCTGTCTAGGTATAGAAGCATAAACAGAGCCTTTAAAAATGTATTCCTGCGCAAAATATAATAAACGTTACTCTGTCATTTTGGCTGAGTGTGTGAAGTCTTACTTGGTCTTGTAGAGACATGACAGGGTTGTTCTTGGTTGTGTTGATGTGCAGAACGTGGAAGCGATTCTTCCCACACAGGTCGTAGGCGATGTTAGTGAAGGACGTGCTGGCTGTTTTGGGCACTCTGTTGTAGATGATGACCGTGTCGTCGTTTTCTACTATCGGCGAAACTTCCCGCCCACCCCCGTATTCGCTGTGACGCTGCTCTACTTCGGCCACCTCGTGTCTGGCTATGGTGCGTTCTGAACAAGCAAGTAAACACAGTCTGTTGTTAACATTTTAATTAAACAGCGCACAACTGAATAAGCACAATATTATAATATTCGATTTAGCACTAAAAAAGGACAGTCACTCCAGCTTATCACACCACCATGAAATAGTCAGTCAGTAGTTTTAGGGAGCAATTTGCATGCCAGGTAGTTGGATGTTGTTCGAAGAGATTTATTTAACCTTTATGTCTTCCTATTCGTCTTCTTTGTATTTGCTGATTAGCTAAACAGCTGGAATGAGTGAGGAGCAGGAGCAGACTGGCAGCTGCCAGATGAAATAAACCCTGAGATGAGATTCTCCCCTCCCACAGGAACATGGCATAAGGCCAGTGAAGCTTGTTAGTTAGCATGCCTTAATTAAAGAAAACAACAAGTCCTTCAAAGCACAATAACATCAAAACAAGTAATTAGGCTTTTGATGATAACATTGACAGGAGGCATAATTAAAGGTGTTTTCTCCCTCTTCTTTTCTCCACTGCAATGTTAATTAAAGACAATTACGCGAATGGCCTTGTGTCTCTTAGACCGGATGTGTGGCGCTCAGTATGCTGCAACATCCAGCAGTCCAGCAAATCCTTTACTGTCTGACACGATGAAGGCTGATGAAGCTCGGGGGGTGGAGGCTGTTTGAGTTCCTTTTGTCTCCATTTTAAGGCAGATGGATGGTCACTTATATTAAAGATTAAAGAAAATGGGATGTGTGCATATTTTTCTGTTAGGCGTGTGTTCCTGGTAACTTATTTACGGGTTGATTAAATGGAAGAAAAAATAGTCAGACCAGTCTTTAAGCAAGAAAGACAGTGAAAGCAGTCCAAATTGAGCACAGTGTAAGTGGTGAGGTTAAACTAATGCATTTGTATTTAATGAGAGCCGCTTGAAAGCATATTTTGTATGACGTAAAAATGTCAAAATGCTGTTGAGATGGCTATGGAGCCGAATCTGGAACAAAATCTTTCTCAAGAAAAAAGATTAAACTAAGTACACTGGCAGGCGTCAGTGCTACTCAGCATCCTAGTAGATACACATATGACTTCTTGTTATCGAATTCAGAAGATTTTCAGGGAACCTTTGATGGCTGAGGAATAAAAATACTGAAACTACAACTTCAACAGTTTATTCAAACTAAAAAAAACATGTACAGTTATTTTTTCTGTGTTAATTTCCTGTAAGCATTAATTACTTTCATCTTTACTTTGATACAGTATAACTTTTGATATTTAAGATCATGATTTTTTCAGTTGGAAATTTTATGTTTGCAGATTTGGGTGTGTTTTTAGCCTTTTAAATCATCTTTGATTGATGAGTTTTGGCCTTGATCTCGCAGGGCGTCAATGTGGCATTAACTGAGAGAAGGGTGGAATCATGAGCGATGACTTCAGATATGTTGTGGAATGCACACAATGTCTGTGTAGGTTCTCAGTCATCCAGGTCATGGAAATTTAAGGCACTTGGAAAGAAAAGCGACTGGACTTCCTCTTTGAAGAGAAAGGAAACCTCAACATTGAAGTTTACCGGAAGCCCACACACCCAGATCAGTACCTATTCTTTGACTCCCACCACCCTCTGGAACACAAACTTGAAGTAATCAGGACCCTGCAACACTGAGCCAAAAACATTCCCTCTAAGCCAGAAGGGAAAGAAAGGGAACACACATAGGTAAAGAAAGCTCTTAAAATATTACACCAACTAAGGAGAAAATGAATGACAAACAGAACAATATTGTTATCTCTTATGTAGCAAGTTTATCAGAGAAACTCGGGAGAATCTTCTCCAACTATGACATCCCAGTATACCTCAAACCCACCAATACACTCAGACAAACACTGGTTCTTCCCAAGGACAAAACTCCTAAACAAAAACTAAACTACATAATATATGCTGTTTTCTGCATCGAGGAGCGCTCAGACCTCTACAGTGGAGAAAACAAAGAGCCAGTCCATAAACACATGGCACAACACGGAAGAGCCACCTCAACAGGACAAGACTCAGCTGTACATCTGCATCTAAAAGACAAAGAAGACAGATGGACTGAAAGAGCCATCTACAGTGGCTTGCAAAAGTATTCGGCCCCCTTGAACTTTGCAGTTATTTATTTGTAAAAAATGTTTGGAATCATGTATGATTTTCGTTCCACTTCTCACGTGTACACCACTTTGTGTTGGTCTTTCACGTGGAATTCCAATAAAATTGATTCATTTTGCAAGCCACTGTATGTGCACAGAGGGGGTGGCTTCCAACACCAACTGTCTGCCACCCGCAATCCAGTGTTGAGATCCCTTCCGAAGCACCTTAACACCCACTCACGTCACTTGATCTCAATAGGTCACAGGACAGGGTGAGGCAAGGTCTTAAAATGGTTTCACCCAATACCTCTGTTAATAATGACCCACACCCTTTTTCATACCTTGGCTCATGTGATGAGTCTACGACCCTCTTAAGGGACAACTCCCAATACAGCTTAAATAGCTGGGACCCTCTGCCATTTGGACTTAAAACTGAAGAAGCTTCTCAAATGAGAGGTGAAACATCTTCTATTCTATTGTATTCATTTGTATTATTTTAAACATTAAAATACTTAATTATCACTTCCACAACATCTGCTTGATTAGGCTTATAAAATGCGGATGACCAGGGTTAATTTTCTTGGTTGCCAGGGCGACACATCCCCTCTGAATAAATTTAGTCAAAAAAAATGTGATAATTATTATCCTTGAATATAAACTAATAAGATTTATTATAAGTCACTATTTCACATTTTGCTGTGAGCACATATTCCCGATATACACGTGTACAGCTCGCTTCAATCAAACTTTATTAGTAAGTGATGAAAAACACTGTTTGTGTTTATCTTAGAAGTCCATTGCACAAAACCACTACTAATCTTCTGGTTTCTAAACGGATATAGCCTCCAGTGTCAGCGTTTTTCAGTGTCCCAAATTTCTTCTAAAGTTGGGAAACGAGCTCAAACTTGCAGACACACAGAGCCAAATGAAGATCAGATCCTGCTGTAGATGATTTGGCCTCACAGAGCTCTGATCCAAACAAAATGATTCATGGCAGCATTTCTGTGTTCAACCACGCTTGACGTTTTGTGCTTGTAACCCAACATGGAACTTGTCTGTGTTTCCAGGAATCTTTACTGAATATTAATGTGGAATGTCTGGCAGTCTGCGCAGGTGTCGGCTGCACTCTGTTTTCACATTTGAAAGGTACAAGTGAAAGAAGTAATTGTGCAGTAAGGAATCAACATGGCTAGTTTACAAAAAATTGTCATCACTTGTGTGTACTTTTCTGCAATAAATGTTTAAAATTACTTTTGAAAAAAATGTCTATATATTATATTCTTATGTTGATGACCAAAGATTCTTTGGTGGGTGCCAAGTTTTTATTTATTTATTTACATAAACAGGGAAAACCCTGTGCTTGAAGGGATATACTTCTGATGGGTGGAAAAATATGGATTTCCATCAAAATCAAAATTAAAACATACTGGCGTTGTTTTCAGGTTTATCCTTTTCCAATTAGGTCAAATCCGTGTACACAATTAGCCTGGGGAGGCTTTGGTGCATAAGCTTATTGAGACTGTAATATCTATGTATGTGTGTCACATGTCTATGTTGATAAACACTACTCTTCTAAATTATCTTACAGTCTTACAATCTGATGATAATAACAAAGAGTATAATAAACACTGAATTCAATAATAAGCAAAGCCACTATGGAAACTAGCTGAAACCAAACTGAACTGAAAATAAAAATGAAAATAAATTGATCACAATAACGTCGATGTTTGAGGACTTTCAGCATTGTTATGTAAATGATTTTTAAGTTTTAAAAATCTCCTGACTTTTTTCCTATAATGTAATTTTTGGTAAAAACTTGTCCGAATGTTTTCACTTTTTATAAATTACAAATTCTATGTTGCATTGCCGCAGTTTTCAAGCCTCAATAAGCTGGGTTACTAGGTGAACCCACCTTTGCTGTGGTCTTACCTAGTTTGGCTCTGGACTCGTCCAATTTCTGGATCTGATTCTCGATCAGCAGCATCGCCACTCCGAATGCCAAAACAGCCAAAAGCTGGATCTTTGGCAGCATCATGATCCTTAAAATCCCCATCAAACAACCGAATGAATCATGCCGTGGATGCCGGTAGCTTCAGGTTTCACATCCACTGATAACGTTTAACCCAGCACAAGCGTCTGCTGCTGGAAACTGGACTGACTCGGATGTTTTGATTTATATATTGCAAATCGAAATCCGGACGCCGAGGTTAGTTGCTGAGCATCATTAGTAGATATAGAGCTCAGCAGCCATCCTGCAGGGTTAACTCAGCGTTAGCAAAACAAACTAACAGCAGCTAGCTCCGTGCTAACACTGGCCAACCTCACACTACCGGCATATTTCAAAACCAGCTTCGCTGTTCGTGTTTTATTTTGGACTTAACCTGCTTTGCCAACCGCGAGTTCGTGCTGAGCTCACAGACATGAAGGCAGTGAAACACAGGTGACTGCATGAAAGATAACCGAGTCCAAACTAAGCTTCTAGCAGGAGTGTCGCTTCTTCTTCATCCTGTGTTTTCATTGGACAACCTCAGAAGAACTCTAAAGGCTCATGTCGCCACCTACTGGACGGCAGTGTGTGCAACAATTATTCCCCACAATGCATAGAGAAAGTTCACAAGATGTTAGTGAGACAAGCTGTTTTGTATGATTTGGAAATGGTAGCGCTGACAAAAAGAAAGGAGGCTGAGATGGAGAAGGGTCACTG
This sequence comes from Rhamphochromis sp. 'chilingali', assembly GCF_963969265.1. NCBI lineage: Eukaryota > Metazoa > Chordata > Actinopteri > Cichliformes > Cichlidae > Rhamphochromis > Rhamphochromis sp. 'chilingali'. The sequence continues at coordinate 32,793,778 of NC_137931.1, forward strand.
GGAGTGACCAGAATGGACAGCATTAGAAACATGTCAGAAGGACAGTTCAGGACAGGTGCTTACAGAGTTAGAGAGGCAAGGCTGAGATGGTGTGGACATGTGCACGGAAGAGAGAGCGCATACAGTGAACAAAGGTTGCTGAAATAGAAGCTGCCAGGCAATAGAAAAAGCAGAAGACCATACAGAAACAGGAGGGTGCTTGGGATAGGGTGGGTAAGGTAGATGATCCATTCCTGCCCTAAAGGGACCAATCAAAAGAAGACGAGACGGAAAATAAGTAAAGGTTAGAACCACCATGCTTAGCCCAACAGTCCAATAGATATATAAAACCTTAATTTTGCTGTCTTTAAAGATGGTTCATCATCACTGACTATACAAAAACCATATTTAAATTCTTACACTGCTGTTTCTGTCACAATCTAAGAGGTATAGTTATGCATGTAATTTAATAAATGTAGTATTTGTTTAGTTTTTTAGAAAACAAAGTCAGTAAATAAACTCAATACAATAGTTCAGATATACACGATTCATTAAAACAACCCAACAAACATATATTTGTGGTATGTAAATACACAGAAAGTTTTAAAGATGTGCAGAAACTTTGTTAAAACACATCTAATCTACTACAATCCAAGGGTTGATCATGTGACGCTCACACATTTTAAGTTACTTCTGACTAAAAAAAACACACTGTTGCAGTCTGGCTCTCATGTGAGGACACAGGACAACCCCAAAAATAACAGAAGGTTTGCTTTACATTCCATTATAAGTTCGACTATCAACCATGTGTCTTATTTTTGTATTTTTCTCTATATAAATAAAGACATTTCCTTCATAAATTAATGCAAAAAATGTACCAGAAATTAAGAAAGGTAAGTTTGACAAATTTCCACAAGGAAGTACTTGAATGAAAGGTGCTACTCTGTTTTTAGCAATAACTTTTCATCTGATTTAAAGGTTTTTCTCCACTATGATTATGGTAGCAAGGTAGTAAACGGTTAAAAATATTATTTATTTTATAAAAGGTTACATTAAGCTGGAAACAAACAAGGAAAAAGAAGTTACTTTCCAAATCTGAAGAACTACACCCCTGAACCCTGGATAACTGCAACCTTAGCAAGAAGTGTATTTGTATAATTGCAACAGAGATCCTTCCACTTGAACCTGATCTTGGCAGATTTTGGGAAAAGATGAGAATTTTGGTATTTTATTGTTATTAGGAGGAGTTAAGAATCTATTTTTATGAAATGTCTTTATAAATCAAGAACTGTTTTGGTGGCAGTGATGATTTTAATCATTTGGGAAATCCATGGTTTAAAAGCTTGTAAAATATTTCATGTTATTTATTTAGTATTGTTTGCATGTTATGTTGTTACTGGCTGTGTATTTTGCTGTTTTATTGTAAGCACAAATCTTCTACAGATCTCTTAAACTGTTTGTTCTGTTTTAATCTCTTAACCTCATCCAATCTATCACCTGCTTTATGAAGATGTTTAACTTATCTCACATCTCCATCTCAAAGAGTTATTAAAATGCTGAACATGCTCTTAGTTCTCCACTACATTGCACAACTGACATAGTGTGGAGGCCTCTTCCCAATTAAACACAGAGGGGAATGAATGTAATTTGGATCTGTGGGTGAGTAAAGATGAAAAACCTTACAGGATTTTTGAATTTCAGGCAAAAGCCAAATATTTAGAAACTTGAGATGATTATAAAGAAACTCAAGTTTTTCACCATTGCAGCTATTCAGAGGTCTGACAACTGATTTCTGTAAGTGAATGCATGTTTTTGGTATTGTACTGATAACGTTGTCAGCAGAAGTTCAGGTTGCTGACGGAACTCGGGCTTAAAAAAAAGCATGCATGAGGTGGTGGTAACAGAGCTGATCCACACCTCAAAGGTCAAACAGAAGTCTCATTGCACGTGTGCTGTTCACAGATAAGTTAACTTCCTTGTCCAATGTGAGTAGGGAAGAGGGGGGAGATACCAAAGTGAGTTATCAGAGCATTGAGATGTATCAGGTAACCTTTAGTTTCCCTCATAAATCTGTGTTGTGAGTTGGATCTTGACGCTTCCTCTCAGTGAACACAGCAAACTCAAATTGTATAAGCGGCGATTGGATGCGAGCTTTGACCCTAGAAGATGTTTGAGAACAACTAAAGTGTAGTAAATGTATTCCAGCCAGTACCCAGGGTTTTAAACGACACCTCACTAGAATGATAAAAACAAAAACCCCTGCCACATGACAACATCTGCTCAGATGTTGATCACAATATTTTTGAGCATCTTAAGGATACAACTGAACCAGCCCGGGTCAGAGAGGTACCACCGCTAAAGCCCACAGATCCAGAGGTCTAACCTCCAACATCCTAATGCAAAGCAACCAGTTTCAGAGATCTGCTGTCCACTCAACGACTGGCTACAGCTGTTTTAGAGTTATGGAGAAGGTTTTAATATTGTGGCTGATCTCTCTTAATTATTTTCTACATTAAATAGTGTTAAAAGTAGTTATTGTTGCTTTTGAATTTTTACTTCTATTTACTTTTTTTCCCACTACAATTCATATTTTTTTCAACTACGGTGGTCATGTAGAGGTTCACATTTCTAGTTTTTAGACTTTCAATTAAGCTTAGTATTTCTGTCAAATAACTAACAGATCTTTGGCTTTGCTGGGACATGTTCTAGAAAAACTGCATCATTGTGCTTTGGTCGCAGCTGGACTTGGATACGCAGTAGAATCATTTACTGATTTCTTCATGGTAGTGCTCACCAAACCCACTGTCGCCTTATAGATGTGGAATGCCCCGTGCCTCATTTTAAGGATAAAGGTCATCACTCATAACAACTTCCTATTGATTTGGAGTAATACACTGGGTACATGGACACATGGATTCAAATTATTTATACTTTTACATTTTTATTTTATGGTCCTGCTATTTTAAAATCAGGAGTGTTTGGATTGCACTGTCATACAGGGATGATTATTAGGCTTCCAACATTGGGAGAAAGAAAAACCGCCCAAATATTTTGTTTTCCTGCATTTTTTTAAGGAAGGTACTGTAGATAAGATCAGATTCTTAGAGTGATCAGGAAATAAGAACAACAAAAGGAAAAAAGATCTTCAATCGTGAATTTACGCTTCATTAAAAAAGCAGTGATGCTGAACTGATCCGCTAGGTGGTGCCAGAGGTCCGGGTATGAGGACATGTTTTCAGTAAAAGAGCCATTTTTCAAAGACCAGTGTGATGGAAACTGGGCCCTGTCCGCTGGACGTTACTGAAGAGCACTATGAAATGTAATGGGTCCATGCTCGGCCTTGTGGCCCCGGCCTTGCAAAGCTTTAGATTACTGGTTTTTGGACCCCCAATGGACTTCAGGCTAGAAATCCTCCAGAAAGGTAATATTTTTCATAGTGAACTTCAAGACTGCAGCCAGTCGTCAGGTGTATTTGTAAAACATCTGAATATTTGAAATCTGTCTGTGCATAAAATGTCAGAAAGAAACGAAAAACAGGGATTATTATTCTTTTAGTGCCAAATGAACCTATTTAGACATCTTTAGTTGTCTGACTAACTTTCAGAAACTTCCAAATGTGGAGTTTATACCACAGAAACATGCAAAATGATCAAATATTCACATTTAAGAAACTAATTTTCTGTCAAATAACTAATCAGCTAATTTATTCAGCTCTAGAGTAATCCCTGGTGCCTAGGTGTCGGTGAAAATATTAAAATTTTCATGCATTGTAAGCAAGGGGCAAGAAAAAAAAAGCAATACATTATTGTAATCATATTATTTGTCTAAAGAAACACTGTTCATAAAATCATTGCCCAATTTGTTATTATTCATCAAACAATTGTATCACTTTAGTTCAGGCCTTTTCTGTTGTGAGTGGCTGTGTGCAGACAGGAATAGGACCCAAGGTGCAGACTCCGGAGACAGATGTGAACTCAAAACAACTTTAATGTTAAACTCAAATATAACATAACTGGAAAAATCAAAATAAACTTACACCGGCAGACTGACAGAACACACAGCTAAGTAAACAGTAGATCACAACACAGACACAAAGAAACACAGGGCTTAAATACACAGAGGAGCAATCAGGGAATGGGTAACAGGAGGGAAACACAGCTGGGGCAAATCAGAACTGACGAGACAAGGAAGCGTAAACTGAACACACTGAGATAAGACAGAGACCTTCAAAGTAAAACAGGAAACACAAAACACAGACTGAACAAAAGACACAGACTCACATGCAGGCACTACAGTGGGACCAGGGCAGACACAGACACTGACTGGACACGGGGATATAGCAACTAAGGATACACAGAGATGCGAACTAGACAAGGGAATACAGCTGACAAGGGAGACAGAGCAACTAGAGAAGACAGAGACATAAACCATAAGACAGAACTCAAAGAAACCAAAGACTAGAAATGATAAATAATATAATAAACTCAAAAACCCTGGGTCAACGACCCAAGCATCCTAACATTTTCGTGTGTGCTTTTGCCATAATTGTGACTTTAGATCAAAGTACTGTGGATTTGCTTTGCAGAAAGGACAAGATTGAGATTGCAAAATTGCAGTGATCAGGTGTAACATATGAACACGCGAGGTTTCATACTGTTAATGTGCCACATTACTTTTCTTAGGGAGTTAATAAGTAATGCATGAGCAATACTTTGCAATCCCAACGCAGTTACATTTACTTAATAACTGGTGAAGCTTTAGGAAAAGAAAATAGAACATGATTCTGCTGTGCCAAAAATTGTTAAGCAGAAAAGAAGCTTAAGAAGGGTTGTCTCATAGTCTCAATAACTTCCTTTAAAATTAAATTAAAACAATTAATGACTCACTTTAAGAGTGATTAAATGTTATTAAATGTAACTACTACTTAATACTTTCATTAATTTCAATTATCAAGAAATGTGATTTCATGCAAATCACTGAAACTCTCTTTGCTGGATTTAAGGGCATAATCCAGCAGAGTAACAGACAGCTGTGCTGTCGTGGTATGAAAGATCAGTCCTGTTACATCTGAACAGTCAGCGAGGATTATACCAAAGACACAGCATCTATCTGAGGAAGGAGCACAGATTTTATTCAATTACACTGAAACAATGTGGAAGTAATTTTATTTATCATTGGGCGCTGCAGGGCAAGAGATAACATGTAACTGATGACCACTTGTTTTGATAACGCTAATAGGATAAACAACACAATAATCAATATGAGTGTTGTTTCAGATGGTTGGAGCATGACTTGTATGAAAGCAGAAATAAACTGTTTTGGCTTTTGATAAATGTAATTTCATTTTTCTCAAGATTTCTTTCAAGTACACATTTTACAAAGTGCAGAAAATTTAATCATGTTAAAACTTTCAAAGTATAAGAGTGTCAAAACTATGGTGCAGTCTTATGAAAAATCAGCTGTCCCTAAATTAATAACTACATTATATGTACATTTCACAAGCCTCTTCACACTCATTTTCCACTGGTTAGTTTCAAACTGTACAAACCTACTAAATGTCGCTGCACCATTAGAACATAACCAATGTCCTAGAAAGTAAACACTTCAGTATATATGGCTCATAGACTGTATGGTGAGGAGGGAGCTCTGGCTAATAAAGTCCTGTCTGGAAAACAGTAGCAGATCTTGGTATTTTATAACACTTGCTGAGTTGTCTATCAGATTCTGACTGAGATTATTTCTTTTTGCAACCAGAAGAGTGGCCCCTTCAAAATACATTTGCATTTGTTTTACTTTTCAGACCCAGAAGCTATATTCATGCTCAAGAGGAGAGTAAACTAGCCTCTGTAAAAACAAAGCCATTGTATTTTTATAGGTTGTAAAATAATCCCTAAAACAGTAGTTTTAGGTGGATAAAAGGCCTTAAGGTTAGTCATGTTAGAGCAGGTATGACTTTGCTGCATGTATGAATGCACATTAAAATAATACATTCATAAAATAAACTTTAATTCCATTTAACCAATAGTACCAACAACAACATTTGGTCAGTTAGGCAAGAATTAGACATGACATTTTCTATTTCTATTTATTTATTATTTGTTTATTTATTAAAGTATCAGGTTAATGTGGCAAACATGTTGTCTTTTCCACTCCAGTTCAAAATGGGGATGCATTAGCAAGCTAATGCTAATTTGCTAATGCTAACGTTGACTAAGCTAGCTGGCAACAGTAGCTGCATTTTGAAAAAAATAGTATGATGTTAAGGAAGGGTCCATAAAGAGACTCTGTAAGACTTTGTAAAGAAAAGAAAGGTTCACTTAAAGAGGCTCTCAGATACAATTTAACCGTGGTTCCACTGAGCTGATGTGTGTCTAAATTCCTCGAAAGGCATAGCAAAGGTTTGTCTATTAAGACTTTGACTGGAAAGCCCCAACCTGGAAACAGACCTTCATCCAAGTAAGTAGAAGATACGTTACTGACATAATATCACAAACAAAACTGTTAAAAAAAAACTTGGGAGCATTTAAAACAAGAGGTGGGTCATGTGAAAAAGAACGTTTTCGCAAGACTCTGTTCCTGTGAAAAACTAAACTCCACCTCATGATTCAGTAACTTGAATGATTTTCTGTATGACTCAGTCTCACGTTGTTGTGGAAGAATTTCACAACAACTCATCAACCTTCACACACCGTGCTGACGGATGTATGAACACCTCTGCTTGGAAGAGCCATACTTGTTCAGTGTTTTTCTAATTTAACTGTCATGAACTTTAACATTTACATAATAACTAAAGACTGTGGATTCTGAGATGTAGCTGCTGGAGTTTTCCAACATCTCTGAGCACTGTACAATCTGACCTTGAGGTGAATTTGCAGGGACATTATGTCAACACACGTCCGACAGCTCGAGACCAGCAAACTGCCAAAACCTCTGCTTTTGTAGAGGCGCTCACACTTGCTGATAATCAGTAAATCAAGTACATTTAATTAGCATATGGATTTCTTAATTTCTGTGGGAGCAGTAGGTAGTAGTAGTTGTTGTATTGCATCTTAGTGCTTCCCTACTGGGTAGATTTCACAAGAACCTGTGCAAATATCCCTTTGTTTTAATTTTTTATTTTTTATCCCTGTCAAACATGACATTTGCACATTCCTCCACTGAGTTTAATATATGCGTTATGTGTTGTGCTACTGAATTTAGTGTCAGAACAGGTAAGAATCACCTTTTATTTAACACAGACACACATACAAAATATACAGCACAGACTTTATAATTGTGATTACATTTGAAAAAGTAACATGAAATTAGGCCTGAAACCGGTCTTCCAAATTAAAGTAGAGAGAAATAAAAAATGAATGCTGAATGTAGAAAAGTTATCACAGAGCGTATTAAAACAGACATGGTTCTACACGTAGTCAAACCTCTGGTTTGTCTGCCTTTCATCCATACTCTGAGCTTTGTAGGAGTCGTTGTAGACGGGCCGGGATCTGGTGTCAGGCCTGTACATCGTGTTCTGGGAGGCAGCTTTGTAGGCCATCCCATCATACCTGAGGGATAGCGTCACATACATCAAACACTGAAAATATAATCTATGTGCGTACTGTATTTTGCCCTATTTTGCAGTTTTCACATCTCTGCTACTTTATTGTTCAGGAACAGAGAGGTTACTGTCCCTACCAATCTTTTTAAAGATCACAAATAGTTATAAATTACCGGTGTTTCTCTGGTGTCATTGCACGGCAGGCTAGGCACATCAAGATGCCACCGATGAACAAGATAGCGCCACCAATCCAACCCACGAAAAGTGCAGGGCCAAAAGTATACCTGAAAGATTATTAAGGTTAAACATTACCAAAATTAATTCAGCAGGTAATATATTACTATATATATATATGCTAATTTCAGTTTATCTTTACCTTGGCGTCAGAGCTCCCGTTAGTCCACCAACATTGCCTGTACTGCTGAATCCACTGGCAAATGTAGTGAACTGAAAACTTTGTACAATCAAATTAGCAAAGGCTGACACCCCAGCAATCCCACAGACACCTGAAAAAAAATCCGAATTAATGCTGGTATTATCGCAAAACCGTTCTTCTTCGATATCACCTGAGCATTGTTAGTGAAGTAACCTGCAAGGAGAAGCATGATCCCAGCCGACAGAGTCATGGTGGCTTTCAAGTTGTCCTCCATGTTCCCCATTTTCAAGCACTTCAGCGAGAATATGGCGATCAGTAAGCCGATAGCGCCAAGGACGATCCCAACAATCATCAAGGCTCGGACGGCTTGGAGCAGAGCTGAAAATCAAAGTTATGACATTTAGCATATGTTTAGGATATATCTGTTTGTGAGATTGGTATTACCTTGTAGATACTTTAAGATTTATCAAAAAGAAAATGAAAAAAGAAAAAGAAAATGCTGCCAATTAACTCAATGAGTTTAAATAAATAAAAGATATACAATATTCAAACAACCCAAACCTAAATATATTTCAAATGAGTAGAAAATTGAAATGTATTATAATACATAAGTTCAAATTTTAGGTTTAAATATTTCTGGAGTGTCGCAAGTTAAGCATGCATGTTAAAATATCTTCTTTTTATGGTTAATGTACTGCGCTGTATGTTTTAGAAGGCAACACTGTGCCTTGTACAGCTTCAGTTATTATGTACTAAAGGTAATATATACAAAAAATGTGATTATGATTTGACTACGCAACATTATATTAAAAGGTTTAAATTAACTTTTACTCAGCATCATTTATATTCATCCAGTCATAATCAGCTCTTTTTAAAAACCACTTGAAGTTTTGACAATACATTTCGCTAATTATATTTTTGTACTTTTACTTCTGAGTACTTCTTTGATCATGGCCACCATAATACAAATCACACACTAGAAACTAATTATAACTGTAAGGTAGCAGCTTCAATAGTTCAATATATTTTGTCACAGGAAAACGGCAGGTCGGCCATCATTAAAAGTTTCCGCTGAAGATAATATCTGGCATAAAAGAGACAAGAGATATCGTCATTAGAAACTGAACTTGCTTTTATTTTCGTAATTAGTTTGAAACCGCGGTTAAAATGAGTAAAATGTAATACAAAAAGAGATCAAGGTGTTTTACAGCATAATACAATCAACTATTATGCAAGGATTTCTACCTTCTTCTACATATATTATGGAAATATATGAATCCATAGACATACAAGAATAACTGGGCTGAATTACAAGTTTAGCAGTAGTTCTAAAAAGTCTCTGAAAGGGGATCAAAATCCCCGGCAATAATAAATATATTAGTTTTACTGATGCACATGTGCATCATGAATAGAGGCAGGAAAAGCCCGACACTCACGGCATTCACTTTCAATTAAAATGTTTTAAAAAGGAAGAAAAAAAGCACATTACAGTTATTTTCCAGAACTCATAAATCAAAGCAGCGTGTGGTGAAACACACTGAACTAAATGCCATCTTTCAGCGTCCTCAGATATTGTACCTGTATTATTCTAGATTTAATCCCTTAAGACCTTATATACAATATGCTCTACACTACATTCAGCTGTTAAGTACAGAGTGTGGAAATGTACTTTACATTGTGTGACACTCTGCTAAAGCTTGTGCTTGCTCAGCTAAGCTTTGGATGTCTCATCAAATTTCTATTTGATTCCGGAGAGACACCATCTTTTCTGCAGTCGACTGCATTTTTATTCCAGGGCTGGTCGGAAAAGTGGCAGGGGGTGGAAATGGGGGGGGAAAATCTGCCCTAAAACCTCCCAAATATTCTAAAGTACCTTCCGAGGTCCTTTAGAAAATGTTCTCCTTAATCCGACATGTCGAGAAATATTTGATAAATGTCTTTTTCTCTTGGAGTGTAATTCTCTTACCTGGCAGGCCAAGTATGGTGAAATAAGGCCGACACTGTGTGGTACCGTACGTCGTCCCTACACACGACTTCCATAAACCAGAATAGGTATAAAAATTTGTTATTACTGTAAAAGATCGGTCTTGTAAGCTCCACTCGTCCATTGTTGTTGCAGCCGATATTAAAAACAGGCCCAACGTCGACAACATGAATCCTATTAACTGGGTCATTGTGGCAGCCATTTTAGATGTTCCACTCAAACTGAGTTACCACCAGAGTCAGACAGTCATGAAATGGCAGTGTTTGACTGCTGCCTGCTGTTATGTAGGCTTCGACATGGAACAGACCTTATCTGATGTTTACCCAAGACTTACTTCCAGGTTCCGGGAAACTGTGGGGAGCACATTTTCCCCTCCTTTCGAAACAGGGTGTGAAAACACACGCCAAACATGGTTCTTTGTATTGTTCTTCTTTCTGAATTAATATTTAAACCACCTACATGTATTGCATAACCCCCCCCCCCCCAAAAAAAAAGTCAATTTCATTTTTTTGCCATGTCCGTTGGTATTATTGATTTAAAACATACCTGGCAGGCCGAGGATGGTGAAGTATGGTCGACACTCTGTGAAGCCGGAGCTCTGCCTAACACAGGACCTCCACAGGCCCGAGTACGAGTACACGGCTGTCACAACGTTGTCAAAGAGGTCTTGTGTGGCCCACTGGTCCATCCCCGTCGCGGCGATTATTCCCGCTATTCCTATCAAACTCAGAACGAAGCCTAAACCCTGACACAACGTGGCCGCCATGCTGCCGTCTTCTTTCTGCCGCTGGAAACCGTCAAGTGCTCTCAGCTCAGCCTTTCCTCAGCACTGCAGCTGTGTTTGAATATGATATCGTCCAGTATGAAGTCTAAAAGGACTTTACCAGTAACCCCGCGTGTTTGCACTTATGTACAGATTTGGGTGGAGCGTATCAGTATCAGTGTCGATTAATGTTGGTAAGGAGTTTTCGTCGTGTAGAGGGTTGGAAGTCTGTTTGTGAGTTTGTGTAAATGGTCTTTGAAAATCTAAAATGGGGAAATGATGATGGTCTGTTGGTAAATTGGTAAAAGGAGGTCATTCAGCTTCTATACCAGATTTGTTGGGTAGAAATGGTAAACAGACTGGTTCTTATATAGCGCTTTTCTACTCTTTTGGAACACTCAAAGTGCTTTATACAACAATCATCTGAGTGTTCGTTAATCTAAAAAGAAATAAAGTTAGACCACTTAATTTGATTTTAGATTAACAAACACTGAAGGTCATGTTTTAGTCATGCCATGAAATTGATCCTTTTACACTATTTTCTTCTGCTTTAAACACGTCACCACAATAAATGTGTCACAAGAATGACCTACTTCCTGATTCTGAACGAATCTGAACACATAGTGTGCAGACTGGTTTTTTATAACTAAGTCCAATAGGTTCTTTCTACCTGGACTGTTCAGACTTGGTTTGGTCAGATTTGAGTGACAGTAGCTGGAAAATGAGGATCATACGTTGCTGTTTTATAAAAGTAAAGCCAAAGCCAAACAATCCAGAACAATACAAGACAGTCAGATTGTGGGGACTTGGCTCAAGAGGGGCGTGCTCACATTTGGACCTTGAAACTGCACAGTCAGGCATTACACAGCAGACTCTGATTGCAAATGTCAGCACACGCCTCTTGAAAGTTTCAAAAAACAAGCAGTCTTTTAATATTTAATCGTAACGTCATAAGCACTTTCTGCAAAGTTGTTAAGCTAGCCAACATGCTACCATTCAAAACTGACAAGAATCTTTCAGGGACCATTGATCCATCTACTGTTCGCTAAACCCTCAACAGAAATGGTCTCAGTAGAAGGGCGACTGTCACAAAAACAACCTCAAGAATATTTTAAGGAAGAGGAGAGAAAACGCCAAGAGGCCAAATTCCCCAAGAACTAAATTGAAAACCATAGCAACAGGAAGTGATGAGTATATGTGAAACTTTTGGATTGAATCATCACTTACACCCCCCCCAAGAATGATGCAGGAAAAGACAAATATTGGAAAAATCCAAATTTACAGTACAAACAATACAAAAGCTGTGTAAACAATTTCATATTGGTGAGATGGGATCCAAAGTATTTAGCTAATGATTACAAAGGTTTCAATGAAGTACGACCCTTTTTTGTTGTAACATAACATCATCTCAGTTTCTGGTCATATTTTTGTCCGAGATATGTTGTTATAGTCACGACATAACAAGAAACAATAACGAGAATGATATCATTAAGACAATCTTGTAAAGATGAGGACAGTTTTTCTGGTTTAATACGAATCAGATTATTTTTATTCTGTTATGTTATAATTGAATAGATCAGTTTTGAAAAAACTGCAATAAGCTGCCATGTACTTGGACTTGTTTTCTTTCTTTTAAATAACTGACAAAATTAGGTTATTTCAGAACAGGGCATGCGGGTTTAGGCCATGTCCTGAAGATGGGAAGCCCAGCGTGTCAGTAGCTGTGAGATGTAAATATGCTTCTCCCACTTACTGCCGATTACTTCTGTCTGTCATCCAAGGTAGCACTCAAGCATTTCACTCTGTTGATTCACTCTGAATCTTTCCCCAGGAGAGGTGAACAGAAACAGCGGTCGGAAATAAAGCATTAAAATGTGCTTGCACCCACAACAGTTTTGCTTTCATCAGCTTAGATGATTGCATTAACATGGTACTTTCAAGATTTATTTTGAGCGTAATTCTTCACTAAACTGTATGTTAGACTTGTAAAAATGGTTTCAGTTTAGAAGCACAACATCTGCAGATTAAATATTGTTCTATGCCTCTGCCAGGCTGTTAAACGATACTGGATGACAGCATTGTTGGGGTGGGTGCTGCGTATCGTTGTGGCACCAGCAGCCAGTCAGGCGAAAGTAAATACTGATACGATTGTAGTGAACTGAAACCAATTTGCCTGTGGCTGATATGTCGGGGAGAACATTTGAGACACCGGGACTGAATCGAAACTGGGTTGGGGCCTTGTTCGGAGTAAAAACACAGCCTCTGCCGCTCAGTATTCACACATTTATATATAATTTCTTTACTTTTTCATCTTTTCATTTGACATTAAAACTGCTGTTGCCATGATTTCGTAATTTCAAAATAACCTAAACACAGTTTCAGCCCTTAGTCTCAGTGCAAGCACACAATTAATACACAAACTAAAATAAAGGAAATTAAACCTAATAAAATACAAGAGAAGAACATTGTTAAAAAACATTAAACTACACCGCCTCTCTGGCCTCTTTTCCCACACAAAAATTACTCCTGAAAGTTTTCTGAAAACAAGTCTAATGGCCCACCCAGTGAAATGTACCCTTACATAGGCGGCCAGATTTGATTAACATCCTTTGAAATACCAGCAGCTAGTAACAGGGTGTACTAATGATTTTTGCTGTCTGCTGGGCAAAGCCATTTATCCCCCAGCAGGCCAAACCTTAAGCAAATAACTTCTCTAGCTTCTGCTAGAACCACTGTTTACTTATCACGAGCTGCCCATGAAAATGCACATAAAAAGAGAAGGTACTTCACAGAGATTTGTTCACTGAAGGTGTTTGTTCTGCTGTGAATAAGACTGTAAGAAACAGCTGACATTGCCTCCACATGTCAGTAGGTCTGCAGCCACAAACTCTCACTGTACCACTCAATACTCAATACTCAATACTCAAAACCTAAACATCTACATTAATGCACAAAATGTTGATATTTTCCTTTGATCCATATATAGCTAAGCAGACAAAAGAGTAATTAAGAAACATGCATTTTCTCACAAAATAAACAGCTGTAAAAATCATCATACCAACAACTTGGAAATAAAATACCGGCTTATTACTATAACATATTTGTGTCCAATACTCCTTTTAGCCGTGTTTGGGTTATAGCAACTTGGGGAAATGTCTGAGGGGTTTAATGGCCAGCTACAAACTTCTTCTGGATTGAAACAGGGATGGAAACCTTTCAAATGTCGGAGTCGAAGCCAACTAGACTTGTTTTATAGCTTCATGAAGATGTTTCATCTCTCATCTAAGAGGCTTCTTCACCTCTAAGAGCCGAAGTGAAGGAACAGGTATTTAACACCTATGCATTTCAACCTTGGAGGTAGTCCTGAGACATGTCACATGATGACCTAGGCTGTCCTCCTGTGAGTTATTAAAGTCGTGAGTGGGGGTTGAATTGCCAGGGAAGGGATCGCAAGACTGAGTTATAGCTGGTCTCAAAGGCCACCACCTCTGTTCATTGATGGTGAACCATCACTACCTCACTGGGAGTGAAATTCTTGGTGCTCCCCATCACCTTTTAGAACTGATAAAGCCTCCCGGATGAGAGTGACACATCCTCATGAACCTGCCTTGAACTCAAGTATTCAGTATTGAGAACTTACACAGACACAGTTGAGAAGGTAGATTAAGAAAACCCACATGTGTCAAAATCTTTTTCAGTAAATTTAGGAACGAGTTGTACTTGAATACCTACTTTAGCACAATGTAGCTAAAGTAGCTCACGTTTACCCATATCTGGACCAATGTTTTTACTCAGCTAGTGCAAATTTGGTCTGAGGTGGTGGGTTGATAGTGTTTTCAGAGTGTGAAGGGCAACAGCTGCACTCCTTATAGACAGTCCTGGCTCCTATGAGAAATGATGGTGAAGACAACAAGCTGCAACTCTCCTGGGAAGAGTCCTCCCTGGTGAAAGTAAACGTCTCTCCGTCTAGCTGCAGTTGCTGTTAGCATTGCAAATCCTTGTTTGGAAAGACATGTTCGTGATTCTGTGAATACAAGAGGTTTTCTTGTGGTGCATAAAAGTCGCAAAAGATCATCAGAACTCATACTCTGTTGACTGTGAATGTTTTTCACTGGTTTTTGCCTGGATTCAAATATTTAGTTGAGGAGTTTCAAAACTTGTATAATGACTCTTTGTTGATGCAGTGGATATATCTCATGTAGGAGGGGATACAGCACAATCTGCTGCTGTCATTTTCTATAACTTTTTTTTTAAAGGAAAAAAAAAGAGAGAAAGTTTGGAGACAAACCTTGAAAGAAAATTTCCACACCAACTTCTATTTTGAACTCCAGTCAAGAGCTCCATTACCACTCAGGCTACAATAAGAAAACACTAGAAAGAGATGTGCTGAAATGATGAAAGGCTGTCTCAGAAAATGGTAGAAAAATGGCCCATTTACTGTCCTCCACCTTTTGGGAGTCTAAATGGATTTTTATTCAGCAATCAGTGCACTGCCTCCTGACGAACACTAGAGGGCAGAGTGAGTGCAGAGAACAGAGGCTGCGATCACAGCAGGGAGCTAACTTGCAGGGAGTGTGATAAGGAGGGCTTTCACGTTACAGGGCCTGGAGTGCTGTTTCTCTGAGGGCATCGAGAACTTCAACAAAATATGAGCAGGTCAGAAGGAGGACAATCAGCATATCGGTGCATTTTCCCTCCTGTGAATAAGGCGGCGCATGAGCGAAATCAGTATGAATTAACAGTGTTGGTTAAAAAAAGAAAAAAAGCAGCTTTAACAGGAGCCAGAAGGCAGTGTGAGTGGTCTAGCTGTGGTAAATGAGTAACACTCACCCACTTCAAACATCCTAACAATGAACGCTACCTGGGCAGCCAGGGAGATGAGCACAGCCCCCACAAATCTGCTACATTTGAAGAATGATAGAAAACTTCAAAAATCCCTGAGCAATTAACCAATCACAGTCCAGCAGGACAGTGTGACAGAGTGCACACATCATTGGTCGACAGGCTCACATCCGTTATGCTTTCAGTGGGGCGAGATCTAAATTAGAGAGCCAATTAACTCTGCTAATAGCCCTCTCCTATTTAATCTGGAAGACAATGGAGATTGAAGAAGAAGCTTTTACAATATCCTCTTTCTGCCACGATTCTGAGGGCCCGCGTTTGCCTCCTTGTTTTCACTTCAATTAGCCCAGTGCTTTCTATGATTAAGTACCTATAATTATTTTTCAATTAAGGCTTTGATCTGGTGTGTACTGTATACAGCTCCTTAGCGTGCTTGGAAGAATGAGGATGAAACAGTAAATTTGTTCTCTTCTGTGTTGTGTTGATGAGGGTGCAAGTGAGATTAAGCTGCTGAGAGCGAGTGCAGCCCCAGAACTCGATCAAGATTCTCACCAGCGTTAAACTTTCTTTGGTTCTTGTTCTTTGTTGGCATTTACGGAAGTAATGTAGCGTTTATTTATTTTTCCATGCTGGAAAAAGTGGAAATGGGGGAAAAATCAAATTCCCACAACACCATTATTGAAAAAAAAAAAATACGATTTATAAGCTGTTGGTGGAGAATGTTTTCTCAAAAAGGAGTAGAAGCAAGCAAAAAAAAAAACCAAAAACAGAATACAGCCAACCAGATAGCTCCAGAAATAAGCTTGAAATTATTCAAAGTAAAAGTATTGCAAGTTTTTTTATTTGTTCCACAGAAACATTTGAGACCTGTGAATATGTGTAGGTTGTAGCAGCTCCCATGCATAGACTTACCTGAGTACCACCTTGTGTTAATTTGATTACTACTATCAATAATTCCAAATTTATAGAAACTTCATGGCTCAACCAGTTCAAATTTTTAAGGCATATGCAAAACAAAATAGCTCATTTAAGGGGAGCTATCTGCTTATCCAAAATCAAATACAGCAAAATCCAAAAGGTCAGAGGTCAGGTTAAAGGTGACAGTGCCACAGAAAGGAAAGCCGATCTATAACCACAAGATAAAGTAAGGGAAGTTACTTTATCTTGTGGTTCTAAAATCACTTCAGCATATTTCTTTTAAATTTTCATTATAAAATATGATTCATACTTTTTATTAATGATTAAGTACTAGTACATGAGTCAGGTATCAGATTAAATAAGAAATCATGACAAAACTCTAGCCTTTATGCGAGTGGTAGATAGGTACAAAACCATTATAATAAGAAGCAGTTTTATGGTTAAAGGATGTGTATAACATGGTAACTGGTAGGTAATAAAAACAAATAGGTTATTATTACAGTCATTTTATGCACTTCCTTGGATGCACGTTCTGTAACAAGCTATTTTTCAGGTAAAATTTTAACCTGTAAAGTAGCTAACCACTGTATAATATTTCCTTCTGAAATCTGGAGACTTTAAGTATGAAGTTGTATGAATGTTTTTAAACTAAAGCACTGTCTGTCTTAGTTTCCTGAAAGACCACAGTGTGCTCTTTGGTGTTGCATTATAGGCAGAGGTAAAGATCAATAAAGATGTCAGAAAAACAAAACAAAAAACAAGAAGAAGTGCTTGATCCGCTCATGCGCAACACGGCGCTTAATAACATTTATTATAATTCCTCTGTTTACCTATAGCTACCTGACCCAGGAGGTTGATCAAAAGCGGCGTGATGTGCAGGGTAAAATGACAGTCTGGGTTAATTATCTGTAAAGCCGCTGGGATTAGAGGCATTCGCAGTAAAATGCAACCCTCGGGGTGGTGAAAAGGTAAAACGCGTTTTCTGAAGGGAAAGCCCAGGATCTACTCTTAAACACACTCGCCCAAACAGAGAAGCTGTGTTAGAATGACTGGATTTTATCTCAGCATAAACCAAAGATAGCACCATGCATTCATTGTGTGATATTGTATTTATTTATTTATTGCAAAAGTAATTAAAGCATCCTTAAAAATATTTTGTTTCATTGCAATGCTGCCCTGCAAGAGGGTCATGCAGTGCATGCCGAAACTCACCAGCATCTGTTATTATAGTAAGTAGAGTTTATTGATGGAGATGATGATCCAACATATTAGTAATTGTTACTAATTAGTTAAAATTTGCAGTAGCCAGTCACTGAAGAATTCAAGATGTGCACATTCGTTTTCTATATAAGTAACACAAGGCTTAGTTATATACGCACAGAATAAAACCAGTGCAGCTGGTAACATCATCACTAAATGTCTACTTATTTCACATCATTTAAAATGCAAGCGCCTCTTCAGATGAAAAAATAAAAGTTTACATGTTGTTTAACAGTTCCTTAAACACAGTCCTCCCCCCAAAAGTACACAGGAATCTCACAAGTAATAATTTAAGATCTTAAGACGTGTCTGAGGGAAGAGTTAATACACGGACAAGGCAGCATGCACGCTGCCAGTGCAGCCAGTCAGAATAAAATGCAAATGAGGGAAAATCTTACATGGATTTAACAAGAGCAAGAACAGTTTTTCCCAACCAAAATCCATCGCTTACACAACATTTCAAGTTATTGATACATAACTGAGGGAGACCCTGAGTTCATAGCTGCGAAGCTCTGAGCACTCCAACTCAGCTCTCTGCTTCTTTGAAATGTTGCTTCATCTTAAGAACGTTTACATTACCTGACTGAGGATGCTAAGGGTTAAAGGTGTCATCGTTAACTTCAGCTTGAATTGACCTGTTTTTCTTTTCTTGCTGGTTTTGTTTTCTCCTCCGAGCAGGTAGTTGATGTAGATTTGAACTAAATTTAAGCTTTTGCTAAAGTGCCTGAAGTTTTATTTTTGAATCCTTGGGAGCAGAGATCCATTCATCTATACGGAAATCATTTCCTAATAGATTTAAAGAGAAAGAAAAACTTTGACTAAAATTCTAGCAGTAAGAAAACACTCAACACAAGCAAGATCGAAAAAAAAGAACATCAATGGCATTTATGAGCACGTCAACCTCTTATTCTTACATTCAGGCCTACTTCCCGTGTTTCAAACTTTTCTTCTTGCTAACTGAGGGTGAGAAACTGAAATCCGCTGAGAGATGAGTAATTAACTCCTTTACTGTAATTAAAACACTAAAGTCTCTAAAGGGTGTCAGGCTCCTAATGAGATGTGACATTTTAGAGTCTCTGCGTACCCAAAACTGTACTGTCACCATGCACTACGTAAGGGAGAGGAAGTGTTCGCAGCTGGGCAAGGAGAGAAAAAAAAAGAAAAAAATAAATAAAAGAAGAGTGGAAGTAAGAGGAAGATGGGACGCTTTCATTACCCTAGAAGGGTAGAGAGAGGAGGAAATAATGAAATATCAGGCCTTTGTGAAAAATAGAAAAATAAAAATGGGAGGTGCAGGTAGCGAGGAGGAGGGGGAGAAAGGAGGGGAGGCAGGAATTGTGTCTGAAACATTTTGTATGACCTCCTCCCTCGCCCATCCATCAGGCAGGCTGGCTCATTATTCTAACTAGCCAGTTCTTTTCTTCTGTTGCGGGACGCCATCAGCTGCAATCTGCATGCCAATTATCGGCCAGACCCCCTGATACCCCTGCATGGAAAATGATCTGTCAAGGAAAAAAAAAAAAGAAAGAAAGGAAACGAAAAAGCGAGAAGGCTCGTGCACTGTAGCCCCAATCTCTCTCCACCCGCCCACCCCCATCTCCCTCCTTTTACACTCCATTCCACTCGCTCTGCTTTCCTGTACAGCAGTGACAGGGCTTCCTAGAAAATTAATCTATGGAAAGAGAAGAAAAAAATTATAAATGTAGCTATTCTCCCACTCCGGCCGCTCAGTTCTCTGGGCTCCGGAGGGCAGGGGAAGTGGAGTTTGTGATAATTGCCAGGGAGAGGGGGGCGATAACAAAGGGACACTCTTCCCCTGAATGTTACACTAAGGGCAAGAGGAGCGGTCATGAAGCAACCATCATGATTTTTACGCTCCCAGGTATGCACTCTTCTTTTCCCCTTTCATTCCCTTCTATTTCATCATCAAATTACAGATGAGATGAGCAGCCATTCCTGATCACTCTCTTGATCTCTTTACTGTGCCGAATAGACAGAAACAAGAATAAAAAAAATCGGATGTCAATGGGCCGTGTTGTAATCGCTAAAACTTCATGAACTCTGCCCCCACCCACAAACAAAGCCTGAATGTGTATAAAGAGAACAACTGACCATTTTGTCGAACCCAGCCTCCCCTTAGGTCCTGTTTCTGCACCTGTCACCTTCATATTCTTGCACAGAACCATTTACATTCATAGCAGTGCAAAAGACTTTATAAGATCTGTGGTTTCTCTCATGTTTAATGTCTGCCTCGTTTTCAGCTGTTTGCTTTCTTATAAATGCTAAAGCTAAATATCTGATTTAAAAGATAGTCAGTTTTATAATTTTGGAGAACACCTGGCAGGTGCATTTAGGATTTTTTTTATCAACATTTCCACCTAATTAATTTTAAATAAATAAGTTCTTAGATGCTTGATAAAAGATAAACTGAGAAATTCAAATACAGATTTATTTCTGTTTGTTGGACCTGCTGAAGCAAAAACAGGATAGTGTTACACTGAACAAGGCAAATGCCTTTAAAGAACAGTTTAAAGAATGTGGCAACAATGCTGTTAAACACTGTTTAAATCGTTCTATACAACTTTGATCTATCATTTTATATTGTAGGTTAAACTCAAACTCAGCCAGTATTGATCTGTTACAGTGCCACCGCAGAGATGCGTACATCTGAGGAGAACAGAGCATCACCTTACTGCATGTCAGAAAGAACCAAGGTCCAAAGTACCTGGAGGTTTTATTGTCATTCCAACCATGTGCAATGGTACACGTTCCTCCTAGACCACGGTGCTACATATGACATATAACACACAATCAACACAGAACTTCATAAAGTGCAATGTGCAAAAATTGCAAAAAAACAAAGACAGTGCAAAACCAGACAGGACAGAACAATACAGACACAAGAGACAGTGCAGAAGCAACAGTGCAATCGAAATGTGCAAAAGACTGAGTATCGTGCAAAAAAAGTCACTTGGAGTATGAAGGGGTGTGTGTGTGTGTGTGTGTGTGTGTGTGTGTGTGTGTGTGTGTGTGTGTGTGTGTGTGTGTGTGTGTGTGTGTGTGTGTGTGTGTGTGTGTGATTCTGCGGAGAGATTTTAATAAACTAGCAACGGCATTTTGACGCCTTGGTGCACCTAAAGGCAGCAAGACCCTGTGCAGTAATCAGTTCATAGAACATTGCATCTAGCTAACACACATCTTCTGCATTTAAGTATTTGTACATGTAACTCATTTACTGGTATAGTCAGGGCAGTCCAGGTTACCTAACCTAGTTCTTCACTCTTCAAACCTTTGCTAGCAGTAGCTGTGAAGTTTGTTTTAAATGTGACAGGCTGAAAGAAAACGCCCCAGAACGACATTTTCTTTCATTTAGTTTGCTTAGTGAGTGACCATCCTGTGACTGATATGGTCAAGAAAGAAAATGATAAATTTGCTTAATGTCCAACAAAATCATGTAAGTTTATAGATGATTTATAAATGCTGTGATTTTGGTTGCTACTTGTAGCTAAAGATTTGTATGAACAGCAAACCAAGAGAGGCAGTTTCATGACGAGACCTGATAATGTTTTTTTGTGAAGGAGTTTAATTACTGAGTCAATGAGAGCAATTTACAAGCAGTGTGAAATGTACATTCATTATAATGTTATGATGCTCTTGGCTACAGACTTGTAATCTGTTTTTTGAGTGTTTTGAATATTTTATATTTGATTACTTGTATTTGTTTAGTCTCGGCTCTCGATTGTCTTCTGGTGTCTTGTCGTCATGTCTTTGTCTTTGTTGCGTGATTCCCTGCTTGGTCACTACCTGTTTTGTTGGCCTTCTGTCTCTTTTGCCCATCATAGATGGCAAAACACATGTAGAAATCTCATTCACCCTCTTCATTCACCTATGCAGTGAGTTCTATGTAGAAGACTAACTGCTGAGGTCATCAGAAAGATGCTCAGACAAATCATGACAGATCGACTTACATCAAATTCTTGTGACGATGCTTTGACGCAATACGCTGCAATACCAAGCCTGCTCTTCATGAGGCATGTGCACTACATTTGTATAGCAATACTCACAATAAATTCAATAAGGGCTACACAATTTTAGACACAACAGCAGTCCACATGAGTGTATTATTCAGTCTGTGGTCAATTTGATTTACTTTATGACTGTATTTGTATTGTCTTCTCATTGAAGCTATTTGTTTGCGAGACGATTAAGCAAATCATGACTTCTGAATGGATGAAGCGATCAAACAACAGGACGCAATCATGACAACACAAAGTTTACCGTCTTGTCTTAAAGCAAATCCCCGTTGTCCCTTCCTTAAGAGATGAGGCAATGAATATATGAGAATGACAGCGGAAGAAAAACACACATACACACACACAAAGCCAACCTGATCCTGATTTCTAGCACTGAAGCCAAGAGAGGAACAGCCACTCGGCAGAAGCAGCGGAGAATTGGGTTTGCTCTGTCTGCCTTTGTGGTGCATGTGTGTGAGCTTTGATTAAAGACAGAAGATTCTTTAAGCACATTAGGGCCATTTTGTCCAATTGTTTCACGCCCTCTTCCATATCCACCCGCACAAAAGATACAGACTGCAGCACAAAGCGATGCTCACCCTCTTTACTGTGCTCTATCACACTGAGCAGGCCCAGCGCAGGCAAGGACCAGAGGAATTATGCTCTTGTACTTACTAGTAGCAGCAGAAGCCTCAGTGTAATGTCTTATCGCTTTAAGGGCAGATGAAGTATTGACACACAACGCCAAAAGAAACCAAAGGTACCACATAGCCTCATGTTACGAGCCAAAAGTTCTATATTCTCAACTAACAGCTCTAATCAGACATTTACATCTGATTAGAAATTCTCACAAGGAAAACTGTAATATATTGTTAATACACTTGGTTGCACCAGCACTGATAGGGTCAGGTATCCTATAGCCTGCAGTGCACTTGTATAAAAAATGTGCAGCGTTAAACCCACAGCATGTGCATTTCATTTGCAATCATTCCCTAAATTCAAAGTCTCGGGGTCTGACGTGGAAACGCAGCGAACAAAACTACATTTCAATATTCACAGAGAAGAGGAAAAATGACTCTGTTAGCATACTCAGTAAGAGAGCTGAACCCCGGCCGGCCAGCCACCATAGCCTAGAGTAATAATTAAGAATCCTGTCGCCGAGTTGTCAGTAGTCAATTACACCTCCTGTTCACTCGGGCGCACAATCTGACTGCAAGCAAAACGAAGACACTGGAGCTGTCATCAGAGATGGAGAAAGAAGGAAAATGACTGAAATGAAGATTACTGTGGAGTGGGGATTTTGAGCAGGGTTTAACAGCCTCTGTCAGGAGGTGAGTGCTGAATGCGAGTGACCAAACGCCCTCCCAAACATGAAACCATTATTGCCGATTACACAGAACGGGGACTTTGGTGGTGCATTAATTGAAGCTTTGGCTCGCATCAGTTTCCAATTACTTTTATGCTAGCCTACGGTTAATGCGGTGACAATGGATAGTAGGAAGACGCTCCACAGACGGAGGACTGGATATGAAATGAGGGAGGTTCTTGTTCTCTCTGTGAATATAGTCAGATTTGAGAGGCAGAAAGACTGCAGTGCTGCTTCTTTGCTGATGGCTATGAGAATATTCAGCATACAGAAATGGTTTAGGCCAAACACCAACAGCTTTAGCTCATGATGGCCCAATATCCTGCTGCACCAAACAGCTTCCACTTGAACCACATCCAATCATTTAAGAAAAGAGTCACATTATCTTTTTATTTAGTAGAAATTAAAATTGTTCTAATTTATCTCTGATTAACACAGTTGCACCACACAAGGTTGCTATTATGTAAAAATTGGTTTGAAAAGGTTTTCACCCACTAACTGCAGGTGCAACTGAACAGCAACTTAAAAACAAAGCAAAATTGGTAATGCATGACCTTTGCAGACATATGAGTATAAAAGATATTGTGAAATACAGTCAGCATATCGTAGCATTATAATGGTAATGAAAAAAGTAAAAACTGTTGGTTAGCAAAGTCTTACGAGCTTTATGTTCTTTCTTAAATCACACAAACAGCCAGTTTTAATATATGTATGCACATATAGATAAAAGAAAGTAATGCTTTCCTTTACAAAAAGTTTTAGTTGAGTTTAATCTATCAAAATGCATTATTTCTGGTAACAGTTACAGCTTGAGCTTTAAAGTTTTTACTAGCTCAGCACTTTCTTGTGTTTCAGCCGTGCAGCCTTTACACTACACTAACAAATCAGTGGTTGGAAACAGCATCACAATCCAAGTTTTTGCAACTGTTTACAATTAGTTTGCAAACTGGTTGACGGCAACAGTCAGCGTCAGTCTTCAAATAAGTTCTGGTGTCTCAAGATGGTGATAAAGGGCAATGACAGGGTGCCAGTTTGCCATCAGTTTGTGACAGAATGGAATCAAGTTAGTAATTCCATGCAATCCGTTTGTAATGATATGGCAATTAAATGTGTTAAATCCACAAAAATTCTTTCCTCTACATAAAAAGAAATTTGTATTAAACAGAAATTGACATTCACTCTTTACGTCCAGAGTTGAGCCAGAACCTCATAGATTTGATACCAAAATTCAGAAACGCCTCCAGAAATGGCGATGTAGTTGCTGCACGAATGCAATTTAACCATAAAATAACACGGGCACTCAGCAAGCTTGATTTTATAAACAGAATACAACCAAGTGGCAACCAATCGAGTTGCTGCGCAGATGAGTTGCGCTCATCTGTTTGCTTATCTGAATTGGACAGCAATTATTTGTTAACCAATCTGAGAGTAACTGCAGTCAGTTTAAATCAGACCACGATTATTTGGGGCAAAGCTGTCTCCCATCACATGACCTGTGCAGTCGCCTTGTATCAGAAAGTGGTTGTCCAGAGGTTTAGTGCTGCACAGTCAACCTCTGGGCAACCAAATGGTAAGTGTTACTAACTGCAATCACCTGCAAGGAGGATGCTGTTTTATACTTTAGTGTCACTGAGCAGTTTGCTACATTTCATCTATAAAAGAAGCAAAATACTGGAAAAAACACCATACAAGTACTTCAAGTCTGATACCTTAAACTTTCCTCAAAATGTAGTTGTTCCTAATACACATAAACTAAGCAGCATTTTGCCCCTTGTGGTCTGAGCCAACCTGTTGTTTGTGTTCTTGTTGACACTCAGTGTACACTTTTCTTACTTGAAATCGTGACTTTTTTCACTTGTACCCAGTCTTCGTGTCTCAAATACACATGAGAAGCAGAAAACCAGGGCTAAGAGGCTGCTAAATACTCACTGGGGATTGTGTGCCTTGCTCATGGGTACACTTACAACACAAGTATAAAACATTTTTCCTCCCTGCCTGCAATATTTCACCACAGCAGAGTTTTCACACTGACCTACTTTTGTTCACTCTTTTCCCACTGAAAGATGAAGTGACTGTAATTATTACCACTGCAGAGGGCCACATTTATTGCCCTAATGTATTATTAGCTGGATTTGCTACAAACAGATTAAACAGAGGCAAGAAAGGCTTAGGTAATTTGATAATTGCTTTCGGCACCTGTGTTTTGTTCTCCTCTCCTCTGTAACCGAGCAGAAAGAATCCCTCAGCAGAGTTTTTAGCTTCGTGGCAAAGGCAAGGGAGGGTTGCAGAGGAGTGGCTCAGCACCCCGCTGTGCGATGCGCTGAAAAGGCTACGCTCTCACGTCTGCTCCACATTTGCCCCTGCTCAGCATGTCTTAGATTCAACCGCATCCAGATTTTTATCACAATATGAATTAAACCTTGATTTTCTGTCCAGTCAGCAAGTGAGCTCCACACCGCTTCCCACTCTGGACAGGCAATCGGCAAAGGTATGCAGAGAACCACAACACAAACTGACTACTTTTTCCTTCCTTTTTTTTTTGGTGATGGCCTCAAAATTGCTATAAAGGCTCTTGACAATGATTTATATTTATTTATTTCATTTTTCATCCATCCTCGCATTCAAAGCCTTTCTGTTTCGACCTGGTCTCTGTGGATTCCTGCTTGCAGTAGGGGAAAAAAAAAGAAAATTAAAATCCATCAGCTAATGTGTCGCCTGGTAATGAAATAAGTATCTGACACTCTCTCACATTGAAATGCAAAAGAGGTGTCCTGGTGTTACCCTAGCAATTTATCATAAAAGCCAGTGAATTTCTACTTAATATACATGAGGTACAGTGAATTATTACAGGGCTTGCCATTATAACAAACTTCTCAAAGTGTACAGACAAAAGGGTCAAGTATATTATTTTCCCTTACGTCACTCGGATGGATGATCTAAATGGCTTTCTGAAGTTGGAGAATTTCATACTTTCTTTGAATATGTTTTATACTTTGTCCCATTTTGCACAATGCAACCCTTTTTACCCTCTGTTCCCTTTTTTGCTGGCGAGAAAATGGAAGAGAGAGGGAACAGAGAGGCAAGGCGAAAAATGTCACCTGCTAGTATCTGAGTGCTTTTCCACAGCTCTAATTCATCTCTGCCAGCAACGTGTCTCTGCTGCGTTCCTTTTCTTCCCAAACTGCACTGAAAAGAGTCCACCAATCCGCCCAGTCATCAGCCTCTCTGCTTCTGTTTATAAAACGCAAAAGTTGATATTAAGCACGGAAAAAAATCCCACTTCTTGCAGTAAAAACCCCTCAAAAAACTCTTGTGATTAATCATTTGTTCTTAATCTCGCGATTCCGCCTGTTTAAAATAATCAGCATTTAACAAAGCTTCTGATTGATATATGAGCTTACCACATTCAAAAAGTGGAGTCATTGAGGCACAATGGTGAATAATGCTCAATAATATCAAGTGTGCTGTACTGTGTCGTTTGATTGATGAGTTTTGTCAAGCGATGGCCTAAAACAGTTTATGCGTCTGTCAAATTAATGATAAATGAAAAGAAAAGCTAATATCACCTCAGCCAGGATTCGTGTTCATGTTGCCAACATCCTCCATCGTAGTTGTCGATATGTCCAGCTCATTATAGTAAAATAATGATAATGTTGTAACTTAAAAGAAATCCCGTGTATGGCTTGATAAAATCCAACAGCGTCAATGAAGTGTTATTCAGCTATAGTCAATTATACACATTCCTTTATGAATATTTAATTAATAATCAAAGACCACACTTGAGCACTGATAGGTTAGCTAACTGGAAAAAGGAAAATGCATTATAAGTGACAGGTCTAAGTGTTTTTCCTCCAGACTGAGAACTGTCACATCAACACATAGTGCATGTAGGCACTGTTAATGTATAATTTATATGACAGGTTTTCCGAGGCGGGTGTAATGGCATTATCATATTGGAGAATATCTTTAGTTCTCCCAGGGGGCATCTCAACAAATCACTGTGTCTCAAGCAAACCAGGGCCAAAGATTAATGATAAACATGACAAGGACAAATTAGAATATGCAGAAGTTAGCATGTGCGAGCCACGCAAAATATCCTGGAGCTGAATAAATAGACATGAGTTCTGATCTATTCCCTGTTGTCCCAATTTTATAAATATTCCTATGAATATTCCTGTTTATGAACTACTACAGTATGTGTTTTTAAATGGACAGGGGCTTCAGCTGTCACATGTAATAACACTGCAGACAGAGAGTGAATGATCAGCATTTACACATCCAGTCGTCAGCAGCACTACATCAAAACAGAAACATCAAGGCAGAGTTTAAGGAAGGGAGTTTAAGAACTAATGTTAATGTAAAAAAAAAAAAAAAAACCTCACAAATTCAGGTGGAAAAAGAGCCACAGACCATAAGTACTAAAGACATGATAGATAGAAAATATGACAAGGAACATTAGGAATGTCAGAGGTACTGTAGGGTGGATGTTTGGTCTCAGTATGGGGAAGGACGCAAAAAACCTAGATTGACATGGACAATTGCACCCCATTTAAAATCGGTGCCTTATTACATCAACAGCCTTGTACATTAGCAAGAAATAGCAGAGCTAATCACCAAAATTGGCCGAGGGAGGCAGGAATATGGTTTATGTACCAAATCCATAAATGCAGTTGGTATTAAATTAGTGGTTGGGGACAATTTTAGAAAAGTGGTAGGGACACAGCTACACCATCCTTCCCATAAATGGCACCCATGAAGGGAACAAAAGCATTGAGATATCATACGTAATGTTAAAAAAGAAGAGAAAAGATCAAAACAAGAGGCAAAACAAAACCTGATAAAGGAAAAGCCATTACAAAGTAAAAGAAGAAACAGCTAAAAAATAGTCATGGAAATTCTGCAAAGACAGAAACACACATGGAGGTAGATACCAGGAAAGCACAAAGGAAGAAGAAAAGGACAGCTAAAGTGCACAGCAATGAGCAAACATAGTGAAGTGCTAACATTTTATATTATAGTAAAAGAAGCGGTTCAGCTATGCGCTAAAGTCCAAACACCAAACATTTTGCATTCGTGAGAAAAAATTAGCGCAATACTACCCTCATTTCAGTTTGGGGCTACAGCTAATTGAACTCTGTCCAAATAAATGAAAAATAATGCATGCAGGATGCTAAGAATTACATATTTACCCTTTTGCTTCATCTATGCAAAAACAAAATCTGTTTGCTTTCCAAAAAATATCTGTTTTTATATGGGTGGGCTGAGTTGAGTGGCTGAGTTGAGACATACACCATAACTATACAACACTGCCGTTTACATATGAAGCTAGCAGATATAAAAGATGACCACATAGAAGCAGCACAGGGGCATGCAGGCTCACTATCCTATCAGTTAAAACAGATTTGTATATAGATTCAATAGCATGCATTGTTTCAATCGTTATACCTGTATCTTTGGACAATCCTAGCTGATTCCTCCTGTTCCAGTCTTACGCTGTAAGCTAAGCTAAGCTAGCTACCCTCTGAGCCTTGCCATATCATGAGAGTGATATTGATCTTATATACACTACTACTACTAAAAGCAAGTTAACAGGTAAGTACATTAGTACCAATATTAACTATAACTTATTATTTACATATATTTTTAATTTATTATTTACCACATTCCCTTTTTAAGAGTTGTTTTATCTAATGTATTGAATGAGTTTGCTCTTACAGCGAGACTCTACATCCTTGTGGTTGATTCGATTTATTGTTTCGGATGGGAAGTGTAAATCCCAATAACAATCAATAGTGAGTGTTGAGCCATTAGATCCTCTGAGTGACTGTCACATCCAGTGGAGAAGCCACTCCTCCATCTCCACCTGAGGCCCTGGAGATAGATGGCCCGCCACTCCATGGTGCACTGACTCATTTCTGCCCCGGTACAAAAGTCAGCACTGATTAAAATATCCACACTGGGTCCTTATTTCTATTACAAATTCACTCAGCCAGCCCAGACCCTCTCAATTAAAGTGCTTGAGCCCAGATGAATGGAGATGAGGGGGCGAATGGTAGCTGACAGAATTACAAACGCTCACAGTCACAATTTATCCTCCTGACAATTAGGAGCAATTTGTTTCATGCTAACTCATCCTTAAGGTTTCAGAAGGTCTTATTTGATATCAACAGGAGTGGCTGCAGCTGTCACAATCCCCTAAGTGCCGCTCTCTGTTTTGATTATACACAGTTGACTGCACTTTACAGTACATGTAACGGTTTGCTCAGTCCCGCTCTTACAGCTAAATTAAATGGGTTTGAAATATGTTTATACAGGCGGTGTATGCAAGTCAGGACTCCAGGACTTTGGTTCAGCCTTGTGGATAACATACCTGAGATCTGTGCGTGTTTTTCTTTTAATAAACCAGATCTCGCTCTGTCTCATAGTAAGACCCCAAATAATTAGATTCACAACAGTAATTATTCTAACACTTTATAAGGCAGGAGATATATGTAAGCTTTCTCAACAACCTTTTAACTCCAGCTATGAAAAGTGAAAAAACGATGGCGACTTTTCAGCGAGAATGTCTTAGGCTCGGGCACAATGGGGAACAGCTCTCAATGACTGAGCCACCCTCTTTAGCAGAACCACTAAACTTCTGTGGCGATATTCTATTGTGCTTTGAAAAAGGGCTTTTGAAATGCATTAGCACTACACACTTTCTGAAGAAAGACGGAGCACGGATTTGAAACACTGCGACGCAACAAAGAAAATAATAAATAAATAAAAACGATATGCAATCTTTTTCTTTTTTAAAGATTCGCCCGGCCCCCTTTGAGATCTCCCTTTCATTGTTTGCTGACGACTTGATACTGCAAAGTTCTATCTATTTTTTTTCTTTTTCCTCTTCTTTTCTTTCTGCCGTAGCAAATTTGTTTTCAGGCTCCATAAAATAGCCTTTTCTTATTTCAAGCAGCAGTGTATGCAGTGGAAAATCTTTCACATAATATATCCTTAAAAGCACATTACTGTGTCCCATACACCGTTAAGAGTTAAGAACACAGTTAATATTTACAGCTGAAAAAAATGGGAGAAAGGGAAAGGATTTTGCCAAGGAATAAAACACCCCCACCCACGTATACACACTCACTCTCAGTGCAGCAGTTGAACAATTGCTATTCACAATCCTATCCTTAATGCCTAAGACCAACATAAAAGAGGGGAGTTTAAGAATATAGGGATAAGCCCTTTCAGCTTTTCTAAGTCTTAAGGCTGGTTTATGCTCCATGAATACTGAGCATCGGCAGCCAGTGCTGTTGCCACTCTAAATAGATATTACAATGATTTGGGAACAATGCATTCGACTGATTCCCTCAGACACAAAAATACATATATGTGTATATATAGTGAATAGGAGGCAAACATTAGCGCGCGCTGACAATACAAGCATTTTTGATGTAGAAGGGTAGAGCAAGATTAATGTCTGAGCGAGAGAAAAGGCGAGATACCACTTTGGGTGTTTGCTGGGAAAGCTGCAGCGGGAAGATGCTTTGAGAGTCTAAATCCCCCCCCGAGTACAATGCAGGGCTGCTGATACAACCAACAGACACGGGGTCACCTCCCCTCAGGGAGACAATGGAAGCACAACAACAAACTGGAGTGAGGAAGCACCGGGGACTGTGGCGGCACAAAGGCATCAAGGGGAAGGCGAAGAGGGGCGAAATAAAGCGGGAAAGAAAAAATGCAACGTGCCGGCGTTTTCCATCATGATTATTATTGCTAATAAGCGTCAAGGGCTGCTGAATGTCAGCAGAAGAAAGTGACCATTCTCCAAGAGTCTCATCCTTTCTGAATATTACAAGCAAGAAAATTAGACTTCGGGGCGAGTCTGCTTCTATGGGAGTGAATGACAACATGTGGAAGCATTTAATATGCTGAAAGATGGTAGCGTTGCGTGATTTTGAGGAGGGCCGACTCGCAGCACAAGAGAGGTGTGGATAAGCGGTCCTCTTTTTTTTGCCACTTAAGCTTTCCAAACGGCCTCAGGGCTCCAGAACAACTCCGACCCTTGTGTCTCCTCTCCCAATCCAAGATTAGCCTGTCTTCTTGTCTTAATCCAGCAGAAACGCTGCATCCTGACTCCAACACCTCTCCACAATTACTGCACTCCATAATCCCCTGCCTGCCTCCATTTTCCCTACTGCTTTAAGAGGGGTAAAGATCAGGGGTGAGCACTCATCCCCGAGCCCTCCCCTGCCTCTCACCATGGCAGTTAAGTGTCTGTGGAAATCATAGAATGAGTAAGCCTTGTGACAGCTTATTAATACTTCTCTCTTCTCTGGGGTTTACCAATGGTCAGTCCTTAAGTATACTGTACTGGATTAAAAGGATTTGCTTGTAGCTCAGGTTGGCTTCGGCAAAGAGGTATTTCAGTGCAATTCTGCCGCTCTGTTCGTACTAAGATGTCACTTGAAGGGTCTTGAGTCACATTGTGCGCCGGCCTGATGGTCTATGAGATATAATGTGGAACATGAGGCTAAGGTCTTTTTCATGGTCACTACCTCCTATGATTTCAAGAGCCACTTGATCCTCTTTGGGGAGCAAAAGCACTCGAGCCCAGGTCTGAAATACAGCAAGCAGACGAAGTGAGCGAGCAGCTCTTTATTCAGCAAACTTTGATAGTTTTTACTGTTGTTCCAAAGAATGACCACCGCAGTTCTCTTCCACTTAAAGCTGCTGTTCACTGCAGTGTACGCAGCTGAGCAACAATGACTGTGGCGCTTACAGAGATGTGCTTAAATGAATCATCCTGCTGGCTTAGCATAGCTTGGCTGCCTCTGTGCTCTGGATGTCTTTAATGCGTCTGTTTGCCTGCAGGCCCTCCGATTCTTTCTTCCCGCTTTCTCTGCTTTCTAGCCTGGATAGATTATATGTTTTTATATATATATATTTATTTATTTCAAAACCTAAATGGACTTGAATCGATCAATACTGCATTGTGTGTGTAACGAAAGCTGCACGGGAGGGGGGCACCCAATACGACAGATGTTACAATTCAGATTTTCTTTTCATTCTTTTTCAAGTAAACACAATGGCATATCGAAAGGCATTTCAAAAGCTGTTTTAAATTGATTTAAGTTAGCTCCTTGTCATAAAGCTGTGTGTTCACAAGTATCACAAAGATGACTGGGAATGGAGAAAGAGAGTAAAAGAAAGCTGCCTCCTCCAAGGAGTCTAAGCCATTGTAGGCTTCTACCCAAGCCTTAGATTTAAAAAGGGACCAAGCCTGGACAGATTTGCTCAGAAGTCTTTTCAGAAGATATTTTTTTTTTGAGCTGGAGATAGTCATCATGGAGAATAAACAACTTACTTTCAGAGAAGGGAGGAACATGAAAGAATACGGAGGCAAAAATGTCCCACTGGTAACGAAATCAAGGAAAATAGAAGGGCATCAGAATCCTCTGAGCTTCCATATCAAATGTCCCACCCGATGTGGAATTCACAATAAAAAAGACAGCACTTGTGCATAATGTAACGATTGACATGACATATCTACAGCTGAGGAAGTAAAATGGGGAAAGGAGAGAGCCTTTTATGTTCCGAAAATATGATATGATTAGGGCTTTTGATGCTGGAAGCTACTCGTATTTTTTTTCGGCATCAAAAGGTGAGATCATAAGTTTTCCATATTTCTAGTCCCCCATCATATCGTTCAATATCTTCAAAAATTATTACTGCCGCATAACTGAATTAATCGACAGAAGTACAATTGAGTCGGAACCTCAGTTGCCCTAGCTACAGGGACAATACCGGGGCTTTTCATCCAGTCTCATCTGTTCCATTTAGTCGACATGATTTTGGGAGCTTCTAATCCGCCATGCCTCATTCAGACAGAACGGTGACCACAAAATATGCTGCATCCTCAAACTGTGATAGATGGAGGAGGAAGAAGAAAGGACGAGCGAGTTTCTTGGAAGGGAAGGGGAGAGATGCCTTCCACTGTGCAGCGCCGCAGCCTCACAGAGAACAAAACATGCAATTAGAGCAGCAGTACACTGTGAAGTGGTCATTACTAGAGCTAATGAGCGCGCTATCTGTCCACACATTAAAGTGCTCGCTAACGAGGGCTTGTTCATCATCGAACAAACACAAGTCATCGCATAATCCTATCTCCTGTCCTCTCATCCCCACAGCAAGGAGAGAGGCTTATTTGGGCAAGCGACGGACAAAAAAAATCCAAACAAGGGCCGAGGATTTGGTTCGGAGAGGGTGACTTCGACTCTTCAAACTTTGTCAGAACATTCATTTCTTGGTAGTTCTGCTGCTTTGCGGGCCTTTAAAACTGTACTTCAGAGAGATTACCAACATTTTACTCTTTAAAAATGTGTTTTAGTGTCTTAGTTGAGTACAAAAGGAGAGTTAAAGACATTTTTTAAATAACTGGTTGAAAACAACTTTAGTCATTGCTCTTTCTACTGACTGGAGAATCTATCTGAAGACCTCAAGGAAGTTTCAGCAACTGAAATGCCACCAGCCACCACAAGAGGGCACTGCAGCCAAGCATTTTTCCCTCTGACGTCTGCTCTTTTTGCTGCTGCTGCTGCTGCTGTGTGGCATCCCTTACTGTAAGCTGATAAAGGAAAGACAACCGATAGTTGCATCAGATAAAAGGGGAAGGGAACGCACTCCATAGGGTTCAGAGATTCTTAAACATTTGTTATCTGTTTGATTCATTCCTGATTGCAAAATATGTCAAATCCTCCCACAGGGTGAGCAACCTCTCGTTCACGTCCCCCCTCCACCCCCTCTGATAAAAGAAAAAAAAAGCACATCACCTCCCCCAACACAACACTTTGTGTCCTTCTATTTAGAAAAGAAAAAGAGGAGTTGGGTGTGTAAAAGAAAGTTTAGTCTGTCACTGTCTCCGAGCAGAAGCGGGAAATTTGTCACAATGAGAGCGAAATCTTTGCCATTCAGCATCCCCAAACAGTAAGTACAGCTTTACTGTACAAAAAAATTCAAGACGGGTATTTTTTAAAAAGAGTGACTGACACAGGACTGAATGCATCTGTATTCAAATAAAAGAATGAAAGAAATAAGGAGATGAATTTGGATTTATTTTTCCTTCCCGCGTGTTTGTTTCCCTCCTGTCTCCACGGGGCAATGTTCTGGCAGTCACAATCGGATGAACAAGTTTTTTCCTCCACCATTGTTGAGCCTCAAACGCTCCGCTGTGACTCATTTCATACCCTGTAATTATGTTGGGGAGAAAACAGACTTTAATTCTCTTTAATTGTGTAAAGCTCAAACAAAAACTGCTGCCTGACACAGAGTGTTTAACCTTGGGCAGCGATATCCCCACATAAACCAGAACTGCTCCACACCTTAAGATGAAAGATAGAGAAACTGGAAATACATAAAAAAATGGGTTTTTTTCTACTTTGGAAACATCTTCTGATTTTAATTTTGATTATCTGAGAAGAAGAATCCAGGTCAATTTGAATTTCTTTTGCTTGACATGATACATTTTAATGAGAATAATACTATTAATAAAACCTAATTGTTATAAGGCACTGTAGCAGGCCCTGTGGAGAAAGCGTATCTGTGGTGCATCTCAAGAGTGCTTCTGATTACTTCCTCCCTATTCATCATTTTGTCGTCTGGCCCCAAGGCATCAATAAACAACTGTCATGGATCCAAGTGAAGGCAAATCAGTCAGCTCTCACTGCACAAAGCCACTAATGCAATTTTATTGTTCATTACTTTATCATAATATTATATCTAGCAGCCAGATTAAGAAGTCTCGTGTTTGATTATCTCGCGAGTTTCTCATAAAACTACATTTCCACGAAGGAGATTTGCATCTCGCAAACCCGCTGCTATCTCAATCTGGGTTTTTTTTTCTTTTTTTGGTGGCATAATAGCATGCGATATAGTACATCAACTGCACCTTCGCAGTGTGCCGATGTGTTCGCGCGTTGTATGCATAGACAGATAAACACAAACACACAGACACGCAGTGTGATGTGTGATCAGAAGCATCAGAGGGTTTAGCTGCAAGTAGCATCGCCCCCGAGGGACTGCTGCTGTGCCTGTGCAAACATGTGGACCTCGCTCTGCCACCTGGGAGCGCAAAAAAAGGGAAGACAATCAAGATCGGCCGGCCAGATAATCTCTGTTTAGGACACTACATGTATTTAGGCTGAAATGTGAGACTGTTTTTGATCTGCACATGTTTGTTCAGCATCTCTATCAGACAGCGACTGGTATTAAGGCGCACTGGCCAGAGAGACTAGGAGAGGGGGTGGGTGGGAAGGAAAACTAGAACTTGCAAACAAGCTGAAGTGGGTGATTTTAAAGTGAGCATGCATATTTGGTCGATTGAGCTCAAATAAATTCACTGTTTAATAGGACTCCAGACAAAATCTGTGCGCAGAACCAATTTCAAAGCGCCCATTTCAGGGTCAGCCTCATCTCAGCTGTGCTGGGCAGCAATCATGCTTCACGCACACAAATGATGCTTAACCACAATTAACCTGAAGGGTGTGCCGTGTACACCAGGACTATTCAATCTCACTTTCATATCACCAAGAAGTTAGAAGTTGAGAGATTGTCTTGGCGCCTCTCTCATCAGGCATCAATAATTGATTGAGGCTTCTGGGACACATTGCACATTGTGTCGTTCAGGGGCGATCGGCAAGCGGACCCTTCGGTGCTTTGCTTGACCCAACCGATCCTCTATTATTCATTACAGCAAAAAGGATCCTGGTGGATGGGTTAAGGAGGTCAGTCCACATTTAGTGCTTCCTCGATGGGCGTCCGTGCAGTTTAGATTAAGCATTTCGCGCTACGCTGCCTCTCCCACACATGCCCTGATTTGATATTAATATCAATCTTCTTTTAACACTTTTCTTCATTGAGATTAGTACCTCTCCCTTTTTTCTCCCCCTTTCTGACACTCATTTTGGTCTAATAGGGACACTGTGAAACGTACTTTGCTCTGGAAGAATAAAATCCTAAATTGGTATTTTGGTGAGGCTACACGAGTATGCAGATTAACTCTTCTCCCACACACGAACACACAGAAGATTCATATTTCTTCTTGCAGCCATCAGTTGAAGCAATGTTAGGAATAAATACACAGTTCATCAGCAGTTTCAGTTTTAAGCCCGATTTGAGTATTCTGATTGGTGTTTTTTCTTTACTGACAGCACAAAGATTTGACCAAAGGCCTGCGGCATCGGCCTCGACCACACCATATCAGTCCGCCCTGTCGCACTGCCATTGTTCAATACCGACAGCAGCATCCCACTCAGACACAAGCAGGGTCAAAGTTCAGACCTCCAAACACTTGTGCAGACACTAACAAATGGCATTTAAACGTGACCCTGGGCCCCAAGGCTAAACAATGAGGTGAAACAACATGGTTTCTTCTGTGTAACAATTCTCATGTATGAAAAGTTAGACCTGTGAAATAATGCATAAAGTCATCCATCAAAGGCTAACAAAGCTGAGGCCAAAACGCTGCAAAGAAGACAGCGAGAACAAACCTTTAAGTCTCTTATCAGCCGATGAAGGAAATTACACGGCTGCGACCCTGAAACATTTAATTAGCAGTTTATGTACTATCTAGCTGTATCACATCTCTGCCACCACTTCTCTACAATCACCCTAAATGCCTGGAGCAGTTTGCAGCAGGTTTGATATTGAACACTTCTTTCAAGTCTTTTGTTTCTGCTGGCGTCTGGGTTCTGCCTCTGTCCCATTGTCAAGACTCAGATATCCTTGTCTGAAAATACCACAGAAGCCGCAACTATTACAACAACTGTGGAGACACAACAAATTAAATTCACCAACTGACAGATTTAGAAGATGTTCCAAAAGGAATATCCCTTTTTTATAGCTTTCCTCTGCAATCACAATCAAAAGTGTGTCCGCTGTGCTGTGTGACTGTGTGAGCGGCTGGTAAATTTGTCTTGCCGGGTCACCTTTAGCATTGCGGTGCACATGGCATGAGGGTCCCGTCGCTGTCTGTGGCGCGCTTCGCTGAGTACTTCCTCAAGCGCGACACTCCCACTCCAGCAGGGATTTCCACACACCAACGGTTGAATCTTCCTCTGGGCCTCCATTGCTAACCATTAGCGCTGGATTAGGAGAGCGGGTAAACGGAAAAAGAAGGGCCCCGGGGGCTAGCTATCAGGTGGCTTTCATAACCGACTTCCTCAGATGACCAGTCAGGGCTTCGGGTTTAAACTTGCAAATAAAGCTGTATCAATTCGAGGTGTACAGCTAAAAAAACAACACTCCTCAGGGTGAAAGTGAGCAGCTTTACTCTTGCAGTCTGCCTTTCCACTCAGCATTTTACTCCTATCCTTGACAGTGTCAATACATTAGCAGAGCATAAAAGCAAAGTGGGTGGCAATTGATGGTCATGGTATCGCCCCATTTAACAAGTAAAGAGTCTTCACTGGCTTACTGACACTTGGCTTCGTCTTAATAAAAAAGCAGTTGAGACAGAGCCATAAGATTTTATCACTAGCGACTGGTAAACAACCCGATATAACTCAAGTTCTTCTCAGACTTTTAATCAAGAGACTGAATAACTTAAAGCTTTTTGAAAGAAATCAGTTGGGACAGAGAAAATGATAAAGACTGACTTCAAATATTGAAGGAACCTTCAAAAAAAAAGAAAGCACAAATCGTCGCAAAGACCTTAAAAGTAAGTAGCAGTGAAGCGGTAGTTGGAGCTTTTTATTTCATTGTTTCTTTTAAGGTGTGAGAGCAATGTTTAAGCAATTCTTTTTATCATTATGAAGTAAATGCTTTTTGTGCAACGTAGTAGAGGTAGAATATTGACCCCTAGGAAAATTAAAGTTGAAATGAGCAACCAAAACAATAAAGCTTCTGCTTTCCCCTTTAGCTTTAGCATTTCCCAGATGAAATGACTTATGCTGGAACAACTTTGGAAAGAAGAAGGAATCGTGCTCTTGGAGGAGGCAAATAAGGTGATGGGAGGCAGTCAGAGACTTTATTTAGCCGAGACATGGCACTAAAAGTATAGTGAATAAAAATCTAGAAAAGACCAAAAGATGGTACGTGTCCTGTCACTACCCCCAAATGAGCCAATCGACAGATGAATCGGGAAACATGTGATCCAATTATGTTGGGACTCTGAACAGTAGAGTTCAACTGAGTACTTGTAACTATGTGCAGTCATGTTTGGAATAAAGATGTAAGCATACGTTTCCTTTTTTTTTTTTTTGCTTCATGCGTAACATGAATTTGCGTGACATCTGGTCAGTGATCTGTTGATCTGATGAACTAACACTGATTGTGTTTGTGTTGGCACTGAGTGCAGAGACTTTAGAAGGTTCATTTAGTTATTTTTTCCACATCTGAAGACAGTGGCACTAAAAAAAAGGAGGCTGAATTGAAGGTGGCAGTGCTGGAGATGTTAAGATTTTCGTTGGGAGTGACCAGACTGGACAAGATTAGAAAGAATACATCACAGGGACTGCTCAGGTTTTAGTGGTTTGGAGGCAACTTTAGAGATGGAAAGGCCAAAAGTTTTGAAGCCTAATCTAAGCAGATATTTTAGCAATTTTTAGCTGTGGTTTGTTAAAACTCATGAAAGCTCTTTATATCCTGTGTTATGTGTTCATCATCTAGTTCAAAGGCTGGGTGCAGAGGAGTCAACTTATGGTGGGCTTGCTCTAAGTGTTTGAAACAGCTCTGTTTCACTGTTTAAAAAAGACTTTACGTGTAGTTTGCAATTTATGAATTGTTTACAAATTTAAAAAAAAACCCTATTCATTTCAGAAAGATCATTTCTTCAAACTACAATGTTCAAGATTTTGCAGATGATAATGCATAAGTGGTTTTCAAACCTGTCGACTGATCAAAAACCCAGGTCCAAGAGCAAAGCTGTTGCTGCAATATCTTCAGCACAGACAGACATTGTGACTACAGGAGCCCGCAGGTCTCGCAGCTAGAGGCCACTGAGGTGCAACCAAGCGAATCTGAACGTTGAGCCTCTATTTGTCAAGGAGACAAAAGTCTGGTTTTCACGCTGAGGTCACAGTTGCATGGAGAAGAAAGCCGGACTCCACCAGGTAAATAGGACGTTATTGTGCCATAACAAAAGCATAGTCTTAACCCTGTGACCTCATCAGCTTTGGGGAATGCTTCTCTATTCTCAGTCAGTCATCAGAAGAGGGAGCTTGGCTCTTTTCAAGACACTGCCCAGATACCACAGGTATTAGTACCCCGAGGGCCCACTGGTACACTTGTAGAATGGGATACAAACACAGCAACTTGTGGCAACACGAGCTTTTACTTTAATGGTTCCAAAAAGGAAGCCGTTAAGACACCTCACCTATTATTGAAGAACATGCATTTATGGAAAGGTTAATTCCTTGATGTGGTAATGGTATTTCTCTGTCATATATCACCAGTTTAAAGAGGAACAATGTGCGGGCTGCAAAGAAAAATCTGCACTCAAAAACTTTGAGCTGCATCCATCTGATTTCTTGTTCCTTTACAGCCCCACATTTCCTTCAAAGCCCATCAAAACGACTTTCAGAAAAATGCAGTATCACTTGTTCTGTGATCACGCTAATCTGAACGCTTTAGCAGATTGAGAGCTTCGAGTGCTGAAAGCAAAGGCAACTCAATCTTAGAATTTAAAAGGCTTTTTTTTTTTTTGCCTCATACAGCCTGCAGCCAAATGGCACTTGTGTTCTGACACGGCACATAAACACACACAAAAGAAGTTATTAGCGTAGATGCAAATCAAATTACTAGCAGTGTAAACTGCTATTCCTCCCTGCACTTGGGCCTGTAATTACTCTGGCTTATAGGACTATAATGAATGCTAATGACACACTACTGCAAGGCCATCAGCCTAACACTTGTGTGAGGTTGGCTGATTTTCACTTAAGTTACGAAAGCCCATTTTGGTCGACGTAGCTTCTCCTTTGCTCAGTGCGAGATTAAAGAGTACTAAAATTTTAGTGAGGAACACTTGCCTGGAATATGTTTCAAGAGCAAATCATTTAAAAATTAAAGGCCATAATTGGATGCATTCAACCATATCATATATAAAGCACATTTTTGCATTTCAAAAGGGATTACAAATTCAGCTACACAAAGAGTGCATGTGGAAATGACAACAGTCGTGAATGCCTCAGAACAAGTATTTGCCAGTGTTCCTCATTGAATCTAATTTCATTGAGCTGATACTCATTTTTGTGGCTGGAAAATCAATATCCAAACAAACAGCAGTGATGCAACTACACTGCAAAGACTGAAACTTGTGCGTGTTAAGTCGTTACATTGCAATGTCCTGCTGAGAAATCTCAGATCCTGGCATTCACGTGGCTGTTACAGCATGTATCCCCAGCCTAAATGTTGTTTTAGATCAAGCCCACACAACCATGCTTAAGTTTCAGTACCTGGTTTCTCCCTTCTGTTTGGTAGTGTTGGTATTAACTAATACTTTAAATACATATGCTAATCCAGGAAGTAAACTGGATGTTAGTAAACAAACAGGTCAATCAGATACTTTTTACTTTAATAAATATTTATAAATAATATGAAAAGGGCTTCTCATTTTTTCCCTAGTAATCCTAAAACGCAGTTGCAATCATGTGGTAAACTAATTCCACTCTTACTGTTTTCATAGGAATTAAGAGAGTAAGTAGTAGTCAAGTGCTGCTAATCAAATGTATGTAATGCACTTGTACTGATCATCAGCCACTGTGACTATCTCTATAACAGTAGACGTTTTAGCAGTTTGCCAGTGTGGTGTGTGTTAACACAAAACCACAATCTTCGCAGGAGAGCATGTCCCAGTAAATTCACTACAAGGTCAGACTGTGCAATGCCTCTTCTTTGTAAAAGGATGTGGCAGCATGGCTTAGGTTTGCAAAGTTGCATCTGAACAAACAGCAAAACTCCTGGAACAATGTCCTCTGGACAGAAATGGAGATCTCTGGCCATAATGCAGAACACACCAAACACAACATATCAACACAAACAATTTAAATCTATAACAAAATGGCTGAAAAATTCAAGAATCAAAGTGTTGCAATGAACAAAGTCAAGTTTCGATTTACTCAAATTAACACTGATCACTTGATTCACTTAAATCAAATAAAGCTTGGAGTTATATTTTTAGTCTTTATACCTGAAGCCATGTAAGGAGAACTGGGTACAAGATGGTGCCCTTTTTCTTGAAAGAAAGTTCTTCACCCAGCAAGGACAAACATATTTTTCCCCGTGTGCATTAATATTTCACTTATCCACCACAGTTTCTTCTGAAATTCTGAAAATACAACTTACTTTTCCAGATGCTACAGAGGTTTCAGCAATATAAAAGAGACAAAAATCACACTAGAGAGAATAATTTAAGCCTTGATTGCAGTTGGAAGGTTGTTGTTGTTTTTTTGTCACATGGTGTTATTTAGGGATGTTACCAGAACCAACGTTTTTGATACCTTGCCATAAGAAAAATCTGAAAATGAATGGTAATTGTTTTTGGTTTGTTTGGGGTTCTGGAACTGACAGGGGCAACATAGACTGACTAGCACGTGTTGTAATCTAGCCTTACATCGTGAAGAAGAAATAGAACCCCAACAACTACAGGAAAAAACTACACATAGAAGACTGTGACTAGGGCAGCTGCTGTGACAGCTTCGGCCTGACTTATTAACAAGAAAAGCAGTGAGAGTTGAGTATGAAAGTACTTTGCATTTTTATCCTTAAGCACACCTAAATAATTTTTCTGTGAGATAACTGGCATTGCTATCAACCATAGGCCAAAATATTTGGAGGGGTTAATGCAATTCAAGTCAATTTAATTAAATTTTATTTATACAGCACCAAATCACAACAGCAGTCGCCTCAAGGCGCTTCAAGTAAGTAAGTAAAATGTATTTATAAAACGTTTTTCACAGATAAAAATCAAAGTTCTTTACAACAAAGAAAATGAAAAGAATGGAAATACAACAAATAATAATGTAAAACAGTAAAATACAACAAATTAATTAAAAGCTTGCCTATATAAAAATGTCTTCAGCTGCTTTTTTAAAGAATCAATGGAGTCTGTACAGCATAAAACCAGTGGAGAGAATTCCACAACCTTGGCGCCACTGCCTGAAAGGCCTGATCACCACGAGTTTTGAATCAAGTGCGTGGGGCCATCAACAGTCTCTGATCTGATGACCTTAGAGCAGTTTCAGCAGGTCAGATATGTACTGTGGGGCTTGACCATGTAGGGCCCTAAAGGTTAAAACTGAAATTTTAAAATGAAACCTAAAACTTACAGGCAACCAGTGAAGGGAGGCCAAAACTGGAGAGATATGAGATCTTCACTTGTTGCCTGTTAAAAGTCGTGCTGCGGCGTTCTGCACAGTCTGAAGACAATTTAAAGATGATTAGTTAAAACAAGTAAAAAGACCATTACAGTAGTCTAAACGTGAAGAAATAAAAGCATGAATAATCATCTCAAGTTCAGCCTTTGACACCATTAGTCTGAGTTTTGAAATAT
The DNA here is from genome assembly GCF_963969265.1 of Rhamphochromis sp. 'chilingali'. Taxonomy (NCBI): domain Eukaryota; kingdom Metazoa; phylum Chordata; class Actinopteri; order Cichliformes; family Cichlidae; genus Rhamphochromis; species Rhamphochromis sp. 'chilingali'. The sequence continues at coordinate 32,836,347 of NC_137931.1, forward strand.
TCCTTAAATGATAAAAACAGCTTCGGACCAGCCGCTGCTCGAGCAACATCGAGCTGTCAAATGTGACACCGAGGTTTCTAAGGCTCGATTTTACATAAGGGTCTAAGAAGCTGATATGCTGACTAATTTCTGGATTCATATGGTCAGGAGCAATAATTAGAGTTTCTGTTTTATCAGAGCTTTATATTGTAAGGTAGACCCTACAATAATACATACCAAGAAAAACCCAACAATCATATCACCCCCTATGAGCAAGCACTTTGGCGACAGTGGGAAGGAAGAAAGAACCAGGCTCAGGGACGGGCGGCCATCTGCCTCGACTGGTTGGGGAGAGAGAAGGAAGACAGAGTAAAAGACATGCTGTGGAAGAGAGACAGAGATTAATAACAAGTATGATTCAATGCAGAGAGGTCCTATTAATGCATAGTGAGTGAGAAAGGAGACTGAAGAAGAAACAATCAATGCATCATGGGAATCCCCCAGCAGCCTACACCTAATGCAGCAAAACTAATGGAGGATTCAGGGTCACCTGATCCAGCCCTAACTATATGCTTTAGTAGAGATAGTGTCTGTCTCTCGAATCTAAACTGGAAGCTGGTTCCATAGAAGAGGGGCCTGAAAACTGAGGGCTCTGCCCCCCATTCTACTTTTAAATACTCCAGGAACAACAAGTAGGCCTGCAGTGTGAGAGCGAAGTGCTCTAACGGGGTGATATGGTACTACGAGGTCATTAACATAAGATGGGGCCTGATTATTTAAGACCTTGTATGTGAGAAGCAGGATTTTGAATTCAATTCTGCATTTAACAGGAAGCCAATAAAGAGAAGCATATTTGGAACATTATATAAATACTTAAGGTCTCAGCAACTTTTGCAGACAAGCTGGGCAAGTCTGTGTGACTGTGGGGATAGTCCCCACAGTCTTCACTAGTGGAGATAGTTACAAAGCTTTCTTCGTTATGAATTAGCGATACATGTTTTTATTGAACATTTGAAGATAAAAAAAACAGAAACTCTTGTAGAGGACATCAAGTCAGAGATAGAAACGACAAGGAGCAGGTGCATCTAGTACAGGTAGAGCTGCTGCAAAAACCCACAGAGCTCAGCAGCCAGCGCGACAAATTCTGGATCCTTGGCTTTTAGTTAGCAGTTAGCATTAGCAGCACACGCTGCGTCGGATGTGAAAGGACCTTTATGCTGCGCACTGTGACTCACAGCAATGGTCCCGGGGCAGCCCTGACCTTGTGTTAAACTAATCCTAAAGTAATAATGGTATTTCTAACCACTGATATACCACAACTTTATCCTTTCAACAGCTGCTGAAAGTTAGGGGACCTAGCTGCTATCGGATATTTATATAAAGATCCTCCAGCTTCAAACTGTATTGAATTCAAACTGTAAGTCCACACACAAATCTTTTTTACGCACACACAAATTCTTTTTACACATACAAATCCTAATTTACAACTACAAAACTGATTTACAAGTAAAAAATATTTATGACCACAATTTGAGCCCACACACATCCATCTTTTATATACAGACCATGGTGTTTAGCTCTCTTAATGCCATACTGAGGTCACACTGGCAGGTAGTTGTGTAACAAATACCTGACTATACTACAGACAAGTTGCATTGTGGGTAAAAAGAAAGTGTTTTGGAAAAAACTGGAGAAGAATGTAGAGTGACGTTGTTTCTAAAACATTACTTTAGACATTTGTTCCATTGTAAGTTCAACTTTATTATAAGGGATAAATAATACAAGTAATTCAATTACATGTTTTGTGATGATTATAAACCACTTTTTTAAATACGAAACTTTATTTAAATGCTTTGACAGTTAAAATATCTCGGCCTTTGCAACATTTCAAAGATCTCGTAACAAAACCTACACATCAGGTATTTTTACACACACATCTTGATGCCTAAACAGCACATTGGATTTGAATATACAGTAACATGTCTTCACCTTGCTCTGCTGACAATATGCTTATTGAATGATATCATCGACTTACTGGTATAACAGCCACCACCTCTGTAGATTTCTTAGCACAAACAGAAAAGCGAGCTGAAGCTCCCCATCAACTGCCTGAATAAGGGATTTCTCTTGACCCGAGTTAAAGGTCACCAGTGCAGAAGAAATGCTGCAGTAGAGGGAATCCAGGGTCTGAAATCTGTGCGGATCACCCAGAGATAAGGAGCGGAGGAGAAAGCGGAGAGGACAAGGAGTCAGTGAGCAATGCATCACAGGCTTGTTGGTGGCACAAGCGCCTCACAGGCGAGAACTGGAAGCTTCCCAGTTTCCTTCTATCGTGTTACTAAGAGCACTGAAGATAGCAGCGGCCGGTCAAGGAGAGGGGCTGAACATCTGAGATAGCGACGGCTAAGATTAATGGTACTGAAAACGTTCAGTTTTACATAAACGTGTCCACTTTTTCTTAGAAAAGATCCACATTTATATACAGTATCGATACAGGTATAACACATTTGTGCTTCTCAGTTGCATTTGTCTGGTATTTTTTGGCTGGTTTGTCACAGCATGTTCCATAAGGCTGTACATAGTATGAGTGATGAGAAATGGTAATCAATCCACTGTAATACAGATAGAGTGATAAATAGGTCCACCTACGTCCAGATGAACAGAATCAACCTTTTGGGGTGTACATAGGTTGCATTTTATTGTACTTTCACTGTCAGTTAATGCAGTGCAGTGGTTAGGACTGCTGCCTCACAGAAAGACAGTCCTGGGTTCAAATCCACCATTCTGTAGGTGCATGTTTTGCATGTTCTTCCTTCGTCTGTGTGGGTTCTCTCCAGGTATTCTGCCTTCCTCACAAAGACATGGAGTTAATTGGTGATTTCTAATCGCCCTTTCTTTTAAAACAACTTTAATTATCTTATTTTCAGATCTTAGAGCGGATTTATGCTTCTGTATTAAATATATACTGTAGGTACATAAGAAAAGAAAAAACCTCCTGAAACCCAATGCTGTAACTTATACTGCTGTAACCTGATGTGGACGTCCCATGAAGTGAAACTGTGTCACACTGAAACAGTTACTGTGATTGCCCCGTTCAGTGTCGTCATTCCTGCTTCTCTGGACATTTTAATTTTTTATATGTACTAGAAGAAAATGGATCGAAAAAGAAAAACTACACTGCAAGCTATTGTTTTGGCAGCAACCTTGCAGAGAAACACCAAGTATAAATACTAGGCATTGGTGGTTTGCACAGGCTACATGATAGGCTCCTCTATGATTCAATGTAGGAGTGTAAAATAAGCTTTAGATTCAACATGTTGAGTTGTGTTTGAACTCAGGTCAAGAAAAAAAAAACATGCTCTCTTTTTGTGACTTATTTTATTATATGAATTCCACATTGGCATTTTGATAATGTCACACCTTGACAAATGGAAAAACTATATGATTTCAATAACTGGCCTAGTTTACCTCAGACAGAGTTGATGGCAGGTTGTGGCAACCTAATATATGTAACAGTGTCTGAAACCAGCTTTATATTTGAGGGTTAAAGATCTTCTTACGGTTATGAAATAGTAATTGAGTTTTTCCTTTTTCGAAGCCACTGCTGAATTAGACAGAAAACGCTCCAGTGAAGTGAAGAAAGATGCAATTGGGGTCATAAAAACGGGCAATTTTCAGTGTAAATTCTGTGGAACAATGGCAGCATTCATCATAAAGAGAAAATATAGTTTCAGTTCTAGCCACAGAGGCAGAGAGAAAGAGACAGCGGTGAATTAAAAAGACATTTCAAGGTAAATACAGCATGGCCAGCATCAGACCCAATCACAAAAAATACATTCTCACATTTTGAACTTCAATTTTTTCTAAAGCATCACCTCTTATGAAACTTGTTCAATGAATTACTGAAAGCACAAAACCTTATTTAATCCAGCCTCATCTTTGTGCTGTGAGTTAACATAATATTGAGCACATTTACCTCGATGAGCATCCAAGGACAGCAGCAGCAGCACATTTCCTCTGTCACAGCTGAGGAACAGGGTGATTTTTCAGATCTCAGTGGACAAAGCATCCGCAGTAAATCTCAGATCAAACAACATGCTGAAAAGTTGGGTCCCAAAATAAAGAGCCACCGTCAAAGAGCCAGCGGGTAGGAAGAGGAAGGGAAGATTGTCTCAAATGAAAGACACTCCACTGAAATCCTATTGAGCTATTTTCAGTGAGAGGCCCCAAAAAAGCGAGAGAAAAGAGTGCACTGGTAAAGGTCAGCGTGAACCCAGATCATAGAACCTGAAACATGGCACACAGATAAAGAGCCCACTGAGAAATATCAATTACGCCTTGACATTTTCCAGGGAGACAAAAGAGGCTTGTATAATAACACAAGAGGGTGGGGCTGTGGCTACTATGTAAAAATGTATGCAACATTAATTCATTTTACATAATAAATATCCTCAAAGATTTTCTCAACTATCAAAATCTATAACAAATGTGGCGACATCACAGCATGATTTCATTTCCCGCTAAAACATGAAATGTATCTGACCTGCCAGTGAATCCAGAAGATTTGGCATATTCCATTTTGAAGAGGAAGTTTGAAGCTTTATGCACACAGAAAGATGTTTTTCCATTCATTACATTCTCACAGCAAGTTGCTCATCTCCGACCTACAAAGCCCTAAGTCACCGCAAGTTCATCTTGACAAAATGTTTTTCATGTAGTGAGGAACCTGCACTTCACTGTATGGAACAGTTATTCATCCATTCTCTTCCGCTTCTCTCCTTATCAGGGTCTCAGGGAGGCTGCACCCTATCCCAGCCGCTATAGCGCAATAGGCAGGTTACGGGGTACACTCTGGACAGGTCACCAGGCTGTCACAGGGCTAATAAAGAGAAACAGACAACCATTTGCACCCACATTTACACTTATGGGCAGCAGTGCTACCAAACACCCAAAAGATAAACTGCTTGCATTTGTGCACAGTTCTACATATTTGCACATTGAAGAACATATCCTGGTCAAAAATGGCTTCAAGATTCCTCACAGTGGTGTCCAAACCCAGGCCTCGAGGACGGTGTCCTGCAGGTTTTAGATGTGTCCTTGATCCAACATGTCTTGAAGTTCTCCAGACACCTGGTAATGACCTAATCATTTGATTCAGGTGTGTAGACCCAGGGTGAGATCTAAAACCTGCGGGACACCAGCCCTCGAGGCCTGGAGTTGCCCAAGACATTCCTGTAGTTTAACTAACTGATGTGTCATCTGTCTTCAAGGATAGATAAACCTGGGTATCATCTGCATTGCAACGAAAATAATATGCTATGCCTTCTAATATTGCTGCCTGAAGGATGCATGTAATATAAATAAAATTGGTCCAAGCGCAGAACCCTGTGGAACTTCATAATTAACCTTAGAAGAAACTGAATTGTATTACATACAGCACAGTACCTTTGATACCTACCAGAGTCCACTGTCAGAGGGCGTAACATTGTTCATAATCTCTGGCTAATATGCTGTCAGGTCATGACACCACATCATCCATGAAAATCCAAATGTTACAACCTTTGCCTGTTGGTGGATAACCACTTACAACACAAGTACAACACTGTTTCTTTTCTTGCTTGTAAAATGTTGCCTCGGTGTCTCCTCCAGCTACAACCAAATGACATTTAAGAACTGTGGTGTAATTTTTTTCATAAATTTAGTATCATCTTTGGCCATGGGGCATCTTTATGATGCTGAAATGGCGTGAATGGTGCTTTTTTTTTTTGGATCAAAACAAGACTACCTCATTATGCTGGCCATTTGCTCATAAGGCCATCCTCCACCTCTTAGCAGGAGAAAACCGCAAACTTAAACTAGACATGAGCCACCATTAAATAACACAAGGGGGAAAAGATGACTCTGTATTAATTTGGTGTGTCTTTATACCTGGTTTCCATCCTCCTGTTGGTATGTTCACGTCACACGTGGAGCTCCACACTCGATAGATTCTTTAGCAGGACAGCTCTCACAGCTTCCGTTTCTTTGGATCTCTGTTGGTTACGTGCATTTGCCCATGGCTTTCATTTGCATGTTTGTTACATGTATTCACTGGTCTCTTAACGCCACACTGTACTGCATATTTTTCTCATTCATTCATTTGTCATGCACAATATTCTTGACACACTTTCATCCCATTTTGACAGTCAAAAAAGAGCTCATTTATTTAAGGGGAGAAACAAGTTTACTATTAGAAACAACAATAATGAATAAAAAAAATAGTTTTTAGTTTGTTTTTTGTCATTTCAAGTACAATTTATTGGTTAAATAACATTAAATATTTAAAGTGAAAGTCCTTCTAGAAGCAGGTCACTGCGCTCAGCATTCATTTGGCTAGTTATCGTGAAGCTCCTACATTTCACAGGTTTTTGTGGTGTACTGCTAATTATGTGACAAGGAATTTCAGGTCATGTTACCAAGTAATGGTAAAGTAATGTAAATCATCCAAATTTACTATACTTCTAGCACTATCTTTAGCATTACTTAGTTCTCACACAGATTTCTTCGAGTGACATTCTCCTCTCATGTAATATTGCTGGTAAAATAAACGTGACTGGGGAAGCAAATTACCTGAAGACACTACAGAGAATCAGATAGCGTGAGTCATCCAGGGCAACAGCATAACTGCATTCAGTGACATATTAAATAAGATAATACCTATTTCAGTACATCACATGGTGCAATTTAATTTGTATTTAACATGACACTTGAGCTCTGAAGGTTGTAATATGATGATTTGGACTCTTTTTCTTCATGAGGTCGTCCCTAGCAACAATGTAACAATTGAAACAATGTGAAATTAACCGTGCATCTTGTATGAAGCCCCCTATCATGTCATGTACTGGGAGGCACCTGAATCTTACATTATTCAACAATACGGAAAATCAAGCCTCTCTACAAGGCTGATATCTTATTCATCTGCTGCTCTGTGCTACCTCAAGTATTTGCTGGCATAATTAGTTGGCATAATCAACCCTGTACAGCTTTGTGGTGATAACAGTGTTGTACAGTGCACATCATTTTATGGTGAATGAATGTAAAGGGGGCACCTCTCATACAGACTCTTATTCCATTCCTGAGCCAAGGTAAATCAGTACAGCGGACAAAAAGATTATCGTATTATTCACATATAAGACTTCCTGCAAACGATTTAAATGGCATGCCGATTCCATCCTGGTACACTGGAGGACTTTGAAGCAATCAATGTGATTATAAATCACAGCTGTAAGGCACTCAAGGCCGTTCTTTTGGTTTCATCGGATGCCGTGGCTGCTCAGTTCAGGGTGTGTCAGGCCGTGACTGCTTGCATTCACTGGAAGTTAACAGCATGAATAGGCAAGGACAAACACGAGGTACAGTAGAGCAGCATGGTCAGGGTAAATAACAACAGACTGAATTTTTAATATTCTGCATCAGCCTCAAGTAACTCAACGACTGGCAAATGTTACAAGCCGGTAAAAGATCCCGTCTCCTCAAAGTTAGCTTAATGTTATAGAACATCTACGGTGATCCTATTAATGAGCTAACAGAAACTGATCCATCATCTTGACTGATTTACTGAGGTGAATGATGGGCAAGCATATGACGTTTAGCTGGAGGTTGGCGAGAGAGGGGTGGGGTGGGGTCACATAATTTAAGCCTGTGTTGGATTTCCTGCATGAAACCTCTTATAAAATATATGAATTAGAGATGCTAAATCAAAATAAAATATTTTCCAGGAAATCAAGATGTTGAAGATCCCAGTTTCAGTTAAGGAAAAATATTAGTCTGGACTATTCAAGCAGATTCCTGCAAAAAAATAACCACGATCTGTTTCCAAACACAACACAATCCTGTTAAGTGGGGAACACGTTCCCTTTGAAACACCATGCACAAAACAAAATGTCCCGATGACCCATGTATGACATAAAACATATCATCGCCTGCATTACTCAAGTGAAAAGTACTTTTACTAACACCAACCCAGAATACAAAAAAATGCCTTCATAGTGCAACACATGCCTGCCGGTACAGAAGCTCTTTAAGATGATTTTGGCACAGATTTTTGTGACCTTTGCACATACATCTGGAGCCTATCTGAGCATCCTTTTTTCTCTTTTTTTGGCTTTCCCCAAAATCAGAATCAAGTCATAGGTAAACCGAGGTAAATGCCACAGGATTACTGACACAAAAAGTCATACGCCTTCAATGGAAATCACACTCTTGTTCGAATGCTGGGTTGAGGAGCTGCTATTCGTAAAACATACAATGTATATAAGAGGAAAGCATTTAACCCTATTTGGTCATCTTTAGCAGATTATGTGACGGGCCTAAATGTCTGCGTGCGTTCAGATCAGCAGCTGACTGAAGCCTCTGAACCCCTTGATGGATTGAGAAGAAGAGAAGATGGTTAATCAGCTCCAAATGTCATATAAAAAACGTTTTCAGACGTTACATTTGCAGCGCACACATGCTGAAAATTCTAATTGCCTGCAGACAAAGTAAATTTCCTGACTTCAAGCATCTCCGAGCTGTCAATGCGAAAGTGAGCAACAAAAACCAATTTCAAATCCTTTGTTTAAAATATGTACCACAACTTTTAAAACAAGGCTATGTTGACTTTGGCAAAAATGTCAATAACATGATGCTAAATACAAATATGTAAACTGTGTAGTATAAGGTTTAACAATCTGGCAACTGATCAGCTAATCTGCAAACTTCAAACATTACATCATCGTCACATGTTACAAGCCCGGCTTCTGGTGTGGTCAAGATATCTGGTTCAAAACAGATACATTATTAAAAGATAATAAAAAGATCAATTTTTGTCAGACGATAGCTGATAGTGTTTCATTTTATTGAACGGCATCTGTCTTTTGTTGGATGAACTACTTAACTAGATGTGATTATTCAAAAGATACTGGAGTGGACTACAACTGTAAATCAGAAAACTACCAGAAACAAAAGTCTGGTTCTACACATTCATGTGCGCATCTGTTTATAAAGATTAGCGGTTTGACAGTGGGAACAGTGGAGAAGCGTGATAGAGTCACTGAAGTGACTAATGCTAGCTCAGCGTCTGCGGCATCTGGTGTTTGTTAGCCTCAGTTTCTGGTCAGACCATGAATTCAACTTTTAATTTGATAGAAGACTTTCAGTTTGCACTGATCTGCTTTAGCTGCCACGTAGGACCTGCTGCTATCCTGTACCAGAATTATACGTTAAAAGCTGTTTTCCAGTACTATCCTAATAATTTTTCAGTAGCATTTTACCCTTTTCTACATGTGCTGTCATTAGGATTTTCAATTGTTTGGAATTATTTTGTCAAACAAGCAACTCAAACTTGGATTAAATAACTTTTTTTAATCGAGAAGCGGAAGATAGACTAGTCAACTATCCCACATCCCTTCAAGAAATAGAGATTAATTTGAAGGTAATCATAAGTGTGAAAATTGCTGTTATCTTCTCACTATTCCTTTGACTGCTAACGGCCTGTCTGGCTCTGAAGTCATCCCGGTAATAAATATTCATATACCTTTCAGGGTCTTTGTTATGTTGACTACCTTCCATCAGTCTGATCTGCTGTGGCACGAGAAACAAATGGTGGAAATAAATTAAGAAAAAAAATCTAAGTAAATATATAAATAATAAAGACAATGAGTGAACGAGGAGGGAAATTTGGAACATCAAAGGCTCCTCTATCTTTGCAGCATGTAAACAGTGCATGCCTTCAGTGAGTGGAAGAGCCCTTTTTAATGATTCCATGGAAGATTGCCACATCGACAAGCATTCCTGTAATAAATAAAATTAACAAACATTTCTGTAGGGTCTTTTCAAAGGGAAAGAGAGCCCAATGTTTTTTTTTCAGATAAGTGGTCTATACATCCCCTGCTCCTTCCTGATTAGTCTAATCCAGTGAGAAGTGCGTGCAGGGTTTTGATTGAGTCAGCCGTCGAGGACCCCGAGGGGAACCCTCCTGATAAGTGCCTTTACCTTTCACCTCCAGAACCCCACGCACATCGTTTCGCCATATCCCACATCCCTCTAATCTCATTTGGCCCAGGAAGACATGCTCAGGCACAAGAAGCTACGATTAGCATCCTCTTTACCGAGGGATTCCATTGGCTCGGACTGCCAGTGCTGCCCTCGACCTGAGTCGCTGAAGGCACTAAAACAGCCAGGTAGTTCTGTGTGTGTGTGAGAGAGACAGAGTGTGTATGCATTTGCATCCAACCTTCACAACTTGATGTCAGAAGCTGACTTTCTTCTGTTTACTTGCTTTGTAGTCAGTGAGCAGCAATACTCTCCTTTATTTTGTGTCATGAATGAGGCAACAATCAGGCTGCACTAGAGACCAGCCAAAAAAAAAAAAAAAAAATATATATATATATATATATATATATATATATATATATATATATATATATATATATATATATATATATATATATATATATATATATCAGGGGATTTACCCCATCTTTCCTTTTTTAAATGTGTTGTTTTTGTCTCTGCAATTCGGCTTGGTTGGAAAAAAATCTTTTGAGATACTTATGAACTCAGTAAATCCTCAGTGAGCTACACCCTGTGCAGTGGGACAAATACAGACCACTTCATGCTTTAAACTGTAATCAGCTGCTTTGGCCATACATGTACAGCATATTCATCTTTCTATATTCAACACTCATCACTTTTCATTATAGCGGGAATTGTTCTCTGGTATGACGTATCATCCGGTGGTGTGGCATGTTTCCAAAAGGGTATTTTGTAAAGATTAGCTGAGGAGATTGTTTGGTTAAAGAAGTAACCGTGATTAAAGAAAAGAGTCACATGAGCTCATAACAGTATAGAGGCCTCCACTGAACCGTGCACAGCTTACGCGAATTGAAAAATAAATCCAATGTAACGCAACATACAAGAATAACTGTTAAAAATGAAACAAATAAATGCAGTAATTTCACTGAAAAACGCAACTTTATTTATAAATAATGAAGGAATGAAGAATGCTCATTGGTCATATCAGAGTTTTTTTTATCAACTATGCTTCCATATATGTAACAAACTTACAACCTTTTCCTTCTAAAAAGACCTTCAAGAGTCTTTAAAAATAAAAAACATAAAAATTACATTATATAGAAACTGAGTTTTACCAAGAATTTGCAGTTTTGCAAAAGCAAAGGTTTATATCAAATATCAGAATATTTCAAAATTGTGTCATTTAAGTATAAGTTAGCTTTAACACTCCAGACTCTGCATTTTGTAATTAATGTTATATTTTTCTTATTGATTTAAAGTGTGATGTCTGAAAAGTCATCTCAAATATTAAAAAGCTCACATGCATGACTGGAAAGTTTATATGGCATGAACATTCAGGACAAAGACAACACAATGGCTTAAAAGTATCACAAGAAGCATACACACAACTGTGGAGGTGTGTGATGTCTCATTGTACATCACGACATCAGTGTATATGTAAGGTATCTGAGCATATGCATCGTCATCATTATAATATAATGATAACAAGGATGAATAACTAAAATAAAGCAGGTCACATGGCTCTAAAACAACAGCTCGTCTCAGCTAAACAGTCTATAAATCATGCAGATAAATAAAGAGAGAAAAAGAAGAAAATCAGAGAAACAAAATAAAAGACAGAAAAACGTTTGATGTAGAAATGAACCTGAAACAGTGGATTGCAACCATTAAATCTGAGAGGTAACAAGGTAGGAAAGAGGGAAATGTAAATCCAGGCAGACAAAATTTTTATTATTTTTTTCTGATCTGAGATCTTTATCTGATCTGAGATCATGAATTTTACCTCATTGTGTGTCTCACTCATTGACATATGCAGCATGAAACGGTGGTCAAACGTGATAACTTTTAATAAGTCAAATTAAAAGATTTATACACTGGCATGAATGAGATTTTTTAATGCTCTCATTTGGTGGCAAAAGTGTGCGATCCATGTCTGGGGGCATCTTTGAGTTGAGGAGTTTAAATTATGATTTGATTTAATATGTGGAAAAAATTATTGAGCAGTATTCAAATAAATACAGGAAATATTTTTGCACACAAATCATTTTAACGTAAAATAAGCACGAAATTTATTTCATTCGTTTATTTTAACTTCATTTATTTAAAAATAATTTAAGAAATTTAAAAAAAAATAAGACAGGCAAAAATGAAGTTGTGGCTTTTGAGGGTTCCAGATGTTGCAGAAATTACAGGACGTACAAAATAAAAATGAAAACTATCCGAAAATGAAGGGGTTAACTGAGCGCAGAATAAACTTTCGCGCAAACTGTCCGCTGCACAGACTGAACCTGATGGATGCAGTTCGCTTCTGTGGGTGAAGCATAGCGTCCGTATCCAAGCAATCTGTATCCGATCATCTCCAGAAAACTGACCGCACAGGCCCACGTGCACGTGTGCGCGCCTGCATGTGTATATGTAAACAATAATGCAAAAGAAGAAGAAGAAGAAGAAGAACGCTCGCGCTGTCTCTCCATCAGTCGGGGGGAATAAAGTCTTGGTGTAAATCACTTTTCCGACTGGTGCAGCGCATTAAACAACCGTGCCATGATTCCTTTTCTCTCAGCTCAGCCGCCCCCTCCCATTTTTTTCTTTATCAGCTCGTTCACCATTTCATTTCTTTCAAATGAGAATTCAGGGACCCCCAAATTCAAGCCCCCGCGTCTTCAAACAACAAAACTGTACGGTTTTACTTTTTCTCCCGTCAAAATGGTATCCCAGATTCAATTTTAGATAGACCAGGATTTAGCCAGTGATGACTTCTTCCTTTTTTATTTTTTTAGACAATATTTAATATGCTGAAATGAGATCAGCTTTTACACAGACACACACACTCACTCACAAAAATGCTTTTTTTTTTTTTATAAAATGTGAAATCTCGCGTTGAAATAAAAATGAATTCAGCTGTGATAAGCCGATCTGTGTCTTGGCATATTTTCCCCTTCTTCTATCATCATCATCGTCATCATCACCATCAGAGAAGCAACAACAATGACACTACCATCATAATCTTCGACCTCTGTTTTAGAAAATTAGCACGCCTAAATACAAAACCACATCCTCAAAGCCACTTATCAAAGTCCATTTCCTGCTGATGATTTCAGGGTGACATTAAAACACAATAATGTAAATGACCCATGACTTTTAATTAAAAAATGTCCACCTCCTCACTTCCTCATCCAATTATTGTTTCGTCTGTTTTACTTCTTTTTTTATATACTTTATGTTGCTGAGAGAAATAAAATAATAATGAAAAGAAGTCAAAGCGCCTGCTTTACTCGGTGTTTCCCCTCCTCATTGACTTTTATCACCAAATGAAGCATATAAATGACCTGAAAGCGCTGGCTGTCGCGTTAAATTAAATAAAATAAAGAACAATTATCCTCTCCTTTTTCCTCTGATCTCGCGCTGAAAAGGAGTCCTGGAGAGATAAGGCAGATTGAATTCTCTCTGTTGTGCTCCAATAAAAACGTCAAGGGGGGGGAAGAGAGATTTAAACACACACACACACACACACACACCCTTTCCCTCTATAATTCCAAATCATAATTTCCCTCCCATTATACCTCTCACATGCCGTTTATCGTTATTTATTTCAGGGCGTTGTAACCGCACTCAATTTCCGTGACTAAGTTGGATAATTACAGGTAGTGAGTGAATCAGTCTCTGTGATGTAAAACTTAAAAATAAAAGAGACTGCAAACAATACTGTCTTAAATATATTTTTAAAAATGAATGATATATATATATATATATATATATATATATATATATATATATATATATATATATATATACACACACACACACACACACAGACGGGCCTTTATCCAGCTACTCCTGAAAGTAATTATAATTGTCTCATTTCAAAGTTGAATTAGAGCGCTTTAGGGTTTTGATGTAAAACTTCACATTCGGTTCAATGAAGTATCACCCTAATTTACAGCTCCAGATAAGAAGCAAGTCTGTCATAAAAATCTGCCCCCCTCTCCTCCTTTCCCCTGCCCTCCCTCCTCTTCCTCCCCAGGATGGAATTGCACCTTGGGCAATAGTGCAGAATGGTAACTTCTCCCCACATATGTTCCTGGCAGATAAGTAAACAATTTGGATGTGGAATGATTTTTTTAATTATTACTACAGTATTAATATGGGCAAGCTACACACACTCACACACGTGCGCGCGCGCGGTACGCAAATCCATCAGTCTCCATTAAGAAGAATAGAAGAAGAAACAGACCCCCTTGCACCCGGCGCTGGGTCGAAGTTTTCTTTCTTTCCTGCTTGTTTTTGGGTGAGTTGTAGAGCTGTGCTCACTCTCTGCTGTCTTAATGAGAGCCGGGGCCTTTTTCATTCACAGGTCGCTGCAGGTTTAAACACGTGCAGATGACTCGGCGCTGATAGAGGTTTTAACGAAGTTTTTTGGCTGCAGCAGAAATCGCACACGCAGAGATTTTTTAAACTGCATCACAGTCGAGTGGTAGGCTGCTGTACAACCAACCAAAAAGTCGCAGATTGGGTGAAAAAAAAATGGAGCGAGAGAGAGAAAAAAAATCAGTATTCGCCATTAGTTAAACCTATAATTAAGCAGCTTCTTGAAGTGATTAAGCAGTCAGACGAGTCGGACGGGCGGAATCCCTCCAGGGAGGCCTCTCCTGAACTGTCAAACATCAAAAACCGGTTCATCCCGGTGTCACAAACACACCTTCATCATGCTGCACCGCTGAACATGCCTGAACCCTGCTTCTGCAACACGAAGCAGAGCAATCATCATAATAAAAATAAAAAAAGAAGAAGAAGAAAGAAAGAAAGAAAAAGAAGCAGTTAAGGAATAAAGCTTTGTGGAATGATCAAAGGGCCGGGAACTGACAGCTTTAACTACCGCACACGGGAGAGGGAATCGATGAGGGAAAAGAGGATTGATTTGATGTTATTGTTCTAATGTGCAGACTATCAACAGTATTGATTAGCTCGGGTGTATTTTTTTTAATCTTTAAAAAGATTAAAGTATTTTCTTAATTTATAACTTCAATTTTGTATATTTATTTTAATTTAAATTTTAAAATAATTATTAGTTTGTGATCATTAAACCTTTTATATCTATTTAATCGAACTTTTATTTTGGCGGTTTAAACGCCCCCGCAGCACGTGCACATTATAACGCTATCTCTGTGGTCTCAATAACCTACAAATACAGGAAATTGATCTGGTTGAAGACAGATTGTCTTTATTGAAAATGTCTTTGCTCGGCACTTGAACAAAGAGCAGGAGGTATCAACCTTCTAGATACATTATCCTTTCCATAACATGACAGGTTTTAAATTACCATCTTAGATAGAAAATACACATAGAACTCCTTGAATTCAAATAGAAGTTATCCTTAAAAAACAAAAAACAAACTAAAATGACGCGTGTGACTATATTAGCACTGAACCACAGGTAAAAATGCAAAATGAAACATCTGGATGTAAATGATTTTTTTTTTTCCTCATTTGTGTCTTCTTAAATAGACCGTATAGTTTTATGTGCCAGTTTTCTTTTTTCTTTCCTCTTTTTTTGTGATAAATATAACAATATAACCCGTATGTAATCCAGCCTACATGTCCTGATTTTGACCCTATGTCCAGAACATCGTCATAAAATTGCCAAAAATGTGGACTCCTTAGGCTGATACAGGAAATATGAACGCTAATTGTGCAAGCCAATTTTTCAAAATAAAAGTGAAGCCTATCAATAATCAACACAAATCAGCATATCAGCATTGAAATGTACACAATAAATAAAGTTAAAGGCCTCCTTTTCTGGTTGCCATAAACGTTATAACATTTACATTTCTTACAGTTCACAGGGCTCCGTCCTTTACACCAAACTCCAGCTCCTTTGCTCAGGCAGGAACTTGGTGGATTTCTGCAAAAGTTTGTTTTTTCCTCTTTTTTGTGCCATAACAAGTCCAAGGCAGTTAACACTGTTCATGCCTTTTTAATAGGGCGCGCTGTCCATAATATATTTACATGCATTTCAGTATTCAAGTGAATTATAAAGAGCAAATGAGTCTTGAGGGTTACATGGCAGTGGCATGTGCGGATGAATATGGGTCTATCCCAGTCTTGGTCATACCTGGAAAAAGTATGTAGGCCACCGGGGGCTGTAAACTTGACGTTGACCAGGCTGTGCAGTTACACGGGACGACATAGCCCGGGTTTGTGGGCGACGGGTGGGTGTGGGTGTGCTGACTGGGGCACCCAAGGGTGCCGAACGCGCCGTTTTGGTATCCCAGTGAGGATGCGTACGGCAAAGTGCTGGTGCTCAACGTGTGGGGCATCTCGGTCATCTTCTGGATGGCGCTGGAGCTGAACTGACTCGGGTCGAGGAAGGAGTATGGGGCGGATGTCGGCGGCAGAAACGCTCTGGCTTTCTCTGAAGAGCCCAAAAGAGAGTCCGCGGCCGACACAGGAAGTCCCTTCAAGTGATCGGTGTCCCCGAGGTAAGGCAGCGGAAAAACGTACCGGTCCTTCTTGAGCAGGTTTTTGGGTTTGCGCCTGGGTCTGTACTTGTAGTCGGGGTGCTCCTTCATGTGCTGAGCCCGCAGCCTCTTGGCCTCATCGATGTAAGGTCTCTTCTCAGACTCTGACAGCAGCTTCCACTCAGCGCCCAGTCTTTTGCTGATCTCCGAGTTGTGCATTTTGGGATTATCCTGTGCCATTTTCCTCCTCTGGCCCCGGGACCAAACCATGAACGCGTTCATGGGTCTCTTGATATGATCAGCAGGCTTTGACATCTTAAGACTATACTTTTATCCCCAATTTTAATGACGAGGAAAAGTTCTGATCGGAAAGAAGGCAAACTATTCACCTGTCTAGATGCCCGATACCAGTCATGCCCCGCCTGGGATCTTCAGATTCTGGAAAACAAAAGCAAAAGAAAAGAAAAGAAAAATCCAGCGCCCGGTGCGTTTTCCCCGAGTTTAAACACTGGTGCGCCTTCGTTTAAGTCCAGTAACAACTCTGTCAGACCTGCGCCAGGCAATACGGGAAAAAACACATGCGAGACGCACACACGTAAAAAAAAATCCACAAAGGTGAAAGCGATGTTCCGCAGTCAGTTTGCTGGAGTCGTAAAAGTATTAGGTGGTTTTTTTTCTGCCACACACGCGCGCTCTCTCTCTCTCTGAGGTTTGTCGTCAAGCACCTGGCTTGGAAATGAGCGGAAGAGCGTGAATACGAGCCAAAAGCGGTGAAGTTCAAAGGCTGGGCTGGTTTGGTTTCTGCACGCAATCTGACATAATCTGCAGGGCGTTCACTCACCAACCTGAGCGCCCAATCAGCACGGAGAGCGGCTATTATAATACCTTCACGAAAAAATATGTACATTACAACATAAACAAAGAGCGGGAGGTAGTAGTAGAAAAAAAAGAAGAAAAATAAGGAAAGGGGTGTGTGTGTGTGTGTGTGGTGTGTGTGGAGGGGGGGTAATACCCAGGATCCCTTCCCGATTCCATTTAATGTAATGAATCGCAACAAACATGGACCTTCAACCTCTTTTCCAGTTAAAACCTGACTTCAATCCAGAGAGGTGACTATACCGTGCAACCAATTTACTGTACAGCTTTACGCACGGACGCCGGGGAGCACTCTGGATGTAAAGTCCCCCAAAAATGCACACGTATCTGTGGGCCTTTAATACAGCGGAACCCGGTTTTATTCGCATTTTCACATAATAAAAATAAATAAATAACATTAAAAATAGTCATTATAATAATAAAAGCACGACAGTTCATTTGCAACCGAGAGGTCTTCCACTGTTGCTCAATGACACTTCAGCCGGTTTTAACCTCTGTTATCCCGCTGCTGGTGGGGTAGCTGGGGGGTGTGGACGGGGTCACAAAAACCTCTTACAAGTCCATTTTTTTGTTAGCATTCCCTTAAACCACCTAACTCCCACGAGCACGCACATATGATGATAAACACGGGCGCGCACACGGTTTGGGCCCACGCGTGCCAATGTGTAAAACTAAAACTAGGCATCGGCAGAATTACAAACAGCGAGGAAATATTACATATAGCAATAACTACAAACGTTAAGAGGAGCCGTCATTGTGCGTCTGTAATTGCTGCATTAGTTCACATCGATTTGACAGATTGTTCTTTTTAAAGAGGCGCAGAGTGATCGTTTTAAAATGCAAATGTCAACCAGGACCACTGCCTAATAGCCCTCGGGCTAATGTGCTTGATATATGATACTTTCAGCTGTGATTATTAAGCGAAAGGCAGGCGGATGATTTTTTCCCCCCTCTACACACACCGTCAAAATGCTGTAAGTGGAGATACAACCCCGGTTAGTTACACTGCTAAGCAGATTTATTTAAGGTTGTCTTTGGCCTCCATCTCTCTCTCTCTCTCTCTCTCTCTCTCTGTACATATGTGTATTTTGCGGGCTGCGTATTATCATCTCATCTTCCTCTCTTCTTTGTGTGGCTTAATGTAAACAGATACTCTAAAGATGGTTTTCGGTTCTTTAACATGTCATCACATCACACTCACACGCGTGTTTCTTATACAGAATGACCCGTCTAAAAAACCCGCAGATCTTTGCACACGTCCGCGGGCAATACATTGACTATCGTGACCCAAACCTCGTTTTATTTCGAGACCCAAAATAAAGCAAAGCGTAGTTCGTTTTTCTGTCTGATTTTCCCACATTTCATCCCCATCTCTGTCTCTTTTTCACGCTCTCTCTACGCTCCCTGTCTCCTCGCACACGCATGCGTCAATCGGCAGCTTGGAACAAGAAGATTTCCATCACATCTGTCTTTACAAAAAACAAACCAAAAAAAAAACAACTTGAATATATCGTCTAAAATATGATCGTTTTGGGAGAAAGATCCTCCTCACCCCGACCCAGAGAACAATCAGTTGAGAACGTCTCCGACTTTTTTT
This sequence comes from Rhamphochromis sp. 'chilingali', assembly GCF_963969265.1. NCBI lineage: Eukaryota > Metazoa > Chordata > Actinopteri > Cichliformes > Cichlidae > Rhamphochromis > Rhamphochromis sp. 'chilingali'. The sequence continues at coordinate 32,855,309 of NC_137931.1, forward strand.
TTCTTCCCCCTCCCAGTACATCCGCGATGGCAGGATGGCAGGAAAAAAGGGGGGAAAGAGGTAGAAAAAAGAGAAAGAAACAGCTCCTACACAATCCTCCCAATCGGCAGGCTATATGACGCTCATCTGCAACCGCGAGGTAGTATGCCGCATGTTTGCACTGTATATTTCGGCTTGCATTGAAGTTTTAAATTGTGCTATGCTATCTATCGCAGAACAGCGCATGCAATTTAACATGTAGGCTGCTGCTGCTGCTGCATGCTCACACCGGCTTCATTTTATGATCAATGAATTAGATAAGAGGAAATTATTTTAGGGGCTGAGCCTCCTATACTCACGAGGGAGAAGTCGGCTATGTTTCTTATTCAAAAACTGATTGTCTAATAAATGCACGCCTGAAAGTTCCCTCGACAATTTACCGGGATAATGAGAAATGCAATAGGGTTTGATTCGTCAAGGACTCAGATGATGATTATTATTTCCATCTTTAGTTTTATTACATGCAGCCGCGGTACATTTTTGCTCTGAGATAATAATAAAAAATGCAGTAAAGAAATTTGGGGGTTTGGGTTTTACACCTGAATGTAAAAAGATGTCCAAACCTAAGTTATTTGGAAATGCCAAAAGATCTGATAACAACATATAAACAGAATTTTAAAAAGTGGAAAAAAAAATGCCTGTAACGGAATATATTTGGCTTAGAAATGACTCCCAAAATGAAACACACTATCAGTATTGTACACTGAAAATCAGCCTACTGGGAAGTTTAATGTTGGCTTTTATGGAAATAGAACAAAATTTAAATTTTGAGTCTAATAAATTTAAATCACACCCAAACATAGAGGAGCGCGCGAGACAAACACAGCACACATGCGTGCGCACACACATAAACTAGGATTATCTGAGGACACATGTCCATCCATCTCGCCTTAAAAAGTGAATGGGGAGCGGCCTGACACACGGAGAGCCTATTAGCCAACTTGGGTTCCCGTGGAGAGCATTGAGGTAAGCTCCCCTACCGTAACTGTCCATGGTGCTGAAGCGGTAAGAGGTTTTCTTTACTGCACACTTGCGTCCTCCCCTCAAAAACTCTTAAAAGCTAGGGTTGACATTTCAATGCCTTTTATTGTATTTCCATCCTATTTAGTGATGGTTCTCTGTAAAAATAAAATATTAGAAACCGAGACAACTCACATGGTCTACAACTTTCCTAACTTTTTTCCTTCTTCCCAGCAGAATGTTTTTAAGCCTATTTTTTCCACAGTGTGGAAGAACTACTGCTGAACCATATTTGGAACTAATAAATTGTGGCAACAGAAATTATCTTAGGCACACAAACATTTTTATGTTGTCAGAATATGTCTGCGTGTCCTGTACTGTAGCATCAGTGCAGGATTAAGTCTAACTCGGCCAGTGCATGTTGGATACAGCATGTATTACAGCATCATCTATTATGTTATTATATTGAATCATTGTTCTCAAGATGAATGGCTCATAGGTGGTGACGATCTGCTAATATAAAAGTAGAACCATACAGTGCACAGTACCAGCAATTAGACAATGCCATTTACAGTTTTGCTTCAATACTTATTCAGTAGTTTGCACAGATAATAGTGAGCTCTCCTTGAAAGTTGTTCTTTCGCTTTAATTTTGCAGAACCTTATATGCACACATCTCTATGAAATGTTCAGTCTGAATGTAAAAGCATTTAACAGTTAAAGCACAAAGTAGAATGTCTTTTTAACCATGTATAGACAAAATGTTCTATCAGCTTCATTTATAGCCTCATATATTGAAAACTGAGTGTTCATGGTCAAGCTGTTTATCCCCAGCAATGGCACAAAAAATGCATATTCAGACTTTGGCTGTTGATAATTATACGTGCAATGTTAAAGACACAAAACGGGCTTTCTTTCACTCATATAGAAGCGATTCTAAAACTCAAATTCTGCATACAATAGGGCAGATCTTTTTACATTATTCCTTTACAAGTACCATTCACTAACACTGAGAAGCAATCAAAACAGCAATGAGCCGCATTTGAGATGTACTGCCAACATGCAGACTATATTACTAAGCTCAATATATATCTTTGTGGTGAAATTATTTCTCAGGAAGATAGAGAAATCAGACTTAAATAAAATTTGAAAATGACTGAACTTAAGCTGCTCTCTCCTTTATTCTCCAACACTGGATAATGCAGAACGGAGCTGAAAAAAAATTAACGGAGGTTCAAGGCATCAGGTAATAATGAAAGGATAGGGCCAATACTTCAAAGACCAAGAGGTCCACATCACACAATTATACAATACAATTAGGATTAAAGGGGCAAAACAGAGATAACAGGAGATAGGGATAAATTATCACAAAAGGAAAGATGTGACTCTCTCCTGACCTTCATTAAGAGAAAAAAAAACTCATTTAGAGCTGGCCTTCCTTGCAGGGGGATTTCAGCCTTTCACATGAGACTGTGACTCAGTAGATAAGATTTAACCAGCATAAATGAGAATCTGAACTGCTACCAAACAATAATATAAGATGCATATTCAGAAAAAAATTCAATAAGTAGTGATGCATATGTATATACGATTTAAACAACAAATACATCCATTTCAAAGCAGGGTTAACTGGTGTTATGCAAACCTTATTATTTTGACGCTAAACAGTTTATTTAATAATCTAAAATATTTCAATAAGCGGACACGTTGACACTGCTGGCTGTTAACGTGGTGTTCCGGGGTTTTCTAAGAGCTTAAACACATCCAGAATACAAGTCTATGCGGAGTTCAGGTAAAACCAAAAGACGCTCAACCTTAGACATCTTCGTCACTCAGATCAGGTTAACTGATGAGTATGTTTACTGGGTATGCCAGACCTATCAGGTAACTCTGAAATGGTCACATGATGCCCGGGGGTACTAAAAAATATATCCAGAGTCAGTGGGAAGAACTAACCAAAAGAGCTTTGTTTGGGAAGCTGCCATGTTGCAAGATGCCATAGTTATTCAGCATGTCTTCAGTAGTATCAGAACCTCTGACGCACAACGCTCATATTAGTCTTTAGAATTTCTATCCAGGTCCAGATGTTTTTCTTGTCATTTCAAAACAATAGAGGATAGAAATTAAATAGAAACTGTTAACTACTGACCTGGTTGAAGGTACTAAAGTTATAAGGACAGATGATAAGAACCTAGCCTTCAGGCAAAGACCCAAATAAATCAGTTTATGGTAGCCTGTTGACCAACTCAACAATGTTCAAGAATTAAAGAACTGATCTGAGTTCTCACTTGTTAAACAACTCTACAAGGCCCTAGAGTTAGAGCTTTAGTCTTTCAACATGCCCCCTCACCTTACCCTCAGCTTTCCGCTCTATGCAGCAACTATAGTGTCCAGACATCGTCAGTCTCTGCCCGATGGCCAAGCATCTCCACTGACATTCATGATCATCATCTCCCTGACATCTGCTTATTTTGCCTGGTACTGTGATTGTCTTCTTGCCAATGATGGAGTTCAACTTAAAGCGCACACAGAAAACGAGTAACAGCAACACAGTGACCAGACTATGGAATGTTAGTGAAATTTGCAACTTATAGAAATGGCTGAGTTACACTAACCTTCAGGTGTGTGATTAAAAGAAACAATCAGTGGTAAAGAATACCGCTGAGTAACGTATGAGGTGAAGAGAATTGCTTATGGAAATGAATCCTGTAAACCATTGATCTGACCTTCCTGCAATGGGCAATGAGCAACAATAAAATACATGTATATAGAAATTCTGCTAGAAGAAGGCTTTTACAATCACAACTTCTAAATTCCTGACATACAGTTCTCCTACGACATGTTTTGATTCTGTGAGGTTAGATCTTCTACCATCTGTCCTCACTTCCACACATATCAGACAAATCACCAAGGGAATTTCTTTTGTGTTCCCTGGGTTACCAAACAACTTCTAAGGACTTGGGAGTGAGTTTATGGGATCATGTCTGCCGATCCTTTCTTGCAGATGGCGGATGCAGATGCCACAACAGACTTGTGCTGGATTCATCACGAGGAAACTACAGATATCAAACTGCATGTGAAAAACAGATCTGTCACAACTGTACCACGTCTAGAATTCTTCCTTTTGACCCAGTAAGCCCCGATTTTTTATTTACAATTTAGATTTCTACTACAAAAATGACCAAATGCCACAACTTTATATTGATAAGAGAAACTTGCGATAAAGTTTTAATACAACAAATAATCTTTTCTCCATCAACAGGATAAAGAGTTTTCAAAATCAAAACAAAGCAAAAGTCCAAGTATAGATACTTTAATTGTGGATCTTAAGAAACTGATATTCAGCTTTAGGACCATGTATGAAATACCTTTACAAAATATTCACTGTCAAGTCCTCATCTGTCCTTCCCAATCTTTTGGGAACAGGTGCAGAACTTCAGAAAGAAAAAAACTTCATCCTACAATACCAGAAAAACCTTCACCATAAAATGAAGATGGAGTTCTTTATAGCTCCAACATAGCTTTCATTCCATGTTGAGTTCCAGTGAGCTTGCATCATTTCACATTCAGTTGTTCACTTATTGCTTCAAAGCTTGAGGTAAAATTAATTACTAAATACCAACATGGTTAACAAGATGATGATGTACAGAACTCATTTCTGACAAGAGCTCCCAAATCACAGCTTTTTTTAGTCACACGACGACATTTTGTATTTGGGGACGTTTTCAAATTAACAGCTGCTTTACAACCTTTTAAGTAAAATATTCGCGATAACACCTCGGACACATTTATTACCTCTCATTATAGCCACGAGCCATATCTCATCAGTGGATGTAATTTGTCTGTTGGAGTGCACGCCCAGCATTGGCATTCAGGCTCTGTCAGACCTTTTTAATTATTGAAAAAATGCTTTTTAATATGGCACTTTATGAAATATAATGTTTTGATTAATTGGATTTGCCGGTTATAATGTAGACTGCCAGGGGTAAAGCAAAGGCAAGCGAGCACATTTTGCTGGTCGACTGCGCTGTAAAAGTGTCTGGCCCAACATATAAAGAGTCAAGTAAAGGCCAGATCATCCTTTACATCCTATAGCCATATTCATAGATTCCTGTTCACCTAGGGCCTGTCGTTTTTTATCTTTCACCACAGGACTGATCTGGGACCTGAACCTCAAGATGTGCTGCAAGGCTGCTGGGAGTCAGGTGATGAATTCAAAACTGAAATTAAAAATTAATATTCCACGTCGTGACTCTTTAACACCACCAAATTCTACATATCAATCAGCCTCTGCTGGTATGTTTTCTCTCTGCTTTGTTTACAGACTTTTGCGTCCTGAATTATGATTCCAAAAAGGCTTTATTGGGGGAAAGAAAAGCACAGCCAGTAAGCTGCACTGTAGGTAATGTAACATGAAAAAAAATCAAATGTGCAATAACGTAGAAGAGACAGCTGAAGAATCCAAGAGCTTTTGAAGCCAGGAAGAGTGACAGAGCGAGAGAGTAATACAATTCTCCAAATCTGTATCAGTGGATGATTAATTAATTTTTGTTGAATGATCTGTCCTAGTCTTATGAGATATCAGTTTCCATTTCTTTTACACTTTTGCAGAAGATCTCAAGAGACTGGTAGTTCAAAAGGAGGTTCAATTTAGAGCTCCCATTGGAAACGGCTTCAAAAAGTCTTTGCCATACATCGGGCTTTGATGTGTTTTAACTGTCATAATCTCAGTGTTCAGAAATGGGGAAAATAAATGCGGTCCATTGTAAACGCTCTCTTTTTTTTTAATACTTGAGCTACATCTTTCCTGACATTTCTGTCTCTATTTTGATTGAATCACAGCTATCTCCTGACCTACATCAGACTGCAGCAGGAAGGCAGCCTGATGTCAAAGGCGGGTCATTTCTTAATCAAAGGAAAGATTGATTTCCTGTCATTTATTCCACTTTTTTTTTAAACTAGCGGTTGTCTTTGGCTGGTTTGGCTGGTGCTGCCCCACACATTATTTTCTAATAAGCGGCGCATTTCGATATACGCATTTGCAGGTAGGTGATAGCTGTTTATTCAAAAGCAAACTGAACTTGAAAAGAGGATATAACCTCGAGTCAGAACTCTGGAGGGGTGGACTAAGATTGAAATTGGTCTGACTCTCCCTCTCTTTTTCGAATTGAGGGGCCATTGTAGTACGTCAAACAAAAGGGTTTTATCAGAGGCTCTTAATGTAACCCCTCCCCTCGCTCTCTTGGCCACCAACTCGTTCTTCTCTTCCTCTCTTTTCTCATTCATTTATTCCACTGTGTGTGGAAATAGGCTGGGCAACAATTAATTTCAGAGTGAATTCAGGCAGGATCTATTACCCCTCTCTGCCTCTATTGCTCTAATGGAAATCTATTTCACTTCTCTTTTGTGTCCAATATAATTTAATGCCCATTTTATTAATGGCCTGAAATAATTACGGAAGGCTTTTGTGATTCTTGAGTATGTTTCATTTAATTGTGTAATAAATGTCTAATCAGAGCTCCCATCTGAAGCCATTATGGCATTAAAATTAACAATTACGCCACAAATGTCTTGGTGAATGCGTTGGGGTCTATAGAAATCGTTGCTGATAACAAGACACATATAAATCATTCATGAGAATTTTTTCAGAGAAAAGCGGTCTGAGAGATAGGAGGATGGGAGGGAGAAAAAAGAAGTGGAGGAAGAAAAGAGGAGAAGAAAGAGGCTGAGTTTTCTTTATTCCATTGAAAAACGGGGATGGCCAAAAGATAGGGCATTCTAAAACTGTGTCACCCTCTCCAGTCCCTTTCTTCCCCTGTCTCTCTCTATCTCCCTTTAATTTGCCTTCCTCTTTATTTTTGAAGTGACAGATTTCACTTTGGGAATTCATTAACCGTTAACTTGGGCGATAAAATATCTATCAGGCCCTCTGCCCGGTTCCTTTGCTAAGCTGCGTGGCACTTCGGTTCAACGTTGTGGGTGACCGAAGGCAATTAAAGAGGCTTCACACTCTCTCACTCTGCCAGTGTCACTTTCCCTGTGAAAACAGGAAGGCTGCTCAATGTACCAGCAAGAATTGTTTTCTTAGTAGCCAAGTATACAAATTTCATGGTATGGGGAAACTCCATCTGCCACGAAAAACCCTCATCAGTTCCTCCGTGTCATTTCCGAGCTAATATACTACAATTGGTTTTGGTGAATCTATTTTAATAGCATAAGGTTTTGGCCTTCTTTGTTCTCTATTACCATGATGCACAAAGGACCTCCCCGGGCAGCGGATTGCACCCTGGTCCTAACCAGACTCTTTCAAGTGACAGACTTGAGGAAGGGACTTTGATGTAGATGATGTCTCGTGTTAATAAGAAGGTTGATTTGATTCTCAATTGAACGCACCCCTTTGAATCGAGCAATCTTGGATAAGTTGGTTGATATCACCCATCTCGGTCTCCGTCCCATCTGAGCGCAACAAACCGCAGCTACTGGAGAGCCACTCAGTCACAGAGTTCCAGCACAGAATGAATACAACTGAACAAAATGATTCGATAGCTCAGACAGACTGTTACTATAAGAACTGTATGTGCACTGCAGTTTCATATAAAGCTTCAAAGACTAAAGAAAACCAAAGTAGGCAGTTGTTTTAATCGTTTGCTGCCAACCATTCTTTCTATTTTTAGTGGTTTCATTTTCTGTATTCTCTTTTTACTGCTATTCTTCTTCTTACCATCAATGATCTTTAATGTATAGCTAATAAATATGATTTTAAAGGAGTGAGGCTGCAGCGTGTCCAAAGAAGTTGTTTTGCTAAGTAAAATGGAAACATACATAAACAATGGTGATTTGTAATCATTCCAAAATGTGTTTAAACTTGTAAATCTGTAGAGAAAACATCAAACTGTAATCTTCATTATAGCTGCCAGGCTCAGTTGCAAGCGCGGCTGACAATGTAGCCTATCTGCAGGTCAGAGCTGTGCCTTGTTAAAGGCATTTGGTGGAATATGGAACAAAATACCCAACAAAGAAGGCTGTGAAGTGTTGATGAAATCCTAAAACAAGGAGGAATGGAAGAAGACTTTTCTTTCAAAACTGCCACATTTGTCTCGCTTCCACGGGGCTTACAGAGTGTTGTTAAAACAGGTGGTAAAACAACACAATGGGAAACATGGCCTTGTCCCAACTTGTAGCTAAAAAAAACCCGGACCAAATAAAATTTCTGATTCAACTGTGGCTTTTCACAAGTTTCAGTGAAACTATTTTTTTATTAACATTTTAAAGAACATCCCAGCATTTCTGGAACAAAGTGATCTCGCTACAGGACACATTTCCTTGACCTTTTATTGTCCAATCACAGAATTACTCAGCACAATTCAAGTCAAACCAATAAAATGATTTGAAGTACAAACTGTAAGTAATCAGTGAGATAAAAGGACGTGGCTGCTGTAACCCAGACCCTTTCATTTGTATATTGTTTGCAGTGTGCTGTATGCAAATGAATTTGAAGCAAACAGTAATTAAATTATAATTAGATTTTGAAACATTCACCCTTAAGTTAAGGCTTTAAAGTGTGTCTTAAAGATCTGCCCACATCAGAAGCAATGAGAAGCAGGGCGATTGTGGCTCAAGAGTTGGGAGTTCGCCTTGTAATTGGAAGGTTGCCGGTTCGAGCCCCGGCTCGGACAGTCTCGGTCGTTGTGCAAGACACTTCACCTACCGCCTACTGGTGTTGGAAAAATCACTATCATCATTTAATTCTATGTATTCCCATTTTTAAAAACAAATGTATAAGGGAATGAGCGCAAAACAACAGCCACACCGTAAACTGATTCCTGGGGTTGTGGAACTGCTTTGCTGGGTTAGTGATCCAGCTCCATGGGCCTGACCTTGACCACACACTACACCTGAATAATGGTCTATGACCAACAAAAGGAGAAAAGAGGCAGTCTTTGCATCTTTGTCAACTTCCAGCTGAGCACTAACCGGCCCAAAAATAAAAAAGTAAAAATGATTGTGCTGGTTTTTCAATTTGAATCTGACAATTCAAAATAAAATTTGACAAACCTGGAGCATTGGAGAGCACCTTGAGGTTCAGTATCTTGCTCGTGCAGACTGGAGCAGCAGCCAGGGACTGAACTGCTAACCTTCTGAAGGGCTGCTCTACCTCATGAGCTGCAGCTACCCCATTTCAATGCAACATGAGTTCTGTTCTGTGGAATAACAATGCATATACAGAAAACACATGTTGTGTTAGCTTTCCGCCATCTGCAGGGATGCACAGATACTGAATCGCCTAAAAGCCTAAAAAGTTCAAGAAACAAAATGCTTCTGATCTTTTTAGTATGGATTCTTGTTAAGGTTGTCTTGGTATCATGTTTAAACTCATCGAGTAAGTCTAATTTTTCAAGACACAGAGTTAACAATGTGAAAGTGCAAGTTTAACTGCAAACCTAACAACAACCAAAATGAGCTCTGAAGTGCAAAGCTGAATCTAGTCTCCTGGCTGACACACTTGTGATCGGCTCCACTGCCATCCCTTCAACCTCCTAATGTGGACTGTAGCTCTTTAAAATGGGGTTGTTATCTCTGGGCATCCAGTACTGCCATGGCGGGCAACAGTGACAAAGAACACCTCGTACGATCTCTGTATCTCTGCGAATCCAGCCGTGCCTGACAGGCCAGCTGCATTTGACGGCCTGCATGTGAACGCCTTGGAATGTTCGGGATTAAACTTACATTCACCTTTAAATGCAAATGTTGAGCAGACCCTTCCTTATAATAACCAAAGATCTATAGCTGTACTGAACATTTTAATGGTTTTAATATTAAATGACATTCCTGAACATTTACATTAACATTAAGTACTTAAAGTAAATTATCAAGTACAGAAAACTTTAGCAGTTTAAAATGTTTTAAGTAAACAATGGTACAACACACAGATATGAGGTAATATACCTCTGACATCAGACACTTAACTAGACTTTCACCTGTGCAACGTAGCGACTAAACAACAATCAGAATGATCTGTTCTTTCTCAAAGTATTCCACAGATTTTTTAAGATGTTGAAAGCGTTTTGTATGAGATCCCCTAAATACTAAACAAAGCACAATTTTTAAAAACTTGAATGCAACCTGCAATGAAAACCCATCGTTGCCTAAAAGGTGCAAAAAAACCAGAACTTTTATATTAAGAGAATTATTTAAGGAACAAAAATAGATTTTTAAAAATATATATTCTATATTTTTCAAAACTTCTCTTGTATTCTGCATGCATTTCTCACCTGTTCAATGAAAAATAAAAACATTTTCAGCAAGTTCTATTAGTCCTACTTTGTACTATTATTGTATGATTTTTGATATAATGAAGTTACATAGAAATAACATGAAAAGTTCATTTTCCATGTTATCATAAAGCAGGAAATGACTTCTCTTTTAGCTTTTGAAGTTTCACCCTTTTGACTTTTCTTCAAAACAATATTTCAATATTACTCTTAACCAGAGGCGGAGCCAGACATTTGAAACACCCGGGGCTTAGCCCTGAAGGGTAGTATGCATGTGGATTTTTTTTTCTTTTTTCTTTTTTTGGGGGAGGGGGGGGGGGGGGGGTGTAGAAATGACTGAAAGATTAATTGGCTCTGTTTTGAGTTTTGTTCAAAAAAGAATGACTTCATATAGGGAAAAAAAGATATCACATATACAGGACACCTTAAACTAGTTTTTTAATTAAGCAGCAAGGCAGAACAAGGTCAGGGCTGCATCAAGACACGAGGACTAAACCCCAATTCAACCAGACCCAGAACTGATCCGGAATTAAAACAGGACTACAAGAGTTCAAAATCAGGACTACTTAGGATTTAACCAAGACAGAACCAGAATCAGAACTAGATGATAGTAGCACTAAAAATCATCATAGACCTGCACTACACTTATTTTTTAATTCTACCAAAGTACACTATGTAGATTCACAAAAGTTTATATAATTATTTAGCCTTGTTGTGCAAACAAGCCTGCATAACTTAATAAATATAGAATTTGAAAAATAACAAACCTAAAAAGAAACACTAGGTACGAGATACATGAGTACCTATGATACGGTGATACTTTTGGTAAACAACCATTTGACTAACATGTGTGTCTCACCTGCTCTTGTTCATCTCTGTTCTGTCCTGTCTCCTCTCTCTCCTTCTCTGTTCCTCTCTCTCCCTCTTTGTGCTGACAATCATCAAATATACAGTTGAAACCAGATATTTACAAACTCTTCAGATAAAAACACAACACTTTTATAATTGTAACATCAAATCAGACTAAATGTTTATTTTTTTAGATTGATAAATATAAAAAACATATTTGTTAACTTTAAGAGTAAAGAGAGAAACTATCTGTATTTCTTAATTGTAAATGGCACCAAATTGTATTCAAACTGAGCCACACTTATGGAGCTCCACAATTCTTTTCCTGGTGTTTTGGTTGATATCTCTTAATTTTCCCATTTCAAAGAAACAGGCTCTGTGTTTTGCCTTATATGCATCCACAGCTGTGCCACCAGTTTACTCACATGGACTCTACTAACCTATCAGAAGCTTCTTCAGCTCAGAATGGAATCATCTGGTTTTCTTATTAATTAACAAACTTAGTGTATATGTACTCTTAAATTTGATGAAAGTGATAAAAAAATAGAAGCTCTGTCTCTCTTTATTCTGACATTTAACTAATTCAAAAGATATTTCAATATTTATCTAAAACAAAAGTTTACTCTAAATTGATGTTGTACAGTAAAAATGTTTTATGTTTTCTCCCTAAAGTGTATGTAAATATCTGGTTACAAATGTGAATATCCTGCTGTGTACTGAAATCCCTCTTGTTTTGCATAGAAATATACTGAACAACATACAAAGCATAATATATAAAATAACATTTACCTGAGTTTTTTCTTTGAAAGAAGCCTCTAATGTCCATTCTTATATTTCAGTACATAACTGAAACCGATTTAGTCGGGGAGGGTAAGAACTGAGAATATGAAATAAACACACGTAAGATAAGACTCTATTAAAAAAAAAAAGCATTTGTTCGGCTTTTCATTTCGCCATTTGTTGATTCACTTGAAGAGCAAGTAACGTAATATTGGTCAAGTGATCAGTTTGATATCAATCTTTCGTGATTCACCGTCATTTGTACGGTATGAATGGTTTGCTTTGGTACCTGGTCAAACTTAAGCTCTCCTTAGTATGGCTGGCTCCGTTACTCCAACAGCGCACTCACAGGCACAAGAGCGCCTGGCTGCAGCCCCGCCCCCTCGCTCAGTTGCTTAGTGCCTGAGCTCGGATCATACCAATATCAGGGGGGATTCACGCACAGTCGTAAATTCCCACTGTGTGCATTATGTGCTTCGAATATTGTGTGTACTTTTTGTTTTATACAGTTGTCAGCCAGGCATCTAACTATGAAAAAATTACACTCCAAAAGACCCCGGGCTTCTGACAAAACAACCCGGGCTTAAGCCCAGTAAGCCACCCCCACGCTCCGCCCCTGCTCTTAACATCTAAATTTTGAAAAATACACTTAAAATAAAAATCTTAATGTGGCTATAACTGCCTGATGCAGTGTAACTTGAACTATAGAAAATATATTGTGTTTGGAACAATCCAATATAAAAGCTTCTTTATTACTGTATTATAATACAATAATAAATAAATTTATAATACAATTTTGATGATTTGTATTAATTTATTTTGCTTTGTAATTGTCATCGTGTCAAAGTTTGTTACTGGCAGATAAAACTTGGAAGATCTTTAATAACAATGCTTCATCATCATTTTTAACAGTCGTAAAAAATCAAAGGTTTGGACAGCTGAGCCTTCATGTCTGTGTTAGCACAACGCAACAATCCTCCCAGGAGTGGACATCCCAGCAAAAGCACCTCCAGGCCAGACTGTGCAATGCTGAAAGAAACTGGAAAAAACCCAAGAGCAACAGCTCAAACTCAACAGGCCTCGGCTATCATGTTAAACGTTAAAATCGTGAAAATTAATATGGCTCGTTTGGAAGGGTAGCCATAAGAAAGCCTCTAGAACTGGTGGTGGGACAGGCTTGCAAAGTTTCATCTGAACAAACCACTTTTGTACTTTGACAAAATGTCCTTTGGACAAACAAGATCAAAGAGGACATGTTTGCACAGCGGCACGCTTGGAGAATACCAAACACAGGATAAGGCTGAAAAATAAAAGAATCAAGGTGCTGCAATGATTCAGTCAAAGTCCAGACCTTACCCTGATTGAAATGCTGTAATTGGACCTTAAGAGAGCTGTGCATAAACAAAAACCTCAATAAATCAATGAAAAGACGCAAAAACGTAAAGAAGACTGGGCCAAAATGTTTGCGTAACAATGTGAGAGGCTGATAAAGAAAATTATTACTTCAAGTTATGTTACTAAATGTGGTTCCGCAAGCCACTGAATCACGTGGTGGACTCCTGAATGTTGATCTAAAACGTGTGCATGCGCCAACTGTTGTTTCTGTATCATGTCCAGCACATGTTTGTATGGTTTTCTGACATACCTGAAAAATGTGCACTGATCCAGCACAACTCTTTCACAACCATTTACAGCCATTCCTCTCAGCCTTTCTTCTTCTTTTGCCCCACCATAAAAATAAAAAAGTATTCCCTCAAGTTGAAAAAACACAAATAACAAAATAGAGCTTATTGCTATTAAATGTGAACTATGCTAACGACTGTGGAAAACTGTGGGTGAATTTGAATGAGGACGAACACTGAGAGACAAACAGCAAAGCAAACACAAATTGCTATCAGCATCTCAGCTTTTTGCTACATTTCTCCTGATTAGGCTTTCCTTCAGCCAGACAGATCTCCTCTTTAATTATGCATTTAACTGATGTGCAAATTAAACTTGGCTTTTTCACAAAGACACTTATGTTTTTGTGATCACACATCGCACCTTTCCCCCTCCTCTTCTTCCAGCCAATTTAATTCCAAGCTTCAGATTTCATGGCCAATTTTATCTCGCTCACTTTCAAAGAGTCCATCATCAATTCTTCACAACTTTTCATGTCCCCTTTCTCTGCAGATTCACTGCGAAATTGCCCATTCAGGTTAATAAATAACTGTGACTGCTATAAATTTATGGCAACACCCAACACTTTGAACATGCATTTGAAATGCTGACCTCCAGCAGCAATTAGTCTTAGTTTTTGTTTATCCTTTTCAGAAATCACACAGCACTTTTCACTCTTCATTTTACTCTCTTTGTTAGCATTAAATGACTGAATCAGCCTGCGCCCACAGACAACAGCTAGTCAGTTCTTTTCCTTACACACACACACACCAACTTTACATTCAAAAGGTAAACAGTTATAAGAATGCTTCGAGCAGTAAGAAGAGCTTTCAAAAGCAACACTAATGACTGTAAAAAAAAAATTGTTTAATCAGATATTTGAAATTTCATGTTTTTCCCAAAACACAACACGTGATCGGCAACAGCATCGATCGAAGACTGTATATTAAAGATGGATGTAGCTTTGCTGTAACAGCAGCTTAATCAGGCATTTTTTCTAATGGCCATCAGGGGAGCAACTCCTCTGGCTCCAAAAAGGTCACACTGTTTAAAAAAGACCTTACTATCTACTTCATTATTGGCTTTAATTACAATTTCCATGATGACTTTATTTGCTGTAAATAAGGTCTTACTTAAAATGTAATCAAAAAGAAGTCCAATTATACAGAACTGTATCAGGAACACAACTCGCTTAGCTCGCTTAAACTGTGATTTCAGCAAATATTTTTTTGATTAGTTTATGGTAGCAAGCAAGGCTGTTTGTCAGTCAGATACATTCCTTCCTCATTTCGCCTGTGTTCGCTGTCTGATGTCTCTGAATGCATTTAGTAAACATCTTTGGCAATAACAAGAAGAAGAAAAAGAAGGAAATAATTTATCATGGCAATAATTTGTCAAATATAGGTGTTATTTTATCAAATGTGAGGAAAAAATATATAGCATTATTATTTTATGTATGTATTTAAATATATTTCTTTTATATCTATCATTTATACTGTCATTACATTGTAATAACAAGGTTTCTACCCTCCCATTATTGACAGGACCTTGATGAACATGATACAAAAAAAGTTTTGTTTATGAGGTTTATTTGCCATTTTTGATTTCTCAATCAGGTAACTGAACACTGTCACATGTTTGTCTGTCTTTATTACAGACAACTGACTTATTTTGTTTCTTTCGGTAATGCTACCCTATACTTCTGGTCAGAGTAATTAAGATAAAAGCAATATCTTTATGACATTTAGTCACACAGTCTGAGTCCTTTTCTTTGTCTTTAAAGACACCATGGGCTATAATTGGAGACCATTGCACATCATCTCTCGGCTGAGAGGGTAAATGAGGGATCCCTAGACTCCAGGATTACCCTATTATTGAGAAGACGTTCCACTAAGCCTCCACCACTGACACATATTCCTGTTCTATGGCCTATTCACTTTGAAATATGTCTTGTCAGGGAGGCTTACAGAAATCTGCATAATCCTTTTTCATCACAATTAAAGATACCACTGAACAATAAAATTGCTTGCTCTCTGGTTTGTTTCATGTTGCTCTGAGAAAAAAAGGTGAGGAAAAGGCAGCTGGGTGTCGCTGAGAGTTGCAAAATGCTGGGGTGAGTTTTGTGTTGGCATAGAGCACGGAAGGAAGGAGCCTGATAAACATCCAGCCGACCTTTACAAGTTTACAGGAGACCTTGTGAAACAGAAGGCGAAAAGGTTATTCCACTGTGCAATTTGTCGTGAAAAACGGTTTTAAAGAAGAAATGTGTTATAAACTAATGTTATTAAAATGTAGTTGAAAGAAAAATGAAAACCCGGTGGAGAACTCTTTCAAGAGGTTCAACAGAGAATGAAAGATATACTTGAGGTTTTAATTCATGTGAAAATTTGATTAAAATGATTTAGTGGCCCAGTTAATAACCCTGCAGTATTTGTAACTGATGAGAAGGATTTACTGGGTGAATTGGAACATTTTGTTTCCTTTACTTGTCCTTTTGTGTTCTGAAGAAGACTTTATTTGTAGACGTAAATTGCCGCGGATTGAAAAGAAGGAGAGAGTTGTTGTTTTGGTTTGTTTGTTTCTTTTTATTTGTTTGTTTGCAATTATTATTATTATTATCATTTAAAATCAATAAAGATACTCTCAATTAAATATTTCTTTTGCCTTCCCACCTGTCTGCAGTAGTCGTATAGTACGAATGACTAAAATTAAAGACAAGACAAACAGGGTATGAACTCAGGATAGGTTCTCTTGAATGTAATCCTCACAGCCATAATCTTTAATTTCCTTCAAGCTATAGTGGTGACTACATGATGCTCTGTGACATAAATGAAATTTGAAATCGTTCAGAGTGACAGATTACTCATATTTAGTCAGAATCCAGTATTTGCTTTGGCACCACTTAAATTCCATTTGTTACAAATGACAGTAATTAACCTAATGTTGAGAAAATATAGCTTATTCATCACAATCTGTCAAAGGCTTCATCAAACCCATGTGATGAAGCACATGTTCTCATTTCAATTATGTTATGAAAGTGCAGGTAGGCTTTGGGGAAAGTATGGAAATTCATCAAATAGAAAGAGATTGAGAGCGACATGAAAACCAACATGGCACATCGATCCCATATGTTCCAGATAAAAGTGGAACGGCTACTTTGCTTAGTTGTTCGCCTCGATCGATCGAAACAATAAAACTAGTGATGAATGATGAGCGGTGAAGAACACTCATCATATCAATAAATTTAAAGGTTATGCTGGGAAACCTTGGGTCCTGGGATTCATTTGGATTCTTAGCAGAACAAGCACTCAGCCCTGAAGGCACTGACACTCCCTAACAGCAACTGTTTCCCCAACAATACGTCCCACCCTACATAATAACCTGATCAGGTGCAGCATAAGTAACATAACAAAGAGCCTGATTCACTGACACCCAAAAATAACTTCGATCAAGTCATCTCTCATAATGCAAGGGCAAAAAGATCAGTCGATCTACAGCTACGCAAGTACGGCAGCATGAGCAGGTGTCTGAAAGTAGCTGTTCGGATCACCAAGAAAGCCTTAAACTAAAGTCAAGATTCTGTACTAAACAGTTTGAGGCAGATACTGTTACACTGTTAACTTTGAGGCTAAATAGTTTTGAAGGAAACACCATGTTGACCACCAGTTTTTCCTAGTTGCAAGGAGGTTGCTGGCCGGTAGCGTGACTGAGCAATAAGGGACTGGCTTGTTCACATTTCTGAAATTGTATTTCTTGTAGAGTTTATTTATGCAAAGTAATGTCATTTTTCACTAGTCACATACTGTGTTTTAGGAGCTCTTACACACGGCCTGCAAGCTTGCATTCTCTGGGGTGTGTATCCATTCACAGCTAAGACTCTCACGAAACACTGAATGTGTCTTGAGGTTGGGTTGCGGTGAGCTATTGAAGTCTGTGCAGGAACTGGTTTGTCTTCCTCCCTGTGTGACAGCAGCGAGTGTATGAAGAAGTCCTTGCACTTAGACTCTGCAGGCCTGACACCAAAACATGACCTTTGACATCCGAATTCTCCTGCTTTCCTGTGACCTGTAATGAAAAATTCAAAACCCGCCTCGGGGTGTCAGCCACGTTTATTCAGGCTGTACTCCTGGCATCCATTCTATGAGTCTATAACCTTTTTAAAGGACTAGTAGCAGTGAAGTTAACAAGTAAGACACAGTCCGCAGACTGCTACAGGATTATTTGAAGTACAGTGCATTGGGGAGGGCACAGGGAGAAGGGCAAGCATAATCTTGCTCAGAATGCCCAAAAGCCCGGGTTTTACATCTGTCGCTTCTTTCATCTCTTGAATCCGTATTCTCCGAGTCCTTACCTACAGTATGAGGTCAGCTGGTGTCATGACAGAAGCACGGGGCCTTCTCTGTTACCACTCCATACTCCTCCACCTTCAACGTGTCTCTCAAAATGTGCCTCTGCAGAGCTCCACAGTGCTTTTGGTATTCTGTTTGCTTGTTACATGGTAAGTCATTGCCATTAGCTTGTGGACCCTCAAAATAAATGTGAATGTATGACCTGCGGTCACACATTATAGGTTTAGTGTTCTTCACATATGCGTTGACATATGTTGCTAGAAGTATAGTTATTATCCCCCTAAGCTTGTTTCAACAAAGTAAACGAAATGATCCTGTGTACATTTTTATTATATGCTCCATCTATCCTCATGTGAGAAGTTTACTTTGGGATTCCCTGGATTGCCCTGGGAGGCAGATTGAGAAAGACTGATATGAAACGTACGCTGCTGTAATAAATCTATAACAGGCTACGCTGAAGCTAACACAAATAAACTGGGTAAAATACTCTTATCTCCGAGCCTTGAACTTGAACCGGTTACCAGTGGCAGCAATAAGCTGGACTAAGATCAGGAGCAGCAGCACTTAAGAATGTGAATCATCAACTATCTGTCGGAATTTTGAATTCTTCCATAGGTTTCTATGGGCAACTGTGGCAACCCAGTTCCTGCAGTCTGTATGCCGAAGTGTCCTTGGGAGAGATACTGAATCCTTTGATGCTTTACTCAGGATGTGAGCATGTGATAGATAGGCATTTCCAGATCAGCGTCCCTTAGACCTGGAAGCTACATCCATCTATGAGATACAGTCTATCTATCTATCTATATTTATACCTTTATCTATATCTTTCTATCTGTCTGTCTAGTCTATGTATGGGCTGAGTCCAGACAGGATTGTTGTTAAAATTAACATGTTACAATAAATCATCTCCTTGAAGTTTTTCTTGTTTGTTATTAAATTTGATTAGCTGTTATTGCTTTGTGCTCGTATAAAGGATGTGCAGATGTGCGAATATTATAGAAAAATCTCAACTCTTGATTCCTACAGAGAAAGGAAACACTGATTGTTGCTGTGTGGGCATTTTATTAATGGCATAGGTTGAGTCTACTTGTTCCCCAAGAAGGGAAATGCACTCTAAATCAATGAGTGATCATATTATTGCATGGTATAATAAAGTAAGTATTCCTTTTTGTCTCCATTGCCAGAATAAACAGCAATCGATCAACAGAATAGACAATAGAGGTCTGTTCTATTCTGTTCTATTCTATTCTGTTCTGTTCTGTTCAATTCTGCTGGAGTATCAATGATAAAATTCTTTCTTTGCCATTTCAATTATGTTTTATATAAGAGCATGTGCTATTTAAGAATATAGCTATACTTCTATGCTATGTGTACATGAAAAAGATTTTCTGGCATGCTGGTATGTTATGAATAGCAGGATGCCCTGATGGTTTCAGCCAGCATGCTTTTCTAGCCATTTTGACCCACATCCCTCTCCACAGCACAGTATGTTGTATATGTTGCAAGAGAACACAAACAGATGATTTAAAGGATGTAGCCAGATCATTTTTTTTACTTACAATTTTATGCCACAAATAGTGAGGTCAAAGTTCAAGGCTCAATGTTGTGATGCAACGGTATGTTCCAGCTATACGGATCCTGGATGCAGTGCTACTGTGTACAGGCAGTATTCATTTTGGAACATTGGGAACGTGTAATTGCACTTTACACTGCAAAGTACCAGTGTGAAATCATATCAAATCTGTTATCTGATATATAATAAAGCAGATAAGCTCATAGGTAGGCTGCACTGTTTTTGAAGCACCACACATGGCGAAGACTGTAAAGTGTATTTTGCTCATACTTTTAGCACTGACTATCTCCATTGTCTGTGTTGTTGTGTCAGGACCATTGCTCATGCATTATTTTAGTATGAATGCAGTTTCGGGCACGTGCAAGTACAGATTTAATAGTTACCTTGTAACACAAAGCTTTTCTAACCAACCCTTCAGTCTAACCTCTCTTTGTGAAATCTCAAATAGTACAAACTTTGAAGTTGTAGTATTTCTGCCTGCAATCTGCCACCCTCAGGTCTTGCAAATTGCAGTTCTTGTTTTGTTGTCGACAGTGTAATCCTTGAAAGTAAAGCTAATTATCTTCAGAAGCATGTCTTCCAAATACCAATTTGTAACTGTCTCTGCAGCTGGGTGGTGTCTAGAAGGGATACAGGAGATTTCAGGAGGTAATCTCCACTCGTGCTCTATTCTGAATGGCTGCTGGTGGCTTTGGTTCAGAGGGGATGTGAAACTGAAGAGAGAGAAAAAACCACAGTATTTTATTTATCTGCCAGCTAAAGAGAGATTGTCAGAACAGGTGTCAAGGTGTCACAGCTGCTGTCAAGCTCAAAGTGAGTCATGAGTCACAGGCATTGAAATTAAAGTAGAGTCGCAAGTCTGATTAAATTTGAGGAGTCGAGTATGAAGTCCTCTAATTTCTGAGTCTGGGCCATATGGAGCGATTTTACATCAGTTAATGAGAAACCTGAAGCAGTCTATAATGCTTTTGCCACAATATTAGACTTATGGAGTTTAAGAGTATTGAAAAAAAACACGTGTAAATAAGCCCCATAAGAAGTAACATCAGAAAAGATCATATCCAAAGCCAGGGAAGAGGCTTTGTTATACATAACAAAAAACATTTTTATGTGTCGATCATTTTTATTATGTTTACCTCCCTTAATTTATGCTTAATTTATGCATTATGTGTTCTTGTAATAAGTGACTGCATGTTTGTCTGTACCATTTTATACACACCAGAATTCTGAGATAATTCTGACTTTAATCTCAGAATAAAGTCAGAATTATTTCAGAATTCTGGAAAAGAGAAAAACGTGCCCACGTTTTCCCCCAGTGGCACTAGTCCTCTTCCGTAATAGTAATACTGTTTTTAAATAAAATAAAATTTAGTGTGATTCCAACTTGAAGCTACAAGCTGAATATGTTGGATAATAACAAGGTAGGCCCAGCATAAAACAATCTCCAGTTTTCATCCATCAAGTTGTATTCAAAAAGTCTTTAAACTATTGATTAAGGCAATAAACCCACCAGGAAAGCATTTATTGAGAGAAGAGTCGTTTTCCCAAATCAACAGTCAAACTTCTTTTTCTATTTCCAGGTTTATCCAATCACGTTCCTGACATCCAGTCACCCGATATCCGCCACACCTTATCATCCCCTCTCTCCACACCCTCTCTGTCTTCCTGTGGGCTCACTTCAACATGACTTAGCACAAAATCGAAACTTTAAAATCACTTCATTACGACACGACATCTCGTTAATTCAGTAACATTAATACTTTTTCTCACATAAAACGTTTGCATTTCTCTTATTAAATCATGTTAAATGTTAAAACCAAACTTTCTCTGAATATTTGCTTAGTCATTCACACCAAGCACTGCAGACCTCAGACGAGCTCGTTTATGGCTATGAGCCATGTTTACATTCCCTGCTGGTGCAAAACAAGCCCACACACACACACACACACACACACACACACACACACACACACACACACACACACACACACACACCAAATCACAGTAAAAGGTCAGAAGGTCAGGTATTACAACCATTTCATTTCACTTTGGTTAAAAAAAAGACGATTTACTATTAGCAATGCACATACAGATCAACTTTATTATAGCACTCTGTATCATTTAACACGTCAAAAGGATAAATATTACGTCCTTCTATTGCACCTCTGGATGGGGCTGAGCTGAGGGATCTCAATCTCATTGACTCCCTGCTGACTATTAAAAAAGACACAAGCTTAAGGTTTATCAGCATCACTTTTAAGACCCAGAGGCCAGGTCTAGTTTTAAAATACTCCACGGTTCCAGCCTGGACTAACTAACTCAATAGAACGAGTCTCTAAAATCGAGGCTGTGTGCCCATAAATAAGTAATCTCATCTGTTGTTTGTGAAGTGCCTTTGCCACACAGCTATGTGTTGTTGTGGATGATGTGAGGTGTTTCCTCTGACCTGGAAGATTCACAAAGGGAGGTTGTCTGGGTGGATGTGTGGATTGAACAAGCTTCAGCCTTCTACAAAAGATGGTTTTGCTTGTTTGTTTGTTTTTTGTTTCAAACAGAAAGTTAACGCTACTTTCAACCTTAACCACTCCAAAATCTTAACCGTCTATTGCTGTAACCTTGACATCAAAGTATTTTTGTTTGTCTCCAATGTGAAAATCAATCTTTCTACAAGAAAATAAACAAAACTCTAAACCCACAGCAACAAATTTCAGTGCCTGTACAGTTCTCTCAATCAAAATGTAACCAACGATTGTCGTGAGGTACAATAGGATGAGATCATGATATTACATACTATTATCTAGCATTACTCAAGCTGTTACGATGTTCACTAATAAGGAACTGTATTAAAGTCATATTGACATTATATTTACTTTTTGTTACTTCATCCTAATAGCTGCAGACATGGTTACCTAATGTAATGTTAATTTATAACATACCGCTAGCTAATGCTATGTAGAAGATTTATTTGCAGGATGACCCAGCACTGTAATCCATGGTCAAAGCAATCATACTGAACATTAATCTAACATTTGTGGAAAAAATAGCAACTACTAGGGATACTCTGCCACTGACAGGCAGGTGACTTCAGCTATGGAGCTTTCAACCAGACCTCCAGTCTTTCTTTAAACTGAGTTTTTACCCACTTAATCCTTTAAAGTGAACAGACAAGGAATAATATCTGTGCTGTATATCTTCCAGACCAGGAAGCTTATTCAGCAAGAGCTCCCATGGGTCCTATCAGGCGATAGGGACTGTGACCTATATGACTTTTCAGGTCAGATGACTTGAAGGATAAAACAGGTGCCAATTTACTTACATAATACAAAAAAATAATGACAAAATACAGAACTTGTACAACAACATGTGGCTACCATTTCTAGTTGCAGAATAAATTTTTTTGTTGTTTGTGAAATATGATTCAAGGCCAACAACTGTACTTACTTGGTTAAATATTTGTGGTACTTATTTTTAATGTCACAGCGCAATGTGACAAGATCTTGATCATATCGACAAAATCCAAAAAAAGGGGTTGTTGACTTTTCTCAGTTGGAAACAGAAGAAGACAAGCGGAGGACCTTGATACTCTTTGTCTGTTTTACACACGACGCTCAGAGCCAATCAAACTCAACTGATGACTTTTGACCTTGATAAAAGGGACGCTGAACCCCTAAGGTCTCATAAGCTTTGTGTTGATGGGTCAGAGAGAGCGTTAGCTTAGCATATAATTAATGCTTAATAACCCCTGGTTGTTTGTCAACACTTTTCCCACTGTCTTTTTCCATGCCTTATAATCTTCAGAGTGCCTGCAGGCACAGCATTCGCTGATAACATCTTAAGCCTCTTGTTCCAATACCCTGGCCTGGCAGTAACAACACTGGCCAGTCACTCATTTACAAGCAAAGATAAATGCACAGTCCTTAATCTGTCTCCAGTTAGGGCTTCAGCAACACAACACAGGCCAGGCCCACGCCTTTCACTCCTCCTCAGGCTTAGCTGCTCCATCATCCCTGCTGCTGCCACGTAGGCTGCCTCCACTCTCACCTCTATCACCTGCCACACAGGTACCGGGTGATAAGCGCACACAGCCACAGAAATCTCTCCCAGTAATTAGGATGAATTTTAAATTTGACAGCTTTTGTGAAAAGCCATTATTTTAGCACTGCTGAAGACTTGCTTTGGAGTTTCTTTCTCTAGAAATATCATCTGGATGAATAAAACTAAGATTA
Source organism: Rhamphochromis sp. 'chilingali' (assembly GCF_963969265.1). Taxonomy (NCBI): domain Eukaryota; kingdom Metazoa; phylum Chordata; class Actinopteri; order Cichliformes; family Cichlidae; genus Rhamphochromis; species Rhamphochromis sp. 'chilingali'. The sequence continues at coordinate 32,879,015 of NC_137931.1, forward strand.
TTTGATCCAAACACTGAGTTAAAACACTAATCACTTAGTTGATTTAGCTTCATCAAATAGTTATTTAAAAAATTGCCAAACATCATTTCAGTCTGTCAGTGGTGCAGATTTGATGTTTTCGTTTCATGTACACTAAAACCTATACATTATTCCACGGGTTAAGGGTAAAAGACATGTTAATAAAGATTTAAAGATTCAAAATTGTACATATTAAAGCTGCATAACACAATCGTGGATGTCTCCCGATACCACCAAACAAAAAACGATTAATTAGTCCTGCAGCCCAAGAAAAGAAAGTGAGAGTCAGGTGACAAGATAGTTTCAAGAACAAGTATATTAAAAAAAAACATTATGACATAAAAGTATCTATACAAATATTTGCAATTATTTTCACTGGTATTTAATTTTCAACATTAACATCAACTTACAACAAGGAAAACTTAAGGTAAACCCCTTAACCTGACTCTTAGATAAGTTAATGTTATGAGGGAAAGATAAAGAAAATGTGCCGTGGTATATTTGTGGTTAAAATGTGTCAATTATCTAATCACGGTGACCAAGTAATTATATCAATTAACTAAAATATTTTACCCAGAGCTCCATACCACTTTCATGTCTGTGTATTATGTGTAAAGGCTGGGCAAGGGTAGCTTATCATACAAACAGACAGCCTGACTCCATACTAACAATGAGCCAAGCGGCATCTCCAACTACTGACTTGTGTTTACTGTTTCTCTATCCTGCTAATATCAGGTTAGCCATACATTTACAAACAATATGCTAATCTATTTTTTTGTATGTTGAATAAAACTGTTGTTCCTCTAGTCGGTTTATCTCTCATATCCAGAAAAAGCCAAACACTCTTCACCGGACTCGAATTCCTCCTGTGTTTGATCGGTAATATTTCTGTTTCAGTCACTCTTGAGCTCAGGCAATTTAAAGTGTCAGGCAAGCACAACAAAATCACTGTCAGTGCCATATAATTATTGAGAAGAAAATAAAGAAATAATTAAATGTGAGTCAGTTACACAAGCTCATTAAAGCTTATGGTATCCACTCTATTTTCCTTTTGGTTTGAATGAGACAAAGAGAGAACAATATCCCATTAAAGGCTGTTTCCACATCCTATTCATTTGAATTGGTAGTGAAGTGTCAGTGTTTTTCTGTGGATTAAAGTCTGATAGCACTCACAGGAAGAATGATTCCCCCCGTTTGAAGACTTGTGAATACACACAAGGCAAGACAGACAGTGAGAGGCAGAGGAGAACAGACAGAAAGAGAGACTGAGTGAGAACAGATGAGTGGGAAATATAATGGAAGAATGCTTCTAATGCACTGTCTGTAGAGGGTGAATTAGGAGGCAAATGGTGTGATTATTGTGTGATGTGGTAGTGGTAGTGGCGGTGATGGTGGGATCTTGCCAGCCCCAGGATGCAGATAGAAACCACCAGGGGTACAGAAGGGGAGCAGGCAATTGTGATTTATGGGTAGCAGCGGGCTGATAAGGCAGCTCCCTTCATTTAATGCCTTATCGGCTGCGTTAAAGAAAGGCCACAATTTGCAGCATTCTTAAAAGCCCCAGATGTGACTAATCTCTGCAACCTTCCGCACAATCTGTCTCAGGAAAAAAACTATAGATCACTCACTTGTCTTACTGATCTCAGCCTCTTCTCCCTTTAGCATAACCACGGAAACGTGATGGAGAAAAATGTGCGTTTCAGCTCTGAAATAATATGCTAAAGCTGTACAAATAATAAATAAAAATTAAAAAAAATAACACTGCAACACTTAAACCATTAAACTAGAACTTTAATACGAAAAAAATAAATGTTTTTATAATAATTTGCAGATGCACATTATAGATGCTGAAAGAAAATGTGCCTGAATTATGTTTTATATAAGAAGCGTTCAACGTATCAGCACAGATGCAATGCCCTTATGAGCTGCTGTCATTTGTTGACATATGTGCGTACTCAGCTCGGTCGATACGATGCCTGAGAGGAGCTCCCGTGTTGTGGAGAGGCTGGTATTTTGATGGTCGTGACTGTATTAGCCAGTCCAGATGACTGCCTGGCTGTTAGCAGCCGCCTTATTTGTGCTATCAGGTGTTCATGAAGAGTGCCGATCATGTCAGGTCCCAGTTATGTGCAGCTCTTCATTCGTGAGACCTGGGATGTTGACTGGTTTTTGTTCTGTGAGGTCGCTGTGGTCTGCTCTTAGGTCCACCAGCCACATGTTGTTGATGTTGCGTGACATTCTCTTATGTTGATCATGGCTTTTTGGTCATAGTATGCAAAAACTTGTAGATTCAACCTAAACATAATAGGGCACACAAGATTGTCTCAGTCTCCTCTGAATGGATTAAACTTCCAAAAAAACATTTTTCCATGCAAATGGAAACCACGACTTGGTCATAAAACTGCATAAAAACTGCAGTGAAGTTCATGCAAAACTTAAAAACTCAAATGAAATAAAGTTAAATGAAATCATCACTCAGTCCACACACAGAAAACAGAAACTTCTGCTACTTTGTCAACTTCCTGCTTTCACTGTCAGGATGCAGTTCCCAGTGTCGTGCTTCATACACCCACCATCTACTCTGACCTCCACCCTATAATTCATGTCATATGAAAATATAGAACTTTGTCCACTTAAAAAAGGACAAGCAAATTCGAATACAGATAAAATTTTTGGGCAACAGAAAAAATGGTATCTTTAAAAGTGTGCAGAAGAAAAGAAGCAAAACTTCACTTGAGTGGATTAAATATTCTCCTCTAATTCACTGCATGCAGACACTTTATGATTGAATTTCTATTGCAGACTCACACACACACACACACACATACACATCTCCAGTGTCAGTTGTCTCACCAATGTTCTACCAATAAAATGGAAACTCGACATAGCGGCTGATCAATACTAATCACAGAAATAATTACTCACCAGAGCTTAGTATGTTATTGATTTTTAAGGCAGTCGTTTGCATTACTGTCATATCTGATCCTAATAATCTTAAAGGAGTTTTTTCCCCTTCAAGTTTAAGGTCCTTAGTCACGTTGTGTATAATGTATGAATGTCATTGCAAGGTCTAATCAATGCATACTGATGTCTTGAACAGCAGCTATAGTGACTTCTATAAGCAGCCGTATGCTTTTAATGTTTGAACTGCGCATGAATAACATTGCTGTAGATTAACAGTGTCATCTAGGGGAAACTTATTTATACAAGAGAGCAGGTAAGTATTGATCAGTTTGGTCAATACGGCAAATAAACAATACAGACTTTTTCCTGAGCAGTCTCAAATTAACCGGACTAGCCAAAAGAGGCGCCCCCACACTGGTCTGCACTTGTTTTTTCACAGATCAAACTGTGATTTACCATCAGGCTCAGTAAACTGTGGAGTTCTCTTAATAGTTGTGTGCAAATAGGCTGAAGGAACTGAAGCAGTGTTCATCTTCAGGTCACTGATGTGCAACGTGACATTGCCTGGTAATCCCTCCCGTGCCGTCATTCACCTCTGCGGTTAGCACAAGCGGCGACAATCCTCCAAATCTATGGGATTTTTGACTTTAAAACGCTTCTCTTTCTTTAAATTAAGTGCATATATTAATTTGTTCATATGCCTCACTGTGTTCTACAAGTGTAATTAGTCTGGGATACTCAGCAGTAGATTTTTTTCCCCTCCTTCATTCTTAAGTATTCATGAAAGCCAGTGATCTGACAAATGGAATTTTTCAGCACGGTAGCATCTCGCATCTCAAACCTTATTCCAACAGATAATCCTGTTTAAATATCCAGCCTGGTTTACACAGCCCAGGTAGGGAAAGATCTGCAAATTGCTTTTAAACACTTGGACATGCATACTTATGCACGTGTTTAACCTTCTTCTGTCACATACCTACATATAATGAATGCAACACAAACAAAAGTGCACATCTACGTTGGTTTGTGATCAGTTCCTATAGGAAAACAAACAGAAAGGATGCTTGCTGTATTTCCTGTTCCATTTGGGGCTCGGCTTCCACCTGACCTCCGCGCTTCTGTTATATGGAATGTCCTACAAGCTAACAGTATCTGCCCCTGGGCTGCTGCAGCCTTGACTTTGCTGTGTTAGTCTATTCTCAGTTCGCCAGACTAATTCATCACGAGCACGCCGCTAACACCAAGGTCGCTCTCATAATGAGGCGGGTCAGCGTGATAAAAGGTAAAGCTCTGATTGGATCGCAGCAAAGGGCCCAAAGACGACCACCTTACAGGTTCACATTTACCCTTCAACCTCTGCGACTTAACTTAACATGTCCCTGTTGCTGTTACACATACAGTGCACCACCCACCGCAGCGCTGGCAGCCTGCGTATTGTTTACTCTCCTCTCTTTGTTGTCACGGTCCATTGGGGAACATCCTACAAGTGAACTGGCATTTGACGGGGGTCTGTATGATGTGGGAGGAGGAGGGGGAGGCGGCAGCCCAGTGCGCTGGGAGTCACCTATTTCCTCGGGAGGCAGGGCCTTTTGGTCTGCTGGTCCGCGCTGTGTGTTTCCTGCCCCCTCCTCTGTCTCTGTCTCCCTGTGTTTCCCCACCGCTCCAGCCCGCCTGCACGCCTGACAGACAGACAGATGCTATCTGGCGTGCATCTCCAGCTCTGGGCCTCTATCACTCTCCACAAACAGCCCATTGCTTCCACACAGGCTGCAAATTTCGCCTGCCTCTCTCCCTTTAGATAAGGGCCAATATCAGTGACAGAACATATTTTATGTATGAAATGTAGCTCACAACAAGCAGTCAAGCATTAGGTTTGTTTAAATAGATGATCCTTATCGGCATTCTTTCAACACAGAGTTTTGACATTGTTCTCTGTTTATTTTTCTTTGCACACAATTCTTTTTGCGCTATCTAGCCACACAATTGGCTTTTAGAGAGGCTCCTGTCCAGGGGTTGAATTCATTGCTATTTTAATTATAGCCGCTCAGTGCAGCAGGACCGACTGAGTGAGGAATATTTCCTGCCCGACTGCAGTTGTAGTTCTTCTTCCTAAACCCATCCAGTCAACATTCCAGCGGATTATTTGCCAGGGATTTCTCTTGTCAGAGAAGCGACACTTTTCCCCCTACTGTTGGCTGTTGTTAGCATCAGATATTGGATGATTTCCATTTAGTGCTTAGGTTATGCTTGTCAGTTTGTGCCCAGCATTTTTGTAATGATGGAAATAAGATCTCACATATGCCATGAGTCGAGCTGACATAATAGTTTGGTTTTGGCTTGTGTGAGTGTGTGTGTATGTCTGCATGTTTGAACTGCAACAACAAAAAGATATGTATTTATGTGTTGCAATGAAATAAACTCTATAATAATTATTACTGTTTCTAAAATTCCCAAACATGTCATAAATTATAATGTACAGTGGGGCATCTTTTCTTTTTTATTATTATGTCTCAAGCTTTACCTTGTCATAACAAGCCCTGCCCTCGTACATCCTTTTGGGTTGTCCCCTCTAAACACCCCCCCTAAAAAAGAGCAAAGCCTCACCCCCAACGGCACACACAGAATGGTGGGGGGGGGGGGGGGGGGGGGGGGGGGGGGGGGCATGCAGGTCATTACCATAACAAGCTGGCGTGTTTCTGAAGATACACTTGTTCAGAATAGACGGGGGCAAGAGGGGGGCAGGCCGGGGTGGCAGCGCAGGCCCAGTTTATTTCAATAACAACAGCCAGACACAAGGCCTATCTAGTTGGACTTTGAATGAAACACTTGGGCTCCGATGGAGCGATAAGACACAGATGCTAAAAAAGGAGGACTGCTGGAACGGCCCCTTGACCCTCGCCTTGCTTGTTTTCATGGAGCAAATGAACGTGGTAAATACTGGTAAAAATGGCATATAGTTTAATGAACTGGTTCATGGTTCATGAACTGGTTCATCCTTTAAGCTCAATCTATTAACATAGGAAAATAGTATTAATATCAAGTTAAAAATATTTTTAAGCTACATCCTCTCCACCAATATAGCTTTGTGTAAACCTGAATTGTTAATTACAGAGCAATCATTTTCACATGAATGGCTGTGTTTACTGTGGGGCAACTGATCTATCCCTGGGGAGGACGATGTCAAGTGCTTTACACATAAACAGATGTGTACCCCTCACTCCCACAACCCGTTTCTTTTTTCCCCCTTTTTTTTTTTTTACACTCAGGTAATCCTTCAGGTTAAATCTGAGCTAAACTCAACAGTGAAAAAGAACCAGTGTTTTATTATTTGTACAGATAGAGCTCGCACACTTAGATTTAGAAGGCGATGTCCTAAATCTCAGCTTGATTTCCTATGTTAACTGTGGCTTAGCTGTGGCTGGGCTGGATGCAGGAGAGCCTGTTGAGAGTTAGTGGAGTAGTTGTAAATATGTGGTAACACTTTCAGTGGTAATCCTCCTGCACAAAGAATTGCCAGAGATTATGGACCGGTTGTCTGACAGAGAGAATCCTCCGGCACAATCAAATTCCTATGGCTGCTGAGATTTGGAGAGGGCACAATGCTGTACTGCTCGGCTCGCCGGTAATGTGAGGGCAAGCTTCTCCCTCGATGGAGAGCTAAGAAGCAAATATAGCATAAAGTGCATAGTAAGTAAACAGGGGGTGGCTAAAAATATAGCATTATAGCTGGGAATGGTGGCAGGAAAACGGTGTTTGAATTTTTTATTTTCCCCAAGTAAGATGGCAGTTGCGGTCCACTTCACCGGGACAATCTGACCTGGGCCTGTCTTCCCCTGTTGATACCGCCGACCATCTGTGCTGACCCGAGCCGAGAAAGACGTGAGAACCGGCAGCCTCCTCCACCTCCTCCTCCTCCGAGTGCTACACAATCGCCCTCGCTGACACATTTTGAGTGGGGTTTAAGGAAGTGAAGTGAAGAGAGAGTGTGAGGGAGCGAGAAACCCCACCACAGCCCCGAGGATGAATAGAAGATAGAAGCCGTTTCATTTCAAAATCGGCCTCTGCACTTGGCTGAACCTACAATAAAAGTTGATAATTGAGAAGTGAAAGAGTAGGATCAATATGACTGTGAAAAAAAAAATGGAGGCTTGGGCTTATGTTTAATGCAGTTTAACTGATATTTAATATTTTCTGCTTTCTCTCTCTTCTTCTCCTTTTGTCCACATTAAAATACTTCAAAAAGAATTCTAATAAAGTGGAAATTAAAAGGAGCGTAGATTGGGGTTGGAAAGAGAGGCCTCTAATCCCGCTATCTCTTAATAATTCAAAGTCTCTTTTATTTTCTGAATAAAAAGCGGAATTAATCTGGCACTGTGAAGCTGTCCTCTCTTCTCACTGTTTAAATAAATCCCCGTTCGTACATTAGACGCGAGGAGGCCGGCTCTGGCTCCTCGCCAAGCTCTGTGTCAATTCCCTCCTGCCTCCTTCCTTTCTCTCCCAGCCCCTCTTTATTCCCTTTCTTTTGCTTTCTGCCAGGGAGGGACCTGTGAGAGAAGCCATGCCACCAGAGAGCTGCTATCTCCAGAACCTGCTCAGCACACAGGCCTATCACAGGCAGCTAAGACCACTTAGCTCAGGCCGCCAAAAGGCACCCTTATGAAACTTTACCCAGATATTAGGGCACTGTGAAGCCAAAAGATATATTACAAAGGCATTGTGTAAGGCAGTGACCATTTATAGTATTTATATAAGGCTGCCCCAGCTGTCAGAAGAAGCAGAGTTACTATTTTGGAGAAAAAGCGAGGTGAACATTTTATCATTTCAGCCCAAGGAAAACTGAGAATTTTGATTGTGCCTGTAATAAATACAGAAGAGAACAGAGTCATTTCTAATAATGAATTATATCATTATTTGCTTTGTTTCACTCAATATTTAGTCAGTGTTTCTGTACAAGAGACAATTTCAACAATTCAACAATAAGTCCACTCCACAAATGGATGGCTAAGTCACTCAGCTTTTCATGAGACAAAAGACGAGCCTTTGAAAACTGACACCATGAAATAAAAGGAGCTTAGGCTCCGAGAGCAAAAGCGAGTGAACGCAGCAGACGGAGGAGTGGGGATATAGAAACAGGCCCGAGCATGAGCACAAGGGCCTGCAGGCTCCTTGATTAGCGCTGCCCTCTCTATCAGTTTGCAGGCTGTCTTCAGAAACCTCTTGGCAGCAGGGCCCCCCCCTCCTCCCCGTGTCCGTGAACTCCTCTTCTGGCGGTGCTGCAGGGTAGGAAGCTGATACAGTCGACACGCCGGCACTCTCTGCATCCCAATGATGCATCTGTAGAGATGAGCGCTGAGGCTGTCCTTGCTCTGATAGACGCCTTTTGTGGTACTCTAGAATCTAAGATCCTCGGCTCGATCCTGGATCAGCCTTCCCTCTCTCCCCTCTGTGGTCAGAGATTTATGGCATCGCTTTCCCACTCTGTCTTCCTCGCTCTCTGCATACGCTCCGGCTCAAACTGCCCACACTTCCAATTGTGACGATACTTTCCTCCGAGACTCCGGCTGAAAGACAGACAATGGCTTTAGACTCTTTGCTTTTTCTTCGGCAGACATTCATCCGGCAAGATGCGCCGTTTGAAAAGCACACCCGTGTCAACCAATTGGCTGTTTATGATTTAACAATATGCTGGAAAATATCAGTATCTTCTCAAGGTGAAGCCTTGGACTTGTGCACCCTATAACCAATACACACATCTAATTTATGTGTTGAAAACACGTTGATTTTGTGAGGCTGTTGGAAATGAGATTGACATGCCCGGTTCTAGGGCCAAGCCTTTCTAAAACCCAACACGATTTTTTTTTTAACTGCTATATTGCTCCTTGCAGAAATCTCTACTTTATATGTTATCAAATGATAAAAAAAATATCAAGAGAAGGAAATAGAGGAGGCCCAGAGGGAAAGTGTAAAGGTGTGTCTTAAGTTCCCTGAAGGCAACAAAAAGTCATTTTCACTGAGGTGCGTGCTATTTTTATTTATATACCTCCTTTGCTCTGTTTCTTCATACATACTGTTTGTGGGGCTATCATTATACCAGACAGAAAGGTGGGGGTAAAAACCATTTGCATTAGCATCACTGTCTGACTCCAGGCACTAAGCAATGATACTTTATTCCATACCATTCAGAGAGGCCATTATCACTCTCCCCCCTCTGTCCCCTCTTCCAACAGGGAACTCACACACACACACGTACTCGCAATTACACAACGCGCCGCGCACACCATTCCCATCCAACGCTATCACGGATAGCATCTCCCACAACACTGGCACAGAGGTACAGGACGGGTGAGGGAAGTGGAGGGGAGGGACATTTCCGGAGGGGGGTCCTGGCATGTAATTGTCCTGGTGAGCACTCAATAGCACCTTAAACCAAGCAGGCAATCTACAAAGCTGTGCAGTGAAGGAGGGAAAGGCCCTGTGGCTATGGGGACCCTAATAGGAACTTCTTTCTCACAGAGATAAATGGAGAAAGTTCCTTTTATTTATCGGTAGCTGCTGTTTGGGACTGGGGCTATCAAAGCGCAGCAGTGCTATTTATCCCTCCAAAAAGGATTCGTCCGACACAGGGCTGAGGGCGAAAAAGGGAAAGAGAAGGCTAAGGAGGGGGGCGACCACTGGAAATTGGCAGAAACAGAAGGTCGAACTGTTTATCTTTTTATTCCCATGTCTCTCGCTCTCCTTCATTCTTCTCCAACTGTCCTCTCTCGGTTTACCTGTTGTGGTAAGATACACAGCTGCAATAAAAAACTCTTTTGGTAGCTGTTACTATATGGAAAGCAGACAGGTTTACGGCCACAGAAATTCAGTCAGAGATCAAACCGGCAGGGTTATTCCAATATATTACAGCCAAGGTGAGCAAATAATTAGTTTTCACTCTTCAGATGATGGAAGTTGCAGTGACAGTCAAATTCAAGAGTAAATGAACAAAAAGCTCCACGCCATCCATATCAGGCCAACTCCACTGCTTTGATAGTGAGTATAACATCCTAATGCATATGTTAGGTTATCAAATAAGTGGGCCCTCAAGCGTCAGTCACCTAATTCACTGAAACAACAGTGAGTGAAATATCACACCCCGAGTGCTTGTCCCTTCTGTGTCCTGAGCATTGCATGGAGAATAGCTCCACTGAGAGGCATTCGCTCTGCCGTGGATGAGTGAGCATTGTTCAACAAACGCCTGTCAGCACTCGTGACCCTGCATACATATTCTGTACTGTGCACACAATGCAAAGGGAAGTAAGAGTGTGCTTAGTATAAAGCCTGTTACTGAAAATGCCAGCTAAACACAATAACAGCAAAGCAATGACGCATTCAGGAACAACTGAAGTATCCAATAGTTCGACTGTTTCTTATCTTAACTTCCACAATATCTCAAATATCTCTCAAAACGATGTCCTAAAAAATTTGTTTATTGAACAGTTTCGTAAGTGTATTAACTGCAAGTAAACAATGCACGATTTAACCAAAAATCATTGAATCATCTCAGCACACCCACCCGTGCAACCTGACCGGGCAGCCAGAGAAATTCGCCCCCTTAGCGATGCTGGCGCTTCTCCCTCTATAGCCTGTGGCGATAAATCTATGCAAGCTTTGACTGATCAGCAGTTTCGAATAAACTTAGTAGAGTTTTTATCAAGAGTTTAATCGTTTATGAATGTGCAATGAGTGACTATTTCTATATTGAGATCATAAGGACAAAAGGAGACTTTTTTTTGAACATGTTAATCTAGAAGCTTTGCAATGTCAGGAAACAAAACAGGAAAACTTGAACATTTACGACTTTAGCCTGGTTTTTTAAATGCTGTCACGATAGTTTTAAATGATCTACACAGGCAACACAACTGTGCTTGTAGTGATGATATTGAATGTCCGCATCAACTTCAGCAGTCACATTTGTTAAATGCTAACAGCTGGTAAACAGTGCAACAGTGCTAACAAATGTCTGTGAAGGTTCTCAGTCATCCAGGTCATTGTAGTGGCTTCTTTCACTCCTCTTTGAAAGAGGAGTGAAAGAAGCCATTTATGTCCACTGTGAGTGACCATCTTTGAACAGAGGCGGTGGTTTACGACATAAACTGTCTGCCATCTATAATCCAGTTTTGAGATCCCTTCCCAGACGCCTTAACACCCACTGACGTCAGGAAATCACACGATAGGGTGGGGCTAGGTTTCACAATGAGCTCACCCGAAACCCTGACTGATTGTGACCCACACCCGTTTTCACACCTTGGCTCATGTGATAAAGTAGAGGATGATCAGGGGGTCCTTTTGTCCCTCTTTGGGGGGATACTCCCACGGGGTTTAAATCTGGGACTCTCCACCATTTGACCCTAGAACTGAAGAAGCTTCTCGGATGAGAGGTGAAACGTCTTCAAGCAACTTAAAGAAGTCCAGACACTTTTCTTTCCAAGCTCCTTAGAGTGCTAACAAATGTTAATAAGCAGCTAAAAAAATGCTAACTGTAGTTCTGTAGCACGTTACACAGTCTAGCTTCTTTGTATCGGAATAGTCGCCCCCTGCTGGTCTTTAGAAACAATGCTATTTTATAACCTTGAGGCTACGTCCATCTTTTGTACACTGTGTTCCACACACACTCTTTTCTAAAATTATCTTGACAGTTTGAATATGTCATGTACAACCACTCTGTTCCCTGTATTAAAGGCAGGTTATATTCATAGCACCCACCTGATTATATCAAAACATATCTGAAAAAAAACTAAAACAAAACAAAATACTATTAAATAATACAACTTCTATTTTGACTTAAAGGCCATTTTATAAATTCTGTAAAAGAACCCACAACTTACCGCTTAGTTCGGTCTCTCGCTCTGTTAAGCTAGCATTGCCTAGTGTATCTTCTGAAGTATGAAAAACGTAGCAATTTATCGCAGTATTGTGTATGTACATTTCTGTTGTGGTTAGAAACCCTTACAAAGACACAAATTCTAGACAATCTAACATTTTTATAACAAAAAAGCATCTAAAGCAGACATTATTTGGAAGTCACCTTATGACAGCGATCGATCACCAAACTGATCTGAAATTAAAGTCATCACTTGTCATTAACATCAGTCTCTTCTCCAGCAAGTGTCCTGGCAAAAGAAGCTCAATTGATGGCTCTCTTTGAAGCCAAGTGTGGTTTAGGAGGTGAAGGAGGACTGGGCAAACCACACACTGGTGATGAATGACTTCACTGATCCATTACTGTCTATTTTAGTCCAGTAATCCAAGTGGGAATGCCCACATCAAAGGCTGGCTCATTCCTAAGAGGAATTCCCCTCATACTTGGACATGCAAATGAGCAGGGTCTCCTCCAGGCCCCCACACCTGATTGAGGCGTGCAACGCTATTGCCAACGACGTGCCATGGGAATTACATACCAAGGGATGGCATCCAATTGGACCAAACTCTCCCTAAGCAATTTGCTTTGGCATTATTCACTGGCATAGTCAGGCATGGCAGCACTTCCTTTATTTCACGGCCATGCCGCAAGATTTCTGGCTGGACCTTGCTTGGAAGCCATATTATGGCTGAGAAAGGAGGAAAAGAGGGATTTGGTTTTTACAAAAGAATAGCACATGGATCTGTGTCAGTGTCTCTGCTCGTTCAGGTTTTGGGGGACGATTCACTTGTTGCCTGAGCTTATGATGAGATGTTCATGATTCTCCTGCTGCTACTGATCCTATTTGAACAAAAACAATTGTCGCTGCTCCGAGTTAAAGCTGCCAAACAAGTTTTTACTTCCATGAAACAAAAGGAACATAAATGTGGAAATCTACAGCTGCTGATACAATGCTAATTCATTTATCTGATTCCACGGTTGAAAACAACAAAATCTGGGCGTGACACAAATACGGTGCATGGGAGAAAGAAATGTAAATATGGAAGTAACCAGACTTGGCCACCTCCAAGTTTTAGTGATTATATTGTCCCACAAAGAGAAGGTGGGATTTTACTGCTGCACTGCAGACAGGACTGAGTGCAACAACATGAAGGTCACTTGGCTCCCTGGACAACCCCTGCCAGTAAAATGGCAAGGGAACAAGGGAAGAATAATAGATATTTCAATGAGTAATTCTTAGCTGAAAAGTGAATTTATGTACATGCAGATGAGGAGAAGAAAAACGGGTCAGTGACTGCAATGGACCCTGGCTGGGGGAGCAGGAGCACAGGTTTAATTCCTGCTCAGCCATGCATTCGCCAGCCAGAACAGCAGACGGCCACTCTCGCTGTGTCTATAGTCGGGGACTGAGGGTCTCTGTACATCGGGGTCACAGGGTGGAAGTCCTCTTCCCTTGTAGATAATGAGATAGCAAATGCCCGGCCCTTTTTCTTGGAGGGTTCTGATACGAGGCTCCGATGCCTCTGCGAGTTCACGCTTTAGCGGGTCTTGCTCATGCGCCCCAACCATAATTAATTTGTTTTAATTGCCTTGCTGCTCTGGTCGCTGTCCCAACATTATTTCTCCACTCTCTGCAGAGTTAACGCTTAAAAAAATCTCTCTGATCAGTCAGCAATGGGACCGCAGGAACAGTGAGCCTTTTGTGTCCCGAACAAAGTAGACAAAACAACCACAACGTGGGCTTTTGTGCTGTCATCACAGGAATAATGTTTATTACTTTTAGAAAAGAAAGGACAGTGTCATCCAATTAATATTAATGTATTGCAGCATTTAATGTGTTGAATGGTTTCAGCGGTAGTTACCAGGAAATGCCATAGAAATATATTTAACTTGTTCGAAATGACAATATTTAGTATTCATGTAAGTTAATGTTATTCTCAGGCTTTGATCTTTCTCTACCTCTCACTACGTCTCAGGGCACTGAGATTGAATTATCAACACTAATAAATAACCAATTTCTTCTTATTTGGGGCATCACATGTTAAATTTTTATAAATGAACTTCAAATAAGGTTTGAACCCTTTGCTGGGAATCAGCTGTAAAGAGCAATTGAATTTTAGGGAGCTCATTACGCATCTCATTACATTCAATCGGGGTCATTTTAAAAGACAGGCAAGTCACATGTGAGCATACCCCTATGTTTGTTTAATGTTATAATAATTTGGGATGTGCCTGTATTTTATTCTGCAATTCATCTATGCATATGTCATGTGTATTATTGAGCAACGACTGCTGATTGAGCTATTCAAATAAGAGTTAAATAAAAAATTCACTAGCAATTACAGAATTAAATAGATATTTACACTACAAAATGGAATATTATCTGTCTCTCTCTCTTTTTATATATAATATAATAAGAAAAAATCATGTTTTTTATACTGTGTTTACATCCGATGTTCTATTTTAAAGAAATATATTTAAACAAGCAAGAATAAAGTACTTGGTGTCATCTGGTTTCTTTAAAAAATTCAAAATCTCCAGTAATGGAGATAAAACATCACATAATTAAACTTCATATTAACAGGTTAAAGTACAGTATATCTAAGCAATTTAAATAACGAGTAAAAGAGGAGATAATTTAATTTAAAATGAATTGTAATGTCTAAAGTTTGCCCGCTGGTTGGCACAAAAGTGAAATTTCTATGTGTTTAGTGGTGCAAGCATTACAAACTCAAATGATCAAAGTGACACATGGACGAGTGGCTACATTTCATTGCAGGTGAGTGAGAAATGATGGTGTAATGTCAATGAACACGACTTTTAAAGAAATGCTTGGGATTTAGATTTTTTCTATTATGATCTAACCTTAACACCTTGTTCTTTGGCAAAATGCCCTTCTTCCTTTTTCCACTAGGCTTCCCCACCCAGAAAGCCCTGCTTGGCAGATTTGTGCCTTTCTTGTGCTCCTTTCATAGAGCAGAGAATGCAGCTGAAAGGCAGGGCAGGCTTCCTCGCTGCCCCGGGACCAGTCCAAATTGTAATCCTATTCCTCTGTTTATCAAAAAGAGGGAGAGAGCAGAGAGAGGGAGGCATTGAGCTGACAGCTTGATTGTGATGCTCCTGTCTGATAACTCAGCTAACCTTATCCATCTATTTCACCTCAACCTTGCAGCCATGTCCCCAACCCCCTTCCACCTGCTTCATCCTCTATCCTGTGAGAGCTGCACACATACACAAACAGACACACACAGGCTTACCTTTTTGCGCACACTCCCTTTCCCTCCGTCTCTCTTTTTCTCTCTCTCGTTCCCGTAATACACACACACAAATAATCACTGCACACCTCTGACCCCTTTATCGAGTGTCGGTGTTAATCCTCATCTCTCTGCTCAATGCAGAGCACAATCACAGAGACCCGCAGGACCTGCAGTTAGCGCTGTGGTTAAGTAGCCCACGGTGAAGAAGTCTGTGATAAAGGTGGCACAAAGGGTCAGTAGCTGCTAGGAGCATGGGCCTGAGACCAGACTGGCCACGGCCTTGAGATGGGACAAAGAGGCGGGGTGCAGAGGACTCCCAGAGAAGAGGAGGGATTGAAGAGGAAGTGCAGGACAAAAGGAGAATGTGCATGGCAAGGGTTCAGCTAATACACTGGGATAAGATGTACCTCATGTTCATAAAAAGCTGTCTTCAGTATCTGAAGTTGTTTATGAAAGTGTTGAATGTTTTAAAGGACGGGTTCTTAGAGACTGACACCGTAGGAAAAAATAGCTTTTAAGAAATACGTTCTTACATTTTTTAAAGCCAATCATCAAATGCTCACAGAATTAGCTATTAATTCCTGTTTGAAACAGATGTGGATAAAACCGATCGGATTTGTTTAGATGAAACCTATTCTGCTCATTTCCAGCTCCATATTTTAATGCCTGGACTCCATTAGAGTAGCTCTGCATGATTCAAAATTGAAAATAATTCTTTTTCATCTTGTATTAAGAAATAGTGCCAACTTTTATTCTGATTGGCTGTCCTTTAAAACTCTGTGACATCATACAGAATTAAGAGGAGAAAAAAAACAGCATGAAATTGAGCACTTAAGATTTTGGATTGGGGTTATTTGTGCATAGACTGACCTTAGTATAAGAAACTTTGGTCATGTTCAACATAAAGACATTAAAGAAAATAACAAAAGCTGAATAGATCCACTACAAAGCCGAAGATAATAAAAAAAAAATGATTAAAGGAGGTGTGTTTTTCCTATACATGACTTTACATGACTGAGAAATATACTACCACACCAGAGTATTACTCTTCATACCAAAGAAAGAAAATCTATATGTATATTAATCACACATGTATGGCACACCTTGTCATTGTATCTGACCTTACTTAGACTTCACAGGTTTTATTTCCTTTGCTCCTGCTAGCATTCATTTATGCCTACAAGATGGTTAAATGGGCTAAACTACAATTAAAAGTTCCTGTTACACTTGCCTCCGTCACCTGTTCCTGCAGCTCCCCCTCTGCATTAGTGGAGTTGAAGTAGCATGTACATTAGTCAGCCTGGCAGCCATCACATGTCAGCCAACTTAACAAATGTTTTGTAATTAATATCATCTAATTACTGTATAATGAAAAATTACACACTTCCTACTAAATTAAAGATTTTTTTTTACATTGATGGACTGTAGAGTGTTGATAAGTAACATATTTAAATTGAAGCCATTTGCTGGTTTTATGTTAACATCCAGCCACTGTGGTTCAGTAAATCAATCAAGCACAGCACAGGTAGCTTTAATGGTATTTTCCAATGTTCACAAAACATTCATCTTCCCCTCTCATTCCACTGTGGCCTGCGCTGGGGATTGTCCTTGGGACACCCATATGACACGCAGCGACATGCAGCCAGTGCAGAAACACTGGCAGACGCGTGCTCGCACAAACACACAAGCCTGAGCTCACACACTCTAGACAGCTTCACTGTCAGAGATAAATGATGCCTGACACTGTGGCCTGGAGAAATGGGCCGAATGAGCAGCAGTGAGATGAAGATACTTCTCACAAAGGTTCCCTGAGCCAAACAAGTAGTGTCCCCGGGAAACCCGGACGCTGACTTCTGTTGCTCGAGGGCCACGTGTCACTCAAAACATCCTCCAAACAGCCACTCTGAAAGCTGACCAACTTTATCACCCAGGCACAAACTTGTAGATTGACAACTTAATGGCAGGATATGTTCCGCCTAAACTGATGCCTTCATTCAAATACAAATCAGGAACTGTGCATTTTATTCCACGTTAATAGACTTATTACTGCACGTCTCTGATATTCATGAATAATTTTTTATGCTCAATTGTCAGGGCCGATGCATGCTTTTGATTCTTCTGTTGACAAAGACTAATGTGAGTTCAAGATGATACAGAGGACTTTTAATGTGATGTCTGTCTTTTGTGCAGAGAAACAATAACAGCTGTAGCTCAGGGGCTTCTCGGTGTTGTGGGAGCCCCAGACACACACAGGAAGGGAAGGATACACAATGTTCAGAGATTTCCTATCCCCTTTAGGACGATCGGATCAGTCAGTCAGACGGCCCCTCCACGGGCCCCGAGGTCAAGGGCCATGCCAGTCAGACAAGACAACAGAATGTCTCCGTCTCTAAGTGCTCATTGATTGTGTAAAAATGTACGCTAGAAAACTGTTCAAAACCATGTCGCAAAAGCCTTATCACATAATGAAGAAAGAAAGAAGGAAAGAAAGAAAGAACTAAAGCGAGAAAGAAAGAAAAGACTAAAATATCTATAAAACTGCTCCAAGTGTCTATACTAAAAATATCCACAGAGGGAGGGGGGAATTTAAAAAAAAGTGAAAGTGTGAAAGAAAAAGGAAACAGGCCTTTTACAACTTTGAAGAGAAAGAGGCTGTGGAGTGAACAGCAGAAAATATTTACTCAGGGAATTAGTTCAGGATCATTGTGTGCATGCAGAGCTTTAGTTCCCTGGCTCCATTTCAAGGCCCAAGTGGCTCAACTGGAGCTCCCTCCAGGGCAGGCCTAATTATCACAGGGCTAGGGCCATTAAAATGCTTAACTAACCTCGTTTCTCCAAAACGCACAGATTAACGCCAGCCTCCAGCAAAGTGTCGGGAATAACCCCGCTGCCTAATACCCTCTTTGATTTTTTTTTCTCTAGTGTGGAGAGGCGAGGCGGAGGACTGGTGTGGTAATAGTTCTGGATGGATAAGAATGCTGAAAGTTAAGGTCCCATCATGCCATCACTACTCCATAAACGCTGCAGAGGTTATACTGTATGCCCTGCATTATGAAGCACAGGTATTACTAAGAAGTGTACCTGAGGCTGTCTGTCATTATTCTGTTTAAACAACAACTCGTACTGCTTATATCTTATAGTCAGTGTCATGCAAAGAAAGTGCTTTTCTGCTCAGTATTAAAAATAAAAAATACAGATACTTAGAGTACAAATTAAGGGATGATGTGCATATTTTTAACAACATTATTACACTCTTATCATGCTGTTCGTATTTATTCATTCTGCTGGTTCGTTGTACTGATTGTGCTCTTATCCAAACTCATTCTAGGGAAAGAAATGTTAATAATTATTAAAAGAAAATTGTGCTCTACAAGCCCTGAAGGGCTAGTGGACAAGTTAAATGCTAAAACGCTACAAAAACAACTCAATTATTTTCCTTTTTCTGAACAATGACGTTATCTGAATCCAACAATGTTTTTTATATGTATATATGTGTTAAGAGACGCACTTATGATGCTGCTACTGAATCGTGCTGACAATCCCACTGGGCCAAAAAAAGGCATGTTTGGATCGTGGATCAATTCATTTTATCCATGCAGCTAATAATTCACTCTGATTTTCTTTTGAAAAGGTATGAAAAGCTCTCCGAGCTAACTGCTGGCTGCAGACAGATCAACACAAGTCATACAACCACAGACTGTTGTTTAATAACTGTCTGCAGACCATTTGTAATCATATAAAGGAGTGTTTTGTGGGTCAGTGCAATGAATTTCTGGAAGTTCACCAGAGTTGAACTGAACACAAAGAAACCTGTGTGAATACACATAACCACTGACAGCAAATCCACTGACTTCATGTGACTTTGCAATAACCAGCCATGATACACTAAAGTGAAATACAGCTATTATTAACATTGTTCATTATACAATTGTTTGCATGCTATTAGACATCAAACTGATCAAATTTACACTTTTGACTTCTGAAGAAGTGTCCTAAAACCTATAAATGCTGCTAAAAATATACATATGCACATTTGTATCTGTGGGCAAATTACATGTTTAAGTTTTAACTGATTGGAGTATCTGTGTGCTGTCATTTCAAACCTCTCATCCCAATGTTAAAACCCGGATCTCTGACCAATATTCAAAACATGCATGAAGCTTGGAAAAAGCTGTCTGAAATGCTAATACAGATGATTAAAAAACAAACCTGCACAATGTGATAAACACAAGCACATTAATAGCTAGTTTACTTGTATTCCTCATAAATGACTTGTATAAAAGCAAGACCAGTGTTAGAGTCAAAACTAAGATGCTAAAGTGAATGTTGACAGTCATTGAGAGTCTTTGAGATCGTACAGTGCTGCGAGTCACTGAGAGGACTTGTGCATGGCTTTCTTTTTTTTTGTCTTTCAAAGGAAACCTGGTTAAAGGCATTCAAAGAACACTGAAATGACAATATGAACACAACAATAATAAAAGCAACACAAACAGACCAAGTATTGTGTCACACAGCACAACAGAGCACAGCAAGCAAGCAATTAAAAGATACATATTTGATGTCCCAAGTGAATACCCAAATAAAAAAAGAGACAAAAACACAGGACTAATTTTCAAATGCTTCAAAGCTGACTCGAATTTAAAATTTAAAAAAAAAGAAATAATCAGCTCAGGCACTTCCAGGCCAGTACTGACGTTACATCTTTACAGAGGCGCCCGTCAACCGTAACGAGGTTCTGCAGGGGGACGTTTAGACTTAGATGGCTGCAGGCTCATGGCTAAGAGCAAGAAATTTAGAAATAAAACTCAGATCGAAGCAGTGATGCTGAAGCATAATAATACAAACTCATCCTGAATCCATCCATGTACTGCAAAACACGTTTATCTACAGTATCCACCATATACTTATGAGCTCTTAGAAAGTGTCTTAACAGCACACTTTACTTGAGCAGGCAGCCCAAGTATAATAGCAGTCAAGCATCTAAATCAAGTACATTTGTGACTCATTTTAGCATATTCTTGATTGTTTTATCCATCCGAGAACATCAACATCAATTAGTCAGTTTACTAGTGAACAATCCCCTTCATTTTATTCTGAAAGCTTAGTCAGTTGTAACTCACTAGCCTGGGTCCTTTCTGTGTCATGTTCCCCTCTACTTTCACCGCTGTAGAGTTCCATTCACTTCTCCAGAAAGACACCTGTACTTGGACAAACTTCAGCTCCACAATTGTGAACCAGAGCCCGCAGCAGGTGGAGAACTAGTTTAAGTGTAGCTTTACTGAACTCATCGACATTGCACAGCAGAAAAACATCACCAGCTGTCTTTGACAGTGCAGATGGAGTGCGTCCACACAGTTGAAAGACAACTGATCCTCTATTTATCTTTACAAAATACGGAGTATTAACTAATAATCCATTAAAAAATGTGGCTGCTTCTCTTTTTACAAAACATACAAACTAATTGATGATTTTATTCCTTACAACTTTGAACCCATCAATTACAAACTCTTATAGATTTAGCCATCTTCCTAATTTGTCACTTTCTCCAAAGAGTCTGCTAGTTTTGCATTTTTTTTTCTGAAAAATACAAAGTGTAATACAGAATGTAGAATTTTTCTAAGGGCTACTACACTGTCACTGGAAAAATGTGCAGTTCAAGTGTGCTTCATCTGAAGTACTTATTCTGAGTTACACTTAGCGGACTCAGGCAAACCTCGTTAGAATATATCAACTCTATCCAACATACATATCATCAAGTAAGCTAATTTCATTGTTAACGGTTTACAATATTGTATTGAGTTGAATGGCCCAGGTTGTGATCTCATACGAAAACATTGGTAAGCAGTGCCACTGACCTCCAGCTCCCTGCATCATCATCAATGAAAGAAGAGTTCATACTCTGCACACAAAAAGTAGCACGTAGCTCCTATTTAAGTCTTTTCAGTTAGTTTTGATCAAAGCTCCCTGTTCATTCAAATAAACCAGCAATGACACACTACAGATAGAAGAGCTGCTTCCATGCTTTATAACCACACTTTCCATAACTGAAGAAAGCATGAGGACATTGGCACAGGAGTTGATAAGTAGTAGAGCACGACACGAACATGATACGCTCATCTTTAACCTGTGAATAAAGAACTTACCACATACTACACGTCTTAGAAACAAGACGTGCCCTTGTTTTTAAAATAAACCGGCAAAAAGCACAGTTAATGCAACTTGCTGTATCTATGGCTTAACAAATCTGTTTTGAGCACAATATTCAAAAACAGAGCATGTATCGAACAGGAAACGAGGTCATTTGTATGCACTGTGCCGTATAATGAATATAATTAATCTTGGCAATAAGACCCCGCGCCTATACAGATGCCGATCATGTTTTAGCACTGCTCGAAATGAATTTGTTGTGCTACCCACTTTGTCTTTCAGGCATTGAGGAGACATGAATGAAGTGTCTGATAGCAGGATCACGGTCTTTGTTCACGATAACACGAGGATTCACTGGTTCATTTAAACAACTGTCTAAAAATCAGTGCAATAAAGCTTGATTGTTTTTCAAAAAGCCGTCTTCTTCTTCTTTTTTAAATAAGCGGGGTTTCTTAATCATAAGGGAATCAAATTAAATTAAAATCCAATCTGGATGACTGGAACGATGAGGTTTATCCTCACATCCCACTGTTTTGTCTTAACCCATTGCCCTCTTTTCTATAACCATATCATTTCACTTTTGTTTTGCTTGTATGTGCATATTTTCTAATTTATTGAAATCTATTTTTTTGTCGAAATTACCAAATATTCTTGCTGTTTAGTGCATTATAGGCAGTTTCTTTAAATTGTCCTTTCACAATAACACATTTACAGTCTCTTTCTCTATTTTCTTACTTTGCAGGTGTTTAATTGTTTTGTTTGTTACCGTTCCTTTCTAATCATATGTCACATTATACATTATTCTACCACGCTGTATAAACACACTTTTATAAGCAACAACAGCTGGCGTCTGCCTTCAGGGAACCATCATGCAATTGCAGCTGTGTGGTTGTGCACTGAGAAGACAGTTGGAGAAAACATTGCTCATGTAATTAGGAAGCAGACGGAAACTGGTAGCCAAGTCAACTGGCGCTCACAAATGCTTCCAACTCAAGCACTGTGAGAGAACCTTATGTCACCAACATTAGTATTTTTAGCTCATGTCGCTGATACTTAACTGCTATTTTTACACCTTAATTAGAACACAAAAAGTTTATTTACAATGGAAAAGACTTGCAAGATCCACAGGGCATGTACCTCAGAGAGTCTGTGTTACATACAAATCTTTTAGAAATGCAGAATAATGATACTTTAGCCAATTGTACACTGTAATATCCTAGAAATTATTTCTTATTGAATTATTTTGACCTCACTTTACTTACAAGTTTCATGCAAATCCACAGATTTCTCTGGTATATACTTATTTCAGCATGACGCTGCGCTAAAAAATCCGGTCGTTAAGTCTGAAGTCACTAGCCGTGTCTGGGCCTAAACTCCGCTGCAGGTCCATATATCAAACGATCACTATGGCATTACTGAGAGTTGAAAAACTGTCTAATGTCTTTCATCTTTAATAAAATGATCAGCGTTCTGCTCTACCAGGTGTAACAATTGAGTTTAACATCCAGGCATCCATGAAAACGGAATTTATGACATTTAACGGAGTTAGAAGTTAGCAGGAAGTTAGCTCGCTAGCTTCTATCAAAATACAATATAGCATGTCCTGACTGCGGGGTTTTGGAAACAAATTAAAACGTACAGCTCTGTTATCACTTCCAACATAAATGAAGACAGAAAACTAAACAGCAGTGACGTTTGTAGGGTTACTGAAGTTTGGCTAGCTGGTATATAATGATGTGCTACGTGATCGCTAGCGACACAGCTATGTTAGCATAATATAAACAAGCTAACTTTTTTTCCACTCGATAAAAGTTAACGTGAGTGTTCTCGGTGGTCAGGAACAAATGTAATCGTATGGCAGGATGCTGTAAATCAGGGGTGTCAAACTCAAATACACAGCGGGCCAAAATTCAAAACTGGAACAAAGTCGCGGGCTAACGTTAATATTTATTGAAAAAAAAATCTTCCTCTAGATATAAGAATGAATCTTTTCTTATGGACTCAAACAAGTTTTGCTGAAAAACTGAATATGGAACAAGCAAAGCTTAATACTAAACAATATATATATTAGCTGTATAATACCAGTAGGCCAGCTCTAATAGTAATTTGGTATGGCTTCGCGGGCCAAATGCTGTAAATGGACCAAACTTCAGCCAGGAGAACAACTGAGATAATCCATCCATAATACGAGGTTAGTCATTCATATACTGCTGCATGGGCTGGGCTATAGTTACATCCTAAGGTTTTAAAAACTAAGCTTAAATAAATGATTAGCGGTAATAAAAGCCGAGGGAGGTCAACAGTGATCACTGACTGTTTTAGGAGCTTTTTGAGATCAAATAGAAGAAAATACATAACATTAAACATGTTAACAACACAAAAGCCATATTAAACGCAGACTACTTTAGGCCCGGAAGTAGGATTCGTCACGTCATCACTTAACGACCGGATACAGATGATGCTGCAACATCACCTCTTGTTGTATCTATTTATAGTGTTATAATCAGAGGTGGGAAATAATTTGTTGAGCATTTATTTGACTATTTATTTTTCTGACAACTTTTTTACTTCCTATATCTGTACTTTCCTACATCCTTACAAACCAGGCTCATTACTTTTAGTCTAATGTATTTGAGGGGAATTATTATTTCCCATCACTGCGTGCCTTAAAACATCAAACTAAATGGAGGGAACAATAACACGTAAAAGAGAATCCTATTGGTTTATCTATCACCGGGGCCTAACAAATACAAAGAGATGAAAGGGAAAAAAATATGTAATTTATGCATCTATAGCACATTTGTAGCACTATACTCAGGGGGTAAAGTGGGCTGGAACAAACAGCCTTTTTGGTGCAAATGTCCATAAGTTGTGCTTGCGGTACTTCAGCATCTAGCTAGTGCTACTGAAGAGGAGTGAGCATAAAGGGAGTAATGTTTCTTAAGTGGCAGGTAATTTTAAATGCAATGTTTCTATCAGCTCAACAAATATCAGCAAACACACAAACTGTGTGCAGTTTGTCACACAGTGTGTCGCTAGCAAAAGGTACACCTGCTGTATTTCCCAACAACAGAAAAGAGTGAGAGATAACTTCACTCAGAGATGGAGAAAGATGTAAGAAAGACAGGACGGGAGAGGAAAAAGAGAGGTTATATTTAAAGGTAAGGACTGCTCAGTGGCATTTTTTTAAAAATCAGATACTGGATCTGAACTTGGGTTTTTTCATTTTGTGAAACGGCCTTGTGAAAACAAACTGACATACTGACTTTGTGTTATTCAAATACTGGCAGTTTAGAGCAGGACAGATTACCTTAATGTACTGAATTTACAGGAAAGCCTTGTGTTGGACTGCAGTTCATGGCCAGCGTTAGGCTACAGTAGAGATTAATTTGACTTTAAGCTGATGATGCTTAGATTCATTCACTGAATTAAGTCTTTATACCAACTGTATACTGTCTAGTATAAGGACAGTATAAATGGTATCCTGTCAATCTAAGGGTTAGCGATAAAGCGTTTGCTTACATCGCGTTGAATTAATTTGTGAAAATCCACAAAGAGCAGTAAACCTCAGAGCCATAAAAGCACCAGCACGGGTCAGCTGATTGCCGCCTCTACAGAAAAGAAAAAATCTACTGGAGCTCACATCAGAAATTATTGTGAGTTGTGATTCTTTTCCCAATGTTGGGCTACTGCAACTGAGATTACAGCTTCCCCACCTGCCATATCCTACTTAAACCCCCCACTGTAATGGCAATACAAAGAAAGTTTATATTCCTGTGTGTTAATATTATTGTATTTATATATCAGTATATTAATATAGCACAAAGTTCAGTTAGCTTTGCACAAAAGAAGCTTGTATGAATGCATTTCAAATAGCTACTTTTTACTGTCTTACTTTGAGTACAATTCAGAGCGTGTACTTTTTCACTTTTACTTGAGTGAAGAAGTTGAATCAGTACTTGAACTTTTACCAGATTGTTTTTAAGTGCCTGACTTGCACTCTTGCCACCTCTGCATATAGTCCTCTTCATTTTGTTACTAAATTACCTACCAGGAGGATGAGGGACGTCGCTTGTGGAGATTTTTAATATTTCCTCTCACATGTCACCATTTAGTAGCATTTTTCTGATCTGTGTAGAGCAATATTTTATATTATGCTGAAATATCTGCTCTAAAGTGATCGGAAGAACTGTGAACCCCACTGATGTACACACAGTTTTATTGAGACAAACATATGATTCTTTAAATTCTGATGTTATTATTTATTTCATGCTTTTAAAAAATTGTGTGCCTGTTACTGAAGTACAGTAGTCTCCTTTTTCGCCCTTTTGTCAGTTTCACAGACTCATAACCCTTTGTGCCTCTCACCTACTCTATGCTAATGGTAATGCTTGGATTGAAGGAAAATACAGCCCAGTTTGCCTGAATTTAAAAGGCGTGAGCATTGCTAATTATTGTAGCTATTCCACAAATAATCCTTTTAGTGATTTTTTGCTTCAGAAAAAGGGAGAAAAATGTGGTAGTAAATAAATAAAAAAGCAAATAAATAGAGGCTGATTTGAATGCAGCGTCAGGGGAGATGTAGTGCAAAGGCGCGATAATAGCTAAGCTAGCTTATAACATCTTTGTTTTCACTGAGCACTGTGCTGTGGTCTCTGGGGCCACAAGAGGATTTTTGGCAAAGCCGTTCTTCTCAAGGTCCACACTTTGCAAACACTCAAGGAGGCTTCTCTGCGCTATCACTGAATCAGGATCCTCTCACACTCTCATGGCACAGGAGGTGGAGGAGGCTAGTCATATTCATCGACTTTCCCCATGGACGAACGTTAGGGTATCCGACACTTGGGGAAGGCTGAATGGGAAAAAAAAAAACAAAGAAGCCAAATAGTAGTCTTTTTAGGAAGATTAGTTCCACATTTTCAGGCCCTGAATGACGCGCTGCATCCTGGATATTATTCTGCTCCACAAGCAAACAGCACTTGCTGCTAAGATGCTGAGAATTTATTGTGATTTCTTACATCCGCAGTGAATTTATTGTTGTTTCTCAGAATTCCATTCTGCCTTCGTTTTGACACAAATAAATGACTTTGGGACCTTGAAGGTTTAATTTGAAATAGCACATGTCTTGCAGTCGAGACACCGAAGTGAAACAATTGCTTTTCCGCTGGTAACCAGACTTGAGGTGACACTTCGGAGGAGAAGTAAAGCATAATATTTATCTCCCTGCCCTTGGAGATGTGGTACGCACATCCAATTCATCCATGTCTCCATCAGAGAAGAATGAAAGCATGGTCTCAAAAAAAGGAGTCCTTTTCATTACAGCTACATGGATCATTTATCATGTTGAGTTTGCTCCGTCACATGTCATCGATTACAAGAGTTTTCTTGAAACAGTAGAACACCGCAGTTCAGGTCACAAGCAGGAAGGTGTAACACAACAACTAATCATCTGAAATGTGAGACGACAGCTGGGGTTGCAACAAAAACATCTAAGACACCAAGAGAAGAGCTACAGGCACAGAACAAATGAATATAAATATGACAGGGAAAATATTTGATTTATAGTATTATATATTAATGTACTTTATTACGAAAGGCTCAAAACAACATAAACACAGCCTTCTAACTGCAATTACATCTTCATTTCAAACACATTATCTCTGTATTACTGCACTGCCCACTGCTCCTTTTCATCAAATGACTTTCTTCATTAAACATTAGATATTTACAGCAACATGCAGTTCAAGTTACTGTCACTGCAAGCTTGTATATGACAGCTGGTAAGATACACAGTGCTCCTAAAACACTGAAAGACCTAACATTTGAGATAGAGTAATGTGATTGGAAATTGGGGTGTAGTCTATCATCATCTTCTGGGCACATGGTAGTGTAAAGCTTCATTAGTGCCACATTTTTAAAAAGCATTCTTGGTTTAAATGAGGCCACTATGTTGCCACAGAAGCCGTATTTTCTTTACTTAATGTGTTTGTCATTTATTCTGACAAGTCTTAAGTTAAAGATGCTCACTACAATTTCTCTGTTTTGAGCATAAACAAAGTGAGCCAAACTTGCTTTATTGATGTTTTTGAAAAATCACTAAATCATAGAAAGACACAGAAAAAGCACTCTCAAAAGAATTAAAGTGAGTTTGTGCGAAGTATTTGATGAGCCTCCAAACTCATGACTGTATCACTAGAACCAGCTTTGATCTTAACCTGTACCTGACATATCAGTGCAGCCTTTGAACTTAAAATTCACATCTACACATCGTTACTTAAAGACATGGTAGTTTCGAGTGCGCCATCACACATCAAGTAGTCAGTATAAATGGAACAGTTTCAATTCTGCATAAAGTGTATAGGCACCAAATTTTGAAAAAGGGCCATTATTATTTTTTGTTTTTCTAGTTGGTTAACATCATAAAACCAGAAGCATATCCTGCACATGATCCATTAGAGTTCATAAATTATTTTAATTGGTGAAGTACAGAAAAAATATTATATGTTTTCTTGTTATTGGTTGGCTCACAAACAGTCATATCCATGACAAATGTATTGATTGAGAAATATTACGAGTACTATGAGTATTTTGTCAGTAGTACCGATGACCATAAAAAGTTTGGAAACATGTGAACACATCAGCATAGCAATGACCATAATACCGTATTTTTCTGACCATAAGGCGCACTGGATTATAAGGCGCATTAAGTGAAACAAAACAATCAGATAAGTCAAACTTTACTCATTCTTCTTGCTTCCTCCACTTCCGTACCATTGATTCATTCTCTCGCAGCTGCTCTATTCCCGTGTTGTTGCAGTATATTAATGACTAACTTCGTATTGCGGATGGATTATCTCAGTTGTTCTCCTGACTGAAGTTTGGTCCATTTACAGCATCCTGCCATGCAATTGCATTTGTCCCTAACCATCAGGAACCCTTACGTTAACTTTTATCGAGTGGAAAAAAATTAGCGTTCATCCTCCAGCTTCACTGTGTTTATGTTATGCTAACATAGCTGTGTCGCTAGCGATCACGTAGCACATCATTATATACCAGCTAGCCCAACTTCAGTAACCCTACAAACGTCACTGCTGTTTAGTTTTCTGTCTTCGTTTATGTTGGAAGCGATAGCAGAGCTGTATGTTTAAATTTTTTCAGAAATCTCTCAGTCAGAACATGCTATATCATGTTTTGGTGGAAACTAGCGAGCTAACTTCCTGCTAACTTCTAACTCCGTTGAATTTAATAAATTCTATTTTCATGGATGCTTGAATGTTAAACTTAAGTGTTACACCTGATAAAGCAGCAAAGCTGATCATTTTATTAAAAATGAAAGAATTTAGACAGTTTTTAACTGTCAGTGATGCCGCAGTTTTCGTTTGGCTTTGGGACCTGAAGTGGAGCTTGGACCCAGATTACTCCGTGAGGCTCCTGACTACAGCAGCCGCAATGCTCCGATAATCCATCAAGCGGTGCGGCTCTGTAGCTTACTAAAGTTGTACTAAAACATTTTTTGACAGATTTTTGAGCGCTGTGTACCACGTAAAATCGGTTCGAGGTCAATAAGCAGAACCAGAATTCATGCATAGGGTACACCGGATTATAAGACGCACTGTCGATTTTTGAGAAAATTAAAGGATTTTAAGTGCGCCTTATAGTGCAGAAAATACGGTACTGATTTTAACATAATAATGATAGCGAAGCCTTAACCATTTCCTCCTAATTTGGAAGTCAACCTGTAGGACTACTCCCTTCATGATCATGATCAATACCATCTAACAGGAAACACATGATATGCAACACTTCTGGCAAAGTGATATTTGGAGCTATCACATAATTTGCAGTTTCATGAAGTTCTTTCTTTATGATTATTTGCATTCAGATTTTGTCATTGTGGAGAATCTTACATTAACGACCTTCTTAACAGTTTGAATTTAACATTGTTCAATAAATCAGGAGCGAGAATTTGGTGAAATTTTAAGTAGTGTGCATAAAGGTTATGCTGTGAAAATTAGAAAAAAAATGAAACCAACAAATATGACCCTGACCTTGTGCAGTTTGGGTGATCACTGTGTGAAACTTTGATTAAACTGTGACTGGACAGACTGACAAGCTCATTTGTCTTAAAAAAATATTTTTGCCATAATTTGTCTTTAAAAAAAAGCCCAAATTTAAGGCAGATTTTGCACATTTTTTAAGACATTTCCAGAGTTGTTTGTAGAGCTACACTGGCTCGGTTCCGTCTCTTGATGTAATCACGCACTGATTAATGATACTGAAGTCATGGTTCTGTTGGTGAAACACAATATGATGCGTTTCAGGACTCTAGGTTCAATCACGACTGACAGTATTTTGGGCTCATTATTATGTTGCTGCATGAATCTGGGGACCAATCAGATTGATGGCATTAGGCGATCAAAATCTAATCATCCGAAGTCCACAGGCTTACATTGTCTTATCAGTCTTCTTTAACAGCGCCTGGCCTGGCCAGGACAAAAATCAAACATACAGATTGATACAAAAAGATCATATATAAACTCATATAGTAACCATACCTTGTTATTACCATTTTCCCCACCAGTACTTAACCATCTAGCTTAATTCAGTGTTACATTTGACATTATATATTAGGGTGAAATGATCAACTGTCCATCTCAGCCTGTTTAGTATTCTGCCCATGAAATGGTTTAAACCTCACCCCCCATCCATCTATCTACCAAAAGATATGAGATAACTTTTTTTCTTCTCAACAGATGATATTAAGTGCCTCCTATTATCTCAGTAGGTCTGTATCATATTAGAATCTGCAATCGCAGGTCAGGAAGTATACGGTGCTCTTGTCTCGGCCGGTGCTGCCGAATTACTTTCCTGCACACAATGGCTGAATGGGTTGAGGCTTTGTCATTTAAACTGCATAAAGAGCCCAGAAATTGATTTTTATTGTAGATCTTCATATCTAATAAAGCTCTGAGGATCCCCTTTCTTCATTGTCTGAATGGCCAGTGAATGCTTTCAATCTGCCTCTCTGTTTCATGCATAAAAGTGGTAGCTGGAATGATAGGAGAAGAATGAGAGGGAGGGTTGCTGCCATGCCAATGAAAAGCATCCCTTCTCTTTTTCTCCTCTCCTTGGAAACTAAACCTGGGGAGGATGGGAGAGGTGAAGGAGCTGGGGGTAATTGAAAAGTGAAATGTTTTTTCCCTTCCTCTTTAGAAAGAATGTGTCTTTTTCAAAGAGAAAACATAACCAGGACACGCTTCTGCTAAAGAAATACCCTTTAGGAGCGTCCACAGCAGAGAAAGTCTACAAAGATATCAATCTTCTTTCATTGGAGGTCAGCTTCTTTCTCATTACTACAGTTTAGACGTACAATAAAAAAAAAATGCTGTTGTTGGGCGGAATATGTGGTTCGTTTTTCATGAATGCGAGTGTCCTTTCTACTTCAATCTGTTCTTTATTAAAGGAAAACACTACAAACTTCAATAGAATCTGAAGATGCAAAAAATAATAATACACATACGAAAGGTAACAAATTGTAGAAAAATATAACGAAAAGTGAATATTTTGTTAGAGGGTCATCATGCTTAGGCTTCATTGTCTAAAGTATTTCAGAGTTTTTACATGAACAATATATA
Organism: Rhamphochromis sp. 'chilingali'; assembly: GCF_963969265.1. NCBI lineage: Eukaryota > Metazoa > Chordata > Actinopteri > Cichliformes > Cichlidae > Rhamphochromis > Rhamphochromis sp. 'chilingali'. The sequence continues at coordinate 32,909,875 of NC_137931.1, forward strand.
GACATAAGACACTTTCACAAATGCAGTGAAGCCCTGAACTTTTAAAATATATTAACCAACTTAGATGCATGGAAGAGCGCAAAGGTAAAAAATCTAATTGCACCTGCATGAGAACAGTTTATAGTCTAATGCAGCGGTCCCCAACCTTTTTTGCGCCACGAACCGGTTTATGCCCGACAATATTTTCATGGACCGGCCTTTAAGGTGTCGCGGATAAATACAACAAAATAAAACTAGTACCGGTACCGAAAAAAAGAAAATTTATTCATAACACACGAGTAAACGATAAAAACGATAACAAAATAACGCTGAAAACCGATAAAAATCCTGAAAACTATACATTTCACACCTGAGCCTCAACTCTCGCGGCCCGGTACCAAACGACTCACGGACCGGTACCGGTCCGAGGCCCGGGGGTTGGGGACCGCTGGTCTAGTGTATTCATAGCTGGTGAAACTCTATCTCGTGTCTTGCCTCCTGCAGAATAGATTCGAAAAGCATCTTTGTGTGTGTGTGTGTGTGTGTGTGTGTGTGTGTGTGTGTGTGTGTGTGTGTGTGTGTGTGTGTGTGTTTCTAATTAGTTAACAATCTTTGCTAAATGTTAACTAATTAGAAACGATAGTTGAGTTTTATTATAGAAAGCTCTCTTTCATAAATAAATAAACATCCTAGAGTAAACCCTTAGATGCAAAATACCAGTGAGTTCTCGGACCTCACCCATCTTCAAAATAGTACATGTTTACTGAGGTAGAAATTCCACATTAGCTGTTGTACCTGGCAACAATGGCTCAGTGCGTATATGGGTGTGCAACTTTTAAAAGATGTTACCCAACTTAGATGTATGGAAGAGGACAAAGGTACAAAATCTGACTGCACTTGCATGAGAACAGTGTAGATTATAGTCTAGTGTATTCATAGCTGGTGAAACTCTATCTTGTCTCCTGCAGAATCTATTCGGAAAGCATCTTTATATTGAAAAAAATGACAAAGCATTTCCATGAGTGAGAATGTCAATTATTGTCTGTGAAGGTTCTCAGTCATCCAGGTCATCGTAGTCAAAGGAGCTTGCAAAGAAAAGCGTCTGGACTTCTTTAAGTTGCTTGAAGACGTTTCACCTCTCATCCGAGAAGCTTCTTCAGTTCTAAGGTCAAATGGTGGAGAGTCCCAGATATAAACCTAGTGGGAGTGAAACCCCACAGAGGGACAAAAGGACCCCCTGATGATCCTCTAATCGCCTGAGCCAAGGTGGGAAACTGGGCGTGGGTCCCAATCAGCCAGAGTTTCGGGTGTGTTCATTGTGAAACCTGGCCCCACCTTATCATGCGAATTCCTGAGGTCAGATGGCCCAGGATGTGAGTGGGCGTTAAGGCGTCTGGGAAGGGATCTCAAAACTGGATTATAGATGGCAGAGAGTTGGTGTCGTAAACCCCCGCCTCTGTTCAAAGATGGTCGCTCACAGTGGACATAGATGGCTTCTTTCACTCCTCTTTCAAACCATCTGTCCTCTCTGTCCAAAATGTGAACATTGGCATCCTCGAAAGAGTGTCCTTTATCCTTAAGATGCAGATGGACTGCTGAGTCTTGTCCTGTGGAGGTGGCTCTTCTGTGTTGTGCCATGCGCTTGTGAAGTGGCTGTTTGGTCTCTCCAATGTAGAGGTCTGAGCATTCCTCGCTGCACTGTACAGCATACACCACATTGTTAAGTTTGTGTTTTGGCGTTTTTGTTCTGCCCGGTGGTGTAGGGCAGAACCACCGGGCAGAACATGTTCCCTCTAAGCCTGAAGGGAAAAAGAAGGAACACACACATGTAAAGGAAGCACTCAAAACGTGCGGCTATCCTAAATGGGCGTTCTTAAAGTCAGCAAAGAGGCACAGAAAAGAAGATCAGACACCAGCGAGGGAGGACAGACGCAACAACATTGTCATCCCCTATGTAGCCGGCGTATCAGAGAAACTCAGGAGAGTTTTCTCCAAACATGACATCCCAGTGTATTTCAGACCCAGCAACACGCTCAGACAGAAACTGGTTCACCCGAAAGACAAAAACGCCAAAACACAAACTTAACAATGTGGTGTATGCTGTACAGTGCAGCGAGGAATGCTCAGACCTCTACATTGGAGAGACCAAACAGCCACTTCACAAGCGCATGGCACAACACAGAAGAGCCACCTCCACAGGACAAGACTCAGCATTCCATCTGCATCTTAAGGATAAAGGACACTCTTTCGAGGATGCCAATGTTCACATTTTGGACAGAGAGGACAGATGGTTTGAAAGAGGAGTGAAAGAAGCCATCTATGTCCACTGTGAGCGACCATCTTTGAACAGAGGCGGGGGTTTACGACACCAACTCTCTTCCATCTATAATCCAGTTTTGAGATCCCATCCCAGACGCCTTAACGCCCACTCACATCCTGGGCCATCTGACCTCAGGAATTCGCATGATAAGGTGGGGCCAGGTTTCACAATGAACACACCCGAAACTCTGGCTGATTGGGACCCACGCCCAGTTTCCCACCTTGGCTCAGGCGATTAGAGGATCATCAGGGGGTCCTTTTGTCCCTCTGTGGGGTTTCACTCCCACTAGGTTTATATCTGGGACTCTCCACCATTTGACCTTAGAACTGAAGAAGCTTCTCGGATGAGAGGTGAAACGTCTTCAAGCAACTTAAAGAAGTCCAGACGCTTTTCTTTGCAAGCTCCTTTGACAATGTAAATTATTGTTAACTAATTAGAAACACAATTCTGGACAAGCTGTGGTCTCGAGTTCATGTGCAAAAACCAAGCAACAACCTTCAAGACTGAAAATAAAGTCACTGTCAAAGAGCCAAAAACTGCCAGTTGAGACTCGTTTCCCACAGACTTCTATTTAACTACGTCCAACTGACAAACATTTTAAGCATAGTTACATCTTACAGGAGTCACAAAGGTAGACCTCTCTGCTGTGTTCGTGCTTTTGTTTTTCATGTCAGTTGACAAATAATCTTACTGTGTGGGTTTGTAAGAGATTTTTCACATTTCATTAGTCTGTAACTAAGCACTAACCAACCAATGCATGTATCTGTGCCTTTACACTTTACAGTTTGGGGATGCAGTTGGTTAAACTTCTGGGTGATTTCATGGTGGCAAACTTTTCCATCCTGAGTGAAAACAGCTATGATGAACAGAAATAGACCAATGCGAAACATTTATAACTATATAATTAAATATATAATTAAATTCAGTTTAGTTCAGTTTTATTTATATAGCACCAAATCACATCAGTCACCTTAAGGTAATTATAGGTAAAGACCACATAATAATGGTAGTTCAAAAAACCGTACATTAAACCTACAGAAATGCCTTGTTAATTAATGTCAGATGATATCAAGTTGACTGCATATTTTAATCTACAATTTCAATCAACAAAACACAATTAAGATTAACAAATATAATAGGTAAATAATTAATAAATACAATTAAATTCCAAGTTTGCACTTATTGGTAGTTTATAATGCATTTTTAAAAATCTGAAGTCGGTCTTAATAAACTGCAGTTACTGTTTATACCGCACGGTTGGTTTTGGAGCATTACACAACATTGTTATATCATGGGCATAAGACAAAGGCGGAAAGTCATCATAGTGTAGATAAAGGATTATTGCATTGGTGTATATCACTTGAGGTAACTTGAGAAGACTTCACTGCAATCATGTTTTCTTTTCTTTATACCAATAATCGCATGCTTGTATGAGCACTCGAACAGGTTTTGCTTGTTGTCATCATTGCTCCTAATCAATCTGTGATTCTAAATCTAAAAAAACTGTCTCAAGCAGTCTGATTTTCACTGTTCAGTGGGATCTCTAAGAAGAATTTCAACCTCAGCCATCTTTAAATAGGTTATAGTTTAGAACACACAGCCAAAGTGTCCAAGACTGTGTGAGAATCATATGGAACATCTTTAATCAAATTTTTGATACGCTGCTGAATCTCATATTGTAATGTAATGTAAAGGTGTGGAAAAGAAGAGTTAGGGGTCTCCAAAATCATAAAGAAATACAAATGGGATTGTTGTTTAGTTCCATGGGAATTGTGTGATTATGCAGATCCACTACAATCTTTAAATTATACTACATTTGACAGTGAAATTATTGACTGGAAAACAGACATCACAAGTTATTAATCACAAATAAATATGATTGTGTTAATACAGTAAACAAAATGAAGAACATTTAGGTATTATTATCAGTATTATTATTATTATTGACAAAGTTAAATGCAGTGGTTTCACAGGTCTAGAGATTTATTAGAGAAGAATCTATTTCATAAATAAATAAACACCCTATAGTAAACCCTTAGATGTGATTACAGCAACTGAAATGCCAATGAGTTCTCGGACCTCACCCATCTTCAAAAATAGTACATGTTTATGAAGATGGAAATTCCAGATACATTGTTGTACCTGGTATTAATGGCTCTGTGCGTATATGGGTGTGCAGCTATTGTTTTGAAAAAATGTGAACCCATCCCAGTAAGTGCTAAAGAAATTTAAGCTTGTCAAGACTGAGTTGCAAACAACGCCTTTACGTCATTTAAATGAGTGATTTTAAATATATTTTCTCTTAATTTTTGATCTGTACGTTTTGCCTGCATGATGCAGGAAATAAATTCAATGTAATCACCGGGAAACCTGATTCACATAGTCACAAGGAAGGTGACATCCTGTTTTTACTCTAGTGTGAATAAGCCATAAACTATGGCTGTGTAAAGTGCATTTGACTTTAAATAAGTTTAGTTTAATATTCTGTATATATAGGTTCATGTGACTTATCCTTAAAAAAAACACCCTTAAATTAAGTAAGTACAGCTAAGGAACTTTATTTTTTGAAGACAATGCATATCAGCACTGCCAAACTGCATGCAATGCAGGCGATGAATAAAAAAACCATTGTCCTGATGTTTTTGACTATGTCAATTATATCTGTGTAGATTTTTCAAAACGCTTAAAAATGTTATTGCTCTTTAATCGGAAATGTTGTCGTCTCATTATGTTTGCAAGAAACTAAAATACAGTGTATTTGAACACCAAAGTCATTAAACTGCAGAATTTGTTTGCACATATGTATGTCTGAGCTCCAGCAACATGTTCCACACTGTCCCACACAAACTGACTCTTTGCAACACATTTAGCTTGCAGGGATCTGGCCGCCCTAACTGTATGGTATATTTAGGATGGCGAGCGAGTAGCGATTGGGTGGAGGCATTTATTATTAAGTTGAAATGCGTGAAATCAAGGCAGAAGTGTAATTACCCCATAAGCACACAAGGATTACTTCTGTAGCACAAATACTGAATTTCATGTTTGACTTGACTTAATGACTCTATAAGTTGTAAAACAAAAACTGCCCCCTGTTGCTTGTGTGATAAAGCAGATTAACTTTTGCTGCCTTTGGTGGAACGCAGCCGAACAGCATTTACATTAATAAAAAATGAACATGATCTGTCAAATTAACAGCTCTGCTTTTAAGAAATATAAGAAGGAAAATAAAATGCTCTGATCTGAATGAGATTTGAATGAAAAATTAAAGAAGCACATCCCCCCCCCCCCCTTCATTTCTGTGCTGCTTTAAATAAATCATCCACCTCTTGCTTGTTTAAACTAAATGTTATGCAAATGCACACCTCACCTCACTCACAGGGCCACACACTCCTCCCTCATTTTTCTCATTTTAGGTGATCGCAAACATGTAAACAAAATTTGTTTTCATGCATTTGAATATGATTAATTATCACAGACTAAATCCAGCTGCACTTGTAAAGACTTTTCAGACGAGATTAGGAATTTCAAAGTGACAACCATGATAGATGGGAGCATTCTGTAAGTCGTAGATTAAAGGTCACAGCGATGAACTGAAAAACTCACAAGGCATCATTTAAGTTGAGGCAGATGCAATCAAAGCCGAGCAGCAAATAGACGAGCGCCTCAAACAGGCAAAATGATTATGGAAATGGGTATCTGCACACAACTAAACATATGGCAGTGCCTAATGCCATATAACACTAGGGGCTGGGTTTAATCAAACTTCACCAATTAAAAATACAAATGATATGCAAACATCTGAAAGTCTGAGGAGAAATTGAGGAGGATTGTTATTAATGATAGGGGATGGATCTATCTCCGCTAATTCTGTTAATGTTTCTTGCACTGCTCTCCTTTCTACAGATAAGACTGATCAGCATCACTTGAACTGCTTAAATAAACAGTCCAAGCGGAGAAATGGTGCAATGTCAAAAGTAAATGTAAATCACACATGGCGTTTACAGTAGATGCATTTAGAAAATAAGAAAAGATAAGACTGTTTTATGAAACAGTTACCAGCTGCAGTTTGGATGAAGCTGGTTGTTCCCAATTTGATTCATTTTACATTTATTTTTAAATTTGCACAACTAAAGTACAGACTCAAGTTAAGCTCTGGAACATCTTGCCTTGGTGAAAAATTTATTTTTTCTGAAATCCTGACTACACTAACCAGGAAAATTAATGAGAAACTTTTAGTAAATGCTACAAAAGGATCAAAGGACTCAATCACACAAGCTAAGAGACCGGTTAGAGACCTATGCGTATTCCCCAACCAGTTGCTGAGTGGTTGCTGGCTGTCATGAAGTGGCATTGGTGGCAGTGAGAGTGCTGCAAAAAGCTGCAGATGCAAGACACTGATATGTCTGCACACACTGATGTTGTGGAGCAAAAGTTGTGCATTGCCGCTCCAACCTACAGATTTCAAAAAGCAAATCTTTCACATTGAAAGTGAATGTTCTCTGTTTCTGGTTTGAATCCAGCTTTCACAGTTTCACTGCGGCTCCAAGTAGTTTACAAGCATTTGTAGACAAATCACACAAATCTTCCAAGCAAACTACTGCCAACCCCAGAAACCTTCTAGCAATGAAAGTAATCACATCAGTGGTTTCATATACTTCTTTGCAACCAATATCAGAAATCTCCAGCAAGCACTCGCCAAGCAGATAAAGAATTTACGCTTTTCCCTAGCAACTGGTGGTTACCAGGTGGTTGACGACAGGTGTCTAAGGCAAGTGTGTAACTGGGTCTTGACTAAAGTCAACCATGCCATCTTTCTGCCTAAACCTATCCACAGTCAGATATAATAAAATACAGGTCAGCACTGTCTTGTAATCACATCTTGATAATGATGTGATTACAATAAAGTTAATTGTGATATGACTTAAATAATTTTTTAAAGAAAATGTACAAGTGATACTGAAATAATAATTTATATTTATGACTATTTTGCTCCATTCCCTGGGGATTATCTGTATTTTGTTGTTCAGATAATCAACAAATTGAATCCTTTCAGCCATAGAAGTCCAGGTGGGGCCTAGGTATCAAATGGGGCCCAACAACAAACTTTTGCCCCTAGGCCCCATTCCTACAAAACTGCCCAAAGAAGTCCTGCCATTAATTAATTCTTCGATCTTAAATATGATCAACCTATCTCTAATAATCAGCTATGTAACACAGGTCTTCAAGCTGGCTGTAGTTAAACCTTTACTCAAAAAGCCATCCCTAGACCCAGCAGTCTTAGCTAATTATAGGCCAATCTCCAACCTTCCTTTCGTATCAAAAATCCTTGAAAGAGTAGTTGTCAAACAGCTAACAGATCATCTGCAGAGGAATGGTTTATTTGAAGAGTTTCAGTCAGGTTTCAGAGCTCATCACAGCACAGAAACAGCTTTAGTGAAGATTACAAATGATCTTCTTATGGCCTCTGACAGTGGACTCATCTCTGTGCTTGTCCTGCTAGACCTCAGTGCAGCATTCGATACTGTTGACCATAATATCCTATTAGAGCGATTAGAACATGCTGTAGGTATTACAGGTACTGTGCTGCAGTGGTTTGTATCATGTCTATCTAATAGACTCCAATTTGTACATGTAAATGGAGAGTCCTCTTCACACACTGAGGTTAATTATGGAGTTCCACAGGGTTCAGTGTTAGGACCAATTCTGTTTACATTATACATGCTTCCCCTAGGCAGCATCATTAGAAGACATAGCATAAATTTTCACTGCTATGCAGATGACGCCCAGCTCTATCTGTCCATGAAGCCAGATAACACACACCAATTAGTTAAACTGCAGGAATGTCTTAAAGACATAAAGACCTGGATGGCCGCTAACTTTTTGCTTCTTAATTCAGATAAAACTGAGGTTATTGTACTCGGCCCTGAAACTCTTAGAAATATGGTATCTAACCAGATTCTTATTCTGGATGGCATTACCTTGGCCTCCAGTAACGCTGTGAGGAACCTTGGAGTCATTTTTGACCAGGACATGTCCTTCAACGCACATATTAAACAAATATGTAGGACTGCTTTCTTCCATTTGCGCAACATCTCTAAAGTTAGAAATATCCTGTCTCCGAGTGACGCTGAAAAACTAGTTCATGCATTTATTACTTCCAGGCTGGACGACTGTAATTCATTATTATCAGGATGTCCAAAAAACTGAAAAGCCTTCAGCTAATCCAAAATGCTGCAGCAAGAGTCCTGACAGGGACTGAAAAGAGAGAGCAGATTTCTCCTGTATTGGATTCCCTTCATTGGCTTCCTGTTAAATCCAGAATTGAATTCAAAATCCTGCTCCTCACATACAAGGTCTTAAATAATCAGGCCCCATCTTAATGACCTTGTAGTACCATATCACCCTATTAGAGCACTTTGCTCTCGCTCTGCAGGCCTACTTGTTGTTCCTAGAGTATTTAAAAGTAGAATGGGAGGGAGAGCCTTCAGTTTTCAGGCCCCTCTTCTGTGGAACCAGCTTCCAGTTTGGATTCGGGAGACAGACACTATCTCTACTTTCAAGATTAGGCTTAAAACTTTCCTTTTTGCTAAAGCATATAGTTAGGGCTTGTTACACACCGGCCCGAGGCCGGGGTGCAACACAACAAAAAGATAAACCCTACACATAATAACGACAAAATAAATCACACCGCGGCAGATTGACGAGAATTAGTTAATTTATTTACTGAACAGGTAGCGAGCTTCAGGGTGGGCGATGCCAAAACAACAAACAAATCACACTAGAAAGAAAAACAAAACTACCTTACCTCCCACGATTCCAAAACAACATACAATTCTCTAACCTGTCTCCCTACCCGAAACAGGAGAAAAGAGGGTAATGAAAGAAAACGGCTTCCCACTCCTACAGCTACCAAGCTCAGGTAAACTCTTTTTCAACATTTATATTGCAGCCCCGTACAGTCACACCCCACGACGGTCCCCCAGACACACAGCTCACGGGAAGCCAGGAAGTCTCCTCGCCGGCCCAGTCCAACCCCTTTTGTAGCTGGCCTCTTTCCTTCCTCCACCAATGGGCGGCCTCCACCTGGAAACAAGCATCACTGAATACAAACACAAACAATAACAACACCGTACCGCAGATAATGACCCTGGGTCATAACAGGGCTGGACCAGGTGACCCTGAATCCTCCCTTAGTTATGCTGCAATAGACGTAGGCTGCCGGGGGATTCCCATGATGCATTGAGTTTTTTCCTTTCCAGTCACCTTTCTCACTCACTATGTGTTAATAGACCTCTCTGCATTGAACCATATCTTTTATTAATCTCTGTCTCTCTTCCACAGCATGTCTTTATCCTGTTTTCCTTCTCTCACCCCAACCGGTCGCAGCAGATGGCCCCGCCCCTCCCTGAGCCTGGTTCTGCCGGAGGTTTCTTCCTGTTAAAAGGGAGTTTTTCCTTCCCACTGTCGCCAAAATGCTTGCTCATAGGGGGTCATATGATTGTTGGGTTTTTCTCTGTATCTGTGAAGCGCCTTGAGGTGACTTTTGTTGTGATTTGGCGCTATATAAATAAAATTGAATTGAATTGAAGTATTCTGCAGTTCTAGTTTTAATGAAAGGTCTCCCCCGTTTGATCATAATGAGCTTCACTATCTAATTAGCAGTTGTGGAAACACCTTTACTTGTGTCTGGGGGTGGGCGTCCGGGTACACACCGGCTCACTCCTTGGCGGCCGCTTGTCGGGGCCTGGGGCCTGGGGCTCGCTCGGGCCCCCTTTGGAGGTGGGGTGCCCCCGGCCTCTCGGCCTAGGGCTCGGTCACTCAGGCGCAGCTGGGGGCCGGCGGAGCTCACGGGCGCGTCACTGCAACCCCCCCTGGCTTCTGCTCCGCGGCTGCTGAGTGAGCCCTCATCTGGGACTCTCCTCAGCTCTTACTGGAACAGTGGCGCGGCTGCCCCTCTGTTGGTCTTCCATGGTCTTTTGTGTTCTGGGGGCCTCTGGATGTCTGGAGTTTTGATCTCCTCCATACCCGCTTCACACCCTGGAGGACGGGGCTGAGGCCCCCCCACACTCCCTAGCAGATCATTACATGGAGAAACCTTTGGAATGCAAGCATGCTGATCCACACAGGTATGCACACATGGGTATTCACAGACGCGGACTAAAGCTTTCTTGGCTGCTGCCTCAAAGCACACTGTGCGCTGTCTATCTTGCGTGCTGCACAATATCGTTTATTACTTAGTAAATACTGATATCTATGACTAGCTAGTTTATTGTGATGGTGCTTTGTTTTCTCTATTATTATGTTGCTCTTTGTTGTTTGCTGTCTCCTCTGTTTGTTTGTTTGTTTGTTTGTTTGTTTTTCTCCATACAGGTGACCCAGGAGTTTTTTTTTTTTTTTTTTTTGTCTCTCTTCCCCCCCCTTCTCACCGTCTCTTCTCCCCTTTGGTTTTCTTTCTTTCTCTCCCCCTCTCTCTCTCATTCATTCCCCCTGTCCTATTTATTAAAAAAAAAAAAAAATGACAAAGGATGAACTGAAGCTCTGCCATCACGTAATGTCGCATACTGCTGTTTCTGATGTCATTTAGAAAAAAAAAAAAAAAAAAAAAAAAAAAAAAAAAGGAAACACCTTTACTGTAGTAGAACATGATCATTTTTAATACTGCAGGTAAAAAGGAACAGGCAGTACCAGCAGCATATTAATTATCAAATAAAGAATATCAAGGTTTATTATGATTATCCAGCCTGAGCCCAAGAAGAACGCGGTTTCAGTGTTTCACAGACTATCTGGGTCGTAGATTTTGTGTCAAGAGGCACGCAGCATTTTTCAGGGGAACTCTTTGACATTTGAGAGGCTGTGAATCATGAGTAGTTGCCGTCTCTTCAAAAATGATGCTGGAGGGAGGGAGTGAGGTTATCCTGTGTGGTAAACACAACCCTTCCATCCTCACATCTCTCTCCCTCTCTTATATCTCCCGCTGGGAGGAGCCGAGTCAAGAGGAAGCGAGGTGTCGCATTAGTCAAATGAAATGAATCCATAGTGTGATCAGCTTCACAAAGCAGCGCCACAGTGTGGCTGGAGGAAAAATCATAGGTGATGTCACTCGCAGAACACCTAAAAGTAGATGACGTCAAAGCAGATTTAAAAAAATGTGATCATAATCACAGTAATCAGCATGACGAGATTTTATTAAATGTTTAAGCAAGTTTAAGGAAGTTCCTGCATGAGCTCTAAATGGTCCATATGGTGTTCCTGTATCTTACTGTTTATGCATTATTCCTTATTTTTGCCTCCATGAGTTTCCAATAAACATTTAAACAGGAGTGGATATTGCTCCTTCTTAAGGCAAACTGTTGCCTGTCACAGAGTGTGTCAGCATGCAGTCATGGGTATTTGTGAAGAATTTGGATGCCTTAATGACATGCGACTTGATTCCGGCGTCTGCCTCCATATCTGCACTGATGTCAGTATTACTCCTGCAGCAGCAGTGCAAACACACAGACACACACACACAGACAGTATCGAGCTCAATCATTCCTTCCTGAAAAAAACAGCGTTGTTATTCCATCATTGGAACAGTCTGCACACAAACCAAATCCATTTAAAATGCTGAAATACTTTCACCAAAATACAGACTTACGCTATATAGAATTGCATTTGCTTTATGGCCACATGGATTAAGTGAATGTAGGCAAATATGGCTGGAAATACATTAGCTGTTGATCAAATTGTTCTGCATTTTTGGGGGGGCTTTCTCAGTTTTCTAAAAGGGGAAGAAAAAAAATGTAAAGTCTTTTGTGCTCATAAAGAAATTAAAAATGATTCTATTCTCAGTCATGATCTGTGTTTCCTGATGCGCTATTTCCCTCTGTGTTATTTCTGACTTACTAGAAGCTTGAGTACATTTGAAAATCACAAAGTAAATCTGAATATTTTTACTTTAAGCTCCCCAGCCCAGGAAAAGATGATCCTGCCACTTGTCCATTACAGACATGACACGGGCCTCCCCCACCTACCCATCACCACCCTCTCAGTCCCCCAGGAGAAGGTAGGGATGTAGGGTGTGGAGGAGGGAGGGGGCTTTGAGAGGATTCTTTATGCAGCTCTGTGTATTGCTTTCATGTTGTCCAGCCGGTAACTAAGTTGGGTTGCTGGGGGCAATGGCTAATTCACACCCTCAGATCACGAGCATGAAATGAGAGAGCAGTGAGCGCTAAAGCCCCGAGGTTAACGATAGCTCCGTGGCACCACACACCCAACACCCCCTCCATATAAATCTGGTCAAATGGTTTCATTTTAGATTATCCCCAGAATCTCCTGCACACACTTAACGGAGAGGTAGAAGGTTCACCTGAGACAGTAAGGCTGATTTTGGCAGCGTTACGATGCCCACTTTTGTTTATCGAAGCCACTGCTGCCTTCTTACACACTTAAGTGAAGCATCCGCGCTTTTCTTTGTATTATCCTAATGTGAGCCGCGTGAATGGACTCAGCAGAGCCCACACGCAAGCTATTTTGTCATGATGGATGCTGCTTTTTCTACGGAGATCAGCAAAAATAAAGAAATAAATATTTAAAAGAAGAATACAGCTGTGAAGGACTTTAAAAATCTTTTTACTCCTCAGTTAAACAAGCTTGTGGATGAAGACCGCCCCCCCTCCCCTCACCCCCTTTCTAGCACCACCACCACCCTTTTCCCCAAAACCCCTCTTTAAAGTTATTTCAAATTTCCCAGCATGGCTTTGAGAAATCTGTTTGTTTGAGGGCAGCATTAGATGTGACCAGCGTTTTATTGTGACATAAAACCGCATTTCTTCCTTGGCAGATTAAAAATAAAATCGGTTAATAAGAAAAGCTGTCAGCAGCAGAAAATGGTTGACATAATCCGTTTATCCTCCAAGCAATAAAGATATTGGTCCTTGGGAGTCTATCTTTCCTCTTATGTTATTTCGCCCAAAACATTATCTTCTATGCATTCAGATGGATTAAGAAGTCATACGGGAGATAGAAAGAAAATGACAGATACAAAAAAATATAGAATATCCCTTTCACTCTGCATCACACACATTTACAGGAGGAAACACATATGATCCAGAGTTAAGTTAATAAATGAATTGTTAAAAAAACAGAAGAGCACGAATAGGAAACAGGTCACAAGCAGATACTCTTACTCTAAAAGCATGATGGGAGAAGATAACAGAAACTGGAGGGGTCAATGGAGCAGAAGAGCAGAGTGGATTGACCCCAACCCAACTCAGGCTAGGATGGGAACAGCTTGACTTTATTTAACCGTAGTTGACATGCAGACAGCTGGAACAGAAAATAACAGTCGGGCGGTTTATGTAAAGGAATGAATTCAGAAGGAGATGAAGCACCAATGCAGAAATTTGAACAGAAACGGCATTTACTGTAGGCTTATCCCTCCTAATGCTACATGGCATGAATCATACTCTTACATGAAACTATTTGATTTCAAAACCTATAGCCGGTATGCATTTCATAGCACGTCAGAGCAGTTTATCAGTTTGTCAGACATGATTCGGGGCAGGTATTCACTGTACGACTGTTGTCTTTATCCCACCTGAGAGAAACCAGTTTTTTCAGAATCTCCAGATGAGCTGCTCTCCCGGGACTCACATGACTGACAGATAAAGGCATAAGCAGAGTAAACCTGTGGTCAAAGATGTGAGGCTGGACATGAAATGCTGATTTGGATCTGTGTGAGCCAGTGGGGCCGGCCGTGCCGGGGTGCAGGGGTGGAGGTGGGGGCGGGAGTTTGTGAATGATGAAGGGGGTGGAGACGTCTGTGAGTGGCAGCCAACGTGTGCCGCAGTGTGAGGCTCTGAACTCCGACTCTGTTCTGTTTAATCATGTCGGTTTGGCTGGTAATGAAATTTGATTATGCCTCTAAAGGCGGAGGGGGGTGAGATATATTAATATCTTCCAAGATTATGCATGAAACCGCAGTGTGTAATTTTCCCCTTCTCCTTGTGCACCTGCAAATTGTTAGTAGTTCATCATTAGCATGGAACTTTTGCATTTCCATTCGTCTTTTCTGTGCGAGCTGCGATGTGATTAATGCAGGCCCTGATTCATTAGTTTATCATCAATGTGGTTTTAACTGATCACTACAGATCCATCATGCACTCCACAGGGCCCTGCAGTGTAGATTAACACTCAGCATGCTCAGAAAGGCTATCTACTGATCTGTTTTGGTTAGCTCTCATAGGGGGCGGGGGCACATAACTCACAATGCCATCAGCCCCAGCCCACCACACTCAAAGAGCTGCTATTGTATGTCCAAGAACATGCAGCTATTAAAGTGCCGTCACATTCATTTGCTCAAAAATAAATAAATAAATTCACCCAGCAAAAAATAAATGAAAAATATGCGTGCATAGAAAAAGAGGGCACTTCCCATATGGAAAAGATATATAAAAGTCTTATAAAGTTTTTATCTGTCTTGTATGAAACTTGTATGAAAAGCATACAAGAGTGAAAACACATATAAGATCCCTTGAAAAATTATATAATGAAACTTGTATATATGAAATATATGAAAGTAATGAGAAAGTGGCCACTTTCATGAGTAAATCATATATGTTTTTACTATTTCCTTTCCATATGGGTTCCTTAAGTAGTCATGATCGAGAAAAGTAAAGTTCCACTGCAGGGTTTCATAATAGTAATTATTGCTGAGTAGAAAAAAGCAAATATTAGGAAGGAAGTGTTGAGCTGTTTGCTGACTAATGAAGGAGAAAGTACTAAAACCAAAGAAACTTTGCAAATGAACTATGAGCTACACAAACAACTTTTATGATACCATTTAGAGGAGAGTGCTGTTAGTATCTGAAAAGGCATCTTTTCTGCTCATTTCAAGCTCTAAATTTCTATTCTTGGACTCTTCTTGAGTAGCTTTGTATGACTCATGGTTTAAAATAATCCTTCTTATATTGAGGCTATGTGGTCCCTCATGTTACCCAGAGTGTGAAACAAGCAGATTTAGCCCTATTTAAGACAGCTGTCTTCTAAATGGTAGTTCCTCTGAACAACAGGTGGGTGGGGCTTCTGTACATGATTTGAATTTTTTACCCACCACTCACATCTTATTCTTGCGATCCTTGTTTTCACTGCCATAGGGAAGAAGAATGTTATGGTCTTCCATTTTTAACTATATATGAGGTTAAAATGTTAGCAGTAGATAGAAATACGAGTAATTGGAGAACGCGTTAAGGAAACTGGCTCTCATTAACACATTAAAAACATGAATATAAAACCAAATATGAGCCCTGCTGAAAGATATATCAACAAATACGATGGTAGTCACTCATGTCAGCGGCCAACATTTATCAGTTTTGCACAGTCCAGCTCAAAAAACTGAACAAAGACACGAAAGACGAAAGAAAACCATCAACCGTCAGTCAACGGCTATAAGCCAAAATGTTTTTTCAACCATATCAGCCAGAATAACATGGTCAGTTGTTTAAGTGTCATCCATTCCCAATACAGTACAAACTTATTAGCAAAACTTAAGCACAGCAGTATCTTGTGAACGAGGTGGAGATTCAATTTACAAAAAAAAAAAAAGATTTAACCATTTGTTTTACATGAATCAACACTATTCAGAAAAGATGTGTTAAGCCTTAGAAAGGCCATAAAGAACAGACTTCTAAAACATTCTGATAAAATAGGAAGTAAAAAGAAATACTCTATTTATCCTGTTATTAATTATTCTTTTGCAGCAGTTGGAGTACTAAAAAAGTATTAAAAGACTTAATGCATGAAGTATAAAAGATTACCAGTATTTGTCCTTGTGGCAGCTGAGATGAATCAGTCTGTTAGGGTGCTCTGCTGTCTGTCCAGTAAGTGATACAGAGGGTGGTCAATAAAGCTATGTAATATAATATTATCAATAATATGTCAGTATAACATGCTCAAGCAACATCATGGAGCTACCTAGTGTAAAACAATGAGACAAGCCCAGGCATGTGTGAGAATAAGAACTGCATGTCTGCATGATTTAATTCCACCAAAAGGAAGCTACTATGACAACCTCCAACAAAGCACAGTACTTTGCAAAATATGCAAGAAGGTTATTCCCTCTAACAGTGGAAACAACAACTTGCTTCACTACTTGAGGCAGAAACACATCGAGCACAACCAGGCGGCAAAAGGGATGAAAATGTAAACAAATGACAGCACAGAGCATTGGCGGAACACTTGATAGTTAACCTCAGTTCCACTCCGCATGACAGGAACTGAAAACACTGAATGAAAATTACTGATGGAGTTATATGGTTGAAAAGCAGGGCTTTCAGTAGCAGATTAAAAAGCCAACATTAAACATTCAAGATGTAAAAAATAAAAATAAAAAATTCAAGTTAATGTGTGGCAATATTGTCACATAATAAGGTTTTAAACAGTTTTTTAATGGTTTTACTAAAATATTGAGGGGAAACTTAAACTACACAACTTAAAATACTTTTGTACTTATATTTGACTAATGTTGTATCACTGCATACAATGCTGCTATTCCTGGCACATGTTTCAACAGATCTACACTTTTAATTTTTATTGCCAGCATACTTCAGTAGTAATCTCAGCATCTTTAAGAATTGCAGTCGGCTCAGCCCCTTCTTTTATACAGTCTCTGTGTTGGTTTCAGCCTGTTGCTAATGTGGACACCCACAGTAGTTGAACTTCTCCACCATATCAACATCCTGTCTCGGGACAGGAAAAGGCCGTGTAGCTGTCGTCTTCCTTCATTCTTCCTTCAAAAGACGATCATCATCTCTGGTCTTTCACATTCAGAGGCAGATGACTTCTCCCAGACCACTCTGCAAAATGATCTACAGTATTTGTGCTCTGTACTCCTGCTGCTCATCACTTACACTTCCAACCAATATGGAAGAGTATTTCTGTAGGTGTCATGACCTGGAGCTGTGTTAAAAGTCTGAGGTAAGGTGAATAGGAAACAGCTACACTTTTCTATAAGTTTTCAAATGTGCAAATACATACTTTCAGTGTGAATTGTAGCAGAACTAAATAATAAAATTAAATCTAGTTATATGAAAACTGAATGAATAATAGCTGCAATTTGTATCACAAGCAATTCACTTACAATTACAATTATTTCTATGGTTTTGCTAAATGTTAGACTTTAAAGCTAAAGGCTAAAAGGACTGTTTCTTTGACAAAAGCCTCAAACCATTCAATGAAGTGAGATTCTTATAACAGAGAGAACATCAGTCATATTCAGCTTAAACTAAGTTAACTATGTAAGAGATTAAGTTTGAAATCACCGTGAAAGAGAAAGGATGGACCTTCTAAAAGCAATGACTGTGGTAAAGAAATTAATTTGTAATTGTATGATGGAGTTTATGGAATGCATGAAATTAAATAACTGTCTACAGAAAGAAACAAGGGGACAATATGTGAGCACGGAAGGGCCCCATTTACCTCAGTCCTCACCTTTAAAGTCACGATAAATACAGAGAACGAGCAGATCTAATATAATTGGCTATTGCAGAAAAACCTTGAGCATTTTGTCTCTTAAAGCCAGTCAAATGAATTCACACTTTTGAGTTTGAGGCATTCATCTGCTTCATGTCTGCTTTCTCTTTTATCTCAACCTCATGTGAAAAGGATTTAATTGATTTTAGAAGTTAGATTTTTCAATGTATTTCTGCACAAAACAAACACAATAATGCCATGCCCTCTCCTTACTAATAACTGACCACTGAATGGATGCAGAATTTGAGGAATGCATGTCGACGGGTTCAAAGGGCAAAAACACTAAAGAGGTTACGTGTGAATGTGAGCGAGAATAATTCTACAACAGATTCTTCTCTTTTCCGGCTGGAGGGAGAATATAGCTGTGTTTTTTTGGAGGGAAAGCCTGCTCGGGTAAGGGGTTCCACATGAAAACACAAGCGGCATGAAGAGTTTAATGGGAAATTCAAATATCGCCCATCGTTGCACAGTTGTGACAATGTCAGCGTGGCCGGCGCCGTTTTAAGTGACAACTGCTGATAACCGGGTCTAAGACCAGCATAAATCCATCCGCATTCATTTACCGTGGACTTCCAACTCGTATCAGCCCAGGCTGGAACAGACACGGACTTAGAGCATCAGAAAGTTAATAAGCACTTGGTCCCACTTAACGCTAAGTGCTACCAGATATGCTTTTAATATCTGCTAGTCCAGGTAGTCAGGAGTTTAAGCTATAAAAATGTCACTTTACGTCTGTAATCCTGTCTATTAGTCAGAGGTTTTACGGGCCTACTTGTTAGAGGAATACTGTCGAATAAAGAGAGCAGTGACGAGCCTCGATGTACAGATATTCAGTATGAAAGGATATGAAATATTACTTTACTTTAAAAAAGAAGTATCAGTGCTACTTAAAAACATTCCTTCTTATAAAGACGGCAACATGACATACCCAATAAGAACAGAGAAAGAAACATGGAAATGACTGCAGTTGCCTAACAAATCGCATTTTACTGACAAAATTCGGATTTTGACATATGATATCATGCCGATCTCAGCTAATTTAAATTCTGAAAAACAACCAATCTGCACCCTCAAATTGGCCCAAATTAGTAGGATTTCTGATCATTTCACCTGCTGTCCCATTAACATACTACAATTTTTCCATACTGTATTATTTTGCGATGCCGGAAAAGAGGAAA
The DNA here is from genome assembly GCF_963969265.1 of Rhamphochromis sp. 'chilingali'. Lineage (NCBI taxonomy): Eukaryota > Metazoa > Chordata > Actinopteri > Cichliformes > Cichlidae > Rhamphochromis > Rhamphochromis sp. 'chilingali'. Next base: position 32,928,862 of record NC_137931.1, read on the forward strand.
ATGTAATAAAATTCTCTCTCCACCCCACCTGAATAATTTTCACAGAGTCCCTTAATTTATCAAGCTAAGAATCTAATTTGAATCTTAAATAAACACCACACTCAAATATGGACTGCATACAAATACTCTGTGCGTGTTAAATATAATAAAATCTTTCCATCTGCTGGATCAACAAATAAGGCTGACAATGTTTCAGACAAAGCGCCTGTTTCCCTTTGGTTTAAAGAGGATAGAGGGCTAAAATTCCCTTTCTTTCAGCCTAGACACACACAAACAGCAACGCTCCCTCGCTGCCTCTCTCCTCTTCTCCAGCACGCCTCTAATGCGTCCTAATCCCGGCTGAAGACAGACGCGGGTTGTGTGTGTAAGAAATATCTCTTTGCTTTTTCTGCCTCAGTTCATTATTTTTCTTTCTTGTCACTTAGTGTGATAGGTTGGACAGAGGCGCACAGATGAGCACTGAAGACACAGTCACAAGGCCTTAATCTAGTCTTTAATGCGTGACTTCAGAGATGTCATTTATCTTGTGACTGCAGCAGGCGTCCACAAAACTTTATCTCTAATAATATATTGATGGATTAAAGGGGTCAGGCAGGAGACCAGGCAAGAAAAATTGCTTATTGACATCAAAATACAGTGCCCCAAAACCTGATAAACATAGGGACAGGAGAGTGGAAGTCAGAGAGAGAAGGAAAGAGAGAGATGAGGGAGGGGGAATTGAGTTGGGGTATTGTGAATGTTTGCACCCGGTAATTTCCTTCCTTCACAAGAGCCTCTGGTGGTCTGAGCCCTCGGCTTGATAAAAACCCCAGCCTCTCCTGTTCTCGAGCTAGGCGCTGTGCAGTTGCCGAAAGGAAAAAGCTGGTGACTGCTAGGTCATTTCCACGTTTATCTTGACATAAACTCCCCCACCACCGCCACCCCCCAACACACACGTATACGCGCACACATACACACAACGCTGCACCTTATTAATCACACTTAAGTGCCGTGTGAGACTGGAGCACTCGTGCGAAGGCTACTGAAAGCAGAAACCCGAATGTGTGGCATTATCAGGAAAAGCACTGCTGTACAAACTTGGGAGACCACCGGCAGTCTCCTCCATTTTTGCCATTTCCTCACTGCTTAGAGTGGTGTGTATAGTGTTTTTATCTGAGCAAATACGAGACTCTTTAGTCAGCTTGATTTTAGGGGCGACTTTAAACAGCTATAAGGGACAATCTGTGAAGAGTTTATGAAGCTTTGCCGTCCTTCCAAATATACAAATGACAGATTTATTGTCTGGACATGACTAAAATAAAACAGAAAAGGTGATGTTTTTCTGAACTCTGAGGACGTACATGCGTGACAGTCTTTTTACTGGTTCATTATATTTAGCCGAAATCCAGTCACAAACAGGGTTGAATTATGAATTCTGCGCGCAAATCAAATTACTTATAAAGTAGGCAGCTATAAGAGTCTCTCACCAGCAGTTCACATAAAGTCACACCATTCGCATGCACCTCATAGTCTGCCTCTATACTCTATGTATAATGCACACACTGGCCTGTCTAAATAGCTCTGTATGTACTTTAACTATACAGTAAATTAGTATGAAGCACAACGTCATAGGTGAATCCCCTGCCAGTGACCATGCTAAGTAGACTTTGAATTCCAATTTCGAGAATGCTACTCTTGTAAAAGTCTTTAATTACTCCGATCCTGCTCTTCATTGCGGATTGTGATAAACCAGTAGGCTTATTTAAGAAATCTATCAGCTGAAAGCACGTTTTTCCCCCCCTAAACACTTCATCTTTTGCAGTCCTTGCGTGAAAACCGTGTTTGGCGTCCGAGGCAAGTCGTTCCAATCCCAAATAGAGTCAATTCTAACCCTTCACACACACACACACACTGTCTCCCTCTCTCTCTTCCAGTCCAGGAAAATTAATACACTTTACTATTACAAGATAAAGCTATAGGGACATATTACACCAGGCATATCTGCAAGCCTGTAATACTACAGAGTCAGCATTCAATAAAAGACATTTGCAACCAGGCGTTTCTCACAACAACACTTGCGAAAGATTTAAAAGCTTCTAAATTAGGTGCAGCTCACGCACGAAAGGTGCCTGGTAAGCAGGGTGATACTTACTTAAAATGACAGAGTTGTTTATGAAGGGGGTGCCTCCCTTGCTTCAAGGTGGCATGCAAGAGGAACAGTTTATGATCCACACACTGGGTTATTTAGCCTCAAACAGTGTGCATAATGTTGGGTGACAATCAGCGCACATAACTCACGTCGGGCTTTTAGTGATCTCCCACTTCATAACATCACCCCTTGAATACTGATTGCCTTCTTATCGCGCCATTTATCTGATGCAACTTCTGCCTTGCTGATCCTGAGCTCAGACAGACAGCTTTCTAATTTGCAGCAGTATCAGAAAGTTGTGACAACTGTCGCAGGAGAAAGGTGTTTAACAATCCTTAGAGAGAAGAACAGGAATGTATTTGCAATAACATGCGTTGCAGCAAGGGAGGGTTTTTTTCCTTTTTCCCCCCCTAACGGTCAGGATGACTGCCCTTGGAGCCATTAAAAATTTAATCCAGCCAGCATTCACACATATAACATATCACCCATTATAACAGCCAGGACAGTGTCTGTGCCAAAGAGGAAAGCTGGCAAAAAGTGAAAGAAAACAGAGAGGATGAGGTCATTTTTCATCCTGTAACAAATCCCAAAGCGTGTCTGCGTTTATCGCTCAGATATTTTTCAAAGAATGCGAGCGTTTGTGTTTCAGATAGGAATTACTTTGCTAAATGTCCTAATGGGCTAACAGATCAGTCACTCTTGTATTTGCTGAGAGATGGCAATAAAGTGTCTGATACGAGTTTGGGTTGCTGTGTGTTTGTCACTTGAAGGACAAGTAATGCTCATCAGTTAATCCCCCACCCCAGACAAAAAGCCAGGGGGGTTGTAAAGCAGGTTTACAAGCAAACTAAAATCGCCTGTATTAAACCTGGTAAATCTGTCTCCTGCTGCAACAATGGCAATAAAACAGGAGAGTTTACCATAGAGCTTCAAGGTTGCACAACACTCAAGCGCCAAATATACTCAGTATTCAGAAGTAACAATGATACTAGTCAAATAGCTGCAGTTGTCCAAGTCACAAAGTCATTGTAAGATGATTACATTCTGGCTAGAATTCACAGCGCTCTGCATCTTTATCGCAATCATTACTCACTCCTAGATGTGCATCACTCCCAAAAGTGCCCTATGAACTGCCCAAACATGAGCGAGATGATCGGGACATTACACCTCAACGCGCTGTGTTGAAATGACCTACAGCATCAAAAAAAGAACAGCATAATACATCTCAAATTCCACCGGGGAGTAATAAAAACCCCAATTTCCATGATGAATAAAACGTTTCTCTTTTTGCTGTTAGTCCTAAACAGAGGGAAGCATGGCCAAAAGGGATGCCACAGTGTAATCTACCTTTGGGCGTTGGTACATTAATTCCATTTTCATATTCAGTGCTCCGCCGTCCCCCCCTCCCCTCCTCAGCGGGCACCGAGGAGGAGGCCGGGGCTACTCTGAGGCCTGGGAATACCCCAGAGCCCGCACGCCAGGGCTACATAATTCTGGCCTGCCTCATTATTTAGCATGTCACCACTATTTTACATGTTAAAGCCCCCGCATCGCCATCTAATTTATTATAAGAATATAGAATGGGCTAGTCTGGAATGGGGTCACTTGCTTGCACGCGGCACAGGAAATAAATTCATACAAAGTCACTCAAGTCAAGGTGAAAAGCTATGTCAGCAAGATGCATTTTGTCATTCTTTGGAACAACAGTATTTGAAAGCAACGAGACTTTTCCTGCGTCCGTCCACGTCTCCTCAGTTTCCCCCTCAGTATTTAACTACTTTAATCTTTACTTTCATACAGGGGAAAACTCAGGTTCCTCTGTGAAAGGAAGAGAAAAACGGAGCAGAGTCCTGCCAAGAATTGAATTGGCTTTGATGAGATTCAGCTGTAATTATTTCTCAGCAATAACAATAAGGACAACAACAACAGAAGACTTAATCCGCCAGTGAGAGGGCCCGATTCCGCTTCCTGGTGACAGTGATTAGGCCTAATCTAGGGGTTTTGGTGTGTTCATTGGAGAAATGCGATTTTAAATGGCAACGTGTTTTGTTTTGTGAGAGTTTTATTTGCAGTCAGTATATACAGTTATAGAACACTGAAGTGAAGTGCAATCCATCTTTTGTGGCACTGATATTCAGCAAAGGGGGGCAGGAAGGCTGCGACTAAAAACGATCTTCATTAACAGTCAATCTGCTGATCGTTACCTCTCGTCTATGAAGTCTCCGATAACAGCTGAAGCTCATCGTTTCCAACCAAGTGCACAACCCAAAGGTTTACCATCACATATGACAGACCAGCATCAAATCTGCACATCTGAAAAGCAGGAAACAGCAAATGTTTGGCTTTTTTTGTTTGTTTTTAACGTTTTATTTTGTGCGATAACAAAAGTCAAATACCAATTTTTATTAAAAAATATGAATTAAAACTGTCTTTTTAAATTTCTCTCATAAAAGGCTGTTTGGTTTGTCAAATACAAACAGACTGTGCTTTTTTTTGTCTCACTAACAGTTAAAAACGCTTATTTTCTTGCAAACTGATTAATCAGCTAATCATTTAAAGTTTTCTGGCTGAATTTTGTCTTAGAGCATAGTACTTACCTATAAAGCTGCATCAACTTTCTTTACAGATTAATCAACTACTTATTATTCTGTCTATAAAATGACAGCATCATCTTGCAGAGACTTCTTAAATTTTAAATGTCTTTTCTATTGTTTTCTTTTCTGAATGTTTAAAACCTAAGTGAGTAAAATACATTTTGGACAAGCTGGGACCAGCCTTAAGCGTTTTCTAAAACCTTTGTTTTTTTCCATCATAAATATTTTCTACTATTAATCATTTGGATTCAGTCAATCATTGATATGGACTGAGTTCACTGGAAGTTTGCCTTTGTTTTGAGATTAAATACTTGATTTTCTGATCAGCACAAGACTAATCTGAAAATACTTCAATAACTGATTTGGTTTTTGGTTTGCTTTAAACAAAAATGCCCCAGGTCCAGCTTCCTGATTATAAATACTTGGTCCTTGTTCTCTGTTTTATGTGACTCCGAGCATAATATATATGGATTGCTGCTCTTACAAAAAAAAAAAAAAAGCATCTGAAGGCATCACCTCTGGATTCAAGAAATAGTGGGCTTTTTTTCTGAAATTTCAGTAGACTAAAGAAGGATTATATTATTAAAACAATTTATTGTTGTAGATAATATCACGTGTCTTATCCAAAGGAAAAACGAGAGTGAGAAAGCACAAGAAAAGGGAACGGCACCCCAAAATAAATCCACCGGAATCATTCCTGTTAATTGATTCCATTGCAATGGGGTTTTTTTTAAAAAAGAAAAACATTACAATGGAAGGAAAGCACCTACACATTTAGCACAGTGATAATTTTCTTTCAAATGTGCCACAGTACCAGCCCTCAATTCCTCCAAAAACCGACTGAGAAGCAAAGAGGATGGAGTGGAAGTGGGAGAAGGGGAGAAGGAGAAAGGCCAGATGTCAGGGCGCTCCAGGAAGAGGATTGCTAAGCAGTGTGAACATTTTTCAAAAATGATGTTTTGTGCCTCAAACATCTTGCTTACAGCAGCAGGGTCTGATCCAAGCATTATGTGCGAATACATCAGTAGCCCTGGACCCCCCTCTCCACAGGCATACAAGCGCACGCATACACGCACGCACACACACATATAAACACACACATTTCCTAGTAACTGAAGCTCACTCCCCTCCTCCCATCCCCCCGCCTCCCTTCTTCTTCTACAGAAGTAAATTATCAAAACTGTGTTTGAAAGTGAATGAAGGGTGACTCGCTCTCTCTCTCCCTTTCTCTCGCTCTCTTTCCCCTTCCCGCTTTGACATCTCAGTTTTTTTTTCCTTACTTGCCACCGTTTCTGGGCTAGGTGATAACTGCCGGTAATAGGATTAACATTGATTTCTTTTTGCAAGAACAGAGATGTGCCAGTTCCAGCTATTTATTGAACTGCCAGCTTTGAACTATGAAAACTGACTGCAGGAAAAGACCTAATGCAGCATTTTAAAGAAAAGAAAAGCCTCTGTGCAATTCTTTCTCTCTCTCCTTTTTTTTTGTTATTTCTTCCTCCTCTGTCTTCTTCTTTTTGTTGTTGCAGGATAAAAGAGAAAATCGGGTGCCTCTGTTCTAAGCTCTGGTAATGACTTTATTTATTTACTTTGTTGTTGCTTTTTTATTTAGGAAAAAAAAACAACCCACCAGTCAATACAGTTATGATTTGATCTATGAATTCTAGGAGTGTTTGGCCTCCCGTTCACCTTGAAATAAAGATCCATACATGTATTTTCTTTGTCGAGGTAGTGTACCACGAGTAAAACTGTTCGAGTTGGCTTTGATATATTAAAATACAACATGTGAAAATGTAAGTTAATAAAAACCCTGGTTGTAATTTATTTGCTTAAAAAAAAGCAAATTCATGCCATTTCTATAAATGCTCCACATGTTGAATCATTCTATAAAATATGTTTCTATTTCAGTCATTTCGAATAAAGATAAATCATTCATCTTGTGAATTTTTACTAATTGAGTGTGACTCTCTTAATTAGCTCTGAATGTGTTCATTGATTACTGAACCATGTCTATTGATGAGACTACTTAAGCAGCTAACAGCTAAAGCCACACAAGACGAGGCTGTTCTCTAATTAGTGACACAAGTTACTGCTGTGTCATTATACAGCACAGTGTTTGTTCAACCTGTCAGTCATTATCTTATAACATACTGTAGACTGAGAGTAAGTGCACGCATAAATTACCATATCATTTCATAATTTGGGGACCACTGCATGGCACCACATAAAAGCATGTGTTACATCATTAGGTTAATGCATTTGTCAGTGTTAAGAACAAAAGTGACCTATTGTGTTTCTAAACATGTGAGAGAATTAAGAGAATAAAACCAATATTGCAACTAATAGTTAACAGATTCATAATTTTTAGCAAACTTTTTTTTTTTAAATACAGAAATCCTCATTTAAAAATATCAGTAATATGCTTGAAAAATTACTAAAAAAAAATAATTTCTGTTGTATGTAAACAGATCATTGTAAACTAAAATTTTATTTAGAAAAAAATTTAAAATTACTTATTGGTACTTAGTATAAGTATAGTATAAGATATGATACAGCTGCTCATCAATGGCTCAACTAATGAGTATAAATTCTAGACAGCATGACACCACAATAACAATAACACAGCTCAAAGTAATATTAAAATTGTCTACTTTGGGTATGCAGACTTAAGGAAAGCATACGCTGATGTAGGCTACAAAAACGGATTTGTACAGATTTGTGAGTGAAGGGTTTTGTTGCGTTATGCTGCCCTGTGTTGCGCATGACAGCAGCACCCCCACACGCATCTCATACTATAACAAGAAACAGCTACCACTGTCACTACCAATCCCCCCCCAATCCAAACCAGACGCCCGTCAGCCAGCTAATGTCCCCTGACAAAACATGCTGGGAATTAAAATAGCTACAAAAAGTGTGTGTGTGTGTGTGTGTGTGTGTGTGTGTGTGTGTGTGTGTGTGTGTGTGTGTGTGTGAGAGAGAGAGAGAGAGAGAGAGAGAGAGAGAGAGAGAGAGAGAGAGAGAGAGAGAGAGAGAGCAAGAGGGAGAGAAAGGGAACAGAGAGAGTGAGAGAAAGAACTCAGCTGTGTCATAGCCTATCCCCTCGGGCAATCAAGGAAAAAAAAAACACAGTCATTAGCAACTGGTGGTGCTTGCTCCAGCAAATCGCCGTTTGAGCGAAGATTTATGCACACTCTTGGCTGGAAATGATTTATTTATTTTAGCAGAGGCTGTGAGATCATTAACCTCCGCCATGTCTCTGGGGAATGACATCTGCGGCCCCCCACACTGCACAGACAAAAGGCCCCACGCGTCCCTTGGCTTCATGGCTAGGGCGGAGGAAGAAGAGGAGGAGGAGGCCCAGCTGAGGGGTCTGTCTCCAGTGCTGCAGGAAGCTGCCGGAGTACACTCTGGATCTTTTAGGGATGATGAGACTCACTTGTTGACACTATTTTGACAAGTGATTACTTAAACAAACCTAATATATTATTAGATTTAGTAATATTGCAGGAAATGAAAGAGAGTTTAGATTTTAACAACATTATAGCAACATATTAAATCTACACATAAAAATAAAGATTGTAGAAGTATATTTTAAACATTTTATACGCGTTACATTAGACAGGAGTAATTGTGTCAATACCTTTTTTTTTGTAGGAATCTGAGCTTCTCTGTTAATTATTCAGGCAGCTGGTATGGCTGGTATGTTAGTGCACATTAGTCCATGCCTCGCAAAATGTTACTACTAATAATGAAAGATCCTGAAAGAGCGACTTCCACACCTCACTGTAAAAGCAAAATGACAGCACAGTCCAAAGCAGTTTGGAGTCTTGGCTCACTGTGACGATCGCTGCAGTTCTGTTGCTCTCTCTGTTTCTCTGAGTATGTCTCTCCTCTGCTCTGATACACTCTGAGTGCGTCACTTTGAAAGAAGACACACGGAGCAGAGCGGCACATCGAAGCATATTAAAGGTAAGACAGTGAGACAACAATTCATCATGTTTCTATGAGTGCAATAAAAGCTCTGCAACGTGACAACAACAACCATCATGTGAAGACTCAAGCTGAGCACAGTTCCATGGTTGCCATCTTGGTGTTCTAAAACAGCGGTGCCCAACCCCCGGCCCACAGACCAGTACCGGTCCGTGAGTCCTTTGGTACTGGGCCGCGAGAGTTGAGGCTCGGGTGTGAAATTTATGGTTTTCAGGGTTATTTTTTATTGTTTTTATCGTTAACTCGGTTTCCCTGGGTCTTTTCCCATGTGTTATGAATGAATCTTCTTTTTTTGGTACCGGTTTTATTTTGTTGTATCTATCCGCGACACCTTAAAGGCCAGTCAGTGAAAACATTGTCGGTCATAAACTGGTCCATGGTGCAAAAAAGGTTGGGGATCACTGTTCTAAAGCATGACGAACAAAGGGTGGATCTGACTGAGAAACCAGGCAACACTGTAAAGTTGTGCTTTATTCTTATTTTTAACGGGAATACTTGATAAATTAGACATTATGTCTTTTTGGGTTCAAACTAGCAATTCATGCCTGAAATTCATCAGGAAAGTCTTTACTGAGGTCAAAGACAAACAGAGCCAAGAGTCATTTTATCATAGACATCTGGATGTGCTTTTGTAAGTTGAGTTGCCCCCTGCAGGCCAGTAGAAAGAATGCAGGTTTAAAACACTTTTTCACTGACAGTTTAAGAATTTACCATCACCGAAACTGATGATAGATACAGCCTCCAATAGCATGGGACTCAGTAGTAAGTAGTTACCTCAGGACTGTAAATTTATCTTATCTTATTTATAAAAGTTAGAGTTGCTAAACCTTTCTAAACACTGAGTTTCTAAATGCGCACTCTTAACATCAGACTTTGTGTTTGATGGCCAGTTCTTTGTCGTGTCGCTGAATATACTGTAGCACACATCTCCTAGCATGTAAATCCTGGTTCGTCAGTCAAATCCTTCCAAGGTAAATGCCCACCAAATCATTTATATATTTTATTTTTACTTTTTCAACCTTTTTTGCATCGTTTTACTATGCACTACCATTTTCCTCACTGTTCTCACGTCAAGCAGCATCCATGTGCAAGCACACAAGAGTCATGTAAATGTATGCATTTCTCCCCAATGTATAACATGTACAGCTCTCCCTAATGAGAAATGAGAATCTCAGATACATAAGGAAGCATCAATGATCAACTCAGATGTTCCAATGCATATTTTTAAATGTAAATTTAAACGAAGCTAACAGAACTTGGCCTGTTAATATTAACATTTTTGCAGATGGTTGGTCTCTTGGTGTCATCACAGTCCCAGCGCTTCATGTACATCAATACACTCTTAATGTATTGATGGCTCTTCCTCAACCTCCTCCGACCACAGGTACAACATGCCCAGGACCCACTACAGTTTGCATACAAGGCGGGTGTCGGAGTGGAGGATGCCATCCTGTACCTCCTACACAGAGCCCACTCACACCTGGATGGGGGAAAAGGCACGGTCAGGATACTGTTTCTTGACTTTTCCAGTGCCTTTAATACCATCCGGCCCTGTATGCTTCAGGAAAAACTGAACAGGATGGAGGTGGACCCCTGCCTGGTGGCTTGGATCTCCGACTACCTCACCGACAGACCACAGTACGTCAGGCTGAAGGACATCACGTCTGACACAGTGGTCAGCAGCACAGGAGCACCACAGGGAACTGTGCTGTCCCCTCTTCTCTTCACCCTGTACACCTCTGACTTCTGCTACAACTCTGAATTATGCCATATTCAGAAGTTTGCAGATGACACGGCCATCATGGGGTGTATCTGGGATGATCAGGAAGAGGAGTACAGAAGTCTGGTGAGGAACTTTGTCGCATGGAGTCACACAAACCACCTGCAACTCAACACCTCAAAGACTAAGGAACTGGTTGTGGACTTCGGGAGGTCCAGAGAAGGTCCACTGCCGGTTCAGATAGAGGGGGAGGAGGTGGAGGTGGTCAACAAGTACAAGTACCTCGGGCTGTGGGTGGACAATAAACTGGACTGGTCATGCAACACAGAGCACCTGTATAAAAAAGCCCAAAGCCGACTGTACTTCCTCAGGAGGCTGAGGTCTTTTAACATCTGCAGGAAGCTCCTGAGGATGTTTTACCAGTCGGTGGTTGCTGGAGTACTTTTCTATGCTGTGGTGTGCTGGGGGAGCAGCACAGCAAAGAAGGACTCATCCAGGCTGGAGAAACTGATCAGGAGGGCTAGCTCTGTGGTCGGCATGAAGCTGGACACTCTGGTGACAGTGGCAGAGAAAAGGACATTAAAGAAACTGATGGACATTATGAACAATGCTGGGCATCCTCTGCACACGGCCATAAACAATCAGAAGAGTCTGTTCAGTGACAGGTTGCTTCTCCCCAAGACAAGAACTAACAGACTTAAAAACTCCTTTGTCCCACACGCCATCAGACTGTTTAACTCCTCTCTGGAGGGGAGAGGGAGGGGAAACAGGAGGACAAAGGAGGGGGGAACAACTAAGCTGTAGTGCCTCTTCACCTCACTGTACAATACCTTGTGCAATACTTTTTGTAAATAGTCAACAGTGCAATAGACTCAATACTTGAAATGTGCAATTCACTTGTATTTTTATTTTTTATTCCTATTTATTCTATTTATCCCCTTCGTATATTTTATTTATATTTGTCTCTGTATTTATATATGTGTGTGTGTGTGTGTGTGTGTGTGTGTGTGTGTGTGTGTGTGTGTGTGTGTGTGTGTGTGTGTGTGTGTATATATATATATATATATATATATATATATATATATAACAATTCTGTAACTGTAACTTCGGTCGTTGCTGTGCTTTTTGGAAGTCGAATTTCCCAGAGGAACCCACCCGAGGGATTAATAAAGTTCTATCTTATCTTATCTTATCTTAACCACTATATTCATGTCCGTCTAACTGGAAAAGTTGAGGTGCAGTGCATCTCCAAACTGATTTCTAGTGGCAGGAGAAATTAGAGAGGTGAAGCAAATGACAGTATAAATCTGAAATTAATCAGGACTCTAAACCCGTGCCTTTTTAGGTATGTGTAATTGAACACTAAGGGCAATCTCACAGCAGCAGCAAGAAGCATCTGCATTAACCCATTGCACTTGGAGTGGAGGATTAATTAAATATTTTTCCCCTGCTCTCGTTCTCCCTTGTGTAACTGCAACGCTTTAATTTCATTTGATTTCATGAGTTTCAACAATCGGAATCACGTTTCTTTGGAAGGCAGAATGAAAACGGCGGTGGAAGACAAGCGGGAGGGAGGTGTAGGTTTGTCAGTTCACTGGAAGTTATGGCTGTGCTGTGGCCTTATCAAGCAAACACTTGAGAGCACAACAAATCAAGAATTTTATTGGGGGGTTATAAACTTGAGCATCCAATGGGAGCTGAAGAGGACAAATTTATGAGAAATGTTAATGGTGGCATAATTTCTTCCCTAGATGGTGAGATTTTATTGAAGTTTATCTAAATATGCACTTTAAACAAATATACAATCTTGTTAATCATAAATGTGTAAGCTCTTGAAACATTTCTGCATTTCTTTCTCTTAGTTTTTCTTAAAAAAAATAACAAAAAAAGGATTTTCATTGTTGAAAACTGTAATATTCTCGGTGTATAGTCATAAAACCCCGCCAGCTAAAGAAAGAATCAAAACAAAAGTTAAAACTAAGAAACTGAACTTTTCTTTTTCTGCCTATGAGGTAACCGTTTCTGGTTCTGTAAAGAGCTTCAAGACCCCAAAATAAAGAAAAACAAAACAGAGGCATGTTTCAAATTCATGTGACGAGAGTTTTCTAATTTAATAAATGAAGTTGAGAAATATGCAGAATAAGTTAGAAAAAAGGGGGAGAATAATTTGGCATGGCGGGAAGCAGTATTGTATGGTGAGTAGAGGGGGATGAGGGATAAACAAACAAACCTTGACAAGGGCAGCGGTGGAGGATCAGGCTGGGGAGCAGCGCGGTCTGCGGTCGGGTGCAGACAGCCCTGTTTGAGAGGGGGGCTTGCCAAGTACCGACCCTGAACTGCGACACTCTGGTGCTGCCTGGCTGCACTAAGCAGTGGCTGCCAGCACGCACTGATTTATCAGGGGGGCAACGCCAGCCGCCACCTCGCTCTCCCTCGTGCCCTCCCTTTATAAAGAACCTCCCTGACGGCTCTGATAGTGCAATCAGGGCTACGGCAGAGCCAAGGCAATTTCTCCTTCACTCTTTGATAACCCCGTGCCTTATTGAAAGCCAATAGCAATGGCAGCAACAACAACTCAATTGGAAAGAGTTGCTGCATTTTGAAGGGGGAAAAAGGTTATGCCTTGACAAAATGAGGGGGGAGTAAGGGGATGTCTGTCTCACTTTATGTGAAAGGCTCATTGTCCTCCAACAGGTGGCGTGATTCCTAAGTGGCCGCTGTCCCTTAGCTAGCTTGTCAGGGGGACTGTGAAATGCTTCCTTTTTTTTCCATCATTGAAATTCTGGCAGAATGGCTGGAGTTCAACTACTGTGTGACTTTTTGTCCAGGTTGACTAACAGAGAGGCCACAGCCATGCTGGCTGCCTGTGAGGCTGTGCAAAGTGCTTACCACTGCCCCAAGCTTAAAGCTAACATGCTAAATCACAATGTCGACATGCTTATATTATGCTAGGTCTAACATACTCATCATCTTAGCTTATAATGTTAGAACACAACCCTTTTAATTGCAATAAATACCTCTCTTTCACTCTCTTTTTTCACCAAAATTCATCACAAGATAGGTGACAATAAATGGGCCCCCATAGAGCTGTAGCCTGAAACTGCAAACTTTGAGGGGTAAACACTGTGATTCTGAAAGTCTTCATTATGGTTTTGATCAAAGGGGTTTGGAAAAATATATATTTAAGGTTTTTTTCACATAAATATCAGAGGCAGGACCATGCACCATGAGCCACCTCCAGCCTCTACTTTGATTTCAGCCATGAAATGAGCAGCAAGGAATTTCAAGCAACAGCTTTTTGATAGTAGACACCTTCGACCACCACCACGAGCTCCTCCTTCTCATACACACATGCAAGTTTCTGTTGTAATTCAACTCTGCTCCTAATGCCCATTTTATATTGTTAACCCATCAACAGATTTTATGTCCAGTGTTGTTGATGTCATGATGTTACAGTGCGCTCACACAGACGCAGGTTTGTCATCAAAAGCCTAATTAGACAACAGAAAGAAGATGAAGAGGTCATTTCACGACACAAATCAGTGATGCAAATTTAAATCACACTGAAATACAACAAAAGTTCAAACTGTTCTCATAATGTGGGGCCATTGCTGTGATTTAGTCTGGTCATTTGTCCTTGTTTGTTAGCCAGTGTATCTTAAATCACTAGAGATTATACGCTAATTTTAACCTTCTGGTCCACTAGTCTGCTGGGGTATCACTATTTACCAGCCAATGAGCTGATGTATTTTGTTATTTTAGATTTTTTAAAATTTCTAATTCTGTTCTGGTCAAATTGAGCTTCGGTGTTTGAGCTCCAGATCCGGGTGACAGCAAGTCAAAAACACTTAAAAAATGCCAGTGAACATGCTAAACAGAGCATACTGATATGAATGGTAGCTTTTTCACTTGAACACGATACATTTGAGGTATACGATGCTCTGAGTCTGCATGATAACGTTTGTATGAATTCAAAAGCTTTAATATAAAACAACTGTTACCAGTTTGCTTCAGGGTCATGGAGTGGCAGGGTGATTTTCCAGTGTCTGTATTGTTTAAAGCTACTTCAAGTCTATTAGACCTGTAGATGTGAACCTTGTGTTGATGGAGGAGGACATTTATGTATATTAATGACACCAGCACTTTTTCAGACCAAAAATGGGAGTAAAGCAAAATAACTGTGTACTCCATGCAGGAAAAATGACTGATTCATGTCTAAAACATTATAACGGCCTTCCATTCAATGTGTTGGAAAGTTTCACCGAAAAGGCAACAGAAGGCTAGATGATCATAAAAACCATTCCACCTTTCATTCTTACTAACTAGTAGCACCAAAGGAAATACATATCCTTGAAGGACAGCAGTATTAATCCACTATGAAGACTTTTTAGAACAAACTCCCAGCTTAATTTTGGTGCTTTTTGAAGAAAAAATGAGGTGAGGTCACAAGAAATTAGAATTCACTACCTCACAATAATCATTTTTATCAAATATTAATGCAATCCAAACTAAATCTGTAAAGACCAACCTAAATTACCAAGCCAATGTTCTAGCAGGCAAAATGATTTTAAAAATAAGCTTAATTCTTCATGCAACTTTGTTCCTTCTAGAGGTATGGTCTTAGCTTTAAAACTCCTCAACTGAGTCTTAAAGCAAAGGCTATTCACAAATTTCTTAAAATGTTTAGTCCTTGGGTTAAAGAGAATCTCTGTAAAAGAAACACAAAGGCAGTACCCAGAGACTTTATGAATTTAAAAAAACTGACAAGCTCTTTATTAAACAAGTGTTTTGAGGTTAATTTGATCTCAGCACTGAATAAAGCCTTCCTTTCATTGTTTAACAGTGAAAAACAGGGAAATGCTGAAAAACAACAATTCATTTTAACTAGGCAGTTTTCTTTACCACTTTGACATTTCTAAAGCATACATTTTTACTTCAGTATTGTTCAAGCAAGACTCTGCTGACAGCTATATAATACAACAACAACATCTTTATTCTTTTTTCACTTTCAGGTATTCATCTTTGCAGGGCATTCAGCCTTACAAGCAACCCAAGTGTATTTTATGCTTTCAACTAGCCGTTAGATGTAATGTTCATGTAAAGGAGGACTAAAAATAGCTAAAGGAGAAACAGACTAGGGTGATGCTGGAAATTCCTGCTAGCAAAAAGTCTCCGAACAAGAGATAATTTGCAAACGGTAAAAGGTCGCTGGAAGAGCAAAACAGTATCAACAGATGCAGAGACAGAGGACAAAATGTTGCAAAAGCATCAAGAGGATGCAGAGGAGGAGGTTTCAAGGAGTCAACAAGTTCTAAATGATTATGAAATTACATAATTTTCAGGTAGTGTAAATGTTACTAAGGTTAGAAGCAGCGTAGCATCAACAGGTTGCAAAGGCCATACTAGGTTCCAGAACCTGCAGGATATGACTGAGGGTTTAAAAGCTGCAGTATTTCGTGATGTTCACCCATCATTGTGAGTACACCCACGGATCTACAAAACTGGCCTTTTCCTGATATTTCATGTTATGTACTTTCTTACACAGAGGCTTCCTATAGTTTCTGTTCCTTTATATTTGAGATCAAGGTTCTCCTTTGGATACAGAAGACCTAAATCTACACAAAAACTTGAACAAAGACAGAAATAAAAATAAAAAATGTAATTATTTAAACATACCACAGTGTCCAAGGACGGGTCCGACTTTTCATGAATAGGTGGAATAGGTTCAGCTTTGAATGAAGACACCTCTGTGTGGAGCCCTATAATTCCTTTTAAGCAAGCTTTTGCACTTGAGCACACAAGACTGTCTCAGTAGCAAAGGCTGAAGTTGTGTGACACTGTTGTGCTGTGACAACACCACTCAATACAAAGAGTGTGATATGGATCCCAGAGGCTGGGATTCTGTCGTGCGGTTTTTTTAACCACAAGCTCCAGCGTCAGTGACCGTGGTATATTTAGCACAGGTGGTCACAGTAAATTAACACAGGTTAGGTTTTAATTGCAAATGAAAGTGGGGTATAGTGTTTGTCTATCTGCCATTCCAACCTCCCAAAAGGAGATTGCACCTTGCACTGTGATATGTATTTATTTCTAATATCTGGATATACTGCACTACATATTCTAGTAAAGAACAGTAATTCGCTTTAAACAACCATTAGAAAAGACAAGTTTGGTTTGTTTCATCTCAGCATATTTCTCATTAATATAGCCGTTGTTGCTGTGTGGATGCTAACATGCTAAATTTGCAGTGTTCTCCTCTTTTGTAGATATGCTGAGGAATGAGGAGTTGCACAGAAGCAGGGTTACAAATATTTATCTGGTTTGTTTTTATGTGTGACGCTTACTTTTCACTCTTCTGGGGAAACTTTGCAGCTAAATACAAGATTGAATTACCTCGAGGAATAATATTAGTGGAACACCTGTCTACAGATGTTAAATTAAATGGAAGACGAGTTGGAAGACAGAGGGAGGCAGAAATATAAAAGGAAACCTGAACAGTAACATGCCTCAGGATAGTTTCTGTGTTCACACCTCTGATGCTTGGTGTGAAACCTTTTGCTGCCAACAATAGGACCCCACCTAAAGTCAGCCATGAGTCAAAACCGACTGCATCAACTATCCGTACGCTATGAACTGTCAATTGTTCAGATGTTAGACTGGCTATGGAAGTTCCACAAAATTGTGTATCAGTGGCAGCTATGGTTTGCTTTATTACTGATGCTGGAAACTTGTTTATGATACAGAATTCAGTTGCACTTTATGTTTAAAGTGCAACTTTCATGTCGAAATGCTTATATCATGTTGATATTATAGTTCTATTAGTTCCATAATATAATTTTTTTTAAAACATTTAGAGTGAACATCATAATTCTGCAACAGATTTGTGAGGCATATCGAGTCCTGCACTGCATGAATGTCCTTTAACTTTATCTTTTTGGAGTCTCTAGACACAAAACAAGTCCATGTGAACAACACTTTGCAGCTCTGCATGTTTTGGTCACTTACAATTCGGCCACATAGTTAGATTAACAGCTCCTGTACACCAGTGCACTAATATTCTAATTAAACATCGATAGGCCAGTCTGAGATTTATGAACATCGCCTATTAGCTGTACTACAACCAGAGCTATATACGTCCGGTGCGATATCTGGGCTTGCGAGATGTATTTCTGTCTCCTTCATCTTGCTCGGGTCAGTCTAAGGCATCTGGGTATATAACAACTTAGTATATATATATTTATTTATTTTGTACCAGAAGCATCTAATCCAGGATATCTACTAAGACCCCAATTTGGAATATCAAATTTGATCCAACTGCGAGGTTTTCAGCTCTGCATAGGAACTATTTCCCTGCAGAGTAGATACAGGTATAGATATTGATAAGGGGAGGATATTTTTAAGCACGAGATTTCTATTGCAAGTATTTTAGTTATATAAGGTTTATAGTTATGTAAGGGTTTTTTTTCACATAACAGCACTGTGACAAGCCTCAGTACGGTTCAGTGACTGGGCACTGAGAAATAGATCAGCATTCAAAGTAAGTATTCCTCTATTCCAGCTGTACAGAAGTGCCTAACAACTTGCTTAAACTTTTATAAATCACTACAATATAATAATAATTGTAATAATATAACTTGCTATAAATACATATAACTAGTGTTTATCAATCAACAACTAAAATTTATATGAAAAGATATGCAAGGGATCAAAACAGAAGCCAGTTTTTTGTGGGCAAAATTACAAGGAAGCATCATCCTGCTTCCCATAAACAGCTAATGCTATTTTCTATGATCTCAGGCTTTCTCAGGATTTTTCATCAGAAATTTAAAAAAATTTTTAAATAACTTTCAAAAATAATGGAAGCTCTGTGGGGAAACGTGTGTGATAATTAGACTTTTTGTTCAGCAAGATACTTGATCCCTCTTTTATGGTTTTTAAAATGCTACAGTATGGTCACATGACTTTATGATCATTATGATCCTGAATGTCCTTAAAGATTCTGCAGTCTCATTTAGCTGCTTTCTTTTTAGCAAATAGCATGTCTGGGACATCTAATAGCTTCAAAATTCACAACCGTTTATTTTTAGGTTGTAACACAAAAGGAATAGGGGGTCCTATTCCTCTGTGGGGCAACCTGCATATGGCCAATAAAGCATTCATTCATTCATTCATTCATTCATTCATTCATTCAAAATGCAAAAGTGTCTAAAACTTGTCTTAATCACCAACTAAATCATTTAATCACAGTAGAGTACAAAAAACAGAGCTTAGCTCAGTTAGGCTCCTGTTCAACTCTCAAGATCTTACTTGACAAAAAGAGATTTCTTTTACTTTTATGTACAATATTCAGCACAGATATAGCATGTTTACTGCTCAAACCAAATATGAAGTGTATTAACAACGTATCATTGATATATCCATCCACCCACATAATCATCCACTCATCCATCCATAATAACTTTTCAGGTAAGATTAACTTGCTTGATTTTGATATTTAATGTTTCATACACTTGTTACAAAACAAGATTTTTTTTATACAACTACATTAAAATACACTATAAAACCTTTTACATTAAAGTAAAATTTCACAAAAGTAAAGCATATCAATCAGAAAATGAGACATCACATCAAAGGAATGCTGAACATAGTTACTTGGAACGTGAGTCTGGGTTTGAGGTTCTCTGACCCAAATAATTTCAGTGTGTTGTTAGGCTCTGCCTCACCAGGTCCCAGGCTAAGCACTGATCCTCAGTTATTCCACATCTCTCTGAACTTGGCTGTCCTGTGGTGGAGCAGCCGCTATGCAGGTTTGATCGACTTCGGGGGGCCTCAAGGTCGACACACAATGCAATTCTGGGGTGGAAATCTTAGGTCTTATCAGCGTGACCTTCAGTACTGCCACTACCACTGATTTCACAAATGCGGCCATCGTTTGCTTCCAACTCTGAGACACTGCAAACCATGATTTTGTCATTTTTGTTCTAAAAGCAAAAACAGTAACGTTGTCTGTAATTTTGATGTATGATATATTTTCTGATTTATATGACCTTACTTCAGACAGTTCACTCCCACTCTCAGGAGCACCACTAAAGGTGGCGGCGGCAGCAGCAATAGTAGCAATAGTGGGAATGAGACAGTCCCATATTTAGCCTGATAAAAGCCTCATTCAACACTCAAGGCCTGTTCTTTAGAAAAGAAGAGTGCAGCTATGGTAACTACCCCTCTGTCAAGCGGCTCTTCCATCCATCAGCTGTGACAGCTGCAGATTGACTGCTTCAGCTCATCCTCGCTGTCTTCCTGCAACTTTGTCACAATGTAACAACAATAGTGTGCTTTCATTGTTAATGCAGAATGCAATATTAAGAGTGCAGAGTAAGGACGAATCTCACGACAGACATCGTAAAGGCTTCTGCTGCACTTAAGCAAACCGCAGCGAGATTAATAACGCTATCTGAGGTTGGCACTTCAGCGGCAGAGAAAATGCTGTGTCACCTCAACAGGTGGTTTGCCAGATTAATGTTTCTCCCACAGTTTGACAGTGCAGATGTGCAAAGGCAGACAATTTTCTCATCTGTCTGCATTTGTGTAGGAGATCAGCTTTTTCTTTCATTTTTGTTGTTGTATGAAACAATGAGTTGCACTGGAGGACAGCCATTATTTCGTCTCTTTTAAACAACTGTGGGTTGTAGGACTCAAAGCATTTCATATCAGCTATTTAAAAATATATATATATTAATCTGCAACTGAAAATGATCACTTGGGCTAAATCTGATATGTTCACTTATGTATTCCCCTTGATAAATAAATGAAACATTAATTTGTTAGTTTGAGAACTGTTCACAATCATTGTTCTTATAGTAAAATGTTCCTTATTAAACAGGCAGCTGGTCACCTAAACTGTAAAGTTGTAAAATAAACTTAAGAATAAGAACGAAATACCCTCCTGTGTGAATATTATGAAGTAGTCATATTGTTCCCGTTGTCTTGATTTCCAAAGAGCAAACCAATAATTGATGAGCCCCTTAAAAAGTAATTAGGCTATTCATGGAGTCGGTTAGGTATAGCTGTGGACAGGGCTTGATGACTGCAGTGCAGACCAAATCCAGGGCAGCGGCTGAGCTGTTGATTTGCAGAGTGTGGGCCTTGCATTGTGAGGGCTTTATGGTCCCTTTATGGTAGGCCAAGAGACACCTGCATGGGCGATATGTTGCCTGAGACATTTTTCTCTCTCCCACTCTGTGGCTTCTTTGCTTTTGTATCATTAGCCGTGAATCACTTGTCTCACCCCCTCACCCGCCACCATCTTTTTCAACCTCCTTCCACCCCCTAAGAGCCCCCGCACACCACCACACTTCCCTCCCTCTTTAGGGTGCTAAACGGCTTGACAGAAGGGTGCCCAGACCGTTGGCAGTAGCCATCGACTGGAAGGGAGAAGCTGCCAGGAGTCCTTGATGGATAGGCTCATTTTCCAGCCGGCAGCAAGTCTCGGCGAAGCATCCGTGTCATTTGTAATGTCAGCCAACAAAATGTAATCAAACATTCCAGCGGTTTAATCACAGAGGGCTGCTCGAGAGATGATTGTAGTGTCAATATAATGCTATTTCATTATCTGTTTGTATTTTATATTGACAGTGTCAGATAAACAGTGTGGAAAATTAAGATTAAAAATATGGTAATTTCATTTCAATCACCCCGGCTACAGTTGCTGGCCCATTATGCGATTGATTACTTCTGAATTAAATTTGGGGCTGAATGTAAAGTTTAATCTTCTTTCTTCTCTGCAATTCAGCTCCCCAAAGGCCTCTTAGTAAGTAAGTACCCATTTCATTTGATCTTTAATGAAAAGTAATGGCCCAAATGAATTGTATAAATCAGCTGTCGTGTGTACCTAGTTGACATTCTATTTCATTTTTAATCCACTTCTTACACACACACAGCATCGTGACCCAAAACTACAGGCCACGCTGCTTTTGAGGTATTTACTTTTCCAGTACAGGACTATTTTACTTAGCAATTATTTTAGCAATGGTCCTCGTCAAGCCGGTGATATTTTCTCTTCGGTTGTTTTCATTTTAATTCAGTAAAGTCAGAGCAGATTTTATTTTTATGAAAGTAGAAAATAAGGTCAAACACAAGTACTCAGCAAGGTGCTTAGCAAAGAAATTAAGAGGAATGTGTTGTAGCCTAGAGTGGCACTTTAAGGAGAAAATGCAACCTCTAAAGCAGCCGAAGGGTGATAGACATTTTAATTACATGGTAAATTTTGATATTTTTCTCAGTGCCTGGGCAGAACTCTTAAGCGCTGTCGCGTGTGCTCGAGATTTGGCATCAAATTCTCCCCATTTCTGCGGCTATATATGAAGTGACACAACTGTTAACGAGAGCTCAGCAGAAAAAGAAGGGGTTGAAAAAGGGAGCGCTTCTTTGTGAGTCCCATTCAGCATGATTTGTCCCCCTTTGTAGTCCTAATTATGTGCCAAAGTAGGATAACAGAAGTTCTCAACTCGGCCATTATGCCAGCACAAAAAAAGAGACGCATACAAGAAGCTGATCACTTTGGAATTAGCAAACATGATACTATACGAGCAGGAAAAAAAAAATCATTAATACCGTCAGGGATTAGAGGTTCTGATTAAAGGGTAGCTTCTACCGTATGCAAATTAGTGATAGGCATTTATCAGCGCCTGGGCAAGCTGTCTTAGCTGCAAAGCCACATATGTTTTTTAGCTGATTAAAAAACTGCTTGAAGTTGCATGCTTTTTAATGGCGGGGAGTGAGAGAGAGAAGGAGAGAGGGAGCGAGGTTGTGAGGCAACTCATTTCCTTTTGGCCAAATTCCCACAATCGCTCTGAGCATTTGCCTTAATTCCCTCCTTTATTAGCCACATTCTTTTGTATATAATTAAAACATTTCTCAAGTGAGCATGTGCATGCTTGTTTTATTTTCGTGCTATATTTTTCATCAGCAAATATATTGTGTTCCACATGGCTCTCTCTCCCTTTTTTTCTTTCTTGCTCTGTATCACATCAGCCTTGATGCCTCTCCCAAGTTTAGAATGGCGAATATAAGGGCAGAATTAGGTGAGAATTTGTCAGCAGTCGGCCATTGTGCGAGGATCTGTGTGTTATTATATTTCCTTTCATATGGAGGTGACCCCCTTTGTGTTAACAAAGAACATGAGGATGAAACTGAGCTCTGTGTGCTTCTCACCCGGCGCTGATAATGCCGTGGTAACCCAGCACCCCCTCTTCTCCTTGAGGGAGCGCTTTAATTTATGCTTTTTCATCTCCCTGGGCACAGGACTGTTAACCTGCTCTGTGCACTACTGATTCAGGGAAGGGAAACCTCTGATCCACACCAGACTGCTGCGTCAAGTCTCTTCTCTTACTCCGCCGGCAGGAAGTTGATGCAAACAGCTAAACATTCCAACCAACCCACCACCCACCCACCCCAAAAAAATACAGAAATAAATAATAAATTACAAAATTACAGCTCTGGAAACAAAATACTTTTGTTTCTTGGACATATATAAAGCAATTGTGGCATGAATTCTTTTGAGTATAGCTGGGTGTCATCAGAGTTTTAATCTAACATATATTTTTACATTATATTTAGTGGTTTGCATTCTTGCCTCACAGCAAGAAGGCCTGACCAGGGCCTTTCTGTGGGGAGTTTGCCTGTACCCCCCGTGTTTGAGTGGCTACTCTGGCTTCCTCCCACAATCCAAAGCCACCCAGTTTGTGGGGTTAGGTTAATTTGCGATTTTAAATTGCCCATCGGTGTGAATTTGAGTGTGAATGGTTGTGTGTCTCTCTGTGTTAGCTGTGCATCAGATTGACACCTGTCTACACCCTGGACAGGCTCTTTAAATACTGCAATATTCAAAGCTTAGGCTTGAAATAGAGGTGGCACTCCCCTGCAGGTGACACGGAGGAGATATCTGAAACTGCAAGTTTTCTTTTTTTTTTTTTTTTTTTTTTTTTTTTTAATGACATCAGAAACAGCAGTATGCGACATTACGTGATGGCAGAGCTTCAGTTCATCCTTTGTCATTTTTTTTTTTTTTTTTTTTTTTAATAAATAGGACAGGGGGAATGAATGAGAGAAAGAGGGGGAGAGAAAGAAAGAAAACCAAAGGGGAGAAGAGACGGTGAGAAGGGGGGGGAAGAGAGAGAAAAAAAAAAAAAAAGAACTCCTGGGTCACCTGTATGGAGAAAAAAAAAAAACAAACAAAAAAAACAAACAGAGGAGACAGCAAACAACAAAGAGCAACATAATAATAGAGAAAACAAAGCACCATCACAATAAACTAGCTAGCCATAGATATCAATATTTACTAAATAATAAACGATATTGTGCAGCACGCAAGATAGACAGCGCACAGTGTGCTTTGAGGTAGCAGCCAAGAAAGCTTTAGTCCGCGTCTGTGAATACCCATGTGTGCATACCTGTGTGGATCAGCAAGCCTCCTCTGCACCCTGGTGACATACCCCCACTCCAAGGCCCTGCATGTGTGGGTGGTTGTGGAGGAGCGGGAAGAGGGAGGCAGCTGGAGATGGGGAGGGAAGGAAGGGAGGGGCAGGTAACCCCTCCCTGGGGCCAGCTCCCCCACTGACCCCAGTAGGCACTCCCACCCTCCGCGACCCGCCAGGGAAGGGGGGCCCAGGCCCATCAGACCGGGGCCCAGTGCAGTAGCGCCCTCCGGCTCCACAGAGCCCTGGACAGTCCACCCAACCCCACCACAGAGAAAACTGCACCCACCCCACCATCCACACATCTTCCAGACTACATAAGACGGTAAACGCCCAGGCTGAGATCTTCCTCCACCTCTCCTGTATCTCCCCCTCCCGCAGAGAGTTCCTGAAGAGAAGAAAGCTCCTGCAAGATGTGACCATCCCCCCCACCAGATGAAGAGCCCCCCAGGCGGCTCGACGCACCGGCGGCACCCTGCTCCAGGGCCGGGCCCCCATGCACCCACCCGCCCACAACCCCGGCAACACACCAACCAGGACCCAAGCCCCCGAGGCCCGGCCCGGGCCCCAGCCCAGAGACGGAGCGCCCCCAGAACCTCACGCCCATCCCGGACCCACCCAGGGGCAGTCAGGTTGCCAGGTCAGTAACCCACGTCCGTCAGCACAGACCCTCCCCTAGCCCCGCTGCACGCAGCCGCGAGGAAACAGTCACCTGAGAGCCAACAGAGCCCCCAACCGGACGTGACCGCTACCCCGGTTTGAGCCCCCCAAGGAAGATGCCTCCGGGGAACCCCCCGACGCCCTAAGCCTGTCCCTACCCCCTCACCAATCACAACAGTGAAGGCGGGACCAAACTATGACCCCCCACCCCCACTAGGTGATGGAGCTGATAAAAGGGGCCCAGAGCAATTGATCTAATGTGGTGGCAGAGGCTGTGTCAAGACTAATGTAATCTAATAGATAATTTCTATATTGGTTAGAATTAAGATTATTTTTATTTTTCCAGTTCATGAGGACTGTTTTCTTGGCTATGCATAGGGCAGTGAAGATCATATGGGCTATATTCTTTTCTGAAGTGACATTATCTAAGCTGCCCAGTAGACACACTAAGGGGGAAGTTGGAATGTTACATTTCAGACACTTTGATAAGTCTTCACATATCTCGCGCCAAAACTTTTGCACTGGTGGACAGAACCAAAGAGCGTGGATGTAATTGTCTGGTGTATTGCCTTGACAGTGTGAGCAGTTGTTGGAAGATGTAAAGCCCATCTTGAACATCCGATGACCTGTATAGTGCACTCTATGAAGTATTTTGTATTGTATTAATTGCAGACTGGGATTTTTAATTAATTTGAAAGTTTTTAAGCAAATCTGAGACCAGAAGTTTTGGTCTAGGTTGACTGATAAATCTGCTTCCCACTTTGCAGTAGGAAGGGATATTGATTCATCTAATTTAGAAAGTGTTCTGTATATTTTAGATAATAATTTGGGGGATTTAAGAGTAAAAAAATGTGCCGCACTTAGTGGTGTTTGTAATTCAACTTGACTGAGGTTAAATTTCTTTTTTACTATGGATTTAATTTGTTGATATTCTAAAAACCTTGTCTTGTTGATCCCATATTGTTCAACTAGTCTGTCAAATGGAATAAATTCTGTTCCCTCTAATATATGTTCTAAGTATTTAATTCCTTTACAACTCCATTCTGGGAAATTAATCATATTATTGTTTTGTAATATGTCAGGGTTATTCCAGATAGGTGTACGTTTGCATGGGATTAATGAAGACTCCGTTATTTTTAGAAACTCCCACCATGCTGTTAGAGAAAAGCTGATGTTGATACTTTTAAAGCATTCATGTCTTTTGATGTTTGAGCTAATAAATGGTAGGTCTGAAATCTCTAGATCCTTGCATAGTGCCTGTTCAACATCTAGCCAGGGCTCAACTAAGAAGGTATGTTTTAACCATTCTGAGATGAACTGAAGCCTGTTGGCTAAGAAGTATTGGTGAAAATTAGGTAGATCTAATCCTCCTCTATCCTTGGTTCTTTGTAGCGTTTTTAAGCTAATACGCGGGGGTTTATCTTTCCAAAGGAATTTGGAAATATATGAATCCAGAGATCTGAACCAATCTTGTGATGGTTTGTTAGGGATCATCAAAAATAAGTAATTTATTTTTGGCAAGATCATCATTTTTATAGTGGCGACCCTTCCCATGAGTGATATGGGTAAAGATTTCCATCTAGTCAGATCGCCTTCTACTTTCTTTAGAAGTGGGATGTGGGATGTGTGTGAAAGCTTAGGAGAGACATTAATACCTAAATATTTAATATTTCCGGATTGCAGTGGGGCAGAGGAAGAATTATGGAAGGAGCAGTTAATGGGGAGAACTGTAGATTTTGGCCAGTTAATTGAATAATCTGAAACTCTTGAAAACCAGTTTATTAAAGTAATTACCTCAGAGAGGTTGGTTTGTGTGTTTTGCAGAAAAAGCAACACATCATCCGCATAGAGACTGATTTTATGTTCTATGTTCTTACATTTTATGCCCTTAATTGTTGTAGCCTGTCTAAATGCTGCTGCTAGAGGTTCGATAAAAATTGCAAAAAGTGAAGGGGAGAGTGGGCATCCCTGTCTGGTGCCCCTCAGGAGACAGAAGCTGGAGGATGTCTGGTCATTTGTTCTGATACGAGCCGTTGGGGAATTGTATAATATTCTTATCCAGTTTATGAAAGAGTTTCCAAAACCAAATTTGTGTAAAGTTGCGAATAAAAATTTCCAATTAACTCTGTCAAATGCTTTTTCTGCATCTAGAGATAATATTATGGTTTCGATGTTTTTATCGTATGAGTAGTCTATTAAATTAAGTAATCTACGAGTGTTTGTTGAGGAGTGCCGACCTTTTATGAAACCAGTTTGGTCAGGATGAATTAAGAGGGGGGTCATTTTCTCTAATCTCTTTGAGGGAGCTTTGCAGATTATTTTAAGGTCTACATTTAAAAGAGAAATTGGACGATAGCTTGAGGGAAATAAAGGGTCTTTGCCTGGTTTTAGCAGGAGACTAATGTTGGCAGAATTCATATTTGGTGGTAGTCTGCCCTTTTCCTCGATTTCCTGCAACATGCTGTGGAATACTGGTGCCAAAATTGTCCAGAATTCTTTGTAGAATTCTGCAGGGAAGCCGTCTGGACCTGGAGCCTTATTATTGGGCATACTTATCAGGGCTTCCTGGAGTTCACTTGGCGTCAGTGGCGAATCCAGTTCCATTGCTTGACTGTCTAGTAATTTTGGAAGAGTTACGTTGTCAAGAAACAGATCAATTTCATTTTTAGATGGGTTTATTTGTGGTGAGTATAAAGTTTCATAGAAATCCCTAAAAATGTTGTTTATTCTTCCAGGATCATATATTGTGTTCCCCGATAAATCTTTAGCAGCACATATAGTTATTTTTTCTTTATTTATTTTTAGCTGGTTAGCTAGAAATCGACCTGATTTGTTACTGTGTTCAAAATTCTGCAAGCGAAGTCTTTGTATAAGGAATTGTGTTTTTTTATTAATAGTTTCATTTAATTCTAGTTTTGTTTTGCATATTTTGTTCAATGTTTCCTGATCTTGGTGGGACGCGTAGGCTTCTTCTAGTGATTTGATGTTTTTTTCTAATTCCTGAATATTTTTGTTTTCTTCTTTCTTTTTGTGTGATGAGAAAGAAATTATTTTACCTCTCATCACAGCTTTCCCTGCTTCCCATAGAACAGAAGCAGATATTCCGGGAGTGTCATTAAAGTCTAAATATGAAGTCCATTCCTTTTTAAAGTATTTAATAAAGTCTTCATCTTTATTAAACTGCAAGTTTTCACCTTTTTCTTAAACTTCACATCTGTCCTTGTTAAAGTGTGTTTTTATTGTAATATTTGGTGCCATCTGCTTTGATACAGCAGTTCCCCCAATCAAATATAGAATAATATAAACTATAATAATATAGTAAAATTAGTTAGATACAAGATTAAAATGTGGTAATTAAATATTATTATTACTATTAGTAGTTGCAGTAGTATTAGTATTAGTATTAGTAGTACACATCTAGTGCAAGCTTTCTTTTCTTGGACTCTGTTACAGTATCTTTAAATTATATTTCAGAACAATCCTATTTGGCCCCTCAGTTCATCGTGTCTGAAAAAAAGCAATTTTAGCTCCTCCTCCTTTAAGACAACTTTCTTTCAACTAGCTTTGCCTCTCAAACAAAATGTCTGAACAGCAGGGGGTGTGCACACAGCCAGAGATCTACACCTGAGATGATCTTATCAAGAATATACCTTGTCTACAATATCATACAGCTCCAAGAGTTTAAAAAATGCATATGCATCATGATTTTTTTTCCAAAGCAATGATGGATCATGCCACAGAATTAAAACTAAAGAGGATTTCAGAAAGGTAACTACCGGATGTAAATATGAAAGTTTGTATGTAGTATCAAGAATGCACTGTCATGTGATGAAAAGCTTCAAGGATTATAACTTCAGAGAAGCAGAAATACATTTTAATGGTATATGAATAGTAAACAAAAATGCATTTATTGACTGAAATGATTTTCCTGTTGGAGCTCATTGATAAGTACAGAAAGAATCCGTGATTAGGCCACATCTCCTGCAAACCAGTGATTCAATAAATTACATTGTGGCAAAGAAGCCATGTAATTGAAATATCTCGATAAGGATAACAGTGACTCTAAATGATACAAAACGATAAAGACAACAAGGAAAACATGCTCGGTCCAAAGAGGGGCTCGTGGTTGCCTTGAACAGTCTAAAAGGGAAGGCCTAAATAGCAAAGCCATAGAAACATGCTGAAAAGATCTATTGTTGCTTTTGAAGACAGCCTCTATTGCTCAAGGACATCTAATTAACAGACAACAGCTGAGTCCATTTCAAATGGTAATATATTTTCTCTTAAATGCATCATTTTCAATGCCTTATTGCTTATTTCAACGGGCATTAGTACCTTTCATTTTGGTAGAGAGGGATTTCATGCTTTATTTACTATACTCTCTATATTGTTAGCACTTGTACAGGCATTTTTCTCTGACCTCTTCAGTATACAATAGTGAATTGGTAGTTTATAAAAGGCATGCTTTTGAGTATGTTTTTCATTTTTGGTTCAGTACATCCTTTTATGGAACTACTTTTACAAATTTTAGATTAGGTCTAGTTTTTCTAAAAGGTAGTAATGAAAATTAAGTTATTTCTAGAAAAATCCGAGTTCATATATTTAAGAGCTAACGCTGTGCTGATACCTTCAGTTGAGAGGTAAAGAATTCTCACTGGTGTGGGACTTCTTTTAGGTAATGCTAGTAAGATATTTGGCTTTCCTAAACCCCGATAAAGCTTTACATAGCATGCACACCAGGTATTAACACCTGGTATTAACACTGATCTTGACAGCTATCCAATCAAGCTGGAATGCCCTGTACAGGTCCACTGAAGGAGAATACCACTTCCTGTAACGGTGAGAGATGCCCGTATCCTGATGCCCAAGGGAAACAGAAAACTGAGTTATCCACATTTTTTTACTATTTTCACTACTATTTTTCACTAGGATACAAGGATTTATCAATAAGAAATTTACAACAGCCACTTCATTAAGTATAGTTGTTCGACTACACTTTAATGAAAATATTTGCAGCCCATTATATCACAAAAACTAAATGCATTTAAGCAAATAGAGATTGTCAATGCAATGAGTTAAAGTTTGTTCTGAGCATCCGAATGGAGAAGAAAGGTGATTTAAGTGACTTTGAATGTGGTATGGGTATTTGTGCCAGAAAGGCAATCTTAGTGTTTGCTGATCTACTGGGATTGTCCCACACGACCAGATTAGAACAAGACCAAATATCCAGTAAGCGGTAGTTCTCTGTGAGAAAATGCCATGTCGATGTCAGACGTCGGAGAAGAATGGCCAGATTTCTTCAAGTTGATAGATGCAGAAGAGCATCTCTTAATATACAACACACTGAATCTTGAAGAAGAAAGGGAGCAGAAAAATAGCAGAAGGTCACACCAGGTACCACTCCTGTTAGCTAAAATTGAGGCTACACTGCACACAGGCTCACCAAGATTGGACTTTGATTGGACCAACATTCTGATGAGTCATGATTTCTGCTTCCACTTTCACATGGTCGGGTCAAAATTTTTTGTGGGTTTTAACGTTTGTGGATCCTCGTATCAACGATTCAGGCTGATGGTTTTAGTGTAATGGTGTAGGGCAGCAGTCCCCAACCCCCGGGCCACAGACCGGTACTGGGCCACGAGAGTATCGGCTCGGGTATAAAATTTATGGTTTTCGGGGTTTTTATCGGTTTTTATCGTTATTATCATTAACTCGGTTTCCCTTGGTCTTTTAATAATAATAAGAATAATGTATACTTAATTGATCCCCGTGGGGAAATTCCTCTCTGCATTTAACCCATTAACTCAGTGAAGCAGTGGGCAGCTACCAATCTAGCACCTGGGGAGCAGTGTGCTCATGGGTACCTCAGGGTAACCTTCCGATCGTGAGGCGACCACTATACCTATTGAGCTATCCCTGCCCGTTTTTTCCGTGTTTTCTCGTGTGTTGTGAATAAATCTTCTTTTTTTGGTACCGGTACTGGTTTTATTTTGTTGTATTTATCCACAACACCTTAAAGGTTGGGGACCGCTGGTGTAGGGAATATTTCTTGGCACACTTTGGGCAGCTTTTCTAGTCCCAACTGAGCATCATTTAAACACCACAGCCTACCGGAGCATTGTTGCTGCTGTTCAGTCTTCAATGACCACAGTGTGCCCATCTTCACTGTGGTCATTGACTTCAAAGTCTTTGAACTTCAAAGATGTCAGGTCTCCAACTAGACTGTGTTTGCAATGGAGTATAAGCTACGCTTAAGGCAGTTCTGAAGTGGGTCTGACCTGGTACTAGCAAGATGTACATAGTAAAGTGAAGTAGGTACACAAGCTTTGGTGGTTTGGCTGAGGAGGAGGAGAGTGACTAAGTATGAGGTTGGATAGTTGTGGATCTCAGTTATAACAGTAATAGATCTCTACAGTGCATTGAAGCCTTCTTGTTGTTGGAGTCTGTTACAGATGACCAATTGTGTTCTAATATTGTCTTTAACTATTTAATATATTTACATCAAATATTCTAATATCTCAAGAACTTCAGCTAGAAGTCATTTTGAATGACTGTGCTGTTTTTTTTATCAAATATTTGAGAACCAATCACTTTTCTAAAACAGGAAGAAAATGTGGCATTATTGGTTGTTAGACACCCTCATCTAGCAAAATGCTAACTTAGACAAAGGTCAATGATGCTAAAGGAGTACCCAGCGCATATAAACATGACAACATGTTAGCATCAGACAACCTTTCAGGGGGTGTACAAATGGCCAGCAATGTTAAACGTTAATTTAACTAGATTACTGCCTATTAAAATTATCTCTTGTGTCTTTTTCCATGCTAATATTTTTTCAAATAATAAATAATTCGATAGTCTCCCCACATTGTCAAATATTCATACACCTGCCACACCAAGACTGTCAACAAATAACCAAGGTTTTCTTCTTTGTAGGTAATTTTTTGTCTATATAAGCACAGAAGTCTAAAAATGTTAAAGGATATAGAGTATGAGATGATTCCTAAGCACAAAAATAATCCAGTTTAAAATTCTGTTACACTACATACGTACATAGTGCAGTTCCAGTTTCACAAAACAGAACAAACTCGTCTGAAGAGCAGGACATAAAAAAGTTGTCAGATTGGTATTATGAGAGTTGATTAGATATTTTGTGCACCTGAAGCCTTCAGTCTGTTGCTTACTGCCAATTTTAGCACAAATAGAGACACAGACAGAGGTGCTAACTGTTCACTCTGCGCATCTGACATTTTGTCTCTCCCATGGGGAGAATCTAAAATCAATAGCAGCTATGTTAAAGATGCAGCTTACCATCTGACCTGTCCTCCCCTCATCCTCATCACAGGCTTTGTGGCTCACTCTCCCAACGCCCTCCCTGCACCCCTCCCTACTTAGCCCCGTAAATGATGTGCCCACGTGCTTTTAACAAGACACAAATTGTTTAAGTCAGTCTAGGTGAAGTGAGTCCCTGTGTCCTCAGGCTGATGCAGATTATGTGCAGAGGAGTAACAGGTCAGAGTTCAGACAAAAGACTCGATCCTGCCTCTTTAGTTTCCGAGGAGGGGAATTGAGTGTGCTTAAATGTCTTGGGAGTCGTTTGCCTCTTGATTTTGGAATCAATGAAGGGGGTGAAATAGGAGGGGTGAAGGTTTCTGTAGCAGAAAATGGCATTAGAGTTAATGACCAAGTTTGTCCCAGAGGGGCAGTCCATATTAAAGCTATTTCAACAGTGACAGCACTCGCCACATGACCTGACTGATTAATAACAAAACGGTGCTCAAATAGGAATAACAATAAGTGTCAGTCAGAATGAAAGGAAAACAATTATTCAGCAGCATTTCTGCAATTTTTACAGCTTTTCAAAAAATTGGTGCCACACACAAAATCTTAAAACTTTGCTGCGTCTTCTCCTGAAAAAATCTGTTTGCCTAGATTTAGCTTTTAATGATTTTTTTAAAAACAGATTTTAAATAACATTTCTTCTGAAAGGATAATTGTGCAGGAGTAGGGAAGCAATTGTGATTAGTGGTAGAAATTGACTGATTTTGTAAAAAAATTACCAGTCCAAGATCTACATCTCAGATCTAAAGATACATATAGTAAGCAGAGCTTTTTAAGCACACCAAAAATCAGGATAAAATGTGTTTGAGCATGATTGGTGAGACCGCAACAACACAACAGCAAGAGAAACAAATCATATGATATATTCAAAATGCTTATAATTGAAAATCATGGTCATCACTCATTCACATACTGAAAGATTGTGATTTCTTTTGATAATGGAGGGGAACCAGGCAGCCAAGCAATTGAACCTTTTTAAATGGAAAACCAAAGAAGAGACGGCAACAACAATATGCAGACCTTTAGTCAAAAGAAAGTATTTATACGTCTTCAAAGCCGTCTGAAAAGGGTCTTTATTTAAGAAAAAGTAAAAAAATAGAAAAGTAAATTTATTGCTATAAGAAAGGTCAGAAAACTGAAAAGAAAAATAACTTGTAGACATGAATGTGTTACAGAAGTTCACAAAACCTACATTCCAGGTAGCTACGAGGGTAATAAAAGGTAGTGAAGATTTCTTTTCTTATTTTTTGTCATATATGCATGTCAGAATGGTCCTTTGGGCTGTAGCCACCAGTTGAAAAACTCCTATTATGCAGGGCATTGTTCTGAATGCTGATTGTATCGTGTCTGTGCTGTGCAGAGGCCCCATCTGATATTTACCACCGTGAGTCAGCCGGGGTGACGAGGGGGCAAGGCCAAGTCCCATGTGTCCGGCTGGGGAGCAGATTAAAGTGCTCTGAAAAGCTGCACACTGCTGCCCGTGATGAGAAATATAATAATGTGGACATGGCCTTCCCTTTATGACAGTAACAACACATTCTCCAGAGACCAATCTTTTTTTATCAAATCCAAAGAGTGACAAACAGCGTGCACCCAAAGCCAGAATTGTATGAGAGGATGTATGGAGTATTTATGATGCTTGTGCGTCCTGAAGGTGGTGATCACAAAAGCAGTCAAACAAACTTGTATTACTATCTGCCGTTTTTTATCCAAACGGGTGCATTGTATCTCGTTATTTCTTTCAAAATGAATGAGGCACTAGCCGCACCCTACAGGAAATCCTTGAAGAAATGTGTCGGCAGAAAAAGAAGATGCCCAAATCCACTATGAATAAGAATGATTGCATTTATTGGTTGCAGATACGAAACTAGGAATACTGTAACATAGTGGCAGAAGAAGTATTCAAACCTTTTGGTTACACAATAAACCCAATAAACAGTTATTCAAATTTTACTTAAAGCTGCTAAAATGAATATTTTTATCCTCACACTGGATTAAAGTAGCAACTAGTTGGGGCTGAGAATGGTTCGAAAAGAACACAGAGAGACAACAAATAAACAGGACAAAACGCAACTACAAAAGAGAGAAGGCAAAACAAAAAAAATGATATGCAGTAGTAGCATATGAAAGAGCACATAACTGAAAAAAGAGACTAGAGAAGTGCTCAGCGCACTCACATCGGGGAAGTCCTCCAACAGTCTGAGCTTATACCTGCATAACAGCAGGATTTATGGTTCGAAGCTGGTGTCCATTTACATATATAGAGACAGGGCTATGGAAACATGACTGCAAGCTGTCCTCTAAAATGTCAACATTATATGTGAAGGTAGGACGCTGACTAGTTGCATGGGTCTAACAAACCTCTCTATAGTACCGTCACCTGATGCAGCCCTAATTATAGTTTCAAGCCTCATGGAAGCAGAAAGTGTGCCTTCCTCACAAAATGAAGCTTACAGCTAAACATGTAAGTCAGTAACTTAACATGTTAAAGAAAAGTGTGACTTTTTCTCTCTGAGGAATCATTACAAAGTGATTTATTATTGTAAGGTATACGTTACCATATAAAGTGCCTTCAGTTGACTCGTGTTGTGATTTGGCACTATATAGATAAAACTGAATGCAACTGCACATATTATATAGACGTCTTTTTTTATTTAGACATATTTTTGAGGTTATACTAACTTCAGTATTATTTTATTTTTTCCTATTATTTTACTATTTCCACAGTGTGTCCTGTCCTCCTCCCCTCACCCCCAGTTATTTGCAGCAGATCGCTACTCCTCCTTGAACCTGGTTCTTCTGGAGGCTTCTTCCTGTTAAAAGGGAGTTTTTCCTTCCAACTGTCGCCAAGTGCTTGTTCATAGGGTGTAGTCTGATTGTTGGGGTTTTCTCTGTTTTCTTACCTTACCTTACAATATAAAGCATCTTGAGATAACTGTAAATAAAACTGAACTGAATTGAAATGAAATGAAATGAAATGAAATGGCCAGCAATGTTTTCTACTATGGTGGAGCACTAAAAACAAAGTGCTTTATACAAAAAAGCCATTCCCATCTAGTGCTCACGCATCTGAAGCATCAGAAAGGAACTTAGGGTTCCGTATCTTGTCCAGGGATACTTCAGCATGCAGAGTGGAGAAGGCAAGGATTAAACCACCACCTTCCAATAAGTGGATGACCTGCTCTACCTCCTGAACTACAGTCACCCCGTTTTAAACAGACTCATACTGGCCTTTTTCTGTCCCCTCAGTAAACACCTTACCGAAGAGTTTAAGGGCTCAGTCGCTACTTTCACGTCAGGTAAATTATGGACATTCTAAGAGTCAGAGAAAGGAGGGTAAATTAGCATGTGAGCTGACTCTGGGGGCACTGCACGCTCATTGGTTAACAGCTTTTGACTGACAACTTGTTAGTCTTCAAAACACCATGAAGCTGTCAGAGAAATCACTTCACAGCTTCGTTACCCAATGGGTGACGTCACGGTGGCTACAGACATCTTTTATCTGCATTGTTAATGTATAGTAAAAATGTAGGTTATGTCTTTACAAGAAGGCAAACATCATTAGTGTTGGAGTATATTTTAAGCTAGTTTGTCTTTAACTGAAAGAAATCTACAAATTGATGTATGTTACAATTTAAAGCATCTCATACATTGTTTAAAGAAATTCAGTTAACCTTCATCCACACAGATTCCACCGATAACTGAGAATTCTTCATTTTTGACACTCTTGTTATGTCCAACGCTATTACAAACCGTGAATATATGAAGCTGCTAAGTAATCATGTCTGTGTCATTTATTGTCACCTAGAAAAAGCCAATAATTCGTGGCAGCTGTGTGCATCTTTAGTTTCCAACAGTGAATTGTATCCATCGTGTGTGTGTGTGTGTGTGTGTGTGTGTGTGTGTGTGTGTGTGTGTGTGTGTGTGTGTGTGTGTGTGTGTGTGTGTGTTCCTGTCTAGCTATCTTTGTGAAGACCGAAATCTGCATTCTACTATACTTGTGAGAACCAACAGTCACTTGTGAGGACACACTCACCGGACCTCACAAGTTTGAAGGCCTTTTTGAGGCTCAAAATGTGGTTCTAGTGTCAGGGTTACAATTAGGTTATGGTTAGGTATTAGGGTAAGGGTTAGGCAATCATTTTTAATGGTTAGGGTAAGGGGCTAGGGAAACCATTATGTCAATGAAGGTCCCCACTAAGATAGCTGAACGGGCTTGTGTGTGCGTGTGTGTGTGGTTGTCACGCTGTGTGTATATAGTAGTCAGATTAAAAGCCAGGAATCAGACTTGTAATCTGGTTTGATGGAAAACAGTGGATTTACATGGTTATTTGGGTGTGATGTGTTTTTGTGATGAAAATGACAGTTTGGCCAAGCTTTGTGTAACAACTGACAGCTTTTTAAGGCCAACATTTTTAACCTTTGATGAACTGCTGACTCTAGAGGGAGACCAGCAAACACAGATCAGCTCGGGGTTTTTCCCTGTGCCCCCCCGCAAGCATTTTAACATATGGAAAAGGAGAATCAGGAATCATTCTTGTTGATGTAGCAAAGTAATATGTGATATGAAAAAAGTACATACTGCAAAATAAAGCATTCTAATTTACAAGAATGGCAGGAGCGCAGTTATTTCTACCCATAATTTTAACTTTGTGTACTCAGACAAGCAGTTTGAATTAGGATCTGCAGCTCTCAATGTACCTAATTCAATCAGGAATGCTTGACGTTGACAGGACATGAAGGTGTTTGGGCATATACACAGTATAAATATAATGACAAATTTTAAATCAAGCAACAGATAGTCTGATCCAAAGAAAGCTATAATCAGAATTGCATGCAGACCTTAAAATAAATATTTAAAATAAAAAATGTTGGTAGAATGTTTCAAAGGAGAACCACTTTTACGTGTCACCATAGATACAAACCCACAAGCACAACAAAACAGGACTCTATAACACAAAACCCATACATCTCTGTGAGATCTCTGCACACTAAACACAAAAGCACTTGATCTTTCTCTCAGATTTCACATTATAAAGCACTGCAAAGTAAATAGCTGCCACATTGAAGGAGTAGAAAAGAGGTATAAATAGATGCTGTTATTCTAAAGCATCTAATGTGAAACAACATAATTTTCCTGACAATGCTTCCCAGCTTCTTTTACACCAAACAGAGCGCTTTAATACAATCCTTTGTCTTGCCTGTCTCTTCTGTTCTATTATTGCAAAGAATTGTTGCTCCAATTCTACAGAGGAACTCACATGCATGAGATTAAACTGGTCACCATAATCAGGCTACAGATTTTAATTGTAAGAGCTTCTGCTGGCACTGTTTTCTCTCTTTTTCTGTCCTCCTTGACAAAAATCTGACAGTGGCTTTGCATGGCAAACCTGTTTAATGAATGACTAATCCAGGAAGAGCGCATTATGGCAAACTGTCACACACACATTGTACCAATATTAACTTGAATTTACATTATCATCCTCTGGTAATGCTGGAATATTTGGATTTCCATTAATGCATGGCCTTTCTGTGTGAAAAGCAAACAGCAGTGAACTAAATCTGTTTTCCCCCTCTTTTGAGTGGATGCTGGTGTTAACACTGTGCAGAGGAGCTTTCTTTATTGGGATGACAGCTCCGAGGCTTCCCCACTCCTCGCAAGCTCACAAACAAAAGACCCCACTTGCATTACTCAAAACCTCTTCTAAAGCACCAAAGCCAAACTCCTATTACACCATTGTACTGCTGCTGTAAATCAACAAGAACAATGAGGAGAGGCACAATCACATGGGCCGGCACCATCATCCTTATAAAACATGAACCCAAAGAACAATGAATCAGACACTTGTGTGAAAAAGTACTTTCCTCCTCCGGATACTTATTGTGTTCATCTTCTAGCTCTCAATTCAATTTTTAGATTTTTATTTTCCTATTTCTGACACATGCATCTCAAAGCCAAAAGAAAAACAAAAAAGAGAGCACACACTTTGTTTTTCTGGGTGGGCACCCTACAGTCTGCAAAAGCCACGTCTGCAAAGGATATTTTAAGAATCTTTTAAATTCGTATTCATTGACATCCACATAGTAATTCAACTAAGCCAATGACTAGCGCTGTTGTCCTCCATTGTAAAAGAGAAAACGAAGCATCACACAAACGTGTTCGGATGTCACATCCATAACCATATAACACACACCCCGTTTTGACTTATTCACCCACTCAAAGTCCCTGCCTGCCCAAGCCTTGACTTCCACCTTTGCTTTTCACCATCAAGTCATAATTCCCAGGGTGCTAACGGTCCTAGACAGGAAAAGAACATGTTAGCTCACAGCTTTGAATTACTTTCATCAATGTATTTGGACCTCATCATCTCCAAATATTTTATCTGTTCAGTTTTTCATGGAATATCAAGGCAACAGGCAACTCTACTCCCCATAAAACTGCCAGTCACTCAACTGTCCAATTACTTCTGGGCCTTCAAAAAAGGGGGACTGTGTATAAAAACAGCTGTAATTCCCTAACAGTTAATACAGTACATTGTTAAAGCCACATAATTAAATCTGAAAATCCTTATTTCAATCACACCGTAATGATAACTTTTAAAATCCACTGTTGTGATGTACAGAAGCAAAACTACAAAGTGTCCAAAAACATATGGACCATGTATCTATTCTCTGTTGTGGCCCCGAAGCGTTACAATGATCTTCCTCTTCACATTAGGCCGTAGTCTTTAAATCCAGGTTAAAAACATTCTTATTTGCTGGCCTTTGATGGTGGTCAACTGACAGTGTTATTTTATTGTTATATATTAACTGTATTTATTATTCTTATTGTACTTCTTATATTTCTGCTGTACAGCCATTTGGTCGGCCATGTGTTGGCGCTATATAAATAAAGTATGGTACAGTATGTATGCTCTATTATGCACCACCTCAGGCAAAAATTAGGAGGATAACTTTTTTTAAACAATGATAAGTACATAAAACATTATTTTCTCACAGAGTTAAGAAAAACCCTTTGATTCACTGAATTTCCTTCAACTTCAAAACTGCATAAGTGAATAAACGTGAAATGAACTGCACATGCCACAATCTGGGAGTAAGTAAAGCAAAGGAAATAATGTGCTGAAAGACAAAAGGACCTCAAAATGACTGTGGGTCAAGATTCACCTTTATTAGTGTTTTGCTGTAATTACCTGACCTGACATAGTATAATACAATCATTTCTCCCGCACAACCATCATGCTGGGTGGCTGAGAATGGTGTGTGAGCTCCAACTGAAACACAGTCATGACAGCTCTTTTCGTAAAGAACAGACTCAAATCAAGCATTCATGCAGATTGTTTAACAAGTAAAATGCATTCAGGGAATTATGATTTTGCCATTGAAATGACCATTATCTCCAGATACATTATTTTAATATCAAATTCCTCTTTTTCTGTAAAATTTAAAAGACTTCTTGACATCACAACCAAAGATACGTGTCTCCAACCAGTCACTATTCAAGGATCTTTTACAGGTTACTCAAGTAACACAAGTAACTTTAATGTATCCAAATATCCAAAACGCACAAACAGTTTAAATCACTGTCATTTCTAGATTTGATCCAGTTTTGAAGGTTGTTGCATGGTTTTATTTCAGTTCACAAGAAGAAAAAAGGTTTTGCTGTGTTTCAATGGGGAGCAGCTGTATTCATCTCAAACTCAGTGGGTTTTTTTCTGAATTATAAACATCCCTGAACATCTTCGAACTACTAAGCAACCGAATCGATTTCTCTGTTGTCGTTCTCAGCAGAGAAGCACAGTGTGTTAAGATAAGATAAGATAACCTTTATTAGTCCCACACGTGGGAAATTTGTTTTGTCACAGCAGGAAGTGGACAGTGCAAAAGTTATGAGGCAAAAATTAGAATACAATAAGAATAAATACAGTACACAACTGTACAGAATAGAATAAAATAAAATAAAATACTATATACAGTAGAATAAAATAAAATAAATATACAATAAGATAAAAATAGAATACAAATACAAATACTATATACAACTGAGTAAAATACAACGATGACAGAAAGGATTATTGCACTTAGTATTATTGCATATGTATGGATGTGTGTGCTTGATCAGTTAAAGTCTTTATTATGGAGTCTGACAGCAGTGGGGAGGAAAGACCTGCGAAATCTCTCCGTCCCACACCATGGGTGCCGCAGTCTCCCACTGAAGGAGCTGCTCAGTGCTGTCACAGTCTGCTGCATGGGGTGGGAGATGTTGTCCATCAGGGATGACAGCTTAGCCGCCGTTCTCCTGTCACTCACCACCTCCACTGGGTCCAGAGGGCATCCTAGAACAGAGCTGGCCCTTCGGATCACCCTGTTCAGTCTCTTCCTGTCCCCAGCAGAGATGCTGCCGCCCCAGCAGACCACGCCATAAAAGATAGCAGAAGCCACAACAGAGTCATAGAATTTCTTCAGGAGTGGGCCCTCCACTCCAAACGACCTGAGTCTCCGCAGCAGGTACAGCCTGCTCTGCCCTTTCCTGTAGAGGGCATCTGAGTTATGAGTCCAGTCCAGTCTATTGTTCAGATGAACACCAAGGTACCTGTAGCTGTCCACAGCCTCAATGTCCATACCTTGGATGTTCAGTGGTTGCAGTGGAGAATGCTTGTGCCTGCGGAAGTCTACCACCAGTTCCTTGGTTTTACTGGCGTTGATCTGGAGGTAGTTCAGCTGGCACCAGTCCACAAAGTCTTGAGTCAGTCCTCTGTACTCCCTGTCGTCCCCATCAGTGATGAGGCCGACTATTGCAGTTCCAAATGGTTGCATGAAAATACATCTAAATACTGCATTCTGTCAAAACTTCAGTCTTAATATGAGCACGAAGAAACAAAACCGTGTACTTTATGAAAACAGTGTTTTGAAACAGCGCGTGAAAAGTAACGAAAGGTATTGTACTGCAAGGACAAGTTAGAGAAGTTTCTACTGAAGCTTTGTTTGCTTTATTTCTATTGTAAATTTAGCTCTTTCATTCTAACTCATACAGTTCGACCTTAGCGCAACAAACTTTTTACACTCTTTTTCTTCTATAGGGGAAGATTCTTTACAAACTGAAACACATATCTTGCTTTAAGTACCTCACTAATAAATAAAATAATTTTTCATGCATGAATGCTTTGTGCAATTCTAAACAACCTTTACACTGCACTGATGTTTTCCTGAGGAATCGATGAAGTCTCGAAGGGCGGTGTATAGTTTGAGAAATATTATAAATGACACTCATCCAAACAAAGTCGTTTTGTTGTAAATTTCACAGCTGCTGATCTCTCGCATGTCCATTAGCTACTGAACACCTATAAACTGAAGTCTCGCCATCTAACACCACAAGTAAATTCTCAAACCATGGGAAACATTGCAACAAAATTTGGGTTCAAATACAAAAATAACAGTTATCACATTTCCTTTGGTTCAGTCAAAGCAAACACCCAATGAAATGATTTTTATGCAACTTCATTTACCTTGGATGTGACATAAGACAAGGTTTCGCTCCATCATCTCCAGAGCTTCAAATCACACTGTGAGTGTGTAATGCACAGCAGTTTTAGTCTAACTTCAGACTTTTATTTTGAAGATTTTTATCAAGAATAACCCAGAGCAAAAAGAAGAGGCACCATGGACATGTCCAGCAACTCATTAGCTAACAGTTAGCTTTAGCGACCACAGCAGAGCCGAACACGATGCAGCCGTGTTTGGTGTATCACCCTTCAGGATCATATCATGTGTTTATTAGCAATAACACACATATATTTAGTAAAACAGCCTTAATAGCTGCCCTCTTTTTAACACATTAGTTTTATATGTTGTGTGTTTCTGTTAGCAACTGTTTTCCTGCGGTTTTCCATAGGCGGTGTTTAGGCTCTGCAAATTGTCTAGCCTAATATATTTATAAATCACAGTATGTTATTGTTCTCTATTGAGAACTAGTAGCTGCAGAAAGCATAGTTAACTGTCAAAAGGGGCATAGTTATCGCCTAATAAATGCATAATAAAGCATGCTAATCTTAAAGAACTAGTGTGTAATGTTGCTATTGATGATGTTAGTGATGTTGATGATAATGATGTTATTTATCATCGTATAAAGCCCTATAATGACTGTTTTACCTTTTAATTAATGTTTCTTTCAAGGGTGTTACTTTTTATTTAGCTTTTCAGAGTCACCCTGTCTATAAAGGATATATGTAAATGGTATATCATCGCTGTATATTATATGGTACTAAAACCCATACAAATATTTGTCATCACCAACATAAACGACTTAGTTAATAATGCTTACACTTAGTTTAGTCTAGTGGCAGCTTTTCACCAGTCACAGATAATGACAAAAAAATGCAGGTATGGAAAGGACGTCCATAAGCCCGAGACAAGCAGATTGCTGCCGGGGAGACGGAAGAGCCAAGCAGCAAATTTTGAATATTACTGACCCAGCACTTGGAAAAGGCAATGCACAACAAGACGAAAAATGAATGCTTTTTAGTCTGAAAATCCTTTCACCCTCTCACATTCAGCAGATCAGATTAAGAGAGAGGTTTAAGAAGATTTTGACACGCACAAAAAAAAACTTCTGAGCCATGGGAGGGGGTGAGTCGAGGAAGGTGGTAGGGAGCAGTTTGTAATTCAGTGGCTTCAGGCAATTCATCACAGAAATTGAGTTTCTAATGCAGCATCTTGTGAATCCCTTTTGCCCTGTCAACGTTTTAATACATTACATTGAGAATGTAAATCATGTTTGAAATTTGGCACAAACTGCACAGCTTCTACTGCACTCTCTCCCACTGTATTGCACATACTAGTCTCACATTATACACGTGTACAGCAAGCACAGAGTGACACAGGCACACATATATGCAGACAGGCTACTGTAGCCAGAGCTCTGCAGACACTAAATATTCTGCAGGCAGAATATACTTTAAGTTGCACAGTTTAGGGATTTTTTTTTTGCCTTAAAGAAAGATAATTTAGTCACAAGATTACATAATTAAAATCTGATATCAAGTTGTGATTTAGCATAAAGCCCTAAAAATAATTATTGGTTCATTAAATTACAATGGCTCTCAAGAAAAGGAAGATTTAGAAAACAATTTGCAAAGTACAGAAATATTATAATAAATGTAGAAAATGAGCAAAGAATTACTCTGAAGCTGTCTGTTTCAGCAGCTAACCCCAATGTTATTGAGGAAACTGGATGATTGAAAACACATTTTCAATCATCAATAATTGCTGCAGGTTCTAACTATGAATAATTATTCGAACACCTTATTGCTGCGCTAATTCTAGCTTTTTCTATTCCATCAATCATTAAACCTGGTTTGTGCTCTAATAATGGATTTTTTTGATGGGCTGGCATCACAGTCATTCTTGTGCTAATACATATATAGAGAGATAGTGAGAGAGATGTGAGATTACTGGGGGAGCTGGAAACCCCAGGATTCTTGTTTCGATAACAAGACACAGTTGAAATTAAGGATAATTAAGGAGAATCAGACAAGGAAAGTAAAACTAAACACAGGAGACAAGAGAGAGTATCAAAATGAAACTGGAAGTAATGTAAGAGAGAAAAACCTAACATTGAGACTAAGTCTACAAAGTA
This sequence comes from Rhamphochromis sp. 'chilingali', assembly GCF_963969265.1. Lineage (NCBI taxonomy): Eukaryota > Metazoa > Chordata > Actinopteri > Cichliformes > Cichlidae > Rhamphochromis > Rhamphochromis sp. 'chilingali'. Next base: position 32,972,402 of record NC_137931.1, read on the forward strand.
TTGTCACAAGATACAAGGCCACACCAGGGAGTCATTGGGGAGTCTAGACTAAATCTGAGCACAAAGAAACATATATAAAGAACAGCAAGAAAACACAGAATACAAAAATAACAAAAAGACTGAGGATGAGGCATACTATGATTACCTACTATGATTTATTCAAGGAAAAACACATAATTCTAACAACTATTAGTACCACGACACATAATACTGCTCAACATCAGCACAGTGTGTCTTCTAGCATTAATAAAGAGGCTGATGGTTGACACCGGTGATGTTCTTCAGTATCATGTCTCATGGGAGCCGCATAGTGCACACATAATCAGTTGATGCTTTGTTTCCCAAAACAAACAGTACATCTGTATTGTGTTGTATTTGTTAGACGTCCACTTAAGATATTACTTGTTCCCCATGTAATCCCTAACAATTGGTTATGGTATATCATATATTATAGTGGCGATTTAAATTATCAAGCAAGTTGATCAACTACACTATGTGTTGTGGATTATCCAGTTTGCTGTGTACATGTCACATGGTCTATTTATTAAATGGGAACAACCACCAGAATTTAGGCTGGATATTCAGTCAGAGAGATGTGTGAAGTCCGAATGTCAGGATTACTATCACGGGATGCTGCCAGAAGGAGAGGTCTAAGCATGAAACACATTGTTTATCTCCCACATAGAAGCCTGCTGTGCTCACTTTTACTCCTAGATGCCTCACTGTTGCACGTACTAAGCAGTTCACAATTTTTTACTCTGAAGTGGTGCCTAACCTTCCTTTTGAATGAATCGCTCACATCACTATGTGGCAGTTTCAACCGCACAAAAGCTTTTCTTCTTCTTCCTTAATTACAGTGAATTTTAAAAAAAATGGGGTTGAGAGCCAGCAGCTGCTTTAATCAAACGCTTCAGCTTTAAATTGTGCAGATACAATTGTTCAGCACATAATGCAATAGGTGTGTGAGGTTGTGATAGAAAAGATGGCGCAAAAACACTTCATTCACACATAAAAATAGTTGACCCAAAGTTCATTCAATTTTTCGTCAAGTGAGCGACCAGAGGTACTTTGGAAAAATGTCTGCATGTTCAACAAGTTTGTCAGTCAAGAACTTCTCACATTCAGTGGTCATCAACAATCAATACTTACATTTATAGTTCTCTTTCATGAACAAAGTTTAGCCTGGCACTTGACTACATCCTTTAAAGACAGGGCCGCTTCCTTCAATGCTGACTGAAATGCACTGCAGTTCAACCACACTGGATTTTTTTTATTTATATATATACACATATATATATGTGTACATATATGTATGTGTACATATATATGTGTACATATATATGTGTACACATATATATATATATATACACATATATATATATACATATACATATATATATATACACATATATATATATACATATATATATATATATATATATATATATATATATATATATATATATATATATATATATATATATATATATATATATATATGTGTGTATATATATATATATATGTATATGTGTGTATATATATATATATATATATATATGTGTATATATATATGTGTATATATATATATATATATATATGTGTGTATATATATATATATATATATATATGTGTGTATATATATATATATATATATATATATATATATATATATATATATATATGTGTGTGTATATATATATGTGTATATCCCAGGCCTCTGGTAGAGGACCCGAGCTTGAAGGATAAACCGCCCGCAGGGGCGTGCTGGGTGTTTATATATATATATGTATACATGTACACACAGTACATTAGTTATGTTGAGATGGGAAAATGACGAGGTTAACATTTATTACCTTTCCAGGAATATCTTTGACAAACTTGTTACTCAAAGTGAACGGATAATTTATCACCTCTGTGCTCAGCTGCAATGCTACTCTGCTACATTTGCTACAGATCAAGCAAACAGTCTATTCTGCATTATGTGCCTTAAAAAGCAATATTTATTTGGCAACATAAAGACATTTCTCTGGCAAATGCTCTGTGGCAAGTCTTGGCAATTTTGTCGACTGCTGCCAATGACAGCAGCATGTTTGCATGCAGAGTTGCTAGAACAACAGTAAGTGTACCTTAAAAACTTCTAATACTCCATATTCATCTATTCATGGATGTAAACCAACCCCACAAGCTCGCTAAAATTTGTGGACCCCAGGTGCATGTAACCAAAAGACAAAAGAATCCAAGAACCAAATCATGTACATATATAGTCAAAGGAAATCCAGTCAGTTAATAATACGCTGATAATATTCAAGGTCTCTACACAATTATAAAATCCTTGAGTGGTGAGTCACATATTTAAAAATGCCCAATCCCAGTTATTGATTATCATCAGTAATCAGAATGTTTGAATAGAAAGACTATGTGAGCAAGGTCTTTATACAAACATGAGTGACTCATTTTAATGAACAGAGCTGCAGTCAGCACACAGTCTTGAATAGAAGCTGTTTGATATACTAAACTCCAGCAGGCCTAATTATCGAGTTATAACTAAATTTAAGCAAAGAAAGGCATTTACACCATGCAGAGTAAATGATTATGCTAGGTAGCACAATATTACACAGTGGAATTAGAATTCTAGAAAAAAGGAAAGTTAGTGGCAACTTTTTAGCAACATTTTTAAAGCATTGAAAAATCAAAAGATCACAATCATTGCATACTTCCTTAAACTAGCAGCTTAATCTGTTTACTTGTCTGTGGTTATATTTACGTATACTTTAGTGCACTGCGACATCACTCTTGATCTGCCACAATCTGTTACTGTTAGGTGTCATCAGACAAATAAGCAAAGATCCATTTTAACCAGCTTTTTTTTTAAGTACTGAATATGAGATGCCCACACTAACCTGCACTGAGTCTTTCAAGATTTCTCATGTTAAATCTGGAGTTTGCTAACCGCTAAAGCAATAAACAGCTGTGTTCCTTATCATTAGATTTATCATACTGTGATGAAAATATGACATATGAGAACTGGTTTAAAAAGGAATGGCTTAAAAAACCCATACAGCTGTTTTCTTAATGGCTTGACCATATTCATGGTGTCATAGGGCGAAAGGCGGAGTATAGCCTCCACACGCCACCAATTCATCACCGTGAGTTAAAGACTCCCAACTAAATTATCTATACTTCATACCCCCTGCACAAAGAGTGATTTTATATAGGAAGTATGTCCTTTCTACACTGCTAACCACAAACTGAGCAGCTACACTTGGCTAGAATGAAAATACTCTTCCTTTAAAATCTTTGATGTCCCCATCATACTGTACATTAGCACCTGGAAGCAGCTCAATAAACCGTTATCATGATGGCCACAAAACTACTGAACTACAACAGCTGTAGCTAAGTTAGAAGTTAGAAAGCAGGGTGATACTGTAGGGCAACATTAAAGGAGCAGAAAGAATCGCACATTTACTTCTGAAAGCATATTTTTCTGCTCTGGTGATTCTGGTCCAAAGTCTGTCTTGCAAACCTTTAGGCTACTACAGCCCCAATTAAACTTAAGTATGACAACAATGCCTCTAACAGTGGATTTCTCCAGTCAGTTATTCTTCATAATGCTCTTTTCCCACTAGCATTTGTGCAAATACAGCACTGCAAGCATGTCTTCTTTGGTGGAGTGTGCCACTCATGCTGCTCCACAAGGTAAAGTGCACAATGAGCACATTTGCTTCAAATACGGTACTATCATTTTCAGAGTGGGGGATCATAATATTCAAATCCGTATTTAACCTTTCAAGGCAGGAGGATTATGCAGCAAAGTCTCCATTCCAAGCGGTTTCCTCGCCCCCTACTCCCCTGCCATAATAATGATCATTATCATCATTGTGTGAAAAGAGGATTATCATATCGTTATATAAACCCAGGAACACCCCTACTATTATGAAGTAATTTCACTCTCATCAGTGGACCGGTACTGTGTATGACAGTCAGCTGAGCTGTCACAGGTGACCATGGCAGTCTTCCATCATTCTCTGAGCAGGCAGAGTCTGCTGCGAGGGGGGATAGAGAGCCAGTGTCCCGTTTGAACCACGAAATAGAAAACGTAAGAAGCTAAAGTCATTGTCTCCAAACATGAACTTTTAAGATCTCTGCTGCAACTTTTTATGTGTGAGCAAGGAAATTATTGCCTTCCCAGTGTGTTGCTATTACATTAAATGACTAAACAATGATTACAGCAGAGTGGCCATTTTGGCTCCACAGTGGGAGAACCGGTACTTACCAGAAAATAAAAGACCATGTTATTATGTGTTAGTAAGTGGTCATAGCAATTATAGAGTTACCACCTGGCTAAAGCCCCCTGCCATGTATTCCAACAGCCCTGCATTCATGAAAATTCTTGAAACAAGATGAAACTCCAGCCTCCTTCACCCTGATGTCCTGATGAAATCTTAGTTAGCATTAGCACTGCTAACAGCTATTATGAAGCGATATCCTGCAATTGCTAAGAAACATCACCTCCTGTTGTTCTTTATTTTCTTGCAATCCTCTTTCAGCCTCTCCTTTTCTCTCTAAATTGCTTCACAATGAGGTGTATGCCTAGAAGCAAGTTGAACAGAACTGCAAGCAAATATATTTTATACTTTTGCTCGAACAACTCAAAGTCTTAGTCTTAGATTTTAGGGGGGGTGGGGTTAACTATGAAAGCTCTTGTTTATGTCTGTTGTATTTTATCATTTGATCAGTGTTCTGACTGATTAATATTATGGCTATTAAGGCTTGTTATACTGTCCATCCCAGAAGTTTATCCTTCAGTTTTGGTGAGTAACATTCTATTATGTGTGTCTGTGATTTGCACACATACAGTTTATGAATGCAACTTGCCAACCAAGCTTGCTAGAGTTAGCCGACAATTTAGCTTTTATCTACCCTGGCACCCATAAAAGGTAACTAGTTTTAAAAAAAGTAATGTTAATGTTACAGGTTCAAAATGCAGATTGCAAAACCAATGGATGGCAGCAAGGTGGCTACACCCATGTTTATATGTCAATGGCCCATAGCAGGACCTTAAAAAAGCCTGAAAATTGAGTGTTGATGTTGCTGAAATAAAAAATTCCACTCATATTCTCCATTAGGATTAGGATTAAGAGCCATAACACTGAACCCATTCAAAGTAGTTTCACTAAAGGTTACAACATTGTGAAACAATTGTATGTGTTCCTGTAGAAACCACAAGTCTGAATAAAATCAAGCATGTTTTAACAAAAACATATTTTACCAACAATACCAAGGAAGCAAACTCTTGTATCCACAATCCTAAACTAATAGCAATATCTCTGATCGGTGGCCACTTTTTCAACCCACAAACATGTGGGCTCTTTGCAAGTGCCAAACGTCCAAAACTGCAGTGTTCACAGTCTAAAATGAACCACTGTGTCATATTGATAACCAGGCTATACTTTACTAAACACACACACCACAAAAATGACAAATTATATTATTATTATAAGTTGAATGAAACTGATTCAATTTAAGGTTCTTTACTGTGGAATTTTGGGGATTTACAGTGCATTGTGGGATTAGTAGTTCATTATTAGACTTTCTAAAACGTTAGTGACGAAAATGAATGAGAAATGCACCAAAACCCTTAAAAAAAATGGGTGCTTATGGCTGAGCTCTACAGACTTAATTTTTACATTGTCTACATAGTTTGGTGACTGCTAGGTCTATGGTAGCTAACGCTTATTAAAGTACTTTGTGGTTCCACCTGACATGAAACATTATATAGACCTGCAACCTAAACTTATTCTCCAAAAGCCCAAAACCACTATTTGACATACATAATGTTCCATCTCCGTGCAATGTAAGTAGACAACACTATTAGTAGACCTGAGGTTCAGCCTATCCACCCAGTGTCTCAAACTACAAAAATGACTAATGCAAAATTAGTCTGGGTACCAACAGCAGGATGAAATCAGGACACAACTGGTTGTTAGACATGACGTACCAGCAGTACGTGGAAAATCAGTGGAACACTAGGCAGCAGGATTTTAATAATGAGAATGATAAACATAGCAGGTATTTGGATATTATAAGCAAATATGAACTGCAGTAAATGGGTCAGTTTTCTTGAGGAAGATGTAGCATTGTCAAAACCTTGTGAAAATTCCTAAATCATTTCAGTGTAATCAGAAACAAAGCTATTTAAATGTAAAACCTTTGCATCTACAGTTATCTAGACCTACCGATGAAAAGCAGTAATGGGAACATTTAACCTTCTCCAAACCCACACCGCAATAATAAAGCTTTGGCTACTGCATATATATTCTTCAAGGCAACTACTTTGCATATGGAAGCAATGTCTTTTCTGAAAGGGACACTAGCACCATATTGTGGATAAAGTCAGCATTACTGGACAATGATTACAAAAACTACCTAAGGCTAGTGACAAACAAACAGACGACTTATTCAAAGGGTGTTTTTCTCTTTCGCATTTCCCGTCTAATTATTTACACTGCGCTGCACGCTGTCATTTTGAAACTCAATAGTGAGGTCACTTCTGTCACTACCACGAACCCCAATGTTTCTGCATCTCCGTGGGTACAGTCTTAAACATATGGACTCTTTTAATTAAATCATACCTTGACTCAGTCCTTCTCAGTCTTACTGACAGCAAGGTCATTAAACTATTAAAGGGAGTCACAGGCAAAATTGTTGTGAGCAGACTGAGGCAGGAAAGGTTAATTAAATGACCATTGCTTCTCCTTACCTCAAGCAAAGCAGCATTCTTCCATCCCAGACAGGCCAATATGAGAGAATGTGGCTTTTTTTTTATGCTGCACAAGATGTGTGAGCGCAGAGCTATTTTTTTCAGCACCGAGAAGAAAAGAATGGTTTATCTTAAAAAAAAAATTTGTTTTTTTTCTACTCCCACAATGCTGCAAAAGCTGTGACCTCTTCCAGTGAACCCTGCAATACAGTAAAACTAAGGAAACAAAAGCAGTGAGATAGCACCTCTGTATCTGGCGTGGTTAAGGACAAACTGTTTTAGAGTATTTCAGAGATTATTCTAAAACATCCAGATGCTGCATGCGTATGCCTCTCCTATTACTGTTTCGTGAAAAGGTCAAGACTAGCCATTATAAAGCCTATTTCAAATAATTAGCTTTTAATTAGATAGCACACATTGAGAAATTAGCCTTATTTTCACTTTGGTTTGTCCTTGCAAAATTCCAAACACATAAACATGCCTTTCCGGTATGTAGACGGAAAAACAATTCACTGCTTCCCACATGAATAATAACATCTGCAGCTTTAGCACTGATTAGGTTTGTGTACCTCTACCACCAGCTGCAAGACACACAAACATTTACCGTAATTAAATATTACAGTGGGACATAAAGGATGGCGATTCGTCTTCAAAAACATTGAAACATGTAATCCCGGCATTCTTCTCGAGCCTGAAACCTCACCTTCGTTGTCCTGTTAGGATTTTATGGAAGATAACAGGAAGATGCCATCTGTATTGTGGCTACAATCACAGGCCTCTATTATAGCCACCTTTGCATCAGACAATACAGTGTTTTAACTGAAGACAGCTGTGATGATTTTAACAACAGCTGGAAGTGATACTTTACAGATCTCAAGAATTTTATCTGCTTCGTGCCTGATGCTGGAATTCCACAACAACCTTGAATTGTTTTGTCTGTGCGTTATCTTCAAACACTAAACTGGTCTGTATAATAATCTGGACATACAGTAAACAGATTTAAAAACTGTATGTATTGATTTCTAATTTTAAAAAAATCCCAAACCACCAGAAACCAAAAGCATGACTATGTAAAGGTAAACACTAAACAGTGGCCTCGAATCCCAAACCTCTCTCGCAACTCATTATACAAGATATGACACATAAAAGACTGCAAAACAAGATCCAGTATGTACAATGGAGAAATACAATGTCAGTGGTTTGTTGACTTTTCTAACCAGCTGCAATGTCAGTGACAAAACTCTATTACTAAAAAAAGACTAGAAGAACAAGATTCAGTTTACAGGCATGCTAATAGGTCTGGACTGGAAGCGACTTCTGTGGTTACAAAAGTCCAGTTTTACAGACATTTACACAAAGACTTGGCCTTTCAAATTCATTTATGGCCTTAGCTGCAAGAGTCTTATTTTGTAAGTTTTGGTTCCTTTTGCAATCAAGAGACAATAAAGCAGGGAATGGTAGGGTTGTAAGCTTACAATCCTGCAATCTCCCTCGGTATGACAGTTAAATCCACCCCGAACACGATAATGCAAATGCTCGGATCAAGGCTGGGGACACTGGCTAACCAGTGAGTGAAATCACAAAGTCTATATACATATTTTAGTCAGTCTACATTTGCCAGCAGAGGTAAATTCCAAAAAGACGTCTGGTTTTACAGAAGACGTAGTCCCTCTTAGCCTGTGACCCCCGTAAACATTCTGATGATGAGCTTTTAGGCTACTTGGTTGCTTGTTGTTCAGTCGTATTGAGTACAACATCATGTTGATTTTGTCACTTGGGATCCCCATTAGAGCCTCCCCACTTGAATCTATAAAAAAATGCCAAAGAAAACAAAGTTTAACAGTTAATTACATTTATTAATTGTTTTGTCAATGAAAAATATCTAAATGTTCCAACAGCATGAAGTCAAGTCTTTCTAGAGCTCAATAAACTAAAATGTGCTGATAAATCAGTGTGAATGGTTTTATTGTAATTCAACATTTTTAGTGCTATTTTATTGACCCTTTTGTGGTTGACCACACAAAAATGATAGATGAACAGTTAAGAGCATAATTATTCAGCTGAGTGTTTAGTACTGTTTTTCTGAGGGGTTGAATTGTTCTGTTTTCATGTATTGTTTTCAAAGTGTGGGCATAGAGAATCTCTGAGAGATTGTGACTTGATTTGAGAATGCGTTTGCTCCTCTTTAACTGCTGTGAGCTTTGCATTCTTAAATACTGAGGCAACGATGTATGCAATACCAAGCAACCATGTGAACAGTAGGAAATTAGTAGCTAAGACGGAAACAGTAGGAGGAATAAAACCCTGAAAGTCAACCTTGCTGCCAGCCAAACAACTCTTCTTGGCTCTGCCATTAGTCATATTTCATCATTTGCCGTTATTGAACTATTAAAGGTTTAATTCATTTTGAAAAGTTGCATCAGAATGCTAATTTCCAGAAATAAGTATTTGTTAGCACACAGCTCTATCATTAATCTTATGTACTTAGAGTTTCCATATTCAGGGGATCGAATGTGAAACACTGAGTAGCAATGGTTTTGCTAAACGTTGCTGTGTAAATGGTGGATCCTTTCTAACAAGCTTTCTTGTGCTATTTAAGCATAGGCAGGAAGGCATGGGACAGCACAGGCAGCTACATTTACTGGCGTGTTACAGGCATGTTTCTGTTCATGCTACACAAAAGTGAAAGGAGTGCACCTCACTGCTACTCAAAGGGGAAAAAAACTTCTCTGCCTGGCTCTGCTAGCTGTTGATGAACTCTCCAGCTTTAAGTTATGAAAAGAGTTGCAGTCTGAAAGCTGCCAAGTCTAGTCTGAGGCCAACTGAATCTCATGTCAATGCTAAACTAACAATGAAGCACCAAGCAGCTGTTTGGCTAACACAGGCCGAGCTGAGGTTCAGGACCAGCAGCACTTTAGCAACAAAACTAAAACAAAACATGCTGAACTGCAGTGTTAATACTCCCTCATTTCTACTGGTGGCAGCAAATACCAAAAGACTGATTAAGCTGGTGTGATTTGTATAAGGTTGGTCAAGCTAAAGAGCTATTTCTAACAGCAGTAACATTAACACAGGCTATCTGTCATATTATACTTCAGTCTGAGAATTGTGTGAGCTTAGCTGAAGGCAAAATAAGTCGTTTTAAAAGAAACAAATGTGTTTGACTTTATTTAGCTTGATATGATTGATCTATATCAGTTTCAATGGATGATTGCGTATAGTCAGAAAGGAGTGATAGGACTGCAGGTTCATTTCAATTCAAGTGACTTGATGTTCTTTTTATTTAGATTATTCATTTTCATTCATTTTATTCTTGATTTGTTCTAAATTTACATAAAAAGACCTGATGTATCATAAGTTCACTGGGGGCGATACAACAAAAATGGCAACTTTTAGTAGTGATACAAGTTACCACTAACTGCACAATAGATGATAATGTTAAATAAATAGCAAACTGTGTTGAGACCACTAATAAAAATCAACTGGTGCCAATACAGCTTCAATTTTTACAAGCACCCATGAAGGTTAATGTCCTTCATACACAGTGTGTGATGCTAACACAGACCTAGCAGTTAGAAATGCCCAGATCTACACCTAGCTCATAACTACTGTGGATCCAATGTAAACATAAGGGATATAGAATTGAACACACACCTAGTATTCACTGCCAACCATCTGCCAGATCTCGCAGCAAGAAAACTGCTGTTTTTGGCATCATAAATGAAGTGAACTGTAGCTATAAAACTTGCATGCTATTAGCATATACTAAGACTGCACCTGTGTAGTGTGGGATTTAGTCATTCAGTAAACGAAGGATGCTTAAGGCCATTAAACATACCGACGATGAGTAGTATCACCTTCCTACTGGTTCAGTGAAGCCTTGCAGCTACATGAAGACAACAGTAAAGAGAAAAGCCCAGAGTCCCAGGTGAGGTGTTAGAGCTTGTGCCTGTGTAATTAAAAAGGATGAAAGTGCCGGACTCAATTATGAGATACAGTACATTGTTTAAGGCACAATGTCCACCATGCCTATACTCAGAAGATGAAGTTAGCATGGCTTCGTCTTTTGTGCTCACATGGCATGCAAGCATGATCAATGAATTACTTCGTCAGGTAGCGATACCAAATGGGCACGGAGCTTTAGCACGCAAGAGGTGCAGAAATTGGTTATTTCGTCACTTTTAGTGAAATAAATATTTAATGGATTAAATAACTCCATAGCATGGATACTTCATGTTCCTTTCACAAACCAGTTGGGGGGGTGTTGGTTCATAATGTGAACCAAACTTCCATCACCGCCATCACTCACCACAAGGCTACTGCAAGAAACCCTCAACAAGCTTCATAGTTTTGCTACATTTTTTCAGCCTGTTGATCAGAGGTCAACCTCCTCAATTAAAAGCTTGTTTATCAGCTATGCGCTAACACTAAAAAGAATGTAATGATTTTGTATCAATGTTTTCTTCACATACCAGATAACATCACAGCTTCTGTATGGAGGGAATCTAAAGCATTAAAAACACCCACTGACACAATAAGCATGATATATGCTACAAACTCACTTTCTGATATTTAATTTTAAAAAAAATAGTTAGCATTAGCTGCACATGATGATAAAGGAACACAAAGAAAGAAAGTTGATAGAGAATACATTTAATACTGAAAATAATATTTTTTTCTACATTATTGTTTCAGTTTTGAGGTTGTGTTTTTTATTATCGTTTCAGACGAACGTGTTATTGTGACTTGTGACTTGTGATGTTGAGTTTTTAAAAACTCAACATCACTCATTTTATTCTTCCATGATAAGGATTAAATGCAGAACTCAAAGGTGTCCTAGTGCAAATTTAATGGATACCAGCAAGCTAACAAGAAACAGTTTTTTTTTTTTATGTCAATGATAGAACAGTTTTTTAAAATAATTGCTGTAAAGAGATATAACTAACATGACCTGACAGTTTCTTGACTAAACCTAGGGTTGGATTTCTGACATCAAAGACTTTTAAATTGAGTCGCCCGACTTTTTTTAGTTTTCTAGCTTGGCATCCCCGTTTTTTCCTGCACCAATCGTTTTTTGATCAACTCGGGTGTGAAATTCAGCGACTTGACTCAGGACACTTCACCATGCACACTGTAGGAGACAGGAATCAAACCAGCGAGTTCACAACTTAGAGTTTACATCGATTTTTCAGGTGGACTGCTGAGCAAAAGTATTCCTGTTGGATTAAGAGTCAAACATGTGACTAGAACTTCTTACTCCAGGGGAAATAATTAATCATTATTATAATTACTGTTATAATTCAATATACTGAGCCAATATATGACTTTAAATGGACAAAATAGCTCAAGATGAACGAAGGACAGCATTTGTGTCTTTTGTAATTTCTCATAGAATGTCCACACACAGTTTGGACCAGGCAGTTGTTTTTGTTTGATTAGTATATGCAGAATCTACAAGGACGATGAACAAACACTCTATGAGAGGCATTAAATTCAGCTTTGCAGCAGTCTGTCTGTTACACTATTGTACCAAAAACCTTCAAACTACAGTTTATTTTCTTTACTTTGCTCTGTGCCTCAGTAAAGCAGTGTTGTAGTTATAATGCACCTACAATTCTATGTATTGTTACATTTTATTTTATATATATTTATTTCTTGTATGTGTCTGATCACAGCTCCAATTTACTTATCACTTTGGCTAACTCACTATAACACTTTTCTCTGTTGTTTTTTTTTTTTCTTTAATTTCCCCTAATGCTTTAATTCAGCGGTCCTCAAACCTCGGGCCTCGGACCGGTACCGGGCCGCGAGAGTTGAGGCTCAGGTGTGAAATGTATGGTTTTCAGGATTTTTATCGGTTTTCAGCGTTATTTTGTTATCGTTGTTATCATTAACTCGGTTTTCCTGGTCTTTTCACGTGTGTTATGAATAAATCTTATTTTTTTCAGTACCGGTACTAGTTTTATTTTGTTGTATTTATCCGCAACACCTTAAAGGCCGGTCCGTGAAAATATTGTCGGGCATAAACCAGTCCGTGGCGCAAAAAAGGTTGGAGACTGCTGCTTTAATTCGTTCATTTCTAAAAGCTGGTCTTGCAACTACATTGTTAAAAAAATATAGTAAGAAAACCTCTGTCGATTCTTAATTGCACTGAAACAAAAACAGTCTGTCTTGGAGGTCATTTAAAGTCCTTTAAAACACAATGAGCCCGTGAAGCAAGCAGAGCTTAGAGTAGGTTTAAAGATTAGGTGGTTCACCATTCTCTGCACCACTCATAATTACACACAATAAAACCTGCCATCCTCCTCTTCCTTTGCCAGGGGATTGTGGTCAGAGGGAGTGGAGTTTAAAAATTGCCTTCATCGCTGCCCTGGCATTACCTATGCAGATCTTTATCTGGAAGGCCAGTGACTCTATTGTGACTATTTTGCTAGCTTTACAATGGCTTTCTGTGCACCCATGCTACCAGGAGATTGGCTAAAATTATATTCTCTTCCTGCTTGGCTAGGTTGCAGCTTAGAAACAAGCTGCTTATGGAAGCCAGTGGAAGATTGCTGATAATAGTAGCTTCACATCCAGTTGACCTTTTTCCCCACTCTTTTTTCACACCTTTGCAATAGCTCAATTGCAGTGACAGGAGGAAACAATCTCTTCTGTAGAGGACACACAACCTGCACCATCTAAGCCAAGGCCCAACTTCTCTGAATGGTAAGGTCTTGGCTCCTTGGAAGCAATACTGTGATTTCAACTAACTAAATGGGATTGCTCAGGCTTACTCATTATTTATGTCTGTCAATTTCCACATCTCTTTGCATCTTATTGCCTAAAGCTGAGATTCCATACCGTCCGGTCTGAGAGCTGCACTGTGCCGGGGGCTGTTTGCCACAAGGCAGCAAAACATCTGAAAATCCTCAATTTTATCTGCGCTTTGTACAACATTTACAAACAACTTTATAAGCAGAGTTACAAAAATATTGTAAAACTTGAAAGCTGTGCTTCAAACCCTAAAATTACCTGGATATTTTGAGTAAATTCTGAGAGCAACAAGCCCTCAAGAAGTTTGCATCAAACTACCTAAACTTTGGTGCTAACATTATCTGACTTCATCTGACTCATTTTACAATATAATATTTGTTATATTATATATACACACATATTCATTCTTGTGAAATTTCTAGCCACTAAAAGTGATATGGAATGATGTTTCTATAAGGTCACCTTTATGTGGACGAACATATAAAAACAGGCAGCAGTGGGTTTCACTGTTATAAAGGAATAATACGCTAACAAATTCAGCAATGTAAAGATGCAAAAAAACAACAACTTGCAGCCAATGTCAAACATAAACAATTCAAGTTTTATAAAATTCAAACTGTCTTTGTAAAAAAGTTTTAATGACAAAAAAATACATTCAACACGTTCCAGTCCACCCGCGACCCTGAGTTGAATAAGCGGCTAAGAAAATGGATGAATTGATGGACGGACGGTAAATCTCAAGGATACATAAAATCTGTCTCTGAGAAAAGCAAAAGAAAACATACTTTGGCTTAGATAATGTTTATTCAGTTACTGTATCTCTCCCATTTTATGTATTTTCTCATGCAGAGTAAAAAATGAACAAGGATAAGGTTTCACAGAATTCTGTTTTAGCTTTTGGCAGATAGGATAATTTGTGTCTAAATGTAATGTTTCATTCATAAAAGAAACCTTTAAAAAAAAAGTCATTTACATATTTAGGTCATGTAAAGTGTGGCTTCATTAGCTTTGATGAAAAAACGAAATACAATATAAATAAGACACATTAATGTAAATCTTTTTATCTAGTCTAAAACCACCCATCTGGCCACAGTGGGTTAATTTTAAATGTGCGTCATACACATTTTATTCTTTTAGTGAAGGATCTCTGCTGGTGTAAACTAAATAATGAGTGGAGACATTACAAGACGTGTGCACTCTGAATCATGTACTGTATATATTATCTATAGTCATTTAAAATAGGAAACATGGGGAGTGGGACTGCCACCAGCCCTCAGCAAAGTAAATGACATGTAAAAATGCTTGGAAGCTCCATTTACATCAGCTTTAATCCTACTAGCAGCCTTTTGCAAGAAACCTGGGCTTGCAGAACACACCCTGCCTGCTTAGTTTATACAGAAATAAATGATGCGTTGCTGTCATAAAAATGTAGAAAGAAAAAATAACATTCCCATATTTTTCTTAGATTCGGTATTAGATTTCCAGTTCAGTTGAATTCATGCAAACTCTTAAAGAGTTAAACTGAAGTCTCACATTTTCACCCTTTCAGATTTAAAAAAAAAAAAAAAAACAAGAATAAAAGTGATCCGAGAGATAGCTCTGGCCCTCATGTGGGGGCCAGTGGTTGCAGGGGATATGTATATCTGCAGATAAAGCCTTCTGTTCCGAAACAGTATTTACCAGGCCTTTTTAGATACACATCAGCTGTGAAGCCATGGGTCCAGCCTTCATTATACTGTGTGAATCTTCCCTCATTTAGCCCGGATAGCATCTTCTTTCTTCCACCTCCAAATACCCCCATCCACATTGCCATTCGCTCTGCACAGCTAGCGAGCAAGATGTTGCCATTGATGGTGGCAAAATAGCTGGAAACAAATGCCTTTGTTCAGTCTTTCTCCGAGACCCCCCTGGTCGTTTTTGACAAACCTCGAAAGAGCCGAGAAATCAAAAAGGTGCTCAAGGAGACGACACAAAGTCAGGAGGGGCGAGGTGCAAAGACCACCGTGCGATAAGGGGGCAGGATAACCTTTGAGAAGTTATCTGGGAAGAAAAAGAAACAATAATATCAAGAAGCGATCTTTCAAAAACTGCATCAACACTGCACACCCCGGAAAAAGCCATCCTCGACTTTAAAGCATCAAACACTAAATTTACGTGCAAGTATGTCAGAAAATGACTGAACTGACTGTGAAATTTAGACCTGACACTTCAACATGCAGTGATTCATGTGAGAAAGCAGAAAAGGCGAGATGTGCTGACCTCTACCGCAGCTGTAATTAGAGACGCTCTGTCCCGATCTCATAGCTGTCATACTGCTGTTTGACAAGAGAAAAATATCCTTTATATCCACATGCACTGACAGATGTTAACAAAATGATCGCTATCTGAGCTTTGCGAGTGTAGTTTACACAATAAAACACAAAAATGTTCCAAAAAATTCCCAATTTTAATGCCAAAATACAAACAGTGTTACAAACACACGACAGTATTATTCAGCTCATGGGTCAGACGACATCCTCTCATTGGCAAGATGCGCCCCGTGACACTCTATTGACATTTTTCCCCTGAGAACACAAGCATAAACATTGGCTTGCGAGGCGTGCACTTGCGCTGATGTTGAGATGGGACCATTCCCATATCAGATTTCCGTCATATTTCTCCGGCTGACTAGACTAAGCACAAGTCAGAGGTATGAGCCGATAAAGGGTGTCTTTCACACAGCAACAACACGTACCAGTGTGCTTATCACCTCAGTTCCTAACATGCAATCACAAGGAGGACAGGAGAAAGATTGTTACATTTGGTGATTTGTTTTTTTTTTTTCTTCTTTTGGTGACTGATAAAAAAAAAAAAGTGGAATCTGAGCAGGAAAAGCCCGTCTCTGCAGGCACGACATGAGCCGGTGCTAAGGCAGGCCTAGATTTGTTCCCCTATGTCTTAATGTAAATAAAATGCTTTGTTGGGTGGCAACAGCAATAAACACGTTTTTGTGCGAGCCGGAGAAGACGCAGCCAAAGCAAATGCTGAAAATTAGATCATGAAATGAAATCAAAAAGAGAATCATTTTATGCTGAAGGTGACAAAGAGAGATGAAAATGTATAGACTGTTGTTATTAATATGAGGCATTAAAGGGCTTTCTTTCCATTCAAATCTGAGCTTTTAGTCTGAAAGCCACTGAAGGTTAAGGCTCGCTTTTATTCCTTTAGCTGTAATGGCAGCAATTAAAAAAAATATATGGTAAATTTTTTAAAGAGCCCTTTCTCCAAGATGAAAAACACTGTGTAGCAAAATGGTAATAATATATTCATCCCTAGGTAAACATCCCTGCCATGTCCTTTATAAACAACAGCGGTGAACAAAATGAAAGTGATAATTTCTCTCCCTTTGAGAATTCTCTTCTTTAATTCTGACAGTAAACTCGTGGCTGTTACGGGGTGTTAAGTAGGATTTAAAACTTGTCAGACAAGACATGTTTGAAATTGCTTTAAATAAGTGCACTGTGTTGCTGTCAACCACAGGCTTAGAGGAAAATATCCCTACAATTGAAGCACTCATCTGGGCTCAGAGAGCTGTGCCCCAGCAACCGGCGCCAATTTCTTCCTCCTGGTTGCCGGCTCTAAGTACTGTGAGCCAGCACCCCCTGCTGGACGAGGGACACGCTGCCACAGTATCAGCTAACATTCAGGTGACGTTCCCATGCTCATCCGTGTCTGGGTGGCTGTCTGTGAGTTAGGTCCTTATGATTTAGAAATCAATAAAAGAAAAAATGTTTTCAGGTGTACAGAAGATGTGTTTTTGACCTCACATAGCTGCTCGCTGAGTCTTTTTTCCTTGTCATTGGTGATATAGTTTTCAAGCAAGTGTCCATTTCTTCTTACACCATTAGCCTCTACTGAACCTGTGTTCTCCGGTGCCAACGGCCAAGTCTATACGAGCGCCTTGCATGCGAGTGCAGTTTTAAAGCGTCTCAAATGCATTTTTCTTATTATAGAAATATCCTTGGAGTATAAATGGAGAGGAGAGTAGACTAATATCAGTGTTTTAATGAGTTCTGATTCTACCCTGAATCATCTGACTCCCGCAGCTTATAAAGCTTCACTGAGATTTGTCCTGAACTTCAATTGAGAAAGAATCAAAGCGTGTTCAAAAATTTACAGTATCACCAACTTCCGTGAGAGTGTAATAATTTCTCCTTCTCGATTCCTGCAAAGACCTAATTGCTGAGTATTCATGTTCACTGTGAAGTCGAAAGACGAGTCTAATATGGGACTACAAACTAATATTTCAGCGCAAGCTAGTATTATTTGGAACATGTAGTAGTTGTGTGTTCATTACTGAAGCACCTCAGATGTTATTTTGTACATTTTGTGATTGCTTTTCTTTTCTCTAAAAAGAACAACAACCCATTCAAATTACAAGTAAAGAATTCTCAGTTTAAGATTTTGTTATTTCCAGCAAATTCTAAGTTTATTCAATTAATCTGTAGCAACGTTTGGTTAAAATATTTTTAGGCAGACGCAAATAATGTTCCTTCTCCAACGTGTGAGTTTTCAGGTTTTCTCTAGATTTTTAAATGGTCGTGAGACAAAAAAGGAAATATTTCACCATTTATTATTTGAGGCAGAAAACAACTAATCGCAAAAATAAATAATAGATTCTTTAATAATGCCGATATTTGTTCCTGAACTAAAGATCCAGTTCTGCTCATTAGAATTCCCTCCAAATGCTCTCTCACTCAAATTTACTGCCGTTTAATCCGCTACAAGCATGAAGCAGGAAGAAGCCATGGCACTGCTGGCACTGCTGAAATTTTCTGCAAACACACATTACAGGAAGGGGTTAAATCAGCTGTTGTCAAGTGCATCACACAACTTTTTGTATTAGTGTAATAACTTTGGCTTCTGCGTCTCAAATTGCTTGTATTTCCCAGTGAAAAGAGGAGGGAAAGAAAGCGCGGGGTTGTGATTTGAGGGACTAAACCTCTGCAGCACCTTGTCCTATGATCTGGCACACTCTCCTGCCAAGACAAGTCTTTATCATACAAAGGGATTAGATTGCCCAGTGTAAGTGCCTTCAAGTTATTAGCACCTTCTTATACAAAGTATAACAGCAAACCCAAAGACATTGATTGCAGGGAACAGTTCAAATATGATTTCCTTATAGCTATTAATATGTATGCCTTAAATAGAAGCACACCGCTAAGCAGCTTATGATATTATGAAAAGAATGTTCCCTCAGGGGCATAATATGCCAGCAGTGACAGTAAGGAGAGATTCGTATTTACCCAGATTGGCTGTACTTACGTCAAGCATTCTCAGAGCTTGTGGGAGGGAAGATGGGGCAGTGGCAACAGCTCGGTTTCGATAAGCACTTACCGTGAATAAAAGACAAGCATGAAAGTGAGGTTTAGCCTCTTTAAAGATTCCCGACCAAATGTAGAGGCAGATAGGGCAGGTGCCTTTGGTTCCGGACGTGATTAGCTGTCTGTGCAGCACTGTTCCCACAGAAATGAGACATAGCAGAGACATTGTCCAAGCTTGTCCAGGTGGGGGACCTGTCATCCCAAACCAGAGCTTAGCAGTGCAGTGCTTGGAGCGAAAGATTAGGACCCAGAAATTCAGATTTTTTTTTTTTTTCTCAATGAATGCTTAATTCAAAACTGTTTTTTTCTCTCCCTTCTGCATGCCTCATACCAGCTTTCATTTTATTCTATTCATCTTCACCTCCATATTATATTGATAATTTATACCTTGTCTCTCGTTTTCTCCTGACAGCTTTATAAGCTTCCATGTCGTGCAGACATTTTTAGGTACAAATGTGGTTGACAGACATCACCGTGTGCGCTGGTGAAAATATGACTGTGTGCACTCTTTTAACCGCTTTGTTGAGAGATGCAGTATATTAACACTGATCTGTAAATGTGTATTAATTCTGCCTTATGACCAAAACTAAACCATCTACAGCAGAAATGATCCTTTGAGCTACAACAAGCATGTGTCCTGTGATCACGACAAATCTGATGTAATTATTGTAATATCTGACTTGCCCTGGGTTTGTGATTGCAGAACATGCCAGGAGAAATCCCAGAAATGAAAAATAAAAGAGCAAAATTATCAAAGGGGGTATAATGTGTGACCATTTTGCTCTCTTTCGCTTAGGTGATGTCCAGCCTGCACTACTGAGCTGGTAAGCAGTCGAGCATGAAGGGCAAGTCTTTGGTGAAAGGTGACCAGGTTTGAAAGCCTTGGGATGGGGAACCAGACTCTAAAAAATGTGGTGGATTTTCTTTAGGATATACATGTTCTGCTATTACAGCCTAAACTGTGCTGTTTATTATATTTTAAGAATTAAAGTTGAATTATTTCTAGGAAAACGATTTCTCAAACACTATCCCTCTGCGAGGCTTTAAGGGGCAATGAGTCAGATTTACTGCCCCACAGCTCAGCAGATATCTGTGATGGATTGGCAGGATTATTGATCCATACCAATGACTGCTTTGCAAAAAGCAGAGATTTGCGGTTTTCCAAACTCACTTTCCACCCAATACGAGTGGAAATAAAGACGCTTTATGTCTCTCTCCCAACTGTTCAGAGAAAAGACGTTTTTTATCCATAAGTTCCATCATTCATACAGTATCGTACACTGTATTTATTATCACTTCACTTACTCATCGCTACTGTTAAAACATGACTGTACTGTTGACTCACTATTGCTCATGAGGTGCAGCACATATGATAATTTTAACATCCTCTTTGTGTCACACCATAATATGAAGCATCCAGGATGCTGTGTGAGCAGATAGGCAGGCTGAAAAGTACAGTACAATCATTAAAATGCCTGTCATCTTCACAGGTGATGATTCCTCAGAAACAAAATACTTAATATAATGGTAAAATAGGTACGCTCTTGGCTAAATATTAAGTAAATGTAACAATGATAAGGTATAAACTACTTCACTACAGTAGAAACAGTAAATGCCAGAGTGCTACTTGACAAATTCAGGTGCTCTTTGGAATTAAGGACTCCTCAAGGAGACAGACGGGGATTAGAGACGTACTTTGCTACGTCTAACCCCTGTCTTAGTTATAACGTCTGAAGTGAACAAAAGTGGTAGCAATAAATTTGTTATTTAGTATGGCAGTGATCTCAGAGACATAAAGAAACACCAAACATAAATTTAATGTAAACAAGTCCTGCATTTATGCTTTTTGTGTGAAAGTCACTTTTTAACTACTGAACCAGGTGAAGGTAGGGCCTATTTTAACTAGTTTTTCTCTGCTGGTTAACTAGTTTTTCTCATTAGCAATGTTTATGGTCCCAGTAATAACTGTGCTCTAAAACATTTACAAAAGCTCTTAATATATTTAATGGTTAAATTGAAATATAATCTTCAACACTGGAGGATTTTTTAAAAGAAAATAGAAATTCATTTCAAGCCAATCACAGGGCAGCAACTTAACTGAAATATCCAAAAATGCCTACTTAAGGTCAGAAGAGAATAGCCAGAGCATCTTTAAACACAAAACATATTTGAATCTACAGAGGCAGAAGACCACACCACATTAATATTCACACACTGGGTGCCCCTCCTGTCAGCTAAGAATGGGAAACTGAGGCTACAATTCCCAAAAAAAGGATAATAGGATAATAGAAGACTAGAAAAATGCTGATATGATGAGTCTGTTAGGGTCAGAATTTGACACAAACATGAAAGTATGGATTCCCCATGCCTTGTGTCAACTGTTTCAACTGAACCTTCTTGAAATACCACAGTTTACCAGAGTTATGTTGCTGACCACGTCCTCTATGACCACGGTGTACCCATCTTCTGGCAGCTGCTTCCAGCAGCAAGATAACGTGCTGTGTCACAAAGCTCAAATCATCTCAAAATGGTTCAAGTGGCCATTTAAGTGGCCTCAGCAGACACCAGATCTCATTCCAATAAACCACTCTTGGGATATGGTGAAACAGGACATTTGCAATACGGATGCGCAGCTGACAAACCTGCAGCAACCATGTAATGCTATCAACATGTCAATATAAACCAAAAGGAATGTTTCCAGCACCTTATTGAATCTGTGCCATGAGAAATTACGGTAGTTCTGAAGCTAAAGGGAGGTCCAACCCAATGCTTACAAGCAGTACCTAATGAGGTGGCTGGTCATTGTATATAAAATGGACCAAAGGTACAAGCTCTCTATTATTTTCAGCCTTTTACATAAGTTCCTGTCAAAGTATGGTTAATTAAATGCAATTTTATTTATATAGCGACAAGTTAGCATCTCACTCAATGACATTTGGTATTCAGACCAACCTACCTTCCAATTGGTAGGTGGCCTGCTCTACCACCTGGGCTACTGCCACCCCAAAGTAAAGACTATAATAATACATAGAAAACAAAGAAAACTCCAACAATCACACGCCCCCCTGTGATCAAGCTCTTTAAAGGCAATAAAGACAAGAACACACCAAGAAAATTAATGTCACACCTTAATTTTCACACTTACAGTATTACCCAGTGAAGTGATAAAAAAAATATAACATTTACATCACTGAAGGACAAAGGCTAAAAACACTGTCCTTTTTTGTCCTTTTTCCTCATAGTCTGCAATAAAACCTCAGCTTGTTGGCAAAATTTCAAACTTCAATGAGCAACAAGGTGTTTGATGTGCCACTAAAACCCAAGCAGGTGAAGGCTAAACTGAAGAAGGTGGTTAAAATGGAAACACAAAGAAAATCAAACAACAGCAGGATTGTGAGCAACAGTGAACAGCAGCAGACGCTATAGTATGCTTTTAATGAAGTCAGTTGACAAATGGCTACTGAGTCACTTACTGTGCTCGTGATATGAAACTGGTTTCTGAGTGATCAAGGTCTTTAAAGTAAAACTGCAGGTAAGACTAAAATATGTCATTTAGCTGTCATTTGACTGCATCTTTAACAAGTTTCTGGAACAAATAATGACATTTTAGAATATAGGAAAACAACTCCTGTTTTCTTTGTTTTTATGAGTATAAAACATTAAGAAGCTTAGTTTTTCCTACTTTAAGTCTACTGCCCGGGGAAATGACCTTGGATGCAGCTTAAAGACCACACATTTAATGACTAAAGAAAAATCAGAGATATGTTCCTTAAAGCATTATACTTATTATAGAAAACATGACCTGTGTTCAGATTTTTTAGAGACCAGAGGAGTACGATGTTGTTTAAAACCTGCTCTAACACGATAATATCATAAAAACTACAGAGCATTGGTTCGGTCAGATTACAGTTACAGTTTAGTACAGTGTAGTTTAAGTGTTGTGGTTAGTAGTTTGTTCTTCTGGGAGTGTTGTTAAAATGCCGAGCTTGACTGACATGAAAAAGCACTTTTATATACCTGGAACAAGAAAAAGTTTTGTCCCCTTAAATTATTTTTTACCATCAATATGGATACTGGTATGGCCCGAAGTTGTCAGTGTGGCCACTTTGACAGACTGGTTTGCTGACATCAGCTGTAACTGGTCAGTGTCTGCTAGGCCTCACCTTAACTACTTCATTTCACTGACCTGGATGCCTTCACAGTGTTCGGAATTTTGCTTCGTTTTGGAACATTTTCTAATAAATAATATGACTTGCTGTGAATTATAAACAAAGTTTATGCTTCAGTTTTGCTGAAGTTCAATTATTTTCTTAGTCTGCTGTTTAGCGTAGTTTAGTAGATTCAAAAAACATTATGGTCAAAATGCTAATGCTGAGACTTCAAACTAGGCGACTGCCACACAATTGCCACATTATTACAGGTTTTCCTCCAAGTATCGCTTTAAACCCTCCAGACTAAGATATGTGATATATTAAAATTCAGTGGTGGCAGTTTAAAAAAAAAAAAAAACTTGCCCTTGCTTGTCCCTTTAACTTCTAATTTGTTGTCATTTTAAAAAGTAGCTCCAATTTTCTAACAGATATTTTCACTTAACTGAAAGCACATTTGGCGAAAGAAATAAGGTTTCATTTATATACATGATATGGTAATGTCACATTTGTGCATGTCCCAGTGAATCTCAGCATGATAACCATTCCACTACACAGTTATTGAATCAACATGGCTGACATGGGCATCAAATGAGCATCTGTTGGGATTTTTTTAGCCTATTTCCAAATACATACCTCCAGGCAGTGGAACAGCATTAGCTTACAGCTGTTGTTATTGGTGGTTTTTTGGTGGGAGGGGGATTCCCCCTATTCGGGTTCAGATAATTCATAATTGCACACATGTACTGATGCATCTTCATTACTTAGGGCTATACAAAAGTTTCCTTGTTTACATCTGTAACCTGTAATTTTATGAAACCATGGTTCAATCCCTATGCTAGCAGTGTCACTCTGTGCTTCATATCTGCTCTTCTAAGTGCTGGTGACCAGCAGCGAGAGCTCCAAGCGTTCAGGCTGATGTGCATACTCGTAACCAATCACATCTGTCACACTCGCAACATTCTCTGGGGTCAGATCAAGGCACATTGATATTTCATGTGACCTATTTCTACCGAGCATGTCGCAAATTATATAAATTTTCACATCACAAATGTAGTCTGCGGCAGAATTAGAGAGGTCATACTTCTTCAATTTTTCATCTCAGATATCAAAATAAATTGCAGACTGGTTGCATGTTGCATTATAAGATGCTGCTCTGTACAGAAAATGCTATAGCAGGCAGGCAGTCACAATGTGACCCTAAGTGTCCTGTTAACTATCCACACAATCACAGTTTTGCGAAGTAGCCCTTCATGGGTCAATTCCTGCTGGCAAATATGGCAAATAACCAAAATATGGTAATATGCGTATTGATATTGGACTAAGCACCTCCTGAACAAGCCCCAACAATGATCTCACCCTGACCCTAATGTTTATCGACTCAATTATCCTTCTATCTCCACATTTGGAGCGTACACTTGGACTACTTATTCGTCCTGCGTAAAAGATGAAAGCAGGTGAAAAGTGTGGCGAGGAAAAAATGAGGGATGTGGAGAGAGAGTCAAAGAGTTTCATTTATAAGAGGAGGGGGGCATTATGAGCACATTTATCCAAAATTGGAAAATAATGAAGAAAGATTAAAGCCCTCCCAGTATTTTAGATGTTCCAAATGGACAACCAGTCCTGTAGTTGACAATGGACCACAGAGAGTTCCAGACACCATTATGTGCCACAAATAAGAGACTGACAATGTGAAAGCCTCTTTGCAAGATAGAGGGAAAGAAACTTGAATCAGGTCTACTTGTTCACATCTCCTTTCATACATCTTGTGTTGTAGTGACAAGACAAGAGATAAGCGCTCACTGTCTCAAATGAAGTAAAAGAGGGGAAAAAAGTGTAAAGAGGCTTTTACATCACCCATTATGGCTGTTATTATATTCCATATTTGCAAGTGCAGCTGCTACAGGCTACTCCTGCTGACCTCTGAGTCCAGAGCCGCACTGTAATATGTGCAGCTAACGCAAACCTATGCAGGGACCTGCTCATTCAGGCCTTGCTGCTGCTGATTAAATTATTTAAAAAGCTGAAATATATGCTTTATTAGTTCCGTTTTTCATCGAGTGTTCTTGAATGAATCGGCTCCTTTGAACTTGGGGCGCAGTTTCAGCTCCACATGACAGGTTGAGCATTTTGTTCAGCGAAGCTAGATGAGAACTACAGCCTCCCATCACCTCCACCTAAGCTGAGAAAATACAGACAACCAGGTCACAGAAATTCTGTCACAAGTTATTGGGCACCTAAGAGTGTGGGAAATCCTATGGCGCAATATTATTCTCTGTAAATCTCAAACTGTGAATAACACAAGCCAAGCAATTTAAGCAGGAAGGTCATAGCAAAGTAAAGCAGGAAAATTGCCACAAAAAAAAAAAAAAAAAAGGCTTTCTGAGAGAGTGAAATAGATGAGAGATGTAGGGAGATGAAAAGTTGACGGGCTACCCAGGCAGGTCTACAAAAAGTAATGAATATCCCTTGGTGTGGAGCGATTTTGAGGAACTGTCATACTGAATGAAGTGAGATAAAAATTATATTTCACCCAGATAAAAAAACCAACCATTACAAAAGCAGAAAGGACATATGTCTGCCTGATGCTGCCCTTAATCCAAGACAAGGCCTGACAGCCTGCGCCATCAAATGTCAGCGCCACTGAAGCATCAAAACAGTGATTATACAACACATATGGCAAAAATAAAATAAAAAAATAACACAATTTAAGAATATAAAGTCTGAATTTTAGGCAACTTTCAATTATCTGATGTCATTTTCACATGAAAAATGGTGGAAAATGGAGCTGAATATGCCCCATTATTCCATGTATTTTTAGGATGGATTCTGAAAACAACTTTTTAAAGAATGAGCTGTATTAAAAAAATAAATCATTAAAAAATGAATCAAAATGTGTGTGCAGGGTTACAGCTTTTATCTGCCTTTATCTCAAATGGCCCAAAATGGTCCACAAGGCTATCAGCTTTGAAATGTGCATCACAGTGTCAATCGGTTGAACACGTCGGGTGCGGGGTGGGGGGGGACCGTCTATGAATTCAGACAAACTTTTCCCCCTCCCCTCACATCCTTTTATCAATTCAGTTTCTTTTGTGCGGCACAGAATGAATTGAGCAGCCATAGATTTTGCCTTGTGTGTACAAAATAACGTGTCCTTCACAAAAGAATACAGTCATGCTTCTCATTCCAAAGTCTTAGTGCTTTTTCCTTGAATAAATCATCCACATCTATGGAATCCTTTTCATTTCACAACACAAGCCCACCTTTCACAGTGAAAAGAAAAGAGTCTGAATTACTTCAAGCTGAAGAGTTACCTTGCATGGAGAGGAATTAAGGACCATTTGCCAATATTGTGGATCAACTATGCTGAGAATAAAAGCAGCATTCTTGTGTTACCTGGCTGAGGAATTTCACCACAAAGGACTTCAAACAAGGACCAGCATACAATTCACAGACTGATTTTTACTTGAGGGACCTTGGACTCACAACAAACCGTCTTCAGCAAAGACAAGCATAAAGGGAAGCGTCTGAATACTCGTTGTATTACCCTCTTGGCCTTTGTCAGCAAGAACGTAGGCTGTTTATTGTACGTCAACGGATGACCTCAATCTCATAATTTATCACAGTCGTGCTGGAAAGTGAAAGGCTGTTTCTGGAAACTGTTGTTTTCCATTGTTCAGCCCTTTCGTTAGTTTCTGCATATTTCTGGGCACCTTTACATGCCCCCGTACGTTGTACAATGCGTTACTAATACAGAGAAATTCAAAAACTAGAAGGACAATTGGAGAGCAGAGAAAGAGCGCAATCCAGATCTAAAATTTTATGGGATCTCTTTTGTCAGTGATCCCCTCTAGCGAGTTTCGGTCACATCGGACACTTTGCTTTTGCCTACTCGTGTAAATACGCAAACTGATGAACAAATGGTAATGAAAATATCAATTAAAACGGGGATAGCACGCGTTCTTTCTGTAGAGCTTGGAGACGTCAAACTTGGCAAAAGTCATGTGACTATGCAGGTCTGATGTTTGCACATTTCATCGTCAATACTGGAAGTTGGCTGACTATCCCCTGCTGCTCTTAAAAGGTGCCCACACTCCCACCTGAGTGACACTCACTTGAGCTCTGCTCCAGTCTCTAGACCCTCTAACAGCAAGATAAGACTCTTATCACCTCCAAGAGTGAAGATTTGGCCTCAATCCAAGAGAACCAACGGAGCAGGAAAACCACTGTCTAGACACTTAAAGTGAACTAAAAGCAACAATGCTCTGTTTGACAGGAAATACTAAAGGGCTGTCGCTGAGGCACGGCAAGTCGAGGAGGCTGTAGTTCAGACATTGTCATTGTGCAAAAGGGCCTCACCAGATCCCCTTTCCTGCAGTCATTTTTCATCACCAGCTAGCATGAACCTTCTGCAGGACAGGGAAAGAGATGCTGAGGAGTTCTGATACCGCATTAATCCCATCAGACCAAAGGTATCCTGTATGGGTCTCTTACAAACCCACACGTTCAGGTTTAAATCATGACAACAAAACATATTTTTTAAAAAAACTGTCCTTGCATTTGTCAGGGTGATTCTCTTAACTAATTTACTGCCACCTGTCAGTCACTTTAATAGTGTTAACGACACAGCAGGAATGTGTGTCACGGCACCCACGTGTTTGCATATTTGCATGTAAGAACAACAAACAAAATATTTACCCAACAACAAAACAAACTGCACATCCACAGGGCACCTTTAAGATAAAGTAACTCAAATTTGCTTCATTTTCTTTATGTACAACAAAAAATAATACTAGAAAACACTTGCTTTTACTTACTTTCGCCAAGGTAATCTAAAATAATTACTGAATGCAACAAAATAAATAATTGTTACTTAACATAACAGCTTTCCCGACCTGATGTTTCTGTGACTGCTCACACAACTCAGAGAAACAGACTTTTAAACACTACAGAAATTAACGGAACAAACTGCATTTAAGTATTCATGAGTGATGATAAGAGCTAAAGCTTAAAAAACATTGGTACGCCCCTTTAAATATAACTATTATTTATGTATCTAACAGGTTTATGACCCAGTGCAAAATGAATCAACTGTTTCACCCAAAAGTCAAGTTAATTGCCATTCAAACAGTTACCTTTAATGTCAGTGAACAAAAACAACTTTTAAATTATGAGTTCGAGATGCAACAACAAACAGTAATGCTCTGTGCCATCTTGTCTGTACATCAGGGTGTTGTGGTAAGGTTTGTCTTAAAAACAAGGCTGAGCAATGAGAGATGGCAGCAGCTGCGGGCTGGAGCGTGCAGGAACATGAGGCTATGTGTGCTATCTAACACCTTTTATGTAGAAACTCACCTCAAGTTTTCTCTTTTTCTCTCCCCGTGCTTTGTTTAAGTGGTAAAACAATTTAAAAACAACACCCAGATGTGTTTCGGCACAGCAGCCAAATCAGATTACCTAGAAAATAACTTGCTAAACACAGACTGCAATGCTGGGAAGAAAAAGCGTCAAACATTTCCTGCGGTCTTATCATTTTGCAGTGTTTTTTTGTTTTTTTTCTTCAAGTATCACACTACAGTGCTAAAGGCTCGCTTTGAATCATATAAATTAAAGCAGCAATAAACATCAAATGACAACCTCCCTCTTGGCATGTCTGTACGGAAACCTGGCTTTCAGTTTTAAGCAGTTATTCAGCTAATAACTTGTGAAGCTAATGCTTGTGAAGCTCGCACACAAGAATTTCACTCACATGTACTGTACCAATGTACCTGCACATGTGATGTGACAATAAAAAGTGATTTGATTTGATTTAATAAGTAGCAAGGTTTTGTTTCTAGCCAATCCAGTGGAATTAATGCTAACTGAAAACTATCATATTATTCTGCCAGTCAGTGATTTACTTATATGTGCTTTTTATTCATGTCAGTTTCTTTCACTCTCTTTTCCACTTCTTCTACCGCTTTCAGCAGCTCTTAAAGTACTCAAAGTTGCTCTGGTTGGTCAACCATGCACTATCTCAGCTGATACACCAAGGACCATAAAAGCTCTATTCTCTTGTTGCTTGTTAGTTTCATAAATGATCCTTTATTTTCCTCTTGTGCACAGTGATCAACAGAACCATGCATTATTATAGAGCCTCTACAATGTTAGCAATGACATTTGCAGAGGCAATTTAGCAAATTCACTTTTAAGTAGATATTATTTCACTAAGACTTCACTTCATGATTTTCACAGCCAAAAAAAACCCCCATTATATCCACTATGAAAGTATGAATATGAAATGTCCAATTTCATGTTAAAACATTGCCGTCATCATACAAACGCTACTGATGCAAACACACCTTTGCCAGCTCATGAGGATATTAAAGACCCCCCCCTCTCTCGACTCGAAGTGCTTATAATGTGTTATTTTTGAATGTTTGAGCTTCACCCTTCAGAATGACGTGCAAACCCATGCGGGCTGTTCTCAAACGCTGAAGGGGAGAAAAGTATATTTTCACTTGCTTTGAATCCGAATTTAAGATGTGCACCTGCAGGTCTGATTTTGTGAAATCACAAGTAGTCTGGCAGTCAAATGTGGTCCAATATATAATGTCAAAGGTTGTTTGAAGCATGTGAGCAGGAGCAAGAATGTTGCTGTGTGACTACTGCGAAAATATGGGAGTATCTTATCGAACTTTTGTATTGGCTATCCATGTTAAGCAGGATATTATTCAAACTGATTGTTTTTGTATGTCTTAAAAATGTGGTAGGGAAGATTGTTGTCTAGTGCATGGTGGGAAAACAAACAAACAAAGCTATCAGCTAATGGGTAAAAAACAGGACATTAGAAATAAAACTGCAATTTTTGTTTTTTTAAATTAAAAAATATAGAAAGGATTTTGATTTTGCAGATTCTTTTGTTTACATTTTAATTGCACAAAGGGCATGGAAATGGCTGGAAAAAAAATTTCCTGGCCAAATGTGACCCCTACTGGTCAGTATAACAGATTCCCCACCATCACAGCCTGCTTTTCTTTGCTCCTTTTCACTCCAGAAGTGCTGACACAGTCAAATAAATATTTGAGTTATGTGGCCTGCCCATTCTCACGCTAAAATCTTGGGATACGGTACTCCTATCCTGTCAACGGATTCAAGAATTCGCCGAAATGTGGTTGTTGATTTTTTTTATTATTATTAACTTGACCGAGTCAAACCCAATGCAAGGCAAATCAGAAGGCAAATTGAAGTAGGGTTTTTTATGGAAGTGTTCAAGTTCAGCAATATTTCATGTGGCCAAGCCTTTTCCGAGAGCGTGTGTCAGGGAACGTTGTATTCACCAGCATATGAATGTGTCGCCTCTCATCATTTGATTGAGCCCTGCCAGTCTTGAACGCAAGGGGATTCCACAGTCTGCCAGTGCCATTTACTGCCAGGGCCCTAAAATCCAAATTGACCTAGACACACAGACAGATGGAGAATTTCTTTTAGCAACTAAAATATGAAAATTAGGGAGGCAAGCCAGGAGACACTATGGCAATTTCTACTTTTCTTTTATAACTATTTACTATTTCAATCATGTAGAATAGCTTAAGATGAACACCATAATGTTTAACTAGATGCATCTAACACACAGGATGTAAACCATCAAACTCATTATAAACTAGATGAAAATGACTAAATTCAGCCGGTATGCCAAAACAGGTAAAATGTACACTCAGGGTCTGAATGGTTTTCTTTCCACTGGTGGAGAGAAAACTTGTCAATTTATTTTTTCTGTTAAAACTACCAGGAAAGCAAGAATTCAAATTTAACAGAATAAGAGAAAAGGAAGAAATGTTACTTATAATGTCACAGGGGGTGAAAGACTTCAAAAATGTAACAAGCATTTCCTCTCAACACCTGAAAAACAGCAGTGAACAGTATATTTCAGTGAACAGTGAGGGGCTATCCACATCTGTTTACAATGAATTTAATATGTGAACATGTATGGGGTGAGCTGGACAGTAGTATAGAGGCTGCTGCTGGCTGAGAGATCAAACTCAAGTCTATCGATGCCATCTAGTGGATAGAAGGATTTAAACTGTGGCTTCAACTGCAGCTTCATTCTCCATCACATGTGCTATGCAGTTCATACTTCTATTTGAAATTATAATAAAAAGAAATTTACTAGAACTTTGGGGGTTTTTTTAGAAAGGTCTTTTGCAGTCTTTTATTATTTGCCTCTCTTTTTTTTTTGGCAAATTCACCCAAATTTACAAAATGAAGAGCTTAACATACATTTTCATGATCCAGTCACTGGGTTCTTTGTGAATTTCCCAACAATGTCCTTCTTTTCTGGAGGCTAATGTCATGGCCCACTTGTCTGCTGCAGGAATACTGTACCAATGTCACTACTATATTCTCCATATAGAAATGAGATGCATGTTTAACTTATGTAGTTGCTTTTTCTGTTATTAGATGACAGAACAAGCATAAAACAGTGAAGTTAAACACTACATTGTTAGCTAAGTACATGCTGCTTTGCTAAGATACAAATTTCATAGACATGCTATGTGAACATGTACATATGTGAATATAATTACATGTAAAATCATCAATAATCAGACAGTTCATTTTAAAATCTTCAGCTAATTCACATTCATTAAGGATATCAAGCTGTGTAAACCGTTGTCACTCACTGAATGGTGCCAGCTGCAAAGAAACAAAAAAAATAAAGCAAGCAACTCTTACATTGAACAATCCATTAGGATTTTCTGAAAAGTTGCCAGATTTTCACGAGGTGCTTCTTTCAGGTCGCTAAATACTGCTAAATACTTCAAGCAGAAATATTACTCGATATACGCTCAGATCCTTAAAGAACAACGACCCCAAACTGCTCTCAAACGATAGTGTACATAGTTGGTGTAAACTTGTAACATGGTAGCTTCACCTGGTTTGGACTGGACTTCATTCTCATTTATATTTTTGAAGAAGCTCCACAGTAGCCATCTTTGGCTTTGCATGTACAGAGGCAATATCTAATCTTGCCACCTGGTTGCGAGCAGCTGTTCGTCTATTTTTGCTGGCTGGCAAACAGCTTCAAGGTGCATTACCTTTTGGATGTAGCAGCATGTTACAAACTGCCAGGCAATGATGGAAACAAGGGGGAAAAGTACATTTTAAGATAAGAAATACGAAGACCATTTATAACTTAATGATTATTTGAAAATCATTACGTTATATTTCTTTGGATTATTGTTGTCATTTTTGGTTTTTTGCTTTTAATACTTCCTGATTAGTTTGTCAGTTGGCTGAATTAATCAAATAATTGTTACAGATATTTAAATTGTATTGTTTGAAGTAGTTAACTTGCCATGATCCAAAACCAGATCCATTTGACCAAGTAGGACAGCATTTTTTTTTCCATTCTGACATTCCTAAAAACCAAAATGGCTGAAAAATCAACCACAAGAAGCTAACATTGACCAAGATTTCCAACCCCCACATGTGGTAATCTCATACAGTATGGGTCAAATTTGGAGTTTGTCATTGGATGGCAAGTCGGAGACAGAAAAGGGGAAACAGAGAAAGAAAGTGTGAGAGAGATAACGGGCCACTTGGCTCTTTCATGTGGCAAGATGCAGGAGTAGATGGCAGCAGAGGCAGGTAATAAGATGACAAATGCCCAGAGACACAAATCCACCACTCAAATGTTTCTTTCATTTTCAAAATCAAACCTGCATTACCTTCCAGGCAACCTCAATGGGCAAAGAGATACCTGAGGCCACCTGGATCCCACTCCAAAGAGTTAGCCAAGACAATTTCCCTCAAATCACCTGCTATCTTAATCTGACAGCCAGACTCGATTACAAGGCGTAAAAATTGCTTTTCTTGCCACCAGCAGTGGTTGGGAAATTATCTTAATTGTGTCATGATTATGCCTCAGAGCTCTGGTGAGAGCTTTACGTTGCTCCTTTCAAACACAGGAGCGCTTCATGAGTGTTGAAAGTGCGACTATCAGCTTTCAAGAGGAGACCGGGGAGGGAGGAAAACATTCATCTCCATTTCTTTGCTGCCTGTTCACAAACATGTACACATGTAATCCACGAAAGGGAGGAGAGCTCTGAACCTTGTGATACTGAAAGAGCTCAGCAGAGGAATACTCAACAGTGATTACAAACTACCTTTTTCAGTAGTTTTCAGGAGCATCAATAGGAAGGAGGATTTCCAAAACAATGACCTGATAATGGTGACACCAACAGTGTTTCCTATTAGGATTTACACGACCTCTTAGCACCGATATCGTTCCTCAAATTCTGTACATAAAGGTAAACTTTATCAATATTCATTTTATCTAATATCAAAGTCTCGCACTCAGTCTTTCTCTCATTTCAGTCAGTTTTATTGTTGACAAACTGAACGGTTTGTATTACAGTCTAGTCCAACTTAGCTATTC
The DNA here is from genome assembly GCF_963969265.1 of Rhamphochromis sp. 'chilingali'. Classification (NCBI taxonomy): domain Eukaryota; kingdom Metazoa; phylum Chordata; class Actinopteri; order Cichliformes; family Cichlidae; genus Rhamphochromis; species Rhamphochromis sp. 'chilingali'. Next base: position 33,005,846 of record NC_137931.1, read on the forward strand.
TGAACTATGCAATTTATGAAAACTATGCAGCCCCTTCAGCAACTGAAGAATTTGAAAGTAAATTAAAACAAAATATAATTTTACATTAAATAAAAAAGTTTTAAACTTAATTAAAATAAAACATGTCTTAAATTAAAATAAGTAAACTGTCATGTTTATTGCTGCCAAAAAAAAGTTAAACACATTTGGACAGTGAAGGAATGTCAGGATTCTTGCTCAGAAAAAGGATCAACAAAACCTTTTTTGTAACAAAATATCGATTTCTGCTGTCCCTGTATCGATACATTATTAGCAAACAAAATATCACGATACTACACAGAATCGATTTTTTCCCCCACCCCTAATATACTGCTCTATCAGCAAATTCAATAACAAACAGCAAACTGAACAAACTAATTTTATAGATTTTATCTTTTCGGTATGATGCTGGCCATCACACTAAATAACATTTTTAGTTTACCTTTCAGGTGTATTTGACAAACACAGGAAGTGACTGAGAATCTTCACAGACAAACACAGGAAGTCCTCCACATCAGTCTGGCAGTGAATTATCTGTTCGCTTATGTCAATAGTTTATTCAACCCTGCTCTTTCTCAACACTTTTCTGTCATATTAGTGGTTCTCAAACTGAGGGGCACGTTGTTTCTGATGGGGCACAGAACCACTGGACATGGAGCCCAGACAACTATATGAAAAACATGAACCGAAACTGTCATGAATGAACACGATAGTGTGTTGGTGCCGTTTTATTGACCTGCATTTAAGTGAAACTGAACACAGTATTTTTTGTTTGTTTTTTTGTTTGTTTTTCTGTTAATGAAGGACAGAATATGAAGCAGCAAGAAAATCGAACATTTTTTAATTGAAGATATTAAGTTTTGATATAATTTTATTTCCATTTTTATTTATTAAAATAAAAATTTATTTACTCTAGATTGTAACCTTGTTGAGCTCCTTATTGTAACACATTCAACCACTCCCCTGACTTTTAGTTGTATTTTATTTAATTTTTTTATTTAATTTTTATTTATTTTATTTCACTACTTCCTAGTATTTCTTTTCTTTTCTTTTTTACCAACTTGAGCTGTTTTGTGTTGTCATTATATTTTGGGTTTGTTTGTTTGTTTGTTTCTGCTTTCTTAAAGCTTTTTTTTAAATACACTGTGTTCTGGCTTAAATCACAAATTACCGTCAGCATATTACTAAAACCCAACGAAGACGTGTGATACGAACAATAACAAATAAACAGACGTAGTTAAATTCACACTCAGCCACAGGTGTGACCAGGTGACCACAAACTGAGAAGAGATACTTTTACTCACTTTATTGATGTCCCGTCCACTTTTGTGTCTTTCATGAGGAAGGATCCACACTATGTTACGTCCGACGATTTTATTGAAAAAATAAATAAATAAAATGATACAGCTGGAAGTTGTCCAAAGCTTTTGTTAGCAAACAGAACGCTGATGTTAGCTAGCTAACAATTCCAGGCTTGTTTCAGGTAACGTGTGACCGCTCCGTCCCAAGACCTTCCCATCCACAGTTATAGACTGACCTCAACTGTAACTATATTATTCTTATTTATTTAATGCTTATGAACTCACCTTGCTACAATTCATCAATTCAACCCTACTCTCGTTTGAGGCCATTTGATTTTTATCAGCCTTTACAACCCAGGGGGCGCTGTTTCACACATTTGCCCAGACTCAGAAAAGAGTAAGGACTACAAAGATGGTTCCATTTCCCACCTGACCCCCTCAGAGTCAGCCCGTTTTTTGCATTAGTTCATACTATGAGGACAAAATTTTGCCCTCATAAAATGAGTGTTTTCCAAACTACAGGCCAAACGTTTTAAATGTGCTCATTTTTTGTTTATTTTTGTCAGAACTCAACATCAAATTTCCAGGTCTGAAGACAACCAGATTCATTTTATGTCACAGTCTGATGACAACACCTGATTTCTGATAAGCATTTTTCTGTAATAACCTTTTGATTTCATCAGTATCACAGGTATCAGTATCACAGGTATTGTAGTTTCAACAGTACAACTACACCAGTTTCATGTCTATGACATTAGAGGAATAGAAACAAGCACTGATACCCTGGAAGTTTGATGTGTTTTATTTTAATAAACTGGAGAAAAGCTAAAAACTGGCATTTGGGGTAAACTTTAAAGGTTTGGATCACCATATGGGATAGCAGCTCAAAACAAGTTATGAAAAGTCTTTTTTATTTTTCTTTTAACCAATAATCAGGCTCATCTTCTGCCTGGATTTTTCTTTTTTGGCTTATTGATAAATCTGTGGCTTAAAATAAATTTTCTTATTATTTGATGAACGTGAAATGTTTTACCTATATTCTGTGACTTTATTTTTGCACTTTTTGTTGAAATTGTTTTTTGTTGTTGTTTGCTTGTTTGTTTTTAATGTAACACCATGATGAGCACTAAGTTTTGCATCACCGTTGCTGCCTAGTAAAGATATGCTGTGACATCTCCGGGACCTGAACATCACATTATTTTAACAGGATAAACACCAACAATGAAGGGATTTCTCATTAGGTTATTTATAAAAACAAATTCTGGTGACTTTAAAACTGTTAAATTTGGTAAAATAAGACCGAAGTAGTGATACAATTCCTGGGATTTTTGCTCTGAATATTAGGAATCATGTTATTGTTCATTAATACAATATCTGACTAACGTTGCACCTAGTTTTAGATCACCACAGACATCAAATTAGAAAAGAGAAAACAATCTCGATGAGTCTCCATGCATGGCATGGGCAGATTATTATATTGATCGTGTTTTCTGTGTGTGAGAGTTCATTGAAAAATTAGAAATTCCGCTTGATAAGGGGGGGGGATGAAGAAGCACAGAGCATTTTCAATTTTTATTGACTTTTTTGGACAATTTCTTTTCCAGTGTCATCCATAACCGTTCACTTCAATGGTATTTGCATAATCTTTCATTCAATACTAGGAGGATAGAAACCAAGGTAGGCTGATGCTAGATGCTGAATTAGCAGCTGACAAGCTAAATCTGCACTCGAGCAAAGTAAACTAGTAATTGAGGAGGAGAGGTGGGGGGGGGGGGGGGGGGGGGGGCGGGACTGTCCCGAGAGTTTGAGGAAACAATAGACATACCTTCCAGTTGTCCATTAAAAATGCACCTCAACATCATCTCTACCTGGTTTGTATCTTTCTAGTTGTAAGGCTGATTAAAAATAAAAAGGGCCATTGCTATTTAACAGAGCAATCTGCATAGCAACTGGAAGACAAAAGGACTGGACACTGACCCAATACAGAGGATGAGTAACACAGGACATCACTAGACAGGTAGTTGGCACACGATGGTCTGCCGTTTTGATCACAAACACACAGTCATTTTATTTTGTAGAGTGACTTACTTTTGAATGTCAAAAAAAGAAAAGAAAAAAAAAGAAAAATGAAAAGAAAAAAAAAATATATAGGTCCAACAGTTAGTGTGAGGTTGGATACGTTGGAGCTCTAGGCCTAGTGTTGCAAGAGGTTTAGTTCTGGCATGATCTCCAAGCATCTGGCAGTTTGAGTAGGTGCCATTCTGCACTGGCTAAAACCACCCCCCGCCCCCTTCCCTACCCTTCCTCCACTCCCACACCCCCTTTGAAAAGTTCACCAATTCATAAGGCTACAAGGTACATGCCACTACTTGACAGTATACACAGAAGCACAGTTACAAGCAAATGGAACGACGTGACGGAGGACAACCACTAGAGTGTGCTTGAGGGCTAATGACTGACAATTTTCACGCAGCTACATGAATAAGGCAGGAGAGGGGTGGGATACTGAAACAGCTGGCCTCGCTGGTCAGGCTTCATGTCTGAATAGGTCACCAGCAGCAATTCAATTGCTTCACCCCACCCTGCGAAGGCAACTAAGATAAGGGCAGCTCAAAAAAAAAAAAAAATTAAATTAAATTAAATTTTAAAAAAAATTTAAAAATAAAATAAAAAGAACCTCATGTCTGGCCACCACTGAATTTGGTATAACAGTTCAAACCACAATGAAATGTCTTGTCTAATCAACATTTAAACATCGGTCTTTTACAGACTGTAGACTTCACCGTAACAATGGGTTGTTTTTTTGTTTGTTTTTTTTAAGCATAAGACAGTATTTAATGCAGAAACAGAGCTCACAAGTCAATTACAGTATCTTAGAACACTTTTAGACTGAATCTGCGAGGCTAGACCGAGATAAGTAGACAGAAGGATGACAGTCTTAGAACTGAAGACTTTTAGGGTCAGCGGTCAGTCCAGGTCAAGAGGGGGTTGGGGAGAATAACGGGGTAGATTGTGTTGGTTAATTTCAGGCCCGTCTGTAGCAGCACGGCTTAGAAGCGCTTTGGTCCCCAGGGTGAGGCCTTGGTTGCCACTGGGGCTCCAAAGCTTGGGAAATCTTCAGAGCTGCTCATATCAGGGGCCTTAAGGGTAGGAAAAAAAAAAAAAATTAAGGAAAATGAGGATTTAAAAAGAAAAGGGCGTGACCACTTTGCAGATTTTTGACCTTGATATTAGAAGACCCTCACCTTCTCATTGGCAGTAGCCCAGGGAGCCTCCCTCACCACGAAGCCTTTGGATGGGCCACGCTGTTCGTCGGCGGCAGCAGCGCTACTGCCAGAAGGCCTCATATAAGCCATCTTTGCCTCATTTTCCACAACATCTGCCATCTGACACAAAACAAACTGTGTAAGTACCAATTAACTCACACAAAGCACTTTTTGTTTTGGACATTATCTGGAGAGGGAAGCTTACGTATTCCTCTTCCAGGTTGAGGAGATGGTCGATGGCTTCATCCACAAGCTCAGGGCGACCGGTGACTGTCACGAGGTTTGGGTCTGCAGCTCCACTCTGGGGAAACCTGAGATCAACCTGAAGAGTTTAAAAGAGAAGTTAAAGTTTGTAAGAATACAGAAAGTGCAGTATTTGGAATGACCTATTCCACTAATTACAATATCATTCATTTCTGTATGTGTGCACAGCTGTGACTGTGCTGTCTGGCAGGTTTAACCTTTTCCCTTCTGATAGTTTTTTTTGTGTGGGGGGGAGAGGATTTTCCCCCCACACCTCTTTGTCTCTGTCATTATACACAGATTTGTAGAGCAGCTACCTACACCTTCTCGTTTCACCATCCTAACCTTAAACTCATCCATGATCTTGCGAATGCCCTTGCCACGGGCGCCAATGATGCGAGCATGGACCCTGCTGTCCAGGGTGATGTCCTCAGAGATCATCTCTTCCAGCTCATCCACGATGGCCTGAATGGCATCTCGTGCAGCTATGGCTTTGTGCTCATACCCTGTAATAGTAATCTGATCCTATGGAGACACAGCAGAATTTAAAAAAAACAAAAAAAAACAAAAACACCCTTATACCAAGCATCTGGCCCGATATCGAGCACCATTATCAGGAAGCCCATTTCGATTTAATACCATAAGCCATAGACATACCTGGTTTTCATCATTCTTCTCTGGGAACTGGATGTTAACATCATGCTCAGTGCGGATGTTTGTAATAATGGCACCCTTGCGGCCGATTATCTTGGGGTGATACTTGGGGTCCACAGTGATGGTCAGCTTGAAGCTCCTGAGTGCCTGCAGAGGGTTTGAGAAAAGGTGGCAAAATGTTGGGTTGGAATTTCATAAAGTCTGACAGCTGGCCATTTCCCACTACTACTCAACCTGATGTTTGCCTAAGATAAGACTAATTATTAAGCCCTTTGTTCACTTGAGGATTATGATAAGGGTGCCCTTTGAGCTAATCTGAAAAGATTAGTGCACCATTTGACTATAAATCGTCAACACAGAAATAAAGACACCATAGTTCAGCCTCAACACACATTAAGTGCCACAATTGATGCATTTTAGTAAGCAAATACTAACCCGATCCTCCTGCTCGGCCTGCAGCTCTTTGACGCGCTCCAAGAGGCCCTCTTTGGCGCGGTCGAGAAGACTGGCCAAGCCGGTGATGGCGATTTTATCAGACTGCTGCTCAGGAGCAGGCACTTGAATATTAACCTGGAGAGAGACAGTGATGCCAGATCAAATATCCAGTAAAACATCAAGGCTCCTTCATTCCTATAAAGACATCTGCAACACACCTCAAAATCCTCCATCATCTTGCGAATTCCACTTCCTTTCTGTCCAATGATGTAGCGATGAAGCTCAAAAGGCACTTCCACCTCAATAGTTACAGGAACCAGGGCCTAAAGAAGGAAGACAGTTAGCTGTAGTTCTTCAAAAAGTTGCTTTTTAACATTCCTGAGCTTGAATATGAAGTCCAACCTTCAGTGCTTCGATGGCAGCCTCGCACCGCTCTTTGCGTCCAGAAATTATAATCACATCGCACTTCTTGGGCGCGTTGGGATCAACTGGCTCCTTCACTTCACCGTCAGCTTCTCCATTCTCCTGGACAGGAGCCTCAGCAGGAGGTGCAGCTAAAAGAAAATCAGAGTATTCAAAAAAATAAATAAATGTACATGCCCAAATGCTTTTTGTTGGCTAAAAATATCAACCATCAGTTTCAAAACTAAGTACAATTATTTTATTTATTTATAAATAAAGTGTTACTTAAAAATAAATAAAAATATCAATGTTCTCATAATGAAAGTTATATTAAGACAGAAACTAAAGTAATAGACACACTGCAGGTCTTTACTATTTACCTTGTGGGTCCTCGCGTTCTGGGAACTTGATCTGCACGTTGTGATCTCTAGTGATCTGCTGGATCCGTGAGCCCTTAGGACCCATGATTGAACGGTGGAACTTCTGAGGAATTACACACTCCATAGTCACTTGAGCCTCCTGAAAAATAAAAAGAAGAAAAGCTTGTTACATTTCAAAGAGGAGAATAAACAGAAAGACTTCCCTTAACAAAACACTACTAACCAAGTCCTCCACAATCTCCTGCATGCGTTTTTTGGCAGCTTCCACACACTCTTTGGCTCCTTTAAGGGTAACTTTATCACTCTGAGAAGCTGTGCGGGGGAAGCTCACCATAACCCCACCATACTCATCAGCAAGGTCCCTAAGGACTTGGCCACGGCGGGCTACAAAGTAGCGATGATGCTTGGGGTCAACGTTCATAGTGTCCTCAACAACATTGTCCTGTAACACAAAAAATAAAAAATAAAATTAACCGAATTGTTGGTTCATTTCATCCAACTGTTGACAGAACTCATTTGAAATCTTACCAAACTCTTGATGAGTTCCTCCAGCTCTTTCTGTGCATCCCGTACTGCTTCCTCGGTGCCAACCACAGTGATGAGTTCCTGGTCTTTGTCCTCAGGGGTGGGAAAGATGATTCTGGCGCCGGTGCTGTCACGAACCTTACGGATGTTTCCACCACCTTTCCCAATAAGGAATTTGTGGTACTCTGGTTTTGCATGCAGCTCAACAGTGTGACTCTTTGTTTGCTAAGGAAAACAAAATGGATAAAATTAGGCTGACATTTATTACAAGTAGCTTTTAACTACATAAGGTCTTTGTTCAAGTCTTTTTCCAACTGAAATGCATGAACTCCCTGATAATGGGATAATAACTAACCAAATCAAACTTCAGAAACATTTTCTTAGCCATTTGCGAGCGACTAAAAGGATGACCGAAACAAATGCTCAGCATGTGCTAATACAAAAGGAGCTCTTTGCCTTTTTACCTTCTCATTCTCTTCACCCCACAACTTCAAAACAATGAGTTGAACAAAAAGTTCAGCTTTAATTCAGACACATATTTACAAACCTTCTCCTCCGCCAAGGCAAGCAGCTGCTGCTTAGCTTTCTCCACCTCCTCTGCAGGGCCTCTGATGGTGACCTTATCAATCCCTGAGCCCTCTGTGGGAAAGTGAATGTGCACGCCGCCACACTCCTCCATGATGGATCGCACCAAACGTCCCTTCGACCCAATCAAGGAGTTGTGCAGCTTCGAGGGAATGGACACATCCACTTCTGAGATGTTCGCCTGGACAACATGACAATTTATTAAAGCAAACAAGACAAGATTTGAAAACAACCCTAGTTTAAATTTAAAAAAAAAAATAAAAATAAAAATCCCCACACATGCTAAAATGAGTGCCTACCAGATCCTTCTGAATGGCCAAGATCCGAGTCCGTGCTGCTTCACAGTTTGCCTTCTTCCCAGTGATGACAATCATCTCTGAATTGCTGTTCTCAGCAGGCAGATCAATTTTGGTGTTCGTTTCCTCTCGAATCTACAAAGCAAAAAAATAAAGGAGGTGTCAAATCAAACTTAAAATAAATTAACACGCCGATTTAACGTGAATTCAGAATCGGAAAACGTGCAGTACCTTCTTGATGTTTGACCCTCCTTTTCCAATGATGTTTCTGTGGAACTGCTTGAAGATGGGGACTGAGACAGAATAGCTGTTCTCCACCTGACCAAAGGAATCACTGAAGGTTAACACTTAATGACACTTCAACGCTGCAATAAAATACAAATACACTAGCACAGCATTTTAAACTTCAAGTCAAACTGAGATTTACCATTTCAGCCACTATCTTGCTCATAAACTTTGAACATTTTTCTACTTCAGTTCTTGGGCCCCGAAGTTGAACAATGTCACTTTTCTGTGCTGGGTCAGGGAAGTTAATGATGACCTGGAACAAACATTTAGAGGTAAGGGAGTAAATTTTCCAAGGTTAAAGCAGAGGGAAGAAGAAGGGGAGAGAGAAAAAAAAAAAAAGAAAAAAGAAAAGGGGGGACAACAAAACAAAACAGAGAAACAACCACAATGATGATTTACAGCTCACCTCTGGGAATTTGTCCCGCACTTCCTTAATCTTCTCCCCTTTTTGGCCAATGATGGCCCTGTGAAAACGTTGTTCGATGATCAAGTCCTTTGTACGCTCGTTCTCCTACATGAAACCATGCAATTAGAGACATAACAGGAAATCATTTGCAGAATTTTGCCTCTAAACTGAAGCTTGAACTAACCATGCGTGACGCAAGCTCTAGCAGCTCCTTCTTGGCTTCCTGCACACCCTGGGGATCCCCCTCAATGCGGATCAGGTTGCTCTTTTCATTATCAGGGGGGATGCGGACAGTCACCTTGTGCACCTCTTTGATCCGGTTGACTAAATTAATAAGTAAATGCATTGTTTCAGAAAAATATTCCTTGTTGTTGTTGTTGCAGCATCTGACAGCAATATACTCACTATTAACACCTCCTTTTCCAATCAGGTGACGGTGGAATTTGGGATCCACACTAATCTCTGCGTAGTCCATTCGGCTTACCTATCAAAACAACAAAAATCATGAGGAGCTTGTTGTCTAGCACTTAAGGTTTGCTCATTCTCACTTGATACGACTTCAAATTTAAACATTTAAAAAATGTTCAACTTTACAGCAGGAATAAACACATTTACAGCCTTTTACAAAAATTTACAACACAAGTGTATAAATTTCGCTGAAGCTTACAGTTTTCATTACCGTGTGCAAGGCCACAGGGAGGTGACAGGCTTCCCTATCAGCCAATTTCAGGGAGAAACATAGCCTGACAAATTTCTGTGTGACTAAAGATTCAACACACTTACCAAATCTGTAACCATGGCTTCAATCTGGCCTTGCACCATTTGCACATCTTTGATAGGACCCTCCAGGGTGATCTTGTCTTCTCCCTCAGTGAACTCAATGTGCACCTTCATTCAAAATACATGAGACAGAAGTCAAAAGCAGGTTTAAAAAAAATTAAACAAGTACTTTATTTAAGAGCATTTAACACACCTTGGGCATTTGTTGAGTGATCTTTGCCAAGTTCTGGCCCTTCTTCCCAATAATGAAACGATGAAGCCAAGAAGGAGCTGAGACCGAGGAAACAGTGTAACTGTTTGCCTGTAGAAGGAAAAATGCTGTCGTTACTCCTCAATTCTCATATGTTTAAATAACTCTTAACATTACCAGTCTTCACATGGTAAATGTACCTTGGCATAAACTTCAGTGAGAGCCTGACCCAGACGGTCGGGCTCTCCACGAAGGATGACAGTTTCTGAGCTGCTGTCAGAAGGTGGGATCTCAACTGAGACGCCAGTTCTATCCAGAATCTCCTGCAGGGTGTTTCCCTTGGGGCCGATCACATATTTGTGCTGAGACTTCTTCACCTCCACAGCAATAGTGGTGGTGTTCTTTTTCTACAAGACAGACAAGAAGGTGAGGGACTTTGCACAAAGTAAATATTTTCATTTTTTGTTCCATTTATCTGGACAAACGAACACAATGTGCAGGGCAGGACGATTACTGGTGTCAATCTAGATGATAAACAGCAATACCAGCTATAGAAAAATATGAAAATCTGACTGTTGCTGCAGTCTGGACACAATTTCTCAGTGCTTATTTGCATACCTTGTCTTCATAAACCTTTTTGATCTTAGTCACAGCAAGGGCCACCTGCTCCTTTTCCCCAGTGATGACGATCTCAGTCTTATTCACACTCTGAGGGGGGACATTGATGCGGGCACCAGTCTCTTGCATCATCTCGCCCACTAGCTTATTGTAGGCACCGGTGATGAATGGGTGGTACGCTTTTTCAATGTTCACCCTCTCCACAGCACGCTTGTCCTAAAAAGAGGAAAATTGCTAATGTATCAGATTTGGAAGAGCTATACAACAAACTTTGAACAAATTATATACAGATATCCTTAAAAAGGTGTTGGCGTGAGGTGGTAAATTACCTGCTCAGCAGAGATCAACAGGATCTCATGCTTTGCCTTCTCCAGCCCCTCCTTGGTACCAGAGATCTTGATCTGGTTGCTGAGGTCGTCAGGTCGTGGGATCTGGATTTTGGTGGCAGTCTTGAGCTCCAGCTCCTGAAGCTTCTCCCCGTTTTTGCCAATGACAAAACGATGGTGCTCCTTGGGGATGCCAACACTAGCTGAAGCCTGTTGGTTTAGATTAGAAGGCAAATTTGGTACCACAGTCTGCAACTTATCATTTAAGAAAACCAATAAAGGCAAATCTCTTAACCTGAGTCTGCAGTCGGGACACAATCTCCTTACGGGCCTTCATCACGGCATCCAACTTTCCAGACACCATGATGGAGAGACCCTGATCTTTTGCTAAGGAGAGTTCCAGGTGCGCTCCGGTCTTATGCATGATGTCTACGCAAACCTTTGCTTGGTCTCCTTCCCCAAACTGGTTGATGTCCTTGTACTTGCGCTCCTCCAACGGCACATGGAAAACCTAGGAAAACATAGTTCATGTAAAAAAATAAAATAAAATCTGTGACAAACAGGATTAGCTTGACACAAAGAAAACCTAAAATGTGAGGCAAACAAATGCGTTCAAATAGAACACCACCAGCTCGGGTAATCCTCACCAAGATCTGTAACCAAAATACACAAAAATGTTCCTTCTACTAAAACCCTTCTCATTCTCAAATATAAATGTTTTTCCTTCCATTTTATATCATACTGAAAACATGCCAATGAATTAAACATTTTATTTAAAAAGGAAAGATAATGATCCATTAATTCACTAGTCACACCCACCCCCCACCCTAAAGTAGACATCTGATTTATTTAAACACTGCAGTAATCAGCACCAAAAAATTTAGACATGGAAACTAATGATTCATCTTTTCTTTGTGTACAACACCCGTCAACCATCGGGTCAACACAGCTAGCTGCCCACACTGACGGAAGCGGGCGACAGCAACCCACTTTTGGACGGCAAGTTATGAAACAGGCAAGTGGGAAGTAAGACTGATGATGTCCCTATCAACCAGCGGAGTGCTTAGACTGCTGAAAGCTTAGAAGAAGAGTAAATAACATGACTAACAACACAGGCTCACGTTAACCTGCACAGGGAAAAAAAATTAAATAAATAAATCTGCAGTGCTAGCATTACTAAAGTTAGCCTAACAGATGTATAACAAATGCATTGTTATTTAGGGAGCCAAGTGGCACATGCTTCTGCACTATTTAAATCAAGGCCGTACATCAAACAACACTGACTGTTCTGAATGGTCTTTAAACACAGCATTTGTGTAAACAGCATTATACCTCATCTATTAGATAAGGCTCAAGCTCTCTCCTCCCCAAGTTTAATCAATTAAGTCATTTTCCAGAAGAATCTGGAAAGAACAAGAAAAAAAAAAATTTGACCCTCCGATGCTTTTTAAAGCTTTGAGTCAGTTTTTCTCCTGACTTGCTTACAGAAGCCTAATTTCCACAGATAACCGTTTGAGTCACACAAATCTCCTGCTATTTATGGGTAATCATTTCTTTAATTGATTCTAAATGACTGATAAGGCTTCCTGTGTCACTGTAGCTGTATGTGTCTGTGCTATGGTTGTTTATTTCACCATGTTTACTGCTGCGTGTCGCAGAGCATGCCGTCTTCGTACCAACCACTAGTGTCACAGAACATACAGAGACAGTTATTACACGACGAGGAGGAAAACCCTTCTTAAAGGTTCGTCTTTTTACAACATCCAGTGTCGTCCTGTACACAGAAACAGCTGCCATGCCCAGTGGAGAAGAATCCATCATCAGCAGGAAACAGACATTTTAGCTTTGACATACACAACTACAATCCACTTACATGGAAGGATCATATTTGTCATTTGATTATTTAAGTCTCCTATTGCTACACATATCTCTAAATATATAATGCATGTAGTAAACTCTTAATTAATGTCTTTGTCATTTACTTTCAAATCATATAATTAAGATCCTGTGGCAGACTCTAAAAAAAAAAAAAAAAAAAAAAAAGTTCTATAACTGCATTACTATTTCAAAGGAGAAGTTGTACCTGGGTGATAATCGAAGACTTGAGAGGACGGATCTTTGATGCCCAGGCGCTGGAAGTTTCCTGGGTCCCCTCAGGTTGGGCCGCCTTCTCGGGGAGAGGTGGGAAGGCTTCCTTGTAGGTAGGAAGGGCTTCCTCATCCTCTCCAGCACTGGGTCCTGCCACAGCAGCTGTGCACATAGGAAAGACATACACCATGAAGCCACTTGTGGCTCGGTTTGCATTTTACAGGCCATAGAGTCTTATGTCCAAATACTCACCACCACCCTGCTCTGGCAAAAGCCCACTGCGGTGCGCATTGAAGGTTTCCTGCGTAAGTACAGCGACTGAGCTCATGGTCGAAATCCCACGTTAACACGGAGTCCGAGTGTGCCACTAAAAGAAGAGCTTACGTCATCTTCACAAGCTTAGTAACAGTACACATAGCAAGAAAATACATATACAAGTCTCAAAGGAGACGTAGTCTGCTCATTTTGAGCTTTTTCTCAAATTCACCTCGTTCATACAAGAGATGTCGTCGGATTTCTTTCTGATTTGTAGAAATTAAGGATGGACAGAGCTGATGCTCGAAATGGAGGTCGCTCAGTTCTCTGTCGTTCTGTTTTTACTTCGTCCTGTGTCAACCGTAGCAGCTAGAATAACCTGCTACAATAACTTTTCTGTGTGCTGAAGTTTGTTTGTTTCCTTTACTCTAGTTCAAAACTGGCTGAGTTAGCTGAAAAGCTTCGACGAGTCAGCTTCTCTCTCCCTCATTCACATTCAGTCATGTTTCATCAGACAAACATTACATAAAAGATTAGTAATCAAGGATGTTTGTTCAGTGTTAAACTTGCACTGCACTTATAACAGCACCATGAGCGTAAATGTGTGAGGTGAACTGGCAGTCTGCAGCCTTATGACTCACACTGAGCTGAAAGGAGACTAGAGCAAATAATTTAGGTGAATGAAGCCAGTTGAATTTTATTTTTCCATGGCTTTTATCTTCAGCCTGTTTTCATTTATTGTATCAATAATTACCAATTCAGCACATTTTTATTCTGATGCATTTTTTTTTCTTTTTTTTTTTTTAAATGAATCCCTGTTTCTTTCTCCCAATGATAAATACAACTTATTAATATAACCCTCCTAACCGCAGACACCCAAAGCTAGAATACTGGTATTGTATTGGAAAACATTATACTGGTGCATGCTCGTTACAACACTTCACTATAAGTCTCTGGGTTTTAACTTTTTGGATTGAACCAGTTAGTTAGCCCTGTGTATGTAATTTGCATAACAGCAGTGACAGTGATAGCTATAATGCACTCTTTGTTTAACCAAGAAACTGAGTTTTGCATGCACTCACAGGCAATTTTAGCAAGGCCCTTGTTTCAAGTGGTGAAAGTGTCACAAGCACAGTTTAATGTGCTAAACAAGCTTATCACACACGGACTTTGGGATGTTCACCTTTATCTAATCTACATTTATCAGAGAAAGCCATGTGCGACAGAATAGTCACTCATCACATTCACACGTCAGCACTTTGCTAATGTATGCCGAGTCTAAGTGGGGAGTAACTGAAGAGATTACGTCCTAGCAGAGCGGTGGTGTGGGCGGGGCTGCAGCTACAGCACATTTTGTTTTTCCAACAGGAACTCTGTTCAACCATCTTCTCCAGTTCTATTCTAAGAAATGTAGCCAAGTGACAAGGCTGCAAGGTTAAGAGGATTTTACCCCACTGACCCCTCTGCATGTCCACGCTGGATAGGATTAAAGCAAAAAGCCGCCAACATAAAGCTCAGCAGCCCCGTCTAGGATCTTTGAACCAATAATTCTTTCCAAGAAAGAAACCACAAGGCCAATCCGCTTATCTATAACAGTTATTTTAAAAAAACAAAATGAAATTAATTGATCTTGTTGACGTTTCGGCTTTCTGAATTATAAACGAAGTTGATGATAGTTCCATTAAAAACAACAACTGCACTCTGTGTTCCAACTACAGGTCAGTTCGGTTTAACCATCAATGATGAAACTTGATATCAGCCAAAGCCATCACCTCGTTCTTCTTGTTTTGTAGACAAACATCAATTCTAGCCAAAGCACAGGAATGCAAGTTGCTTCAGTGAGGAGTTTCCCCTCCCAAGCGTGACTGAAATTCATCTGAAAGCATAAAGACTACATCCTGATTTGTTTTGTCATCGATCTGTAAATTGTGGGAAATTTGCTTCCATGTGGCTGTGTGTTTAGCTGCTCTATGAACACCCTTGCAGTGGGGCCTCCTCCTTGTCAGACTGCATAAACTTCTTGTGCCCACTGCTCATTAGCGGCACTATAAATTAAATCTCTTTACGGTTACAACTGATCATTCTTGGCCTGGAAACTTATTTTAAGTGAAGCTGTCAGGTAACTTTGAAGTGTTTCACTGCAAAAAAATTTAAAGCACCAGTGATCCAAATCCAAAGTTATCCATGAGGGGAAGGAAGAAAAAGAAAAAAAAACTGTAACGATCATCTGTAACGAGCGTAGGCGGTCAGTCTGCTGTTTACTTTGATTGTCAATATGATGGGTGTCCATGTCTATTTACTCTGGGTGAGGCTGTAAAACTTTGTGAAAAGAGTCTGATGATAAGGATACTGAGGTGAGTTATTTAGGAGATCCTAACTAAACAGCCAAAATTGTTGGACCTGGACTCTTACCGAATAAACTCCTATAATGTGAGAATGTGATCAAACCGTTTATCAGAGGGAGAGTGATTTTTAAGGACTCATGCTAGCTGCCATAATGTTAACTTAAAACCAGCTACTGTTTAGCAGTCTCATTATCAGCCAAACGGAGATGAGAGGATCGTATATCTAATCTGATAACTAGTAATTACGACGACATTATGAATAAATAAGCATATTTTTGCACATTTGTGTTAGAACCCTGACACAGTTCAGGAGATGGGGCTTGAAGTGAGGAGGTTAAGGAAATGCGGGAGGACAGATACAAAATACATGTACAAAACTTAAAGGCTTATTATGGTTTGAAAAATGTATTTGCGATTGTTAAATTAAACTAGTTGTACCATGTATGTGGCAGCTGTTTATACACAAGTGATTAGGTAGAACAGCACTACTGTATTAAAAATGGAGGCAAAACCTGGCTGCTTCCACAAACCAGGGCCTGCGCCGATGCATTTTTAATGCATTAATTCTAAGTTCATGACAATGTATCATTTTGTTGGAGGCCATAATTACTCACTAATCAGTGAATATTTGAGTAAAACTGTCTAAATAACTTAAAGAAAAAAAAAAAGAAGAAGACGACTTAATGTTATGTTGGCAAAAGTAACTGCCAATATAAAAACTGTACAAACTTACCAGCTAAATGGTCAGTTACCAGATAATCCGTCCTGTAAAGATGAAAGCTCCCGTCAGCCTGCCAGCTTTTGCCTAGAAAGCAGAAAAAGAAAAAAAAACAACTGTTAAAAAGTCTGGGACCTCAGTTTAAATCCACAAAGAAAACCATGTTTTCAGATAAACGTCTGTGTATGAGTCTTACACCATGACCTGCATTTAAAATGTAGATCATTAAATTGCACAGTAATAGTGGATACTGATTACAAACAGAGCCAATATAAGGAAAAAGAAAAAACATACTCATGCTTCACAGACATATCCACTCGTCAGGCCTAATTGCACATTTTGTTATAGTTGTGGTTCTGATGAGCCCAGTAAGATAAACACTGTCAACTCATGGCTGAAACCAAATGGTAAATTAAGAAATGTTCAGATAAAGCAGATGCCAAGAAATGCATTAGTGAACAGCAGTAAAGCATAGCTGCCGCTGGAGCTCGCTCTCCTCAACAAGCATCTGGCTTTCATAATCAGGACGCTGCCTTGTCGTACAAAAAGGACAGAGCTGGCAAGTGATGAAGCTGCTGTGTGTGAGCCAGGTAACCAGGCTATCACGCTCTCATGCAAGAGCCTGTAAAAGCACACAGTGAACAATTCGCATTAAATGTCCTTATTGACATGGCTGTGCTGAGGTCTCAGAAACACTTGGGATTCATTTCGCTAGTTTGATGTCACAGATTTCCTCACTTGCTCAACAACCCTTGGAAACAGTCAAATTTTCCACTGAGGTGTGGACAGACTCCCATAGGACGAATGTTATTAACTCAACGAGTGTTGTTTGGGAAGAGGTGTACGATCTGCCAGGCACTTTCTTTGGAAAGCCCAATATTATAAGAAGACGCACTAAAAAGTAGGTTTCTAGCTCCATTTGTTAGCGTTGGCAGAAGTGACAACATGTGGCCTGTTCTCATTAATATTATTAAAGCGACTAGTGATAGAATGGCCGTGTACAGCTGCTGTTAATAAAGCTTAGCACTTATGTTTTTATTTGGAAGACAAATCACAAGCCCAAAACAGTTTCTAATAAAGAGTCCCCCCAAAAAACGCCTGTACATTTATCTAATTGACCATTCACGTGCTGGTGTTACAGGGTGCAGAGGTTTGGCTGCTCATAGAAAAACCATAAGGAAGAGGAAAACGGAACCGCATTGGCAAGAAGACCTGAGATTTCTTTGTGTGAAGAAACAATAAGGTGGAACTGAAAAGGAATACACTTCTCTGAAAGCAACACCAGCATAAGGCGGTCAGGGCGGAGGAAAACTTTGGCTGACTTGTTGCAAAGCAAATGGGACGACATGTCAGAGGACGGCATCTCAGTGGGTGGGAGTACCAAGCAATAAGGATGAAATTACAAATGCAAGTGAGCCTACCAATGATGTCTTGATGCATGCTCAAACTAATCAGACCCAATCCAACATGGGTATTTGAGGAACGTCTTCAAAATGTCTCAGCTTCTATCTGATCAGTTTATAAACTAAACCAGTGTCAGGAGTATTTCCAAGAGCCTGAAAGCATAGTCTGGACACTATGCAAACGAAAGATACTTTTGTCTGCTTCCTTTTTTCCACAAAGGATCGCCCCAGCAGATAGCTCCACATGGTTGATTTGGCAGAGTTCTTATGTAAACAGGGTAATCAGAATCAGAATACTTTATTGATCCCTGGGGGAAATTATTTTTTGTTACAGTGCTCCATTTTAAACCAACATTAAGACAAGACAGACAATACGCTAACTAAGAATAGTACAATATATACATATATATACATACATACATACATAAGTCACTTATAAATAAATATTTGGAAAAGAAACATGTGTAGTTGTAGCAGCAAACAGTGTGTTAAGTGGATGCGTTGTACAGGGAGATGGCCACAGGCAGGAATGATTTCCTGTGTCGTTCAGTGGTGCTTTTCGGTAATCTCAGTCTCTCACTGAACGAGCTCCTGTGACTGACCAGCATGTCATGAGTGGGTGGGAGGTGTTATCCAACATTGTCTTTATCTTGGACAGCATCCGCCTCTCCGACACCACCTTGAGGGAGTCCAGCTCCATCCCCACAACATTGCTGGCCTTACGGATCAGTTTATTAAGTCTGTTGGCATCTGCGACCCTCTGCGTAAGTTACATTTGTAGTCGCCATTTATTAATTAACATAAATTGGAAGTCTGATTGCTTCAGATGCCATAATTTACAATATCATTTACAAAATGTTCAGTTTCAGTATGATCCGAAATTATCCACAGTAAAGTCAACAGGCATTTACAAATGCCACACAGAAAGGACTTGTTTTTCTATAGGCTTCTACACAGCCATAAAGTGGTTGTTAGAAATAACAAATGTTTAAGGCATGCTCATGATATCGTCACTTTGTGTATCAGGACACCACTATTATCTTTTTTAAATCATCTGCTGGAGGTAAGCAGGTATAGGACCAGTCTATATGCAATACGGAGAGCACTCCAGAATAGCAACAGGATTCAGGAAACCCTTTTCTTTGAACAAATTTTCCTTGGAAAAGAAAGAACTGGCCTGATATGATACTTGCCCTTGAAAGCAGTTTGATTAGCAGTTTGGTTCAACAAATAGCTGCCACAGCACTAAAGCGCAAGTGTGTTTTGGCACAACTTTGGCAATTCCAGAGTAAAAAGTCTGCTCAAAAAAAGAAAAGGAAAGAAAAGGGGGGTCCAGAAACAGGATCGTGACCCAGACGGAGGCCACATATTTACAGTGCTAAGCAATGAGATTCTTTTTATACTTGAAGTTGTCCTGGAGCCGTCACCTCTTCACATGTAACCACAGTATACATCCGTTGCTTGAAATGAAACATGCAAATTCCTCAACTGTCAGGACAAATTACTTTGCCTTCTCCTCCGAGATATCAGCAAATTCTTTCATTTTTTTTTTTTACTACACACTATAACACAGTCAATATTAAAACCATACAAGTGAACCGCTTCTTCCAGCAGAGCCTGTGCAATTTAATAATGTTTATTAATGCAATTATACAAGATAAAGAATTTAAGAGGTTGTTTTTTTCTTTAAAAAAAAAACAAAAAACACAACAACACAACAACAAGGAAAGAAAAAATGTGTAGCCTAAAACCAAAATAAGAGTGTAAGTGGAGAGCATTCACCAGAGAGACCCCAGAACATTAAATAAACATGCCACGGGTACAGCTGTAGCAACCATTAATTAGACTTATTACTAGTTTAAACCAGTGTAATGCAGCTAAATGACATTTTACGTTACGTATTGGAGACAACTTGTACTAACGAACTGCTAACAAGTTCAGAGTGCCTGGCTCGCCTTTGCTAGTTAAACTCCCATTAGCTTCAGCATGACAACCTTCGAGCCTTTATGACATTATACCCCAATCCCAGATTAAGGATTTAAGAGGCTGGTTAGTGTGACTGCCAGCTAACACGATATCAAGTTAACCAAAAGCTGACAGCTGCCAACGACACATTTTAGTTAATGCTAGCTGCCGTCATTTGGCTAACATTGGTCAACCATTAAAAAAAAATGTAAGAGATCGAGACAAACTAACACTGTCCCTACTGTCGGGGTTACTGTAAATATATGGGTCTCCTATCTGAGGTGGGATATTCACCGGGATAATCAGTGAGTCACGGATTACTGAATCCAAACCCTTAGCCGGTTAGCAAACTTGCTAAAAACTTTGAATGCGGCGTGTGACACGTAGCCCCTCAGCTAATGGTGAAGTTAGCTCAACGAGACCCACACACAACTTCAGGCTGTGCCTCAAAACAGCTAACAGCATTAAGATGGCAGCGAATCAACAACTAAAACAGTACCGTAATTCTGAACACATTCTCAACCCGATGTGTTGTCGTTTTTATATGTTTTAGCCAACACTGCTGAGCTCGTTAAAACTAGTTGAACTGAGAGCCTTTAGCTAGCGTGCTAATGTTAGCTTCGAATACAGTTGGTTCTTCTAGCTGGCTAAGTCCACGTAGGCATACAGCTGAGCACGGGAGAAATGACACGGAGTCAGGCCAGAGCACGCTATAACGATCTGGGTTCATGGGAAAACTGTCCGCTTTTAACGAGCACAGCTATGGCATAAAAAACTGAAGTCATGTGTAAAGAGGATATAGTCACGTTCAGGAGGAAACTAAAAAGTACTTACTTATTTTTATGTTCTCGTCTGCCCTGAAGGTGCAGAAGCTGAGATGAAATTCCACTGGCGAGAAGGTGGGATGGAAGCCGGACGGATATATACCAGAACCGCCCACCAATCACGTCCTCCAACGTCACTCCAGAGAGTCTGGTTACAAATAACTTCTTCTCATCTCCAGCAGTATAAGTTCTGAACTTTGATCACACTGAGCAAGAAAATCATGTGATAAAAAACGGGATTAAAGTTGTCCTCTCTTCTAAACAGTTCAAAGTCCCGCTAAAGTAAAATATAAATTAATAAAATGAAATAACAACTACAAATTCATTTGTTATTATCAATATCACATTTAAATATGAAATAAACAGGGCTTTTAAGTAAGTGATCAGTATAACATTTAACTCATAAGTGTTTCTTACATATAAAATAATTGGGGACCTACCAAAGAGGTTTTGACCTTCCCCAAAGGAAAATTGCCATAACTCATTAATATTAATTCACTCAAACATAAAATACACACGTTTTTCGAAGTCTTCTTTATCTCAGGTAGCACAGAGTGGTCCCTTATCTATAGGCTACACCATGTACCCCATTCATGCTTCTACACATAGGGGCCCATTCTCAAAGTGCTATGTGAATCCTGCCTAATTAAGTGCAAGTCTTTGTTATCATTTTTAATTACATTGTTATTACATTTTGTTTATATAATCATCAACAATGATATACAATCATATATTATAATAATATAATAAATAAGAAGGGAGACACACCAAGAAGGTCCTGGATTCTAATCTTCAGGCCTTTATGTGAAGTTTCCCTGTTCTGCATGAACCTGCATGGATTCTCTTTGGGCACTCTGGTTTCTTCCCACCATCCAAAGACATGCGTAGGTCAACTAACAATTCCAAATATGCGATATAGTTCAATTGTGCAGAAAAAAAATGCATATCAGTTTTTCCATCCATTTTAATTGCAAAGTTGTAACAAAGTAAATGTAAATCACCAGTGTGTGAATGTGAATGGGTGGATGACTGAATATGTAAAGCGCTTTGGAGTCCTTAGGGACTAGTAAAGCACTATACAAATACAGGCCATTTACCATTTCCAAAAGTAGAATGGGAAGCTGAGTTTTCAGCTGTCAGGCCCCTCCTCTGCAGAGCCAGCTCCCAGTTTGGATTCAGGAGACAGACAGCATTTTTATTTTTAAGATTAAGCTCAAACCTTTCCTGTTTGATAAAGATTAGTTAGTGCTAGATTATCTGTGTAGGTTCTCAGTCACCCAGGTCATCTCTTAAGATTAGGGCTTAAAAAGGTGACCCTGAACCATCCCTCAGTTATGCTGCTATAAAGACTCAGCTACTGGGGGACTTCTTATACACTAAGCCTACCTTCTCCACTTCCCTCTTTACATTCCTCCTCCTCCTCCTTCTTTTTTTAAACTTTGTCTTTTTTCCTTCATACAATCCCAAAAACAACTCATATGTAATCATCTGAGTTTTTGTTTTTCTCTCAGATATTATAGGCTCTTGGCCCTACTAAAGCGCCGTGAGATGGCTGTTGTTCAAATGAAATAAATATTAGGCATAAATGAAGGAAATTTCTGCAATTTAAAGAAAAAAACAAACAAAAAAAAAGTAACTGGTGAGAGTTTAATTAATTTTTATTATTATTTTAAATTTTGTGGTTATGATTCTAACCACAGCAGCACGGTAGCACGGTGGTAGCACAGTTGCCTCACAGCAAGAAGGTCCTGAGTTCAGTTCCACCATCAGTGTGGAGTTTGTTCTCCCCGTGTTTGTGTGGGTTCTCCCCGGGTACTCCGGCTTCCTCCTACAGTCCAAAGACATGCAGCTGGTGGGGATAGTTTAATTGATTCATAGGTGTGAATGTCAGAGCGAATGGTTGTCTGTGTCTCTATGTGTTAGCACTGCAACAGACTGGTGATCTGTCCAGGGTGTACCCCGCTGGGATAGGGTGACAGCTAGAATAGGCTCCAGCTTCCCCCGTGACCCTGAAAAAGGATAAGCGAATGGATGGATGAATCTAATGACTTACATGTCTATTCCACGATCTATATTATAATTATGGACAACATATTTCTTTAACGCCCTCCCAGGTCATGCAGGTTGACTCATACTAAGGACACTGATTTTGACAAGCTTGGCAGTCGGCCTTGCTGTTAGGTAAGGTTTAAAGGGTCAAACCGCCTCGACAGTGATGGACATGATCCCCAAGTCAAACAAACAGCAATGACAACATGGAAATTATATAAACCCATGCTTAGGTCTTGTTGAATAACCTGCTGAGGTGACTCATAATAATGAATCAATACCAAAGAACTGGGCTTGGTGTAATTGTTTTAACAGTATCTACCTTAATAATCTTTGTTAAAAAGTCAACAAAACTTGTCTAGTCACATTCTCAAGACTATTGCGCTGGCATCTTTTGCTGAATGTTTAAGCGTCACCTTAAACAAAAGTCACAGAAAGTTTGCATCATTATTTGTTACACGCCATGTGACGTTATAAGCATTTAGACACACCAAGCCATCTCTGACATCACAGAGCCAACACCTGTGAATGTAGAAAAAAGCTGACACTCGTTATAGTCAGTCAGGATCATCTATCATAGTTCTGTACAGTGTCAGGGAGACTGGATATTCCTTATATGGTCATCTCAGGCCCATAGCTCTGGCTGTGAATAGAGAACCCTCGTCCACCTGCGTTTCACGTCTTCTGTTTGGAGGGGGTAACCAATCAGAAGAAAATTGATTTCTATTGACAGGTTGTGATTGGCTGCACCAAGATCCAGTATAAGAACTATGGTGTGATATGTTGCTACTCTAATAGAAATGCTGAATAAAAACAAAGCTGACAATAACAACTGATTCAGTAATGGCATCTAAGGAAAATTGTGTAATTCAAGACCTGACAAGAAAAGAAAATGTATAGATAAACTTGAATTTCTCTCAGAAAACAAAAACAGGACTGCAGAGGAGCAGCAGCATAGCACAGAGAACTACTACACTGCTGAATTTCCCAAAGATAATCCATAAACAGGGAAAGAGTTAAGAAAACTTTATTGCAGGCTTTTTTCAAAGGTCAGTATCTTAAGTATGCAAAGCTACATCTGGACGAGTGGTTTTGGAAACAGGTGCTATGAACAAATTAAGTTAAGAAACTGATACTGAAAAGCAGTTAGTTTCTGAAATAGGACAGTGTTGTAAAGAACTCTCAAAATTTAAAGCAGTGGAATAATGATTAATGTGGTAAAATGATGAACAATAGTTATATTATTAATTATACACTAATATTTATCTTGCATTCTTAAACCTACTTAACAAATGGCAGATAGTACCACCAGCAGTGTGCACTAAAAGTCTTTATTGTGCAGAAAAACTGTCCTATCAGTATTTTACTATATTTGATGTTTTTGTTGCATATTACCATTGTTTATAGTTTAATACACTGATTAGACATCATATCCCTTAAGCTATTCAAATAATTGTAGGGTTCCTCTCTGTAATCCCAACAGTCTTGTTGTCATCTTTCTGGCTATGCATTTTTCAACTTACCTGGCAATGTTTCGTTTCTTTAGCTTTAGAAGCTGAATAAACATATTACTGCAGATCTTGGCAAATATTTTCACTGTCTAATAGTGTTAGCTGTAAAATCTAAAGCTGTCAGACATTTGTAATGAAATAAGTAAGTAAGTATAGATAATATTCGCTCTGTTCTCTAGCAGAACAGGCAGCAACCTAAAATTTGGCAACAGCACCAACGGTGCTGCCATCCACTGAATTTGTAATCTGCACAGTTGTACCCCAACTTATGTAACAGCTGAAGTCACTCAGCTATCCTTGTAGTGTTTTTTCCAGTTTTATTTCTTGTCAAAGATGTTGAAATTTCCATGTTTTACAGTTTCCAACAGCCTTCAGTATCTGTAAATTTGCCTGTTATATTTTAAGCTGTCTTTCTCACTATCATATGGCTGCTGCTATGGTTTGGTGCTGTGTAAATAAAATTGAATTGAATTGAAAGTCGTTGTTTTTTTTTTTTTTAATGTTTTATTCTATACTGAAAGATTCATCCATAGTTTGACCCCACAGATAAAAACACAAAAGATTTTCTCTATTGTCTGAGCTTTACAAAGTGTTAAATTATATTTTCTCCTTAGATTATAACCCATCTCTAGAGAACATCTTCCGTATATTTGCTGGTGACAGGTTATTCTATGTTTCATACACTGTAAAATCTAATATTCTGTTTAATTAAAAATATTAAGTAGGCTGAACTCAATTTTTAATCAATTTGTTATTAGAACTCAATTGAAGTAAGTTACCAGTACTTTTTATGCAAAAACGCTGATCGACTTAATTTATTTGAGTTGTCTTAACTTAGAAAAACTAAGTAAGCTGGAAATGTTGCTTCTCGGTGCAGAAGGATGAAAGATGTGTTTTGAAAATACCACGTCACTACCGTCCTCCTCCCTCTCAGATCAGTCCAGATGTTCATGGTACCAGCCTTTTTTATGGAATATGTTGAGCAAACCTGGAGAAGCTTCAGCTCAAGATATTATTATTGTCATTGCTGTGGATCTTTACCTGATACACTGACTTGGTGAGTAAATGTTTACTCTTATTCAAACTGATTTTGTGGCATCTCTTAGTTTAGCACCAGGTTTATAATCTTGCTAGCTAGTTAGTGTTAGCCTAGTGTTGCTGCTGCTGCTGGGCTCATGTTACTTACAAATTAACACCACAGCCTTAAAAACCTTATATAAAAATATGTCTGTGAAATTTTCTGTTGATTGTTTGAAATAAAAAAAGTGAGATAAGAGCCCAGACAAAATTTTTCGGGAGGTGCAGCCATTAGGGGTGGGGTGTGGGGGGTATTTTCAATCCATAGCCATAACTAACTATATATATAATGTTTAACCTGAGTATCAAAAGACCGCAGGGGGGTTGAAAACGATACAAGAGTTAGCTGTGCTCAGCCTTGACCTCCCGGTCAGCTATCGCGCTGGTGGATAACAAAGCTCTCCGAAAACGTTGAAGCACTTTTGCAAATATGTGATATTTTGATAAATTAAGTAGATATTTGAGCATTACACAGCTACATTCTCGCCTGAAAATATCTTAAAAGTTTATTTTGTTACCCAGAAAGGGTAATCTGGGGAAAAGGAGGATCGCATTTGTCCACCGCAGTTGTCAGAGCCTGTGTATGCCTACTTGTGTGTACTTGTCTGGTGGACTTGTGATACGTCGGAGAACAAGTGCTGTTCCAATTCACCTGAGCCTGAGATTGTCTAAATTTGAGTCTGTTCTATACCAAATGCATAAAAAAAATGTTTTGAGAAAGCAATTAAGTTCATGTTCCAAAAAATATGATTGTTTGCTTGCAGGACACCAGGAGAGATGAGTCCTCCGTCACAGATGGTGTGGTCAGTGAAGATGGTCGTCTGCAGGTTCAAGCTCATTGCATCTCCAACCCACATCCACTGCCACTGTACTTAAGGGAATTTAAAGACTTTCTTCTGCACTTACATTTGGTTCACCTCGATCCATGATAGTCATTCAGGCAGTAATGCCTGAATGACTAGCCATCCTTAAAATATTACAACATTCCAACATTCCAGTTCATGTGTTGGAATGAAAAACAAATGTGTTGTTTAAATTAGAGACTGCACTTGTGACAGAACAATAAATATTTTATTTTGATTATATAAGTAATGTAAGTACAAAACAAACTTGTGGTAGGCCTAAACTTGTTTTCTGAATAATTAAATCTGAGACTTTGTTTCATTGTAAGATTATAACAGTGATGGCAATATAATTGTTTGTTGTTCAGCAGAAGATATGTTGGCTGTTATACTTTGTTGTGTTTGAAAATAAAAGTTGGGCTGATTTTAACATCATTACAAAAAGTGTTGTTAATTATTTTTAATCATATTCAGGTTACCACAAATTGTTTTTTTCATTTAGTTGAACTTGAAATGTTTGACAGTAGGTAAACAATAAGTATTATACAGTCAGAAATATCAAGTTATTCTTAATACTGCATACTTGCAATGAATAAGTTGTCCTAACATTCATCTTAAGTAAGCTTTACTTAGTTTGTTTGAGGCAACGAGTTTGCATATTTTTTTTGAGTTCTGGAAACCAAATAGATTTTTACTCTGTACTCAAAGTGAATAAGTTGCCTTAACTTAGTCATCTTAAGTAAACTGTACTCAATTTTTTGAGGCAACGAGTTTGCATAGTTTTTTTGAGTTCTGGGAACTAACGAGTTTGTAGAGTGTACTCAAAATGAGTAACTTAATTATCTTAAGCAAACTCTACTCATTTTTTTTGAGTTCTAGGAACTATTGAGGCTTTACAGTGTACTCATCATGGGTAAGTTGCCCTAGCTTAATCATCTTAAGTAAAACTTTACTCAATTTTTTTTGAGGCAACGAGTTTGCATAGTTTTTTTGAGTTCTGTGAACTAATTAGATTTTACAGTGTACAGTACTTGTGCAGTATGATCTTTAACAAGGCTCATTAATTTGAACAAGTTTGATTTCAAGAATAAAATGTTATTGTGTTCTTGAAACTTTACCTGCTTTACAATTGTCATGGTCCCCGTGCCTTGCTGGCTGACTCTGTGATAGGCAACATGTTTTGGGTTTTTTTTGGTTTTTTTGCTCTCTCTGTCTCTCTCCTCTGCCGGGGTGGTGCTCATTACAGGCTCCCGCCCCTGGCCCCTGTGTGTTTGTGTGTGTGTGTGCGTGTGTGCCTGCCCGCCCGCCCGCCCAAGAAATTTAATCTGACATTTATGTCCAGTTATATTTATCAGAATATTTGTATCAACCACAAATAAAATGAGAACAGTATCTGATGATCTGCATCAGGGGTGTCAAACAAAAGGCAGAATTGGCACAACAAAGACTCAAATCTGGGCCACTGGAAAGCTTTGGAAAAAAGAAGGAGAAGATAAATTTTGGACTTTTAATTGTAAGTTTTGCAGCTTCTCCTACTAATAATGACCTTCCCCATAGCCATTCATACTAATCAATAAACAATTAAATGTCAGAAAAGTCCTGTTTTTATAATCTACTATGAAAAAAATCAGTTTTTGTTTATTTTTAGAATGGACCAATAGTAAAAAAAAAAATAAAAAATACACATTTCTTTCATTTACTACAGCAGCATTTCTTTGTCATTTAGAAAAACTACACCTTTTCTTTTTCTAAATGTGTAGTTGGACTTCCTTACACTGACAGAAGTGTGGCCCACTGCCTCAGGTTAATTTGACATCCCAGCTCACATAGAGTTTTGAATCCAATACTGACCCCTGTGGGACTCCACAAGCAATGTTCAATCATTTTAACACTATTGAGTTCCTGTTTCTCTTTATTCTTTATACTTTATTCTAGTTGCTCCATGATTCTTCGCCGTGGAACTACTTCCACAGTTTTTATCCGATTTTCGCCATTCAAACTTTAAAAAAATTTCTGCTCTTTCTGCTAATGCCGAAATATGACTTTTGGTACTCATTACTTCTATACTTTTTGAGATATTGAATTTTTCATGCAATTTTTTTGCCCATTGACATGAATGGACCACATCATCAGTGTGGTCACTGATTTTGCTTGCCGGGTTGAGCTGTGTTTTAGCTCAGTGAGATGAGCAGCCGTTCTCAGAGCAGGAGGCCTGGGTTCAAATCCTGCTTATGGCAACAATTTTTTCAGTTCACAGTTAAACTTTTTTTTTAACCGTTTTCAATACAAATTTCAGCTTCTCACCCCTTTTCAGTAGAATTTTCTGTTTTTTCACCCCTTTTCAGCTCCCAGCTTTTTCAGCAGAAACCTCTTTTCAGAACAAGTTCTGCTGATTAACCAGCTTGTGGCAAACTTTCCTTTCAGGAGATAGTTTAACTTTTTCACATCTTTTCAGTGCAAATTTAGGCTTCTTCACTGCTTTTTAGCAGAATTTTTGGCTTTCACCGCTTTTCAGCAAAAATTCCAGATTCTTTAGCTGTTTTCGGCACAAACTTCAGCTTCTTCAGCTCTTTTCAGCAGATTGTTCTCCTCCTTCTGCTGTTTTCAGATTCCACTGCAAGGCATTCACACAATTTTTTCTAGTGCTGTCTTATCTCCACAAATTGTTGCCTTAGCTTTCCACCTAGTCTAGTGCCACCCCTCTAACACCATACCTTTCCACTTTATTCATTAAAGCCTGGTGATCAGTTATGTCAAAATCTTCCTTTAAGCTGATAAAAGCTCCAGCTGCATACTTTCTTTGATTGATACAATTTTAGTTAATGCAATGGATCTTGATCTGTAATATTTTGTGCTTAGTTATAAATGTATTCAGTCTGTCAATGAAAAGAGTTTATTTCAGTATTTTAGATATTTGTATGAGTAGAGAATTTGTGGCGTCTGTCTCTGGATTTATACAAAGGGCTAACTGCTCTCACTAATATCATAAAGAGTTGAAAAAACAAACCAAATGTTTAGAGGTCTTAGTTCACAGGGTTACCCAAAAATAAACTGGCATCATAATTTGAAAGTTTGGTCATGTTTAATATCTGTTACACACAGTTAATTTTTATGTTTTATTGTTTTCAATTTATGCTCATTTTTTTTAAATAATATCACGTATAAAGAAACAGCACAAACTGTATCTTCAAACAAATCCGAGGCTTCAGATCTACCAGACTAATTTCATCACACATGACGGGCACTGTGATGAGGCCCAGGGCTTCTTGCAGATAATGAACACAGATCAAAAGACAGTGTGGAACATGGGAAAGTCATCCAGTTCAGATTGCATTCTTTGTCTTTCTATTAGCAGATCATTTTTATCTTTCCATTTAATGTTTTGCATCAAATAAAATGTTGTTTTAAATGAACAAAAATCAGAAAAACATCATCAAAACTTCTCTCCAAAAAGAAGCAAGGATGAATGACAGCCTCTTGTTGAGACATTAAGCAGATACAGTTATGTCTACGACTATTTATACAGTGACACAGTTTTTGTCAATCTGGTTTTATACATAGTCTCTCATTTTCAGAGACTCAGAAGTATTTGGACAAATAGCGTAATTTTAAATAATGATGTGACCCCAGCAAACACTCAAGACACTCAGCATGCTTGTGACCGTGTGTTTATTTACAAAATGTGCATCTCTGCGTCCCTCAGTCCCTTTATCCTTTCCCTCAAAGAGATGCTGCTGTAGCAAATCCCTCTATCCCTTCAGTACTATTCAGACTTCCAGCTGTCTTCACCTGTCCTTCCTTCCTCCAGGTCCCGACGTCACTGAAATAGGGACAGTGTAATTACGGAATTGCTTCCAGCTGCCCTGCCAGGCTCCCTGGCACTGCCCCTTGAGCCCACTGGACCACCCAACCTCTGCAGTGGAGCTGCGAACCACACCTCCGCCACAAATACTTTCTAATAATTGTGGTCAACTACTCTCTGAAGTCTACAACATTTCCAGATGCCATGGTGATCATCTTGACCTGGCTTGTATAAACAAAATAGCTTCATTTGCATTCAGGTTTTCAATTATGAATTTGAAATTCAGGGAAACTGATAATTATGGCCAGGACTGTAGCTGGTTATATGCAAAGGTCATAGTGGTTCAGCTGTCAGTTGTCATCGCTCCAATGAAAAGCACCAGTTCTCTTTGGGCACTGTCTGCTTTAAAATACTAAAAATACTAAAGTCCTGCAATAAAACACAACATATAATAGCAGAAAATTTATCTTAGATAAAAATTAATTATTTTAAACATGAAAAGTGTCTTATGTTATTTGAATGTCTGTGTTTGTTAAGACTTGAAATACCAGGTGATAGATACACATTTTCATATTACGAAAATAATTTGCACATTACATTCAAATACAGTTATGTGGAAAAGTTTTCACAGGGCTGTCTGCAGTAAAGTCGTGAATCATTAACCTGCAAAACCACCTTCAGCAGCAACTAATCATTTTCTGTATGTGTTTATCAGTCATATCACTGTTCCTCTTTGAAATGATGCTTCAGGTCGTTCAGGTTAGGTTTGTGGCCATTCGTTTATGGACAGCTCTCTTAAGGTTCTGCCACAGCATTTGACACCCTAATTTTTTTCTTTTTCTGGTCTTCAGAAAAAGGTGTAGCCAAGCTTTATGTTGCAGACAGATCCGTTCTAGAATATTTTAGTGTTGTGATGAACTAGTCTGAATCTAAATGCAAAGATCAGACTCAAAGATCAGCGATGATTGGCAGCTTTACAGAGTTCATTGAATGGTAGTGAGTTATTAACGGGCAACAGGTAAGTGACGGGGAAGAGTAGCTTCACTACAGGGATGCAGAGGAGCTCTGCTGCAGGGCGGAGAGGGTGTTAACTGCAGCCCAGGCGGGAGGAATTGATTATTGCGGAGCTTATGAATATTTCAGACAGTCTTACTTGTTAGGATGGTAAATTGAAGCTTTGGAGGAACACTTTGTCAGCAGGAGAAAATCAAGGGGTGTCAGAGAGGTGGGGGGGATCAGGTAGGTTGTGAATGGCTAATACCTTTCCTTTGCAAGTAGCAGAGAAAACAAGCAAGAGCAGGCAAAATTTGCCGGAGGTGTCCACAGTCCACAAGTGAGTTGTGTACCAAACAAACAGGGTTCCAGGAATGAGTCCGGACTGAAAAGGGAGATAGAGAAACAGGTTTAACAGGCAAAGAGCACTGAAACAAACTAGTAACAGAAGAGGGCTTCCTATCACTATGTTGGCAAGAGGACTGGGGAACCCTTTAGCTTTAATATAGCCAACAATTGATTTCTATATTCAGAATAGCTATGGGACGGATGGCTCAAACAGGAACTTTCCTCCCAGTCGGGGAGGGGAATCAGCAGGTACACAGA
The DNA here is from genome assembly GCF_963969265.1 of Rhamphochromis sp. 'chilingali'. Taxonomy (NCBI): domain Eukaryota; kingdom Metazoa; phylum Chordata; class Actinopteri; order Cichliformes; family Cichlidae; genus Rhamphochromis; species Rhamphochromis sp. 'chilingali'. Next base: position 33,037,037 of record NC_137931.1, read on the forward strand.
AGAGTTCATGGATGACTCAGTGACTCCGAAGTGCCCGGGTCCTGTGGCTGCAGAACAAGCCCAGATGTCAGCACCACCGTGCTATGAGTTGGTCTGAGGTGTTGATAGGTTGTATTTTGTTTTGGCTTAAATTACATGTCGTGCATTATAGCCAAGTGTCTCCACTGTGATTCTACCTGTCCAAAGGACATCGTTTCAGAAGTCTAACTGATGTCTGTAGCGTCTGACATGTAGCTCTTTGGTTTTCTGCAGTTTCTCTGAGCTGCAGGTGAATTTGCTGAGTCGTCCATTCCACTGGTGTCAAGCCAGCCTCCAATTCGAGACTTGCAGTCAAGCCAGCCTCCAGTTTGTTTTACGTTCCCTGTATATTCAAAGTATTACGGGAATGGATGTGGAAACCGGATTTCAAAATAAAAGCCAACTTCGAGTGAATTAACAGATATGTTAAGAACATAATAACATATAATTTAGGCTTTTTTTTTTTTTTTACAAACTCTAATGTTAGATCTATATGACACAGCCTTGTACCCTAATTGTGCCCTGTCACTATCAAGGCCATCTTATTTTGGATTTCAAAGTAAAAGCCCTGTGAATCTTCATTTTTGAACTACTCTTTCAATGACTTAATAATGCTCTTAAAAGCAAAAGTCGTATTTCCAAATACTATTTGAACTTTATATCAACACTTTCCAACCACAGTCTTTTTACAGTGATACCATATCAATATCAAGTCAGTCTGATTTTGCCTTTCATAGTAATGGCCCTTTGAAATTGTCCATAATTGACTTAATCTTCTAACGATTCAAAATGCTCTAAAATGAAAAATTCTTGTTTCCACAGGGTAATTCCACCTTAGATCAACAGTATACAGCCCCACAGTGATACCATATCAATATCAAGTCATTCTGATTATGCCTTCCAAAATAAAAGCCTTTTTAAATTGTCCATAATTGACCTAACTTTCAGTGATTTCAAAATGCTCTAAAATGGAAATTTCCTGTTTCCACAGGGTAATTCCACCTTAGATCAACAGTATACAGCCCCACAGTGATACCATATCAATATCAAGTCATTCTGATTATGCCTTCCAAAATAAAAGACTTTTTAAATTGTCCATAATTGACCTAACTTTCAGTGATTTCAAAATGTTTTAAAATGGAAATTTCCTGTTTCCACAGGGTAATTCCACTCCAGATCAACAGTATACAACCTCACGATGTTACCATATCAATATCAAGACATTCTGATATTGCTTTAAAAAATAAAAGCATTTTCAAACTGCCCATATCTGAGTTGCTCCTGGAACAATTTCAAAATGCTCTAAAATGGCACATTCCTGTTTCCACAGGGTAATTCCACTTTAGATCAACAGTATACAGCCCCACAGTGATACCATATCAATATCAAGTCATTCTGATTTTGCTCTCAAAAATAAAAGCCTTTTCAAATTGTCCATAATTGACCTAACTTTCAGTGATTTCAAAATGCTCTAAAAAGGAAAATTCCTGTTTCCACAGGGTAATTCCACCTTAGATCAACAGTATACAGCCCCACAGTGATACCATATCAATATCAAGTCATTCTGATTATGCCTTCCAAAATAAAAGCCTTTTTAAATTGTCCATAATTGACCTAACTTTCAGTGATTTCAAAATGCTCTAAAATGGAAATTTCCTGTTTCCACAGGGTAATTCCACCTTAGATCAACAGTATACAGCCCCACAGTGATACCATATCAATATCAAGTCATTCTGATTATGCCTTCCAAAATAAATGCCCTTTCAAATTGAGCATATACGGCCTACTTTTTTGACGATTTCAAAATGTTCTTAAACAGAATTTTGCTGTTTCCACAGGATAATTTCACTTTAGTTCAACAGTATACAACCTCACGATGTTACCATATCAATATCAAGTCATTCTGATTTTGCTTTCAAAAATAAAAACATTTTCAAACTGCCCATATCTGACTTGATCCTGGAACAATTTCAAAATGCTCTAAAATGGAAAATTCCTGTTTCCACAGGGTAATTCCACCTTAGATCAACAGTATACAGCCCCACAGTGATACCATATCAATATCAAGTCATTCTGATTATGCCTTCCAAAATAAATGCCCTTTCAAATTGAGCATATATACGACCTACTTTTTTAACGATTTCAAAATGTTCTTAAAAAGAATTTTGCTGTTTCCACAGGATAATTTCACTTTAGGTCAACAGTATACAACCTCACGATGTTACCACATCAATATCAAGTCATTCTGATTTTGCTTTCAAAAATAAAAGCATTTTCAAAATGCCCATATCTGACTTGATCCTGGAACAATTTCAAAATGCTCTAAAATGGAAAATTCCTGTTTCCACAGGGTAATTCCACCTTAGATCAACAGTATACAGCCCCACAGTGATACCATATCAATATCAAGTCATTCTGATTATGCCTTCCAAAATAAAAGACTTTTTAAATTGTCCATAATTGACCTAACTTTCAGTGATTTCAAAATGCTCTAAAATGGAAATTTCCTGTTTCCACAGGGTAATTCCACTGTAGATCAACAGTATACAGCCCCACAGTGATACCATATTAATATCAAGTCATTCTGATTTTGCCTTCCAAAGTAAAAGCCTTTTCAAATTGTTCACAATTGACCTAACTTTCAGTGATTTCAAAATGCTCTAAAATGGAAATTTCGTGTTTCCACAGGATAATTCCACTCCAGATCAACAGTATACAGCCCCACAGTGATACCATATTAATATCAAGTCATTCTGATTATGCCTTCCAAAATAAAAGACTTTTCAAATTGCCAAGATACGACCTACTCTTTTAAAGATTTCAAAATGCTCTAAAAGTGAAAATTGCTGTTTCCACAGGATAATTTCACTTTAGGTCAACAGTATACAACCTGACGATGTTACCATATCAATTTCAAGTAATTCTGATTATGCCTTCCAAAATAATGGCCTGTTGAAAATGCCCATAATTTACCTAACTTTCAGTGATTTCAGAATGCTCTAAAAAGGAAGATTTCAGTTTCCACAGGGTAATTCCACTTTAGATCAACAGTATACAACCTCACGATGTTACCATGTCAATTTCAAGTCAGTCTGATTTTGCTTTTCAAAATAAAAGCTTTTTCAATTTGCCCATATATGACTTACTCTTGGAGCGAATTCAAAATGCTCTAAGATGGAAAATTGCTGTTTCCACAGCATAATTCCACTTTAGATCAATAGTATCCAACCCCACAGTGATACCATATCAATATCAAATCAGTCTGATTTTGCCTTCCAAAATAAAAGTATTTTCAAATTGCCCGTAGACGACCTACTCGTTTAACGATTTCAAAATGCTCTTAAATTGCTCTTTATATTTTAAGTCTGTGGAAAGATGTCATTCTAAATAAAGAAATTACAAAACAGCTTGCAAACCAACCATGACATCTTTCCACAGACTTAAAATATAAACGTACTATCAATTACAACCTAGTGGCAATTTCAGCTTCCTTTTACATCATCTTTATGATTCAATTCTGTCATAATCAATTGAGTCTGATTTTGCTTTTCAAAATGAAAACCCAATATGTGTTGAAACAGCAATTTTCATTTTTAAAACATTCTGAAATAATTGAAAGAGTATATCACATATGGACAAATTCGACGGGCCATTAATTTGAAAGGCGAAATCAGACCAACATGAAATTTACATGGTTTTACTGTCGGGTTGGATACTGTTGATCTAAAGTGGAATTATCCTGTGGAAACAGCATCTTTCAATTTAAGAGCATTTTGAAATCGTTAAACGAGTAGGTCGTCTACGGGCAATTTGAAAATACTTTTATTTTGGAAGGCAAAATCAGAGTGACTTGATCTTAACATCGTATCTCTGTGGGGTTGTATACTGTTGATTTAAAGTGAAATTATTCTGTGGAAACAGAAAATTTCCTTTTTAGAGCATTCCGAAATCACTGAAAGTTAGGTAAGTTATTGGCATTTTCAACAGGCCATTATTTTGGAAGGCAAAATCAGAATGACTTGAAATTGAAGTAGTACCATGGTGTGGATGTACACTTTTGATCTAACATGGATTCATCCTGTGGAAAGAGCAAGTTTCATTTTTAGAGCGTTCTGAATTCTTTAAAAGAGTAGGTCGTATATCGGCAATTTGAAAAGGCTTTTATTTTGGAAGGCAACATCAGACTGATTTGATATTGATATGGTATCACTGTGGGGCTGTATACTGTTGATCTAAGGTGGAATTACCCTGTGGAAACAGGAATTTTCCATTTTAGAGCATTTTGAAATTGTTCCAGGATCAAGTCAGATATGGGCAGTTTGAAAATGCTTTTATTTTTGAAAGCAAAATCAGAATGACTTGATATTGATATGGTAACATCGTGAGGTTGTATACTGTTGAACTAAAGTGAAATTATCCTGTGGAAACAGCAAAATTCTGTTTAAGAACATTTTGAAATCGTCAAAAAAGTAGGCCGTATATGCTCAATTTGAAAGGGCATTTATTTTGGAAGGCATAATCAGAATGACTTGATATTGATATGGTATCACTGTGGGGCTGTATACTGTTGATCTAAGGTGGAATTACCCTGTGGAAACAGGAAATTTCCATTTTAGAGCATTTTGAAATCACTGAAAGTTAGGTCAATTATGGACAATTTAAAAAGGCTTTTATTTTGGAAGGCATAATCAGAATGACTTGATATTGATATGGTATCACTGTGGGGCTGTATACTGTTGATCTAAGGTGGAATTACCCTGTGGAAACAGGAATTTTCCTTTTTAGAGCATTTTGAAATCACTGAAAGTTAGGTCAATTATGGACAATTTGAAAAGGCTTTTATTTTTGAGAGCAAAATCAGAATGACTTGATATTGATATGGTATCACTGTGGGGCTGTATACTGTTGATCTAAAGTGGAATTACCCTGTGGAAACAGGAATGTGCCATTTTAGAGCATTTTGAAATTGTTCCAGGAGCAACTCAGATATGGGCAGTTTGAAAATGCTTTTATTTTTTAAAGCAATATCAGAATGTCTTGATATTGATATGGTAACATCGTGAGGTTGTATACTGTTGATCTGGAGTGGAATTACCCTGTGGAAACAGGAAATTTCCATTTTAAAACATTTTGAAATCACTGAAAGTTAGGTCAATTATGGACAATTTAAAAAGGCTTTTATTTTGGAAGGCATAATCAGAATGACTTGATATTGATATGGTATCACTGTGGGGCTGTATACTGTTGATCTAAGGTGGAATTACCCTGTGGAAACAAGAATTTTTCATTTTAGAGCATTTTGAATCGTTAGAAGATTAAGTCAATTATGGACAATTTCAAAGGGCCATTACTATGAAAGGCAAAATCAGACTGACTTGATATTGATATGGTATCACTGTAAAAAGACTGTGGTTGGAAAGTGTTGATATAAAGTTCAAATAGTATTTGGAAATACGACTTTTGCTTTTAAGAGCATTATTAAGTCATTGAAAGAGTAGTTCAAAAATGAAGATTCACAGGGCTTTTACTTTGAAATCCAAAATAAGATGGCCTTGATAGTGACAGGGCACAATTAGGGTACAAGGCTGTGTCATATAGATCTAACATTAGAGTTTGTAAAAAAAAAAAAAGAAGCCTAAATTATATGTTATTATGTTCTTAACATATCTGTTAATTCACTCGAAGTTGGCTTTTATTTTGAAATCCGGTTTCCACATCCATTCCCGTAATACTTTGAATACACAGGGAACGTAAAACAAACTGGAGGCTGGCTTGACTGCAAGTCTCGAATTGGAGGCTGGCTTGACACCAGTTCCATTCCTGGGGGGGACTACCAAGTGCCATGAGTGTTTTCCACTTGTAAATGGTCTGACCTGACTGCTCCAGACCAGCAAACTGCCAAAACCTCTGCCTTCATAGAGGTGCTCCCGCTTACTGATGATCAGTTAATCGATTGCATTCGATTAGTAACCCATAGCCTCGCCTTATCCCCATCATTCCTCATTCCAAACAGGATTTCTATTATCAATACTTGTACTTCAGCATAAACATTATTTCTGCGGTGTGTTGGTACACATTTTGGTTTATGAGAAACACACATTCAGTCGAAATGCGTGCATATACATCAGATTTAATTATAGAACCTATCAAAGCATTTTTAAAGCATGATGCAACGTTGTTTGGGATTTTTTGAGAGAGAACAGTAGGGGGAGCGCCTCCACAATAAAAAAAAGTCCTCCTCCTTACCTCACATAGTTTTACTAAATTTGTGTTACTAAATTTGTACCACTTAGAAGTTTACAGTGAAGTCTATTTACATCACCTACGGGTCAGACTTTAGCCCAAACTTAAATAATGGCAGTTTCGCTTTGTGGGTCAAATCAGACCAAACTAATGATATAAAACACTTCTTATTATCGACTTTGACTCTTGGCGCAAATCCCCATTTACTTTTTGCAACATTACTCTCGTAAAAGAAATATTCCGACTGGTGAGTTCCTTCTTCTCCATCCGTGAAAGCCATTTAAAGTAGAAGAAAGTATATCTTGGCTCTCCTGCCTACGATCCTTAGCCACATTTGAACCAATGGCAGGACAGACGGCTCTGCTGTAGCCAATGATAAACCGCTGTTGAGTGCGCACTCGTTTGGCTGACGACGACCATGGAGCGGAGTAGTGTCCTCTTCGGCGTTTCAAACTTTTAGCGTTTAGTTTCATTTCGGGCAGAACGGTAAGTTTAAAACCGCTTTTGAGCAAATTTCCTTTTTTGTTTTCTCGTGTGGCGACTTTTTCGGATCTAATTCTCGGTTAAGATAATTAACTTAGCTTCGGTTCTCGACCGTACACTGGAATCCACTGAGCTGAGTTTCTCATCAAGAAAACAAACCTCACCTTAAACATTCCTCATGCTTTTCCCGAAAGCTTTTCTGGCTTTAAGTGTTGCTGTAAACGCGGTTTACGTCTTGGTGGGACTTTTGGGCCCCGCATGAAGGGCAAAATCGGTGCGCCGTCGGTTCTTTTCGTATGTTAGGCCGTCTTTTGTGCCAACCTGCACTTCTGCTTGAGGTTAAATATAAATGGTTTGGGTCATTATTACTTTAGTCTTCTGTATGTAAGCGTAATGCGGTCCATTTCCTATGAAGGAGCCTCAGGTGTGCGTAAACGGCTTCGCAACTTCGCAGTTAAAGGAAGCTGTTTGGACTGTTTTTGTTTTTTGTTTTTTTATGCCCAAATAGTTTGTCCTTAGAACAAAGAAAATATTTGATCAGTGGAAGTTTTGTGTTAATATTTGTTGCTTTCTGAATTTGCAGGAGCGTTTCCCTGAGCTGGAATGGGGGAGATAGAGGGTTCATACAGGGTCCTGCAGACCCCTGGCACAAGACTGGGAGCCCAGTTCAATGCTGGGATCAGCACTCTGGAGCCGGGCCAGAGTCTCAGTGGTAACATGGTCAACAGGAGAATAAGCCAAGGCAGAGGAATACAGATCCGTGTGCAGGGGCTGGACGACTCTCAGGAGTTCTTTGATATAGAAGTAGGTTCTACTGTGTGTGGTTCGTGCATCCTCGTTTGTTTACTTAAAATATGTCTCCGGATTGCTCCATCTTACCTTGGAGGCCTTGGTCGCCCTGGTTTGTGTGTGTCTGTGTGTCTTGGTGACAGCTGCCACATGGCTTTGGTGCTGAAATCCCTTCCTCTTTAAGGCTTCTTATTGGGGCAACTTAGTGTAACTCAGCAGGGCGCCTCTTGGTTTCTTGGCTGTGATTTCTGCTCCAGGTCCAAGTGGTAGCAGTTCTCTTTACTGTCCCTAAAGCTTGACTTCCAAAGGAGTAGGTATTAAAAGTTAGGAGTCTGGTCTTTCTGGGTTGTTTTTATAATTCTTTTTTTCGGGGGGGGATTTACGAAGTCTAAATTTTACAGAAGCATTTGGTTACTCACACAGTCATCACACACAGTGTATAAATCCTAGCCAAATATTCTTGCTTTTGTTTTCTTCTATTCATTGGAATTACTTTAGAGAAGTTGATCCCATTTAAATACTCGCTGTTGAACAAACTTTGAGATCCATGCTGTGACTCTGCTTTGCCATGTCTGCTTGCCAAGTTGCAGCAGGAGTCACCGAGAAGGCCAATAGGAAGCAATAAGGAAGCCACTCTATCAGAGCATGCTTCCTGGCTTTTTATGTGAAGGGGAAAACAAATCAAAGTAGAGTCTGTACAATGATTAAATGCTCAATTCAGTGGCTGGTTGATGGTGAAGTGTAATAAAAAGACCTGGCAGCTGCTAATTGTGTTCGAATAGGTTTGTATATTTATACTTTCCTGTGTGTATCCTAAATCCTTGTGTAGCCACAAGAGTTGCAGTTCAGGAGTACTGCTGAGGCAGACGTTTCATAATCTTATGCACCATATGTTGTCTCAAAGTCTTAAGCTAATAGCGCGTAACGGGCATATGTTAGACTTGCATGGAAGCAGACCTGTGTGCTGTTCAGTCTGAAGAAAATTTAATTGGTCTCAAGAAAATGTGGTTCTCTGAGTTCTGACAGGCTGACTGAGGTCTGAGTTCAGCGCGGCTCCGCACGTGGTGTTGATAGGAGGTGGCAGACCGAAATACATGGCTGCAAAAAGAGAATGACGGCAGTGCTGTTGTCAAGCAGACTGGAGTTTACCAGGAACAAGATGGCCTCTGAGAGGCTCTGTTGTTCACTGCTTAATATTTCTGTTCATTCATTGTGAGGAGTCGTGGGCTGGTGGGTGAATAGTTTTTATCCTTGTGTATTGAATGGCTGCTCAGCTAAACGCATCAGAAATGTGCGCTCAGTTTGTGCCTATCTGTCCAGTCACTTCAAAGAGAACTGATTGAGCCAGCACAACTTTTCCTATGCTTTTAATTATATATTTTTTTTCTCCCTCGTGGAGTCCGTGTGCAAAAATAGATACAAAATTGCAGTGTGGAATGTTTGCCATGGTTGTGGCCTTCAAGTAACTGCCTCCCCTCATTGTGGCGTTTTGGTTGCTCAGCTGCCCAAATATCTTGTGTACAGTCTCCATCACCTGCCATTTACTGCCCCTCTTACTGTACAGTGAAGCAAAAATACACTTCACTCAAAATTACACACAGGAAAGCCACAAGGGATTCATCCATTGTGCAAATTTTCTTGATATAGATGTTCTTGTTTTCTGCTTTGTTTTGTGTGGTTTCTCTGAGTCAGGGGGGATAAATGTATGGGAACATTTTTGGAGTATTTCTGCTTTGCGTTGTGCTTTTAAAATGTAGATGCCGCATAATTTATAGATTTTGACGTCTTTTGATTACAATATTCTGCTGATATATTGGTGCATTCCTAGAATAACAGCTGTCATTCTCCATATTTATTTCTTTACCGTTACATCACATCTTTCATTACGTGTGATAACTCTGAACTGTAAAATCATATTGCGTGCGAAGGTGTTTGTATTTCTGGCCATATAATGTCTTTAGTCTGGACCTAAGACAGTCCAATCAGATCAGTCTTTGATCTGCTGGCCTTCCTCTGCTGCAGTTACCTGACATGGGTCATCATCAGCAGACATTTGCTTGCACGACTCTTGTCCACAGACCCCTCCCACAGCCACCCAGCACAGGAGAAAGCTCAGCCTTGTGGTTTCTGGACAGGGAGGCTGGGCCAGCGGGGCAGGGGAAACACAGGCCTCTTTTATCCAGCACAGCCAGCCCCTTTGCTGGCCTTAACTTCCAGCTTAAAACTTGCAAAAAAAAAAAAAGGGCAGAGAGTGGGTTGCGGAACCTAGCTGTGTGAAAATGCGTTTATAGTCAGGGTGCTGGTGGGAGGGAATCCAGGCAGGCTTTGCTTTAGTGTTAGCAAACAAGCACATAAATAGCAAGGTTGACAACCAAGAGGGGCAGTTCAGAGGGAGCAGTCATGGCTAGTACAAAGTTTGAGCCGAGGTGGTGGGGGAAGGGGACACGGTCAGGAGTGAAGCCCTGTCGAAAGTTGGGCCGAGGAATTCCAAACCCCCCTGGCCTGTCCCTGAAATCACATTTGGACTAACTAGATAACTCAAACAGTGTAATTCAACCGTGATGTGTGCTTTAAAGTCCTGTTTCATCTGTGAGCCGTTCTTGCAACGATGCAGTCGGTGTGAAATGCAACAAAGTGTTTAATTATCCTTTAAATTGGATGATTTACACTAAAGTTAACAATACACAATTTTCCTCTGGCCCAGAGTGTTGTTTATTCAGATTGTCATTTCTTTAGAGACATTTTTACATGGATTTTTAATGAATAATTGTTTTGTGTGTTGAACAATTTCGATGAATAAATGGCACTACAATCCAGAGGGGTAAAAAAAAAAACTTATTTAAATTGTGTGGAAGTTTCTGGCATTAACAAGAGATTGCAAGATCGAGACACATGGCACTCTTGTAGAGGAAAAACTGTTCAAAACCTTATTTTGGGAGCAGAAAAAGCAAAGATTTTTAAGAGTTTTTTTTCCCCATCTGATCTCACTAATGATTCTATGCATGCAGTTTTTATGTTGCGTGATGTTTGAAATTAAAGTCAATTTAGATAATGGTTTGAAATGGATAGCTAAATAAGTTCCTGGAAGTGTTGTACGATGGTTGTCCAGTGGAAAGACTTTCTTCCAAAGGGAATTTGGATAAAGTAATGTCAGAGTGGTGTATCTCAGTTTGTTATCTGTGGCGTCGGTTACGCGGACATGCTCACAAAAGCAGTAATCTTGTTCTTCATACCAAACACAGGCTGAGAAGCATTCGGCTCTCATCCCCACAAAGCACTCACGCTACCCCACTGTGTACTGAAGTGGCTAAACTATCTAATGGCTGTGCCTTGAAGGACTTCTTGTTAAATACCTCAAACAACTCCTCTCTGCTCTTACTGTTATGGTAATCTTTCCTGCTGCAGGGAGTAATTTACCACCACCTAAAGAGGATCCACCTACTGAATTTTTTTTCTTCTCCTTTTTCTCCCCTCATGTTTTAAATGCCAAGCAGAGGCTGTAAATTCTGGGTTATACAGGTGACTTGAGCAGAAGGCACTCTGTAAAACATCTGATCCCGATTACCACCTTCCACAGTTGATTTGCCAACAAACAACATGACTGCCAGCTGTCCACGGGCGTGTCCTAAAGCCAGGCAGCGAGAAGAAGGGAAATTGCCATTCAGTTATAAAATCCATCGAAGAACCTGTTTAACGTCAAAATGTATACCACCGTGAAAAATGACAGTGTACCTCCCACTGTGGCAAATGCAAGCCCCAACACACCCCTGCTGTCAGTGGGAGGTTCTGCTAGAGCCCTCTGCCTTTCACCGTGATCTTTAAACAGTGTTTAACCTGTCATGCAAGGTACAACAAATCCCTGCATTTTTGAATTGCACCTGTATTTTTTTCCATTTCCCCCCCTTGAAATTCTCTGTGCATGAGGAAGGCAGTCCTCTCCTATAGCAGGCTGTTTTTTTAAGCTTTTACTTGTACTCACCCCTGCTCCCAGCGCACATACACACAAACAAGGGGAGATTTGTCTTCCAGAGAAACATCTGTTTGCCATAATCCCCCGCTGCTTTTGGAGCTTGATTGGGTGACCCATTGACCTGCCTTAATGTTGGTGTGGAGATGAGACTGTGGTCCACACCACAAGTAGGGTGTGAACAAACTCTGCATGATCTCGCTGTCACATCACAGATGTGACTTTACTTAAGATGCCAGGAGGGCTTCTGCGGTGCCGCCCATTGGTTTATGATACATTAGTGGCAAAGAAGAACTGATAAATTACATTTAAAGGTGGAGTTAAACAGCAAAGTAAATTTGGATTATTTTTAATCAGTTTGGCCAATTTTGGTAGTAGATTTTCATGCTTTCAAAAGATATTTATATCTAGAAACGGGGCTGGATATGCCCATGCCATTTAGTTTCAACTCAGTTTTCTGTGTCAGAGGCCTTCACGGGTCGGTACAATTGTTTTCTTATCTATGACTCTGAGAACTCAAATAGTGTTTCTTTTAAAGGCTTTCATATGACTCAGGTGTGCAAAAGCTCCACCACCATGATACTGATGTCACAGTGTTGCAATGTTCAACTGTCAGGAAAAATAAGCCAGCACTGATAAAGGAGCTGATAAGCTCGGAGGCAAACAATTCAAATGGATTGGACAGTTTGGAACCAGTTTAGATTCCAGGCCCTTCCAAAAGAATGAGTCATGTGATTCAACAGCTAAAATATGGATTTATTGGCAACCGCGACTAAAAGTCAATTTCATTTTTAAGCCGTTTAACTCTGATGTCTGTGTAGTGTAAAACTTCATTCGTACTGTGGTTGCTTCTTGGAGTTGTCTGAACTTGAAGACTGCTTTTGTACCAAAATGTTTGCTTTTGGTACATTATTGGCCAATTTATATTTGTAGTTTATAAACTTTTAAATTCAGGCATTTTTCATAACATCTACTTTTATCTTTCTTTTTTTTTTTGTTGTTCCACTGTAAAATACTTCAGCTGTACTTAAACTGCTGCAGGGTTGCCAACATTTAAGTGTGTGCCCACAAAGTAAACAGTGACTTCACAGAGAGATAAGCCAAATTGGACAGCATAAGAGGAAGTTGGTTGAGGGGAAAATATTATCTGCGGGCTACATGGAATTTCACTGCAGTGATGCTGGAAAGAACTTTCTTAGGGGGGGAATGATGTGCAGTAGCTGTACCCTTTCCTCTTTGCTAGCTGCCTGGCTTCACCTGGCAGCTAGCAAAGAGGCTAGCTGGGTCAATGAGAAAATGCTATCCCTCCCTGTCTGACTGTAAAAGATAATGCTACATGTCAAAGTTTGATCTTACTGTGCTCTTAAAACACACGTTCACAATTCCAGCAGAGGGTTAATGAGTAACACAATGACAAAGTGCCAAGAAAAAGAAGATGGCATTAAATAGTTTGCTCATGGCTACTGCATTGAGAACATAATCCTCAGCAGGTCAAACCTGCCAACTGCTTCTGGGTTTCTTGTCGAACTAGCGGCCTCAGTTCTGTTTGATTAAACCTAAACATTAATCGTGTGGTGATTAGGCTGATTGTAGCTGTTTGACAGTGTGGTTTCAAACTTTGTTTGCTGGTTAGACTGAATTTCCCCCGACTTGTAACAGGATGAGGTGTACATGGTAAACCTCAAGAACACTGAGAAGAAATGAGGATTAGTGTATGGAAACATTGTCTAACCACAGGGAAGATTTGGTTTTGCTCTAATAACTTTGTTAATGAAGCACTCACTGAATGAGTCAAATTGACAAAATACCTCAAAGCGTTCCTTACATTTGGCTCCCGAGTCATTGCGCAAAAAATCTCGCTGACGTTGTCTGGATCGTATGTTTGGCCTGCACTCAAAGGCAGCCCAGACAAAGTATTTTAACACACCATTTTTTGTTCTCCGTTTGAGGTCAGCTGGAATCAGATACCTTGAATGTGTGGAAAAAGGGGGAATTTTACAAGAGATTCCTAAATTTATGGATGTTGTGTCAGTAGGTTTCACCTGCAATTTATAGATTTTCTGAATGCAGAACATGTGATTGTATCAAAGTAATGAAAAGACCGACTACAGTAAATCTCCTGGCATGCTTTGAGTTGTAATCCTTTACTTTAGCCAATGCAAAGCAGTACTTTTTATAAGGCTTTTAAAAATACTATTTTACATTACAACCAGATGTTTCAGGCTATAATTTTCTCAAAAAATCACAAGCTAGGATTCCAAACCTCAAGTGCAGTGTGTTCTTCATACATAGTAATTAGTTCTTCATTTAGTGAAAGCAAACCCCAGAGCATTGAGATGGTAAACTTGTGCAGAATTCCCGCATGCACACTTCTCAGGCCCAGATAAACGGCGAAATACAGTAAGTTCAGACACTCATCCAAGTCGAGAAAAAGTATTTAAATCGACAGATGGAACATACGCAACCATAAAACACACAATGGAGTGGATCATTTACAGCTGCGAATATTTTCTGCACCACACAGGCAGACGGCATTTATTCAGCGCTCGCTTTGAACACAAGCGTGTCCTCGTTCTCTTCGGGCTTAGTTGAAATTAGTTTTTGATGATGCTCTCCATCTGTGGAATCTTTGTGAATATTTTGTCTTTTAAAGCAATGCACTTTCGCTTCTCATAAGATCTATTGTCACAGAACTTCTGAAATCTTTGTGTTGACATAGTGATGAAATTCTTCTGCTTTTCTTCTTTTTCTTTCAGCCAAAGGCTCTTGGACAGATCCTTCTCTCTGAGGTTTTCCACAGAGGCAACCTCATAGAGAGTGATTACTTTGGCCTCGAGTTTCAGAACATGCAGATGAACTGGGTACGTACATCTCCATTTCCTGTTTGAAGCGGACACATTGGACATGGAGGAGCTAACTTGTGCACTGATTGGTTGAGGCAAACTTTTTAAAATGCTTGATGACAACAGGATGGGCATTCGGGGAACAACATGGACTTATAAGTCATTAGTTGCTCTTCTTCAGCAATGCAAACAGTGAGGTAGTGTTTTCTCTGGACTTGAGTAGTATATTACTTTGGAATATTTTTAACTTGTCTGGCAGCAGTGCTCATATACACATGTCAGACTTTCCATTGTTTTACTCTTCCAGAAACATAAGTGGAATTCAAGACCACTTAGCAGTTTTTGTAAAGCAGCAGAGAGGAGTTATGGAGCCCACTATATATCTTCTTCAAAGAGAATGAGGCCAGTGTTGTTTAATAAGACGCACCGGCCTCTTTGCTCATGTACGCTCAGCTTTCCGAGGACTGAAAACTATACAGTGTTTAAATATACACTACGTTTGCTGCTCTGCAGTCTGGTTTTTAAAGGAGCTTCTTCCATTAACAAACTAAATCTTTTACGCATAGTGAATTTTTACTGAGCGTATGAAGGAAGCTTGGCTGCAGCTGATGTCATGAACTATCGGTGACCCAGCAGGGCACACACTGAGATTCTTTTGGGAGTAGCTGCTGTGTCCTCATCAGTTATTTCATCGTTCAGGAAGCTCTTACTCAGAAGAATAATAATATATTGAGAGTTTAACAAATAATTGGAAAATGTTTTCATGATTAATCATCCGAGTCATGAATCATTCGCTTTGTTAAAGCTTCCCAGCTGTGAGGACTGAATTCGGTACTCATAAAACCAAAAACTAATTTGAATTGGGCTAATCTGTCCCACGGGGTCACCCCCTGTGTGCACCTCTGCTGTTTCTATATCACTCCAGAGGTCCTGTTCAGTCTCGTTGATCTTGAGGCTCTGTGTTGCTCACCTGATCTCCTCTACATCCATTAAACTTGCATTTAATGGCTGTAATGGAAATGTGTGGAAGTCAATGAGAGGCACTTCATGTGAATAGCATTGGTTTGATTGTTTTACTTCTGCTTATATAGAATCTTCTCCACCAGATGCCAAAGGGTGTTAAAGCAGAGCTAAACAAGTCCTGTGACTTATGGGGAGAGGGTTAATAGCGTCAATCTTCCTCATGCACTGCAGACTCTTCCACGAACATCTTGTGGACTGCAGTTTGATCATCAGCGATGATCCTGGGCATGAAAGTAGAGTTGTTGTTGTTGTTTGCTGTCTGCACAACATTTGAGAACTTGGATGAAATCCAAAATGTACAACTTTTCAAACAGGAGTGACTTCAGAAAGGTAGCAGAACCTGAAAAGGTCTCCAGGTGAACAAGGTGACTTTGAAGGGAAAATGGTCAAAGTGGCGTTCAGGTATTGTTTAAGGAGTAGTCTCCCCCAAATTTCATGATGGCACTACATATCTGAAGTTTCTAAATCCTGCTTGGTTTGGCAGATTTTTACACTGGATGGCCTTCCTCAAGCAACAATAAGGGGTTTATGTCTCCTCTCAAAATCAATCTGGGCATATTTTGCTTGTTAGACAAATGTGTAAACCACTGCACCATGGGATTTTAAATGACGTACCAAAAAAAGCTGTGAAAACAGTCCAAAATCCTCAGATATTCAGTGCTGCAGAGTAAGATGAGAATAAGCCTCAAATTGGCACATTTGAAAAGCTCGTGTGTTTGAAGGGTTTGCTTATTACATGTTTGGTAAATCAATACTTGGAATACTTGCATTCTACTCATTTCGTTGGGTTTCCCATAGATATGGTTTCAGTACTTTGCCTCTGATTATTTCTACACATGCATTTGTACACTTCCAGAACCAATCAGCGAGTCTGCTGATGTAATCCTGCCCACGTATCGAGCGACACACCCATCACTGATTGCGTAGTGGTTGTGTAGTTGGCTTGACGCTAACTTTAATGTTGTCCTTATAGTTGATGTCCCCAATGTTTTCTAAATTTCAGTGACATTCCTCGACCAGCCCATTGCTACTAGTCAGTCTTTGTGGGTAGTTTTTTTTTTTTTTTTTTTTTAAAGTTCAAGTGTAGCTATGGGATATCCAGGTCAAATGCAGGTTTTTATTTATGTATTTATTTGTTTTTAAAC
Source organism: Rhamphochromis sp. 'chilingali' (assembly GCF_963969265.1). Classification (NCBI taxonomy): domain Eukaryota; kingdom Metazoa; phylum Chordata; class Actinopteri; order Cichliformes; family Cichlidae; genus Rhamphochromis; species Rhamphochromis sp. 'chilingali'. The sequence continues at coordinate 33,053,548 of NC_137931.1, forward strand.
TTAAAACAACATCAGATGATAGCTGATGGTTTCAGGAATGTTTTGGCAAATGTAATCCCTCTTTTATGCTCTACACTGACCATTTACCAAAGCCTGCTCAAGTGCGGTTAGCCAGTAGAATTGGAGTAGAAGCAGAAACCAGAAAGCTTTTTTTCATTTTTAATAGAAATTTATATACAAACTGGCACATGTGTGACTAGGAATTGAGTAGAATTCAGGCAGCAATCAGCTGATACCAATTTCTCAGTATGTCTGTCTGGATCGAGCGCATTCCTCCCTCAATCAGCCCCAGATGTACGGCTTGAGCAGCCTCCTACACTGAAGCCAGTGTTTTGCCAACAGCATTGTGACATCTCTCTTCTGTTTCAAATGGGGCTGAAGCAGCAAACAGTCGCTGTGTTACAAGGGAGTCACTGAAGTTATCCTGCCACCACCTGTCAAAGTTATAGTTAACATTATGTTCTATTATTTTTATTTATTTTTTTCTCTTTAGGTTTGGCTGGAACCCACAAAACCCATTTCAAAACAAGTCAGAAGTAAGTGAGGCTGATTCTTAGCTCTGAATCCACCTAATAAAGTGTTTTGGGCATTGATAATCTGCTTGTGCGTTTACAGGACCAGCAAATACGCTTTTTAGACTGTCAGTGAAATTCTTTCCCCCCGATCCGGGTCAGCTGCAGGAGGAGTACACCCGGTCAGTGACTGTAATTTCCTTTTGAATATCACTTTTATCTCTACCTGTATGAGGAGCTGGAGGAACATGGTTTCTGTTTTTCTTCCCCCTTTTTTTTCCTTTTTTTTTTTTTTTTTAAATAGAAGCTCTGTTATGCTTTGTCTTCTTTAAAATTACTTTTTCTGCAGTTAAAAACTTTGTGATCGTTGTTTTTCCAAGAGTTATTTGTTTAAATGGCACTTAAGGTTCCTAAAGATGCTTAATCCATGATGAGCTTAGTTTGTGCTTATTTACTTCTCATGAACATAAATAGATGGACACTTAGCTTGTGTGTGTGTGTGTGTGTGTGTGTGTGTGTGTGTGTGTGCACATGCTTTTTTTCCCCCCTCTCCTTTAGGTATTTATTCTCCCTGCAAATGAAAAGGGATCTGATGGAGGGCAGGTTGATCTGCACAGAAAATACTGGTGCCCTGCTGGCCTCTCACCTTGTCCAATGTAAGTTCTTTCTGTTTTTGTTAAAGCCGACAGTGTTATCAGACTAAATTAAATTATGCAGTAGTAAGAGCACTTGTAAAATCTCTAGTAACTGGTTTGCTCGATTTGTTTCAGAACATAATCCTGTTCACAGAAACCACAGATCTTAAAAGGTTCTTTTCAGTATTTTCTTATACTCTGTAAAAAAAAAAAAAAAAAAATCCCAGGGTTCAGTGTGTTATACCTCCTCTTAAAGGTTTTTAAAAATGGTAAAATGGTATTAAGAGACCAGATGAGAAAGCGCAAATGTCTAGATTCAAAAAGCAATTCTTATGGTAATTTGCAGCAAATTGTGTAGGGAATCATTTGTGAGCTATAATCTAAAGTAACAGCAAATCTACAGGTCAGAAAAGAATAGAAACAATCTGTTAAAACCTGAAATGAGCGTAGTCTCGCTTCGTTTTCTCTCCATAAATCACAGCGGAGATCGGCGACTACGATGACACAGCAGACAGGGAATACCTGAGGATAAACAAGCTGTTACCTTACCAAGAGAAAGTACAAGAACGGATCATGGAGCTCCATCGCAGGCACCTGTAAGTTTTGTCTAAGTGAAATCTTTCTCCCTCTTTTCCAAATTGCTCTAACCGTCTGACTCCTGTAGTTCGGTTTATGGCTGCTTTCCTTTCTCGCATTCCTCGCGCACTCAGAATACTTGAATCTGACCTGTAAACGTAAACAGGGATGCGAGCCTTGTTCCTGATGTCATTACCAAAATTAAAGTCAGCCAGACTTTCAGCTTCTTCAGACGGTCATGTAGCGACTTTCACGGTAGACCAGCCGCCTGCAGATTGTTCTGATGCATCTGCTGACTGTGCACTTCTGAGAATAAATGCAGTTCATTATTTTCTCCAGATGACCACATGTTGAGGCGATTTGAAACAAGTTAACTGTGACATCGAAGTCGCTTCCAGGCATTGCCATCATATTGTGGGTTTGTTAGATTGGCCTGCAGTGAGGATGCAGGGGAAATGCAAACGATCACTGTGATACCATGATTGGTATGGATGATAAGAAGCTGAATTTTCATACTGGTAGATGAAAAATAGCACGGGTTTATTTCACTGGCAGATGAGATGCAAGCTTCAAATTAAACAAATGATTTTAGCTTTTCCTCTTAAAAGTGCACACGCACAGCACGTACTGTAGTATTTAGACCTTTTCTTCTTGTGGAGCTTTGCATGAGTCACAGCAAAAAGGTTTTGTTTCTTTTATCTTGTACTGGGTTACCCTACAGTCGATCGTCTATCTGAAACGAACCATTTTAGCTCCTTTCCCCCTGCTTCAACCCAGCAGTCGGTGATCATAGCTCACCGCTGGCGACACATGTTGTCGTTATCAGCGTGTGCGTGTTCTAATATTGAAACATGCTGAGAAGTATGCTTTGTGCAAGCCTGTTATCGCACAATTTTTCCAGCAGATGGACTCTGGCTGTGTTTTTATAATGCGCTCTGTGCTGTCTGCAGCACATGTTGCAGAATCCGCATCAAGGCTGTGTGACTGTTTGTGAAACGCATTTCTGCAAAGTAAACAAAACCAAAGCAGTGAGCCCCAAAAATCCAGATGCATCTTGTATGGAATGTACCATTGGCCTATATAAGACATGGGATTCATAGCCTTGTTGGTTTGACAGGCAGGGGTTATACTCAGCTGCAAACAGACAGCTGCAGTCACCACAGGCAAGCAGTCATTATGTTGTATTGTCTCTTTCCAAGTCTGCCTAAAGACGGAGCGTGCAGACGGAGCCTTGCGCTCTCTGCTTGATGACTACATTTACGTCACTCAGATCGAAGTGGTCCCTCGCTGATGTGGAAACTGTAACACCCGCATCAGCCTGTTAAGTGTTGCTTCTTTCAGACATCTGAGTTTCTGCATTACTGTGTCTCCCTGGTTTTATTCAGACATGCATAAACCATTCTGAAAAGAGTCACTGTGAGTGTTCAGCATTTGACTAAACACTCCAGCATGTTGAGTATAAAGTTTCTTGGTTATTTTGTCCCGTTCTCTAAATGGGTTCCAGCTATTTGGGCATAAAAATGTGTTTAAATGTCACTTCCTAAGCTTTACATAAAACCATCCCATGTGATTACTCATGTTTGGCTGTCTGTAGCCATTCTTCCACTGCACTGTAGCCCTGCACTTTTCTACAAAACATCTGATAGAGGAGCATGTTTGAGGCTTCACTGCTACGTTTGGGAATCATGTTGTCCCTGCTGCATGCGTTACCCAGACAGCCCCACAGAGTATTTCCAGCAGTGCAAACTCCTCTCAAGCATGCCAGTTCCTGCTGTGTGCCACTAGTAAATGTGGGGAGGAGAAAAAAGAAACACATATTCACCCGAAATAGCTTAAAATTCATGTGTGAAAACAATTTGTTAGTGTGACCGCCCTCAACCAGCCTTGTACGACTATAAAGAAATAAGGCCCTTATGTAGGAAGATGCTGGAGACTTATTCAACATGTTTATTTGTTCAGGTGTTTGTTTCTGGATGAGCTCGAATAAATAGTCATTTCCTGAAAACTGATCTTGAAACTTTAGCACCCAGGCGCAGTGCACTTTTTTTTCTTTTTCTTTTAATGATGTTTAACACGGTTTACTGTAATGAGGTCAATGAAGTGTGACTATTGAGTGTTCTTGCTAAACAAACCACAGTGAGGGTTTTTCCCAGTTTTCAGCGTGTTACAAAACCTCTCACTCCACTTTTCCCATCATTGGCTCCCATGCTAAAGCAGTGCTATCCTGTGGCCAATGGGGACTCTTTTCAACCCAGTGTGTTAGGCAGCTCTAAAGACTTTTGCTAATCTTCCCTTGGTTGCCAGCGTGGAAGCACAAGCAACGAGCTCCCTGGCCTAATCCTTTGCTCTGGCCGGTCTATTAGCCATAAGGCCAGTAGGGCAGGGGAGGGCCCTAAGGAGATTTAACTGCTTAACAGATGAACAAAATTAGAAGACTGTGATGATTGGATGGATATGTCTTTCTAACATGCTGTTTGGTTGTAATCACACCATTTTTAGATAACTAAAATCCTCGAAATTATAAGGGATTTAAGGTCGCGCTGCTCGCTCTAAAGTTCATGCTGTCGTGCTCAGTTTCAATTTTATGTGGCAACTTTATTTTTTATTCTTTAACTGTACGTATTTATAGTGTAGTGTTAAACCGAACACTTTGAATGCTGTAGATGATTATTGCCCAACTTGATGAGAAATAATTTAATAAATTAATGGGGTAGACAGTTAATTTGATTAAGGGAAGATGTGAATCACAAGACCGTAAGGTGACATGTTGGTGTGTTTATACAAGTGATCTAGAGCAACTCAAAGCTGCTAAATTACAAACACTACATGAGATACTACAAAATGATTTATTTTTTTTAATCATTTCACTACACGGATGGGAAGATTTTTAAAAAGCAGCGTTTTAAGCCCTCTGGCACTAGGCTTTTTATTTTAAACACCCAAGTTTAATCGGTAACAGCCAGAAAGCTAAAAATGGTGTTCCCAAGGACTGAAACTACGTGGGAACACTGTTAACACAAAACGACTTCACATTCATATCAGTAAATTTGACATTTACAGTATAACTTCCGCCTGATCAAAATTGTACATTTGGATTGAATGACAGCGTCACGGCTGAGTCGGTGACTGTGATTCTATTGACAATGCGCTGAAATTATTATTATTATTATTATTATTATTATTATTATTATTTTTTTTTTTTTAGCTCATCTCCCAATTTTGTTGCAACAAATGCGATTGAGCTGCTTGGCTGTAATCTGTAGTGTAAGCACTGACTGTGATTAACAGAGGCATTGTCTTTGTGCTAAACAAGCCATAATGGGGTGTAATTGGCATCTAGCTTGTTCAGTGCTAATGCAATTATTTGGGAGGTCTCAGTTCCTTCACTGAAACACATCAGTAATTTTTATTTACTGAATTTGGCAGGAAACAAATCTGTGACGGGCCCTACTCTACATTAGGCCCATCATAGTATCTTTCTCCTGTTTGTTAAATCTGCTGTGTATAAAGCCAGCACGTTACACAGAACGTAGAGCCAAAAAAAGGGTTTGTTTATGTGCACATAAATCTGAACCTGTCAGTGGACCACTGAGAGGAACCCTTCCACCTGTGCACTGTAAGAACAGCACGTAGAGGACCTGCTGTTACAGTGAGTATTAATAACTTCTGTTATGTTGTTGATACCAGGGGGCAGACTCCTGCTGAATCAGACTTCCAGATCCTAGAGATCGCCCGTAAACTGGAAATGTACGGCGTCCGCTTCCACCCAGCAGCTGATCGCGAAGGCACCAAGATCAACCTCTCTGTCGCTCACATGGGCCTGCAGGTTTTTCAGGTGACTGCTGCTCTAAATCCAAATGTCTTCCTTGTGCATATATCCTAACAGTGTTACTGATGATTGTGTCTGTCTTTTATTCCACCTGTATTTCTCTCTCAGGGCCACACAAAAATAAATACCTTCAATTGGTCCAAGATTCGCAAACTGAGCTTCAAAAGAAAACGTTTCCTGATCAAGCTTCACCCAGAAGTCCATGTAAGTGTTATCAGTGTCCTTCAATCTTAGATTTCATATACACTGAGACTGAGACCAGATGGCTGTATGCATTCTGCTTTTTATTAATCTTTGTTTTAGGGCCCCCATCAGGACACTCTTGAATTTTTGATGGGCAGTCGAGACCAGTGCAAAGTCTTCTGGAAGATCTGCGTTGAGTACCACTCATTCTTCCGACTGTTTGACCACCCACAGCCCAAATCCAAAGCTGTCCTTTTCACTAGAGGCTCCTCTTTCAGATACAGGTATTGACTAAAGACATAAAAATAATGCCATGTGTCACTGTTACTGGTTTAGTACATTGAAGTGGTTTAATTAAAACTCTTTCTGCCAGCGGAAGGACCCAGAAGCAGCTTGTGGAATATGTCAGGGAAAATGGAGCAAAGCGGACCCCTTACCAGAGGTATGTGTGTGTGTTTGAGTTTAGACACACAATTTATCACAAAGAGAAGCCGTTTCTTTCTAATTCTTCTTAAGCATCCACTGGAAGAGAAATCTGCATAAAATCATAACGGTAATTGTTACAAGATGACATGGAGATCTTATTTTCTTTCAGAAGGAACAGTAAAGTAAGAATGTCGGCTCGATCCCTCGCAACCGATGTGCCAAAACAGGTAAATACTGCAACATGTGGTGATAATACAGCCATAGATTTGGTTAATGGATAAGCTAACACGGATCTTTTTCTCCCTTTATCTCTTTCTGCTGTCCTCTCTGGTTTTGTTTTGTTTTTTTGTTTTTTGTGTCTCTCTTCTGTGTTGCTTTGTTTTTTTTCAGAGCTTTTCATTCAATGACAGTCTCAGGTTCCCGGGCTCGTCTTCCTCCGCAGCCGTGACTTTCCAGTCAATGCACATCCCTAGCGTTTTCCCGCTAACAGAACGCCAACCTCAGCCCCAGCCTTTGACCGCACTGAGTCAGTCTCCAGCACCTTCTCAGCAGCAGCAGCTTCAGTCCCCTCTGCAAGCCACCAGACCCCCCAGCCCTCCGAAGGAAGAGCCCATCAAGCCTACTTCCCCGTCACCCTACGCTTTTCAAGGTGCCCCCAGCAATCAGGCAGCAGGACACTGCAGCCCCTTGTTTGTGTGTTCAGAGAGTGGCACTGCTCAGTCACAGCCCTCCAAAAATGGCAATGAGGATAATGAGCGTGGGGCCAAGTGGGGTGGAGGGAAGAGGACGGGGTTTTTTACACCTGAGGCTTTTGAGGCAGAGCTTTTGCGTACTAAACAGAACCCCATGTTCTCATTGTCCAGCTCACCACTGCAGGTTACTGAGGAGTTCATTGATGACGATCCCACTGAGATTTCCTTCTATGCCGGGGGTGTTGAGGCCTACTCTTATGGGCTGGAGGATAAAGTAGATAACTTTGATTTAATGGAGGAACTTGAGCTTAGCAAAAACCGGCTCTTTAGTGTGGGAATTGAAGATCTGAATGGGAACCCCAATCCCTTCCCTGACAGTATTGTAGGTCACTCTGAGACTAGTTCTTTGGTTAACAACCGCTCAGAGTGCAGCTCCTTGGATAACCTGGGGCTCAGCTCTGCAGGGGAGTCCATGTCAGCGGGCTACGGAGGCGCTGACACCTCCTCGCTTCGCCTGCCTGGGTCTGACATCCAGTCGGAGGCCAGCTCCATGGTCAACTTCCCAGCGTACTCTGTGCGCTCGGAGAGCAGCTCCGCGGTGCAGTTCAGTGACCTGGTGGAGCAGCTGGAGCAGCTCAGCTACCCGCCCACTGCCACAGAGGGTTCAGGGAATGGTAGCTCAGATTCAGACTCCGACTGGGGCTCTGACAGCGTCCTTCCCCCTGAGCAGAACCTATTTTATAGCAATCCTTTGACGGGAAACAGTGGAATCGAGGGGTTCCTCCTGCAGTGTCACAATCTGCAGGCTCTGACACTAGCAGACCCCTCTGGATCCCCACATGTTAAAATGTAAAGCACTTGAAGACAGTCTAGGGCTGTCCAAATGTAGAGATGACATTATATTACCGGAATTATGCTTCAGCGGGAAATCTGTGTGGTAACCGGAAACTCCTCTTAACCCTACACCATAACCTTCCACATCAGTCTCTGCGGGCTGCATTTCTCAAGAGGTGCACGTCTGGTTATGTGAAAGGTTAAGAGGAGTTTTTGGCTACATGGCAGATTTCCTACTGAAGCATAATTCGGCACATTTCACCATTGAACCAGCACTTAAAAGATGTTTGTAGTTGTTGAAAAAGATGGGTTCTTCTTCATCATCATCGCCATCACCTGAACTTTGAGGCTTCTCAGTGAAGACACCACATCATTTCACTTTGACCTTCCCCATACACAACTTTAGTTGCAGGCAGTGCTATAATCTTAGCTTTTATTTCCTTCCTTGTCTGGTTGAGGAGGTTCTTTTATTTTTAACATCATTCCTATCTTCTCATGGAATTTGGCTCTTATTTTTACGAGAGCCTCGAATGCCATCTCTTTTACAGTTGTCTTCTCTGTAACATTTAGCCTTTTAAGAGAAAATATTGAAATGCATTTTGGAAAAAAGCATTTATTTTGGAAGCTTTATCTTTTTAAGACACAACATGACTCCTGTTAAAACGCTAATGTACGCATTAGCATAGGACAAGTTATCCAAATTACCTTCCACTTGAATAGTGAGTGTTTTAATGGAAAAGTTATTCTTCTGTGTGTAAAGTTGATCACTTGAGATGATGGTTTCAGATAATTTAAGCTTGTAAGTAATGCAGAATTTTTAATAATTTTCTACTTTTTAAAAAAAAATTCTGTCCTGACCTACAGGTTGGAATAAAAATGAGCTAAATGTACTTAAAGTACTTAACAAGCATTTAACTTCTTAACTACTTGTTTGTTTTTAAAAATAATATCTGGCACTTACTGGGCAGTGTAGAGTTTTCTGGTAGATGGTAATCTGTGTCTAATCTCAGGGTTGAAAAATGAAACCAATATTAGTCCCTGTTCAAATGAATATTAAAGCCCCCCTTTTTAAAAAAAAAAAAAAAAAAAAAAAAAAAAAAAACACCACAGGGCATGCCATTAAGTCTTTTTTTTTTTTTTTTTCCCTGCCCCACTTGTACCTTGCTGCCACCTGCTGGCGAAAGTCAGCATTGTTCACATCCCAAAATCCCCAGCTGTGGTAGTTTTCTTTTGTTTTGATAGGTTTAGAATGTCTATATAATTATATTTTTAGAAAGCCAACACCAGCTAACATTTTAACTCAGCTCAACATGAAAAAAAAAAAGAATGTAAACGGTGTACTGATGAGCCATTAAGTGCGCCGTTAGCACCACTTTCTACAGAATGAATGTATCACCTGTTTGTATGTAAGGCTTTAGTGTTTTAAACTTCTTGATTAACAAATGAAAGCAGAGCAATGAAGCACCTTTTCAAACATTTGATCAGACCTAAAAACTTACAGGAAATCCTTTTGATAACTTTTTTAGGAAACAGGGTTGTTTTTTGGTTTTTTTTGCACATTTCTAAGTAATTTTATAGGAAAAATCCAGGCATGTCGGGTTATTAACACATCAGTGTGGACAGAATATTTCCCTGTAATGTTTGCTCGACTGAGATATATCTGGTGTAAGGATTTGTAAGGGCTGATTCTACATTTAACCCAACTAAGATGACGATGATACAAGCTTTGATTTTCATCTCTTTAATGTGCCCGAACTCAATTCTACTTGATTTTTCTGTACATTTTACAGAATCTCCTTTGTTGTGTGCAGCACTTGCACCTCAATGCAGTTTTTTTTTGTCTTTATTTTTTTGTAATCAGTAGACATCAGATGGGTAAATCTCATCTGTCCTCATTGTCATTTTGAAGGATGGGCAAAACACACCCAAAGTGTTTCTGCAGACTCTGCAGTCACGGGTGTGGACGGGTGTTTCTGTGTCACCATGGAGTAATCGTATTTTGCTTCAGAGTTTTCTGATCTGGAGGATTTGTCTTGATGGCTCTTTATTTTTATTTTTTTCTACCATGTGATTCTTCCCACTTAACTAAAGTTTTCATTAACGACTAGCTGACAATTATAACCAGCTAACCTGCACTTAGACACAAAGTAATCACACCATAATCCTGAACATGTATATTTTTACTAATCATAAACAGCCTGTACTTAATGTTTTGTATGTTTTTACTTTAAAGAATAAAGTAATCACTTTTGGGTACCATGAATGTCAGACTTAAAATTCTTTAAAGTTGCAGATTAAACTCAAAGGAGTAGTAATGGTGGAACACAAACCCTTTTGGTGTTGGATATTAGCTTAATGGTCAAGAACGTGGAGGATGAAGTTTACGTATGTTGCATATAATATATCTGCTGCTGTATCCTGACGGTGTTTTAGTTGCAGGAACAACTACAAATCAGTTTTTTATTGCGCACAAATCTGTCATTCAGCCAAAATGTTTGCATTGACTCATTAATATCCTACACTGACACCACTCCCTGGTGTGTTCAGAGTGTATCGCATGACACTCCAGGGATCCTGCTAACGTTATTAGAGGAAGAATTCGATATACAGCAGTTTTCCGTCATATTTGAGGCAACAGACGCACATGCTGTTGGGGGTTGGGTCGGACTTGTACACAAGATTCCTCAACCTAATTCCAGCTGTGTGTGTGTGCTCGCGCTCTCTGTTTGGACGGGCCTTGTGCCAAGTCATTCCACAGCAAACCCCCCATCCTCCCGCTGTGGAGCCCGACGTCCACTCCCTCTCCTCCCCTCGTGTCAGTCCCTGTGGTGGGGGGACTTCAAATAAACTATAAACAACTGTTTGCCCTCCAGACAGGCCGCATTCCTGATAACTCTTTGCATGAGCAATTATTTCCGGGTCGAGTAGTGAGTCGTGGAGCGGTCTTTTTTTTTTTTTTTTTTTTTTTTTTTTTTTTTTTTCTTTCTCCTCCCAGCCTCCCCCCCCCCCCCCCCCCCTTCCCTCTCTAATAGAAGTGGAAGAACAGCTGTGGTGACCCATGACTCTGTTAAGATAATGACCTGGCGTTTCATCTGCTTGTTTTGTCTCCTGATTTTCTGTGCAGAACAAAAGCAGCAGAGCCGGTTCTCTGCCGTGAATCGAGCCTGTGTAGCTTACTGTTTGTCTTCCTCGTAGAGGGCGTTTGAAACCAGGGCGGGGGGGGGGAAATGTGGGAACTATTACTTGCCTTTGTTGCCTTCCCTTTATTTGTGGCTTGTGTGTGATGAACTTGGATTTGTTAGAATCTGTGGCTTTGTTTTTTTCTTTAATAGGAAATGAGATAATTTAGGGGTGGAAAAAATGGTTTGGATGAAGATCAATTTTAATAGTTGCGTACGGTTTCTGAAGGAGGTCAACTACACGCAGAGGTCTTGGTTGTCTTAAGCTCTGCCCTGAAAAGCTCATGTTTAATCTGTATAATTAGTTTTTTAACCCGTCTTTGTTTTTATCCTTTTACTGAAATCTGACACAATATAAGGTGATATAAAGATAAGCATTTTATAATTTTAATTTTCCCTCTTCCACAGATTCAGTGGTGGACAGCCCTCAGCTCTCCCCCGTCGCCTCTAAAGGTCCCCTCTGCCTGTCGCCCTCCTTCCAGATGTCGAACCTCAGCCTGCCGGGCCAGACCCCGTCGCCCCTGCAAAGCCCCATCCTGAGCGAGGTGGGCAGCAATGCCAGGCTAGAGGAGGAGGAGGAAGGCAGGAGGAAGGTACACCTCTTACATGCCAATCCTTCCAACAACCTGCCTCACAACCCTAAAGCACAGAGTACACACTCACTCACTCACTCAGTCCCTCTAATTAACAATGGGATGGGAGGTTTGTTTTGGGGGGGGGTGTTCTGTTTGTTTTGTTTGTTTTTTTTCAGTGGAGGGAAAGTTAGTTTTGCTTAAAAGTTTTGAGTTTTCTTTTTGACAGCACGAGTGTTAACTGATGTCTCTCACCGCAGCGATATCCCACCGATAAGGCCTATTTCATTGCCAAAGAGATTCTGACCACAGAGCGAACATACCTGAAGGACCTCGAGGTCATCACTGTGGTAAGTTTTTCTTTTGAAACTTTAAGGACATTTGGACAAAATCAATAAAAAATATATAAACAAAAGCTGTAGGAGCAAAAATGGGTAATCAATCTGAAATTGTGCAGTTCTGCTGTGTCATGCATGTATGAACTTCTATTAACATGATATCATTTTGCATAATACATGCAGTGTTTCCATGTGTAAAATTGAGTTTAACTCAGTGTGTTGCATATTGATGATGCTAATTGTTTTGGATGTTTTTCTTGGGGTTTTTATATTACTGGGTAATTCAACCTTCAGTCCTTAAGATGCGAAACTGGCATCAAACCCTATAATTTATATTTTCTGAAGTCCAATAAAGAAATAAAAGGCCTTCTATTTTAAATGCCATACCATTGTTTGTAGAATAGTTTTGGCTAATCTTACGAACACACTCTTTCCCATTTCTCCTTAATGTATAGTGAGTCAGCGTCAGGTGCTTTCATAGGTTGAATGTCAAGTTTTGGAATAAAATCCTCATGCTTTTAATTCTGTACCAATATATGACGAGAGAGAGAGAGAGGGAGAGAGAGACGGACACTGGCATCAGAATGAAATCTCAGAAAGCCAGATGTGTTGTAACACTGCTCCCCTTAAAGGCATTTATGCTTGTAGTCGACATGTACTTTTTCTAGCATAGTGTGAATTAGCATGGCCTTTGTTCAGGGCTCTGGTGGCGTGAGCAGTGCTTTGGATTGATGGTTAATGAAGCTGTGATGAAACTTTGCACATGCAAACTTAGCAAATTTTACTAAACTTGAATTTTTTGCAATCAGGTTTCACTGGGGATTCAACACATGCAGTGTATTTTCATGGTTACTGAGACATAAAGTTTATCCTCCTTCAGAATTGCTGCCTAAATAACTACATAGAGACGAGATTTGCTTTTGGGAAGGACGCTGTGAAGAAGAGTTGGGACACTTCAGCATCAGCAAGCGTTAAACCAGACTTGCCGTTTTCATTCACACCCATGTACTAACGGGACTTTTGCGTTTGGCTATTCCCAGTGGTTCCGTAGTGCTGTGATCAAAGAAAACGCCATGCCCGAAGGCCTGATGACCCTCCTGTTCTCCAACATCGACCCCATCTACGAGTTCCACCGAGGTTTCCTGAAGGAATTGGACCAGAGACTGGCTCTCTGGTAGGTGCTTCTGGTTGTGGGTGTTCAATGTACCTTGGAAGTTGGATTTTGTAACTGGGGAGTGACGTCATTGCAATTTAAAAAGTTCTGTGTTTGAGAGTGAGAGAAACACCATTTCATCAGGCAGGAGCTTCACTAATAAGAAACTCCGTACATGTTTTTGTTTGTTTTTTCCTAAGGGAGGGGCGTTCAAATGCTCATGTCAAAGGAGACTACCAGAGGATTGGCGACGTGATGCTGAAGAACATGTGTGCCCTTAAGGTAGGACAACTTCAGTTAGTTTAACATGTTTATTTATTCTTTCACAATTGGCTGACAAACAGAGTGACCAGAGTCTCGTTTGGTCTCCAGGAATTCACCAGTTATCTACAGAAACACGATGAAGTGTTAACAGAGCTGGAGAAGGCCTCCAAGAGGCTGAAGAAGCTGGAGACAGTCTACAAAGAGTTTGAATTGCAGAAGGTCTGCTACCTGCCCCTCAACACATTCCTGCTCAAGCCCATCCAGCGACTCATGCACTACAAGCTAATCCTGGAGAGACTGTGCAAGCATTATTCCCCTGCCCACCGCGATTATGACGACTGCAAGGGTGAGTTTTCTAAAGCTTCTTTTACGTCATGATGGTGATGATAATACCCCACCATCTCACAGCATCAGTCCTTTGTAACATTCGAATGCATCAACTAGTAGTAAGCAAGGGAACTGCAAATGGTAGCATGCAGCAAGAGCACATTGTCCCTCTGGTGAAGACCGCTTACTTTCACCCAATCAAGTATTCACAAGTTTATTCACTGCATATGCATTATATAATATGTAGTACATTTGTATAATATGAATTATGAAAATGTACAGTTTATAAGGTGGGGAAAGCTGCAGTCAGCTGACACTAAAGACGCTTGGATGAGTGACAAACGTTTCTCCCACTGAAAACGCTACGACTAACGCTATTAATCTGGAAATGCTTCAGTATATTTACTATGAGCGTTATCACAAGCAGGTTTGTAGTGAAATAGTCTAGTTTTATTCATTCTTTGAGACAAGATTAATACATCATATATTAATGTGTAAGAGAAATATTAAAACTTTCAAAGGAAACGGTATTCATGTGGAAAATCATTTCCACTTTACTTGGTCGTCACTGTAGCAGGAATGTGATAAGTCTGCCATGTATCATCTTCTGGTTATTCATTTGTCTTCCCATACAGAGGCTCTGAAGGAAGTGGCGGAGATAGCCACTCAGCTTCAAAGCAGTCTTATCCGGCTGGAGAATTTCCAGAAGCTCACAGAGCTGCAGAGAGACCTGATCGGCATCGAGAACTTGACTGCACCAGGCAGGGTGGGTGCAGTGGCACAGAGCGAAGTGCAGGAAATAAGTGCATACAATCTAACAAGGTTGTCTTTTTTTATTTTTTATTTTTTTTACAGGAGTTCATTCGAGAGGGGTGCTTGTACAAGCTCACCAAAAAGGGGCTACAGCAGAGGATGTTTTTCCTGGTTAGTTAAAAACAAAATCTACTTCCACTTAACGTCTAAAGCTTCTAATCATTGTTAGCACTTTTTAATCTTTGCCTTCATGTCTTTTCAGTTCTCTGACATGCTCCTTTACACAAGCAAAGGTGTTACAGCAACCAATCAGTTCAAAGTCCATGGACAGCTGCCCCTTCATGGCACGATAGTGAGTCTGCAGTCTCTTCTCTTAACCTCTGCCATCCTGTTTTAACCATTAAAGCTCCCAATAAGACTCTGTAGTTAGGTTTACACAAAAGCTAACATCTCATAATCAGGTACTCCAATTCTTCTGACACACAAAGTGTTGAGAAGGGAGGGTGAGGGTCTCCTAACTTTACATGTCTCTGCTTTGCTTCTGGCTGCAGCTCATAGTGTTGGATGCACCGGTAAGTCCTCTGAGCTCTGCCAGCTTGGATGCCCAAACCGACCCTTCTTTCCTCCCATGCCCATGTAGAAAAAGCAAAAAGCTCATCTCAAGACAATAGACTCCATATAAAAAGAAATGGAAATAGCCTCAGCTTTTGAAACATGAAGCAAATGTTTAAAGCCTAAACTTGCATTCTTTCTAATGGCCAGCAGGGGGCAGTGATTCTGATTCCAAAAAGAAGTAATGCTGCATAGAAATCTGAGAAAATGAGCCTGCTTCTCACTTATGACAGCATTACACACTCCTGTGTACCTAATACACATGTTTACTAAATTATCAGCTATTTTACTTGAACTGAGACTTGAAGAATAATTCAGTGTGACGACTTTGTGATGGAGAAGTTTCTGCTGGTTTCTCAGTCAGATCCACCCCTCCATCATCTGTACAGGTTCAAAACACTGAGGTGGTGACTGCCAAAATGATCACAAATCAATGGGTGATGTCTTAATGGCTACATCCATTTTTTTTTTTTTTAATTAAATATACAGTGTTTACTCAAGACACACAGACATGTCGGCCTCTGCCTGTCATAACTACTCATAATTCTATACAAATAAATACAAGGGTGAACTATCAGCAGGGCACGGTGATGTGTGTTTTGACTTACACATGGATATCATTAGGATATGAAAGATAAGATGACCACACCACAGTTTACCTCCAGACACATAGATGCTTCAGTAGAGGCTCTTTCCCAGGTCTCGCTGTGACTCCAGACGTTTTACATTTGTTCTCCCTTTCTGCTCCTGATCTGAAACCATTCATGGTGAAGAACATTATTTGGATTTCACCCGTTTCCTCCATCTAGCTTGCATTTTTGCTTTCTTTTAATAGTTTCCTTTTTCTGCTTATAGGTAGAAGAAAGTGAAAATGAATGGTCGGTGCCTCACTGCTTCACCATTTACTCTGCTCAGAGGACCATTGTGGTGGCTGCCAGGTAAGACTAGGAAGGGGAGAAGTTGGAGTAGTGGCATGTGACTGTGCATGCAGTGAACAGCACATTTGTGTGTATCATGTACTTCCAGTCCCATGTAATTATTACCATCACAAATAAACATCAAATAAATGCAAGTAAATCTAATGCAGATCCAAACAGGTGTTCTAAGTGAACCTTCAGCAAACACCAGGTGCCTGAATCCAGTCAAATACTGCTCCTTTTATTGGCACGAGTGATAAATATGTGTGTTCACTGTAATATAAACATCATTACCTGAGCCATCCACTGTAAACTTCCATCAGTATAAGAGTCATGTTTCTGGTTTGCCTTGACCTGCCCTTGTTAGTATAGTAGTCTGAATACTTGGTGGGTTTTTCCTCAAAGTAAAGTGGCTTATGTTATTTTTGGCCTGTCAGACTTCATTGGCCACATCACCACATTCTTACATCTCTAAAGTTCTTATGGTCTTGATTTAAAATCTCTACAAATTCAGGCCAAAAGCACAGAAACGAAGAACCCTGTTATAATAAACTGGAAGTATCCCAATAATGTGTTACATCATCCTCAGTTCTCTCTAAAAATGTGTCCGCAACGCCGTAATTTGTCTGTTTGTGATTTCAGCTCTAAAGTGGAGATGGGAAAGTGGATTGAGGATCTGAACTTGGCTATCGACATGGCCAAGAAGTCTCAAGAGAAATCCAGCATCTTTCTTGACGCTGGACTCAGCGATCGCTCCAACCGTAAGTTTTCTTTTAAACTCGATACCTACACAGCCTTGAGTGTAAATGTGTGTTTTTGTGGCTATTTTGAGTTTTTTCTCAGCTTAGTGAGCAGAAAATCCCGTTTGGACACAAACACCCCAAACGTACTGTTAATCCCTCCCCCTCCTCTCCTCTACACAACTTCCTGTCCTCCATCCTCCCCCCTTAGGGTCGTCCGACGAGGTTTCTCTGGAGCAGGAGTCTGAGGATGACATGAACTCCTCCCGCACTTCACTGGACAAGCAGACGCACCACCGTGCCAACACAACCATGCATGTGTGCTGGCATCGCAACACCAGTGTGTCTATGTCTGACCACAGCCTGGCTGTGGAGGTACTCCTCCCCTGCCCCAAATTACATGCAAACACTGCCATTTACATACACCAGCATGCACACGACACACACCAACAGCACGTACATCAAACCTCCCATCTTCATACCAGCATCAGTGGAGTGAGCGGAAATGGCTTTGCATTCTGTTTTCTTCTGAACCCTTTAACGCCTTTTTAAATGCTCATTTTTTCCACCTTTTTCCATTTTAAGTTCTTTAAGGCTCTAACAGTCAATTTCTCCTTGATAGATCATCTTCTGTTCTTTATGTGCATGCAAGAACCTTCCTCTGACACTGGCTTTTCACCCCACAGACCTGAAGGATTTCCTAACATGCTCTTCTTTCCACTTCTCAGAGCTAACATGCTAACACTTTTTTCTGCACCCTCTTGTTCCTTTTTTCCCCGCCTCTCTCTCTCTCTCTTCAACCTCCTCCAGTCTTCGGTTCTCCGGCTATCTCACCAGAACTTCCTCCTCGCTATCTCCTCGGTCAGGGCCAAAGACCAAATACCATCACACATGTTTGCTGGTACCGAAACCAGAACCTCTCTCTCACTGATTACCTCCGCATGAACCAGGTACTCGATCCACTGACCCGAAAGAGAATACTGAGCTACACAGTGACCGTGTTCCCTCCCTAAAGTCATAAAGAGTTAGAATTGATGAAGAGTGATGTTGGAATTCCAAGAAATACAAACATCTTATTTGTCAATTTATTGCTAGAATTGCTACTTTGTGTCCCAGGAGATGCATTCAAAACAAATTAAAGTCTCCATTTCAGTTTGGATCTTCCTACCAAAACAAATAATGTTAAATAGAAGAATTATTAGAAGTAAAGCACGCAAAAATGAAGGCAACACGAGCATTTAGATAATGAAGAACGGAAAATGCATAATTTTAAATACCAGATTGAGAAGTTGGAAGCAGAGCGAAGGAGCCAGGCTACCTCAGGCTGTGGAGCTTGAGACTCTTTATTCAAGGGTTGTGTTTGAGCCTCACATTGGGTAATGAAATTTTAAGCACTTTGGTCAGGAAAACTAGAAAAGTGTTTTAGCATTTTAAAAATGCCAGATATTTATTTCAGTCTCCAAGTGTCAGAAAGAAAAACAGCTCCACGGCTAATCTCCCTGTTGGGTAGACTCCTTAGTGTACTGAATAGAATTATATAAAAATTTAACAGAAGCATGAAAGCAAAAATGGTTTGTTTTTTAAGGTTTGGGTTTTGTAAATCAAAATCTGAATCAGAGTTTAAGCAAGAACTGATATGCTCATGCTTGTATCTCTCCTCGGTTGGACTAAGATGGTGGCGGTTTCAAATTTTTAGATGCAAATCAGAGCTGAGGGCTGTGTGTTGGCAAGCCAGAGTTTACTGTGCCAGGAAGGTCTCTCTTTACCTGGTTAAATCACCATGGTAATGGTGAACAAACTGAATAGTCTTCTTGGCAGCTAACGCAGAAGCACATTAGCAAAAACAGCCGAGTTACAACCACTTGTTGATGAAACGCAGGGTTAGTGAGGCCGTGTATCACATGGACGTGCATGAGCAAAACAAAACTACTGTTATAATTACTACAGATCAAACTCCACCTTCAGAGCGCCAGCATGCATTAACTCTTTCACCTTAGAATTAACACACAAACATGCATTATCTACAGATCACATGAATGAAACTTTAAACTCCAGCATTAAATCCATTTAATTTTAGCAATCATCAGTGTCTAACCTTGTTCCTTTCTCCTCTTTCCTCTGTAGAACCAGCTCTCGGGTTACCTCCTGAGGAAGTTCAAGAACAGTAACGGTTGGCAGAAACTCTGGGTCGTTTTCACCAACTTCTGCTTGTTCTTCTATAAGACACATCAGGTCAGCCCTCATAGATCTGTGACAAAGATCGAGCCCACGTAAAAGCACGTCACTGAGGTGTCTGTCGATGTCTCGTTTGCAGGACGACTTCCCGCTGGCTAGCCTTCCACTGCTCGGCTACACGGTCAGCACGCCCGAGGAATCGGACAGCATTCACAAGGAGTACGTCTTCAAACTTCAGTTCAAGTCTCACGTATACTTTTTCAGAGCAGAGAGCGAGTACACCTTTGAAAGGTAAGTTGATTCAGGTCAGTTGATTCCTCCAACCGTGCAGTTCTTCATCCATCAGATTACAGTAGCATGTCTGCTCTTCACAGATGGATGGAGGTGATCAAAAGTGCAGCCAGCACTGCAGGCAGGATGAGCCTCCTCATACCTAAAGGAGGTCCCTTGGAGATCAACGGAAACTGAAATGAGCGTCGTGTATCTGGAGGCTGGGCCTCTGGGGCATCAGAGACTTGTCGGTGTCATTTCTATGTGAAATAGACATTTAAACATTAACAAATGAAAGATACTGCCAGTTTCAAGTGTTAACATTTTTCTTCTTGATTCTAATGGTCTCTGCATTTTGCTTGATTAATGATGTAAATGGTAACATTTGTCCCACTATACAGGATATAATGAAAGGGAGAGGTGTACATTATGAGCTTTTTTTTTTTTCCTGCATATGTTGTGCTCTTGTTTCTTTGATCGCATAGACTGATGGGAGATGCTGTTTTTATGGGACCAACACAAAGGGCTTAAATTCAGGTTTTCTGAAGGACTGAAGCTTTACTGGGTACAGTACTGTACCGGGACTGACTGGGATACAGATGAAATACAGTATGTGGGGAATGAAGGTACTGCAAATTGTATGTGCTCTCTAAACTGTACTTTGAAAGCGCTGAGGGCATTAGTGAGGAAGAGGTGAACGGGAAGGTAATGAGATGCTGAAGCAAGTGGGAGACTCGATGATTTGGGAAGTTTTAGGGAATTCACGCTGCTGCGAGGAAGCGGATTTGTTGTGGGCAGTATTTTTCTATACTCTGAGGCCAGACCTGATTGCTTTATTTGCTCTGAGTGGGAGAATGCAATCAGTGTTTGAAACTTTTAAAAGGGAGCTGTTGTGTTTTATGCGCCTGGTTAGTTTGGCAGCGTTAAGGTCAGTCTGGTGCTACGTTTCTCTCTTTTAATATCTCATGTTTCCTGTTTTTATGACCCATAGGGATTTACTACTTGAGGACATGCTGCGCAACAATTTTTTTTTCTAGTGTTTACTTTGTGAAATTTGCAGATTTTCCTTCTAAAAGCTAAAGAGAACATATTTTTAAGTAATTGTTTGAGGATGACTTGCCACATGTCAGACTTTTACACGAACGGGAGCTGCACAGATAGTAGTGTAGTGTTTTACATGAATCCATGGTATTATTTGGTTTATATATTTTTAAGAAGACTGGAATCTTGTCGCTCTGTGTGTGTGATGTGTTTATTTTTATTTTTTTTTTTGTGTGTGTGTTTGTGGTGAAGCCAAGCGTGCAGTCCTACTTGCACCTCCCTCCCCCTCCCCGCCTCTGGAGCTTAAAGAGAAAGTGATGATGGAGGTAATCTCCGAACCATCAGGCATTCTGTGCGAGTAAGAGGCAGACTCTGCTGCACACTTAACATCCAGTATGTTATTCCTATTTATTGTGTAGGATGTCGTCAGGGCCAGGCTCCTGAATACACTCATGTAGTCTTCATGTTATTCCATTTAAAAACCTAACAAATAAAGCATAATTTGAATCAGACTTCTTGTGGCTTTGTGCTTACATTGGTGCCCGTTTACTACTTTACGTTTAAGACGTCAGTTAGATGTTTTTGGTTCAGTGGACCTAAACTTATTTACTGTCATGTGTATATTGTTTCAATGGTGAATGCTCAACTTAAAAATACCTGAATGATTTTTCTTTTTTAATCTTTATTTAACCAGGAAGTCTTAATCTCTTTTGCAAGCGGTCTTGCTGTCAAGATAAGCAGCATGGACCAAAGTACACATTGCATTTTCAAAGCAACTGAATTTACTTTTTCTGAAAATGTTAATTTCTTTGAAGTTCACATCACTGCAATAAACAGCCACCTGAGCTTCATATTCATATGGCTGAGAAATCCTGTGTAAGTATGAGAGCATGCACAATCTGTACAGATGTCTCAAACCAAGGTGGAGCTTTGGCTCTACATTTTAAAAAAAGTCACCATTCTGCTGTTAAAACCCTCTTTCAAAAACCAGCCGTTAAGAAGGAAGAAAGGCTTTAAAGAAGGAAGAAGATGGCCACAATTATTTATTTTAGATGCAGGACGAACTCCGGGGCTGCCCCAAGGCTGAATACAAGATAAATTTGAATTATTTTTAACACTGCATCATGGAATCTACTGCAATACCCCCAAGAAATTAGCATAATAGTTCCCCTTTGTGATAATCTCTAGACAAGTTGCACAAAATCTTCACTTCCTATAAAAGTCAGCCCGTCTTTATGCAACACTAACATTTGACCAGACTAGCTTTTGAAAGCATTGAAAGAAATTCTTCATTTATCTCTGAAATTACTTTATTAAATAGAGTGGAACTTATCTAATAATGGTTTTCTTGTAGGGTCTAAGTACATTTTAATATCTCAGATCTGTTGCTTTACATAATGAACATTAGATAAAACCTTAAGGTCACATATGACTACTCGTAAAAATTGAATATAAAAACAGGAGGCATTTAACTGTACATAAAACCTGACAAAAAGCATCTAAAGTGTTGGGATGAGAAGAGACTGAAACGTCCAGAAATGAGTAGAGGTTTCACTTGCATGTTGCCTAGTTAAGTGCACATTATCCACAAGTAACCAAACAGAAAAATGTGTCAAGTTTCACTGAGTAATTTCAAAATACAGGTATCATTTATAGAACTGACATAATTTATATGTACAAAACAAAATGTTTTGGTCTTGATTTGAGACCGTCAGAAAATAAACACACAAAATTAAAACTAGCGTGCCAAACTAGTTCCCCACACGGCATGTATTTTCTCATATTAACTGCTGGATCTTATGCCAGACTTGGCTGAGCGAGACGACTTTGAAACGTGCAGAATTTCATAGTTTGGATTTCAAGGAACGAGCCACATCCCCCCATTAATCAAATTAAGCATTTGCTCATGTATAGATAGGATGATGAGGTTAAACAACATATTTAAGAAAATGCCAAAGAGGAATAGTGAGCTGGAACACTAAATAAATGTGTTATTGCATTATTTAAAAAAAAGTGTAGCCTTTACTTTACACCTGACTGTACAGCAGTGTTGACGAGACTGCTGCTCACTTGAGAAATAGCATCAGATCTGCACAGCTTGCATAACCTGAACCACAACGACGGTAAAATGTACACACTTTGTGCTGGACATTTTGAAGATAAGAGAAATCAGCCTTCTCCCTGTTCAGGGTGAGACTCGCAGTTTGGGGAGTTGTTTTTTTTTTTAATTTTTTTTTGTATGTCTCATGTATTACAGAGGATCTGCAGAAAATAATGCCAGTCAGTCATAAACAAAGCAGGGCATTCCTCAGGCTTGTCCAAACAGCACTGAGCAGTGGGTGTGGTGTCTTCCCCAGAAATGCTGATACTGCTCGTCTGCCAAGCTGATGTGTTCAAACATTTTTCTGCTGGGGAGTGGTGAAGGCGTGTCTCCTTTACTTTTCAGACAACAATGTGCCTCCACTTCAGAAGGGTCTTTGTGGCTGTCAGTAATGATGACTGCAGCTTTTAACAGTTAAACTCTACAGCCCAAAGACTTTAGAATTAGTTCTTGTTTGATTACCTTTGTCGCTAAGTTTTTTTTCATTTTCTTCACTTCACAAGCTTTATCTGCATTAACACAGAGTTCTAAGATTACAGCTTTTGATTTCTGCCTTGATAAACTGAGTAAAGTGGTGCACCGTGTTGCTTTCTTTATCACGGCTAACTCTTATCTGTGCTGGACGACTGTGTCACAGAGGGTTCCCATAAAAAAGTGACCTCCCTCATTTGAAGTACATTATGAAAAAGGCGGACACGGTGTGACTTTGAGCTTATCTCCTCCTGTGAAATGTACAACAACAGCTGTGAGTCCACCACCACCCAGCCCCTATTTGGTTTAAAGGAATCATTTACTTTTGTAAGAAATGTGTGCCAACCTGTTTTCTTGCTGAGCTGGACAAGACGCTTGACGTGAACCAAGCTTTGTTTGTCGTAGCCAGAAACAAATCAGATTTAGTCCCATTACTGGAAATACTCCAGTCGATGACGATACTGCCTGCCACTTCTGGCTGTGAGATCTCTAGACAAATAACCAAATCAACACTTTGTGCACTCAATTAAAGATTAGAATGACTTTGTAGTATTGTACTGACAATCTGATATATAGTTTTATGTGAAAATGGCTCTAGTGAGTGCTAATGTTATCTTGGACACGGCAAGGCTAGCCCTTTCTCAGACTAAGTCAAACAGGCACAAGTGTTATCAACTTCCAGATAAATATTTAATATCAAATATCAAACTCCTTCAGCCTTCAGTGCAATAAAAGTGTTAAAAGGCCTGAGAAAGAGAGATCCCATTTCTCTCATATTGCCTTCTCTAAACTGGTTTCTTTAAAATCCAGAACTGAATGTCAAGTCTTCTCTTCACATACAAAGTCCTGAATGATCATGTAGCATCATATTATCCCAACATAGATCTTTGCCCTTTGACTGCAGGCTTACTTGTGGCTTGTAGATATTTGTAAAAGTACAATCTGAGGCAGAGCCTTCGGTTTTCAGGCCCCTCTTCACTGGAACAAGCCCCCACTTTGGATTCAGGAGGCAGACACCTACTAGCCTTCAAACTTTCCTTTTTGATGAAGCATAGAGGTAAGTTTGGATCAGGTGACCATAAACCCTGAGTATTTGTGTTCCACTCACCTCTTTTAACTCCTCATGCATTTATATCCCACTGTTGCGTGTCATTAACACGCATGTGTGATGCTGTCTTTAATATGCTGTCAGAAAGTCACGCGATTTAATGGTGGCTATTAAATGGGTTTGGCTTTGTTGTGAAAGAAAAATCGTGTGCAGTAAAAGATTACGTCACATAATACAGCAAAAAAAAATAAAATTGAAATACTGCTTTCATCATGTCCATTTTCATTTTCTAATCTGAGACAGAGGGCTTTTTTATTAACATTTTACTGTTGAACTGCCTCTAATCTCTTCACAACCTGCTTTCAGTTAATTAAATACCGCTCTCATGTTCCATTATGATCCCACACTTGATTTAACCACGCACGTTTTGTTTTCATTTAAACTACATTAAATGCTTCATTGCTTTCAACAAATCAGAACTACTTAAGTTTAAATTACAATTTGTCTTGTAGACACACCTTTAATAAAAACAGTTGCTGATTAACAGCTGAGACACAACTGGGTCATGTCCTGTATGTGTGTCTTTTATATGAGGTGGGTCGGGGGCAGAGGGGCGGTGCTTGCGTTGCTACAGCTTATCTCCGCCTTTCACTCCACAATAAGTTCCCTTAGAAGGAAAGCCTGCCTGCAGACTGTAAGTGGAAAGCATTTTTTACACTCAGCGTGGCAGTAACTCATTAAAAGTGAAAACATTTTCTACTCCGCGAGATTAAAATGCAGCACACTTAGGATGTCGGGTTTTTTTTACCTTCTCGACATAGTACTTCGGGTAAGTGCGCTTGGATGATGTTTGATGTCCGCACACCTTTAAGGATTCATACACAACTTTTCAGGTATAGTGCCAAGCTTCTCCTTGAAGTGTCCATCCTGGGTTTTCGACAGACTTTGATTGCGTTTGGATCCTGGAGCTTTATCTAGGCTATCAAAAGATATTCACAAACTAATCCCCGTGTTTGTTCTGCAGGACAATCTCCACAAGTCTTCCTTTCTCTTAGCAGAGAGACGGGGCAGAAGGAGAAGGTTCGAAGAGGGGGCGTCCACTGGGGAGAAGCGGCCGCTGAGCGAGGCGGTGGAGGCGGTGGGGTGAGGAGCGCACTCAGAGGAGGGTGACGGGGGCATGGAGATGTTGCGTCGCTCCTCTGTGTTTGCCTCTGAAGTGTTTGACCGCTCGCCCACCGACAAGGAGCTGGTGTCCCAAGCCAAAGCACTGTGCAGGGAATACATCCACTCCAGGCTGAACCGTGCCGGGATCGGCTGGTCCAAGCCTGAACACGGACTGGCTGCGTCAGGTGGGACACTGGGAGAGATATCTTCGGTCCTGCTGTGGCTGGGTAAGTTTTCGGGAAACGTTCGTGCGTTTTTTGCGCACAATAGTACACTTAATTCAAACAGAGACCCGCGATCACCCTCAAATGTGTGTTTAATATTCAAGAATGTATCGTATTCCTGCTAAATCCTAATATGGTTTCCGGGAGCGCTGAGTTCACCTTTCACGTTTTTGTGCAGCCAAATGCCACAATATTCTATATTCTATTGAATATATCTATATTTTAATCGTTTAAACGGCCAGATTGGGATTTATGATAAAGATATGTCTTTATTTTATATTTATACTTATAAATAAATAAACACGTAAACGACTTTATCGGAGAACACCTTTATTATTTAGAGAATCATGACGTGATTCCCAGGAATCCCCATAATAAAGCTAAGGTCACCGTTTAGTTTGCGTAATATTTTCCTTTCTGGATGCTGGCCCAGTATAAAAACTGGTGTGGTGGATTTTCTTCCTCTGGGAGGATTCACTTTACCATGCGTGCGGAACTTCCCACCTCCAGATAATTCACTGGAAGTTCATGTTGAAACTCGGCTGCTCAGCTTTGAAAATCCTGGAGGGGGTACACTGTTGCTGAATAGTGAAACTGAACAAAACCACTTGTGCCCTTCTAAGACTAGAGTTACAAAACACTTCGACAATAATGAGACTTTTTTCATAAATAGTTCACCTTTTTTGATAGCAGACTAATATCTGGCAAAATAACAGAAAAACTCCAAGCAAGGAGGACCAGTCTAGCCATGTTCTGACCAAACTCACTTAATTCCAGCATCTTAAAAGCTCACTAACTGATATGTCATATCTGGTTTGTTTAATCTCAACAAAAACTATGTTGTGTAAAAACATTTATGTCACGGAGTTTTTTGGGCTGGGTCAGAGACTCCAGGATGTTATTGGTATCTTTGGAAAGTTTAGCTCTTTTCCTCTGCTTTGAGTCTTTCTACAGTGCTCAGTTAATAGTTTCACTAAAGTGTTTACTGTTAAAAGGGTTCCATTAAGATTCAGAGAGATGATAAACCCGTGTTTTATCACCGGGCAGTGTACCTTTGTTTCTTAGTCAGATCCGGTTCGTGGCTGTCATACCCTGATTTAAAATACAAAGATGGGAACAGCCAAGAGGTAAAATGAATGTATGTAACAGATAGAAACAGCTTCTGGGTTAGAAAAGTGAGACCAGCACAGAAGTGCTTTAAACCTGATTCTTTTGAACAGTCGTCTGGTTCTATAGAAATCTATGAGAAAATGTCTCCGCTGCTCTCTGCACCTGTGACTTCAACAAACACTTTCCTGATGTGTTTATGAATTCAATCCCTAGTTTCAATTCTTACTAAATACAACATGATGCTCATTAGGTAAATTATGATCCACACTGGAGTCCAAAGGGGCAGTAAAGCGTGATATCCTTTAGGGCATGGCTGTGTTGTGATTGTCACTTATAAATGGTGACGGTGAAAATGCTAAAGTTGAGGCTTCACAACTTCACCAAAGAAGTTCTGAAAACTCAAAAACTGACTGACTGGCTTAATAGGGGGTTGCCTGCGAGATAGTCCAAGCTCAGCTCAACGCTGAGTTGTTGCCTGTTAATATAAATTTTATATTAATTGTAAATTTCTTTCAATTTTCCTTATTTCTTTGATAGAAGAGGTTGAGTCTGTAGATTAGATTTTTTTACAGTGTCTTAATTGCAGTAAAATATCTTTCTGTGAGTATTAAGGAATGACATACGGGACACTTTACTGCATGCACCAAGATGGTTTCACACCTCAGGTGAGCAGGCCATTTTCAGTACCAGCCTCCTGACGACCGGTCAAACCAGCTGCTTCTTATAAACACGTGACTTCCTGTTTTGATGTAGCTACACTCCCAATATATTTGTCATCATTATTATTTGAAAACAGTTCCATGGAAGCAGGCCCTGTTGAGAAGTCTTAACCGACCAATTAGCCCGCATTAGCAGAATGTAGGCTAACCAGCAGTTTATTGGTGATATCAAAATCACTGTATGAGTAATTAAAGAACATTATTATTGTTTCCTTTCAATTAGGCCGCATAATTTAAACTAGTTTAGTTTTTTTTTTTTGGCCAGAAGTAGATTTGCATTCAGTGAGGTCAATTTCAGCCATTTTCAGGAACGACATGATTAAGGAAATGGGTATCTTTACATTGGGTTCAACTTCACAGTGACATTGTCCATGTTTAATATACGGTCTTTGCTCTTTGACCAAGCCAGGGTGTCTAACTGAGCAAAAGTGCTTCCCCAGTAAATCAAAACAATTGACAACATTTTTCCAATTAGATTAAATACAAAGTATTTTGTAAAATGCAAAGTATTTTATTCAGTAATATCTCTCAAAAGTCATATCTTTTATACAGCATTATCTAAGGTGGTCAAAATTGCCTTTACTAGCCATATGACTAGCTACTGGACGAGATAGCTGTGGCTTATAATGTGTAATAGTTACTTTTAAAAGCCACACAGCTTTGTTTTGAGAGTTTTTTTTAAAGTGAGAGCTTTGACTGAGTTTGCTTTCTCTTGTTTTGGACAGGCGATGAGTTGGAGTACCTTCGTCCCAATGTGTACCGTAACGTCGCCCGCCAGCTGAACATCACAGTGGCATCGGAGAGCGTGGTGTCCGACGCCTTCCTGGCTGTCGCTGCAGACATTTTCTCCACAGGTAGGTCAAACTCTGGAAAATCAAGCCATGCAGATCTGCATCACAGGAACTAACGTTGGTGCTTTCTTAACTGGTCTAACCTGTACTAAGTGGACTTCAAAATGAAAAAAGGGAACGTATTTTGGTTATCACTGGGAAGGAGGAAGCC
The DNA here is from genome assembly GCF_963969265.1 of Rhamphochromis sp. 'chilingali'. Classification (NCBI taxonomy): domain Eukaryota; kingdom Metazoa; phylum Chordata; class Actinopteri; order Cichliformes; family Cichlidae; genus Rhamphochromis; species Rhamphochromis sp. 'chilingali'. The sequence goes on from NC_137931.1 coordinate 33,081,415, forward strand.
TGAGACAGACAAAATAAAGATGTACTGAAAGTTTAGAGAACTGAGTTACTTTACAAATTACAAATGGCTAAAACGTTTTGTATAAGTGATAATGCCGCCCGTTGTCGTGTAAACACTTCTTATTTAGGCTCACCACAGGATTCTCCATTAGTGAGAGACATTTTTAGGGCTGCCATTATCCCCCTCAAATGAAAGGAGCTGGAGGGAAAACATTCAGTCCATATTAGGTTAACACGATGGTGGAGCGAGTGATTGTTACAGACAGTTTGGACCCCACCCAAGGAGTTCAGACATGAGTCCCAGCTGGGTAATTCTTCAGGGAATTTTTAACAAAGCAGTCTGATGAAAAGGTAAAGAACAGTTGGCTGGAGACGAGAGAAAATCCAGTCAGTCTGGTCCTCAGTAATGTTCAGAGTTACTTAGTAATTCAAACGTAGCGAACTTAAAGATCATCTGCCTTAATTCTCACAGTTCACAACTGATTATGATAACTTACAAAGGGAATTCAATACCACGAGCAAAAAAGGGGGAAAAAAAAAGGTCTCACGTCTCAGTCTCATGTTGAAAACTTGCGTATCAGTGAATACAGTGTAAACATGGACAAACCGCAGTGCCGACAGAAGAAGAGAACAAAGAGGAAGTCCTGAGCAACAGCAGATTATGACCACAAACTTGTGTAATCTGCACGAGCACAGTTAGAAATGTCATTTGGCTTTCCGCACGACAAAGATAAACTACAGCGGCAATATGTTCAGGCATCGTAACGCAACCCGCGCAACGGTGTAGCTGTAGTCATTTAGTCATGTAGTCGACACACACACAGACTACACTGTTACAATTTCCATTTCCTGTAGTACTAAGTACATATTAATTATATAAAAGTAAACATAGATAATAATATAATAATATATGTTTTACACCCCTTCTGATGTTGTGTGTCTTATTGTAAAAGTAGCCACAAGTGAAAGCCTTATTTAACTCCAGCTGATTTTCTCATTCACAGCACCTAAAACTTACATAGTGTTGTTTTTGTAGCAGCAGGGAGATCATACTCGAGTATGGCTTGAATGTTGTTTTTTTTTGGTTGACTTCCTATCGAGTATCGAGTACAGCTTAATTTCCACTATATTTTACCTTCATACCTTCATGTCCTTTTCAAACATTTAAAATCTTTCTGAACAGTTCAAAAAAACTACATTCCTGACCTATCAGATGTTGATAGCAGTATGAAATATGCAGAAACTTTAGAGTATCATCCTGCAAGTTTCCAGATTTCCTCTTCAAAGAGATCAGACGACAGTTAGAGGAGATGGATGAAGCCGAGGCTCGGTTTGTATGTGTTGGACATATAAACACGACAAAAATAGTCCGAAGCACTGACTGTAAATGGTGTGGCGGCAGAAAGCTCTACTGAGCGTGCAAGCTTGGTTGGAGAAATGATGTGCTCACTAATCTAGCGAGGCATTCTGCCTGCCTGCCGTCCCAGGTCTGGTGTTTGGATTTTCCCCGTTGCAGGCCTCCTGCTGAGATTGGATAATTTGTTCATCCACCTTTAAAGAAAGCTGCTGACAGACACATTTGCTGAATTAAATCCTACTGCAGTTATTCAAGTGGAGAGCAGGGTCTCTCCACTTATGAAATAATGACTTTCAGTATGTGCTCACACATCAGACACCAGGACATTGATGCTTCCATAGGTTTAAGTAAAGATGTGGTTTCTTTTTCTCTCATAAGGTGTGACATGGGGAAAGGTGGTTTCCTTGTACGCTGTAGCGGGAGCCTTGGCGGTGGACTGTGTACGCCATGGTCATCCAGCAATGGTCCATACCATTGTCGACTGCATGGGGGAGTTTGTCCGCAAGAGCCTGACTTCCTGGTTAAAAAAGAGAGGAGGCTGGGTAAGGACGACTTATTATTACTTGTTTGTATGTTTCCGTAAGCGTGTGTTAGTCTGTATAAATGTACGACTATGTGGCAGCTATGAGACAAGTAACTGAAAATGACAGCCGGCATCTGTGGGTTCGGTTAAGTGTCAGTAAGAGCTCATAAAACCAAAGAAGAGAGGAAGCCATCAGCTAGTCTAGTCTGTTAAGTTAATGCAGTTCCCCACAATGACTATAACTTTAACCAACCACAGCCTGCTTACGTGTCGTGGTTTCTCTTTGCTGCTCTTTTCAGTCTTCTTTTTCCCCCGGGCAAAACAGATGACTGCCCCTCCCTGATCCCGATTCTACTGAAGCTCTCTTCCTGATAAAAGGGAGTTCTTCCTTCTTACTGTCACCAGTTGCTTGCTCATTTATAATCATCTGATTGTTGCATTCTTTCTCTGACGTTGTAATGACTTTTTCTTCCAATACCAACCTATGTTACATATTCAGGTATCTGTGTATGTACATTAGGAAACTCTCCCTCCACATATGATGAGAAATATTTTATTCTTTGTAAAAATGTACTGATCTGAGACGGTGAACGTGTAGAAGGGATTTATGGTTGCTGTAAAAATAGTGTGGCGCTCACCTGCCCCTTTTCCCACGCTATGTGTGATTTACTTACATGCAGTCAGAAACTTTGCTTTAGGCTGTTCGAGCAGGGTTGAAATTGAAACTGGAGCTTTGTGTGGACATGTAACTTCAGAGTCCCGCTTTTCAGTTTTGCGCTTTGAGTTGACGTGAGGCGATTTTTCTTTTCTTTTCACACAGCCTTTGTGATACATTCCAGTTCATCACCTGCAGGTCTTTTCTATTTGTCAGACACCGACAAATGTTAATGAACGGTTGCATGTTTTCAGAAGCTTTCTGAAGATTTACCGAGCTCAGGATTTTTACTGACAGCTTGATCTCACATTTTCACTGAGAGCGCACATCCTCCTGTGCTGGGCGTGGTGGTTGTCAATCGCAACGTGTGTGTCTGCGTGTGTGATTCAGCGTACAGGGATTTTTATTTCATTAGATAACAACTTTATTGAAGCAAATAGGGTTTATTTTAAAGAAAGACAGCACATGAACACTTTTTTAAATCTAAATACTCCCTCTGAAGCAGCATTTTCTTATCATTCAGTCCAAGCTGCTGCTGGTCTCCCTGGCTCATCCTCACTGCTTTGTGTTTTCACTCACAGCTCTTCCTTTTTTGAACTTTTTGGCATCCAGGTCAACTATAGTGGATACATAAGTTCAGTTACTCCTAAGGCCCTAGCAGAGTAATCTCAACTGATCACATTAATTGTGGGCATAAAGCAGTTTTAAATGAAAACATTTTTGTTGGTCAAATAAACTTCAGAATTCCCTTAACCCTTTCACACATAGTGGTCACTACAGTGGACAGCTATTCAAAGGCTATTTTCTTGTATTTGTGTCAGTTTTGATGGTATACGTGCACATAAACCACCACACTGGACACTGATGTGTCATCCCATACCCTGCCACCCACTGGGTGTTTAATGTTACTATAGATGTATGACGTGTTTCATTGTAATTGTTATTTAACCCTGTCATGCATGAATTATGACAACCTCAATCGGGATTTTTCTCTTAAGTTTCTTCTTTTCTTTTCATGCCTAAAGATGAATAAAAATACTTAAGAAAAAAATGCTGATTGAGGTTGTCATAATTCATGCATGAAAATGTTAAAGCTTGCCGAAAGTCTGTCTGACTTTTGATTTGAACCTTTTTTGATTTTAACCTTGATTTTTCTGTGTGTGTGTGTCTTTTGTTTTTTTCTGTTTTATACGATCTGCTTTGAGCAAATTGCCCCTTGACGAATTTGGCTCAATTGAAGTTAAACCAAAAAGATTGTATTTACTACTTTAAATTAAATTCATTTCAAAAATAACATTTTTATTTTATTTAGCTGTGATGAAGTTCGTCACAACAGCAGCAGAGGCTGGGAGGAAACAAATCAGTGAAGCTAACTATATTTCATTGTTATTAATCCTCTCAGTGCTTGTCGGCCTAATTTAAAAACAGCATGCTCCACCTGTAATTGGTGTGTCATATCGTGTTACAGCCACCCAGATCAGAATCGCAATATCCTTTTGTTTTAAATTAACTAGAATTCTTTGTTTACAAAAAAAGGAAAAACCTGGAACAAATGGTTCAGTTAGAAAGGGGATGTTCTTCTGCAGAATTGTGTTTATAGGAATAGCCTATCTGATAAAGTCCTGGACAAACAGTGTGTGAAATGGAACGATGCCTGACAACGTGCCTCTGTCCGCGTTCTGCTCTGCTGGAAAGAGCACATTAATGCCTTTCCAGCAGAGCGAACCACAGACCCGTGCGCTCTGAAACATGGCACCCGAGCCTGTTTTGTTCAGAGAGAAGTGGAGTGTGACGAAATGGAGAGCGATGCATTGTATAACTGACCTCCTGAGTACAAATGAGCGACCTGTTTTTCACTCTAACCCAGAGACGTCTGCTCTGACAGATGATGTCAGTGTGCGTGGAAAACTTAAATAACGTTGTGTGACTGGGAGAAGCGGCAGGAGCTGAAGGAGGAGAAGTGTTTAGTGTCAGAGCTGACACTAAACTGCACTCTGTGGTATTTCATTGTCTGTAAAAGTCTGAGTAGATGGCCTCGTATTGTAAGCAGTGCTCAGAATTAAGTGTGGGCTCTGGCTTTAAAATGGCATTCTTGTGGGCTAGCTGCATATCTGCAGATTGTCAGATTAGTGGAAAATGAAGGACACATGTTGAAATTGTAAGGTCGTCTTGTGTCTGTTAAACCCTGTGAGAACCAAGTCATCATTCACGAAGAGAAACTCTAACCATCTGTTTTGGAAAAACCCCCAAAAGGACTCTTTGGGGAAAAAAAGTAAAAATAGCTTTTGATGTGTGTCAGTCAGAAGGTTTACTTTCTTCTATTCTATTTATTTTTGTCCCCTGATTACCAAGACTTGGGAGAACAGCTTTCAAAAATAACATACTCTCACAGCCCGGGACAGTGCAACTTAGACTTCAGAGGGTTAAAACAATAGACTGTAAATAAACGATGGACATAGCCATGGTGACATCATGATATGTGAAATTCTGCTTTGAAAGAAAGCTTACCAGCCACTGACAGCTTTGATTTTTTTTGAGCTAGAGGTGTATTGTGCCAGGTTATTGATTAAAGTTAGTTAGCTGATTAGCAATCAACTGAAAAACAAGCCAGCTTTATAGCACTAGAAATGCTGTTTATAGCCTTCTCCAAAACAGTTTGGCCCTCTATGGACAGTGTTTAATTTAAACTCTTAACTTTCCTCTGCCTTATTTCAACTGTCTCATCCTCATGATATTATCCCTCAGTGTGTGAGTGTGTTGTCTCTCCTTTGTGTTTTGTCAGTATGTTGTCTTATGGACTTTGTATTTTTGGGACTGCTTATCAAACTCTCTTAAAGGTGTGTTTTGTGTTTAGCGCTCCCTCCCTTAGAGTTGGCTCCTGGGTTCTAAACCTGCATCATATGACAAGTATTTTATTAGTCCATCCATCCATCCATCCATTCGCTTCCGCTTATCCTTTTCAGGGTCGCGGGGGGCGCTGGAGCCTATCCCAGCTGTCATAGGGCGAAAGGCGGGGTACACCCTGGATTTTATTAGTCTGCTACTTAAAATTAATAAGCAGGTATTTGTGTCTTTGCTTTGCACCCATACAGACAGTGAGGTCAAGTGCACTGCAACTTAAGAAAAGACCAGAAACTACAGCAATGCTGTAAAAGCACACAAAACACAATGAACGTTAAACAAAACATAATAGAAAAAGGGAGTGTTATTGTTTCCCCAGAAACATTTCCATGGTGTTTTGTTAGATTTTGTTGTTTTCTGTTGTATTTCCTTTGTGTTTTGTGTGGTTTTGCAGCATTTTCCTATTTGCTGGTAGTTTTTTGAGTTGCAGTCTGTTTGACCTTTCAGGGCTACCGTACACACAGTATATGGATGCAGCTTGTTAAAAGCTAGCTTTAGCTAATAACTTAGCACTACAGTTTTTTATTCAAATACGGTCTCTTCTAGCTTCAAAATATTTACATGGTGGCTTCAAAATGCCAAAACAAATGGTTGATGTTATGGTTGCTACATTCATTCTTTATATACAGTTTATGACTCACAGAATATGCATCTGGAAGACACAAATATCTACTTGTTAGAGTTAAGTAACACAAAAAATACTTACATTTGACTCACCTAAGCAGTAGCACAAACTTCACAAACAGCTCAAATTGAGACATGTCACATGTTGAGTGGGCCGGATTAGTGATAAAGTGATTATAACCATACAACAGGTGAATTATGTAAAAATAAATAAATCTTTTGTACAGTTGTTATAAAGGGGGGAAATTGGCTCAAACTGTTTTCTGTAGCAGGTGGTGAAGATGTTGATTTCTCCTGAAAAGTTGGATATCTTGGTTGGTTTTTATTTTCAGCCACAAAGGTTGCCACTTGTGTGAAACTTACTTATCTTTATTCCTCTGTCTCCCTGCAGGTGGATGTAACAAAGTGCGTGGTGAGCACTGACCCAAACTTCTGTTCGCACTGGCTGGTGTCTGCTGTCTGTGCCTTTGGACACTACCTGAAGACGGTCGTGCTACACCTCCTCCGCGAGAAGTGAAAGAAAAAGAGACACAGTGGATTGTGAGCACACTGCCCGGCACTGCACACCACCAACACCACTAAAGCACCCACTGCTTTGGAATATGTTTACACTTATTTGCACTGAGCCTCGTTGATGAACACCCACCCATTTCACAGACAGCGAACTTTCCTCGCGTCTTTGGCTTCCCCTTGTCTATTTATTATTAATGGTTATATAATGGCACACATCGGATGCAAACGTATAAAAACTGCATCTGTGAGCAAGTTTAGCTTTTCATTTTTCATCAAACTGCACAGCTTCCAGTCTTGGTGCCTGTTTTGCAGGGATTTGGCTGCTCCTAGTGGTACCAAATGGTAACTACTAGCCCTATACACAGAGAAGTCAACTCAGGATAATCTGCGAGATCCTGTGGCCATTCATGAGAACTTGGTATTAGAGGAAATCTACACTTTTCGCCTGGGCTGTAATAGTTCATGCTAGATAAAGAGAAAATTCAACATATTTTTGACCAACTAAGGACTGTACAAAATTCCTTGATATCGAGGGATCAGAAAAAACATGGTTTGTGTATTTGTTTTTCTTTTGACTTTGCAGTCTGAAATGCTCAGAACAGCACATTCTCTGTTTCAGGCCTTTATTGTTCTTATCATGATTGGCAGCAGCTTTGACATTTTCTCTCCATTCCTACAGTCACTCTTCAACATTGTTCTGAAAGCATTTAAAGTGACAGTTCGTCCCAATGTCAGATTGACAGATTTTCCTCTGGCCCTCTTATGCTGTATGTCAGTCTACATTATTCAGGCGTGAGTTGCTGTTTTTGGAGGTGACAGGTTTATATATGTCTGCTTTCTCTTGAAAATAATAAAAATTAAATGACAACGGCCCTTTGATGCTCAAAGCATTGAAAACTCAGCAGCAATGCCTCTTACGCTAAATCATCAGCCCTGTTTCACCATTTTCTTTTTACTAAATAAAATTTTACCATAGCTAATTCCAGCGATACAGTTAACAAATGTTAACTGTAAAAAAACAAACAAAAAACAGTAACCTTTTAGAAAGAAAGTCAGTCTCTCATCAAACTACTGACAACAAGGTTTGCAGATAGTTTTTATTTATTTTTTTAAATGAGTAACCCTGTCATGATTTCTGCAAAACGATGCATGGTGTGCTGTTATCTGTAAAATGGCAAATGTGACCTTGACCTTGATGAAACAAATTTGGATGGAAACCCATTAGGTGATCATTGTGTTTAAGTGTGATTACATTCTGATCAATACTCCAGGAGGAGTAATCCTCACCGTGGCATAAGCTTGTTGGTTCTACAGTTGGATGAAACAGGTGGCATTGATCCAAACTCTAGAAGGATCAATAAGACCATAGACCAGAGGGAATCAATGCAGTTTTGGTTTTGGGGTGAAATGTACCTTTGTTATAAAAAGGGTAGACCATACATTTATTCTACCTGGTGAATCCATAGTAAACATTAAGATTACAAATGTTGAAGCTGAGATTAAGCTTTATCCCAAGTTATTTATGAATACTTTTTTATTAGGATATAAAATTAGAACATTTTAGTTTTTTAATGGGCTTCGATGCTTACACCAAGTCTCTATGTACAGCAGCTTAATTCATCTTCAGTGGTCACTGTGAGGGAGTTTGTTATATTGCTGTACTGAAACTGCAGTGAGTTGCAACATGTTTTTTTCTGAGCACTTTCATTTCGTGAGTAGAATTTATTCCATGAATAATTTCACTGTTTGTATGGCATGTTAAATACATAAATGTTTGTGAATGGTCTTTGACTTTAAATATGCAGACATAAATAAAATATTCTTAAAGCAATCTGTAAAGTCTGGAGCCATTAATGATGATTTTCAGCTGTTTTCCAAAGGATGAGCACTTGTAAACCCTGAATAAATGATTCCTCATTACAAAGTATTAATTAGTGGTCTATGTGCATGAAATGAAAACACCTGTATTTACAGGTGGGGTTTTTTTCAGTGTTTATGTTTCAGTCTTTTTTGTTTCATATCCCAGGACTGATCTCTAGTTGCACATCATTTACTGAATTGTTTTCAAATGTAAACTTACTGTTGTATGTGTAGGCTGCAAAGAAACTGCATAAACACTGAAGGCTATTGTTACCGCTGAACCACATTCAGTGGGTCAAAATAGCATGCATCTTTGCAAGCAGTTATTTGTGTTAAACTGTGAAATATCTCTTATAATAAATAAAGTCTGATTTTGGGGTCTTCATTCACAGGGAAACCTTTCAGAAAATAATTTGGCCTCATTTGACTTGATGTAAGCTGTTTACAGCCCATTTACCTACACTCTTCTACACTACTACAATTTTCATCATTTATAAGTCTATATTTTCTAACAGTTGGGTTTATTTTTTAATTAGTTTCGATATAAACCTCTAAAGACCGTGTCTCTTCAGATGTTTTGACATTCAGTTGATTATATACAGCAGGGAAATAAGGGTCTCTCCTGAACGCACCTTTGGTGTTTATTTGTGTACGTGAACGCACCATGAAACCGCTTTCCACGGGATGGATACGTCACGCACTCCCAATTGGTCTTAAAGCCGCCTCGCCAGATTCGATTGGATATTGACAGAAACGTCCCGGCTGTTTCCGGATTCCGCAGCAGGTTTCTCTTCCCATTGGTCCAGCGTGTCCGAGTGCAGAGAACAACAAACAAGATCGGGTGAAGACCGTCGGGATGGATGCAGGTAAGCGAGATTTTACAGGAAAATATGATATTTTACTCCCTTAGCAATCTCGTTAGAAGTTATAATGACTACAGCATCACTCTTTAACACCTGGCGGTGGCACTTCTGCTCTGCCGCTTTGGGATCAGCGTCGCCAGCTGGCAGCCTGCCTCGGTGACGCTAGCTGCTAAAGTGATGACTAAAGCTAACTGCTAATTATCGTTAGCTTGCTGCTACTGTTGCTAAATCTGCGGGATTCCCGCTTTGACAACTTGTGGTGTCATCACAAAACATTTATTAAGGTGTCGTTTCTTGTGATGCCATATGTTGTTCTAAATAATTTGTCCTCTATACATCTTTGGACTTTTTAGCTAACGTTTTGTTACGCCCAAGATGAGCATCCCTGCTGATGCGCTGTCACCATCACATCGGTTATCAAGCTGCTGTTAGCCTGACTCTTGTTAGTTATGTGGGCAACACGTATTTTTAAAGCTCGGTGGGAATATTAAGGCATGTTAAGATATTTTCTAGTGTCTGATAACAGGTTTAATGGGAGTTTTATGCTGTTTTTAATAAGAACTCGATCATTTATTGATGTTTGTTACTGTTTTACTGAAGTTTATCTTGTCTTTGAGCGCAGTGTTTCCAGCTGCAGTGAGAAGCCTGAATCTAGCCTGTTATTGTGGTTGGACATTGACCATCCTCATCAAGTCTTTAGGGACAAAAATTAAATTTTATGTTTTTTTGTTATTCAGTTATTGAAAGTCCCTTAACAGTTCCTTGTATCTGCTCGTTTAATGTTTTTAGCTTTTAATGATAGAAACTCCCTCAGCAGCATTGTTAGCACTTGCTCCAAAATCACGCGGGTTAGGCAGAGAAATTTGTGCTCACTTATTATTAAACATCATGACCAAGTTTTATCTCTTGTGTTCAGGAAGTAACAGGTCGTTACTACCTTGTAACCCACTGTAGAACAAGTAGAGATATTTAAAATCCTTCATTGTATCAGCTATTAAATCCCTTAACTTTTGCAGTGGTCATTTAGAATAACTTGGTTTTATGATTGCTAATTTTTATACACATTTCTTTGTCAATCTATTATGTATTTTTTGTCCATCTTCTTCACTATTGCTATTTTGCAAGTAGGTTGTGTAGGTAAGTTGCAAATGAATTGCTTTTTTTGGATCAGTAAAATTATCTGACTCTGAGTTTAAAGTACGGGCACGGAAGAATCATTTTCAGACTGATGGATGAGTGTTTTTCACTGACTCAAGTGGCATGGCCTTTCAAAATAAAGTCCTCTCAATATAAAAGTGATCTCTCCATACCTGTCTTTCAAATATTGATTGACTTGCTGTCTCCAACTTTGTTTCACATTTAAAATGAAGCACCAGAGGCTTACAGGATCCAGATGGTACTTGCTCTTTGCTCCTAGCTCCCAGCAAGGCTGCTACTTCCAGAGTTTAATTCAGCTTCATACATTTTCTTGGTGGTTACTAGCTGCTCATGACTCAAAAGGCAGTTTTCTGGTTGTTTTAGAGGGTGTGCTAGATTATGCTTAGATAGGCTGGTTCAGATTGGGGTTAACTAAACAGGAAAAAACTTAATTGAGAATAATTTTTTTAGGGAATTTCGCTGTGCGTGTTATGTAAGCAGTGAGCAATCGTAAGAAGCAAATAGACAGTCGTTAACCACATTAACCTGACTCTAAACAAATACAGGTTATCCTGGTCTTGTGGCAGTGTTTTTCTTTCTTTCGACTGTTTCTTTTAGGAGTCCTCATGTTAGATAATCTACCTCCATCTCACACTATGTCTTCCATCCACTTCTGTCACACCAATCATCTCCATGTCCTCTCTCACTACATCCATAAATCACATCTTTTGTCTTCTTCCTTTTTTCAGCCTTCTACATCTTTTGCCCACATATCTGTTGTCTCTCAACTGCACATGTCAAAAACCTTCACAGCCTTACTTTTACAGTTTGTCTCCCAACTGTGACATGTACGCTGCCCTTTTGATGTATGTGTTCCTAATCTCATCCATCCTGGTCACGCCCAATGAAAATCTAGCGTCTTCACATCTTCAGCTCTGCCACCTCCAGATCACCGGCCTGTTTTTTCATCAGTGCCACAGTCTCAAAACCATGCATCTCAGCAGGTCTCACTACCATCTTCTTAACCTTCCCTTTTGTTCTTTCTGCTACCCATTTGACATAAACCACTTCAGACACTTCTCCACCCACTCCGTCCTGCATGCACTCCCTTCACTTCTCTTGTGCACTGTCCATTGCTTTGGATTGCTGATCCTGTGCATGGCAGGCAGTCTGCAGAAGATTATATGTTGACTTAGAGAAGTTACTACAAACAAGAGGTTTTTTCCTGTAAAAATGGAGATTTTCCTTTCCGCTGTCACCAAGTGCTAAATCATAGTGGGTCGCCTGATTGCTGAGATTTTCTGTGTTATTGTGTGGTCTTTACCTTACAGTTTCACGTGCCTTGAGGCAAGTGTTGTTGGGATTTAGGTGCTATATAAATTGAATTGAATGGTTTGGATATTAAGTGCTTAAAGGCAGGACACTGCAACAAATGTGAACACTTGATTTAATCAGTTTCTTAAAAGCCCCCAAATTTTTGTTCCTGGATGTGGTTTAGAGTTCACTCCAGCAACTAATGGATACTCCATCTGAACTCCCTGAGAGATAGGTTCATGTTTATCAGCTGCAATAATTGGCCTGTGATAATGCTGGTGATCACCTGACATTTATTGACAAGTCTGAATATGGTCCTCACTCACATGCACTGCACAGCAAGAGATAAACCACCTCAGCTGTCAGCGTGTAAGCTGCCCGAGTTGAGTTGTGAAAACAGCTTTATCTTCCCTCAGACTCCTCCTCCTTTTTTTTTTTTTTTTTGCAGCTACCTTGACATACGACACACTTCGATTTGTTGAGTTTGAAGATTTTCCCGAGACCTCGGAGCCTGTGTGGATCTTGGGCAAAGAATACAATGCACTCACAGGTGGGACTTGAATCTTCTCGCATGAAAATTTCAATACCTACGAATAGAGCTGGGCGATAGAACGATATGTATCGCGATATAACTTTTACTCGATAGAGAAATTAAACTATCGCGATAGACTTCACCGCTCTTGTCCTCTTTAAAAAAAAAAAAAAAAAAAAAAAAAGGTCAGCCAATCCGGTTGTTCAGTGATGACGCGACGAATCCTACTTCCGGGTCTAAAGTAGTCTGCGTTTAATATGGCTTTTGTGTTGTTAACATGTTTAATGTTATGTATTTTCTTCTATTTGATCTCAAAAAGCTCCTAAAACAGTCAGCGACCACTGTTGACCTCCCTCGGCTTTTATTACCGCTAATCATTTATTTAAGCTCAGTTTTTAAAACCTTACGATGTAACTACAGCCCAGCCCATGCAGCAGTATATGAATGACTAACCTCGTATTGTGGATGGATTATCTCAGTTGTTCTCCTGGCTGAAGTTTGGTCCTTTTACAGCATCCTGCCATGCGATTACATTTGTTCCTGACCACCGAGAACACTCACGTTAACTTTTATCGAGTGGAAAAAAGTTAGCTTGTTTATATTATGCTAACATAGCTGTGTCGCTAGCGGTCACGTAGCACATCATTATATACCAGCTAGCCCAACTTCAGTAACCCTACAAACGTCACTGCTGTTTAGTTTTCTGTCTTCATTTATGCTGGAAGTGATAGCAGAGCTGTACGTTTTAATTTGTTTCCAAAACCCCGCAGTCAGGACATGCTATATTGTATTTAGATAGAAGCTAGCGAGCTAACTCCCTGCTAACTTCTAACTCCGTTAAATGTCATAAATTCCGTTTTCATGGATGCCTGGATGTTAAACTCAATTGTTACACCTGGTAGAGCAGAACGCTGATCATTTTATTAAAGATGAAAGACTTTAGACAGTTTTTCAACTCTCAGTAATCCCATAGTGATCGTTTGATATATGGACCTGCAGCGGAGTTTAGACCCAGACACGGCTAGTGACGTCAGACTGAACAACCGGATACAAATTAAGTAGCGCAGAGCCGAACCAATCACAGCCGCAGCGTCACGTCGCGTGACTTGTTACGTACAGCACAAGTGCCAAGCCGCACGTGTGTTTGTTTGGGAAGCAGCCAGCGGGTAATGGAGGAAATGAGTGTGCCGACTAGAAAAATCAACCGAGCGTGACCGAAGAGAAAACAGATGATGGTTCCAACGCCGGAGAGATTGTCGAACGGAAGAGCCATAGAAGTTCCGTAGTGTGAAGGTATTTCGGCTATTTCAAGTCTGACAAAAAACAGAGTAGCGTGCACTGTAAATTGTGCAAGTCTGGAAATACAATAAACTGGTGCATGCGTCACACTGTGCGCCACGTTATTGTTTCGGTGAAATGAATTTCTACAATACTGTTAATTCTACTCTCTGCAGTGTTTAAATGCTTACATATACACACAGTTACTGTCCCTCCACACATACGACTCGGTTCTGCTTCTATGCCCCAGCTTTTACTTTTTCCCACCGAGGCTTCTAGACTTCTGATTGGCCAACATTTCTGCACGGTTAGGAATCTAGCGCCACCTGCTGCTTTGGCATGTTCATAGCAGCGTTTTCCTTCATTTCTGCCTTTATGTGTGGACGGGATTATTTTTTAAAACGAAAACAGAAAATCTCAGTTTTCAAAAATACCCGTGTACGCGTGGACGTAGCCTCAGTCTCTGACTGGAAGCGCTAATTCGTCATTCGGCTTTTGTCAGGCTAAAGTAACTGTTAAAACTGTTTGAAAAGCTAAGCTATACAACAAGGAGAGATTGAGAATTTCCTTTTAGTTCTCAGTTTATTTGATATTGACAAAAGTTAGTCAGTTTTGTCTGTTCTTCTGTAAAACAAACTAAGATTTATTTTTAGAATTAATATTTTGTTTCTAAGTGGAATTGACAATTTAGTCTGTTTCGTTTGTTCTATTTTGAAACTTAAACGCTTTAGCGGCTGCCTTTTGTGTAGTTTGCAATATTTGCCTTTATTTATCTGAAAAAGTCTCATGTTCCTTAAGTACATCTACCCTGTTGAACTTATTATGGGAAATAAATATTTAAATAAAAACAAGCTGCTGATTATTTCACATTTTACTTGTGAGCAACGGCACATTTAAATCTTACAAATATAGTTATTTGGCTTATATCGTGATAGATATCGTTATCGCCTGAAATGAAAAAAACATATCGTGATATGAAAAAATCTCGTATCGCCCAGCTCTACCTTCGAAACACATCACAAAGTCAGCCACTCTGTTTTGTCATTATGATGTGGATATGTTGTAATATGCCGATGTCTGTATTGTAGAGAAAGATGAGATTTTATCAGATGTCACTTCACGCCTGTGGTTCACATACAGAAAAAACTTCCCACCGATTGGTCAGTTCTGGTCTTTTGTCACACATTTCTAATGTGACCTCTGGCTATCAAAAGGCGTTATGGGTGACCCATGAATCTGTTACAGGGGGGACCGGACCAACATCAGACACGGGGTGGGGATGTATGTTACGGTGTGGCCAGATGATTCTGGGCGAGGCCTTGGTGTGCAGACATTTAGGAAGAGGTAAGGCGGACTTTATCTCTGCGTGGCACCAACAGCCCGTCTCCAGTGAATTGAAACGAGGCTTGTTTTTGACAGATTTCATAACTGACCTTTTTGTTTTCAGATTGGAGATGGGCCAAAGGCCAGAAACAAAGAGAGGAGTACATCAGTCTTCTCAACGCCTTCATCGACAAAAAAGACAGCTATTATTCCATCCATCAAATTGGTAAGTAGTGAGCTTCAAACCATTCCAGTTACACCAAGGCTTGAGTGAAAGACTTCACAGGAAATTCTTCTTCTGTTCTTATTAAATGCTGCAGCTCAAATGGGAGTTGGAGAGGGAAAGCCTATTGGCCAGTGGTATGGACCAAACACAGTTGCCCAGGTTCTAAAGTAAGTACAGGAAAGTACCACAAGGGTCCATTGTGGACTTCACGCAAACACACAAAGCCAAAATGAGCAAGAAATCCCCGCATTTTGAAAGCTGGAACAAAGGAATTACTGGCTCTGTGCTCTGTAAATTAAAGATTAAAGCTGTGCTGTGCAGCATTTTTGTGAGCAAACAACAGTTTTTGTGTTCAGCATTTCTCTTAAGCACACATTATTTGTGTCTTTAAGGCCTTAAACATTTTTAGTGCATTTCTGCTGCTCTCAAGTTTATGGGGTAATTCTTGACTTGCTACTTGTTGGTCTTTAATCCATTAGCATTTTCTGGACTATAGTTTTTCTGCTCATCGGTCAGCCATTTATTTTCATTTTTCAGACATTTATCACTACTGCAGGAAAATCGAAAAGAATCCTGGTAAGAACAGGAAAAAAAAAGCTGAGTAAAAACCCCCAATGAAATATCCCACTCTGATATCACTTAGTGTGCAGCATACCAGTGTGGTATTTTTATTATTTGCAATTCAAATTCCTTTAAGTTGACTTTTATATGTAACACCAGCTAAAATAGTTCCTTACAATTAGTTCTAGGAAAAAAATACATTTTTCAGTAAACATCTAAATTTAAATGTAAATTTTTTATTTTTTTTTTTACCCCCCCCCCCCCCCCCCCATAGTTTTCTTACGGTGAATGGCAAGCTGCACATAAATACTAGCAGTCTCCCAATGGATGCTGATTGGTTGGTTAATCATTTCTAACATGAAGTACCCCTTTGGTGTACATTTTCCAAACAAATAAACATACTGCCGGTCACCAGGTCTACCCGTTGATGTCTGAACTTGACCTTGAGTTCAAGGTCACCAGTATTTGTACTGGTTTGAGATTTTTCATAGATGCACCTGCCTTTCAAAGTCCTACATCGACTTGTTTTGGAGATATCTCATTCACAACTTTGGTGTCCACGCCACTTGCCCAGCGGGGTGACGTCTATACCCCATAACCCTTTTATGTCTGAGGGGTAACTCATATGGATGTAAAAGAAAGCGCTGATTCGGATTGTCAAAAGTGTTGCTGTCAGGAGTTTGCTGCTAAAGTGAATTACGGTGCTGTGACATCACATATAGTCTCAGAATCGTATTTCACGCTAATCAAAACCCAAAACACAAAAACGTTAGAAACACGGAACCACCATGTTTTGAAACTTGATGAAAAATTTCCTGTTTGCCCCATGAAATTTACACCTCCATCAGACTGGCTCACAAACCTCCCAGTGGACCAGGAAGTCCAGAGGGTGGGCAGTTCTCTAGTGTTTTGGAGCGCTGGGGTAAAATTAAAACGTGTGACTGTGCTGTTTTGCTTTCAGGAAGCTGGCGGTGTTTGATACGTGGAGCAAAGTAGTTGTACACGTGGCGATGGACAACACTGTGGTCATCGAGGAGATCAGTGAGTGCAGCTGTGTTGCAACTGTGGACTGTTTACACAGTTCCTGTTTGACCAAATCTAACAGTTTCTGTGTGTAAACATCTACAGATTGATATGAGTCTCTGCAAAGAAACCAAGTTCATCCAAAGACAGAGTTATGCTGCTACTTAATTTACCAGTAGCAGCATAACTCTACACAGACCTAATTTGTATCTGGTGTAGTTTTCCTTCACTGTAATGTACTGGCAGCATGGTCGACAGTAATCTGAGTAATTTTCTGGTTTTTGTGATCATTTTTCTGTAGAGCGCCTTTGCATGCCCTGGCTGGATGCTGCAGGAGCCTATGGAGAATCGGAGGGAGTTGGGGAGCTTAATGGATGCCTGGAGGGAGCGTGTGCCATGGCTGAGGAGGAGACGGCGCTCTGGAGACCTCTGGTACTGCTCATCCCCCTCAGGCTGGGCCTGAGCGATATAAATGATGCCTACATTGATACCCTCAAGGTGAGAAACTAGCATGTACAGCATAATGACACAACTAATTCTGTGAGTAGTTATGGCCACTGTATCATGAAAAATGAGCACTGTCAGTGCAGATGTGATTTGCAAAATGGGAAAAATGACAGATAACCACAAAGAAATGACATAATGACGAACTGTAGAATGTGAGGCATTTAGAAATCAGAAATCCAATACTGTTAAGGAGAATCACACATGAAGGAAGTAGCAGCGTAGAGACCTTAGAAATCAATGACACTGAGCCCAGACTACAGCTGATATAACTGTTGGTGAATTAAAGTGGGCTCAGGCAAAACTATTCTAAACTACAAGGCAAGGGAAATGACAACCAATGAGAGCAAATGATACAGTTGACTGACACGCAACAGCTTGGTACACACATTTACAGACGGTT
Organism: Rhamphochromis sp. 'chilingali'; assembly: GCF_963969265.1. Classification (NCBI taxonomy): domain Eukaryota; kingdom Metazoa; phylum Chordata; class Actinopteri; order Cichliformes; family Cichlidae; genus Rhamphochromis; species Rhamphochromis sp. 'chilingali'. The sequence goes on from NC_137931.1 coordinate 33,099,011, forward strand.
ACCTAGGCAACTGGAGCCTGGAGCAAGTGTGACCAACCACCAGTCAGAAAGTCATGCAGGATGTCTGTCTTTGGATGCTCTTTTATGTTTAGTGACCAGGAAAATAACTATTTAAAAGTTACGACAGTCTGAGCATGTAGTGTCCTCGGCTTTTCAGTCAGATAATGGATGTAGTCTCCGTGTGCCTGACTTTTATCCGTACTAAAACTCTAAAAGGGTTGTGGGTAGTGCAGATGCCTGTTTGGGAACAAGATAAATAATTCATCAGCAGTGCCAAGATACAAAAGTATTCAAAAGCAGCTTCTGCTAATTTAAATCTCTATCCACTTCCAGAATTACAAGCCACTTCCACAGATTCAATAATCTCAGTGCTGTAGAATTTATGTACGGCCTCCCACTGCCCGCTTCTCAATCCCAGCGTCTAACACATGGAGTAAAAAGCACATCTCTGTTCAGCTGAAACGGAAATAAAAAGCTTCATTATTAATTTAATAACCCCTCATGACTGACAGCATTATGGGATCAACAATGCAAGAACGGTACCTGAATAAAACTCCCGTTAAGTTATCATAGATTTTAATTTAGGGAAAGGGATTTTAAGGAGACATTCAGTGCCAGCATGGTGTATATATATATATATATATATATAAGCCAAATTCAGCCACAGCTGGGGTGAGATAAACCCTCTTGTCTCTTTTCACAGCAATGCTTCATGCTGCCTCAGTCCCTTGGTGTTATTGGGGGAAAACCCAACAGTGCCCATTACTTCATTGGTTATGTCGGTATGTCTAGTCTCTGTGTTTGTGAAATAAACTGTGCATTCTAAACAGCTCATGTTCATCATGTGATTCTTTTTTTTCCTTCTCTTCTTAAACACCTTCATTAAGTTACCCGCTTGGGTCTGAACACGTGTTTTTGTCCCCAGGAGAAGAACTCATCTATTTAGACCCACACACCACACAGCCTGCAGTGGAGCCGTCTGAAGACAGTCAGGTCCCCGATGAGACGTACCACTGCCAGCACCCACCCTGTCGCATGCACATCTGTGAACTGGACCCATCCATCGCAGCGGTAGGACTGCCAGGGAGAGTTTGACAGTGCAGAGCTTTTAGAACAGTCTTCGTCTCTTAGACCAGCGGTCCCCAACCTTTTTTTGCGCCACGGAGCAGTATATGTCTGACAGTATTTTCCTCCGTACAGTAAAGAGGATAATAAAGGGGAAAACAGATTACCCACTTACTAAAGAAAAAGATCCATAGCTGAACCTTCCATTAGGTTAACAAATGTTAACAGATCTCATCCCAAGTTTGTCCAGCATTTGTTGGAAAGTATGAAAGAGCCTGATAAGGTAGTGGAGGCATGTAAAGAGCTAGTGGAATAACGATGGGCTTGGAAAAAATGTCATACTGTGTCCAGATGCTGCCAAAGACCTTTCAGAAGTGCCTCCGGCTGATACAACAATCAACAGAACAACATATCGGATGACACACAGGCTGTTGTGTGCAGATATGAATATTAATAGTTAGACATAAATGTGTTTTCTGTGCTCTTCCAGGGTTTCTTCTGCAGAACAGAGGATGAGTTTGATGACTGGTGTATGCGCATAAGAAGGGTGTGTCTCTCTCTGTCTGTAACATTAATTTTTGTTTATTACAACTTAATAAAGGCATCGCTGTGTTTTTGGAATATCGCAAAAATAATTGTCCTTGTCTTGTAGCTGTCCTGCAACAGAGGGACCCTGCCTATGTTCGAACTCGTAGACAGCCAGCCCTCTCATATGGTCAGCGTGGACACCCTTAACCTTACTCCTGGTAAATATACTGCAAATTATTTTCTTAAATATGCTAAAAACGAATTCAACTCTGTGAGGGGAGTGTTGTAGCTACTCTTTAGCTCTTTCTTTTGGGAGAAAAAAAAGCAAGAGGACGTTTTGGTAAGAAAAGTTAGTTTTTGATGGGCGTTAACAAAAAACCCCCCAAACAAAAAATGTTTGTTTTTTTGTTTTTTTTACCCCCCTTTAAGAGGGGGGCCAGTGGCAATAATGCTACACTGATTGGTCGTAAAGCTCACCAAACAAGAAAATGCATGACAGCAAGGAAGATGTGTGAATCCCCCTAAAGATAAATAAAACACTGTTTCTGGAGTCTTAACTCACAGAGTTAATAAACATTAATTTAAAATTTTCTTTAAAATTTTCCTTTGCAGATTTCTCAGACTCAGACAGGTTGGAGCGATTCTTCGATTCAGAGGACGAGGAATTTGAAATCCTTTCCCTGTGACGAACATAACGAACAATGATTTGCTGTTCTCGATGGCGGACGGAAGATTCACCGTGTCTTCTCTGAATCAGAAGGGAAGCCTGAGTGAAGGAACGTGAACTGGATAACTCTTGAGCCAGTCCAGCTCCAGTGGTGTAGTCTGTGTGTGGCACACAGCCTCCGAATGCTCCATCATTGAGACTGCCTGAGGGAGGGGAGGGAAGGGGTGTGGAGGGGAGCTGTAGCAGGAGCTCAGGATAAATTCTGTATGCACATCTTCACATACACGTGTTTCCATTTAAGTCTTAACACTTTTAAATGTTTCTTCTGAAGTGATATGGTGCCTTTCCCTGACTCCATTAGTAAAATTGCCATAACAGTTTTATGTTGTGTAGAAACACGGTGATGCCCACGGCTTACGCGGTTTGTCACTAATAACTGACGTCTGTAACAGCCTGTAACGAAACCAAATTTAGTCAAATCTGAAGACAAGTTGTCTTAGTTGTATCCTCGCCAAGTCTGAAACATATACACTCATCCATTGGAAGATTATTTATTTAATCAAAGCAGTATATAGGCAGGTGACAGAACAATAGTTATGTAAAAGAATGAAAAAAGCAAAAATAAAAAGAGCTGAATTTCAATTTGTATAGCTCTCTTGACTTGTACAAGTGTGTGACGTAATATTTTACTCAAGTAAACGTGTGGGATGAAGTTTGTGGGGTGCAGGAGAGGACTTTAGTTTTGAAGAGTTTCACTCCAGAGCTCTCCGAGCGGCAGGTTCTGTGCTTTGTTGATGGCATTGAGGCTGTGGGCTGTGATGTCTTTGTGAACATTTTCAATATTCTGTGCTGCATCGATCACCTGAGGAAGAAAATTTCGATAATTAGAACAAATCGGCGACTTTAGTCTTTTTCCAGATAGTTTAACGTTAATAAGATGCAACGAAGAGACTGTGGAGGTGCTTTCACACAGGAGGCAGCATTGGAGTGCTTGCAGACACCGCTGCCACAGTTCAGCAAATATAAACTTGGATTGCACTAAAGTAGAAAGAAGACATCCAGCAGACAGAGTGGAAAAGTTCATATCAGAACCACAGGAGGAAAAGACTTCCTTGGAAACGGGTTTCCATCCAAATAGATGCGGCTGTGGAGTTTAACGGTGGTGAAGCTTTGCCTGTTTAGCTCTTTGCTCTGCAGCTCGCTGATTCTAGTAGTGAGCACAGCTCGGTGCATGATACGTCCTGTGTGAAAGCCCCATAAGAGAACCTCGGACTGCTTTCATAACTTTGTAAAAATGAAAACTATCCAAGAATTCACATTCTGAATTCTTATTTCTAGAACAATAAATAACACTAGGCCCAAGATAAAGTAAGATAAAGCATACTCTCATTGTTCACAGTATTTATTCACTTCAGTCATTGCAGTGCAAGTCAAGCTTTATACTCTCACCAACACCTGTCAGTGTGGAGTGGACCTGATGAAGACAGGTGGAGTAAAATAACCCTGGAGGTGGTAACATGATACATTACTGTATGTGATGGCACAGACTGATCAGGAAAAGGAAGCCAGTGCAACTATAAAGACATGAAGAAAAGCTGTTGGTGTCGCAGGCACGAAATAGAGTTTAGGCGGTGCTTTGCAGCTGACAGGTGGCACCTGATCACACAGATATCGGCCCGATGCATCCCCGTTTTAAACATCCTGTCGGAATAAATCTTCCATTCAGGCTTCCCTCATACCTGCCAGTTTACTGTCTGATCCTTCATCAGCTGTTCAAACCGCTGTTGCACTGTTCTTTGGAAGACGCTCGTCTCGTATCTCTCTTGCCCAAACTGTCCTCTGAGAGCAGCCTCGGCCGGGTTCAGCTGCAGAAACATTACGAGGTCTGGCTTTGGCAGTCCCACATCAGGCTGCATGCACCAGTCCAGGCGGAAGCCCTGAAGAAGACAAAAACCCTCCATCTGTCACGCTCGACTGCATGTTGCAATACCGAACTGATGGATGGAGTTTGAAAAGCAGAATAAATGCACTTACCGGCTTAGCGCTGGTGAAAGCAACTCCAGAGAAAGCATACCTGTCTACAACCAGAGTGATGCCTTGCTCCAGCTTCTTCTTCATTAAAGGCCTGTGGATTAGAATCTGTTAGGCTGTGTAAAGACTTAAAGGAAATGAAACAAAAATGTCAGCACATTTGATACAACCAGCAGTGTTTGCTGTCGTGTTTGCCAATCAGTCCATTTGCACTTAAAAAACTGGAGAAGGAACCAATGCAAATAATTTAAAAAAAGCGTGAAACTGAACTCACCACTATGCACTTTTAAGGACCTGTGATTTATAACATTCATAGCATGAAGTAAAAAAAATGAACATGGCTTATCTAATTGTACTAAGCTCGCTGTAAAAAAATAAATCAGCTGATTCTGAGGTGGGAAGCACTAACTGATTTTTTTCATAGAATGATTTTACTTTTTAGGAAACCTTAAAAATGTGATATTGATTTAGGAAATATTTAGTTGTGCATCAATAAACAGAGTCCGTTCAGCCATAAGGCTCAAAGCCTGTGTTACAGGGTCTCAAACCATTTTAATTCACGTGCCACAGGCAGCCCAGTTTGATCTCAAGAGGATCAAACTGCTACAATTATCTGCAAATCATGACTTTTCTTTTAGTAAGTGTACATTATTTAAAAAAAACAAATTCACACGTAATAAGCTATTGATTCATAAAATTCACAATGAACTTTCTGGGGTGTCCTATAAAAACTAACATCTGAGTTTTTCTACACAAAAAAAAAAATGCTACTGAAATAAATTAAACAAAGCCATCAATACAAATCACTGGGTTTCTGCTTTGTTAGAGTTTTGCTCAGAATTTGTCCCTTCATTTTTTTAAAAGAAAGACAAGATCAGAAATCTTTGCTCCGTCTTCATCCACCCGTTTGTCTGCTTTAGGTTTTACACCTGACATTAAAACACTCGTCCAGCTGCTGATCACACTGTTGGGTTTTATTAGCCTGGTGTCTCCAGTTGAGCCAGACCATTAGTGTTTAGGCAAAGACATTTTGTTTTACACATATGCAGGTGTTACATTCTGTAAAATGCATTATATATGATTAAAATAATTTAACTGCAATAAGTATACACCTTTCATATAAATATATTCTATAACTTAACTATTTTCTTTAGCCCACATAATTATATATTTCAGTTACATAAAACATGTGAATTTTGATTTTATGTAGTGTATAGCCTATATAATAAAAATTAATGTAGCCCAATAACTATAAAAACCAGAAAGCTACAGAACATGGGGCGGTTCATTTACAATCACAAGTCTAACTTACGTTTCATAGTCATTTTTATATCAGAAATAATCTGATTGTTTTGTGCTTGAATGTAAACAAAATGCCAGAAATCTGCACTGTCATCAACACATTTATCACCAAACATTTAAACCTAATATTTCATGTTTTATTAGGTTAACCCTCTGGGGTCCAGGGTATAACTGCCATTTTTTAATAACAGCTTGATCTTTTTTTGCCTTGCTTAGTTTGGTGTCATTATTTTCAGCACAACCTCACATGTCTGAATTTACAGTTATTTTTTCATTGCTATACTGTAATAATACATGTGATCTGAAATCACAAAAAAATATGAAATCAGAGTCAGCAAAAGTTTATTTTTTACTGTAAAAACCACAAACATGTTTAGTTAATTATTTTCATAACTTGAAATGCAAATTAAATTGTACATTTTAAAAACCTATGCACAAATTTTGTAAACAAAGACATTTACAGAACAATCAGATGCCACACAAATTGATTGTGCCAGTGAAGTAGTCTGTCTGCCACAAAACACCACAGGCCTGCAGGCCTGACAATATGCAGTATATTCAGTTTTAGAATTTATATTCAGTAGGGACAGGCTTAGGGTGTCGGGGGGTTCCCCGGAGGCATCTTCCTTGGGGCGCTCAACCCGGGGTAGCGGTCATGTCCGGTTAGGGGCTCTGTTGGCTCTCCGGTGACTGTTTCCTCGCGGCTGCGTGCAGCGGGGCTAGGGGAGGGTCTGTGCTGACGGACGTGGGTTACTGACCTGGTAGCCTGGCTGCCCCTGGGTGGGTCCGGGATGGGCGTGAGGTTCTGGGGGCGCTCCGTCTCTGGGCTGGGACCCGGACCGGGCCTCGGGGGCTTGGGTCCTGGTTGGTGTGTTGCCGGGGTTGTGGGCGGGTGGGTGCATGGGGGCCCAGCCCTGGAGCAGGGTGCCGCCGGTGCGTCGAGCCACCTGGGGGGCTCTTCAACTGGTGGGGGAGATTGTCACATCTTGCAGGAGCTTTCCTCTCCTCAGGAGCTGCCTCTGCAGGAGGGGGAGATACAGGAGAGGTGGAGGAAGATCTCAGCCTGGGTGTTTATTGTCTTATGTAGTCTGGAAGATGAGTGGATGGTGGGGTGGGTGCAGTTCTCTCTGTGGTGGGGTTGGGTGGACTGTCCCGGGCTCTGTGGGGCCGGGCGGCGCTGCTGCACTGGGCCCGGTCTGGATGGGCCTGGGCCCCCTTTCCCTGGCGGGTCGCGGAGTATGGGGGTGCCTACTGGGGTCAGCGGGGGAGCTGGCCCCAGGGAGGGGTCACCTGCCCCTCCCTTCCTTCCCTCCCCATCTCCAGCTGCCTCCCTCTTCCCGCTCCACCACAACCACCCACACATGCAGGGCCTTGGAGTAGGGGTATGTCACCAGGGTGCAGAGGAGGCTACCCCCCCCTCTGTCCCCTTCTGGCTGCCTCTGCCTCAATTTTATCCCACAACTTAGACATTCACATTACTCACACTCTCATTACACATACATATAGGATCTTGGGGGTGGGCACGATACACGGAGTCCAAAGTACCATCAGGGTGTACACCCCACCCCTGGCATCGTTGCCCACCTCTCAATTTTAAATACACGTAGACATTGAGGGCTAGCAGGAGGGACCATGCGCTTACCTGCTGCTCTCTGGCAGGTAGCTCCAAGCCCTCCTGGGTTTTAAATGCACCTTAGAACACACATGCATCAACATTACAATGAGCGGGTGGAGGGAGGTTCGGAGTCTTCTCTCACCCCCGTTCTCTGCGACCTGCTGGAGCAGGGGGGCTAGGACTAGGAGGAGGAGTTGGCCGTCCGACTGCGGTCTGGAGTGTGGAGCCTTCCTGCTGCTGCGGAGTCGGGGCGGTCTGCCTCCCCCCACCGCAGGGAAAAGGGAAACACCACCTGGGTCTGGGTGCAGTTCCCCCCTCCAGGGGCGGGGGCACCTAGACCCGGTTTGTAGAGTACGCTTGGGGAGTGTGATCGTGTGTACAACGTCTCTTTATGTCTGTCTCCACGTTGGTTGAGTGTGGAGTAAGTGCATATGAGAGCATGAGGGTGGGAATGGATGTTTGTATCTGTGTGTGCCTGTATGTCTGTGTCTATATGTCAGGTTGGGTGTCAGGCGCCACCTCTCTGGGGACATCTCAGGCCCTCCAAGGTTTGGAGGCCTATCTCCCCCTACCACCACTTCCCCTGCCAGTGGCGGACCCCCTCAGACATCGGTGCGTTGGTGGTTCTTTGTGTCCGGGGATGGGCGTCCAGGTACACACCGGCTCACTCCTTGGCGGCCGCTTATCGGGGCCTGGAGCCTGGGGCTCGCTCGGGCCACTTCGGAGGTGGGGTGCCCCCGGCCTCTCGGCCTGGGGCTCGGTCACTCAGGCGCAGCTGGCTGCCGGCGGAGCTCACGGGCGCGTCACTGCAACTCCCCCTGGCTTCTGCTCCGCGGCTGCTGAGTGAGCCCTCATCTGGGACTCTCCTCAGCTCTTTCCGGGACAGTGGCGCAGCTGCCCCTCTGTTGGTCTTCCTTGGTCTCTTGTGTTCTGGGGGCCTCTGGATGTCTGGAGTTTTGATCTCCTCCACACCTGCTTCACGCCCTGGAGGACGGGGCTGTGGCCCCCCCACACCCTCTAGCAGATTATTACATGAAGGAACCTTTTAAAAAAACAAAAAACAAGCGCGTCCATGCTCACAGGTGTACACACGGGTGATCACACCCACAAACTACACCCTTTTTGGCTCCTACCTCAAAGCACACTGTGTTCTGTTGATCTTATGTGCTGCACAATAATGTTTAACATTTAGTATTTACTGTCATATTCCCATATATCATTGTGATGTTGTTTATTCTATTACTCTTGTTCTCTTCTGCTTGCTTTCTTTTTTCTTTCTCAGCAGGTGATCCAGGTGATTGATATATGCATTTTTTTTCTCTGCCCGTTCTGTTGGTTTTTGTCTTTTGCCCTTCTCCCCCGTCCCTCTTCTCAGCTGTTTCTCTTTCCCTCTTTCTTTCTCCCCTTCTTTCCCCCAGTCAAGTCTGTCCCGTATTCAGTAAGTGAAAATAAAATAAACAATAAAAGGTGAATCAAATGGACCATTACGGCAAGGCTGGGATGGTCAGTTTGGTAAAGTAAATCCGTTGGGCATCTTTCTTTGCCTTTAGACAACAATTCTGATGGCAAAAGAGCCAAACGGGACAGGCCAAAAAAAAAAAGAAAAAAGAAAAAAAAGAAAAAAAGAATTTATATTCAGTGTTAATTGTAGCTAGGCTCAAGGTGTTAATGCTAGCTTCTTTTAATAAACAACACTGTCATATGCAAATTTGTGGTGGCAAGAGGTGGCACCCCTGTAGATCCGCCCCTGTTTAAGACTGCATGAAGTAAACCTAAAGCACTGAAAAGTCCAAACATGGACTGCTTCCCATTTTCTCTGTATCATTCCTCCTGTAGTGCCTGTCATCAGAGTAACTTGGGAACGTGTCACTTCCTACATGTTAGCTCGAGGATCAGTCCACTGACACTGATTTGCAGCCAATAGGAAGCCGACCTCATTAAAGGTACTGAACACACCTGAGATTTTTTTTTTTACACAGATTTTCATTGGCACATATGTTCACACTAACGTAGAGAGTCTTACACCATCTCCCAGCGGTTTGCAGAGAACAACAAGTGCACCGTGTGGTCCTCCAAATCACTCTTGTTCTCCAGGTAAGCCCCAATCAGCTGTCCGATCGTCGTGGTCCTGTCTGCATGAAGAAAACCGCCCCGGGACAACACGTCAGACACGTTAAAGCCAGAGGAGAACTTTAAGCTCCTTCGGTGAAAAACGGAAAGCATTCTCACCGGGGAATCTCATCATCTCAGCCGGCCTGCCGCTCTGCTGCAGAGCTTGAACCAGCTTGCTGCACTGCGTGGTCTTCCCGGCCCTGTCCACCCCCTCCAGCACGATGAGCGCTCCTCTCTTACCCGCCATCTCCGACCACTGTCCGTCAGTGCTGCGGTGAACGTTGCAGAAACCACGAACAAACTGAAGCCAAGCCCTAGAAACAGACCTGTGCCCTATCACCATTTGCCGCCTTTTCCTAAAACAAAACGTCAACAAGGAAACACAATGACGCACTTCCTGTTTCACTTCGTCACGTTTCAGCCAGCCCATTAGCTCTCCGACTGCTGCCCTCTACTGTTTACCCATCATCCCCCTTCACAGATCATTTAGATTTTGCCTACAACACCGTGTAAATACTCCGTCAGTCTGTTTGAATTAGAATATCCAAGAAAAGCAAAAATGCAGGAAAGAAAACTCCTACAACTGCTCCAATATCTATGGAAAACTGCTCTCTACTTCCTTGGCTGTACTTAGAACTTCATACACTTAATCACAAGCAACAGTTATGCTGAATAAAACACGTTTTATTAGCACAGGGCAATTTACTGGCTGATTCACCTGTGAGTGTGCAGTGTCCCGAAGTTCGCTCTCAGATTGAAATCTCAACAAATCACAACAGCAATCTCCTTGAGATGCTTCATATTAGAGATTGATTTATATAAGGTAATAATACGGCGAAATAAGATGACAACCCCTCCTATAAGAGTTGGCGTTAACTCTCCAGGTATCTGATAGTCTGGATGTCGTTTTAAAAGATATTCCCAGATTTGGTGTTTTGATAATGGTGCTGGATAGCAAATAGACACAAAATGTCCCATAACTGTTTAGTTGTTTTTTAGAGCTGGAGGTCATAAAGACTATATATTTTTATTGTTTGCTATCCCTTTTTTGTCCCTTTGTGTCCGGTGGCACCCTGGAAGGGAACACTCCCATCAGGATGAAGGTGATCACTTAAAACTAATTCCAGCTAAATACCCACAGGTCCTGTAAAAGGTGATATTCAACACCTTTCTTTTTCTGATAGTATGGAGGGAAATAATCTGTTTCACTCCCTTTGACACGATGAATGAAATTAATCATTAATTCCTAGTTAAATAATTATATATATATATATATATATATATATATATATATATATATATATATATATATATATATATATATATATATATATATATATATTTATTAAATTATAGCCTATTGATACGTTGGTTTGTTCTGTGAATGAACACAGCAAAAACAAAAGACCATAAAGCAGATGGGAGGGGGTGGAATAGGTTGTTTCCCATTAACAGAGACTGTCATGACAAGTTACTGTATTGTTAAAAATGTACTTAACTGCAATATATGTATGTATTTAACTTTAATATTTAACTGCACAACCACATGAGCACCAGATTTCATCCTTATGGGAAAATGATCTTTACAGCATTAGACACATATTACACTTTGCTCTTGTGACAGTGTTTCAGAGCATCTTTCAGTGCTGCCAGCACCATATCGACGTTCTCCCTGCTGCTGTTACATCCCATCAGTCCCACGCGGAGCACCTGGAAAACGACAAAAACATCCAATGTAAAACACACAGGCAGGAACAAATGTGTTTGGATGATGCATATTGGCACTCGATCATCATTTTCTCCTACCAAACCAACTGATGGTCCGAGCCCCCCAGAAATCTCCAGATTGTGTGTTTTCATTATGAAGCTTGTGATCTCTTTCCAGTCATATCCATAAGGAGCAACAATTGTAGTAACTGTTGGTAGCCTCAGACGCTGTAACAAACAGCTCATTATTTAATCTTATATAAGAAAGAGCTGCAAGCTTGATGTAAATTCCCATACAGATTATTATGATTATTCTAAAAACTTACCTTTTCTTTGACAAAAAGCTTGAGACCCATGCTCTCCAGGCCAGCATGGAAATATTCGGCTACCTTCAGATGTCGTTCCCATGAATTCTCCAAACCCTTAAAAAAATTGAATTATTGTTGGTATTCCAATCAAAGCAGTGGATAAATTAAATTTTGGCCTGATAACTGTTGGAGACTGTAGAAATATAACGATCCTAAAGTTGGTAGGATTAATTCTCTGAACATGATCATCAGTACAAGGCTGAAATATTTTAGCCTGCACAAAAGCCAAACATTTGTTCACTCATTAATTAATTATCTATTAATGAATTCATACACTACCGTGTGGCTGTTTTGACAAATTGCCCCTGACATCAACACTCTTGGGATCACTTAACCAAGTAAACCCCTCCACCATGGATCTAGAAAGCTGTGGTGGTTTGGGCATCTAACTACAAAAGCCACTTCCCTCTCCTCACCTGAGGAGGTGGCTGAGGGCTGTCTGATCATACCTGCTTAGACTCCTGTCCTGCAACTCAGACTGAGATAAGCAGGATAATAGATATTTTTCCCCCTCTATGGGATTCCCAAGACAGTTACTGAACCACATAGGATCCAGCTGCTTAACTGGAGCTTAACTGTATGGGCCATAAGAAGTGCTCAACTGGTGGGAGGTGTCTGCAGATTTCCTCAACAAACTGAGTTCTGCATCTGCAAAGTTCTGACTGCTGCAGCTGGACTAATTATTCTCTCTTTTTTGATTCAAGAAAAGTGAGGGGTCTATATTTCGCATTCACTCTGCAACTCATCTGTTTAATAAAAGTCAGGATTTTAATTGAAAATGTGACATTTGCTTAGTGACACCAAATGTTTTAGCTGCAGTGCTTTTATCTCAGGTTTCCACAGAGGAGATACGCTCTGTTTCCATTACTGTATTCTGTGCTTCATTAGTTAATTGCATAAAATGTTAAAACTGCAGGCTCATGAACCCTTTTAATTGCTAGACATGTCTCACCTCTTCAACAAGGACAGACAAACTTTCCCTCAGAGAGTAAAAAGCAGTGACAGGACCTGTGTGGTGATATCTATGAAAAGAGACAAAGCAATACCAAATGATCTTAGTAATAGGTTAAAAGTGAGCCTGAAACACGGTCCAGTCTGCAGAGAAAGTCTTACACTCTTGATGGCTTTCCATCACATCCCCAGTAGTTTGCCAGCCAACTCAAATCCAAGTAAAATGACACAGGCTTTGTCCTTCGGCTGAAGATTTTTTGGCTGTGGATAAATTTACCTTTAAATACTTATGGTACCCTATTATTCTGAATGAATAAAAATGATAAAAATGTGCAGTTCTTACCATGCTCTCTCACTGAAGGAAATCGGTGCTGTACCTGGTGGAGCATTCAGAACCTTTTGGGAGCCTGTATACAGGATATCTATCTCTAAAAGTACAAACATCGACAGAAAAATCCACATATATTATTTCATAAAATAAAGACTGGAAACATCTGGCAGGATTTTTCAGTGCACCTTGCTGGTCCATGTAAACAGGGGCTCCTCCAATTGATGCCACAGAGTCAACAAGAAACAGGCAGTTATACCTGCAAGCAAATCACAAAACACCTATATCATCTGTCTAGCTGCAGATGTGGTGATGGCAAAGTGCTGTGTCTTACTTATGGCACAGCTGTCCGATGCCATCTAAAGGATGCAAGACTCCCGTAGAAGATTCTCCGTGTGCCACAAAGAGCAGCGCAGGTCTGTGTTTGGATAAAGCCTGCGGTGAGATAACAGTGTGATTACACAAGTGGCAGCAGTGACAGAAATGATTAAAGTAGCCTGATAACTGGAGCATCAGGAAACAATACCTTTTCCATCTCTTCAATAGTGAAGCAGCCACCAGGAGGAGCCACTATAGTGTTTACTCTCGCACCTGCAGGTTTGATACACATGCGTTTTTCTTAATTAACTGTTTTTTTTAATTACACCAATGAAAGCCACCTTAAAAAGACAGCAGCAGTAATACTCTGTATTTTTATCATCAAATCCTGTGGAAAGACCTATGGGAGATTATTTAATTATGTTCCACAATGCTCCGTTATTTTCCTAAAAGTCAGTATAATGCACTGCCTGACATGTTCGTTACTGTGGACATGCTGCAAATACTAGAGCAGCTAATGAGTATTCACCATAGACTGCATATATGGCTCATGGTTCCCTTATTGTATGACCTCAGTAAAAACCTTTCTCAGGAGATTATAGGTTCAGCTGCTAGCACAACATTAAGTTAATGTTTTAAACAGCTATGATGGCGTCTGTGAAAATGTTCAGCTTGACTTGCAGTGTGCTTTGGTGTCATGCATGTTGTGCCTGTCACAATTTGTGTAACCTGGAACTCACACAATGGCCCGGGTGGAGGCACAGTTGCGTGAGAGAGACAGTTTCTTAGGCGATTTCAGAGATTAGCAGATGGCACACATCAACTTTGCTGTACATTTGGAAAAGGCGTAAGGCGAAAGTATTCCACAGCAAAAGCTCTTTTTGAACAGTGCCCATCTGTTGTAGGAAATTATATTTTTGAATTTGGTTATCTTCCAGGATTTGTTAGGTACAAATGATACAATGAGCCTTACCTATCCTCTCTGCCATCTCAGCTGCTCTCTCCCCCCAGATTCCATTCACAGCTACAAGCACGCTTTCCCCGGGCTCCACTGCATTGAAGATGGCGCACTCCATAGCACTGTGGCCGGTGCCACTCACAGCTAGAGTCATTTTGTTTTGAGTCTGGAACATATACTGGATCCCACTCTTGATGTCGTTCATTATCTGTAATTGAAAAAGTTTGGTGTAACGAGTAGCGATCTATCTGATGTTAGAACCATTCCCAATCTTTGTCTAGCACAGACAGCATGCAACCCAAATATAGATCCTAGTCATTGGTGTTAAACCTCTGAAGTTACCTCGAATATCTCTGGATGCATGTGTCCAATGACAGGGTTAGCACCAGCCTCCAAGATCCGTGAAGGGACGTTTGAAGGTCCCGGTCCAAACATGTGACGATAGGGAACAGTCAGAGGTTTCTGCAGGCATTTTGGTGGCGGTACAGAGATGGACGACATCTTCCCAGCAGTGTAACAAGCAAAACAAAACCGCAAAGAGCCGTGGAACCAGAGAAACCACACCTCAGCTTAACACACCTCTCTTTCTGACCAGTGAGCACCACAGGTCAGAAGACCATCATAACATGTTCTGCTTTTATCTTTCTCTTCTTATGTCAACACTTGTTGGTCTCTCTGTGTAATGAGCTCGTGTAGTTTGATTTGTTCTCATTTTTCAAGATAAGCAAGTGATCCTGCATGTCCCGAGATGTTAATCATTGACCACCAACTGAGTCTCAGGTTTAACTATTAAACTGCAGTGTTCCTAAAACATTAACAGAGTTTGTTTGCTAAAAAAAATTCACTTTGTAAGATGATATTTTAAATGCATTAATGAACCTTAATTAAATCTATTACATCTCGGGTCATTAAGAACCCAACAATTCTCTCATAAGGAAATAGTTGATGAGGAGAAACTCATTTTTAACAGGATGAAATCTCCTGTTAAAACAAGACTCACAGTGGACAGCCTTCTACTTTTAAATATCCTAGGAACCACAATCAAATCAGCAGTCTGTGAGTAAAGTGCTCTATTGGGAGAGTATGGCCCTTTAAGATTTGTCATTATTCAAGACCTTGTATGTGAGGAGAAGGATTTTAAATTAGATTCTGGATTTAACAGGGAGCCAATGAAAGGAAGCCCATATGGGAGAAATATGCTCTCACTTTACTCCCTGTCAGTCCTTTCACTGCAACATTTTGGATCATCTGAAGGCTTTTCAGGGAGCTTTTAGGACAACCTGATAATAATGAATTACAGCAGTCCAGCATAGAATTAATAAATGCATGAGCTAGTTTTTCAGCGTCACTCTGAGAAAGGATGTTTCTAATTTTAGAGATAGTGCACAGATGAAAGCTTTTGCTTGAGTATTCTTTTGAAGTAAATATGCGGCATCGTAATTACATTTTTCTGTGCAGTTAAAATGCTAAAGTTCAGCAGAAGTTTTAGTTTTTTAAATGACCCTTAGGCCAGTTTTTGTTTTCCATTATTATGAGGTCAATAACTTTTTAACCATCACTCAGTGAGAATCAGTGGTGAATTGAATATTTGAGGTTTATTATGACAGCTTGTCATTGTGCTTCACAGTTGGGCCTGATTTGTCTTCTGAGGGATGAGGAGATGCTTCCCCAGAGGTTCGGCGCAGAAGCTGCCATCTTCGTACACGAGCCGTCCCCTCAGGATGGTGGCGCGCACGGCCCCTTGCAGTTTGAGGCCAAGGTAAGGAGTCAGCTGATTGCACAGTCACAAACAGCAAACTGTTATACAAACAACACTCGTCAACTCATCATACAGTGTTTATGTTAAAATTTTCTCAGTGATTGTATTTACCTTGTTTTTATGATGTATGTTTTCTTCTTGAATCTGTGAAACACAGCAAAGGATGAAAGACATCTGCCTCAGGATATGATGACTGTTTATGGTTTCTTACCTCAAACTCTCTCTCTGGGTCCCACACGACCAAGTCGGCATCATAACTGGGGGCAAGGCAGCCCTTCCGGCTGTCGAGGCAACACAGCTGAGCTGTTTTTTGGCTCAGGAGCCTCACAACATCAGGGAGCTGAAAACCTCGTTTACTGGCTGAACTCCAGAACAGAGACAAGCCTGAAAACGATGAGAGTAATAAAGAAGATCACTGAGAACTGAACTGAGACTAATCAAATCAGAGTTTTTCCACTCCTTAATTCTATTTGTCCTTTAATAATAAGATTGTATGAGGCGAAACACTGCGTATCACTGTCACGAGACGTGTTGGTGTCACACTTTGACCGCTCTCTCACTGAGGCAGAACAGTAAATGATTGCTTTAAACTGGAACTCGTTCATGTTTACCTTCCTGTGAACTTTGACTGACTGTCAGTGATTGTCAAAAGCATTATGGGGATATGTGGGGGCAGGGGGCAGCTAATCCAACCCAAAAGAAAAGAAGCATATCCCTGTAATATTCCACGGATTAGAATTCATTTGTAATCCATCCATCCATTTTCTTCTGCTTATCTCATTCAGGGTCGGGGGGTTGGAGCCTAACCCAGCTGTCATACAGTGAGAGGCAGATTACACCCTGGACAGGTCACCAGTCTGTCAGAGGGCTAACACACAGAGACATCATCTCTTCTATTCATATCAAGTGGTTGATTCTCACTAGAGCGTTCACTATTATACGAGGTACTATAAAAGTGCTGAAAGTGCTGTGATTATAATTGTATTGTCTGAAACACTACGTTATGTTGCAGTAGTTGAGTAGAATAGTTTCTCCATCTGCAGTTACTATTGATGCGAATGCCTGTTAACAATTCACATTACTGTCATCCAAATACAGTTTTGGCATTTGGTCTTTCCATTGCACCAAACAAATACTTGGAAAGCTGCAGCAAGACCTCCTCAGGATACGGAACAGATCACGCATCTGACATGACATTAATTATGGAGGAGAGAGGCTTGCTGAGGCAGCAGTAACTGCAGGCAGGTGGCATCAACTTTGCCGGTATGATATGCAGAAGGGGTTGATGTAGGCTGCTGAGGTCCCGGGACTGTGGCAGACATTAAGGTCTGCCTGCCTTTTTGATAGTTGCTACTGAATATTAAATATTCTGCATTTGTGTTTGGACGAGTCAGTACCAAACTGTAAAGAAGAAATCCCTCCCCAAGCCTGTGTGAAGTCTCCACTGTCCAGTTTCTTCAAGTCGGTGGTGCAGGGGGAGTGGTCTGAGACCACCATGTCAATCTGTCCAGCTTTCAGCGCAGACCATAGCTGCTCCTGGTGGGGAAAAAAAAAATTCAGTCAGAGAGTAGCTTTTTGTTGTTGTTTGCTGAAAATAGTCAACTTTGTGTCTTCTGTACATATGATTGTTTACTCGGTTAACAGATCCTCTGATGGGTGGGCAGCACTTAAATTGCGTGGCCCCTGCAGGTATGTCTTCTGCACACAGGCTGAGATAGTGGTGGGTGGTCTCCACAGTCAGAGGAGCTCCAGCCTGCCGTGCTTCCTCAATCAGTTTCAGTGGCTTTGCAGAAGACAAGTGAACTATGTGGCAGCGAACCCTGGAGCAGGGATATTATAAGAAACATCAGTGTCTCCCTTTGGTTAATTTTCTTATGGAATGACTCTATTTTTTCCTGCTACAAACAGAACCTATACAAATATATGAACTATGATATTATGGTTATTCGTTAACATGATGATTTTCTCACCTGTACTGCAGGCAAAGCTCTGTGACAACACGAATAGCTTCGGTTTCCATGACGTCTGGCCTGGACCGCAAGAAGGTGGAGTACTGGCAAGGGTCTAACATGGGGTTGGGTAAGAAAATATCAGTGTTTATTAGTGTAAAAACAAATAAAAAGGATAAAGGATGAATGAATTTTGGACACTGACTACATTATATTTTTAAGTATTTTCATAAAACACTGTAATGATTGTTACCACCAGTCTCTCCTTTTCCTTCCCAAACGTCCCTCTCTGCATGAAACTGGAGGAGACAGGAGAAAAAGGCTTATTTTTTTATTTCATCTGGCAATGTTCTGTGTGCAAACTAAAGGCAAATCACACACAGAGTAAGAGAACTTAATGTTACGTAAGATGTTTTGGTTTGTAAATTACCAGCAGGACGCTTCCTGTGCCTTGCAGCTGCTTCATGGCTGTATGTAGATCGCTGTCATTTACATGGGGGAACTCATCCACCCCGCTATGGATGAGAAAACACTTGAAGCCAGCCACTCCAGCCTGGATCATTGGACGTAGATGGAGCTGCAAGGAGACATTCATGGAGCGTTTTCTTTAGTCTTGATTTTTTGTGTTTGCTTTTTTACAACCTGGCCTGTTTGTAGAGTTCATCATGCTAAAGCTGTGCACACATTACCTGATTGCCAGGGACCACGCCTCCCCAGAAGGCTACATCCACAAAACACTTCCCTGTTGCCTCCCGCAGCTTCTCGTGAAAATTTCCAAGAGTTGTGGTGGGAGGGATGCTGTTTCTGTGTGAATAACAAAGGCCTGATGAGAGCTTCATGTCTACTGTTTAAAAATAATCTTTCTAAAATGGTCCCAGGCCAAAGCCAAAAATCTTTTCAGCCATAGAATAAAACATAAAACTGATAAAGAAGACATGTTACGTTACTATTACTTTTTTCATTATTTGTGCTATATTTAACCCGTCAGGCAAGACTGCATCGTTATGTTTTGTTTTCTAGCTTTAAACTTTTTCCAGTTACCCTAAACTCATTCACTGTAAGTATAATTCTTAGAATAAAGTGTTGCTCACAAATAAAAATTTCAGCCTTGACATTTTAAACCAAGCCATTGACGTACAGTGCTTCTCAGATTCATTTTGATGTTTGCCTGAGGAAAACAACATTTATTTTGCAGTCTGTTTACCCTGCACGCTCTGCCAGTGACCTTGTCTGATCAGACTGCAGGGACTGATTTCTGAATTGGTGAAGTCTCCAACTTACAGCGGCATGTCCACAATCGTCGTCACCCCTCCGGCTGCTGCAGCTCTGGTGGCGGTCCAGAAACCCTCCCAGGAGGTACGGCCTGGTTCATTCACGTGAACGTGGCAGTCTACAATGCCTGGCATCACCACGCTGTCACCCACATCCAGCACCTTCCAACCACAGAAAAGTTTTTTAAACAATGCAATGAATCAAGCATCTGAGAGAAATAAGATCTTCAGGAGTGTTAAATCAGTGAATTACAATTTTACAGACAGGCGAATTATCCTGAGCAGTGTTCTGAGAAGTGAGACCCAGCTTACCTGACAGGCCACATCCTCAGAAAAGCTGCAGCTCGAGACTATTTCATGTATCTTCCCATCCTTTATAACTACAACTGCAGGACGTACTTTGTCACCATCCAGCACCCTCGTACTCCTCACAGCACTGACTGTTGATCCGAGTTCCATGTTTCTTTTTTATTGACTGTTATTGAGTTGAGTACCCTAGACTCTCACTAATATTCCTCTGAACTCTAGATAAAATCTGAGCAGCTCAGTTGCCCTATGTGGAGGCACAACCCTCTACTGAACGGGCTTATTGACCTTTGTTTGGCCACGTGACATGCAGGGCCAGTCATGCACGGTTTGTATGAAATTTCACAAGTAGGACCATAAAATATACTGATTCTAGAGGACATATGACAAATTGTGAGCATGTTGAGTGGTGTCTGATACTGCATGTACTAATACTGATACTTTTTCTTTTAAAGGCATTTTCATACTTCATGTTTGAGACAGATTTTTTTCAGCTCCATTTAAATATTTCATTTAACATATTTCAGGGGGCTTATTTGAATGTCTGAATATAGTATAGTAATAGATATGATGACCAATATCACTTTTAAAATTAATTCAATTAAACTTTATTTATATAACGAAAACCACAACAGGAGTCATCTCAAGGCACTTTATACTGTAAGGTAAAAGGGCTACAATAATCTATTATTTGTTTGATCGTATTTTACAATGAAACGGATTTAACTTAAAAATGTAGATTTACACTTTTTTTTTTAAACCGAATCAGTTTTGAGCACACATCTGCGCCGATTCTGACAAGTATTTAAAAAAAATAAAAATCTCGTGCGCAAATCCGACAGATGTGATCCTCCTCACCTGTCATCACTGCAGCCTGCTGCTGGCTTTGGCTGTCTGTGGGCGTGGGGTGAGTGTGAGGGATGGAGGCTGACAGGATTCAGCTTGAGCAAGCCTCGCCTCCCCTCATCCCTTCATCCTCCCGGCGATGCGCTGTGCGTTATGACGCCAGGCCGTTTGACGAGCGCATTACGTGGGGCTGTCAGAGCAGCACAGCAGCCGCGTTATGTAATGCATCGGGTGTTGCTGCACGGATCTCAAGATCTGGAGGAAAACTGACGGATGGCTGATTTGGTAACAAATAACCGCGTGCCGGCGTTTGACTGAGCTTACAACTACAATGCTAACTGTAAACTGTAGGAGTGCAGTGTGATAGAGCCTGACTGGGACATCGGTGCCCATCCCTGAGGTGCACAGACGTCTGGAGCCTGCGGAAGCTGCACATCTTTTTTTTTTTTTCTTTAGCCGGCCGCTGGCGCGTCTCTGTTCAACGTGTTCTCTTATCTCAGTGGAAATAAACCAATGCGGGTTTGGCTGAGGGAAGAAACAACATCGTCTTTTGTTCTTTATTGCGTTGGTTTGAGCCAACAGCCGCTGAGCTGTGGTATAAACAATGGCGGGTCCCGAGCAGTCCCAGCAGCAGCAGCAGGTAGAGGAGAAGGCAGAGCACATAGATGATGCTGAGATGGCTCTGCAAGGCATTAACATGCTGCTCAACAACGGCTTCAAGGAAAGCGACGAGCTGTTCAGGAGATACAGGTAATTATTTTGCGCATTAATCGCTGCAATCTTGCTGAAGTCTACAATTTAGTGACATTTTTTAAGTCTGAAACACTATATACACAGTACAGTATGTCCCTATGGATCCACATATACCTCAAACGGAAGAATATTTTTTAAAGAACTTTACTATCTTTGAGGATCTGTCTGATTTATGTCACCACCTTTAAAATGGAAGTCATAGCACTAGAGTTGAAATTAAGAAACCAGGTGACAGATATAACAAGTTAAGAAATCAAAGAAAATGTTAAACGATGTCAGTTACTTTATTACTGTATTTTCTATCATGAAAGTATTTGGTGATTTTGTAGTACATTGTAATAAATGTAAATCAGTTTAAATGTATTTTAACTTATTGGTCGAGATAAAACATTTTGGGATTTCAGCTTTAGCTCTGAAGAGTCGTGAAGGATAAAGGATATTTTTTCTGGCACAACAGATTAATGATACTTGTTTGTTGCAGCCCTACGTGGCCTCGCTAAATGTATGCACTGAGACACTTGCATTTTTCTCCTTGCATGTCAGACAGATAGTCCTTGGCAGCGGTCATGACAGCTTAAGATGAGACTTGTTTCTGCTCTGTTTGTGCCAACAGAAAAAGTTACTGTCTGCAGCTCCTTTTAAAAATGTTCATCTTGGTTTTGCAGGACACCCCAAAAATACACAAAAAGCATAATAAAGATTTTTTTTCTTGTTCTCTGTTTTTTGTTTCTTCACAGGGGCCAGAGCCCATTGATGAGCTTTGGGGCCAGTTTTGTCAGCTTTCTGGTGAGTTTTCTTAGCCAGTAGTCCAAAAAAGTTGGTAGAAAAAATAGCAATGCACTGAAAGAGGTGTGAAAGATGCAAGAGTAGAGTTAAAATAATGGCCATCCCATCGCAGTTCACCCAGGTATTAGGACCTCATTGTCACCACTACATCCTCTCCTTTGATTTGCTTTTAAATCCATTAACATAATGGATGCTTCCTCCTCTCAAGATCAGCATCACTCTTGCAGTGAAGCACATTACTGAAATGCTTCAATAATGGCAGAAGGAGATTTTTCACAGCATGGTTGTCACACACACACACACTCACAGACACTGCTGTGTCACTCCCACTCGTGTCGACACTCGCACAGCATGATGTCATCCTCTGTCCCCAGATGCTAAATGGCCCTGAAGGCTGTTGGGGGTGCTGACATCTGACCAATCATTGCAGGCACTCACACATGCCCAGTGGCATTTAATGCATCATGCATAATATTATTACAAGCTAGTATAAAACCACAAAATTAATTTCTTATGTCAATGTAAGAAATTATTCTTGTTTTATATTTAGCATTTCACCCTGTGTGTGTATTCTGCTGGGCTGCATCTTTTCAGCCATCCCAAACACAGCTGCACAGATGTCACCGTGTTCCTCCATTCATTATTTTGTAGAAAGAGCCCTTTGTCCTTTCCTGCTTTTAAAGCTATTACATAATGCTCCTTCACTCTTAGATTGTAAGCTAGCTAATGCATAAAAATGCCTTACAAAACAATACAAATTCATATCAAGATAGTACTAATGTGAAGCAATGAAATATCACCAGACAAGGACTTTTTTCCTGCCTTTCACTGCAGAATGCCATGATGACATTTGAGGAGGAGAAGATGCAGACTGCCTGTGATGATCTGAGGACCACTGAGAAACTGTGTGAGAGCGACAGCGCTGGAGTCATAGAGACAATCAGGAACAAGATTAAAAAGAGTGTAAGTGCAACGCTATTAAAAAAAAGGAAGAATTCAAAGTGTATATTATAGGACTTTCTGGAGGGCGCTGAAAAAAACTGTAGACAAAACTGATAAGAGAGCTTCCATTACATTTGGGGCTGAACTGAAATCCAGAGATACTGTTAGTACAGATTTAGATGGATTCCACTGTTGCTGGCATCTTCTTGTATCACGGCCGGTACAGGCTGCAATCCAGATAACTATGTTAGGATCCTCAGCTTTAGGCGTAATGATGCAGGCAGCAATGAGATCATGCCAAACTCACTCGCAGATTCAATTAGTACTCCTGGGAAATTTAATCAACAAACTGGGTGAGGAGTGGAGGGTCATTCAGGAAACTTCCCGTCCCTCATGCCTGCCAACCGCTGGGGAAACGAGATGCATGCTGGCAACTAAAGACGTGTGCCTGTGTGTGCGTGTTACAGATGGACTCTCAACGGTCCGGCGTTGTTGTTGTGGACCGCCTGCAGAGACAGATAATCGTCGCCGACTGCCAAGTATACCTTGCTGTGCTCTCTTTTGTCAAACAGGAACTCTCAGGTAATAAACAAAGAACCATCACAAGCCGGTATGATCTGAATCTGCATCATTCATGAAGTAAACCAGTGTGTGGGAAAGTGGGGGGTTAGATTGCTGTTGGTCTATCATGACTAGGTTTGCTTGATTGTTGAACTTGTACTTGACATTATAATTCTGATTATTTTGCATGATTCATTAACTTAACGAACCTGTGGGATGTTCTTGAACTTTAAATTTAACTCAAGTGAAAAGCTAAGAGAGGTGCAAGTGGTGACAGACACAGGGTTGGATGTTAGTGCCCTCAGAGGAAGAATCTTGTTGTTTTGGTTAGTAAAGCCTGTCCTGCAAGTGCAGTAGATGGTCCATGCTTGTCCACGACCTTCAGTGTAAGTGTCTTACACCGGAGGTCAGGCAGCAGACTCACCTGCCTTGGCGAATCTGTATAATAGCATAGATCAGAGTGATGGAGATTTGTCACCAAACACCCACTTACGCATATGAGTTTTGTTTTAAAAAGTGTTAAGCGATTAATGAAATAATAACACAGAAATTCAGCTCAATGGTTCTCAGGTGATCCTCATTTCTTATGTAATTTGCCGCCTGAAAGATGTGAGAGTGCAAATGTCTGATTCTGTCAAGATTAGACGTTCAAAGATCTGTAGCACGGAGTCTGTGTAATATCCATGTGAGACTGTGTGAGATAGTGCAAGTAACTGGAGAGTTCACAGTGATTAAATTGTCATCTTTTGTCCTGTTCTCCTGCACACTCTACCAGCTTCTTCTGATTCTCAGCATTTTTGTTACAGATCATACACCAGCAGTGTATTTCCAGTATTTCCAGCAGTGAGAATCTTGCTACAGCAAACTAAATGAAGTATAGTTGTTTCTGGTCTGAAATTGACACAATTTGGCACTTAATAAAGTTAAATATTGAGTAAATGGTAAGAATTTATAGTCAGGCCTAAGACTTACTTTCATGGATGGGTTGTTGCAATCAGTTAGATAAATTAGCAATAAATTCAAAACCATAACAGAAGATTTAGAGTTTTTTATAGTTGTCTTCTGGGTTTCTGGGTTTGTTCTTCCACCTCAGCATGTCGGTGCAGAGCGTCCTCCAAAATATCTTATTTCCTGTTTCCACTGACAGCGTATATCAAAGGAGGCTGGATTCTCCGTAAGGCTTGGAAAATGTACAATAAGTGCCACAGCGACATCAGCCAGCTGCAGGACGCCTATCAGCGGAGGTCCTCTGGGAACCAGGACTCCCTCTCAGCAGACAACGCCAACCACAATACACCCGTGGAGAATGGTGTCACAGCCGAAGCCCTGGACCGCCTCAAGGGCTCAGTCAGCTTCGGTTACGGCCTCTTCCACCTGTGCATCTCCATGGTACCGCCACACCTGCTCAAGATTATCAACCTGCTGGGTTTCCCTGGGGACCGACTCCAGGGCCTCTCCTCCCTTATGTATGCAAGCGAGAGCAAGGACATGAAGGCCCCTCTAGCTACGTGAGTGAGCGGAGGTCTTACCGTTTATTACATCAGGCTCATTTCTACAGCAGGAACTCAGAGCAGAAGTTTTATATGTGAGCAGCTCCCTAATCTGCTGTTTCAGACCCTCTAATTCCATTGCAGAAAAGGACGATCCATAAAACTAAACTGAGGTGACATATTTTGTTAGTTTAAACAACATAAATATTAAAAACAATAAAGGGAACAGAGATGGTTGATGGTTGATATCTGATGGTGACATTTCAGTGTAAAAATACTGCTATTTGAGCAATGCAGCTGCTGTTCTTCATCATCTTTTAGAAATGTTTTGTGCAACAAGCAAACAGTGCAGTTTTTCATCGGCACTCAGAAGTACCTTCATCTAAGCATGTACCCTTTCCCTTTTTAAAAAAAACAATCCTGAAGAGGTCCAGTGGAGGCAGTTACTGTTACTCAAACAGCATGCAAAGATGCCTGCATCCCTAAAATGGCCCACAAGTTCCTGCGGTAGAAAATGACCTTTAGGATAATAATATTATTATTAATAATAATAATAATAAACAAATTAGGAATTGCTGAGTGGTTCTTAATGGTTCTGTTTAAGCTTAATTACTTGTTAATTATAGCATATAGTAAAAGATCGTCACATACGAGTTCTTCTTTTCCCCCTCTTCTAAATTTAAAACAGTCTCACCAACGGTCATTTAACAGCTATTTTGTGGTTTTTGATTACATAACATAGAGCTTGTTAGCCAATCAGGGTCCTATCTTCACCCTGGAAAAAGCAGCTGATAATAGAGTCTCACTAATAGGTTTATTTGAGAGCTGCGTGTCAGCTTTGGGAATTAATTTTTAATCTCAAATTTTAAGCCACATTGACAAGACGTTTATAAGCTTAATTCCATTTCAGAGATTTAGACTGAAGTAGTGAGAACTGTTATCTGACCACCCTGGGCTCAATCTCCTGTTTTGTTGCTCAGGTTGGCCCTCTTGTGGTACCACACCGTAGTGCTGCCTTTCTTTGCTCTGGAGGGCTCGGATACGCATGCAGGGCTGCTGGAAGCGAAAGCTATTCTGCAGAGAAAGTCGGTGGTTTACCCCAACTCCTCTCTTTTCATGTTCTTTAAAGGACGAGTCCAAAGGCTAGAGGTATGTAACCTTTCGGTAATGGTCAGCGACAGATCAGTCAGCAAGTCCATATTAGCTGCAGATAGTTTATTTGTGTTGCGCTCCATGAGAAATACACAGTAGACAAAACATTCTTCACTGTAGTAGAGTATGAAAAATATCATTCACCTCTCTGTGTTTTCAGCACATGCACTTAATATGCATGTCAGACGGTTCATTAACTCACCAGCATCTAATCAACCACCTACTGATCCATCACCCAGCGCATGCATGTAGTCTGTCTAACATGATTACCGTTACCTGTTGGTGTGTGTGCTCTCTCCTCTGTCCCCAGTGCCATATCAACAGTGCTTTGGCCTGTTTCCATGATGCATTAGAACTTGCATCAGACCAAAGAGAGATCCAGCATGTGTGTCTCTATGAGATTGGTACGTGTTTCCTCATCAGGTTAGTCGTGACATACTGGCTGTTGGCGCAGACTGCAGTGATAGATTAATTGCACTCTGCCTGCTTTTCCTTGAAACAGGCTGGTGTAGCATGATAGAGCTGAACTTTGAGGATGCATACAGGGCATTCGAAAGACTGAAGAATGAGTCTCGCTGGTCACAGTGCTACTATGCGTATTTGACCGGAGGTAGGTCTGGCATACACTAACAAGCGACACTGTTAGGATGCTGTTCCTTTTGGTTTAGCTCCTAAATGGTCCTCTTTGTGTGTTTTTTCAGTGTGTCAGGGTGCTTCAGGAGACCTGGATGGAGCAAGTGGAGTTTTCAAAGACGTGCAGAAGCTCTTCAAGAGAAAAAACAACCAGATTGAGCAGTTTGCTGTGAAAAGGGTGGGCACTCTGATGACACCTTTTTATCTTTTCTTTCTTTTAAACAGAGTAGAGCTAGTGACGCTTCACTGCACAGCTGAAGTCAACTGTGACATTTTCACAGGACAGAAGTTACATCTAGTACCTGATTTAATTCATGGATGGTACAAAACATGAACATAGCCATCACGACTAATGAGTAGCCACATTATTCTTAGCCAGCGAGCATGCCCTGGATAAGCCTCATTTCTATAATGATCATATTTTACAAGCTGGACGTGTATTCAAAATGTTTTATTCAAAATGACTGTGAGCCTGTGAGGACGGTGTTTATTGAGGTCAAAGGAGAAAAGAGCCAACACCCATTTTCCTATAGTCTTAAATACAACTTAGAATAGAATACAATAGAATAGAAGGACTACTTTACTGTCATTCAGCATTCATTCATTTAAAACAGTGCAGGAACAGTGTTTCTGCCACCCTGAGCACCACCTGCTGGACAGTAGAAAGAATGCAAGACTAAGGCGACTTGCTTTCACTTTTCAGACTCAGGGGTTAAAACCATGTTTATAAAATTTCGTTTCTATGGATTTTTTCAGCACCCTGGTGGCTTGTGAAGGTACTGCATGTGGACAGAAAGGCATTATTTATAATAAACTAATAACTTAATGCTCATAAAATAAACCTAGTGTATATAAGTTAAATAATCACTTCTCTGGTCTTAGACCTCCAAAAATATTTTGTTTTTTATTTTGAGTTTAAATCATGGAAGCGAGATCGCGGATACAAGCGGCGGAAATGAGCTTCCTCCGAAGGGTGGTGGTCCTCTCCCTTAGAGATAGGGTGAGAAGTTCGGCCATCCGGGAGGGGCTCAGAGTAGAGCCGCTGCTCCTCCACATCGAAAGGAGCCAGCTGAGGTGGTTTGGGCACCTGACAAGGATGCCCCCTGGGCGCCTCCTGGGGTTGGTGTTCCGGGCATGTCCCACCAGGAGGAGGACCCGGGGCAGACCCAGGACACGCTGGAGAGATTATATCTCTCGGCTGGCCTGGGAACGCCTTGGTGTTCCCCCGGATAAGCTGGAGGAGGTGGCTGGGGAGAGGGAGGTCTGGGCCTCTCTGCTTAGGCTGCTGCCCCCGCGACCCGGCCCCGGATAAAGCGGATGAAGATGGATGGATGGATGGATGGATGGATGGATGGATGGATGGATGGATCATGGAAGCTCTCAGGTGGAAAAACATAAGCTGTCAAGAGAGAGTTAGCCTCAACAATCAACTCAACAGAGGACAAAAATGAATCCTTTTAAACGAAAAGAAGGAAATATTTAATCTTACTCTAGTTTGTTGATCAGAGTTTAAAGGTTTGGGTTTCACATTGGGTTGAAGCTTTCTTCAGTTTAGAAATGGAACTGTTTCCTCTTCTTTCTGGCAGCTATTCCCCCACAGACACATTTTAACAGCACAATCAACCATTAAAATTGTAATTAAAAGCAGTAACATTAGCCTTTGAAGTTTGTTTTAATCATTTGAGAGTTACATTAAAAAAGCCTTTTTATGTAGCAATCCTGTGTAGTTCTACGTACAATAATGACTGGGAGTGTCCAATAGGACTTTCTATTAAAACCAAAAGAAATCAGTTTCTGTGCCAAGTAAGTGTTTGTGGTGGTAAGTGGTGACCTCTGGTGAAATATCTGACTCTTCCACCGTACGACAGCCTCTCTAATGTTTTTCTATGTTTTCTGTCTCCTGCCTGCAGGCTGAGAGACTGAGAAAGATGTCGCCCTCCAGAGAGCTATGCATTCTTGGCGTAATCGAAGTTGTTTATCTGTGGAAAGCACTGCAGAACTGCTCCTCATCTAAACTGCAGATAATGAATCAGGGTGAGTGTAGCCCATACAATTCAGATCAGCATTATCTTTGTCATCATCTATCCTGTGTAATCATTTCCTGTTTTGGGGGGGGGGGTTCAGTATTGCAGACTATAGATGACACTTCGTGCAGAGGCCTGAAACACCTCCTTCTCGGTGCCATTCATAAATGTCATGGAAATATGAGAGACGCTGTTCAGGTATCAATCCGCAGCGACACACTGAGAGGCTTTGCAGTGGATCCACACTGGCAGATTTACTCATTTTGCTCTTTTTTGTGGCCTTCCAGTCATTCCAGCTGGCTGCTAGAGATGAGTACGGACGACAGATCAACTCATACGTTCAGCCGTATGCCGTCTATGAGCTGGGATGTGTACTCCTTGCAAAGCCAGAGGTCAGCTTGCTGGTCACAGCTTTTAGATTTTTTTTTATTTGTCTGAGATGTTGGATATTGTGCCTAATTATAACCCCATGGTTTTTGTGCTGCTATTCAGACGGTGGGAAAAGGTAGATCACTGCTACTTCAAGCAAAGGTAAAATAACAAATTATAAGTTATTTGAATTAGAATGAACTCATTTGCAGTTTTCTCCAAAAAAAACCCATTTTAATACATGTCTATATTATGTTTTAGGAGGATTTTACAGGCTACGACTTTGAGAACCGGCTTCATGTTCGCATCCATTCAGCCCTGGCCTCTTTGAAGGAAGTAGTGCCTGTGTGACTCCAGACAACTATGAGCATCAATGGCTGAATTTATAAGCCGTTCAGAGTAACTGTTTGATGTATTAGTGAAGGATTTGGGGAAATACATGTTTGTTACCCCACCCAGTCAGACTGACAACCAAGTGTCATCATAAAAATAGCTAGTGTGGCTATTACTAGCAGGCTTAAAACTATGCCTAAAGTTTTCAAAGTTATACTTTTATAGATGTATATTGTTAGCCAGCAAGTTAGCCACCAAAACCTATGTTGTTGCTGCATGGTGCAAGAAATATTAAAAACTTTAGGGCAGATTATTTTCATTGTATGATGAGGTGACTCATATACATCAAGCTAAAATCTAAATAAGAAATTCTGGGAGCTTTACGAATGTGTTTCTTTTAGTTTACATCCAGCTACGATAGCTGTTTTCACCTCCAAGGCATCCATGTCCTGTTTCTGGATATGATCCACGTAGATGAAACTAAATGAGTCCTTATCCCTGGGGAAAAATAACAAACAAACTCATTTCCTCCAATCTTTAACTGTTCCTTTAAGTGTTTTTCTCATGCATATGTGTAAGCTAGCTTGTAACAGTGTACCTCATTAACTTGTGTATTTGGATGACTTTAATGAAGCCTCTCCCTTCAGTGAGCAGTTTACTCAGCACACAACCTCTTAATGAGAGTGGAATTCCCTCAATAATAGTTTTAAAACGGATAAGATACAGTTAATATTGCTTTTACATTTGTGCCATCTCACTCCAACTATAAAAAAGAAAATGCTAAATTAAATTCAGTTGTTTGTTTTTTTTTACCACATAACATATTGTGAACAGGAGTGAGTAAAATTTAATATTTGATATATTTAATACATTCTTATACAGACAGATGACAAATTAATGGAAAGAGAGCAGTGGTGTTTCTATCGTGTCACCTTTCGGAATTTTTTTTAAAAAAATCAGCAGTTTTGAATAAAAAAGCAACAAAGCTGAATTTTAGTAACCGACGGTTCAGCACTATGACATCAGCAACGGCCTCTCTGCGGCTATGTTCCTCGCAAGTGGGCCCTGAGGGGATCCAAGAGATCTGTTATGCTGTGGAAGGTTATTTTGATGTCTTGGTTTTGATTCACTTGTTCTCTTAGAGATATGAATCACTGCAACTACTTCAAAAAACTGCTCAAATAAACCCTAGATTTTTGCATTTCAGTACGGCTTTATCCTATAATGGAACAGTTTAATCCTTAAAGGCGATTCCAGGGTGACAGTGCCTCCATCTATAAGACATGAGGGTCACAGAGTTGATCGATAAGTACAAATATCATGCGAATCCCATCGTATGGCCTCATTAATTACTAATATTGGCTTTTCCTTTAATTTGTCACCTGTCTGTAAATTATTAAATAGCTTGCTAATGTTTCAACTGTCACTTCAGTGTTAAAATCGTGCTTTTGGTGACTAAATTTTAGTAATCTGCCTGTGGACTTTGAACAAAACGGACACTGAAACAAGTCATACCGTGTCACACAGTTTCATTACTATTCACAGTGGAAATAAACTAGCAAACTAACATGGGAATAGTTAAATAACGTCACTGGTCACCTAATCTTACAGCGGCTCAAGTAGCTGGAACTTTAACAAATGAGACGACCACACTTCACAATGCCCTCATGGTGTTGCTATGTGAAGACACTGGGCGTGGCTCCTGTGCACTATGCATGGCATGGCAGGGTAACAGTGGCTTTAAGACTGTACTGAAGTCAAATGTACCTGTGTGTCCAGTCCTGCATATATATATATGACGGTATTATAATACAGTACCTTCTGTGCTGTCATGTTACCTCTTGAAAGGTGCTGCTAAATGTCAGCGTAATAAACATATATTACTAGTGACTTCTTTTGTTAGTGTTTTAGTGATTGAAGCTTTTGAATTAGTTCTTAATAGTGGCAAGTTTATATATTACATAAGAGGAGGTGCACTTTTTACAAGCAGTATTTATGCTGTTTTTAGTTTGACTGCTGTGATGGCTGGCGTTAGCAGCTGAATTGACTCAGTATGATCTTGTATTGGACAAAGAACATTGGTGAGAGTGGTTTTGACAACCTTTTTAACCAGTTTAACACTGTACATATGAAAACTTCTGTGCAGAGAACTGCCTTTTATGAACAAGCACTCCGAGGCTTTTGTTATCCGAGCAATACAAGCAAATGAAGGGTATCATATAGTCATTTAAAAAGGCTTTCCACACTGACTCTGTGTTTTTCATCACATCACATTGTAAAATTAAAGGTTTATTTTGCTGACATACCTGGTAAGACAGTGCTAGTCATCCCTTGTGGCTGTGATGGATATAACATGTGGTAAATGTTGAGCAGTTGAATGCACCCAGTACTTCTGTCACCGAAAGATTTTCTTTTGTCACGAGATTATGTTGGAATTAAAGTTACAAGTCAGGATGATGGTGTTCAAATGTGTCACTGAACAATAAACTGTTCTCCATTAATCCAGGTAAACAGTGTGTGTTTTTCTCTTCCCTCTGGACTGAAATTGCACCTTCGAAAAGTGATGTTGCACCGATGACTTTTGGTAGACACACAATAACTGCACTTTCAAGAAAATGTCTGTGAAACTGTTTGTTATGCTGTCAAGTTTCTATGTATTCCCATTGAATTTATCTTTACTAACTCCAGCGTCCTCCCACGGTCCAAAATATGCATGCTAGGTGAACTGACTTGATTAATGCTCTATTAATGTAGTTGAGAAAATCCCAGATAGTTGATTCAGTAGTTCTGGCAAAACATGAAGTGGGAAAAGCATTTCATTACTTATTCAAGTCATTTATTCAGTCATTATATCAACTTTTTGGGATTAGGTGAATTATATAAATGGCAATACATTACATTCATTAAAATTTTAATTCCATTCATGTGCACTCTTATAAATATCTCGCAGTCCTATTGGATCACAGGCTCCCTGAACACCGATATTCTCTGCAAGTAGGGGCAGAGCCGCCTCTTCTTCCTGCAGAGGCAGAGGTCCTTTGGTGTGTGATGAGATGCTGCGTATATTTAATCACACCGTTGTGGCCTGTGCTGTGTTTTATCCTGCTGTATGTATGTATCTATCTATGCACTTTCATTTTTTATATCTCAAAGTAAGCGTGCAGAATACGACAAGCTGGATTTTTACCACACCTTCATCACAATGACAGCCGAGCACAGTCACGATAATAATGTGAACTCGCTGAAAATATGCAGTGATGGAAAATTATTCAAATGTGCTCATCAAACCCCAACAATCAAATGGGGATGGTGGGATGGAAACACTCCCTTTTTAAGAAACCTTCGGCAGCATGAGGCTCAAGGACGGTGCAAATGGTTGGGGATGAAAGAAAAGGCAAAAAAAGAAAAAATAATCAAGGGCATACGAGGACAGGACAAACCACATGGTGGGAGGAAGAGGACCAACGTTACTGACATGCAGTAGTGATAAATTAACACACTGAGAGTAAAAGACAGAAGTGGAGCAGAAGTGCTCAGTGCATGATGGGAAGTTAATTAGCAGTTGTGTCCTATAAAAGCATAACTAAAGGATGGATCAGGGTTGGCTGATCCAGCTGTAGCCATAAGATTGATCAAAAGCAAAGTCATAAGTTTAATGTTAAAGAGAACATGTCTGGTTACACAGGAGAGGGACAGGAAAGCTGAAGGCTCAGCCTCCCATTAGACTTTTGGAAGCTCAAAGAATCAAAGTAAACAACTCTCTGCTGCCACACAGCTCATAACTGTTATTCACTCCCCGTCCTGATACTCTTATATCATTTACTATAAACAATAACGGTACACTATTATTGCAATCTAGACCACAGCTTAAAAGTTCATAGAGAATTAGAAAGGTCTTATTTCCTGACAATAGTGAAATTCTTTTTTATGTTTTACTAATCAGAAGTATAAAGAACGATTATAAACAATTAATTGTAACATTTATCATAAATCACGAATGAGATTTAGTGGAATATCTACAAAGGTGTACTGTTAACAACAGAATGATCATGAGACACTGTGGTAAAGTTTAACAGGTTTATTTGCAGATAGTTATGAATACAGGATAAACGATGTGGGCTCCAGGAGACGGGGCAGAGGTGCCGCAGGTTGTCTGAAGGCACACTCAGGCACTGTCACAGAAGATTGGAAGGCAGAGGGGCATCACCTGAAAAAGATAAGCACATGGACAACAACACGGACAGAGGAGAGAGAGAAAAAAGCAGGCAGAGAAAAGAGGGCTCGGGGACCATGATATCTACAGAGGCCCATTTTCAGCATTTATACCTGTTGTTTCAGTGGTACATTGTGTTACCCGCTGTCAGTTTTCTCATGTTAAATCCAAACTTGTCAATCAAGAAATCTTTTTCCAAAGACATCAGCACAAACCAAAATCATTTTGCAGATTAACAACGGTAAATTTGCGAGGTTTGTGATGGATCATCCCATTTTTCCTTTATAATCACATTAAATCAAATTTGCATCTGGTTTATATCCATGTGATGTGTTCATACAGGAGTAATTGATACTAAAAAAGTGCCCATGTGTAACTGTGTAGACATTTCCTAACACATCATGAGTGATTTTCCATAAATGATTCATTAAAAAGACATCTGTGAAAACATTACTGATAAACTTTATGTAATATTACGTTAAAGCAAATGTAAAGTCATAACTGAGACAAGAATGTTTCAATCTGACCACAAACTTTTGAGCAGTACTGTGTATTGTGTACATGTGTCTGACTTTATCTGATCCGGATTATTTTAGTTGTGTCTATCATCAAAAACTGAGTTGAAGTGTTTAAGGTCTGATGGGAAACTCTCCCTAACAAGTCCACTTTATGGCTGCGTGCTCATTTTGTCCTATTAGTGGCTCATAGGTGTCTAACTAGTCCACTTTATGCATACGTCCTAGTGTATCACGCTTATCAGTGGCTCATGGTTGCTTAAGGCCTATGTCTGTACTTGACCACAGAGGCAGAGCATCATTCGATCCTGCCAGCTGCCGATCTAGGGAGCATTTCAAGGATGACACACTCCACTTTCTCTGCAGCAAGACAGCTCATAACTTTTTAACTGTGTTTCCCTGTCCTCATACTTCCACGACAGCTACACTACAGCTCAAAAGTTTGAAGTCAATTAGAAACATCTTACTTTTCTAAAATACTAAAAGTGTTTTTTATATTTTGTAAATTAGTCTGAAATACAAAGAAATATCAATGTTTAAAACTCATACTGATCACAAATAACATAATATCATAATAATATCACAATAATATCACAATAACCATGCGATCTGTCCATACAGGAGTGATTGATACTAAAAATGGGCCCATGCATAAGTAAACACATTTAAATCATATCATATTCAAATCACATCATATTAAATCTCAACGTTTTAGTTACCAAACCTTTTTCCAAAGACATCAGCGTCTTTCCAACTAATTTAAAATTAAATTTGCAATGTTCACTTTTTAAACATCCCATTTTTTCTTATTAATGTAATTAAAACAAATTGGCACATTTGTATAACAACAGCTGGGCCTGCACATCTGTAATATAATTGTAGTTAACCACGGCTTAGGTACTTTGATCTGCAGTGACCTCGGGCGTCTGGATACCTATTTTTTATTTTCACAGGTGCAGAGCCTTTTCTACAAAATTACAAATAAACTGCATTTTTTAAAAGTTCCATTAGCATTAACAGAGATCGACAAGTAACTAAAGATTTAACAGCGTGATTTGTAGAGAAAAAAGAAAATAACCCATTTCAACATTTTCAGTTCAGATCAAAATTATTGTTCTGATTAAGGAAACAGTAAATTTTGCCACATTATTGTCCTGATCCTCCATTTTTCTTTTTCCAGTGTGATTACTCCAAATTCAACTTTAAATGCATAAATAAATAAAAGCAGACACACACCCAGATGTTTAAACCTTCTGGGTTGTTTTCTTTTTATCAGTTTAACACATGGATTGATTTTCACTTCTTACAGTAAGAATCCTCCAACAACCTTTTGAAAGAAACATTTTTTTGTCTTTCCTCAATTTTGAGACCAACTGAACCCACAAACCTGTAGCTCCAGACCCCAAACTAACCAAATTTAATGTTTCCTTAATCAGCACAGTAATTTTAACTCTTGGTGTGTGATGTCTACTCACAGTTTTGATGCTTGCTTCTTCGACTTGATCCACGATTAGCTCGACACCATCTCTCTGCTGTTTTCTCTCTCCTCGTGCTTCTCCTTCATGCGTCCTGTCCTCGGATATAATCCAACAAGCTGCCTCCTTGTTTCCTCTTTGACTTGTGTTAAGTTAAGAGTTAAGAGAAATCCAGAAAAGTTTGCCTGCTTCAAAAGCTCTTCCAGCTGCCTGTCTTGTTGTCCTCCTTTAAATGTTTTCTTTTGCATTTTTGTATTTGTATTTTTCTGACTTCATATTGCCATGATAACATAACACAGAGCATTATGGTAGATTAATTCAGGGGGTTCTGTCCTCCTGCAGAACTGTCGGTGATGTCATGGGGAGCAGAAATCTAAAATTGTGTTAATGAGATTTATCTTTAAACAGACACTCACTGATCCTGCAAGAGCAGGAATTTAACTACAAACCCTCATAGTCCCCATCAGGATTGGTCATTGTGCTCTGCAGTAATGGTCACAGTGGCTGGTTTAAGTTTGTCCCATAGAAATCCTTGATAATTTTCAGGGTGCATGAGTGTTAGATTGTATCTCCATCTCTTCCTAAGCAAGTTGCAAACATGTAGGCGGCATTCATCCACAAGATTTTAGTTTGTTTGAGCTGAAATTCAGTTTTTCATATTCTAGTTTTTTTCTTCAATCAACAGGCAGCTTAAATATCCTGAATGACAATTGGTCATTGTCACATACATGTGTTTTTTTTTAACATGATTTCATTTGGATGACTTCACATACACTAAATTAAAATCCATGTCAAATAGACAGGGTGGGCCATTTATATGGATACACCGTAATAACATGGGAATGGTTGGTGATATTAAAGTCCTGTTTGTGGAACATTAGTATATATGAGGGGGCAAACTCCTCAAGATGGGTGGTGACCATGGTGGCCATTTAGAAGTTGGCCATCTTGGATACAACTTTTGTTTTTTCAATAGGAAGAGGGCCATGTGACACATCAAACTTATTGTTAATGTCACAAGAAAAACAATTGTGTGCTTGGTTTCAACGTAACTTTTCACCGCAGGGCTGTTTGAGCACTGTGGTAGAAATGTATATGTACTAGCTCGGTAAGAACAGTTTAAAGTAGTAGAAAAAAGAAAAAGAACATTTTATTCTTTATTCAAAATATTTTTGTAATTATGATATCTCTTTAACCTACACCCACTACACATTTTTTTAGACCATCACTGGTTTCTTCCCGAAGATCTGGAAGCTGATTGACAATAACACCACTGCTATTGTGAGAGTGGCGCTCAGGATTGCAGCTCTGGAGCTTACATTACATTACATTAAGATGAACTATATGGTGAATGGATGGGCCCCGAAAAGCGCTATATAAATGCAATCCATTATTTTTTTAAACATTTTTTTCTCCTTTTGGCACCTTTTCTTACCTTATTTTTGAAATTTTAACCCCTTACTTATGTGCCATGGCTTTCTCAGTGATCCTAGGATAAAATCTAAAAGCATCAAACTACAAATGACAAAGGCCTCAGAGGAATCCCTTAAATCACTTGAATCTTTCTACTTCTTTTATCACTTCCTGTAATGAAAGTCTTATGCAATCAAATTTAATAAATCACATAACAAATCTATTTTGCTACATTTAAATCTAGCTAATAGATGCAATTAATGAATGTATTTTATCAATGTAAACATCTATGTATGTATGCTATCTACTTAAGAACATTTTGCATTTATAAAATCAGCTAAGCACACTGTATACACACACACACTGTATATTTGACCAGTGACTATTTATTGTCTTCACTAATGAGGAATTTATTGATAAATGTATTCATTGTGATAATGAAACATAACCTGTCATCAATATTGGAGACTGAAAGGACTGCTATAAAAGGGTGTTTTGTTTGTTTGTTTTTGTTTCCACAATTCAGCTTGTAAAATAGCACCAAGGTTGATACGTGATATGTTTATATAGTCTAAAAGTGACTGATTCTTAAATAAAGTCCCGATTTCTGGGAGCTTTTGAACTGGCTGCAAGCATTTGTGTCATCGTACAGTAGGTAAGTGCAGGGAAGAAGTGATTAAAATCCTTTAGGGTTCTCATTTATTACACTTTATTACACAAGAAAACACATTGAACATATAGAGGCTACCTTTTGCTTTTAACTACAGAGTTTAACTTATCTGAAACCATTAAGACAGGAAACATGAGCTCAAATGTGAAATTCTACATGTTTATGTATAACCTGGAGCAAATGGTAGCTTTAATATGAGATAAGAAGGTTTTTGTGTTTGACTCAGGCAGCATGAATTACTTACATAGAACTGTTAGCAGAGCTGAAGTTTCTCATCCTGGTTTAGTTGTGTATAAATTTGGACTCTGGCTTCACTGGACACTTAGAGTCTGGATAAAAAACTTCCTGATGCTGAGTGAACAGTTGATCTCTGGAATTTTGCTGGTTAATAAAAGTACAGGACAAAGGTTAAATGACTTGTCTGAGACAATCTGCCTCGAGTGATTTCCACCATGTAATAAATACACTTGCTCGTGCCAAATGGCATAGATAGCTAGATAGCTAGCTAGATAGAAGAAACTATTAGCTTTGGCTAATAACATACTTTCCGGCTCAAAATTAAAACCCTGAATCATCACTACTGGTGTGAACTAAAGGGTGTCATCTTTTTCTTTTCAATCCATTAAGTACCACATTTTGTAGACTGAGCAAGAAAGGCAGTAAGCTCTTCGTTGTGACCCCAGAAATTTTCATTTATCACCTGCTAGCATACAGCTGACACTGCTCGACATCTTGCAGTGTAGTGTAAGAGTCCCGCCACAAGGAGGCACTGCAGGCCTTTCAAACCAACAGTTGCTGTTTCCAAAGCGGCGCCAACCATCACCACCGATCATCGTATGGATGTCTGTTTGTGTTGATACACAACTTAAAGCCAGCGCTGTTCAGGCATCACATTACAGGGGTTGAAAAAAACAACCTTTGCACTGACTTATAGAAGTACTACAACCCCACCTTCTTTTTAAAAAAATATTTTGCAGTTCTCGATTTTAGAAGTATTGGTAGGATTAGGGTAAACACTTGCGATTGTGTGTTTTTAATCAAATATGTTTTATTATTAATATTGAAATGAGTTTTAATCAGGTTAGTTCTTGTCAGGTCAGGTCAGTTCTTGTTGTTGGGTCATTTCTTAGTTACACTGTAGCATGTGACAATATTTAAAAGCTACACTTTAGCTGTGGTGTGTCAAACTTATTTTACATTGCGGGCTGAACACAGCCCACTATGACCTTAAGTGGGCCGCACCAGTCAGTCAGTATAAAGAAGTTACATGTTTGACTGTTTTTTCACAGGACAAAGAAAACGCTGCTGTGACAAAGAAAGAAATCTGTCAGCACAACTCTTTGGGCTACATTGTAAGAAATAAACGTGTAAAATTACAGAAAAAGTTCTGGTAGCTCAGACTGTAGAGTTTGTATAATGTCCTGTTTGTTGTTCATGGTCTCTAATTTCTCCTTTTGTTTTTCTCTCTTTGGTTTCCTCTCACCCTCCAAACCAGTCACTGCCTCTCCTTGAGCCTGGTTCTGCTGCAGGTCTCGTCCTGTTAAAAGGGCATTTTTCCTTCCCAGTGTTGCCAGGTGCTGCCCGTGGGGGACTATCCTGTGACCTATCCTGGGACTATCCTTACAGTAAAGACAACTGTGGTTGTGAACTGGTGGTATATAAATACCTGTCAAATCTCAGTGTACTCCTTGTAGTAAAAGGCACTTGTAGCTGCCTTTATTAGCAGTAGATTGTTGTTCACACACTGAAGAAGTGTTCACACACTGCGTAAATGTACATAAAGTACACACACTTGCTTCAATCAATGGAGTGACTGACAGCCAAAGAAAAGGCAAATGTTTAAGGAAAAGCTTGCCTATGAAAATATGAACATCAATACAAACAAAAGTAATGTGTCATTACCCATCCACTTTGTTTTTGCTGACCATGACCTCCTTTTACATGATCTCAAATTCATCTCTAAATTTAATATTCAAGCCATGATATTATTGTTTCCAAGTGTGATGAGGGTGGGAGGTTTTCTCCACACGATCTGATAGGTACACACCAAGAGCATCTCTTTAAGAAAGCATGTCTGTCACACAAGGTTTGAGGCAACAGCTCACTCTACCAATAAATTATTCAGGCTCCTGTGCCACTGAGTTTAGACATGGCAGAACAGAGCTGGAAGGCTGGGCAGAAACAATTGTGGGAATTTTATCATTTTTTATTCTTCTATATCATTTTTATTCAGCTTTGAGTAGTGGCATTTTTTGAAAACATTTATTAAACATGTAGTTTTAATCATGTTATTACACATATTGCAAAATGTGCTCATAAAGAGATGATCTATTGTGAAAGATGACAGAGTGCAGAAAAAGGTCAATCCATAACACGCTTACAAACACAGACATCACGTAGACTCATTCCTTGGGTAGAGGTGAGATATGTTTTTCTTGTAACTGCAGTTTGTACCTGCAAAAGCAACAGTTTTGTACAGGATGTGCTCATGATGTTCCAGAGATAAGAGTGGAAAAAAGGACGACGACAGGAAACACATGGAGCGGAAGCTTCTTAAAATGTGTTAAAGGTTGTCAACAAAAGGTGTGGTGACTGTCATTAACTGTAACTTATGCATGTTATGTATCTGCTTGACGCAAGAAGGGGCGTAAACCCTGACATTTAAAAGCCATTTGAAGTGTGCTTTCTAGTGGAGATCTATGCTGATAATGTAGTGGTGTGTATCTTCCCATGTGTTTAATAAAATCATTGTTTGGACTCACTTGGACCAGTGGTCCTTTGTCTCACACCTCAATCGCGAATCGGGACACAATACACGACTCCTGTGTTTTCCTCTAGTGGACACTAGTGTGCCAAAGTAATCATAAAAACATCCCACTTTAAAAAAAAAACAACGTACACACAGCAGGGAGTGTCTGCCGAGTTTAGCATGTGGTGATTCATGGGAGTGACATCATCCTGTTTTATTCACGTCTGTGATTCACACCACTTACATTTTCTGTGTGCCGTTTGAAGCATGTTCGTTCTGCGAGGAGATTAGACCGTGAAATCTTAATGCTGATGAATTAAATAAAACATTTGCATGAGAGAGAAGTGGATGAGACAGAGAGAGCCCAAGAGGGATTTTATATGGGGCGCCGTTTGTAAACTGAAACATCGTTTAAATGTGTGTGAGAGAGAGAGCAGTAGGACTGGTAGGACTGCGCAAAGAGCAAGGTCACAAAATTGCATTGTGTTTCACTGAGGCTGAAACCTGAGCAGTTAAAGTATCCTTCCACCAGACAAAGAGTTCCTGTTGACTGCCTTTTACTGCCTAAACCTTTTTGCAAATTGCTGCAAATTATTTTCAGGAAGAAAAAAAAGAATTTGTTCAGAAAGCTGCTCCTCAGATGCCAAATAATAAAATTCATTTTTTAAAATATACACATAAGATTTTTTACACTGGCTGTCAGTGAAAATAAAATGTATTGATCTGTTAGCATCGAGCTTTACAGGCACTAAATCTTCATTGTCCAGTAGCAGGATCCTGTCATCTTTTTTTTGCCAGTGATGTAGGGTGTCTACACATTCCCCTAACAAATAAAAGCTCCCCGGTTTGATCCCAGGAGGAGGCACAAGTCTCTTTCAAGGCTGTGTCGACTCAAATATGCAAAGTTACCTGCTGTGGCGACGCCGTGTGAATAAAGGAGCAGCTGAAAGAAGCTTCTTCTTCTTCTCTCATCTCTGTTATCAACCTGATGCTTAAGTATATCCACAAAACATCTCTCTCCAGGTACTTTATCTGCTCTTTTTTCTCTGTTTCTGATTAAATAGTTCTGCTTTAGTCGATATGATTTAGTTTCTCAGTGAAATTACTTAATTATTCTTTATTATTAGTGGTCGATGAAAATAAATTATATGAAGAAGATTCAAATTCGTCATAAGAGCACTAGTAAAGGTTATTAAAGGCATTCTTATGGACTCAGGGGCCTCTTATTTACCACTTTTAGTACCAATTCAGACGAAAACTGAGGTTATTGTAGACAGTCCTAAAATTCTTAGAAATATGGTTTCTGGGCAGATACCTCCAGCAGCACTGAGGGGAATCTTGGAGTCATTTTTCACCACAATATGTCCTTCAATGTACACATTAAGCAAAAATAACTGCTCTCTGTCAACAGTGCTAAATTGTAAACATCCAGTCACTATAACTGCATTTAAAATTCTTCTTCTCACATGCAAAATGTTGAATAATAAGGCCACATCTTATCTTAAACCTTATATTATGTTATAGAGCACTTCACGCTCAGACTGCAGGCTTATTTGTGGATATTTAAAAGTAGAATGGGAGGTACAGGCTTCAGCTGTCAGACCCCCTTTCCTGACAACTCTTAACTAAGAGGATCCAGCTGTGTGGTGTGTGGCGTAAATGCTTTCAAATGTAATAAATAAGGCACTTGTAGAAAAAAATGCTGCTGTGCATATTAAATGGAGTATTTATTTGTCAAATAGGCATACTGTCACTCCTTAATGTAGTCAGTAAATTTGAAAAAATAGAGCTAGAATGATGAGTTTTTGAATTTTCATTCATTCCATCTGATGGAAATTGTGTGTTTATCTGAGTATCTCTCTGAAGCAGACAGTGTTTTTCTGCCTGTAAAAATGGTCCTCTCTCTCAAGGAAAATTTAACTGAAATTTTATTGATCAGTGAAAAACATAATATGACATCAGTGCTTCTTACTGCCATGAGTCAAAATCTCTATATTTTGGGAAAATGCAATTAATATAATTATAAAGCTGAGACTCATTAAGTTCACTTCATGGAACTGAGTCATGGTTGTCAAAAAGTGTCTTAACCTGTGCTTTTCCTGTTTCAGATGTTCTAATCCACAGAACACGGGTGGAATTAAGGTATGACAAATCGTCCAGAAATGATAGTTTTCACATATTTTCATTTTTTTTCAAGAAGCTACATAAAAGTGGAAACTAAAGTGTGGGTTGCATGTCTTAAAAGAATACATACATAGGTGCATGTGCATTTAGCTGCTTCCTTTTCAAAAGGAAGGTCAAAAAACAAACTGCACGTATTGTTTGTTTAGCAATCAACGTTTATTATTTGCTCCAGTAAAATACAGCGACACACTTTAAAACTGCAATGCGGAAACAAAAATCGTTGTCATAAATAAACACATCTCAAGAAAAATAAAAAATTTGGGCCTTATATTGTTGTTTTTTGCCGTTCCCGAGGCCTGGCTCTACTCTAAGAAGCTGTATTGGATGTTTCAGTGAACACTCAGTTTCCATGCGCGGCGACCTGCTTTGTGCCACTTGTCTCCTCTCGGCTTGATGTCCCTGATCTGACCTACTAAACCTTACAAGTACAACACCGTTTGTGTGTCCTCACATGCACTGCTTCCAAAACAATCCTCCAAGTAATCCAGGCTGATTTTACCCCTTGAGAAAAACACTAATTCCCCCGCTATCCGCGAGTTTTACCTTTAATAAAAGGGTTTTCTCTATTACAGCTTTCATAAGAGGTCATAAGCGGGATACTAATCCCACTCCCTGCCTCCGCCTCTCCCTCTCTCTCTCTTCCCACTACTGCATTGATGCTGTTACCTCCCTCGGTGATGATGTCACTGGCTCAGTGGAGCTCGAGCATCCTTGCCAAAGACAGGGAGACAACAGAGCCGTTTTGATCGCTTCGGCCGAACATCCCAAGCTGCCTTTCCGTTTTCCTTGAGTCCCCACTGGCAGTCACGGGTGGAGGAAGAGGAGGTACAGGTACAAGGCACCAGCAGGCGGTGACTTCCTCAGCCCTTCATGGAGAAGGGAAGCTGTTAGCAGGGGCAGTGCCAGACCTGGAGGAGAGCAGCGGAGGTGGTGGTGGTGTCCGCGGAGCTGGACAATAAAACAGACGAGCACGAGAAATAGAGCCAATTCACGTTATTGGCATTGTCGAGGTAGGGCGGCTTTTTTTCAGTGTTTCCATTGTCACAGTGCTGATGCAGTTTTAATGAAGCAGCCTTTATTTACTTAGTGTTAAATCTCCTGGGGAGAGATGGGCTTAGGGTGCGGCCATTGAAGAGGCTGTCATTGTCGGGAAAAAGGCAGCCTAGAGCGATACAGAGGCATTAAAGCTGCTGTCTGACACCAGCTATGTGCTGTTATTTAACTGCGTCTATTTTTAATAAAGAGGCTTTTATTTGTGTGAGCAGGACGGCAGCAATAAATGCACTGTCATTGGGGGAAAGGTGAGGTAGACGTGTGCGCGAAAGTGTTGTGTCATAACGCCAAAAGCTGCTGAAATGACGCAATAAATGATGTTTTTTATCAAGTCAAAATGGTCAGTTTAAGCTTAATAACGACAGTGTCCATGACTTGCGTTTTATGGACCTGCTGCCATCCTGAAAAACAAAGTTGTTTGTTTTTTAAAAGCATTTAATAAATTCACAGTTACCTAATCAATAAGGAAAATTTGCCTAAAGTCTTGTCAAAAACATTATGTGCATTACTTTAGTCTTTGTCACTGGGAAAATGGTGGCCGCCCAGCTGAGCTCCATCATCAGCTGATTGGTGTGTGAGCAGATTATGACCATGGATGTTATGTGGAAAGGGGAAAAAAAGAAGTGGAAATATATTTTCACAAGATGCACAAGTTGCACTGTGACATGATTAATATTTTCCATTTCAGATAACAAAACCAGAGCCGATTTATGGCACACCTTGTACACCATTCGCTCCTTTTCATTTATTAATCCTGATTTTTAGCCTGCAGTCAGTTCACACCTGTTTTGCTGTTGTACTATGTTCCCTGCATGCATCTTGCCAGTGAATCTGTTCAGGTGCCAGCTGGAGAGGATGTACCAGGAATCGGGGTGACACAGCAGATTTACATTCAGTGATGAAAGACAATCTGAGTCACGAACACGCTCTGAGTATTGGTACCAAATCTGACGTGATCCCAAATCTTAGGCATCAGTTGAGTAAAAGAAATGACAGACTCTCTTATTAATATTCATAGCTGTACCTGATGCAGCATCACTGAAATCTAATTGTATCATAGTCAAGCTTATTGATAACCACATTAAAAATTTTGATGAGTCATGTTTGTACTTGATCCACCCACCACACACTAAAATCTATTGAATGTAATTTTTTTGCCTTTTGAGTGACTGCGTAACGAGTCGTTGGTGAAATGGAGCTGCTGAATGGAGCCAGACCCTGGATTTGTGGCTGGTTTCAGTGCCATTGTCATCCAGAGAAACAGCCTGACATTTAGCTGCTGCTGCACTTCTTTTGTTACAGCTTGCTTTATTATCCATTACTCCCCTGGCTGTAGCTGACCATGCATGGTCTTTTCATGTTACAGCCACTCAGCCCTGCCCTATGCTATTGTCCCAGTCTCATCAACCGCAAGATGCAATATTCCAACTTTACAATTTCTAACAAAATAATGCAAAAATAAGACAACATTTGTAATATTATGCAAACAGAGCACATGCTAGAAAAGTCTGCTATGGCATGACGATCACTTATGAACTGATGGATGTTTATAAAACCAGTAAATCTAGTAATAAGG
This sequence comes from Rhamphochromis sp. 'chilingali', assembly GCF_963969265.1. Classification (NCBI taxonomy): domain Eukaryota; kingdom Metazoa; phylum Chordata; class Actinopteri; order Cichliformes; family Cichlidae; genus Rhamphochromis; species Rhamphochromis sp. 'chilingali'. Next base: position 33,143,983 of record NC_137931.1, read on the forward strand.
ACAGTCGTTCCCGACCTTTTTCATATAACATGCCTCTGTAGGCCTGGGAAATGGACTCAAGTATCCCTTCTTCACAATGTTAAAATTAGAACTGTACTTTTACTAAACTGTATAATAGTTGATATTAAACATGACCAACAATTGAAATAATGAGGTCATCAGGCATTCAAGAAATTCATGTGAGCAGAAAGCTTGATTTTTTTAGATTGATCTGTCATATCGAGGCCCCACCCATTTGCTTTTCACATGCTCTTTTTGCGAGGGGCAGCCAATCAGAAGAATGCTGGCTTATTAGGATACTGGATAAACGTTGATGATTGAGTGATCCCACTCCCTCCGCTGAAAAGTAGTTAAAATACTTTTAGTTGTTTTAACCCTTTAGACATTTTTTATCTAATTTTAAGCTTTCAGCTCCCCATTTATCAGTCGTGTAAGCTGGCCTAACTTTTTGTCTGTGGTTAAGCTTTTTGTCCATTTGACAGTTCATCACTGCATTTTATGTGGTATTAAACATGAACAAAGTTTCAGATAATTGATCGGTGTATGTACAAGTAATCCCTTTGAGCCCACAGCTGTAAACAGTCAGCTTCTTTACCCTTAGATCCTGATGATGTCATCGTGAAGGGATTTGAATTTGAAATATGGCAGAAAATATACTACTAACTATACTCTATGTTTCAGTCTTCCTTCTCTACTCTTTAGTGACTTTATGACTATAACTTATATATTCAGATCACGTATGCATTCCTTTTGCCGTCCTGTTTCTACTGCTTATCCATTACTTTGAATTAGCTGTTAAAATGCTGCTTAAGTTGATTAAGTTGCAGTTTCTGGGTTTCTTGGGGAGTGGTTTGCACATTAGTTTTTAGTTTAGTATTGGCAGCAACTCAGTTGTAATTCATATTCTCCTCCTTTCAACAGACTTGCAGACCGGCATTACAGAAAGCACCCCAAGGTGCTAAGAAGACAGCACCATGGCAGGGGCCTCTGTGAAGGTGGCGGTGCGGGTCCGCCCCTTCAATTCTAGGGAGATTGAGAAAGATAGCAAACTGATCATTCAGATGTCTGGAAACACCACTAGTAAGTACTCTAACTAGGATTTTTTCATAGAACTGTGGTTTTACTGAAAAAAGTGCATGTTTTTTTATTATCTTCGAGGCTGACTTATACAGTGAAGTAAAACTGTAATTAAGTCTGACAGATGTTTGCTTAACCTGGGGGAGGCTTCTTCTTCCACAAGGCATTAAGCACAAGGTTTTCCAGCTGTAGCTCACCTCGACCTTTAACCTTTCTGTGCGGTTGGATTACTGAACCATTAATTTCCTCTGTACATGTAAGGCGTATTTCAAGACACATCAAATTAGCAACATTTTATAGAGACTCAGACTCAGTTTCTGTGGGAGCAAACCTTTTTCCTGCCTCAGACAAAATGTGATCTAACTGAACTTGTTTGAGACAATATGTAATTACTGCAGGGTCCACCTTTTCAGCAGCTAAACCGAGCAAGCAGTGAAGGATTTAGCACATCACCAGCTTTGCAAATCAGTTGAACATCACGTGTTAGGCGACATAAGCTTCTCATTTATTTTGTAGAAGTCCTGCTATTTATGAATACAGATTAAAAATTATTCCTTCTTCACCATTTTATAATTAATCTTTCTGTTCAAGTATATGCAGTGAACAATTTTGTTATAATCCAAAACCAGCCACATTAATTTTCCTAGGAAACCTGCTCTGTAAGTTTCCTTCACTTTTAAAAAAACATGTACTTAAGAGCAGCACACATTCATAGATTTAACAGAGGACTGAGCGAAGAGACTGGAAAGACACTCGATATGTAGTCTGCTTAGCAAGGTAAAGCCGTTTGTCAATAATTGATGAGACTTCCTAAAATATTTACCGTTTGGCCTAATTTAGGCATCTCCCTCCTCCCTGCTCATGTCACGGGTGACTACATAACGAGCTGGGTGGCCTTTCTGGGCCGTCATATTTTTATGTGGGATGGTGTTTAAGAACTCGTTTGAAATTTTTTACTGTACAGTAGGAGTGATGTTACTTCGTTTGGCTTCCTTCTCTGTTTCTATGGCAGTGAACAATAAGTGTTTGCCTACTTCAGCAGTGTAAACATAGACCAGAGGTACCGGAGTCCATTGGGAATAAACTGGCAGCGTGTGGAGTGATAAAAAGTCCTTGAAGATGTACTGTTTTAAGCCATCTGTGAATTTGATTTTTAATCACACAAATCCCTTTTTTATGTTTTTATCCATGACATTATCCACACACATGTAAATTTAAAACACTTCACGAACACTGCCATCATTGTGTAACACTGTTTAATGCTTGTCTTAAAAAGTGCTTTACAGTAAATTGCTTTGCAAAGATCACAAAAATCAACTAGTCGAACGAATACCAGGGTCTCACACTTAAGCTAGAAATCATTTAAACCAAGAAATAATCAGGTTTATAACTTTCCTGAGGAGGTTTATTCCATAGGTTTTGGCCCACAAATTCTCTGTCTCCTTGAGATTTCAACGGCACCTCTGGTTCAGATAAAACAATCGTGGTGATAGCTTTGGTCTTGGTTCTAATACAGCGATCTACTTTAATCTAGTATAACACAGGTTACTGAAAAAGGTATAGTCAGACCTGCATGTGGGCAAATATGGAAGCATTTGTGTTTGATTTGTCTAATTCTGATCAGAAATTTAAGACGACCTTCTAACAAAGTGGCTGCTGCTATGAGCTAGATCTGATGTCCAGCCCACAGGAGCTGCAGCTTGAAATAATGCACTGCTCAAAAACCAAAGCAAGTGCTAATAAATTAGATCAGAATCAGAATCAGAATCAGAATACTTTATTGATCCCTGGGGGAAATTATTTTTTGTTACAGTGCTCCATTTTAAACCAACATTAAGACAAGACAGACAATACGCTAACTAAGAATAGTACAATATATACATATATATACATACATACATACATAAGTCACTTATAAATAAATATTTGGAAAAGAAACATGTGTAGTTGTAGCAGCAAACAGTGTGTTAAGTGGATGCGTTGTACAGGGAGATGGCCACAGGCAGGAATGATTTCCTGTGTCGTTCAGTGGTGCTTTTCGGTAATCTCAGTCTCTCACTGAACGAGCTCCTGTGACTGACCAACATGTCATGGAGTGGGTGGGAGGTGTTATCCAACATTGTCTTTATCTTGGACAGCATCCGCCTCTCCGACACCACCTTGAGGGAGTCCAGCTCCATCCCCACAACATTGCTGGCCTTACGGATCAGTTTATTAAGTCTGTTGGCATCTGCGACCCTCAGCCTGCTCCCCCAGCATGCAACAGCATAGAGGATCGCACTGGCCACCACAGACTCATAGAAAATCCTCAGCATTTTCTGGCAGATGTTGAAGGACCTCAGTCGCCTCAAAAAATAGAGACGACTCTGGCCCTTCCTGTAAAGTGCTGTGGTGTTTTTAGCCCAGTCCAGTTTATTGTCAATGTGTACTCCAAGGTATTTATAGTCCTCCACAATGTCAACACTGATAGATGAATGCAATATGAGTTTTTGTAGCAGAGGCTTGCTTCTGTTGTTCTCCAGCAGAAAGAAATAATGGGGGATTTTCAGCCACCTGCCCTATAAAGTTTATTAAAACCACAGTGGGGCTTGCAATAAATATATGCAGTATGCTTTCTGAATTTCATATTGTGTTGATGCGTTAATCTGGAAAAAGATACACATTAATTCATTTATTCTTACATATTAAAAGGAAGTCACCACTTTATGTCATATATAGGTGTGAATTTATCATATTTCTCTTTCAGTTATTTTTCCTAAAACCCAGACATTAAACATCCTGTCAACACTTTTAAGAAGCTTCACGTTTTTCAGATGCACAAAGCTGCTTTCAGTGAGACTGCCGGTCTTTCAGTGGAGCAGATTGTTCTCTTCCAAACTGAGTCAATAGCTCTGGATGTGGGCTGGAGGATGTGAGCAGGCTGATGTCATGAAAAAGCCCATTGGTTGCAGTGTCTGGAGGGGATAGAGAATCGGGGTATAAATGCCCCCTTGTCTCTGTGTAGTCTGGGTTGAAGAAAGGGAAAAGACGAAGGAGTTCTGGATTTTGTGTGTGTGTGTGTGTGTCTCTCGCTTCTTTGTGCTCCCTGACATTCATGTGTGGGTCAATAGCCCAGTTCCCACAAAGCAGGAGAATGGCAGTAATCTTGTTGTCTGATAGAAGTTCCCTCCCACGCCGACCTTAATTAAGATGCAGGGGAAAGACCTGAAGGAATAAGGGGCCTCGCTTTAGAAGACTACTTGCTGCAAATACTCTGTAGATTTCTGTTAATTTTGCTGCAGAAAAGTTATGAAGACATCAAAATTTTCACCATCGCAACATAACAGTTAGTAATATATGCAAAAGCAAGAAATCTAATCAGGTATATGAGTGTAGATGCATTACTTTAACATGCATTTGGTGGTTTCTTTCACATGTGTTCATGCATTATATCCCATTTGGACTACATTCTAAAAAAAAAAAAAAAAAAAAATTGCAGTTTCTCATTCAAGTAGCATGAGCTTAGCAGTGCGCTGCACTAAGGATATGAATTGCATATTGGAATTGGCTGCAGCCTAAACCTTGATGCTCTTTCTGTCATGAATCGCTGTGCGGCAGGCAGGAGTTGGACCCAAAATGCAGGACTCAGACTCGGGGAGGTGAACTCAAAACACAGCTTTATTTGCTGGTAGAACAAACATACAAAACTAGACTAAACTGGGAAACCATAAACTAAGAACTCACAGGGAGATCCACACACACAGCATGAGGGACGACGCGACACTGACTCAGAGAAACACAGGGTTTAAATACACTGGGAAGTAACGAGGGGAATGAGACACAGAAGGAGGGCACAGCTGGGAGAAATCAGGACTGACGAGACAAGCAAAGCAGGACGCATTCACATGAGACACGGACCATCAAAGTAAAACAGGAAGTATCACACAGAGACGCGAACTTGACACAGTGGAGACAGCAACTAAGAAATACAGAGACATAAACCATAAGGCAGAGGTCTAAGAACCAAAATACACAGGGAAATACTCAGCTGGGAACACAAGAGACTAGACTAGAGAGAGTAACAAAAAACCAACCATGAGAACATAATGCACAATGCAGAGTGACAGAAAACAAGAAACTCAAACATGCAAAGACACACAATTACACAGAACAGAGGGGACACAGAGAGACATGAAGGGCAAGGGATCAAAACTAGAAGCCATAGAATAAATCACACACACAAGTACAATAATACAAAAATCACAAAGAACTAAAAACGCTGGGTCAGGAGACCCAGGACCGTGACAGTACCCCCCCCCCTCAAGGGCTGGCTCCAGACAGCCCAAACACAGAAAAACAAAACCAAACAGAAAACAACCCAGGGCGGGCGGCGGGGGCCCAGGACGGAGGGCTCGGAACAGAAAACAAAAGAAGAGCACAGCAAACACCGGAGCCCAAGAAAACAACCCAAACACAGAGCAGTTCAGGGGGCCGGCCGTGCGCAAGGCAACGGCGGCGACGTGGAAACAGTTCAGGAGGCCGGCCGTGCGCAAGGCAACGGCGGCGACGTGGAAACAGTTCAGGAGGCCGGCCGTGCGCAAGGCAACGGCGGCGGCGAAGGAGACAACGGAGCAGTTCAGGAGGCCGACCGCGCGGAAGGCAGCGGCGGCTCTCCAGTGTTAGGCGTGCTGGCCATGGCCCGGTGGGCACAGGACCAGTCGAGGCAGGACCAGGCGACGACGGGGCCGGACCAGGCGACGACGGGGCTGCAGCAAGCGAAACAGAAGCCAAAGACGAAGCTGGGCCAGACGAGGACGAAGACTCTGAGGCCGGGCCAGACGAGGACGAAGACTCTGAGGCCGGACCAGACGAGGACGAAGACTCTGAGGCCGGACCAGACGAGGACGAAGACTCTGAGGCCGGACCAGGCGGAGCTGCAGAGGCTGCGGCTGGACCAGGCGTAGCAGAAGCACAGGCAGAGGCTGGCCCAGGCGTAGCAGAAGCACAGGCAGATGCAGCCGGACCAGGCGACGACGAGGCGGTCGCAGGTGGCGGCTGGACAGGCTCCTCGGGCCCTCCAGCGGAGACAGGAGGCTGAACGGGCCCCTCGGACCCTCCAGCTGACGAGGCGGGCGGCTGAACGGGCCCCTCAGACCCTCCAGCGGAGACGGGAGGCTGAACGGGCCCCTCAGACCCTCCAGCGGAGACGGGAGGCTGAACGGGCCCCTCGGACCCTCCAGCGGAGACGGGAGGCTGAACGGGCCCCTCGGACCCTCCAGCGGAGGCTAAAACAAAGCCAACAGGCATGAAGTCCTCTGGCGGACATGAGGACAACTGGCGCTGCACTGAGCACTGACTCTGCCCAGGCAATGCGAACATGGTGCAGTTCTTAGGGGGCTGCTTAAACTTCAGGGGTCCAGAATCAGCTGGGGACTGAGACCTAGCCTCTGGGGAAGCCCTGGAGTGGCCAACTGTGCCAACGGCGGCTAAACCATGAAAAGTACCCTGAGTAGAAATCAAGTTACCTCTCTGCATGGAGTGAATGAGCAAAACTGGCGACACAGGAGACTGAGCAGAGAGAGGCTGCTGGGCAGCTAACTGAGCTACTGGAGACACGGGTGAGAGTGGGAGCTGAGCTACTGGAGACACGGGTGAGAGCGGGAGCTGAGCTACTGGAGACACGGGTGAGAGCGGGAGCTGAGCTACTGGAGACACGGGTGAGAGCGGGAGCTGAGCTACTGATGGTGGTGAAGTAGATAACTGCACGGGAGACTGAACTGAGGGCGTCTGCACTGGCACAGGGGACTGAACTGATGTCTGTTGTAACGGAGGTGGTGAGAGCGGAGTAGGCAGGGGAGTTGATGACTTCACAGGAGAATGAACCAGAGGTGAGTGCACAGGAGACTGAGCTAGAGGTGGTAGTGATAGTTGAGGGGAAAGTGGAGCTGGTGATTGAGTGGATGACTGTGCTAAGGGATGCTGCACTGGGGACACTGGAGACTGCACTGGGGACACTGGAGACCAGAGGTGGGACCAAGTCATTGTTTTGCAAGTCTCAAGTAAGTCTCAAGTCTTTATCCTCAAGTCTCAATTCAAGTCTCAAGTAATGTCAGGCAAGTCAGAGTCGAGTCTCAAGTCACTGGTGTAAAAGTCCGAGTCAAGTCACAAGTCTGAAACTTTGAATTTCAAGTCCTTTCGAGTCTTTAAAAAAAAAAAAAAACAACGAAAAAATAATGTTGCAGTTATATGCTAAATGTAAATATTAGACCATGTAATTTTAAAATCTGTGTTTTTCTCAACACATGACAAAATAGTTAACTTAGAAAATATACACAAATTGTGAAATTGCACCTCTTTAAAATGCAGCTCAATTAAACCTAGCTCCAAGAATAGTTTTCACCGACAGTTCTGAGATAAGCTGCATGTCATTCTTGGATGCGGTTGTAGGACCAGCTTTAAAATCGCATGACAAAAATATCATACACATTAAAAAAAACTGTATCACCAACGTAGCCTGGACAACATTTGCTAGTTAGATGAAGTCAGCTATCTCATCGTAGCATATTTATATGCATATTTATAATCATACGGTTCTTGGAGTGAGTGCATACACTCATGAAGTTTAGTAACTTCAGGTCACTGCAACAAGCCCAGGTACAGTTTACCGACAGATGGGTGCAGGACCTTGAAATGCACCGTGTAGAACGAAAGACCATCGTACGTATCATAAGTTTACCAGTCTCACAAATCGTCGTCATAAATACACATTCGTTAACTGTTTATTAATAGGACCTTTGAGCTCAACGGTAATTAATTAGTAGTGGAAATAATTTCTGGTAGCATCACAGAAATGTAGCAGTGACAATAATATTGTATGCTGTAATCGTACTGGGCAATTAGTGATACAAAAAACCTGTTTTATCCTGTGAATAAAAGTATATGTTTTTGTCAATGTACCATAATAACAGAAGCGAAACGCAATATTGTGTCAGGACAATTCACTATTTATGCACAATAAATAAAGGAGCATAGCGCGACAATTTCTGTTCAGCGCCAGACTTGCTTGTAACCTATATCACCAATTATGTTATGAAAATGACGTATTAACTACTAAAAAACACTGACCTTTGTGTAAATGCTTGGAGCAGACTAACCTGTGAGCTGGAGGGTTCTGGGACGTTATATTTGACCTTTGAATGGCTGCAATCCAGGCCATCCGTCGCCTCTTTGTTACTTCGGAAACATGGCTCGAACAATTTCTCTTCAACGAGGTAATCCGATAACAACCGATCTCTTTACCCGTCGGCTTCCCGTGGCTGTCATGCGACCGGCTATTGCAGTTAATAATACAACAGCTTCTTGTGTTTCTTTTTATCGCTGTATAACTGATTTTAATTGAAAGCCTGCGTGCGCTAGTACCGCTTGCCACGAGTTCCCAGAATCCTTTGCGGTTCTACCCGTGAATGACGTCACATTTTCAATCTCTATATAATATGCATGTTAAATTTTATATTTGGGGTAAAATATCAAGTCTTTTCAAGTAAACCGGTTCATGTCCAATTCAAGTCCCAAGTCATTGGTGTAAAAGTCCAAGTCAAGTCACAAGTCTTAGAACATTTTTTCAAGTCAAGTCTAAAGTCATAAAATTAATGACTCGAGTCTGACTCGAGTCCAAGTCATGTGACTCGAGTCCACACCTCTGCTGGAGACTGCGCTGGGGACACTGGAGACTGCGCTGGGGACACTGGAGACTGCGCTGGGGAAAGCAGTGATGGTTGTAGTGGAGGTGTGACGGGTGGAGGAGTGGCTGAAGTGGCTGCGGGTCGGGCGGCTAGTGGCACAGCTATAGAGCATATTAACGGCAGGGCTATGGGTTGAATGTCTGACTGAGTAGCAGCCTGAATGGCTGGGTGTAGTGATGGTGGTGGTGGAAGGGAAACAGGTGGTAGTGTGGATGACGGAACTAAGGGCGACTGAGTGGCAGACCGAACTGATGACTGAAGCGATGGTAGAGGTGAAAATGGAGCGTGTGGTGGAGTTAATGGCTGTGCTAGCGGGGACACAGGAGATGGAGCTAGCGCTTCTGGCTGGGCAGCTAAGTGAAAAAACACAGCCCCGGAATAAACAGTCCCAAAGTCAGGAAACTCTTGATTGTCCCTTCCACTCACCACAGCTGGCAACTCAGACGTCTCGGGGTCTGGCTGTGGCGGTGGGTGTCGGCGGCGTGAATGCCGTTTTCTTCGGGAAGCCGGAGGTGCGGTGATGGAGGAAACTGGCAACGACGGAGAGATCACGGCCGGCTCCTCATCCTCCGACCACATTGCTGCGAGAAAAGCAGCGGGTGAGTGACAGTCAGAGTGGAGGGTGGATGGAGAGGAGTCCAGTGGCAGCGGCGTGGAAACGTTTCCCGATTGTGGCGGTCGCTGTTGCGGTATGACGAGCTCGCGAGCTTGTACTGTCTCCTTGGCTTTCTGCAGATTGGACAGTAGGCCCGAAAATCCTGAGAGCTCGCGAAGATGGGGATTCCCCTTGAGAATTGCCTCGATGGCGTTTATCCCAATGGACATTGCTTTAATGTCCGAGGCATGGGAAACTCGCTCCCACAGGCTGAAGATGCGGGCCAAATCGCTTTCCCGGGAGGAGCCTGCTGGGTCCATGTCTGGTCGCGTCGTACTGTCATGAATCGCTGTGCGGCAGGCAGGAGTTGGACCCAAAATGCAGGACTCACAGACTCGGGGAGGTGAACTCAAAACACAGCTTTATTTGCTGGTAGAACAAACATACAAAACTAGACTAAACTGGGAAACCATAAACTAAGAACTCACAGGGAGACACAGGGAGATCCACACACAGCATGAGGGACGACGCGACACTGACTCAGAGAAACACAGGGTTTAAATACACTGGGAAGTAACGAGGGGAATGAGACACAGAAGGAGGGCACAGCTGGGAGAAATCAGGACTGACGAGACAAGCAAAGCAGGACGCATTCACATGAGACACGGACCATCAAAGTAAAACAGGAAGTATCACACAGAGACGCGAACTTGACACAGTGGAGACAGCAACTAAGAAATACAGAGACATAAACCATAAGGCAGAGGTCTAAGAACCAAAATACACAGGGAAATACTCAGCTGGGAACACAAGAGACTAGACTAGAGAGAGTAACAAAAAACCAACCATGAGAACATAATGCACAATGCAGAGTGACAGAAAACAAGAAACTCAAACATGCAAAGACACACAATTACACAGAACAGAGGGGACACAGAGAGACATGAAGGGCAAGGGATCAAAACTAGAAGCCATAGAATAAATCACACACAAGTACAATAATACAAAAATCACAAAGAACTAAAAACGCTGGGTCAGGAGACCCAGGACCGTGACACTTTCATAGGCAGCAGGAAGTGAATAGAGTAGTTTAAAAGCCTGTGGGAAAACAGCCATGATTCTCACTTGGTTTATGACCTTGTTAACCACTGTTATGGTGACTTTATGGTCTGATTGCTATTTTAAATTGTTCTTTAGTGCATCATAATGGTGATCTAAATCATCATCTCCATTAGAGTAAAATAGACACCAAAGCAGGGTATTCTTTAAAGCCTCAGCTCAGCCCACAAGCGTTGTCCCTTGTTTCAAAGACGATAACGACAAACTTGAACTTAAAAACAGGGGTGAAATTCCCAGTATTCCCCATTCTATTTATTATTCAACATTGTGACTTTTTCCGGTAACAGTATATCTAACATCTAACGTCTTTTTGAGAGAAATTGTGGATTCATGCCTTTTCTTCATCTGTGTAGTAAAAACCCTCATTACCATAATGATTACTGCTCTTTTATGTAAAAGTGCGTCATGCAAAGACTCATTTGACAGTCAGACTTCATAAACTCAGATATAAATCAGCAAACAGCTGCTGCGGCTGAATATAGTATCTACGTGGCTTTCCTCCAGTCCCTGTCAGTGAGTTCATATCCCCTCTTTCAGACCTGCTGACGCAACCACATTTCGTCTTCTATTGACTGGGGCAGGTCAGCCGTGACAGTCCTGAGCAGCATCACTCAGTCACAATTATGAAGACCTAGCAGCTATGACAAAGACAAACATGGAATGTGCAGTAAAAGGATACTGAAAACATGACAGAAGGGCAACTGAAATTAACCTCGAGCAGATAATCGCTGCTATAATTAGGAAAAAGACGAGGAACGTGGGCGTTCCTGACAGATACAGTGATGAGTGGAGGCATTTGATAAAGTGGGAAACTTTAAAACTGGGCCACCTGATCAGCATGAGCAGTACTATTTTCAGTCACGGTTACGTAAAAAGATTATTTGATGTTATTAGGGAAATATTAGGAAAATATAAAACATATGGAATGCTCAAAATTGGAATACAGTGTAGTGGTATTCTTTCATAATACACAGCTATAAGAATACATTGTTGCGAGTACATTTTAAGGTGGTAAACATTTGCAAAAAGATTAAACAAAAACAGTAAACAGTAATTAATTTTTTTGCCCAATAAGTCCTTCATTTTAAAATTCATAGAATAAATGTTTATAAAGACATATAGATTCAACATTGTAAATATAGACTGTTAATGCAAATCATACACTGTTGTTTTAATAAATCAAATTACATTAACTTAAAATATTTTGTTATCACATGCCGGTTTTTACAGTTCAGTTAATTACCTCCATGCAAAAACTGAATTAGAAACAGCTTTTATTGAGGTATTTGGGTATTTAGAACACTGAAAAAAAAAAGATCAGCAGTTTCTCCGTCTTCATACATTTTTAATATTTGATTACCAAGATATCTTATGTGTATAGTAAAGATGAATGGCAGTGGCCCTGGTGTATACTTTATGTTGATAAATGTATCGATTGGGCTTTTACTTCAAAACACTCCAGACGTGGTGACTAAGACGGAAGAAAATGAACTGCTCGCTTTTCTCGTCTAATTGTCTGCACTTAATGATGGGTCATCAATTAAATCTACAGCTAAAAATTAAAAAGTGCTTCCATCATAAAAAGGGAAGATAGATGGCAAAAGTGGATACGGCAAGGGTTGAAGGAGGTCTCCTCTGTGTGCTTGAAATGACGCAGAAACTGTCCTATGGTGGAGAGATAAGCGATGATCACTGGATGAGATACCTCAGCTATTGATCTTAAACACTCAGTCCTGCTCCCGTGTCTCACTGCAGCCCTCATATATGGTCGGTTACTAAATTAGTTTCAACAATTACTCAGTCAGAAATTCTCTTTTTGTTTGTGGCTACTTTCAGAAAAACGTTTCATTGCAAATAAAAACCTTACATGCATTTAACAAGCTTGGTTAGGATAGTATAAAAGAAGTCTGTACCCGTGCAGTCCGCAAAGGCGGTACCCGGTACTTCCGCTCTGATGGTAATTCGTGCTGCCAGTCACCACCACTCCAAAGTAATTACCTTATCTGAATGCAAGACACTCTTGTATTCTGTGCTTAAGTAGGGATGCAGAGGGCTCATCTTGTATGAATCACAGCGCTGTTGAAGATGAGTACGTTTAGAGAGGATGTCATATAGCGAAGGCTTCTGGGCAATAATGAAATCTTGGTTTTTTGTGTTTTTTTTAATTTTAGGGGTTTGATAAAGCAGCACGGTGGCACGGTGGTTAGCACTGTTGCCGCACAGCAAGAAGGTCCTGAGTTCAATTCCACCATCAGGCCGGGGTCTTTCTGTGTGGAGTTTGCATGTTCTCCCCGTGTTTGCGTGGGTTCCCTCCGGGTACTCCGGCTTCCTCCCACCGTCCAAAGACATGCAGCTTGTGGGGATAGGTTAATTGGATAATCCAAATTGCCACTAGGTGTGAATGTGAGTGTGAATGTGAGTGCGAATGGTTGTCTGTCCATGTGTGTTGGCCCTGTGACAGACTGGCGACCTGTCCAGGGTGTACCCCGCCTCTCGCCCTATGACAGCTGGGATAGGCTCCAGTGCCCCCCACGACCCTGAAAAGGATAAGCGGAAGCGAATGGATGGATGGTTTGATAAAGTAGTTCATGTCTCCTTTCAGTTATTTACCGAGTGAGTGAATCCAGAGTTTGTAAAAGCAGATCAGCGTTTTCTGTCAGAATGGACAGTTTCCTGATTGTGTAATATTTAGGTAATATTTACTATACACCCAGTTAAAAGCAATAAGTAATGTGACTACTAATACTGCTTAGTGAAATATGTCAGAAAAGGAAATTACTGCATAATAAAAGATGCAACACAGAATAAGCTGCAGTGAAGCAGCACAAACTCCTTCGCTGCTACGTAGGAACTGTCTTTTGTTTCGGTAACCCTAACCCTTTTTTAAAATTTGTAACCCTTTTTTAACCCTTATTTAAATAAGAAGTAAATGTAGAGAGATTAGTAATCTCCTTTGGGAGAGCATCCTGTTTCAGATAGGCAGCATTAGCAGAGCATGTTTTCCGATGGTGGGAGAAGCCGGAGATTCTGGAGAATATCCGCACAGACGGGCACAACATGTTTGTGTGACAGAAGCAGCACAGGCAACAGTGCTAAACATTAATAATAATTAGTGAGCAGTCTAGATTTGTGATGGTCAGCAGCAAGATACGATGATGATAAGATGAATGAGGATTATTTTTTAACTTTCAGCCAGGTTTACCTTTAACCAAAACTAAGCAGGCCAAAAATCCTAAAACATTGTGGAAAGGTGAAAAATGGACAAAAGAAGAACATATTTCTTTAAAACTCAATATTTTAAGTGTATTGACGTTGATTGAAGATCCTCTCTTCAAATGTCCTTATGGTTCTCGAAATTGTTTCTGTTAGCAGCGAATACAGACTACACTGCTTGGATAAGTATGGCAAATATGAGGACTGTAGTACATCTATGTTCATATCTGGCCTTCTTCCAGAGTACCAGGATGAGTCACGGCCAGTAAGTGAAGTCTCATCTCTTAGTCATGGCGAGGATTAGATCTGAAATCTGAAACCCAAGTCAGCCACACTGGCCTATATTTCATAGCTGGGAACAGTAGCAGTGTAGAGAGGAAATAAAACTGTGTACACTTACTTGAGCTCGTACTTAGCTCTGGGCCTTTTCCTCTTTTATCGACCGCATCTGCATTAGTAGAGAAAATGGTCTGGAGCCCAGGGAGCAGGGAGGAAGCATCATGTTGGCACCAAGACCAAATGAGATATGTGGGCACACCAACATGTGGAGTAGTATTCATGCCAAAAACAAAAAACAAACTAATCTCGATTTCATTGTGTCTGCTGAGTTTGGACAAATCAGGGTGAAACTGTTTGATGCACAGAAAAAAAAAAATCTCAAGAAATACTCTTTATTAGATGTTTTTGCAGAAAAAAGATAATTTGTGTATCTAATATTTTACGTTGTGTTTATATTGTAATGTCTACGAATGAAAAACAAGCACAATAATATTATCAAAAGGTTTTACGTGTAACTTGAAATATTGCTTTCCCCAAAAATGTGTTTTTCCACAAGTTAAATCTATAAAAAGCTGTAATTAGTCCTTTGGTTCGAAGTGCAAAACCTTTTCCACTCAAAATACTTTAAATACTCTATGCTTTATTTTTGAAACCAGTGTATCATCATCATGTCGATCAGGCCTCGGGGCAGACATCCTTAACATGACGTTAGATTAGCCATCAGTACGATATGATTTAATTATAAATCACTGTTTAACTGGATTTTCTTGAGTTGTCGTCATTCTGGGGATCAGACTGTTAGTGCTTATTCCAAAATCAAATTTTGGCTGCAGAGATGTCTGCCTTCTCTTGAATGTAATGAAAATGTAAAAATCTGGTGTATTTTGGTGCTCAAAACTTGAAAAAAAAATGCATTTAAATAACTCAACATCTCTTATTAAAAATATTGAAATACTTATTTTTAAAAAAAATCACAGCTTTTGATGTGAACAGTGTCATGTAGGAACTATCCTTTCCACCATCTTCAATGACCAACATCAGCTGAGAGGAAACTCCATTAATATTTAAACCCGGCCTGTCTTCATGAGAAGATGCATGTTTCCTACTTCCTGCACAAAATCTTCACAATAAGGTTTTGGCACTTTTTTTGAGTAACTACATCATGAAACATTGAGTATTTCAGATGTATTTTTTCTTTGTTTATTCCGTTATATTTAACAGAAACCAGGCATCTCTGCAGTCAATATCTCGAAAACTGGGCAACCTTCACCAAAACAGTCTGGATGAAAAAAAAAGCAATTCAATCTGGAGGGAAAAAATGATTTAGGGCGAATTGTCCCTTTAATCTGGGATGAAGTTATACGCTATAACTTCGCTATAACAGTGAATACACTGTTTAATGGGGAGAAGGCATTTCCTGTTTGAGTACCGAGATGGATGCTTAAATAGCTCATGGAGGATTTGTGATTTACAGAACAGCTGGCAGACACAGGAAGACATAAAAGCATATAGACACTTCACTGGCCTTCTGGGAAGACTGAAAGTTATAACACTGACAAAGGTGGAATTTATTGGAGGGCTACCAAAGGTCAGCGGAGCCTGACAGATTACAGCTAAAAGCGGCTGGTTGTTTCAAGCTGTATGCTGTTGAAAGATGAGCTGAGCGCAAGGTGTCCTAGAAAAGTCCTGACAGGTAACAAAATAACTGGCCTTTTTGCCTGTTTCTCAACTGGTTTACCTCATTGACTGGCTGACGGTGTGTGACCTCAGCCTTTGATTTAACAAATATTGGATTTTATACTTTGACATGGTCTCCAATGCCTTCTGTTTGGTCCTCTTCTGGATGAAGTGTTCCAATGTGATGCGTTTCTGTAATGAATTTATGTAGGCCAAGCCCAATAACTTAATCCCAAAGGTAGCTGTTGGTGCAGAAAGGAGAGGTGACTGAAACCTTTCCAGCTCTACTAGCACAACATGATACTAACCCAGCTCAGATCCAGTTTCACATGGGTGGTTCTCACCCTCCCTCTGACCCATGTTCCTTGTCCTGTCTTTCAGCCATCATCAACCCTAAGCAGGCCAAAGACAACAAGAGCTTCAACTTTGATTACTCCTACTGGTCTCACACTTCGGTAAGTCATCCGTGCACCCCCGGAGCCCAAACACAACGCATCCACATATTTTCATCAGTTTTGGATATATTTGTTCAAGCCTTACAAGACATTTTTAGTCTTAAATGACCAATTATTGATCTCTGTCCACAGCCCGAAGATGTCAATTATGCATCGCAGAAGCAAGTGTACAAAGACATCGGAGAGGAAATGTTGCTTCATGCCTTTGAAGGCTACAACGTCTGCATCTTTGCATATGGTCAGACGGGTGCAGGCAAGTCCTACACCATGATGGGGAAACAGGATGTGAAGGATCAGCAAGGAATTATTCCCCTGGTACTGACACACTTTGATTAATTTAACAGGGCACATAATAAATTAAATAATTTATCTTTTTGCGGATTATTATGTTTTCCTCTTCCAGCTGTGTGAAGACCTTTTTACAAAGATAAATGATAATACAGACAACAGCATGTCCTACTCTGTAGAGGTGAGTGTGGGCGCCCCTCCTGTTTATACAGTGGATTCAGACCTCACATCTGTTATAAATGTTCAATCAACTGTCAATTTGAAACAGGTAAGCTACATGGAAATCTACTGTGAGCGTGTGCGGGACTTGCTGAACCCAAAAAACAAAGGGCACCTGCGTGTGCGAGAGCATCCTCTAATGGGACCTTATGTGGAGGACCTGTCCAAGCTGGCTGTCACCTCCTACAATGACATCCAGGACCTGATGGATTCTGGCAACAAGGCTAGGTAATGTAGTCAACTATTTCTCGAGTCTCAGGAAAAGGCAGTGAACCACAGGAGGAGTGCTAAGTTAGCACGTTAGCTTAGCAAGTAGCGTAAACTGCCATAAACTGTGTGAGTGCAACACTAAGGACACATATACCCAGTGTTGCCAACTTAGCGACTTTGTCGCTATATTTAGCGAGTTTTCGGACCCCTTAGCGAATTTTTTTCTAAAAAAAAGTCGCTAAAAAAAGACGTGAAAGCCCGTATTGCTTTTACTCTCAACAAGCAGCGGGTGCTGTAACGCAGTCAGTTCTTCTTTTACTCTTTTACTCTTATGCTGTTTTGTGGATCACAAGGTTTAAAACTACTTATAAACACATAAACACAAAGTAACTCCACCAGAGTGCCTATTTCGGGTCACTTTTGCCGGTCCAAGCCCGGGTAAAGGAGCAGGGTTGGAATTGTGACATTAAAAAAAACAATAATTGCTAAAAGAAATTTAATTTGTAGTTCTAAATAAACTCTAAATGCATTTAGGACGTTTTTTACTCACTTTATGTCTCTTCCACGATGTTATTTCTCTCTCCAACAACATAGGTTACAATTAGATAAGCATGACCAATTATGCAAATTAGGCGATGACGTCATTTAGCGACTTCTAGCGACTTTTAGGACAACCAATAGCGATTTTCCTTACTGAGGAGTTGGCAACACTGCATATACCTGCCAATTAACAACAAAATAGAAGCACAAACTTGTTAAGCGAGCTGTTCCTCACAGCAGGGCTGATTATTCAACAGATATTTACATAAAAATGTTCCAAAAGGTACAAAGACCACAAACAGGGTTGGAAGATGCAGTTCAGTAGCGACTCCAGTTAATAGAAGTTAAAGCAATAAGTTATATAACAGTTTACCACATGGACAGTTGTTATGGAGGCTGGTTTTCTGGACACATGTTTCTGTTGTGATATTGCATTTTAACATTGCAGTCTATGTGGATTAACTCACTTTTGAAGGAAGTTTAAAGTGGCTGTTTGGGGAACTGCAAATTCTATTTAGCTCTATTTTAGCTCCAGAGGAAATGAAATGAATGAAAGGGCTAATTAAAGAGAGACTCCATTGAATTAGTCACTTTCTTTCTCTCTTAAAGTAACTGCACACAGGATATGAGGTTTGCAATAAGGAATGAATGAAACTCTAATGAAATGTATGTTTGTGGTGCACTATAAAAATGTCAGATGCATTGCTTAGCAGGCTCCAGGTTTTTCCATTTATAATTCTAGATTGGTTATGATTGTGAGATATTAAACGTCTCTCTTGTTCTTAGACTCTGAGGTTTTTGATTTTGGCTGTAGAATTGGTTGAAATTCCCTCCAAAAATGATTTTAGGGCTTAAGGAAAAACCTAAACATCGTGGCTTTTTGTGCTTTAGTTTTGACCCCTTTTTAAAAATCTGTCTTGCATAGAAGGATGGATACATCCACTCGGACCATCTATGAATACATACAGTGAAAACAGAAGGGAAATGAAGGGAACGTTTACAGTCAATATCAATTTAAATATTTATATATAAATATTAAAACGACAATAGACACAGGAAAAAAATGAATGATCAAAATAAAACAGGAAGCATGAAGATGGGAAGTGTCATAAGGTTTGGGGGATAAAACACAAGCACAGTGACCATGACGTTTACCTAAACATAGCTGCTGTTACACTAAATATACTTTTTTTTAAAAATACGCTTTATATATAACTACCTATTTCTACTTTGAATAGTGTTTTATGAGTGTGTCATATAAAAAAACATTTTCATTAAATTATACTTAAACCCACATCCTGCTGGCTAAAATCTGAACTGTACAAAGTAATTAAAATTCATTGTCTCTGTGCAGGACTGTGGCTGCCACCAACATGAATGAGACAAGCAGTCGCTCGCACGCCGTCTTCAACATCATATTCACCCAGAAACGCCACGACACAGAGATGGATAACACTACCGAGAAGGTAGAGGATTTTTATCTGATCCTCACTGAATTTGTTTAACATCGAGTTGCTGTCTTGGTTTATCTGCCCTCTGACTGATGACGCTGATTTAAGTCTTGATGGGACGTGGAAATCAATGACTCCTTGAAGGTCATGAGGATAATTCTTAAGCTGTTTTTTTTAATAAGGCCTGTCTCTATAATAAAGATGAATGCCTATTGATTCTTTTTTTGTGTTGTTGAAAGCCCATGTGTTGCATCTTATTAATTGGATTCTACTGATTTGGTGTGTGCTGTTTTAGGTCAGTAAAATCAGTTTGGTGGATTTGGCTGGCAGTGAGAGGGCCGATTCTACCGGAGCCAAAGGGACCAGGCTAAAGGTGAAAACACTACAAAAAAAAATCTTAAATCATGTTTATTTATCTGACTAAATCCATGTTAAAGCAGTCTGTGCTTACTGTCATCGTAATCCTTATCTGCCTACTGTTCTGTCACAGGAAGGAGCAAATATCAACAAATCTCTAACCACGCTGGGGAAAGTCATCTCTGCTTTGGCAGAAATGGTCTGTATTAACCATTTGTTGTATTTTTTAAGGTGAAGTCGATTTTGTGTTGGATAAAAATTACAGTTTCCACTGTCTCATTTCATTTTAGGGCTCTGGGCCGAATAAGGTGAGTGATTCACATGTTATTATCCTAATTCATTATTTATTTGAACCTATAGTAAACACAGAAAAAATTAATTCATGCTGACTTTTTGTGTGTCTTTTATTTATAAACAGAATAAAAAGAAGAAAAAGGCAGAAAGCTTCATTCCATACCGAGATTCAGTTTTGACTTGGCTACTGAGAGAAAATTTGGGTATGAACACCGTTTTTCAAAGGCATTGAATGTCTCTAATATTTCTAACATCACTGTGATATGTAAAAGAATCCCTCCAGAAAATCGTGCGTCTGAACCCCAAAAGCTAATCACTTTTACATTTTAATGCAAACCACAACTTTTCTGTTAAATGTAAGATTTATGTTGTACTTATGTAATTGTACTATATGTAATCAAATGACATTTTTTGGGTGTAGCAAAATCTAAATTTTAACTTGTTCAGACAGAGTGTTTTCCTATTTTCCTGACACCACATTCATGCAGAACTAGTGACAATCAAGTACACATTCTGAACTCAAAGCATAAATTTACATCTGTTCTTCTCTGTCAGGGGGAAATTCTCGAACTGCGATGGTTGCTGCTCTGAGTCCAGCTGATATCAACTACGATGAGACCCTTAGCACGCTCAGGTAAACAGAGCAGACAGCACATTTTGTGCTGCAGATTTTTCCTCCCACACAGCTGGTGAATGTTGCTTTGAAGGACACCGGTGTTGGTGAAACGCAGGCATTGTGTAATCCACGTTTCCCTCAGAGGTTTGCCTCACTTTCACACTTCAAACATCCTTCACGGGTTGCAGCTGCAGCTCCGGGCTGCAGAGACGGGGATGTCGGGGGAATTATGAATGTGTATATATGTGTGTGTTTCTCCTCACACACCTGTGTCTCAGTGATCTTTTGCATTCCCAGGTATGCTGACCGTGCCAAACAGATTCGCTGTAACGCTGTCATTAACGAGGATCCCAACAACCGATTGGTGCGTGAGCTGAAGGAGGAGGTGTCTCGCCTGAAAGAGCTCCTCTTTGCTCAAGGCCTGGGTGACATCATTGAGAGTAAGGGACCATTCATTGGATTTATGTGCCCATTATCTGTAGATTGAATTTTAAATTGTTCATAATGGTCTTGGACCCTTTTTTTAAGAGTCAGCCTCAGCTCAGCCCACTCACAAACAAATTTGTTCTCCCTGTGCTCACAGAAGCCGTGATGTACTCACAGACATGTTGATCTGTTCAAATAGGCCAAGAAGCAAATTAAGAACCAGCCAGGGCAATAAAATCAGTGGGAAGAAGTTAATGAAAATGAATAGATAGCAAGTGGTTTCAGACAGCAGTAGGACCAAACTTGGCACGAATGCATTATTCTCCCATTTGTGTCTAAAAACAGGCTGGAAAAAATGGTGTAGGCGTTGTTTCTAGCATTAGCATCTGAAGCTAACACATCATACCAGCTATGTGAGAGGAAATGTTTTGCCTCCACTCCTGTCCTTAGACAGGCAGGGTGCTCTTACATAAATAACACAGCACAAGTTATACATCTCCTTATATTGGGAAGTGAATTCATCTTGATTAGGTATCATCTCAGTAGCACTTTTTTATGTCAGAAACCATTACAGATACCACAGCCTCAGTTATCCACAAGCACCGATATCATATTCCCTTTCTTAGGCACCTGAACAGTTTATAGTGTGTTTGGTGGAACACAAAACTTTTGGATGAGCTGTACAGCAAACCATATATTTGTTCAAATCATTTAAAAATGGTTGAAAAAAACAAATATGGTCAAGAGTTCCAGCTCAGTAATGTAAAACAGCATCAGCAGGAGAATCCTAGCAGCCTGTTTGCACAAAGACACAAAGTTGAACAGTTGATTTATAGTAGAAAAATTATCTATAGAGGGTGAAACTGTTTTGTAACTGGCTGTAAACATTTTTGAATATATGAATATTTTAACATGGGATTGATTCATTTTTGGAGCCAGCCTCAGGGTGACATTAAAGGAACTGCAGTTTTTGATACTTCGTTAGAGGTTGATGCTCACTCATGACTCACCTCTCCTATGCATTAGCTTAGACTATATTACACTTGTTTTTCCCAAAATGTAATCCACTAATTTTGGTTAATTTATATAATTATATCTATATAAGTTATAAAGTATATATAATTTTGGCCAGAACATATAGTATTAGCTCATTGCGTCTCTAATCTTGATACCACTTTTACTGCAGTACTGCAAACAGATGTATTAGATGGATGTTATATTATTTTGAAACCATGCACAGTTCCTTTCCCAGAGAAAGATCAGGATTAATGTTTGGAGCGCATAGAGCATATTAAGACTGCAGTGCTCAGGTGTTCACCAATAACTAAATGAACATTTTTACCTGTGGAGAATTTAACTAAAGGTGTTGTGCTGTCTCTCTGTCTCTTCTCCCAGCATATCGAGCGTCTGGTGCTGATATCGAGGGTTTGAAATGTGTGTTCTCTGTTTCTTGCTTTCTGGCTTTGCAGCTTAGAATCGCAGCTGATTAATGTGGCAGTGTTAAAGTGGTTTTTCAATGTTCTCTGCAGCACCAAAGGAACTGTTCTGATTGTTTTACATGATTTTTAGTGAAACGCGAGAAGCTAATGTTAATGAAATACAAACAGCATGTTTTCCATCCCTATTCAGGCTTTGCTATATTATGGTGCTGTAGAGATCTGAGTATGACTTTATAGATGCACTGATAGGTCAGCGGAGCAATATAGTATGGAAGCTTGTGCACCATAATGGGATTCATTTCATCTTTAATTTCCCTGACGTAGAAATTGTGACATCCATTTCCTCTGGCAGGTCTGTGTGTGTACGACGCGCTTTATTTTTCCGGCAAGAAAACACACATATCACATAAAAAGATTTAATGACACATGCAATGCAGTGCAGTAAAGAATTAAATCCCCTAATATATTCTAAGCAATATATTCACAAAGCATTTAAAAAATAGATAACGATGTAATAAAAATCTGAATAAACCTCAATAAACAAACTTAAAAGTTTGGATGTTGTGAGAAAACAGAATGCAATAATTTGCAAATCTCATAAACATATTTTTATTTTCAATTAACAAAATAAAACAGTCTAAGAAAAAGATGACCTCATCTTGAACTTGATGGCAGCAGCACAATCAAAAACGTTGGGATAGGGTGATTTCCCACTGTGTAGCATCCCCTCTGCACTCTTAACAGGAAAACGTTCCTTCCTTGTCTGATTGAGGATTATAGTCCTGTTATTAACCTGTTGCCAGTTAACCTTATTAGCAGCGATATTTCCCTTAATTTTTTCCTCTTAATTGTTTCTTCCTTCCAAATATTCTCATGAAAGAGTAAAAAGTCTCAGTTTAAATATTTAGTGTTCTGGGGTTAATGGAATATGCGTTTATGAGATTTGAAAATCATGCTGCCTTTATCTCCATTTCAAACATTATTCCAAGTGGGGTTTTTTTTGTATTTTATAATGAATAAATTAAAGAAAACGTACAGTATAGTTGGTCAATAGTAGCAATATAATTTGAACAGAAGTAAGCTATGTATTTTTAAAAATTATAGTACAGCTCAGTATGTTTATTAAGGTCTTTTTAAAGACCACACTGGCAGCAGCACATATAAAAAAATGTTTTTATCCTGTTTTAGCTATAAAGCTATATAAAAGTGGACCAGGTGATATAACACCTTTCCTGTGTTAGATCCCTAAGTTCTCAAGTTCCCTGAAAAAGGTCATTTGTAAAAAATAGAACTTTTAAGAGAAAGAAAATGTCTCTACTTTAAAAAGATATTTGGATAATTACCTTGTTACATTTCCCTTTACAGTTTACGAATCATCAGTCTGTCAACGCCTGTTGGCAGGCAGGATAACAGGGCACAGAGGAACGATAAGATGAGGGTGATGATGTAGTCTTCAGACATATAATCACTTACATAATAGTGGATCTTTTAGGTCTTCTGCACTTTTCATGCCATAGATTTTTACAGTCTTTCCATAATACACAACTTAATTAACCGCAGAGGCAATATTATGTGATCAATCTTGGCGAGCCGAAGCCTGTCCAGATGGATGGGTGTGATACACTTGGCCAGTTTATTGCTCTGTGTTGCCATAGCAGCAGCAGCAGCAAGGTTGTTATTATTGCTTTCTGCTCAGGCCTTTCAGGTGCCACGATAAATCCAAGATAAAGCTCTGAACAGAAAAATATAAGGGGCCCTTTTTTATGTGTTACTTTAATAATAGATTTACCCAGAAATTTCATTCAAAGCTAATCAGACAAACTCATCGCTGTGTCTGATCCTCTACCAGAGAAATGGATTTCTGCTTCCATTAATTTGTTTGACATTAATAATTTCAGCAAAGCATGCTGAGCAGTAAATGCATCTTGCTGCTTTTAGATAATAATCTTAATTGAGAGTTCTGGCTTTCTAATGTTCTGTGCAGAAAATAAGACGCCATTAAAAATGAGTCATCGTGTTTGCGCACACAGGCTCTGCAGAGCTCACGTACTTTGTTTTCCATAACTGGTGACAGTTTTTAATTTTTTGGTAGAGATGCTTGAATGGGAATGAGTAATGGAAATCTTTTCTCATGCTGCTCGAACAGTTTCTCAATGGTTCTGCATTAGGGCTGCCACAAACGATTATTTTGATAGTCGACTAGTCACCGATTATTTATGCGATTAGTCGACTAATCAGATCATCATCCACTGGACGTAAAACTACAGCTTATTGCACCAGCAGCATCTGCTCTTATATAACTATCATTAGCTTACAGCTTTAAGCTTTTAAGGTGCTAACTAAAAATGAAGATGATAGTTTATTCAATTTTAATGAAATTTGCAGATTGTTTCGGTGAAGTTTAATAAACTCCTTGCTATCTAAAATATAACAGGACAACGGAGTATATTCTCCAGCATCTCACACTTTTGATAATCAGCTGTCTGCTTGACGTTTATTCAGCTGTGTAAAAACTATAACTTTAATCTCAGACAAACCGATTTACTCAGGAACAAATAAAATACAAAAAAAAAAAAAGCCAAACAACATTTTTAATTTATCTAAGTGACTCATATATATTTAACCTGAGTAGCGAAAGACGGCGGTGGGTTTGAAAACAATTTGCCGGGAGTCCGGTGTTCTCACCGCGCTAGTGACCTAGCCCCCGGCTAGCTATCGAGCTAGTGGGTAACAGACGTCTCCGAAAACGTCGGAGCGCTTTTGAAAATATGTGGTGTCCTGATAAACTGAGCCGATATTTGAGGTTTACACAGCTACATTCTCAGCTGAAAATATGTTAAACGTTTATTTTGTGACCCAGAAAGAATAATAAGAGTAATATTAAAACTAACTAGCTGCCGCCATTGTTGGAAACTGAGCTGGGCCGCGCTATGAATTCTGGGACACAGCTGCTTCTTCTTCTTCTTCTTCAGGGTTTAACGGCAGCTGGCATCCTTGTACATGCAGTGCTGCCATCTTCTGTTTCAGTCCGTTATTACACTCTTAAATCCTGCTACTTATTCCTGCGTCTTTTGGGATCTTACAAAGCTTCAAACGACGCGTCGACTATTAAATCAGTCGTCGACGGTTTTGATAGTCGACGTAATCGTGACTAGTCGACAAATCGTGGCAGCCCTATTCTGCATATCACGCTGTGCTTGAAGTTTTGTATGGTAGCTACATTTTCGTTGAGTCGTCTTGTGGCTGGATGGCCTCCTTGTTGCATCATTTGAGTTGTCTGTGGCTTTCTGCTGGTGCTGCCCTTGCTTCTGTGCTACCAGTTCAAATTTCTCTCTGTAAGTTAGATTTGTTTCAAGACACGTGTCTTCTTTCTTTTCTTTTCTATTCTCTTCTCTTCCTTTTCTGTCTGCATTTCTCCGTTCTTTTACTCCCTGTTATCGATTACCCCAATCCCCGCTTCCTGTCCCCACTCCCCACGCCCCGTCCCACCCTGGCAGACATATCCGATTACAAGAACAATAACAATAAAGGCCAAGCTGTGAATCAAAGGGATGATCTCTCCACAGTGACCAATGCCATGACGGGGATGAGCCCCTCTCCATCTCTCTCAGCCTTGTCCAGTCGGGCCGGATCTATTGCCAGTCTGCACGATCGCATCATGTTCAGCCCAGGCAGCGAGGAGGCCATCGAGAGGCTGAAGGTGAGCACAAAACCCAGTTTAACCCCCACCCCAGTCTTACACAGTCAGGAAATAAAACTTCAGTGAGATTCACCAAGCATTTGTTGAGGTTCAGAGTCTTTCTAATTGTGGGCAGATTCAATAAAAAAGTTCAAAAAACCAAATTGGTCTTTTATACTTTTTGCCTTTCTGAGCATTTCCAGTAGATTATAACCAAAAACCTGATTTCCTAAAAACAAATGGGTCTTCAGAAATTCCCAGAGCCCAACAAAATGACCACCAACAGGCTTCCCACGCGCATATTTCTGACCAAAACCCAGACTAAGGCCATTACACACTGAGCATATTGTGAAAATTCTGAATTTTATCGATGCAAACACAGTACACGTTGCATTTTTGCAAAGAATTTGTGGGACGTGTACTCACAGCCCACCACAATGCAACTCAATTCATCAAAGAACAGCAGAACTGGCAACCAGTTCTATTCACAGGTTCACACCGAGCACATGTGACAGACGTGAAAAAGGCTTGAGACGCCGTGGCATCTGTCACACGTGCTCGGTGTGAACCTCATCTGTGAAGAGAATGGGGCTCCACTGGGACACCTACCAATTCTGGTGTTGCCTGGTGAATGCCAATCAAGCTTTTTATGAGCAGTGTAGTTATAATTAAAATGATGCACCAAGGAGGACAAGCAGAGCAGGGTCACCCCAGGCCCCCCTTTATCTGTGTCCCTGGCTCTTTCGGCCATTTTAATACTCAATGAAGCTCTACGTTATGGCACAAAGACATTATATTCACACCCTTTTTTACATGCCAACATAAGGTCATCTAATGAAATCACAGATATGGGTCATTTAATTTCTGCTACTTAAAAAAAGTAAGCAATTAAGTAAGCTAATAAAATACTGGAATTCTATTGCTTCATTGCTGAATTTGGATGTTTCTTTGCATTAAGTCCAGATATAGTTATTATTTAAATGATTATCACCACACTTTTTTATTTTTTAACGTCAGGAAACAGAGAAAATCATCGCTGAGCTCAATGAGACCTGGGAAGAGAAACTTCGCAGAACAGAAGCCATTAGAATGGAAAGGTAAGACAACCAGATGCTTAGTTTTATTTTAATTTATTTTATTGCATTGTTTAAATTCCTCTTTAAGATTAAACTTTGGAAATACTAAAGATGCCAAAACAGGAACAACATCCTAATAATTCAAGAAAAGAGAAACACAGGAGGATTACAACACACATACAAAAACTTAAATGCTGTAAGATGAGAGAGGTAATATTCAAAGGAAAAAAAGGACAATTTCCTGAATTAAAATTTCTAAATTTCCAAGATTACAGTTGTTCATTTGCAGGAAAATATATTTCTTTAAAAAACAAACTTTTTTTTGTTTTTATGAAAGTTTTATAAAAGTTTTATAAAAAATAAAGAAGTTCTCTAAGGTTAGTAGTAAATATTCAAAGTTTCAAGGACATTAAAGATATTAAAGTCAAAACCTGCAAAAACTAAAGATAAAAAAGCATAAGAAACCTTGGTGTTCTGAGATTAAAGTCACAGGCTGGATAATCTCACCTACACCACAGCGGCCATCAGGAAACGCTGTGTTAACGTTGTGATTCTGGGCTCAAATCAGGAATAACGTCATATTGCACCAAATGCAACCTACTACAGGCTAAGCTATAATCAACAAGAAAACCAAACTGATGTGGCATGTCCTCAGGTTACAGGATTGTAGAAGCAGTGACGTCTAGCTGTGGTTCTGTGATCAGATTGAGCTAATCTGGCAAAGTAACTGTTTGGCCAAAAATAAAAGCTTTCGGTGATCTGAGTATAGAGCAATTGGTGCCACTTCCAGAATAATATTGGGTCTATGCTTTATTTAGGAACATTTCTCATTGAATCAATGTTTAAAAAAAGTATATTTACATTAAAAAAAATATCTCACTTGGTATGCTGATGATATTCGTCAACAGAGAGGCCCTGCTGGCCGAAATGGGTGTAGCAATGCGAGAAGATGGTGGAACAGTTGGTGTGTTCTCTCCAAAGAAGGTAAAAGATGTATTCTACTTCTCCAAAACCACTGTGATATAATCCTTACCGCTTCGATTATTCACTGCTGTGCTTGTTTATTTACCCCCAAAGCCCACTGATAGCCCTAGAAAGCCCGAGCCCGTGTTTATCGACACAGTCGGGCTGTTTTCCCCCAACGAGGTTTGTAGCTCTGAAGTGTTTAAAGTGTCTCCTCTGATGAGTGCTCGAGCCTCGTCGAGGCAGATCAGACGAGAGTTTCACTGTTTCATTAAGTGTTATCCTAAATCTACTTCATTGCTCACTTCAAACACTCCCTCACTGCACCGAAGGCAGCCATGGGTGTAAACATGGGGGAAAAGATAATAGCAGTGCCCTAATTTCAGTGATTTATGGCTGCTTGCCTGCAGCCCCAAAACATCTGACTTCATTAAACACTCCATGCTGGGACGCTGTGGGGAGTGACTGCATGGTTTTAACTATTGCTGATTGTTTGATGTTTCTTACTGGGAGAGCTTGTATTTCAGACCACCTGTTGTGCACAGCTGACATATGTTATAATGTGAATAACATATGGATGTTGAATGACTCATGCATATTGCTTACCGAAAGTTAACAGTGAAATATTCCCCGTTCTGTGTCAGACGCCTCATTTGGTGAACCTCAACGAGGACCCTCTGATGTCTGAGTGCCTGCTGTACTATATCAAAGACGGGATCACCAGGTTAGAGGCTGACATTTTACAGCGTAATAAGAGGAAGGTGGTTCTCACCCTGAGAGGACAAAACCACTGCAGGGGAGACCAGGAGAAAATGCGATGTAAACAAATGTGATTTATGTAGAAAGTAAAGTCTGCTGAAGCTGTCATGATGACCTTTATTTAATTAAAACCCCACTTGGATCCTTTTTATTATTAGATGCCTCCCATATTATTGCGAATGACTCATAAAAAGTGTGGGGTCAGCTTATGATGAGGGCACACCAGAAAAAGTTTAAGAACTGCTGTATTAGAACGATACTGATTAAAAAAAGGACATTGTTTTTATGCTAATCTAACTTCAAGAGACAACAGGCCTGCATTGTAAACATGTTCTCATCACATGGCGTCATATAATGTTGTGTCAGATGCCTGTGCCTCACTGGCACTAAATGTTCTCCGCCAGCGGCCCAAATGTGGCTACATAGGCCACCGAGAGATAGTGATCCCCATTTAGAGACCCACATTTTCCACAGAAGGTTGGTCACAGGTTTATCAGCCAGGAGATTGTGGTTTGTCGCCCATTTTGACCCTTGTATTGTATTTAGTACTTGTTTTTTTTCACTACATACACTGATTTATATCATAAATGAATATATTCATATACATAAACTGTATATGAAAGATGGACATGCCATAAAGCTGTAATGGTTTTAATAGGCAGTAAGTGGATGAGAATTCCTGTAGTTGTTAAAAAGAAAAGGCGTATTTCTTGGTCCCTGTCCTCAGTGAACACCTTCCTGATGAGATTATGGGCTTAGATGCTAGCTTCAATTAGCCACTATGTGATTGTACTCTGTCACACTGATGTGATTTCAAAAGGAGAAGTAGCAGAAGTGTCGCTCTTCAGAAATCACCGCCTGGTTACTAAAAGAAATTCACTCAGCTTGATGTGAGCAGCTTCCTGCCAGAATTCTTTTTTTTTCTATGGATTCATCAGCCAAAGTAAAGGTATGGCTGGCTAATGATGTAGCCCAGCTAAGGAGGAGGCCATCAGTGATTACTTCCTGTGACACTGTCACCACCATGAGCCTCTTGTCACGGTGGATGGACGCTTTCTTCTGCACAGTGATACGATCTGATGGTGTAGCTTTGAACTGTTCACAGTAACGTTTGTGAATTTTTAAAGTAACCAGGTCATGATTTCCGAAAACAAACATTGTTACTGTGTTTTGGGATTGGGGTTTGGTTTCAGGTGCTTTCAGCACATCTGTATAGCCCAACAATTTAGATGAATAAAAAGCACGACATGCAGGAGGAAAAAGACTACATTTGATTTTGAGGTGAACTGTCCCTTTAAATGAAAAAGGACTAAATGTTACATAGATGAAGTGTGTTATTAACTTGCTTTTATATATATTCATACTAACTTTTATGTATTTTAGGGTCGGTCGTTTAGATGCCAGCAGTCGCCAGGATATAGTCCTCAGTGGTCACTTCATAAAGGACGAGCACTGCACCTTCACTAGTTCTACTGGCCCAATGGGAGAAAGTGAGACTTGTATCTGTGCACATCAAAGTTAAATATTGCTGTAATGTTGTCAGCAAAGCCTCATATGGAATTTTCTTTTCCTGAGCAGCAGTAATCCTTGAGCCTTGTGAAGGAGCTGAGACATACGTTAATGGAAAGAGGGTGACAGAACCCACTGTTCTGAAATCAGGTAGGTGCAACCTGTGCCATAACTAGCACAAACATTATATGCATAGATGTTGTACTTGTACTCTCTGATCTGATGTGATGCCCTTGCAGGAAATCGCATCATCCTGGGGAAGAGCCACGTCTTCCGTTTTAACCACCCTGTACAGGCCCGGGCTGACAGGGATAAGAACCCATGTGCCGAAACCCCTGTTGAGCCTGTGGACTGGGCCTTCGCTCAGAGGGAGCTGTTGGAGAAACAGGGCATTGACATGAAGCAAGAAATGGAACAGAGGTACGCCTTCAGGAATAAAGATACAGTAAAAGTCCATTTCTGGAACTTAAGGTAACAGTTAGTATAAAAAAAGGACCAGGTTTGCACCAATTCTTCTAGATTTTGCTATACCTATTGCAAGGTGCAATAAGGAAACAGTTTGTCCCAATGCACAGATAAACTGAATAAAATGTGTATTTTTATTCTTAGAGTAGATTTGAATGATTGATTGTCGTTCCTATCTTTCCTGTTTTACGTCAGAAATCAATCCCTGTCTATAAATAGTTCTGTCGTCTCCTCAGCCTGCTCATTTTTGTTTGCTCTGTTTGTTCCTGCCACATTTTTGTGCTTTGGATTACGTTGTTTCCACATGTTTTGGATCTTCTTTTTTTCTTTTGGACTTTGTTCTAATTTGGGCTCAGCAGTTAAGCTTGTGTCTTAATTTAACAGTCTTCGAGGGTACCACTCCAGAGACCCGCAGCTATTTCTAAAACTGCATTCAGTTACTTTTTAATATTTTCTGAGTCTGAGACTTCTGAGCAATTTATGAGCCAGTCTTCATGTATTAGAGAAAAAGCATCAGATAAAGCAGTGAGGTTAAAAACAGTGTAACCATGGACTCTTACATGGTGTGCATAATCTATATAGCTTTATCCCCACTGTTGCTACTGGCTGCTTTGTAACCCACCTCCAATCCAGTTCCTCATTTTCATGCTCAAATCAAAGTCATATATATCTACTGTCATTAAAGTCTGATCTTTTCTGTGCTGGGGTCCTGCATTCAGGAAAGGTGGAGAAGTCAGGACATAACTTCCATATCTCCAAATGTAGATGACTACAGATGGAGTGAGAATTTGCTTTTGTGGTCCTGTGACCGAAGTTGCCACTTTACCCAAGCCTGAGGCTTCTTTCTCAGTATCAATGGCTTAAAAACACACAGTGAGGTAGGGCATCACCCACCTACATCAAGTCTTTTTTGTTCACTTTGTTTTTTTGTCCTCAGGCTGCAGGAGCTGGAAGATCAGTATCGCAAAGAAAGAGAGGAGGCCAGCAACCTTCTAGAGCAGCAAAGACTGGTATGGTAATGAGAGTTCAGCTTTGACTGCTATCAGCAGTAATCATTAAAGTAAAACCAACAAAAAAATCTATCTGAACTGTCTTACACACAGATGTAGCTGCAGTTTGTATATTTCAGTATTGGTATCTACTGTTTATATTATATAAACTGTATTATCAGTGAGCAGATTTACAGAAAATACCAAATAAAAAAATTATGATGGTGTTTTCAGATCAAATGTGAAGCAAAGTTCACCTTGCTGGAATTTCTAGGCAATTTTGCAACTCACAAATATTACTCAGCAGGAGAAAGAACCGATACCTGGGATTACATAACAGACACATTTGCACAGTATGCACAGTTGTACGCCGCGACACATTTTTCCGCGCTTTAAGTCTAAATGCAGTTTTTTGGGGCCTTTCATTTCACCAGTTATTAATGATTAATTCAACGTGAATGGCTTGTTCATGTATTTAAAACTTTAATTATAAATTATTAGGATTATGAAAGCAAGCTGGAGGCTCTTCAGAAGCAAGTGGACCGTTATAACCCAGAAGGCCCTGAAGAAGAGGAGGAACCGGAAGAAGAAGGTAAAAACAATTAATACAAAGACACATTTATAAATCTATATTAGGGATAATCATACCTTCATCGAGTCCTCTTTCTGGCCTACAGTGCAGTGGACGGAGAGGGAAAGAGAGCTGGCTGTGTGGAGTTTCCGTAAATGGCGATGCTACCAGTTCACCTCGCTGCGTGATCTCTTATGGGGAAATGCCATCTTCCTGAAGGAGGCTAATGCGATCAGTGTCGAACTTAAGAAGAAGGTTAGAAATGTCATTTAGACTGATGAATATATCCACAGGTCTACGCTGTGAAATGGCTCTTTGAGCATACTCGTTCTTCCCCTGCAGGTGCAGTTCCAGTTTGTGTTGCTGACAGACACTCTTTACTCCCCCCTGCCTCCTGACCTGTTGCCCCCAGAGGCAACTAAAGACAGAGAGAAGCGACAATTCCCACGTACTATCGTGGCAGTGGAGGTGCAAGATCAGAAGAATGGAGCAACTCACTATTGGACATTAGAAAAACTAAGGTGGCTGAACATGCACGCAAGTCTTTGATGAACAAAATCTTAAACTTATCTTGGTAATCAAAAATTCATTAAGTGTCGCACTGAAACTCTTGTTTTAGTGCTCTTCAGTTTGTAAGTCAGTTTCTTTTATTGCAAACATTCGCTTCAATAATTGCACTTCCAAATTAAAAATATCTACCAACCTAATATCGAACAGCAATAAAAAAAGAGCCATGCTTCAGTGTCTTCCTCAGTGCTATTTTATTTCTTCCAAGCTGTTTACTTTTACTCATTAACACCCTGCTCTGTTTCTTTTTTATGTCTTCATTGTTGGTGCTTTCTGCAGGCAGAGGCTAGATCTGATGAGAGAAATGTATGATCGTGCTGCTGATGTGCCCAACAGTACTGTGGAGGACTGTGAAAATGTGATGACGGGAGGTGACCCCTTTTACGATCGCTTCCCCTGGTTCCGCCTGGTTGGCAGGTAAATACTGAGTCCAACACATCGGGACAGGAATAAGAAATACAGAGGCCAAAAAGACCAGTATTAGCCATAGCTATCAGAAATTTAGGATATAGGGAGGCTGCTGTCCACTTTTCCACTTGCAGGACGTCGTTCCTGAGAGTTAAAGTTCCAGGCACTTGGGTTGGAAATGCGGCTTTACTGTGTGTGGAGTGTACTCCGAAATGATGGGGACACCTGCATTAATTATCTGCAGTTCATTCAGTCTGGTGTCCCTACTTGTCAAACTTTGTATTTCAGCCACTATAAAACCTGCCAGTACAAACTGAAGTAACTGTATCAAATACATTTGATAACAATACATCCCAGCTAATGACAGAGCTTTCTACATCAATGGGAAAATCATCTATGCAAGATTTGAGAAAAACATTTCGTCAGCCCTCCTACTCAAAACCTGTTGTTTCTTTCTCTTCCACCTTGGCACATGGCCTCCCAGTGTCTCTCTCTCGCTCTCGCTCTCTCACTTGCACCTGTTATGTAATATTAAGCGTCTCACTCCAGCCTTTAATGTTATTCAGCTCCTGCAAGACATGGAAACATTGGAAACTGTGCCCTTGAGCTGTTCTTTTTCAGGTTTTCAATCTGTCTGTCCATATTATAAAGGTGAAAGCAGGTGTATATTTATCCAGATGCACAACATTTGATGCTTTCAATGCTTTTAATAGTTTACTGCTATTTTATACTATATCCTTTACACTTGCAGTTTAAAAAATTTAAAAAATGTAGCTGCTGTCGAGAACTGATGGGTTGAATTAATGCATAACTATATACAAGCTCACTTTGTACATATGTGGCTGATGTGATAACTCAAAGTGACTGGCCATTTTCAAATGAAATCTGTATGACGTTTAATTTCTGTCATTACCTTTAGATGCAATTAAGCAAGCCCGTGAGCAAATGATCTTATTTCACACACATAAATATTCACTGCCAAAGCTCAGTTGCAGCATATAGAGTACCATTACAGTAATCCAGTGATTGCTGGGAGTAAATCCAACTGTAACAAGTGCCTGTTAACAGGTTGGTCACCAGAATTCATTTTGTGAGCAAATATGGTGTCAAACAGCACTGTCTACAGCAGGAGTGGGGGCACTCCAGGGCTCAGTGGCCGGTGTCCTGCAGGTTATAGATATCACCCTGGGTCAACACACCTGAATCAAATGATTAGTTCATTATCAGCCTCTGGAGAACTTCAAGACATGTTGAGGAGGTAATTTAGCCATTTAAATCAGCTGTGCTGGATAAAGGACACATCTAAAACCTTGACACTGGCCCTTGAGGACTGGAGTTGGACTCCCTCGGTCTATAGAACTGAAGCTGTCATTTAAGGAGGTTCTTTGCATGTGATCCCTTAAAAAGTGATCAATCATGGGACAGAGCTCCTTTGATGATTGGCTCACTTGGCATGATTAACTTTGGTTCCTTCCCCTGCTCACTTTTTTTTAACAGTTTAGATTACAGTTACCTGCAAGAGCGCGCATTCCTTGAATTGCCTTCTTTACATTTTATTCATCTTAGCCTCTTCTTTTAATACGCATGTGTAAAAATCTGTACTTAAAACAGTAAATTTGAATTCCCCTGACACTCACCAAGCAGAAACTTACATGTGCGGTTAAATCTGCGCATGAGGACTGGGCAAATTACAGTGAATACCTGTGTAGGTGAAATAATACTTGTTTTTGACATCTATATCCCACGATCAGCACAACATTTGTAGCTTTCTGCAGTCTCCCATCTGTCTTCTCTTTCTCTGCTCTTTGCTCAACACTGAAACAAACAATAAAAGCTGTTTCTGACTCAGAGGGAAGAAGGTTTTCTCCTGTGGATCAGTGCGTCCCTTCTCTCTAACTGTACTAACCTAGTTCCCATGTCTCTGGCTGCACCAGAAATCCCATTTTCAACACATGCATGAGCGAGCGCATGAGTGACCCCACCCCATCCCCGACCCTTTCCACCTCTGAAATTACTGAGCTGGCTGACTCGCAGCGGGAGGGTCGCGGGGAGGAGGAGGAGTTGGAGGATTTGGACGACCTGGACGATGATATCTTTTTGGACGACCCGAGCTCCGAGCTCGGGGTAGAGGATGATGATGATGATGATGATGATGATGATGATGAGAGAGAGCTCTGCCGAGGCTCCAGCGAAGGCCTGGATCCCTTTTACGACCGCTCACCATTATTCAGTGTAGTGGGAAGGTTGGTGAGGTTTCAGGAGCATGCTGATGGAGGAAACTAGCTCTTTCACGCTGAGATGCAAGGTCCCTTTCCCTTGGCAAACATCAGGGTATATGGAACAGTATTCTTGGAAAAGCAGTGAATAATAGCGTGTATATCTTCACATAGCCCTCCTTGAGTTGTGGGCTGGGTATGCATAAATACACAAAATATAACCATAGTGTGCTTTGTTATTTTATGTGGCAAACATGAGGTGTGATCTTAAAGTGATTCTCTCCATAAAAATTAAAAAGCAAAGCATACCTAAGTTGATTTTTGCCAAACACCCCTGTAAGGTTATCTCTTTGTGCACCTCTGGATAGCTTCCAGCATGACAGCAATGTTTATATGACCAAGACTGTCTTTATTTGGCCCAAAACCACAGTTCAGCTTGTTCTCAGATGCCACTGGATGTTAAAGTAAAACTGTGCATTTCCAGTCAGTGCACTGTATTTTGTGAATTTGACATTTTGAAGCTACATTATTTGCATTTTGGCAGCTGCTATGTTGTTTATTTGGACCCCATAGTGATCATATCGGAGGTTGTAATGCTTGA
The DNA here is from genome assembly GCF_963969265.1 of Rhamphochromis sp. 'chilingali'. Lineage (NCBI taxonomy): Eukaryota > Metazoa > Chordata > Actinopteri > Cichliformes > Cichlidae > Rhamphochromis > Rhamphochromis sp. 'chilingali'. Next base: position 33,179,762 of record NC_137931.1, read on the forward strand.
ATTCATCAAAATTGGTACAGAAATTTATTGGATGGTCTTTATCACAGAGGTCAACATTAAAATAGCATTTTAACATGGGAGTCAGTAGGGATTGACTTGCTTTTGGAATCAGGATAAGTGGTTACTAGTGGAACCGCAGGCTTGGCCCTTGGATGCTGGCTCATGTTTTCAGCCCTGCAGCATCTCCTAATCCAGGAGACTGACTTAGTTCTTGGACACTCTTCCACTGAAAAAAGCTCTTTGGTCGTTGGGTTGTAGATAGAGATCCAGCTCTCTTTATTAAGGATAATCCTGAACATGAACGTAGTGACCTAATTTTCATAAAGTCCATGGCAAACCTTCAGGTGAAAGTGGTCATCCATCAGCCATCCAAAGAGTGATTCAAATAGACGCTACACTGCCAGCACTCTAAGGTTACACAAGGAGATGACCTTGAAGGGGAAATTAGTCAAACTGAAGTCTTCTCCAAATTACTGTCCACCTCAGAGATCTGCTGGTTCAGTGTTAACACTGGCATGAAGCATTTCAGTTGGAAAGCTGCAACCGAAATTTGGAAAACAACTTTTCCTACATTTTTTTTAATTGTGGTATTTCCTTTTACTGATTTCCTTAAACACTTGCTTACACTTGCTCAAAGTCAAACCAGACCCTTTAGTGTCTTGCCTTAGCTGTCACAGTATCTCTAAATCTTGAGCTGAAAATGTTGAGTACCACACCATGCGGACACTGGAGTAGACATTTCTGGACTTTAAGGTCCATCTTTTCCTTTTTATCTTTAATCTCTCTTTCAACTAAATGCTTATTTTTCTTTGCTTTTGGAGTGGGGGTATACAGTGGCTCGATGCGTCTCACTCTTACTTAAGTTCTTCTTAAATTCAGTCCAGAGTGGGTCCATGTACGCTTCTTGTTTCTATGCAGTGCTGACGCTGAACGGCTGTTTGAGGTGTATGTCAAATCATAGTGGCTTATAAAAAAGAAAAAGGACTTTTGACTCCCCAAAGCACTGATGCAGCTCAAGAAGTAGATAGAGGTCTGATGTGCATAGTAAGAGGAACAAACAGCGAAATGTTCTCACCGTGCTGTGAAACCTGAATACAGTTGAAAGAATCTGAAAATTTTTGAGCTAAGTGGTGTTCGAACAAAGACTCAAAATCTCAAGATGAAAGAGCTGGTTTCTGCAGCAGCTGTCTCTTTTAGGCATGCCAGAGCACAAGTCTTTTCATTTTGACCTTTTTTTTTTTTTTGTCGGTTTTTACGTGAATACGTCTGATGATGAACTCGTACCCCTATTTTGTACAAATTACCACTCCGGCCCAGGAGGTGCACTTTGATTTCTGATGTCATTCGTTGGTTTTTGATGTAGCATACAGTCTATGAAGCTGTTGGCAGTTTTGATTCAAGCTGAGCCATGTTCCGTATGATGATTTCTGTTCCATTTGCTTTTGATTCCTTTTGAGTCAAAAAGTTGAAAGCATTTTTGTTTACCTTTTTTGTCCTGAGCATGCCTTATTTGCACCTCACCAATCTTGTCATAAGCCTGTCCTTTTTTACGCTGTCCACCCTTAAATGTCTATCCCTATTGGCTTGTGAAAAATGTGGATCAGTTATTCTATTATTTTTAAGAAAAGCATTTCTAATGCAGCTGTTCCCAAATTTCTATTCTCAAAGAAACATAGTCTGTAGCAAAGTGCTTTAAGTTCTCAGTTTGGCTTTATACATTATATAGAGTCATTGTCATGATAGCATGTGATCATAAAGCAATGCATTAAAATGAATTCATTGCTTACGACGAAAACATCTGCTATCCAGCAAAGTCTTGAGCTGGGTTCTAATTTTTAAAGTTAATAAAAAGAATTGAAAGTTTAGCCTTACATACATGCTCCTTAGCCTCACTATCCTTCATCAGTACAACTCAAAAGTTTAGGGTTATTGCATGTGACCCATTATTGACCTGATTATATAGTCATTATTGGATGATAAGGATAAGCCCACTCCAAAGCAATAGTAAAGGGCAGCCATGGCCGTCGCAAGAGCAGTCCCAGCTTCTGTTTGGTTGCTTTGCAGTTCTGTGTTCTGTTGTCCAGTCCAGTGATTTTTATCAAATGTGGCACGTCTCCTTGGTCTGGTTCTTGTTAATGCTTTTTTTTCCCCTTTTATTCTCTCTTTGGCTTCCCATGCAGGGCTTTTGTTTATCTGAGTAATCTGCTGTACCCGGTTCCGCTCGTCCATCGCGTGGCCATTGTCAGTGAGAAGGGAGAGGTAAAGGGCTTCCTTAGGGTGGCAGTACAGGCCATATCAGGTAAGGCTCAAATCCTCAGACTCACGATCGTTGAAGCGATTGACGGGACAAGCTGTGTGTGATTTCTGGAGGGAGTGAGGTGAAGGTTCTTTGTGTTTCCCTCCAGCTGATGAGGAGGCTCCCGACTACGGCTCCGGAGTGAGGCAGTCGGGCACTGCCAAAATCTCCTTTGAGGATCAGCAGTATGAAAAGGTAGTGAAAAACACACTATAGTTATTACAGTTAGTTTTCACAGTGTAGGATTTACTTCTGTATACAGTTGCCGTCACAATTTTTGTGATTTTAGGTGTTTACAAAAAGAGTTGAATTACACGCTGTTCTAAGGCTTCTTAACATTTGTAACATTTTTGTAGAACTCGATGTACCCTCTCAATAGATTTAGGGTTTTCTGGCCATACAAACATGCTGGTCAGTGGCTTTGACCAATCACTTATCTCGAATGTAAAGAAAGGATCCTGCCATCATACAGCGCTGTTTACTTCACTCAGATGGCACCAAACTGTTACTTTTGCTAATATTCCTGCCTTCTCTCCAACTGATAGATGTATTTTGTATTTTTTTTCAATTTTAGAAGAACTTCTTTTACCATTTAAGTTTCCTTTGATGCATTTTCTGTATTTATAGAAACAGCCTCCAAGTACAAGGGCCAAACTCTGAATCATCTCCAGACCTTTTATCCACTTATTTTATGAAGAAATTACCAAGAAATAACCCATACCCGTCATTAAAATTGCCTTTGAGAGAATTCCAACTACATCTGAAATATGTGACTATATTTAGAAATGTGTTATTTCTCTACAATGAATGCAATAGTGGCGCTCAAATGAAGAGGGAAATGCAAAATAAAGCCCTCGTTATCATATACAATAAGTGAAAAATGTTTTGGTAGACAACTAAATGAGTAAATGATGTAACTGTTTAAAAATCTGAGGACTGTTCACCACTCTGCTGTGCTCCTGTAGTTCCAGTCAGAGTCCTGCTCTGTAGGACTGTCCCACACTGGGATTTCTCAGGAGGAGCTTCGGATCGTGGAGGGAGAAGGGCAGAACGCAGAAATGGGGCCGTCAGCTGATGAAGTCAACAACAACACATGTGCGGGTAATCGTATTTTACGAGTGAATGGACACATGTTCTGCGTGTTTGCTTGTGTCTGTATGTGTGTGTATGTGTGTGTGTGGTCTCCTTTTTGGCTCAGCAGACTGAAAATTCACAGGAAAGACTTTAAAAGAAATTATGTTAGATAGGCTTGGATTTAGAGGGCAGACAATGGCAAACGGTGGCTCATGTGGAAGACGTATAAATTAGCCCAAATGCTTGTCTCCAATTTCTTGGTAACTCCAGTCCATTCCTGGTCTGTTCCAGTAGAATTTATTGACAGTCAGCTCAGCATCTACCTGGAATGCAACCTACCCAACAAAAACATTAAAAAGAAGTGTCTAAACATCACTGAGATCTGTTAATGAGTAAAAATGTGAAAAACTTGTCTTTTGAAGTCTTTGAAAACACATTTCTTTACTCCTAAAGAAAATTTACTACTAAATGTGGTTGAAATCTAAAAGTGGTTGAAGTCCTCACCGACCTCCCCTCAGACAACCAGGAGATTTGAACCCAGATGCTTCTTGCTCTTTTTTTATTAACACTAATGAGATCATCTAATGGTCAGAATGATGCTGTAAAGTATTCTGCGCCAGACATTTTACAAATAAAAAAGATGCAAAAAACAATCAAAAAAGCAAAAACACCCACTAAATCTAATAAAAACACACAAAGGAGTAAAAGGAGAGGCCTTTTTAAACAGCAGGGATTTATATAACATCCATACAGTGTTATACAATCTTGCAGTGTCTTTCACCTCACGTACATGTATGCAGTATTTACCAAAGTCAAAGTGTAGAATGAACAGTGTCTGAATTTCTTGATCAATAAAATAGATCACTCTAAGTAGATTGATGATTTATTCATTGCCTTTAGATCAAAAAACTAGAATATCAACACTGAAAAGTCAAGACCCTTGCTACTGGGAAACCTTTAGGTTGTCCAATATCCTCGAATAACAAAGCTTAATCTTTAAAAATTAAACATGAAGGTCACGCCCACCAACCAGATTTAGGTTAGGAAAGAACTTTCATGGATGTCTAGTCTAGTTTCCAACCTGCGTTTATTTTTCTTTTTTCCTTTTTCTTTTTTGTGGTTCCTTGCAGCTGGATCAGATGAGGTGGAGAATCCACTGAAGCCTGGTCTGGATGGAGCACTCGATACAACTCTGGAACATCTCAGGATCGGTAATATTTTTACCTTCAGAGTGACTGTCCTGCAGGCCTCCAGCATCTCTGCGGAATATGCCGACATCTTCTGCCAGTTCAAGTAAATTGCTCTTCACAATATTTCCGCTGGAGATTTGTGATCGTTGGTGTTCTTTTTACTGTTTTACATGCAAACTTTGCATTGATTACTTTGTCTTTAGCTTCATCCACCGCCATGATGAGGCCTTCTCCACTGAACCCCTAAAAAACACAGGCCGCGGCCCTCCTCTCGGCTTCTACCATGTGCAGAACGTAAGAAGAGTCTGCTTGTGTCCTGCACAGCTTTATGCATTGTTCTGTATTTAAGAGTTTAGGCACTAAAATGGACTGTTTTTTGTTTTTGTAGATTGCTGTTGAGGTTACTAGATCATTCGTGGACTACATCAAGACTCAGCCAATTGTGTTTGAAGTCTTTGGCCACTACCAGAAGCAGCCTTTTCTTCCTCTTTGTAAAGATGTCATGAGGTACTGTGTTTGCTTATAGCATTTACTGCATTTATACACATACTATGATGAATATGCTTGCAATTCTTTATATTCATACGTAACTGTGTGTTGTGACACCCAGTCCACTACGCCCCTGCAGGAGACAGTTTCCACGAGTGATGCCTCTCTCCAAACCAGGTAAATAAGATGCTCTGCTCGTGTCTTATCATTTATTTTTGTTGTATTGCTGTGGTACTCGTCTGCTTGCAAGTCGTATCATCTCAGCTTCATGTTGTTGGGTGCGAGCAGTGGATCCTGATGCCTCGTCGGACCGGGAGAAATCGCTGGAGCTCATCCGATACTTGGTCCCAGATGTGTTCAATGGGTCACTGGTGGACTCGCTGTCAGGCCACGCTCTGTCTGCCGCTGGCTTAGCTGCTTCCTTCCTGCTGGAAGGAAACGAGCAAGCTCAGCTGCCAGCTCCACCCATCTCTATCTGTTCAGTTATTAAAGCTCAGAAGCCGGGTTGGTCACTGATCGGTCAGATCCAAGAGAATCCTGCAAGTGGAAACCCTTTTTTATATCGAGTGTTTTTCTTGGTGTGACTTAAATGAGCCAAGTGCATTTTAAAAGCACTAAAAGTATCTCTTCCAGCTCTAAGGTTTTGTGACTGAGTCGCCTCATAGATGAAGCACTAACACAAATATTCAGTGTCAGTTACTAGTTGCTACTTGCTGTGTAGTAAAACTCAAGTTAATCGATATAAAAGGGGAGTTTTCATGTGTCAGGATTCTGCAGTTGGATTGGCTCTCTTGTACTGTGTGTTCACTGTTATGTGGTGCGTTCTCCTTGCAGTTCCCTCTTTGAGCTCCTCTTGATTGGATCACAGTGCCTTTCTTCTATATTAGTCTGCCACGAATGAAACTCTCTCCGATGGGAATGTTAACTATAATGTACATTGTGGTGCATATGCATGTATAACACACCTGAGATTTATCAATCCCTGGGAGTAAATTCACATGTTATAATAGGAAAGCAATCAATCCAAGGAGGTAGAAAACAAACAGATGAAGAATTAAATGCAGCAAAAAGGCAACCATTTTACAGGCTACAAATTTGTCTCACCTACTTTTAACCTGTAACAGTACAGATATTTAAAGCAGTATATGTCTATCTGTAGTGTCACATCAGTTTTGAGCTGGCTACATTTTTAAAAACATTTTAATGAACAGCTAAAAACTAAAACCTGAACAATATTGGTGTTAGTTATCCACCAGATTGTTATTTCAGTTATTCCATTGGCTAAGAATTATATTGCATCTCTAAAAGTGACACTTGAAGCACCTTTAATATATATAAATACATAGTAACTCCCACAATGCATCACATTATACTGTATTTATTCTTATAAAATTGATTTCTGCTTCAGCTTGGGACAAATTTAAGGGATGCATGGATTTTTTTTTCTTTACCTCTGAACTGCTTTTGGGCACCAGTGGAAATTAAAGGATTTCTTTAACTCTTAGTCAGTCTTATTAACATTATAGACTTACTGTACAAAAATGTTACTATTATCCATCAGGCGACCAAGCTTTTATAGAGATTAAGATGTCTGGCATTGTAAATATCCCCACTTGGTCACCTGAACGTTAAAGTGCTTTATAAAGACATACATATGCATTCTCTCACCTAAAGGATGGTTCAGACTTTTATTTCTTTACACAGAGCGATCGAAAATGTGCTAAATGAAAAAAAAGCTTCTTGTACAGTACTGAGTGGGTGCTCCTTCCCTGAATCACTGATTTCCTTTCTTCTCCCGTTTCTCTTTCCTTTGTAGGGTAGGTAGCTGTTCTCCCCGCTGTTAGCTGCTAGCCTGCACTAGGTTTACCCCTATTGTGCCTTCTTGTATAATCCTCTTTCTAATCTTTTTCAACGCAGTACCTGCCACCAAACTGACGGCCATGACCCGTCCACAGGCAGGACCCTGTCACTGTAAATATGACCTCATGGTTTTCTTCGAGATCTGCGAGCTGGAGGCGAACGGGGAGTGAGTATCCCGAGTCAGCAGAAAATTGGGAGAATTTGATGGGCCACAGAAATCTCTGAGACTCTCTTTTTTCTGTCATTCAGCTACATCCCTGCAGTAGTGGACCACAGAGGAGGAATGCCCTGCCATGGCACATTTCTTCTGCACCAGGTATCTTAGTCAGGCTGGGAGCAAATATGTTGCAGTCAAATCAACTGTCATCAAAGGATCTTTTATGCCTGAAGATATTCGCATTTGCCCTCTCATAGCTCTGCTCTGAGAGGGCAAATGCAATTCTACCCAGAATGACGCACATCAAAATCGTCTCCAATTTGGTCTTAGTAATTGTAGACAGCCTGTTCAGTGGATGTGTCACGCTCTGCAACCTTTGAAAAATGTCTTAAAAGCATATTCTGTGTGCTCACTCTATCTTTGTTCCTTCTTCAGGGCCTCCAGAGGAGAATCACCGTTACTATTGTACATGAATCTGGAAATGACATAGAATGGAAGGAAGTCCGTGAGCTTGTTGTGGGTAAGACTGATGTTCAGCTTCTCTAAAGCTGAATACATTTTACCAATAGTCTGTATGAGCTGTTCTCACTGAGGCATTTCTGCTTTCCCAGGACGTCTGCGCAACACGCCCGAATCTGATGAGACCATCATTGATCCTAATATTCTATCTCTCAACATTTTATCTGTTGGATATGTCAGGCCCCTGCACGATGACAGGTATGTACTATGCTTAATGTTTGAAGCAAATATTTTTCATTTAAATAGCAAACTACTGTGTTCCCATAGCTTTTTGAATTATATGGCAGCTCAGCTGAATTTGGAAACCACTTTACGGTTCTGATGTTTGTGAGTCTTATCTGAGAGTGCGCGTTACTGCTGCGGCAGCTCCTGCACTGGAACACGACACACGGCAAATGCATGGCACATATGGGGTGACCAGGTGTCCTCAAACTTCATTTTATTAACCCGTTCTCCCACATTTTGATTAGCTCATGTTTACCAGAGTCAACAGATGCTTGCAGGAAATATGTGGCTTGAAAATAAGTGCGCTGATTTATGAAGTTACCATAAAACCTAAAATGATTTGGAAACAGAATAGCAATTGAAACAGAAGCTAACAGTTTTAATGCTTTCTGGAAAAGACAAATGAAATAAACAAGTATGTAAAGACCATTAAAACAAGCCTTTGCTTCCATTTGTGCTCGTAAAAAGTAAACCATATTTGTTCTTCAATTACAAGTGAGATTTATGAAATAATTTATAGCCCACAAAATCTTTAATGACATCTAATCTGCTGGGATCTGGTCACCCTAAGCATATAAGTTGTAAAAAGCATGGCAGCAGAGTCACAGCTTGAATGTTATGTAAGGAAACTCTGCAAATTCCCTTTGTGTTCTTATCGTTATCACTGTAACTGCATGACTATGCTGTAGATCCCTCTTTCTGACAACAGCAGGTCAGATCCAGAGTCACTTTCTTTGAGTTATTTAAGAATCTCTTTAAAGCTACACTTACCACACCAGTAGCTCTGAAGTCACTCGTCCATGCTGGCTGCGCGACCCTCCTTGGTGTTAATATATGCTGCTGTTGGTTGTCTCATTGCACCTACATGTTGCATCTCACTGTGTTCATCACCTCTCATTTAAATCCTCTCATCACTGACCCCAGTGTAGGTTTAAAAAGTGTTTTTTATTAACCGTGCACCTTAATTTTACTCTGTGTAAACAGATCAGTATAAAATAGAAATGCATGCCCTTCTAACTTTTCCACTGCCATGCATTTCTTTACTTAAATATAAAATCACTAACACACCTTTAACTATTTTGTTGTTGTTTTCTACTCAGTGCAGAGTCATTCATTTGACATGCAGCATTTCATCATTTTATTAAATCACCTGATTGACCTTCACTTTTCTAATGACCCTGGAAATGATGTTTCTGGGTGTGATGTACAACTGGAGCCTAGTTTATAAAGAAAAACAGAAGAACAGAGAAGGTGTATTGTTCCCTTAATGAGTAATAGCATAACTAACACAAAGTTCACAGGAAAGAGGTTAGAATGAGCTGTGGTGAATGTATAACAGAAAAATATGTTCTGACTTTTATACATGCAACTTTTTGTACAGACACTCATTTTATGCATCATTTCCTTGCCTCCTTTTCTTGCATTTTATCACAGATGCAAACCAAGGAGGTAAGAGAGGAGTTGAGCCAACATTTAACAGAATGAGAGGCTGCAGAGACATCATTTTAAAGTGATTTTAATTCAAAGTGTAGTGCAGAAGCAGTATCTGGCCATTGCTTTGTTACAGCCTGCCACTGGTATTATTTGATAGCGGTACACATTGTGAGAAGAGTGTAGAGATATCATGCATTTTTTTTGATAATCCTCTCCACACTAATGGAGACAGGCAGAAAGAAAAAATGAATACAAAAGAGTAATTACTTCTCCTGTTATGGTTTTTACATACCTTTCAAGCTCAAAAGACTTCCATAAATTACATAAATGTATGTGCTTCCTCCTCCTTCCTCTCCTCTGTGTGTTTTATAAATTGAGACATCCTTCAGGATTGATTTAATGTGGAGTGTCTGGCAAAGGATGGAGGAGAGAGGAGTCGAGGAAGTGCAAAACAGAGAAATGTAAAAAGCCCAGTTTGCACAGCTTAATGTTAGCATCCCACCAGTAGAGGGCAGTAGGTTTCTTTTTTACAGCTGATGAGAATTTAGGATTAAACAGCAATTGATTTGTAGATGGACCATTCGGTTAATAAATCAAGTAATTGCTGCCATAAAAGATGTTATTAACTCTTTTTTTGCTTCTTTATTAATATCTAAAATTACTTAACTCTCGTCCTTGTATAAATCTTATGGTAGTAACTCTTATGTAGTAGTAGACCTCCGTGAGTATATTTACAATATAAGAAATATGAATGATGATATTGTAATTATTCACCTAAAAAGTCCTGAAAATTATAGCGCATCCTGACCCTGCTTTTTTTTTCTCATTGCTTAATCTCTCTTGCTTCCCGTATCGCCAAGAAATCTAACAACATCAGCAGCAGCATCGTCCAGATTTGGGTTTACTGCGTTTTAATGTAAAGCAACCGAGAGCTCCATACTGTACTAACCTCTAACCTCTGCTGGATCAGCCTTTCTTTAACCCTAATTGTTTGTCGTGTTATGGGCTCAGTAGCCAAAACTTAAGCTTAATGGCTAAGCGCCAGATCAAGCTGCAGTCCAGTGTGGTCAGAAACTAACATCACAGTATATGATGCTAACATTTTTCTCCCTCCAGTCCACTAACGGAATGTTGTTTTTTGCTTTTGCAGACAGTTTCTTGATTCGGACATGCCTAGGTATATTATTTGCCTCTGTTTTCATGCTCTTAAGTTACACGAACGCCTCATCTTTCTAACGTCCTCCATACCCTGTCATCTCTTTTGTGATTTTGTTACCTTCTCTCTGACTCTGTCATTGCTGTCAGCATTTCAATTGTGCCTCTTTGCTTCTCTGGCTGTGTTGGATGTGTGTTTGAGCTTCTGTCAGGCCGATGACGGACGGGATCTGCATGGCTCTGCTTTGTTTCGCGTGGACTGTCCTTGGCCGTGTCTCTGCTGGAGGTGTCGTGGGGCCAGTATCAAACTCTCGGTTTCCACTTCAGCTGATGAGGCAGATTTTAGAACACGAATGTTTACTCTGTCTTTAGCCTGTTTGTTTACAAATGCTCCTTTATTTGCAGATTACATTGAGAAGGCAGTAAAGTAAAACTGTGAAGAAGGTGCATTTGTACTGGTTACCAGTAGAGGGTGGTAGGAATCCATCACAGAAACATAGCCTAATTCTACAAAGGCAAACTGATATTTAAAAGAGGCTAAAAATAGGTTATTTTCTGCTTTTGTCTCTCAACACTGTTTCTTATGTTCATTTTTTTGGCCTTTACAGTGAAGGAATATTTTGAATCCATGGATATGATTTTGTTAGTCACCTCTAATCCCAAGAGTCAGAGTGTTTCCCATCAAAGCTACAGAATATTAACAGGAACACTGTTCGCTCGCTATTTCTCAAGTGCTGCAATATGGATCACATCATTTACAGTACGCGCTCTGGCACGATACTCCAGTGCAGCTATTAAAATGTATTCCAGTGAACCATTACCTCACCAGTAGCACTTTACACAAAATTGCTGCAATGTTGTGAATATTTTTAAATCCTACTCGTACCTCAGCGGAACTCTGCCAAACACCAGAAACAAATGGTTCCTCACATGTTATGCCAGGAGCATGACTTCAGTGCTGGCTCCCACTTTTTTAGGAGTCAGTAAAGTGCAGAGAAGCACATGTTGGAGGGGTGCAGGGAGGAAACTGCTTCGTTGTAGTGTAAGCGAACAGGTTCCTACTACTGGGGGGAAAAGTGTGCATGTGTGAAGGTGTGAATTTGTATGAACTTGCTAATTGCTGGCAACAGAAAAGGCACCTCTCCTTTATTCACGCGAGCTCTACGCATAGATGTTTGCTTTCTTCTTAGTGACACTCTGTTCACTTTCCCACAAGGTCACCTCAGTCCAAGGCCAGTGGGCCCAACATCTGAACCTCATGAAGAGTCCGTACGGCCTCTTTTCATGGCTTACAGAAACATTAGTTTCCTTTTACAGTTCTTGCTTGGATTATCTTTTTTAGATTTAAGGCAGCACCGGGCTACTGGCCAGAATAATAAGTGACTTCAGTGTGTGATTATTTCCCCTCGAGGGACACGAGGAAAAATTGTGTACATTAGTGTATGGAGTAAATCATCGGAGGAATAGAAAGCAGCATTGTTGTGCTTGAAGAATGGTCCCGTGCTGTTATTTGACCTTCTCTAACGTACAGTAAATCAGCCGTCCTCACAGAACCTCCTCGCTCTATCTGATGAGCTTTGATGAGTTATCAGTGTGAAAAAAAGGCAAACAGCATCCCAGCCACACAAGCACAACATACTTCCTGACTCTCACTGTCTATTCTTTTGCTGATTTCCTCTTTCTCACAGCATTTCCCTGGGAGTTGACCATAGGTATTTCACTGCCCTGTGCCTCATGTTTACCTGCTCGTGCCTCATCCCTCCATTGCCTTTCTTTCTGTACCAATATTCATCTCTGCTCTCTTTGCTTTTCTGTGATGTTTTATACAAAGCAAACATAACTCAGTCTGTTTGTTGCATGCAAAATGATCATATAAGAGCTTTTGTTTTATTGAAAACTAGAGAAATATTTACTAAAATGTTTATATATTGCACAAGTGGATCAGTAAATTGATTTGCTTCTGTTTATAAATCATGATATTAGGGCACATTTTTCTGCTTAAATTGTTTATTACTGGAAATTTTTGGGATTTATCCAGTTTTTTATGTTTACATCTGCAGAGTAAACTTTAGCATGGGTTAAGCTCTGGCAGCTAATCTGTTGTTTTAGTAGAGGAACTTGAGTTTCGACTGCTGATTCAGTTTCTTGGCTTCTTGTCTCATCGGACCACCTCAGAACTTTCTTCCGGTTTGAGGCTGCTTGGGATAGCTCAATGCACAACTCCCTGCTCCTAAACCGAGTCACTCCATACGGGGAGAAGATCTATATGACCCTCTCAGCCTACTTGGAGGTACTGTACACTGCCTGCATTCATAAGAAGGAGAAATAGCTCTTACAGGATCAGAGGTGACGTGTGAGTTACTCTAGAGGAACAATGTTGGAAATGTCTCCTGTTTTATGAATTGCAGATGGAGAACTGCACGCAGCCTGCAGTTATTACCAAAGATATCTGCATGGTGTTTTACTCTAGGGACACAAAGCTCTCAGCTTCCCGATCAATCCGTAACCTTTTCGGTACTGGTAGCCTAAGAGCTGCAGATGGGTGAGGCATCTTAATCTTTAAAATCATCATTTAGCTAATTTGTTCTCTCTGATGATGTTCTATAAAATGTTAAATGCCCTCTCACTCCTGTTTTTTTAGAAACCGTGTAACTGGAGTTTATGAGGTCAGCCTGTGTCACCAGGCAGATGCAGGAAGCCCTGGTAAGAGGCAAGAAAAAAAAATGGTACAGTTTTGCATTTAGCTCAGTCGTCCTGAACTTCTAACATTGCACCCATCCCTCACCAGGAATGCAAAGGAGACGCAGGCGGGTGCTGGACACCTCCGTGGCCTACGTCCGTGGGGAAGAGAACCTGGCTGGATGGAGGCCACGTAGTGACAGCCTCATTCTGGACCACCAGTGGGAGCTGGAGAAACTCAGCCTCCTCCAAGATGTAAGATTTGTTTAATTTTTACTGTCTCTGTTCTTTCGCTCCGGTTGAGTTAAGCCTCGTGAATTCTATACTGGGCTTTGGTGCAGCTTTGCAGTTCATCCACTGCCAGAGACAAGTTTAGAGAGACAAGTTGTTGCTTAATTGAGCCTTCAAAGAGTAACTGAGATGAATGTCATTCAAATTGTACATTTTCCTTGACAAAAAATGCTGTCACTAATTAATGCTGGTTACGTGTCAGTGAGGGGATATTGAGGTTTTCCTAGGGCAAGTGAGAGACATAACGTCTCCCTTATCTCCTGGGTCTCCTCCTGGTTAGACACGCCGGAAGACCCTCAAAGAACTACCTCGTCTGGCTCCTTTCACCCACTTTCACCCAGAAGAAGCTCATTTCCACCACTTTCTGTCACTACCCACAGCTCATGGCCATGTGTGAAAATGGGAATCATCCAATAAACTGACAGTTCCGACTCCGTGCTCAGATTTGCCCTTAGTAAAATGGACCATTGCCACTCTTACCTCACTCCAGATTATTCACCAATACATTTGTCATTCTTCTGCTTCCACTTGTGAGCAGCACCCCAGCTTTCTAATCAATGGATAAGAAGAATTTGCCATCAGAAAAATATGAATAAAGCCAGCTGAGTCCTAGGGTTTATATTGCCCCATTCAGTTTTCTAATGTATGATATTAGAAGTGCCACAGAGAGCCGGCTCTGCTCCGTGCTTCTGATGGAAACCAGACTGGAATTTATCAAATAAACAGCTTTCCTTCCTAATTACCTCTTCAGGCAGGGGGCATTGTTTGCTGTTAGTGACTGATGTTTTTCTGCTAGGTGGAAAAAACCAAACATTACCTCCTTCTGAGGGAGAAACTAGAGTCCACGCTGCTCATGGGCCAGGAGACCCTTCAATCCTGTGTCACCGATGAGCTGAATGAGTCTCCTCAGCCCACTGAGATGGACCCCGAGGTCAGCTGCAACGAAATCACCACTGAGAGGCAGAGGGAGCTCGCTGCTAAGGTCAGCCGTCTTTACCCTGTCAATAATTTATTTCAGGTTTGACTTTATTGTAATGGGTTCTGTTCATATAAACGTTCCTGTCAAGCAGAAATGTAGTGCTTATCATGTCACACGTGATTTTGTTATATAACCCGACATTTTAAGCTCTCTCTCCTTTTTCCGTACAGTGTTTGCGGCTGCTCACTCACTCCTTCAACAGAGAATACAGCCATGTGTGTGTGAGCGCCAGTGAAAGCAAGGTCAGGCTTTAGGGGTTTAAACACACACACACACAGAAAATCAGATTTCTGTTTTTGTCGACTGAGTCCTCACATTTGCTCCGCTGTGGATCCGTGTGACTGTGTTCATTACAGATCTCTGAGATGTCCATCACAACGTTAAGAGAGTCCACTTCAATCTCTGCTCTTAACACAATCACCCCCTCCTCTACATGCCCTTCACTTGTTGAGGGCTGCTACAGCAATGCTGGACTCAGGTCAGTGCTCAGATTGACATGGTTGTTGTTCGTAATTATCAGAGCAGAGTGTTGACATTGGCTGCAGTTCACTTCCAGGGTGCTCTCAAGATGTTCCTCAAAGACATCTAAAATAAGTATTAACATCTCCTGCTGAAAAAACAAAAAAATATATTTAAAATGAATAAATAAAGTCGTAGTTCCAGAAACTCTTGACCTTAAGGTTTCCGCTTTTATACCAGACCCGCATGTAATAAGACAGAGATATAGAGCTGACAGAGTTGAACTCTCTCTCTTTTAAGGTGTTTGACATGTTTCATGTGCTTATCATCAGGAACAGAATCAGCAAATAGGTCTATTATTTTGAAATTCTCTGGTATTAACAGTATTTGGGTCTTGTAAGGCACAGAGAGCTCCTTTGTTGCTAGAGCTCAGATATTCTCTATTTTTACTGCAGACCCCCTGTCCCTCGCTCTCGTGTGGTTAGCTCCGGTCCTGATGCACAGCAGGACGCAGAGGCCAAGAAGTCCATCAACGGAGCCTCTGAAACTAAACCTCAGACCCGGAAGTTTGTCCCAGATATCCAGGAGATTCGAGTCAGGTGAGGAGGAAGAAGTCATTTCAGAACATTTTATTATTTGAGCCAGACCCAAACATGCTATTATATCATCTTTATCTTTCAGTCCCATCGTGTCGAAGAAGGGTTACTTGCATTTCCTGGAGCCGCTCACCAATGGATGGGTGAAGCGCTATGTTGTCGTGCGGCGGCCGTACGTCTACATCTACAACACGGAAAGAGACGCAGTGGAGCGAGCTATTCTCAACCTCTCCTCTGCCCAGGTGGAGTACAGCGAGGACCAGCAGGCAATGTTAAAGGTTGGTGAACCAGACTCCTCCATCAACAGTTTTATTAAGTTATTTTTTTAATGAACTTCACTTTAAGTCAGATCAACCCAACAGGTTTAAGTTACACACATCGCACAGTAAGTGAAAGTTAAGGTGCGCACTTTCAATTTAATAAAAATAGCAAGTTAAGGAAGCAGGTAGAGTAGAAAGTAGAAAGTTGAGTGAGAATCATTCAAAACGTTGCATTAAGCTTGCTGCATTAAGCTTTCGTGGCTCTTTCCACAGACCCCAAACACATTTGCTGTGTGCACAGAACATCGTGGAATATTGCTTCAAGCCACAAATGACAAAGACATGCATGACTGGCTGTATGCTTTTAACCCGCTCCTTGCTGGAACTATCAGGTAAGTTAAAAAAAATCTCAAGGTGGAAAAAAAATTCTAACTGCAAACAAAATCTATTTTTAATGGACATTTTCTCATCTATCTCTCAGGTCAAAGTTGTCAAGAAGACGAGCCGGACAGATGAGGATGTGAAACAAGACATTTTAAAAAATGTCATGAGAGCAACTCAAAGACTATGATGTACATAGATCCTTGTCTCTATCCCGTTTCTCCTGCTGAGCCCCGTCTCCACCGCTACAGTCACCAACAACCATCTCTCTCCCCCGTACGTTCTCTGTTTATCACTAGTGTCCTCAGCACCTAAAGCACCCATTTCCTGTCAGGCCTATTCTGCAATGTGAGTCTCTTAGTCTGAAGAACCTCTTCAAAAACCTGTCACTGTACTGTACTGGAGTTTGTTCATAACTGGACGAGAGAAGAAAATGGAGGGAGTAGCAACAGTTTCTTATCTCAGATTACATGCGTATGGTAATGTACTGTAGTTGTTGTCGGTGACACATCAAGCCTTATACATCAGTTCTTAAAAAAAAAAAAAAAAAAAAAGCAGTGACAGGCATGTTTTCCTAAAGCTGCAAGGATCACATTGCTACATTTGCATCAGTAAATAGAAAAACTCTTCTACAGCTATATATAAAGGTCTAAACTGATTTGCATACAACATACAGCTAAAAAATACGAAGGGACAGTCACGTGTCTCTCTCTTAGGAATATTTCTCTCTTCTTTCTGGTCCATAAATCCTGATATCCAGTAAGCTGCTTCCTCTTCCTAAAACTTCTAGAAACCTTAGCACACACAGCCTGGCACGGGAATGGCATCTCATCATAAACTTTATGTCGCTGTAGTAAATTCATATTGTTTTTAGCCACTCGTAGGAGCACTGAGGTTACCTGCATTCCCACAAGAAGTAATCAGATGTCATGACATTAATTCTCCCATTTTAATCTCTACCTGTATTTTATTTGTTTTAAAATGTGATATATTTAGATATTTAACAGTTTTATTATTTATTTCTGCGTGTATTTATTTTAAAAAAAAGCATTTATATTTCTAAAGTAGTAGTACAGTGCAATTTCTGCACACTGCACTTTTTAATGAGTTCTTTAAATGTTTAAATGATACAACCTTTTCCCCTCGTAATGAATATTACTGAAACAATTTAATAACTCACAGCTTCTTTATGCTGAAAATTACTTGAATAAATGCAATCTGATAAGCGATTAGCATAGTCACACCTTAGACCCAGCTAACGTGCATTTAAAATGCCCAGTAATTAGGTAGATGATATAAGTAGGTGGCCAGTTCATCCTCTGCTGCACAAAGCTACCTTATTCAATCAAAAGAAAAAGATGAAATCTTCTTCACAGTACAGAATATGAAGCTGTTTTTTTCCTGAATGATATGTATATTGATTGAATGTAGTGCCTCTCTTTTCAGGCATACTGCACACTACAGTATGCCTCTGCACCGGTTGCTTTGAAACTACATCCTTCATGCTGCTAAAATACTGTTCTGGGAGTGTCTGCAGGTCATATCATCACTTTCCTGCCTTCCATCATCATCATCGTCATTTCAAGTCCAAGCAGAAGGTTTCATTTATGATATCATAAAGTGTGGAATTTCCATAACACAAAGCATACTCAGAGAAACATATTTCAGGATTTTCACTCATACAAATGGCCATATTAAAAGGAACCCTGACTATGACCACATGTATAGTTTATTATATTAACATTAAAATCACTTAAAACTTAAAAGGGATGCCAATAAATCCACTGTAGATGTGTTAGTAATAAAGATTTGAACTCAAATGCTACCTTGGTTAGAAACACTGAACACGTACAAACTGCTGAGCTGATTGAATGGTCAGATTTTCACCTTTTCTGTAAACAGAGTCGTGATCTTTGGTTTGCTTTCAGAGCAGAGGGTTTACTGTCAGCAGCAGCTATTGTTTCCCATTTTTCAGGTTTCTTCAAGCTATTTTGAATCACTACCCAAAAACATTTGGACGCCTATAAAAAGATTGCTGGAACAGCATTTAGTTTCAATGATCATTTCCAGCAGTATTTGTCAGCTTTTTTAGTGACTAAATGCATTAAATGCATTAGTGCTGAGAATGCAGCCACAGGTTCTTTCTCCTTTTCTCAGCAGCAGGAGATTAATGATCATGTCTCTTGTTTCCTTACTGCTGGAAATTACAATCAAAAGTAGCAGGGATACTGTTTATGGTTTGTATACTGCAGGTTGTTAAAAAGAGCATTTAGTTTACGTCACTGACCCAGAATGCATTGCATACTAATAGTACTTGCAACAGTTTTGTTGAATGTTGGCTATTTAAAGCATATTAAGGCCCACAAGTTAAATAGTCGGGGCTCCTTTTACACAGTTTTAGTCCTGTTGGCAAATTTTTGATGAAAATGCAACCATGCCTCTCGTTTAAAAACCCTCAACAGATAAAGCGTGTGAGCTGTTGTGAGAAGTTGGACTGATGAGCGTGCCTCAGGTCATCCAGCCTAGAGAGCATGCTCAGTGAGAGCATGACATGTCATTTGAGAGTAAGTGAGAGTAAAATTAAACATAACTCCAGTTCAGTATGTTCTTAGTTTGGCTGCTGATGTAATACCTTCATTAACGTCTAATAAGAAGTATCTTTCCAGAGGTTTTAAAGTATTCTGTGTGCTATGGAAATCATCAGTTCATCGACAGTTGAGACAAATCAAACAACCAGAATATTTTTTTGTAACAAACAGATTAAAGTGTACTTCAGGCCACCATATCTCAAACATGTTTTTGTCGCATCTCATTTCCTAAAATTCAACGTGGTCAGAAAAAAGAATGCGTGTCCCCGGGTTTGCTCCAGTCTGGTCTCCATGGTGACTTTTTTCCTCATGTTTTAATTGGGCCTTTTAATGTACATCACATTTGAGCCAACCAAAGTTTTGTTGTTGCAGTCACAAAAATGTAACACTGAATGTAAACTGATCTTTGAAAATACTTACTCTGCTGAAATAATCGTTTTGAATTGTCTTCACATTCCGGTTCCTTATTGATTGTACGTAGGTCAATATCAGGGAACCTTTTGGAGGCTGTGGGACATAGCTGAAACAGTCTGTCCACTAATGTATGGGAGGGTGGTGGTTCACTGTGTCCCAGCTGGGCATCATGTACAGAGTAATGCTGTAGGTTACCTTACTGTCGAGTTTTCAGTATCACCGTCATGCTCTTGGCAGCCTTCACTTAATCTACTTTTTCTAAACCCTCCCCTTTTCAAGGAACATCATTTCCATTTTTGTGCTTCCATATCTTTTTCACACCATTACTTTTCTTTCTCTTCAGATATTTTTTTGCATTGTATATAAACATGATTGCTGTGAACACTGTATTATAAAGTTGCACCCATTTACAAATGGGCCGTAGTTCAGTCGATGTCTCTGAGTGTTGGAGTTTTAGCGTCAGCTGTTTGTGTACACTAAACACATTGTCATATATGAAATAAACATGGAAAATATGCAACACAAAAATGACTTCTCTCTTTTTTTGTTAAAGACAATACAACTTTTGATTTTGGCTTGTCAGTTGGGCAATCACAGATATTGTTATGATGTTAATAATGTTTATCCGGAAGACCCAAACTCAAAAACCCCAAATCAGACTTTAACGTACCCAAAGAGCTCTGCCATCAAAGTCCATCTGGCAGACTTTGCAACTAAGACATAGATGCATCACTTTAGTCTGTCATGACATCAGTTACAGCTAACGGTTCCTCCTTCTGCATTGCTTGGCTTATCAGCTATTTAACAGGTAACTATGCTCAGCATAGAAATGTGTCACATGTCAGTCCTTATCTTGAAGTGACTCTAAGCCCAAGCCAGCTGTATTAGTGTTAGAATTATGAAGGTGAGAACTGTATGTTGGTGTTGTATGTTTTAATAGTACTCAGCAGAGTACAAATCACACATACCTTTCGTGCATTACACTGGAAAAAATTGAGGCCTGCAGTTTGTGAGCTGTGAGCCCATAAAGTCATCAGGAAAGCATTTACTGAGTTCACAGGTTAAGTAGCCAAGGCGGTTTTTCACACACTTCTATATGACTGAAAATCTTTGAACATAAAATGTGGGTTAAAACATTTCAGCAGCTTCATACGGAGGAGGATTAGGGCCGTTGGGGGGGAAAAAAGTGGGCACGTCTTTTTTTTCTTCTTTTCCTGAATTCTGAGGGGAAAAAAGTCAGAATTCTGACTTTAATCTCAGAATTCAGACTTTTTTCTCAGAATTCTGACTTTAATCTCAGAATTCAGACTTTTTTCTCAGTTTTTCTTTCCAGTGGCCCTAATCCTCTTCCATAGCTTCATTATTAGGGAACCTGCATCAATCTTTTATATACAGTTCACGTCATTTGTGAAAAACATTTCTGAAAATGACCCCATCATTTCCTCCATATGTAGTTGTAATAAAGTATAATTCATATAAAGAAAATTAGTTCATATCTATATTTAAAAATGTTTCTTAAAGTTTATATCGGACCCGAGAATCCATTACTGGCCAGGCTCAGGGACAAGACGGAGACAAAGAATCCTGAACTGAAATCGTTGGGAGATTTCCACAACAGCTTCCAAAGCGAACAAAATATCTTAAAATGTTTGTTTTCTAAAATAACTTTTAACTGTAAAAAGAAACAACTTTTTTTTTTTTTTACTGAATCAGCCTTTTTATGTTGGAGTTAAATAAAGTTAAATAAAGCAGTTAAATAAAGGTACACTGTCTGTTTTTTTGAGCTCATGAAAAGTTGTATTTAGAGATATGTAGTCCTCAGCCACGCTAAAAAAAAATTACAGACAAATTATGGATAATTATAAATTAAAAGTCCCAAATGAATACAGACTATTAAGAATGAATTAATCGCAGAACAACTACGATCAGAGAAATAAAATACTCCTGGCACTTTCAGCTCCCTGGCTGTTGCTAAGCAGCAGACGCCAGTGTTGCCATGTCTGTGTGTCAACGTTTTTTAGGAGCTGTTTCTAAAATAATTCTCTTCTTATTTTACTTACTTACTGTTAACATAAGTCTTCATCTTCTGGATTTAAGTTGATGAATTATTATTCTTTTTTCAACATGGTACCTGCCGGACTTCAAACGAAAATAAAACTAACCCTTCTGAGTCTTCCCCAAGTTGTGAGGTGACAAATCTCTGAATAATTTTTGCTTTTTAGTAATTAATTATATTTACAAAATAAAGAATAAAATACTGAAGAACATGACAGTAACGCTCAATTCTTCTACATAATAAATTAATATTTCTTGTGCGTTTTCTTCGAGATATTAAACTGTGGGGTTTCCTTTAACAAATCTGGCAACCCCGTCTGGGACGTGACAGAAACATGCTAGCTGGCTGATGATTGACCCGTATAGTTGTAAATCCATTTAGGAAATCTTCACATCAGCTTACAAGGTCAGATACAAAGCTTTGGCTGTCCCTGGATGATTCAGTTCCTTTATCAATTTAAGCTTAAAGGCGGAATCACAGTTAAGTACGATGTTATAGCGAAACTAAGTTAGCTAAAAATTAGCTAGCTGCAGGCTAAAGTGAGAGCTGTCACAGAAAGTTAGCGCTAGCTGGATAATGAAGAGCTCGAGCTGACTGACAGTGTCCCTAAAGATATCTGTGGTTCTTTTAATACGTTTTCTGTGTGCTGGTTGACTAGAACAGTGTTGTGAACAGGGCGCTATCAGCTGGATGTTACGTTTGCTGACTACTGACAAGACACTGGACAACTATGACCATTAAAAAAATATTTTTTAAGACTGTGTGTTCACTGAACTTATAGCACTATAGAGGGTCTGCTAATAAGTGCGCATTTCATAAATTTGTGAAGCTGTACGTGACTAACACTGCGCGGTGAAGCAATCCAAACCGTGTGCGTGGCACAGTCACTAGAATTGGCAAGCATTCAGTTTGTGATGCAGAAAATCCATGAAAAGGTTTTAGATAAGTTTTACACTGCTGGAAATGCAGCGAATGGGACACAAGGTAGGCAGTCATTTAAGCTGTTTATCACAGAGAATATCCAATAACTACGTTTCAGTTTCCTTTTTAATGTGCAGCTGTCACTTTAGAAATAAACAGCATCTCTTTGATGAGAAATCCATTTAAATCCATTAAAAAGCAAAGAAGCAGATGAACTGTGAAATAAACAAAAGTTGCATATTCAACAACACGTCTCTGTTTTCCATATCCTGTCAGTCTGTCTCTACAGATTGCAGATCGCAGCCAGAGGAACAAAATCTTGTATTTTATGCAAAATAACAATAATGTGTAAATCTTTGTATAATTAAAACAACTTACTGAAATAGATAAATACTTTAGTCTTTATTTATAATCCAGTTTTATAGACTAATGCTAATCACCACCAAAATATTTTGTAGTGACTGCAATTTTTACACTTTTGGTGGGCGGATTCAGGGTAAGGGTCTAAACTCATTCAGTCACATTTTGATGTGTGACTGAACAAAAAACTGGATCCCAGATATCAGAATAAAGTAAATAAAATGACACACACACAAAGTATCAGCATCTGCCGTCAGTGAATGTCATCTTATTTGCAGACAGACTGATGCTAGTTATAATCTAGTTATAATCTAATTTATCTATTCAGACATCCAGATAAATGAAATAAATGTCCTTTCCTCTCCAAGGGTATTATGGCCAAAAAGCTTGATGATGTCCCGCTGGTACAGGGTCCGACCTTCAGTGAACGTAATTTTCATCACTTTTCTGAGATGAATCTAGACAGGTAAGAAAATAATGTTGATATATATCAAGTTACTTGTACAGCAGCTGTGATGCTGTAACTTAGGACTGCTGAATTAATATTGATTTATCATAGTTACTGAGGTTATAGGTAGGTTTTAGAAAATTTGTGTATTTTCTTTAAATATTTTTCTTATTTTAAGAATGGTCAGAAACCAAAGTAATTGATTGCAATTTAAGTAATCGAAATTTCACTTTTTTATGAGTTGATCTTGTTAGTAGATCGTTTATTAATATGTTATGACGCATATACTTCCCATAGGACAATGCACAAAGTGTGATGAGAATATTTTGTATATTTCAGGATCTACATGGATTACAGTGCTACTACCCCTCCAGAACCAGAGGTGATTCAGGCCATTTCTGAAGCCCTCCAGGATGCCTGGGGAAACCCAAGTAGCAACTATATAGCAGGTGAGGAAGGCTTGAAGCTGTGTCAAAACTAACAGGTTTAAAATTATTGTTATTATTTTTCCATGTGTATTGAATAAAGTTTTGTGAGAATTTTTTTTAAAATTCCATATTGTATGCGCAAATCCCAGCCTAGTGACAAGAATTGGACATTACTGCTCTAACTCTGTATTCCTGTGTGAAATATGACAAGGTCACTCTACCAAATAAATACAATAGAAACTGTTAAATGTATGTTGTGTAACTGGAGGAGGGAATACAATCACAGCAGCTTGTGTGGATTAAACTTGTGGCTTTCTCTGAGTGCTGAATGTGAAGTTTTTACTGTTCTAAGTGAGTTTCACTGTCAAAAGAGAATGCTACATCTAAATGTTTCAATCATTTATATTTTCAGGTGCTAAAGCTAAGGCTATCATCAATCAGTCCAGAGAAAATGTGGCAAGAATGGTTGGAGGGAAAGCAGAGGACATCATTTTTACCTCAGGCGGAACTGAGGTGGGCAGGGCTCTTTTTTGACGCAAATAAGTTATATGAGTAATTTATGATCCTGGGACATTACAAACTGGTCATTTACAGTAAAGATTTTGTCTTTCAGGCCAATAACCTGGTGTTGCACACCGCTGTAGAGCACTTCAGGAAGCACTGCAGGGCTGCAGAACAAGGTGCAGGACACCAGAATGGATGCACGGGCCTTCCTCACATCATTACTTCTAATGTGGAGCATGACTCAGTCAAACTAGTTGCTCAGCACCTTGAAAAGGAAGGAAAAGCAGGTAGGAAGCCACTCTGTGTAGCTTTTATTAAAATAAAAGATTAATAAAGAAATATTTCCTGTATTACAAAGGACAGTCTATGCTTTTCTTTATTTTACTTTAAAGAGAAATCTGTCAATAACATGCTTCAGATTTTCTGTGGGCAATCAAAATGTCTAAAATAAATATCAAGACAATTAAAGGTCTTAAATTATTTTATATCCCATTTGCTGCCAATAACATTAATGTCATAATCTTTTTTTTAATGAAGATGTAGTACCTTCTATGTGCCAACACGTAAGAGTGCTAACCCAATGGAAAACTTTCATTTAATTCCGCTTTTTTACATTTTAATTATTAATTATTGAGTTTCTGAAAAGGTCTTGAAAAGTACTGATTTCCATTTTTAAATAGTGCCGGATCCTTGATACTCTTCCAGTCATGGTTCATGTTAAATGTTGTCAAAGAAAAAGTGGATTCAGCATATAAACTGTTAAAGCACTGCCTCCTGGTGGTGAAAGTTTTGGTTTAATTCTGTGGAGGGCAATTACAAAAAGTACCTTTAAACAAATCAAGATTTGCATAACCTAATGTAGGCTCCTTGCCTTTAATTACTCTCTTTGTTTTTTGTTTTTTTCCATAGACGTGACTTTTGTGCCCGTCTCTAAGGTGACAGCCCGGGTCGAGGTGGAGGATATCATTGCCGCTGTGCGCCCCAACACTTGTCTCATCTCTGTTATGCTGGCCAACAATGAGACAGGAGTCATTATGGTAAGATGAGAGAGAGGCTAGAAAATCAGCCGAGTTTCTGCTAGTACTAATCTATCCATTCATCAATTTTTTTCCACTTACCCAGTTCAGGGTCGTGGACGGGCTGGAGCCTATCCCTGCCATACTAATGTTAGAGAAACCATTTTTGGGTTCTTAAATTAGACGATTAACACGTAGGATAGTGTCTAGCTTTAAAGGAGCTTATTTTCTTATTAAATCATTACTTATAATTGCAATGTGTCTATGAGTCTATGCAGCTCTGTTTACAGCTGAATGCTGAACCACCTTCTTGTTGTCAGCCGCTTCAGGAGATCTGCCAAAGAATAAAGTCTCTGAACAAGCAGCGTGAGCGCCTCAGGATCCTGCTCCACACAGATGCTGCTCAGGCCTTGGGGAAAATCCGAGTTGATGTCAGTGATCTGGGAGTGGATTACCTCACCATAGTGGGACACAAGGTCAGGATCTGCTGTGTGGGACATCTTAAGAGCTTTTTATAGCAAGACTAAAATGTTATTGAGAGGTTTTGTTGTGTTTCTAGTTCTATGCCCCTCGCATTGGTGCTTTGTACGTGAACGGCCCTGGGACCAAAACTCCATTGTATCCGATGCTTTTTGGTGGAGGACAGGAGAGGAACTTTAGACCAGGGTGATGATCTTTACTGTAAAATACTGAATAAGAATGAAACACTGGTATTAATGAAATAAGTGCAGTTCTAATTTATAAGTGTCTCCTTTCTGTCTTTGTTATTATTACAGCACAGAAAACACACCGATGATTGCCGGTCTTGGAAAGGTGCATTTCCTTCACTAAATGTACAGTACTGGAATGATTTCTAGGACTTTTCTAATGTTTCTCTTGAAGCATAAACCATTTATTTTCTCAATATTTTCTCAGTTAGAGGCCCTCAAAGTACAAAGGGATTGTTTAAAATAATTTTTCCAGCATTTTTTGTTTAATCAAAATTCATAAGTGAAGGACATATCCACATGACATTTTCTGGCCAATAATGGTTTAAACTGATGTATGAAACCTTGTATTTCATTAGTTGCATGTTATAAATGCTTTATACATACAGCACTATTAAGTGGTACCACAGTTTCTTTACAATAGAACTGCAGTGGACAAATAACATGAACAAACACATGATATTATTTTGGTTTGTTGTACTGAATGTCTGCATTAATTACTATGGTTAAAAGCAGTCAAAGTTCGATGACTAAAAATGGTTATTGCTTGTGGTGGAGATGGAAGATTAATCAGTAATGCTCTAAATATAAATAATGTGACACTTTCCAGCATTTAAAAAGCTTTCAAATACAGTGATTTATTGTGGGTGAATGTTTATTGATACATTGTTTACCACAGAATCTGTTGTGTTAGCATTATAATCATGGGCAAAGCAAAACACTTATTATTGCTACAAATACTTGAGTTGCATAATATAAATATTGTACTACAAGTATACTCACCAATCATTTAATTAGAAACACCATAGAGGTTCTCTTTGTCTCAGCTCTGAGTGTCAGGGGGTCCAAATAAAGTTGGAAACATAGCCACTTATCCAACTGTGGTCATGGGGAGGTCTGAACTGGTCCAGCTTAGAGCCAACACTTGGACAAACCCAGCAAGTATTGCTGAAACAGTGACTTTACTTCCCTAGTTTACTGATGAAAACTAAATCGCCATTGTTTCCACAGCATTGGTCAGATCGTCACTTACAAAGCAAAAAAAATATCTGTTGAAGAAAACAAATGCACATGTGTTTGTTTTTTAAAATACATTTAATTGACAACTGATTTGGTTAGTAAAAGGGTGTGAACAGACAAACAAAGCCAAAGCAGACTAAGGCTAGTGTTAAATCACACTTCAAAAAGTAACTATAAACAAGGGGACTATAGGGACAGAGCCATATTACCAAACAAGTAGATGGAACAAGTTGGTGAGGAATCGGAGGATGATTTTGAACTGATGTGCCAGCTGAGGCGGGAGCCGAAACCACAACGATGCAGTGACCATAAAACAGACAAAGAGAGAGTAAGAAATAGAGGTGTTGGGTAGACACTAGAGGATGGGTGTTATGAACGATACCCATCCCTAGGTACACACTGAATCCAATGTTTTTGGACTGTAGGAGGAAGCTGGATTACCCAGAGAGGACCCTAAAATCCATGAACATGAGGATTACACAGAGAGAGACCAGGAGATTCAAATCTGGAGCCCTGTTCCTCCAAAATGACAGTTTTAACCACTGCGCCACCCTGAAGCAGGTGTTTATTAAAGGTTTCTGGAGCTGTAACCTCTAGAATCGACACTCAGACCATGATTTATCGCTAGTAAGAGGTCAACGGTGTGCCAGAAAGAAGAAGACTTCCCCTACTGCTATTAGTCCACCTGAACTAAACCAAAAGGCAGATTGGTTCATGAATTCATGTTATTTTACACTTTATATTGTTTTATATTCTTTATATTGGCAGACAGAAGACTGCCTGAGAAACCTCCTGTGTTTGCCTGAACACCATTTTTACATTCTATGTGAACATTTTTGGCTTTTTTTGCCAGACAGAAAACTAGGGGGAACAACATGCAGGAAACGCTTTGGGGTGGAATCGAAGTCAGACCCTTGCAGTCTTTTTGGCATATGGGTCACATATGCCCATATGCTTATGTGGCCTGCTGCCAAGTGATTGTCCTTTTTTGCTTTATTGAATAGTAAGCAGGTGTGGAGGTGTTTCTAATAAAGTGCTTGGTAATTAAATAGCTGTAACAGTGTGCCTCTTTTAAAGCTACCTATTTATTATTTGTGTGTCTATTAGGCTGCAGAGCTGGTGACCTCTAATCTGTCAGATTATGAGAGTCATATGCAAAGAATTAAACTTTACTTAGAAGAACGACTGCAGGTGAGCTTGAGTCTGATGTGCACCTTAGTTTTGTTTGTTTGCATTGTGATGAGTAGTCTTGAAATTGTGGTTTTGACGGTCTTTCTCCTCCTTCTCTGTAAAATGTACTCCTTTGCGTTTCTTTCATTCTTCCAAAGGCCGTGTTTGCAGGCCGGATCCGCTTCAACAGCCATTTCCTCGGCTCTGATATCCTCCCTAACACATGTAACGTGTCCATCCTGGGCCCAAGATTACAAGGTGATGTCATGACTCTTCTCTGTCCTATGTCTGTTTTGGCTTGCTGGTCCCAACAGTGTCCTCTAACCCTACACCAATGTTTGTCAGAGGCAGGTCATGACCTGCACGAGGCTATTTGTAAACTACAAAGGCTTTGAATGATTAATCTCTCCCCCTCGTGCTTTAGGCTGGAGAGTATTGTCAAACTGCAGGAGGCTGCTAGCCAGCGTCGGCGCCGCCTGCCACTCAGACAGTGGAAACAGGTAAAAGAGTCCCTCTTTTAAGCTGTTATGCTTTTGTCCACACACTGTATTGTTTGCTGTTAGATAACACTCCCCTCCTGCTCTCCTCCTGTTTATATCCATCAGACCTTCCCACATCCTTCTGAGCTGTGGCGTCCCCTCAGAGGTGGCAGCTAACGCTATGAGGCTGAGCGTTGGCAGGGAGACGACTGAAGCAGATGTGGATGCAGTTGTGGAGGACCTGAGGGAAACCGTGCAACTGTTGGAAGAAATGAACTGATGGCTTTCATTTGCACAAAGTTATTCTGCAGGTCAAATAAGAATGCACAGAGCTAAACATGCGCCATCTGTGTTTATCGACACTTTAACCGATCATGTAAAATGCATGAAATATTTCATATAAATAATAAAAATGGAAAACTCAAAGTGACCTTAGGGGTGATGTTATGTAGGAGTGTACTCGGCTCCCATCACGTCATGTGAGGAGCTCTTCAGCTAATTGGAGTCGGGGAACATGTGTGAGTGTTATGAAATAAAATATTTACATGCACTTTTAATATTTTCTCAAGTCAACGATGAAATGTTTCATGTGGGTTATAATATTCTACATGTACCAGCTGCTTAGTCGCCCTTCTCTTTGATTAATTTTTAAAATAGTTGTAAAAAATGACTCTCATTGTAATCCACCATGCCTTGGCTCGGACTTCTCCCATTACTTAAGTTTCCGTGCTGCCTCAGCTCCCCCATCTCCAGTGAAGTGTGTGTGCATGTGCCAGCATATGGTCACTGCCACTCAAAGAGAGAGCAGGAGGCCACGAGTGCTGCGCCTCCACCCGTCTTTCATTACCTTTCTTTCTCACCGGCTCTGACCCCCTCCTCTCTCCCCAACAGCTATGCTGGCCAGCTGGCTCCCGCTCGAGTGTCGCTTTCCCGGCTCAGGAGGAGCCAACGAGTACACGAGGGCTTTTTTGTTGTTGTGTGGGACTTTGTGCGTGTGAGATGGTGTTTTACTGGAAGGGAAAGAGCTCCAGGGAGCTTGTTCAGCCTGTGCCATAACCCACTGATAGCAGCGAGGCATGGTGCTTCATCGGACCATCCAGGCAGCTCGAGCGGGAGATCTCGCAGCCCTGAAGGAGCTCGCCTCTTCTGGTCACCTCTCTCCAGGCATCACTGATGCTCAGGGTGCTGGCCCGGTGCACCACGCAGCCAGGTGTGGACGCCTGGACTGCCTGCAGTTCCTGGTGAGCGAGCTTGGGCTGGGTGCTGATCCCCGGGCCTCGAACAAGGCCACACCAGCACATGATGCTGCAGCTACTGGCAACATCCGGGAGCTGCAGTGGCTTGTGCAAGAAGGAGGCTGCAACATTGAGGTAAATATATCCACTCATAGGAATCTTGGCACAAAAAGTTAGAGAGTGAAACCCATCCTGAGAACTTAAGGAATTAACTTGACTTCCACTGGCTTGAGTACATTTATTAATGTATTCCTTTCGCAGGTAGTTACACCTGTAAAGGCTAAACCAAGAAGTAATTGTTAGAAAATTCTTTTTTTAAAAACTGCAGTGTTTATTGAACCTTTTGATAAATTACATTTATTAAAAGTTTTTTGGGGGAAAATCACAGTGATGATGTAGAGTTCTCAAAAACTCACTTGGCATTACAGAGTTATGATAAATTAACAAATTATTACATTGTAAATGATTAAAACACAATTTAAAGAGATATCAGCTGAAGTGGAATAAGGGCCGGACTGTACTAGTGTGTAATACCAATTTTTACCACAAGATAGTGGAAGTATGTCATTCGAACCTTTATTTTAGTAGGTAAGTCACTAAGTCACTTCCTGCAAAGGAAAGGAAAGGAAACCTCCTGATAAATTAAGAATAAGGCTAAAAAGAAGTGTCAGAAGTTAAAAGAATAGCAGCAAAGATGCAGAAACTGATAAAAATAAATAAATAACAGCCATTGGAAAAACAAACTCTGCCCCCTGGTGGTGAAAGTTTTAGTTAAATTCTGTAAAAGGCGATTGCAAAATGTGAGAAATACATCATCATCTTATTCATTAAAGATTTGAGAGTTCTGTTTTTCAGGTATTTCAGTAAGCTAAATGTTTTCAGTATTCCACTATTCCAAATTTCAGATTTTGTTTAAAACAAACATGAAAGTAACAAAGGATGAAAAAGAACTATGATGATTTAATTGTTAGTTGTTGTTTTTTAAAGTATTACACGGTCATCAATTCATCTAAAATTTGGTTAAATGTATTTTAGAAGACGTAACATACAAGGATAGTCTGAAGGCAATAACTGAAAACTATAATTAATGGAATTAGAAGACTTTAGAATATCTGTTATATGCAAAAGAAGCAGAATAGGAATAATAAACACACATTAAAAACATACTCTTAATGACTCCACTTGGTTATTTTAGCTATTAAAATCATTTTGTTCCTTGAGGGTCGAAAAATAAAGGAAAAAAAGTAATAACAGTAACAGCATAGGGAAAGGAATTAATTACAGTAGTTAAAGTAGTTTAAAAAAATTCTCTAAAAGCTTAAACCTATTCTGATGTATTACTGACTGATTACATCATATGGTTTTGACTTAGCTGACATCCATTATGGTAATGTATCACATGTCCAGTAATTATGCCCAGATGGTTGCAGGAAGTATAACAGAGTAGAAGCAGAGTAAAGTTTATTTACATTGTTTTTCAAAACTGAATGTGCAAGATCAGATTTTTAAGCTTCTATTTTACTTACTGATTATCGGAAATCTCTTAGATAAGAATCTCTCCTGCAGCTTTTCGTATAAAAAACAGAAAGCATTTACGGTTCAGTCTAAGGAGCTCGGAAAGTAAGGGACTTAGGCTACTATGACCTGAATGACTGAGAACCTGTGCACACACAATTACTCTTTACTTGTTTTATGTTACTGAGCCTGTAGAGGAGCAGGTTTTCAGTTTTGTCCACATCAGATCTCTGCGAATGTTTCCAGGATAGAGATGCTGCCGGTGCCACGGCCCTTCACCTCGCGGCTCGGTTCAGTTGTGTGGAGGTCATTAAGTGGCTGCTTTCTGTTGGCGGTGTGGCCAAGGTGGAGACAAACTGTGGAGCTGTGCCTGCTCACTACGCCGCAGCCAACGGGGACCTCACCTGTCTGAAACTGCTCATTCAGGAAGCACCTGGGTGAGTTCACAGCCCTAATTTCACTTCCTAATATTACAGGCTCTGTTTGCCTGCCTGAGGATGTTTGTACAAAGATAATCATCTGCATCCACACTTTTCAAAGCCATCCAGTGGGCCGAATTGGACCCTCTTACTAGATTAATATTAACTGACTTTGCGTTTCCATTTTTCCATTTGTTTTTAGTAAGTAAGTTTAGTAAGTATTTTGTTTTTGGAAGTATGTGCAAAGAGTTGCAAGTTTGTGAAACTTCAAGTAGCGCTGTTAGGAAGAAACTTAAAATGTTAAAAATTTAAAAGTTAGAAATGTTATACCTTAGAATAATTTTTGATGATACTTCTGATCTGCTTTATTTTCCATGGCACTATAGTAACTGACGGACCCAAACAAAGCATAATAGCACCTGAGCCGCTGCTATTGGAAGTTCTTAAGCACTGATTAAGTGCAAGTTTAAAAAGTGGTGTTTCAGACTCATTCTTCTATCAGGCAGGTATTAAATTTAGAAACTTTTGCTCTTTTAAAGCATTGAAAACACTACTTCTCTTTGCCACTGAGCGATCACCACAGATCTATAAGCATACCATCCACATAAAACGAGATTAGCGGTTATACGATGGCCAGAGACCGTGGAACAACAGTCATAAAGTGAGCGAGTCCTAAGTTAAACGTTTTTCAGTTTTGAGTGATGCAGCTTCCAGTGGAAGTGAAGGATAACGCTGATTGACATGTGACAGCGTTGGTTACCTTTACAACTAGAGCTTAAACTGTCCAGCATTGACCAACTGTTAACTACACAGCAACTACACAGCAATGCATGAAGGATTTTCTTTATGCACAGAACTACCCATAAGGAGTCCTAACAGCACTTGGGTACAGAGCCTAAAAAAGGCGGGCGTTAGCTTGGATCATGCCTCCATTAGGAAGATAAAGTATTTGTAGACATTATGAGCAACTAATCTCAATCCGTCAAACATTTCATTTCAGTTTGTAAAGTTTCTTCTTTTTTGTCCTTAGCAGTGAAGTTATATTTTTCACTGCCCATCCCCATTTATTTAACCTGCATGAAACAACACATGAAGGACACCTTAAGAGCATGCTGGGTAAAGAATCTACAATGAACTTCTTCACGATGTTGTACTTTCAGATGCATGTCCGCAACATCCACAATCACATTATTTAGCAGTCTGCTGTAAGTATAGTTCTCTGAGAACTGCTGTTCTCTTTTCTATAGATAAATTCTCCTCCCTAAAATCGCATCTTTTTTTCACCTCATGATATGTTATCAGTTGAGACCAAGGTAATGGGATAAGACAAAGGTGATTTTAGGTATATTTTTTACTGTTTCACTGCAGCCCTAGATGGCAGATTAGTTCTTTTAAGAACTTACTTTGTAGAGTAGGGCTGGGTATCGTCACTGATTTCTAGAATCGATTCGATTCTGATTCACAAGGTTCCGAATCGATTCGATTCAATTTGATTCAAATCGATTCAATTTGAATCTGGGAAATTTTGCTGCTGGTTCAGTCAATATTGTTTGGAGAGGGATAAAACCTGCAGCTTCAGAATCAGTGCAAAAAGGAGGTAAACACAAAGCGCATACCTGCTGAAACATCAGAATCAGCAAGCTGTCAGCTTTCAGCCGCGACCGTGTCCGTGCCGTCGGGTGAGAAAAGCGACATCTCACTGATTCTTATGCGTTAGTGCGTCCACGCTTTGTGTTTACGTCTTTGTGCAGAATCCGTGTACCTGCTCTCATTTACTGTTTTAGCTGTTTGGTGGTGGTTGAAATTTTGTGACTTGTAACCTGAGATTCTGGCGTTTCAGGCAAAATAAATTTATAATAAAAAAATCGATTCAGGATTTTAATGAATCGATATCACGTTATCCAAGCTAGAATCGATATAAATCGATAAATCGATAATCAAAAAACAACCCCTATTTAAGAGTGATGTCCCACTTGATCTTACACTGACTCACTTCCAAACCCTTAAAAAAATCTTATCAATAAATATCTGTGTCACCAGAAAACAAAGTAACTGCAAATTACTGGATAAAAAGTATTATTATTATTACTACTATTGCGCTGTTATTTCTCTTCAGCGTAATAAAGTTGGTGCAGAAATTCGTAGTCCCCAGATTATGACTGCAACTGCTGTTGGTCTGGCTTTTCCTCTACTGCCACCATGACACCGACATTTGTTGTCTGCATCCCCACAGAATTATCCTCAAAGGTGCTGGAGGGTCAGTCCAAAACGCTTTGGTGACTTTTCTGCCATCATCTGGTCAAGTTTGATGTTTGTTTGAAGTTCAGGAGATTTTGACCAAGCTCGTGATATTGTCAGCAGCCACTCTTTACCTGCACAGTTTTATCCCTGTTCATACAGATGCTAAAGGACAAAAGGTCAAGTATAGAAAAAAAAGTCTTTACCACTCTAAATGACAAAAATAGAATTACACATGATAACACAGGGAAACAGGTTCTAATACAAAAGTTAGTTCAGTCATCTGCAATTCTTAATGAGCATAACTTTTTCGATTATGGCATGAGGTCACATTTACAGACATCTGAGATGATTAAAGGATGTACGGTATTGGGTTGCGCTCATCAAAAGGAACAAGTAAGTAAACATAAGCACCAGCCCTCACTTCTTCCTCCAATTAAACTTTTCCATCTCCTAAACCCGAGACAGCGGCACAGATAATGGCGCGTGTGGCTCTTCCTGCCTTATACTCTTGTTACAATAGAGTCTGACTGTAATTTGCATGATGCATGGCAGAGTTTAGAGCATCACAAGTAACCATCAGTGACCTGTGAATAATACATGGCTACATGTTGTCCATCACATTCGGCCTGCAGTTGTTAAAGAGCCGTGTGCACACCAGTGGAAACGCTGCTTTGAGGACCAAAAAAGATTTAAATTAAAGAAGAAATTTCCCCTGTGACATAATTTAACATTATTGCTTATATTAGATTTTTGCATAATTTCCACATCGATGTCCAGTGTGATGTGTATCCATAGATACACGCATGGTGTGCTCATTATTTTTGGTGTTATTTTTAATATGTTTTACCCACATTCAGCAACTAAATATTTATTTAATCATTTCCAGAATTAAAAACATACTTCAATTATCTGTGCTTTCATATTTCATTAAGATATTGCTCTGTTAGAACACATCAGACCATGTTGGCCATGAATACCAGATTTTTCTCTCTTTACAAAAACCTTACACATTATAACAATTTCTAACTTAACTACTAACAAAACATTTTTAACAATAGCAACTATAATGAAATAAGCAAACCTATATGTATCTTTGAACTAATTGAAACTGAACTGAAAAGAAAGAAACAATTTAAACCAAATAAAAATAAAAACAGATGAAATTATAAGCCATAAACTCTATTTAACTTGTATGTTTAATGAGAAAATGCTCACAGTTAAAAAAGCTGAAACGGTACAACTCTGATATTTTAGTGGAAAAAGCACTGTAGGTTTTTTCAGGTATTTTATTAATGGATCTGAGTAACTGTGGTAACTCTAACTAATACGATACAACAAAATGATTTGTTAACCGGAACAAAAATTGGAACTAGACTTATAAAAGAGACAAAAATGAACTGTTAAAATAAAAATAAAAAGGATATGTCCTTAGTTTTAATCACTGACAGTGGTTAAATTTGCTATACCAACAAACAAGAGAAGGCTTTGGTGCATATTTTTAAAGAGACTGGTTATTTCCATGGCCTGAAGTGTTGGATCTGTAGTGGAATATCTCTTTTTAACTTCTTAAATCTGCCTGTGCTCATATATTTTTTTAATGGCTAACCTCCATCACCTGTTTGTGCACAGGTGTGTGAACCACCAGACGGCTACCGGTGCTACTCCGCTGTACCTGGCCTGCCAAGAAGGGCACCTGCATGTTGTCGAGTACCTTGTGAAGGACTGCAGGGCTGATGTGCACCTGAGGGCCTATGATGGCATGACCTGCCTGCATGCTGCTGCTCACATGGGCCACCAAACTGTGGCGTTGTGGCTGGTAAGTGAAGAAGCATAAATCTATGAAGCTGTTTTTTACATTTGATGCTTTCTTTGATCCGTATTTAATTAACTCTGAACAGGTGACCTGCACTGATATCAACCTGTCCTGTCAGGACATAGATGGAGCAACTGCTCTGCACTTTGCTGCCAGCAGGGGACACTATTGCATCTTGGAGAAGCTACTACACATGGGTTCAAAGGTCATGAAAGATTACTGGGGAGGGACCCCACTTCATGATGCTGCAGAGAATGGAGAGCTGGAGGTCAGAGCTAACTTTTTTCCACATTTTTTATATCTTATGTTTTGTGTTATGCCTGAATAAACTCAATTGTATTAATAAAACTTGTCTCGTTTGATCTCTCAGTGCTGTAAGATCCTGCTGGCCCATCAAGCCAACCCCTCAGATCAAGATATTGATGGGTTCACAGCAGCAGATTTGGCAGAGTACAACGGACACGCTGAATGTGCCAGATATCTCCGTGCCATGGAGAGAAACGTAAGATGTTTGTCACCTGCAGTATATTTTATTTTGCACGTTTTCCCTTGTTTGTTTCCTCTCTTTGTTTGCCTTGGCATGAAAATCAAAGCTCGAGTACGGTCAAACATCTGGAAGATCTTGGAAGCTCAGTGAATCATTTTCTTAATTTGTAACATGTATTTCATTCAGGTCAAGCCTATCATTCTCCTGAGCTGTTCTCTTCCACTCAACCTGATTACATTGCTCTCAGTTCAAGAGGTCTGAGAAAGTGGAGGATGAAGGCTTTAGGGCATTACAGGAGATGATGGCGTGAGTACTGTGGCGGGGGGGGGGGGGGTATTCTTCTTTCTTTGTTTTCCACAGATGAGTCTGTCAGGCTAGCTCTTTTGGTTCGTGTGGAATGCAGCGCACTCCTCAATGCGATTGATCAATATTTTAGAGCTGACACCTTGTTTTTGCTGGTGTTGCCTGTTCAAGTCAGACGTCACTGCAGGAAGCACTTACCTGCATTAGGGTTAATCAACTCAGAATACTGTGATGTAAGTCATTCCTCCTGACATGCACAGAATCAGGTGATTTTTTTCAAATAACTTTGGCATATTTCATGAAGACAAGAACAATTTGAGTTACTGACTCATAACGTCACATGAGTAGGCTGAAATTTCATAGCTTTTAATTTGCATTCTGTAATTCACAATTCATTTTAATTCAGTTTTATTTATACAGTGCCAAATCACAACAACACTTGCCCCAAGGTTCTTTATATTGTACGGTATGTATATAATATAAATATATAATAACAGAAAGAAAAAAAGAGAAAACTAAACAATTATATGACCCCCTAGGAGCAAGTGCTTTGGTGACAGTGAGAAGGGAAAAAACTCCCTTTTTACAAGAAGAAATTTCCAGCAGAACCAGGCTCAGAGCAGGGTGGCCATCTGCTATGACTGGTTTGGGTGAGGGGAGGAAGACAGGACAAAAACACGCTGTGGAAGAAAGCTTAAGAAGATCCTTTGTAACCTTTACTAAAGCTGTTTCTGTACTGTGGAGAGCTCTGAAACCTGAATGAAAGTTCTCAAATAAGAAAGGACAGAGGATATCCATTTGAAGTGCTGCTTAAACCGAATCCAAATCAATTTTAGACCGACTCTTAAGTGTCAAAAGTGTCTGAAATCGAGATCTCGTCTTCTTCTATAACCAGTTCTGAACATCAGTATGATAGGATCTTATCATAGTTTGAGTAAACTCCACTAGCTGTCGGCCAATAGGATCCATGAATAAGTCAGCGGAGAAGAGCAGCACTCATACATGAAGAGGATGATGATAGGGAAGTAGTGAGGCGTGACTGCCGAGCTCCTCTTAAGAAATAATCCTCCCATGAACAAAGGGAAGCTAATTAGCGCAGGGCTGCTGTGGCGTCCGACACAGCCCGAGCCACCGCCAACTAAGGGCCTATCAGTTACTTCTCTCCAGCGGCTCAGGTGGAGGGCCCGCGGGTGAAAATGCTGAGCCCGTTATGGGATCCACAAGCTTAAGTTTCAGCGTTTTCACCATTCTGATGCCTGGAGCCGGCAACTCTATCCCTTTGTGGAGCTGGAGAGCAGGATGTCATTGGCATCAAACACACATTTGACTGTCAGTCATGTTTTTTTCCAAGAGGCTTGGAAGTGCTATGATTGTCACCTCTGGATGCTGTGTAATGATGGTAGCAGACTGAATGGTATATCGTGTTTCTTGGCACTTTATGAATTGGATACACTAACAGAGACTCAGTGTGAAGTAAAAGGTCATCTGACAGACAACCGACCAAACAGTCACTCGATTTAAATCTTTATAACATTTACAGGATAGAATATGTAATGATTTAAATCCAGCTGTGGCAGAGATAAGGTGTGCAGGTAGACGTGCCTTAATTACATTTCTGGAGGTGTTTTACGTTTGTAACGTAGATCGCGGGTTTCATCGGTTCTTAAGTGTCAGTTGGATAATCTCATTTCCGAGAAGTGACCTGAATGTAGCGGGACAGTGACCGCTGCAGATCTGGACTCGCTGCCATGTTTGGATCACTCACAGCGAGGTCAGACTCGTTCAGCGCTGTCATCTACTCTTCCCTCATCTCGCATCTCAGCAACAGCTGCAATCAAATAAACAGTGTGCGGTGTGAGGTTTACTTCACACGCACACGCGCGTGCACACACACAGAGCAATCAGGCCAAAGATACTGGTGTTTGAGATTTTTGTTATTTTTAGAAACCTTGGAAAGAGCATTCATCAGTCATCACTTTGGTTTTTAAGACACACGTCTAAAGTTTTACATTTCTTTTGAGAAATAAAACACATGTAATCTAATAACTTTAAAGAGAATTTAATGAATTTTGTTGGGCTCATCACATCACTTTATCCTCTTGCACAACAGAGCTGTGAGTCTGTCCAACTCATAATGTTTGGGTGCAAAATGTGATATTTATTAGGAAACTAGTGCAGAGATATTTTACAGCTCTATAAAATATGGACTATATGGACAAAGTGCTGAACACATTTAACCTACCGGAGCAGCTCAGTCATGGAAGTACATGCAACGAAGCTCCTGGTGCACAGTTTTTGTTCTGATGTTAATGGTCAGAGATAGTTTGGAGCACTGCAGTTACTAAATCTCAAACCTCGCTCTGTGACTCACATGGTCTGACACTTCATGGCTGAACTGCTATGGTTCTTATTTGTAAAGCCAGAGTACATTACCAGGTGCTTCATTTTATACATCAATGGGCTAAAGAGGTGTGGCCCAATACCTTTTGTCAGTATAAAGTGTATCACTCATTATATCCAGTGTATCATGACTTTCTTTTGCTATTATATATCTGGTTTTAGACTGCAAAAAAATTTTGAACCCTGAATTTATTTTTCAGTTTTATGTGCGCTTTCATATACGCTATAAAAGGTGCTGTATGGGACATTTTGCTGGCTAGTTTTGGGTCCACGGGCGGCTTCAGAGCAGTGGTTCTCAAAGTTTGGAGGGCCTGATACCCCTTAGAGAAGGACGGCATCATAGTGCCAGAGTGTAAAATATTGTTGTTTTGTTATATCCCTTTTTTGACTATGAGATCGATATGATTGGTCCGTCACTCCCAACTTCTTTCAGTGTGATTGGTTACTGATGTGAAGGTCTATGTTTTAACTAAGTAGTATCTTTGAACCCAATTTAAAGTGAGAGAAAGAAAAACGCAACATTAAGTAGAAAAAAGGCAAAACCAATTCCAATTAGAAGTTCTATAAACTGCATCAGTTTTATGTCTGTGATGTAAACTTCTATATATGGTGTCGTATTGTGATGACCAAGTTACAGCACATGAAAGGTCGAATTCTTTCCCTACATTTTGATACCATGTTCACCTTCTATTCCTTCTGAGTCAAAATAATTTTCTAATGGAGTCATATCTGTGTTCACGTGTGATACTTTGAAATATAATGAAGCTGTTGTACAGAGGAAAGTCGGCTGAGTCTGAGGGGTTTGGGTGGGAGCATTTTTGATTGATGAATGAGCTCTTCTATTCAATCGTCCCAGGTGGAAAAACAAAATCACCTGATTACCCACGCGCATGTCTCTGCTCCAGGTGCTTTGACAAGTCTTCCGCTGATACCTCCCTGCGTGTAACAGCATGACCGCTGGTTTGTCAATGCATTAGTGACATTACCGGCCATCCTATCCGGTCCCTCAATTATTAACAGCATTCTCCGATCAGAGTTTATTGTTTATTACCTGGCGGCCCTTGGCCACTGTTAAGAGACGCTGATGATGGTGTCAAACAAGTGGACGGTGATCTTAAGATAGCACGCCCCAATACCTGGCTGCACAAGTCGGTGTGAGTCATACCACGAAGTGTGCGCCGAGAGAACTGCTCGAGGTCAAGGTCGGTGAGTTTTAGTTTGGTCTGTTTGTCAAAGTGCAATCGTTTTTTTTATTGTGCTCATGTGATTTTGTTTGTGCGTGTAAACTGTATGAGTGGTGATCTTTAATGTTATGTGCTTCTGTCTTTGTTGCTCTGTGCCAGGAACTACAGTTGAAAAGCCTCTGTAGTTAAATTTGGGCACATTTACACGATGGACCCAAGTGGTCGTTAATTAATGAGCATTGTCCCTCACCATATTATAAGCTCTCTTTCTTGTTTTTATACTCGCGCCTTATTTTTCTTTGAGCTGAAGGAAAGTGAGCGGACAGGCTGAGTAATTAATTTTGTGAAATGAATGGAAAGTTTTGTATGTTCCGTTTGAGAGGCCCGAACTGGCAGATGTTTTGGCAGCATTTTGCCTATTTTCTGATCAGTTATAGCCTGTTACGGTTAGGCATGAGTAACGCTCCAGGCTCATGACCTTACTTTATTTTGTCATTGTTGATTTTTGCAAATTGGATGTGTTTTCTTTAATCTTGCAGTTTCCAGACATGTCCAATAGTAGTTACAATATTTCAGCACTAAGTAGACAAATACTTTCAGTTATTACTTTTGTAGCTGCAGCAGATGCAAAAAAAAAAGAAAATGCTGTAGATGTTCCCAAAAACAGTATATCTGTCAGTTGGTAGTCTCGCAAGCATTTACCTCCATGGAGGAAACCTGAGAGTATATTGCCATGTGAGTGGACATGTATTTACACTATAGCGGTCTGTGTATAATGTGCAGCCGCTGTATACATTCCCTGTTGCAATTTATCACTGTGAATATTTCACGTGGAAGCAGGTTGTTTGAATGATTGATTCTAGAGTGCAGAATTACAAGACATGTTTCTTAAACACAAACTGTGTTTCTGAAATAATTAAACTCTCCCATGGTTCGACCCACAGGGACTGCAGATTACTGGAGCTGCATGTCTGACAATGAGACAGCATTGAGTAGCTGTTTCTTAACTCCCTGGCTCCTAATCTGTAGCGATCAGAGCCTTTGTGGTCTTCGACAAAAAGGAGAGCAGATCCAGGCCAAAAGCAGGGTTAGGCTATCTGAATATGCGTGGCAGTAGTGATGGGGGAGTGATGAAAACCAAATGCTCTCTGGCCACTGCATCTAATTAAACACACACATGCAGGGTTCATCGTAGTTTTTAGGACACTGAACTGTTACGAAAAAGGTCACAAAGGAATCGGGCTCCCCCTTCCCATTTCCCAGCCCGCTTGTTGTTTATCTATTTATGGATTGCACAACTTCTGGGAAGATTATTCCTCCGCCCGAGCTGTGTCACAGCATATTTCGTGTTGCTCGACATCAAAGTGCCGCGTGAGAGGAAATGGCACGGACCACCTCATGGACGTAACGCACAACAGCGTGCAGCAGCATATTAGGCCTGGCTTTGAAGTTTTGGCTACTAATAATGTCCTCTGAGAGGTGAATTTGATATGTATTCTGTATGGAGTGCATTAGGACAATGCAGGTTCATTAAAGGCGACCTAAATGCTTCCATACATCCGACAGCCTGCCTGGAGCGGTGTGAAATGCTGCCACCTATTCAGCCGTGCATGTGCTTGTTTTCTTCTTTGGTTTGGTGCGAGTCTTCAGGCTGTGAAATGTTTCATGTGCTCATTTGTACATCATAATCAGAAACTTCCTTTTTTATTCTAATTAAAAACCTAGCAGACTTATATCCTTGATAGCCTGTAAAAAACAACAAAAAACAACAACAACAACAACAACAACAACCATATTTAACCTAAAACAACTGACACTTTTGACACTTTCTGGCACAGAACCTGCTCCCATATTGAAATCATCTCGTGTGACTGGTTACACTGCCTGAATCTACATTTTTAATACTTTAAAGGCTCCCAAAACCTGCTGTAATCTGGGATTTCCTGTTTGTGCCTAAACTTGACATATTTACCTGTTAAGTAGTTTGTATTATGGACAAAAGTATTGAGCCACACCTCTTAATCTTTGAATTCAGTCGCATTGCCACAGGTGTATAAAATCAAGCACGCAGCCATCCAATCTGCCTGTACAAACATTTGGATCTTTGTAAAGAGCTCACTGAATTCAAGCATGGTGCTGTAATTGTGCTGAGGCACATAGAGAGTAAAAGTTGCCAGTGCTCTTCTGACTCAATAACTGCAGAGCTCCAGACTTCCAAACCTCCTCTGGCATTAATGTCAGCATAAAAACAGTGTACAAAGAGTTCCTGCAGGGGTAATGGAGGTGATGTAGCATAGGTCCCCAGTACTTTTGTCCAAATAGTGTATGATTTAAGAACAAACTGAAAGAAAAAACACACCTGAAAATCATCTTTTCCCCTATCTACAAATGATGAATGGAAACTGTTGTAAATGTAAGATTTGACTATACTAACAAAGAGAAGAAATTATGTCCTCTCTGTGGTTGGTTTGATGTACTCCTGTAAATTAAGATTAAAGACTACAGTCGTACTTTACACACAACTATCACACAGAAGTAATAACAAAAGCAGTCTGAGACTGCATAGCTTCCCTCCACATCATGGATGAATCGAGTCCCTGGATCCAGTTGGTGTCATTTTGTTGTGAACATCAAGGCCATTTCCCCCAGCTTTTCCTCTTTCAGTTTAAGATATACTTTTATCTATCTTAAAAGTTGAAAAATTACAAAAAAAAAGAACCTAAAACAAAATAAAATAATGTCCTTTTTTAACAGTTTTTCCAGTTCAGGGGGCTCGTGTGGCACTGAATCCTATCCCAGCTGTCACTTGGGGAAAAGCAGCCATACATTACATTCATACCTACCTACGGCCAGTTTAGAATCAGCAACCTGACTGAACACGCCTGTCTCCGGACTGTGGGAGGAAGCCAGAATAGAAACAAAGACCCCAAGCAGGCACAGAGAGCCATCTCCATGTAACATAGGTCAACAAATTCAATAAAGCAAAACGAGCACAGCAAATGTGAGGTGAAATTAAGATGGCTCAGTGTACACACAGGGTCAAGTGTAGAAGGACAATCCACACTAAAATGTGTATGTTGGTACGTGTTTGTGAAGATATGATGCAGAAAGTACAATTTTGCCT
Source organism: Rhamphochromis sp. 'chilingali' (assembly GCF_963969265.1). Classification (NCBI taxonomy): domain Eukaryota; kingdom Metazoa; phylum Chordata; class Actinopteri; order Cichliformes; family Cichlidae; genus Rhamphochromis; species Rhamphochromis sp. 'chilingali'. The sequence continues at coordinate 33,222,638 of NC_137931.1, forward strand.
CATTTCGCAATATTAAAAAAATCCTTGCAAAAATTCCTGGATCGAGATCAACTCCAAAAGTGAATTACTTCTAAGTTGGGCAAAGCTCCATTTCTATTAAACTTCTCATGCAAAAGTTCTGTGTGTAACTTTTTAAGTCAGGCAATCTGAACCAATCACATAACCTCCTTGATGGAGATCTCTTTTCATCTGTTTCTGTGGTGTTCGCTCAAACGAAATCTTACTCCATAATGAGGTCACACGTAACTAGACAAACCAGGCTCGTTGCATGAAAAGCACTTGTGACGTCATGCAACGGCCACCAAACTGCAGTTCAGTGTGATGGTGGGAAACCTGCAGCAGTTCAGGTGAGGTGAAGAGAGAAGTCTCTGAAAATGGATCATCTTACAGCAGGCATGATGTCACCTGATTTAGATGACAGGAAAGATATAACGCAGTAAGCACTTCTTTGATCCTCATCATTTTCTAAGACAAAAATGTGAGTGTTTAAAATAGAACTCTGACTGAGCACGTGCCTTATTTTATTAACATTAACATCAGTCATTTCAAATTAATACTTATCAAACTCCGTATGTATCTCGGTTTTTTAAAAAGTAGGAAAATAATTTCAATCAAAGGCCGCTGTTGTCATTCATGGAGTCTGGGCAGTGGCAGATGTCAAATGGCTGCAAAAGTCAACCTTTTTTAGTTTAAACCTGAGAGTAACATAGCTGAAGAGGTAAATAAAATGTACATAAACAATTGTTTGCTGTAAAGAAGTCAGCATGTGTGTCCAATAGTTGTATTTTCACATGATAGCATCAATAACCAGCATATAGTCCTCCTCTCCTTTTTTATTCAACTCAGTTTCATGCTCACACATGTAAGCATGATTCATAATTACAGGCTCAATACAATGGCCAGCGTACAGCTGCATCCAGCCGAATAGCTACATCGGTTAGCTGGAGACGCTGATTGACTGGTGCTTCCTCTGTGATCAGGGTCAGAACTTTTGGGTCATTTTCAGAGCTGATACTTTATTGCTTAGCTAGAGAGCATCTATGTTTTCCTGTCTTTCACAATTCTTAAAGCATTTTCACTCAATATCTAAGGGCGTTTGCATGGCTCATGGGAGAAAATTATCGTCACGGTGTTTAGCTTTAGTCATTGCTTATAACCAGCAGCATTTATGAGCCATAAATAAGTAAATCAAATACATCAGGAGGGAAGTGCCGAAAACACAGCTGCAGCTCTTTTGGAAGTTTCCCGCTCCTTCCCCCTCTTCTTATCGACAGTAAAGCTGAACAATATTGCTTCACTTGTTTCCTTTTGATGGGAAATTACAACCAAAAGCAGCACAGTGTGCTTTTTGCTTTACTTTTTTTTCATTATTCAGAAACTGTGAGCCGTTTGAAACGACGACAGCTCTGGAAACCATTGCACACACAAAGGAATGGAGGCTTTCCTGAGTCAAAACATGCATTAAACATTTAGGGATTTTAAAATCATGAAAAAGTGTGCTTCAGCTGAAAAGAAATTTGGAGCATATTAAGGCCAGCAAGTTGTAATATTCAGGGTTCATTAGACCTGTAAGTAATGTATAATTCCATTGATAGCACTGTCAAGCTAAAAATCACAAAGGCTTCACAACAAAATGCAAAAAAGTTACCCAAAAGCAAGTTTTAAAACTTTTTAAAAGAAACAGCTGAGTCCACAGATCTCAGGCTCAGACAGAAAGAGGTTCAGAGTCTAGGGGTCACTGTTGCAAAAGCTCTGTCTCCTTTAATTATTAGCTGGCAGGCCGTAATCACCTGATCCTAGGGACCTGCTGGCGATGTATGGATGTAACGGTTATCTGATAACCAGAATCTTAAAATAAATCCTAAAGTCAGTGGAGAACCAGTGCTGCAGAATTAACCATGGTGTGACATGTGAACAGCTAAAACTGCAGAACTGCAGGAGGTAACGGTAACGATGGGTCATTTCAAATCCTAACAATCCAATTGCAATGAAATGAAGGCATGAATAACAATCCCCAATTCAGAGCATAACACAATAGACCTCAACTTGGTAAGCAAGGTAAAAGCTGAAACAGCAGTCACACCAAGCTTCCTGATCCTGATTAGCAAAAGTGGCAAGGGGAACTAGAATTTGCATTACAGTTTTTAATAGAGTCAAAGCACGTATGTAAGATGTGTGACTGGGGCTTAAATGAGATACAAAACTGGATTCCATATATGCAGCAGTGATAAGAAATTTCTTTAACAGTAATCAAAATGTGCTGAAGAGGGAGCAGCAGAAACAATAAAGTCCCCAAACAGGAGCCTTGTGGCACACCATAGGCAAAAGAAGTGAAGAGGACCTGGACTTAGAAACAGCCACAGAAAAGGAGCATTCAGAGAATTTGAAGAAAGATCAGATGTAAATAGTGGAGCAGCACGTTGGCACGGTGGTTAGCACTGTTGCTGCACAGCAAGTGTCTGTGTGGAGTTTGCATGTTCTCCCCCGTGTTTGCGTGGGTTCCCTCCGGGTACTCCGGCTTCCTCCCACCGTCCAAAGACATGCAGCTTGTGGGGATAGGTTAATTGGATAATCCAAATTGCTACTAGGTGTGAATGTGACTGTGAATGGTTGTCGGTCCCTGTGTGTTGGCCCTGCCACAGACTGGTGACCTGTCCAGGGTGTACCCCGCCTCTCGCCCTATGACAGCTGGGATAGGCTCCAGCGACCCCCGCGACCCTGAAAAGGATAAGCGGATGGATGGATGGATGGATCAGATGTAAATAAAACATCTTGCAAATGAGAATCATTTTGTGGTTGTGACATATCTTCCAAGTATGAAATAATTGTACAAAAGCAGCTAAAGGAAGCTGCAGTTCTGTAAGTGCAAGTATAAGGACAAACAAGTATTTGTAAAGTTTGTGCATCATTCTGCTTCCTTGTTGAAGAAACTTGTGTTTTGTTTTTTTAGTAACCCGTATATTGAAGTTTGTAGATTGCCGGTTAATTTTCGATTGTCTTTGGTGTTTGTTGTCTTATTTCTGTTTGTTTGTTTGTTTGTTTTGCTTTTTTGAATTATGAATAAATTTTAAAAAATCATTTATTCAAACTGAATATAGGAGATGCTTCTTTATTATTCCACGTTTTTTTCCTTTTTTTAATCCTTATTACCTCTTTTTGTCACACTCTGTTTCCACGTTTTCCAAGGTGATTATAATTATAGTGCAGTAAAGTGCAGTAAAGTCTTATTCTAAATATTTTAAATGTTTGCAGGCCTACAGTGTAGATAAGCCCATTGAGGTTCCCACTCCAGCAGAGGAGGTGAAAGTAAAGCCAGCCCTGGTGTTGCCGCACAGCAGGGAAGACTACTACGGGAGCCTGAGTGACACATGCACAGACAGTCACAGCAGTAACTCACACATGGACAGTTTAAAGGTAATCGCAGTTTAGTTTTTATGATGCTTTCTGTTTTTTTTGTGGTTTCTTAGAGCACGCCAGTGAGTCCTTTTATTTGTTTACAATAGCAGCATGAGAATGAGGAGTCTCCACAAGCAAGATGCCCTCAGTCCCTGCTTGCACCTTCTTTACCTTCTGGTTCATCTACACCTGCCCAGCCTCAGAGGACTGCCGTCAGTAGAATAGAGCAGGTTGAAATCACAACATCTGGTGAGAGAAACATCTGTGGAGCTTATTTAATTGCTCTTATTGCAAAGCAAGGCAAAAATTTATTGCACAATTTCATGGTAACAGTGAGTCATTTCAAATATTAATCTGCTTTAAAATGACTGGGAAAATGACTGCTCATGACTTGTACTGCAGTTATTAGATGTTTCAAGCAACCCAAGGCCGCTGGGAGTGAGAGAACTGTCTGTACTGATAAGACAATGTTGCCTGATGCAAACCTCCTGGCTGAAAGAAAACTTCTTGGCGACATGAAGTCCATTAAATCTTTGAAACAGTCAGGAATATCGGGAGTTTTCACTGGACAAGCGGTAAGTATTCTAGGCTTCCTTATTTTAAATATCCTGTCATCAGATTCACTTCCTTTCTTTGGATAAAAAGCTGATAGCTAGAACTCTGCCGCTTCATGTATCTCTGAAGAATAAGATGGTGGTCCTACCTACTGAGGAGGCCAACCTGTCAGACATTGATTATCTGGTGCCCACCCATGATGAGAGAGGCTGTCCCATAGCAGAATGGAAGAGGCAAGTCATGGTGAGACAGCTGCAGGCCAGGCTGCTGGATGAGGAGGATCAAAGGAGAAAGGTAATGTTGTCTGAGAGATGAATTAGGGCACAATTTAGTACTTTTAATCAAGAAGTCATTGTGTACAAATCGGATCTTCAAGGTGCTTTTCATGTAGGACTAAATCAGAGAATTTCGGGAGTAAACCAAGATTGATGTGACTTTTTAGACTAGCAGTTCCAGAGAAAAGGGAAATGAGCCTGATTGCCATTTAATTGTTGGCTTTTAAGTAGAAACAAAAGACTGTAGCCCCAATCCAACCTTTTAAAATTTATCAAACAGTTAGTCGATAACACTTTAGTGTATGTCCTGTATTTAAAAAGTGTCAGTTTTTGCTTCTAATGGTACTTCTAAGCCCTTTTAGATTATACAGAATGCAACTGCATGCAAAACAGTCATTATGTTGTGTGGATCTTTACGTATTAGATTCTTTATAAAATCCTTTGTGTTATAGGTTGGTATAAGTTGTGTTTAATATTTCAGCTTCTGTAACAGGAAGTAACCCAACCGTTGGGTTACACTTGTAGGTACTCGTGCACACACTTTCCCCATTTCTTTTACATTTAAATCCCAAAGGCAAAGGCCTTTCTGGTTTCTTGGAATAGTCATTTAAAAATGAACAAATATTTGGGAAAATATTTGGAGTGTTTCTTGGAAAAGATGGAGCACATAAAATGAATAACTTCATCGACAGACAACTTTGAATTTCCGCCTGCTGGCTGAGCAAAAGAAGCTATCTCCACTTCTGGGTGGAGAAAGCTTTATTTTCTCGCATTAAAGACAAAACGGCTTTTAGTCAAGAAATGACCACCACAATAATCTATAATAATCAACCGTAGTAAGGTCTGCTATTTGAGGTAAAGCCTAATTTAAACAAAACCTCCCCTAAACAAATGGTTACAGTCTAAACATAATGAGAAAAGCAAAAATTGCAGCTCGTTCTTTGTGTTGCTTCTCTAAATCTGCATTACTGAAAATCTGAAAAACACTTGGAAATTCAGTCCCCATTTACTTTTAATTGCTCATAACAAATCACTGAACACATAGCACATTGTGAGTCAAGTCATATTTCTGAGGTTTGGATGAGGTCTGTGTTGCAGTTTTAATGTATCATTACTCTTTTTCTTGCATGCCAAAACCCTCTGAAATGTTTAAAAAATGTAAAAATTACATCCTGCGTGTTTATCTGGTGTTTGCCTCTTCTTTTACAGGAAAACGGGAACAGATTTGCCAAAGTCAGCTGGAGGTACTCCCAAGCCCACAATGCCATCCTGGGGCCCTCTGGTGAGCTGCTGACTGAGGGTGATCTCATCTATCTGGAGCAGCAGATTGCCAACGTCTCCCTGCAGAGGAACTGTGAAGGCTACGAGTTGGAGTTGGCTCGTCTAGCTGAGGAGCTCAGGCACATCCTGCCGGCCCCCATAGTGAACATCACCGTCAACACGCAGTTTGGGAACTTCACAAATCAAGTTCCCTTACCTGTGTGGTGCGGCCGTATCTCGGGGATCGTAAAGAGCATGTCTCTACTCATGACCAACCTGACGGACCAGCCCTACTGCAAGATGCCCAATACAGAGCTTATCACAGTGTTTTCTCAGACGTCAGACAGAAAGAACTCCACTAGGGGACGCAGGGAGATGATCGAGGATGAAATCCATCAGTTTGGAGTGTCTGTGAGGACTCTGAAGTCAAATTTTGAAACGCAGAACTTGTCGTTGTTAGCTGAACCTTCAGAAGCTCACATGTTAACCTCTTCCACACAGTTTGAGGCCCCAGAGTCAGGAAAGCAGGTTAAAGGGCTGAATCCAGCTGCAGAAATAGATCAAAACAGTGACTCTGGTATTGACTATGATACAAATGTTCCTGATGTTCAAGAGACCATTAGTCTTAGAAAGGAGAGGATAGTTGTTCTGTTTTTAGGCCACTGGAAGAAATCTGCTTACACTGTGGCAATGAAGAGCAAGGATGCAGCAGAGAGGAAGATAAGTGGAGGAAACCCAGACATGGGTGACAGATCTGGTCATAGGAGTAGCATCGAGAGTGCTCAGTCAGAGATGATGAATAGTTCCCTGGGACACTTCTTCAAGCAAAGAAGTGCTGTCAACAAGATGCTGGGAAACTGGAGAAATATGATTTCCAGTGTCCCTTCAAGGCAGATAAGAAGGTAGGATGGGGTGACTTTCCCTTCCTATTGAAAACTGAAACTGTTCACATCTTTAAGTAACTTAATCAGAGATTTGCGTGGATGTTTGTGTGTCAGATCATATTGTAATTTTCACCTCACATCAGAATCATGGAGTTAAGAACAATATCTGTTTTCTTTTAATGCATATATGCTGTTCCTCCATAGTAGATGTTTATATATTTACCCAACATGCGAAAGGTCACTGGTTTGAGATCAGGAGGAAACACAAATACCTTTAGGGTTGCGGGTTGCATCGTCAAGATTTGCCAACTCAAATTATCTGTAAATTATCTGTGGTGACCCCTTGTAAATAAGGGATCAGCTGTAAGAAGCTTTATACTGTATAAATGATACACGAGAAGTGTGGTTAACGCTCAAGCAACCAAGCTAATTTAGCAACTAGAATTACAGAGGGGTTCATTATAACCCTATTATACGTTATATAGCAAAGTATAATGGGTGTGTGTGTGTGTGGGGGGGGGGGGGGGGGGGAATTCTGTCTTGGGCAGGCCTGGCAACGAAGCTCGAGAGAGAGAACACCAAATGGCCAGGCATTAGCCTAAGGGGCCAAAGAGGCAAAATGGGCCAGCCTTCTTGTGGGCTCACCAGCTGCAAGAGATACCATAGGGGTTGGGTGCAATGTGCCTGTTGAAACTAGCTCTTGGGACATGGATTGTCAACTCTCTGATGGGAAAGGAGTCTGATACATTGGGGTTTTCCCAGCTGAGCTTGGAGAAGGCGGTCAAACATATCCCTTGGAGGTTCTTCCTTTTTCAGGGTTCTTCAGATTTATGGCCCCATTGCTGGCGATAAGTCTGACTCATTTCCGTTAGGTGTTGGACTTTGCTAGGGATGCCCTTTGACACAATTTTGGAGTGATTCTCCCTGACCTGGAAATGTCTCATTGATTGCCTGGATAAGCTGGAGAAGGTAGCTGGGGAGAGGGTGGTCTGGGGCTTTGGTTCCCATCCCTTCCCCTGTCTCGACTTAAACTAAATTTAAGCCTGAAACCAAATAAAAAATATTTTTCAACATAAATACCAAATATCAGGCTTGGATTCTGCTTTTTTTTTTATTTATAGGACATTTATAGGACAGTAAATCAGAATTAGAATACCTTATTAATCACTAAGCAAATTATGTCAATAAGTGTCTATAAGTTTTGTACCAGTACTCAGAAAATACATTTATATTAATGCTACATAATTACATAATTTTGGGCTTGGTAAACTATGGACATATGGTATCTCCTTGTTCATGCTTGGTGAATGACAGATAGTCAAATACATTGTTGTGTAACCTGCAGTGTTATCAACAGGCTCCAAAGGCAGAAAGCCCTCTACTCGCCAGAGCAGTTCTTACCCCGTCTGGATGGTGTTCCTGTAGAGTATGACAACCTGACCCTAGATCTCTTCATGCTGGGCTACTTTCACATCTTGGAGCTGGACCTGCCAGTCGATGAACGGAAAATGAGGCATCTTCTGTGCTTCGAGGTATTCGACCATGTGGGGAGCTTCCCCTGGGAAATGGTCAGGGACTTTCATAAGGACGTCATTCAGGACATTGAGGCTGGGAACCGTGAGTGGAAGGACGGCTTCGAGGACATTAAAATAAAGTTCTTTGGGAATACCTTGAGTCAGCCTGAATGCTCTACAGAAACAGTAAAACACAGCCTCCCAGAGGTTAGACAGGTCCCTAAAGTCATTGTGCAGACGCCTACGCCAGATGAGGGGACACTCTACACTGGAACTGACATTTCCAGTTTTAGTAATGAAGAAATTTGTAAATATATTGACCGTAGTTTTGCTTTTTGGAAAGAGAAGGAGGCAGAGATTTTTGATTTCGAGTAGTCACTTGTGTCATATTTTTAGATAACATCGGGGCTGGCTATCAAACTAATTAATGAACTAAACATTTCCATCATCAGTTATGAAGTAAAGTTGGCACAGATATCTTAAACCTAATTGTCGGAAGTCTTGTTTACTTAATGTTTCATCGTAAATTTCTTTGTCTGAATTATAATTTTGTTATTTATTTTTACTGTTTATAAAAAATATATATGCTTTTAAGAGTAGAATATTTAGGTACTGTGGTAATAGTATTGAAACTCAGTCAAATAATTGTCAATATCATCAAGTTTCAGACGATACCCAGCCCTGTTAAAAAAGAGTGCTAAAAGTGTTTTTGTTCAGTTCTTTGTTAAGAGAGCATTTTGTGGTAAATATTTGCAACAAAGCCTCAGAGTGATCCATGGTCTGAGAGAAACCAATTCTGACATTCTTACAAATAAATCTTAACAGAGCTCAATTGATTTTCATTGTTTTCATATTCATTTCACTGATCTTATCCTTCATTAAAAATCTTACTTTTTAAATGTTTTTTTCTTGTTTCTGAGACTCATAAAAACATGGACCTGGAATCTCCTAGAACAGCTTTGAAAAGTTCTTACTTACCATGTTTTGAGCCTTGGTGATGCACCTCAGTTCATCCTTAAACAAACAATATTTGTTTCTTCCGATTGGGTTACGTGTAAACACAAGGTTTGACCACCAGGTGGGTGGGTCTATGCTCGCAGACAGATTTGCGGGGCTTAAAGTCATGCCATTTTCTCAGATGCCACTGTTTTTACCGGTTAAGCACAAGTTATCCCAGGTGAGACTGAATCTGCCACACCAATAACGGACACATTTGAGAGGAATGAGACCCTTTTTCATTGATTTCATTCATGTTTTGCGTTTTAATTGTTTTTTTTTTTACTTCTGGTTTTGTAGCCTGGTTATGTTTAGGCACAAATATGTTTCAAAATTTCTGGTAAAACAAGTCTCTTCACATTTAAAAATGATCATTTGAGAGTGACCTGTCTTGTTAACGCTGTAACCCAATGTGTCAGGGCACAGACTTCATAGGACACTTTCTGTGTAAATGAGGACCATCACTGGCTTTGATAATCCAATCCAATCCAATCCAATTTTATTTATAAAGCACTTTAAAATACCCAGCACAGGAACAAAGTGCTGTACAGAAAATAAGTTAAAACAATAGAATAACAAAAAACAGCAAATTAAATAAATAAAACACATAAGACATAAAATTAAAACAGCCCTATGTTAAAGCAAAAACAAGATAAAACAGCATCGAATCACCTAAAAACAACTAAAATAAAAATAAAAAACCAACATCTCACGTGGTGTCAAAGGCCAAGGTAAAGAGGTGGGTTTTCAAGAGTGACTTAAAAACAGATAAAGAAGTGGCCTGTCTAATCTCTAAAGGAAGCTCGTTCCACCGTTTGGGAGCTGCTACAGCAAAAGCACGATCTCCTCTAAGTTTACGCCCAGTCCTGGGTATCTTCAGGAGCAGCTGATCAGCTGACCTGAGAGAGCGGGTGGGTGTATAAGGCTGTAGCAGCTCAGAGAGATAAGATGGAACTAGGCCATGGAGAGCTTTAAAAGTAAATAAAAGAATTTTAAAATGAATCCTAAAAGAAATGGGCAGCCAGTGAAGTGAAGCTAAAACAGGGGAAATGTGCTCAAACTTTCGAGTGCCAGTTAAAAGATAAAACAGGATTAACTGACCGCTTGAAAATAAAAATGTGCTAGATGACCGTACAGCACACACTTGAACTCCTGAACAAGGAACAGTTGTGGCAGCATTATTGTTACTCAGTTGTCAGCTGTCACATTTCCAATTGTTGGTCCTCTTTTGCCGCTCCCAGGCCTGTTAAGAAAATCCAAAATATGCGCCTTTAACAGCAGCTGCAGGTCCTATACATGTTGTTTGGAATCTGACTTCAGCACAGCGTCACTGTCAGCCCTAAAAATAACTAAGACGACAGAAGGCAGTCCCCCTCCAGTGACTTAGCAAAAGCTTTTTGCCATGCTACCCGCTCCATATTGATCTAAACAGCCGCTGCAATCCCCATTTTTACTAGGAGGATGAAAAGTTTTTTTCTGTTCCAGCTTATGTGGTGAGTATGTTGTTAATTCTGTATTTAGTTTTTATTAGATGACAGGAAATGTTATTTGTTGTTGATTTCAAGACATATTTTGACCTAACTATAATATCATAGGCCAAAGGTACTCTGTGGTCAGCACATTAAAACTCTGATTTGACTGTTATTGTCAAATAAGAACAAATGTTTTCTATTTACTCTACAACTATCATGTAAGAGATGTCATCCAACTCCTATTCAGTGTTTAGAAGCTGTCATTTCTCCATATGATGCTGCTACTTCATATATATGTTTACCACATAATCCGGTTCATGGTGCTAAATTTCGATAGTTTTTGGATTTTGAACTTCATGGTGAGGTTCTTGCTGATAATTAATATCATTTTTTTCTTGCATTTATTTGCTTTCTCTACACTTTTAGGTAATTGCTAATCTCAGTTGTTTATTGCACCAGCTGAAAGAAGATCTGAGCTACATTTTGAAGTTGATAATGGTGCGTAATGTGGATGACCTGGACTTCTGCCTGTCCTCCCATCCTCAGAGCATGCTCGAGGGCTTGCGTTCACTCTGTTCTCACCCCAAACTTGTGGATGTGACTTTGAGCGCGGGAGGGCGAGATTTCCCCTGTCACCGTGGTGTACTGGCGCTTTGTAGCATGTACTTTCACTGCATGTTCTCAGGGGATTTTGTAGAGAGCATTTCAGCACGTGTGGAGCTTCATGATGTGGATCCTGAGATCCTTAGCTGCTTGCTTGACTTTGCCTACACAGGCAAACTGACTATCAACCAGAAAAATGTGGAGGGGTTGATCTGTACCTCCAGCAAGCTCCAATTCCAGACAGTGCGAGCCGTGTGCAGCCGATACCTCCAGCATCAGATTGATGAAACAAACTGCCTGGGAATCCTGGAGTTTGGGGACATTCATGGCTGTCCTGAGGTGGTTGCCAAAGCATGGGCCTTCCTCCTGGAGAACTTTGAGGCTGTACAACAGGGTGATGAGTTTCTGTTGCTGGGAAAAGATTGGCTGATCTCATGCCTGTCTGATGAAAGACTACAAATCCGGTCAGAGTGCGCTCGTGTGGAGGCTATCCTGAAATGGGTTAGGCACCACAGGGAGTCTCGACTCTGCTATCTCCCTGAGCTCCTTAGCTTGTCCCGTCTCTCTCTGCTCAGCCTGGACTACCTGGCTGACACCCTGCTGAAGGACAGTCTGCTGCAGGCCTCTCCCAGCTGTACAGAGGCTGTGGAAAAGATTTACAGAGAGGTTAGTGAGTTTCTACACTTTTTCTCTTCTTGTTCTGCTACGAGTTATATTACAAAAATAATGTTACTTTCTAGAAAATGGATTTAGCACCTGAACATGTGGACCGATTCAACTCCCAGAGCCCACAACCAAACCTAGAAGAAGTTCTCTTTGTCATGGGAGGTCATTCAATGGATGATGAGGACGACTCTGATGAAGAGGAGGACCGAGACCCAAGACTGGAAAGACTACAGCCCAGAAACTGTGCCTTCTACAACACAAAGACCAGTAAAAAAAAAAAAAACAACAACAACAAAAACTCTTTCTCCCCCATTTAAAATTTCAAGTTTGTTTAAGTTCAGATTCCATTTTAATTTTCAAATTTGTTGGAAAATGTCTGTGGGATTCCTCAAACCAGTTTGGCACATTCTGTAGGTCGTTAAATACAGTGTTGACAGAAAAATGGCCCTTCAGAAATGTGGTCTGGATGTGACAAAATTGGATCATCTTCTCAATTCCTGAACTGAGCATTTTTATTGCTCAGCCTGGAAGAAGGCATTTATGTTATGTTTTGCACATGGAAAAAGTTTTTGTAAAGCCATTTTAAGCTTCCTTTTTATGTGGAGGGGCAAAAGCTGGCCAGGAGTTAACGACCTGCCAAAAAGCTTTTTGTATTTACTGTTTCAGCTCAGCAAGCAAGAACCTATCGGACCTTGTTTGGCAATATTATAGCTTTACTTAATTTCACTCCAATCCATTTGTCATTTGCACACTGTATTTGTGAATAATTCATCAATTGGTCCGTGAAATATTCTCAACTTCAAGTCATTTTCTCTGCAGAACGGTGGCATGAGCTCCCTAATTTCCCGAATCCCAACAAGTGGGGTTACTCTATGGTCTCTTTGAACAATGATGTGTATGTGTCAGGTGAGTCAAGTATACTCCACACTTTTAATCAGAATAGACAGGTTGCACCTCAAACAGTCCTGGAGCTCAGTGATTTCCTGGTCCAGGTCTGGGGAGATCCCCCAGGACACAATCTCACACAATCTACCTGAGTACTATTTTGCAGCAAAATGGACCAGCCTGCCACATCACGTTTTTAGTCAGATTTTTGGTCTGTCTTTGAGTCCTTGGTTGATCATTTTCATTTCCATGAAACAATGTGCCATCCTTTCATTTCTAACACGATACCCATTCCATATCAGTATAGATATCCAACATGATGTTTTTTCCCCATTGAGAGCTGATGTGTTTCCAATGTGTTTCTTTCATTTTTTAGAACACTGTTGAAAAAACTCTTAGGTTAAATGACAAATGATAGAAAGTCAAGAGTGCAGCTCTCCAGTTACTTTTGTGAGGAATCTAAAACAATCACAGACTTTTGACAAACTGATCCTTTTTGCCTCACAGGGGGCTCGCGAGGTTCGAATACCAATACCTGGTCGACCACAGAGACCTGGAAGTACATCACAAGAGAGGGGAGATGGGTTACTGTGGCACCTATGCTCCGACCTCGGACTAACCACACATCAGCAACGCTCAACGGGGAGATTTATGTCATCGGAGGTAAGAAAATAAATATCGGTTTTGCATGTGGTGCCTTAAACCTGCAGCAAAAATCACAGAAGATAATCACCACTCTAGCTGCTTGCTTCAGCTTCTCTGAGGTTTTCTTTAAGAATGTTTTAGTATTTCTCCATTGTTGTGGAATATTGTTGGTATGGCCAACTTTTTGCAGTTGCTGAAACTCTCTATAACCCTCCAGCAACCAAATTATTTTATAATGACCAAGTTGGGTCATTTATGACAGGAAGGCTTTAATAAATGGCTATGTTTGTCTTTTTCATACCATTTCCTTTATCTGTGACAGGTATTCAAAAAGTCTTTCTATCATGTTTAAGCAAAAAGGCTTTAATACTTCTGCAAATTAAAACAAATCAGTTCTTTGGAAATGTGACATATTCCATATATTTCCATTGTAACTTTCAGTGTTAAGTGTCTGACTAAATCTTGGTCTGTTAGCCAAGGTTCTATGTAGTGATTAGGAGTGGAAAATTACAATAAAATCAAAGCCTGCAGCACTAAAAAATGTAAATATATTTACCAAAACATTCTATTATGTGAGCTACACCAGTTTTACTTAAAAACACCACAGTGGCTCATAGAAATATCTGGCTGGGATACTAAATAAGTCATTTTGTCACTTGAATGTTAAATGTGACTATCGATCGTTAATTTTTCCTCTTAGGCACAACGTCAGACCGAGTTGAAGTTGAGCACTACGACCCTTATAACGACACCTGGGCTATGACTTGCCCCGCCTTAAAGTATGTGACAAACTTCACCGCCACAGCTTGTCAGGGGAAGCTTTATGTAATTGGGTCATGTGCAGTGAAATACAATGCACTGACCATGCAGTGCTACAACCCTGTCATAGGTAAGGATGCCCTGAGTACCATCCTGAGCACTGTTCACAGTACTTCTATAATGCATGCAGTCCTATTGGTGGATGTTTTGGCATCTTCATTTTAGCCACTTTAAATAATATGTTATATTACTTTTTTGTAGCAGTAATTTCTTCAGTGTCAGATGCATATTATCCAAATTAGAATCTCTTGAGGTATATATGGATGGGTAAAAATTTAGCTATTTTAAATTTGCATAATTTTTTCCAACATTAATGATCCCTCATAACATTGCAAGCATTTTTCTGTTAAACATGGGAGCAAAATACATTTTACTCCCACAAACGTCACAGTATAAAAAGTCAAAAATCTTTTCTGTTCAGCATCATTTTTCTGTGAGCATCAGTATTATGAGACGTATCATAGTTTCAAACGTAAAATCTCTGTTACGTAAAGGAAGAGAAACAAGCACTGGTACCCAGGATATTCAATCTCTTTTCTAATAATTTACTGGGAAAAAAACCTTTATGGTCTTTTTTGTTGAGCTTTTGTTTCTCAGTTTTTATCTTTTCTTTGTGTCTCTTGTCACATTTTTTCTTTTGGTGTAACATTGTTTACTTTATAGCATTTATTTTATTAAAACTGAATGAAGTGCCATAATGTTCCCATAAAGTGCCATAAAGTGCCATTTACTTTGGATATTTGTTTGTGCTTTAATCTAATAATTAACATATTTGTTATATTTTTCTTCATAGATAGCTGGATCAGCGTATGTTCACCATTTATCCCAAAGTATTTGTCCTCTCCTCGTTCTGTCTGCGTGGATGGAACTATATATCTGGTTGCTGACAACACTAAAAAAGTCTATGCTTATGATCCAGAGGCAAATATATGGCAGAAGGTGGGTTTAGTTATCACTGCAGACAGCAAGCTAAATACATTAAATAGTCCCTTTGCACGAATTCATCCTACCAGACGTTTAAGTAATACCTTTGGTTTTTGCTCTCTTCAGGTCCAGCTTCTACACATGCTCCACGAGAATGGCGGCCTTGTATCACTTGATGGGAAGCTCTTTGTTACCGGAGGCCATTGGAAAGGTATGGAGGGGGACTATGGGGTCGAAGTGGAGGTTTACAACCGAGCATCCAACATCTGGGAAGTGGAGTCCTCCCTGCCAAGACTTTGGTTCTACAGTGGAGTCTGCACCATCTTCTTAGACCCAAACCAGTGGCCTGAGCTTGAGTCAACATAAAGTCCTCCTCAAGGCCAAAGAGTTAATAGAGATGTGTTCCTCTCATACAAATGCCTACGCTGCAAAAGGAATGCTTATCCCTGGATGTCATTGTGCCTGAGAATAGCACATTACATGACCCTCAGGTATTCTTGGATGTTTTTTAGGGCTGTGCTCTACTGCTCAGCAGGTGTTTATTTATACTTTGTATCATGTGTTTGAGACCTGAATTTCTTTGTGTTACTGTATGGTGCACATGAATCATTAAATGTTTGCAGAACTAGCTTGTGGGCTTCTATTTTTAGAGTTTTTGTCTGTAGTCATTTAAAATCTGCTAATTATGTTCCTGAAAATTGGTTAAAGATTTTATAGCATAAAAATATTTTAGACCATTGTATAAGGGATCATTTGAAAGCTCAGGCTCTAATTTAATTGAAATGTAACAGGATTTATCCTATGTATAAAAACAGTGTACCGCACCAAAAAAATGAAACGAGTGGGGTTTAATTTTCCAAGTTTTAAATGTATTTCTGTTTATTAAGTGTCCACAATAAGAGGAAAATGCATGAATTTGTATTAAGTAAGGTGCCTTTACCTTTATCCTATATCTGTTACCCGCCCCCCAAAGACCCTTCAGATATCAGAGTTGGTTTCTTCCACCTATCCAGTGACTTTAGTGACTTTAAAGTAAACAAGTAAACTTGAAAGTAAGTAAAATGTTTATATACATATACACACATACATATATAGTGTTTCTGTTCACCTTCAGTGCTTTGATCATTAACCCCTTGGAATCCTGTTGCCTGGCTCCTGGTCTCTGCGCTGCCATGAAAACGGACAAGCAAGCGTTCTGCTTCTATGACAACGGTCCCGGAAGCGCGTGGTCACCATAACAACTGGCCTGGGATTGAGCTACATGTCTTCAGTCTTCTTAGCTTAAAAGTTTCCTGTCCGTGATTTTTGTTTCAGCTTTTGAAGTTTCTCCTCACGCAGTCGCAAACTAAGACATCTGGTGTTTTCATCTTATTATTTAAGGACATGCTTGGTTTTTGCGCTTTTTTTCACTCAACTTTTAATAACTGTCGGACGAAAAGTGTACCAGAGTAAAGCTAACTAACCACCGAGCCCAAACGTTGAGTAGACTAGCAAACCTTTTATAGCTGAAGCTGGGCCGCGATGACTTCTCCACAGGAGGAAGGTGCACACTCACCCAGACTGGAGGCAGTGATTCAGGTTGGTAACTCTTGATAAAGATAAGGAAA
Organism: Rhamphochromis sp. 'chilingali'; assembly: GCF_963969265.1. Lineage (NCBI taxonomy): Eukaryota > Metazoa > Chordata > Actinopteri > Cichliformes > Cichlidae > Rhamphochromis > Rhamphochromis sp. 'chilingali'. The sequence continues at coordinate 33,239,139 of NC_137931.1, forward strand.
AGTTTATATTATTGGAGTCATTTTAAATATTATTTTCAGAGTTTTTCCTGCATGGGTTTACCGCCCTCTACAAGATGTTTGTCAAAAGCAAAGGAAAATCATCATTAATAAAGATATATTTATTTAACAGTTTGTATTGTTGGCGAGTCATTTGAACGTCATTCATTTAATGCTTTTTTTCATCTTAATTTCTCAAAGGACCACGAAGCTTAGGTAAAGACACACTGTATAAGATGGCATGGACTTACTTGCTTAGCTGTCATTTAAAACTCATTTAGAGTCAAGAACAGGTTGATTTTATTCTAGTTTACATCTATGTGTACTTTGAAGTTTCAGTTTTAGGAAAATATAAGTCTAGTATAAAAAGCAAAGTGGTTTAAAACTGATACAAGTTCTCCCGTTAATTAATTTTTTTTAAGATATAACGAAAATAAAATAAACCTATTACATCACCACTGAGTATTACTAATAATATAATTGGTACCCAAATACCGTTATAAATAATATCGGTCAGACAGGCTGATATCAGTGGGAAATAGTACTTTAGACTGCAGCTAGTAGTGGCTTGGTATCACCATATGAAATATCTTTTATTCTTATCCATGACCCAAAATGTGTAAGGTAGCTTAAAATTATGTCAGCCATCACAACAATATAATACCATTTATATATAATGTTACAGACACATAAACAAATAAATACAAATACATTTTGTCGTGACTCTTAAGACTTATGCTGTACTGGGATACTCTGAATTTGTGGTGTTCTTGCTTTTAAGACAAAAAAATTTCCTGTGTTATGCCAGCTAAAAAATTAAAGGCGACCTATAATAAAATAGGTTTAACAGCTGGAATAAAAATTAATAACTCATAATTAGGGCTGCCACGATTAGTCGACTAGTCACGATTGCATCGACTATTAAAATCGTTGACGACTGATTTAATAGTCGACGGTCATTTGAAGCTTTGTAAGATCCCAAAAGAGGCAGCAATGAGTAGTAGGATTTAAGAGTGTAATAACGGAGTGAAACAGAAGATGGCAGCACTGCATGTACAAGGATGCCAGCTGCCGTTAAACCCCGAAGTAGAAGCTGTGTCCCATAATTCATAGCTCGGCCTGGAAAAGTTGTCAACAATGGCAGCAGCTAGTTAGTTTTAATATTACTCTTATTATTCTTTTTGGGTCACAAAATAAAGTTTAACATATTTTCAGGCGAGAATGGAGCTGTGTAAACCTCAAATATCTTCTCAGTTTATCAAGACACCGCATATTTGCAAAAGCACTCCAACGTTTTCAGAGACGTCTGTTACCCACCAGCGCTAGCCGGGGGCAAGGTTCACTAGAGCCGGTGAGAACACCGGACTTCCGGCAAATCGTTTTCAAACCCACCGCCGTCTTTAGCTACTCAAGTTAAATATATATAAGTCACTTAGATAACTTAAAAATTTTATTGTTTGTCTTTTTTTAGTATTTTATTTGTTCCTGAGTAAATCGGTTTGGCTGAGATTAAAGTTATAGTTTTTACACAGCTGAATAAATGTCAAGCAGACAACTGATTATCAGAAGCCTGAGATGCTCGAGAATATACTCCGGTGTCCTGTTATATTTTAGATAGCAAGGAGTTTATTAACCTTCACCGAAACAATCTGCAAATGTCATTAACATTTAATAAACTATCATCTTGTCTTTATTTTTAGTTAGCACAGCGGTCCCCAACCCCCGGGCCTCGGACCGGTTCCGGTCCGTGAGTCGTTTGGTACCGGGCTGCGAGAGTTGAGGCTCAGGTGTGAAATGTATAGTTTTCAGGGTTTTTATCGGTTTTCAGCATTATTTGTTATCGTTTTTATCGTTTACTCGGTTTTCCTGGGTCTTTTCACACGTGTTGTGAATAAAACCTTTTTTTACCGGTACTAGTTTTATTTTGTTGTATTTATCCGTGACACCTTAAAGGCCGGTCCATGAAAATATTGTCGGGCATAAGGTCCGTGTCGCAAAAAAGGTTGGGGACCGCTGAGTTAGCACATACCTTAAACACTTAAACACTTAGGGCTGTAAGCTAATGATAGTTATATAAGAGCAGATGCATGCTGGTGCAATAAGCTGTACGTTTTACGTCCAATGGATGCATGATCTGATTAGTCGACTAATTGCAAAAATAATCGGTGACTAGTTGACTACAAAAATAATCGTTTGTGGCAGCCCTACTCATAATATATAACTCATTATCAGTTGTCAAGATAAGTAAAGGAGCCAAGGTAAAAGTCTAAAGGCAGTGCAATATACTTTTTGTAATAAATAAATAAATATAAAAAATAATATATATAACACAGCACAGAGCACAATAATTTAAAATCTAAATAAAAGAAAATAAGTAAAAATGAATGAATTAATAAGTGAATAAGCAGTAACAAAACCTTTGTAAATCAAATGAAAGCTGAACATATTAAAATAAAGATAATTAGAGTAAAGTGTAAGACTGAAGTAGTACTCCCATAGTGTAATCTCTAGGGTAAAGTGTTGTGTGTTGGTGTAATTGTAGAAACTGGAGGAGTCCCTCCTTCAGTCTGATGGCAGCTCAGGAGAGAGAAGTCTGACACTTCAAGAGGAGGGACAAGAATCCATGGCCACACCTGTACCTGTCTCCTCTCGCATCCGTCAGATCATCACCCGCAATCTAGCCGAGGATCCAGCAGGTACTGAAAAAAACTTTAAATGGCTAGTTTGTAGATTAACTTAACATTACTGGATATCTGAAAGGTGAATTACAACCCTTTCTTCTGATAATCCCTCTGACTGACTCTGACTCTTCTATATGTCTGATCTGTTTCCTTGTCTCAGGCAAGAGTTCAGAGTTCAGTGCACTGGAGGAGAGGAGGGATCTAAGGGGGCGACTGTCTCCCAGCCAGATGGACCAGGACCAGCTGGTAGTCAAACAGTCCGGTCTCACAGAGAGGGTAGGAGTGACGAATTCTCAAGGTCAACAGTAGCTTTCCTGCCAAAGGCTACTATCACAAATTTTGTTTTCTTTTTTGTTGTTATTATTTCTTATTTGTCAGGGACCAGGCACAAAACATGGAACTCATAAAAAAAGAAAACCATGTATGCAACCCCTGGTCCAATACACACAGTTAAAAACAAGTTATAAAATAAACATATCCAATATACAAGAAAAGTAATCAAATGATCAGAAATAAGAACCATAAAACCATGAAAAACAACTGGTGCTCATCAGTTTGCCAAGGGTCATAAGGTCATTTACAAAAAATTTGAAGCAAATCATTTTACAGTGAGAAAGATTATTCACAAGAGGAGTGGATGTCACCTCGAGGTCAGATTGTACAATGCTCAGAGAAACGTAAAAAAATGGGAGCTACATCTCAGATTCTACAGGCCTCAGTTAGTGTGTTAAATGGTAGGTTCCCTTTCAGTCGATTCACTCGGTACAACACATAAGTATGGGATATCACGCCCTCGCGTGTCCTGGCTGAAGAAACCTTTATTCACGCCTTTACGGCAGATGACGTGTGATGACACGCGCAAGGCCCCGCCCGCACATATAGCCGCTGCCATCACCGTCATCCCTCAGTTCTTACGCTCTTCACCTCGCTGAGAACACCTCTGCTGAGTTGGGCTAGCTAGCTACTGCTAGTTAGCTCCGTTGTCTGCCAACTTGAACCTAGCTTAACTGCCCCTGTTGGTGTTAGCCTCCACCGCCCAGCTGGTGCGTAGGCTGCCCGCGGAGCGCTATTTTCAAGTTTTTCTTGTGCAGCGTTTCGCTTTGCGTTTTGGGAATGGACTCCAAACCGAAGCGAGCAAAGCAGAAATCTTCTGTTCGCCCCTGTCCTCAGGGATGTGGTTTCTCTTTGCACGACAGCGACCAGCACGATGCCTGCCCTGTCTGCCTGGGGATCGTCCACGCTAGGAGAGCGTTGACGGAGCCCGAAGCTTGTGCGTTTTGTCGCCAGCTCCGACGCTCGACCCTGGAAAGACGGGTGACGTTTGTGGAAAGAGTGCTGGGACGCTCGGCTGTCGCACGGCATGACCCTCTTCTTTCCGAGTCTGGAGCCCCGGCTTCGTCCGAGTCCGAAGACGAAAATTTTCAGGTCGATGTCCCCGCGATTAGCTGGGCTGACCACATGGAATACGTTGACGGGTTAGCCGATGACGGACCGGAACCATGCAGGAGCGCTGACGGGCTTCAGCCTGGGTTGAAGCCCGCCAGCGCTCCCCAGGAAGACGATGACGTGCTGGACATCGGCCTGGATATCCATGGTTTGTCGGAGGATGAGCAGGAGAGCTCATTGTCGACCCAATATGCCGCCGCTGCTGCGCCGGTCGGCCACGATGACACCTCTCTTTTCTCCCTGTTTCGCCGTGCCGCTGAGAAGCTGCAGGTGGACTGGCCCTCTCCTCCACCAGCTCGGAAGCCGTCGCGGTTTGCGGGTTTTTTCCTTCCACCGGAGCCCGCAACGGCCAAAAACTGCCTCCCCATGTTCCCAGACTTTCTCTGCGAGCTAACAGCGTCATGGGACAAACCTCTGTCTACCCGCGTCACTGTGCCCGGCTATGGACAGTACATGGAATTGGACGGCGCCGAGGGAGCTGGTTTAGCTAACCCACCCCCTATGGAGCCGTCTCTGGCTGCTTATCTGGCCCCGTCCCATAACCATGGTGTCGGTGGCCCCGCAACTCTGCCGTCCAAGCACTGCAGATTCTCGGCCTCGCAGCTGGAGAAGATTTATCGGGCTCAGGCCGGCACCGCTCGAGCCATGAGCTCCGTCACCATGCTCCAGACGTACCAAGCAATGTGCCTGGCGGAGCTTGGATCGCTGGTTCCGGAGGACAGCCCGCTGTCACCTCTTCTTAACGAGGTTAGAGTCACCACGGATTACATCCTCCGTGCGTCTCGCTGTGCAGCGCTCTCCCTGGGCAGAGGGATGGCTTCGACAGTGGTGGCGCAGAGGCACCTGTGGCTGACCCTCTCCGACGTCCCTGATAGAGACAGAGCTGTGTATCTGGACGCACCAGTGTCTGCGGCTGGGTTATTCGGACATTCACTTGAAGCCATTCAGGCTAGATTCGATCTGAGGAAGAAGCAGACGGAAGCTCTGCGCGACATCATCCCCAGACGCCAGCCCCAGCCCAAGCCCACTGCTAGCTCTCACAGGCCCGCCGCTCCTCTGACAGCTGGCAAGAGACCGGCGCCCACTGCTGGAGTGGGAGGGCCGCCGGCGAGAGCACGTACTCCGGCCCGAGCTCCACGCCAGTCGGCCTGGGGCAAAGGCCCTCCCCCGGGCCCCCGACGGGACCCGACGCCCAGGAGGAAGAAGCCTCAGCCCTCCTAGCTGTGATTGCGAGTGGGGAAGGGATCCGGCAGCAGGGAGACGCTGCTCTTACCCCTCTGTTGCCGCACAAGAGGTGCCGCTTAAGTTCTGTTCAGGTTGTCAGCCCCAGAAGGCGCTGCACTTCCCTATCGCGGTCTCCCAAGCACATAACCCCTGCACACGGTTCAGATGTGTTGAATGTTCAAGCGACCACATCGAGTGTTCCCGCTGTTTTTCATTGTTATGCCCCGAAAAAGGTGCACCCAACAAAATGTATAAATGTACATGTTCCCATGTTGCAATCAATAAAGAGTGTTGTTTACTCTCAAACAATCTCAAATGCTCAACCTGCAGGCGAAATGAGCCAGGTCAGGCAGGGGATGCAGTCCCCTGCAGACACACTGGGGGGCGACGGCGCCCCGCCGTCAGTGCTGCAGGCCAGCCGGCTGGCTGCTCACTTCCCTCAGTGGCGCGCTTGCGCCCCCTCTCCGTGGGTGCTGCAAACCGTTGCCATGGGTTACCGGTTGCAGTTCCGGGTCAAGCCGCCTCGTTTCCAAAGAGTCGTGAACACGATTGTCAACCCCGAGGCAGCCTTGGTACTCAGAGAGGAAATACAGGCGCTATTACAGAAGAGAGCAATACGGGTGGTCCCCGCTTCGGAGACGGACAAAGGTTGGTACAGCCGTTATTTTGTCATTCCGAAGAAAGGGGGAGGGCTTCGTCCCATCCTCGACCTGCGAGTCTTGAACACGTACCTGCGAACGTACAGGTTCAAGATGCTAACACTCAGACAGCTCCTGAGTGCAGTCGGCCCGGGAGATTGGTTTGCGACAATCGATCTAACAGATGCTTATTTTCATGTCGCTATACACCCGAAACACAGGCAGTTTCTGAGGTTTGCATTCGAGGGCGTAGCCTACGAATACCTAGTGCTGCCGTTCGGGCTGTCGCTCGCTCCCCGCACCTTTACGAAATGTGCCGAGGCAGCGCTAGCGCCCCTCAGGAAGAGGGGCATCCGCATCTTGGCCTACCTGGACGACTGGGCTCTCGTGGCTTGCTCCAGAGAACAGGCGGAGACGCAGCTGTCGCGGGTTCTGTCACACATTCAGACACTGGGGTTCTCTGTGAACTTTCAGAAGAGCTCGCTAATCCCAGGTCAACAGATCGCTTTTCTCGGTCTGGAAATATGCTCTCTTTCCAGCCGCGCACGGTTGTCAGAGCACAGAGTGGCCGCGTTTCATCGCTGCCTCGCTCAATTTCAGCTGGGACGCAGACTGCGTTTCCAGACGATATTGCGCTTGTTGGGCATGATGGCATCTATGATCGCCGTAGTGCCGCTTGGGCTGTTGAAAATGAGAGCGTTTCAACGCTGGACTCTCTCTCACCGTTTGTGTGCTTCGCGTCACCTCCGGAGGAGGCTGCCGGTAACTGCGTCTTGCATGCTAGCTCTCCGTCCTTGGAGGGAGCCCGGGCTACTGCACCAGGGCTCTCGGATTGGGAGGGTGTTGTTTCGCAAGGTGGTGTCCACAGATGCTTCCCTAAGTGGGTGGGGAGCGCTGTGCGAGGGTGCGTCAGTGAGAGGGATCTGGTCCGCGGCTCAGCGCCAGCTGCACATCAACCACTTAGAGCTGTTAGCAGTGTTCTTAGCTCTAAAGCGTTTCCGTCCAGTCCTGCAGGGCCAGCATGTCTTAGTCAGGACGGACAATTCAACAGTGGTGTCTTATATAAACAGGCAGGGAGGAACACGCTCTCTTCCCCTGTTGCAGCTGTCTCGCTCTCTGCTGTTATGGTGCAGTGTTCATTTTCTGACTCTAAGAGCCACCCATGTCCCGGGCCACCTGAACCTGGGGCCGGACCTTCTCTCCAGGGGGGGTCCTCTGGTGAGAGAATGGAGGTTACACCCTTCAATAGTGGCTCAGATTTGGGATCTATTTGGCGAGGCGCAAATAGATCTTTTTGCTTCCAGGGTGAATGCTCACTGCCCCCTGTACTTCTCCATAATCGACCACGATGCACCCTTGGGCTTGGACGCGCTAGCGCACCAATGGCCAGACGTGCTCCTGTATGCATTTCCCCCAGTGGAAATGATATCTCCAATTCTGGAGAGGGTGCGTCGGCATTCCCTCTCTCTGATCCTGGTGGCCCCTTGGTGGCCCGCGAAGTCGTGGTATGCAGAAATAATCAGCCTGCTTGCAGCAAGTCCTTGGCAGCTTCCTCTCCGCAGGGATCTCCTCTCTCAGGCGGGGGGGGAAGTGTTTCATCCGCGCCCGGATCTGTGGCACCTTCATGCTTACCTGCTGAGAGGTTAAACTTGGTTGCTAAGGGTCTGCCACCTAGTGTGGTAGCGACGATTCAGAGCGCCAGGGCCTCGTCTACTAGAGGCTTGTACGCTTACAAATGGCGAGCCTTCGAGCGATGGTGCCAGGACCGCCACACTCTCCCATTTCAGTGCTCTATTGTGGATGTTTTGACATTCCTGCAGGAGCTGTTGGATAAAGGCCTTTCGTTTTCGACGATCAAGGTTTATTTAGCGGCTATATCTGCTTGTCATATCGGTTTTGACGGGGTGACACCAGGTGCGCATCCCCTCGCCGTGCGTTTTCTGAAAGGGGTTCGCCGGCTGAGGCCCGTGCTTAAGTCCAGTGTCCCGGCTTGGGACTTGTCTTTGGTGCTGGAGGCCCTTTGTGGCCCTCCGTTTGAACCCGTTGAGTCGGTGGATATGAAACTTCTTTCGTATAAGACCGCATTACTTCTCGCTTTGGCCTCGGCGAAGCGAGTGGGGGACCTTCATGCGCTGTCTGTGCATCCTGCCTGCACGCAGTTTTCTCCTGATGGCCGCAAGGTCGTATTGCGTCCGAATGCCGCCTATCTTCCCAAGGTCATGCCTGCATCTTATAGTTCAATGGAGTTTGAGTTGCTGAGCTTTTGCTCCCCTCCTTTTGAATCTGAGGAGCAGAGGAGGGTGCATTCTCTTTGTCCGGTGCGTGCGCTACGCACCTACATTGAGCGCACTCGGGATGTGCGTTTGTGTGACCAGTTGTTTGTCTGCTTCGCTAATCCGAATAGAGGTAGAGCTCTGTCCAGACAGAGGCTGTCCCACTGGATTGTAGAAGCTATCTCGCTGGCATACAGCACCGGAGGTTTTGCGTTGCCCCACGGGGTGGGAGCTCATTCCACCAGGGGGATGGCGACCTCATGGGCTCTTTTTAGAGGGGTGCCTGTGGCTGATATTTGTGCAGCGGCTAATTGGGCGTCGCCGCACACTTTTGTGCGGTTTTATCGGTTGGACGTTACAGCCCCTTCGGTGGCTCATGCTGTCCTTTCTGCTGGGTCTACCACTCACTAAGGATGTGGTGGTCCCGTTCCGGTTCGGTGGCTGCTCTGCGGGGCGTGTATATAGGTCCCATACTTATGTGTTGTACCGAGTGAATCGACTGAAAGGGAACGGTTAGTTATGTCTATAACTTCTGTTCCCTGAAGGAGAGGAACGAGGTACAACACAGGGTGGCCCCACTGAGCAGTTGGCTCGGTGAAGAGCGGCTATCGAACTGAGGGATGACGGTGATGGCAGCGGCTATATGTGCGGGCGGGGCCTTGCGCGTGTCATCACACGTCATCTGCCGTAAAGGCGTGAATAAAGGTTTCTTCAGCCAGGACACGCGAGGGCGTGATATCCCATACTTATGTGTTGTACCTCGTTCCTCTCCTTCAGGGAACAGAAGTTATAGACATAACTAACCGTTTCATGACAGTACACTCAGAAAAAGACTGAAACTGATGGCTTGCCTGGAAGGGCTGCTGGGAGAAAGTCTCTTCTCTCTCAGGTTAGGTTTGCAAAGCTGCAACCAAACAAACCTTCTGGAACACTTCTCTTTGGACAGATGAAACCAACGTCAAGATATGTGGTCATGAACAGCACCACACAAACACAACATATGAACACCTGCTGTCAAGCACGGTGGTGGAGGGGTGTTGACTTGGGCTTGTTTTGCAACCATAGGACCACCCTGCGAAGTTGTCTCTGTGACAGTTAAAGTTTCATGCAAAAGGAGAATGATTTCATGTACAGCAGAAAATATAAGACATATAAGACAAATATAAGAAAAGAATCGAGGAGATTTAAGAGAGCTGTCCATAAAAAAGCAAATCTCAGTTAAGTGAAATGAATATTGTAAAAAAATAAAAGTACCCACACACACACACACACACACACACACACACACACACACACACACATATATATATATACATGTATATAGTTGATATCAAGCACACTAGAGCATTGACTGCAAAAAGCTTCGTAGGTTTGAAATGGGATATGTTTACTGTGAGCGTCAGTGTAGCGCTGTTTTTTCCAGTAGGGAAGCCTGTTTGGGGGCTGAACAAACTAACATTGAAGGAAGACTGAAACTCCACTTAATGTATGGTAGTAAAAATCTAAGGAGCGGAAAGGGCAGCATACACATGCTCAGACTAAATTAATTTGACTTTGCACATGTATGTATATCATACTTTTTTTAATGAGTTGCTGTAGAATTACAGTTTACATATTAAGGTAATTACTGTATAAGCAACCATTGTGTGTGTGTGTGTGTGTGTGTTTGTTAGTGTAAATAAGAGTGGGGAGCGTAGTTCATGAAGGGTTTCCTTGTAGTCTGTTCAGGTAGACCTCCTGTGCTCACGAGGACGCGTGTCTCCCTCCGCGGCCCCCCATGGTTGCCCCTCCATGTTTTGGGGGAAAATTGTGAAGGTCACTGGCCTCCTCCCCGAGGACCGTTGAAGAAAAACCTAATTTTTCATAGTGCACAAAGCAGCCATTTATGATCACACTGCCCTCATTCTGCTGCTTAAATCTAATGATCTCGCACTGCTTGCTTTGCTCTTGGAATTCATTTTAAAACCGTGGCTATAAATAAAACGTATTTAGGTTGGCTTGTTTATTTTGTGAATATTTTTAGAAGTGTGAAAAGGCACTAAACAGACGAAACTAAAGCACAGCTTGTGGATATTTGATGCTCAAACCCAAAGAGTAGCAATTTGAATCTGAATATTTTGTTTGGTGGTGACTCATAAGTCAAGAGGTTCATTATGAAACTCCTGTCAAGACTCATTTATTATGCTGAAAGCTCTTGTCTTCGTATTATTTCCTCTATGTAAAAGCAGCTTGATTTTTTTTGGCAGCTTTGCTTTTATGTGATGGTAATGCAGTTTGCTCATCAGTACCCGAGAGCCAAAAATGCTTCCTTGACTTTGACGCTAACATTCAGGCCAGCAGCCTTTCATTCACACAGATTTCTCCATCAGCACTTACAGCTGAAGGGCTCATATCACTGAATGTATCACATACATTGCATCCAAGTAACCTCCGTTTAATTAATCAGTGTATTGTACCTATGTCAGTATGTCTCATTTGCCCCATATATAGCAGCCAGAGAATATCACTGTGTCAAAAATATGATTGGTCAGTAATTCAGAATTGCTTATTGGCTTTCAGTGTTAACATTGATTATCAGTTATATTTTCCAGCCTTGAGCATTTGTAGCTGTTCCATGAGACCTTGTGTGAAACATTTTAAGTCAGCATTTGTCCGAGGTGCCCTCAGCTTGAACCTTCTTTCCTCTGTAATTTGCATTGACTACTGTGATTGAAATTTCTCTTGATAATTTCCACATTGTTCATAAACCTGCACTCTGCATTTTTTGGTGGGATAAATGTACAGGCCCACCTGGAGTATAGGGTTTCTAGTGCTAGTTTTTGATCAGCTAGTTTTTGATCAGCAACACACTCTGGAGAGCTTCTCAGTTGGGGGTTGGGGGCAGTTTTCACCCTGCCATCCAACAGCTACAGTCTCACAGCTGGAATATGTCCCCTGCAGTCCTAGGGGCTAAAATAACAACAACCTTAGCCCATTTTATGCCATAACTTTGTGATCAGGCTGATGCATTGTGACTAGTACGAGAAAAAAAAAGTTTCTCCAAGGACGCTAGTCTTCCTGTCTCCATTTCTGTGTAATTGTCGCTTAGTATTTTTCTAGCAGTGAGGAATCCCAAGATCAGACGACAGACTCGATCTCTCCAGTGTGTCCTGGGTCTGAGAGTCTCAGAGTCTTCCTCCTGTGGGACATGGCGAAAACACCTCACCTGGGAGGTGCTCAGGAAGCATCTTAATCAGATGCTTAGCCCTCTTTGGGTTGTCTCTTTTTTAAAGTAAAGGGGGAAATGCTGTACTCTAAGCCTCTCCTGAATGACTGAACTCCCGAGGAAGTATTTGAGATTTTCTGTCTCTGAAGAGGCCACCTTTCCAATATACACATATCCATATCCACACATAAACAATATCCACAGTGGTAGGCCAAAACTTAAATAACTCCAGAGTTGAATACCAAAAGGTAATAGGTGGTATAAACACAAAAGTAATAGTTGACAAATCTCAAATACACCAATTTATTTGGCCATGCCAACAAACAGAAACTAGCATTTCTACTTAAGTACAGAATGTCTTTACCTCTGATTGTTTTTAAAAGAATCACATCATAATTACCTCACTACAACAGGTACTTTAGTTACATCCATGCAGATGATGTGCCGATCCATCTGTCAGTCTCTTGTTCCTGTCTCCTTGACTCGTGTACCCCATGACACATGAACTTCTCCACTTGAATAGGAACTCGTCCTAAGCCACTGTGGGTATTCCACCCTTTTCTGGCCTCAGACATAGAGGTGCTAATCCTCATTCCAGCCACTTCACATTTGGCATCAAACCACTGCCTTCATAGATTGATGAAGTCACATCACACGTCGATAAAAATAAAAGATGTGACCCTGAAACCAACCAATCTTGAAATTGCACCTTGAATTTCTGTCCATAGTTATCGTCAGAATCAGTGTTAAAGGGCAGTTCTGCCAGAGTCCATCAGCCACTGGAACAAAGATGAACTAAATGAACTAAAGGAACCAAGCTCTCACTGCACTGCCCCCTGCCCCCGAAAAAATGAAAAACAACCAAACAAACAAGTTAAACTGCCATATATATATATATATTAAGCAATACAATTATAACTAATATATGCAAATTATTATTTAAAATATCATCACATGGTTTAATGAGCATTTCGTTTTCATTTCATTTTCTTGTAATTATTTCAAGGTTGAGGCTTTAAAGGGTTAACAATTGTCCTAATAATGCATACCGTCGAAGCACCACTCACAGGACACCGTGGGGGGCTTCAAGCTGAGGTCAAATCCCTTGTCCAAATTCACAAATACGAGTCAACAAGTTGGGCAAACTCATAAGCATCCTCAAGTATGATTCTTGAGTAAATAAGGAGCTGGTCCAGACTTCTCTTACCAGGAATAAAAGTGCATCAAATAAAGTTTTAAAAGCTTTTTTTTTTTTTTTTTTACTGAAGTTCTACTTCTGTTACACAACATTCCAACTTCATTCATTGCTCAATCCAGTGTGCCAGCATTTGCCTAATTGCACCAGAGTAATAAAAATGGCAAAAACGAGAGAATTTCACCCACCTATATCTTGAAACCACACGTGAAAAACAAGTGCCACAATCTGTTTCGTTTCCCCTGTAGATTTAAGGGTTCTTTGAGTGCCGTGTCTCTATATCATAATGTTTGTGGCCCAAGTCAGTTGAACAAAGTGTGTGACAATTCAAAAACATACATTTTGCCAAGCTTTCCTTAAGGCTCTGAGCTGACAGAAGACTGTTAACATAGTGCTGGTGAAGTCACACCTGGACTCTTAAAGCCTTCCTCTGTGTCTCTCTTAAGTCACTCTTCGTGATCCCTGTTGACCCCAGAAAATTGCACCTGAACCAGGATAAACCTTGACCTAGTTTGTGCGTTGGATGGCTTCAGGAGGTTGGAGAACATGTTGGGGTGAATTCTGAACCTTCTGTGTTGCTTTTGGAGGCCTGCTAATGTGCATTTTCTCAGACACGGACATCCATACCCTACTCCTGAACACTTAGAGATTGCCTGCACAGTACTGCGGTGTGGCAGTCAGTTGGATAAAGATAACTCATGCTGAATGATTTCTGACACCAACTGCCATTTGCCAGTGCCCTGTGGAATTTTAAATCCCCCGGGTCTCTCCGTAAGAACCCTGTCAAAGAGATAAAGTCTGTTTTTAAGGATTGTATTACTGTCTTCTTTTACTGTTCTACCCCCCTCTGTCCCTAGTTTGTTTTTCCTGCTGGCACAAACCCATTCATTTATGCTGCAATTTGAATGGAAAACAGCCAGAAAGTCAGACTGTCTCAAAATTGTAAAAATTAATTACTTTCCCCAGAGAAAGAAAATGCTTAAAAGCCCTCCTGAAGACTGAATTTTTTGATGAAAGTATTCCATTAAACCTCGTAGCCTTTGACATTTCTTCTGCTTCTCATGTTACCTAACTTTAAAGTCAGACATAAAGCCTACTTTTCAGCTCTTTTTCACATGTCAGAGATCTCTAATCAGATGTGAAGTCTGTACTGATTGAGTTTATGTATGTATGTGTAGGTTTTGAATTGCATTGTCCTTGCTGGACACATTTGTGTTAAGCAGTGCATGACCAGCCGCGTGTTTGTGAGCACTAAGCTTGCATTATGAGTTTGCCATTTTTACACAGATCACTTGTATCCCTTACAGGCCATCACAGCAGCTGTCCCCATGACCCAAAAGTTCACTCTATGGTAACATGCTCTCAGCAGTCCCTCCTCTTTTCCTTCCATTCTCCTTGTTTGTTATCCCACATTGTGTAATTACTGTCAGTGATGATACATAAACAGCTTTCACAATCAGCTGGGGCTCTTTCACAGAGTCAGCACTCAGGGGGTAATTTGAGGGGAGGGAGGAGCGGGTGAGCTGTTCAAGTAGGACAGTAAGTTTTTGGGCAGCTTGGGGGCGATGGACATCCGCTCCAGCTGTGTTTAGGAATCTGACAGATAGTGCACTCCATTAATTCCCTTTATTAAGCCTCTGGGTCCAGGCCAAGCCAGAGAAAACGATTGCAGCTGTAACCCTTCACATGCTGGCTGGAGTGCGCACTCACGGCCAGATGTCGCCCTGGGTGAACCACAGATAGAAAGAAAAGAAGACTGAGGTTGTGAAATAGTTCCTGGATAAGGCAGAAAATTTATATCTTTGTTGAAAATCAGGTATGAATTCACAATGTCATATAGCAGAAAACGAGAGAATACGCTTCCCAAGATACTTTATCAGATAGATAGTTATCAGATACCCAAATGTAATTACATTAGGTCAGTGAGAAGATATTGCAATCCTGAGATGCTAACTGAATGGGCTGGATTCTGATCTTATACCACATGAGCAAGGCAGCAAGTTTTGGCACAAACACCAAAGACTTCACAAGGGCCTTGAAAATGATTCTCTTGTTGCTTGCTGGCAGATGAATCAAAGCAAGATTATCCCTTGATGTTGTCTGAAATATTTATCAAAAGAGACAATACAAGGAGTGGCAGAAATCATAAATATCAAGAAGTATAAAAACTCTAATTCAAAGCACATTTTAAGGGCCTGAAAAGTCTTACACTTTGGAGCCATAAGCAAGGCTCAAGAAACAGATACTTGGAAATTAAAAAGAAGAAAAGAAAAGGACTCAAAGCGACCATATGGAGGAATAAAGTATACCATGACATAAAGGCTGGTTTTTGTATAAATTGCATTTTCGGCATTATTGCAGAATGGCAGTAGATGACCTCAAAGAGCAGAGCTATGTTAGGATTGGGCTCAGCTCACTTTAGGGAATCATGAAAGCTGATCGAGGGTGATTGTGCTCTGAAGCAGATCATAAATAGCATGGGTGTTAAGCGAGCGCAATTCTGGGCCCACGGTAAGCCCTGTAAGCCCCGAGTTAGTGCAGAGGGAGGACTGGGATTACTTGCTTCTCTCTTTGGCTTTACAGTCACCACCGTATGCGTGTGTTGTGAAGGACAATGAGTTCAAGCTCACTTGGAGATGTGAGTGATGAGAGTTAATGATGCAAGCAGAGCAACGGAATAGATGGTGGTGTAGGAGGGTTAAGCAGTGGTGGGGTTCTCCACACCAGGCTGTTATGGCACCCTCCTGGGAGCTTCCTGCAAGGAGCATGGTTAATCCGGAGCAGCCCCTGGCCTCCTGCTTTACAGCTGACTGGGGACAAACTATAAAAAAGCGTCATCTCTGTATTTTGTGGAGTAAGGGCGAGGCGCTGGCAAGAAGCCCATGTGCTGCAGCCATGTATGAAAAAGCACAAACAACCCTCGGTGTCAGGGTAGGGTGGGGCCCTTGAGGAGTTACCAGGGTAGCCTGGTCATTGGGTGCATCAGGTAGTTGGGTGGTAGGGATGGTGCAGGCTAAACAGGCACAGATGCTGATGGAAATTAATTTCTTGTGCTTTATAAATAAAAGACAGTTTGACTAAATTAAAGAAAATCTGTGTTTCCCTGACCTTCAAGCTCTAAGGGGCTGTATCCATGCAAATCTAGTTTTAATGGTCACATATTTTATTTTTTAGAAAGTCAATGAAGTCCAGAGAATAGAAGATAGTCCTGATAAAGCTGTAGCTGTGTTCTACATTAGAGCTTGTGATATGAGTGTTCTAATAGTGTACTGCAGCTTTAGGTGTGTATAAATTCTCAGTCCCATTTAATCCAGGGTTCAGACATGATCATCATTTCAAGCTCATCTAGCAACTTGAACTAATGCTCTAATACTATGCTAATTCCAGTTTCAGACACAGTGAGTTTTCTTGGAATGTACTTATCATGTACATATCATTCCAATAAGTACAATTATTTACATCTTTACTACAGATTTGCCTGCAAAACACTGTTTAAACTGCTGTGAGAGGACAATCCGCGACCATCTTTGCAATTACTGAATATGCATATGGAGAAGATGAATATAGTCACCATGATGCTGCCCATTGACTTTAATGTAGTCATTTTGAACACTGAATGTCAGAATTTTGGCCATTGCATCTTGGTTTTGTGAAACTAGAAATTATCATGTTTAGATGACAAGGGTAAATCACAGGGTAATAAAAAAGCTAGAATTTCATAGACAAGAACTAAGCCACAAACTTCTAGGACAGACTGAACATGACAAACCCGGTTAAGGGATCCAGTTTAGTAAGTCAAATTAGCAGCTGTTGGTGTGGCAGCTTTTGGCTGTAGCTACCTGTGTTGGTGCACCAATCAATCTGCACAGAATGAGACTAGCAACAACGTAGCAACGAGTGATTATGGAAAAATTTGTCCAACTCAATGATTTGTAGCAGTGATAGGGAAAATAACTATTAGCAGCTTAAAGTAGGTGCCCCCAAGAAAATGTTTCTCATCTATAAGGGAAGTGATTAAATGAGGTAGTAAAAACATTAAAGAATTATCCATGCAACTGGATCCTGATGTAATAAAACCCAAATGTTTAACAGAAATGAAGAGCTGCTGTGCTGGTTGAGGAGCCAAAGAGTTGGGTTGACTGGGAATCTGGAACATCAATTTTTGTGGTTTTTATTATTGTTATTGTCATGAAAGAACAAAACAATATTAGCAAACTAAATCTGCTTATTGTAGCAGGCTGTAAAATTGTTTATTTCTGCTGTTAAGTTGAACATATTAACATGGCATCTATGAGGGTTGACTCACTTTTGGGCCCTCAAGTGGCCACTGCAGTTTTCTTCATTTTTCAGGTATTACTCACCATAATTGGTTGTTGGGACATTGCTACAAATCTCTACGTGTTAGTGCATAGAGTGGTTCAGTACTGTTGTAGAATAAAAGAAATGCAAGGCTCAAATTATACATGTATAGGATCCTTATGCGCGTGCATAGACAAGAGGCATGAAGATTTATCGCCCATCTATTGTAGCGCCTGAATTTACCAGGATCCTTTATCTGAATCCTGCATTCTGCACCGTGTATATTGAAGTAATGGATATTTTTTGTTGTTGTTGTTTGTTTATGTTTCTTTTTCTCACAGTGTTGGATTTCTTTTTGATGTGGCTACGAGAGTTACAGTTTCAGCATCACATGGCACCGAATATACATGGCGCTCATATCCTGTAGTATTTATAAAGTGCATGCTTGTTAGTAAGTCAGTGTTATTGCTTTAGTTGTGCCAAAATACTTAAAAAGATGCATAATCACCAATGCTCCACACACAGCTGTTTCCAGGAGTCCCTTTAAACACAGCTGCTGCAGTGCTGTGCGTTTCAAACACTCCGCCCATGTTGTTCCTCCCTTCTCAGTCCCTAAAGCTGTCACCTCAACAACGGGCAGTAAAAGATGTTTTTGTGCTCCCCATGTCCTCAGAGAAAAACACCAAAAGCACAGAGCCAAGTGCGTGATGACCGTAAGTGTAGTTTGTAGTATAAATTTCTGAAAAGGGCATTTGAAAATGTGTTAATAATGGTGGCAAAGTGGCTGGGTCCAGTGTTGAACACTGAGACTATTGTCTTGGCTCTCTTGGAGCCTGCTGGAGAGATTAAGCACCAAGAGAAGAGATGAGGTACAGAAGAGAAGAGGGAGGGAGTGGGTCGCAGGGTTGATTTGACGAGCTTGGATGGTGGTTTGGAGCGTATTGCAGGGGAGGGGGGGCTCGCTCGCTTGCTCTCACTCTCTTCATCTCTTTTTAAATGAGAAGTCGGCAAGGGCAGCTAGAGGCACGCAGTGTGTTGTAGTGCTCTAGGGCCATGTGGTTTGTATTAGTGAGGACAGGGTGTCTGGCACCAGCATAGAGAGTGGGTGGTGCACAGGGAGTTTAGGTTGTATGGGGTTGAGAGGTTACAGGACATTTGGATTTCAGATACGGGAGAGAAAATGAGATTCCACAATGAGGAAGACCAGGACAGTATTGATATTATCACCCCTTACTCTGTCTTTAGCTTAATACTGCTGCTCTTTAGATTTTTAAAGCCAATCAAAATTTGACATTTTTGGTTTGGAATGTATTTCAATGAGCTAAAATACTTTGAATACTTTGAAATACTTTACTGAAAACAGTAATACTCGAAACCACAGAAACTGCGTAATGGTGATTGAGTCTAAGACAGCATGGCAGAGCTGGGTACTGGTATGAGTCTAGACAATGCCGATGAAGATGAAGCAGATGGAGACTTAGATGAGGCTCTTTGAACGACCAGGTTGAGGAAGACATGAAGAGGAGGTGGAGAGAGGTGCAGGGAACAGAGGCTGATTGGCTTGTTTGAGGCAGATAAGAAAATATCAGAACACAACAAAAGAAATGAGTTGACACCATAGGAAAATGGGAAATTATGTCACGGTTTGCCCTGGCAGACCGTGGGGATGTGTGGAAGGAGGACCCGAAACCTGGACTCTTTAGTGAAGACAGTGCGTTTATTTACAGTGAGGTAAATAACAGATGCATACAAAATTCCCGTTGCTTCCTAGACTCCCGTGTGTGTGTTCCCCTCCGTGCTGTCCTTCTGGTTCCTCGTTCCGCCTGCAGGAAAATAACAGAAGCAGCCGTCAACACTGACCCCCGCGGGCATACACGATCTGCACTACCGTACACTGACGCACACTAACTTGGGATGTAACGCAATGATCCCACACCGGTGGGAGCTCCAACACTCTCCTAAATAGCTCCCCCGACGAGCCCTGATCAGCAGCAGGTGTGTGGCAGGGACTTCAGGTGTGGCCAGTCCTCCAGCAGGGCCACACCCATTAGGCCTGCAAGTGCCTGTCATCCATCCTACAGCCACACACATATACACACACACACACCCTGCCTACACATACAATAAGTGGAACACAGACATGACAGCATTGTGCAGAAGACACACACATCACAAAATAATAATAATAATAATTATAATAATTATAGTCCACCCCGAGTCCCCGGAACCGGGTCCGTGACAAATTATGTGAATATTTTATACAGTAGCTACTGATTATATAAGATAGACCTGCATTCATCTATTTTCTGCCACATATCTGAGTCCAGGTTGCAGAGACAGCAGTCTAACCGGAGGTGTCCAGACCTCCTTCTCCCCAGTTACCTCCTTAAGCTGTCCAGGAGGGAAACTGACACATTCCCAAAGCAGGAAAGAGACATAATCCAGGATTGCTTCCCAGTTGGACGCCTGAAACACCTTAACTGGAACTTTAGGTTATGATAGAGCAATGAAAGCCCAAGCTCCATCCATATTACTGCACTGTTCCTTCTGCTCCATTCTTCCCCCACTCACTAACAAAACACCTGAGATACCTGAACTTTACTGCTTCTGTGTCTGCAGTAAACAGGAATACAAGAGTAATAGTCTATAAAATAAATAAATATTAAGGTAGCCTTTTGTTGCACTTTGCAAAAACTCCTGTCTTTATGAATAGTGGGTGATTTTACAGTGAGTACCATACAGCAGAGAGAGTTCAAGGCTTCTCTGAAACTCTGTAAATAAAATAAAGTTTAGGTTTTATAGAGAAAAGACTTCTGAAACTTCTCAAAGTCCTTCTGATAAACTGGTAAATGAATTCAAAGGCCATGTGTGATGTGCACAATAATGTGCATCCTTCTAAGGCTCTGTTGCTTTGTTGTATTTGTTTGTTGCTCTACTCCAGCTTGATCAGATACTGATGTTGCAGCCAGCGGTGGACTCAGACCAGCACAGTGTATCAACAGAAGCCATGCAACCACAGAACAAGGAGAGAGCCTATAGGCAAAAACTGCTGGCCTATCAGGAAGCCCAACAGAGACAAGTCCAACTTGTTCAGAAGCTGCAGACCAAGGTAGCTAGAAATGGATCTCACAGTTTAGACACCTCTACACGTATGCCTTGAAGCTTCCTAACCATCCGTCTTGCATTTGTCTTATATAAGGTGATTCAGTATAAGAAGAGATGTGGGGAACTTGAAGAGCAAGTTCTGGAGAAGACTTCGGAAACTGAAAAGATGAGATTGTTGGTGTGTTTTTACGACAGTATTAGAATCAGTACTGCTTCGGTATAAATTAAAAATTTAAGTTTTATAAGCCTACTAGAGTCATCTAGAGGTTCATTTGCTCCTTACACCCAACTGACTGTTAAGCTGATGATGCATGTTTAAAACAATCTTATTAAGCTCTTTGTTTTTTATAAATTTCAAATGCAAATGATCTCGCCTGATAAAGAAGGAATGTGGCACAATGCCGGGTGATATTGATAAAGTCAGTCTTAATTATTATCACAATTGCATTACAGTCAAATAATTAAAAAAGTAATGTTTTACATTTTTGCCCTTTTTAATCTCACACAAAATAATTATTCAAAATTAATTTAAATATAATTTAAAACTATTAGCTATTATAACTCAATCTGGAATTTATTTTAGAATCACGTTTAGGTTTTCAGACAAATGAGCATATTGTAAATGTATTGGGTTTGAGCAAATATTGGTATTTTACCTATACCATTTTACTACTCAATATACAGTATCACCATTACTAATGAGTTCACTGTTTAATAAGCAGTAGACTCTGTTTTTGTGTGATCTTTGACAGCTGTTAACTTGGGCAAAGTTAGATTTTTGATGCTTCTCTGCTCTGTGGACTTGCTTTCAGAAAGTACCACTTTTTTAGTTCCATTTATATAAAAGATGTATGTAGCCTCTGTGACCCACTGGTTTTTAACACTGAAGCTTTAGTGTTAGCATTTGTCTGCTCCGTGTTGCTTGTCTTGGATGCAGGAGTAACCTTATTTTGAATTTTATTAGCTAGCACTAACAAGCTTTGTAAACAAGCCATGTCCAGAAATTGTACAGATGCACAAACACAACATCTTCTAATTAGTGATAAGTAATATAAATAAAACACTACAATTTCCCTCACCAAAAGTTAAGCACAATCTTCCTAGAAAACCCTATTAAAATGATTTTTTAAAAATGGCTGAGGTTAAGTGTACTGATTTCACTGAGGCCTGAGGGCAATGATTGGCTAAAGCCGCCCGTGTGGGAACACCTATAAATCAAAGATACCAGGCTGTAAATTTTAGCTCAGTTTTGGTACTAACCTCAAGTGGCCATTAGAGGAACTGCATTTATTGGCATTGTCTTTTACCCCTGGAAAATGTCAAACACTAAATGTACTGCATTATATAGTGTATAAGCTGTTTTAGACACACAGGTAAACTTTATTATGTCCCACTTTTATTCAAATGCACTTAAATGTATCAGATTGCAAAGCCCACGCAGAGACTTTTGATTAGTACACTGTAATTATGGTGATTTTTGTATATGGCCTCATGGTTATCAGGATGCCCGTAGTAGTTTTGTGTGTTTGTTCAGCTGCAGGGCCACCTAGACAAAGTCGAGTACCTGCAGCGGGTTGAGCAGGATCTCAACGTAGCTATCCAGAATAAGTCAGCTCAGCTGGAAGAGGAACAGAAAAGGTGAGTGGTGGGCACTATGCAGTGGAGGTACCCATGTTACACAGGCAATAAAAAAATGTGTCTTCTACTCATAATTAATACATAACACTGTAAAAAGTGCACAAAGTAAAAATCCATAAATCAGAAAAGCTGTATCAGAAGGGAGGGATGCAAGAAATTTGCTTCTGTTTTCTTTTTCTGTTTCGTCTTGAGAAGCAGAAATCAAGTTGAAATATTTCTGAGAAATGTTTGGATCAGAGATATTCCCAGTAGTCGCTCGAGCTTCCCTGCAGTTCTTCCTTTCCCCGTGCTGCAAGGGAGAGGCTGAAACCTGCCCTTGGCAAATGACCTCGGCATCCAATTTGTCAGAGAAAATTAGTGGGACTGTTTTGACTCTGTTCTCCAGAACATTTTAATAATGCTCC
This sequence comes from Rhamphochromis sp. 'chilingali', assembly GCF_963969265.1. Taxonomy (NCBI): domain Eukaryota; kingdom Metazoa; phylum Chordata; class Actinopteri; order Cichliformes; family Cichlidae; genus Rhamphochromis; species Rhamphochromis sp. 'chilingali'. The sequence continues at coordinate 33,261,244 of NC_137931.1, forward strand.
ACATTAAACGTGGGCCAACCTCTGGAGCCGAGGCCAGATTTTAATGCCCAGTGATTTATACAATTATGGAGCTTTATTTGAAATACCCGTGGTGCAAAGTCTGCCAGCAATCAGTCATTTTTATTGCCTAAATATCTCACTTATTGCAGAGTTACCAAGCTCTGTTCACTTTAGCACTTTGTGTAATATAAGTATAGTGTAGAGATAAGTCCCACAGCTACCACTTACAAGTCCTCATTATTGAATCCCTCTTTCCTCACATGTCAGTTCCCTTTTAACTCGATATCATCCCATTCATGCAAACAAGGGTTTGGCTGCCTCTCAGACAGATAACCAAGCAAAACAATGTAGCGTGCTTTACTGTAAGAGGGTGTGTGTTGAGTGTGAGAATGATGTAAACATTTGGTAAATGACTCTACAGGCAGATCTGGTTGATATTAAATCTTATTCAACACAGATATTGTAAAACTGTCACACATGTTTACCCTGTAAGCGCAGCTGGCAAGTGTGGATCTAAAAGAAATATATGTTTGAGTGATAATGCTGACTATAAGAAGTTTGGGTTCTGTGACAGGGTTTATAGGAGGCTGTCAACACGGCTATTTGTCACTTTGTCATACGATGGGTTTTTTCCAGGAGTGCCAGCCTCAGCCAAGTGAATTCCATGCTGCGGGAACAGCTGGACCAGGTGGGCACTGTCAACAAGGGGCTAACCGAGAGCTTATGGAAGGCCCGTGAAGATGCCGAGTCGTGTGATACTCGTTTGCGGAGAGAGCAAGAGGTGAGAAAAACCTCAGGAATGAGGTGCTTGAGGCAGAAAGGCAACGGGGTTCATCCCTTTCTGTATAGAGATTGTGCAATTAAACTCCTGTTGAGTTCACATGGGGTGGGAATTCCATTCATAGCCAGTTTTGTCAATTCATTCTCATTCCCTGTTCATTTCACTGCTATGATTTTTGAGTTGTTGTTTCCTGTGAAAACATTCCAACTGCTGAGGGGGAGGAAAATTTTGTGCAAACAATCTGGCGTTCGTGCTGTAAATGGGCTACATCTGTTGATTCAGGGAAATCCAATTATTTGTATGTTTGCCAGCGTGAGTCCAGGAGTTCTATTATTGCATCTGCTTGGGATCACAATAAAATTAAAGGTTGCTATAAGCAGCCCACACCACCTTAACGCCAGGTTCTACTCCGGTTTGCTGCTTGTCTCTGCAGACGTGTGCCTCCCGGTTGAGTCGGGAACAGGCTCATGTCAGAGCGCTGTGGCGCCAGGCCGCCTCCCTGCGGAGCAGTTTCACCCAGCTAAGGACGTTCACTGACAGGTGAGTGTGGCGTGCTGCCAGAATCCCTCCGGCAAGTCAGAATTCCACAAAACCCCCACCTTCTCCTGTGAGTCTCACGACTGTGACAACAATCCACCTCTCTCAGCCACACATCAAAGTGGAGCAGGTCAACAAGGTCATTGGCCCCTGCTTATTGTTTCTCACTGTGGGGAAATACTGCTCAAGGTGCCTGCACTCACTGTTAAAATCATCCATCAGGACGAAGCCTAAGCTGTTGTCTTCAGGGAGACTTGGCTTCTATAGTGCTGAACCACTGTATTGTAGAGTACTTTGCTTTTATAGTCAGTGCTCAGTTCATAGACAGCTTTGTCATGTCAGATGCTGAGCTGCAACTTAAACTTAAGACACTTCAAAGAGAGCTCAGTTCTCAGAGCTTAATCATGAGAGGCATTCATCATCTTTTAAAAAAAAAATTAGGATAAAAGTTTGCAACTGAATGTAACCATCATCCACTTTTCTTATGCTTTAAATAATTTCAAATGTCATAACACATTCTGCAATCCTTATTTTCAACAGAACTCTGTCTGATATGCGTACCGAGTGTGTCGCAGCTAGCCGGCAGCTGCACGCTGCCTGTATGAATTTAGAGGCCAGAGTAACACAAGGAAGCCCCTGTGGTGGTGTGGAGATGTCCGCTCTGGAGAGGCAGCTGAAGGACAAGCTGAAAGAGGCTATGCAGCTTCAGGCTCAGTGCGATGCAGAGAAAGTCAAACTCAATTCCAGGTAAAGGCCTCCCCAAGTACAAATGTCAAGATTAAAGTCAACGTGTCAAGATTAAGTACAAGATGGTAAAGTTAAAGTCAACATCTCAGAATTAATGTCGGGATGTCAATATTAATATCAAGAACAAAGTCGAGATGTTTAGATAAAAGTCAAGATGATGAAAACGAGGTGAAATCTACTGAGTTAACTTTATTCTTGAAATGTAAAGTGTAATATTGACTTTTTACTTTTTCTCTCAAAGCTTTAACTTTATTCTCAAAATGCCAAAACTCTTCTTCCTCTAACTTTTATTTTTTCAGCTCAGCTTTATTCCTGACATTTCAACTTTTTATTGACTTTATTCTCAAAAAGCAACATACCTAAAAGAAATCTACCATGTCTGTCTTTTAACTTAATGTGGTTCTTGTGTTCCTTTGTGAAAATGTCCTATGGTTACCTTCATTTTGTTTAACAACCATCCACCGCTGGTTTCAGACTGAATATAGTAACTGAGTAACTCAATCTGTGGGTTAGACTAACTGCTCTGGGCCGTCACTATTCCATTTTCATAAACTGAAACAGGAATACTGGCTTCAAGGTCATGTGCAGTGCGATTGGTTGATCATTTAGGAAATTCTTATTTTTCTATGCCTGAATGAAAAGACAAGTATAATCCTTTTGATGAAACCCCAAACCTTTATATATGGAGTAAATCTAGTTCTTTTATCTAGTAATGGGAATCAAGTCTTTTGTGCCATCTCTTGTAGACTATGAGCAGAACATGATAGCATTGATGGTCTAGAGGGAGGAGTACATCCCAGTCTCTTTCTGTCTTCTCCTTGATGTCTCCTGAACTCTCCTGAACCCTCTTTTCATGGTCTATCTAGAATCCTGGAACTGACCGACACAATGAAGCACCTCCAAAGCCAGAACAGTGAGAAAGATATCAGCCTCAACACCATGCAGATCAGTCTGGACAGGATGGTAGGACCTTGGGAATATATGGTAGGAGGTGACAGATAGCTAAATTGGCTCTAGTCTGGACCTGAGGCTTGATAAAGTCCATAACTTCCTAGTCTAGAGGGCTGCAGTCTGGGGAATGTCAGACTTACTCCATGTACGCTGCTTATCTGACTTAAATGGTTTCCTGCTCAGGAGACAAGGCGAACCGAGGATAAAGCAGAGATGGAAATACTCCACACAGAGATCCAAGCCCTCCAAAAGATTTTACACCATGTTCACCAGGTCGGAACAAAACAAAGTAGTGAATTAGATTGTGAAGCTGTTATGCAATGAAGTCAATAATGCCTTTTATTTTTACTATAATTTCTTTATAGTTAGTGAGCAGTGAGGGGGACGGCTGTGGCCCTGAGAGTGTGTCATCCTCGCCTCTTCATGGCCGTTCTCCTCTTAGGAACGCTACTGTGATATCAGTACAGAATGCTCTCTCCAAACACCAGAAACAAACACAGGTATAACAGTTATCTAACACACAGTCTGTGCGCTTCTTCTAATTTATATCTGAAAAAGTCAAACTTTTGGGCATATACTTGTAGTATGTAATTTCAAAGAAACAACAATCTCCCCACTTTGTAATAACAGTTTTGTGTTTATAAACACACGTAGCACATGTGTTTATGTGTTAAGAGTGTGTTTGCCTTGCAGGTTTGTGTCTTTGATTACATGCTTTAACATTACCTAGTCCTCTTATCCACAATGAACTTTAAATAGTTTAAATAGTTTATTGCCTATAAATGGAATGAGCTACACAAAACTGTGAGGACATTAACTACTACTATAAGCTACTATGAAGTGATTTTTTTTTCATTTTTTTACTTTGTCATATTTGTCAACTTAAAAAAGTTAAAACTTAAAAAAAAGTTTAAAAAGTTAAAAAGTTTAAAAAGTTCCTACCTCAGCTGGACTGATCAGAATCAGCTGATTTGTTTTTAGGGTGTTTAATAAAGACATGAAAAACTTTCATACCTTCACATTCTGAATATTTTCCAAGTAACAGGGCCACAAAGCACATAACGGAAACTTCGCAGGTTCAGAGTCAGTTCATTTTTGCAGCATTTTTGAGCCATTGTAGCTTTACAAATCCAGGAGAATGTGAAATTTTCAGGGCTGAAAAACACATTTAAGATCTGTTGATGCAACGTGGAAATGTAGTACTTTTACATTCTCTGCAAGTGTCACAGTCTAAACTCAGAATCGTGGGTTTGAATCCTTTGGCTTAAAGCGCCTTAAAGTGACTGTTGTTGTGACTTGGCGACTTGTTGTAATGTGGCGTTGTATGGGTAGAATTTAATGAATTGTATTGGCGATTCTAAATCAGCTTCAGGTATGAATGAGTGTGAATGGTTGTCTGTGTCTCTCTCATTGTTTCTTCTCATGTAACTCTGTGTTATGTGAATTTTTATGTTGCAGCCTTTCAAGCATAAAAAGCTCAATCACTCACACTGACATATAACCTGCAGGAGCTACGTGCACGTTTGGGGGCTGCTCTGGAGCAAGTGGATACACTGCGCGAACACCAGCAAGAGAGGGACGCTGAGAGGAGAGAGTTGGAGCAGAAGATTCAGGATGTGAGGCGGGAAAGTCAGGAGGATAAAAAAGCTCTGGAAGAAAGCCTCAGGGACAGCAACAGATATCACCGCTCACTGGAGCTCATCTCCAGGTACATCCTCACCAAGTACTTCTACTTCTTTTTCTTGACTACACTTTGATTTTGGCATTTAGAAAGCTATTGAACATGCTTTGTCTCTTTCATGTCCACTGCTTATTTCTTTCACCACATCACACAGTGAAAAAAGCAGCCTGGAGAAGCTGCTGTCGGGGCTTCAGCAGGAAGTGGACTCCCAGCGTGCTGAGATGGAGGTACTACGGAGCTCCTCGCTAGAACTTCAGAGACAGAGGGATCTCCTGAGGCAGCAAAGGGAGGATCTAGAGATGCAGCTGGCACGCCAGAACACGGAGGCCCAAAGAGGGTACAGCAAGATCACAGAGAATGACCATTACACAAAGCACATCCTGACAGGCATGATTGTTTTCAAGCCCCATTTGTTTAGAGTTCAGATCAGTAACACATGTCATTCTCCAGCCGGCAATGCACCCACATGACATTTGGATGAAAATGTAAATGATTTACATAGCATTACTGAACTCATGCATGAGGGATACTTTTCTTTCCCATTTTCAGGGTTTCTTGGGCTAAAAAATTTGATTAGCTGAGAATTGGAGAAGGACATGCAATTGAACAAAAAACAATAAAAACAGAAAAAAGAAAACTCGGCACTTATGCCAACATTTCTTCATTTTTTTTTTAAAGTACAGATGGATTACTGTTAAAGGGATCGTGTGTGAGACCAGCAGAACAGTGGTGGGGAGTTAAACATGTGATATAATTTCTGTTTCAGTGAGAGGAGTTTGCAGGAGCTCGAAGGGAAGCACTCGGATCTGCGCAGGGAGCTTGTGATGGTGAAGGAGGCTCTGAGCCAAATCACCCTGCAGAAGGAGGTGTTGGAGGATGACAAGGCCAGCCTCACTCTGGCTCTCTCCAAGGTTAACAACTCAGCTCCTCAGCGCAAGTTTTGCAAAGTTTCTCTGAGATCTGTCATAATTCTTTTAATATTATTTGAATCACTCTGCAGATTGAGTCTCAGAGTGCTGCGCAGGAACTGGCCTTCAACAAACTCCAGAATCAGGAGGCGGCGCTGAAAGATTCTCTCGACAAAATGGCCGCCCTTAGTGAAGGCTTAGCAAAAGACAAGGTGGAGCTCAGTCGTATTCTGCTGGAGGTCAGTAGCCATGCAGTTCCCCCATAACATACAAAAAAAGTAGAGAGCACGAGGTGAGATGACTAACTTGCTCTGCTGTGTGCTGCACTGTGAGTCACAGATCTGTCATCAGGTGCTCCCAAACTTACAGTATATAAATCATATAACTAATATATAAAGACTATAGGGTTGATTTTGATCAAGAGCATATTATTTGATATTATTGACTTGGAAAATTTCTCTTGGTCTCACAAAGTCATATAGCTCTACTCTATACCTGCAGTTTTTGTATCCTGGTGATTGCTGAAATTAAAGTTAATTTAGAAAATAAATAAGTGCCCAGAGGTGTAACCAAGCAGACTTGCTACTAGAAGGAAAGGAAGTAAAATGAAATATCCTGGCTTCCCTTCCAGACAGAAGGAGAGAAGAGGGAGCTCTGTGAACGTAGACGGGAAGCCGAGGCGGAGCGGGCAGCAGCCAGAGAGGATGCAGCGCGGGCACAAAAGGAGATGATGGATCTGCTCGCCGAGAAGCAAGCCCTGGAGAGCTCCCACAGCCACTTGCAGGATCTCTGCCAGAAGCTAGAAGCAGAGCTGAGTCTCCTGCAGAAGGAGAAAGCTCAGGCCCTGGAGAAGCGCTCGCAGGTCAGGCCGCTCACGCTCCTCCCTACTCCCGACGCCTTGGAGAATTGGCTGATGTTATTAACAGCTTTCAGCAGGTTCACGGAGCTTGTTGTCACATTAAAATGCATAGGAGGTCCTGGATGCATCTGCTGTGTTTTTTCCTCTCACATTTGATATGCAGCGCTCCACTGTGTGTTTTATATGTAACTTGGGACATAACAAGCAGAGGACCTTGGTGAACAAATGTGAACTGGAAAAGATAAATAGACAGACATATAATATCCAGCAGGAGTTTTGGTGAAAGCAGCAATAAATTAACACCTAAAGTATTTCCATTCTTCCTCAGCAGATCCAGATCCCCCTGTTCCGTCCTCTAAAGAATGAAAAGAATCCTCTCCTGCTGTATTATCTGTTCTGAATGTGAAACTAGGATATCCATGTTGATCTGAGCAAAAATATAACACACCTAAAAAATCTGACAAATTCCATCCAAACATTTTTAGATAGCTTATCTGTAAAAATAAATCAAACTTGGATGAAGCAAACCCTGTAGCGGCATGCATCGCACTGAGCTCATGTTTCATCCCCATATTGGGGGCCTACACACATCCATAACATTGGTGTAATTCATCCACTTGAATATTTACCTAAGGAGAGGCTGAAAGACATTGTGTGCTAATATTTAGTTAGTGTGAGTTCATTTTTTTTGTTTGGTCCAAAATCAAATTATAGTGATTGTTGCTTTTCAAACATTCTGCCGCAGTGAAATATTAGAAATAGCAGGGGTTGGTTAAATATAGTGTGCTAGTGTGTCAGTAACTGGTACAGTATATTAGGGTCATTCTGAGTACTTACTGATAAGACTAATCACACCTTAAACACTGGTCAGCACCAATTAATAGTTTCAATACACTGCACCAACTTATTGTCTCTGATGTAGAGGAACACAAACAGCCATTGATGCAATGCATGTTTGACCGGTTTTCTAATAATTCACTGGTGGAAACTTCAAAAGTGTCTTTTAAGTTAAACTTCAAGACTCAGCATGTGGAATAGGTGGCTACTCAGAACAAGTTACAGCACTGGAAAGACTTCATATGGAATCACCCGACTAGTGTCGTGTGAAAAAGCAAGTTTAGTACAGCCAGTTAATATCTAGCTTGTAGAACCACCTTTATATAAGCAATAAGTTGATTGTTTTTTTTGTATGATATTTTCAGTCTTTCGCATGGTTGTGGATGAATTTTGGCCCGCTCTTCTTTACAGGGTTGCTTCAGTTCATTGTGGTTTGCAGGTGTTTAAATATGCGCAGCTCTCTTATGGTCTTGAAGCCTGGACTTTGAGTTTGTCATTGCAAAACCGTGATTCCTTTTTTTCTCCCACTCTGTTGTACATTTGCTGCAGTTCTTGGGGTCATTGTCCTGTTGCATGAGCCAGTTTGGGCCAAGCTTTGGCTTTCATACAGATGGACTCACATTTTACTCTAAAAAACTTTGGCATGCAGAGGAGTTCGTGGTTGATTCTTTGACTGCAAAGTGCATCACATCATCAGCCCTCCTTCATTGTGTTGACAGTTGATATGAGATTTTTGTGCTGTGTTATTTTTCTCCAAAAGGGGTGGTGTCTTATGGTCAAACATCTCCCCTTTGGTTGTGTCTGTCAAAAGATGCAAGTTTGTGAACAAATTGTGGTGTCACATTGGTTGTAGAGAAGAGGCTTCTTCTTGCCAACCCTTCCAAATAAGCCATACTTGTTCTTTTTTTGCCCCCCTTGTACTTCGATGAGTCTTTACACACTAACTAAGGCTGTAGAGAGATGAGACAGTCTGACATTGGGGTGAATTCACACTTCTGGGAAGGCTTTGGTTGTGTGTTAACACACACTGTAATGCTCCAGATCAGACAAAATTTGTACTTTTATAAAAGCTGTTGACACTTAATAGTGATCTACTAATTAAGTGCATCTTTTTAACATATGGCTAGTACCTACCCTTTTAATTCCTACAGAAGCTGTGAGAGTGGAACCCTGTGAAGCTTCTTTCTCCATATGTATATATTGTATGTATTATATTTTGTATAAAAAAAAAAAAATGTAAGGTTGGACCCGGGAAGCTTTATTCACAGTAAGACAAGAAAAGATGGGCGTGTGTTACTCAGGTGGCTGCTAACAGCGGTAATGGAGCTCTGGGAGAATCTTTGAAATGGGAGAGAATCAGTTAATGAAGTCCAGAGCTGTGAGGTTGCCTGAGATTGCTTAATGATTCTCAGCTTAGAAATCTTACTTTGTCCGGGGAGAAGGGTGAGACAAGGGAGGGGTAGCTGGTAGGCAGGCTGGCAAATACTTGTTTCCAAAGAAAGTCAGAAAACATGAATGCAGATGAAGAACAAATCCGACTGTGGTCTTTTGACTCCACTATAGGCAGCAGGGAGGTTTCAAAAGCAGTAAAGCAGGAACTCCAGGAGGTAAACTGGGAAGCAGATCAAACGCAAGAGTTACTTTGCGAAACTTGCAGAAATCTCAGTTACACGAGGTTGGCCGATTTACCACCAAAGTGGAGGCGACAATCTGGTGGAGACACTGCCACAGCCGGTCCTTAAGTACCTAGTACTGATGAAGGTAATGAGTTGCATGTGTGCAGAAACAAACCCGAGAAACGACAGCTCTGCCCAGCTCTTCACCTGAGAGCAAGACAGAGAGAGAGAGAGAGAGAGAAACCGACAGCATATACTCATATGAACTGAAAGCTCTTGTGCTTATTATAGAAGCAAATCAATATGCTTTTAAATTAAAATAAAAAACAAACCTTCCCTCAAAATGATTCAGTCCATTCTTCAACTTATTTTCTTTGCAAACTTAAAACAAAGGATGTGTGAGACATTTATTATTTATTTTTGGAACCATTTTGTTAGTTCCATTATTTCACAGTTGAATCATGTTTCAGTGCAGTTACTATACTGTTACGGGGCGCTGTGTCTCCTAATGAATGTTTATGGAGGCAGGAGGTCTGTCTAAATTTAAAATCATTAGAGCCAAATTTTTTAGTGGTTTAGTATTTATTTCTGCTAGAATTTTCATGTTTCACAGGGTTCACCCACCTAAAAGGTTCATTGTCCTCCCCAAAAGACACATCACTGTAGTTTCCAGGTCTGAAATCTTAAACCAAAGAAATTATTTAAACTCGCAATCTTTGTAATGGCCTCCAGGGGGCCACAGCTCTAGTTCCAAAAAGACTCCATATATAGATGTCTGTGTGAAAATAGCCGTCAGCTCCTCTACTCTGTGACCTCAGGGAACAATTTACTAATTGATTGCTTTTTTTTAGGCCATATTCAATCAAACATGAACTTTATTTGACAAATTGTGATGAGTTTTGGAGTCGGAAAAGGGGATTATCCAGGGTATAATCATGAGATAGTCCTCTGTTTCACAGTCAGATCTGCCCCTCATTTCAAGACACTAAGATGGCAACAGGACTTCACTAACCACTGGTTGAAGTCATGGTGTCCCTCTCTCCACTCCTCTGCTACCCTGTGTCTTCTTCAGTTTGGATATTGCTGAAATACAAGTTGTTCAAAAGGCATCTCTGAACCACATCAGCTAATTTGCTTTCAGATGGAAAGGAGCAGCAGCGCTAAACTCAAGGGCTATGTTGGTTGCCCTGTTTAAAGGCTGACCCAGACACCCTTCAGATGAACCTCACCCCGCCCCCCACCTAGCAAGCAGGTCTGGCCCGGATCTGGTATCAAGCCGGCACTGCTGGCTGACTTCTGGCACGATAAGACATATGTCATCCAGATATGGGTCAGGTCTGGCAATGTAGCCACTGTTTGTGCGATGGAATGCCATATCTGGCCGATTGTGGTTTGGTTTATGTGGCCCAGGCTCATAGAAAACAGGTCTGGCCCGGATCCGGCATCAAACTGGCACTTCTGACTGACCGGTGTCATGGCAGGGTGTATGTCAACCAGATGTGGGCCAGGTCTGGCAATGATGGCACTATTTATGTTCCTATTTTCCTATTTTAGTTAGAAGATCCAAATGTCTTGTTGCAATACTATACTGCTATGGTAGCCAAAGTTTCAAATGCAGGTTTGACAGGTTTGTGAGTGGGCACTTTATCCAAAACCTATTGAGGGTTTACTCATGTTTACCACTGGGTGGTTGTAGCTCAGGAGGTAGAGCAGGTCACCTACTGATCGGAAGGTTAGTGGTTCGATCCCTGGCTCCTCCAGTCTGCATGCCAAGAGTGTGAATGTGTATGAATTTAGTTAGGAAGCACTCGGTTTAGAGAAAATGGGTGAATGTAGCATGTTGTATAGAACACTTTCAGTAATCTTGAATAGTGAAAAGCGCTACATAAGAATCAGTCCATTCACTGTCTGAACAGAGTTTTGTCATGTTACTTTTGAACTATTATGCACATGTTGTTATTACATGGCTTGATTAAGGTACACATTAGGCTGACATCTGGGGCCAGAGCTGAAACTTCTGGGCAATGACAGGGCCACCAGTGTGTCTGCAACTGGTCTTGTGCTGGCCCATGTGTGGGCCACCTCTGGCAAACCTGATCTGGGCCACCGAAGGGCCGTCATTCTTTGCGGTATGTGGGCCATGTGTAAGCACATTGTGTGGGCCAGATCCAATCCATACCAATGTTGCTATGTGGGCCCTTATATCCATGGTTTTTCTTTATTTCATTCCTTCAGTTGCCACACGCAGGTCGTGGCCATAGGTGAGGGTATCCATCTGTCTCCCACTTGTCACGAACAAGACTCTGGCTGAAAATAATCAAAAATGTATTTGTCATAAGTCTGTTGTGAATTGCAAATGCAATATTTTAATGTTTATAATGATGTTGTGTAAAGAAATGGTTTTTTTTTCTGCCTGTGCTCATCTCCAGGTCAAAAGGCAGTTGCAATCTGTGACAGAGGAGCTGTGTGCGTGCAAGAAGGAGCTTGAGACACAGACCGCAGCCATAAAGAGAGCTACCCATGACAGGGAGGAGTTGGCCAAGGACAAGGCAGCTCTGGATGTCAAGCTAAATTCCGCTGACCGAAAGGCCTGTGGTTTCACGCAGGAGCTGGTTGCATTGAGGTCTGTGTGTGTGTTTGTGCGTATTTGTTTGTGTGGTTGGACCTCTGAAATGTTTGGGACCAATTTGATATTTAAAACCAGCTTCACCAGTTTGTTTTTTAGCATTTGCATTCAGCATAAATTGGAGTTAGGCTTGTATCAGTAATGTTTAGTTTGAGAGTGCAAGGAATGAATGTAAGTGAGCACAGTGTCCTCAAAAGCATGGGTGTATCTCTGTGTGTTTGTTTAAATAAAACCAACTGCCGTCGGGTATTTACGGTCATTTTGACTTTTTTAAACAAATTTTACTTTCTAAAGCGTAGCGAGTCTCGTGTAACAAGAGTCTTTAAGTAACATGGTTTTATTTGGAAACTACGCTTGTGATGGATTATTGGGTTTTATGACCTTCTACACCTAAAAGGTTCAAAGGTCTTTTTTCAGCACTCAAACCGTTTTACCACTGTGTTGCAGAGCAGAGAAGGAGTCCATGGAGACGGCCCTGTTCGAGAGCCAGGAGCTTGCCTCGTCTCTGGAGGCCGAGCGCTCCAGGTTGGAGGGGGAGAGGCGCGGCTTGCTTTCAGCTAACGAGGCCTTGACGCGTGAGTAGCCCTCTCCCTCAGAGACCCCACTGTTCTCTTTGCCAAGCCCCCCGGCCGTGAAGCCTTTCCAGCAACCCACAAGAGATCCATATTTCAGCTGTGAGCTCTGCAACAGCTGGGCTGCAGCATCACTGGAGCTGCTTTCTCAGCTGACCAGGGTCTCACCACTCTGCACAAACATACGCATGAATCAGATAAGCAGGGGTTAAAGTGAACTGAAACGATCCAGAACAGCCCTGCGGCAGCTTTAGTTGATCAGTGGTTATATCTGATAGGCAGTTTAATACATATTATTATAAATTAAGTTAATTTTCTCTGTGCCGCAGTCTGGCTTTGCTTACAGTTGATGCCATGGAGACACTTGCTCAACAAATCAGAAAATAATATTATCCCATGGTCACGCCTGCATACTTCACACACATCCTTTTAGACTCCCCTGCAGATGTGGTATTTTTCTTTTCTTGCTATAAAACAAGTACCACAGGACGGGAGTGAGTATAATTTTTTTTTCTTTTAAGTGGCAGGTAAACCTAAATTAAACTATTCAAACTTCATCAAAAACAAAAAACCTGCTGTAACTGAAAAATGTTATGTTTGGGAACGTCACTCTCAGAGATAGGAAGGTTATTTTGAAGAGTAAACATGCCTCAACAAGAGATATTTGACAAACACATTTAAAGCTTGCATGTAATGTTACCACTTTTTTCAGAGATAGTGTAAAAGGTCTTAAATTGAACGATAATGAGTTTCTGTTTCTTAAAGGTTTTATTTAAGTTTCTGTGCGTTTAACAGCTGCAGTTCAAACTGGTTAGTTTGACTTACCGTGGTAAAGCGTGGCGCTTGTGGTGTCCATGGTCAGTGTTTGGTTAGGTATTGGGTAACAGTTAAGTTTGAATTTAAGCTAAAGAAGATGTTTAGTATCATTTGCCAAGTTCCACTTTTATGCTAGCTTTATGTAACATCCACTTACGCTGCATTTCGTATTGTATTAGTTTGTCCTTTCTGTCCACTGCACCTCAAGATCTTTGGGTCTACAAATGAGTGCCATTAAGCTAGCATGTTCTTTGATAAAAACTCTGAATAAAATATTGCTGCTTCTGTAACATCAGTGGTTTTTAAAGTTTGTCTGCAACTGAGGTACATGGATGTATTTACCTGTGCAGGTGAAGCTGCTCAGATGCGAGCAGATGCTGAACGGCAATGTGCACAAGCAAAAGAAGAAAGAAGTAAGTTGGAGGAAAAGCTGGCTCAAGTTGAGAGGAGTACCCTGCTGACTTTGACCAGCAAACAGCAAATTCACAGAGAGCAGCTCGAAGCAGAACGTCAGCAGAAGGTGCACTTTGAATTTGCTGGTCTCACTGTCTATTAATCTGTTAATTGTACTGAAGTGTCTGTTTGCTGGTCCTTAGGAGCAGCAGCGTGCAGAGCTGATGCTTCAGCGGGAGCAGGCCGAGGAGCAGCTGCGCAGACAGTGTGAGGAGCTGCGTGCGCACAGCCAGAAGGAGCTGCAGCAGGTGCGAGAAGAGCTGGCCAGGCTGAAGCAGGAGTTCGGCCAAAGTCTCCTGCAGGCTGAGAATGAAAAGCAGCAGGTACATGAGGTGGTCTTTGCAGGTTTCTTATGGTTCTTATGATTGTCAGTGATGTTTAAAATGTTTGTGTATTTGAAGGTAGGCCAGGGGACGACATCGCAATTCTGAGCATGCAGAAGATCTGCAGATGAAATATAAAAGGACTGGAAGATAATACAATTCCTAAAGAAAGCAGAAGAAGCATGAGTTACAACAGAAAAATGAGTATGCAGAATACAAACAGGGTTACAAACAGGGTTGCGTGCAGGTATAACCAGTGAGAGGAGGAAAAACACAATCAGGTGAAGGCAATCAAGGAAACATGAAGAAAGGACCTTAAAGTAAAGGAGAATAGCACAGAAAAACAATAGTTAAAGTAAACCAGGAAGTGGAAATGAGGAAGACAAAGGTTCAAATTCATTGGTAAGTTAGAGGGAGACAAAGACAGGGAAAGAGTGCAGACACTAGGACAATATAAAAATTACTGACAGTAAATGACAAGTACGAACTGTGGAACCGATTTCTTTTTGTCCAAGAACCAGTGGCCAAGTCAGCTTCTTTTTCTGAGCTACGTATGAATGATTCTGACCTCGCAGTGTGTTTTGATCAGGCTTTGTCTCAGATGGAGGCAGAGAAGGCTGTCCTCACAGAGAAGCTAGCATCCCTGCGAGAGGACCTGGCCACAGCGGAAATGGATATGGAACGCCTGCAGAGGGAATCACTTCGCAAACAGGAGCAGGACAAGGTAAAACTATGACGGGAGCATACTGGCTCTGTTCACGTTTCCTTGCCGTGTTGTAACTCGGCTGACCGGTTTGTGTTTTCATATGCTGCAGAACCAAATGGCTGTCCTGCAGTCTGAGCTGCGTGAACTGCAGCTGCATTTTGAAGAGTCTTTGAACTCGCATGAGAGTGACAAAAAGAGTCTCACTGAGCAGGTCAGAGAGTTGAACCAGCAGAGAGAGCATGCGCAACAGGAGGTAGGAACTTTTAAAAAAAGTTGATGTAAGATTTTAACTTAACCTATTTTGAGTTTATTCTCACGAGTATCATAGATCAGACCAATCAGTATTCACTGTAATACATAATCATTGTGAATTAAATACCAGCCACAGGTACCAACCAAAGGACCCTGAAACATTACTTGTTTTCTGTGATTATACTTTCACCACATAATATCTAGGAAGGTACCGTGTCTCTTGTTTTTTTGTTTTTTTAAATATATGGTGTATCAGTTGGCTCTCACTAAATTGGCACAGGTTTGTACAGTAGTGTCACAGAAATGGTTCGGAAACTTTTAGTTTGTTTGGCTTGGCATTGGATGGGAGACCTTTCATCTGCTTCTGCTGTGAGGGAGAGTTTGCACCAATTTGTACCAGTACAAGCGAGAGCCATTTACCATAAGCCTATGTTGACATTGGCTGGTGTCACAGAGCTTTGCTAACATCAGGGTGCCATCAGGTGCAGCGTGCACTGGGCCAAATCCTGCAAGGAAAGGTGGTGCGGTGTCCTCTCTTAAGATTTCTACTCAGCTCGCAGTTTCTGTGTCCTTTTCCTGTCAAGTCCACAGGGGAAAAGTTTGGTTCTGTTGACCTTAATATAAACATTAAAGTGCAATTAGAGACTATAATTTTGGCTCAGTGACATACCTCTCGGAGCCAAATGAGGGAGCCGTAAATCTCATCTCTCAGGGTTGCTTAAGGTCAGGAATCCAAGCACAGGGTCGCTGGGCGTTTTAGTGAAATAACAAGCTCACACTCACCTCATTAAGATGTAACTGCAGAGCTGTAAAGGCCCCACCATGCCATGATTTAAAAGCTTGGCCTTCCTGGAAAAGGAGATTGTTTATCTGTGTGGGGCTTATTGGTTTCATTTAAAAAAGAAGCAAAATTTAGCGTCACCCTGTCTTCGTGCTGTCTCCTTAGTCATGTCAAAGTATAGTGAATGGGGATGAGTGGAGCCAGAGCACAAGAGTTTTGAGGTTTGGCCGGCCCTCCCTACCATATATCAAGTTAGGCTTCAGCAGCGTTGTCATATTTGGCCACCCCTGCTCGCTTCCTTGTTTGATTATTTTCACTAATCCCATCTCAAGATTCTCATGTCAGAAAGCAGGAGTGAGGACATGTGACAAAGAATCGAAGAGCATGAAAGACGAAGAACGATAAGGGGAAAGAGGTAGAACGAGAAAGAGGAGGATACGGTCTCTGGTACCATAATATCAAATCAAAGTTTAAGTTAACCTCTTGTGTAAATAAGCCAGCGGTGGAGTGTTTATTTTCTCCGTCGCAGCAGCGAGAGGCTGGCTCCGCTGGGACTCCGGGTCCCCCTCTCCCATCCGCATAACACAACACTGCTGCCCTCATATTCTCTGCCTCCTCCACTGCCCTCCACCCCAAAAAATCAGATAAAATAAAGTGGAGTTGGGCTGGATCAGCACTGGCTTGTTTTTTCTCACTTTAGAGTTTATAAGGACGAACCATCTTGTGTGGCCTCTAAACATAACACTCTTCCTCCTCCTCATCCTGCTCCTTGTCCTCCCTCTTCTCCCTCCTTCTCCCCTACCACTTCACCAGGGGGGCTGCTGTTTATCATGTCGCTGTCTTCGCACTGTGAGCTGCAAAGAGGAGACAGGGAGAGACAGCACCTGGCTAAAGGCCCAACTGGCTCTTATGCGTGCCCCGCTGAGCTCGGGCCTCCCTTCAACACACAAAAAGTTGCCATAAAACAGAATATTGGTCAGAGAGTATTTTGAGATAGTGCAGATAATGCTTAAAATAGGAGATGTTGAGGAATAGCTTTCAAACAGTGAGGCTATGATGCATTATCCGATCCTAAGTCGGCATGC
This sequence comes from Rhamphochromis sp. 'chilingali', assembly GCF_963969265.1. Lineage (NCBI taxonomy): Eukaryota > Metazoa > Chordata > Actinopteri > Cichliformes > Cichlidae > Rhamphochromis > Rhamphochromis sp. 'chilingali'. Next base: position 33,277,775 of record NC_137931.1, read on the forward strand.
AGGAGGATTTTGTTACCAAATAAATTCTGGGCTGGAGCGAGAAGAACTCAAGAAAAAAGCTCAGTGTTTCTAAACTATTTATTTCATTTTCTTGCTCTTGTTTGTGACCCTCTAATTTTCTTTATTGATACATCATGCCTTTAATTCTCTGTAACTTTCCCATGAAGTTGGAGGGCCTCCGTCAACAGCTGCACGAGGGAGAGGATGGACGTTTTAAAGGGCAAAGGGAGTTGATTGAGGCTCACAGAGAGCTTCAGGGCTGTGCACAGGAGCGAGACAAGTTACGCAAAGATGCTGTGGACCTGAGAAGGCTCTTGGGTAATGAGACCCGAGAGAAAGAAGCCATCCAAGCCTCAAACCAGGAGCTGAGAGCTCTCGTCAAGCGAGCCGAAAGTGATAACAGCAGGTATGGCTGCCATGCAAGGCACGTTGCTATAATCGTCCACCAACAGTGGATGTTTATCATATTTTTTAATGTGTAAATATTAACCACGTCTTGACTAGTTTGAGACGAGCTGTGGAGGAGAATGAGCAGAAAGTGGCCGTCTTAGAGGAGCAGAGGAGCTCAATGCAACAAGAGGCAACAGCTCTTCGGAGCGGCATGAGAGAGCTGGAGAAGTCTCGTCTGCAAGCGCGCAGAGAGCTGCAGGAACTGCGCAGACAGGTGAAGAATGACTGAGGTCACTGGTTTCCATCTGATTTATTTGAAATGAAGAATTATATCGGAGTAATTTGTGCTGTGCTGACATGAACAGGTAAAGGTCCTTGAAGGAGAGAACATCCGGCAGAAACAGGAACTGCGAGAGCTGCAGGCCAGGGTATGTGAGGAGGAGCAGAAGGAGGAGGAGGCACGTCGTGAGGCTTTCACCCTCAAGCAGAGAGTGCTGGAGTGTGAAGCTGGCAGGGAAGCGGTGCTAAACGAGGTAGAAGGCCTCCGGGAGTTAGTATGCTAACAACACGCTAGAGCAAACATTCAACCTTGGCTAACATACCTCACATGTCACACTCACACAGTGACAGTCAGCATGAACCATAACACACTACTGCGCAGTGGGTTTGAAAAATCCAAATGTTGCTCAACATTTTAGCAAATTATTGAATTATAAATTCATTATTCAAGCTCTTCAGTCCCATAAATTCACATTGAGGGTCCCTAAATTCCCATGACCCCTTCCAGCAGTAAGTGAATATCGGGTGGATGTGTGTATTCTGCATGCCAGAATAAATTGATGATCATTATGATATATTAGAACGCTGATTAATGATGATGTTTCCCTTTTCAAACTACATATAAACCAGTCTGTAAGCTCAGTAAACCACTTTAGGTAATGGCCAATATATTCTCCAGTTTGATCTGAAACAGGCCGGACCAAGAACGTTTTTAACATAAAACATCTCCACATTATCTAAAACCAATCTGAAAACAAATGATCAAAAATAAACTCGTGAAAATAGAAGCAAAAAAATCAGTTACACGTAACAGCAAGTCTGCAAAAAGTGCAAAACCTGTACGTTCAGAATATTTTGGAGCTATACAGCAGTAACTTCATTTCTTTATAAGCGAAACATGCAACATTGCTACAGTGGTTAGGGCTATCGCCTCACAGCAAGAGGGTTGTGGGTTTGAATCCACTGGCCAATATAGAAGAACAGTTCTATATTTCTTATTCCCGATGCTAAATACCTCTCAGCATTAACTATGTCCCACCAAAACACACTTTGTCCCACATGTAGCTTGTTGGGATCCCATCACTTAAAGTGGTCTGCATCTTTGAAACTCTTCCTTTAAACCCAAATGGAAAATAAACAGAAAGAATTGACAGGATTGTGGGTTTCATGTTATGATTTACTCGTGAGACTGATGCCCTTTTGCGTTTTTCTAGAAACAAGTGCAAAGGGACACCCTCATCTTCATTTGAGAAAAGCCTGATGTATAAAACTTAAACATTTGCTATTGGAGGAAAGTTTGTTTTTATTTCTCTGACATGTAGTGGGTTATAAAGAAGGGTCAGGGTTCCACAGTATATTAATCAATTGCTGTTACTCCTTATTTTCTCATTTCTGAGGCTCTATCAGTGAAGTCGACAAGCTTGTCATCGGGAAACAGATGAACTTCTTAAAGCCATGTTGTTTTTATTTACACAGCTACATTTAGGCCACTAAAAATCCTTTGGAGCATGATTGGAACTACAGTTATCAATAATAATGTTTTAAATGACAGTTTTTCAGTGTTGTAGATCAATTTATGTTCACATTATTAATGCTGCAGTTAAACAGTTAAAGATTCAAATACATGTAAAGATGTAAAAAAAATTTAAAAAAAGATAATCATCATCATCATCATTTACAAGATTGACATATTTTGTAGTGAGATTTTGGTCTCTTTAACGTTTTGGTTAAGGAGCATTTAATAACCTGTTAATTTATTAGGTCGAGCTGTGTCCTCAAATTATAATAGATTACAAATTCTGTTATTGGTTTATCGCATTTATCACATGAACACTGCTAAACATTTTCTACTTTATGTAATTAACACATGATGAACCATATTTAGTTTTGCTGATTTTTTCTTGGTGTTTGCACAGGTCGCAGGTTTACAGCGTCGTGTGATGGAGCTGGAGTCCACGGAGCATCAGAACCGAGAGCTACTGCAGGAAAAAGAAACTTTTCAGCGGCAGAGTGACCAGAGGCACAGGGAAACCACCGCCCAGCTGGAGGCAGCACTGGAAGATGCCAGGGCGCAAATCAAAGAACTCTCCATGCAGATTGGTGTTGCTAAAAACAAGGCCCAGAGCGTGGAGGAGCAGCTGGAAGTGAGCGATGCCAAATGCAGGGACCTGGAGCTCAAGCTGGCGGGGCTGTATGCAGCTCTGCGCCGCACTGTTGGCATCAACCACGTGAGGCTTTCAGACAAACCAGGGTCACGAAGACGGTTTCCTTCCCCTTGGAGAAGCCACTTCTATTCAAAAGGTATAGTTGGGTCTTACAATAGGGCATCATGGTGCCATGTTTCTCTCTGAAAAATTGAATCGATGAGTGTGGTGTCTGGTCAGGAGGAGAGAGTGTGGCCAATGGATCTCTGCTCTCCGTGGCCTATGGTGAAGACAAAGAGCTTGACTTGGAATCAGTCAATACAGCCCTGCGGGAATTCCAGCAAGAACTCACAGATGCTCAAAGAGACAGGGTATATTTAAAAATCTTAATAACTGATTATAAGTTCAATGATTCAAACTCTGATATTATAGTCATATTTTTTTCACTTAAATAATGGCTTTGCTTTCCTCAGGATGAAGCCAAGGCTCAGGTAGTCAGTCTAACTCAGCATGTGACTGAACTCAAAGACAGTCAGGATAAATCATCCTCCCAACTACTACAACTACAAAAGTCTCTGAAGCAATTAGAGGAGGGTAAAAACCCACTGAACTCTTCACTCATACACAAACTAGCAGTAGTTATTTGCCTAAGCAAGCAATATGTTTTACATATATAACAGATACATATATTCTTTCAGGAAAACGAGACGTGGAAGAACGATTGAACCAGGCACACACTTCGCTTTCCCTGCAGGAAGAAGCAGCACATTGCACAGAGAGAGAGAAGAGAAGCCTTGAAGAGGAGCTCAGGGCTAGTCTGCAAGCCGCTCAGGCTGAATCCAGAGCACTTCAGGTACGTAAAAAGCAAAATATTGTTGAGAGAAATGTTGACAGCATCTTCTTTGAGGCTGAGGAAATCCTGTTCTTCTCCCTCTACAGGACAAGTTGGAGGTTGTTCAACAGTTAGAAACTTGTTCAAATTCAGAACAGCAGAAACTGAAGGAGTCTCTGGAGGCAGCAGAAGGCAGGGTGAGAAGTCTGGAGCTTTCTCAACGTGCTCTCGAAGGCGAGCTGCAGAGGGCCCAGCTGAGAGTGGCAGAGCTGGATGCTGAGGCAGGTGCATTACAGGAGAGGCTGACGGACATGAGGAGAAAACTGGGTGAGAGTGAAGACCGGTGCGCGGCGCTGAGGTTTAGTGAGGAGAGACTGGCCACGTCATTGGCTCAAGCTGAACAACATGAGAGTCAGCTGAGAGAGCAGATTCACAAACTGTCAAACACCCTCAGTGACAGCAGGAGCAACACGGGAGCCCTGCAGGAGCAGATAACGCAGCTGCAGAGGGCTCTGACTGCCAGCGAGCAGGACCGAAGGCTGCTGCAGGTACAGTCTCTCACCTGAACCCTCCATCCAGCAGGAGAACAACTCCCATGTTTTAGCTGGCCTCATCAGCTGTGGCATATTTTTTATTTACTCTGCTGTGGTTTCATTCAAACTCGTCAAAATCTGAGCAGTAAATTAGGCGCTACATCTATCCCATCGAGCATTTTATCCGTTGATTAGAGGTCTAAAAGATTCTAAATGGTCCGTGGCAATCAAGACTGAAATTGGGTTAAATGTGAAATTAAAAAGTGAAATTAAGTTGATCTTTCGATTCGATTGGACTTTTGTGACACAATGTCCAACTGCGCTAAAATAAATGAATTGTTGATAATGTATCAATACTCTGCATTCACTCATTTGGCTAAAAATCTTCCGTCTGCGTACCCAATAAAGGAAAGAGTAAAAGTGTCATGACTTCAACCAAACAGGGGATTTCAACAGCCATTTGTCGGAGTAAATGTCCTAATATTTGCTAATATTTGCTAACATGGTGCCACAAGTGAAAGAAGCACCTGGAAACCAAATGTCCCTTCTGAGAGAAACTTCAAAAGAGAGCTGGCTCTGAACCAGAGGCAACAAGACTGTTGGTTGGACTCTGATTGTGCCTGATACGGAGATGAAGGCAAGATGTAAGCTAGTGGAGTATTCTTGCAAAAACATTTTACAAACGGGCTTTCACAAAAACCAAACAGAAACTGATGGATATGACACATGATCTAGAGGCTAATTTGCACAGAAATGAATACATCTGTGCCTTGAATTGTTTGGCTTGTCTTTGGTGTAACTTGGGCACAAAAGGTTTTCAAAAACACTGATTTAGATTTGGAAGGTGCAAATGAATATGTTTAGTAAGGCGACCAAAGTGTATCAAGAGGGGTTATTTGAGTTACTTCTGCACTCTTATTAGTAGTCTGGCCATTTTGCTCTGACCTTTGACATCAACAAGTCATTTTCTCCCAGAGAACTGCCGCTCTCTGGATATTTTCTCTTTTACAGACTATTTTCTGTAAATCTTAGAGATGGTTATGTGGGAAAATCCCAGGAGCTCATTAGTTTCTGAAATACTTAGACCACCTGTCAAAACCCAACAACATTCAGACTATCTTAAATCATCATTCTTTTACACTTTGGTGCTCAGTTTGAACTTCAGCAGGTCATCTTGACCATGTCTAAATGCTTTACTGGACAGGGTCCTTCCGTGAAAAAGGTGATCCATTGCGTTGTGTTTTTGTCGATGTGCATGTGTCCATAGGAACGTCTGGATAAAACACGAGACGCCCTTTCAGAAAGTAAGAGGCTGAACCACATGCTCGCAGAGCAGAACCAGAACCTTCAAAGAGTCCAAGAAAACTCAAACTTTAATATTTCTGAGCTAGAGAAACATAACAGAACACTAAAGGAGGTGAGTCACAGTGGTAGAAGTGTAAGCAAATACAGGTACAAAGGTCAAGACACTGTTTTGATGTGTGGTTGATTAACTGTGTCCCAGAGCCTAAAGCAACAGCAGGAGGCTGAGCTTCAAACCTCCCAGCAGCTGCACAGAGAGAAGAAAGAACTCCAAGAAAAGGTCGCCAATCTCCAGAGCTTCTTGCAAAAGCTCCAGAGTGAGAGAGCTGAGATCGAGAAGGTGGTGACACGCTTTGGTAAAGACAAATCTGCACTTAGAAAGGCGCTGGAGAAGGTGAGCTGATTGGCCTGCTGCACAGTGCTTTCAAACACTGATTACACTTATCAGCTTTCTCCCCGAAATTCAGAAAGCTCGGTGAGATTCTGTGTGGCTGTTGTGTCAGTGTGTAAAAATAAAACCTGAAACAATTAGCATTAAAAACTAATACATTTTGGCAAGTGCTATACAAATAAACTTTATTATTTAAACAAGGGATCACCAAAAATGCAAAACAGGAGAAACATCCATAATCTTTAGTTGCTTTACTTCTTATTAAACCCTGAAGGGCCAAAGCTTTACTTTAGGAGCTAACATGGCTGAGTAAAGTTTTTTTTTTTTTTTTTAAGATTGTGTTTCTCATATCAGTGTAGTTTCCTTTATTTATGAGAGATGTTCTAAAATACTCTAATGTCATTATTTATGGAATCTAAGTAATTTTATCCAAATCCATCATATTTCCACCTGATCTTTATGCCATACTGTTCCACTGTAGAAGGGATGTATTGCCTGAAACTACACCCGCCTCTGAAAGCTACCAACTGTTTATCCAAACAGAGACCAGTACCAGGGAGATAGTATTTGGGTATCTGGGCAACAAACAGTTTTCCAAATAAGCAGCAAGTTTGTCTGAACTCTGGTTGCTCTGGTTGTCAAACGAACAAAAAAACGTGGACTTTTTAATATCTCTTAATGTTTCTGTAGTTCTGTTAGCCGTGATGCACGAATGCACAAATATATTTTACACAAAATCCCCATTATCCTCGTCACACCAGTGGACCGGTTCCTGTGAAAACTATGAAAAGTTGTAAGAAAAGTAAATTGACAGATTTATAATGTTTACAATTAAAAATATCACAACAGCACGTGTAAATATATGTGTGGGGTTACTGGAATGTTAAAGTCAGTCGATCAAGACACGGTATACACGAGATTTCAGTCAGGTGTTAGAATACACTGATTGTTAAAAATGTTTTACTTGTGTGTGTGGCACACAAAACCTAATATTATAAAGCTGCCAGCCTTAACAAACACAGGGGAAAACACAGATGCTGTAGTTATAAATAAGCATGAAAGAGGATTATTCATTATTTGGGGCTTTTATGTCATAAATCAACATAAAAGTAAAAAAAATAAGAACAGTAGTGACAAATACTGAGAATGAATCCCAGTTACTAAAAAGCAAAAAGCTGAAACAAGGCATTAAAGCCACGATCTTAATTATTTTTTTAAACCCAGGCCCTAAAGTATTACTCTGCTTTTGGTCAGTGGACCTAAAAGATATTTTTGCTGAATATGAGGTAAAATATCTGTAATATACGAGAAAGCCAAACCACAATTGGCTTTAAATGTAATTAAAGACTGCAAATTCTACAACTGCTGGAAGCCTTTGTGTGACAGCAGCCAGGTCTGAAGTAATCCACGTTTAGTGTTGGTCAGAAGGCTCCTGGACCAAGTGAAGACATATAAGACACATAAAAATACTGAACACTGTCTTTATTATTCTGTAGTTTAGTGTTATTATTTCCTGAGCTTTCTGTTTGCTGTAGAAAGTCATCCCAAACTGAGGGAAATACGGAGGTGGACTGTGGGAACCGAGAGGCTCTGTGCTCGGCTTCTGCTACACCGATTACAGGAAGGCACACGGGTGCAGAACAATCATGGTAAAGTCGTTCACGTTATGTCACCCTCGTGCTGTTGTCAGGTGGAGATGGAGAGGTTGAGGAAGGAGGAGGAGGCAGCATCTGTCGCCAGAGCACGAGAGGAGCTGGAGCAGAGGGTGCGGAGCCTGGAGCAGCAGCTGGCTGGAAAACAGAACGAGATGCAGACTCTGCAGGTGAGAAGCTCCAGGATTACAGCAGAGGACGAGCAGGGACTGCACTGGCAGCACAAACTGTTTTATAGGATCTATACGTAATCCTCAAACAATCCAGCTGTTCCAGCAACTGAAATTATGGTTATATTTTCATCATTTTTAATGGCTATGTTGTTTCTCATAGCATCCTGTTTCCTTCATCTATCACAGACAATCTAAAGTTTTCTAGTGTTCGTAATGATGATGTTAAAAACTCCAAATAAACAGAAAAAATCATTTCAGCTGTCATCGCTTCAAGATACTGAATTTAATTGACACTGAGTCATTTCTGTGCACTCCATCGCTGCTAGAGACAGTATGAAAGATTGATTGGTTAGTGTAGTCAACTCAATGCGATGAGCAAGGGTTGGATCTGACTTTGAAACCACACACCACACACACCCGGGATAATCTTTCTTTCTGGCTCTAATAACAACTATAATTTACAAAATGGACTTCATGTTTTACTTAGTATGACCTGAAAGTAGAGTCCATAAACTCATCAGAACATTTTTATTGTAAAAGGATTGAAGGACAAGCAGTACCAGCAAACAGTTTCACAGCAAATATCATAAAGACATTTAGTAGATTGAAAAGGAAAATTACAGCGTCGTCGCATGTTTTTTATCATTAAACAAAAAGTAATTTTAAGTGCTTAAATAATGACTCACCTGACTAACCTAATTAAAACGACTCTAAGATGATGTTTCTGAGATAAATACCATCCATTTTCCACTGGTGGGTCAGTCTTGTTATGACCTACGATGTACATACTCATGTACATGTACATACATATAGAATTGACTGGGCTAACTCAGTTAAGCCTTTCTGGACCCAAAGAAGAAGACTTTCCCATCTCAAAGTTCAGGAGTTAAACTCTAAGTTTGTGGTTTCTGGAACAGGATCCAGATGTTGTACAGCTGTGGCATTCAGGTGTGGCAGAGAGAGAGAGAGAGAGAGAGAGAGAGAGAGACGGTGTCTTCCATAAAGAAGCCAAAATGTCAGTGGATCTGAGAGCAGCCTATAAAGACACAACAAAAGAAATGTGTAAATCAGAAAATGCAGAAGTTAAAGACAGCTGCCTTCCAAATAATGTGTTTGTAAAAATTTGTGATCAGAGAACCCCACCAGGAGACACTAAAAGTACACAAAAACCCGAATTTGACCTTTTCTCTCTGTGTTTTCAGTCTCATAATCTTTTCTGAATTGTCCTCAGGCCCACATCTCCCAGTCAGAGCATGCTCACGCACACCGCCTCCTGGAGGTGACAGCACGCCACCACCAGGAGTTGGATATGGAGACGGAGCGTCTGAGAGACAATCAGCTTCAGGCAGAGCAGGCTTTGGAGAGCAGGGAGAAGGCACATCGACAGAGGGTCAGAGGCCTCGAAGAACAGGTATTTTAAATCTACCTGTGAATGTTTTCTGTGTGATTACAGATATTGTTTTTTTTGTTTTTTTTATCTGGGGTTTTTTGCAGTTGCTGGCGCTCAAAGAGCAGCTCGATCAGGAGACGAGAAGACGACAGGCCTATTTCAATCAGATGCTTCAGCCCGGCGTGTAGTGAGAGTGAGAGCGTGCTCCTCCGCCTCTGTTGGCTGCTTCCCAACAGCGTTACGTTTCAACCTACATCTCCATACAGAGAAACCCACTCCTGCATTCGCTCCCACCTCGCACATGTGCACACAGGATTACATTAATCCAAAGGAAAACTCAACAACAACAAACAAAGAGCGTTTTGTTTATAAGTGAACTGGATGTGCCAAATTGTTTTAAGGATTTCCTCTGACTCACCGCAGTTGGCGTTTCTAAGTCTGCTCATGCTGTGTCAGTTTTCTTGGTTCATACTTTCTTCTTTTTCCTAGATTTTTTTTTTATTTTTGCAAACTCATTTGTCATATTGATCATGTGAATCCCAGTAAGAATATATATGAGTGCAGATCCAAATATTTAGAATAGTCATTTGCAGATTTTAAAAGATTTTTTCTTAGGATGTCAAAAAGACTAAATAAATGAATGTTATCATGTGTGGTGTTTGACTTAATCAGTACTAATGGTGCAGAAGTTTTGATTATTTTCAATAAACTAAAGCGCAGTTTCAAAGTTTCACAATAGTGTTGGCTCTTTCACGACGTGTGAGTTTTGCACTCTTACAGCATTTGTGAATTTAGTGTTTCTTGTTTTCCTGTGTGAGAGAATGACCTTCTGTCGCTGTTGCCATAGATTTCTGTCAAAGATAGGTGCACACTCCTCATGATCCTTTAAAAGTTCACTGCCACTTATCCTGTAATCATCCACAACCCTGAACTATCGCAGTAGCATGTTTTCATTCTGACTTTGAGTATCTTAAACACCAGTAACCCGTTTCCATTTTCTTCCATTTGAATTCACACTTATTTCCCCAACAGTTCACACACATGTCTTCTCACTGTGTCACATAGCAGGAGTTTCACTGAAAGGGGAAAATCCTGTCAGTTTCTTTAAAGCAGCCCTTTGATTACCATAGATCCGCCCAGTGCTTATCCAGTTACCGGCCTCGTTCTAGCTATTGGCTAGAAGGAGCTAATTATGCAAGGTAGTGAATCCCTGTGGGGGAGGTGGGGCCAAAGCTGAAAGAACTCCTTTGGCAAGCAGAATAGAGCTTTTATTGAGGATATTTCTAAGCTGACTATCAGGGACCAAATCACTGGATTGTTTTTAAAAAAAAAAATCTCAGCTGAATCAGGTTGCTCCCCCTCTTTCATTCCTTTCCTTCGTTTCATTTCAGTGAGACAGAGTGTAGCTCATGCAGTGCCCAGCAGAAAGCAGAATGCAAGGAATCTGCAGTATTCCCCTGTCTCACACAAGAAGCCCAGTTCACCACTGAAGGACAAGTGAGGAGAACCAGAGAGCAGTCAGAGGAGGATTCAGAGGGAGAACGTGCGGTCTTGTCTTGTTCTGCTCTGCTCTGCTCTTGTTGCCTCAGGTGTACGCGCTCCTCCCTCTCCTCCGCTGTGCCTGCTGTCAGCTCCATCCCTGGGTGGCTGAGGCCATGGTGCTGGTGCTGGAAGCCCTGCTGCCCTGCTTCTGCACCCTCTTCTTCCTGACCCTGCTGCCCGGCGTGGAACCCGCTGTGCCCCTGGAGGACTTCTACCCCTTTGGCCGGGACAAGGGGGACTCCCAGACCATTGCTCAGGATGACGGCGGCTCCGGGCTCCTGGAGATCTCTGTTGCATTCCCCTTCTTTGGAGACAGGCACACAGGACTCTATGTGAGTACAGAGGAGTGTGTTTCTGCTGATGTGTTTTGAAATCACTGGTTATGAGTGTGCATGCACTTGGTAGCTGGCAATTGGATCTGAAATGTTGTGGATCGTATAAGAGCCTCAGGGAGCTGAGATGTGGCACACAGCCAAATACTACATTGCGGTACCCTCAGAGAATTTGTATACGTTCATGTAGAATATCGCGTTTTCCCCTCACGGGTGTAATCATACTCCTCTGTGACTTTCTCTTTACATCTGCCCCTTTCTGCACTCTGAGGTCCCTCGAGTGCACAGAGGCAGAGCAAGAGACAAACTATTAGCAGCACAGTGGTAACTCCTGTTATAATAAATCTGCAAAGAGCTGTTAAAGGAAGTGACAGTTTGTGTTCTTACTGTCGCCGCAGCATCTGTGAGTGGTTCTCTTTTCAGAAGGAGCGAGAGAGCGGAGGGAAAATATGCACAGCAGAGAGAGAGAGAGAAACAGCACTCATGGGAGGAAGCCCAACGGTTTGACAAGGATTTTCGCACAGCACAGTGAAACAGCCTTTGATCTGCCTTTGTCATGTATTGGGTTCGGTTCCAGCGCATGGAAAGGCAGAACTCCCTTAAATCAACACCACCTGTTGTGGTGAGGCATCTGCGTTTGCGCTTCATATCTCCCCTTCCTCCCTCTTCAAACACTGGGCGAGGGAGGCTGAGGAACCATGGCAACAATGGGCAAGGTCAGAGGTTGTTTTTCTAATCTGAGCGTTTACGCCACGAGCGGTGAGGTCAGCTCCCTCATGTGGAAAAATGTAAAACTCTCCTGCATCTAAACGCAGCGTAAAGACAGAGACGCGATGTTTACGAGCACAACTGCTGGCACTTCTCCTTTAACAATACTGATACTCTGCAGTGAAATTAGACAAGATAAGACATGTTGCTGTTTGCTTGGCTTGTTGATCTTAGACTGAATTATCATCTGATAGAGAGATAACAATCTAAATCTGAAAAATGTGCTGTGTTGGTAGTGATGTGATACCCCGTGGCTCTTGCTTTGCGTCTCATTCTGAGGTCAGAGAAAGCAAAAGCAAATTATAGAAACCACTTGAAATTACAGTCACGCTTGTTTTAAAACCTCACCTGAATCCATTTAACATGCGCTGTAAAGCAGGCGGCCCACAGGGCAATATCTGCCACCAGAGAGCTGCTTTGAACAGGTAATATTTCAGTGAGTACTAAAGGGGTAAATTTGTATGAATAATTTCTCCCAGGACTTTGTTCCAAGCCTCTGGGCTACATGGAAGCTGCAGAATCAGACTGGTTTTAGATGGTTTGTGGGCGCTGTCACGCTTCATTATCATAACTGATTCCGCTGAGCAGTAAACATGCCTCGGAGCATATTTCTGAACCAGGACGTCTTGTTTGCAGGAGTTTCCGTAGATTTAAGGATCATCACAGCCATGCAGCGCTTGTTTACAGATACTTTTAATGTCACCTAAGATACCGACTTGGTCCCACTCCAGTCCCATTTCTGCCTCGTAACCAGGCTGTCCCTCTGTTACGGTCTGTGTCAGGGAGTTTTCTCATGTTTCTCTCCTCCTCCGGGTCCTCCCTCCCCTCCTCCCTTCCTCCCACGCCTCAGATAACATGGCAGGGGTCTTCCCCCTGGAACTGTCCAGCTGCTTTATCTGAGAAATGACCAATCACTTTAACATAATGCAGATGTATCTGCAAAGAATCTTAGAGGGCTTCTAAACAATGCGTTTCATGGATTAACTACTCTTACGGATGACCGGCGTAAACACAGCGAAGGAGCACATCCAAGGTCAGAGAGGAAAGAACACAAGTTTAAAAGCAGATGTGAGAATAGACGGGCACAATCAAAGGGAGTTAGTGCAGAGAGAAACTCTCATGGATAGTGGAAAAAGTCCCAAGTCTTTCAGTGGATTAAATAGACTATCACTGCAAAAACTCAAAATCTTACCAAGTATATTTGTCTTATTTCTAGTCAAAATTATCTCATTACACTTAAAATAAGACACAATCAGCTACAGGGCAACATTTCAGTAAGCTAAAGGAACTTGTTTCAAGACAGTGAATCTTGAAACTAGAGAAAAACTAGAGATTTTTCACTTGTTCCACTGGCAGATTTTTTCACTTATTTTAAGCTAAAATATCTTGTATTAAGTGAAAAAATCTGCCAGTGGAACAAGTGAAAAATCTCTAGTTTTTCTCTAGTTTCAAGATTCACTGTTTTGAAACAAGTTCCTTTAGCTTACTGAAATGTTGCCCTCTAGCTGATTGTGTCTTATTTTAAGTGTAATGAGATAATTTTGACTAGAAATAAGACAAATATACTTGGTAAGATTTTGAGTTTTTGCAGTCACTGGAAATAAATGCACGTAAACAACATTTCAGTACATTTAAATGTTTCCACCGAGAACGTTCTACAGCATATCTGTATTTTTACAGATTACACATCTGCTAGTGCTGATCTGGTCTTCTGAAGAGCACCAACACTTTGTACAGTTTCATTCACTCGTTTCACTCACCACCGTGTATGGCCCAAAGATGTGTGCGTAGAGTTTTATTCTTTGTACTCTGCATGGGTGCATTTTACATGCATGTGTAGGATGAGAGATGTGTGTTATATTAGAAGCAGTTCATCCTCCAATGGAAACGATTTTTCTGCACATACTTAAAAACATCTTAAAGTGTTCAAGTGAATGATGCTCTTTTAAAGAATCGGGCTTTTGGGAATACACTTCTTCTCTTTGTTGCAGAGAGTTAGCGGAGGAGGCTGATGCCACTTTGAAGCAGTTTAAGGGAAATGTCTCTAAAACTAACACTTACTCACAATGGGAGTACTTCAGCTACAGCAAAGCTGGAGTATTTATTTGTTCACAGGTAATGCATGACCCAAAAATAAATGAAATGCCCCACTGTTCACCGGTGTGTGTAGGAATGTCCCAACAATGTTAATCAATCTCAGCTCATGAGGAAAAACTTTTGTTAGTTTTGTTGATGGAAGAAGTCAAGCATCTCGTATTTGCTTAGTTATGGCCACAGTGATTCTTTCTGAGATTCGGGACTTTTATTCGTGATGACTGAGCAATGCCTGCGTGCTCTTGCACATGCACTACACAAAGGTCAAGTGTGTGGTGGTGATTGCCCGATGAATGCCTGGCCTGGGTGTTCCCAGCACTCAGGATAAAACAATACAGTTCTGTATGTAAGAACGAAATGTAGGCTTTTTCTTTGGCAGTACATACAAAGCAACAGATTCGACTCCAACTCGTACACGTGTCAAGTGCCCCCAAAAAATACTGACTCTTAATATTTTTTTGTGTGGAGACAAACACGTTGCATTAAAGCAATGTAAAAAAAAAAAAATCTACTACACGCACAAAAAAACGGGTGAGGTCCAAACACCAAGAAACATAGAGCACAATCAATCTTATGGTGGCCCTCACGAAAAACGTCATGACAGGAAGCAATCATAAAAATACAGATTTATTTAATCATCATGAAAAAGTCATCAAAATACAAAAAGTAATGCGTTAAAATGTTACAGTACACTAAAGAATCGTATACATGTATATATTGATCACATTCATTTTTTTAACTGTCTACAAAAGCATTATAAGCACAAACCACATCATGAATAAAAGTGTCAAACCTAAAAATCTTCTAACAGTGAGAGATTATTGATAGTTTGCACTGATGACGACTCATTGCGAAACACATTTACTTTGCCCACAGGCAAGATGAATGTGACGAGCGACACAGGGCTCTGACCCGCGCACTCATTGGCTAACAATGTTTTAATCTGTTTCTGGATTATCGTCCTTTCTGACACAGAATGGCCAAAATTTACAAAACAGACTTTATGTTCCATTTAGCACGACTCAATATGAATCCCCACAGTAGACTTGTGACTTTTGACCATTAACATCTGGTAAAGGCCCTCAGCGACCCTGAATTGGATAAGTGGGAGAAAATGGGTGGTTGGATGGACCCGAAATAAGTGAATGAGGCCATAAACTCAAAGGAAAGTGTTTATTGAGGTCAGGGCTGAGGGACATTATCCCATAGACTTCTAGAGGACTGGAATCTTTTTCCAGCCACAGGTATCAGCCCCTGGAGGCCATTAAAAAGAATGCAGTTGTAAAGCTACATCCATCTCTTATACTGTGTATGGTCTTCCTCAGTAATTGATTTTTGTTAGAAGAATATTTAGCAGTGCTGGTATTCTGTTTGGTTTTGTATGTGGCAGAATGTGAAGAAAAAAAGACTGAAGGTGGGATATTTCACAAAGTGTGAAGTCAGCAGCTGATTTTGGACTCTGCATTTTGAAACTTTAATCCTGGTGTTTTGGTTGCCATCATTTTTGGTTATGTTGCCAACAGAAGTGACTAACTCCAGTATCTAGTATTTTAAAAAAGCCCAATGTAGAAGAGGGAGAACAATGAAACCTTTATGTTTCCCAGGATGGGAACAAAATTGCCACAAAATTAGACATTTTAACATGGAAGTCTATGGGGACTGGGTCACTTTTGGAGTCAGCCTCAAGTGGGCACTCATGGAGTTGCAATTTATGGCTTCGTTTTTCAACCCAAGAGATTGCTGCTTGATTGTAACCTGTAGATGACAAATGAGGTCCTTGATAGAAGTCATTTTAAGCTCTTGCACTTTTAACTGTATGACTGACAAATTAAGACTTTATTTGAGTGCCTTTACGTATATATTACACCAACCCTCCACTTCACCCGTTCTGTGAAAGCATTTCAGTGCTTCCCTGCAGTTGTCGACAGGATTTATTGCCTCGCTCTAAACTCTTTGTAGCATAAGGTGAGCCGGGGCTAAGGAGTTACAGGCCAAGTGCACAGACTGTAGACTGCAGTCACTTCCTCTGGTCTCGTCAAATAATTGGACAGGGTTGTAGCTGTGAAACCTCCGTTTCTGACAAGGAAAATTAATGTTTTCCTGAGCCGATCCATGGGCACCTTTTTCATTTAGGGGTTTGCTTTGGCTTGACTTAAGCCAGATGAAAGTTTATTTTACTACATAAATTGCTCAGCTCTAAAGAAAACCACCCAAGCAAAATCCTGGATGTATCCGGCAAAGAATTCCCAAAAAATAACAAGAGCGTTAGGAAGAAGCAGAAAGAAGTGGCACCGTTCAGAGTGAGAGTAAGAAATATGGGGCGAGAGATGCTTCTTACAAGGTTGAATGATCGCACCACTCTTCGGTCTGACTCTGACCTTGGTCACGTTACAGCGCAACACATGGCACTGGCTTTGAACCCATTCACTCTCCCACGAGTGTGATGTAGGAACATCCTTCTCCGGTTTGGTACAATCTAGTTAGAAAACGCAAGCACAGGAAAATAATGCGATATGATGCAAAGCAATAGGGTCCCAAGTTCATTTTTATTCCTCTGAGGTCATTTTCATATTAAAGTAGCATTAAAAAAAACCCAAAGAAGTATAAATACACTTCTTTAAGCCGTTCCAGATGCTACAAGAGATTCGATTAGGTGATTAAACATATTCCAGTATTAGAATATACACTCTATTTAGTGTTCATGACTTCCTACACTAATTCTGCTGTAAGATGATTCACTTCCAGACCGCTGCCACCACAGGTCTCTCATTAGTGGGCATGTGGGTGTGCAAGGTTTGTAATTCATGTGCGTCCTTCCATTCCTTTAGCGCTGTGCCCTCTCTCTTGTTTTTCTCCCAGTATCGGATGGCGCTCTGGCTGACCTCCGGGCCCTGCCCCTGCACTCGCTCCAATGTTTCCCCCCCACACATTGGCCACATTCTCACCACATCACCCTGGTGCAGAGGGGAAGGCTGTGGTTGGGCAATTAACTGAGCCCCCGTGCTGTGCCAAACAAAACTTCCTCAGCTGTTTTTACAGCAAAGTCCTTCAAATTATGGTTTTCATACATGCGTGGAGCAGAGCTGAGCCATCTGACGTTGCTTTGTCACTGTCATATGCAGCTCGGCCTGAATGTTAAAAGAGAGGTAAAGTTCACGCCAGAGTTTAGCGGAAACAGGGTTGGTGCTATGAAGGGAAGAATCTCATGCTGTGGGTGCACAGAAATAATGCATGAATGAAAGCCTTTCACACGGATTCAGCCCTTTATCCCGCAGAACTTTCCTCTCCACTCAGGTTTAATCGTACCTGTCAACATCGGGATTTGAAAAAGTTTTTCCTGCACTCTGCCCAGACCGTCCCTTCACCCCTACCGCTGGCCAAATAGCCTTACATCAGTGGTTCTTATACTTTCGAAGCCAGGGAACATTTACAAGGATGCTCTCATAATTCCACTTAGCTGGTTTGGGTTTGGCATCACTTGATCATGAAGACTGACTCAAATGTTTGTCCATGCTCACCAGCTAGCTAGCAAGCACAAATCCAGATACAATATGATGCTTTAAGAGCTACAGTGCTCCCAGTTTGGAACAGCAAAATGATGGACTTATAGATAATTACTTTGTGGACCACTAGTTTGAGAACCATGATCCTACATATAGACAAGGATTGGAAGACTGAATATTCAGGGATTGGGTTCACTAGTTCAACACAACTCCTAACCTTTCCTAATGTCCAAGAAAAATTTCATTTTTCAGGAATCAGGAGAACATGAATTATACTGGGAACAGTGGTTTAATTTAATTTTTTTTTTTTTTTAAAAGAACAACAATTAATAAATTGTAAAATTATGTGCTCTTATGTGGGCTGATCCCCACAGAGGTTACTGCTGGAAAGCACCAGTTTCATTTTGTGTGGGTGCAATTATCTTTTCTGAACCCCAGCTGGTGAACACTGTGACCCATTTGTATTTAATGAATAGTTGGGTTTCAGATCCACTCTTTTTTATGCACAAAGTCTGCACAGGTAGACTCCTTCCTAAATTATGCTTAATTTTCTCACTTTCTTATTGCAGTGTCCCTTCAGGAGGAGAGTATCCTAGCTATTATCCCAGGTGTTTTTGTGGCTACAATTGAAAAACCTAATGACAGTCATGTTGCTTAATTGAAAAGAGGACAGCTCAGAGGAAAGCTGAATGTGTATGTGATTGTGTGTATTCAAAAAGGTGACCACGAAGAATGGGCAGATTGCAGCTTTTGTGCAAATTTCTCATCCAAACTTTATAATAATTTGTAACAACAAATTTTATAAAAACGTGTCCACCTGAATTTCTGAGAACTAGTTTCAGTGGCCTGTCTCATTCTTGGTTCCAGGGTTAAAGTTTGAACTTTGAGCTGAGCACCAAGCAAACATACATACATACATATATATAACAACATTATGGATAATTTAGCAGAACAAAGTTCTGATATTAATGTTATTTCCAATGCAGCTGGAGACCAACTAAACGTGTATACCACAGAAGAGTCAACTGTGCCCTCTGCTCTCTGCTCTGACTGTGTCATGAGGCTTTCTCCTTTCAAAGCGGTCTGTGAAGAGCGTCACTGTCTCTGCTCTTTTTGACACGTGTCAGGTTAGGTATGTAATGTCCTCTCTGTAGGTTCTCCTGGGCAACTCTAGGGAAACTTAGTTTTTAATAAATAAATGATCCTGTTTTTGGCCTCTAGAAGTCCAGCTGTTTTGATTGTAACGATATAAAAGAAAGAAAATCCAGAAATAAACCAATAAATATATATTTTTCCTGATTATTAGTGTGACTCTTGATGTAATATCTGATGACTTCCCAATCAGTTAATCAAGTGATTAATTCATTACTTTACATATTTTAAGAAGCTTATATTCTGCCATGCAGTAGAACATCCATGCACATTTCTCACAGGGGACAGATTCGTTTACCTGGTTATTTTGCTGCGGGCAAATGTATGGATTTACAGACCGTGAAGTTCTTCCTGCTGTGATGACTTTGCAGGTGTGTGATCAGCAGAAACTGGGTTTTTTCAGCTGCCGTCGTTATTTGAAATAAAAGTAGTGTCTGTTCGCTACACAAAAGTGCAAACATCCGTTATGGGAACTTTCACCACCCCATGCTGCTGTTTATTTTGTGAGGTCAGAAATGCTCCCTCCAGCTCTTCCTCAGCACGCTAACCCCACCAAGTCCTCCAAAGAATTCACAGTGGTTAAATCTGATATGTAAATCTATCAGTTTATTACTGATTTAACTCCAGCTGTTCCTCCGTCTCAGGTTAACAACAATGGCCTTGTGTCCTTCCTGAGAGAGGTGTCGCAGTTCACACCTGTAGCTTTTCCAATCGCTGGAGACAGAAGGGTCGTGGCGCCGTTCTGGGCTGATGTGGACAACCGTCGAGCCGGGACAGTCTTCTACAGAGAGAGCCAGGATCCTGTGATCCTCAGGAAGGCTTCGGGTGATGTCAGGACGTACTTTTCAGAGTTCCCCAACTTCAATGCAACGTGGGTCCACATCTCTACATGGCATCAAGTCACCTTCTTTGGAGGAAACTCTCAAACACCAGTATGAATTCTCATTTAACATCCTGCAACCATGTAGACGCAGTACAATGAGGGCCTATCATGCTCATTTCCAATTCTATTTATTTATTTATTTTAAATCTGCATTCAAATGAATACAATCAGCATGAATTTATTTTGTCTTCTGGAATGGTTTGTGCCAGAAAAAGGTTTAGAAATAATGTTTAAGGGGCAAGTTTTGATTGGTTGCCCCTCAAAAACAGAAAGTTTGAACAGGTTTGTGGGACTAATGTGGTTGCATCTTAAAGATCCAAAAGTAGAAAAACAATTAGCTGAAAGCTTGTATAGAGACGAGCCACCTCCTGCTGCCCATTAGCAAGAATGCAGATTGAAGGCACTTCTGCTCTTTGTTTCATCTTTTATCTACAGTCTTTTATGAGCTGAGTGTTTAGAGCAGTCTGAAGTCTGAGCTTTTAGTTCACAGCAATTGCTTTTGCATACACTGACCTCACTTTTGAAACCTTGACCATGTTTAATATGATCATCCAACAATGGAACAGGAGATACATGGCAGAGTATAAGGAAAAACAGAACTAGCCCTCTTTAAAGTGCCTTTAGGGTCTAGATAAGTGACTCTTAACCAGGGATATAGTTTGGTTTCTTGAGTCTTACAGAGTAGTTTTATATGAATGGCCTGAGTAAATCATCACCTTGAGGATTCTGATTCTTACAGAATTTCCTAGAAATCAGGAAGCCATTTATCTGAGCCTGTTTCTCTTCTCTGCAGGTGAATACTTTCCAAGTGGTGCTCATTACAGACGGAGAGCTTTCCTTCACTATATTCCAATACAATAACATCACTTGGACCACAGGCATGCATGCCAGCAGCGGAGGAAACCTCATTGGGCTAGGCGGGATTGCAGCACAGGTAAGGTCACATGTTTATCTGCAGACGTTGTACCTCCGGTGTGATACGCTCTCCGACAGCATTAATCTAAACTGTAATTCAGCTTTTTTTCTTTTCTTTTCTTTTTTCTTTTCTTTATTATGTCTGCCTCTTCCCAGGCAGGTTTTAACGCTGGTGATGGCAAGCGCTATTTCAACATCCCTGGCTCTCGCACAGCTGATGTCGTAAATGTTGAGGGAACCACCAATGTGGGCTTCCCGGGCAGATGGGTCTTCCGCATAGATGACGCAAATGTAGAAGTGGGAAGCTGCAATAACTCTGGTAAGTGCTGGTCTTTGGGGATTAGTTCTTCAAATCCACTTTGTTGTCTTAAGGAAAGCTACTGTGCTCATTTTAGCTTCATTTTAATGTTCTTGGACTCAGATTTGCATGATTCATAGCTCAAAATAATCCTTATTTGTCTTATATTGGACTTTGGTGCAGCCCTTTAGTTCAGTGTCCTAGTCTGGAACAAACCATTTAGCTTCTTTTCTTTTTAAATAAAAGAGACTAGAATGTGGTAAATGTAGATGTTAGATTATTTTCCCTAACACAGCATAAACTTAGAGCAAGGCCTGGATAAGTAATAGCACTGGTGCCGGACACCATCTAAACAGGTAGACCTCACAAGTAAAGCAGAGATTTAGGTATAATAAACAGACACAGTGATCATTTCCACCTCCTTATTTTTATGAAGAACCTTACTAGAGTTGCTTTGCATGATTTATAGGTAAAACAATAATCCTTCTTTATCTTCGTTACCATGTCCCCCAGCTAAGCCACTGCCTAAAACAAAGCTGTTTTTACATAATGTTTGGCTTCCTTTTTAGCTCTTTGTTTTTTGGCTACATCTCAGAAACTGAACTCTTTCACAATACATGACATCATACAGATCCAAGAGTTAAAAAAAATGTTTTAAAACTGAGTGTTCAGAGTCTGAAGCCTGAGCTCTGTGCTCACAGGGATTACTGCACATACTCTGACCTCTTTATTTCAAACTTTGGTTTATGTTTAATATGACACAAGACTGGAACAGTACATATATATGATTAAAAAAAAACAAGGAAAAGCATAATGCCACCTACCCAGATCTAAAAAACAGATCTAAAACAAATCCTGTCATTGTTAAATTGAATCTAAGGTAAGTTTAGCATAATTAATAAAGTTTTACACTAGTTTTTACACAAGGCTCATCGTCGTGATTCCTCTTGGGTTAAAGTCGTTTTCTAATACAGCCAGATTTTAACACTAAACTTACAAAAGATTAACTAAACAGTTCCATCGACCTCCTTCTGCAGCGTCAGTGTGCCCACACCTCCGCCCATGCCTGAACGGAGGCCAGTGCATCGATGACTGTATTAAAGGCAACCCCTCCTTCACTTGCTCCTGCTTGGCTGGCTTCACCGGTCGAAGATGCCAAATCGGTGAGTTATGGTTCACACTGCTTCCTGTTCTGTCGCTCTGCACATTGTGAATGACTTCCTGACTACCTGAGATGAGGAAAATTAATGTCAGCAGATTTTCTCTGCCTCACCGAAGGGACACCTGGATAATTCCTTAATACCTGTATCAGTTTCTTCTCATTACTTGACCCTGACAAGAGGATTCTCTCAAATTAAAAATGTCATGCTATCTCCTCTGTGTTTTGTGTTCCTGTCACTGTAGATGTCAATGAGTGTGCCTCACAGCCTTGCCAGAACGGAGGGACCTGTAAAGACCAGATTAATAGTTTCATGTGTCAGTGTCCACCTGGTTACACTGGGATTCTTTGTGAAACAGGTAAAACTGACACATTACCATAAAGTGGTATCTTTTCCAGTTGATCATTCATATTTGCAACTTTAAAAATGTACTTTTAACTTAAATGGAAATATATTTTTTATTTAAAATTTCTCCTATTGATCTGGAAGAAATGCAGTTAATTTAAGTAATACATATTTCATATGTCATGCTATCACAGAAAAAGTTTTGTGTGATGTCTGTGGTTTGTTTATTTGCTACAAAGCAGAAAAGCTGAAAACTGCTTATTTCAAACCGTGTGTGAACTGTGGAGTGCCGCACTGTAATTGCTCCAGTTTAGCATTTTCACCACAGAAAAGGTTGAGGGGTTTTGTTTTTTTAGGATATCTTGGTCCAGCCTCTCTGGAGCTTCTGTGCTTCTTCCCACAGTCCAGCCTGTGGAGATGTATCAGACCTCTTTTAATACCTTTCGCAGCCAGCAGCACATACTTGGAGAGTGAGGGGAACAGTGTGGCGGATATATTAATCAGCTGAGTAAATATTCCATGAGCGTGTCTCTCTGTTTCTCTACATGTGTGTGTATGTGCGCACGCTCGTGTGTGTGTTGCAGACATTGACGAGTGCAAAGACAGGCCGTGCTTCAACAACGCGACGTGTGTACGAGGCGCTGGCGCTTTCACCTGTGTGTGTGAGCCGGGTTACACTGGTGTCCTGTGTGAGACAGGTGAGCGGGGGGAAAGTAGGCATCATTCTCCAGAGGAAATATTTTCTGCTGCTTTCTACATCAAACTGAGTCTTTTGGCAGATGCTTCTTTCCAAAGAGCTTCCCAGTCTACCTAGACAAATGGGTTACGGTTGAATGGATTTGCAAACCAACTGGTTTTTTTTGTGGGGGGGGAGAAAGTTCACCAAAGTCACGTCGGCCTCCAAACCAAAAACCTTTTTTTACTAGTTCTCTTTAATTGTTAATGAAACTTGAATCTAATGGTGGATTTAATAATCGAGCTCAGCACAGCTCATGAGTTCTTGTTTGTACATGAGACCAGATTATTGTTAATCCCACACACCTGGTCAGTGAAACTGTACGCTTTCCGGAGGGAAGCTCAGTGCTCCTAATCCAGCAGAGCGTCTTACTCAATAATGTCTCGTTTTTCCCCCTGACGATTAATAAATCTTAATGACTCAACAGCAGATAAAGCTCTCGTGTCTAATTAAGTGGCTTTTGTTAATCCTGCAGACATAGACGAGTGTGAGTCGCAGCCCTGTCTGAATGGAGGGGAGTGCATCGACCGGGTGAACAACTTCACCTGCATGTGCCCCGCTGCTTTCACTGGGACACTCTGTGAGACAGGTGAGCAGAAGAGCGTGTTCAGAGAAGAAGTTCTTGACATAACCTTCCTGTTTAGCTTTCCGTTACGTGGCATTTATCCAAGTGGGTCGAGCACAAAGGGGGAACATTTTTAGGTCTTTTGGAGTGTTTGTAGCTGAGCTGCTTCTCCAGTGTTCCAACATTAGGAATTTCATTCTATTGCCACAGCAAATATTTTCAGCTGACAGCTGTGTTCAAAAAGGATATGTGAAAGTATGATAAAACATCCCTAATCATGAAGGAGAAAAGTGTGCCAGTTATTTATCGGAGTATGAAGGTTAGTTTCCCTGTGATGAGGTCACCGCTGTATTTATTTGTCCATCCTCCTCATTTCCACAAACTCCAGCAGCAACATCGAGAGCTGAAAAGTAAACCCGGTATCAAGTGCCAAAAAACTTGCAGTTCCACTAATGTCCACTAGAGGCTCTAAAATGAGTCAGTCCCCATAGATTGTCATGTAATAATGTCCAGATCCTTGGATTGCTGTGACCTGGATGACTGAGAGCCTACACAGACATATTTTACTGTGATTATTTTTATGTTGGCTTGAAATAAAATATCTCCCTCTGCTGGTACTGTAGCTTTCTGCAACTTTCTGAAACTTCTGCATGTGTGTCCTTTTCACACTTTGGAGAGGCAAAGTGTGCAATTAGACACAGTGGACCGGCGTGTCCATTTCATGTTTTGCCGTGACACTGCATTGCGCAGACATCTGATCAGCATCTGTTTATCTCAAATTTTAAGATGTTTTCCACTTGAATATGGTGGTGCTGAATCTGTGATCCCTTTATGAAATGTTCTTAACAACAATTCTAAAATGCAGGAAAAATCAGCATTATTTTCTTATGTTTTATCCAAGGATGTAAAGGGTAACGGCGACTAAGCTACAGTTAAACTAAACATGACATTATTATGTGCTTAAAAAACTCACTAAAGTAAAATCAGGTACCTGCATGTGTGTGAATCTTCATAAAGATTTTAAAATTTCTTAAATATTGAAATAGGGTCCAGAGCCCAATCACTAAGCAGTAGCTCAGAGTCGCTCCTCCACATCGAAAGGAACCACTAGTTCAGCATCTGACAAGGATGCTTCCTATGGGAAAGACCCATCACACTCTAGCAAGATGATGGAAATGGCCTGACTTTTAAATAACACCCTTGTAGTTTTACTGTCCCCTCAAAGCCCCCAGAAGAACTGAAGGAGGCGGTGTGGGAGGTCTGGGCATCTCTGCTTAAACTGTTGCCCCTGCATCCAGAACCCTGAAAAGTGCCAGAAAATTAAAAAGAATAAATATAAATAAATAAAATCTGGTGAAAGATATAGTTCTAATGTATAATATAGCTATAATGCTGGCTGTTATGACATTTCATTCATGCCAAACGTACTGGAGTTGTCCTATACGCTCATTTCAGAGTGAGGTAGGCGGTAGGTGAGGAATTATATCTGCTTGAATGAACCACCTTTTAAAGGGCATTCCTGTCTCCCCCTCTCAGAGCTGCTACCAGTTCAGGTCAACCCCACCGAGGCAGAAAACCAGACAGGTAAAAGCAAGCGCAGCTCCAGTTAAAGCTTTGGCAAAACGTTTTCTCATATTATTCACATCACAGCGTTTCACGTTTTTTCATCTCCAGCCTCGTGTGAAGAGCTGGACTGCAAGAAGAACCAGATCTGTGAATACACCAGCTCGGGAATCTACAACTGCACGTGTGTTCCAGGCTTCTACGGTGACAACTGTGAAGGTATTGTGCAGCTGGCCCGGCTGATGCTCACTGCAGGCAGCTGGGCAGGTAGAGAGGCAGACTGGGGTATTTGAAGAGGAGCTGTGCTATCCCACAGGAATTTGGATCCCTGCCCTGGAAGAGGCTGCTGTGATGATGGATTATTGTAATTATCAAAACTGACACGGCCTCGCCCAGTTTATTACGGGAACCAGTCGCTTGATGTTGTGAATAATTGTTTTATAGCACATTTTATTAGTTTACCAACAAGAGGAAGTGCTTTGTCTAGACTTAAAACGGCCTCTTTATGAGTCAAAGCTGCTCTATGGTATTCAGGCCATTTCTGCACACAGAGCTGCTGAAATATCCTTCCGCACCGCTACTTGCTTCCCTGCAAGTTGCACCACTCCTGTTGCTTCAGGCACAGCTGCTGCTTGCATAACCAGCTTAATCACAAAATATGTAAAACCCCGCCTAATGCTTCTTTTATAAATGCATATTAAGTCATTTTGTTTTAGGGAAGAAGAACAGCAGCAAAGCTAATTCAATCTCCCAGGAGAGGCTGCTGACACCGACTGATAGCAGTTGTTGCGAGGCTTTATTTCACCCACTGAAAGGCTCTTTAACAGCATTTGAGCCATTGCAAATGCATGCTACTTCTCACCCTTGAGCTGAAATAACTATCAGTGCTTATATAGGCTCTCTTAAATCTCCCAAATACTTTCCTGCCTGGCTCACTTGGAAGGCACAGCGGAAAAAGGAGCACGATCCTCCAAGGAAGAGAAAGTAGTGGGACGCAGAAGTGCCTAATCAGGCTCCCAGATCAAAGCGCCTGGGCCGCACAGGTGGCCAATGAAAGTGGCTCTTGCAAAATTAACAATCCATTAATTGCCCTCGGGGCCTTAAGTTTTGGTCACAAAATATGCTCCATATCATCAGAAAAATAATACCCTCCACCGAGCTCCCGGGACTTCAAAGTGGAGCGGTTTAGCCGCGATACGGCCGCGTGCTTTGATCCACTGCTGCAATTAGGAAGGAGAGGAAAACACAAACATTCTTACAATTTGTACAGAGCGGATGTGCAGCGCGCTGACTGCTAATCTTCTGCTGCTGTGAGCTTTTTTGGAAAAGATTAGGGAAAGAGAAATGACAGCGAATCAATACTTAGTTTACAGTATAGCAGATGAAAGACACTTGGTGCACATATGCAAGCATATGGTGCACATGTTGACCATTTATACCTTCTGTCTATGTTTACACTTGGGCCAACACTGAAAACTTCTTTTAAGTGCATGCTTTTAAGCAGCTGGAGCAAACTTTCCAGCTTTGACTCCCTCTCCTTCTCTCTGTGTGTTTGCAGACGAGTGTCTTTGCCAGAATGGTGGCGTCTGTGTGGACATCAACGGGACCTGTGAGTGCCCTTCAGGCTATACGGGGCTCTACTGTCAGTTCGGTGGGTATGATATGTTTAACCCTATCAGGTGTCATAAAAGACCTTCGATTACTTAAAGATCACAGAAGCAGGGTATATCCAGAAAGGACCCCCCGTGGTTTCCCCACACTAGTGCAGTTAATCGTAAAATGCCCAGTGGCAAAGGATGAGAGCATGTAAAGGGTGAGTGGTGGAAACTCTAAAGATTACTCAAGTACAGCTTTTTATTCTGATTTCTTCTTCTACAGCACATTTTGTATGCAAAATATTGCACATGCAGTTGGATCGAAATTTGGTTGTATTGTTTTTATCCCTCGTAACCTGTATGGGAGATATATGCGTGAAATTTTATGGGCTGAAAAACATATTTAATCTCTGCTATGTTTATGTGTTTTTACCCACAGCTAGTGAGTATCACTAGCTGTGAGATTTTAGTTAGGAGAATAGTTTTTAAAAATGTCTTTGTCCACTGGAATTTAGCTGGCAGATTGTCTGTTCTAATAAATCTAATACATCCTTCAAATTATGAAGTTTATTGTTCTTTAAGTCAGCACCATGTGTGACATGTTTTAATTCTGTTTTTTAATGTGCAGCCCTTCACCCTAATCAGTATGTCTTTTTTATTCAAACATGCTGTTTTTATGTTTCTTTTATGCATGATCAAATGTTCTGATTTTCTGGGGATTTCCTTGCCTTGTTCTTGGTTCTCTTGGTTCTTGAGTCTCATAGAAATGAAGCAGAAGTCATTTTTCAAACACTTTTTAACCCCTCTCTCCCTCAGAAGTGACCCAGATGCCATGCAGTAACGGCAGATCGTGTCCTGATGGAAATCCGTGTTTGGAGTACGGAGGAGCGTACCTGTGCACATGTCAGACGAGAGTGGAGCTGGACCACAAAGACTTTTACCCCTATGGTAAGAGGCTCAGGCACCAACCCAACAGCAGTGTTAGTGCGCGAGCAGCTGGTTGCTATTGCAACAAAACACATTTTTTATTCACTTTAAAAGAAACGGTTGTATTTACGACGTGGGGAGAAATTTATAGATGATTGATGCTGTTATTGGAGGCGCTTATGAGATTTTATAATTGATCCAGTCATAAAATGACAAATAATCTGTGTTTCCTTTTAAATCTGGACCGAACCCATGTGCTTGAATAAAGTTTTCCCAGCGCAGTGGAACACAGTCAAGTCTCGGTGTGTGTTTTTCAGTACAGCCCGAATCGGTCTGCGATTCCTCTCCCTGTCTGAATGGCGGCTACTGCTATGAGCTTGACGGAGGCTACACCTGCGAGTGCAAGTACGGATACTGGGGGAAGAACTGTGAGAAAGGTAGTACCATCTCTTTTTTTAAAAAGGAATGCTTGTGTGTGAATTCATGAAGCACCGTGACAAAAACATCCTTTAGGTTTGTGCGTTATTACTGCGGGCTCAAACCCAAATGCAGCTTTAAAGCACCAGGAAACATGCCATTACTTGTAATGCTGCTTGAAATATTGCAGCGCTGAAAGGCTTAAGATAATTTGTACTTATGGCTGAGTTATGAGCTATTTTCCTGAATTATGATTTGAATTGCAATGTACTGGAACAGGTTTATTTTGTGTGATTAAAAGCTGGAGTGGTCTCTGCTTCAAGGATTCCCTTTTCCCTGTCTCCTTCCAGTTAGACTCAATACCTGTGCTTCTGGGCCCTGTCGCAACGGAGGCTCCTGTAAGGAAGAGGCTGACAGTTACCGATGTGTGTGTCCTTACAGGTTCACAGGAAAACACTGCGAAGTGGGTGGGTGCCAACCTTCCACTGTAATTTACAAACTTTAACTCTCAAATTTACGTGAAAGCAGGTACAGAAATACACGGCAGTCCTTTCATCAGATAACCTTGTCACTAATACATCTGTTTAAGTGTCTTTTAAACCGAGCAAGTCAGTTTAAAGTCTAACCATTGTAATACTGCTTAAGGAAAAGTGCAGAAGTATCACCAGTAAAATATATTTGAAGTATGTTCAGTTCATTTTAATTTAATTTCGGTTATAAGGCCCAAAATGTCACACGTTTAACTGAAGTCCAGTCCTGGAGACATCTACATGCCAATATCAGATCATCGAGTAGGAGCCGGAAATCCATCAAATCTTTAATAAGCTAAAGTTAAGGTAACTAAAAAAAAATAGCATTTTTTTAATGGTAGTGAGTGGTGGACTGTCCACTGAGGGTATGAGGGTATTTCCAGGTGGCCTTGGCGTCATTTTCCCCCTGGTGTAAACGTCAGGAGGAACGAGATGACAAACTCTTCAAAATCCAAACCTCTGCTTCGACTCTCAGTCTTGCTTATAGACTTATAAGCTGTCTGCTCTCACTACGACATCCTTAGCGTGTAAGTTTACACGTCAAAGGGATTAAATGGGATTAATTCATGTTACCATGAAAAAGCTTCAAGTTCTGTTTTATTATGTGGATGTTTTGTTCCAGGGAAGCCGGACCCCTGTGCCTCCAGCCCCTGTCTGAATGGTGGGACGTGTTTTCACTACATAGGAAAGTACAAGTGTGAATGCACCGATGCCTACAGCGGCAGGCACTGTGAAATAAACAGGAGCGCGGTGCATACCTCTGCAGGTAGGGAGACTGTATGTCACCACACAGCAATGCCAGTCTGATGCTGGTGTTTATACAATGTTGACCTTAGCTGATTGGAACATACAGGGGATATCCTGAGCGCTCAAGTGTACAGATACTGGCTTTCTGTCTGAAGATAATCTTAGCAGTGTTGCTGCTCTAGAGGCCCCACATTTACAGATATAGAACGGCTGCATAACCTATAAAAAGTGAGACCTGATTAGACCCGGTGATTCACGTCTACACACTGTAGCAGCATGCTGGAGGTAATTTTAGGCGCCTGAATGGAAAACACCTCTGTTGCTGTTAGTGTGTCGTGGAAGAGCTCGTTTAAGCCTCAGTTTGTGTTGCTATGCAGCCACACTGACATTATCGCCATGTTTGTATCCGTTTCAGAGCTGGGCTGTGGGTCACCTCCACAGGTCAAGCACACAGAGGTCCAGTTCTCCTCAACAACACCAGGCTCCATGCCAGAGTACATATGCCACCCGGGCTTTACGTCTGTTCCCAGAGCCACCCAGAGCATCAGTGGCATTCAGGCAGTGTTCATTATTGGGAAGCAAATTTTGATTTTGATCGTAAGATTATAGCAGACAAAATCCAAAGTAGATTCAGTTATAATCTAAAGTTCAAAAGTTTGTTGTTTTTACTGGTGAGAGTTGCTCCACACGGTTTACAAAAAGTCAAATGCAAAATGTGTTCACATGTCTACTCTTCTCTTCCTCCCCAACATTGACATTTTGCCACGTTTTCATGAAAAACAAGGAGCATGGGAGCTGCTTGTACTGTTTCCCAGGGTCAGATCAAATGTGCATGTCTAACCTTATCGCACCAGGAGATTACTTCTGGTTAGATCACTTCCAAACTACAAACTTAATTAGTTCTGACTGGATCTCATGTCTCCAGTTTACAAAAATGTCAATACATTTCATCATTGTATTTGTCCTCGTTCACTGGTTTTTATTTAGTTATCGTTTTGTTTTTGTTTAAAAAATAACAAGACAAAAGGTCATTAAAGAAAAGTACGAAGTTACTGGGAGATTGTGTTAATGGAGACTGGATCCAGCTGCCTGTTTTTAAGGTCTGTAACACATCTGGACACGTGGATGGCTCCTCAAAAAAGATCCCAGGGTCATTCCACATGAAATCAATCAAATTTGGAAAATGTTTCAATCCAACTCCCTCAGAATCAGACATTTTTATTGTTTATATTTGTTATATTTGAGGAAGTTTCACCTTCATGCAATTTTTTTCCAAGTTATAGACCTTTGAA
This sequence comes from Rhamphochromis sp. 'chilingali', assembly GCF_963969265.1. Lineage (NCBI taxonomy): Eukaryota > Metazoa > Chordata > Actinopteri > Cichliformes > Cichlidae > Rhamphochromis > Rhamphochromis sp. 'chilingali'. The sequence goes on from NC_137931.1 coordinate 33,308,225, forward strand.
ATGCACAGGCATGAGGATGGGGTTGACTTTTTCCCTATTAACTTTCAGGACTGCAAAATGCTGCTAAATCACTCCAAGTGTTTCAGTCTAAAGCCGCAGTTTTGTCTTTGTTCTTTTTGTCTTCGAACATCAGTGTCATGGGGATCTAACGCTCCAACAAATTAATTACCTGTGACCCACAGAAATATGCACTTATTCCCTGGATGTTTGATCTATTTTCTGATAATTCACTGGATAAAACTCCAAAAATGCTTTTTGGGTAAAACTCTCAAAGATCATATCACCATGTGGGATGGGCGGCTGCTCAAAACAAGTTACAACATACGAAATGTCTCAGACTTACTGACGATCTGATTCCAGGCTGATGTTCTAACCATGATTGCTTCTGTGTCAAATTAATTTTCTGTTGCTGTCATATTTTAACATCTGTGAATGTAGTTAACGGCTGTGAAACAACAATGGTGTTCACATCTTCTCTATGATAGTTTGTGATAGACATCACAATGATCAAAAATCGTGAGATCTTCAAGGTCTCAGAAGGGGTCATGTGAGCTGTGAATGCTGTCTTTGCAGTTTTTGCTTCATTGCATTGGTTGTGACAGTTTTCTTTGTGCAGAAGATGGTATGTCCCTTTTTATTCAGAAAATAATGGAAATTAAAAAACACAAAATGTAATTTTTTTATGTTGAACGTAAAAACGAGCAGAGGGAGTCAGGTGGGAGGTACTAATTGATTTTTCATGGAAACCCCAGTTACCACGACAGGTCTAGGAAATGAAAGATGTGCATATATTTAAGAAAGTGATTTTCTGAGTTCTAGAGTAACATCTGGAAACTCCAGGATTTTGTTCTATTTGGATTAGACTATCAACTGATATTTTTCTCTTTGTGGTGCAACTTGTCATATTTGCTCAATCCAGCCTGAGAGCTGAATTAAAGTAGTATTTTCTTCATTTTGTGATGAAGAATTTCATGTTTTTCATGTAGCTTTTTTCTTTTTTACATTATTGTGAAATTCAGCTAATTCAGGTTTTTTAGATATAGATTATATAAAAGTACTGCGAGAAAAAGGCCCGAAATTGGGTCGATGGACTATTTTTCAAAAAAGTGTATTTGAAATCTGAGGCTAAAATTTCACTCAGTCATCATATATGTGTGAACTTCATGTGCGAACCATAAAAATTTCCTGGAAATTGGAGATGATTGAGCAGAAAATGTTCTAAAGATCAGCTGAATTGAGATTGAATGACCTTGTTATCTTTATTCATACTAATTTGTTAATTTCTGCATTGTCACAGAGATCAACGAGTGCTTATCCCAGCCTTGTCTTAACGGAGGCACGTGTCGAAATAAGATCGGATCCTACCAGTGTGTGTGCGCCAGTGGCTTCAGCGGAAACCGCTGCCAGATAGGTAAGGATCAATCGAAAGCTTACACTTACAAATACGTTCACTTGGACCACCTGTACACAGGCACGTGTTTACTTATGTGTGCATCTTTATCGCCTTAAGACATAAACGAGTGCCTGTCGGAGCCGTGCATTAACAGAGGAACGTGTGAGGATCGGCCGGGCTCCTACCTACTAATACATTTTTATTTTCATAAGTGACTTCTGGTCGATGTTGTTGAAACCAGCTGATTATAACATCATCCAAAAAGCCTCTTTACCCTGTAAAAGGCTTTCTCTCTCCAATGGTAAATTGTTGTGAAGATAGCTGAATGCATTGTTAATAAATTCTGCCACACTGTAAAATGTCTGTGTGCAGAGCAGGACATGTGCGAGTCCAACCCCTGTCTGAATGGAGGCGTGTGTCGGGGTTACAGAAGAAACTATCTTTGCATGTGTAAAGACGGCTTCTTTGGGGATCAGTGCCAGATGTGTAAGTATGTTGTGCTGATGTTATGTGATGTTATGTATGATATCCAGTTTTTAATAACCCTGAGTTTACTGAGTTTAGCTAAAGTTAAGTACAGAAGAAGTTTATTGTACATATAAAAAGGGTGTGAGGTTGCTTCCTCGCACCTTATTCAACATGCCTTGAAACTATTATCTAAGCCTTTAAGGTGTTCGGTAGAGTGTTTTCTGAAGTCACAGATAAATTCCCATTGACTTCTATACAACTAGAAGTCTTTTTGCTGCCCTCTGCTGGACTTGGAAAAGAAAGCAGGTTTAAGGCCCCTCTTTTGGCTTCGCTTTGCAGATCCGGACACTACATCCATCTTTGATTTACTCCTGCATACTTATAATGCTTCATTTGCCTCACACACACTGTCATGCATTTTTTGGGATCTATTATATGCGAACTGGAGCACATAAAAATCTGTCATAGATAACCAAAACAGTGTAAATATGCTAAAAACAAGTAGACCCATTAGAAAAATATTTATGAATAAGATATAATAGATAAATGGATAACTGCACTCAGTTATTGTAGTTGCTAAATAGCTTGGTTGATTGATGGTTATTGATAAACAAGACTGAGAGGGGCTTGCACACTTCAAAGGTTGCTCACTGTTCCCGGGTGAATCCTGTTGCTGCATTAGTTTGTCTTTGTCGCCCACCAGTGGAGGACCCGTGTGTGTTAAAACCTTGTGGGAACCGTGGCCGCTGCTGGAGCGACAGGAGAGGAAACTACAACTGCATGTGTAAAGTGGGACTCACGGGCAAAGACTGCGAGAAAGGTCAGTCGACAGCCTCACCACTCAGCACGCTCAACACTCAGAGCACACTTAACATTCGGATTAGATATGTAAAGTTGCCACTGTCCCCAGACCTGCTGCCCCCGCCCGGCCTTCACGTGCTGCGTGTGGAGGAAAGCGAGGTGGAGCTGCGCTGGGATGAGCCGGAGCCCTCAAACAACCTGATCAGCATGTTTGCCGTCACCTATGCTCCCCTGGGTCAGAGCAACTCCAAAACAGACTACCTAGACAGGCAGAAGTCCACCCACGTGATGCGAGGCCTGATGCCCGGCCTGCTGTACAACATCTCCACCTTCTCCATCAAGCTGAAAACCAACAGCAGTGACACAAGCCAACCTGCCACAGCACTAATACGCACCAGTGAGCATGCTCTTTAATGCTCTGTAGTCTTAGTATAATCTCAGAAGCTGAGCAACCAACTAAGGCACACAGATAGATTATAGACCTTTGATGAATCAGAATACTTTATTAATCCCTTAGGAAATGATGTATGTTACAGTTGCTCCAAGACAGTAACAGTAACTGACTAAAATATTTAAATAATAAAATATGATGTCTCTCATCTACATCAGATATGATGACATTATAATGTTGCCTAGCAACCACCTACAGGGGGAAAAAAATCACAGACCAGAATAATACTGTACCATGAGCATGTGTTAGATGGTCAAAGATGTCATTTTGACACATTAAAAAAATGGATTGAACCGTTTTTAAACCTTTTTATAAAAATCCGAATTGGTCATAGAAATGTTCAGAATGTCGATGAAGGTGAGCTTTCTTTAAAAGAGGTGGGAACGCAGTGAGTTCAAAAGCAGGTGAAGAAAACCATTGAATAAGGAGCTGTTAATCATTATGAAATGTTGAGCCCAGCAATGTTTATGACTTTTTTGTGGGTAATAAAGTAGTAAAAGTAGTTCACCTGGAACCGGAAAGCATTTCTTTGTCTTTGAATGTTTCCCTGCAGGGCCCCAGCCGGCGGAGCAGTTGCAGGTGGTCAACGTGTCCTCCTCTCAGGTGTGGCTGCAGTGGCTGGTTCAGGCTGCCCGCCATGCAGCCGTCAGCAGGGTGCACGTGTCCTTGTTGCCTTCAGATGGGAGGGAGGGTCGCACTGCTGTTCTCAACACGAGCACTACTGAGTACACCTTCAGGTCAGGTGCAGCACTTTAAACCAAGCTTTTATTTTTACATGCTGCCGGGTCATTTGTGTCTACCAAATGTTGCTGCCGAGGTCCGCTTTAAATGTTTTGGTGTAATATCCCTTTCAGCCACTAGTGGGAGCCATTTCATCAAATTTACTAAGCTTTTAACAGGGTACCATGAAACAGATAAGTTGAGGTATGACTGATGCGGACTCTTTGTGAACCTTTCACAGCTCATTACAGCCGGGTCAGATGTACACTGTGGATGTGTTGACTCAGAGTGGAATCAGACCAGATGAGTTTCCCTCCATGAGCCACTCACCAGGACCTCTGTCATTCTGGACAAGTAGGTTACATCACTCAGCAGCGAATACAAGAGCTTATACAACAACTTTATGTTGTTATTTGTATTTATTTCCGCAATTATGAGAAAACATAAAAAGAAACCCAAAACGATCTTTCACCATTCTTACGCCTCAGCTGTAAAAGGCTAATGGGTTGCTGTTGTCACCCCACCTGGTGGACACTAAAGTAGGTCCCTCAGGTAACACAGACTCACTGATGGGCAGACCAATCATCAACAGTCCGTGTCCCCCCCCCCCCCCAAATTACTATTTTGAGCCAGGAAAAGCCTGGAAGTACTGAAGATGACGCTACATTATCTGATGGTCCCCTGTGAGCCATATTTAGAAAGGAAGGAAGAGCTGCCCTGTAAAAGGAAGAGACCTTCAAAAACACACTGGCTGCAGGAGGAATAGACAACTACTATTGGGGTGAGGGGAAAGAGAAAAAAGCAGGTGCGTGCAGCGAAAAAGGTAAAAAAACAGGAAGAAAAAGGAAAAAATTAAGGAAATGCATAATAAAATGGAAATTGAAAAAAGGAGAGTGGATAAGTGCCCAGTGCATCACGAGAAGTCTATAGTAGAATAACTGATCCCGCTCTAGCTCTAAGTTTTATCAAAAAGGTTTGAAGCCTAACCACAAGTATAATGTCATTGATCATATTTTATATACATTTTATGATATTTGAGACATTTCTATAGTCTCCAAAACTTTCTCCAGACAAGGCCTTGTACAGGCCAGAGCAAAAAAGCTACCTAATCATTTGAGGAAACTCAGCCAAGGAAAGAGATTATTTTAATCCATTTAATACAATCATTTGACCCTCTGGATGTGTTACCCTCAGGGCCTCTTCCCCCACAGAACCTCTCCCTCTCACACGTGACCCCAAACTCAGCCTTGATCACCTGGAGCCGCCACCCGAGACACGTCTCAGACGGCTTTGTGGTCAACGTGACCCGAGGGTTGAATACCAGGAGTCGCTTCTTGCCCAACGGGAGAGTGGGATCGTACACCCTCCGTGAGCTGACCCCAGGGCAGCACTACTACGTTGCCCTCACGTCGGTCAGAAACACGGGGCCGGAGCAGATCCACAGCGTGCCTCAGCACCTTGCCTTCACTACCTGTGAGCTGTGTGCAATCACCTGGATTTGTTTTTTTCCTTTCAAATTTGAAATCTGAATTTCCCGAATCCTGAAATGTTTTTTTTTCTTTCCATGTAGTGCCAATGCCGGTCAGACCGGGAAGGAGAGAAAGACCAGCAGGGACAAGACAAGATACCCCATCTCAGCCTCAGGACGTGGCAGGCACAGCAGAAGAAGAAAACTCAGAGGAACTACCCAGGTACATGTAGCATGTCAGTTACTATTATAACTGCTTTAAATATATAACAGTAGATCAACAGTTAATGCTAACCAGATAGCATTTTGTTAATCTGTGCTGCAGATACACAGAACTCATTGACAGGAGGGGAAAGATAACAGCAAAGTTCACTCACCTGCCTCGAAAACCCATCCGGCATCGAACTAGTAAGTATAAGCAACTATGTGAGTGTCACCCTATATTTTAAAATATTTGGATAATATGAACACTTAGCCATAAACCAGGAACAAAAATCAATGAAATATTTTGGAGTATTTTAAATTTTTACTCCTGAGTCACCTGAAAAACTCCCCCCGTTGCTAGGGGAGTTGTCCAGGCTATTCAGATTTTTTCTCAGTAAGTGCTGCTGTGTATTTTAATGGATTCATTCTACATTAGTAAGAACGCAGTTCTTTCTGTCAATTTTTTAGTTTTATGGGCATTTTAGTTGTTGAAAAAACCCCCAACCAAAATTAAATTTGAAAATCAGTACCTATATCAATAGACAGATGTCAGCAAATGAATTATTATGATAATTAAGACACAGTAATAACAGATTTTTTTTTTTAAAAAAAGAGAAAAACAATAGGATTGCGAAAGTGATTTATTAATTAATTTATTAATTAATGTATTATTTATTTATTAATTTGACACAAGTCAAATTAATTTAAAAAAAGGAATAAATACATATAACTTAAAAAACAACAACAAGGAGATGCCATAAACCCTAAGAAAAGAGTGGAAATATTTTTTTAGCAATAGACAATCAACTCGAAAAACTGATAAAAACTGGTAAAAAACAAACAAACTCCAAATTATAATATAATTAAAAATATATATAATAAAAGAATAATAAAATAATGAATAACAATGAATGGGATAAATGGCAGCAATTATTATTAATATTATTATTTCAGTCTTTTTTATTTACAAGTTTAGCAGTTTTAATCCTCTGCACATGCACCCATGATGCTGTAATACGTTTTAACCATTCTGTTAAATCAGTGGTTGTTTCAAGCTAAGGGACTGGTACGTAGAAACCTCCTCAAAATCTCAGTTAACACTTAAATTTCACCTTTCCGACTTTTAATTTGTTTTTTTCGTGATGATTCTAACAGGAAATGCTTTACCTTACAGAACCTGAGCCACCAGTTAGGTTAGAGAAGATGGAAGAAACAACAAACAAAATCAGCCTTGCGCTGGAGATCCGAGAAGAAGCTTTAAGAACAAAGCTTGGTAGGTGTTTTTTACACATCCTCTCATGTAAGCTGATCCCAGCGATGAGCCTCTTCTACACATGACACTCATGTTGTGTTGTGTGGGGGTAGAGCTGGAGGCTATCAACACATGCTATCAGCTGTGGATAATGTGGAAGAGTGAGCCTGAAACCTGAGCTGAGGATGTTAATGGCAGCTGTTGTCTCATAGAGTCGCCCCAGGACTGCCGCAGTCTGCCCTGCCAGAACGGAGGTACGTGTGTGAACGGAGGCGACACCTTCATCTGCGACTGCGCAGACGGGTTCAAGGGCAGGCAGTGTGAACTGTGTAAGTTTATGTTCAACTTCTCTACACGTTCAGGGTGGGATGAGTCAGCTGCTTTTTGGCAAATCCTGTAAAAGAACTAAAGCCTGTATATAAAAGATGGATGTAGCCACCCTGACATCACAGCTGGTTTTGAAAGCCTCAGTGTTAATAGTTACTGCTGCCATGTTCGTTTTTTGGAGTCAGAAGTGGCCATATTTGAATGAGAGGGTGCAAAGTTATCTTCAATGAATGTATGAAGCTACATTCATAAGTGGAGGTGGATTACACCAACTACTACTAACAAATTCCTAGAATTTCACTCAGCAAGCATGAGACTACACTAGCTGTGACACAGACTTATATTTTCTCAGATTATACCATTAAACTATAAACCTAACTGTAGAAAGATGATGATGCAAAAATGAAATCTTAACAACCAAAGAGTCAAATCTGCACTGGACTATACCCCATTTCAGTAGAGACCTGACGTACAATATACACCCAGTAGCGCCGCCCACTCTGAGAATAATTGACAATAATTAATAATTAAGTAAAAAAACAACTTATAGTTAGTAGTCCACCCTCTCCGCCAAATAATAACGTGACTTCAGTCTTCTAAAAAACAACACGGTAGTAGTCGAATAGCTAACAATAAAGTTTCACAATGCAGGGTGCAGAAACCAGGTGATGTCACAGTGGCAGCATCCATCTTTTCAATACAGTCTATTTGTGGTGCTAGAGACGATGTTTAGGGATCAGTGGAATACATGCTCGGGCAATCATGAATATCTTTGATGGAGAGGTAGGTGACAGTTCAGTGAAGGGTTGTTAGGTTCATCCTCTGGGGACCATGAGCATGTGCGAATGCTCACATCCCACCGTGTCTTTCAGCAACGCATGCTTGGATCGATACAAACCCTCCTCTACGTCACAGTATAAATAATGCCACTCTATCAGTGCAGCCTCTCAGGTTGTGAACATCGACTCATTTATGTTAGATTTGCATGCTGTCATGAAATGTCAACGTGAGAGCAGTGAGCTATGTATAGACCTTCATTATCTTAAAAGCAGGAGCCACAATCCACTGCGAATTGACCCCTCTGACATTTATGAATGGCTCTTACAGGTCAGAGGCACGATAAACAACACAAATACACCATCACTCGATTCGCACAGCACTGGCCTGTGTGCACTGAGCCACCTTCCTCACATTCTTTTGGGAGCTACTGTCAAATTTATAACTCAGTGTTTCTTATGGATGTTCAGGAGAGATCTGCACTTCTACACACTGTAGGCATCTTGGTTTAAGTTCGAATCTTTCCTGTGACAGAAAAATCGTACTCGTTTAGGGTTTCATTTAAAATGTTTACACTTAGAAACTACTTTGCAAATTGTAAGTAGTTCACAAGAGTCAGAAATTAGTTTTAATGGATTTAATACGCGATGGCTGACAAATTAAAGGACAAGGCAACTTTAAGTGTTTTAGTACCAGCAAAACTCAGGCTACTGAGTGCAACCAGCTTCATGAAGGAGGTTCAATATCCTTCTGTCTGGATTCACTTACCCTAACAGTCAGGATAAAACGAGTTACTCTGCCATCAGTCAACCTGTCCATGTTTGTGAGTGATTTGATGCTGTCAACCCTGCCTCTTTCCTTTTGTATGCATTCACTGGTAGATTGGGAAAGTCTTGATTAATTTATTGAGTTGATAACCACCCTCACTCACCCTTAACCTGATTGTTGCTGTTAGATTTGTGGAGACACATAAGGAGGGGATATCCATGCATGCTGACCTGGTTCGCAGTTCATCACAGGGCCAACACAGAGATAGATAGACAGTGTCAGAGCATATGAACTGGACAGGCAACCAACTTTTACAGCATTTGGCTCAAGTCACTTCAAGAGTCAGTCTTATGTGATTGATGAACCTATTTGCTGGGCCACTTTTACAGGCTACACAATAAATTTAAGGATAACTAAGCTACTTTAAATCGCATCATGAATCATGCATGGATGATATGCTCACAGAGAAATGTAGCCACGTTTAGAGAAGTGTAGAAATTAGATTGCAGAGGCAAAGCTGGAGATAATCAGGAGAGACGTTGTAGAAATGAATCAGTGAACCCAACGCAGAATATTTTGAACACATTGTCATTTGTTTTGCAGTTTTCAACTGAAGGCATGCTTTAAAACTACCCTATATGAACAAAAATACTGAGTCACCAGCACGTTAAAGCTACAGGAGCCGTAAAAACCCCATACCATGAAGCTCCCAGCATACAGTTTTTGTGCTGATGTTCATGCCAAAGGTTGTAGCCCAGTAGTTTTTGAGTTAGCAGAGAGTTGGTGACTTTTGCACACTATGCATCTCAGCATAGTGTGTAAGGTCTCAGATGCTGCTCTTTAGGTGGTCTGATACTGTGCTGCAATGAAATTTCAGCAAAAATGGACTAGCCCATCATTTTTTTCCACATTGATTCTTGGTTTAAACAAGTAGCTTAATTAGATTCTATCTTAATTCAAGGTTATTCATTACAATTTGGAATCACGTCGTATCTTATTCTAATTTTGACAGTCCACTTGAAACTTGAATGACTTATTTTAAATTATTTGTAATTTTTTAATTATAATTTCCTCCTACTTTGTTCTTCAGTTCTGTGTTTCTTTTTTAGCACTGGTTTTAAAAATGTGCTATACAAATCAACTGTAATAATATTATTTATTATTATATATTAATGATTGTTGGTTGTAAAAGGTATGACTGTTGTGGTTATTTCACAGTATAACTGTTTGTAGTAGAATATGCACATGCCTTTATTCGAAGCATTTGGAAATGACTAACGCTGACTGAACAGTATGTCTCAAAAAGGGAATAAACCTTATTACAATCAAGTCATGCACCTCCTCCTCCAAAGACAGAGTAGAAGAATATTTTATTTCACTTATATGTACATGCTGATGAATGTGTGTGTGAGGACACAGTCCACATACCCCACCTCCCCGCTGACTCTGCACCCAAACATCCAGCGTCAGATTGTTTAAACATTCCTTTCCTAAAGCCATCCATCAGCCGCAGAGAAGCTCTGCTCCTAAACCATCCCGCAGACTTTTCCTTTGCTGATAAAGCACTCAGACCTCATGTTGTTTAACTTTAACCTCTGTTTTTGCAGCGTGCCAGCGAGTGCCACACCCGTGTACCCGCCTGTACTCTGAAACCAAGAGCGTGCCCGTCTGGGAGGGTGGTGTGTGCCATTACCTGTAAGTCACGTCAAACATACGTCTGCCAATCTGGGCTTGAATTAAATGTTTAAGTGTGGCCTAATGGATCCAATAAAAGTGCCTGCATTCTCTTTCGTAGGTATAAAAGGACATATAAAGTGCAGCAGGATGTGTGTTATCGAGAGATTTGTGAACCGACGCCTTCCAAGAAGAGTCAGAGTGAGTTAAACAATCTGTCTGCGCAATATTTGTAAGACGATAAACAAATGCAATGCTGTTCACAGACTAACTTTAACTGTCTTAACAGCCAGAAGAACAAACACACAACAATAAAGGTTTGTGATTTTTTTTTCAGCCCTTTTTATGAACTGCTATTGTAGAGGATCACAAGATTTTCAGCACTTACCCTCAAAATGAGACTTTTCTTTTCTCTCTCTCTCTCTAGAGCACTTGGAGCCTGAAGAAAGGACTGTCATCACTGTCATGTGAAAAACCTCCTTACTTCAATTTTGGTGTTTATAATCTACTTGAAGTAACTGATTATGGTCATTTTTTGTGCTGAAAAACCCTGTCAGAGCCCACTGTAACATTTCACAAACAAACCATCAACCATCTGAATATGAGGCTGCATCCCAAGAGTTGCCTTTGTAGCTCGCGGTAGCACGATCAGTCAGATGAAAAACGTCCCGCATCACGTATCATTTGCAGTGTTTGCTGACTGAGTTTCATACAACCACATATGGTATGCAAATATGAATCCTAGGCAGTCAACTGCACTGCATCAGAGACCTTATATACCTCATTTCAACGTCCAATGCTGACACATTCGGAGAGGTTTACGTTTGTGATTCAGCTGCAGGTTTGTCCCTCAGGGAAGTAAAGGCAGAGTCTTTTCCTTACATCAGTCCCATCATCTCCTTACGAAGACAGCAGGAAATGTGTACTTTCACCCTTAAACTGATCTCGTCCTCTGACAATGATGCACAGCGTTTTCTGTGTAGAATATGTTCCTCTGTGTCTCAGCAGGCGTCGCTGCTCACTAATCTGTAAATAGTGTTTATAGGCCATTTTGTAGGTGAATATTTTAATAATAAAAATGTTAAAATGATTCCTGTTGTGTGTGTGTTGCAGTTCTTGCCATCATTTGTCACACTGTGTTGAATCTATCGTGTTTTGACAGCATCAAAAACTATACTAAAAGTATTTTATTAACAGATTAAAGGAGAGCGGTTGTACTCATTTTTAGCGCCATTATACTGTTTTTGGAATCTATTACAGTAGCTTAGCACAATTTAGCATTAGTTCATGGCTCACAATAATCCTTATCTTAAACTGGGTCTTGGTGCAGTGCCTCAGTTCGCCCTCTGTCTGAAACAAGCTGGTTTGGCTCATGTCTTTTAATGTGTTGCCCCTCATAAATGGTTTGAATAGCAAGTAAGTGGAGTTGTGTGCCACAGATGACCATATTAGGGATATCCTGTTTCACTGATAGGCATCATGCAAAGCCAGAGTAGGAAAAAATGTCCATAGGCTATGTGCAAAAGATAGATGTGACCACCTTGGCATCTATATTTTGAAGACTCAGATTTGTAGGCATGACTATATTTGTGTTCGTCTGTTTGTTTTGTGCTTTTTTAGAGCTATAAATTACCATATTTAGAGATTGCTAAGCTATCAGCTAACACTGACAACTTAGTTTATTAGTACTTTTGTGTGGTGCTAATAAAGTGGCATTTATAAATTGTATAGCGGCTCACAGAAATGGAGATATTTTCTGATTAATGCCAAACCAACATCCAAATAAATATCGTGGAATTTCACTCTTTAAACACAGACCGCTTGGATGGTGTGCACTTTACAGCAAGCCAGATGAATGCATTAAAACTGCTACAAAATACACCAACAGCTCAAACATGGTTAAGTGCTACAGTTTAATGACACTGCTTGGTAAAGGTGAAGCCTAAGAGACCGACCAGTAATTATCCGCTTGTTATAAAGGAGGAAATTAACTACAGAGCTCAAAATCTTTACCAGGCTGTAAAAGTATTGTTTATATAGCTGAAATTGGCTATTTTAACATGAGAATCTGCGGAAACTGACTCACTTTTGGAGCCAGCCTTTAAGAATCTGAGCAACTGCAGTTTTTGGTTCACTAACTCTGCAATCTGAAGCTTGAGTTTTGGGCTCCCAACCTCACTCCCTGGCTACTTTTAATATGAGCATCCACCTGTGTTACAGTATAAGTTTGACAGAAAATAAGGAAAAGCAGAATAGGCTCATTTTAAGAAGAGAAAACACCCACAACTTTGTTTACTCTGTTAATGGAGACTTTTTTTTTAAAAGTTTACTACTGAACGTCACTGCTCTTCTCTTTGTTCCTGTGTGTGTCTGGTTTATTGAGTTACTGAAGCATGCAAAAGTGGGCGGAGATGCAAAATTAAAGACTCCAAATCCAAACTTTAGCTTTAATCATTAAATTAGGCCAATTTGGGACATACTTCATGAAAGAAAACAGAGCATGGGCATGCCTTGGGTTTTGTTAATCAATCACCCCAGTCAGAAAGGAGACTGCTCTATCAGAACATCACCACATAACAAAAGCTTCCTCGCTGCTGTAATTTGTCTGCCTAACGCCCTGTAGTCATGAGTCTCTAGCTCTGCCAAAGTGACTCTTCTAAGCCTCAGGCTATATACAGACAGGGGTCAAATTAAAGGCAAATGTAAACTAAATAAAGAAGAAAAAAAAGATGACGAAGGGCCACTGATCGATGAGAAAATAATATGAATCATATTTACCAGAATTCAAACCAGCTGGAGGCAGATGAAATATTAATTTGCCATATTAGACCCACTTGTTTACTGCCTTAAAGAAAAGCCTCACACCAGAGCCACTGGGGTATTGTTTATATTACAGTGGAACAGCTGATAAGGACACTGCAGTGAGTGTCACAACAACTGGATGTTCTCAAGTAAAGGACATGCCCTCCATGCCAAAAGTCCAAAGCTGAACAGACAGTGAAGCAAGAAATTTCAAAGAAAGCTTCCACTTAAAACGGAGAAGCTGTGCCATCCAGATCCTTTAAGGATTTTGAAAAACTTCTTGACGACCTTAAGTTGTTTCATCAGTATATCTATGAACTGTTATACAGAACATGTAAACAACAAAGTTGTTTCTCCGTTTCACATCTGCTGGACTCAGAGACCAGTGTTGCTAATCTAGGAAACCTTGTTTCAGTGAAAATGAGCTATCTTGTGTTGGGTTATATGACTGGAAAGAGGTGTTGTTGGTGCTCTGATAATGTTTAATCATAATCATTGATCTCATGAGATCAAATATGTGAATTTCTTTGTGAACTTAAACCTAAAAGATAATGTCATTCCTTTATTAAACAATTATTTTTTTCAGTTTTTCTCCTAAATATATCCGTTTTTAATATTTTTGTTCCTTTTTTCTTTTATTTCCCTTTTATTTCCTAGTAGATTTATTTTTAAACTGCCATTTTTTAATAAAAGAATTTAAAATTTGTCTTGTAAATATTTCCCTCACAATTTATTTAATTTTAAAAAAATAAATATGTCTGGGGGTTTTTTAATCACACGATTTGAACTTTTTCCTTTTCAGTTTGACTTTTCATAAATATTACATTTTGTCTCATAAAATTTCCATTTTTCTTATAAATTTAAATAATTTATATCAATCTGGAACCTTTTGCCATACTTTTTTTTTTTTTTAGCTTTTGTCATTATAGCTTTTTCTTATGCGTTTTTTGTAATTTGCAATCCTTTTCTTTTAAATTTAACTGGTTTTTTTTTTGTAAATTTCCAACCTAAATCACCAACCCAACAAAAAATAACCTTTTTTTAAAGTCTAACATGCCATCTAGATAAAGTCGGTCTTTTTTCCACTTTATGCATTCTTTATATCTTTATTTGAGGCATGCGTATCTTTTAATGTAGAAATTATAATAATATAAATAAATAAATGACATTAACTTGTTGTTTCCTTATTGTCCGCTGGCTGTAATATTTCCGACGGCACGTGAAGGCAGCAGAAGCCAGAGCGCTGCGCGCCCCCGTTGCCCCCCTTCCTGCCCGGAGTGAAAACTGAGAGGAAAAAGCGTCGGGAGCAGAGACCATGGAGGGGGAAAGCTGGATGTATTAGCTAGTTTGCTGCTTAGGGCACTTTTTACTCTTCTTTCGCTTCTACCCACAGAAATCAAAGCGTCTCAATGTGGAGATATCCGGTGTGTATTTTACGTTGCTCGTAAATCTCCTGAACAGTCAAACAATCAACTGCGAGTCGGACCGCGGACGGTTAGCACAGCCTGACTGAAAGTTAGCCCGCTCCGGCTAACTTAGCCCGCTCCAGCTACCACGAAAGGACAAAAAAAACCCTAAAAACGCGATAGTGAGTAAGAGTGTCGGGGCTTGAAGTAACTCGTAATGTTGCCTCCCGGGATTAATTTCAGATACGGATGAGAAAGAAATTCTCTGGGAACAGCGAGAACAACAGCGAGCCAGACAACCACCGTCGTTATGCTGGGGTTGATCCGCGGCTCCGACAGCCCGTCCGAGTCCCGAGTGTGGCCGCACTCGGTGCTCTGGAGGCTGGGGGGCTTCTTCTTCCTGCTGCTGCTGGAAGGGGCCGGCTGCCTGGCCAGCCCGGGCAGCCCCGTAGGCGTCAACAACAACAACAACAACAACCCCGGAGTCAACATCTACATGAGTGTGGAGGAGGTGAAGAAGCTCCTGGGTAAGGAGGCCTGCATAGTAATCCAGCTGTGTTCAAACTTTGCAATCTGTCCACTTGTCTGTCCACTTCATGTGTTTGTGTGCCCCTCACATCTGTAAATTTAGCTTTAAAACTTGGACGAACTCCACCGAACTGTTACAGCTAATTGTGCAGGTACATTATATCAATGATTTACAGCTGTGATTCTTTTCTATTTTTTTCTAGTGTTTCCTCTGTATTTGTAAAAGTAAAAAAAATTCTCATAAATTCTTACTTTTTATCTGGCAAATTTTTGAGTTTTCTCTTCTAATTGTGTTCGTTTTTCATAAAATAATATTTGTTCTTGAAAAATTGCCCCCTTTCCCGTATATTTCACTGTTTTTGTCTTTTGAAATTGCCCTTTTAATCCTAAATTTGCCAGTTTTTGTCCATTTGATTCGTCAATTAGTTTGTGGGGGTAAATGTTTCAGTTTTTCTAGTGAATTTTCTTTTTTTGGGGGGGGGGTTTCCCCCAAAAAATTCTCTCGTGAATCAGACGTTTTCTACGGAAGCGTAGAGCTGCCACCCAGGCAAAAGAAAAATACAAGTGTATCACGTTATAAGGTGAAAGGTTTATTGTTCTAACAAGATACTTTTCCTGTTTGTACAATATACTATCATGTTTGTACAATATACTTTTCACGTTTGAACAACATAATATCACGTTATTACAATATACATAATTATCACGTTCGTACAATATAATATTTATATTGTACGAACGTGATCCTATATTGTACGAACGTGATCCTATATTGTACGAACGTGATCCTATATTGTACGAACGTGATCCTATATTGTACGAACGTGATAATTATGTATATTGTAATAACGTGATATTATGTTGTTCAAACGTGAAAAGTATATTGTACAAACATGATAGTATATTGTACAAACAGGAAAAGTATCTTGTTAGAACAATAAACCTTTCACGTTATAACGTGATACAATTGTATTTTTCTTTTGCCTGGGTGGCAGCTCTACGCTTCCGTAGTTTTCTTTTACTTTTCTCCTTTTTTTTTAATGTCCTATTTTTGCACATTTGTCTAATGAATTTATCCGTTTATCTAGGAAATATAGGAGTTTAAAAATATTTTAAGTTTATCACTTATGTTCTTGTAAATTGGCAAGTTTTGTCTTAATTTAAGACTTTCTTTTAAAGATTTTTTTGTCTAATTATTTTGTTCTATTTGGTAAATTTGCAAGTTATTTCTTGAATATTTATTTAAATTGTCCTCGTGAATTTATTAGTTGACTGCCAGTGTCACTGATGAGGCATCAGTACTGTACATGTACGGGTCAAAGTAACCTTTACATGTTTCTGATATGTTGTGATATAATTGGTCGTCGTTTTTGTTGTTGTTGTTGTGGTTGGTCAGTTTATAAGGTTGTGTCTCATGATTGTTATGATGTTGCTGATTAGGATTAAATGTACAGTGGCATTAGAACATCAGCAGAATAATCAGAAGTGCTGGTTGTCATCTCATGACTGTGCTGCTGTTGGTGCAAGCCATCAGTGTTATGTTGGTCTAACACTGTCTGAATGTTTAAAATCTTAGTGACAAGGTGAAGCCAGCCTGTGAATCGGTCCTAAGTTGTTAATGGAGGGTTTGCTTTAGAAGTGTTGAACGTGCACTTTGAAACCAGCCATTTACCATGTGCACAGGCTAATGAAGGGGTAGAAGTGTTTGTATGTAATGTCCCCGTGGAGGGAGTAATCTCGTGTTGCAGCTCCTGCTAACTGACGTCTTCCTTTCGATAAACGAGTCATCTTATAGTGGCATCAGCAGAATTATGTTGTTTCTGTTGGGGAATCTTTTGGGAAGTACCTCCAGCTGCATCCAGCTTTTTTAACAGGACCGTGTGCTGGTAAACCTCCCTGTGTATGGGCCTAATTTATAGCAGGGACTTTTGGGATGTGGTGTTAAATCATTTGTTTGAGAATGACCGGCACTGTTGTTTGATTAGTTATTGAACAAGTGTTTTTTTTTTGTTTTTTTTGTGAGGTTACGTGTATTTACCGCATCACCAGGGATTAGCAGATTTAAAAACAAAAAAAATTACAATACCCTTGAGATATTTAAGGAAGTTAAATAGGATTTGATGGGGAAAATACCCATTTAGTTTTCTTTTTCCATAGTTTTTGAGCCCTTAAGTCTTCAAGTACAGGAGATGTCACATGAGTCACATGAAGTCGTCAGGGCTGTTCTTCTACATCACTATGTGAATGTCTCCTGTACTTTGAATCTACAGGGGCTCCGAAAGGGTGAAGTAGTAATGTAAATTAAAAAAAAAAAAATTGTAATTTTTAACCTTGATGTACTTGGAGGCTTTGTAACACATGAATTCAAATATTCACTAGAAAAAGTTGCATTTCCTGTGAAAATGCAGTGTGAATGCCTTGTAGTGTAATCTGAAAACAGCAGAAGAAGGAGAACCTGTTGAAAAAACACTGTGTAGAAGCTGAACTCTTTGCTGAAAATGGCTCTATTTGAAAGGGCAGTGTTAAGAAAGCAGATTACATGCAAGCAGGGAAGATGTGCGGCAACTGTCACATGTAGGATTCGAACCATTGCCACCGGATCTCACGGCGGCTGCTCATTCCACTGAGCCAAACCAGTTCTGGTCTCAAGCAGAAGAAGCTAAATTGTGCTGAAAATGGGTGAAAATGCTGAATGTTCAGCAAAAAACAGACAAAGAACCTGAAAATTGTCCTGAAAAGAGGTGAATCAGCAGAACCCGGCCTGTCTGCTCTAAGAACGGTTGCTCCATCTCACTGAGCTAAAACATGGCTCAGCTCAGCAAGCTAAACTGGTGATCACACTGATAATGTTGTCCCATTCAGCAAAATGGCCCAAAAAATCGCATAAAAAGCTTAATATCTGAAAAAGTATAGAAGTTATGAGCACCAAAAGATACAGCACGCTTCAGCAGAAAGAGCAGAACAGTTTAAAGTTTGAAAATCGGCTGAAAACTGGGGGACTAGTTAACCAGCAAAGGTCAGAGCAACTAGAATAATAATAACTAGAAAAAGTTGCATTTCCTGCGAAAATGCAGTGTGAATGCCTCATATTGGAATCTGCTGAAAACAACTGAAAAAGCAGAATTATCTGCTGAAAAGAGGTGTAGAAGCGGAAGTGCTTGCTGAAGATGGCTGTATGTGAAAGGGTACACTGAAGAGTGTCAAGAAAGCAGAGCGGAGGCAAGCGGGAAGATGTGTGGAAACCGTCACACGTAGGATTCGAACCTTTGCCAGCGGGTTGAGGCATTCACACATTAATATCATGGTAAAAGTTTCTGTGTGTAAATTTAATATCCTAAACTTAATGTCCAAAAAATATTTGCTGATTTTGAGGGTCAGGGACTTTTTCCAGATTTAATTTTATATGGAGTGACTGTGCCGTGTATAATTGCAGGAAATGTAACGAGAATTTCCTAAATTTTCAAAGAAAGGACTGTAGTCTCCCTGCCAAAATTATGCCCCCACCATTTCCCAAATTGAGCCCTTGTGTCCTCATGCCACATGCATTCAGTATTTCATTGCCTGCAGCCTTGACTTGTTAACTGCCCCGGCACCAATGTACCACCCTTTGTGCTTTCTCTCTCCTCTCTGACTGGTGTTGGATCGTTGGCTGACTCTGTCCCTTTGGGTTCCCCTTGTTCTCCATCACGTTACAGTTAATCTTCTGCTGCCAGACCAGGGCCTCTCTTGTGGTTTGCCTGAAACCTCATCTGGTTGTACGGCGAAATCTCTTAATGTTTGACAACTATGTCTGCGGCGCTAAAAGTATGTGTGGACAGAATCTTCCATGATGCAGCAGTAACTGCAGGAATTAAACTTGCTTGAGAGTTGAGTTGCCCGGTGTCAGCATCGTAATGTAGACAGCCTGCCGGAGAGTCTGACTGCAGTTTACTTTTGGTTTTAATCAGGTCTCTGTATTTTGTAAGATGTCAAACACATTTATGAAAGCAGATTTATAACATGCATCTACAAAAAAATTTAATTTCATAGGTCATAGTGGGGATAATTCAGTTTCTGCAGTTTTTTAAGACTTCGAATAATTCTATCAGGCATTGTCAGCACTAAGTTGCACTATGCTGTGTCTAAATGTGACATAGTAAAAGTGCAGGTTAATGTGTCTTCAATAGGTTAGTTTGACTCTGAACTGACATTGAAACATAAGTCACAAACCAGCTGATGAGCAACTGTCATTTTATGCAAGGTACAGTAAGTTCATGTGTTTTATTATTCATTGCTGAATCAGTGCTGTCCCCTTATTCACTATAAGAATGCTTTGAGAGCAAGCTGTTGCATAAATAAGACTATCTACAACAATCAGGTTGAGTGGAAACAATGCAGCTTTTACATTTTAGTTAACACCATATGGAAACACCTTTGAAACCCCCAAAGTGGGGGTATTCAGAAGTGCACTTTACCAGCCTTGTGTGCAGGAACATGTCCGTGACTTCAGCTAGAGGGGGCTTTAATCTCCTAAAATAGTTTTCACTACCACAACAGGAAAAGCTTTTATTTAATATAAAGTAAAGCTCTGAGCCTGAGGTATGTGCTTGGCCATGTAATTAATGTGTTATTCACACAGCCACTCTGTGTACAGTTACACTGTTAACTGGCCTGTGAGTCAACACATAAGACTCTTTTCTTGGGAATCTTTGGGACAGATCAGAGTAGGAAAAGCAGGTGTAAGTAATGAAATTGGCTGGCCTGTTTTTCAGCATTGTTGCAGGTTGTTGCATTATTTCAACAAACAGAGGGCAACTCATTAAGTTTCAGGAACACTTTGAGTTGTATAGAAATCTATGGGAAAATAGACTCTTGCTTCATGACATCAGTAAACACATTCCTGGTGAGTTTATTGCCTAATTGGCTAGCTTCAAGTCTTGCTTGTGGGAAGGCTGCTTGGTATTTGTGGCCATTGAACCAAGCAAACTGTTGGCAAAGGGAACAGAATTTAGAATTTTTTTTGGGAAACCCTGCATTTAACATCACTTAGGCAGGTAAATGATCAAGGATCTAGTTGTGTCATCTGCATAACAGCTGACACAAGTTATCAACATTCAACTTCACACTCTGCTTCTGAATATGTTTCTATTGCGGGTCTGTCTTAGTCGCAAATGTAGGTGACACATTTGCATTTACATTACGAGATTGTTGCGGTACAGAGCCATGTATTAAATGAAGCTTCAAAGCAAAGAATTTGTGTCAGATTTTTATCACTGAATTATTCAACGTACTCAATGAATCATTGCTGCCCTAAAGTTGACCTTGAAGGGCTTGGCTAATGTAAACCATATTTTAATGTTATGTTAACATGACCCCAGTCTACACCCCCCAACAAAGTATTATCAGAATTTATTCAAAGTTTTTCGAGCTATCAGCAGCAAACACTACCAAAATCATTAACTTTTTGGTAACGGTAATAAAAGTGGACCAAATGTAGAGCCTTGAGGAACACCGCAATTAAAAATGGAGAGCAGAGGAGCTATATTATATATATAACCACAGAAAAGTTTCCATTAGAGAGGCGAAGGTGGAGAGTAGAGCTCAGCATTGTAGATTGTGTAGGAGAATAGTGTTTGACTATGTCAGAGGCAGCATTGAAAAAGCATTGAGAAGTTGTTGTTATAATAATAAAATGTAATATAACCATTTAATGTAGTGTTGGAGTGGTGTGTGCGCTCATAGCTGATGGACTGTCTGTTTTATTCTGATAACTCTACCAAACAGTCTGACTCTCAGGGGGCTGGTAAAGAACCGGAAAACTCTCTGCATGGATGACAGACGGGCAGCATCCCTGATTGATTTTGCATATGATAAATGAGTAGAGAACTGTCTGCCTCAAGAATCCACATGCATTCCTACCCTCAGCTCCCATATCAGCTCTTTCTCCAGGCCCACATCCTTGGTCTGAATTGTGTTGCAGCTGTGCAGGTCAGATTAAATTACTGAAGCAGTGCTCGAGCCCCAGGATCAGTTTAAAAGATGAGCCAACTCTTTTTACAAAACGTTACACTCCTCCTGATATGAAGGAGCGCAATGAACTTCCATGAAGGTTGAACCCATAGTTTGTTAATCACATCTGTAAGAAATTACATTTAAGTAGGGAAAGAGTTGGGTCAGTTAAGTAACAACAGATCTTATTCAGAGGAAGAGGAAAGAGGGGAGTGTCTGTTAATCAAGTTATTCTGTTGTCCATAAAACATCAAAAACCGAAACAGGCCATCACTTTCTTACATCAAATATAAGGATGGGAATCAAGAAATAGTTCCATTTGGAATTCTAAGCTAAACATTTATACTTTAAGGCAAAACTTTACTGCTAAAACTTTAACTCACCACCACTTACCAAATGTGAATGTTTACTATAACAGTCTGTTAGATCTTCCATTTTAGAGGCTTTTCAGAAACCTCTTAAAACCACCGTGACCGTTATTGTTCGTTTGGTTTTCACACAGACGCTGCATCACATTGGCCACCTTGGACTGCATTCATGCGGCCCGTGACCCGAGCTGTGACACTGGTTTTACAGGCCTCAATGGCTTTCTTTGTGTCTTTCTCTCTTTCCTGTCATGTTGACCATCCATGCGATTATTTAAAACATGAAGCAAAAATAAGTTTTCTGCACATTCATTTACTGTCACCTATAATAACAACCTCACTGAGCCTATTTTTCCAGGGTACGATCCCCAGTGGGTTAAATCTGTAACACAGAAGATTTTTCTTGGTGGAAAAGCTGCATACAAGATCCTTGTTGTCTAATCTTTGCTCTGTATTAGTGCAATGCTTTTCCAGAGCTCTACAAGTCAAGCAAAACCTTTGCTTCCTCAGACCCCAGCTAAAAATTAGAATTGTGCAGACAAAATGAGCCGTTTTCCTATTAAAATTGTTTTGAAATACTTTTGGGTAAAATGAAATATCGTGATAGAATATGGGTGAAATGCGCATGCACAGTGCCTTTGTTTTCATTCACACATGGCGGAAAAAGCATGGTGGCGACGGAGAATGAGAAGGGTGAAAGCGGATTGTTGAATGAAACGGATGAACCAGAATTGGTTTGTAAAAATAGTGCAACTTCACTGGTGTGGAACTGGTTTGGCTTTCGTCCATCAGATACACACCAAAGCACAATTTTTGGTCGAGCATGCAAGCGGGCCGTTGTTATTACTGTGTTTTTCGGAAAAATACGGCACACTTAAAATCTATCCTTTGATTTTCGGAAAAATCGACAGTGCCCCTCATATCCTGGTGTGCCTTATGTATGAATTCTGGTTGTGCTTACTGACCTCGAACCGATTTTATGTGGTACCCTGCTCAAAAATCTGTCAAAAATGTTTGAGTACGACTTTGCTAAACTACGAAGCCACACCGCTTGATGGATTGTCGGAGCATTACGGCTACCGTAGTCAGGAGCCTCGCGGAGTGATATGTACTGTGCTTCAACATAATATTATCGTATTGTGTGTGTATAACCTCTTTTTAAGTTTTGTGGATATTATACATGGTTACGCTCAGGATATGTCGGCCAATTTCCACTGGAAATGCCTTTTGGTTAAACTGTCAGCAAGGAATTTGCATTTGCAATGTTAAATTTTTATATAGCTTTAATGCACTTAAAAAAAAAAAACAGCTGCTTGTTTAAGTGAAAATACATTGATGGTTTTTTTTTGCACTAATAAAGTTGTGGAGTTTTGTCTTGCGTCAGTTATATCGTTATCGCATATTTTCAAATCTATATTGTGATAAATATTTTTGGCCATATTGCCCTGCCCTACTTTTGGGAATGGGAATTACGTTTAATGCATCTAAATTTGTTGAGAGACTGAGTCAGTTTCATAAAGGAAATCCAACAGAAAGCATCATAGTGCTACCAGAATAGTTTTATTATTAATAATAGATTGCATTTATGTAGCGCTTTTCGAGACCCTCAAAGCACTTTACAATTCCACTATTCATTCACTCTCACATTCACACACTGGTAGAGGCAAGCTACAGTTGTAGCCACTGACTGACAGAAGCGAGGCTTGCACCATCGGCCCCTCTGGCCAACACCAGTAGGCGGTAGGTGAAGTGTCTTCTTGCCCAAGGACACAACGACCAAGACAGACAGAGCAGGGGATCGAACCGGTTACAAGATGAGCTTCCCAACCCCCTGAACCACGGTCGTCCTTAAAGGGCCCTTAATAACTACTACTAATAACTACAATATAAATATATCTAATGGCGGAAAAAAAAAGATTTTTAAAGACAAACAAGTGAAATAATGTTTGACATTCTAAGATGTATGAATTATGTTTATTATTGAAACACGTGATATCATAGTTTGGCTGCTCGATAACGCAAGGCAATTTACAACTACATCGTGTATTACATGACTGTATTATTTTGGACATGTTGAATTACTGCTTTGCTGGTAGGTTCACTCTCTGCTGTAGCATGTACAGCACATACACGAACAGCATAAACATCTTAAGGATTCAAAAATCTTAATAAAACTGAAGATGTCTATGATGGGCTGATCAGGCAAGTCTGTGTTATCTTACTTAGTGTTCAATGCAATATATTTTACTTTATAACTTCTTTATTCGTCAGCTTTATCGCTGGTGGGAGGAGCTGGAAAAAATGCTTTTCTTCACATTTAAGCTTGTTGATCAGATGGTTTGAAGGACTGTCACTGGGTTTTTACCTCTGAAGGATTTGATTATGATCACAGTAATGAGTGCCGTTGTTGTCAACTCTGGAAACCCATTTTCTGTTTTAGGGTGCTGTGCCACCAATGCATTGTTTGCTATGTGTCATAGAGATGCAGTCAGTAAGCGTCAAATAGTCTGAACAGTACGTTATGATGAACTGAGGTGCTGTTTCAAGGCCCAGTTTAAGATGAGGATTATTTTGGACTGCGAGTCAAGCAAAGCTACTCTAGTAAAGCTCGAGGAAAAAAAGATGGAGTGAAGATAAATTCAGAAAGACAAATGGAAAGAGAAAGACGCTAACGCCAGAGACGCAGAGGATGAACTGTCAATCATATCAAGGAATATTTTCAAATGTGACTCATTCAAAGATACTCTTAGACTGCAAGAATCTAAGAGCAGCTGAGACGAATAATTTTATTTTAGTAGTCTAACATTAAACATATAAAGCTGGAAATGAGCATAATAGGTTTCCTTCAAAACATATAGATCCTTTCCTTTGCACATCGTTGTTCCTTCCAAGGGGAAAACTTCTAGCTGTGTAGTCATGTTTTTCAGTCTCGCAGTCAGGCGAGTAGGTCAGAGTTGAGTGTAAATCCTCCAAAAATGACAAATAAAGCCAGATCTTTTTCAACATGCAAGCTAAGGAGTAAAACTCTACGTCCAGGTCGGGTAACAGGCTTTCCTCCCCTCCTCCAAAGACCTGAAAGACAAAGCCGGGGCTTTGAAAAAGAGCCTGTGAACAGTGAGGAGTGATTGGCAGCAGTATTCATTTCTTTCATGCCACTCTCCAAGGATCCCGTAGCTGAATAGAGGAGCCCCTGCCTTCACATCTTTTGTCTGAAAATCTCTGCACTCAGAAGTTCGTTTTAGAAGATGGTTGCCCTCCTGTTGAAATCGGAAATATACTGTCATGTTTTCTTTCAGTATTGTAGGGTTATTTAATTTGACTTGAGAAATGTTAGGAGCAGGAGAAGCTTAAATCAGATGGAGCCTTTTCATCTTTGTGCTGTCATAAAATAGGTGATATGCTGTGTTAGGGGAATGCACCTCCCTACATCTGACCTCGTGCTCACAACCTAGCCTTTCAAAGGCTGCTGTACAGTCGTGACCAAAAGTTTTGCCAGTGGCCTCACTGCTAAAACTAAAGTTTTATTTATTTGCCAATAAGTTTTTAGATATGTGTGAAATCCTTGTGATTGTTGTTCAATAAATCACAAAAACGTGTAAAAAAACAAACTTTGTGCCACTGCCAAAACCTTTGGCCACAACTGCACACACAAAGCCAAATATAGATGAGTAGGTGTGAGATGAGAGGCCTCTTAAATGACCCTTTATTCAGGATGAAATGAAACTGCTGATCATTTTCTCAGTGAACTGGTTGATATTTGTTGAGTAAACGAATGAGTCCCTTTTGAGCAAAAAGTAACCATGAATGAGGAGCCTTTTTATAGGACAGTCTTCCCCAGATTCCTCTCCCTGCCTTCATTCGCGTCTGCCCTCGGGCTGCTCCAAGGAAGAAAAGAAAGAAACTGATGTACAGCCTCTTTGAAGTGAGTGAAAGAAAGCCACAAAGATGGTGACTTAATGCGAGTTTTTCTTCTGGCTTTAAGGAACCCTGAAGTTCATCTAGTGCTGTTGTTTGCAGGCCATCTGTAAAAGCTCAGCAGTGCTCTTCGTTCGGGAAGTTCGGTCATGCTAAATTCACATCATTAAGGGGGATTCAGTTTTTTATTCCTAAGCTTGGATGCTAAAACTCCTTTTTAGTTACTGGATGTAAAGAAACTTCTAAAAGTGGTTTTCTGCAGAGAAAAGCGACTAAAATGTTTCCAGGGAAAGAGATGATGATGTGTTTTCAAGAAAGAAGATTGATCCCAGTTTAGTTCAGTTTTAACACACGTTTACAGAAAATATGCAAAAGTAAGGGTAAAGTAATGTTTCCGTGAGTGTGAACAAAATAATCAGAAGAGAAAAAAATAAAACTAAATTAAAGAAAAAGTTTTAATGTATTCATTTTGACTTTTTCCTTTCTTATAAATCAAGCCCATAAATCAAATCCCGTTACAGCAATGCACTGTAAGAGCTGAGATGACTAACATCTTCGAGGAGGAAGTAAAAACCACAAGGTTCGTGTATTTTGAACCAATGGAATGATCATCAGTTGAATTCTGCTGCTTTTGTCTCTGGATCAGCAGTTTGGTGTCTGTTTCAGCTTTCTTTCACTGCATGATGTGCACGTCTCCTGAGGCACGAGACCGCTGTCGCCTGGTGTTCCTTTTTTTTTTTGCCCCCAGCAGGCATCACACAGTGGATGCAGACCACCAGGGACAAGCAGTTACTAGAAAAAATGAAAAGATGCCCAGTGTGGAGGTCTTTGGTTGCTCTGACGTTTGTCTTGGTTTTCAGTAATCTGACCCATAAACAGGACTGACTTCACAGCGCTGTTGTAAAGTCTCATCCTGCCCTTCTGCTTGATCTGCATATATTTCCAGATAGTGTAGCCTGCAGAAAAAGCTGTTTTTAATTTTATCAGGGGGTTAAAGACCCTTGATTTTTTATTTTATTTTACAGTGACATAGAGACCCTGATTTAACAACTAGAAAATTGCGAGCTTCCTAGCTACTTCACAGGCCTAACAAATGTATCACTCGCACAGCCCAGGAACTGGACTTGGCTTCATTTTCCTGTTCTTGTATTTTCCATAGTACGTATGTGCTCCTAGCGTTATCTTTCCAGTCATCTCCTGAGACTGTAAACGACTCTGTCCCAGCCTGGCCTACATATGATGTACTTAAGCTTCCCACCCCTCAGACCCCTGTACCGCAGCTTTTTTTATGGGACAAACTGGATAGAACGAACTTGATTGCCTGTTGAATCTAACTGTGAGCTAGATGGCATGTCAGGTGACTGCCCGTGGAGAATTGGTAGCTCAGCGCCTCATATTAGAGCCAATGTTATCAAAGCAAAAAAAGCTGGTTATTTGTTTGTTTGATCCAAGCTAAAATTAAACCCTGCCCTACATTACAATTATATACGTCTTTTTCAGTTAGAAAATAATTTAATCTCTTTTTTGGGGGTGGGGGACTTTGGCTGTGGCGTATACTGATTTAAAAAAAAAACAAAAAAAAAACACCAACTGAGCCATAGTGTGTTGTCATGCAGGTTATTATTAAATCCTACAAAGCTGTAATGGCGCCAATGGAATTTTGCATATTAAAACACTACAAGAAAGCTGTCATTTAGAACTCTTCTTTTAATGATTTAAAATATGTGCATGATGCTATATTGTGGAGTCATGATTATCCGGTTCTTTTAATATTTGTTCTTGCATACTGTTTTTCTGCGCTAATGTGCTTTTTTTGTGGTCTAGGCAAACTGCTACACAAACATATTCACGTCATTCAGTTGGAGGGGATTTCTAAACTTAGTCTTATTTTAGATGTTACTGCAACAGGCTTCCTGTACCTGCAGCAAAATACCTTTATTCAGACATTATTACCAGTGGAATAGATTTGAAGATTTTGCAGTTGCTTATTGCAACTTCTGGGATATATGCTGCTTTAACTTGAACCTCAACTCAGCTAGCTTTACCTTATTTCCAGTCACACTTGAAAATCAGGCCTTTTCGTTGAGTAGCTCCACTGCGGCTCTGATGTCTTTACCCCCCGCCTCCTTCCTGTGTCTGTGGATTTGTTTAGAGTTTCCAGTTGATAGGGTTTCACGTGTGCCCTCATTTTCTCCTTCTTTGGCTTGTGTGGCCACTATCTTTCCAGAGAGAAGCTGTAAGGAGTGTTTATCTCCTGAGCACTCAGGGATGGAGGCTTTGGGAGGTACAAGAGGGTCTTTGTTATATCTGCCCTGGACTTTGCCACCTGGCCACTACCACCTTTTGTTCTCCTTTTTCAAAGTCTGCAATGTGATCCACAGCTCGCAGAGGAGTGTTGACTTAAAATGTAGTGACACTCTGCTAAGCTGAATTTCATATTACTGGCTTATTGCTTTGTTTTATAACTGTGTAGATACTGTGCTGTGTATGAAATGAAATGGTTTCACTTTTGATATGAAGGTTTCAAAAATCTTTCTTTCAGCACATTATTCATTATTATGGGGTATTTTATTATTTTTTCCCCCCTTTGTCATTAGTTACCCTGTTCCAGTGGGAAAGCTCCCTACTACAGTAGCTTTGCATGAAACAAAGTTGCTTTGCATGATTCACAGTTCATAATTACATTAGGAAATATTCCAAAAGACTCTTGAAACAAAAACATTGAGGGGAGGTCCAATTTATTGACTCCATTTAGTAGATGTGAGACGTAGCAAACACTGATTGGCTACAGACTCGTTTTTGAAAATGGACATTACTCAAGTGGACATTAGAGGAACTGAAGTTTTTGGCACTTCAGTTATTCAGGTCTGAACCACTAAGAAAAATGTAGGAAGAGGGATGAGAGTGAGTAAGCCCCTCTCCTCTGTCATGGTTAGAATCAGGGTTGTTGTGCCCTTAAGGAAAGTCCTCATATTGTGGTGAACAGCAGAGGACTGATTGTACTGAGCTGCTCTGAGGTGTAGTGTGTCAGTGTGGTGCTCTGTGTGGTTTTATACATCATCTCATGTGGCTTTTATAGGGATTTGAACATATGTATGTTCTTTCTTTTTACATTACTAGTGTCAGACTAGGACGGCGTCCTCAAATGTTCACCAAATCTTTATTCTGAACAGCTTCTTCATGCTATTCATTTTTGTGGTGCATCTCGTTTCTCCTAGATATATAAATCATGCATACTGTATGTTGTTTGTTTTGTTTTTTTACTGACTCAGAATGGACCTTTGTTACATGGCATCCGTCAGAACTTCATTGGTGTGGTCAGAAAGATCATTCCATACTATTCACTAAGATGAGATATACTTGAGATCTATCCCAGAAGCTGGGAAATTCCTGTTGTAGCAGGCAAAACATTAAAGACTACATATAGAAAACTATATACCAGCTTAAACAGAGTAGAGAAATGGCTAAGTACTTTTTTTCCAGTTAACTTGAAGAAATAAGTACAAAAATCAAGTACGAAAGAAAAGCATTTAGAAACTTGAGTATAATACAAGCCTAAAATTAAAATACAAATACAATAAAATTATATATAAAACACTGATTAAGTGTTTCTGTGACTTACTAAAGTAGCATATTTGGATTCTTTCCTTTTCTTTCAAGCTATGCTGTGTTTCATCAAATTCACGGTATTATTGAGGACCAGGAATATGAAGCCTCGGCTCTAAACGTCTGGGATGAGGACTAACTGAAGAACTGGACATCTGTGCTAGTTATACACTTATTCAGGCAACCTCTTATCCCGTCTTTCTAAATAAATGACCACACTGAGCTGCACCAATCACGTGTGGTGCACAATGAGGCAAACGTTATTTTTCATTAATTATATTTGGCTTAATTTGTAGTTAACCACCACAAACCTCCGTAAATC
Organism: Rhamphochromis sp. 'chilingali'; assembly: GCF_963969265.1. Lineage (NCBI taxonomy): Eukaryota > Metazoa > Chordata > Actinopteri > Cichliformes > Cichlidae > Rhamphochromis > Rhamphochromis sp. 'chilingali'. Next base: position 33,337,460 of record NC_137931.1, read on the forward strand.
ATTATTATGTATAATTAATTTAAATATTCTCCTCCCAAACTTTGCACTCTGAAAGGGAAACTCCTACAAATAAGGCCAGCTCCTAAAATTACAGTGTCTGTACATTTTAGTTGCAAATTATTAATAATATGGCTCCTTGGTAAATCCTGACAGTAGTTCTTCAATGCCAGCTGGCCCTAGTGTTGGTGAATCTGGCCTCAGTAGATTCACTGACTGATCATTGGCGAGGCACATGTGTATGTTGGGAGCATTGCTGGTAATTCTTACCCTCCGTCCTTTTGCGAGCCAAGTGACTGAAAGTGAATGTATGGTTTTATGTCACCGATCCACCATGCTACTATCAGGGCTTAGCAAAGAAGCTTTTGTACAAACACTTCAGCTTTGAAAAGCACTTTAAATGATTTGAGCTGAAGCCTTATTCTTGTTATTACTATAACTTTATTATCTTCGGCTAAACTAGTTTTGAATCCATTTTTCCACAGAGCAGGCTGTGGATTATTTCCACGGTGTCTTACAGTGAAGTGGAGGGAATCTCTAGGATGGAAGGAATGTTAGGAAGGAAAGCAACCAGAAAGAGCAAGCGATTACAACGATCAGCTCTCTGAAAGCAGTGTAATGGTTGAATTACCGAGACATGATTTAAGGGATCTGAACTTTAAAAGAATTTCCATACAATAATACTTCATAATAATATGTTTGTACTTGTTTCTTTGTTACTTAGACACTGGTTACCTCACGGATCTCTGCAAGTTGGGTCATGCACTGCTTTCGTGTCGTTTACTTTGCCGCTGTGCCAGTATATTGGTAGTAATTTCATGCATGAATTTTTTTTAATGAATTCTTCAGATACTTCCATACAAACAGACAAAACACCCACTGTATTAAATCATCTGCTGTTAGGAGCACTGTTAAGTTTATTGACCGGGGCACTGCATTAATTGTGCATCCTAGTCATATGATTATGCAAAAATTAATGTAAGGCTGCAAAAAATAATTCTAGTTTTATATTGCTCAAGTGCTTGGCCTGATAACTGTGGGTTTCTTTATGGATGGGACAAGAAATGTGGCATCGGTGGTGAAATGCTGACGACAAACTGCTTAAATGCTGCAGTGAAACAGAAAAATTGTGCGGGAAATGCCAACAACACTCTCTCAAGTGTCATGCTGGAGAAGTCTGAGTTAGCATCAGAGCTGGTGGCATCTCTAGTTGTTTGATGTGCAAGGCACACCACTAATCAAAAAGGAGTCCTTTTTACACACACATCTCCTGGTAATACTGTTTTTCATTCCAGAGAGCTGAGTATTTAAGTCAGGGATTAAAGTGCAGTGCATGGTTCAACTTCCTCCACCTCAGGAACCACTTATTCCCCATCCTCAGTCTGTGTACACTTACAGGCTGCTGCTGCTGCTGCCACCGCCTCCGATTCCTGTTTTGAAATTCTGGCATTTTGGGTGGAAAGTGCTGTGAGAAACTTGAGCCACTCTCGTCTTCTTGGAGCCTTTATGCCTGGCTGCATAATTTAATTGGTATAAGAGATGTGTGTGGCCTCATGTTGAGACAAGGGGGGCACACAAAGTTGAGCACGAGTAAGGTAATTATTCCTGTTGAGAGGTGCCAAAAGTACAGACATTCTGTACTCAAGTAGAAGTACAGTTACTAATGTTTAAAAATACTCCAGTAAAAGTTGAACTTCTTTACTCAAGTAAAGGTGAAAAAGTACAAAAGTAGTTCCTCAAAGAACATCTCTACCACCTATTTTTATGCAAAGCTAACTAAACCTTGTCCCACATTAATGTAATAAAGAAATTATATTAGTAGATAGGAATACAAACTTTATGTTAGTCTGATATTCAGTTCTAATAAAGGTACTAAGCTTGAATCAGGTAAGTAGAACATGAGCAGAGGGGAAAAAAAGGAAAATAAAAAATAGCTCTATTTTCTCTTGCCTACATTGTAGAGGTTGTCTTTGCCTCTAAACAGGTGTGGTGGTGGTGGTGGTGGGGGGGGACCCTAAAACCTAAAATCACCTGTAGTGGCTCAGAGTGGGAAAAGAATCACAACTTACAATAATTTCTGTTGAGAGCTGCAGTAGATTTTCTTAGTTTACAGGCTGTGGTAAGGTGACCTGCTGCTCTTTGTGGGTGTACAGAATTGAATTCAACCAGATGTGAGCAGATGTTTCATGAGTTGTCCTGGCTGATTTCCATCCTCTACACTGACAGTATGTTTATGCTGGGGGTCTTTTTCTAGATGGTACAAGGTTCTTACAAGAGTGGATTTCAGTGAATGAATCTCAGCATCACCAGCTAAATTTCAGATTCAGCTCTGCTATTCTTAATGTACCTAACTCTGACCATGAAACCACGGACACTGTGCACACAATGTTCTTTAGTTTAAATCCATCACAGTACAGCAAACTAACCTGTTTGCCCTAAAAAAAAAAATCAGTCCCTTTATGCTTGCTAGTCTTCTCTAGGGCTAGCTACATGCTGAAGTACTGAGATAGCAACTTATGGACACCTGCAGTCGTTCCGGTGTTGTGTCAAAAAACAACACTGGCCCACTCTAACCTCTGAGTATGACACACGCTTGTACCCGTTTGATCTCGTTTTAGTCGACATTTCCTGGTGATTAATACACAAAAAGGAGTGCCTTTCATGTGTTACTGTTTAGGCTCAAGTCTGCTTGATGTTGGTGGCCTGCAGTGATGAAATAACTCCCTTCAGTTCCGACAAACCAAAAGTAACAAGCCTGTTTTAAGCTTGTAAGAAGTAGAAAGTACAGAAATCAAAAAAAAAAAAAAAATGTAGTGTGTAAAAGTAAAAAGTTGTCAGACGAAAAAACTCAAGTACAGATACCTGAAAATTCTACAGTAATCGAGTATTTCTGCTTTGTTTCTTCCCACCGCTGTTCCTGTTTGGGCTGTGTGCTCGAATCAGCATGCAGTTCTGAAGCTGCTGGAAAAGCAGAAAACTGATTTCTGATTGTGAGCTGGTGCCGATCCAGGTGCAAACTTGGGTCCTGATATGATCAATCAGATCAAAGTTTCAGCATGTCCCCTCAGAATCAGTTCTTTTTTTTAAAACACAACTTTAATTTAAGGAAGTTATGCATGCATTTTACTTTGAAGTTATGAAAATTTAAAATTACAAGCTAGTCGAGACAAAAACATTTACTGTGAACATTCCCTAGTCTGCCTTTCAGCACACCCCTTTTCTTTCCATGCAAGTCAAATCCCCCTTTTTTTTGATTTAATCATCCAAAGGCTTAGTTTCTGAATTTTACCTTTTCACATGCTAAAAATGTGATCAACAGAAAAAGAGAGAGCAGCTGTCTTGTTCTTTGGACTCGTTAGAAACTTTACGTAACCCTCGTCGCCTCTGTTTTTAATTGAGCCGGTGTAAGAACGCCCTATGACGGGTGCTCTGAGACACCCAGGGGTACTGTGGGAGCCTGGGTGCATTCTTCACTTCTCTTTAAACTAGATATTCACAGACTGATAGACCCTTCTCTGCCAGACAGACTCTTTCAAGGAGTGATAGCACTGCCTTGGGCACTGGTTGGGGGATTTCACCAGCATACATTACACTTTTTGATGGAGTAAAAAAAGAAAAAGAAAAAAAGCTTCTTTAAAGGCTTGAATTCGTTAAAATAAAAGGGGAAGAAACAGCACAGAGTACCAGCCTGCTGAGCTTTCTGTGAATGGTTGCACAGATTGTGAGTGTCGGGTTTAGTTTCCTAGATTGGAAATTATGCTGATATTTTTGGACGCTGTCTGACTTAAACCTTTTGAACTTTTTCACATGACCATTAAGTGTTATTAAGTGCTAACAGCGCAATTAGAGCAGGGCGATATGGCCAAAAATATTTATCACGATATATATTTGAAAATTTGCGATAACGATATAACTGACGATATAATGGATGTGAGACAAAATACAACTCCACAACATTACTAGCGCAAAAAGACAACCTTCCATTTATTTTCACTTAAACAAGAAGCTGGTTTTTATGTACATTAAAGCTTTATAAAAATGTAACAGTGCAAATGCAAATTCCTTGCTGAAAGTTTAACCAAAAGGCATTTCCAGTACAAATGGGCTGACATATCCTGAGCATAACCATGTATAATATCCACTGAAGTTAAAAAGAGGTGCTTTGCAACATTAAACTGCAGTGTGCAGTACGTATGTTTCGGACCATAAGGTGCACGGGATTATAAGGCACATTAAGCGAAACAAAGCAGTCAGATAAATCAAACTTTATTAAACTCATTCTTCTTGCTTCCTCCACTTCTGTACCATTGATTCATTAATGTTGAATTCTCTGGCAGCTGCTCTATTCCCATGTTGTTGCAGTATATTAATGACTAACCTCGTATTGTGGATGGATTATCTCAGTTGTTCTCCTGACTGAAGTTTGGTCCGTTTACAGCATCCTGCCATGCGATTGCATTTGTCTCTAACCATGAGGAACCTTCCCCTTAACTTTTATAAGTGGAAAAAAGTTAGCGTTCATCCTCCAGCTTCACTGTTTATGTTATGCTAACATAGCTGTGTCGCTAGCGATCACCTAGCACATCATTATATACCAGCTAGCCCAACTTCAGTAACCCTACAAACGTCACTGCTGTTTAGTTTCCTGTCTTCATTTATGTTGGAAGTGATAGCAGAGCTGTACGTTTGATTTTTTTTTTTTCAGAAATCTCTCAGTCAGAACATGCAATATCATGCTTAGGTAACTAGCGAGACTAGCGAGCTAACTTCCGCTAGCTTCCTGCTAACTTCTAACTCTGTTAAATGTAATAACTTTTGTTTTCATGGATGCCTGGAAGTTAAACTTTATAGTTACACCTGGTAAAGCAGCAATGCTGATCGTTTTATTAAAGATGAAAGAATTTAGACAGGTTTTAACTCTCAGTGATGCTGCAGTGTTGTTTGACCTGAAGCATACAGAGTTTAAGACCCAGATTACTCCCAGATTTAAGAGCATCTTAGTCCGACAAATACGACAATAACAACGGCCGCTTGCATGTTCTGCAAAAAAATGTGCTTTGTTGTGTATCTGACGGACAAACACCAAACCAGTTCCACATCACTGAAGTTGCACCATTTTTACAAACCAATTCTGGTTCATCTGTTTCACTCAACAATCGGCCATGTGCGTATGAAAACAAAGGCACTGCGCATGCGCGTTTTACTCCCATTCTATCGCGATATTTCATTTTCCTATCATTGCCTAACATTATACCGGTATTACCGTGAACGGTATAATATGGCCCAGCCCTAAGCGCAATGATGTTGCAATGTTTAGTCCATCTCTCTTTACTGAGGAGAAGCCTGCTAGTGCGGCTAGCAGTGTGACTGGATATTTAACCGTATACGAGACTTGCTCTGAATGAGGAAATGTGTTATAAAAGGTCTTTTATGTCCCGTGATCTCAATAATTTCTTCACAATAGAGGTTTGTTAAGTGATGTCAGTCCACAGAGTTTAAGGGCTCAATCATCTCCTGGACTGGATGAGGTTCTCACCGAAGTAAAATCTGTTCTTTCTTCTCACACAGGCCTCGACGCAGAGCTGTACTACGTGCGACACGATGTGGTGAACCATTACGCGCTTTCCTTCAACATGTCTGTGCCCACTGAGACCAACAGCCTCTACTTCACATGGTACTCCAAGACAAAGGTGAGACCGAGCCGAGCATGTTCTCGGCACACAGGTCATCTGATCACTCATGTGAGGGAAATATTAACATTTCTTCTCCGTTCCTCGTTTAAAGGTTGACTACCGGCTTTCATTCAGCGTGGAGAACCCTGTAGCCCTGAACCCGCCATGGTGCAACATCTCCCTTCAGGGGGAAGTGCCCCGTGTTCCCTCTGGTCTGTCAAATATTCACCTTTAATTTTTAAAGAAAAGTTCTGAAAATCCTGAAGCTATGATGGAGTTTTTATGTGTGTGTAATATTTATGTTTTTGTGTGCGTGTTTCCTCCGCAGTCTTCAGAGTGGACATCTTATGTTCGGGCAAAGTAGATGAAGAGGCATTTTTAACAATGCAGCTGAATCTGACCATCCATGCCAACAACTACACAGTGCTCAACTTCAAGAGGAGGAAAATGTGCTATAAGAGTAAGAATCTGTTCATGTACACAAATGTGAGGTTTAAAAACTCTCTCAGCTCTGAAAATTTAATGTGAAAAGCTCCTTATGAAAATAAGTTGGATCACAAATGGGTGCAAAGTTTTGAGCCGTCCCATGTACTTAGAGGGCTCGTAACAAGGAAAATCTTAATAGTATGAAAAGACATTTTTAGCTTTATTAATTATGAAGCTCAAAACACAGTAAGAGCTTTGTAGTGAAATCTGATGGCATCTGACAATTTTCAGTAACATTGGAAAGCAAAATTGTAAATTAAAATTTTAAATCTGATTAAAATAAAATAAAATGGGGTAACTGGAGAACTGCTCGGGGGGGACTGGAAGAACTATGACCAGTCAAATGTTATTAAAAACATCCAGGGCCACTCAAGGTAACATGTAACAAATGACTTCTGTTTCTGTGCGCTATAGATGATAAAAATTGAACCATCGCGTATCAGGCTGCACCTTCTTCAGGAGCTTTAAAAAACCCAGCAAAGCAATTAATCCTCTTTTATTCTCGCCATTGTCAGCCTGTAAACAGTAGTACTTGGTATGCTTTCGGTGTCATTTCAGCTAGTCACGCACATCACGATTTTTCTTTTTTGTAACCTGACACGGTTGGTTGCAGGTTACCTCACAAGCTTTACAAATATTCATTCAGATGTCAAAATGGACTGTAGACACTGACTGGTCTGTGGTAACATCACAGCCCGTGTGAAACACAACCAGTGAAGTGACCACAACACCTTCTGGCCTCTAGGGGCAATGGTGAAATATGCATATCCCTTCTAAGGCCATCAGACAGGAACCATAAATTAGAAAGACATCTCACAGCTCACAGCAGTTTAAAAACACTCTTTCCTTACCAAGGATTGTGTAAATGCAGGGGGATAAAAAAAAAAAAAAAATTAATAAGAAAGAGACATAAAAACATAACAGCAGGGCAGACACACTCGAGCAGCATTGATTTAGATTAAGAAAGACTACAGATGCACCAGGGTCCTAGATCTCTCTTCATGTTACCTTATGTATTTAAAGGCAGTTTACCAGGCGGCCATTAACCCTTTAAAGGTCATATCAATAAATGTCACCTTTCTAATTTCATTAAATAAATAAATAAAAATCTGTCATATTGCTGGTTCCCCTACATTATAAACCAAACGTTAAAGTAACAGTAGGTAGATGTGCCGGTTCTTGTGTTCCTTGTTTGCTGCTATTTTCAAACTGCCTGAAGATAATTACATGTGGCCCAGAGGCTTCTTGCCATATGCCCCCATGGAAACAAATTTATTCCCGTCTTATTTTAAGCAGGAGTCGAATTGGTAGCATGAACAGATTCTTTGTGTGCCTGAGTTGCAGTCATTCCTCCCTGTCGCTGCCTGCAGTGACACAGGAGAGGGCTGAAAATGTTTGTCCGTGTTTGCTGATTTATGATCGCAACTTGTTGTCAAAATAAGTTAACTGCTCAACTTTTCAAGGGTTTCAGCATCACCCTCTAAACAAGACCAAACTAACAGAGTGAAGAGTTTGTTTTGCGTTCTTCTGTTTGAAGCAGAGCTTTTTGTTTAAAGTTGAGATAAATGAGCTGCTTTTGGGCTTTATAATAAATTGCACCAAAGATTTAGGAAAAAGAAAATCCCCGTCGTGTAGTAGAGACATGCTCTTTAATTTTTTTTTAATTTAAACCACATTTTCTGTGTTGCTGTCATGTTGTATGGATAAATTACTTGTAACGCTCAGCTGTTATGCATCACTGCATCACATTCACATCATAGTCTGTTGGTTGTGGATGGAACTTGTTTTTTGTTTTTAGGGGAAAAAGTGTTTACAGGCGTGATAGTGTATACAGGTGAACCAGTGAGAAGAAAAGTTGGTTTAAATCACCAGAAGAAATATGGAGAAAAGCAAAAAACACTTTGCTAAAGTGCTCATACCAGCCTTAAAATGAATTAATAATCATCAGGAGCATGGGTTTATAAAGAAAGGCTGAAATAAGAGGTTACACCAAGCCTATGTTAATAAAGCTGAGTCCGAGCTAGAAGTTAGCATCATTTGAATATATTTTGATAATTTGATGTTAAATGAAGTTTATGTATTTCTCTCCCTTTCCCCCTCCCCAAACAGGAATCGATTCTGAAAAGATCCCCATTCCTCTCAACAATAACTCTCTCCCTCGGCCTGACTGTAAGTAAACTTTCCACCTTGTCCCCCTCTTCCTGCTGCGTGTATTGTTCACAGGTGGCATCAGCCTAGTGAGACAGATGTTAAATCACTATGATGTCAGCTGTATAGGAGTCTTCAGTAGTCTGTCTTCGTTAGGAAAAAAGAAAATGAATTGAGGGCTAAAGAGAAGGATTCATTGTGCTATTGAAGACCACTGTCAGCTCCCACCCACCCCTCAGAGTTGGAGTGGTTGTTCTCATCTATTCAGACTTGTGTGAGCCTCCTTGAAGCAAAGCACCATTAGTGGGTCGTCTCCCTTCTGCTTGGGTAGGCCCGAGGAGCCCGGGGCCCTCGGAGGCTTTTAGAGAGGTGATGAGAACAGCTCTCAGATGCTGGACCCCGGGCACAGTCACTGCTTTTCCAGGTCTCCATTAACTCTTGAGTGGAGCCCGAGGTGCTCTCATACTTTCTTTTCCATGTATGCCTTTTTTCTTTTTTTTTTTATACTGTGGCCATCATATCATATTTTTGCATCATGCGATTATGGAATTTATGCTGTAATCTCACCCCTTTTCCTTTGTCTTTTTTAGAGCGGCTTGTTTGTCTGATTCTTAATTTGTGTCATTTTTGTGTCATCAGTAGATGGTGTTACCGCTCCCACCACCTCCACCCAGGTGTTCTATATAAGCGTGAGTGTCTGCTGCATTGTCATCTTCCTCGTGGCCATCATTCTGGCCATCCTGCACCTGCACAGCATGAAGAGAGTGGAGATGGAGGACAGGTACGGTTCTTTTGCTTGTTCTGCTTCCAAAGAAATCTTACACCCTGATGTAAGAGTGACGTCTTAAGAGCAGCACTTCTTCCTGTAATCTCCACTTCAGATGAAGCTTGCACAGGTTATCAATGTAAAATTAGATCAGCACATTCAGAAAGGTTTGCCATCGGGACAGTCAGAAATTTTAAAAAGCTAACACACTTATCATTTTAGACATTTTTAAATTCAATTCTGAATTTAAAATCATTCTCCTCCCAAACAAAATCTTTAATAAAAGGGCCACGTCATATCTTAAAGACCTCATAGTACCATATTGTCCCAATAGAGCATTTAACCTAAACAGACTGCAGGTTTTCAGGGGCCTCTTCTGTGGAATCAGCTCCCAGTTTGGATTCAGGAGACGGACACCTTCTCTACTTTCTACTTTACTGAGTTATACTACAATAGGCTTGTGTGGATGTTTCACATAATGCACTGAACATCTTCTCCTCACTCTCTGTGTGTTTATACACCACTACTGAATTTAATCAGTAGTAATTATTAGTATTTATTATTAACTCTCCCGTAATGTGTCTTTTGTCCTGTCTTCCTCCTCCTCACCCTCATTAGCCACAGCAGATGGCTGCCCCTTCCTGATCCTGGTTCTGCTGCAGGTGTCTTTCTGTTAAAAGGGAGTTTTTCTTTCTCAATGTCACCAAATAGTCTTACGCTATAAAGCACCTTGAGCCATGTGACTGTCAATTAAAACTATGACCTGACTGACTGAAAGAAAATGACTATCCTGTGCTTTAGGGAGGATGTTTATCAAGGACTTTTTTTTTCTTTTTAAACGTATAATATACGACTCTGTGTCTTTCAGTGTGAGTGACAGTGGAAGCTCACAGGGCCTTTCTCAGCCGTCCACCCAGACCACGCAGTACCTGAGGGCTGACACTCCAAACAACGCCGCCCCTGTTACCAGTAAGATTTTACCTCCCCTACACCACACCCTTCAGACTTGTGAATCACAAGATGAAACATCTGTTCAAGTTTCATAAAAAAAACAAGTGATTCAGTTTTCCACACATTTTCTTCTCTTGCTCAGGTATCTCCAACTTGGATGCTTCTCAAAATGCAGTAATTGGCTGTGAATGACTCAGTTAGTTTAACTGGTATCATATGATGTAATGAAGCAAACAGTTCCTGCAGTAATGCTATCTTCTTTCTTGTTGTTGTTGCTCCTCTCCTTGTGACCTGTTACTGTGGGAATAATGTGTAACTGTCCTCACCATGTGCTTCGTGTCAGACAGCAGTAAGAGGAGAAAAACGGGCCTGTTTTAGTGGTTGGCACATTGTAAACGCAGACGTGGGAAGAGCAGGCCAAGCATCTAGTGTTTTAAAACTTCTGTTTTTCTCCTTTGCTAGAATCAACGCTAGGGCTGTTCGATATAACGATATATATCGGATGACAATATAAAAACGTCTATCGTTTCATTTTATGCTATCGTTTGTTTCGTGGTGTCACAAAATAAACTGTTTGCGGCAATATTTTTTCATCGTTTTGATGGTCACTGTAGTGGCTATATTAATTAAAGTTCTCTCTTTCTCTTATATTTAATATAACCACTAGAGATGGCACGATACCACTTTTTTATGTCCGATACCGATATCATAAATTTGGATATCTGCCGATACCGATATGAATCCGATATAGTGTTTTTTAATCAACAAAACTGTTTTTTAAATATCTTGCTGCATTTTGTATAAGTTCATACTCAAGTTTAAAACAACAACTACACTAAAGCTATTCTGTTATACCTGTATGCAAAAAAAAATGTTTCATAGTTCAGCAATACTGATCAATCTAATAAACTTAAACCTACACCATCCTCCCTATTCTGGTATTTTAAAGAGTACTTAGGATAAATATTAAGCAACCTAACTAATAGGGTTCCAACTCCCAGCAACAACAAAAATAAATAAATAAAAAATGGGGAACCACCCCTCACGCTCCACCTCATGATGCTTAATCGACGTAATCAACCTTAATTTGATGCAGTGTGAAAAAAATGCACAGAAATCAATTATTTTTCAAGAAATATTAAATAGATTCAACATCTTTCTTCAACAAAATTGCAGACTGCACAGATGGTACCTTCCCAAAGGAAAAAGTACTATAGCTTACTAGGGTATATATATTAGACTTAATAGTTACTATATACAGTAATGGACTTCTATTCATTTTGCATCAAATTAAAACTTTGGGTGTCAGATAATTATTTATTAAAAGCTTGACATTTTAAATGAGAATAAGAAAGAAAAGTATGTCTTTGTGCCCCCTTTTCCCTGTTAATGCCCTATCGGCCCCCCTGGCTAAACTTTGCTAGATCCGCCCCTGCACAGTTACCAGCCGTCAGCTACGTAGAAAAAGATCCTCGAGTAGAAAGTAATATTAAATACATTCTAACAACAGCTGATCAAGCTTAAACGTGCTTCTGTTGTTCAGCCGCTGGTTTCCTCTTTCTGGTGCAAAGTGGGCCAAAAGCAAACTAGAGAGACGGACTCACGACAGAAAAGCTGATCAGCTGATCGTTAAGCAGTTTCATGATTGAAGTAGCAGCAAGAAGAGGCAGTCGCTCCATATATCGTTTGTTAAGCTTAACGCAGGAATGCTTTACAAACATTCAGAGATGGACTTACACACTTGCTTTACTTCTCTCGGGGATAACTTTGTCGGAGATGAAATGCCGGGTTGCTAGCGAAGCTCCAAATGCTATCCAGAGCACCGACAGGTCCCGCATGCCACAGCCGCTCTATCACGTGATGCATACTGCTCCGACGTGCTAACGTTCTGAGGTGAGTTACGGCGTATTGCAAGTTTTGTGAGGTGCTTTCGTGATATTTAATGGATCGGATTACATTTTTTATTTTTCTCCGATATCCGATCCAGTAATTTAGGTCAGTATCGGACCAATACCGATACGTAATATCGGATCGGTCCATCTCTAATAACCACACTACGGATGGACAAGCACCTGTTTTTATCTGTTGTTGGCAACAACGACGGTAAAACCATCGCGTGTCCGCTTGTTTATTTTCCACATAAACCTTTCACAATAAAGCTCAAGATCCTTTTGAGACTTTTCAAAATAAACTGAATCACGTGAAAGAGTAATGAGAGTGTTTATTGATCAGAAGCAAAAAAAAAAAGAGCCGTCTGGTGCTGAAAAATAAACCTTAGACTCAAACGTTAGAACAGGCTTTTCCCCGCAGCACGCCGTGTAATAAATACTCACAAAGAAAACGGCGTCCGTTACAACTTATGTCTAAAAATGTATCGTTTCATGCATCGGTTAAAACACTCGACTCCAGGTACACGACGCCCAGCTGGAAACACTTCACGCAAGTCGAGCTGCCCGAGATTCACAGAATTTACAGAAAATATACAATTTTTGTGATTTATATCGTTATCGGGACGATAGATGTCTTATATCGGGATATGAGATTTTGGTCATATCGCAGAGCCCTAATCAACTCACATTTCTTCTTATCTCATTCAGATAAAATGATGACATGAGTAGTTTTCAGATTTAAAATAATGTTCCTAAGATGCATTAAGTACAAAGAAGTCTACAGGTCGTCATCAGATATTACACATAGCACGATATGTTGGTGCAGGGAGGAAGACCTCATGAAATGATGATGTGCCTGTTTCAGTTTGGTGGGAGAGGTGTGCGTTTGAGTACCACAGCTGTACACAGGTCTATTTTTTGTCAGTAAATGGTCCATCGCTGCCCTCTTGTGGATTCAACCCTCATCTCAACCCCACTGCCTCTTCTCCTTGTGTGTCTTAAACCTTTGTTGCTAAATGTGATTATCTCAACTGAACTCCCTCCCCTCCCTGTTTAACTCCGCCCCTGGTGGATGAGCGTCCTCACCTAGTGAGCATGCCTGGTTTGATGGATGTTTTGAGCTGAAAGGTTACAGCGAGAGTTACACATCCACTCATTCATTCAGGTCATGTTGTGATTTTGTGTGCTTTCTCCATTAAACCTCTTCTCTCTCACCTTCTCCCACCCGCCACTCCCTCCCTGCCCTGCTCGTCTTGTCTTCAGACAACCACCCTGGTTCTGCACCCATACTCCAGCTTGCTGCCTCCTCCTTCCAAAACCCTGGTGCTCCCCCTCATGAAACCAAAAGTAAGTTTCTGGGAAGTTAATTACCTACTGTGTATTATAGTTAGGATATTGTGAGCAGCAGGATGAAATCACCTCCCTGTTTTTTGTTTGTTTTTTTCTTTCATTTCAAATTTTCTATTTGTCTTGGCTGCATGTACAGGTCAAAATCTTAAGCTGTACATACCACCTGCTTTTTAGTGGCATTCTTTGTCACCATATAAAATCATTATTTACAATAGTTTTGACTCAATAATCAATATCATAATCATTTAGTGTTTTATTCAAGGAAGAATCCTGTAGATCCTCTGGTAGATGGTTTTAGGCTGTGAGGTTGACTTTCTTTGTTTTATAATTTTGTATAATAATTGAATTTATTTGAGTTTTGACTCCCAGTTTAAAGAAATCATAATCAGTGAATATGTAAAAAGAGTCTTCTCCTCCTCTCACCCTTTTTTTCTAAAATTATCTTCTTTAAAATCCAACCATGTTTCTGAAAAAACTTGGATGCAAATTGTTACATTTTCTTTTTATTTACAAATCTAATAAAATCCACATTTTGCTCGCAATAGAACATAGAAATCATATTAAATGTTTAAACTGAGACATTTTACTAGGTCATGACAAATATTAGCTCAGTTTAGATTTGATCGCAGTAACACACCTTTAAAAAAAGTCGGGAGGGAGGAAATGGAAGGCTGGAGAAGTAAGTGGTACTAAAAACAAAAAAACAGCTGGTGAAACATTTCGCTGCCTAACAGGTCAGTAACATAACTGGGTCTAAACAGAGCATCTTAGGCTACGTTCACACTGCAGGCCAAAGCGCATCAAATCCAACTTTTTTGACCCTATGCGACCCATATCTGATCATGGTAGGACAGTTTGAACAGCACAAATCCGATATTTTCAAATCCGACCTAGGTTACTTTGTGGTACTGAATCCGAAACATATCTGATGTTTTAGAAAGCGACTGCTGTTTGAATGGTCATGTCGCATTAAATCCGTCTTTTACGTCACTGTCACAAGACAGATGCCAGTTATCAGCGCTGGAGAAGACAAACGAGAAAGCATGGCGGCCATTGTTAAAGGACGGGCTCTCTTTTTTCTCATTGTCCTTCTTTCGCTAATTAAATTGTCAAAATTCTGTCGATTACGACTGCTGCAACAACACCTACCAGCTCTGTAGCCGCCATTTTTACTTCCGTAAACAGAGCGCGTTGTGTGTGACGTCTTCTTTTGCGCATGTGGGCCGCTTTGAGGGCTATGAACCGTTCACTCTAGAGTATGTTTGCTGTCACATTTTATTTGTAGTGTGAACAACCAGACAAAAAAAATTGGATTTGATCAAAAAATTGGAATTGAGCATTAAGACCTGCAGTGTGAACGTAGCCTTAGAGAGGCAGAGTTTCACCAATCTGCAAAAACCTGCAACTACAAATTTTGACTTTGGAATAATATACCTCAATATGAAATTGAGAAGGCTGTGAATATTTCTTCATTATATTCAGTGCATAATGTCATGGAAAGATTCAGAGAATACAGAGAAATGTCTTTGTGCAAAGGAACAAGGCTGACAATGAATATTGGATTCCTGTGATCTGCAAAGAAGTCATCATATAAACATGATGCAGAAATGCACAATTCAGCAAAAATGATGCTGAACCGCATACTGCAGTCTGGGTGCCGCACTGGCTGTCTGTAGTCCAGCTCTTTCACCAGCTGAAAACATTTGGAGCATTGAAGATCAAAGCAGATCCAGGACTGCTGAGCAGCCAGAATCCTCTAAGAATGGAAGGACATTCCTCTCCCAAAAGTCTGGCAGCTGCTCTCCTCAGCACCCAGACATTTACAGACTGTTGTTAAGTCATAAACATGGCCCTGTCCAAACTTTTTTAAGACCTGCAACAAATTCGAATTGACGTTTTTCCCTTGAAATGGTACATTTTCTCAGTTTGTAAAGTATGGGTCTGTGAGATTTGTAAGTTTTTATTTCCATTTTCCAGCATTTTTTTAAAATTTGCATTGTAAAAAAACTAACAAAAAAAGAACAGGGTTTTGGCAAATTTGGACTCCTTTCCTTAAGGACACTGTGGGATACTTTGATCTAGTATTGGGTTTTCTTGAACTGAAACAAGAACCAAAATGAAATGGATCAGTGAAACTCCTTAAGTCTAAATAAAACACATAAACATAATACGAATTTTAAGTAAAGCACAATAAAATTAAAAATTGCCTGAGAAGTCGGGCTCAGAGTACTAGGATTGATTGTGTGCAGTCCCAACCACGTCTGTTCTCATTTACATTGTTGAGATAACCACTGCTCATAGTTTGACCTGTAGGGGGCATCATCGCTCTGCACCATGATAGTTTTTGCCACACTGTGACAGTAGAGCTTTAAGAAGAGGTGTTTATGGCATATTTCTAAATGTTTTGACATTTAAGATCCTGTTTTCACTTCCTCCACCGGGCTCCTCCTGTGTAGTTTTGGTGGTGAATCAGCCTAAAACCTACACAGGAGGAGGGTGTTAAGGATATCAAGGGAGTCAGGACCACAGAAATGTATTCTGTGGACATGATCATCCTGACTCCATGAGACGAGATCTTGCATGGGGCTCCAGACCGAGGGTGCTTGATGATCGTTTTATATTTTCCTCCATTTTTAAATAATCACACCCTACAGTTATCACCTTCTCACCAAGCTTTTGGCTGACGGTCTGGTAGCGCATTCCAGCGTTGTGCAGGTTTACAGTCCTGACATCCTATGCCAGCATCTTTGGTCTTGCCCGTAGTGGTGGAGAGGCTGGAATGGAAGAAACTGATTCTGTTGACACATGTGCTTTATATACACATGGCGAGTTTAGATCAGGGGTCATTGATTCTTGTTGACTCTGGTTCAGATCTTTTTCTTTCTACAGGAAGAGCTCTTTAGTTTCTAACTGCTTCTTTAGCTAGCATTTGTTAACTGTTGTGTTTGTTTATGTGTGTGCATAATCTATAAGGAACTTTATAACTTCACCTCTCGCCTCTGAAGACCAGCAGTTAATAACAGCGAGTACATGGGGAGCTTATGTAATAGATGTGCTGTAACACAGGACTTTGCATGAAGTCGCTGTGATGCAACATGTGCAGGGTACTGTACATGTGTGGCTTTTTCCTGGAATTGCTGTCATTTCTTTTCTTTGAGTCTACATATTTTAGAAGAAATATGACATTTGTGATCCGAAGCAGAAGCTCCCAGGTTGTTTTTGTGTGCTAATCCAGGTTTAAAAAATGTGTCAGTCATTTGGTAAGAGGTTTGTTTAGATTTGGATTATGTGTGCCTTTTAACCCTCAAGCAACATAGATAAAAAGTGAGTAAAATGACAAAGTGGAATTATTTATGACAGGATTGCTGTGTCTTTCAGTGTGGATGTTGTTTCATCTGCGGCAGAAATGTTCTGTCATTAATTATGATTTTCAGGGGGGGGGGGGGGTTGGTTTTTTTAGATATGTTTAAACAAAGATCATCTCTTACTTCTTATAAACCAAATTTTACTTTGTTTCTATAGAAAATATGTATTGCAGTTTGTCTTATTTTACCATTTTACCATTGTGAATCCATTTCACCTGCTTTTGTGCAAATCGAAGTGGAAACGGGAGAACCCACTGCAAGACGACCCTCAAAAAAAACAAGAAAGGAATGGTTTTAGCACATAGTGGGCACAAACTGCTCCCCCCTCTGGTCTGATTTCACAGAAGCAATGGAAAAAAAGGATGCCTCCAGGATGCCAAACATATATATGCAGATAAGAGAGCTTGCTGCATCTCGCATCACAGTGTGACAAGAGTGGAAGGGATACCAGGACACAGGCTGTTGCGTGAGGAGAGGACTGTAAAACCAGCAGAAGGACCTGCATACATCATGTTGTAGCATCAAATTATTTTGGTGATTGTGTACTTTGATCAACGAGAAATTACAATGAAGTCATCGTACTCAAGCTGTTATTCATCCTTTGGTACTTCGATGCTTCTGCAAATGAAATTAAGACCACAGGTGTCAAATATGTGGCCCAGGGGCCAAAACTGGCCCTCCAGTAGGCCCCACAAAGGATGCAAGTTACAGTAAATTAACTGTTTGTTTGTTAAATAAAATACACTGCTAGTCTGGGTATATCAGTGCAATTTAGGTATTGGTGCAAAGCAGATGCCTAGACAGATTGTTTAATTAATGGTTGATGTTTGGATTCAAAAATGTCACATTTTAAGGTTTTTTGGGGATTTTTGTTTGTCTTTGGGGGTTTTTTTTTATTTTGAAGCAATAAACTCACTGAAAAACTCAACAAATCTGGGAAAAACTAAGACACAAGGTTGACATTAGACATTTATTAGGACATCTCAGACTGTTCAACACTGATTTTCAGAATGTACTAATATTTCTTTACAGGTTAAAACAATAATAACAAAAATTTCAGATCTAATTAGGAATGTGTTTACAGCCTATTTAAATGAGTTTTGCTCCTGACCTAAAAACAAACAAACAAACTTTGCATTAACTTGTCACATCCATGGCCTTAAAAGGTTGTTGGAGAAGACAAACTGAACTGTCCCAGCAGCACATAATGCATACACAGCAGGTTTCATGAATTAATGAAATGTGTTAATTTATTTATTTTTTGTGTGTCTTTACAGGTTACCCATCTCTGCGCATAGAGAAGAATGACCTGAGGAGTGTGACTCTGATGGAGGCCAAAGCTAAAGTTAAAGATATTGCAATCTCAAGGGACCGAGTTACACTACGAGACGTCTTACATGAAGGTATTTCCCTTCCCAGTATTTTAGGCCTATGCCCCGGTGTTTTGCCTTTTAGTGACATTTCCAGGGAGACTCGAGTGATTTGCGCGATCCAGTCTATATACGCATGAAATGAAACAGATTTTAAGGAGCTTCAGTCATGAATAATCTTGTTATGCTTCGTTCAGCATCATTTGTTCATTTAACTTTTCAGCATGCACGTTTTTTACATGTTCGGGGTTTTCTATATAAAGAACATGAACAGAGAGAAAAAGGAAAAGACTAAATGTTAAAAAAAAAAAATTAAATGAGATTGCTTTAACAGACTGAGTTGAGATTTAAGCTTAAATTACAAATTACATGGTGCTAGCATAACCTAAAGGGAGAAGTGCTAGTAGAAACAATAATTAGGCTTTTATTTGTAATTGGAATTACTCCTTAATTTTAAGAAATAATGTTTCTGCAAAAAAACCCATGCTTTCACTTTTAGTATTTGAACATTTCTAGTTGAAATATGTCTGGTTCTAAAGGCCTTAGAAATAGTTTCTGCTGTTGGCAGTTAAGTTGTTTGAAAAGGTTTTGTGTGGTTGAAGCCTGCCAGGATACATCAGCACACCTTTAGAAACCAATGGGATTGTAGCAACTGCCAGCTGGAGGAGAGTGGATCAACTTCAGTTAGTGTTTTGGTGCTGTAGGTACACCGTGTACAAGAGTGAATACTGGCAATGACGTTGGCCACTTGCGTAAGGTCAGCACTCATCAGCTTGTTTATTTCTCCTGTAAAGTGAGATCTTTAAACATGGGAGTCCATGGGCACTGACGATATGGTAAAATACACAATTTGTATATAAATATAATTTGTGGCAAAATTGAAAGTTCAGTGATATAATTGAAGGATGTCTTTATTAAAGAAAGCAAAATTAAAAACATAGTGGACAGAGTTGGGACAAACGAGTTTGTGAGTCTGTCAGCGGCAACTTAAACTCCTTTGATGAGGAATGTAAAGGGTCACCCAGGATGGGTTTGGCCTTCTTTAAAGTCCTAACCTTGCACAGGTGAGGAAGGTCATGCAGGGTCACACCTGCTGTTTTGCTGCATACTGTAACTCTACCTTGCAGTCTCAAATCACAGGCATAGAAGTCATAAAAGAATGTAAAAAGATGTTTAAATTAACCATCAAAATTATACAAATGTTATTGAGAAATCCCATGTTTATTTGTAGCGTATTGTGAGCATAATACTGACAATAGGCTTCATGAATGTGGTTTATTTTTCCTGTTGTGGAGTACAAGCATGCCTCATCAGATCAGTATCAATAAAAAGTTGCCAAGAACGTCAAAATAGTAAAAGTTCATTCCTGCTCAGGCATATGATTTTCTAACAGAGAGCCTTAGACACTGAATTTTCTCAGTCTTTTTCTCTTTGGCCTCATTAAAGCTAAATGTCAGGGCTTTGGTTTGGCTCGATCTGTGCTCCTCGCTTTGGAGACTATTCAGCTTTGTCATGGAGTAAAGGTACTGACAAAACTGTGATTCGTTTTCTGGATATTGGCCCACACCGGGGCTTAGAGTGAATGATGTAACATTTACCCAAGGGTGCATACAACACAATGGAGAAGAAAATGTGGGTGTTGTGTTTTTAAATGCTGCTTGACAGCCTTCAGTGGTTTAGTCTCTGCTTCTGTTTACAATGTAACAGAAGCACCACTCTTTCTCTGATACACTAGTTTTACTTTAAAGAGGTTGTGCTCACAATAAAAAGCCTCGTGTCTAAAAGAAATAATGAAATATTTTACAAAGATTGAAAAATGTTTCTCCTAGTAACAAATAACAAATAATATGGTTTTCCAAAGAGCTCATAAAGTAACAAACTGTTAGGACTGGAGAGGAGAACCTTTGAGAGGTTTTGGAGTTTCTTCAGAGAACAGGAACTAGTGGAAAGAGAGATGGAGATGGAGATTACTTGCTGCCTTTATAAACTATTCATGCACTCTAGTATTAGATTGTGGGCCTGAAGTTGACTCATGTATGTAAACTTGCAGTAATAACGTAATTGTAAAAACAAACTGGGATTATATTGATCCCAGATGTTTACAGACATTTGTCAAGAGTGTTACCTCTAATTTGGCATTGATCTTACTGAAGCTGGAGTGGATTTGTTGTGATGATCTCATCTTTAGGAAAGATTAACCCCTCAGATGTATAAAAGTAGACATTTGCTAAAAAAAAAAAGGGGGGGGGGGATCCAGTAAGTGGTGCAGAAGGGTGCTCATGATTTTATCAATGATGGGTAATAGTTGTACATTGGCCTCCGTCACAAGATGCAATCAAACATCAGCACAGAATTCCCAGCAAGTGGTGTTGTGCATACTTTGCACAGCTACCAGTTTAATATCTGGGAAATGTTCTGTCACATTAACGTGTGTAGGATTGCAACATTTTTCGCTCACAAGCAGTGCAGTTCCTGCTATGAAGTCCTAAAGCCAGGCACAGTCATGCTGTGGTACAGGAAGTGCGACTACAGCCAACATGTCAAAATTCACACTCTGTGTTCCCTCTGCGCTCAGCAAGTACAGCACACGTGTAGCACGTTGCCTTCATATGGAAGTAGTGGCCGATCGCACTATTCCCATAAGACGCGCCACAGCAAGCCAGAAGTCAGGCAAATGAAATGTGCAGCTGTTAGTGTTATAATACCCATTTCCCTCTGTGGTGACATGATGACTTTGCAAAAGTAATGGAAATATTGACACAAAGTAAAGCAAAAAAACTTTACAAGGTTTAGAGCTCTGCTCTGTTCTGTATTATCAGTTTTCTCCAGCAAGGAAACACTTTCTAACTGCTGGTATTCGGCTGATGTGCAAACAAAATGATATAAAATGTATTCATAATAAGATTTTATTTATTATTTATTATTTATTAACCTTTATTTAACCAGGAAAAGTCCCATTGAGATTAAAAACCTCTTTTGCAAGGGAGTCCTGGCCAAGAGGCGACAACACGTTGAAATTACAAAGTTACATACATATTATAAATAACAATTACATTTTAAAAACATTTTTCTCTGGCTCTCTCAATCTGGACTTAAAAGATTTGAGTTTAAACAACAAAGACACAGAAGGTCACGTCTCAGAGGGGTGAACTTGGAGTGCAGTTGTGTTTTTTGGGAGCCAGCAGGTCCCGACAGGCTTGACGAAGAAGGCGGGAGAGAGACACTAACCCTGTTGTTAAGCTTCGACTACTTTCCTGTTGAAACACAAGGCATAGTTGGCCCTGAGGCTCAGTTTTTTTTCTACGTTTATGTTGATGGTTTATGTGCTTAAATGCCATTTTAGCTCAGAAAAGTCCTGGAGCTACAGGGTGACAGTTTAGACAAAGGAGATGATGAACACGCTCACTTGGCCTTTCCACATCGTAAGCTTTTCTCAGTTGGTCTGAGTGATGAAAGCTCCTCTGAGCTAGACTGAATTGCTGTTGCTTTGTATCGCCTTAGTGAAAAGCAGCCAAAACTGCCTCATCCCATTTAGCAACAAGGCATTTTAAGCAGAAGCGTGTCTGCCTCTGTTCACTAATCAGCCAGGCATGGTAGCCTCTGAGTGAGGTGACATTTCAATCTTTGAAACAGTCGCCCCTGGCTTTCTTTCTTTTACCCCTTTCCTCTGATTAAAAACCTGTGTTTTGTCTTTGACAGGCACTTTTGGCCGCATCTTCCACGGCGTGCTGCTGGATGAAAAGGACCCCAGTAAGGAGAAGCAGGTCTTTGTGAAGACCGTGAAAGGTATGCTCCCTGTTCCAGCTTAAGTAAACATATTGTAAAAGAAATGAAAATACTGACCACTCTGGTTTATCCCTGTCATCTTGTCAATAAGTAACTTTACCCAGTATGTTCAGGGTTATTCAGAGGAATGAGGTTACTGAGGGGGAGCACGCTCAGATGCACTGTAGTCTCCAAATCTGTGTGGACACGCAGCAGATCAGTGGAAATATTTCTTTTCTACCCCCCAGACAGTACATCAGAGTAATATCATTAGAATATATACCACTGCAATAATATAATCTGATCATTTGTTTTTACATTTTTATTTTCTATTGATAAAAGAAGTGACATTCTCACACTGCGAGTCCTGCTACCTTCAACTAAAACATTAAAACCACCTTTTTAATACTGGAAAGTGTATTTAATTCCATGGGTCACACTGGGAGATGAGAATCAGATTGAAGGAGCAGAGATGCATAGTTTAGTACCAGGATTTAATTTTATGTGAATTGTGATTTAATTTAAGTTTTATCCTTATTAAGTCCTCGACCGGCCTAGAATGAAAGTTGATTAGGCTTTAAAATGGGGGAAAATAATGATGGTTACTGTTCTACATGATGGCTACCAAACATCTCTTTCCTACAAACAGTCGGCTGTGGGACATTTCACGGATGCTTGATCCAATCAGGATCTGGGGAGTTCGGAGGCCAGGTCATTTGGCTTTTATGTGGTCCGGTTAGATTCATTGCCAGTCCTCTGCCATACAATGAAATGTACAGGCGGTTCTTTGCTACTTTAACTGTTATATAGAAACACAACAGTGGTTGGTCCATTGATTTAAGTGCGTATTTTATGCTTCAGTCATTGAGGAGTGAAAGTGAGTGAAAAATGAACCAATGTCCAAAGAAAAACTTTTTTTTTTAAAGACCTTCAGAAAATTTGGAGAGCTATTGCTCAAGACCACCTTAATAATTTCAACAAGGTTCCTCTCCTTGGAAGCAAAATACAAATAAAAAGTGGCTGTAGATTTTCGCACAGTGTTGTATAACAGTGGATTTGTGGCATGAGTGAGCGCTGCGATTCCATCACTGAACTGAAACATGACTGTAACACTGAAGATGTGGGTGGGATGACAAACATCGGCGAACTGAAACATAACCAATACGTCAGGTTGCGGTTTGGAGTTGTTTTTTATGCCCTGCGGATGAGCACCGATGATTGTTACCCAAACACTGTCTCTCAGAAACAGTAGGTACTTCACTGCTAGCTTCATCTGATGACCCTATATGGGTTTCAATCCAATAAACAGACACACGAATTTGACAGTAAATGAATAATAAGTCTTACTCACGCTGCGGGTTGCATGCCAGCGAAGCAGCTCCCGTATGCAGGACTGTCAGGTTCTTTGTTAGCAGCATGTGTCTGCTTTCTCTGCCAGTTGCCTTTTGACCTCTCTATTCTCTCATGTTTACTCAGTGAGGGGTGGATACCACTCGGCGAACAATGTCTTCATGCCAGTTTTGGCTTTGTTAAACTCTTTACTTCCTCCTCATTCGCCTTTTGGGAGGGGAACAATACTGCTTTCCATAAGTCCCAGACGATGGCAAAGCTGCAAGCGCAGATTAAAAACTGGCTCAAGTTAGTTTTCCCCTGAAGTTTCCCACTACAAATGACTGCTGGCAGAGAAACTGCAATGAAATGATAAAAATCAAACGCCACATGGCACCAACAGACGCTCAT
This sequence comes from Rhamphochromis sp. 'chilingali', assembly GCF_963969265.1. Lineage (NCBI taxonomy): Eukaryota > Metazoa > Chordata > Actinopteri > Cichliformes > Cichlidae > Rhamphochromis > Rhamphochromis sp. 'chilingali'. The sequence continues at coordinate 33,360,959 of NC_137931.1, forward strand.
TGCTCCAAGTTTGTTGTTTTTAATTTAAATGTTTGTTTTTTTGTGTCCAATAAAAATTTTCAGATCATGCTTCTGAGGTGCAGGTGACGATGATGTTGACTGAAAGTTGCAAACTTCGTGGCCTTCATCACAGGTAAATCTTGCCACATATACACATAGCTGGGCCTTTAGAGAATATTAAATATTCAGGCATCCTGTTGATGCACACGAGGGGAAAAAAGAAAAAAGAATCTATTGCTCGGCATCATATAAGGAATCATAGCTGCTGTCATACAGTTACCGTCCCTTTAGAGTTTTTCATCAGTTTTTTAATTACAGTTTCTTTAGAAATGCAAGCTTACAACACCAGCATGGTTCATGTCTTACGTCACCGGTTGGATGTCTTGTTGACACTTGAGCATAGCATGCCAGCCTTGCTTCTGTGGTCGTCTCTTAAGAGTCACTTTAAACATTGATGAAAGAACACCACATGTTTGCAAACAGGGCTGATACCTTAATAAGGAGTGTGAATCGAAGTCAGTCTTTGTGACATTTGTAATAAAATATTGTCTGAAAGGCTCTGAATTTATTTTAAAGGAGACCTTTTCTTTTTTGTTTTCTTGTACATACTGATAAAATGGTGGAAGATTGGCAAACAGGGTATCTGAGTGTCTGATATATGTGATTTTTATATTCTTGACACAGTTTTATGGCCCAAAAGTCATCATGGATTGTTTTTAGGGAATGGCCGTTTGTGAAATCAATTTGTTGTTAGCTTTGTGTTTTGTCTTAAGACTTCATGAGAATTTAAAAAAATTCTAAAATAAAATTGTTCTTCAAATATATCTTCTTCCAGTAGTGGATGTTCAGCTCAAACTTGACCTTTTTCATATAAAAGCCAAAAGCTAAACACTCGATTCCAGTTTTTCCCCACTGATCTTTATGACGTCAGTGAAGGCACAAACCGTTTATGTGATGATGTTAAGGATACAGAAGCCCCAACGACCAAAGGTTTTGCTTAAGAGAAGCGGCCAATCAGAAGAAGGTTTGTTTAACAAGATGGGTTAGATCCCTAAACAGTCTTTTTCTTTCAGGAAAAGCATAGACTAAGGACTGCAGCAAGGCCCAGTGAAGACGAACAAGGATTATTTTTGAATTCATATACGAAATATTATATAAAAGTAGTAGCTAAGAATAAATACACGGAACAGGAAATTAGCAAAACGGGTGCAAAGCAGCATTTCTTCGGCAGATTTTACCCGAAATTTACAGCAGCCTTACAGCAGTGTACTTGTGTGGAAAAGATTGTCGTCACGATGTCCCACGCCTTCCTCTTTCCTCTGCATGACATCAGCTCTGTCATATTTGCTGACAGTTCCTCTTTGGTGTTTTGCATGATAATGTCCTTTACTCTTCCTTTAATGTGCAGTAGACGTGTACATGAGCAGAAATGATGATCTGGTACACTCAGGTCCTGTTTCCTCAGTTGGTTGCTTTCTCTTTTCTTTTAAGAAATCTGCTTCCCATAAGCCACGTGTGCACAGAGGATGGAGAGAAGCCCATGGTGCTGCTGCCTTTCATGGCTTGGGGTAATCTGAAGCAGTTCCTGCGGCAGTGCAAGTTAGCTGAGGCTAACAACCCACAGGTGAGGCTTCAGCTCAGCAGACAAACTATAATCAAAAGCAATATTAAACCCCCCACCATTAAAAGTCATGTTCTCGGCCATGCCTGGATCTCTTCGGGCACATCTGTCTTGTTTTGACGGTTCCAACCACCTGCTCCGTACTACTCAAGCAACTTTTGTCTCAAACCAAATTTCTTCTGGAAGGTCATGTCTGGTGATGAGTGCTTGGTTTTCAGCTATGATCAAGCTGTGCGCGCGTGTGTGTGTGTGTGTGTGTGTGTGTGTATATGTATAGATAGATACAGAGATACATCTGTCTATATAGAGATATCTATGTACGGTATATATGTCAATCTCATCTGAACGAAATATTTTGACATACAAGCAAAATAAGGATGTTAAATTCAAAGCTGCATATCAGAGTCAAAAATAAAACTGGATACATTTATGGAAGAATAAAAAAAAAAAAACAGGAAAATATTGCATTAAGGAAAACTAATTGTCAGCGGTTATAATTGGGAAAGTACACAAAAGAATTACAGAAAAAACACAGATACATCACATAAATGCACATTTATAAAAATATGTGACTTGAAGGCAGTTGCAAACTGCTTTTTCTTCAGGCAGGACCTTTCGAAGTGAAGGGGTCCTGACGGCAAAAGTGATACATCAATGCAGCATGTAGACACACGCAGCTAACGCTGAGGACAAAACCTCCATGATCACCTTAAACCTTTTTACCAGTAGCACCAAATCTGCTTGATTTGACTCTATTCATTGTTAGCGTTTTCCATTAGACGCTAGAACCCGTTACCAGGTGCTTTTAGTACCTACTCTGCTCGGGTTCTAAGCAAGCTGAGTCAAGCCGAACATGTGACATCAACAGACTGTTTGCCACTGATTGGTCAGGGAGGCATTGATTGAGTCATGAAAATGACTCCATGACCAGTATCAGACCTGGCAATGAGGGAAACAAGGAGCAGATACAGTTCAGCAGGAATACCATCGCCTTGATGGCCTCCATTATGGTGTTGTGTCGCATACAAATGACATCATGTGACTTTATCTCATTTGTAAATGGATGGTTGCTATGGTTAGGCTCACAACCCATGGGAAATAAAGGGAGAGAAAAGATTTAACTCCTTGACAACAGAGGTGGGACCAAGTCATTGTTTTGCAAGTCTCAAGTAAGTCTCAAGTCTTTATCCTCAAGTCTCAAGTAATGTCAGGCAAGTCAGAGTCGAGTCTCAAGTCACTGGTGTAAAAGTCCGAGTCAAGTCACAAGTCTGAAACTTTGAATTTCAAGTCCTTTCGAGTCTTTAAAAAAAAAAAACGAAAAAATAATGTTGCAGTTATATGCTAAATGTAAATATTAGACCATGTAATTTTAAAATCTGTGTTTTTCTCAACACATGACAAAATAGTGAACGTAGAAAATATACACAAATTGTGAAATTGCACCTCTTTAAAATGCAGCTCAATTAAACCTAGCTCCAAGAATAATTTTCACCGACAGTTCTGAGATACGCTGCATGTTATTCTTGGATGCGGTTGTAGGACTGGCTTTAAAATCGCATGACAAAAATATCATACACATTAAAAAAAAAACTGTATCACCAACGTAGCCTGGACAACATTTGCTAGTTAGATGAAGTCAGCTATCTCATCGTAGCATATTTATATGCATATTTATAATCATACGGTTCTTGGAGTGAGTGCATACACTCGTGAAGTTTAGTAACTTCAGGTCACTGCAACAAGCCCAGGTACAGTTTACCGACGGATGGGTGCAGGACCTTGAAATGCACCGTGTAGAACGAAAGACCATCGTACGTATCATAAGTTTACCAGTCTCACAAATTGTCTTCATAAATACACATTCATTAACCGTTTATTAATAGGACCTTTGAGCTCAACGGTAATTAATTAGTAGTGGAAATAATTTCTGGTACCCATCACAGAAATGTAGCAGTGACAATAATATTGTATGCTGTAATCATACTGGGCAATTAGTGATACAAAAAACCTGTTTTATCCTGTGAATAAAAGTATATGTTTTTGTCAATGTACCATAATAACAGAAGCGAAACGCAATATTGTGTCAGGACAATTCACTATTTATGCACAATAAACACAATAAATAAAAGAGCATAGCGCGACAATTTCTGTTCAGCGCCAGACTTGCTTGTAACCTATATCACCAATTATGTTAAGAAAAATGACGCATTAACTACAACAGCAGACTGACCTTCGTGTAAATGCTTGGAGCAGAGTAACCTGTGAGCTGGAGTGTTCTGGGACGTTATATTTGGTCTTTGAATGGCTGCAATCCAGGCCATCCGTCGCGTCTTTGTTACTTCGGAAACATGGCTCGAACAATTTCTCTTCAACGACTAATCCGATAACAACCGATCTCTTTACCCGTCGGCTTCCCGTGGCTGTCATGCGACCGGCTATTGCAGTTAATAATACAACAGCTTCTTGACATTTTTGTGTTTCTTTTTATCGCTGTATAACTGATTTTAATTGAAAGCCTGCGTGCGCTAGTACCGCTTGCCACGAGTTCCCAGAATCCTTTGCGGTTCTACCCGTGAATGACGTCACATTTTCAATCTCTATATAATATGCATGTTAAATTTTATATTTGGGGTAAAATATCAAGTCTTTTCAAGTAAACCGGTTCAAGTCCAATTCAAGTCCCAGGTCATTGGTGTAAAAGTCCAAGTCAAGTCACAAGTCTTAGAACATTTTTTCAAGTCAAGTCTAAAGTCATAAAATTAATGACTCGAGTCTGACTCGAGTCCAAGTCATGTGACTCGAGTCCACACCTCTGCTTGACAATGAAAGCACCCCCGACCTAGAGATGACCAAATTTAAGTCGAGATTTTATGAACCTGTTCTCAGAGCAGGTTGCGTGTAAAACCATTAGAATAAATGCGTCAGAATATGCGTGGCTCCTCTTTAACCTCTATTAAGCCATTAAAATAAATCCCCCAGATTGAAAGAGAAGTCAGATTCCATCGTAGTGTCAAGCATGAAAGAACATTTTGTGTTTGCAGCAATCAGTGGCGAGTAACACCTACAGTAACTACTGTTTACACTGTTATTAAGAGGTCTGTTGATACAGTGATGAAGCCGGTGCTCAGGGCAGAGGTTTGTAACTCACTCCGTGGAGACAATCGGGCTTTTGTACAGTTAACCCCAGGGAGGCTTTCATGCGCTTGGAGAAAAGCCACAGCAGATCCAACCAATCAATCAGCTGCAAAATACAGATGCAGAAAAATGCTTTGCGATCACAAGATGAAGCTTGCCACACATTTACAATAATCAAATGCCTTTTTCAGGCACACATCAGCACCTTCCTTCTCGGCAGCTTCAATACGTACCTTTGGCGGCTACGGGAGACAAAGACTTAGTCATTAAGTTGGAGGTGTTGCAATAAACGCTGAGCTATAAATCAGCTCAGTATCAGGCCAGCTTAGATGAAACTCGCGGGGAAATGCTCCGAGAGCACAACATTCATTCTGCAAGCGAACATCTGGTTTAAAAGGTGTGACTGTGGAGGGAGGGAGGGAGGAGGTTTGGAGCGTTGACCTTGTTCTTAGACATTTTTCTTTCACCGACAGCTGAGATGTATTCTGCACAGTTTGAATGTCTCATAGCAGCTGCACATGTAGCCGTTTCGCTTGAGCGGTTGACTTAAAGTCTTCTAATCTTCGTTCACTGGTTGCCCAAGTCTTTGTTTTTCGGTATAGTCCCAAGCGTTAATTTTGCCTGCATCACAGTATCAACTGTCAGATAAGACAACAAAGTCCATTTCCAGTGTTTACATCCAAGCCGGGGATTGTGCTGAATAAATCAGACCAGATGCAAGAGAATTGAACCATACACACAATTATTTGGAGCTGTTACTTAAAGAGCTCAGTGTTGTCTTTTCAGCTCTCCGGGATGTTTGTTACAGGAGCAGCCTCACTTCGTTAGCGGTCGAGTGTCTTTTCTCTGGCACACCTGCTGACTTAGAGCTATTGTCAGTAAGCCCTTCAACAGCTCCACAGACAAAGCAGACTCATTTCTTTAATGCAAGACTCGGTTAAACCTCTGAGTAAAAGAGTTTCTGCGTCACATCAGATTAAATCCTCAGAGCAGTGTTAACCCTTAAGCAGCCAAACGGCTAAAATGACCAAGTGCGGTCACGTCTAACTTTTATCTAAGAAAACTGTTTCTCTCATATCTATATTTTTACTTTATCTGTGACTGATATTCTAAAGCTACTCCATAATACTTTGATCAGCAATAAATGACAGTGAAGTCCGTATGTTTAGGGTGTTCTCCTTTGTTACATCCATGCTTCAGTTTCAAACTAACATCTTAATTGTAGGTGAGACATGTTTCAGATATTTCCATCATCACTTTGAGCTTTAAGTATTTGCCTCAGGGCTTTTGCAGCAGTAAATCTTGCTGTTCTGTGTGTTAGCCATGGTTCACTGCAAAAACATGACAGTGTTGTTATTAAAAAGTGAGAAATTATAATAAAATAAAACCATATGTTTTAAAAAATCATTTTTACGGTTAAGGATATCACAATGGTACATGAGAAAAATACAGCCATTTGTAGTCTATTTAATGAAGGACTGCAAAACTTTACCAACATAATATGAATTCTTTTTTTGTTAGATAAAGGCTCTCACTTTACTAGATTTTTGAATGCAGCATCAAATTAGTGATTCAGACGCTCAAAGTAGTAGAAATGTAAACAGAACACTTAAAGTTGTGCTTTTTACAATCAGGGTTTTTTTTTTTTTTTTTCCCTGTAATGAACTTTAAGTGTAACAATAAGAGATTTATCATAGTTTCAATAAAGTCAATCAAAGGAAGAGAAAGAAGTATGGGTGCTCTGGAGGTTTGATCTTGTTTCAGATAATTCACTGGGGAAAAAAACTTCTAGCAGTGCGTTTTGGGTAAACTTTCAAGGCTGATACCAGCATATGACAGGTTGCCTTTTTGCCTACATTTTGTCATCTTGTAGCCATGATCCCTTGTGTGTCAAAATAATTTTCTGATTTAGTCATATTTTAACACTCGTAAATGTTGCTTTTGGTCATGATGGTGATATTGGTGTTCACCAAACGAACAGACTGTGTCATGTCGATTGTGGCACTTGCAGTGTTTAGCAATGCTTAAATGTGTTGTGTGGGTGTTTTGGTTTTTTGGCTTTGAAAAATGCATTTGGTTATCTCCTCTACTTAAGAACAAGAATTAAAAAGCACAAAAACCCACCTCTGTGCACTTCAAGCCCTTTAACTCAATTAACTACAATTTTGAATGGCTTCTTGAGCTATTCTAAAAAATACTGTGCAAAACAATTAGCTACTTCTTTGGTAAGGTGGGAGCTTTTCTCAGATTTAATGACATTTAGGGAGCATTTAGGTTTTTTATATTATTTTATTTTTTGATGGCAAGAAAATCAACAAACTCCACATTGAAGCACACTCTTAGAGTTTGAACCCAGGACCCTCTTGTTGAGGGGCAGCAGTGTTTTCCACTGAGCTACCGCAACATTCTGCTGTGTTTACACAGTGTACATGAATGATCTTGTTGCATGAGGTAGGTATATAGATGAGGAAATATTTCTGAAACTGTTGAGTCTAGACAGAGATTAATGTGGATGTAGCCTTAGTTTACCCCTTTATCACAAAAAAATAACACCTGTCTTTTTCTCCTCGGCATGCTGACGTGTGCTAATTATCTTATTATACTCGATGTTGACACTGAAATAAGAGTTTAGAGGTCACCAAAGTTGTTACACTTGAGGGGTATGTATATATCTTTGAAATTTTAAAGGTTGCATTTAAACAAGTCATGTCAGGTCTTGTTTTTCCAGTCTCCTTGCAGTTGAATTTATAGAGAAAAAATAGTCGTGGTGTATGTAATGCCCATATTTCGCCCACATTGTCCCGTTCCAAAGAAAACTAGAACAATTTTACACAGAAGTCACCAGGTGTCCTCTCTCAGTCTTTACTTTTTCCTGTCAGTCTCTCAACTGCACATTGTCGCCCTCTCTCCCCCATTTCCTTTCAGGCAATCTCTCAGCAGGACCTGGTTTACATGGCCATCCAGATTGCATGTGGAATGAGCTACTTGGCTCGCAGAGAGGTCATACACAAAGACCTCGCCGCTAGGAACTGCGTGTAAGTTTTCAGTGACCTGACTCTAGCTGTCGTCACGCTGTCCTCAGTAGCTTTCAGGTGATTTGGTTTGGAATTTAATTTGTCAAAAATAAAGGCCGTGCTTTCCCTCCACCGACAGCATTGACGACAACATGCAGGTGAAGATTACAGACAATGCCCTCGCCCGAGATCTCTTTCCCATGGATTACCACTGTCTGGGGGATAATGAGAACCGGCCTGTCCGCTGGATGGCCCTGGAAAGCCTGCTCAACAATGACTTTTCCAGTGCAAGTGATGTGGTAAGAACTACCAGATATGCAGTTTACTTCCATAGACTGTATATAAATGATGGACACAGCCACTGTGTTGTCAACCATTTAGGATTATTTTGTTGCGCCCTCTTGGGCTTCATTTTTGCTTTGTTTGCTTGCTGTTGCTTAACAAGGCAACGCTGTAACTGTGATTCGTTGTCAACAAAACAATAGCAGAAGCGACCTTTCCTGTCTCACTGAGGTTTCTAAATGCAAGAATGTTTCCAGTAGACATGATGCGGTTAAGGCGATCCGGGAAATGGCACCGATTGTGTGCAAGCCATTCTTAGACACTTGGTCAAGGTGTCAAAGGGAAAGGCGTGTCTGTGGCTCTTCTCGCTTTCCTGTTCCAGGATAGAAGACCGGGTGCGACGGAGGCAGTCGGGAAGTCTGCCTAACAGATCCTCAGAGACACGAGCCAGACGTGTCCCCACCCCCTCCACATTCCTGTTATGGTCACACCGCTCCATGGCAATCATGGCACTTAGATTTAACAGAGGCCTGGCATTAACAGCCTCCCAGTGCAAGTCCATACAAGTACCTGGAGCTGTATAGCATCTTGAGTGTGTTGCTGTTAAGCACACAAATGTATTGTGCCCTTACATCAGCAGGTACACAAATCAGATAGCAAGCGACACAGGATGGGAGCGTTCCTATTGGCATGTTTAAGCTTTACTGGGAATGTTGGCAGTGGCTTATTCACTGATGTGGGAACAGGGTGGTTTACCGTAGAACACGTTTTTGTTTTATTGTCCCAACCCCCCCTCTGAAGAGCCCACCTTGCTCTTAGTTCCTAAACAGTCCTTGCACTTCCTTTTAAAGGTCCTGTGTCACCCCATTAAGGCTCGGGGCATACTAACACAGCAGAAACTCAATGCTTTCTGGGCTATTCTGTCTGTCAATGTCAGTTTTATTTTAGATATTATGGCTTCCAGAGTTTAAACAAACAACTTCAAGGTCAAAACCTACTGGAAGCATCTTAAATATGATTCGAGTAATTCATCTTTTCTCTGTTCAGAGGTCAGAGTGAACACTCGCAGGCAGTTTGAACCCTGATAATAACTGCTTACACTTTCACTCTCAACAAAAACTGGCAGCAGTGATTTATATTCCAAATACATTTCTTGACATAATTTCCTCACATTGTTCATTTGGAACGTCGTGTATTTGAATACAAGTACAACAAGTGGGAACGCTACTTTTCCACCCTCTGGTTATGTTCGCCCTGTTTGATGAAAACACATTAAAAGCTTGTATTTTTTTGTAAAGTGCTGTGAATGAATGCTAAGCACTGGTCTCAGGGTTATTCAGAGAATTTGTGTGTTCACAGTGGGCTTTTGGAGTGACGCTGTGGGAGCTGATGACTCTGGGGCAGACCCCCTACGTCGACATTGACCCTTTCGAGATGTCGGCTTACCTAAAAGACGGGTACAGAATAGCACAACCAATCAACTGTCCAGATGAGCTGTAAGTTGCCCCCCACCACCACCACACATACTCTGTATTTTCACTTGTTTATTTGACTTTGGTAAGAGTTGGAGCTAGTTTTTTGAGTCGTCCTTCCTTTTCTTGTCCTATTTGTCGACAGTTTACAGACGTTAATGATATACAGAACCACAGCAACACTAAGTCCACTGGTATCCGCTGGGTAAGGTATAGATCAGTGTGGCCAGGTTTGGCTTCTGTAGGATTATTACTCTAATCCCACAATTTTCTGATCTGCAATGACAACAAGTCAAGGATGATGTTTTTTATGATTGTAAGTAGCAGTTCATCAGTATGGCCTTCTCATTACAAGATGATTTAGCCTTTTTTTCCCACCTCGAAAGTGTAACAAGAAGCAACTCAATTAAGTTTCATGTAGAGCTGGGCGATATAAGATTTTTTCATATCACGATATGTTTTTTTTTTTCATTTCAGGCGATAACGATATCTATTACGATATAAGCCAAATAACTATATTTGTAAGATTTAAATGTGCCGTTGCTCACAAGTAAAATGTGAAATAATCAGCAGCTTATTTTGATTTAAATATTTATTTCCCATAATAAGTTCAACAGGGTAGATGTACTTAAGGAACATGAGACTTTTTCAGATAAATAAAGGCAAATATTGCAAACTACACAAAAGGCAGCCGCTAAAGCGTTTAAGTTTCAAAATAGAACAAACGAAACAGACTAAATTGTCAATTCCACTTAGAAACAAAGTATTAATTCTAAAAATAAATCTTAGTTTGTGTTACAGAAGAACAGACAAAATTGACTAACTTTTGTCAATATCAAATAAACTGAGAACTAAAAGGAAATTCTCGATCTCTCCTTGTTGTATAGCTGAGCTTTTCAAACAGTTTTAACAGTTACTTTAGTCTGACAAAAGCCGAATGACGAATTAGCGCTTCCAGTCAGAGACTGAGGCTACGTCCACACGTACACGGGTATTTTTGAAAACGGAGATTTTCCGTTTTCGTTTTAAAAAATAATCCCGTCCACACATAAAGGCAGAAATGAAGGAAAACACTGCTATGAACATGCCAAAGCAGCAGGTGGCGCTAGATTCCTAACCGTGCAGAAATGTTGGCCAATCAGAAGTCTAGAAGCCTCGGTGGGAAAAAGTAAACAAAGCTGGGGCATAGAAGCAGAACCGAGTCGTATGTGTGGAGGGACAGTAACTGTGTGTATATGTAAGCATTTAAACACTGCAGAGAATAGAATTAACAGTAACAGTATTGTAGAAATCCATTTCACCGAAACAATAACGTGGCGCACAGTGTGACGTCAAAAAATGCGCACACCTTTGACGCTGCGTTTTCTCCGTTTTTCTAGTCCACACGTAAATGCAAAAACGGAGTTTTCAAAAATCTTCGTTTTCAGTGACCAAAAACGCCGTTTACGTGTGGACGAAAGGTGCAAACGCATAGAAAAATCTGCGTTTTCAAAAATACCCGGGTATGTGTGGACGTAGCGCATGCACCAGTTTATTGTATTTCCAGACTTGCTTTCGGCACAATTTACAGTGCACGCTACTCTGTTTTTGTCAGACTTGAAATAGCCGAAATACCTTCACACTACGGAACTTCTATGGCTCTTCCGTTCGACAATCTCTCCGGCATTGGAACCATCATCTGTTTTCTCTTCGGTCACGCTCGGTTGATTTTTCTAGTCGGCACACTCATTTCCTCCATTACGCGCTGGCTCCATTACCCGCTGGCTGCTTCCCAAACAAATACACATGTGCGGCTTGGCACTTGTGCTGTACGTAACAAGTCACGTGACGTGACGCTGCGGCTGTGATTGGTTCAGCTCTGCGCTACGTAATTTGGATTGGCTGTTTTTTTGTTTTGTTTTTAAGAGGACAAGAGCGGCGAGGTCTATCGCGATAGTTTAATTTTTCTATCGAGAAAAAGTTATATCGCGATACATATCGTTATCGTTCTATCGCCCAGCTCTAGTTTCATGTATATAGTGCCACTTGATCGCCTCAAGAACTCCATATTACTGTAGGCTGAGAGCAGTGCAACCTAGAAGTAATAAATGTATGCGCTAGCTTTTCAGCACAAATCTGAGACCGGATGACTCAGTGAATGTTGTCATCTTAACACTAAAAGGTCAAAAGGTCAGTTTGCCTACTTTAAAGCAGTAGTTGTTTACAGTTAAAGTGTTTCATAATTTTTAAGAGAAAGAAAAAACCCCACAATGTTTTTCCACAACAGACTGGTAACGGTGCAACAATATTCTGGAAAGCGTGGCAAATCATCACTGTCCACAGACAGTGGAAAAGAGTGTTTCTCTTTTTCATTTTAAAGGGAAGCGTCACTGCAGATCAGTGCAAAGTTCAGTAAAGGTCATCACCTTTGATGCGAATACTCGAAACGCAGACCAAGTCCTTTTGCACTGTTTCCAAACACTTTCCTCTGCAATGTGTGCCTTTCTGTTGTTTTGTATATATTCCTCTAGTTTGTATATATTCCCCTTGGCTGTATATCTGTTCTGTTTGCTGTTTATTCCTGACCCTAACCCTTCTGCACAGTACATTGACAATAAAGCGCCATTCTGTTTATTTTATTTGAGCACCAAATAAGTGAATATCTTCCACTGGAAGACTGTTTTCATACTGGCTTTTCCTTTAATTTGTCACATCTGTAAGTCTGCAGTGAAGAGTGCATTTTCAGCTGCAGTGAAGCTTGTTATTGGAGACTGTCGGCACAATAAATGAGCTGCTAGTTGACATATTGTTTGAGGACCTGAGTCGAATCAAACTGTTCAGCTGCTACTAGCTTTGATTGATGCAAAGTTTAATTCCATCAGGCTGTCAAGAAGAAGAGGCAATGTTGTCCCACTGGTTTAATTTTTTGGCATCACTGCAGTAGTATTTACCATCTGATCCCCCAAAATAGGTTTGTGGTGAGGAAGCTCAAAGCAGCCCTGGCAGTGCATGGATATTTAGTGTTTGGTGAAAATTAACACTTGCTGGAAGCTGACTTGGGAGAAGCAGAAATGTGTTTGTGCCATGCCTGACAAATTCTCGTGGTATTTCTGTCTTCGGGGTGTACTTAAACCTGCAAAAGTTATACTTTCCATTCCCAACAATCTCTGAAAACAGAAAAGAGAGAAGAAGGTCATCCTCCACATTCATCAAAAAGAGTCCACACAAGATCAGTATTAAAGCATGTCAAAATCTGGGGTATTTTGATGAAAGAAAACAAAAAGACTGGCTGGATTTGACAGATTTTACACCTTTTATCCCTTTGCCAACCAGTTGACATTGCAACTTACATGCATGTTTCCATTAAGTCCAGTAATCTACATTGGTTCCTGTCCGTGCTGAAGTACTAAGAATAGAGGATATTGTTTGCGGCACAGACTGAAAGCCCATGAGGCAGATTTTTGATAAACACACATTTATCTTGACTTTGTTGAGCTTTGTTGTTCCAGCTCTGCTGTATGTCTGCTGCATTACTGTTTAAGTTCATTGAGAGAAACGAAAAACGGACTCAAATTCGTCATGCGTGCACATGCTTGGCAAAGAAAGACAATGCTAAAAAATCACATGGAGCCGAGCAGTTATCAGACAGTGCTTTAGATATCGAAAGAAGATGCAGATTCTAAAACATGGAGAGCTTTAGCATCAGAGATTACTTCACTACATCAGGATCTGACTAAATGTGAAATACAGTAACGCTCTTCCCTTTGGTTCCTGTGTTATGGCATTTAATTATTCACCGGTGACTGTGTGGACTTGATCATTTGTCTTAAATGTTGCCATAACCAGTGTGTTTATAAGTGTCTTCTTAAGTTTGGCTTTTAACCACCAAGTTCCAATTAATTGATGAGTGCAGATGAAACTCCCTCCAGGTGCTCCTTGGATATTACTTTTACACTAATTCCTCGGAGCGCCGCCATCCCAGCGCGGAGGCATTTAAAGAAAACAAACTCGTGTCAAATCCCCACAGAAATGTGCAATTCTCGATGATTAAAGGAAACTCAGGATCTGATTACCTGAAATCTTTTAAGTCATCAAAAAACTGTTTCCTTGCAAATACAATAGATGTTGAGGCGATGGCTTCCTTTACCACAATACTACAGCTTATGTAATCGAGGCCGTGCGCTGATAGAGGTAATTATATCTCACGCATTTCTACCAGCACTGCACAGGCAGCTCCTGGTTCAAGACAATACAGCAGTTGCAGTATAATACTAGACGAACGCTGCCTTTAAATCCAGTTTTTCTCTTATAAAAATAACAATTTATTCACTTTCATTTTATTTACACTTACGGAGCTTCAAGAGCACCCCCATGATGTCACAGCATGTATTCATTTGTGTTCCTGGACATGAATTTCTCCTTCTTTTTTTTCCATAGCTGTTGATTCAAAGATTTTCCACTTTTTTAAAAGTTGGAAAGGTCAGCGAATGGACGCATTACACTTTCCCAGGATATCTGCTTGTTTAGGTTTAGGCAGTGCCAGTCTAAGCTGGGAGGCCCAATTTTCAAATGATCTGTGAGGTGTTTTCAGACATGACTCCTCTGTGAACTTTGACCCGATCCTTCTCTGTGTTGCAGGTTTGCAGTGATGGCTTGTTGCTGGGCCTTGGACCCCGAGGAGAGGCCCAAGTTTCAGCAGCTGGTCCAGTGTCTCACAGAGTTTCACGCAGCGTTGGGTGCTTACGTGTGAAAGCAGTGGGTGGCACTTCTTCTTCTACTAATCCATTAAAGCAACGACACTAAAGGCTGGCGGACACTTTTCACGAGGAATGCACATTTGAAATCGTGCCTTATCACATGAAAGATGAGCAGACTTGTGCCCGATGCTTTTGTTTTGTACAGTTCTTTTGGAGTTTTTATATAGTTAAATTACCTTTTTACAGCATAGCAAAGTAAAACGACTCTGTGTTCAATATTGTTCCATTTGCTTTGAAAGCATCTAGAAAAGGCGACGATCTCCACACGCAAAGAGGACCCGAAGAACGAAAAGATGAGGACTTTTTGTGCCATTGAGCGACTTTTTAAAAGAACAATTTAAGCTTCTGCAGTATTTTCTACAGATTCTGTAATGTTGTGCAAATTTTAGATTTGTTTTGGGTGTAAATAACTCCACAGCAGAATGAGTTAGGTACCAAAGTGGACCAGAGAGCTTCAGTAACCATAATCTTCTCGGACACGCTGCTCCGCTCAGGCTCGGTACGAGAGGCAGATCTGTTGAAATGATTTCTCTGCAAATGGTACAGCGTTTCCTCTGCCGTGGATGAGTTTCCTTTACTGGAGCGCACTCAACAGAGACGTCACACCAATTTTTTTCCTATGCCAGCAGCGTGTATAAAGACATGTGGACACCACAGCTGGAACATCAGCTCTGCAGAGCTATCTGTATAAACCTGATTTTTACACGTGGACACTTATTCTTTCAATGTCACTGCTGTCTTCCTCTTGTACTTTTTATTTCCGCTGTCAGAGCCACAGAGTGTGTGTGTGTGTATGTGTGTGTGTAAAAGGTGGATGTGATGTGACCAGTTGGTTAGTGAAGCATCGAGTGGAGCGTTCTCGCCAACACCATCAGATCGAAGCGTCTGAGAACCAACGTTCCAAGATGGATTGATGTCAGAGGGACATAAATCATGGCGAACAGAATCTGTGGGATGCATCTGCTTCTTACTGAAGTACAGTAGACTATATATATATAAAAGATTGGTGTAGGCGCTGTGACATCACCCATGGTCTTGCTGTCTTGAAACCAGATGTGACGTGTTCGGGGGGGTGGATTAGACTGAGACATTTGGTATCAGCTCACTGACAGTGTAGTCATGGTCTGAATCGACACCGAAGCTGTGACGTCACTTTTGTTGTACGATGTTTGGCAAGGAGACAACGGCCGATATAACAGTGCGGCCGTTATACAGAGGCTTTTGTGGTTTTGTGCACATTCTGGTGGCAGAAAAATATCAGAAACAAGTGAAAGAAAACAAGATCATCAGAACAAGTTCTAAAAAAAAATAACAGACATCTGAGCAGAAATGTGAAAATGAGGCTGTGAATTTTATCCATCGCAGAAGAGAACCTCTCATGTTACAAGCCACGAAGCGAACAGACCGGACTGAAGAAAGCATTCGGCTTTAGTGAGCGACTCATCAGGCAGCTTTCCAGAGCTTAAAAATCTTTAATAAAGAAAAGTTCAACACAACAGTAACGGGTCATTTTGTGGCCTGAACACAAACTGAGCTCAGCTTTTGAACCACGTGATATCTCTGTGGTTACAGTGTGATGATGGAGCAAGTCTTTGTTACCTTATTGTTCATTTATTTAAGGCGGAGTCTGGAAGGTCTTCTATAAATCACCGCTCATGTTTTCTACAGCACCAAGTCAGCCGTGTCACCTTAAACCACAACCGATCAAATATTTGCATTAAATGTTCCACACATGGCTGCAAACGCATTTGGATGCCTTTAGTTTTGGCACAAGGTTTACGAAAATGTCTCACAAGTGTCACTCGCTGCCAGCGGTTCTTCTCCACCCACAGAACAAGTCATTTACTACGTCCATCTTCTGTGTACAGTGTGTTTTTGAGCTGCATTGTTCGGTGTGAGATCGCAGCTCTTCACACGACTGCTCGACTCATTTTGATTTAATCACTGTGAACACACACGCCAGCTTGGTCTCATCGTATCCTTCCACTATCTTTATGATGTGTTTTTTTTTTTTATGGTCACTGCATGTTGAGATAAGGTTGTAAACTGCTTCCCAATTTCATATCCACAAATTAAATGGAATCTTTTGAATATATTACCCCGTTCTTGTCTCTTTTTTTTTCTCTCTTCATCCAAAGCTTGTTTTCTGTAGTTCCCCAAAAGTCACAGCCACAGTGGGGGGGAAACCTAACTGTATCTAAAGACACCAACTACAGCGAATCATCTCCTAGTGTCTGCATTACTCACTGTGCATTCTTTCTTTTCTATGCTTCATTGTTTTATGTCAGACAATTCTGCACCGGACATCTTTTATCCCTTTGCCAGCCAGTTGATGTTGCAACTTACATCCATGTTTCCAGTAAGCCCAGTAATCTACATTGGTTCCTGTCCATGCTGAAGCACTAAGAATAGAGGATATTGTTTGCTACACACTCTGTGAAAGCCCATGAGGCAGATTTGACTTTGAGCTTTGTGTTTCCAGCTCTGCTGTATGTCTGCTGCATTACTGTTTAAGTTCATTGAGAGAAACAAAAAACGGACTCGAATTCGTCGTGCGTGCACATGCTTGGCAAAGAAAGACGATGCTGGGAAAAAAAACATATTTTGGACAACGCTTTAGATATGGAAAGAAGATCCAGATTCTAAAACATGGAGAGCTTTAGCACCAGAGATGACTTCTGTGCTTCATTGTTTTACGTCATTTGGTTTTGTTTCGGCTTTAGGCTAAAGTCACATGAACGCCACACTTCTTTAGGATGTCGTAATGGAAAGTTATGTCAAATCTAATTTGTTTTGAGTCCCTAAATCCCCTTGCTTACAAGTCCCTCCAAACCTAAATGCTATCAATTATATCTGTGGCCCACAGGCTGGAAAAATAATTGATAGCAGGTAAGAAAAGTGCAGTACTGAGGGAAACAGATTGCTGAAGTTTGTTTAAATTAGTTCGAAGCTGCCAAAAGGCCTAAAATAGATACAGACACACACCAGACCTGCAACAATATAAAGAAGAGAGGTGACGATCAGTGAGCAGAGCTTCGCAGATGGATGTTTGCTTTGAGAATGTTGATGGAGAAGGTCTGATGCAGAGGGTGGTTGTGGGGAGATGGAGGCAGAGGATCGCGAAGATGTTTACACACAGACTGATGAGGGATAGTTCTTCATTTAGAACCAGACTGTGTCTTTTTGTGGAGCTTTTTGTCTAGAGATGAGTTTTCAACCACTGCAAACCTGCACCTGTGCACTCTCTAGAGCAGGGGTGTCGGACTCCAGGCCTCTAGGGCCGGTGTCCTGCAGGTTTTAGATCTCACCCTGGGTCAACACGCCTAAATCAAATGATTAGTTCATTAACAGGCTTCTGGAGAACCCCAAGGCATGTTGAGGAGGTAATTTAGCGATTTAAATCAGCTGCGTTGGATCAAGGACACATCTAAAACCTGCAGGACATCGGCCCTCGAGGCCTAGAGTCCGACACCTGTGCTCTAAAGCAGCAGTCTCAAACTCGTGGCCCACCTCACCCCTACTTGCATATGCATGTATCTTGACGTGAAGAAATATAGTGCAATTTTTTTGGACCTTGAAGTTGCTCTATTTTGTTGAGCAGGATTACTTTGAGTGCAATGTAAAAATAAGTTCTTTAAAAAGCAAAAGAATAAATGCAGAATGAAACGCACAGACGGTCGCTGCAGTGGACGCTTTTCATTTTGTTAACCGTCAGTTTCACTTCAGCTTTTTCTAGAACTTTCTTCACTGAAGCTGGTTGATGGATCAAGAGTAGCCCACAGACCACGGACCTGTTGTAATACACTTTTTGACCACTGCCTCCATCTGACAACAGACGCTTTCTGCAGGTCGACTGGCTGCCAACACAGTACCACCGCTTAAACCACAATTTCCCCTTAAGACACAGGTGACGACGATCGGGAAGTCAAAACCACAAGATGTGAGGACAGGCTAAACACAGAGACAAAACTGCTCACACCAAGCACAATAAGAGAGACTGAGTGACACAGAAGGGACTAATCCGGCCTGCAGAAGTGTAGCTGCTGTCAGCACTTGTCAATGCGGGCTGCGTTGACGGTGACGTGTAGTTACATTTCTTGGGATTGGGAGGATTGGGAGGCACAGCTAGGGAAACGGTGCAGAAACTAAAATAACAAAATGAAAACAAGAACTAAAATCTCAACGATTTCACTAAAACTCAGAGACAAGTTCTCCAGAATGGAGACATCACCACCGCGGCCTTATTTGTTTTGAGTAAATCAGCTGGATGGTCAGGCATGTGGCGTCACATTGTGGTATTTCAGTGAAGCTTGAACCTGACATATTTTCAGAATGTGCTCAGTCATCGGTGGCTTTCAGATTGTGTCACGGTGAAGCCACTCTTTCAGTTTTTCTACTTTCCTCACCAGCTGCAGGCACAGCAGAGCGCACTGTAACGCGGCCACAGGACGCATTGAGCAAACACTCCTGCATCCTCAGCAGCAGACTCTTGTGTCACAGTACGGCAGAGTTTAGAGAGTTTCTGGCTTTCGAAGTTCCTGTCTGCGGGGGTTTCTGGGTTTAATTCACTGAGAACCGCCAGGCAGCTCTGTAATCCTGTTTCTGGGAACTGGGCCCAGTTTGAGCTTCCAGTTTGACTCATCTTCATTGCTGTCACTCCGTTTCCACTGACTTTACATACTTTGCACACATTTTCCACACATTTCCACACATTTCAGCTTCACTGAAAGCCACCAACAGTTTACTTGTACACCCACTCCAAGCGTCACAGTCTGAAACCAAAACCTGTTGTTTTTGTTTTTGTTGTTTTTTCCTCCGTGTGATTTTGTTTCTCTAAAACCGCCTTTGAGCATCAGCATCATGGGATATATCATGATTTCAATAACCTGCAGCAGTTTAAGGCATTGATAACATGGATGTTTGATCTGTTTTCTGATAACTCACTGGCGAACACTTTAACTGCATTCTGGGTAAGCCTTCTCCATGTGGGACACGTCAGTGAACAGGGTATAATATGTGACCTGCCTCCTTTTAGTCTCAGCTAAAAGAGGATTCGGATATCAACATGTAGACAAAAACTTGGGCCTTTCTTCACGGTGGGGTCCCACTAGTTATTTAAAGTTATTTGGTCCCTGAGAAAAATTGCCCACAAAAAAAATATAATTCCTGAGATCACTCGGCCACTTAAACAGCTCCCCCACTGATAAGGTGTTGATTCGTGGAGGAGTTGCATTAAATTCCTTTACATGTGGAGCAGTGAGGTCGAAAATAAGTCATTTCTGTGGTTAACTGATATGTATATGTTAAAACTCCTGCAGTGTTTGACGCAATAAATTTCCTTACTAGTGTGTTTGCAGACAGCTTTATAACAGTGCAAAGTCTGGATCATGGCTGATGTTTTTCAGACTTGCTCACGTCCAAAGTCCAAACGTCTCTGCAGAGCATGTTTAGATATCCAGATAAGAGAGCGCAGCTCCACCTTGTTCAAAGAACTGAAAGAGAACGGATATTGATCTCTTGGAAAGACCTGCTCTACCTCTCAGGAGGCAGGTTATCTACCAAGCAGAAAGTGGCGGCTCCAGTCTTCAGTCAGCATGTCTAAGTATCCTTGAGTTGCTATCTGATGCATCGATTGGAGTATGGTCGCGTGTGAATATTAAAAAGGTGTAGGAGAAAACGAATAGGTCAATAAGGCATGTTTGAGTGTTCATACAGAGTGGAAAAGTGCTATATAAGGACAAGTCCATTGCCATTTACTTGCGGATACGAGAAGTTGGGTAATCTCCGTCGGAAGAAAATCATGGTGGACAGGATCTGAGGATCTGTTTGTGGTGTTTTTAGTGGAAATGTGTGGAATCCCTTCTAGATTGAGCACTGGTACCAAACTGAAATCTTACTCAGCTTGAGAGTGATTCTCTTCTGCAGTTTTCTGCTGCACCCCAACCAGAGCCTGGGTCCCAGGAGGAAGACAGTCTAAAAACTTCTCTCTAACTTTGTAATAGATCATGTTCATTCAATAAGAATCGATGTTCAGCAGCTCTGCACATCAAACATCTGTCTGAGGACACATGGCTGGACACAGGCCCAGTATTTTTTACACCTGCTTTCCCCACTTTTTATAATTCTGAAGAAATATTCAGATTTCCTGTGCTAACCCCATCAACTCATCTTGTTCTTGTCCAGCCAAACTTTGACAAAAAAGCCTGGAAACGCCCAATTAAACACTACCATTCACCTTGAATCCTTTTTTTTTTATTCCAAAGTGGAAAGTTTAAGAAGCACTCATTTAGACTATCCAAAACACTAACGAGTGCTGCCTGGGGGGATCACAGACCTACAGTTTGAGGACAAAGTGATGAAAATTCGTTTCTTTACTGTGAGAACAGAAAAGTTAATCATCCACGTGGTTTTGTGGCTCTTTGGGGGATGCTGGTAAAGGTGAGCAGTGTTTAAACGCGTTTTCCAAACTCCAGCGGGTAAGTTTCCTTCACGGAAACGTTAAGGTGATTGTGACCTCAGCTGTTGGAATTGTTTGCAGCTTCTTGCACCGCGTAAAAATCCACGTGAATAAATGAACACGCTGTTAAACATTTATTGTGGGGAAACACTGACCTCTAAACGGCTTCATTCATTAGTCTCTCTCCCTGCCTCCCTCTCTGCTCATTAGCTCGGGACAGAAAACGGCTCTGAGTGGCGCATACCGCGCGTAATGAGCTGCTGGAGAACAATACGGGGCTCACTGGATACTTGACAAAGACTCCTGCTCACATTAGAGCCCGTCTGCGTGTGAATAACGCGGTGAGTAACACCGGGGACTCCGCTCTTTAACAAACAGTTCAACTGTCACAGGTGAGCGCTGCGCCCCGTGACTCAGACCTGTTCCCTTTTCACAAGTTTCAAAACATTTACGCGTGGAGCCGTGGGCTGAGTCCAGTTACATCATCAGCGACGGGCATAAAAAAGAAGAAAAGAAAAGAGAGCGCACACAGCAGCGGGGGGAGGACGCAAACATGAAACCTGGAGAGGAAGCCTTTCTGCTCACTGTGGAGCCCCGAGCCGAAACGATGGACGCGAATCCGCGCAGAGACGCGAAGAAGCCCAGGACGCTCCGCTGCAGCATAAAGGTGAGACACCGGCTGGCACTGCGCAGAGGACGCAGCGTGTGCGCATTTATCCTAGAGGAGTGCGCGACTTTGCGACTTTATGCACACAAACTGAGTTTCTACTTCGGCTTCAAGGGGAGCGTTCCACTTTGTTCTCCACTGAGTTCAGTGGACCCACCTGTGGGTGCATGAAAGCAGCCGCACCTTACCGCGGCAAACATAATGAGCCACATAAATGTGGAGGTTTAATCTGAGGGCATTTCACCTTTTTCCCTCCATAACTTGAAGATTTTGCCCTCTGGGTAGGATTGCCTAAGCGCAAACCGAGCTTCACCTGAGATAAACAAGATAAAATCGGTCATAATGTGATAATAAGTCTCTTGTTAGCTAAAATAATAATAATAATTTTAAAAAATCAATCTGAGCTAATTGAAATCAGATTTAAATGCAGTGTTTGCTGCTTGGGCTGATGATGCTGGAGGTGACCTGCAGGGAACAACTTGCCGCTTTCATCTTAATTAACGTGTTTCTAATCTTTCCGCACAAACTGAAGTTCACCCCCGCCAAAATCAAATGTTATTTCCAAGGCAGGAAGGGATTTTAATTTTTGTAATTATAAATCAAACATTTTTCTCCCTTTTCACTTTGGGAGGTTAACGATGAGGAATCCAACACGGTAAAGTGCAAAGTCTCAGTTACAGACTTGTTTACTGTGAGTAAATGTATTAATACCACTAATGTAAAAGATGCATTATATTAATTAATTATAAATTAAATAAACTTTCTAATTTTAGGCACTTTCATCTAGTTCAGAATGAAAACCTTAAAGGACTCCGTTTTAAATCAAACGTGTAAAATATGTTTAGCGATAAATAAATAAATAAAAAAATCACTTTTTTCATTTGGATATATATATTTTGATAGGTTGTTAAAAGAGGGAGCTTTGGAGTTTTAGATGTATAAGTCTGATAATATTATATGAATTTATATTTTTACAAAGTTTTGGGGACTTTAATTCATCAACTGCAAATCATTTAAGTTTAATTCACTTCACGAAGTTTATTGACAGGTTCAAGCAAAGATCCACCTTAAGATGGTCAGACTAAAGATTTTTTTTTATTTATTTATTTATTTTTTTGGCTTTAGTTAAGGATGTTATTCTTAATAATATTAATAATAACTCATTTATGAAGCACCTTTCAAGCAACCCAAGGTAGCATTACACACTGAAGTCAAAGGCTTCAAAATTTCTTATTTAATGTTTTCAAGCAGTTCATCAAATTCTGCATAAATTAAATCTGAGTGTTTTACAGTGTAATGTTTGACAGAGACTGAGAATTTAAACAACCTTTAAAACACGCGCGCACGCACGCACAAGCACGCACACACACGCACTCGTTTTCATATCTTAGTGAGGACATCTAATTGACATAATGCTTCCCCCACTTACCCTAAACATCCCAAATGAATGCCAAACCCTAATCCTTAGCCTAAACCTAAACATAACCTAACTGTGACTGTAACCCTGACCCTAAAACCACATTTTGAGCCTCAAAAATGCCCTCAAACTTGTGGGGACGGGCACTTTGTCCTCATAAGCAACTGTTGGTCCCCACAAGTATAGTAAACTTACAATTTATCTGTCCTCACATAGCTATGTAAACATGTACAGACACACACTTGCCTTAAGTCCAGATGTTACTGCTGATCCAAAACCACATCACACATTCACAACAGTCAGAGTCTAAACTCAACATGGATGAAATGTAACAAAGAACACAACTGAAAATAATGAACTGAACCTGAAACATTCCCAGGAGGCTTTGTGCTCACCTGTGTGGACCTCTCCACGGTCAGAAGAATCAAGCACAGATTATTAAATGAAAGGTGTGTGGAGGGAAAAATAAAAAGATTACTCAGCGATTAAAAAGCAATTAAAAAGTAGGTTTGGTTTACCTGCAGAAGCAAAGACAAATGTTCAGCTTTGACTAATTTAAATTCTCAAAGTGAGGACCAGGGGCTGACAGCAGCTCTCCATCCTTTCATATGGAAAAGAAATGAAGCACTAACCTTTCTTTATTCACTTATAGTACAGGATACTGCAGCCTTTTGTATGTAAATGATGGATGCAGCTTTTGGAAATCACCCATTAGTTTTGAACTTCCACATTTTAGATGCTTCAGCACCTTATTTGCTTGTTTTGTCATTATTATTAAAAATATAGAAATAAAGCAGCAGAAGTTGGGATGAACCACGGTGGTTGCATCTGTCAGTCAATTCTTATTTGTGGTAGTAACTGGAAGAGCCATTGACCTAACCGAGTCCAACTTTGTGGTGAGCAATTATGAGATGTCACAATTCTATTTAGTGGAAATGAGGTTTTAGATTGGGATGAAATCATGATTTACTGGTAAAAGAGCATCAAGGGGCATCAATACTGGAACAGACTGGCAGCAACGTGGGAACTATGGGCCAACAATTATTTCACATTTTAGCAACAAATACATTTTTTTTTTAAAAAGTACACAAGTTTTGGCCACTATCTTGTGTTTTTCTTTTTGTTGTTGTGTTTTTGGGGGGGTTTTGGAGCTGGAAGTTACTGTGTTGCCACAGCCAGATTATTAGATGAACAGGCATTGATTCCATTAAAAGTGCTCCAAAAGAAACCCCCACAGCACAAACACGGCCCACAGGGCCAGTTCAGGGACGCCAGTTTGGTGAGGTGACGCCTAGGAGGCATCATGGCCGCCTGTGTTTCTCACCAAAGGCGAACCTCTGGGGCTGAAAAATGACGCCATCATGGAAACAATGAAAAATGCTTCTGTGATGCTTTAAAATGGGGGAAAAACTCAATGCAGAGATTAAAACAGTTTCTTGTAGCAGACTGTAAACATGTTTATATCTGCTGTAAAGTTTTAACATGGGGTTTTATCGAGGATTGGCTCACTTTTGAAGCCTCTAGTGGACACTAGAGGAACTGCAAAGACTAAACTAAAGCATATAAGGCCTTTGTTGGCTCAGAGGTTGCTGTTTGATTGTCACTCAGTCATCCAAACTTTGGGAAGCAGTTTTAGCGCCTTGAGCACAAGCTCTTTTTTTTTCCTCTCTCACTTGCTAATCGGATCCTTGTTGTGGAAATTTCATCATGTTTCTGCTTCAGATAAATTCCTGACAGAAGAGAATGCTGATAACTTTGTTTTTCCATTACTAATAACTTCATTTGATCCCTTTTGACAGCAGTTTTATGTGTTCGGGATCCGCATCCAGCTCCAGTTTTGTTATGTGTTTTGGCTCTGCTATTAAAAGACTCAAAGCACTGACTTGAAGGAGAATTGTTGCCTGAACGCGTGCCAAAAGGAGCAGTTGTTCTTCCCTTTACGGCAGTAATGGGAGGAAAACAGTTTGTTCTTGAGTTGTGAGTAATATTAATGCAAACACTGGTGGTTGCTTTCAAAACTCTAAGAGAAATGACTCCTCTTCTTCACCGTGTGAGTGACACATATGAGTAATAGGTTTCGGAAGCCTGGGGGGGTGGAGGAAGTTTCTTAGCTTTCCAGAGGGAGAGCGTTTATTTGAGTTTGGAATCTTCTGAGTGTTTACCTTCGATGTTCTCACGTCGCCTGTGGTGGGTCCGGCCGCTGCAAATCTTTCCCTGTTTATCTTCACTTTAAAGCCCTCCTCCGCTGAAGCCAAGCAAACATAAGCAGGGTGGAGGACAGTGAAACAGCGAGACTCGTCCTGCAGGTGTCTTCACATCATCCTGAGACTACACAGTGAAATTTGTGAGAATGCACCTGGACTTCAAAGGTGTCCAGTGTTGTGTTTAGACAATGGGAGCAGTTCAGCATGAGTGGAACAGCAAGCCATTTGTCAGAAAGCTGTTTCTAAATCATTCCTGCAGCCTTTTCGGTCAGACTGTACCGCCAGAGCTTTGAATAGCTGTTGTCCTCCAGTCTAACATCAAATGACTAAAAAGTTATAAAGCTGTGCTCTTTGTTCTCCGGTCAACAAAGGCTTCACACGAAGCAATCACATCCATCCATCTTTCCTTGATACCGCTACAATTTGCACCACGCTCCGCTCTCTATTTGTTCAGCTTCAAGAGCACATTCTGCTTGTTTTCTTAGGTCCTCTTGAGCTACACCTGGAGTCTACACCCAGGTGACACAGTCAACCTCTCTTTAAGGATAGCTCTGCCAGCGTTTGGGCCAAGTTTCTGCACAGGGGCATGTAGTGTTTACATCATGATCAGGAGCATAAGAAGCATTGGAAAGCCTCACTGCACCTGAGCATGAGGCTCGCCTCTGTGGCTGAGTCACAGTCAAATCGCATTGTATTTCTTTATCAGGGTATGGTGAGAAGATAAGCACAGCTGCCATGTCTACTGCAGACAGATGCTGTGCTCGGATTAGCACAAACTGCAAACGCAGGTGAACACCAGAGAGCAGCCGAGTGTTTTCTAGAGAGTAAAAATGGCCATATTGGCACATATACTGGTACTTCAATACGGTTTTTTGAAAGTAGTTCCAAATAACGACAGCAGTCGTCGCAATAAGCTCTAAATGATAAGGCAGGCGTGTCCAACTCCAGGCCTCAGGGGCCGGTGTCTTGTTAGTTTTATATATCACCCTGAATCAAATAACTAGTTCATTAACAAGCCTCTGGAGAACTTCAAGACATGTTGAGGAGGTCATTTAGCCATTGAAATCAGCTTTGTTGGATCAAGGATGCATCTAAAACCTGCAGGACACTGGCCCTTGAGGCCTGGAGTTGCACACCTCTGCTGTAAGGTGAAATACCGAAGTTTTTTTTCATTTGCCCCCTTGTGGGCTGCGAAGGTACTGCAACCATTCGCAATAAATGAAACGTTCAGTTTCTTAATTTTGACATTAAATATTTAAAATTTTAAAGAATCAGAACTCAGGGACTGTATTGGAACATCACCTGCTAATTAATCTAATTAATAAATTTAATAAAATCCTAGGAGAGCTATGGTGTTGTTATAAAGGGGGGAAATATCAATTGAACCTGAACCGTGTTCATTTATACTATAAAGTTTGGCATTTTAACATGCAAGTATCTTTTATACAGCCATTGGTATTCACAGGTTTTAAGGAGGCTGTGTACTAGTCTACTTCTTGGATTGGTGCACAATTTGAAGCGCGGCCTAAAACTCGAGGCTCGGGCAGTCAGCGCTGGATGTGCGGTTTTGAAAATGTTAAACCATCTCCTGAATGCATCATTCCAGTATATTTAACAAACTGATATATGAGTAATATATCAGTCTTACTCAACTGGAGAATAAGCACATTTTCCAGAACTGCTTTAAATGTCAGTGCTCCTTTGTCCACGATGCTATTGTGCAGAAAATCTGTTTTATGTTTGTTTCACAATAAGGGGAGGTGACCTGTGCACATACTTTCTTTTAAGTATCCTCAGAGAGTTTGTACACATTTCAAGCACTTTTTTCCTTTTATTTCCCCCTTTTTTTCTCTCTCTCTCTTTTTTTTTTTTTTTTTTTTGTGACTAGAACACATATAAGAACAAAATAACCACAACCCGTGTCCATGAAAATAAAAGCTTTTGGAATTCAAGAGTGAACTTCCCTCAATTCTTCCCTTCACAGCAGGGTTTAAGGTTGGGACAATGACCTCCAATCATAGAGAGCTAAAAGTGTTCAAAAAGGAGAAGTAAATGAATAATGCTCAGAGAATCCAAATACTTAAAGTTTGTAAAAAAGTTTCCCTTTTAACAAACAGCAGGGTTTTGTTTTTTTTTTTTGTTTAATTAATTTTTTATGCAGCTGACACAATTATCTGCTCTTTTCCCTTTCAGTAGAACAATCCTTCCAATTTACACAGTTGAATGGAGGAAAATCTAAGTTGTTTTTTTTTAATTCGCAAAAAAGCCATGTCCATGCATTTAAACATACAGATCAGAATCTGTCATTTAAACCACATGTTGAAAAGACTTTGTCCAACCTTTTCTTCTCCTCACGTGAGCAAATGCCTGATTTCTTTACCTTTATTTTACTATCTGCTCTTTATGGGACAGATTTGCTAATGTATTGTGCCAAACATGCGATTTGGCATTAAAGTAAAATATATCGATACTGACAGTGACAAGCCTGACCTTGTTGCGCATGTAAAGGAGTTGCTACGGTTGCCCTGAGAGGCCAAACGGACTGCAACTTAAGAAAACACCAGCAATAAGAAAAAACGCTGCAAAAGCACACAAAACACAACGGAAATAGGAAAAACGACAATGGAAATAGGAAAAAAAGAGATTTCCAAAAACACAAGGGAAGTGTTTCTGGGGAGACAATAACTGGACGGACCAGTTAGAAACATGCTAGGTGTGTTTAATCATGATTTTCATATACTGATTACAGATTTTTAGGCTAATAGTTAGGCTAACACACTTACCTCTCATCTTTTCTTTCCTCACAAAACAGACAGATCCTCCACTTCTTTTAATTGTCTCCCAGCGCAATTCTTAGCATATTTTGGTTCCTGCAACTGATCCGTCGGGTTATTGTCTCCCCAGAAACACTTCCCTTGTGTTTTTGGAAATCTCTTTTTTTCCTATTTCCGTTGTGTTTTGTGTGCTTTTGCAGCGTTTTTTCTTATTGCTGGTGTTTTCTTAAGTTGCAGTCCGTTTGGCCTCTCATGGCCACCGTAAGTTGCTTCTCTAGGCTTTCTCTAAGTACAGGGATGAGAATATTGAAATTGAGTGCACAAACATTTGCCACATTTAATTAAATGCTGATTGTGTTGATATTTAATGCCAAAAAAAGCACGTCTTTGTTTTTCTAAACACAGTTGCAGTCAAAAAATATCATCCTTAAAGCTAACCACATCTATGAGGTCTCATGCCATTTTAACCTGTTTAAAAAATGACCATAAACCCTGAGCTTGGTGGCGTTGGTCTCTTCCTGTGAAAAGGGAGTTCTTCCTTCTCACTCTCACCGAATGCTCTTCATAGGGGATTGTCTAAAACTGTAGGGTCATTACTGTGCTTACTTCTCTCTGTCTGTCCCCAAACTTTCCCACTGGCTGGGTTTTATATATAAATCTCTGCTTAAGCTGGTTTTCTCTGGTCTGTGTACATTTGTGTGTTAAAACTGTCATCAGTACAGCTGACCCTCTGTTTGTCTCCAGTCAGAACAGAATTAGACAAGAAAAAAAAAAGAAACAACCTCCTGCCCCCCCGCTTTTCCCTTCCCCCAAAAATAATCTACAGAAGGAGTTGAAATTGTGATGCATATCATATAATGGTTTAAAAAGAATGCAACACTGCTTCATCAGGATTAACTGGACATGTCTTTAATTTTTTGGCATTCCAATAACTGAAGATTAAATGTTACTTCTGGTAGACCTGCTTCCTGCACAGAATCAGAGATCTGTCTCTTGCATTTGTTTTAATTTGACTTTGTTAAAATGGCAAAATGAGGTCAAAGTTGACCTGAAACATTTTAATTTGGTCAAAAAAAGTTTTTTGCCTGCCTGTGCAGATAGGTGCTGTCAAATCACTTAGGTAATTGAAGCCTATTTGACAGAAAATGAAGATGAAATATTATCAGCCGTGTAAAAGGATCCATTGTGTGTGCTAACCAACCATAAAGCCACACTTTAATAGGAGCATTAACTGTTCTGAGGCGAATGCAGAGTTTATTCTCCCTCAGATGAGCTGGCAGCTGGTAAACACGCTGAAAGCTGGGATTTATCATTGTTTTCATAGTAAATTCACCGCTAATCTCAACATGTATCCTCAATGCAGTATCCATGGCCCCCGGAGCAAAAAGTAAGCAGTGCGTCTGTGAAAGCCTTCTGAGACACAGAGAAGCAAGTCACTCGTCTTTCAGATCACTGGGAGTCCATCCAGGGGGCGACTCTGATCTGGGTGTGAAGAGAAATTCTTGGAGGACAAATTCCACAACCAGATGGAGACGCAGTATGAAGCGGTTTTCCTGAAACGATCCCAAAATGTTGTCACCGGATAAGTGATTTCATTCCTCTTTTGGATCTGTGCTCTGGAGCTCCAAGGAAGCGCTAATGCATTACTGCTTTTGCAGTGCAGACATGCCGTTTTCCAGAAAAAAATCAAATCATGAGTCTGGCAACTTTACTTTTGATTTCTAGGAATCATTAAGAAACCTAAAACTTAGCAACTCATACCTCATTACAACCTCATTTAGTGGAGTAAAACAAATGCATAAAAACTTTTTAAAAACAAAGCAGAAAACATTATTATACATTTTTAGTAGATTCTGCAAACATGTCATAAACAGGCTGAGATATTTTATGAAAATCAATCACAAAATAATATGTCTGAGATTTTCCACATTATGAAGACGTACTGCTGAAGCGAAGCAAAGAAAGCAGCATGGCTCCTCAGGCTTTAACCACAGTATAGAAATTAAAACTTTGAGAAAATGATGTGAAGGCTTGGATCTCATTCCAGGACATTTTCAATCATTTTAATGTTCTTTAAAAAAAAATCTATACCGTATTTACATTGCCGCATGTGATGCTTTTGTAATTCATATAATGAATCTGATTCACAGCTTAATCCCTTCTTCTTTGCAATTTTTCGCGTTTTACAAAAACCATCCAGTAACCAGGACTGGGAGCTTTGGCAGGCCATATGTTTGACTGTATATAATAAACTCTTTAACTGATGTTAAAAATATAACCTGTTTTTTGCTCTTAGGTTAGAAAACACAAACTTTTACCTGCAGAAAGAGGCTAACTGTCTGCAAAGTCTTTAGTTGGTATGCCTGAAGCCTTGTGTAATACTTGGAAAGGAGTTTAAGGAATGCGGTGCAGATGAGTTTGTACTCAAAGTGGAGATGCCTTTTTGAAAATGTGTTTCCTCTGAATTGTTCTGTGTTCTTAAAAACAATTTAATCCTCTAAGACTAATTATTTTAGGCTTTTTGTAATGGTGCCAGCTGAAACTGCTACAGAGTAGCTGACACGGCTGACATCCCTGTTTCAGCTACAGATCCCCCATTGCTGCACATTTTGTCTTTCCTCCTGCATATTTCCACACTCCACTATTTCACGAACATAACCGAAAGAATAAAAAGACCTGTCTTCTGTGTCCTAGCTGTTCGTGCTCTGCCACGGCCTCCTGCAGTTGTCCCAGCTGCTGTACAGCGCCTACTTCAAGAGCACCATCAGCACAATCGAGAGACGCTACGGCCTCAGCAGCTACTCCTCGGGAACCATTTCCTCTCTGCACGAGGTGGGAGCCAACAATAACTTACCCTCATCCAGTGTAGGCTCATGATAGCTTTATTTCAAGGATACCGATGACAAAGGAGGAACTGAAGTGCAAGCAACAAATCAAAATCACACTTCCTGACAATCCGAGTGGGACTCGAGTATTTTGGAACAGTTTTATTGCAAATGCAGGCGTCAGGAGTGATGAGAGATTGTTTCTGTACGTGCTCGGCGCAGAGGTCACTCTGGGGTTTTTTTTTATACTCCAGTGAGCTTTAAATGTTTCTCACACATATAAATGTTTTCTGTTTGTCAAAGACAGTCACAAATAAACTGCATTTTTCTGTCTGTGGCGATACTCCATGAAGAATGACTTTAGCTTATCTTCTTATGGTTTCTTTAAGGCTGCTCTGATGGATATTTTCTCAGTAACGCCAGATCAAAAGCTTATGTGTAATGTGTAGTCTCATTAAAGTGATAAATTCAGACAATTATCACCCAGCTCTGCACTTCCTCTCAGTTACATGGAGCTTTACTGTTGTGATTGTTTCTGTCTCCAGAGATCTGGATTACGAGGCAGGGTCAGGGGCTTAGTGAAGCAGCTTCAGGTTTAACATTGTGTTACTAATGTTGTTCGCTTCTTATCGGAGTACAATGCCAAAAGATAAGAGATCAAAATAAGACAAAATGACCCCATACCAACCAATCATCTCCTGCAGCAGAGAATAGCTTCAGCATTCCTGGAAATCAGTGTGCAGAGTAAGAGGCAAGCTTAGGGAACAGCACAGTAGACACAGGAAGTGACAGGGAGGAAAACACAACAAACAAACTGCACACACGTGTTTTAAATGTTGCTTTCCCCCATGAAGCACTTTGAACTGCACCAACTGCACTTTCAGTGCTATACAAGTTGTGTGCAAAAAATTCAGCAGAAACGACCACAATTTGGATAAATGAAATGCAAATACAGATTAAAGTGACATCTAATTATGGATCCTTAAATTACCTCTGAATTGTGCTAGATTGCACCAAGTGATGCAGCGTTGCACAACAGTGACACCCTGAGTTTAATGCATTAGGTGTGGCGCTTCCTCTGGCTCCTCTCTGACTTTTTTCTCTGTCTCTTAGATCAGTAACAGCATACTGATTGTGTTCGTGAGCTACTTTGGGAATCGGGTCCACCGTCCTCGCATCATCGGCGTCGGTGGACTGCTGATGGCCATCAGTGCCATGATGCTGACTTTGCCTCACTTCCTGTCTCAGCCGTATGAATACGGCTCTGTTTTACATAGTAAGATGAAGCTATAAACACATTGCTGCTCTGTCTCCGCTGACACTGCCCTCCTGTGACTCTGTCCAGAGCTGAGGGGGATTACAAGTGTACAAATATGTCCAAAAGACTTATGAGGCTTTACTTAAGAGTTGCAGCATCCTCTAACAAAGGCTCCATAGGACTCAGTGGGAGTCAAACAAGTTTCTGCTGTTTGGTCCTCTGTGTTCTTTAGCATGTGTTTGGAAAGCCTTGCTGGTGCTCCCCAATTGAACTTTTGCATAAATCTCTCTGAAAGCTAAGAAGATTACAATTACCTCTGGGGCATTTCATTTGCAATAACAATGTTCTTCTTCCTTTTCGCTTTGCCCCCAGTTAAAGTCATACAGAGTGTCAGCGGAGGGTCAGAGAAGCTCCAGGAAATGAAATAAGTAGTACGTCTGTGTCTTCTGGCCTGTTTTTAACTATAATTTTCCTTGTTTTCTACCCTGTGTGTGTGTGTGTGTTGATACCAGATCGCCACGAAATGTGCAACCTGCAGAGCACCTCAAACAGCACACAGTCGTGCAACCGTGATGAAACGAGACGTCTGACCGACACCAACAACCTGTGGCTGCTCATGGCCAGCGCTCAGCTGCTCTTTGGTGTCGGATCAGTGCCCATCCAGCCCTATGGGATTTCCTACATTGATGATTTTGCTGGGCCTGCAAATTCCCCTCTCTACATAGGTGAATGACCTGCAGTTCAAAGATTGATGGGACCACATTAAACTGAATTATTTAGCAGGGTTTCGTGTGAAAAAAAACTGATAAATACACAAACGCAAGGAGTGAAAGTACGAGTATTTTGTGTTGGTGAAACTGAAAACTAAAGTCATCACTCTGTCTACAGACAGCTTAGAGGATGATATCAGATCACTGAAGTGTTCAGAAACCAGCTGCTGCTTAGATTTTAAAGTACTGCTCATCGACGCTGTCAAGTAGACTCAGAAACTCGAGTCATCAGTAGAAGTGTTAATTCTTCCAACAATGAGTTTAAGGAAAAACATGGCTGTCATTCAAAATCTTTGTGATAAAGATCCTATAAAGATAAAGATAAAATATGTCTGTTTGCAAGAAAATTAGCTTTGATTTCTAATTTTCCCCTTTAAATCTCATGCTTTATTGCTTTGCATCAAACTGTGGCTAACAGACCTTGAATATCAAGATTTATTCCTGCAGAAGCCTTGAGTCAGAAATGTACTCCCCAAAGTGATGTTTATAACAGCATGATTCACAGAGATAAGTCAGGTTAACCCCCGTTTTTCCATGGAATATTTGAGAATATCTGTTATGAATGAAGGATAAATACAGATGGAACCGTTTAAAAAAATATTCCCGTATGGAATATTGTACAAAAATGACCCCACTTGCGAAAATAGCTTGGAGGTTAAAGCTGGAGTCTTTTAGAATCAGTTTGGAGGCTTTAGTGGAAAAATACAATCTTTTTAAAATGGTAAGGTATTTGACTGGCTGCAGCTCAACGGTCCATCACAGCCTGCCATCTCTTATCATTCACAGCCATCCTGTTTGCAGTTTCTGTATTCGGGCCTGCCATCGGCTACCTGCTGGGCTCAGTCATGCTGCGGGTCTATGTGGACGTGAACAAAAAAGATTTGGGTAAAGCTGAGTCTGGAAGTCATTTTATTGGGTTAAAGAGGTATGGATGTCTTACGGCGTTTTTCACCGATAATTCCAGGAGAAGCTGCGCTCCAACTCAGACCCGACGATCCTCGCTGGATCGGTGCCTGGTGGATGGGCCTGCTCATCTCTACCGGCTGCCTGGTTCTCACCTCTATCCCCTACTTCTTCTTCCCACGTACCATGGCTTCACAAGACCACGTAAGCCTTGCTCTTATAGAAGTCTTTTAAACAGCAGAGCACATGTCAGGACTGTGCAGTCCACAAGAAGCATCCATAATGTAACTGTAAATATTGGAAGCAAACAGGGATCTGACACTTAAAGGACAATATTCTCTATGTCACATTTGACTGACCTCTGCTGGCTTAATGTAAGTTCTGCAGGTTGTTTTTTGTTCTTGTTTTTCTTTCAGTTTTTCACTATTTAAGGCACAGTTTCAGTCTTGGTGACCTCAGTGGAGCGATTTCACATACAAATCTGCGCTTGTGAAATGCTTTAAGAAAAATATTAGATAAGCATAGTTAAGCTAAAACTTATCTATGACTAGATAAGGAGGAAGTGCATGCCCCCTCATTTTTTGTGAAACCACAGTTTCACTTCCAGCTTTAACTTGACTGACTTAAAAACAATGAAGTTCAAGTGGGCCAAAATACAGTTATTAGAAAAAATTAGAACTACTAGTGAGCTCTTGTGACGTAGAAAAGTCTTTTTTACAATACTTCTTTCCTAAAATATAAAACCATATGCAGGAAAATTACAGAACAACATTGACACAGCTTAAAGCTTTAAAACATACTGTGCCAGTTTAAAACATCAACCATGCTAAGGTAAATATTCATTAATGAACTGTTTTTTTTATTGTGTTGGGTTTTTTTTAGTCCAGTAATCATAGACTGTGTTTTTAAAACTAACTTAGCTGCCGGGAATTCTCATGTTCACACAGCAAATGATTGTTTTCTGCATGTTTTGAAACCAGACACAAGGACAGAGGGATGCCTCTGACTGTGAAACTGAGGGGACACTCATATGGTAGCAAATTGCCCTCCAACCTGGGGTCATAAATCTAGTTTGCACTTTGGCCATTTACCCACAGATTTGTATATAGTTTGACTCACAGGAGACGCCCCCTGCTGGAAACCTTTAAAAACATGCATCTTTCATAATCCAGTCTGTCATCAGTTTCCCAACAGCAGTTTTTGATTTAGTTAACAGGAATGAGCAAACAGCAGACATAATTACATAAATGTTATCGATGGACACAGAGGGGAAGTGGTTAGCTGAAAGTTGCACACAAAAAGTGGAAGTAATCTTCAAACAGAACAGTAATAGACTGACAGGTCATCATCAGCCTTTTTTCCCCAGTATAAATCATAAATAAGCAATGGATGAATGTTGAGTTATGCAAATAAAAAACATGATAATAAGGGAGAGGTTTGAGAACCACTGAAACACATGATGCGTCTTTTAAACTTTCGCGCAGATTCAAACTAACAGTTGGCAGGCTCTAAACGAATTCTTTTGAGAGACAAAAACTCCACAGAAATCTTTTCATTGCAGTGTTTGACAGCTTTTGGGTGATTTTGAATGCTGCTGTGCAGAGCTTGTCAGTTCAGTCTAATGTTCCCACGTCACACGAATGCAGCACAAAGACACAGAGGCTTATGTTGTAGGACAATGTCGCATGAAAGGAGAGAGAAACTTTGAAGTGCTCCTCGAAAGATTGAGATCAAACCCATGAGATTTTCATCCTCTGGAGCCTCCATATGCTCTCCTGTATGTCTGAATTTGTGCCGCTGCCTCCCATAAATGTCCCTGTCTTCATTACTCACTGAACGTGTGAGGATCTCTATCAACTGCTTATTTTCCCTTAACAAAGATGAAAATACACCAATCAGACACTGACAGTTCAGGGCTCATTACTGGCACCTGTTAGGAGTGTGTTGGATACAATGTGTGGATTTAAGTGACAAAGAAACAGTTTAGATGGCTGAACGGTTATTATGGTTAACTAAGAAGCAACAGTATGTCTCGGTTTTTCTACATTAAAAAAATGCTGCTGTAGTAAATGAAAGAAATCTATAAGCAAGACTCTTTGGACTTAAACTCATGTTTGACTGCTTTAGGACATCTTATCAGTGGTTCTCTTTTGCCTCACCCATCCATCCATTCATTAAACTGCTTATCCAAAGTCCGATCAGGTGGACTGGCCTCTACCTAGCTACACTTTGAAGATCCTCTTTGGAGGATCCTGAGGTGTTCCAGATACCCAAACCCCATCACTGTATGTCTAACTCTAGTATATCTTCATATATCCTCTTCATATGTCTTTGCCTGCAAGCGTCATTTTGTTCTCCTCATCAATGCCATGCATCCATGCTGCAAGTCAATAAGAAGTCAGTAAAGCTGCATTCATGGTCCTTCTGCTACCTCTAGAGGAATGAGAGGAATGAACATACTTTCTGTAGCATGAACTAACTTCTTTTTTAAGTTTCAGGGAATTTCAGTTGGGTGATTTGAAACAGCTCAACAAATATCAGCCAACACATAAAGGGTTTTTTGTGCAATTTGGCACCCAATCTGTCAGCAAGCTAAAGGTACAGCTTCTGTATTTCCCAGGGAGAAAAAAACGATGGAGAAAGATCTATGACAGAGGGGGCAGGAGAAGAAGATAAGAAATTATTTTCAGAGGTAAGGACTGCTCAGCAAGCAGCATTTGATAAAACTATACTGAACACTGAAACGAAAGCTAATTTAGCTGTTGCTTCGAAATAGCTGCCCAAACAAGTGTGTTTCAGTTCTTCGAGAAGGATTTGGCAGGAGTCACAATTTAAGCCGATGATGTTGTTCAGCATCAAGTGCCAAATTCTATCTTTGTGCCTGTTGTTTTGGTGTTTTCTGGCTCAGGAGTTGGTGAGCTCAGACAACATCTGTTAATGCACCGCAGAATGTAGAAAGAGTAGCAGTAGGACCAAGATCTGTCTACAAAGAAGGCACATGCACTGGAGCTTAGAGTAGAAATTATTAGGTGGCTCATTTATAATTCGAGTTAAATTTTCTATTCTGAAGTGTTTCACTAGAACCTCCAGGTGGGTTCCCACACTTGCCAAAATCCCCTCTAACACCTGCATAGTGCACCATCAGACCATTAACATGACTAACAAGTGGCCTGATCATGCAAATATTAACTTTACTATGCTTTCCATTTCATGCCATGCCCTCTGATAGGTTTTGTAGTCTCAGCTGAACTACAAACATTACTCTAATGTGATAAAATCAACTTCTTAGGACGTCATTAGCCAGCGTAAAAAATGTGGATTTATGTATCAAGAAAAGCTTTTTAAATGAATATTATGAGCTATATTCAAGAAGTAGAAGTAAATGTTAGAAGTAGAAAGCAGCATAACATAGAAAGAGTTTATTAAATTACAAGTACAATAAAGCTGTGCTTCAATAAAATACTAGAGTAAATGTCCTGTTACATTCCACCACTGGTTCTAGCCATGCTCTCATCTGATGGGATTGTGCATATAATGGTTGATGGTTGTATGCTACTCGATACTTTCCAGGTGACTCGAAGTGAGTCTGGCTCAGAAGATGAGGACTCTTTGCTGGGCTTCCTGAAGAGTGAGTTTGTTACATTCCAACTGCAAAGATCTGTTAGTTTGATAGCTTTATGTATCTTTGTCACAAAAAACAAGTAAATGGTACCAGAGTAAAAATCAGAGTGTCTGAAGTTATTTGCATCTGTGTCTGATCAGGTTTTCCCAAAAAGTTTGTCGACCTCTTGCTGAGCCCTCTTTTCCTGATCCTTGTCCTGGCCCAGTGCTGCTTCTCGTCGGTTATTGCAGGGCTTGCTACGTTCCTTAACAAGTATCTGGAGCGACAGTATGCAACTACAGCCGTATATGCCAACCTGCTCTTTGGTAGGTACCAGAGTAAAGATGTCATGGTTCCAGGATCTCGTTTGGCATTTGGTGAAATTATCCTTTGATTTTTTTTGGACATTATTTTGCTTCTTATGTTTATTTTCATTTTTGTCTCCCTCTTTCATGTTGCTATGTTAGTTCATTTGTCCACTTAAGTTCAACTTCCTGTTTTACTTGGTTATCGCTTTTCCTTACATGTCTCCTGTAAGTGGACTCCCTATCGCTGTCCTTCCCAGTGGTAGCTTATCTTTTCCTGTTTATACGCTGACCATGTCTTTTATGTGGGCTTGCACTTTTTCTCCCATGTCCTCCATGAGTTAACAGACTTCGCTGCACCATAGTGCTAATGTGAGAGGCACGTGAGAAATTATTATTCCTTTACATGAAATAAGGTCAACACCAACGAGTAGGGCAGAAGTGCAGGAAATGGGGGGAAAAGCTACAAAATAGGCTGCTTTTAAGAATCTATATTATTACTGATGCACCTGAGAGATCCAGAGCTCTTAGAAAACCGTAGACTTCCAGGAATGGTGATGCTATTTTCCAGAGAAGCGTTTGGTCAGTAAGTGGTGATTTTGCACCTTATCCCTAATCTGGAATATGACCTGCTCTGCAGCATAAGTTACCATGACGACGTAGACTGCTGAGAAGTGAATTGCCATAGTAACACTGAAAACACAGAGTTAACCCTGTAGCCACCCCGATAAGTCCAAATCCTGCTTCGGTGTTCAGGCCTCTGGTCACTACCTGTGTTTGATTTGATGTGTGCTCAGTCCTGCCTCTCTTTGGCGTCCGTGTATCATCCTCTCGCCGCTCAGGTTCACATTTCTTTCATACAGACTCTTGCAGCGGCCAATAAAGGCCACATTTGGCTCATTCTTCAGATTACTGCAGCCGTTTCAGTGTCAGCTGTTAAATATTTCAAGTAATAATGAACACTTTTAATGGGATGTTTCAAACATTTTATGAACTCTGGAGAGTGGAAATTAAACTGCGTGCTAAAATCATTTAATCGATTCTCTGCAGTGAGTAGGTTCACTTTTGATATGGCAACTTTCCAAAGCAGTCGAGCTGCCAGTTTTTCTTTGATGAAAATGTTTTCATCATTTTAAACAAATTGGCCTCTCTGTCTGTAAGGATGTTGGCAAACAAATGTATGCCCTGATAAAATCTCAGGTTCGAGTCTGAACAAGCACCTCCATTTGGCATGAAGCTAGTACTGTATCACACCCTTCATTTATCCAAAGAGAATTTTCAAAACGGTAATAAAGGAAACCAATGGCACTGAAGAAAATCAGTTTTACTCAAATTGCACATCCATGTTTGGCAGCGCGCATGTTGTTGCTGGAAGTTTGTGCCAGCGTCAGTCCGCCTTAAGGTCTGATAATGGCTGTAAGTTGCGTCACTCTGAAGTCATTATAGCCTCAACAAAAAGAATACAAATTAAAAAGCTGTCAAAGCTAAAAAAATGTCCCAACTCAGTTTGGACATGAGAACTTCTCAGACTTCTGAGAAATACTTTGTTCACTTGTAAATGTTTCACTCAAGCTGTTGTAAAATGTAATTCCACTCCAGTTTATGCTGGAACATGGCTTTGCTGGCTCTGCTCGGGATCCAGCATATAGAAAGTTAGTCCTTGGGGGGGGTTTCAGCTCATGGGTGTCATCGGAAGATGACATCATGAGATTTTCACATCTTTTTTACTTAGCGGTAACTTATGTTTCCCAGGTTCTGTGAACCTACCGTCTGTGGCTGTGGGGATGCTGGCTGGCGGGGTCATCATGAAAAGGGTGGGTCTCTCTCTGAAGGCCATCCCACGTTTCTCTGTGGTGATGCTGACCATCTCCACCCTCTTCTACATCCCTCTGTTCTGGATGGGGTGTTCAACACAGAAGGTTTCAGAGGTCAATCATTTCCAGAACAGCCAGTCTTGGTGAGTTTGTGTGTTTTATAGAAATAACAGTAATATTATTAATCTGTATAACATCTTTTATGCTACATGTAAAGCTCAAAGTGCTAAAAAAATGAATAAAAGTGATAAAAATAATGAGATGAATTACATTTAATAGCAAGATAAAGGTATACTGCTCATCAACATATATCAAGATGGATCTGATGTGAAATCAAAAATAATCTGTCCAGATTTGTATGTGCAAAATGTGTAGGACTAAAACAACCTTAAATATGTTGTGTGTGGTGTTGGTGCATGGGGATTACATGCCAGAGTAGTCAAAGTGCTGCAATCACAGTTTTTTAAAGATTACCAAGTCTGTTTTTATTGGACAGATTAAACCAATATTTTTTTTCCTGAGTCATCATCTTGATGGAAACACTGAGAGTTTTCATCTTTTTTTGGCTCTAACATCTACACGGGATTATAAACACAGTTTGCTCTCAAGAACACCACCCAGCACTCATCACCTTTCAGAGCCGATGGTAGTGACCTGTGATCCAGTCCCTCACCTTCAAGCACTGGATTATAAATAAACTTCAGTCATATCTGCTTCTTTTTCTTTAACTCGCTGCTCTGCTGTCCTCCGCAGGTCTCCACCCAGCTGCTATTCAAACTGCAACTGTCCTAACAGCACCTTTAATCCCGTGTGCAGCTATGACGGCATTGAGTACATCTCTCCGTGCCACGCTGGCTGCACGAACTTCACCAAAGACCCCGACAACACCCACAGGATTCGGGTCAGTGGCATCTGTTGCTTATGCCTTCCACAATGGCTGATTAAAATAAATAGGCTTATGTTATGTGAAGCTATAATGTTTTCTTTAGCTGTATAAATACAGTATGATTTTTAACTGGCGAGCGGATAAAAGTGGAAAAAATTACCCTACCATAAATCATCCAAATCAATCTGAGAGATTATCTGGTGCAGAGTAATCACATGAGATGTGGATGCCGTGTAAGTGAATGAATTTGTTTTTAGAGCAGAGGGGGGAAAACTGTTTTCTTTTCTTATTCTCTGTATGGGATCAAAGAATAATCATTTGGCCCTGCTCCTGCACAGCGTCTGTAAATTGCTCACTCTGGGAAATATTAACCTTTATTAGCGTAATGTACTTCAGAGCTTAAAGTGCTGCAAGGAATCCATACCACAAATAAAATGCCATCGAGAGCCTTTGCAAAAATCAACTCGTCAGGGTAACTATTTCCTTATAAGGTTATAGTTTTAACTTATAGTTATAGTTTTAAGCCATAAGGTTTATTAGGCTTTTCTAAAGTGTATCTTAGATTAAAACTTTAGTATAACATTATGAAAGTAAAACAGAGCCACTTTGACGTTGCTGTTCTTACTTGGATCCTGGATGTTGAATCTTCAGTGTTCATGCAAACATGTCCGCGTGAGCCCACAGTGGGTAGTTGCGGGTAAACTATGGGACTCTGTGGGCAGGGCAAACCCACACGTAATACCCCAACTGGGTGTGCCCACACAGGGCCACAGTAAGGCAGCCATTGCATTTTGTTTGGTTGTTTATTTGCTAAGGATTAACGGAAAGTAATTAGGGCTTTAAATGCTTTTAGTTCTTAGGATTTCATATTGAGGTAGTGATATAGTTTAATACTTAAGTTTAAGACTGACATGTTGTGTCTGATTGACTAGTACCTTCCAGTCTAGGCTCAGTCTCGCTCAGTCAGAACCAAAGCAACTCACAGTCAATATCTAATCGATGCTTATTAGTCGCAGAACTAACGAGAGCTGTTTTAAAAATAGAGAAAAAAACTGCAGCGTTTAAACGTCACAGCTTGTGAATAATCCTTCAGTGGGTGGATTGTGTGACCGCTATTCGAACATTAGTCAGTTTGACTCAGCGTGTAAGCCCACCACTGAGGCACAGACGCAGACAGAGCTGGCTGCAGCTAGCTTAATGGATTAATGCTCAGTAATCAGGCGATAATTATTTCATCTTTGATGTGGATTCACATGTTCACAAGTGCAAAGTTGAATGTGGAATTCAAACATCTACTTGAGAAATGTCTCCGATTTTTGCAGGTTTCTTTTTATGTATTTTAGTTTGATTAAATCAGGAATATCAATGGAAATTTGATCTGTTTTTAACCAGAGCCTTGCAGTTTTTTTTCTTGAAAAAATATAATCTTTTCACACTTATGTGAGAAAGAGCGTTCATTCATCCATGTATTATTTGCTGTTTATCCGGGTCCATATTCATGGGGTCCATGGGGCAGCAGTCAGAGCAGAAATGCACAGACCACCTCTTCAGTCTCCTCTGGGAGCACACTGAGGAGTTCCAAAGCCAGCCGGGAGACATCCTCTCCAGCATGTCCTGGCTCTGCCCTGGGGGCTCCTCTAATTCTCAGGTGTTCATGAGTCATCCCTGCTTCAACTGGCTCCATTCCATTTAACCTTCTCAACGTTTAAATCACCTGCTGATGTTCTAATTTTGGGAAACAACAATCAGCCAAAACATAACAGCATTACAAGCTGTACAAAAGATTATAACTTAATCCGAG
Source organism: Rhamphochromis sp. 'chilingali' (assembly GCF_963969265.1). Taxonomy (NCBI): domain Eukaryota; kingdom Metazoa; phylum Chordata; class Actinopteri; order Cichliformes; family Cichlidae; genus Rhamphochromis; species Rhamphochromis sp. 'chilingali'. The sequence goes on from NC_137931.1 coordinate 33,402,901, forward strand.
ACAGGACAAAAACCATGCATATCAGAACAAACAGGTAACATATAAAATATAATATAAAAAATATAATCTCTGCTTTCTCTCTGGATACAGGAGTATACCAACTGCAGCTGCACTGCCAGCACTAAGGCCAAACCAGGTCCTTGTGAGAATGGCTGCTCTCATTTTCTTCACCCTGTCATAATCGTCATCGCTCTAGCATCCCTCATCGCCTGCCTAACGCACAACCCCATGTACATGATGGTGCTCAGGTGAGTTCAAAGTTACAACCCTCTGACGGGTAGCACGATACAGTGTGCTTGTCCACGTTGTTAAATACTTATCTTGAATTTTTATATAGATATTTATTCACCTGCAAAAACTGCATTGGGACAGTGGCTCTATGTTATATTCCTGTAGCTTCTTGTTGAGCTTTGGGCTCTATTAAGATTTTTATTGTTATTGTTTCTTATGTTTCTTATGCTGTTTCCTGGTGTCTCCTGAGGTTTCCTTGCTTTTGTCTCGCTCTGTTTTGGCACGTTAGTTTCCTCGCCTTCCTCGTTTCCACCTCCTGTTTTGTTTTACTGCTTTTCCATCTCTAATTCCTTGATTGGCAACACAAAAGCCAAGGACAACATTCACTGATCTGTGTCTTATACCCCCTAATGTGTGAGAGTTCATGAAGTGATTAATCACTGCCACATAAAACGGTATGGAAAATGCAGATGTTGCTCGTGTAACATTTTTTTCCTGCGTTTTCAGATCTGTTCCTTCTGATGAGAAGTCATTTGCCATAGGAATTCAGTTTCTACTCATGAGACTGCTAGGTAAGACAGGATTACCGTATTACTAAAGAGGCTGATGCTCCAGAAACATTTGTAGTTTATAGGGAAGAAAATGGTGCAATATTGAATTAAAACACAAATTATAGTGTTAATGATACATTTCTTTATGTTCATTTGCCCCCAAAGTCCAAGATAACCTCCAAGACCCTGCTGCTCTATAAAAACTACAGTGGTCATGGTTGTATAAAGAACCCAGGAATAAACTATGCCAGCTATATAAGTAAACTAACAAATGGTGCAAATTTTTAAGAAATTAATAAATCATAAATAAGTAGGAAGTGGTATTAATTTCATCACCCGTGTTTTAAAAATCTTTTCTGATTTAATTTTAAGCTCATTTTGCTGAAGGACCAATAAGTGTATGACACGGCGAGGCTTCTGCCATTCATTAGAATTCACAAAAATCATTACTCCTCCTATAATATTGGTCAAAGTTTAATCCAATTTACATAGACTGACCACCAAATGGGTCTTCACTCAAACATTTGTCAAGATCAAGGTCACATTTGCCATTTTATGGGTAGAAAAAAGGTGCACTGTGATGATGGGAGTAACTCCAGCTGCCACCCCTGCTAACCCCGACCTCTTTTTCCATCTCAGCTTGGCTCCCGGCCCCTGCTCTCTTTGGGATGGCCATCGACACATCGTGCCTCAGGTGGAGAACTGTATGCGAAAAGAAGTTTAGCTGTGGTTACTATGACAACAACATGTTGAGGAACCGGTGAGAACATTTATCACTCAGAACAGACTTTTTTGTACTGTTATCAAAGGTTGTGTTTTGTGGTCAGAGCTGAACTGGTGGCAGAAAGTGACGTTTGTGATGTCTTTGTGTCCACTGTGTAAAACAGAGTCGACACCAAAGAGAGCCTAAAAGAAACATTAAAAAAATTCAGCCTACTATGAGCATCAGCATGATATCATTATCATGTCAGTAAACTGCACCGGTATAATGTCTGTGCTGTAGAGTAATAGAAGCAAGCGCTGAAATCCTGAATGTTTGATTTCTTTTCCGATAATTCACTGGAGAAAACATCATAAAGTGCATTCTGGGTTATTTTTTAAGGCTCATATCACCCAGTGGGATGGTTGGATGCTCAGAACAGATTTTACCCTATGAAAGGTTTCCTGTTTTTAGCTACTTTTTGATATCAGGCTCATTTTCTAGATGTGATTCCATCTGTGTCAAAATTCTGAGGGGATCAGGTGGGAGAAAGGGAGAACCCCTGAACCAATCAGGCAATGACCTACACGATTCATACCCTCATTTTGTAAATGATGCTCTTTACTAGAATATTGTCCATCCAGTGGCACAAAAAGACTTTTTTTAAATTTACTGATAGAATTTTGCTGGTTTTCTTTTGGATTTTGTTGTCCACCTCGGACTGGTCTATACATATCAAACAGGTGTGCAGTTCATCTAAATCTGAGCCATGCATTTATTACTTATCTGACTCCCTGCAGGTATCTGGGCTTACAGGTGGGTTATAAGGTCATGGGCATCGTCCTGCTGATGATTCTCGGGTGGAAGGCGCACCGGACCGAGGAGTACAGTCTGGCAGATGACAAGAAGGACCACTCTGATTGTCCCGCTGGGAAGCAGGGTGATCCAAACCTTTTAAAGCTTTGCTGCGGTGTTAAACGTTGAGTAAAGCTTTCAGTGGAAGGAATCCATAGTCAAGATGGGCCAGCACTGTGACCTCAATTTCTTTAGGCCCACTCCTCCTATCCAGTTCTTCAATGGTTGGACAGAGGATATCCATTTTCCACAGGGGAATATTCTCTATGTTTCTGGATGCATTTTGATTGGAGTAATTCAGACGTTATGACCAGCAGAGCATACGTTAAAGCACATCGTTTGTAAATGGTAAATGGCCTGTATTTGTATAGCGCTTTACTAGTCCCTAAGGACCCCAAAGCGCTTTACATATCCAGTCATCCACCCATTCACACACACATTCACACACTGGTGATGGCAAGCTACATTGTAGCCACAGCCACCCTGGGGCGCACTGACAGAGGCGAGGCTGCCGAACACTGGCCCTCTGACCACCACCAGTAGGCAACAGGTGAAGTGTCTCGCCCAAGGACACAACGACTGAGACTGTCCGAGCCGGGGCTCAAACCGGCAACCTTCTGATTACAAGGCGAACGCCCAACTCTTGAGCCACAATCGCCCCACATCGTGATACCTCACATTCTCCTTGGGTCCAGGACAGTGAAAGGACTTTTGAACAACAGCTAAATGTTTTTATTTTTATTTTGTGCGTACCTGAACAGTAGGAATCTATTCAGGTTTCTATTTGCAATGCGAACATATTCTGTATCTAATTAACTGTATAGCTTAATATTTAAGTATATATATTTTTTATAGATCATTGTCTCATACACAGAGACGTGTGATTCCTGCAATACTCTTTTCATATATGAGCCTGTGTAACACTTCAATTGCAATTAATATTCAGATATTCAGATATCAAATACATGCATTGTTACTCATAAACTGAATAAAATGAATTAACCATACAGTAGTCACTAGTTTGGTTATTGGGTGGATTGCAAACAAGTGTGAGTGTTACTGGATGAAGTATGTCTTTATCTCAGTATCTCCAAGGCTGAATAATCCATCAGGTCAATTGGTTTGTTGGATTTTTAAGAAATATACAGCTCAGGTCATAAATAGTAGGGAATGTTTGTCTTTATCTTCATGTAAGATGAATCATCAGAGTCAGAATACTTCATTAATCCCAGAAGAAATGATGTGGTCACAGTTGCCCCAAGACAGTAAGAACAGTAACTAAACTAAATTAAATAGCACAATATAAAAGTTACAAAATATGACAAAATGGCTCTAATTATAAATATCCCAGTATGTTACACAAATTTAAATGTATATAGTTGACACTGAGGCGGCCTTCTTATTATATTGACTCACATTAGTCCTATGTCATACTTGTTTCAACCTTAATCTGCAACAAAGAAAGAGCAGACTCTGTGCTGAAATGGTTCACACGGGGCTCCAGGTTCCAGGTGCCCTTAAAGCTGCATGGGAATCTGAGGCTAAACAAAATGAACGAAAGATGGGAGGTGGAAGTTTGCAGTGCAATGACTAGTCACACAAATCACGAAGACAGAAATGAAATAAGAACATAAATTATTAAAGTCTTGATGAGAGACTGAGCTAAAATTAAACAAGTCTACTATTGAGTAGATTTAATGTCAGATAAAAATGATGATGAAATGAAGTCCTTGTGGCCTGGGTTATTTTTGATCCTACTAAAATTCTGGATATCCTCGTATGCTTCAGTCATATCCACTGTTTCATATCCAGTGCTCTATCTCTCTCTCTCAAAATATGTATTGTGTTTAAAAGATATCAAATCAAGTACTGGTCTGCGTCTTCTTATCATGCCAGTTTGTACCACAAGATGGTGCAGTGAGTCAATGCAACCCTTATTTAACCAGGGACACCAATAAAAACAGATTCTTATTTACAATATTGGCCTGGCAAAAACCATGATTGGTAAAAACCTATATATAAGTAAACAAAGTGTACAATGTACAATTCTAACAAATGTAAAAGTCAAAATTTGCCATTAACATATATTATTCATATTATTCAGATATTCATCAACGCAGCCTGAACTCACTTGCAGCATTCGGGCTTTCATGCCGTTATGTAGACTTCACGAGAAGTTCTCTAGGTTTGTTTGGATGTTGGCTGCCTTTTGGTCTGTTCTCTGTCAGGATGATCCCCCACTGCTTCAGTAATGTTGAAGTCTGGGCTCTGGGGAGGCCAATCCATGACTGATAGTGTTCCACTGTTTGATTTTCTTTCTTTTCCTTCCTGAAAAATTAAGCTGCCATAGATCTGCTGATGATATTGCATAGTGGACCAAAATTTGCTGGCACTTCATGTGTTCATAAATCCATCAATTCTGACAAGATCTCTAACACCACTGGCTGAATGTAGTCCCAAATCTTGAGAGAGCCTTCACATGTGTTTTTACAGATGACTGCACGTCTTTTGTCCTCTCTTTGTTCACCTTTCTCAGATTTTTTCTGAGATATGTCACCATACTGTGATCAAATTTATTTATTCATACATCCCAAAGTTGAGAAAATTGTGTGCTGTAGCGGTCAAGACATTAAATACTAAACATTAAACTATTATTTTCAGTTCAATTCAATTTTATTTACACAGCACCAAATCACAACAACAGTCGCCTCAAGGCGCTTTATATCGTACAGTAGATCGTACAATAATAGATACAGAGAAAAACCCAACAATCATATGACCCCCTATGAGCAAGCACTTTGGCGACAGTGGGAAGGAAAAACTCCCTTTTAACAGGAAGAAACCTCCAGCAGAACCAGGCTCAGGGAGGGGCGGGGCCATCTGCTGCGACCGTTTGGGATGAGAGAAGGAAAACAGGATAAAGACATGCTGTGGAAGAGAGACAGAGATTAATAAAAGATATGATTCAGTGTAGAGAGGTCTATTGACACATAGTGAGTGAGAAAGGTGACTGGAAAAGAAAAACTCAATGCATCATGGGAATCCCCCGGCAGCCTACATCTATTGCAGCATAACTAAGGGAGGATTCAGGGTCACCTGGTTCAGCCCTAACTATATGCTTTAGCAAAAAGGAAAGTTTGAAGCCTAATCTTAAAAGTAGAGATAGTGTCTGTCTCCCGAATCCAAACTGGAAGCTGGTTCCACAGAAGAGGGGCCTGAAAACTGAAGGCTCTCCCTCCCATTCTACTTTTAAATACTCTAGGAACAACAAGTAGGCCTGCAGTGCCAGAGCGAAGTGCTCTAATAGGGTGATATGGTACTACATTACATACTGATTATTTAAGACCTTGTATGTGAGGAGCAGGATTCTGAATTCAATTCTGGATTTAACAGGAAGCCAATGAAGGGAATCCAATACAGAAGAAATATGCTCTCTCTTTCTAGTCCCTGTCAGTACTCTTGCTGCAGCATTTTGGATTATTAACTGTGATGAGTAGTAAGATGTTCTGGCTTTGCGGAGGGCTTTCTTATAAAGCAACAAACTATTTCTCCAGGCAAAATGATGATCGTCTAAATTTGTGACACGCCATTTCCTCTCCAAGTTTCCTCTCCGATTCATCTGCTTTAGGCTACATGTTTGAGAATTATACCACGGAGTCAGGTACTTCTGATTTGAGGCCTTAGTTGAAACAGCTTAGGGTATAAGTGAAGTAGAATGGCTCGATAAGATAAAGCAAAATACAACACAAGGTAAAACAAAACAGTATATTAAAAACAGTATATTAAATAGAAAAACTAAAGAGATAAAATTCAGTAATAAAAATGACATAGGTAAAACATTTCATTAAAATGCAATAAAAGTAAAATGTGCAAAACATTCATATAGCCATATTGTGAAAATAAAACAATCATAAAACAAAGTAGAACAATTTACGGATAAATGAGGAAACAAAAAAAATCTGTAGTTTTTTTTCTTTTTGACATTTTAAGAACGTGTTTTCTGAAAAAGCTCCACACAGAGCTGCAGTGCTGTAAAGTGTTAGCGCGCGCACGGAGCGCGTGCCAGTGTCTTCGAACTTCGTGCTGAACCCTGAAAACATCAAAGCGGCGCCCGGCAGCACCTTCTCTACACACCGAGGCCCATGACGTCATTTTATATCACGAAGACGGTACCACGCATGCGCACAGGGGGGGAGAGAAAAAAAAAAAGCCAAAGCGTCACGGAGCGGTACAGCAGCAGTGTATGTGTGTGTGTCCTCATCACGAAGAGAGAGAGTGAACGGGAAGCAGCACCTCCGCCTTTTCCATCCAACATCTTCTCAGAACTCGAGTGGGAACGCGCTCAACTACACCTAGTCCGTACTCCCCCCCTCTTCTTCCTCCTCTTCAAAATGTCCGTGGGCAGTGACTTTGGGAATCCTTTAAGAAAATTCAAACTCGTCTTTCTCGGGGAGCAGAGTGGTAAGGACGCCTTTAATTCTCTGTAGAAGTTGATGTAGTGGCTCGGTGCACCTGCTGCTGCTGCTGGGGCCGGTCGGCAAGTTCATGTTTCAGAAGGAAGCAGAGCTTGATTTAGCCTGGTGACAGGGCGACTGTGTGGAGTTTTAGGACTTAAACTGAGCACCAGGAAGGAGAAAAAAAATGTCTGAGCGGAGCGTGGGGAGGAGATTTTAATCAAATTAGCAGCCCGTGAGGCTTTGCACAATAGTCGGGAGTGTGTGAATTGTCCCTCTGGCTCTTAAGTTTAAAAGTAAAATAACTGAAGCACTAAACCTGAAACGAGCTCTTCGGATGGAGTGCCGGCTGAATGCATGCAGGGAGGCTTGTACCAGCCTCAGGTCTGAGGTCTGATGCTGCTGGGGATGGTACAAGTTGGCAAATATTCCTGTGTGCTGAGACACACCCAGGTTGTCAGTGGCGATGAGATAACTTGTGTGGCTGCAGTCTCTGCCCTGGTATTGTTCCAGCCTGCCTGCCTGATGAGGCTGGGACCAAGTTTGTGTGTCTGTGTATGATGACCTGCTCAGTCATTATTATTTCACACTAAATAGCATATTTCCCCCCCATCCTAAACCATCAGAGTCCAAAGCTTCTCCTTGTCTGAGGTTGTTTTCCTCAGGATTACACAGCTGAGCTCCCTCAGACATGAGCTGAATGTCTGGGTTTTGTCTTCTGAGTAGGGCAGGTCGTTTTATGGTCTTGAGCAGCCCAATGAACCACATTAGTCACAGTTCAGGGCTCCAGCAGGTCATATTGATTACCCAGTACAGTGGGATCATGCATTAGCTTGAATAATGCTTCATTTACAGCAATGTGCCATGTTTATTACTGTGTCTAACTAATAGGACATTATGTAATTTAACCCTGAAGCAACCAAGCTATTTCAGCAGCTCTAAAGAAATACTTTCAGTTTCTCTATTTGTGGTTGTAATGTCTTTACTGTGTCTTTATTTGTGAAAGATAATATAACATTTTTTATACAGTCATTTTATGTAAAAATCCGTTAAAAACACAAATGTACAAACAATTACATGTACAATTACATGTATATATATTATATGTAGTCCTAATGCTAGACATGAAAATGCATTTTAAAGCTTAGGCTATTTTGCATTTTATTATTATATATTATTTGAGGCTTTAGTAACAACAAATCAAAACCTATGAGGTTAAATATATGCTTATATTTACATACACACCTTTCCATTCTATTTGTCTGCCTGAAAACGCACTCCCAACTGCTAAATAACGAAGGCCAAGAAAAACAATGCAGTGATTGCTAACGTAAGTCGTCCACTGTGCAGCACTTGTATATGTGTCCAGCAACCACTGTGAATAATGAAGACTTCTGGGAAAGGGTCAGCAAACCGGACAAAAGATGTTACCTCCTCACGGAGGAGAAACAGAGTGCGATCTCACAGCTGTCGAGTTTTATTACCATCCATCACGCAGGTACAATGAATTATGTGAAAGATTCTTTTTTGGCTCTAGCAGATGCACTTAAGTCAGGTGGATAAACATCTCATTTGTCTGCAGGGACGTTTATGATAATTTTTTTTCACCAAAATCATCAATCACAATCAACAATTGTGTTAAATAATCGTGAACTCAATATTATGATATTCAGTTAGGCTGTCATTGTGGAACTCTACTAAAGCCTTGATGGAGATACTTGTGACAATAACAGCTCATTTGACTTCTTCCTAGAAATTAAAATGATTGAAAACTGTAATTAATAAGAAAATGTATGGATATATTTTATAAATAAAAGAAACAGTGAATGAGAAAAACAAAGAGAGCCACTTTAATTCTATTCCGTTGGACCCTTTTACAGCTAACCCTTGTTTCTCTTTTCTGAACTGAGTACTTTCTGTCATATTTCAGGTCTACTTCCAGAACAAAAGCACTGGTGTTTAGGAATTAGTGGGGGTGATCTCCGCCTATACAGCATACTCATACTACCTGTGGAAAAACCCAGAACCTATTCTAATGGTTGCTAAACCAGATCTTTATTGATACATACTGAGGTGTCAAAACTCGTCATTAAGGGTACTGGTAAGGTTGACAAATATCACCTTTACCGGGGGGAAAGAGTTTAGCAACTTGAAGTTAAACTAGGTCATAGGTAAGGTGAGGTAAGGGCCAATTGCCCCCTGTTGGCCATTAGAAAACAATGCTTGGTAGGTTCTGCATCCATCTTTACATGCAGTCTATGAGGAGCCCCCTCTGTTAACAACTGACACAAGTGTTTTCATCTATGAGTCCAGCTATTCTGTAGTGCAGGGGTGGCCAACCAGTCAGAGACCAAGAGCCACTTTTTTTTTACTGTGTTACCGCAAAGAGCCACATCATACGCATGGGCACACATGAACATCACCCATCCTTTCCTCCCTCTCTCTCTCTCTCTCTCTCTCACACTCACACACACACACACACACACACACCTCTGCTCAGCCAGATTTATTGTAAATGTCACACACCAACATGATAATGACAGAAATGGACTCCTACAGTACTAAAACCACAGGCCAGTCATTTTCAACAATGAACATTGTGTGCACTGTCTCACACACACACACGTTTGAAACAGACCGTGCAAATATTGCCAACTGAGGCTTGTCTTGTATATCACAACTCTCATCCAATGCGACACTAAAATACTCACATGCTTGAAGGTCAGAGTGCAACTGTGATTCAATAGCCGTGTTAATGTCCGATATTCTGTGTTCAACAGTGTGGCGGGACAGTTGGACGTCTGATACCATGCGTTTTAATTTGTCGTTTTCAGGAGAAAAGAGTCCAACAACATCACTGAGGCATTTTTTAACGAACTCCCCTTCATTGTATGGCTTTTTAGCCCGTGCAATGTTCCAAGCCAGCTGATAGGATGCGAGCGTTATGGTCTCTGACCGCTTCGTAAATTTTTGGAAAAACTGTATCTGCTTTTCTGCCTGACTTTTCAAAGTGGCCAACTCGTGCTTGCGAAGTTCAGTCCCTTTTGGAAATTCCTGGTCGATGTTAGCATGGAGTGAGCTGAAGTGGCGCTGAAGATTTGAAGCTTTGAAATGCGCTAATGACGTCTGACATATAAGGCAGAATGGCTTACCATTGCGTTCAACAAAAAAATATAAACTCTCCCACTCTGTTAAAAACGTCCTGTGTTCATCTTCATATTTTCTTTTTGCTGTGCATTTTTTTCCTGCCATTTTAAGGGCGAACTTGCTCCTACTGGGAAACTTTGCGGTATTTTCATCTCACACACATGCGCATTTGATGAAAAATACCGTATTGAACTCAAGCGAAGCGAACGCGCACATTTTAAAACAACAACATAAAAAAAATCAAAACACAAACATAAACTTTGATATGAACGTAAGAGCCGCATGAAACCAGGCAAAGAGCCGCATGCGGCTCGAGAGCCGCGGGTTGGCCACCCCTGCTGTAGTGCCTTGGATCTAGAATTTGTTGGTACTGTCCTACACGAGGCACCAGCGGTGTGCGCCTAATGAGAAAAATGATAATTACAAGTGATTTCAAAGCATTGTGATGCTTCAGATTTCCCTTTTTAGCTTATAAAACCAACAGCACATTCTGCTCAGTCGGCTCGCAGTGCTCTCGTCAGCAAATGAAAGTAAATTAGACGCAGTTTATATAAAATGTACAAACATACGCCTGCTAGTTAGCTTTTTCCTCTTGGGCAATTTTATGACATTAAGTGCCAAGCAACAAGCCAAAGGGGATTTATTTGGCTGGATAAACATAATATCAGGGAGTGCACTGTCTGTATTTACCCAACCACAAAGCCGTCTGATTCTTTTGACATTTCAAATTATGGTCACACTGAGAGACATAATGTCTTATCCAGTAAATTTATTCGTTTTAGACATGAATACAAATAAAATCTTTATTTTTATCTCTTTGTGTGCTGTATAAAACTTAATTTGAGGCTTGTGTAACCCATATTGATTCATAGTTCAAATAAGATTTGTATAAAAGAGGCTACTGAAGGCAAGCAAGCAAAAATGGCATTTAAGCAATCATTGCATCTCATCTCACTGTAAGTGTTTTACCTGTTTATCCGTTTATCTCTCGTTTGTTTGTTAGAATTGCGGATCATTTTTCACAGTGTGCACACAAAATATTTCTAAAACGTAAGGTAACAAACGAAGGTCTGTTTCAGCCAGGAAAAATCCCTGTACATGAACATACACTAAAACTAACTAACAATAGGCCTGAATTATTGATAAAGGACATTTCTTATCCTAAGCAAAGTGGGCCACTTGGTAATTAAATTTCCTAATTGTTCAGCTTGTTGTTACAGCTTGAAGTCATTGCTCACCAACACGTGGTCTTAATAAATGCCGTTGTAGGGTGTTTACTCACTGGCGAACAGCAAGACTGCATTTATCAGCATTTTTCTGTGTTTGCTCTATTGCGGTGAAACTTATTTTATGCTACACATGCACACCAATGGATTTGCTGGGTTTTGTGTTCAGCTCCTGCGATACATAATAAAGGATTTTAGACTCAGCATTTCCTATAACAACTGCTCACTTTCAGGTGATTAAGGCGACTTCTGCAAACTTTTATTAGCAAGATAAATGTTTGTAAAACAGCCATGTGGGTTTGTCAGTAGTGCTGGATCATTAATCTGATTTTAATTTAAGTTAGATTTTGCCAATGAGTTGTTATAAAACCAAGTTAGCTTCTATATAGCCCGACCTGTGACCTGTGGTGTCTACTTTGGTGGCTTCAAGATTACATCTTTGCAAGTGAATCACTGAGCGTGGAGCTCCCACTCTGGGCAAGTTACTGCCCCAAGTGGAAGAGTTTCGGTATCTGGTGGTCGTGTCCATTAGTTAAGGGGAAAAGGTGCGTGAGATTGAAGATGGATTGGGACCAATCTGTTGTGGTAAAGAAGAGAGAGATGAGCTTAAAAGCAAAGCTGTCAATTTACCGGCCGATCTATGTTACTACTCAGAGTAAAACTTCTGCTCCTTCCCATCAAAAGGAACCAGTTGAGGTTGTTTGGGCATCTAACTGGGATACCTCATGGAGACTTCCTATGCGAGGTGTTTCAGGCATGTCTTGGAGGGGTCAGACCAGGACTTGCTGGGAAGATTATAGTTTTCAGGATCAAATCCAACTATTTCTTTTGGCTGATGTTAGCATGTCTGTTATGGCCCTTTTTTGCAGCCTAGATTAAGATTTTTGCCATAACATAGAAAGTTTGTTGTGGTCTAAAGGCACTTTAGTTGGTCTCATTCTTTGGGTTTTCTTACCCCTCAAAAAAGCTTAAGAGTGTGCCAATGAAAGGGCATAATTTTTTAAATAAAATTACTTTTAAAGAAAGACATTCTTTATGAAATGGCCAGATATAAAAGGAAAATTAATTGTTTTCTGTCAAATACAGTAACATAGACTCTTTGCTTTTAATATGTGGAGACCAGTCATGTTGACCCCCCCTCCCAAATACCCATTCTGATTCAGGAAACATCCTGATTCTGAATTCCACTGGAGACCCAGCAGGTCTGTACATATATTCTTGTGGAGTTAAGTGTGTTCCTGTTATCAGTGCGAGGGGACTTTATTTGTCAACCATCCAGACAGCAGCAGCGGCAGCCTCATCTCCGGTGGAGCTGCGTGTCTCTGACACGTCGACTATAATTGCAGCTGGTGCCCAGGCGGGCGTGAATCCCATCAGCTCAGCCGCTATCTTTTATTAATATACACAACTGGACTGAAGTATGTCACAAAAAAACACCCCTTATTGTTCTTTTTGAGTTGAGAGTCCCTGTGTACAGTGAAGGCCCCATAATGGTGGACGTGGCTGAAAAATGTCTATAAAGGGAAAGATGGCACGATGTGCTGTTTTTCATAAAAGAATCCACTAACGTCAGAGAGGTGGAGGCTCTACATTAAGTGGGTGGAAGCAGGAGGCAGAATGTGAAATGAGCTGTCAGGAAGCCATACTTCTTTAGGTGTTTTACACTCCGTGCACAAAGAAGGTTGGCTAAACATTTCCTTGACAAAGCTGAGGGCTTTAAGCAGGCCAATCAGCTGTTTCCAAGTATGCGCACCCACACTCCTGGTGGCAACCGCTTTTTACCCGTTCCAGCCTGAGTGCAATCAACCAAGTCTTTGTTAGAACACCTCAGATTACTGATCTGCATTTATTGGGCTATGAGTATTGTGCCTTAGGCGTCTTTTCACAGGAGCAATACTACATGGTACTTTGTAAAAGGCAATTGTTTGGAGCTAATCCCCTGGCTGAATGCTTCATTTCACCCCAGACAAACAGATGGGAATATATTTGGAAGACACATCCTCTTGGCCGCCATGAGCTTTTGCTCACTGAATCAAAAGGCCATCTTCTACCCTTTGCTGCACAGAGATTACCACTGTACAAACCAGCGCTGGCTTCAAAATACTCCTGAATCACCGGACTGACATGTTCCAAAGTAGGGCTCAGTTAGTTGTCTAATGCATCAATCAGTATGTCTCTAGGAAACAGCTTTCTGAGCAAATGAAACTCTGGGGTTAGGCTCACAACAGACTGCCATACACCAGCCAACAATTTCTCACTTTCAGATTCTGAAACCACAAACCGTGTATTTCTCACGTTTCAATAACATACAGCTTGTTGTGCATACTCTGCACAATGACAAGCAGAAGGTAGTGCAAAAAAGTCTGTAGCAAGAACAGGCAAGTCAAACCACTGTAATGTTTTGTTTTTTTTGTTTTTTTTTTAGCTTTATTGCCTGTGGCTCAGTTTTGGCTCCTGTTCTTGGTTTGATGGCTTCTATTTGCACCAATTTCATGGTATTTTTTAAATATTTATTATTTCTGATTTTGTGTATCTTTAACACTCAACCACTTGACCTTTATGTGAACAAATGGGGAATTTCATTAACCAATTTCTTAATTATTCTAAGCAGGAATACTTTCCTAATGCCTCTGTTGGTGTTTATTCTATCTATACTTTTTCCTTTATCCATGATATGCTATTCTAAAAGTGTTCTTATTAGAACATTTTCTTCTAAAATGTTTCTTATGTCATTCCTTTCAACATTTTTAGTAAATTTAGTAAAGAACATGAACTATATGAGCAAATGGCATTTATTTAGTACATCCTTCTCTGTTGCTTCTTTCAATAGTGCACATTTGAGTGAATTATGTGTTACAGTCTGCTGATATCATTTTAACACAAAAATATAAATCAGCTGCTGACTCTGTGGTGCTTTTTTCAACAACAGACTACATTGAAGTCATCATAGTCACGCTGTTTTTCATCCTTTTTTGTTGCCATGCTTCAATTTCAAAGTAAATCTGAATAAACATCTGGTTTGTAGATGTTTGAATATTTTAAAAACATTTGAGTGAGCGAATGTAGTGATTAGAATTGCACCAATGATGTGAAAAAACAAACAAAAAAAAAAACTTATGTTACACAACTTTTCATTGTCCTCGCCATAAAATTGGTACCATTCCTGCAAAAAACTTGAAAATCTATGGAAGCAGACAGAGACATTTATGGTAGGAAAGATTTTTACTGTATGCTATATGCCATAAATACTATAAAGGTAAAATATGCAAGAGGCTCATTCTTGCCAGGAGTATAGAGAATATAAAACATTTGAATGTAAATGGTAGCCATGCAGTAAATGGCCTCAGAGCTGATTCAAACGTTGGCAAATCCGGGTTTCATACATTTATCAGCTGATGGGAAATTCTCGCTTTGTGAATCAGAGGAGGTTGTAGATGAAATATGTGGAGAATGTGTGCTTTTAGCGTGGGTCGACTTGTTTGTTGTATTCCTGTCGTCACAAATGTTCCAGCTCCTTAAAACTTTATGTAACACCTTTGCAAACAAAAAAAAAATAAAAATCTATATTTATCCGGCTTTAGCACCGTAATTTCAAGCTGCAAAATACCCCTGCCGGTCTAGTAGTAGGAATAGTTAATAATCTATTGAATTTTCAGTGGTGGGAGTGAAGTTGACTCATGGGATTTAAAATAAATAAATAAATAAATTAAAGAAAACACCTACAGGTGATTAAAAGTAACTTCCCTGTTCAGAAATTTTCCCCTCTGAGTAGTTATAGCTCGCTCTGCTTTCTGCACTGCAGTGCTTTGAGTTTAAAATAGAGCCCCAGAAGAAAGGAAGGTGCCACTCACCTTCTTTAAATCAATATTTCAATATACTTAGAAATGACAAGCTTGCTTAGTTTTTACTGATTCTATAAACCAGTGTCAAATTTCATATTCCCATTTGACCTGTTACTGGGGCTGTACAATAAGTTGTTGAGCATCTGAAAGAAAGTAAGTTTAAAAATGTAAAATTCATAGATACCAGAGATCATCTTCTGACTTATAGATTTCTACAAACATGGAGCATTGCTATAACTTTAGAATTGAATGGAGCCAGAAAACTGAATGTGGCTCTGTTTTGGGGGGTTAGTGAAGATAAAGACAATAAAACTGAAACGATGGAGGTTACATTGTGTTCATTCAAAAATCTTACTGAGAGTTCTAGATAAACCGAGACAAACCCACCTTCTGCAAAAACAACACCTGAGACCAGATGATCCACATTAGTTTGTTTTGAAAGATAATTTGATGCTTCACCTACAAACATGTTTAATCAGTATTGCAAAAGTCATTCCTAGACAACTTTAAATCCACTGCCATCTCCAAAGTTAGTCAAAACAAAATCTTTCATGTTGTGCAAGAGTGTGTAAGACTAGACGGCGTCAAGTGAGTGATGGGTGGAACAGAACAGGCGAGGTCTCGCTGGGTTTGATTTAACTCCTCATCATCTCCTTTGAGATTCACTAATTTGACTAAAACTGTCATTAACTAAAATAATGTAAAGGATAAATACAGCTTTAAATCTCTGGAGTCTTTAAATGTAAAGTGGAGCTGCTGTTTTGGGATTTCAGCCTGTCCCACCGCCTCCTATTCTAAAAGTGAATCATTAAAACTGAGTAGCTGGAGACTGAGCTTGTAGCGTTTTCTATGATTGAGGAACTGCAGATTGGCTGTTCAACACTGGCACTTTGTCTAGTCTTCATTCCCTGAGTAGCATCTGTGTTTGCTGTAGTATCTGCCAATCTACCTCCATCTAAAGATAGCTGTTCTTCTTTCATTTCACATCTAATTGCATCTTCCCAGAAAGTATTCTTCTCTTACGGATTGAGGGAAATGACTCCCTGATAGCTTTGATCTGCTATTGATCGGCTCAGCTGGCCATTAATAGTCTAAGTTAGTCCCTTTATCTGTGGCTTTAGGGCAACAATGCAGACTGTTATTTTTTTATATTCCAAGCAGCTGGGGCTCATTACCTGTTTTATGCTTTCATTCTGGTGATAACCATGGACGGAGGGCATATGGTTTTATGTGGTTCTTCTGTCTCACTCGTATAGTGCCTTCAGGGAATTTCTTCATATGTGGCACAAATGCTCACTCAAGAATGAACTGGCTAGATTTTCAAAAGAAGACATGTTCCCTTAGAAAAAATGTTTATGGACATGACTCAGGAATTCATACACAAATGACCAAATTTATAGGATAAAATGAGAAAGTGGTGGGACTCTGTATCCAAATATATATTCTCTCACCATATTGTCAGGGCTCTGTGTGCGGGCAGGTGGAAATGTGGATCCAAATGCAGGACTCCGAGACGAAATGTAACTGAAAACCACAGCTTTTATTGCTGGCATGAAACAAAACACAAACCAAACCATGAAACCAAGCACTCCATACTGTACAGTAATGCCACTGTTTTGCACATGTCTCAACTCTGTATATTTTTATATATTTTGTTTATTGTTGACTCTATTTAATTTGTAAAATATGTGTATACACACACACACACACACACACACACACACACACACGTAGAAAAACATTTAGTATACACATCCAAAACAATTTTTTTTTTTTTGCATATACTATTATATATTTTACATATATTTATTAGTTTCAGATTTAGCCATTCGTATATTTTGCCTGTTTATGTTATTGTATTTTGCACAACTCTGTTGCTTGTGAAGCTCACACACAAGAATTTCACTCACATGTATTGTACCAATGTACCTGCACATGTGATGTGACAATAAAAGTGATTTGATTTGATTTGATTTGATTTGATTTGAACACACAGGCAGGATTTGAGGGTACGACGCGACACTGGGTTGAGGAAAACACAGGGCTAATATACACAGGATGGTAATCAGGGAATGGGTAACAGGAGGGAGACACAGCTGGGAGAAATTGGGGCTGACAAGACAGGAGGAGCAAAGCTGGACACACTGATATAAGACACAATCCTTCAAAATAAAACAGGAAACAATACACAAGGATGCAGACTAGGAAACACAGACTTAACACGGGCAGAACTAAAAATAAACCAGAATAAGATGGAACATAGAACATCATCATCAAATAGATCAAGAAGATAACCAAAAAATACAAAATCAAACCAAAACATGAAAACTCAAAATACTGGGTCAAAACTGACCCAGAACCGTGACACATATGGTACCTGGGGTAGGCTCCACCCCTCGTACAACCCTAAAATGGATAAGCAGAAAAGAATGGATGGCTGGATGGACGGATAATGAAAAAAGATAGAAAACCACTTTGACAAAGTGAAACTGAACCACATTCTTGTATTTATATTAAAAACACTGCAAGAAATTATAAAAAAAAAGAAAAAACAACAACAAAATAATAGTAGTAAAGGTCAGTTTTTCTCTGACCTTTACTACAGTGAGACAGAGTTCATTTAGCCAGCACGGGACAACTTTAATGTATCGTTTTTATGTTCCACAAAAACACTTCTCTGGCCATTAGTCTACACCATGACTGAGAAGTAGAGATGGAAATTGTAATGATGTCAAGCATTTGTTTAGAAACTGAGATGTGACACTAATCTTTGGTGCCTATCTATCAAATCCCTTCATCCATGTGAACTACGCCTTGAATGACCAACACACCTTTCCAAGTTGCATGGACCTGACTGAAATTTACATTTCATTTCATGTGCTTGCCGTCTTTTCTGTGCTGAAAGTCTTCAATCTGTGACTTCCACTCTATCTGAAAGTATTTTATGTTTTTGCACTCTTCCTGGACCAACCATCGTCTGCCCATACACTTCTACACAACCCTAAGGAGAGGTGCCCCTGGTGACCATGGTAAAAAAAAAGAAAAAAAAAGGCAGGTCTCATTTTTCAGACCCACCTTTATACTGACTATGATGCAAGTGCTGTTTTTGCCGCTCAGACATTGTTCACCTTGCCTAACCAGCATTGTCTTAAGTGCTTATGTCTGCTGCAACACATTTGTAAGTGCATACCATAATGTTTCAAAAATAATTAGGGGTCTGATATTATGTTGAAAGCTGTTTTTTGTTTGCCAAACTGTAATTTTAATGTTTGTCTAAGTGTTTTCAGTTCTGCAGTGGTTGGTTTGCAGTCAGAGAATACCAAGCAGAGCAATGGTAGCTCTGTGTACAGTACTTATGCTGCACAGCTGAGCGGGTGTGTTCTCACAGGCCCATGGGAAAAGCACCGCCTCACTTATTCACTCTGCCCAGAATAAAACAAATGTGTGTGCTGCCCATGCAGTGATGTAGAGAAAGCGTCTGATTCAGTTCACCCTCTCAGTGTGTGAGGGGAAGATTTAGGATGTATCTGACGACACACTTTTACAAAGATAAAGCGGCGGGCGTGGGTGCTGCTCTTCTACAAATCTAACGTCTTACCCTGTTGTATTAGAGATCAGGTTTAACAAGGATCCAGGAACATTTGAAAGTGCCTGACATTATTCAGGCAGAGAAGCTGTTTTCAGACTGTTCTCTCTAAATTGTGTGTCTTAGAGACAGATTGGGTTCTTGCTTAATGTGAGATCTTTTGAAGGAGAAAGGCAGAGAATCCCATTTCAACTTAATCCCAGTTGCTCAAACAGAACGGCTCGGTGAATAAAATCCCCGCTGTGGAGGAAGGCTGTCATTTACCCGGCATGGGATGTGACACTTGACTGAGTTCAGCAGGTCTCCATCGGTGTTTACCCTTTCTCCAGCTTCCCAGATGAGTCCTCATCATGGGGCTGAATGCATCCTGCTGAAGCCTTCATTTGACCTGCGCTAAAGGGATGCAAGGCGTGGTGGGGGTTTTTTCTCTTTGACTAATGGGGTTTTTAAACCTTTTTATCAATTCTAGAATAACAAATGTTTTCAAGCACTGATTAATATAGTAGATGTGACTGCAGGAATATATTGTCTCATTGAGATGCCAGTGTGAGCAACATGCAGAAGGTCCTGCAGGGATTTATAGAGTGGAGGCAAGCTGAACATTCATCACTGCAGTTTAACATAGTAGGGAGCATTAAATCTAACTCAGCGGGCAAAGAAATGAATCACTGCAAGACAATTTGCAGAGGAAGGCAATGCAGAAACCCAGCCCTAAAAAATCGTAAAAAACAAAAACAAAAAACCCAAACAGTAAAACTGACATAAATGGGTGTGGAGAGGATCAGAAAAGCAGGACACGAGGAACACAAAAACAGGTGAAAAGCAAACCTTTAATGAGTTGTTGCAAATGTCAAAAAATACAGGCAGGGAACAAACAGAAATCCAATTGTGAACACAGGGAGCCAGGGAATGAATCAGCAAAAAACACCGGGGAGATTAGACCAACAACAATGTCAAAACAGGGACCCCAAAACTTCCAAAAACATCAAATGTTACAAAAAACAGGAAGAAAGAACTCAAAGCATCATAATCATCTCCCAAAGCTTCTAGGGAGTTTGGGTCTAGTGTTTAGGTCTTGTGTTGACAAGCTGAACAGATCGCCATAATCTTCTTTTTTAACTAAGTTTTGTAATTTGTCTATAGCAGGTGTCACAACCTTTACTACCAAATAAGCCATTTTTGAGCAATTTTTGCTTAAAAAGTCTGTATGGAGCTACAAAACATATTTGAGTCTTATAATGACGGTAACACAGACTGCTGAGTAAAACTGGTTCCAGCCAGGTTACAGAAAGGTGTAAGTAATTAAAATATTCCAAGCAGTGGTTTTATGATTATTTGGTACCTATCTTTGCATATTAGTTACAGTATTACTATGTGTTGTTGCATTTATCCTTTATCTTTCTCCCTTTCCACACCCCTCTGCAGAGCTCACTTTGTCTTTGTGTTCATGGACAGGAAGCTGTCTTCAGACCTTGCTTCAAGTCTTTTCTCTCTCTCCTATTTTTTTTTTTTTTTTTTTTTGCAAAGGCAATCCTTGATCTGAAACACACTGGCTTCAATGCTTGTTTTGTTTCTACTGCAGGTAAATCTGACTCGAATTTCATAGCCTGTGATTAGCCCTGAGTCAGCATTTCTTTGCTGGGCTCAGTTTCCAAATATCAAAGCTACATTTTGTTACAAACTGCTGGTTCTGAGCCAGCAAAAAAAAATCTGAAGCTTTGCTGAAAACAAACTCAAGATGTCCTACATTCTTTAACCCCTGCGTACCACTTTGACCTCATTTCACTTTTACATTTGCAATTAATTGCGATAAAAATTTGAACGGACTACTTCTAAATGATCATTAATTAAATACCAATGTGACAAACAAGCATCACTACCCTTGATGTTCGATCTGTTTTTGGTAATTCACTGGAGAAAATGTAAGAGAGTGCATTTTTGGTTCACTTGAAAGCTTCATGAGTGGAGGAGGCTGATCAAAACAAGTGCTTTTGGTTTTTTATATTTGGATACCAGGCTCATCTTTAAGCTGTCATTCATTCCTTCTGTGTCAAAACTAGTTTTTAATATATTCAGAATCAGATCAGCTAATTTTAAAGGAGTCAGGTGGGTCTCTTCACGTTTGCTTAATTTTATATGGAATTACCCGTTTGGACATTTGCCAGAGTCAGGTAAAGGAGCTTTAAACACTAAGTGTGTTCCTGATTGTATTACTTGTCTTGGAAAACATAATGGCTGTTTTCTCTGTCCAAACCTCACGCTCCTGATGCATTACAGTGCTGCATGTAGCTGTAATAACTCATAAAGCGGCAAAATCAACATTAGTTTAAACAATCTTGATTTGCAAATAGGTTAGAAATAATTTATTCCATGTGATAAAAACAGCTGCATATTTTCATTGTCAGGACATCAAATGATGTTAAAAGATCTGCACTTTGGCCAGCATGAGCTAAATATATTTTCCGTTTTCCTCGTACTTCCATTAACAGGTGGTGATATGGACACCTGGGTAATGCAACTTTTTGTTTGTGGTGGATTTTTTTCCTTGCAATATTTTTATGGGGGCGGCACCATAGCGCCCTCTTTTGACAGTCTGCCACCGGTTTAAATCCTCACAGTCAATTTTATTCATCATAGTCCACTCTAAAATGTTTGCACAATGCAGAACATGTCACACATCTTTATGATCTTTGACTATATTTATATTCATATGAAGCCTTGTTAAGCCTTGCAACCACTTTTTAATTAATACACATTTTTCTCTTGTGACCGGTGGTTGCCAGCGAGTCACCGACCAGTTTGAAGGAACATTTTCTTACATGCGATCAGAGAAAGTGCCCACTGCTGACGATTAGAAAGAATGCAGATTTAAGGCTCTTCCTCATTGGCTTCAATCTTTATACCTTTAAGTTATGTCCATCTTTTATTACATCTGCTGTAGTTCTTATCTAACAAGTTGACCAGAAATTTGGGTGTTTCTGATTTCCCAACAACCACACGTCATGCTGATCATTTAACTGCAGATGTTACCCCCATTGAGAGGCGAGCCTTTCAGTTTAGAATGAGATTCATCCTCGATAAATAACATAAGTAGGACTTTTTAAAAATGATGTAGTGAACCAAGTTTCACTAGATATGTGTGAATGACTGGAAATGAAAGCAGCGTCCTGGTTTTCTGACAGGATACTGGGTAAAATAGTTTCATTTCTGCAGCCTCCAGCTGCTCTCTGCCTTCTGAGAATGAAATCTAATTTAATCATTAAAACGTCATGTTGGTCTCTCTGAAGCCCTCTGGCCACAAACAGCAGAAATATGACTTCTGTCTTCTTTCCCAAGGCAATCACAAACACCAAAGAGTTATATACCTCCAAGCTGGTGTCACACCTAGGTGGACATGGGATTGTGTTATTGCTGTGTATGTAGCCGTATTGTTGTTGTTGCTTTTAGTAATGCCTCATTAGGCTGCATAGGAGCTGAAATGGCTTTCTGAGTGCTTTGTGTGTGCACGGGAGACTCAGCCTTTGAGTCTGAAAGCATCTTCATCCATTATTCAGAGGTATTGGTAAATGGATGTCCCGTCCATAGTCCCTTTTTTTTCTGCAGGTGTAGTTCATGTGACAGGCATTGTAGAAATAATCAGTACTGCACAGATTCCTGAGACTGCCACGGGGCCGATCTGTGATCTAAATCTGATGCTTCTTTTTGTTTCTGCCTGATTCTGATTGGTCTACATGGGTCAGCGTGTTCGGATGCAGCCAGAAAATAAATATTCAGAAATGAATGACTGAATAAAGAAAAGCTATACAAAATTAAATATACAAAATAAATACAATGTTCTTTATATTAATTACTTACTAACGTTATCATTAGCAGGTATTCCTAAAGTATTTGACAAATGTATATTTTGACATCATTAAGATTCTTGTGGATATTAACCTGCTGTATTTACTTTGAGCTCATTACTTTTATTCTTGGAAATGAGTAGCTTTCCATGACTCAAAATAATGATGTAGCTTCAGAGAATCTTCTGTTTGAAACAACCAGCTTTCTTCTGATTGGCTGCCTCGTATAAACAGTAAGAAATCAGAAGAGAATTGGCTTAAAGGGGGAGTGGCCTTAAAGTGGCTTGTTTCAGATGGAAGATGAGCTGCTTTGCAACACCTAAAGTTGACCAGTATAGATATGACAATATACATTTAAATGACTGTATCATTGTCAAGCTTAAAGGCTCCTTTTTACTCCTAAGTGAAGAAAACAAGATAATAAACATGCTGTAGAAAAATTGTACAACTATATTTTAAATTTAAGTGGTTAAGAAGAATACTAACTAAATGTGGAAAACTAAAATAAAATATCAAAAAAATATCTACAGTACAAATAAAAAAAAAAACCTTTAAATGTAAACACACAAACTCATATATTCACTCAGCCGTCGTTCACTTAAAAGAATAAATAAATAGATGTTTATTGCAAAGGGCAGTACTATCACAGTGAAGTGAGCAGTGAGGTTTGTCTATGGATGCGTTGTGGTAGCTGTTCGTCTCTCTCTCTACACTCTGCGTGCACCTGGAAAAAGCCGTCAGAGGGAAATGTTAGTGGCTATGGAGTTGGTGACGAGGATTAGTTAGTTCAATCAGCTGCTTAAATCTGACATTTTTGCAGTTGTGATGTCACTGCGTTTCCTTGTTGCAATGCATGGTACAGTAGTCTGGAAGTGAAAAGTCTTGCATTGTGTGCGCTCTAAAGGAAAGCATCGGTTCAGGTGTTTAAAAAGATTCACGGCACCTTCCATTTATTGAATTTATTGAAATTTGCTTCGGGCAGTTTACAGTCGGTCTTTAACCTCCTAAGACCCGAACTCTTCCACGACATGCGTGTTTAATTTCTCTTTGATATTTGGGCATATTGGGGCCCGATGAATGTAAAAACAAAGAATTACCAGATTTTTTTTTTTTTTTTTACCTCATTTTTGTTTTTAAGAAAAATAAGAGCCACATATGAGGATATTCGTTTAAAATTTTGATAGAACAGTAGCAGTGTAATGTCCTCGTAAGTGGATATCAGGCCCATGTAGAGAAAAATTGAGTATTTTGGTCTAAATAACCCAAAATGTGATGTCCACATATGTGGACGCCAGGTCCTAGGAGGGTATATCGCCCAAATCTCTCCACACTACCATATTCCTTGGACCCTCTTTGTAACAGTGTCCTTGTCTTTTGAGTCTCGGTCTGTGTCCGGGGGGTGTCGTGTTCGCTAAATCTGTCCCCTGAGTTTTCATTAGCATTCTCTTTTGTCATTTTCTTTTATGTCGCTCACACTCGTACATCTAATATGTGTACCGGTGTGTACGGCTACAGTAGCCCAAACAGCAGCATAAGTGGCTGCTCCTCCAACGACTTGGCTCCAAATCTATTCCAACAACACGATTGGTTCTGTTCAGGGCTTTTCTCATCGTTGTTGGCTTTTCGTGTCATCTGTCAAAACAGGGAAGATAGGTTCAATATAAAGTCGACAGAACCCATCTCATATTTCTATAGGAGAAAAGTTATTTTGCGATAACTATCATGATGGTTTTATCACCCAAAGCCTAGTACAGGTTCTATAAGGACTGACTCATGCCAAGCAGTTCCAACAGATTACAAGAATAAAAATATGCAACTGGAAATGGTGGATTTGTTAAGAAGAAATAAGCTTAACCCAACCTACCCTTCTTTGCTTGTGATGGGCAGTTGACAGGCTTTGTCGACTCCAGCGTTTTCGGACCAGATGTGTGTTTGCTTGGTGCATAATTCCACCTGTGTGATGATGAAGCAGAGTCCCACATTTTGCTGGAGGCATTTTCATGTCTAGTGGCTTAGTCTTGGGATTTACCAGTAGGGATGGGTACCGGTGTCCGGTGCTATGATGGCACCAGTTCTGACATAAACGGTAGTAACCAGACCGAAAAGCAGCGCACATTTCGGTGCTTTATTTCGGTGCTTTTTTTTCCTGAGCCATGATACACTTCTAGCCAATCGTTTTACGTTTCCGAGGATAGTAGGCGGGTCCAGGTACGTGCGTTCTTTTAGAGCAGAGCTACAGATTAAAAATGCCCAAGGCGAAGCGGTCAAAAGTCTGGCTGTACTTCACAGCAAAATATGCAAACTCAGCAGCCTGCAACAAGTGCTTTAAGCTGATACTGTGATACTGTCAAAGGAGGTAACACCTCAAATCCGATGAAACACCTGGCGACGCATAGCATTTTTTTTAAAAGCCCAGAAATGCGCCGTATGATAGCTTGCTGCGAGACCTCACACCGAGCGCATCTACTGTGCGTGGGTTGCCTGTTATCGGACCCGGAGTTAGCAATATCCCCCAAAAACCCCGAAGAGGAGAGTCCTGGCCCCTAGCCCTGTCAGTGTAGCAGAAATGATGACGGATGATGATACAGCAGCAGCCGTTCTTCTCTGCGTGAGTCGCTTAATGTTGTTCGTGTGTAATTTACGTTGAGTAGGCTAACCACGTTATTACATTAATGCATGTAAGGTGAACTAGCAAACATCATCATAGCTACATGTGGCTGTCTTCTTGTTTGATGGCAGATACTCCCTTCACCCTGGCCAAAAAGGCTAAAATGACCAAAGAAAAAGTGGAAAACAGTTAAACATGAGAGGTTTTGGACAAAGTTTGTGTTTTTTCCATTGATTAAGCACTGCTTCCAGCCAAGAGTGATACCATATATGCCCCATAGCTGCAGAAAAGGCTAACATTGTTATCTCTTTACAAAAAACCAGCTGAACATGAGAGGTTTTTGGACCAATTTTGTGTTCTCCATTCTTTAAGCACCGGTTTGAGCACCGTTTGAGCACCGGCACCGTTTCAAAAGTACCGATTTGGCACCGGTATCGGATAAAACCTAAACGATACCCATCCCTATTTACCAGTATGAAAAATGTACAGTGTGAACTTTTACTTCAGTTCATCCAGGCACACAAAAACCTTACATGGCATTAGGTGACGTAAACTGCATGTGATGCTAATGAGAGCAGAATGTGAACTTGGAATTTGTGATTATTTTCACATACAGGTAGTTTGTGATTGTTAGCTGTTAATATAATTTTACCAGCACGAAACTGAAAAGTTTTAGACAGAAACATTTTTGGCTTCTCAATTGGTAGCAGTTTCTTTTGATTTGTTAATATGCATATCATTTCCACTTAGACTGTTGGAAAATCATTTGGAGGCCATCTGCTCTTTGGCATCCTCTCGCTGGGTTCTGGGTATCGGCTGCTGTGACTATGAATAAACAAGTGCACAGATGCAGGAGTCAGTATCTCTCCCACAGGTCTGTATCTCCTCCAGATCTTTCTGTTCTCCTTTCCCTGTGAGGACAACCACAAATAGCCACATATTCTTCTCAGCTACCTCATTCATTGATACATTTTGGATATCTGCCCATCTCCTGTGGGTTGAGCACTCATCTCAGTGTCGTGCAAAAGAATGACACGCACTGCATTATTTTTAGCCGTCTCCTACAAGTGGGAACCAGGCCCATGTAAAAAGCACTGCTCTGCTCTGATTGGCTGCCAAGACCTGGAGGGTATTCCATGATGCCTGCCGCAGAGTGACCAGCAGTGGTTTTACCTGCCGACTTGGCACACAGCTTCAGGGCTGAATGGACAAGTTAGTGTATTATTCAGCTTGACAGAGATCAGCAGGAAGAGGCTGTTGGAAGTTTATTGTAGTTTTATCTCTGTATGTGTGTTCGTTGTCCACTTTTGTGTGCATCTGTTTTCATCTCCTCAAAAAAACCCTTGAGTTATTGGCTATGCCATCAATTTTCTTTGAAATACAGTCATTGGGGAAAAAACGTTTCACAGCACTCTTTGCACTTCTGTGAAAAACTAAGTACACTCTTACTGGTTCCACGGGAATTATGAGGGCAAGTAGCAACATGGGGTCGCTAAACAAATGCACTTGAATAGCTGATTATCAGCAACAGCGAACAACTCTATAAAGGCAGAGGTTTTGGCTGTTTGCTGGTCTGGAGTATTCAGGTATGAGCAAATTCATACCACTGTCGCACCATCCAATGCTCAGAGAAACTGCAAAAGCCAAGTGGATGGGTGATGATTTAGCGTTGTTTTGTAGCTGCCGGACCCGAACACCCTGCAGTCACCGAGGTAACCATGAACTCCTCTGTATAACAAAGTATTTAGAGTCAGATGTGAGGCCATCTGTCTGACAGTTAGTACTTGGTTGAAATTGGGTCATGCAACAGGACAACAGTCCCAAGCACAGCAGCAAAACTACAGCTGATTGGCTGAAAAAGAAAGGAATCACACTGTTTTAATGAACCAGTCCAAGTCCCGACCTTAACCTGACTGAAATGACCTTAAAGAGAGCTGCACATAAGTGAATGCCAAATGCAAACTTGACTGAACTGAAGCCACGCTGTTAAGAAGGGTGGGCCAAAATTCCTCCACAGCAATGTGAGAGACTGATAAAGTCAGGGAGAAAACCAGTACTTCAAGTTGTTGCTGCTAAAGATGGCGGTAACTTGTATCGTGGGGAGCATTTTGTTTTTCGCAGGATTGCACAACTCCTGTGAAAACTTCACTTTTCACATTACGCTTTTTTGTTTTAAAGACAAAGGGACTCTTTTCACAATTTTTGTAAGTTTGCCACCACCACAGGGTTTTTAAAATAAAACAATAAAGATGTTAAAGGGATGCAGACTCTCAGCTTTAACTCAAGGAATTTAACAAAAGTAATGGATTACCTGTTTAGGAATTATAGCAATGTGTTTACATACATTTTTAAAGGCACAGAAGTAATTTTATGAGATGATATTTATGTTATAACGTTCACGAAGCAAAAAACATAATCCAAGCAAATAATTTCATTTCATAGGTGCAGTTAAATTCAACAACCGTGTGCATAGGCAGCGACAGAAACACTGTTTTAAACCATATTTGTTTACAATTTGAAAACGTTTGCTGAAATAATTATTAAGTTTGTCCCTTGGTGAGCCAGTTATGAAAACTGGGCTGCTCATTTGACACCCCTGTATCAAGTACTGCAACAGTAATAGGTTTATTAAGAACATTTTGTGCAGCCATATTTTGCACTAACAACATCAAAACCCCTAAGATTCACAGAAAAAATATAAACTTTGCAGAAGAGTATTTTTAGTTTGAATTAAAAGTCTCAAGCTTTTCTAAATTAAGTAATTTATGTCAGTCTTTGCCATTAAAAAGCAATTGTGCACATGCATACTACACATGTAATATTACAATACTGGTAAAAGGAAAAAAGGGCAGCACGGTAGTTAGCATTGTTGCCTCACAGCAAGCAGGTCCTGAGTTCAATTCCACTATCAGGCCCATCTTTCTGCGTGGAGTTTGCATGTTCTCTTCATGTTTGCGTGGGTTCTCTCCAGGTACATTGCCACTGAGTATAGTTAATGGATTCCTTTTTCTACTATATTCATCACACATTAGTTTTTCTTGTCACTGACTGTATGTGTAGAGAGGAGCGAGTCTGTAACCAACTCGTTTTATGGATGCATGGTTCACAAATAGCAGAACCTAGTGTGAGCCTGACCATGCAGGGCCTTTAACCTGCCATAAATTGCATTTTGAGCTCTTAAGAGACGCCTTGATGAGCAGTGTGCTGACTGGGCTCAGCGGTGTCCGGGTGATAAAAGTGCAGGTTGTGCCGCAGCAGGTGCCCGGCACTTTCAGTTAATTGGCTGTCATTTTGCTAACTCACTGTGCAAACTCTTTGAAGCATCACTCCAAGTAGAGACTTCATTAAAATTCTATTTTACCCTTTATTTAGAGGTGACTGTAGAATTATTGGCTTACTCTGTGTATTTATATGTTAACAACAGGAATGAGTCTATTTGATGTTAAAGGGGACCTAATATTTTCATTCCAGCTCTGTATTTTTATTCTTAGACTCCACTACAGTAGCATTGAATGATTCACACTTCACATTTATCACAGTGATTTATATTTTCCTTCAGTGGGCCTTGGAGGAGTTCAGACTTCATCTGAAACCAGCCATTTCAATTACTTCTCCTTGGTAAAAGAAGGCTTGAAAAGCAGGTAGCTGGGTCTTTAATTCCTGAGATGACTATATTAGGAAACTCCTCCTTTTTTGTAAGATTATATAAAGCTAAGACTAGAAACTTTATTTCAGATTTTAGCCAATATTGACAACCACTATTGGAAAAGTTTATCTGAATAGGCAGTATTCAGATAAACAAATGCATTGTGCAATAAAAATAAAAGTTATCAGCTGGTTGTAGTGCAAGTGCAGGTCGAACTGATGAGTGGAAATGATATGCAGGCGGACCAATAATACCAAGGAATTGAGTTACTGACAACTGGTTCTCTACGAGAATCTGTTCACAATCCCTAGTCATGACATTAGAAAGCTGGCTGTAAGCTCAACAGATTTCACAAACCCATTAATGTTGCTTCATAGTGCACCAGCCCTCTGACCTCTTCTCACATTCAACCTGGAACCTCTCAGTTCGTCTGCTGACGAATGCTTGTTTTAGGGTTGAGTGGGGGTAGTCTGTCTGCAGAGAGTTTTTGTTGTCAGTGGAGGCAGTGTATACAATATTTGGTACAATACACTGCAGCCAATGGCGGAGAAGTGTGTTCTAACATACAAAAAGCTAAAGTGAAATCGAGTGTTAAAAACAATGACAAGTGTCCACTGCAGCCACTGTTTGTAGTTTCCATGTAGTATTTTTGGTCTTTTATGGTTTTTCCATGCCTTGCCCGTTCCCGGTGAACTCCCTCCCTATTCCGACTCACTTGTCAACAAATAAGCAATTGACCGACATACATCATCCAAATCCGCTAATGTGCAGTTGTGATTTTGAAGTACTACACAGTTGCAGGTTTGTGGTATGTGAACACTCCTTTCCATTTGCTGTGCAAATGAAAAACACGTATGTAGATGGACACATTTGTGGGACCATTGCGCTTCATCCTCAGGCCTTGGTTCATCTCAGTGTGATGTAGAAAAAGAAAAGCCAGCCAAAGATGTAGCCCGAGACTCCCAGGACAACAAAAGCCAAGCAATGACACAATCAAGACAATCTGGACTTTCCACTATTTTCCAATTTCTGTTTCTAATGCATACACCACAAATAAACAACAAAGCCTCATGGGACTTGATGAGTCAGGAAGTGAAATTTGCCCCATTAGTGATATTGGTTACTATTCCACCTTTAGCCTATGACGATAATGCTGTGTGAATTGCAGTTGATCAACTGTTTCCTCGGTAGGATTTTTATCAAAGTTTAATTATTTACAAATGTAATACAAGTGACAGTTTCTCTATTTGCATCATAACTAAAACACAATAATTCAGTGACTTGACATTTTCAAGTCAAAGACTCGCTGAAAAAAAAAAACGATGAATGAAATCTGTTTTTTGCACATTAATCTAAAAGTTTGGAAATTTCAGAAAACAATGTTAAAAAGAAAAACATTTTTTGACAGGTTTTCTCCACCTTTCTCGCATTTTTTGGTGTTAAAATGCAAGCATACAGTAATATTAAGTCACTCAAACATTCAGTTAGACAAAGAAAATTTGTTTTGGAAGAACTGACAGAAGGAGATTGTGTAAATAATTGAGTTAATTTGTAGTTTAAAATTGATGAATGACATTTACCAAAATAGTTAGCCAAAATAGTTATTTTAGCCAACATAGTTTGTCACTTGAGGGGTTAAAAAAGGATAATTAAAAAAACTAACTCATTCTCAGGTCATAACCAATGGTTTCAATAATGTTTTTGAGCAAACACATCTCCTTTGGTCAAATGTAATTGGTTAGATTCTGTGTGTTTCTATGCAGATATGTTTCTAGAGATGAAGTGTCATGAAACAGTCACCTGGGTTGGTGCTGTCATATGACTGCAGGTTTAAATAGAAGAGGATGTCATCGAGTTCACATACAATGCTGCACGACAACGTTAAAGATTTAAAATGTCTTATGTAACCTCATGATTTCGTCCTCTCTAACCCCTGCTGCTGCTATGTAACAGAAGAATGAGCCGTCTAAAATTACCACATCCATTTGAATAAAGTGTTCACGGCCAATTGAAAATGACAATAGAAATAACAATTGTTCCCAAACACTGCTGCGTAATGTAGGCAAAACCAAGTAAAATGAATAATTTGACATCTTTTTCATACAATGAAGCAGCCGTCTCTCCACAGTCCTCATAGGCCATAATAAAGGCAACACAAAGAAGGACATTAGCATAGTCATTTCAAGACCTCTCTTTTGAGTCCGGCAGCAGATCGGGACCTGAGTGCACTGCTCTTAAAATGAGCCCACTGGGTCTTTATTAACAGGTTCAGGCCTGCTGGTGAGAGCCACGTGGAGACGGTTTGGGTGAATGAGGCTGCTGCTGCTGTCAGAGCTATGTGTTGTAAATAGTGGGCCATTTGCACAAGAGCAACTTGCACTCTCCATCTACTTCAATTAGAGTGTGAGGGTAATCAATAGGCTTCAGACACTGAAGAAAGAGCTTTGCTGAATAGCCTAAATGTCAAGATGAGCCATTTGCACAGTCGGCCTGGAGTTTGAGGGGGATTTCATCAAACTATCAAAGTAGATGATAGCAGTAAAAGTGGCCTCATTGCCTTCACACAGGGACTATCCTGTTTGTTATGTAGTATTATCAGGGCATCGTGTACTTTTACACATCTAGACAAACTTCTCCAGCCCATCTGGTGGGAATCGTTCGTGAGCCAGCTGAGAGACATCATCTCTATGGCATGTCCTTTATGCGCCCATGAGTCTCCTTCCAGTTGGACATGCCCAAAACACAGGTGATGTCCTGGTCAGATGCCTGAACCATCTCAGTTGGCTCCTTTCGATGTGGAGCACTGGAAGCTCTGTAGCCGACAGACTTGGAGGTCCCAAAATGTATTTCTGTCACTTTGTGTGTGGCTTCAAACCACCACTCCAATGTGTCACCAATCGATGCAGCCAAAGGAATCACGTCATCTGGAAAAAGCAGAAATGGGATCCTGTGATCGCCAAATCTAACACTTTTTTTTTTTTGTCGTACCTAGAAACTTTGTCCTTAAAAATTTGGACATGTGAAAAAAGTTCAGTCCTGGTGTCCAACATCCAATAGAAATGAGTCTGACTTAGCTTTGCCAGCAATGCAAGCATTCATCAGTTTTAGCACTTTTTTAAAAACCTTACCTGTTGAGTTTCATTTCACAAAGACTAACTAGGATTGTAACAGGCGATACATTTTACATCTAGACTTAAGATGTACATAAGAATTTATCTATATCAGAAAGCAGTTTCATCACTAGCTTAAGTATAAAAGCATGAAAAAAGTAACAGTATACAACTCTGAGTAGAAAATGTATATCATGTGGAAGAATAAAGAAATTACAGAGACGGTAAATAGTTGAGCTGGGATGTCGGTGCTTAATAAGACAATCAGGGTAGTTTTTATGTCCTCATTCCTGTTTCCCATACACCAGAGAGTTGCAGGAACACTGTTTTTTTTATGAATGATCTTTAATGTCATTGTCCTTGGTACTATCAACAATACTAACTAGGTACAGAACTAGAACATAAACATCCCAAAATACAAAAGGATTTTGGTGTCTGGGTCCATGACGGGTACAATGAAATCCAGCTGGGCTTTCTTTTTCTAACGAATTAATCATAAAATAAATGTAAAGTCGCGGCATCAGCAGATGAGAACAGCAGCATTATACACGATTTGGCCAGAGTGAAGTGTCTTTATTTCTGTTTGTATTGACGTGTCAGAGTATTTCTGACTCATGTTTACAGTCAGTTTAAGCAACAGCCCTGAAAATGATCCCAGTTTTTAATCGCTACCAGTCTCGATCATGGTGGCCCGTTAATAACTAGACTTATTAATTAATAAACAAACACTGGAAATGACCCATAATTTAACATAACATATCAGATATCATAGCTGCGGATCACAACATGACTAAATAAAGAATTAGGTATTAAACAGTCCTGTGAATATTTGGGTTTGCCCTCAGAAAAGTGGCTGTTACTTAGAAACATCAGATCAAAACATTTGAAGCAAATATACAAGAAATAGATAAGTTTAAGTATAGGTATAAGTAACGGAATACAAAACTTGTATAAAATAAAGGTAAATGCAGTCATTTAAGGACATTGTTTACATTTGCATTGGTAATATGTTCTTTATTTTTGTGGAACAGTCTAATTCTAAAGGCTAGGTCTGTTCTAACCCTGCACGTCTCTGTTACGCCGCCCCCTGGTGTATTTTTGGCTTGTAGTCGAGCGGTTTAAATTGCAGTTGAACTTTTTATTTCATGTTGTCCTTCATTTTGAAATTTAATAAGCTACAGTTTCTCTCTGTGATCCCTCTGCGCCACGAGAACGCACCTCTATTAGAACCTGAATGAAAAGAGGTTATTGCTGTCATCGCTGCTGCAGCTTTAGCAGCGGCTTTTTTTTTTTTTTTACATTTGTATGTCTGACTAGAGCTACTAATCACGCGAATCCCATCATAATCTCTAAAACGGTGTTAATAGCAAAAGAGGATGAAATGATTATGAGGAGGAAATGCTCAGAAATGCAGAGCTAATTCTGAAATGTAATCAAAAATCTGCCTTGTTAATCATTTCTTTTTAGCCTAACAGAAGATCCACTAAATTATTGCAGCCGTGAGCGTAACTAAGCTTCCTGTTTCCCTGGTAATTAAATTCACACAAACAGACCTGCAGTTACATCTGAAGATACTGACAAAAATTTAACTAACGCTAAGTGCAGCCTTTTCAGAGGGGGAGAGGGCTGTAGGAGGGATTGGGAAGTGTTTTTGTTTGCTTGACATCCTGTTTATGAGAATGAGTGTCCATCATTATGCTGCCGCCTCCAGGACAAATTAAACTGGGATGTGGTGAATGTTCCCTCTGTGGGAACAAAGATGAAGAAGAAGTGTCTGTTCAGATTTACTCGAGTCAGAGGAAGAAATAAGGACGTGCTGTCTGTCCCTGAGTTTTGAAAGCAGTGACTGAGAGGCTCACAAAGTGCTGTCTCATGCTGCTCAGCGGTGGCTCAGGATGAGTCAGCAGCGAGGATGCTGGATCAAACTCAGTGTCCTAATGTTTTTCTCCCTCTGATAAGCGTTCATGTGAAGGCTTCAAATGCCCAGGGCAGAAATGGTGACTGAAAACTCCACAGTTCACCTGACTGTTTCCCATAAACACACACGCATACCATGTTATGAGATAAGTGACATTCTTTTCCTGCTTTCTCATCTCTCCGTTTGTACATCACTACTTCTTCTCCTCGCGTTTTAGTCCCTCCCACAGGTGCGAGCAGAGGAGCCAAGGAGAGAGGAATCGAGGCAACGGCATTTTAAAGTGATGTCAATTAAATATGACATTTGGCACAACTGCATGATAAGTTGGGCTTTATGGCCTAAGTACGTCTGTATTTTATGATGTCAGGCTCAAGAGCGCTCATTGCGTTTTTATATTCAGGGCTACTTTTAATTGGCAGTTTGCCATCCTGTGACAGGACAGCATGGTTTGAAAGGAGCTTGTGGAATACCCACAAGCTCAAATCTAATGTTTTGTGTTTCTTGATGCACATTTCCCACAATTATTGTTTATATTTATCAATTAAATTAATAATTTGTACTTTAAAAAGACAGAAGATGGAGGTTTTCCAGTGTTACTTCTAACTAGGATATTAATGTAAAAGACTTTATCTGGTTAAGTTTAAACATTAAAACTGCTGTGGGTACCTGGCTGCCTCACTTTAGGCTATTGTCCTACACACTGATGTTTGTATTCTAACTAGGACACACAAGATCTTCTTTTACTCTTTAAGTATGATAGCAAAGCTGAAAATCAGCCAAAAAGCATTTCACTGTGATCTCCACAGTGATCATACTGGAAACGCTGGTGGTGGCTGGAAGGGTGCAACGTGCTCAACGTGTTAGCTGTTGAAGACCATGCTGTGGATGCAGGGCTGAGGTCATTATGCACTCGCCTCTAACATCATTCTGTGTTAGTAGCGTAATGAAGTTGTTTCTATCCCGGACGCAGTTTTTCCACTTTATCATCGTGCTCATGAAATTAAAAAAGTCTGTATTTCCACTTCTCACAACTTTGCTTGACCTTTTTCCTTCTCCCTGCACACAAACTGAAATCAGCTGATCGTTACGTAAGTGCACAGGAATAACATGGCACATCTGACACTTTATTTCTGTCCTCAGCTCATGTAGATATTTGAAGACCTTTGTAACACAACTTGTGACATAAATGTAGCCACGAGTGTTGAATTTAATGCAGCAAGGCATCACATAACTGCGTCACAGCGTTACCTGTATGTGATCATAGTAACCCCTTATTATAATTTGATATAAATGAAAATAACGAGTTGTTTAAAGAGTCCTCCTCCCTCCCTGCTTGGTATGTTCCAGCTGTGTGCCACACCTCTGTTATACCCGAAGGAACAGTAAATGACTGTAAATGATCTACCTGTTGATCCTGGATTATAACTCCTCTGACAACCTCCTCCATCCTCCAAATGCATTTTAGGACCGAAACATCCTTTAGTGTGGCACAGAGACGTGGCTTTCCAGGTCACGGGCAGGAAAGAGGACTGAGAGAAATGAGAAAAATCTGTTGTTTCCCTTTTTCTGGTCTGTGTGTCAGTTTTCTTTGCTTCAGCGGATTTCATCCATTCGTCATCTTCATCTTTCAGAAGTCTAGACACGGTGGTGTCATCTTCTCCAAATATAAAAAATCTGTCCAGTAGTTTTGAGTCTACCCCCAGGTGCCCTCCCAGTTCTCACTTTGTTAATTACTTTCTTTTCGGTTTTGTCATTATTCTTATTTTTGTCTCTTTTTCACCTCTGTTCTCCTTCCTCTTGCCTATAATCCGGAAATCAATCACAATGAGCCATGTTGAAGGATGTCTCGATTCCTAATATTCATCAGGAATATCTCTTCCACTAATCCTTATTATGGTCGCAGGGGAGCTGGAGCCTATCCCAGCTATCATACGGCAAGAGGTAGGGTACACCCTGGCCAGATCACCAGTCTGTCGCAGGGCTAACACAGAGAGACAGACAACCATGGTGGATTTCAAAGTAGGACCTTCTTGCTGTGAGGCAACAGTGCTAACTGCTTCTCCACAGAGCTGGTTGATTCCTAATTATAATACTTACAAACTAGCATTATTACTGACTAACATTCCAAGATTTTAAAATTTTACTTGTAAAGCATTAAATGACCCTGCTCAGTACCATGCCAGTGTGTCTGGGTGTGGGATTGGTGAAGGGGCTTTGCTGGTTATTCCAAGGTCTTGGCCACCAAACAAACATAAACACAATGGTAGCGTCTTGCCTTGACACTCTTTTGTTGAAAGACGATGAGTATTTGATATGTGGAAATGTTTTTATGTTTATTATCTTGGTTTCCTATTATTTGCCCTGCCATCAGCCTTCATAGTCTTTGACTTCATATTGTACAGTGGACTAGATGAGTCATGATGGAGTTTTAATTACCAATAAAGCATGACTGAATTAGCAGAGCTTGTTAAATTAGATGGCATCTTAAGTAAGTTAGATGATATATTGATAAATTAGCATGAGATCATTAGCATAATCAGTAGCTACGCTGTAGATCCTGCCTTGCAGATAAGGAGACCAAGTGAGGGCACAGACACATGCAATTAGTCTGCCTAATTAAAACTCTCTCTGCAAACAATTGCAACTGGGTGCCCATTTGATGAACTGTGAATATAAGACAGATTATGTTTACTGAGCGAGCTGGTGCATTTATTTCTCATGAACCTGGCAGGGCAGCAGCAAAAAATCTTGTTGCATAGCTTCACTGAGGGTATACAGCATATAGATGAGCAGCTATGAGGTTACAGATGAGCAGTTTAATAAGATTAAGTGGTGGACCTCAAAAATTTAGCCAAGCCATGCAGTTGTTCTGAAAGAGGAAACTATCCATACAAACTGTTTTTTGTAGCAGCCAATAAACAAGTTTAATTCTGCAGTGCTGGTAGACATTTTAATCCGGGAGTGTGTGGATACTGACTCAGTGTTAGAGCCTCCAGTGGACATTAGTGGGACTGCAGTTTTTCTTACTTTGACGGATTCATCTGCTTGTTTATCTCTGGTTACTATCTGTCTTTATTCATAACCTGTGGATCTGAGTGTTGTGAGGCCACTCTAATAGCCATTTGCCCCCGCACACTTTGTTAAATGTCAGGTTTATTTATACAGTTATATTTTATACTCTTTGATATTGCACCATCCACAGTCTGTAACACACTTGCTGACCAGTGGCTTTTCAGACTGAACCGTAGTGCATATCACTGTATGAGTGAGATGGTATGAGCTGGCTCTTTACCATCTGCACTGCTGCTAAATGCATACAAGAAGGGGGGCGTGATTGATTCCTGTCGGCTTTTGCTTTTCCCCATTCTCCATCATTAATAAACCCATTGAGGGAAAACAAAATTTGAAAACCATTTGTGCTATTTATCAATAAGTCAGTAATTTCTAACCAGCCTTCTTTTCTGGACCTCAAAATATGACTTATGATCCTAAAATGATGAATGAATCATTGAAGAGATTTGAAATGAGTTTTTCATCCATTTATCAGCACATAACATGAAACAAACATCAGACCTGTCAGACACATTCGGGGACATGTAGAACATCTTTAATGCAATTCATGAAGTCATTCATGCTACAAAAGAAATGTAGGGCAGGCATTTTTAGTAAACACTGTTATTGTACATTATTTTAAACATGTGATGAAGATGTTTAGGGATACTTTGGTGTAAAAGAGACATAGGTCTTTGTTATAACAATCGCTGATAATGGAAGCCTTTATTGAGTTCAGTTCCTTTGAAATAGATTATTAAGTTATAACTGATGCTCATACTACTGACAGAGGTAGGCAGGTGGATCACAACACTGTGAACCTGCAGTACATGGTTTGTTTTGTGTTTTGTTTACTCTCGCTTTCTTTAACTGTAAGTTAGGCACTGAAACTATTCTGTTAGATTTTGCTTTTATGCTTAACAAATAGCCAGTTAGGAGTGAGACCAGTGTTAATATGGATATCACAACACAGCTACAGGACACGTTGTGATGGCAGGCGTATTTGACTACCAGGGGAACTTAGACTTGTTTTATTTTGCATCCAAAGCCCATTTTTATCTCAGGTGGACCAGATCAGTAAAATTATACCCTAAAAATCATTCTTTAAAACCAAAGAAATGCAAGTACAGCTTTATTGAATCATCTGTTTGAAAAACGGATTATGAACAATTGGAGTGCAGTGCCAGCCTGTCCCAGGTGGACCCCACCCTTCACCATATGACAGCTGGGATAGACTCCAGCCTACATTTTTAGATTCTCATTTTTATTGAAAAACTGAACATATTAATGATTTCACTGCAATTTTCAAGCTTTGCAAAGTGGAACAGATTGGACCCTTTGAGGAGCCGGTCCTTAAACCTTCACTGTAAGAAGGTTGAGACTCGATATTATATTATGTAAAGTGTCATAGCTGATGAAATGATAATTGCATTCTCATTAGATTACATTACAAAGCACACTATGTTTTAAACTGTATAAGGTATTTGATATTAAAAGAACTAAAGCGATTTTATTAACAGCTAATATTTATTCTCTTGCAAAAATCCAGAAAATTGGATATTGATCATTTAACATTCACTTTGATTGACTGTAGCTAGGAAACATAATCAAGCAGCTTTACGGTTATTATCACTTTTTGATTGGTGCACAAAAATGCATGAAATCAGAGATCGAAAAGCATCAACACATAACAAACCAGTCTCCTCTAATCCCATGTTGAGAAACAGGTTTTTCTGCACTTTATAAAGCAGGAAAGTTGGAGTTTATGAATCTGCTTGCTGGCCGTGCCGATTGCAGATGTTTTTAAATGTCAGTAAAACTCATTGAAGCCTCAGATAATGGCACTGTGGATGACTTTTCGTCCAGGTTTCCTATCATTTTATAGCAATTTCCTTGCATCTCATCTTCCTGTTCCCCTGACTTCGTACATCAGATGGGAGGTATATGTGTTGGGGAACACCTAAATTCTAGTAGCAGCAGCACTGTAATTATATTCACACCCGATGCCCCTGCTGACCTCCTGGTCACCCCAAACACACACTAATGAGCTCCCTGGGCAGTCGTGACAGCCATGGTAGAAACCACAACTACTAATACTGCTGTTACACTCGCTGAGAGCCTGAATGCTGGAACACAAAGCCCCTCATCTGTCATTTAATGCATTCTGTCTTTTTCTTGTCTTGCAGTTGGAAAGACGTCTTTGATCACACGGTTCATGTATGACAGCTTTGACAACACATATCAGGTAGGTGCTGCAAGCACAGGCTGAATGGTTTGGCTCTAATAATTATCCTGATGGATCAGTGACACTGGGCTGCAGGCATTTCCTTTGATAGTGAAACATAAAGCTGGGCGTAAATCGATAAGTTGAAGACAGAAACTTAGAACAAATAAGGCCTAAGTAAATTAGATACTGCGATAATAATGAAGGAAATTAATACACAGCAAATACAAATTCTTCTCTTTGTGTAAAATAAGGAAATTATGGCCATCAGTGATTTTAAAAAAGACACCTTTGAACTGAAGATCAAGAGCTCTTTGAATCCCTGTAAGCAGCCTAATCTCACTCGACATCCTAAAAGCAAAATAGTACTTTTGCAGCTACAGCACTTCCAGAGCTCTTTGTGAGCATCTGCAAAGCACCCTTAAATAAAACCTGCAGCTTTATTGCTTTATAAACAAAAAGTATCTACTTACATAGTAATAAAAACAGAATTAAAAATAAATCTCGCAAAACTATTCTGTCCGCCCTCTCTGATAGTTTAAGAGGGAGTCTTGCTGCTCGCTAAGGCTCTTTTATGGGGGAGTTTACAGTATTATGAGCCTGAGTAATATATGGAAAAACTAAATCTGATTATCTGAAGAAAACCTGACTACGTCACGACAAGACAGACGAAGAGGAAGACTTTTTTGTTGCTGAATAGTGTTGATCATATACATTATTAGCATTATTGTTTTGAAGCATGACTTTGCATATATGTAGAAAACAAAGCTTTGCATTTCATGTGAACTTCAGGTCATTTTCTAAGACAAACCGTTTCCATCAGGTATAAAATTAGCCTGCAGACTCTGCAGAGCTCCAGCAAAGTTAATAATGTTCTGCCTCTAAAACTGGAGACCTGCGGCTTTGATCCCACAGGCATGTGTTAATCTGCTACTGCCTTTAAATTATCTACAGCAGCCTCTAAAGAATTCCTCAGTACCTGATCTAACCTTCTTCCACACTACTTCCATCTACCTTTACTTTTTTGTCCTACAAATTCAAATAATTTGACACACAGAAGAATGATGTTGTTGCTTAAATGTTACAAAAACAAAGGACCAAAAATGCCAAACATGGATCTCAAAGGCAGTCACCATTTCAAATCCTCCAGCCTGATAAGGTTTTCTCTCCATTATTGTAGGGTCTTTACCTTGCAATGTAAAGCACCTAGAGGCAGCGTTTGCTGTGATTTAAGACAATATAAATAAAATTGAATTCAATTCAATAAAATTTTTCTTGACTAAAAGCAAAAACAGGAAACACAAATCCCAGTGAAGTACAATTTAACGGGAAATCCAGACAACTGAACATGAGGAAATAAATTAGAGGGGCAAAATAAATTGACAAAGGAAAGGACAAACTAATATATATACACTCACAGGACTGATTACCCAATAAGGTATCAGTGGAGACAGTTAAGATGATTACAAAGGCCAGAAGATACAGATAGTTACAAAAAAAAAAAGAGTTTGTCTTCCTGCTTTATTTTTGGAAATTGAGGCAATAAACTATAAAAGCAATCAGTAAGGTAAATTCAAGCATAATAAACTATCACCATGAAACAACATGCAGTCACTTCAACTTCTGAAGTACACTCTTGGACCTGATCAGCCAGTGGTACGAAAGGTACATCCATTATTCACTGGGATGTACTTTGGAATATCAGTTCAGTTCAACTTAATTTTTTTCATATAGCACTAATTCACAACAGCCACCTCAAGGTACTTTATATTGTAATGTTAAACTCTACAGTATTAAAAAGAAATCAGCTTTGCAACATATGAAAAAAAGGAAATGTATTTGACTCTAAGCAGGCCAAAGAAAATTACATTTGTTTGTTCATTCATGCTAATAACATGCCAAATCCTCTGGATAATTACCTTCATCCAAATGCCACTCCATAGCTTTTAAGCTAGTTTTTGTAGTACTTACTTTTAATTAAGAGTGGGTGATCCGAGGAGTGTGAATCACCTGGGATGAGGATCTCCGAGGTTGTAGTTCTCTGCCAGAAAATAGTGGGCTGCCTGCTCTGAGAAAGGTCTGCATAGGACTGCTTGTGTGAAAAGAAAACATTTAATTTTCAGCACAGAAATTATGGTCCATCCACCACTGACAATCCTAAATGGGGGATAAGGTTTTTATTTATTTACATGGTGCTTTTCAAGAACAAAATTCGGAAAGTCCTTTGCAATTCTGCAAAGGGAACAAAGATGTCAGTGACACAGATGACAACTGTCTTTGTTTTGTTTTGTTTTTTTGTCTACAGCTATAAGAGGTCATTTTTTTGTCGCTAATCAGCAGGCTAAGCAGGAAAGCCTTTTCCTCCTGCAACATTTTCCATTTCCTCCTGTGGGAAGAGAGAAACTTGACTGGCCTCCTTCTGCGGCCCTGCTGGGAGGGGACAAAGGCATTCTTAAGCCAGCTGAGACTCCCCTGAGTCTCCTCCCTGGGTTCCAAAAACACCTCAGGTGGGAGGCGTCTAAGAAGTATCCTATTTAGAAGCTGAACCACTCCACTGCTTGTTCCAGTGTGGAGGTGTAGCGGCTCTCAGCCGTCTGACACATTCTTATTTCAGTCACTACTCACAGCCATAGGTGATTGGTAGGAATGTAGTTCAACCAGTAAATCA
The DNA here is from genome assembly GCF_963969265.1 of Rhamphochromis sp. 'chilingali'. NCBI lineage: Eukaryota > Metazoa > Chordata > Actinopteri > Cichliformes > Cichlidae > Rhamphochromis > Rhamphochromis sp. 'chilingali'. Next base: position 33,444,560 of record NC_137931.1, read on the forward strand.
ACAGCGTTGCTCTTTTCACCGTAACAGACCAGTGCAACCTCTGCAGATCTCCATCTACGCTCTTCACCCCACACATAAACAAGACCTAGAGATACTAGAAGGCACATCATCCCCAAACCAGAGTGGGCACTTCACCCGACTGAGAACAATGGCTTCAGACTGCGAGGTGCTGATTCTCATCCTGGCTGCAAAGCGCCCCAGCGGGAGTACAGGTCGTCACTCGGTGAAGCCAGAAGGACCACATGATCCACACTAAAAGCAGATCACCGAGCTGGAAACCCTCCACCCCCTGGGGGGTCTCTTGTTCATGGCTCCATAAACACTATGAATCTGAGACAACAGGCAGCTTTGGCACAGTCCAGGGCCCTCTGGAAAAAGGCTGCCTTGCATCAAGGCCACTGCAGAAGATTTGAGTTCTGAATGCAGCAGGAGAAATTATGAATTTGAAATCTAACAGCCGTCACAGTCGGTGCTAAGTGCAGTAATTCTGAGAAACGTGTGTGTGTGTGTGTGTGGGGTGGACATGCTTCTGACGAAAAATAACTGTACCATCTTTATGGTGCCTGAATGGACAGACACCGTTCCTTCCCCCATGCTTCTTCAGACATGGTAGGCAAACAGATGCTGGGCTGATAGAATCTGCTTATTTAATAAGCTCCCCATATGCTGTTTAATGTCAGTCTCTGCCCCTCTTTGCTGTAATGGCAGCAGGCAGAGAGAAATATAAAAAAAAATCAGGTTATCAAATTTGTGCACAAGCTAAAATCATTTGAAAGTCCTTGTTGATGGTGCGTTTTTTCCTTTGTTTTTTTTTTCTTTTTTAAAGCTAGTGTATTAACCATTTTGTTTCAGATGCCACAACCTCAACTATGTAGCCACAGATCAAAGCCAAAGCTAAAAAGTCTTCCCCAGATGCATTTGTGTGTGTGTGTGTGTGTGTGTGTGTGTGTGTGTGTGTGTGTGTGTGTGTGTGTGTGTGTGTGGTTGCTGCCCTCCTCTGCCCGTGTCTTAATGCCTCTTGTTTCCCGCCTGGCTCGGTGACAGGTAGGGCTGTAAATGATTTTGCAGACTCAACTCCAGAGACAACGGAGTATTAATTAAAATTCAGCGCACATTAGTTGAGTGTGAGTGTTTATGCGGCTGCTCAGCGGGGAAGCTAGATTTGCCTGGTGAGGGTGGAAAAACGATAAGAATACAGCCCGTAGGAGACATCTGTCCCGATGAGCAGATTTAAGAAGTCGTGGTTTCACTTGCTTTTATTTTCACGCGTTAGATTTGAGCAGATCCAGTTGAGTCTTTTGAAGTAAGAGCTTAAGTAAAGTCAGAGACAGAGGGCCATCAGGAAGATGAAACCGAGCGTGGCGGTGGCTTTAGTCAGCAGGAGGACGTGAGCGAGGTGAGCTACATTTGCTGCCTCTAAAGCAGCAGCCTCCCATCAAGCAGCCATCCAGCCGCGAGAGAGACAGAAGCAGGCGTCCGCACCGCCTGGTAGCACATGCTAAAGGGCTCAGAGGCCTCTGGGAGCAGAGCGCTCCTGTCGGCTGTGGTGGAGCTGTCACTCAGCCCCGACTGCCAGGCTGTGATTGCATCTGTCTGCTGTGCCCAAATATACAGCTGCTTAGTGTAGCAAGGGGTGAATCTGATTTATTGGACAATTCATATTCGGTGTCGTGGGGAGGGTCTAATCACAGATGGATAGAAGCTGACATATTACTTTTTTGGTGCTTCTTTGGCATCAGTATTCCAAATTTGTTCATCCATCCATCCATTTTCTTCCACATATCTAATTCAGGGTCTCTGGGGGCTGGAGCCTGTCCCTCCAGTCACAGAGCAAGAGAAAGGGTACACCACAGACAGGTCGCCAGTCTGTCAAAGCGCTAACAATTAAAGTGAAATTCAGAATTGCTTTTAAAACCTTTCATGGCCAGGCTCCTGCTTATATAACAAATCTGCTGAGACCACCTTCCAGCAGTCGGTCTCTTGAATCGTGTTATCAGGGCCTTTTGACTGATACAGGCTCTAATTTTAAATCCAGAGGCATCTACGCTTTGAGGCTGCAGAACCTAAATTTTGGAACAGCCTCGTCAGCCACGTGACCAAGCAAACAGGGCTATAAAAAAAGTGGCAACTGTTGTGTTTTAATCCAAACCACCTTTGTCAAACCGAACCGTAAATATAGATTTTGTACATAGGTTGTGACAAAGTGACCTTTTTTGACACTTTGATATATATTAAAAATATTCAGTGTTTTGTTTTTTTGTTTTTTCATAAAGTTATTATTCTAAACTGTATGAATAATTGTCGCATCACACCTTCAGGAGCTGCTCGGCCAGTGAAACCCGTGCCATGAAGCTCCTGGCACACAGTTTCAATGCTGATGTTCATGCCAGAGGAGGTTTGGAGCTGTGCAGTTACAGAGTCAGCAGAGCACTGGTTTTAAACTGGCTAATAGTTGAATTGCCGACACATAAAACTCAGGGTTTGATAGAACAAACAAGCTGAAGATGTCACCGCTTGGTTTTATTTTTCATTCTTACAGCAAAACAATGAACTACTCCCGTGTCTTCTCTTATTTAGCACTTCAAATTCAACGTCTTCCTCTTCCCTGCTCCAGGACTGAAACATGGGTTAAATCTTAAATTTAATGTTAATGACTAAAAATTATGAGTGCACTGATTCTAATATTATTAATAAAATTCAGGAAGCTCTAATTTCTATTTATTGCAGCCTGCTGAGTGAGAATGAAGACTTCATCATAGATGCACTCTGTCATCCTATTAGAAACTTAAGAGCAGTTGGATTTTTTGTGTTCTTAAATGTCTGTGACTGCAGCGCTGTGATTGCTCGCTGTGATTCGAGGTCTGCGGGTTTTAGCTGCGTCCCTGCCAGACAGAGGACCTTGAAAGTAGAAATGTTCAGATTCTCTACAAACATAAAGGCAGCAACCAGTAATTTTCTGTCTCTTCTGTTCAGTGTTTATTTCTTTGTAATTCACTAGCACACAAACTACTTAAAAATATAATGTCACCAAACTCTCTCCGATCCGTTAAATTCATTTTCATCCCTAGATGCCAGCAGGATGGGCTGTAAAGGCTTCGTCTGTCTTCCAACGACACGTGCTGGTTAAAGATTTAAAAGGGATATTAATAATTTCTCGTGGTCTAATCCTTCTCATGTATAGTTGTCCATGTGGGATTCTATATTTAAAACTAGGGCCAAGAAGAGTCTACAGCACCTCTGCCACTTCCCCAGAAAAACATCTTTATTCTTTTAATGCAATTTAATTTAATTCAATTTCAAGTTAATTCAAGAATATATAATAGCATTTGTTTTCTCATATAAAAAAAAATAAAATTTAAAAGCGAGTCTGTGTTGATAGTTTTAAAAAATGACACTTTTAACCCCCTAGTATACCACATTCATCTTTAGCTTGGTATTTTTAGTCTTGGATTCGACCGGTCTTCTTATATCAGCTCTTCGGGACGTCCTTCTGTTCTCACATGGAGGCTATTTATCTCTTTAAGGGAGTCGTCTCTAAAAAAGGAAATTTTTGCTGTTTTGCTCCTCACCTAGCTTCCACAAACTGAATCTGGTGTCGTCCTCGGTATGCTGGTGCATATAAAAGATATTCTTCCAGAAAGAAAATGGGCGGGATATTTTAGATTTCACTTCTAATCATGTTTAATGTTTATAATTTGAATTTGTTGAGGCTGGTGAGTTTAATCCTGGCAGTGCTTGATGTGAGTGGGTCTAAAGCAGCAGTATAAATGACATCCTGTCCTTTGTGCCAGATTCTCTGAGTTAGTCCACTGTGGTAGCTGGCATTACCAAGGAAACGAGTGCGTGAGCAAGCTGCTGATGCCCAGTTCTGTCAAAGTGGGCAGTGGGCACCCCGCAGAGCTGCTCAGCACAGAAAAAAACACAATCTATACATCCGGCTCCTTATTTAGAGATCAGCACAATTATTGTTGTGTGCATCCTCATCCTCTGATCCAGACCTGTCACCCGTCCACAGTATCGGCTCCAACTGGCCACTCCTGTTTGCAGGCCGAGGTCAGACACCTCAAAGCTGCAGCTGCAGACTTAGTAGTAGCTGGTTGTGCCAGCTACTACTGAACCTTTTACACCCTCTTCCCTCCACGTATAAATCAAGAAACTAAACATCTGGATGTGCTGCATGACAAGGGATGTACATCTTTTTTTTTTTTTTAAATCCACTGTAATTGAATGCTTTTTTAAGCTCATCCATATCCATCAACAATTTATTCTTAATATTAAAGATACATGGTGCCCAACAGAATTGGGTTGAGTTCTCCAACTTGACTGCAAATCATTAAGCTTTTGAGACCTGACGTATTGTTGGACGTTCAAGCAACCAAGCTATCGTTTTGTTACTGTTACCTTTGTGATATCAAAAGAATAAAAACTGCTCCTGAAAGAAGGCAAGCTGTGCTTTTCAGCAAGCCATGATTCACTACAGAAGTCACAATTTATTCTTCAGTGAGAGCAGCTTCAGTTTTGTGGTAAAAATGAAGTGTGGGCATGTAAAAACTATTAGAAAATTGTAAAACACAGTGTGAGCAGAAGACAAACATGTATTAAATATGAGGTTAAATCATATTTAGACGAGAGCAGAAACTGCTAACTTATCACAGCACTGGAAAGCTATAGATCCAATCCATAGGTTGTCCTGCTACTATGATTTACTTCTACATAGAGCACAGACTTAATCAAACTATGAGATATCCTGTGGTACTGATGCTCAAATCTTTCTGAAGGAAAAAAGACATTTTGACAATTGGGGTGAGATTTAAAATTCATTTGGTTGCAGTTTCCAAAAGAGATCAAGTCCGTTTTTCAGCCCTGAACATTTCATGTAGATGTCTGCTATACTTATGAAGCTATGAGCGCTCAAAAATAATGGAAAAAATGCTGTGTGTTAAAAAGCACGACCAAGCTTCTGCCCTTTCAGGATCTGTAACTTCTGACAGATAGAAAGATAAAATTCTGCCTGACTTCAATAAATATCCTAAAGTTATTCTACATAAAAATTAGCAGATTTGATGGCGTCAGTTAGATAGTTTTTCCCAGATGAATGCCTTACTAAAATTAATGTTTTTCACAAACGTAATTGCATATCTTTAAACGAAGCCCTGCTCATAATTTTCAATGTGAAAGTACATTTTTCAGCCCATTGAATCCACTAAAAGAACCAACCTCAGGTCTGCAGTTTAATATTGACTTCTTGGATGCAGTTTGTCTGAGCCAAAGCACCTGATGATATCATGGCAGGCAGCAAAGCAGAAAGCTGTGGGCTTGGCTGCGGAGAGTAAACATCCTTTGAAGAGGGAACACACTGCCATCTGCCTTATGACACAATAAGGAAATGATTAGATTGCTGTTACTGTATAAATGTACGATGAGAGCTGTGATTAAAACAACCGACCAGAGAGTAAAATAACGCAGCTGTTCTTATTATTTAAGTGAACATTTGCAGGGTGATGCTGACACACCGTGACCTTCTGCAAGTGTCTGTATTTGATGATGAATCACTAGACATTAGAAACTTGTAAGTAGTTAGAATTGAATCAGCAGTGCGATAAAACTGAACATTCACCATGTTGTGTGGATATTGATCATCCCCTACATGAGGGTGATGTGATCATGCCTGCATGAAGAGTCTGTCCCCTTCTTCACCTTTTGCATCTTTAATGTGGCTGATTCACTTCCTCGCTGTTTGCTTTTCTGAATATTTGGAGTGATGTTGATTCGTGGCTATCTTCTTTCCCTAAACCAGGCCACAATTGGAATCGACTTCCTGTCGAAAACCATGTACTTGGAAGATCGAACGGTAAGTTACAGCTGTATCGTGTCACGAGAGAGATGTTAAATGTTAGTCTCCCTCAGACAGAAACTGTGTGAACTGTGATTGTGTTCAGCTGTGGAACAACGACCTGTCTGACTGCATGTAGTCCTGCTAGTTTAAATGTGTCTGCTGATCTCAGAGAATCTATCATACAGCTGTACGATCTTGGAAATGAAAGGTCTGCTTGTATAAATAATGAATGTTTGCGTGTGTGGGGGGAGCTTACTGTTTTCAGGCTCTCTGACTATCTGAATGATCTCAGCCTCCTCAGCTTTCACTCTCTGAACCCCAGGTGAGGTTGCAACTCTGGGACACAGCAGGACAAGAGCGCTTCAGGAGCCTCATCCCCAGCTATATACGGGACTCCACCGTGGCCGTGGTGGTCTACGACATCACAAGTCAGTGCAATTGCTGCTTCTTTTTTATTGATATGTCACAGTTTTAATGTTAAGCATGCAAAAGGCTGTGCAAAGGGTACCGGGATACTGTATTTTGAATGTATTTATTAAAAGGGATGGTAAAGAGAGTGATGGAGATAAGTGTAAACCTCGAAGATGTAAACAGACAGGCGTGATCTTAGTCAAACTGCACATTTACAAACGTAATCCCTCGATAGGTCACATGCTACCTCTGCTTCAGCTGATTGAATGTAAACAGCACCAACAGTAACCGTTCTGAAGCCCAGTACTGCTGCATTGTGGTCCAGGAAGTGTGTGTGTGAGCCATGTTTCCATGAAGCGCATCACACTGCACCCATGTGTCTTAATCAGCACTCTGAGCTCATCAGTCTTGTTGCCTGAGGATCTCTCCTTCCCCATATGACGCTGGAACCGTTTATGTTTCCTCTTCTTAGCTCCAGCTCTGCAGCCCCGTCATCTCCTTAGTGTCTCCTCCAGGTCAACAGGTCTTGTTCCGTTTAGCGTCGCTGGTGTACTCGGCGGCATCATTTATTCCCATGTAGCTGTCTTTTGGCAAACTGGAAAAAACACAGTGAGAAAGGAAAACAGGTGCATAGAGCAACAAAGATATATTAGTTATTAAAATTTGAGATGGTGAACTCTTGATAAACTGTTCCAATATTTGCTTTTTTCCCTTTACTGACAGCAGAGTCAGACAAAACACCCACTGTGGCTTTTCAGAGGGTTAAATGTGTTTTATTATCTGCAGGCAGAAGAGCTGCAGAGTATTGAGAGGGGCCCTATATTAACTGTGCACCCTTCATACTCACAGCTCTAATCATATGATGCATTAATTCTGTACAGGTAGCTCTTTTCACAACATGGCACACAATAGCCTGTCTATGTTTATTAATTATTAACACTAATAATGCCGCAGTTACTCTGCTAAAAGGCATGCTGGGTAATGGTTAGTGGGCAGATAATATGTTGAGGCTTATGTCCTTTAATTGTTCTTACAGGGAGCTTAAATTTGCTCATAAAGTGCTCATAAAACTTAGAACTAATGCATGCTGATTGGGCCTTTAAGGATTTATGACAGGGTAGGCTCCCTTAATAGTTCCTGTTTCCAAACGATAACTCCAACAGACGTTAGGAGCGTAGTCAAAGTCCATCAGAAATGTCCAGGTGTGTAGAAGAAGAAGCTCTTTGTGGTGGTTGATGCTCTCTAGAGGCTGATACTATAAAATCTCTGCTGCTTCTCACTTTCTAAAGTGGCTCATGAGGCTGTGATGTCATTAAGGTATTTTACTCCAATTAAAAGAAATAAAAGTGAACCGTATCTAGTGTCTTAACTACTTTGATCAAAAAGCTTCAGAAAGCCCCTTCTGGAGTAGCTTGCCGGCACTCCCTTTGAAACAGGAAGTCAACGGAAGTTCTCCATTATATTAGAGATTGCAACAAGGAACAGGTGAGGTAAAGATAACGTTACTCAAGGCTAACAGGTGTTTTTCCTGAAGACGGAATTGTTTGTAAGTCCAAGCAGAGTTTATTTGAAGCTGCACTTTATTAACACTAACCAGCCAGATGTTTAACTTCAATTGAAAACGGCAGCATTAAAAAGTGACCTCATATCGACCCGAGAAGCAAAACAGGTGGTTAAGACCTGACTCTGTGAAATCTTATTGAAGAGTAAAGTTCATTGTTTGTGTTGTCCAATTTTAATTATTCTGTGTACTGCTCACAGAAGAATGAGCTGCTCTAAACTTACATAAAGGCCATCGGATGCTTTGGCTGGAGGACCCTGAGCTACACCTGCTGAAGTCATTCCTACTTCACATTTTGTATCTTATTTTGTAAAACAGTTGGATTTCCACAATCAGATTCTACAAATATCACGTTTCATCTCGATATTTCCCATCAAAAGTGATTGAAACAAATAGGAGCAAAATTTTTGTCACTTAGATTTCATTTCACGTTCCGATTTATCTTTCCACCCTTAACAACAACCATTTTTCTGCTTCTCCACAACATATTTCTTTCTGGTTTTGCTTCTCCTTGTACTGTGTAGCTTTATCTGGATCATGTTTTCTGTCCAAAAGAGAAAACAATTGAGACACTCAGCATGTAGGAAATTAATTTTAACCCCGCTTTATTAAAAAACACTATCCACTCCTCCTTAACCCATGTTCTCTTTAACCTTGAAAAAAACATGGAGTCTTGTCTCATCAAATTCCCAGTCCAAGAATACAACATGACCCTTTATCTACATGCAGGCCAGCATGCATACTCATTCAACCCGACAAGGTCAAAGGAATTTATTAGCAACCTTAACATGTTCCAGAGCCAGAAGTAGCTGTGTTGTATGTTGATTTATTGTATATTTCCATATACAGTACTAACCATATTCATGTGCACTTCAATACGCCCTCTACCAGCTAATATTTTTTGACCGGGAGTCATTTTTAAAACTGTAAATCTTCTTTATTAATGCAAGATTATCAGTGAGGTTCTAACTGTTACTACTGTTTTTCACAGTGAAATTACAAAATTACATATTTTCCAACACTGATGGGAAAAAAAACTACAAAAGTCCAACCAAAAAGGAGAAAAATAAATAAATTCAAGACTGAAATGATAAATTTATATGAAAACAGTGGCAAATTTAATAGAAATGATTGACTAATGATAATTATTAAGTAATCAATAATTACATGGAGAAACTAGTATAACTTTGCTGAAAAAATGTCACACTGGGAGAAAAAATAAAACAAATCTATGAGAAATATTTTAGAAAAAAACAGTGAATTTCCAAGAAAAACATGAAAAATTTGTGCGAAAATCATCATTTATTAGGTTTTCGTTATCAAACCTGAAAACCAAAAGTGAATTACGTTTTCGTGTTTTTGTCACCCATTCAATAGAAATACATCGTCTACAGCAAAATTAGAAAATAATCTGATATCATATTTTGTCTTGTGGATTAAAAAGAAAAATCTTTACACAGTCTGATAGTGACTCGAATTTTGCCTAGAACATTTTTTGCATTATTTTATGATAAACAACATCATAAAATGTCATACATTTTCGTAAATGGGACACACAGCCTTATAATTTATTACAATCCTTTTTATTATACAAATAGATTTTCCTGTGGGGCACCTGTGTTGGCACTACCACGCATGTTTAAAAATCAAATCAAATGTCAGTCATTTGAGTCTGATGTTAGTTTTTTAACAGTTTTTTTTTTTTATATTTTAATTTTTTCAACAGATGTCAATTCTTTCCAGCAGACATCAAAATGGATCGATGATGTGAGAACGGAGCGAGGCAGTGATGTCATAATCATGCTTGTTGGCAATAAAACAGACTTGGCAGACAAGAGGTATGTCGCTCTGATCTAATGAACAGATCTTTGTTGGAGAGACAAAACTGAAATCAAGCAAGTTTGATGCAAAAGTTAAAATTTAGATCTTGTCAGTTACATTGGTGTTCATGAATGTTGAATTATAAAGGATGATCCGGTGTATCCTCTGATAAAAGAGAATAAGCATTTTTATCAGAGGATTTACCATCATTTGGCCAGATTTGGCTAGAACCGACAACATTGTAAAGAAAAAGTAAATAATGTGCTACCGCAAATTCCCAAGAAAGCAGCCTGCTTTGATGATGGATTAGCTCTGTTTTTCTGTGGAGGGTTTCCTGGAACGCCCACATCTGGAAACCTTCCAACAGGAGAGGAGGTGACCCTGTTTGTTTACCGAGATCAGCCACAGTCTTTTGGAGTTTAAGAGTCAGAAATGTGAAAATGAATCAGTCTGCGATGTGTTCTACAGTAGCACGGATCACAGATTCTGACCTGAGATTGATGCGGTGAATATGACAGTCAGGGTTGATCTTTCCACACAGGAGTGTGGCTGCTCCTCTGCATAGGCCCATTGCAGCTGCTGCTCCATCAGTTTCAAAGTCAATAAACCATGCGGGTTGTGACGCCTTCATGCCATGGCTTTGTAACTGCAGCTGTTGTAGGATGAAAGGCGGGGCATACCTGAGGAGGTCATCAGTATGTTGCAGCCAGCTGATGTTAGATGTTGGACTGAAAAATCTTATATAAATATTTACGCCACCCCAATGAGAAATAAACTGGCTATGCTTATTACTATTATTATTAGTATTATTATTATAGTGATTATGGGGGGGGGGGGCTCCTGTATTTGGAGGACTTCCTGTCAGACAGCCTGCTTCAAAGAGGGAAAATTATTGCTTGCTTTAGTGTTTTCGTCTGTAGGGACACTTGAGCATCATGAGCTGTGTGCATGAGGGAATTCATTTTTATTCATATTCTATATGAAGCTGCCGACTGTGTCTGTGGAGGAAAGAGTAGGTGAGAAACTGCTGATGAGACGCAGTGTTTAATAAACCTGAGATTGATTTCAAGTGGGCCGGCTGAAAAAAAAAAACAGGGTAGACGTGAGAGGACATGGAGCAGAAATATACGTTAGTGGACAGGAGAAAATAAAGAGAGAATTGAACCATAAAATTACTTTTGTCCTGGTGCAAAAATGTGTTGATGTGTATAAAATGCAGGCTGGAGATCAATTTCAGATGGTAAAAACTATGTGATGTGAAAATTGAATGAAAATGACCAGCAAGTCTTTTAGAAAGTTACTGCCTTTTTCTCCGCCTTTTTTTCTGAAACCATTTAGAAGTGCAAAACATTTAACTTACCCACTACATGTTATTTATTTATGCAGAGTATGTGTTGAAATACAGACGGAGACAAAGCCTAGTGCAGCCAAGCTGTTATATCAGTTAAAATAACCAAATTGATGATATTATTATACAGTTTTTTTAATTTTGTTTTTGTTTACATAAAAACATTTGTTGTCAGGAAGTCCAAGAAGTACATCCAGCAAACTGTGACATTACAATGTGGGCATACCTTATACCTTAGTAAAATTTTTACCCATGAGTTATCTGCCAAGCTGAAGTTTTGGTGGTTTGCTAGTCTGGAGATTTCAGGTGTGTGTTAACACTATGCTCTAAGAAACTGGAAAAAATGAAAGAGCTAGAACTCAGACTATAAGGGCCTCGGTTAGCATGTTCACCTCATACAAATAAATATTAATTAATTATTCTAGAGTCAAATGTGAGGCAGACTGGGTAATTAACAGGACAATGATCCCAAGCACAGCAACAAATCTCCAAGAGAATGTCATGGTGTGTCCTTGGTATGTCCTTGGTGTGACCCAGTATTTTGTATTTAATCTATATTTCTTGATTATTTGTTATTCATGGTTATAGTTCTCTTGAGGTTATATTTTGTTGTTCTAGCTTCTAATTTCAGTCAGTGTATCTTCCCAGTGTCCGTGTCATGTCTTCTCTGTGCTTTTTTTCCCTGTTCCACAGTTCATGCTTCTGTCTCAGTGTCAAGTCCGCGTCTCTGTGTTATACGTCCTGTTTTACTTTGACAGTCTTTGTCTTGTTAGGTCTGATTACTCCCAGTTGTGCTCTCCTCCTGTGTCTCATGCTGTCTGTTATTCCCTCTGTGTTCCTAACCAAATTCTAGTTCGTAATTCCTGGTTTGTTTTCGTAGTTTAAGTTTCCTAGTATTAGTTCCCTGAGTCTACATGACTCAGGGAACTACATGCTGTAGTAGGTTTTTCTACACACTGCTTCTGTATTTTGGTTTAGTTTTTGTTAAATAAATAATGTAGAATAGAATAGAATAGAATAGCCCTTTATTGTCATTGTACATGTGCAAAGAAATTGTAATTGCTCCACACCAGCTGTGCCGGAATACAATATAAAAAGTAGACAGTAGGAATAAATAGCAAATATATATATGTACACACATGTATACAAAATAAGAGAAAGGCACGTGTGTCATTTGTTGTTGCATTACTTTTACATTAATTCTAAGACCTGATAGGGACCGGCTAATTCTTTATTGTGTCCTGACGTGTAAAACCTTTGAACTGACAGAGGATGAACTTTCTTTTTTTCCCATGATTATATGAACCACAGCCAGTTTGACTGAATGATAAATGACCTCACAGTGCTTCCCATTGTTCCTGCCACACCACTGGAAGGGTCAGTTCCTGTGGGGAAACAAAAGGCTATGAAAAGTAACAGAACTTTGGTTATAAATGGTTATAAATGACCGCTTGCTAACTGGAAGGTTGACATTGAGCGTGGTAACGAATGAAACGTAAGAGTAGGTTTCTGTCTGTAAACATGGGTGCGAGAACTAAAACCGATCCCCTGATTTACTGATTAAATGTAAATATACTCAGGAAGTCTTTATCTTTCTTTCTCCATTTGTGAAATACAAAACTTTACTGAATGTTGGGTTTTCCTCCACAATCAAGTAATTTAAATGTTATGGCCAGCTTTATTTTAGCATGCAGTAGCAGCAACTTTGACGGCCTTAGAGAGAAATTCCCTTTGGCATGTTTGTGTCTGAACTCTCAGCCTGTCAGTAACTGTGAAGGGGAAGCAGGAAAAAATGCTGCTGATTGCAACTTTCAGAATGTGTCTCGCTGGACCTGTCAATAGAGGTTCATGGCCACAAAAACAACAGGCGAAGTAAAAAAGCTCTGGTTTGAGGTTACACTGAGACTGCGTGGGAGCTGCAGGTCTGCAGTGGTGTATACACACACATAAATTATCCCACGCAGTGTAAGAAGTATATTTATCATCTTCAGCTGGTGGAATTTCAGGTGATGTCTTTATATGCTTAATAAGCTTCAAGCTATTTTAGAAATGTGTGCCTCCAGCTAAAGTGCTTAAACTCACTGAACCTTTTTGTCTTTAATTTGATGATAATTTAGCTTCGGTGCAGTTTAGTTTTTCCTTTAATGCAGTGTGGACGTTAAAGCCTTCCAGTAAATGTTCCGTGGTATAGAAGTAAAGGCTGTTCAGTGCATTAACATCACCTCACCATCCTCTTCCAGCGTGCTTAGGTAAATCAGTAGTTCCAAGCCTGACAGCAGTTTGTTGAAATCAGTGCAGGAAATCTGAAACCCTGCAGGTTTTTAGTGCTCCAGTTTCAACCAGCAAAATCTTAATGAAACAATACTACATAGTGTCCTATCTCTTGCTTATGTGCTTGGACTTGCAACAGATGATACTCCATAATTGTTACCATTATACAATATATTACAATGCAAACAGCTTTTTGTACAGGAAATTCACTGACAGCTGTACAGACTGTTCTCAGCCTCTTCAGGCAATTTGTGACTAACACTGAACATTTTCCTATGTAATATGTGCACATCATTTTTGTTAGATGACATTTTTTTTTCCCTTTCAGTTAACTAAAATCATTTTTCCACAAACAGCTTTAGTTTCTAGTTGACTACAGTGTCCATGTAGGCATAAGAAAAGCATCAATATTAGTTTGGTGGAGCCATATTTTGGACTTCATGTGAATGCAAGCCTTGAACCTGCATTCTTTTTAGGCCAGCAGGGGGCGACTCCTCTGGTTGCAAAACCCCTTTTTTTATTTTTATTTATTTTTATTTTTTTTTACCTTTACAACGATTTTAAAATAAGTCATTGTTAAATTTTTTAAGATTTCTTGAGGAGAAACAGAGATTCATGTGTGGCGATGTGCTGTGGTGTGATGAAATGATTATCAGGAGGAGCACCTCTCTGAGCCGGGCTCTCTTTGTGTTTGTTGCTTTGTTTATTCATGTGTGGTGGAGCTTTTCACAGTGCTTAGTGCTTAGGGGAGATAAAGTATGCAGAGTTTAGGTACCGTACATCCCCAGGAGCTCTGTATCAGAGAAATCTAGTGTGCATCATACACCAGGCAGCCTCAGCTATGCGAGGCCTGGTGTGAAGACAGGAAGCAGCTCACCACATTGTTTTAGTCCCTTTTTTTTCTTCTATGTTTTTGATCCTACATCTTACCCCCAACCATGTCTTGACATGCAGACAAGAGGAGCTAGGGATCAAATCTCCAATCTTGCGACCTGATCTACCTTCTAAGCCACAGCCACGCCCTGCTGACCCTTGATGTCAGAACTGAGCTGAAAAGTTCAGCCTCATTCAACCAGTTGTCACCAAAACTGCTTATCCAATACGGGCACTGGTTCCCTGCGTGCTCTTCCAAATCCTGCACAAATGTGATTGGTCAATTTGACTCAAACTACAAGCAGAAAGCCATAAAAAAATCCACAAAACCATCACTTGTTGGTATCCACCCTGAGGCTGTTTGGTGCATGTTTTTCTCCCAGTTTCACTGTTAAACCTAAAATCCAAAAGTCTATACATATAAAAAAAAGAATCACCTGGTCTGGTAAAGTGTATTTTAATGAAAAGGAAATAATGATCAAATCAGTGCTTTTGTGAAGGGATTTGATTACTGTGAGTGACATTATTGTTGGGATAATCTGTGCCGCGAGAGAGAGCTGATGTCAGTCATTTCGATTACAACTGTAGTGCTTTTCAAGTGTGCGTGAGCGTTGCTAGGATGCCACATATCCCACATCCATCACGCACTTTTCTTTCCAACTGCTTGTCTGATGATGACTAAGGCACCATGTTGTTTAAGTTGGAAGTCAGACAAATGCATCCAGAAATAGTCCCAGAAGCTCTGGTGCAACTCTGTCAGGTGGTGTTATTATGTAAATACGTCTCTAGTGCACTGTTTTCTGTTCTCGCTGCAGGAACTTCTATTTCTATCCCCGAATCTCTTTCTTCTGCGCAAACGTGACGTTACTGAAAGAGGCAGGAAGCGGTAAAATATGAGGCTGCCGTGTTTGAAGCTTTGAAGAGATCAGTCGGATGTTTTTAACGGAGTAAACACCTAACAATGCTTTCTGTGAGGACAGACTGGTCTAGTTTTCCGGGGCCGATTTAAGCCGCTTGTCTTAACGAACCTGCTGGCTGTTGAGGCTGTGGAGTCAGCAGGATTGAGCTGATCTCTCTGTTTGTGTTAATGGACACCTGACACAGTCTCAGTTTCACAGCGAGAGCCAAACAATCGCTGCCAGATTCATTAAAATGTAATGCAAATTGGCTGTTATTAATTTCTCCCAGGACAAAGTAATTAATCACTTTCAGCACATTAGCCAAGCCTGGTGTATCCTCACAGCCTAAAATAATAAGCTGCTAATCGTGCACTTCACAGTGAGTCTCTCTGCAGCATCCATTTGTCTTTGATGAATGTTAATATGACAAAATTAGCCTTGGCTTTGTGTCCAGATAAACAGTGTATTATTATCTCCAATCTGCAGTGTTTTGATTGAAACGACTCTTCATTTACAGGCAAATCACAATCGAGGAAGGCGAACAGAGGGCTAAAGAGCTGAGCGTCATGTTCATAGAGACCAGTGCCAAGACGGGTTACAACGTCAAACAGGTGAGTGGGTTCAGAGAGAGCCTTGTGTTGAGCGTTTGCCATTTCTCCCTGTGAGTGACAGGTGCAGTCACTGAAAAGCTGCCTGGATGGAGGGCAGCTTAAAGGTGCCCCGTGGAGATTTTTGTTTACATTCACTGTGTGCGTCCCTGAGGTCTGATAAACACGCAGAAGAGACTTCCTGTCTCATAAAACGGTTTCACGGCCGATTTCCTTCTTAATACGTGATTTGCATTCAACGTGCCTTGCTGGCAGTCTTCAGGTTTCAGTATGTTGAATCCTGGATCCTTAAATAGCATCTCAGGCCTCATCGTTCCACATCTGTAGCTGCATGTGGGAGCATTTTGGCCACTGGCATGTTGGCTTTTTGGAGACAGCAGTGACCATATTATTTAGGGTGGAGTGCTGAGTTGTATGCTAAAGTTTGCTGGCTTGGTTATTAAGCTTGTTATTAAGATTGTATGGGAGCGTCACACAGACACAGATACCTGCTAATTAGTGCTCAGCAACATCCAAATAAAATCCCAGAATTTCACTCATCAAAGGTGAAGCTCCCACTTCTTGGACAGTCTGTTCAGTACAATTACCCGCACAGCAAGCCAAGTTATTTAATATAATTATTATTTGTTACCAGGCTTATGACCTGCTGTGCCTGTTCCCTTCGCTCATGTGTGAAACCACAGACATTTGTCATGTTTTTCTTTTTATTTATTTCTTCATTAAAATACTGTAAGTGGTGAGCTGGCAGTGTGACTGTTAAATAGTTAATTCTGATCGATTAACACATGAACAACAGCACAAACATGATCCAGAGATCCAGTTAGGGATTCCAGTTAGCTGAGGTGAAGCTAACTGGAAAACCGAACTGGAATATGCCTCTATTCCTGTAATACCGTGGCTGAATCATAGCAAACTTCACTTGATGAGGATGGAGTGTTTCTTCCTCCATATTTATACCCTCCATGTTTATTTTAGCTGCAGTGTGTTCACATCCAAAACAGAGAATGGTGCAATAAAGCTGTTTTTTATCGAAAAATTCATTTGTTAGCACTGTTGGTCAAAAACTCGGCCCTGCTGCTGCTACCAAGGCAAAGCTCTGCATTCATTCTCTAAATGACATTTACTTACTAACACTAATGTTTAGAAAAGATTTAGGGCTTTCAGATACAAAGAGAAGCATAGCCTGGTTCATCAAAGGTGTTTCTGTTCCTGAACAGATGATCTTTGTTGGAAACAATGACTGTCTGTGAAGTTAATAAGCAGTGAGATGAAGGGAAGCTGCACTGTGTCTGTCAGTGAATGGTGTTCCTGGCGGGCGCCTCGCTCGCCACACAGCAGCGGAGACAGAGGAGGCTATTCTTCACCTTATTTCTGGGCACTAACAGTGAAATGGCACCGCTGAACAGAGCACTGTGAGACCTGCCGAATAAAGGTCACAGTCCTGCCTTTTACAAGCTGCTGGGCTGTGCCAGCCTTACAGCAGAAGGCATTTATTTTTATTACCTATACTGGTCTATAAACATGATTTGTTATCGGGGTGTAACTTGTCACAGATTGCCGACAAGATATTTGGGGTCATTTTAAAATGGTGTTATCATTTGCAAATTTGTGACTTTAGAGTAATTCGATGAAGAATCCTCCAACCTGGCCCATCACTGTCAGCTGACTTTTTTGTGTATAATAATTTTAATATTTTTAATGAAATTTTAATGAAAATTTTTACGTGATATACAATGAATATTTTCTGCCTTACAGGCACGTCCAAATTTGTTACATTTGATGAAATGTTCAGGACTGAAGACATGTTTAGGCTCTGTTATAAACTGCAGCCAAACATCAGTGGCACAATCTAAAGAACAGGCATGGCTCACCCCCAAGCCTCTACTTTATTTATTTATTTATTTTAATAAGGGGTTATCTGATTCGCTCCTTGTCTGGCTTCTCACCCGGATCTAATTTGCCTTGGGAAAATTGCCTCAGACAACATAACTCACATTTTCTGTTTAGATTTCCTTGATGTGGAGTGGCCCAGCTCATATTTTTCAGAGGATTTATTTATCCCTTCCCCAGCTCTTTCAATTAATAATGTAATACTTTAATGTAATAACAATTAATATGCTTTATTTTGTATTTACCTTTATTTTTTTGACCCTAATATGCCACCACCTGAGCTAATCAGCAAATGTATTAGGATTAGATTAGACGCTAAGTGTTGTGTGACCCTGTCTTTATTCTGCTCTTGTTTTTCAGCTGTTTCGGCGTGTAGCTGCTGCCCTTCCAGGGATGGAAAGCATGCAAGAAACCAGCAAAGAAGGGAGTATCCTTTAAGCAGCAGGCACATTATTGTTGGTTTGCATGGTTCTTCTCTTACACACCAGCATCTAATGTCACTGTACCACCCACCCTTTACCGGTCGCTTCACTCGAACTGTATTTTTGTTATTTGGTCGTTGTGTGCTTTGCCCCCACAATCCTAGCAGGTGCAGTTAAAAATAAGGGAAAATACAGACAGTATAAAACACTGTTGAGTCACTTGTAGGTTTTGAACAGTCGAAAGTGTCCTTGTTAACATTTTGGCTGACGGCAGACTGCAGACACACACGAGTTCGGTCAGTAAGTAATTCGTCAATGACGTATGACTTTGTGATTTTGCGTCTGCATATGATCACAGTGGATTTTGAATCAAAGAACATGTGTTTGAAGTGCAGACATTCAGCTTTTATTCATGAGATTTAACTAAAAATTTGCGTTAAATTATATCCATTTTTATACAATCCCCTGTTTTCAGATTAATCTAATGTTCATTCAAATACAGATATTTGTTCTACTGGTTCTTTCTCTATGATATGAAATCTCTTTTTTCCCAGTATTAGTAAATCTTTTATTTAAATTAGGTATTTTAGTTTTAGGGTTTTGTTTTTTACTATCAGTCAAATTTGTAACAAACAGCTACCTTTTTGATTCTAGTTAACACATTTCTAATTGAAGTAGCACTAAAATGAAATTGTTCTGTGGGTTCATAACCTTGATAAACTGACATCCATTACAAAATCACATTACAGTCCTAAAACAAGGATCACATTGTGTTTCTGCACAGGCCTGAGCTTGAGGTGGTAGACCTTCATATAGTTAGCCAGTCTTCTTTTTTTTTTTTTTTTTTTTTTTTTTACCATATATTAACTTATTTCGCCCGCTTTAATATAGTTATGTAGAGATTGTCTGATAGTAGATTAGCTATCCCTTTATTATTTGCACTAATATAGCCTTTATAAGCATGATTAAATCTTTAATTAGACTCAGTCTGTTGTTTTAAATAATAAATTTCCAAGAATTTGGAATTAATTGCATTAGCTATTCAGCTTCTTTTTGTAATTGAATTCAAATACATTTTAAACCCTCCTAAAAAAAACGTAATATCGCGAAAAACTGAGAAAAGAGGAAACATTCTGTTTTCATGCCATCAGTCACCGCACAGGTGGTGAACTCTATTTAATAGACGACTGCCACCCGTCTAATTAAAGTGTTTTCAGCGCGACACTCTCAGGTTTTTGTTTTTTGTTTCATCGCTGGTGCCTGACAGGCAAAGGAGGGGGCGGTCAGTCAGACACTCAGTACCTGCGGTTTTGTCTGCAGTGTCTCAGGTTTGCTCATTTAAACAGTGACAGGAGTCTCAGCCATCAGCTGCATACACCTGTCCTGACTGACACCTCATATCTGCTGCTGCCAGCCGAGCATGTCACAGCTTCACCTGCGGACGGTTTGTCGGGACCTGAAGCATTAAACCCTGGCACAGTACGCTTTTTATTCAGGAAGTAGGAGGACCGTGAATGCTGCAAAACACATGAATTTTCACAGAGTGATTACTGCATCACAGATAGTTCTCCAAACTAATGAATAATAAACTTGTTTGAAAGAGTAATCTACTATTACTATGAAATAAAACACAAACGGCTAATTTATTAATTTATTTATAATTATTCTACAGAAAACAAGTGTTTACAAGTAAGAAGTCACAGCATTAACATTAACATGCCTTCAACCGTAGCGAGGCCCCAGTGGGCACTGAACTGGGTCAGAGCTGCCCTTCTGTTCTTGAGCTATTCGGTGGAGGATGCTGGAATCAGTGGTCTTGCCTCGCCCCTGGCTTCACCGAGCGGTGACCTCTAACTCACACTGGGCCAGTTTGCTGTTAAGTGTGAAGCAGCTGGGATGAGAATCAGCACCGCCACGACCTGGAGTAGTCACTCTGGATTGAGGATGAGTTAAGTTGCTTCCCCAAGTGGAGGAGCCAAAGTATACTGGGGTCTTGTTCAGTTGGTGAAGCCCTTAAAAGCCCTTTTCCCTAATTCTGTTCTGATTTTTGGGCCAATCAATTGTATGATATTGTGAGAACAAAGGCTGTATTGGTTGTGGTTTTTACACATATAAACAGATAAATAAGAGGGAACCAGCCCAAGGAGATTGATAGATAAAGACCAACCAATGGGAAAATCTGCAAATATACAAAGATTGACATTTAGCAGCAGCATACAAAGAACAATGATGTACACGATTTCCATAGCCAGTAATAAAACATAAAGCACAATGGCAGACAGCATCCAACCTCTTTAGGTATTGGCCAGGTGCATTCATAAAAAGCAGGTCACCTTCATCCAATAAAAGTCAAAAAGTTGCATGAATCAAGTGTTTTCTCACTTGGAGGGAGAAACAGGATTGATTTCTAAAAAAGTAACTTAGTTTTAGTTTTAACTAGACACAAGCCTTTGAATGTGAGTTTTAAACGACAAATTCTGATCTATAATGATCCCTAGATACTTGTAAGATGTCACCATTTCACAGAGCAGAGCGTTAAAGTGAAGCTGCTATTTACTGACTGAGAGAGGTCTAAACAGTCAGTAGTGGCCGAAAGAATAAATTGGCAGATATAGATGATGTTTTGTCCCTTAGAGATGGGGGCAAAGCTGTCCTTTAGTTCCTAATTTTGTGAATTACATATAATCGCTTTTAAGCTGTCACGGGGTTATTTGGTATTTATTACTTTGATACTACGTGGTACTTATTGCCTTTTCATTATTTAATGATCACCCCATTGTTACCATGTTATTTATGAGCTGTAAGTGCTGCTGATTTCATGTAAGGATGATTTTCAGCATTCTGCTTTCTGTGAAAATTCACTGCATGTTTTCGTATCTGATGTTAAAGGAGACAGATGAAGCCAGTGAGACAGATTTGGCTGTAATTTTCATCAATAACCCTCAGGCAGTCTGGGTTTCTGCTTTCATTTTTACAGTTGTTACTTTATCTGATTACATTTTTATACTCAACAGTGAGGTAGACTATTTCCCACATTTCTCTTTCTATCATAGATTTTTCGGGTCAAGAAAAACTAGCAGTTTTCAACCTAAAGTCTTCAGATCCCATTGCTTTTTCAGGCTTTGTAAAGTCATTTAAATTTCCCATCATGGCCTTTGTTCTGGGACCTCCTGTTCCTTCCATGTGCGTAAATCCCAACACAAAGTAGAACGAGCATCTGTGACAACACATATGACTTTAATTATGTCAGATGCAGCCTGAGAGGCGATGGTGGGGGGAAGGTGGGTTGCAAAGTGGGATGCACGTCTGATCTTTTTGATCTTCAGAATAAGGATGGTGATATCAAGCAGAAAAAGCCTCAAGTATTTGAGTTTTAGATTCTTGAAGATATTTCTCATCTGAAATACGTCTGCAGTTCTAAAAGCTGACTGGGAGTCGAAGGAATTTAATTTACTGGAGCTGTCACTTTGGAGGCAGGCCTGACATCACGTGGTTGTGACTTGTTGCCCCACCTTACCATGATGTGAGATACTAAGGTCACCCCGGTTGAGGTGGGAGCGGAGCTTGGGAAGGGATTTCAGGACTGCGTTATATATATGTGGCTGATAGTTGGTGTCATAGGCCACCACATCTATTCATAGATGGCCGTTCCAGTTGGACATGGATGGCCTCCTTTACTCATCACACCATCTGTTTTCTCTGTTGATTATGTGAACATTTCCATGTTCCCCTCATCTTTAATGGCGAATCTCTATCTGAGTCTTCTTTGATTATTCTTAAAATTTGTCTAGAACATATTTCGTGTCCATCTATGACATGTTTATATTATGGAACAGCTTAGAAAGGCACAAACTTGTCTGTATATTTGTGATCTCTCAAGTCACACTGTATATCAGGACAGAAAGTAGGATTGAATAATACTGTGGTGAAGCACTGGCGAAGCAGGAGTGTCAGAGATATTCAGGTGTGCTATGTGGGGGCTGCTGTAACGTCACACTGCCATCTTCATGCAGGGATGCACTGCAGAGATCTAACGAGCTCACTTCTTTCTAAATTTCTTAAACTATGATGAGGAGGAGTGATTGCAGCATTAAAGTGTACATACAGCCACCTGATGTTTGTTTTAGATAGGCTTGAAAATGTGTGAATCATAATATAACCCATTCTGTGTCCTAAAACTGCTAGCAGAGGTAAACACGACCTGGTACCCAGCAGACAGAGCGAAGGAAACATTCTTTTAATTATGCCTAAAGCTGAGCTGCATTCACAGTTTCTGCTGCTAATGTTGTCATAGGCAACTAAGTGAGCAGTCTGTGAATATGTTCATGCAGCATTGCTCAGAGAATTTCATTACGTTTGTGCTGGTAGTGGCCATGATGTGCCCGTTCTTCTTCAAATAAATAAGAAATAATACCACACGTACTGAAAATATTTCTACTGTAAGTTTGTCATCCTGTGGAGGTAAAAGTAACCGTAGCAACCGTATGAGAAGCGTAACCTGTGGTGGAAAATGCTTTTTAAACCTAAATTTGTCAACAGAGTCAACAAACATTTTATGATGTGTTATATGAGATTTATCTGGAAATTATTTCCTGGTCCCCAAACAAATGTCCAGAGGATTTACCGTCATGTCTGCTATGCTAGCTAACAGCAGTAGAAACTGAACTTTCATAATAAGAGCCCTGGTATTGTTGTCTTGACTGGTTGTCATGGGATGAATGGTGAGGCCAGTGCAGAAATCCTGCAGAACTGCACTCTTTTCAATGGCCAGCAGAGGGCAAGTCGTGAATTCAAAAAGAAATCAGGCCTGCAGCACCTTCGCTCTGGGACCACAGTAAACACTTTTATAATGAGTTTATGCTGCACAGGGAGCTGCTTAGTAAAAGCTGTACTTTGGAAAACACACTATGACTGTATATAAAAGATGGATGTAGCTTCCTAGAAAAGTATGTTTATTATGTAAAATATGGTCAAAAAAGATGATAAAACAGGAAATGCCTCAGAGGTTTGCATTTGGTGTCTCTCAGGCCTCGCTAGTCGAACCCAGTTTAGTTTTTACTAAGAGTTGTTCTGGTGTTATAAACTATCTAATAGATTCGGTAAGCTAACAGCACTCTGAGGTCCTTGGATCATTTCTTTATTGCAGCCATGTTTCCTGTTTTAATGAAGCATTATGGATGTAGGGTGCGAGCGGAGTGAGGTGGTGCGGTGATGGATGACAGGTGATGACAGCAGCTTTGTGGCTCTGCTGACACTGTCACTTAATGGAGCAACTCCTCTGTTATTGCATTGTGAATGTTATTAATCTCACCGGGAGAAGGGCGCAGATAGGCTGAGACCAGGATACACGTGTGGAAACTGCTTTTATTACAGTTGGATATTTGTCTTCATATTAAAGTGGTTCATCTCCAACTTCAGATTTTTAGTTTTGGATTCTTATAAAAGGTGCTTTGCATGAGTCACTGCTCCAAATAATCCTTACTTACTTAGTGTTTGAAGCCAGAGACATTAGAAGGATGACACAGCATGTCTTATTCACACGAGCACTTTTTTTCTACATCTGAGTGCTTTCTATCTAACGCTCACTCTCCGATGAATACATCAGCAGCTTTTGGGACTGGAGCACCCAAGAATTGAAACACAAATCTTCGGATTAGTAGATGACCTGCTCTACCTCCAGAACTAAAGCCACCCCGATAGATTTACATACAGAAATGTCCAACTTCTGAAAAGTATCCTAAAGTACATGCTCAGAACTCGGTTGGGACTCTGCTGAAGTGTCACTCAAGCCCAGATTGCTTTGATAGCAACCTTTAGCTCATCCATGTTTGTGGGTGTTTGTCATCGTCTCCTGTGTTCTTTGTGGGGTTCTGCAGTAGTCCTGGCACTGTGGGCAGGTGCTGGGAGAGGAAATTGGCATCCCCATTAAGCTCATTGACAGATGGAAGCATGCAGTGCTCTTAAGTCTCCTGATGGATGGCTGCTCAGTCACTGTAGACCAGTCAACACCAGCAGATGAAATGCACAAGTACTACTTTTTTTTTTCTTGGCTAACCATATCTATAAAGTGAATTAGTTCTACTGACAGAGACGTTTGTATTGTTCGTGTATGAATCGAGCCCTTAGTGAAACTGCAATCTAGTGTAACTTTGTGTCTGTGTAACTTGTTGGGGGTGGAAGGCTTTCTAAAGCTTGCCTTCATTAGCTTTAATTGGTAATCCTGTACATGCTTCTTTTCTTTTTTTACATCCTGGAGAAAACTGAAATGAAAGTTAATTCAGGGTCAAACTTTGTAAATATTTAATCTGAGTATCCATAATTGGAACGGAAGAGATGACATATAAATAACAATTTGCTGACTCAAATGGTAAAAGGGAATGAAACAAATCAAATAAAATACTGAGTGAGCAGAATGAGCTTTAGCTTTGTGGATTTCTTTGAACAGTTTGTCCCTTGTTGCCTTTAATGGCTGGTTTTAAATTGGGGCCAGACAGGTCGTGCTGATTTATGCTGGATGTCACCTGTGCAGTGCAGCCTTCTGCTCTCTTCCTGAGAACAGCTTCCTGTCTAATCACAGCGCCTCATTACCGCTGCGGCGCTGCAGATGGGGAGAGTGAAAAAGGTTCTTGACCCAGATCGAGTGCTGGGGTCATCCATGTTTGTAAGAGAAAGAGGAAGGAAAAAAGAAATCGCATCAGACCAGGATTATTATAGTTTTTATTTTTATTTGTTTTTTGTCCTTTAACTTGAGTTTATTCCCAGTTTCCAGAGTGGCTTTGTTGGTTTCAGTTCAGTTTTCATTGTTTGTCACTGTTGCTCGGTGTGGAGCACAGGTGTGGCTCACTGAGCTGGCAACCTTTGTGCCAGAAGGTCACAAGGGCTCGGGTTTGATTCCCTCGGCCACTTAATCTGTGTTGTTCTAGCGGATAAGCAGGCTGTGAAAATTTACCAAAAACCATAAAAACTTCAAAAAAATTGTAGAACAGACAATAGCTTTCATTCATGGATTTAAGTTTAGAGTAACTGTCTCCATGTCGCCAGCAACAGCAACTCTTTAAGATTTAGGTGAATTTGCAGCTGATTCCACATCGAGGAGGCTGCAGAATTTTACCGCTTTTATTTTTCCAAATTCTCCATGATAGACAGTATTTACTGCCTATATATAAACAACATCAGCACTATATTTAACAGCAATATAGTACAACAGAAGTAGAAAGTAATGTGAACTTTTCCTACAAAGCTGGTATATTTCAATCTGATTTTAAGCTGTTAAACAGATATTTGGAGCTGCTTTGACCAATCCCAGCTAAATTTTTCAGTATGCTTTAGGGACAGATGTGTCCCCACCTGGGTTCCAGGCTCACTGGTGACTCTGGGTTGGATGAGCGGTTAGGAAACAGTTTACCAGTGCCTCATTAACCACTGCTAAAACATGCACACTAGCTTTTCAGGCAGCTAAAATATTCCAGTTTGATGGGGCTCATTTGGTTTGGAGATGTTGGCAGCCTCAGTTTCCAGATGGGATCCAATCCAAAGGGGAACGTTCCTGTATATGTTGCATTTAACTGCCGTCCTTGAAGTGACACATAATGACATGCAACCATTAAATATAAAAATATACACACCTGAACTGCTGCCTGGAGCAGTTTGGACTGGTATCTGTCAGCCACACTGGGATTGTTTCTTAAATCACCTGCATGGAGTATATAGGTCACAGTTTTTCAGGCCTCCTTCTTACACATGCATCATGTTCAGCAGAACAGTAATTAGTAAGTAGGAGGCTGCTGCTGCTGCTGCATTTATCAGTAGGTCATCATACAGAAGCACTCAGTCATGGTTTACTTTTGCCTCCATAAGACAAAAGAGCTCATACTGACCGGGAAATAGACAATAACAGCTCACCGGCATTGTGGGAAAAATCATTCTGACTTACAGAAGCTACTCATTAACACGCCTTTGTGCATCAGCTTCCATTTTCAGCTGCTAACAATAGACGAGAGGTTTCCTCGATGAGCTGGGTAATGTCAGCCTCATGAACAAAACACGTTTGTCAAATCTCAAGGTTCACCGTAACACCATGACAGGTCTGCCCGTCCAAGAGCGAGTCAAATTCTTTACCGATTCTTTGACACTGAGTAACACAGTCACATAGTTTGCCTTTTGCTTGGTTAAAAGGTAATTCTTCGTGTTGCATAAAATTTTCTTTAGGTGTCTTGTGGAACGATTTTTGGATAAAATGCATCCAAACCTCATTTGTAGGTTAATTGAAACAAAACTTGAAGCTAAAACAAGGCGTGAACAAGCATCTTAGTAAAAAAAAAAAAAAAAAAAAATATATATATATATATATATATATATATATATATATATATATATATATATATATATATATAAAAGCTGAAAATGAAAGCTGAAACAATATTGTCCACATCAAAATCTAATCAAAATAAAGCTGAAAGTTTCTAGTTTTTGACATTTATGACAATGAAAATAAACATTTTCATTGTCTTTTTTGGAGGACAATGAAAATAATTTTTTTTTTATAATTTTTAATCGTTATTATTGTTATTGTTATTATTGTTGACTCATGAAGAACATGTTCAGTAAGAATTGTTGATTGAAAGCTAAATGCAAAAAAACAGCAGCATCTAGTGGTGGACACTGGTAATGCAGGCTTTTCCTCTTTAGGTCTTCATGTTCCCAAAGGTTCCTTAATCTTCTTCTTCAGTGATTGACATCAAGTTGGACAAACCGCAGGAGCCCCCGACCACTGAGGGCGGCTGTTCCTGTTAATGCTCTGCATCCATCCTGAGGGGGAAAAAAAGAAAACATCATTTACACCACATGCTTGTTTTGTTGCTTCCTATTGGTTAACCGCAGTTGACTTTGCACGTTGCGAATCTGGCCTCCTCACCTGACGACTGGTCATCGGTTGGAGTGAGCAGTGTGTGGGTTTGGTTCGAAAGTAGCCTGGTTTTATTAACAAAACTGCCAAGTTTAAAAAAAAAAAGAAAAAAGAAAAGAAAAATCCTACAACTTGCTAAAAAAGGATGTTTGTGGAGGAGAGAACACCAAGTTGCTTTATGTGTACATTTTTTAAAGAGTTTCCCCAGTTTCTTTTCTATTTTTGTATTCAGGGAAATCTCTCCGGAAAAGAGTCATTCCATAAAAATCAGTCGATGCCTCCCACCTGGCCCCCTCTGCTTTTTTCTTTTAAGTGTAGAATAACATTAGTGTTTAAGTGTTAGTTAAGTGTTACAATAGCATTAGTGTTTAACACATACTATGAATATTTTCTGAGTTACAGACCCCTAAAGTACATTTTTTATTTCACCTTACTGATTTCTGTCTGTTATAAAAGTTCAGGAGATGAAAAAAAGCAAATCAGTGTTAGGCTGTCAACATGATAGGATCTGTAGAGTGACAGAAATATCATTGGTATTTCTAGTAATTCAGTGGAGAAATTAAAAAAAAAAAAAGTGAGATATGTGGCTGATCCAAATAGGTTATAGCATCTGAAATGTGACTTACATTTTGATCTTCTTGTTGTGAGTCCTCCTGTGATAACACGCTTGAATGTGGCTTATGAAACAACATTGGTGTTGTTATGTTCTGTGAAATGGGTTAAACATGTCAGCCTATGTAAGCCTGAAAATATTCATAGTCTGAAGGTAGAACTCTGCATGACTTCAGTAAATATCTTGAAGTTACTGTACATACACAACGTGCTGACTCTGAGGGAGCCAGGTGGGAACTTTTTAAGATTTTGTTGATTTATTTTTTTGTTGTTTTTCTTTTTCTTTGTTTTCTTTTTTGTTTTTTATGGAATGACCCAACAAGCTCTGTGTGTGAGAGCTGGACAAGAGACGGTAGGCTTGGATATATTTTTATGGATGCCACTGCTGTTATGGGCAAATGCAGAAATCCCCCAAACTGTAACCACTGAAAACTTGTGTAACTCCTAATAGACCTTTTTTTTCCAACTTCCCTTCTGCCCATAACTCAGGTGGGATCCATAACTTGGTGTTTGAGTCATTACAGGACAAAGTTAACTTCTCGAGTATCTAATGCATGCCTAGTTTTTAAGCATAGGTACTGTTTACCCGTGTACACAAGTTTGAATATGTAAATGGTAACATTACACCCGTGACTCAATGCACTCGGATGACGACTAGTCCAAGTCTTTTTTTTTTCTGTCTGTTTGTTTACGAACTGGATTTGTATACTTGACTAGAGGATATGTTTTTGTCGTGTGTGTGTGCGTGCGTGCGTGTGTGTGGGTGTAAACGTGTGCTTTCTGCATCGGCAACGTTAGAATGCAGTCACATAGAGGGCCACTGACAAGTCGCATCATCCTCGCCACATTACGGCAACTTCGGGGTCACTGTTTTCACCTGTCAGCTGCTGTTGCATTGTGTGGTATCTTGGTGTTTGTGATTATGATGCACATACAGTGTACTTACTGTAAGCGAGCAACGGAGGATCAAAGCCCTCGCCTTGGGTCACAGAGGACAGGCTAAAGTTCCCTGATGACCGGTTCTGTGTTCAAACCGACCTTTAACATTGTAAATCAGTTTCATTCCTGACAATAGACTAATTTGCACATGTAGACCTTTCAGGTTAATATGAAGTTATGAGAAGCTTCATGGTAAATGTACAGTCACTTAATTCAAAGACATTTCTGATTGTCATAGAAACTGTCGTTTCGTGTTCCCACTGAGATGAGTTTTTTTGTTGTTGTTGTTGTTGTTGTTTTTTATGTTTGTAGTATGAGGATCCATTTGTGCCATAATTATGTTCACACAAAGACACACTAAGCATTTGTCAGCTGTGTTTGCAATGCATGCAGTGCAAACAGGCTTCCAACAGAATCTTGAGGCAAATGATTGCAGTGATTCTGTGACTGTGAAGCGACGTAAAAACTGCTGTCGGTATGATGGTGAAAAACCAACCATGGACAGACGTTGACTCTGGCTTCTCGTAAAATAAAGATGCAGTCAGACTGTCTCTTAAACTAATATAAGATAATCCATAGTCCAGTGATGAGGTGAGGTTGCGTCTCTTTCATTTGTTTTTTTTGATCAAAGTCTAGAGCAAAGTCAACTGATGATTATTCAGTGCCAAAAGTCTGCTGAAGTTCTATAACCTCACCTGATCATTATTTTTCCATCATTTATGCTACAGAGCTGGCTTTTTAAAAGATTTTACTGTGTTACATGTCAAAATGCTCTTCCCTAAAAGCTCAGACTCACTTAGTATTTAATTCAGTTCAGGCACAGCCGACTGAGCGAGAGCCCTTCGGTCAACTAGGTGTCTGTGCAGACGAAGAAAAAGTCACAAGTTTTCCCTGGATGAAGGATCCCTAGCTTTTGTCTGGAGATCTCTTTTAATTTTTCTGCTTTGAAAGCACCCAACAGTTGGTGCTCCTTTACACACCTGTGGCTGCAGTGCAGGTTTCAAGTTTCGAGTTTTATCGTCATATAAAGGAATGGAAAAATCATAACCAGCAATGAATGCCCTGTACTTAGAGGCACACGTGTCTGATGCCCACCCTGCAGCCGAGGTGGGTCAGCAGAGATCTGCTGCTGTTGGGCAAAAACACCCACTAGTCTGGGACTGACTCTGCTCCAGATGATGCCATGACGTCATGTGTCTTTCTATTTATTTTATCCCTTGTAATAAGTATAAATCCTATATTGGATGAGGCTCTCGTCTTTTTTAAGTGCTGCTCTGCTTGTCTCTCGTTTTTGTGAACAGACATGAAAGTTTAAAAAACGCGGCCAGTTTTTTCAAATCCGGTAAAACGAGCAGGGCGACTTTTCGGGCATGTTTTGGCCACATAGACAGCAGCCGTACAAATGTAATTTTGACACCAGTGGATCCTCATACTAGCACCTAAACTGACTGCTGCCGTTTGTATGATGCAAGGTTGCAAACGGCTCTTAAAAATGTCCAGAGTCGTAGGATTACGTGGCGGTTGTGAAGTCAGTCAGAACACTACTTTGACTTGTCTTTGAGGTGAAATCTTTCCTGCACTTTTTAAGAACATGTTTTAGATTTAGAGTGACGATGTTGATGTTTTAGAAACATGGTTAAAAAATAATAATATTTACTGTGTCTTAGAGTAGAATCAAACATGTAGGAATTGTTCACGTTCACACAAAAAAAAACCACACAAAAAAATAAATGGGGGAGCACTCTGGTGAAAGCTAGTGAACCTTTCTAACCCACATAATGAGCCAAATAATAAGACTAGTGAGAGACGGGATTGGTCAAATATGATGGGAGATCTGGACTGGAACATACTGTTTTGCAGGTTGGATTTTAAGTTTGAATCCCTCAAAATGAAAGTCTTGTAATGTTTACTCTCTTTGTGTTGCTGCCTCGTGAGGAGGGAGGTATTTATGTTTCAAATCACAGCAAAATGATTGATCATTACACACTCACACACTCGTATTTATTCCCCTTCGATATAAAAGTCCACCTTTGTTTCGTTGTTTCCTGTTAACATTTCTCCTGAAATGGACCAAGTGATGCAGCAGATGTCTTGTTGGGGGAGGCGTTGTGTGTTTGAGGATGTGGGGGGGGAAGCCCTGTGCTCTGGCTTTCCATTCACACTGTACAGAAATCTAGCATGTCTCTCCAAATGATTAATAAAGATGTCTTATTACCAAAGTCATGCACGGGACTTTTCTTAAATAAACTTTACTTCTTCGTTTCTTTCTTCCTTAGCTTTGGAGGACCAAAGCTGTAAAAATCCAAAATAAATGAAATAAATAAAACATTTTAATAAGATTTGTGTGGGGGTGCCTCCCAGGTGGGGGCTTTCAGGTATGTCTTACTGGAAGAGGCCCCAGGTAGGCCTACACTGGAGATAATATCCCAGAGGAGCTGAAGGAAGTGGTCGGGGAGAAGGAGATCTGAGCCTCTCTACTTGAATCACTGCGCTCATGAACTTTATAAACGGCTGAAAATAAGATTAATTAAAAAATATAATTGCAAATACAATGTATTTATATATATTTTAAATAATTGCTACCTGATTGTATCTTTATACTATATTTCGTTATTTTAATTTTATGTTTTTAATAGGTCATTTATGTATTTCTTTATATAATTTTAATTTGACAGTTTTGGCCATTTGTACTTAGCCAGAGAAAAAACAAAGACTATATAAAAGATGGACATGGCTGTCATCGTTCTTGAAACAAGGACGTAGAGCTGCTGTAAAACAATCTGTAAACGGTCAGAGCATTTCCAACCCAGATCCAGTCCCACCTACCTAAAAAAAATAAAAAATCTTAGTTTAAGTCTTTGTTGGCAGCCTAAAAAAGCAATGATACAGTAAATTAAAAACTTCTTTTTGTATTACTGAACACAAAATATCAAAGGTTTCCTTTATACACACTGGATAAAAGCCAGACTTTCAAAAGGTGTCTGTCTTAAATTTTAACCTTTTGAAAACTACAACACAAAAAAATATGGGACGCAATAAAAACCCTGAGATGATTGGATAATGCTAAAACTGCTGTACTGTCATGACTTTAAGCTTGCTGTTATGTGCACTCTCTCATTGTGTAGGTCACAATAAGGAATTATTGTGTAAAGTTATCACACGTGTCGTGGCATGCATGGTTTCTACTTTGACTCAATAACGATTATCTCCAGTTTCTACTCATGACGGTTTGCTGATTTCATTGCTGTTTCCAGCTGTAAAACAGAAACTAAATGGTGACTCTTTCTAGGCCACCTGTGCAGGTAATAACGTAGTGTTTCAATCACAAGAATGAAAGTTGATCTTTAATTTGTTTAATTAATCCCAGACGTATTATTCTGTACTGCGAGTGTTTGTGTGAATTCAGATACTCAAACAGGAATGTACTATTGTTTGCAATGCAGTACTGAGGAAATGATCTTACACCATGACGTTGTTGCAAAGTTTCCCCGCTGGAGCTGAAAATATTTTTGCGGCTCCGGGGTAAATAACTGCCTCATTAATCAGTCTGACCAAAGAAACCTGCAGGTGCTTACGCGGGCCTTCAGTTTTTAGGTTGGTGTAATTTACCACAGTATTTAATTCTGATGCTAGGCCTAAATTATCCTCCAGGAAAAGTGTAATTTTATATTTTAGCATTCCAAATCTAACTGAAGTCAGTTATCTACATTATCCCACCACTGCTGAGACAATCTGGGAGTTGTTTCCTGTTCTGTTCAGCTTTAATCTTGGGTATTACCACCATCAGGCCTGCACTGAGAGCCAGTAAATACATTGCAAAACTGAAACTGGTTCTTTCCCATATACACAATCATGCGTGTGCGTGTTTGTTTGTTGCTGCCTTCCTGATACATTCCCGTCCAGCCCGCCCCCGTGGCTGCCAGCTTGTTTTGAACTTGGAAGCAGCTTCCTGTTTGGCAGTCATTTAACACTTAAACGTGGGAATATGGTATCTAAAGGCAGAATAACACACCGCCTGCCAATACATGACTAAGAGTGTGCAGGCTAACAGTTGAGTCCAAACCAGTGTGACAACTAACAGATTTTCAGCTCCATCCAAACAGCACTGACCTTAATGTGACTGAGACAACAAACACATCATAGTCCTCTCAACGTATCTTCTTTAAAATATGTCGGGCGGGTTTAACGTGCACATAAGGTGGAACAAAAAGAAAGTGATGATCCAGTTTGCAGATATCATTGAACGTGGAATATGTGCCAGATGCTCGGTGAATGGAGTTTTATAATCCACTTTCGTGGTTGAATGAGTCTTTTGTGGCAGGTTTTTGTTGTGCGTCTTCTCCACAGAAATTATATTCAGAAATCCCCTCCTGGCTTCAC
This sequence comes from Rhamphochromis sp. 'chilingali', assembly GCF_963969265.1. Taxonomy (NCBI): domain Eukaryota; kingdom Metazoa; phylum Chordata; class Actinopteri; order Cichliformes; family Cichlidae; genus Rhamphochromis; species Rhamphochromis sp. 'chilingali'. The sequence continues at coordinate 33,477,336 of NC_137931.1, forward strand.
TTTCTTCACTCACTTAAATACTTCATGTGTCATAAATGGTGCATGCGGTAAAGGAGGAAAGCTCATGATTCTTTCAGATGTCAATAAAACCCAATGGAAACTTGTTTCAAAAATAGTTTTATTAAATACTTCATGTCCTAGCTATCATAAATACAGAAAACAATAAGTTATGATGGCTATTCAGGAGCTGAAATGGAGAGGGGACCATCTGTTCTGAGGGGGTCTAGGTCTACGGGTGTTAGCCGCTCTGGGACAGCTGAACTAAATCCCACAGCAACGGCTGGGAGAATTAATCCTAGAATAAATAATGGGGAGACGGAGCACCTTTGGCTGAGGACAAAACCGTGTCCTGACAGGATCACAAATGAATCCTCCTCCCCCAGCGACCACAGCTTCCCTTCAAAGTTGTGTCTTCTCTTCCTGAGAGCGGCCACTTGTCAGTTTTCGTATTTTTAAAAAGTCTCTTCTGTTGAAAGTCTGCGCCAGGATTTCATTTCCCTTTAAGATTAAACAAACAGAAAAATTTAAGTGATCATTTTTACTAATAATCTGTAAATAAAAGCTACAAACTCAGGACGTACACATTGCTGCCAGACACGATTCTCTCCTGGTGTTGCTTCGTCAGGCTGAACCTCCTGAAGAACGTGGGCAGTTTGAGCTTCGCTCTGGCGGATCTCGAGGAAATGCTGAAAAGAGAAAAGACTCTCGTGTCAGACTGGGCTTTGGGAAGAATGCTGTAGAGCCGAGGCGCTAATGAGAAGCTGTGTGGACAAATGGACTGCTCGGCACTAATGTGTAAATGACTCGGTATGACAGGAATTTTATATTCAGCACTCCCTCCAAAGAGGTTTTGTTCTCATTTTCTGCCATTTAAAACATTTACAGTCCTCAACTTCCACGTTGTAATGTTTAAAGACTCAAAATGATAAACCCACCATTCTCCTTGTAACTGTTTATCTTCTATCCTCTCCTGTGCAGCTGTTTGCTTCTCTCCGTCCTCCTCTTCCTCTTCTTCTCTTACGTCCACATCCTCCGGTATCTGGTCCCACAGCTTGCTGTTGACCCACAGAGCTTCTCGAAGACCTCGACCTCGGCCTATGCAGGTCACCCGGCGACACAAAGGGCAGCCCACGGTGAGCAGACCGTTCCTCTCCGTTGACATCCTCTCCAGACACGAATCGCAGAAGGTGTGCCTGCAGTGGAGCACCCGGGGGATCCTCTCCACCCGGGAGTAGGGCAACAGGCAGACGCTACATTCGCCATCCTCACAGAGAACCATGGTCAACCCCGACAACTTGTGGAATGAATGATTTTTCTACAAAATCTAAATTTTTAATGGGTGTGAAAAGGCTTTCTGCAAGTCCGGTGTTTAGAAACAATGGTGAAGATGATGGCTCCTGCAGGTCCCAAGCTCACCAAAGTGACTCTCTAATACATTAAAAAAAAAACATTTTTATTAGCTATTAGAAGCATTGCTGCATCAAATTTAAGTTACATTTGTAGTTAAGATGTCCAATTAAGATCTAATAATTTAATCTTTAAATAAAGGTTAATCTGGATTATTGTAGGATTATTGATGTTCTATTCCAGACAATGGAGCTGATTAGAAAGGACAGCAATATACCAAAATACACTACCATCTAATATCTTATGCTGATTTGAAAGAAAAATGTTTCAATAATAATAATAAAGAGTGTACTTACAGCTGGCCTTTGCGTGTAATTTATTGTCCGTCTTTGGCTGCACAGCTCAGCCTCTCTGCAGTAAATGGTGTCAGAAAGCCGGCTCGTCTGCCTCCTGTTAGGAGTGTCTGTTGGGTTTGTGGGGGCGGAACAGAAACGTCTCTAGCTCTTTCTCTTTCTCACGGCCCCATACCCACCCAGCATAACAGCTGGGGAAGCAGAGCGGCTGGGACGCTCTTTGTTCAGTGTTTGACAACAGGCAGGTGGAGAAACGGGGAAATGACGCAATGGAAGGCGGGTGTAGTCAAACAGAAAAAGTAATCTAGTTAGCTTTAACATTAAAAACATCCTTATGTTTCAAGATAAATTGAAAAGGGTTGATATCCTTTAGGAAAAATAGAAAAGGAGGGCTCGTCCGGGATTTGAACCCGGGACCTCTCGCACCCAAAGCGAGAATCATACCCCTAGACCAACGAGCCAGTTGCAGGGAATCCCGTGGTAGCGTTTTTATATGTTAACACATCCATGAATGTACTTAATCAACAATCATCGCATCGCTATAAGAGAATATAATCGCAACCTCAATATAAGGACTAACCGATGTCAGCAAATTCCTGAAAACTGTTTGGACGGAATCGACGTAAGAAATATTTTTCCTTCCAAAAATACAACTGACCACAAAGAGTAGGGACCCTACACTATTTTCTTGGTTTCTACCGTGACTGGCACAGCATATAAATCACCGGTTCTGAGACCGTCCTACTTTGGCAAATCGTCCTATACGTACGATAATTTGAAAGTGACTTCTGACAAACCGTAACCATAACCCTAATCATAACCATAACAAATATTCACATTGGCCTAAAAAAGTGAAGTCAATTTGGGGTTTGTGTTTTTGCGCACGCGTGGCGCATGCGCAGAAACAACGGGTAGAGTTTTTAGTGTGGTGGGACGGATTCCCAGAACACCAGAACACAACCACAAGCCAATTCAGAAGTGAAAACGCGCATTAGCTTGAAAACTGGTAGCAGTGCTGACCACTTACGTAGACTCCACAAAAATTCACTGCAGATGTTTGAAGTAAATATGTCAACAGTCCTTAACGGTACAAAAATTGGGCTCGTCCGGGATTTGAACCCGGGACCTCTCGCACCCGAAGCGAGAATCATACCCCTAGACCAACGAGCCACGTGTTCATAAAATGTCTGACAATATCCTTTAATCTTCTAAGAAGCCAACAAGATGACCTATATTATGATAATATTTGTTAAAAAATCGTTACAGGCAACAGGGAATTTCCAAATACGAACTTTCATAGCTAGGCGTGTGGATAACAGGTCTGTTTTGAGTATTTTAAACAAGCTGCTTCCTGTGCTCTGAAGTTACGTACAGCGTGTTGACATCACATGCAGTGGTGGAGTTACCGCCATACCTCAGGAAGCGCGCTGTTCGGCAGTCCAGCTAGTGATGTAAACAAATAAAGTTGGATGAGTTGACACGGACCAGCCACAGCCAGCAGCTAACGTGAGCTAACAATGCTGTAAGCAGAAACCACCTCCGTGTAGCAGTGAGGTCAGCCATGGTTTAGCTCGCTGTGTATTATGGGTTGCTAGTAACGTGTATGGTTGCTAAGTTATAGTAAACTTCTTGCGTGGGGAAAGGGCACGTGAAGCACCCGTAAAGCAAGTCCGCTTTAAGTTACTAACAGGGCTGACGTTACTTTGAACCAGATGGAGGCTTTTCTGGGGTCGATGCACAGCCCTGATCTGAGGTAAGTTGCACTGCGCTTAAAGAACTAACTTGGGCCATGAGCATTTACAGAAATTACACCCTTTTCATTATTTGGCTTTGTCTTTCAGCTCAGTCCTTTCATCGTGTGAGCCGGAGCTTCAGGAACTGATGCGACAAATTGACATCATGATCAACGATCAGAAGAAGAAGTGGGAAGATGAGAACCGCGCCTTGGAGCTCAGGCTGAAAAGTAGAGAAGAGGAACTTTTAAACTCAAGGAGCACAATTGAACGGAGGGACCTGGAGGTGAAATAGAAGAGCCTAAGAGTTTATACTAAACAGGAGCAAAGTTCTAAAAGATAAATGATGATGTGTACACGTGTTGATCCAGTGTTGGTACTCCTCCCTCGATCCTGTTAGTGATGTTTGTGGACAGGATGTCAAAGTGTAGCCGGTGTGAGGTGGTGTCCATTGTGGGAACCTCAAAATCACATCCCTGTGTTGTGCAAATGATCAGATCAGCGAAACTTCAAGATATAAATATAAAAGGACATATGTATTAACATTAATGTTTCTGGGACATTAACAGGTCAAAGGTGCTGCTAGGTGTGCACATATACTTTGTGGCAGAGTGCAGTGAGGTGTGTTTAGTCTTGATCAGTATGTGTGGGTCTGACTCAAGTAGATGAATTAAAGAGTCTGATAGCAGCAGACTCTCAGACAGTGAGGTTAAAAGAATCTCCAGGCTGATGAGCTTCACGCCGACTACAGATTCGGCATTCCTGATGAGGTTATTCAGTCAGTTTGCATCCATCAGATATTGTTCTTCATCACAGCATGACCATCAGCATGCACTGGAGCAGTTTGCAGCCAGGATGAGGGCATGCACCTACAAGTCTGAGGCTATGATCTTAGTCACAAGTGATGGGAACATGGAGTGTGATGTGCCTGCAAACTCCTAAAGTGCGTGCTGAAATCTGGAGAATGACCTAACGAGTGTGGTGGTAGATACAAGCAGCTGAAGTGAGTCTGGGCGTAGCGGTAGGATTAGGAGCCAGGACATCTGGAGGGAGCTCAGAGTCGAGGCACTGCTCCTCGCTGTTAAAAAGAGCAAGTTGAGATGGCCTCTAATCAGGACACTTGCTCCCTTTTGAAGGTTTCCCAGCGGCGTTGCTTTGTCTGCTGCCGCCACAAAGCAACGTCAGATGAGGAAAAGAAAAATGGATGTTGTTGATATGATTAAATTAGCCTTTATTTAAGTAAAACTAGATTTGGATCCTTTATTTTTGTTGATGATGATAAAATTTGTAGATTGTGAACCTGGAATTTTTGTGGGGCACCAACGATGAAGTGGGGTGGTGCGTCAAGGCTCAGTGTGAATAAATAAAGAGCATTTTGAGTAGAGACTAAAAATAAAAATATGCAGCTGGTAATGAGCATAGCCTCAATATAAGATAGTTGCTAACACAGCTCATAAATTGAGTGCTCATATTAACTCTTTCCAACACCATTACTGTCCTCACCCATGACTGTAGATTGGATTACTCCGCAAGCAGCTTGAAGATGTCAAGACGGGTCCACAAGAGTTAGCCGCCAAGTACGAGCAGCAACTGCGCAAACTCCGTGAAGAGGTGCGAAAACTTGTCTGTTACAAATCTTTTCTGCTTTTGCTTGGGCAGAAGTTTACAGTTTTTCTGTTTGTACTCACTCTCCTGCATGATTTCAAATATAGTAAGTGCGTTTCTATTCCTGCAGTTGGATAAGTTAAAGAGAAGTTACCATAAGCTTCAGCGCAAACACCTCAAGGACGCTAACGCAGGAGTGAAAGAGACAGACCTCCAGAAGGTGAACCCTGACATCACCCCAGTCATGCCATTGGATTGCTGCCGTCTTCTGGGTATGTGAGGTATAATGAAGCTCCCCTCTCTCTGCAGGAATATCATCAGCGCTCTCTGGAGTGGGAGCAACAGCGCACCCAGAGCCGGCAGGAGCTCACAATCCTGGAGACCGAGAATAAGAGCTTGAAAGATGAGCTCTCACACATAAAAGTAAGTTCAGTGACTTCAGCATGTAAAGAAAGCAGAGGCTTGTTTGTTTTATTCACCACGTGTTTTCTGTTGTTTCCAGTCCCAGTGGGCAGCGCACCAAGTGGAGAGGGAGCACAGGGATTGCTGTCTGGAGGTGCAGCGCCTGCGCTCTCAGCTGGAAAAAGCTCAGAGAAGTCTGCACACGCAGGAGCTGGAACTGGAGCGTCTCCGACCACTTGAGAGTTGGAAGGTAGGTTCAGAAACCTGGGGAAGGTGATAGGACTGAAGATTTTCAATTACACAACACTCACAACAAGTTTCTCCGACATGTATTAAGCCTGAAAGAAAATGAAAAAGACTTTAGTCTACCGATCAACTTTATCAGTGTCGAGAAACTGAGCTTCAACATTTAATCCAGTGCCCATAAACCTCTTAATGTTGATTTTTCAGTTAAGCATTTACAAGCTCAAAGTTCCTCATAGGTGCCAGGTTAAAATATCTTTTAATCAGCTGATGATCCGCTGTTTTGCAGGTGCTTTCTGAGGAATGGGAGGAGCTGGACTCCCAGGATGCATTTGTGCGGCAAGCCAGTCTTGAGCGCCAAAGACTTCGTAACGAAACAGCCAGATTCAACCAAGCACTGCAAGCTAAAGATCAAGTCATTCGGTGGGTGTATGTCTAGTGATGTAGTTCAGCAACTTATACAGAAGGGGGCGTACTGCGTCCACACTGTAGGCAGGATATTGCTTTGTAGCACTGTAGCTTTCCAAGTGACTGACTGAAGTATCTGCAGCCAAAACGAGAGCTGATCAAATTCTTTAAATGCTAAGCAAACTGGCCATCTACCTGCAGACTGTGTCAGTTGTAGATGTAGGGAGTGTGAAAAATGTGGTATAACTGGTCTGTGGGCTACTCCTGCTTGTGCTGTTGTTGGTCTGTCAGCGACTGTTAAATACGACCCGAGTGTTGAAAACCACAACAAGTGTCCACTGCAGCCACGGTCTGTACTTTTCATACTGTAGTTTTTCTAATCTTTAATGATTGTTTCATGGTTCTCCCGTCCCTAGTGAACAAACCTGTTTATTTAAAATTACAACATCAGTAATGAAGTGATACTTTTATCCAGCCTGCATGAATCAACACATCCTCCCTAACATCTTTTCTTCATCTTCTGATGTTTTCTGTTGGGAAAAACAATTAGCTATTGTCCATCATAAAGGTTGCCATCCTGTGAATGTTTGCGTGATGTTCTTGTGCAGCTCTCTGGAAGACTGTCTGGTAGCTCAGGGCTGCACCGGTGTGGAAATCCTCAGACGAGAGCTGGAGAAGACTGCAGCCAAGCTCCAAGGTGCCCAAGCATATCAGGGTCATCTCAAGGCTGAACTGGCATGTCTCAAAGAGAGGTAATGTTAGTCCGCCCCTTCCTGTAGTCCAAAACCCAAGTTAGTTTTTTAGTCTTTTACTCCTTTTAGTCCTGTCTTGTGCTGAAGCAAATAGTGAGTGAGTGGGAATGGGGTGCGCCTGATTTATATCACAAGAAGAAAAATTACAGACCGAATCACTTTTCTCCAAATCAGACGTATTTTAGGATGTAGCTATCAGGAGAAAAGGAACCGTGGGAGCAAAAAGTTGCAGAGTGATGCTAATATTTTTTAGTCCTTGTGTGGGAATATTGAATATTTATGCAATGTAGCTTTTGAATGTCTTTGGACCTCGGTGATCCTTTTTAAATGTGTATATGCACTGAAATCGACCTGAAGTAAATTAAGAAAAAAAAATGCAGAGCACACAGAGTTGTCAGTGGATTTCATTCAGATCTTTTTTCTGTGCGAGTCATTGCTTTTATTTCTCTGGACTCAGGCTGCAGGTGGTGAATAAACAGAGAGATGACAACTTGAAGACGGAGCAAGAACTGCGAAGCCTGAAAGCGGAATGTGACTCTTCTATGGCTGAAGCGAAAAGGGTCTGTGTTTTTGTTTTTGTTCATTTTTTTTTTTTTTCATTCTTGTTCTTGTTGTTTAACATCAGCTCTGCGTCACTACCTCATGTCCTGCCTACGTTTGATCTACAGCTTAGAGAGGACCTTGAGCGGGCCAGGCAGACTCACAGCGGCGAAGTTGAGGGAATGAGAAAGGAGGTGTCAAAGCTGACCAGCGAGCTGCACGAGCGCGACCTCGCCGTCGCCAGTCTGAGCGCCTCCTCGTCCAGCATCAAGCAGCAGCTTCGCGATGAGGAGGAGCAATCAGAGAAGAAGTCTGCTGAGCTCAAAGTGAGTTAATTCAGTTGAATGCAGTGCCAGTTCACAAAAACAGTGATTATGTAGGTAAAGACTTCTTCTAGAGAGAAAACTAGAATGATCAGACGAGCCTCTGTGAGCAGCAATCCCTTTAAAAATGGAGATTTTCCAAGGCCCCTTAAAGCATCTTCTGCTAATAACAGCAAGTTTATAAATGATCTAGATTAATGGACTGCATGAATGCTGTACTGGGCAGGGACTGGACAGTGAAACTTGAAGCTTTTAACCAGAAAAATGGTAGACCCTTAACAAGCTGATGGTGTAACGTCCTGTCCTTTGCTGCTCTCCGTTTGTGTAATCGGCTCTCTAGAGCACAGGTGTCGAACTCCAGGCCTTGAGGGCCAGTGTCCTGCAGGTTTTAGATGTGTCCTTGATCCAACACAGCTCATACAAATGGCTTAATTACCTCCTCAACATGTCTTGAAGTAGATCTGTGCGATATGACCAAAATCTCATATCCCCCTATAAGAATTCTATCGTCCCGATAACGATATAAATCACAAAAATGTAACATTTTCTGTAAATTCTGTGAATCTCGGGCAGCTCGACTTGCGGGAAGTGTTTCCAGCTGCGCGTCACGTAGCTGGAGTCGAGTGTTTTAACCGATGCATGAAACTATACATTTTTAGACATAAGTTGTAAAGGCCGCCGTTTTCTTTGTGAGTATTTATTACACGGCGGGAAAAGCCTGTTCTAACGTTTGAGTCTAAGGTTTATTTTTTAGCACCTGGCGGCTCTTTTTTTACTTCTCATCCGTAAACAATCTGCTCTTTCACGTGATTCAGTTTATTTTGAAAAGTCTGAACAGGATCTTGAGCTTTATTGTGAAAGGTTTACGTGGAACATAAACAAGTGGACATGCGATGGTGTTACCGTCGTTGTTGCTAACCATAACGCATAAAAACAGGTGCTTGTCCGTCTGTAGTGTTGTTATATTAAATATAAGAGATATAGAGAACTTTAAGAAATTAATATAGCCACTACAGTGTCCATCAAAACGATGAAAAAATATTGCCGTAAACAGTTTATTTTGAGACACCACGAAACAACCGATATCGAACAGCCCTATCTTGAAGTTCTCCAGAGGCCTGGCAATGAACTAATCATGTGATTCAGATGTGTTGACCCAGGGTGAGATCTAAAACCTGCAGGACACCAGCTCTCGAGGCCTGGATTTCGACACCCCTTCTCTAGAGCCTGTTTGTTTCCCACCTAAGAAATATTGGTACATTTATATTCAACATGAGGAGTATAATCAATCACAAAGGCTGAAAAATCTTTAACTCATGCGAATGGATTCATCTGTGTTCACATACACTTGCTTTCACTTTGCATTTAGTATAAATTTGTTTTTACAGGCGCTTTGATAAATAAGACACTTACTCACAAACCTCGATTTCCTGACGGCTGGTTTGCTATTTCTTAGCATTTATTCTGTATCTCTGGCAGATTAATGCAGCCTGTTTTATGCTAAATGTGAAATTATGTTGTATTCTTTGAGGTTCATCACATTTTTCTCATTCTTTCACAGATGACTCATGCACAGCTGGAGATGGTACAGGCTGAGAACCAGCACCTGAAAGGTCTGCTGCAGAGACTGCAGCCTCAGTCACCAAAGGTTTGTCTGCTTCGATATCAGTCATCACTCATGTTACAGACAGGAGCCTTTTCTTTGTGCCTCTTCTGTGCTTTTTTACTAAGTCCGAATCACTCCTCTGTCGCTTTTAACCCCCTGAATCACTCATCGCTCCACAGAGGGGAGGCTCCCCGCTTGCCTCCCTGAGGGAGAGTTATGTGTCTTCTCTGAGCAGCCTGGAGCAGGAGAATCGGCAGTTAAGGCAGACACTCGCTGAGATGCAGTCACAACTTGAGGCCTCCAATCAGAACAGTCAGGATAAATATGAACACGCTGTGCTCAGCCATGCTGCGACTGACCAAGAGCAGCCTACGTATAACAGGTAGCGAGTATATGTACACAGACAGGCTACTTTCCATCAGCGGTCGCCTGTAAAAGAGGAAAATTTTCAGTATTTTGTAAAAACTAAGATATAAAGTGTTTTTTCCATATTAGATTTAAATAGTTTGGGGTGTTGTTTTGTCACAGGCCACAGGAGAACATGCAAGTCAGAAAAGCTCAGGCTCTAGAGAACACCACTCGCTATGAAGGAGAGATCCAGATGCTCTTTAAAGAACTTCAAACCTCGTCCAAGACGTCCACAGGTCTGTCCCGCAGCCAGTCCCAAGGTAGCAGGCCTCATTCATCTGCCTCCTCGTCCTCCAGCAGCAGCACCACAACAAGACTGTCCACGAGAAACTCTGTGCTAAGCTCCAGCAAATCTGCAGCTGATGGACAAAACTCGAGCCCGGGAGACTCTCTGACCAGCAGCGATAAAGAGATTTCTTCTCCCTCTTCCGAGGTGAGCCTCATCAAAATTGATGTCCTGTAACATTTAGTTTAGTTTTTTGGGGTGATGAATCCTAAAGTTGCATTTTTTTCCCCCTCTTTAGGACCTTTTGTCTGCATCGCTGACAGACACAGTGGTCACTCGTTTCCTGGAGGAAGAGAACCTACGGACTGAGGAGCTGCTGCAGAGTTTGGACAGCCACATCTTCGGGATGAAGGAGAAGAACAACAAGACGTTCTCCACGTTCCTGCACAGCAGCTCGGAGCTGGAGTCTGCCCAGATGTCAGTGCAGGATGGTCAGTGATGGAGTCACAACAGTGCCAGCTGTGTTCTTGGGCTTTATTATATCATCATGAATGATCGCAGATGGGTTAGTGCGTCCCTTGATTGAGTGTTTTTTCATATTTATGCCTCGAGTTAAACCAAGTGTTCCTTAACAACCGTCTGTAGTAAAGGTTGTAGGCTGTTACACTTGAATGTGTGTTTATCTGTGTGCTAGAAGAAGCTGAATGTAGATTACAGGTCTGAAAAGTGAAGCCAGAAAGCACAAGTGCCTTGAAGCTGTATTTTTTTTCTAATGGCCAGCAGGGGGCGACTCCCACAGTAGCAAAACAAATCCATTTAATTTGAAGTCTGGGAAAAATGGCCAGTGTCTCCCTTTGCCTGTGGCTTTGTGTAACACTTTCCTGATAAATCTATGGGCTCAGTCTGTTGCTTGAGGTCATAATGAGAACAACGTGATGTCTACTTCGCAAATGGTCATCCCCTTTAGTGTCCAGAAGGCAGTTAAACTTATATGCTTTAAGGCATGCCTCCCTTGTGATTGACAAGATGCTGCCCTAAATCCTGCACTGCAAGATTCAGGAAGCAGGAGGAATGTGTTCGAACACCACGTAAGTCAAATGTCCAGGTAGAAGGACAAGATGATGAAGTTTGAGTAGGAGAACTCGGTTGGTCCAAACTGCTGTTTTTGTTTTTTTGTTTTTCTTGACCTGCATATTTTATTTTGTCTGGAATGCAGCATCGATGGGACATTTGCATTTCCATCCAGACAGACTGACGGTGCAGCGAGCCAAAGGAGGGTCCATCCTCCCCATACGTCTGTCATAACTTAGAAAATACCACATCGTTTACACTGCGTCCATGATGGAGGGAGAGTCAAACACACACACACACACACACACACACACACAAACACAACCCATCATCAACACCCGTCTGCAGAGGCCCTCCAGCCCGTCGAGCGCAGGAATGCGTGCACCGTGCCAATGCTGGCATGGACCTTCATCCCCTGCGGCGTGCTTCGTCCTCATCATTAGAAAGCTGATGGAATGTTAATTTCTTCCATGTGCACCGGTGAAAAAGCCGAAGGGGGGCGTGGGGACAATTTACTGCTCTCCCAGTGAAGGACGCTCTGATCGAATGGAAATAAAGTGGGAAACAAATCTCGAGAAGTATGTGTCTTTCATTTTTGCCTTCATAATGTTACAATAACAAAAGAGAAGTGATGTTCAGCTGAGCTCGCTGACTTCTCACTTTGGTATTCGTGAGCCTGCTTTATGAGCGCTTAAAGCTCCAACAAACAGCGCTCAGGAATTTGGCAAGGCAGGCAATCCTCTGGCTCTCTGCAGAGGGAGGTGAAAAGGTTTTTATATGTGCTGAGATTCCTTGAAGGGGCCTAAGTAAAAGGGAGGAGGAATTGATTTACTTATGTAATAATTCACAGAAAATAAATTCAGGCTGTAAGATGATTAGTTTAACGAACTGAAGTCTTTTCACCTTCTCGGGGTTGATGCTGGTAGCTTGATGCAGCACGAGAGGACACCTACCACCTCGAGGACTTGCTTTGAGGCAAGTCTTTGAGAAATTACTGCAAAAGCTATCTGGACTGGTGAAGTCAGCACCGCTCGGCATGACTTTGTCATTTTGCTAAAATGGTGCCAAGCAAACTTTTAAAGCACGTTTGATCAAATTTGACTCGTTTTTATCGTTAACTGTTCAAAATACATCCTCCCTCAAAGTGGATGGATTTCAAGATGGCTGCAAAGTGATGAGAATATTGATGACTGTGCAAGAAATTATAATGAAGTCATCAGAGTCGGCCCTTTCTCCGTCCTTCATTACTTCCGCGATTCGTTTCAGACAAAAGAGAGATGAAGTGCGTTGACCTTGTTTCCCATCCTTTACCTCAGAGAACCAGCAGAGGGAGACATCACAGGTGGTTACAGATCTGCACAAGTCAATGGCAGCGCAGCTGCCAAGTTTAATTCTCCTGTTATCTGGTGATATGCTGTAATTCGGAGAGAGCTGTGTGGGCTCACAAGAGGGTCTAACACCTCACCGAACGTCCTTCGAAATACCAGACATCAAATACACATGCAAATTAGTGAATCCTCTGTGGGAATATCTGCTCACAGTTATCAACTGATCTTGATGGATTGAGATATTCAGGGTATTTGTTTGAGGAATTTCTGCTATCTGTAAGATCTTGTCACGGGAATAAAGAATGAAGCTTGATTGTTTGTGTAAAGGCTGACTTATCTCTGAATGGCTGAGGCAGTGCAGGTTCGTGGGGATTTCTCAGAGCAAACTGGGTTGATTTGCCAGCAGATTTTGAGATTTCTCAGCATTAAGTGGTTGCAAGCTTGTAGCATTGAAAGAGATTTTCAACCCTTTCAATGTTTGAACTTATCGGAGGTCAGAGATTGCTTTAGAAATGTTACCAAAAAGGCCTCAAATGTGGGTTTAGCGTGACTCAGATGGTTAATCGCTTCTCACACATTGTTGTACCTTGATGGATGTCATATTTAATATGTATTTTTATGAGTTGCTGAACTTCTTTCACAAGATAATAACTTTTCCCAGAATTGTTGCTGCCTGCATGTACTCTTTGTTGCACATTCCTCTCTGAACATGCCAGACGTGCTTCGCGTGTGTTCCACCTCTACTTCCAGCCATATCCCTCATATGACAGGAACGTCCCATTGTTCTTAAGAGTGTGTGTGTGTGTGTGTGTGTGTGTGTGTGTGTGTGTGTGTGGACAGTGTTGGGAGATGGGGGTCAAAGGGAGTGGGTGCAGGTTGCTGCTGGACTCTTCTCGTGCAGCAATATGGCGGCGGACGTTTGCTGCAGGATGCTTGGAATGCTGCAGAGACAGAGGGGCGCGCTCTTATCGGCGCGGCAACAGAGTCAGAGAGGCGACGAGGAAAAGGCTCATTCCTCTAACACACAATGAGCATGTTAACAAGTGTCCCAGTTACAGTGTGTGTTTGTACTGTAGTATGTAAACAGAGGTGGAATAAGTGCTGGGATCACAACTTTTTCTGTACAGTAGCATGCAAAATTTTGTCTTCATACCCTAAACATTGTATGACGTAAAGGCCCTGAAAGTGCATGAAAGTGGGTTTGAATTTGGGACTTTTAATTCATTTATTTTTGCATCTCATAATCTCTTAAGTAATGGTGATGTCCACAAGAAATTTCCAGCGCTAACAAAACATCTAAGGTCGGCTTAGAAGAAACTGTTTTTTTTTTCTTGGGAGTATCACTATCATGGGATAGAGTTTCAGTAAACTGCACCAGTTTAGTCTGAATGATGCCGATGATTAGAGACTGGATGTTGGATCAGTTTTCTAATCATTCACACAGCAAACCCTTGAATGGTGTAACCCACACATCTCCTGGATCACTCAGTTCTACTTTGCAGGCAGTGATGTTGATGCTAAAGTAGGTACAACATTTCAAACCTGGTAAGACAGTCAAAGAAACCCCCAGCCAGTACGGCTTTGCTCCAGTTAATCAAAGCCAGCTGCAAATCTGCAGGCTGTCTGGCAAAGAAACCACAAACATTGTCAGGATTGCCAATATTACTTCAAACATACCAGCGGTGCTACAAGTTAACACTGGTCCGGGTGTGACTGCTGTCTGTTGTAATTCACGGTACCAGCTTTGTCATAGACTTCAGTATGTGACTCTTCTCCTGCTGAGTCTCAGGCAGTCTGGCCCTCTGCTGGGAAGAAGGAGGCCCACCTCTGTCATACACAGTAACAGGAATACTTAGACCTTTGATGCTTTATGTGCTCATGTTTCTTTGAGTATTCCCAGAGAATCAGAAAACTTGTAAGACTGACAGTAAGATTTATACTTTGGATCCATACCAGGCTGGTATTTGTGTGTATGTGCCTGCAGGAGTTTTGAATTCCTTCTGCACTATCCTTTAGCCCTGAAGCAAAATGAATTGAAATTCTTGAAAAAAATAGAGCAGATAGTAATTTTTTGATATTCAGCTGAGTGAGAACGGGAATTATTTGATGTTGTCTTATATAAAAGCTATTTAGAGCATTCCTTGTCCACCGATGGCTAATGAGGTCATCCGTTTGGATCGCCTCCTGCAATTAATTTGCAGATCTCCCCTTGCAAACACCCCCGGGCTACCCTCATTCTTTCTGTCTTATGCAATGACATGCACAGGTTGAGTGCGACCTCGATGCCGTATTTTCTCCTTGTGCATTTAGGTGCAAGCGATCATGATGATGATGCGATCACTTTTATGTTGGATTTTTAGTTACATATGTAGTATTTTCCTACAACCTAATATGCACGACTTGTTAAAACACTGAATAAAGCGATTGTTTGAGATTAAACATGGGGTGATTTGCTTGATATGGTAAAGCCTGAAGAGAAAGTAGAGAGAAAACAAAACAATAGACAGCAAGTGATTATAATCTACGCCCTAAAAGCATCCTGGGATACGCTGATGAATTGGTAAGGGGAAAAAGTCAGTTTACATTCTTTCAGTCGCAGTGACATAAACAGCCGAACATGTTTTGATTTGTACATCTTTCCGAGAGAAGAGCCTGAAGACGTGACGTCCTTCCTCATTTAGAGTAAAAAAAAACCCCTTCTCGTCTTTCCATGACACTGTGGAGATGTAAACCAAAGGAAGTTTTCTGCTTTGTGAAACTATTTTAGCTCTTTCACTGTCACTTGGATTTTGCACAGATGAACTGGCTAGTTTGTGGTTAATTAGCTTCTCTCGCTCTTAATACAAAGTTAATACAAAAGATAACCGTAGCTACCATGACATCACATGTTTGTTTGTTGAAGATTCAAAACGAACCTTTCCTCCGTCGCCATCTTGGTTATAAAAAAACCGGATGTGACGAGGTGGGCAGGTTTGTGAAACTGATTATGATTAACAGCTTGCTAGCCAATGATTAATACCACAGGTGATCCTTCATTTTGCTGTGTGTGTGACAAAAATGATAAAAATAGACTTCTTTTATTCAATATAAACCCCAATGAGTGACTGAGCCTATGAACTCAACAGGAATGTATTTACAGAGGTCAGAAAACTGTTTTCTTTTTGACATTTATAGACCTCTTTGCAGCTGCAGCTATCGCCATCTGGTGGCATTCAGACAGAATGCAGGTTTTAGGCACTCGTGCATAATCTTCTGGCCCAGATGTTCTGACCCATGTTTATTAATTTAACCAGCTAAGTTAGCACTCCACTCTCTTGTCCAAATATGGTAATGTTTGGGTTCGGAAAACTTGCATGGCAACTTATTGTGAAGCATCGGAATGGCAAAAACGCAAACGATGACCCTTTGAAATAAATCTAGAACCAGAGGCTGTTGTCGGATTGTAAATAAAAGGTAGATGTCACCAGTTTATAAGTAAACTATGTCGAAAATATGGTGGACGTTAGTGTTTGTTTCATGAGTTATTTCAGGGACAATTGCGGAGAATGCTTGGGTTTACTGTGAATAAATGATCGTGAGCCAAAAATGCCTGTGTGGGAAAAACACACAGACAAAGTGCTTCCTTCACTGGTCAAACATGCCATCAAAAACATGTCTGTTTTCATATCAACCAAACAAACTGAAAAGAAATCTGATAGCTTAGTGGATTCTGTACAAATGTGTATACACGCGGTTCTCAAGAGGGAAGACTTCATGGTCCATTACTTTCAGGCAGCTGTTGTCACTTGACAAAGAGGTGGGGGCAGATAACAGCAGCGTTATCAAAACTGAATCTCTCTACTCCAACAACACCCTTTTCTCCCAGTTTTCCCTGAAGTATGCAGGAGGCTGAAACATCCAACCCTGCACCAGTCAATACTTCTTTTATGTCTTAGATTTGCACCTATGTGCTGTGGCAGGTACCTTCTCATTTGCTCTACAGAAATGATTGACCCTCATCAGTTTCCCCCCCTTTCATGCTTGGGTCAACTCTGAGGCCACTGTGTATTTAAGTCTTTAATTACACAGGCCATAAAGTCGTCAGTGTTGTGGGAGATCAGAGAGAAAATCGTCATCACCTGTGGTGATCACTCTGCAGGCGGTCCGGGTCATAAATCAGCGGGGTCTAACGGCCGCTCCTCCTGTTGAGGATTCAGATCTGACGTTTCATTTTTAATCAGGTGTGCTGTGGTTTAAACTCATCTGCGGCTTTAAATGTGTTTGAAATGTTTGGGAAGAAGTGACAAAGCTTTAAAAAATGCAAACACAGGCCAAGAATGAGCGGCATCTGTTTGCTACACAAACATTATCTGAGGTATGTGAGTGTTGCAAGTGTTTAATGTCAGTTGGTAGTTGTTAGGTATTTATTTATTCCCTTGTTGGGACAGGTCACAGCATCAGTAAGGTAGAAATTTAAAGTGGAAATGTTTGCTTAATGTAGCAGAAAATGAAGTAAAGAGGGTTTTTTTTCATTTGGGCCGTAGAGGAAATTGAACTGCACTATATGTATGTTAATAATACATTGAAGTATGTGAGTATTTGGACAATACCACCAATTTTCATCATAAACTAAACGGTTGCACAAAAGTATTGGAATAATTAACGTATTACAGACATTCAAAGTAATCGGAGACATTTTAATTTAAACACTCTTGTTCATCAGGCTCTGTTTATGTTCAACTTTTATTATCAGAGCCAAGTAT
The DNA here is from genome assembly GCF_963969265.1 of Rhamphochromis sp. 'chilingali'. Classification (NCBI taxonomy): domain Eukaryota; kingdom Metazoa; phylum Chordata; class Actinopteri; order Cichliformes; family Cichlidae; genus Rhamphochromis; species Rhamphochromis sp. 'chilingali'. The sequence continues at coordinate 33,494,423 of NC_137931.1, forward strand.
TTGGACTGATACAATTCGCCACAGCAGGTTTTAAATTTGATTTCAGTCATAATTTAAGGGGTTTAACATTACAACACAGCTCACCATTTTCAGAGGATTAAAGGTAACTGGAAAAGTGGTTAACAGTTTTATGGCCTTTTGCATTCAACTACGTGAAATTAAGCAAACTTGCATTTGGTAGCTGCTCCCTGGAACTCTCAATATGAGCTTTAGACATGTCGATCCAACTGAGTGTTTCTTTTCCTTCTCGCCTCCTTGCTCCACATTCAGAAAATTAAATTCTAAGGAGTATGTTCTGAATGCTTCCTATTTATCATTGCCCCCCTGCCGTCTAAGAATGCCATCGGGCACGTAATAACCACCTGTCACTGCACTATTAGCGGGTTGCAGGTCTCCTCCCACGCTCTTAACATGCTCTCCCTGAGCTACACGTTGCTCCAAAGAGAGTGAATTTGTATGCAAATGGCTTTGCTTCCTGTTCTCTATCTGCTTGGGCAAAGGGTGGGATTTCCTCATTCCTGACGTCTGACCCTTCCACTCATCTGTCTCACGTTTCCCTTCCCTTTAACGGCAGTCTGCCATCTGGAGATGGAGGTTATCACAGCAGACCTGTGGCCTCTTTACATTTGTTTACTTAAGACATTTATTTACCAAACCTTTGTGCTGACGTAGTTCTTGAGAATATGAACAGGTTATGTCTGTTGGTGTAGAAATCCTCATGTGCGCGCCTTTAAAGAGATCATTAGGGGAAATCTGCTACAAATGTCAAATAAAGACTCACCTCGATCATCTGAATGCTGTGGTTAGTTAATAGTGGAACTCTGATAAAAGTATAGTTTCTTTTATCATCATTAAGTATCTGGAAGTTAAGTCATTTAGAGCATTTTTAATGCTTTGTGCACCACATGACAGAATTTGAAGCCACAATATGTTTTTTGTTCAACACGATTAGCACTGGTGTGGAGATATATCGTGGTTTGAATAAACTGCACCAGTTTAAGGTCTGTGATCTTGAGGAACAGAAACAGGTACCTTGGATGTTTGATCAGGTTCTCATAATTCACTAGAGAAAACTTCAAAAAGTGCATTTAGGATAAACATTCAAGGCTTTTATCACCATGTGAGATAGGTGGCTGCTCAGAGCAAGTTGGAGCAGATGAAATGTCTATTTTTTGTTGTTTTAACCTACATTTGATATCAGGCTCATCTTCTAGCCGGAATTCCTTCTGTGTAAACAAATAAACACATTTCCAAGTAATTTTTTAACACTCGTGAATGTAGCTTATGTCTGTGAGACAGTTTAATATAGTTCTTTTGAAGTTATGAGATCTTAAAAAAGTATCAACCGAACCTTGTATACTTTGAAGGTCTATAAGTTGAACAGTTTTTGCAGCATAAAGTTGACATTTTGCACACCTACAATATGCTAAAGTTACTGTAGGGTTTGTGTTTTTCATTTAAAAAGGGACCTGAATTAACACAGATCCATCATGGAGACAAGTCAGATTTAGCCACACAGACTGATATTCACTAGGTTCTTTAATACAAGAAAATATCAAACTTAAATGTATGAATAATAAAGCAAAGACATAACAATATAACTGATGCTGAATATTAAAGACCATTTTAACAGCTCAGAAGTACAAACATGTTGCATGTCAGTAAATATGCAGTAACATTTTCATCTTTCATTGTTATCTGTGTAATAATGGTAGATATTAATATTTTGAATTGTCCACCATAGAACAAATAACTATAAATATGGCTGGTACCAATGTAAATCTTTGCTGGCGTCCAGTCTGTCGCAGCCAATCATGGTTGAAGTTTAGGATATACGCAGTCTGCCCCAGAAACACTTTCTCCAAACACTACGGTGGAAAACTGGCAGAAATCGGCCCTCAAAATCCAGCGAAACATCCGTAATTTTAGAAAGGAATGTCACATTCCTTTGCAGTTGACTGAGCCCAGTCTTTCAGAGTGCCTCCTATCAGGAAGTGCTGCACAATGGGAGCAAATTGCCAGAAACACAAAGTCAGACATTTGGGGCAAAGGTGGGGGCAGACAGAGGAAACCGTGTCAGCCCTCATACAATAACCTTTGCTGCCACACTCGGATTCAATAATAAATATATCCAAACATGAGCCAAAGTCGGATCCTCTGGGGAGAGACATTGATTAAGAATAAACTCAGAAGCTTTACAGCCAAAGTGATGAGTTACTCCTCTTTGACAAAAGGGACGATTCTGATCTGATTCAAACTAAGCAAAGGTTTTTCAAACTTTAATTCAGGCAATGACAAGATACAGAGAAAACACACACACAGCACGCCTACAGCAAATGTTCTCATTCATATTTTCTGATGCATTTATTTATATTTTTCAAACTTACGGGGTTTCAGATGCTCTTAATGTCTGTCCTGCTAAAGCACGCTGTTAAAAACATGTCAAGTATTTGCGTTGTTTAAAGTCTTCAGTGTTTAATACGTGACCTAAAAAGACTACTTTACGTAAGCTGGATGTAGAATGTGAAAAGTGGCATTAGTCCTAAAAACGTGTATGAAGACAACATCCACCAGGTGCTCGCTGTGTTTTCAGCACTTATCTGCTGTATTTGATGCACTGGTCACTAAATTAGCTCAAAATGCTGCTGGTTATAAGCACTGACTAAAACCATGATTCTTCAGGCTCATATGCAGCCGTGTGTCCTGTTATTATGTGAAAAACAAGAGCTTAGACATCATATTGTTATTCGTGATATTTGGCAAATTGAATAACAAAGTGTAGTAAAAAATATAGTCCTACTTCAAATATTAATCTTTATAGTTTTATAAATGACATTTATTTAAATGTCCTTGTTATGTTGAAAGACATAACACTTTTCAGAACCTCATAAATTTTAATAGTGGGTCGTTACAGCTTTTGATGACTGATAATGTATTGTTAACTATGTGGTGTTAGTGTGTTTAATCATTTTCAGATTCAGAGATTTGCTTTTGTTTTGGGGGGTAAGGGGATTATAAATGTAGTGATTAACCCTTTTATTACTGGCTTCACAATGGATATCTGTGTTCAGCAGTTCCAGTATCAAAGATATTTGGTGTCCGGAGGTCGACCACCTGCTCTCCGTCTGACACGCTGCCATTTCCAGGCTTCCAGCACCGAGACATCCATCTCTAGTGCTTGGCAGATGGTTCAGACTGAGAGGTTTTGCCCTCACCGTGGCTTTAGGAGGCGTCTTTATCTGGCCTGGAAGCTTTATCCCAGCCATCTGCTCACAAAGAGTCTGCATGGATTGGGGAGGGGGCAGGCGAACTTATATGTGCAAACACATACAGCAACAGCATTGACACGAGGCTGATTGCTCAGGCTTGTGGCACTTTGTTGGATCCAAGAGTTTGGATCAGGCAAAGAGATGGTAACAGGTTGATTTTCTTTCTTTTTTTACAGACCGCAGCAACATACTCCAGGTGTTTCTCTTTGTATTTTGGAGTGGCTGTAATGTACGTGCAGCCTGCTTTCTGTTTTGTATACACTGCATTCTTGTTGCAGGAGTCCATATGGTGGGGGCCTGACAGGTGCATCTGCCTCTGAGCTGCAGGGCAGTAGATACTGAGCAGCGCTTTGTTTCCACAAAACATCTGCCTCTTGGCCTGAAGCCCTGTGAAACCCAGCTAAACCCCAGTGTGGTTTCAAAAGTCAGCCATTCATTAAGATTCTCACAAAAGTCAACTTTTTATGTTGACGCTGGCTCAGCAGCAGCAGAGTTAATGGAGATGCACATGCAGGCCTGCATATTATTAAGTTATTATAAGCCAATCTGTTTTATTGCATTTCACAAATCCTTTCTTTGTCTTTATTTTTAAAAATCCAATTCTAAGTCAATTTTAGCTGTTTTAAGGGGTATTGCTAAATGTCTTGGCCACTGTGATACAGGAATTTGCCAGCTTTTGAGATGAAGTTTATTTAATTTTACATGTTTGATAAAAATCTGCAGAGTTCATTTGATAACCTCCTGTTTCCCAAATTCTTTAGATATAATTTTTCCAACATTGGGCAACATTCAAAGGGACGGCTTCAGAAGAAAGCTTGTGTTGTCTGTCGACACAAGTTGTGTGTTGTGAGCCAAACAAACGTTGCTTGTTTCTCCCGAAACGGCTGAAATGAGCTCAACATCTTCCAAAGGTTTCTGCAACAGTACCCACGAGGAATGTCTGTGGATCAGCTGTTCTGGTGTTTACACAGCTCGGATGTCACATCGGCACCTTCTCATTTTATATCAGAGACATCATTACCTCAGCGATATTTTTAGACTTGGAAGGCTTTAAAAATAAAATTACCATTACTCAAAAAATACAAAGGCACAGTGATAATAGAAAAGCCTTTCACACCGTGTTCTTTGTGTGAACTTGAGAAGCGGTTGACTTGAAAGCTTTCACTGTGCTTAACGCAGCAGAGAAAGAGTCTGCCCTAACCTGCCTTTGAAGGTGGCCTTCGAAACACTTGGGCTACGGTCTCTGAGGCAAGGAGGCGCATCCTCATCTCATTCTTTAAGCACCTAGAACCAGGAGTTATTCATAAAGCGCGTTGCTCTGGCTGGTTTCACTTTTATTAGTGTGAGAAGAAGAAGAATTGATCTGTTCTGGTAAATGAGATGACGTGTAAGTGAACCTGTAGGCATATTGCCACAGCGGTCGCTCTTAGATATCGTCCCATAAAGCAGATGGTCAGCAGCATTCAACTCCAGTATGCTTAATTTCAAACTGTAATATTTATTTACAAGCACATCCTGGGTTTTTTTCAAGGAAAGATGTTAACCTCAGCCACAGACGGTATAATAAGATGGACTTTATCCCCATGACATCATTCTTTTATTCAGAATTTAATAGTTATAGTATTCTTCAGTCTTCTTGGTTCAGAGTGATGTCAATTTTGTCCTTGAATGGTGATCTCGGGGCTCCAAGCGGGTGTCCACATGCCTGCTACTCTTTGTGACATGATGCAATGCAAAAACTACCCATGCACGCCTTGGGCCGATTTCTATAACAGAAATGACTCTTCAACAGCAGAGTCTTTAGCTGTGTTTGGAACAGAGTATAACTGCCGCCTAAGACGTGCACATGCTTGCAAGTAACACCTCAACCTGCGTAACGGCCCAGTCATCAGCTCTTGCGGCTAGAATGCCGCGCTTGTATCTCAATGGTTTTCCAGTGAAACAAAACTTTAACTGTTGACCTGAATCACCCTAAACTGAGTCTGGAGCTGAATCAGGTGAATGCCGTTGCTGTAAAGAAGCCCACAGGGCACTCGTGGAAATATGTGTCCTTGTCTTATCTGTAAAAAGCATCACCCACAGGCACAGTCCTGTTTACTGTCCCTCGCTGGTTCAGTGTCACTTGTTTACCTTCATGGTGAGGTGAGGAATTTCTGATGTCATCAGGTGCAAGAGGCCGTTTCATGTTAGACCTGCTGTAAGTCAGACATTTGTAAATGTTTTTCACCTCCAAACCAAACATGGCTGCTCATGTGTTTGGAGTGTGAGGACACACACGGGGTGTCTCCACTATCTGCTGCTTTCAGAATTGGTAAATACTCACACATACAATGAAAAAATCCACTTCATGTAGAAGGGGTGTATTCGGGGTGTAGGAGTTGGCATGCTTTTTTACGCTTATCTTAGTCCGATCCTGTAAGTGATTCACAGCCACTGTCAGCTAAGAAAAGGTTTGAAGTCATGAATTGGGACAGCCATGCAGCAGTGTTATTCACTGAAGAGCCCCCCCCCCCCCCCCCCCCCCCCCCCCCCATTAAAAGAAACTGTCAGTGGCTGCCGGTTAACCTCCAGTTGTTCCCTGTAGAACAGCAGACTGGAGGCTCAGTTAGACCCTATGCACATGGTAATGTGAGGAATGCGGCCATTTCCTCCTTTCTGGAAAACAAAAGGAGCTGCTGAAGCACCAGGCTTGTCCCACCTCACATACCAAGGGCAGTGCTCCCAGATCGCAGTCTGCTTTGTGTTGGCCCAGTCAGCCCATCAACAGGTCCCAGTGACTGATCTTAGGTATCACTTCTGATGGCAATCGTCCTTGAAAATATGGCGTAAATTAGACTTTCTACCTTTCTTACCCGAGGAGTACACAGCCATAACACCTGCCACCTGTAAGAAACAAGTATGAGACACATGTAAACCTGGAATATATACAAAGAAATTAAAGAAATGCTTGAGAGAAATATTTTAGTTAGAAAAACTTTACATTGTTGAATTCATTGAAAACAAAATTATGTTGATTAAAGTGAAAAATCAAAGTCACTGCTTATGTCACAATGTGACTTGGTTGCCCTAAATGTTTACGTCCCTTTAGGCACTCTTAGTAACATTTAGACATGGGGATGGGTATTCTTCCACCAGGAGGAACCTAGGGCCCAATACAACATATGGTAAATGGTCTGTATTTATATAGCGCTTTACTAGTCCCTAAGGACCCCAAAGTGCTTTACATATCCAGTCATCCACCCATTCGCACACCGGTGATGGCAGCTACATTGTAGCCACAGCCACCCTGGGGCGCACTGACAGAGGCGAGGCTGCCGGACACTGGCGCCACCAGGCCCTCTGACCACCACCAGTAGGCAACAGGTGAAGTGTCTTGCCCAAGGACACAACGACCGAGACTGTCCAAGCCGGGGCTCGAACCGGCAACCTTCCGATTACAAGGCGAACTCCTAACTCTTGAGCCACGATCGCCCCATATGATCTGACAAGGGTATGAGGATTTTATCCTAGTATCTAACAGCAATCGGCAAACCACCTTCCCAGACCATCACTGACCTAGCTCCAAACTGGTCAAGCTATACGATGTTGCAGGCAGCATAACATTCAGCAGAGCATCTCTAGAAACATGCAGGAGTACCCCACTGGAGATCATTCTGTAGGGCTCTGGCAGTGCTCCTCCTGTTCCTCCTTACACAAAAGACCTTATACCAGTCCTCCTGGTGGGTTGATGCCCTTCTACATGCCTGTCAGCTCAGGATATATCAGTGACCACATTCTTGACACTGTGCTGGGAGACATGACAAACCTTCTTGGAGAAGATCTTGAAGGAACCAGACATCTGAAAGGGCTGCTTATTCTACCAACAGTGACAGCGATACCAAATCTCAATGAAGTGAAATGACTTTGTGATTATACCGGAATTGAGTTTGGTTGTACGCAACTGTATTTTTTTAGGAGATGAGGTCTTTTGATGGCCACCACTCGATGTTTAGGCATACGCTAAAAATAACCCTCCAGCTAAAGGTTTGAGATTTGCTTCTAAAAAACAGAAATAGCTGAGTGGGTTTTTACTTTAGAGCAAATAAAACTGATAACACACTTAAAATGACTGTTTTACTACAGTGTAAATGTGATGAAATGCTAAAAAGAAGCTGCAACCAGAAGCTAAATGGCAAAAAGTAGCAAAGAGAAACTAAAATGGCAAACATAAGCACACAAAGCAACACTTCCAGATGCATTTACCCTTTATACCTGTATATGGATGAAATATTGTAAATGTGTCTACTGTCAAACTTTAAAGGCGATTTAAAAAATGCTGCAGCTAATTAGCCTAGCTTAAAGACAGGATGCTAGGAGACAGGGCTACCCAGCAATTACTTAGCTTGGCAAAACTCTCAGTCTTTGGTAATGACTCACCTGTATATTCTGTTTTTCCCAAAAATATTTCTATAAATATGTCTTTAAAAGAATAAAAACTTTATTAAACAAAAAAGGTTTTTTTTCTATCGTGGGTTTATTCTACCAAGTGACTGGCATTTCTGTTTGCTTTGTTTTAATGATTTATGGTCTGATTATTAGGTGTTTGACTTCTCATGTAGCCTGCGGTATAATGCTGAGAAAGAAGTACCTGGAAATTACTATTGTTTGTGGCGTGGGAAAGGTTGCATAATCTAATTTCCAGGCAACAGGAATGCACAGTCACTCATACGCTTCATGTTACCAGCACAGTCTTTCCACATATAATTGGTGTGTGTTTGTTTAGCTGTCCTCTATGGATAGAGATGACTTATTATCACAGAGATCCTAAGCTTTATAAAACTGAAATTCAGGTTCAAATTTGTATAAAAGGAGACTATCAAAAGCATCACTCCTCACATGATCTTTGATCACTTTCATAATGACTTTATAGTTTCAACTGCCATTTCAAATCTTAAATTCTGTTTTATTAAGTATGATCCCAAATGGAGTCAAAAAGGGGGCTGTTGTATCATGTAATTGTTTAACCCATGAGCGTGTAGTGTTCTTCACTTTGTTACGTTTGGTTTCAAAATATCAGTGCTACACTACCCAATGGGTGACATTACCTCGTCTATGTTAATCTTTTATATATTAGGGTTTTACCTGCTAATAAAAATATTAGCACCCTCTGAATAGGCTTTGATATTATATTAAAATGATCAGACTCACTGCTTTCCTTCACTCAAGCTTAAAATGCATTTTTTTGCTTATCAGATGGCTAAAAAATACCAGGGGAATTCACAGGCTTCTGTAAAGCCAAACTGATTCTTTGCCCCAACTGTATGTGGGTCAGTTATGCTTATGTGCATAGTGAGGGCAAAAGGGCAGTTTTGGAGCCAGAAGAACCTACGCTGAACCAAAGACTGAATGTACAGAAACCGGCATCATTCTGTCTCATTACATATAGACAAATGTGTGAGGTGTCATAAACCTAAGCTTATCCAGAGGATCATTAAATGGTGAAACCTTTTTATCAGTTCTTCAGCATTCTTTAGCAGCTCTTGGACTTCAACTGCCATGCAAATCGATACCTGCGACTGTTTAAGATAAAGCAACCTGCCCTGTCGGCTGCGAGCATCACATTATAAAGAGAAGACTTGTTTACACTCACTACAACCTCAAATCACTGAATCAGTTTGATGGTGTTCATGCACTCAATAACATTACTGCTGCACAGCCCCCACTGCCAGCTGATCCCAGGGTCTACATCCACATGCAGCCGGTGCTTGAGGTGGAGGGGAGAACAGCAGATGGCAGGGCTGCCCCCATCATGTCTGCTTTCTTGGGAGAACAATGCATCTCTCAGAGCTCTTATTAAAGGAGGGGAAGGGGGGTTTCAGTCCGCGGACAGCTGGCAGGCAGCATGCCTCACGTCGCCCCTCTCCCCTCCATGTCCACACATACACACTGCAATTAACTGGCACGGGCTGCGGCTTAAATATTTACCAGGTCCATGCAAACAAAAGAAAAAAAGATTAGTCCAGGTCTCAGTGATATGACATCATTTTTCATCTGCAGCTCAGTGTAGCAGGTATATAATCTGTTACCGAGTTTGTGTCAAATGTCAAGTTTGTGTATAAGGATCACAGAGCAAGAGGACCAAAACGCAGGACAGAGTAAAAGCTCCAAATCTTTTATCGGGTCTGAGGTCATTCAGGGGTGGGCAGACAACAAACCAGGTGAGGATGAGCAGGCAAATGAAAGGTCAATAAAACAGGTACAAATGTACAAGGAAACAAAAATTCAAGAAGAGAAGAACTTTGAACAGGGAAAATAGCTGGAATGTTTGACTGTGATCGTCTATAGTTAGATAGCCATAAAAGGTGGACATGGGTTCTGGGGCTAGAAAGCGAAGCCAGTATGGAAGTGCCTTAAGCATGCATTCTTTTTTATGAAAAGCAGGGGGCGAGTCTATAGTTATAAATAACAACTGTATAACATTGTATAAAAAACTATGAGGAAAAAGAGGCTACAGTTTACATGATCTATGAGCTCAGTAAAAACTCCCTTGATGTGATATTCTGGTTTGTTGCTGGTTAAAAGTCGCATTTAATACAACACGATGTTCAGTATGGAGATTATGATCTTCATAAATCAGGAGAAAGCTGGAGATTGTGATGGGCAGGCCTACCTTGTGATCTGCAAGTTTCTGTTGGGTCCATCCTTTTCATAAAGATAACAACCACAGAAATGTTTAGCCTGAGGCTTAAAAAAAACAAACAAGACTTTGCCTAGCTTCATAGTGTGTTAAATGTATAGCATAACTTGATGTACACTTTCCCAAATATGTAATGAGACGTCTTTGTGAATGAGACCTCAGCAGCCGTGATAGGTCTGGTTGGTCGAACTGAATAAAATAGGCCTTTATTGTCACTGTACATGTACAAACAAATTGTGGTACGTACATGTGGCATAAATGCAGTTTGCTCATTAGCACAAGGATAACACTTCTATGGAACGTAGGGCTGCTTGCTAATGAAGCTAGTTAAAATAGTTTGTATTGTGCTGCCAGCGATGCATGCAGCTCTTTTCATACCTCTGATGTATGCGCTGATATGTCATTGGCCATCTTTCATATACAGTCTATAATAAAACTCGCCAATAAGCTTGGAATCACGTAAAGTTGCTGCTGTTGTCTGAGCTTGGTTCTGCTGCTTTAGATAAAGCAGTGTTTAAAAGCCTCACTGTGGAAACTGGCGGATTTTTCTTGATTTTCTGACATGAAAACAAAGTTACTGAAGTAAAAGAAATTAGTAATAAAATCAAGGATTCAGTTTGTGATGAGAAACGGAGACAGACTGGCTTAATTTGGCACATCTAAGTTAATGTCTAAAAATAAAATATAATGATAATATAATAAAACTAAATAGCGTTTTGTGACATTTTTTTTATTTTGACGCAAAAATTCTTCAAAATATAAAAATTTTTTTAACATTGCATTCTTAAAGTATTTGAACGGCTATTTTACTGCTTTTTATCTTTTTTGTGCGGCAGTGCCACAGAAACGTTCAAACATGAGAATGCAGGGACTTAAATCTTCCTCAGCTATAGAAACTGTGCATTCAAATGTCCTGAAGCCGCACAACAAAAAACAACAACGAGCTCTTTTACATGACACAAGCAGCCAGCTGAGGGGCTGCTGCTTCTGCTGCTCTGAATCCATTTTTTTTAAACACACCGCCCCTCTCTCTTCCTCTTCCTCCTCCTCATCCTCTCCCTCCTCCCCTCTGCTCTGCTTTTGATCCCACAGGGACTCGGAGCCTTTGCATTCCTGTCATTCCAGCCGCAGCGAACAATCAGCTCTCAGTTATTTATTAGTGCGCCTCGCAGCTCCGCTCCGCTCAGTCTGCTGCCTGCTACCCGTCAGCGCGCACACATGCGCACGGAGGAAAGGAGCTCCGCACACTTGTGGACGTTTATTTTGAACAATAAGCGCAGATCATTGATTTGAGATACGACGGCACCGCTCACTGTGCGATGAGACAAAAAAATTGGTGAGTTTAGCATTTTATCTGAATAGGTTTATCTGAACGTTTTCTGTCGGTTTGTGTGTGGACGGAGTCCACTCCGGATGGAGTTACTTACTTAACAGATTACATCTGAGTCCCGTTTTAATTCATGAGCCACACACAGATCCATCCATTTACAAAACAGTCTCATTCATGCAGGAGCTATAAAGGCACAAACCATTCAAATGTAGAGTTACCCATAAAGCTTTTGCATTTTGTGTTTTATGTGTTTATAATTCAAACTCAAATAGTAAAGAATTTAAAGACTTTTCACACTTTGTAAAAACAAAACAAGAACATTTACTTTGGCCAAATTGACCCTGTGGCGGCCGGTTCTGGTCACCAGGCCCTATGTTTCACACCCCTGACATTAATGTCTTTAAACTGATTTTTAAATAATCTTTACTGCTGCTTTTTCAGCTTGGAGGATTAGACTTGATGATGTTTTGCGTAATTCACTCTTGATCTCATGTAGCTGTGTAGCTATTTTGTGCGGTCAGGACACATTGTGGTGGTTTAATAAGGCATTAATTTTACTCTCTATCCAGATTTTCACGTTGAAAGTTAAAATGAGTTAATTGTATAAAGTAACCAGTGCATTTTAAAGCATCCATCATTCATATTCTGAAGACTTTATATGTCTTCATCATGTTTTGGGCATTATCTGATCCTGAATCACTGGAATCTTTTGAGTCTGTGCGACCGTTGAGTATTATGCTTGTGTGACTGGAGAAAGTTATGCATTGCAGCATGTGGGCCATAAAAACTGGATCTCCAGTGACATCACTATCAGGGGTATTTCCAGCTACAGCTCGTGCACACACAGCATTGTGTAACAGAAGTGTGGATAAGTTTGTGCAGTGTTGAGTCTGACCACAGTTCTTTTCCTTTCAGATGTGTGATTTGTGAAGCGCCCACGCTGCCACATCGAGGCTTGTTTTTGTTTCGTTTTTTTTTTTTAAACTGTCTTTTCATTGGCTGACATGAGAACTGCCGAGGAGTCCTCTGGAACGGTCCTGCACCGTCTCATCCAGGAACAGCTCCGCTACGGAAACCTGACGGACACGCGCACGCTTCTAGCCATCCAGCAGCAGGCACTGCGTGGAGGCAGCAGCGGCGGCGGCACCGGCAGTCCCCGCTCCTCTCTGGAGAGCCTCACTCAGGAGGACACTCAATACATCCAGATGTCAACAAGGCAGGAGCCTCAAGGTCAGGAGCACCAAGGAGACAGCTTGCACTCTGAGAGCCCCGTGTGCCACCTGTACCATCTCCACAAGGAGGAACTGCCTACTTACGAGGAAGCCAAAGCCCACTCCCAGTTCCTGAACTCTCAGAAGGGGCAGGCGGAGCACAATGGACCCAGCATGGATGTAGAGGGAAGTGGAAGTGAGGCACAGTGGGATCTGAAGAGAGAGCACGCTCGCTCTCTCAGTGAGAGACTCATGCAGCTTTCTCTGGAGAGAAACCGGTCTAGGAACAGTCTGCCTATGAGTTCCTCACACAGCTACCCACAGCTCTATAATCATCACAATAATGTTTTAAATGCTGCGACACCTGACAGACAAAGGGCTCAGCCGTGTGCAGAGCAGCGAGGACCACCCCCAGACTATCCTTTCTGTGTCAGACTTCCTGGATACATGCTCAGCCACTCACAGGAATATGTGCAATACAACCAAGACCCCCATCCTCCCCTCTACACACAACAGCACAGGTAACATCCACAAACACATGCGCTATCAAAAAAAGAAGAACAGCCCCAGAGAAGTCTGCTGTTCTTTTATTTTGGCGGTCTTTTCAGCACTGTTGCTATCTCCTGTCTGCAGGTTTGTGTCTGCTCAGTCGCAGGAGACTCACAACAGCATCACAGCAGCTTCAGACTGCAACTCCCCTCAGAGCGACACATTAATGCGGGAGAACGAGCGGCTCAGGAAGGAACTGGAGGTGTACACGGAAAAGGCCACCAGGCTTCAGAAGGTGAGAGGATGGTAGTGAATGGTTCGTTGAGGTCGTGAGAAAACAAAAGTTTTTAGCTGGGGCAGGAGGTGACGGGTTTTCTCACTAATTCAGAGCATGGAATCTCTACAACGCATCTCCTTTTGTCTTTAAAAACATGTCGGCATGTGAGGAGATAAATGGCTGGCACCTGGGATCACGAGTGTTCAGTCTGGAATGTTAATTCCATTATTCATTCACGTAGTGTTAAAGAGACATTTCACAGCGGGTGGCATTCAGTAGACTAATTAGCCTCATTGATATTAACATTTGCAACATAAACCAGACAATATGCAGGAATTCCTCCCCCAGAGACTCATTTTCTCTCTTTCTTCCCAGTTGGAGTTGGAGATTCAGAGGATATCTGAGGCTTATGAGACCCTCATGAAAGGCTCTGGAAAGCGAGAAACTCTGGAGAAAACGATGAGGAATAAACTAGAGGCAGAGGTTAAGAGAATGCATGACTTCAACAGAGACCTGCGAGGTAAGTTTCCATTTTTATTTGTCTGTCTCCTGGCTTTAAACCTACTTTATGCGTATGTGCTCATTGTGGTATGCTGGTCATCTCTGTGCAGAGCAACTCGACGTGGCTAACAAGCACAGAGCGGACTGCGCCGACCCGAAGCAGCACGTCTTTGTCAAACTCTTGGAGCAAAGTGAGTCTGCATCAGTCTTTTGTTACAAACTCCTCTCACGCTGCAGTTCATCACAGATTCAATCACAATTCCCTGTGAAACACTGAACAATAGCAGGAACATAGCTGAGCAGGGATTGGTTTCCTTCTTTAGTGATGTGGTGCTGTCTACATGTTGTCACACAAATGGGTGTATCTCCCCTGTAAGTTACTTTTGGCACCTAGACTCCAGACCTTTTTTTATGCTGCAGTAAATGTGGCCTGGATTCCTGAGATGTTTTTAGGGCTTTCAGGGTGTTTGCCACTAGGAATGCCCCCCCTCCCTTTTTTTTTTTTTTTTACTGATGTGCTCAGTTTTGCATCGCTACTAATGACCTCCCTTCTCAAGGGGAACTAATACGTCTGGGTGTCCTGGCCTAACTCTACATGACCCATGACTTGCTCATTCTCCTTATTTGGGCATTTCTTTTTCATGCCATAGCTTAATGATGATCGGCCAGTTGTGAATATTTCTTTGCTCCCTTTTAGCTCTGTGCAGAACTGAGCTGTAGAGAAATCCCTACAGCGAGGATTAGGTGGAATAACACTTATGTTGGAACATTTGGGCAGTAAATGCAGTCGTGTCAGTGTCTATGATTATCTTTCCCAAACGGTTATCTCAGCATAGCAGAGAAAAGCAGTACAATAGTGGGATGTGTAGTTTATATGTTTGTGTTATGAGAACCACATGAAATATATTTTGAGCTGCTTGTTTACTTCACGTCCTCAGAGGCATTCCAGAGCTTTTACCAGTACAAGGCTATGCCTGTGTGCGTAAGTGGATAAGAGGAAGTCTGCATTCCCTCCACAGGCATGCACTCATGTTGTGTAATCAGCCCCCTTTTAAAGAGGCACATCAGTTAAACTTTCTAAAAGGGCTCATTGAAATGCAGACTAGCTTTCAAAGATTCAATGAGAAATATTGTTTTTACTGATCCCATGTTTACGAGGGCAATAAACTTAGCAAAAAATGAGGTGTCAAATGTTTTGATGTTGAACCACATGCCTTTATGTCTGTTGTTGGGTCACATTCCTTAGAAAATGCACTGAAATGCTCCCGGACTGAAGGCTTCACTGACCCCAGCGAAGGCCATGGGAGCTTCTCTTTAGAGGAGACCAATTTTACTCTTTTTTTTTTTTCCAGTGATATAGTTTTATAGGCTTAAAAAAATCAAACAAAAGCCAGGAAGAATCTCAAAAGATTTATTTTTAAGTTGTTAAGAGCCTCGTCACCTTCATTAACCTGCTGTTTCCTGTATTGCAGATGAAGAGCAGCAGCGGGAGCGCGAATGTCTGGAGAAGCAGATTCAGCACCTGCGAGTGTCCAGGGAGGAGTGCCAGCGGAAACGGGAGCTGATGGAGCAGGCTCTGGCCTCGGCGCAGACTCGCAACCGTCAGCTGGAAGAAGAACTTCAGAGGAAGAGGGCGTACGTGAAGAAAGTGGAGAGGCTGCAGAGTGCGCTGGCCCAGCTGCAGGCCGCCTGTGAGAAGCGGGAAGAGCTGGAGCTCCGGCTACGCACGAGGTTGGAGCAGGAGCTAAAAAGCCTCAGGGCACAACAGGTGAGGAAAACAAGCCCCCCCCCCCCCCCCCCCCCCCAATGGTTCAGTTAGCAGATTTTAACAATGTGAACATGTCCAAGCGGCTTATCCTGTAGAAACACTTGGCTGGCTCACAGGGTGAAAGGGACCAGCATTAGTCTGCTAGAGGATTCCTGCGTAGTTAAAGTAGTAAAAGTGGATTGAGGGATAAACACATTTTCAGAGAGTCAGATTTAGAGCATTTTGTTTCCTTGGGTGTTAAACGATCTATTCTGTCTACCGTTTCAGTCCCAGAACCAGAGCACTGATTCCACAGCTTCAGAGCCGAGCTCGTCCAGGTTGCAGCAGCATCTGAGGGAGAAGGAGGAGCGTATCCTTGCCCTGGAGGCAGATATCACCAAGTGGGAGCAAAAGTACCTGGAGGAGAGCACCATGAGGCAGTTTGCAATGGATGCAGCAGCCACAGCTGCAGCACAGAGGTACAAACAAATCTGTCAAAATGGAGTGAAGATTCAAAACGTAAAAATTGCGGGATTATTTAGAAAACCGTATATTTTATTTTCAGAGATACAACTATCATCAATCACTCCCCGCGGCACTCTCCGGACAGTAGTTTTAATGAAGACCTGCCGTTGTCCCATCACAGACGTCAGGAGATGGAGAACAGGTGATCATCTTTTCATCCATACTTCATTGTTTCCTTCTGCCTGCTCTGTGGTGTTTTTTCTAAACTCACGATGTTCTCCGTGCGTTCAGGATCCGCGCTCTTCACGCTCAGCTCCTGGAGAAGGACGCGGTGATCAAAGTCCTCCAGCAGCGCTCCAGGTTGGAGCAGAGCAAGCCTGAGAAACAGGGGCTTCGTTCGGCCAGATCCGTCCCCTCCATCAACATAGCGACCGGCGGCATGGAGAACAAAGGTGAGCTTCTTCCCTTACTATTCGTGCCGAGCTGAGGAATCTGGAATCTTTAATTACACACGCTATCCTGTGACAACTGCCAGACAGAATGCGCACACCCTGAAAAAGACAAAAACAAGTAGGACACAGCCCTGTTTTTAAACTGGAATGCATATCATCTCTCACTCCAGAATAGCCCCATCCAGAATAGTCATGGGAAGAGCTCTGCGCGGCAGATGTTCAGGAGCGCGTAAATGTGGATGTAGGCGGGTAATTAAGCAGTTTCTTCTCTTTGTCTGCAGGAAAGAGCCTCTCAGATGACCAGACAGGTTCAGCTGTGCTGCAGCCCAAGCTGCTTGCTGCTGCTAAGGTCCTGAGCCGAGACTGCAGCACGCAGAGCGACGAGGCCTCACAGGAGCCTGAGGCCACAGCAGAGCACGGCAAGCTCAAGATGTGTGAAGCAAGCTCAGCGGCTACACCTGGTGGGTTTTTCGAAGTGCTTAAGGCCCAGTCAGCTCCTCACAGCTCATTTTAAGAATGTGTCATTGAATTAAATAGAAAAATCACTCCGACAAGTAGCTTTACATTGTTTCCTCCAGTCAAATCAGCAAACATGAATATTACAGCTGAAACACTCGGATCAAAAAAGATCCACAGAGGCCTCTGGCCACGCTGCGTTTCTACCATAATATGGTTGAGAGAAAATAGTTCCTCCAGGAACCACGTGGTAACTGGGTCATGATTTCTAGAAAAAAAAGATGTTGCTACTTAGTTTTCACATCAGGTTTTTGGTGCTTTCAGCACCGCAGGGCAAGTGCAGACTTCTTCACAGAGGATATTTCCAAAAACGAGCAACTCCAAAACAATCTGGACGTATAAATAACAAATATTTATCTAAACGAATGACACGTGCATCGGCAGTTTGCCTTCCAGTGTTGTTTTTTCTAATCTATAAATTCTGTCCTGCCTGTAGAAACCTCGGAGGAGCCAAAGCTTCCGCCGAAGATGCTAAGGAGCCTCAACAGCTTGGGCGCAGACGTGGTGGAAATCCTCATTTGAGCGCTCGCTGCGGCTCGTATGACTGACAGCAGCTCTGACACAGACTCTTGGCTGAGACTTTAAAGGGCTTCCTCGACGTCTGGCTTAAATCAACATGTGTGTGCTGAGATTTCCTTCTGCTGTTTCTGCACAACTCATAAACGGGCAGTTGGGATTCGTTCACGGTACCTGGACAGTATTTCAGCGTGACAGGAACTGGGCTGCTGACTGTGCATATATTGTGCATGTTTCTCTTTTTATTTTTTAATTATGTATTGTATTTATACATGTAAATGCTGCTCATAATTGATGTGATTTTTGTTTGTCCTAAATGTGCACCACTTTCTTTTTCTAATTATATACACATGACTCACTTCTTGGTTTTGTTTTCCAGTAGCATCCCTGTTACCATGCCCTCTGAAAGTAATGGGAATATTTATAAAATGACTCAGAATTTAACAGAGCTAAATTAACAGTTGCCCTCCTCTTTAAAATACATTCGGAGGCCTTGCTCGCAGCTCAGAGGGGGATTTGGAAACATTTTTTTGAATGCGAAGCCTGCAAAATGCCTGCTCGGTTCTCTCTTTAAAAAGCCTGTGAGGATTGACGCCGTTTCTCTGGGGTCCGGTTTTCCAGATCCCCGGCTAATGTTTGGGGCCTCAGAAGGTGGCTACCCAGCGTTTCGCTCCCCTCCCATGCCACAGCGGAGCTAATCTTCTCACATTCCTCGCTGAGGGAATGCTCCCGTTAAAGAAAAAGGCTATCTAAAGTCTGACCCTTCGCCCTTGTTAAAATGGCAGGCATTCTCCACATGACTCCTTTTCTGGGGTGGTTATTTCTTCTGAGTCGTGGTAGCTGGATCTACCACGAACGTCGAAACGGTCAACTATAATTGGCCCACATTTGCTACTCCATCGCTGTTATATTCAGCTGTTTTTCAAGTATCTCACATTTCTGGGTAGACTATACTGTAAGCCTAATATGGACTCTTCTATTTATTTCTCCCTGCGTGATGTAGGATCACTGAACACTGATGAATGTACACTTCTGTTTTCAATGAATGTGTTTTCTATTTAACTGGAATGTGCCACACTCCATGGGGAAAGGACATTAAAACTCATCATCAGTGGATTTCTGAAGAAGCCAATAAGCTTATCCAGTTTTTAAATATTAGCGTGTGAAACCTCACGTTTACCCGATATTCTCCTTCATCCTCCATCACAGTGCATTTGCTGGTCAGTGCAGTGTGTCAGAGTTACTGCCCTTTGCTTATTCTGCAACATGTTTACACAAATGGCTGTTTGAAGTGAGAGAAGTTAATATATTTTGTAATTATTATTTTTTTCATATCTACTTTAAATGGTCTTGTTTCCTGGTGCCAAAGATGGACTCTATCTTTAAGTTATAGTTGATGATGAATACAAAAGGTTGTGTTAAGTTGCCTCGCTTCAGCTGGTTGACCCAACGTGATGTTGCTGTGAACTTTTGTAAAGGAAACATTTGTATGTATGCCTTAACATTTCACAATAATAAAGTTTTAATATATTCCTGATAAAAGGCTCTCTGTTCTCTTCACCGAAGTAAAGCCGTAGATGTCACCCGCTGGTTTGTAAACATTTTAAATCTGAAATTTTGGTGCTTTTGCCAGCTTTTTTGGAACCACAAGTGACCATATTTGGACAATTAGAAGGATTTACTTCACCCGCTAACATCAGCTAGCTAGGTTTACTGAATCCAAATAGGGTGCACCAACGGTTCCTCATTAGTTCAAAGATAAAAAGTTTAAAAATCACCTCTTGCAGTTGTTATGAAGGCAGATATCAGCTATAGAAGCAACCATTTATATCAGGCTGTAAAGACGGTGACCTCGCCTTCTTCTTTTAGCTGCCCCCTTTAGGATCGCAACAGTGGATCATCTGCCTCCATCCCTAGCAACCCCCTTTGTCACACCAACCGTCTGCCTGTCCTCCTTCACTACGTCCATGAGTCTCCTCTATTTTCTTCATGCCTGGCATCTCCATCTTCAGCGTCCTTTGTCCAGTATATCCAATATCTCTCCTCTGCAGAAGTCCAAACCATCTTAGCCTCTCTAACTTCATATCCACACTTGAACTGCTCCTCTGACATACTCATTTCTAGTCACTCCCAGTGAAAATCTTAACATCTTCAGCTCAGACACTTCCAGAGTGGCCTCATTTCTTTTTGTCGCTGTGACCCTTTCCAAACATCTCAGTGACCTCAGAAATCTTCGAGTTTGAAAAATTCAGCCAAAATCCTCTATCCTCTGTCCACTTGAGGCTGATCCCCAAAGTGACAAAAATCTACTAGTTTTGTAGTTTTGGTCTCTTTAGATATACTGGATTTAGGGGATGACCAGGCTGTTGGGGTTAAACATTTGTACTTACTGTTTGACTCCAAGTTTTCTTTAAAATGTCTCTCCTCAGTCATCAGTCATCCTTCCAATAAATCTACTACACCAACTGAGCCAAGATTTTCTCTATTCTTCTGTGACTTCTATGACTGCTCAGCTGTGGTTGGTCTTCTTCAAGCAGAGACACAATATGATGTACAAAAACTCTGCAAGTAACAAAATGTACCGTATTAGTTTCACAGCAATCTTTTTCTATCTTGCTGTTAAGATAAAGGCATCTTGCATGACAAATACCAGAAGCTGTACCTCAAATCCTAAGAAAATTAAGTTCTTGAGGATTTTAGATTTCATCTCACACAAAGTGATTCTCCAAACCTGCCCAGCAGGAACTAATCCACACGAATTCTCAGAAAATAAGAGAACCTGTAATGTTACTCAAGTTAAATGGAAATACAAATTTAACCTCAAATAATCAGATCAAATGCCAAGTAATTGATTGTATTTTGATGTGGATGTGCTTTCTTATATATTCTCAAGATGTGCAGGGACATGTAGGAATTCCTCAGTAAACTTTTAATTTTAATGTAAATATTTTTGTCTTCCTTGTTCCCCCTTGCTGAGGTTGGAATTTCATTCCTCGGATGCCAGACATTTTCCTCTCGCTGCCTTTACTTGTCATAGGCGAGTGCCACTTTTCTCAGGCGGGGAAAAGCTGCAGTAATAAATCGCCATGTGTTGAGTACCATTTTCAGCTTTGGCACCATGCGGTCTGTGATTTCCCATTATTTTGGTCCTATCTGTGCAAATGCAGATCACATTTCCTGACTCGTATGTCAGTAACTGTGAGTGAGGTGAGGCTCAGCTGAGGGGAAAGGTTAGGATTACGTGAGCACTAAGTTTGAACAGCATCATAGTGGGAAATTTAGCTGAAAAGTCATCCTCATCCAGTCTGCATGGAGAAAGGTTAAACCTTCATGTATGCATTCCACATACATGCGGACTGGAGCATAACTTACAAAGACTGTTGTCAGGTTATCGCCGTGATTTCACCACTGTGACTCCTGCCAACTGTGCGCGTGATTCAATCAGAGTGGATCAAGAACAGATGTCAATGTTCTGAATTTCGACTTTGTTTGTTTTTCATGGTATGAAAGTGCAGACTCCACATAATTCACGCTTCATCTACAGTCAGAAAAATGTTAAAGTCAAGCGCCATTTGAAGCAATGCGAGATACAATCGAAGTGTGTGTGAGGAATGAAGGGGACAGTTGGTAACAAATCATTTGTCCTCCTTTCCTTTTGAGCACATTTTGTACTAAAGGCATGTGTGAAATATTTGGAAAAATAACTGTGGGGCTCTGTGTTTTGCCTTGATTTCCATGGAGATTCCAAAACTTCCTGCCTACAGCAGCCATGGAATGTGCCCCCACCCCCTCAGCGTTTCCACATAAATCAGGGCACTGACTTCTAATTTTAGGGATGTTAGAGAGACGATGCAAATCTCTCAGAGGAGGCCACTGGAAGCAAATTTTTCGGCCTGAGTCCACTGCAACATTATTTGCTGAACTGCTCGACTTAATTCAATTAAGCTTTATTTATAAAAAGTCCGTTTACAATAACAGTCACCTCTATGTAGTACGGTAAAGACTCAACAACATTAGATCAAATGAGCACCACTTGGTGATGGTGGAGACGAAGAACTCCAGCAGAAGACGCATCCAGCAGGGAGGAGCTGACATCTTAGAGAAAAGGAGCTTACTCTGCTCTCCTACTTCAACCCAACGTCACAGCAAAGCTCTGTCGATTTCAGCGGAGCATTGTTTGGGTGACATGTCACTCTCTGTCACGTTCTCATGAGGATGATGTCTTTTTATCTTGCTAAAGTGTTTTGTCTTGGGTTTTTTTTAAGACAAAAGTCCAAGTCATCATTATCAGCTTCTGCAGCGTTTTATCAGCACTGTTCATGTGCAGCATGTCTTTAAGCTCCATCCATCTATTTTCTTCTTCTTACCCAATGGGCTGGGGCCTAGAGTGAGAGGGGGGTACACCCTAGACAGGCCACCAGTCGATGGTAGGACCAACATAGAGAGACAGACAACCATTCACACTTACATTTGTGCCATTAATCATTTTATAATCTCCAATTAACCTAAGCCTATGTATATCCTTGGATAGTGGGAGGAAGCTGGAGCACCTGTAGAGAACCCATGCAGACACGGGAGAACGTGCAAACTCTCTGGCCAGATGGTGACTTTGAATCCAGTTCAAACTTCAACTCCACTTTGCCCATCGGGGACCCTCAACATGAACATCTGAACATGATCCTTCATCTGCTCTATGTTGATGTGTATATATTAGCCTAACTATATCTCTGTAGCTAGCCACCAGCTACCACATCATTATATGTTAACATCTGGCTAATGTAAGTAACTTTCTGCTAAACCTTACAAATCCTTTTTTTTCATGGATGCCTGGACATGAAACTTTACTGTAACATCTGGGAGAACAGCCAAACTGAGTTGAAAGAATCTGGAGCTTTGTGAGCTCTCTGTGGTGCCTCAGTGTTTGATTGAGTTCAGACATAATGACTTGTTTAATTAATTGAGTTGTGAGATAATGAAGCTGCCATGTTTAAAGGGGTTCTTGGGGAGAGTATACTTCATTAACCACGGAGAACCTCTCTTTGGTGCTTTAGCTGGTTGCTGTCTGGGTCTGCTAGTGGTTTCCAGTGAATCAACTGTGCTGCACAATCCAGAAAGGCCGATTCATTGTAGGGAAGGAATTATTAGATGAGTCAAAACACACTGTGTCTGTAGCAACACGGAGAGACGTGCTGCAGAGGACAACCTTCATGCCAGAGAAAAACCAAAAAACCAAAATAAAAAATGAGTCAACGTTAAGATCAGACATTGTACAGCTGTGAAAAGTCACTTAACTGAAGTCTGAAATGGTTATGAGTAATTAACAATGCAGACAAATGAGTAAGAGTCAAACTGGTATGTCACAGAAAAACAGTGTTTCTTTCTTTTGCTTGTACTCATGTACTCATGTTAACATTTCCTTGATTTTTAATCACTGATCTTACTAACTTACTGCTTACTTCCTTGGACTCATTTAATCGTTCCAAATAAAACCAGTCACAAATAATATCCCAAGAATTTACGAGTGTTTCACAACTTAAAGAAACATACCAGCAGGTGTATGCAACTGAATAGGCACAGCTGGGGAATTCCATGGCATGCCTCAGCATGCAGCAGTGGTTGAATAACCCTTTATGATCCAGGTGGATATAAATGATGACTATGTGGAGAGAGCTAATCGCTGATGAAAGATCGTTTGTGAATTTTCACTCATGTTAATGTAGAAATTAAGAAGAACTTGATACTGTTTTAACACTTAAGTGGGAAAATACTGTAGTGACTTAAATAACTGTTATACTTTATCTTCAGATATACTCTTTTAAAATGTTCTCTTTTAGTTTATCGTACCAATACTCTTTTCCTTTATATAATTAATCATTGGTGTATGAAGTTTATCGTTTTGATTTTTCTTTAGTTTTGGGTTCCACTTTTGTTATTACTCGTACCTCCCTGTGTTCCTCTGCTTTGTGTTTACTAGGAGTTTTCCTACTTCCATATTTAGCAGCATTTAGCATTTCCTGTTTTACTTTGAAAGAGTTTTTATTTTCCTGTGACTGCTTTTTCAATCTTTCTGTTGGTCTGGTTGTCTTGACTGTTTTTACACGTTGTTAATTACTATGTCCTGCATCTCTTTTAACTCTTTTGTATAATCCCGGTCACGCAACAGTATATAATCTTATGAAACTTAATATTAATACAATTTAATATTAATATCCTAAATTATAAAACATGAAAAAAAAAAACAGAAAAGGTGCCATAAATTTGATAGTCAGAATCAGAATCAGAAAGACTTTATTTATCCCCAAGGGGCAATTAGTTTTTAGCTTTAAAAAATAGTGCAAACTAACTGAAGTAGATGTGCGCTAATGCTGAAATACATTACAACATATTTACTTATAATAAAAGAGCAATTTTTGATTGTGCTAATGGAGGGCAGCATATTTCCAAAACAGGGCAAAAGAAAAAGCCATGGCATCAGCAAAGTCGCTGGGCAACAGAAATATCTATGCCAAATTCATCCAACAGTTGTTGAACCGACCTTTAAACAGACATTTCCACCTGTTAGCTAAAAATCAGCCAGTCCCAAAAACAGCATCATAAATCCCTTAAAAACTAAAGTACAGTTTCATATATCCTAATCCTGTTGCTGTTTCTACAGAACTTTTTCACATGTTTCCCACAAAAAATATGTATATATCTATTTGATCACACTGATGGTATGAGATGTTGTTTGTAATCCAGCAGCTGAATAGCCTAACGATATGACCCAGAGTTGTGCATAGTTTTATATCTTTCCAATGGTTTTTACTTTGTTGTATACATTTGTTCCAGATGGTGTTTGTGGTTATGATTAATTGTGTAGTTTCACTGTAATTTTAGTCTCAGTAAACAACAGAGGTGTGGACTCGAGTCACATGACTTGGACTCGAGTCAGACTCGAGTCATTAATTTTATGACTTTAGACTTGACTTGAAAAAATGTTCTAAGACTTGTGACTTGACTTGGACTTTTACACCAATGACTTGGGACTTGAATTGGACTTGAACCGGTTTACTTGAAAAGACTTGATATTTTACCCCAAATATAAAATTTAACATGCATATTATATGGAGATTGAAAATGTGACGTCATTCACGGGTAGAACCGCAAAGGATTCTGGGAACTCGTGGCAAGCGGTACTAGCGCACGCAGGCTTTCAATTAAAATCAGTCACACAGCCATAAAAAGAAACACAAAAATGTCAAGAAGCCGTTGTATTATTAACTGCAATAGCCGGTCGCATGACAGCCACGGGAAGCCGACGGGTAAAGAGATCGGTTGTTATCGGATTACGTCGTTGAAGAGAAATTGTTCGAGCCATGTTTCCGAAGTAACAAAGACGCGACTGGATTGCAGCCATTCAAAGATCAAATATAACGTCCCAGAACACTCCAGCTCACAGGTTAGTCTGCTCCAAGCATTTCCACAAAGGTCAGTCTGCTGTTGTAGTTAATGCGTCATTTTTCTTAACATAATTGGTGATATAGGTTACAAGCAAGTCTGGCGCTGAACAGAAATTGTCGCGCTATGCTCCTTTATTTATTGTGCATAAATAGTAAATTGTCCTGACACAATATTGCGTTTCGCTTCTGTTATTATGGTACACTGACAAAAACACATACTTTTATTCACAGGATAAAACAGGTTTTTTGTATCACTAATTGTCCAGTACGATTACAGCATACAATATTATTGTCACTGCTACATTTCTGTGATGCTACCAGAAATTATTTCCACTACTAATTAATTACCGTTGAGCTCAAAGGTTATATTAATAAACGGTTAACGAATGTGTATTTATGAAGACGATTTGTGAGACTGGTAAACTTATGATACGTACGATGGTCTTTCGTTCTACACGGTGCATTTCAAGGTCCTGCACCCATCCGTCGGTAAACTGTACCTGGGCTTGTTGCAGTGACCGGAAGTTACTAAACTTCATGAGTGTATGCACTCACTCCAAGAACCGTATAATTATAAATATGCATATAAATATGCTAAGATGAGATAGCTGACTTCATCTAACTAGCAAATGTTGTCCAGGCTACGTTGGTGATACAGTTTTTTTTAATGTGTATGATATTTTTGTCATGCGATTTTAAAGCTGGTCCTACAACCGCATCCAAGAATAACATGCAGCGTATCTCAGAACTGTCGGTGAAAATTATTCTTGGAGCTAAGTTTAATTGAGCTGCATTTTAAAGAGGTGCAATTTCACAATTTGTGTATATTTTCTAAGTTCACTATTTTGTATGTGTTGAGAAAAACACAAATTTTAAAATTACATGGTCTAATATTTACATTTAGCATAACTGCAACATTATTTTTTCGTTTGTTTTTTTTTAAAGACTCGAAAGGACTTGAAATTCAAAGTTTCAGACTTGTGACTTGACTCGGACTTTTACACCAGTGACTTGAGACTCGACTCTGACTTGCCTGACATTACTTGAGACTTGACTTGAGACTTGAGGATAAAGACTTGAGACTTACTTGAGACTTGCAAAACAATGACTTGGTCCCACCTCTGGTAAACAAAGATAAACTAAAGCAATAATTTTGACCAAAGCAGAAAATCACAGAAAATATTGTTCTCATTTTTTCCGTTAAGTTTAGTTCTTATTTTTATGTCAGTTGGCTAAAATATTTTTTACATGTACTTCTACATGAAGTTAATAACTTTGACATATACCAGGGGAGCTTCGAGGATGTTTTAAAAAATTGGTTATCATGTCGGGGCCCACATGAAACCAAAAGATATATGATCGGCAATATACATGGGGGGAAAGTAAACATCTGGACTTTTGGGGTGATACAGATGTTTTACATGAAAAGGGGCTAGAGAAGACTTTGAGCATAATTCTATATTTAAAAGCTGTTTTATTTAAAACATAACCCCACCTACTAATGCAAATTTTCACTGAAATATACTTTAGAATGTAAATTAAAAATACTCATTATGCAGATTCAGTAGAAAAAATATTAAGTAGAAAAATTAGCTAAGTAAGTTTTTTTTTCTGAGGGGGGGTTTAATATCCAACACTGTGATTTGCTCTGATGAGGAACCAAAAAAGTTGCTAACCAAAATGGCTATAAGATGAAAAACTTAGTGTGACTAAAAAGGGAAAAGGGGGGGAATGGAAACATGTAGAGAATGTAAAGATGTTTTGATGACCTGCTGCTGCTCTCTAGTGTTTATGTGAAGGTATTACAGTTGCTCCTCCTCTCAAACTGACACCTGGTGTGCTGGGACTGAACTTCATGCCAGAGCTTTTTCAGTAGTGGGGAAAGCATAAAGTGTAAGATAACAAAATGTCTTTAATAAGGGCTTGGATCTTAATGTTTTGAAGCTTTACTTTAAGTTTTGTTCCTGTCCTTGTGATTGGTGACAAAAGGATAGCAACATGAGTGAAAGGGAAGATTTAGAAGCTTTCTTTGTTTGTTTTGCATCTAAGCGAAAATGAAAACATAAAAAAAACCCTAGGGATATGTTTTATTTGATTTGCAAAGGGAGACTGAGCTCCTGTTTATTAAAAAACAAAAATCAGGCAGTGGAGATCATATTAACAGTGTTTATTTCTCCCGTAAATCAGGAAATTTACATGTTAAAGACAGCTTAACACTTTAACAGGATTTTTGACTATTGTACATTATGAGGGGTGCCTGAAATCCTTTACTTTAAAAATATTGGGGTGTTTTTTGTCATTTAATTCTTGAATTGTGTGTCTGGTCGCTTATTTCTTTGAATTAATTACTTTCTGTGCGGATATTTCATTGCTGTTGAAGCATAGGCAGCATCAAGTGGCCTTTAGAGGAACTGCAGTTTTTTGCACTTCCGCCTTGGCTTCCTTTTTTCGGAGGTTCCCACTTGGCTCCAAAGTGAGCTCGATTGCGTCCGTCGATCACGTGACTAGAGTGTCTTAGCGTCCCCTTAACAACCGCCTACCTCCTTCAGCCCGTTGTACCGCTTTATGGCGCTAAAAACATTTCTATTGGCTAGCGATCGAGCAGTCCCTTCTCTGGTTGGTTGAATGTAGAAAGTAGGTGCAGTCCTTTCTCAGCGGTCTTCCGGCTTGCATTTTGAGAGTGAAAAAAAGAAAAGACGAATGGAAAAATTGTAATCCACAAAACGAGCATTGCCCAGCAACTCATCGATACGGTAAAGTCTGCGCACACACAACAGCCTTTTTGTCCTTTTAGCTGTAGGAAGTTTGTGCCGCTGTACTCTGTATAAAGTTCAGGATTTGGCATGAAAAGCAGGTTAGCGGGGCTAGCGCTTCCAGTGTTAGCATGCTGCTAGGTGGGATAGCTGCCTAATGAGGCAGCTTTTCGGTTTTAGGGTTACAGAGGCTAAAACAGCCACCACGGTGGATAGTATCTGACTGAGCTGAAAACGGGTGTGATTCTAGTTGAAAGGCCTTTTCTGTGCATGCTTGTTAACGTCATATTTGGTGCGCATCGACTCAGTTTGCTGCCTGTCATACGATACCGACTACATAATGTCAAACAAAGGTACTGAAGACGTTCGATCCTTTTCAGACACTCAAATACAGCTTTTTCCTGTGATGTTAAACAGCTCTTAATTTCATGGACACGTTCTCTGCCCTCCGTCTGTCCGTTTTACGTTCCCGCGCTGCATGTGAAGGGTTAATCTACATGGCTTTTGTTGTTGTTGAGGTCCTCGGACTGGATCGTCAAGAGCAGAGGTTTTCAAATATTTTGTGACCAAAGGGTGAGCTAAAATTTCACGGCACACTTGTATTTATACCAGGGGAAAATAATCTCTATTCAGGTCGGGAATTTAACCCCATCCCGGGATACTTAAGCTAACCCTGTGTGGTATTCGGGGCTTACAGTCTCACGTTGTCTGTACGTAGCTACAATAATTAACTTTAATAATTGGATGTTTTAGTATTTTCAGTAAGAGTGAAGATAGTCTGTATCCATAACTATGCAAAGCACGTCCATAATGAACAGTTATGCCGTAAAATATATTTGTGTCATAAATATATTTAATTTTTAAATCGTAGTAGGCATACAGCGGCTGTATGGAAAAAAGCCTATTAGAAACTGAACTGTACTGTGCAAAAAGTCTTGACACATTGGGAAATGGGTGCAGAAATTATTTGAAACATGCAAACATACATGGAAATACAGTACATAAGGCCAAAACGGAGTTTGTGCAGTTCTAACGAGCTTACATTCGTAACGTTTTGTATTCATATTTACATTAATTTTCAAAATAGCCTCCATGATTGAGCCTCCATTGTGTTTTACAGATGGCGGTGGAAACTCATTTTTGAACCTCTTTCCTCACCTCTCGTTATATCCACAACAATTTCACCCCAAAAATCTCACTTTTGGATTAATAACTCCATTAGACCAGTTGTCACAGATTCTCAGTCAGTTTCTTGTGTAATTTGGCAAATCTGGCATTCCTCAGCCTTTTCTCCCTGTTTCCCATGATGCCTATGATGGTGTTTTTAACTTTGTCATATCCTGTGTGCATCTGCTTTGCATCCTGTTTTAGATCATAAATAGTTAAAATGAGCTCCCAGCAATTCCCCCGACATGGGCTGCCTGCTTCCAGTGGGGGAGCACCTCAGATCCCAGCACCTGGAAACCTGGTGCCTGTCAATCAACCGTCAAGCGCTTCAGGTAACATTTAATCACACAAAAATGGCAGAGAAGATGTAAGTGTGTAGTTGATGTCTAATCAAGTTGTTTTTCCTCAGGTGGAGGTGGTGGAGATGCAGACAGCAGTCGGGATGGTGACCACGGTCAGCATGATCATCCACCTGCCGGTGGCGGGGGAACCTCAACTTTCAGAGATGAAAAGCAAGAGACCATGGTGGTCAGACCATACCCACAAGTACAGACGCAGCTCGGCCAGCCTCCAGCTGCCACCCAAAATGTGGCCATTCAGCCCGGCACACCTGCGACCTTACCGACCCCCTCTGTCCAGCTCCCACAGGGCCAGCCTGCAGTGCTTACTGAAAGCCAGATGAAGGTGACCTTTAAGTCTCTGTTTGAGTTTCTATAAACTTAACCATCTCCAAAGTAAAAGGAACATAATTTGCTCTCTTATATTGGCAAAGTTTTCTGAGTGTAGACAGTGTTCAACGTAACATTTTCCCCCCTGGTCTCAGTTTTTGCAATTCCTGAAAATAATAAGACGCCAATTTTCCTTATATTTTAAAAAGTATGTTATTGTAGACTAAGCTACCCAACAATAACTTAAAGTTAAAATTAGCTCTGAAGTACCAAAAGGTTCAGTAAAACTCTGATCTGTGGGGGGAAAATGTAATGCTGTAGACAGGAATCTCATCATAGGATATTTCTTTTTTTACTTGAGCTTGAACCTTTCACCTGGGCTGTCTGAATCTGATCATCTAGCTTGTATTATTTGTTAAAACAAACAGATGTTAATTTTTTTAAATTGATGTCTTTTTCAGGCGGTCTTGAAGTCACCAATGCCAAGTCGTCTTATTGCTCCAGCACCAGCTTCCAACCAGGCTCATATGCCCATACCCCCCAAGGTGCCTGGTCACATAACAGTCACCATCGAGAGCAGCATCGCTACCACCCCGTCTATCCCTGTGGCAACCATCAGTGGTCAGCAGGTGAGTCTTTTCTACATTTGCTTTTAATGTTTGTCTTTTTCCTGCTGACAACTAAAGACCTGTACTGCTTTCTTGGTGTTTAAGGGTCACTCAAGCAACGTGCACCTGATGCCGAACTTTCAGATCATCAGGACCCCTGCTGCAGTTCCTCAACAGTCCTTCCCACCACACTTGCCTCGAGGTATATAGCGAGGAAGACTCCTGTGGGAGTACCTTTAGTGCAGCTTTGGGAAACGAGTACTTGTAAATGATCTGTCAAAGAGAAAGTAAAAGTTAGATGCAAACTGATTTGGACAGTCATCTCCTAAATGTTGTCGACAGTATGTCAGGCTTGCATTTTGATGGATTGCTGTATTTTCTGTCCTGCAGGGGCTGCTGCAGCAGCTGTTATGTCCAGCTCCAAAACTGTCTTGCGGCCAGCCACTGGAGCAAGTGCAGGCACTGCCCAGCCGACAGTGCCACACATCATTCACCAGATTCAGGTGCCCTGCAGAACTTTAAAGAAATAAGAATATTCATGTTAGTTATGTAGAAGCACAGAGTATAAGGCTGCTGCTGTTTTTTGTTTTTCCATACTGTCCACAGTCCCGATCTCCTGCAACAACCTCTACAGCTGTCCTCCCAACCGTGGTGGCTCCCATCTCAGTGACTAGAACTCAATCTCCAGTTATCAGCCAGACAGTCTCACACTCTCCAGAGGTGATACATGGGTAAGAAAAGATAAAGTCTGAGATCGTTCAGTATGTTCTTAGCCAAGTTTGTTTGCAGTTTAGTGCTACTTGTTTACTTTGCATTTTTGAAGAGGTCATATTTATCTATTTATTTATTTTACTATTTCAGGCGTCCAGCAATGACCATTCACCCCCCTCCACCCGCTGTCAGCATCCAGAGGCCTCAGGGGACCCGTGACACAGCCACACGGATCACTTTGCCATCACACCCTGCAGTCGGAGCTCAGAAGTCCCAGCCTCCGCACACAATGACACAGGTTACTACTCTTGATGATGCACTGCAAAAATATGCAATATTTATTTTGCATAATAACTAAAATCTTGCCTTTTTTCCATACAGAAATCCATATTCAGTAATGTGACACCAGTAGCTGCAGCAACTGTGGCACCAATAGTTGCCACGAACACTGTGCCATCAACAACTACAATAGGTATCAGCTTTTATCTTGATTAGCATGTCAAATCTTTGTAATGTTACTAAAGAAGAAGCTGAAATCTTGTTTCATTTCTGTTTAGGCGCTGTGACACACACCCAAATGACAAGTAGCACGATTGTCACCATGACAATGGCCTCACACTCTTCTCATGCTACAGCAGTGACCACCTCCACCATCCCTGTTGGTATGTTGACTCTTTGGCCTCGTTCATGCAACATTCATTTTTGTGCTGCTGCCTTTTTAAATGACATGGAACAGAACGAGCTGCGTTTTTACAACTTGGAAGTAATGAAATATTATTTCTAGTGCATGCACATCCCTACATATGCTATCTCACCTTTCATTATTAG
Organism: Rhamphochromis sp. 'chilingali'; assembly: GCF_963969265.1. Lineage (NCBI taxonomy): Eukaryota > Metazoa > Chordata > Actinopteri > Cichliformes > Cichlidae > Rhamphochromis > Rhamphochromis sp. 'chilingali'. Next base: position 33,526,046 of record NC_137931.1, read on the forward strand.
CATGTAGCTTTTCTTAACAGTCTTCTGGGGTGTTGTTCACAGCTAAAGTGGTCCCTCAGCCTATCGCCCATTCTTCACCCCGTGTTCAGCCTGACTACCCAGGAGAGAGAGCCAACCTCATCCCCATCCCTGGCCACAGGTCTTCTCCCAACCCTGTCACCATGGAAGCCCGCAGCGACAATAGGTGAGCTCACTGTGCTGGGGAATTTAGTCTGATCATATGATGGGGTATTACACAGTTGTATCAAAAATCTGTGCGCTTTCCTCTTATTTCCTCTAAAGTTGTGGAATTAATCCAAGTTTAATTTCAGTTGAAATTTTTGGCCAATTAGAAAACAAGTTGTCACATTGTGTTTTCCATTTGACCTTTCAGCATATCCTCTTTGTTGTTCTCCCTCCATAAAACTTCCAATTCAAAAGTATTAAATATATTAAATATCTCTTTAAGTCTGGACCAGCATGTGGCAATGATCCAGATCACAAGAGTTTAAAGTATAAAACATCACAGACAATGAAGACAACCAATCCGATCTTGTTTTAATTCTTGTTTCTTTCTTGTTAAGACCTTCTGTACCAGTGCAGTTCCAGTATTTCCTGCCTGCCTACACTTCGTCATACCCTCTGCCACATACCTACACCCCTATTAGCAGCTCTGTGTCCACCATCCGCCCGTACCCCGGTAAGCACTTGCTATAGTCCGAGTGTCTGCTCATTATTGGAAGGACTTAAGTCTAGTTTAGTGTAATGTAGAGCCTGGGATTTGAAAAATCTTTTACCCTTTTGTGCTCTCTAAGTTACTCCTCAAGCTCCGACTTCAGCGTTGCCAGCTCAAGCTGGAGTGGGCGTGGCGACCACTGTGCAATTGAACCGCATGCAGCTGATGGCAGTGGACCGCATCGGTCTGCCGTCTGCACAGATCAGCACCCAGGGGATCCAGCAAGCACCGATCGCAGCGCAGGGCATTCAGCCTGCATCGATAGGCGTTCAGGGTTTGCACACGTCTGCGTCAATCACCACACAGGGAATGCAGCAGGCGCCGGTCACTCAACAGCAGCAGCAACCGCAGTCTGAAGCAAAGCCTGGTAGTTACTTAGATCATACCAAATAGCATGGTCTCTGAGTCTTTTACTGAAATTTGTTTGTAATTAATGTTTGTTTGTTTTTTTTAAATTCAGGGGTTGTTTTGGCTGATGGCTTTGTAGCAAGCCCCATTAGCAGCACCTTCAGCACGACCCAGCCGGTAGCCACCATGGTGCAGGCGCACACCCAGGGGGGAGGAGTGGGAGGAGCTCCCACACTGGTCTCCTCCCCAAGACCGAGTATTCTCCGCAAGAAGCCCGCCAATGAAACGTGAGTATAACACATGAAGCAGGGTTTTGCAGTAAACCTTACATCTTGTTTTTTCTAAAATAAATATGGAGAATGCTTTTCTACACTTCCCCTTTCTCAGGTGTGTTCGTAAGAACCTGATCCCCGCCCAGTCTGAAGCCAGTACTGGGAGAATTGACAGCGGCGTGAGAGGAGCGGGATCGCCTCGACCCGCTGGGTGAGCTTGTGTCTCATTTGTTACATGCGTGTTCATTTCCTGTTCTGTGTCAGTGATGTAACGGGTTTTGTTCATCCATCAGAGTGAAGCCCAAAGCTGAGGTGCACATGGCAGTGGCCCCTCCTGTCATAGCTACAGTAGAAGCATTGCCTTCTCAGGGTGGAGAGCAGCAGGCGGTGTCCTCGAACACCCAGCACCTCGCTCAAGCCATCCCCACCATGCTGGCTACACCCGGCCCCGTGCCTCCCTCACAGCCCTCCACTGTCCTGTCCTCCTTGCCGGCTGCCATGGCTGTGACTCCCCCTGTCCCGGCCTCGATGGCCAACACTGTGGCTTCCCCCACCCAGCCGGCTGCCAGCAGCACTCCAGCATGTGCCGCGAGCTCTGTCTGCCCAGATGTGAAAATCAAGCAGGAAGTGGAGGCGATGGACACCTCTCAGCCAGGTGACAAACGTGTTTGTGCTCCAAATGTTAAAGTCATCTTTATAGAAAATATAAATAAAAACTAACATGCAGGCTTCCCCTTAGATCCCAACACGAGTATGTCAGCGGCCCCAGCCCTCACCACACAGACGTCCACCCTGAGCACCCCAGCCACAGGCGATCTGATCCCTGGAGCCTCCCCGAGAAAGAAGCCCCGCAAGCAGCAGCATGTCATTTCCACAGAGGAGAGCGAGATGGTCGAGACTAACAGCACGGATGAGGAGAAGACCCCAGGCAGGCCCATCACCGGCAGGGCCGAGAGACGGGAATCTCCACCAAGGGAGTATGTCGGTATGTAAACTGATCATGGCGGTGCGGATGATGATGGTGATGTTTCCTGTCTGCACTATTAGTTTTGTAACACCTGTTTCTATGTTGAAGATGAAGAAGGAGTGCGCTACGTGCCGGTGAAGCCTCGCCCACCTATTACACTTTTGCGGCACTATCGTAACCCCTGGAAAGCTGCTTATCACCATTTCCAGAGGTACAGCGACATCCGGGTCAAAGGTGAGTGTCTTACTGGCTGCAAACACAAACATTTAATATTTCATACCAGCAGCAGCTTTTTCAGTAACTGCAAAGGGGGGTTGCTTTTTAATTTCACTGTAGATTCCTATATGTGTGGTAAATATTGATGGATATTTTTGTAAACTTTTGTGCAGCTGTATGATTAATTAATTATCCATTAATGCATCAAACATGCAGATCCTGAACTCAAAAACAGAGTTGAAAACATGGCTATTAAAGGTATTTACTTTAATTACTATTATAATTCAAATGAGAACCAAAAAAAGAAAAACAGAGGTAAGGGTGATGGCTGACACAGTCACCCGGTGGAGAGTTAGGCCATGATCAGGGACTGTTTTTGACCCTAAAGGCCACCCAGAGATGAACACTACATTATAATTGTACTTAATAAAATCACTGATGATAGACTAAATAAATAGATTTTAGGTAGATGCTTGTGCATTTTAACAACTTTAACAATAATACAGACAACAATGTAGTTAAACAACTTACAGTTGGTTTTATTGGAAATTAACTTTAAGCTATTAGGCCCCAGGGGTTTTCTGAGCTTTCTGCTCGAAAATGAAATGACCAAAATAAATGGAGTATTTCTCTGCAATTACAAACTCTGTGTAAACAGTCTTGGTATCAAAATAAAGCTAACACTTGTGAGATGTCATCAGACGTGTAAATATTACTGCAGATGTTACTATGGCAAAGTTGCTGTGACTCAAACATAGAAAAATTTGATTTTTTTTATATCCCTCGTCTAAGTATTTTATAGCATATAACACCTTTGAAAATATGCTTCAGTTCACATTTAACTCCAGAAAATCATAAATCAAAATATGGATATTACCTGTCCACAGGTTCATGGTGACGTAACTGCTCTTTTAACTGTTTGGTGTCTTTGCTTTGTTTGGTGTTTCCAGAAATGGTTTATATGAGATTTTAGCTGAGATTCAGAGGTTTCTGTGGAAACCACTCATGTCGGCACATATATTTCTGACCTCGTGTTGTAACTGAGTAAACGTGATCTCCTCCCTTTTTCCCCCATATTTGGGGGTGCTGGGTGCTTAACTAGTTAAAAAACACAAACAAACATCTGTCTCCTATTTTTTGTGTCACATAGGAAAGAAGCATCAATATCTAATGAAAAGACTTATTAGTTTGGCCTTGCTGTGTATCATTGTGGTGTTTGGTGCAGTTTTCTTGTTTTGTGGGGTTGTTGTTGTGTTTTTTTCAAGTGGAGATGAATATCTCTAACAAGTTGATTTGTTCACATTTGCAAATCTTAATTTGTAAGAGAAATGTATATATTTTTTGAGTTTGTGCAACATGCATATAGTTTCATTTTTCAGTATTTGTCTGTGGGGCATTTTTCTATGTTTTAACAAATGTTTTTTACATGGCCTTACAGAGGTGATGCTAAGGGAAACGTGCATTTTTTTTCCTTTTTTTTTTTTTTTGGTAATGTGCTGGAAAAGCTTGAAAATTGACCTTGAAAGTGCTTAAAAAGTGCTTGAATTTGACCCTGAAAAATGCGTGCAAACCCTGAAAAGCTCATTAATGTGAAAACACTGTTATAAATAAAGATAAATCATTACACGTAAAAGACACTGATTTAAATTGCAGGTAAGTCATAACCATTTGTTTATCTTGACACAAGTTGAACTAAACATCGAGTGAGTTTAGAGTTTGAGGGGTTGAGCAAAAATGCACTGTTATGCTTCTGAATCATGCAAGACAAAATCAATTCAGTTCAATTCAGTTTTATTTATACTGCGCCAAATCACAACAACAGTCACCTCAAGGCGCTTTATATTGTAAGGCAGATCCTACAATAATACCAAATATGCAATAAGAGTAAACAAATTCCTTTTGTTTGTATTATAATCTTGATTTTATCATTTAAAAAAAAAAGCCAAACTCAAATAAAATGTTATAACCGTAATTGAGGTTAAAATTAAAAAACAGAGAGGAGCGATCAGTGAAGTGTTTGAAAGGCTTATGTTGAATCTTCTTTGTCATTTTCCTCAGTTTAATTCTGCTTTTTGTTAATGTTTCAGAAGAGAAGAAGGGCTCCTTGCAGGATATGGCCAATCAGAGAGGAGTGGCATGCAGAGCACAAGGCTGGAAGATTCACCTGTGTGCGGCACAGCTCAGGCAGCTGGTGGGTGCTGACCTCCTGACCTTTATTATATTGGCCCAGTTAATATAGTTTTGTCTTTAAATTGGGGGGAAATAGTGCTTAAAGTGAGCTTCTGTTTTTAAAAAGAAATGTAATCAATTAAAAAAATTGTTACAATATTTCAGTGTGACTTTGCATTTCAGTTCAGAGACTTTTACGCTCTTTAACAAGCAGATTTTTTTTTATTTTTATCGCTTGTTCTGCAGTCGAGTTTGGAGCATGATGTGTACAGCCGCCTCTCCACCCTTCAGGAGGGTCTGATTCCAAAGAAGAGGGCCGGCGCAGATGACGACCTTCACCGAATTAACGAACTAATACAGGTGAGGTTGTTGCTGCACATTAAAAATAAAGGTTTCACTGCTCAGGTTATGCAAATTTTAAAAAATCAGTATTTCCTAAGTTATACATGTGGGGTGGGCCGGAGTTAAGAACTTCAGGACTTCTTTTAAGATATTTAGTAAATAGATAATTAAAACCTCAGCGGAGAAAAAAAGACTAAACAGGAATGAAAACATGAAGAACGGTGCGAATAAAAACAGCATACCTGTGATGTGTTTAATGCCAGACTCTCACTGTGATTAGCAAAGTTAATGACAAAGCAAAGTTCAGTGCTTCACCCTCCAAAATACACTCATTTGGTTATAAACCATGTGGATACAAATTTTATTGCTTATTGGGTGAGTCCGCCTGCCCTGGTCCAGTGATGATGCTGAGTTGGTTATAGAAGAATATTGTGTCTCTCTGAATCCAGTTCACTTTTTAGAGGCGATTTGGTTTTGTCAACTTGTCTGAATTTCTCCTTAAAGTTTCGAACAGCACAGCTTATGAACCCACAATGTAAAGCATCTGAAAAATGAAGTTTATACTAAAAACAAACCAATGTTCTCTCTGCTTTTCTCTCTGTGTCATCAGCAGCAAAAACATGTTTAAAACTAAAGTAAAATTGATTTCAAAGTCCAAAAATTTAAACCCTGGACATCTTCTAAAATCACACAGTGGGGCAAACTGGAGTTTTTGGCAGGCCATTTCTGGCCCCCGCGCCTTATGTTTGACACCTTCATTATAAACACAGACTTGGCTCTCTATGATCCTAGTGACAGCAGATAGCCGTCATATGGTTATGTGTAACACAGCTGTTCAATGGCCAGCCAATCCAATTAAGCTTCGCTTTAAGGGGGAGGAGACAGAGGATGAACTGAGGGGCGGGACCAGGCCCAGTGTAAGATAAATAAGGATTATTTTTAGCTGTAATCATGCAAAGCTGCTCTGGAGTCCAAGAATAGAAGTATTGGCTGGAAATGAGTATAGCAGATCCTCTTTAACACAGATTGGGCTTCTGAGTTTTGTAAACTGCTGCTTTTTTTCTTCTTCTGTAGTTTGTTCATGTAGTTCCTTTTTGTTCTTGTTAGGCAGGCTGGAAAAAGGCCCACAACTTCTCTCTTTCAGGTACATGTAATGTTAGTAATGAGTTTAGCAAACTCAATCAGTACATTTCTCCTCAGGGTAACATGCAGCGCTGTAAACTGGTGATGGACCAGGTGACCGAGGCCAGAGACACCATGATGAAAGTGCTCGACCACAAGGAGAAGGTCCTGAAGCTGCTCAACAAGAACGGCACAGTCAAGAAGTCCTCCAAACTGAAGCGCAAAGAACGGGCGTAAGAGCGACCTCCCCATCTGCCAAGAAACCGCTGCCGTTCCCACCGCCTCTCTCTCCGTGTAGGGGTGAAGGAGCTGCTCAGAGTTTTGGTGCTATGATTTGCTGCATACAATCACACGCACCCTCCATATCTGTGGGCACAGAGAAGAGCAACAGGACGGCTTCGAGGAACAGGAACTGGTTCTCGTTCAAAACACAGGAACATTGTAGGTTGTTAGAGTGGCCACTTGATGGCCACCGTGTTTTGTTTTGCCCCCTTCCCCTTTCTTTTAATGTATGAACCCCCCCCGAAAGATCCTTGTTACTAACTTAGTTTCTGCCTCTTGTAAGACTTTTGGCACATTGTGTATCTGTGATATTCGGCTCTAAAAAGAGGTGCAAGGTGAGTTATCCAACGGAGCCGGTCAGAATCATTCAAAAGGACTCCTTTAGCAAACTGTAAACGGACTAATCTCAGTCGTGCTCTTTTCATCAGTCTGTGCCTTTATTTTGTCAGTGTACATGAGATGGACTGGGCCGAGCTGCTCCACACGCTCTCCAGATGCTGTTAAAATGTCATTTAAAGAAAAGTTTCAGGTTACTTCTACTGCTTCCTTTTTAAAAAAAAAAAATCCAGCAGCTTAATTTGTTTAAAGAGAAAACAAAAAAAGATATTTTATCAGCCATAATTTAGGCGTAATCTAAAAATCCGGATATGAGAAAATATTTCAAACTGCCATCAAATCTTTCACTTAATCTGGAATAAAGAGAGCGGCTGTGCTCGTTTGAACAGCGGACTGAATTCATGTAAATCACTGTAAATGTGCTTCTGTTTTTCCATCGACCTCGTTCTTTTCCAGTTTTGTACTTGATGAAACGTTTTGTGTGCTGTGTGACGTGCCGCTTTGTGCTGCAGAGTGTACGAGCTGAAGTGAGCCTGAAACATCCAGACCTTGTACATTGTTTTTGTCTGTGTGATTATAGTAAAGATACTGAAAACAATACAAGTTCTGCTCTTATTTTTGAGTTTTCATCCTGCTAATTGTGTTCGTATATAAAAACATTTCACAGCTTTATATAAATATGAGTGGATTAGGAAATTATTCTGACTCAGATGGAGTCACAGGTTGAGGATGAGCCTGGTAGCAAAATGTTCTACCTGGTTCTAAGCAGGTAGAACATTTTGATCTCTTTACACAGTGAGACTTGCAGTGGGTGTAAAACAGATGTAGTTTCAGTTTGTAACTGAAACTCACCCTCCCTGCCTGTACGCCAGTGTTTGAACGTTGCGCTTCAAACTGTACTACAAACCAGGAACTGATACTTGTTGTACTAATTCATATGCAATTAATTAATTAGCATATGTTCAGCATTCAGTGCAGCATTATAGAAATATGTATGACTATGTTCTTGCATTTTTGCAAATCTCTAAAATTAGAAACATCCTGCATCAGAATATTATTGAAAAACTAGTTCATCCATTTATTATTTGTAGGCTGGATGCTGTAATTCAATATTATCAGGTTGTCCTAAAAGACTTCCTGATAAACCTTCAGATTATCAGTTTGGATTTGGGAGACAGACACCCTCTTTACTTTTAACATTAGGCATAAAAATATATATATATATATATATATTTTTTATAAAGCTTATAGTTGGGGCTGGATCAGGTGGTAATTAGTTATTATTAACCTCCTTCCTCACCTCACCCCCAGCCTATTACAGCCGATGGCCGCCCCTCCCTGAGCCTGCTTCTGCCAGAGGTTTCTTCCTGTTAACAGGGGGTTTTTCTTCCCACCGTCACCAAGTACTACATGAAAAATCTGATTCAGTCCCACGTGTCACTTAATTTGGCCACATGTTGATGCAGCTGAATTTCTTCCTTTATTTTGGTTTTTGCTTCTGGAATAATCTGACCTGTCTGTTTTTATTCGCCTTCTTTTATCTTCAGGCTGAGCCCAGTCATTCCCTTTTACTGCATGCTGTTTTACAACATAATTGCCTGTGATACATCACAACGTGTTGGCACGTATTTGACCCATGACAACAGCGTGTTTATCAATCAGGAAAAGTTATTGTCACTGGCATTTATATAATCATCATTCCACTTTTGACTCAGACTCTAACTTGTTTTTTGAACCATTTAAGTTCAGAAAGACCAAAAAAATGAAAATATGATGACTATTTGTGTGCTACTGTGTACCTTATCAACCACCATGAAACCTGACTTTTACTATGTGAAAATAACACTTTATAAATAGCAGCAGTAGGTGTTTAAAAACAAATAAATTTAGGGGGGTTTGCGCTCGTATTAAGTAAATGTTTGGGATGTGGCATTATAATAGTTACTCTCTTGGTTCTGCGTTTGCAGGAGCAAAGTCAAAGTACCATAAAGTGGGGCTTTGCCAGGAAAACTTCCTGGTTTAGAGCCACTCAAGGAACTAGTCCCTCATCAGTAGCAGGGGCTTCCACGCAACACATACCTGTTCTCAGGTAAGCGCTGATTTCTCTAAAAATGTAGCTAGAAAAGATGGATTTTTTTAATATTTATATGTTTTTTGTGTATTTTTTTGGTCTTTAGTAGCAAGGTTATAAAATTCAGTGTATACTTTTGAACAAACATGTCTTCAAAGTGAAACCCATGCTTTATTTTAGTTGCCTTTAAAGTTTGTGTAAATGTAGCAGAAGACTGCTTTTTAACATATCTAAAATATGTGGCTGTTGTATAAATCTCCAGCAGTGATATGAAACCAACTCTCAGTCAGGGTTTGTCCTGACTGAGAGTTGGTCTTTAGGGGTTAACTGCCACAGATAAGAATGATTAGTCCAAGTCCAGTAAAGGCTGTTGAGCCTTTTAGCTTGTTTTAAGGATACTGATGTATTTTCCTGTTACTTCTGATCATTATATCAACAATAATGCTTGTCATGTTTGGAAAACTGGTTACAAAAAATATTTTGGGGTGGAATAGGAGGGTGGCTGAAACACCCTTGAGCAAGTGCAAAACTGTGGAAACTGATTTTTATAGCATGGCTAAGGAAATCTGTATTGATTGTGTTTTAAGTTCGATTGCTGTAACTTTTCCTTCATAAGAAGTAGAAAAGAAAATGTTTTCGTTGCAGATTTAATTCACATTTCAGCGATGCTGCACCTGAGCAAGGTAGGAATGAGTTCTCTGTTTCTATAATTAAGATTCATGATCCTAAATCATTACAAGGCCTTTTTATTCATGATAACTCCCAATTCACCCAAACAGGGAGATTTTGTATGGGTGGACACGGGCACCGGGGTGCCGATTGGGGCGGAGGTTAAGGTCACAGACACCGGGCAGATTCAGCTGCTCGATGACGAAGGAAAGGTACAAAAACCCGACCGATACTCTGCGCTCCTGCCAGATTCTTTACAATAATGTGAAATCTGCCTTTAAAAGAGCTGTATTTGCCTTCTGTGTAATTTGAGATCTTTAATAACAAACACACAGGAACACAAGCTCAAGAAGTTAAATGAGAAAAGCATCCGGCCCATGCATCCGACCTCTGTGAACGGCGTAGACGATATGATCAGGCTGGGTGACCTGAACGAGGCCGGACTGCTCAGGAACCTCCTGGTACGACACAAGGAAGGAATCATCTATGTAAGTTTATGTTCCCTGGATTCAATGCAGAGCCGCCTAGTTTTATGACATCCATAACCATCCATGGAAATGCTTACTTGATGCGAACAGCTTTCAGGCTCAGACTTTGCCCTGCAGTTTATCACTGTGTTGTTTGTCTCCATAGAGACCAATGAGCCTCTGTTTAAAGAGAGTAACCCAGTGTTTATGAGTCCCAACGCCAAAACTCAACGGAGCGTGTGTTTAATTATGAATTGGACCTTTTTTGTGGTGTAAAAACACTGCTGTGAAAGGCTGGGGGCAAATTATACTGAGTGTAATATCCTCTATCTTATACTTCTCAGTTATTTTATCGAGCAATCATTCAGCATTTATCTCTGCTTTTTTTTTACTGTGACTAATCTGTGAGAGTTATGTATCACATGCTGAGTTTCCACCATGATAACGACGTGTTTACTCGCTGCTCTCTGTTTTAAAGACATACACGGGCTCCATTCTGGTCGCAGTGAACCCTTACCAGCTGCTGCCCATCTACACTATTGAGCATGTGCACATGTACACAGACCGGCGGCTGGGTGAAATGCCGCCTCATGTCTTCTCCATCGCAGACAGCTGCTTTTTCAACATGCGCCGCAACCGAAAGAACCAGTGCTGTGTCATCAGGTTGGGTTTTTATGTCAGTTTTACCACTCATATAGTCACAGATGCAGTTCAGACTCTTGGTTTTTCAATTTTAAGCTGCATCTATATGAATTATAATGAATAAATGTAGAGACTAGGAAAAAATGATACAGCAGCAGCAAAGGAAAAAAGCATGAGAAGGTAAAGTGGATGACTTTAAATCAGAGTATTCACTTTAATATGTTTATTCTTTATCAAAGCATTTGATTGGAATTTTATTATTAGATTGTGATCATACATAGATACATACACTTCACATAAAAAGATTGTTTAAACATATAAAACTGGTTTATACTACGTGTACATCTAGATTTAAATTATATTATGTTTTGATGGATGTTATTTAAGACTATTTGGCTTAAGTGAAATCATCCCAAATACACTGTAGAAATTTCTTAATAGGAACAAGGAATATAAAATTATAGGGAAACAGGGAAAAAACAGAGACTACACTTTTAAATGTCTCAGTAAGCCTGCAGTCTGAGAGCACCGTTCTCTGTTGGGGTGATATGGTACTCTGGGGTCTATAAGATATGATGGGGTGTTTATATGTCAGGAGAATGGTTTAAATTGAATTCTGTTCTTTAGTTTTTCCATCAATGCCCTCTGATATTCTTCTATGAAAGTTTGGTAGAATACCTGTTTAAGTACCTTAAACCCTTCCCCCCCCCCCCAATTCCTCTAATTTCAGAAGATGACCAAATATATGGATATGGTCACCAGTAGGTCCACCACATTTCCTCCTTTGATCATTGAAACATCTCAGCATTTAAATTTCGCCCATTTATTGGAGTTATGAAATGTTGCCCCAGCACATATTTCTGTTTATCTGTGTGTTGTTCACATTAATACCTCTAAGTATTTGATAAAGGCGCTAAAGGTGAAAAGATTTGTGTCACATATTCAGATTATTTAAGACTGCAATCTTTATGGAGGTGGTGCATGCGTGAGCTAGCTGGGCTAAATTCTGACAATTTCTTTAGTGAGCATCTGTTTGAGATGGTATAAAATCCTTTAAAAATCATGTTAGTGCTGAAATTTTAAGTACTCCAAATATTATATACATTTATTACATCTTATTGCACATCATTCTTTTTTCTTTTCTTTTTTTTTACTATCAAGTCTGTTTTAAAAGATAACAAATGATTGCTGGACTGAGTAAAATGATTAATTGGAGCTTTTGTTTATGGGAAAAAGAGAGAGCTACCTTTACAGGAGCGCCTAAGTGCCCAATAAGTAATAAATGTGAAGTATTAACAAGGTAACACCATTATCACCACTAAGGTTAAAGGTAAGGTAAAAATATTCACTAATATTTGGACATAACCTACAATTTGCGTTCTTTCAGGCAGTTACCTTGTTACAGTTAATAGAAACTACAACCTAGAACCAGTTAAAAATTTGTCCTCAGTCTCTCCAGACTTTACATTTGTCACCTAATTGAATATTAATTAGTGAACATAGTGGGTGCCTTTTGTTACCTTTATACTCAGCCAACTGTTCATGATCCTTGTCTAATTCACCTAACAAGAAAATATTTCCCGATGCTGGAAGCTTTAGGAATTCAAAAAAATGAAGCACTATATGTAAAGAAAAAAGACACTGGTGCGTTAATACATCATATACATAAGACTAAAACAGCAAAAAAGGGCCCAGTTTCTATTATTATAATGGAAATAACCAAAACTAGCATTCGGTTTTGGAGTTTCTCTAAAGTTTCAGTTCAGAAATCTTTGTTATTCAGTCTGGGTGACTAAATGAAAAAGATCCTTTAAGTATGCTCTAACAGGAAAGACCAGGACTCATTAAGTGTCCTGGTCTTTCTGGAGATAAAATGCGCTTCCTTATTAGAATGCCTTGTTATTTTATTCCTGAGTTTGCTGCTTGAGTAATAGAGAAGATCTGAACTGATCCAAGCAGAACTGCTTTATCAATGTATTGAAGTTTAATTTTGAGCCAAATCCTTTTGAGATCTTTATGAAAATATTCAGGAAATCCATCACATCTACACCCCCCTCGTGTGTTTTATCAGCGGAGAGTCGGGAGCTGGGAAAACCGAGAGCACCAAGCTGATGCTGCAGTTTCTGGCTGCAGTGAGCGGTCAGCGCTCCTGGATTGAGCAGCAGGTCCTAGAAGCAAATCCCATCTTAGAGGGTACGCTGTCTTATCCAGCACCTTTTTGTCATTTGACTTGCCTTTTATTAACTGTAGCTTATCCTCTCAGCCTTCGGTAACGCCAAAACCATTCGAAATGACAACTCCAGTCGATTTGGGAAGTACATCGACATCAGCTTCACCAAGGGCGGGGCTATTGAAGGTGCCCGCATTGAGCAGTACCTGCTGGAGAAGTCCAGGGTGTGTCGTCAGGTGGGAATTTCAGTCTGCTGAACTTTTCGGAAACAGCATTGTGTTAAAGCCAAACTTTCCTGTAGTAAAGAACACATGCATCAATGTGCAGGCACCAGACGAAAGAAACTACCACATCTTTTACTACATGCTGATGGGCATGTCGGCAGAAAAGAAGAAGATTCTTTCCCTTGGAAACGCCGCTGAGTACAAGTATCTGACCATGGTACTGTGATGTTTAGATTAAAGATTGGATTTATTTATGTTTTCTGAAAATACATGGAGCAGGTGGGAAAAATCAACCAAATTAATTTTTAATTTTACCAAATTAAAAATCTTTATAGTCATGGTTTCTGTAACCATAATATCAGTATATCAGTTTCATGGGATTTGTCATAGTTTCAATAGCAAAACTGAACAGAAACAATTACTGGTGCCCTGGATGTTTGATCTGATAACTCACTGCTTATTCAGTTTTAACTCATGTGACCACACCAGGGTAACTGCACCAGCTGTGAGGGCCGTGACGACGTGAAGGAGTACGCTCACTTCCAGTCAGCTCTGAAGATTCTCACATTCACAGAAAATGACTTGTGGGAAATTTCCAAACTGCTCGCAGCCATTCTTCACCTGGGCAATGTGGACTTTGAGGGTAAAGCAGTCATTAAAAATGAAGATTATTTTGAAACAGGTGCAATCATTCAAGTAACTGACATTGATTTCCTGTGGAATTCCAGCCACCATCGTAGATAATCTGGAAGCCTGCAACGTCCACACGTCGACCAATTTCAAAATGGCGAGCGAGCTCTTGGAGGCATGTGCCGTTTTCTCTGAAGATACAGCTAGAGTTAAGAGATCATCTTGTCTGATTGTGCTACCTTGTTGCCTCAGGTGGATCCCAAAGCACTGGGGAAAGGTCTGACTCAGCGCTCCTTCCAGACTGCCAGGGAACACGTGACCAAATGTCTGACCTCTGCTCAAGCCATGGACAGCAGGGACGCATTTGTCAAAGTAAAATGAATGTGTGACGCTGCAGCTCATTTTAGCAGTCAGGAAGATAGGCCTAGATGGTTTAAAGTAGGTAATCAGATACTACTTTCCTGTGTAGATTGTAATTTTATCCATCCACCAGTCCATTTTCTTCTGCTTATCTGGGCCAGGTCGCGGGGGCACCTTAAGCTGAGAATCCCAGACCTCGCTCTCCCTATCCACTGAGAGATATAATCTCTCCAGCATGTCCGGGATCTGACCTGGGGCCTCCTCCCGATGGGACATGCCTGAAACACCTCATCTAGGAGGTGCCTACGAGGCATCCTTGTGAGATGCCTGAACCACCTCAATCGGCTCATTTTGATGTGGAGGAGCAACCACTTTTTAATCTGTGATCTCATTCTTTCAGTCACTAACCAAAGCTTGTGACCATAGGTGAGGGTAGGGACGTAGATCGACCGGTAAATCGAGAGCTTCACTTTTACACTCAGCTCTTTCTTCACCAAGACAGACCAGTACAGTGGCAGCATCACTGCAATGGACCAATCAGTCCAGCGATTTCCCACTCCTCTTTCCCATCACTCGTGAACAAGAGCTTAAGATACTTAAACTCCTCCAATTGGGACAGTAACTCGTCCCTGACCCAGAGTTGTTACCCTTTTCCAAGGTGAGGACCATGGCCTCAGACTCGGAGATTCTCATTCCCGAATAAGCCCAGACGATGGGCTAAAGGTGCAGGGAACAAACCCTCTTGTCCACCAGGAAAACTCTAAAGCACAGGCAGCAAGCCGAGGGGATACTAAAATACCCACCCCAGCCCGCCACCTCTCACCACAGAAATTCCATTCTGAGACAGAGTCCAGCCGATACGATTACAGATTAGCCATCAGCATACTGATAGGTTAATTTAGTCATCATCAGTAGCAACTGGTCACAGATCAGTTTCCACGTTAAAAAAAAGCTTTATTGCTGGTGTCCGTGTATTTGTTCCAGGGTATATACGGAAGACTTTTCATTTGGATTGTGGAGAAAATCAACAGTGCCATTTACAAGCCGCCTGATGAGGAGAACGAGGCCAAACAATCCATCGGCCTTCTGGACATCTTTGGTTTTGAGAACTTTAGTAAAAACAGGTTGGTGTCCTCCGTTCTCAGGCCAGGCCTGCGTGGGTACTCTTACTAAGCCTCTGTCTTTGTTTCTTCTTTTTCTGCAGCTTTGAGCAGCTGTGCATCAACTTCGCCAATGAGCAGCTGCAGCAGTTCTTCGTCAAGCACGTCTTCAAGCTTGAGCAGGAAGAGTACGCCCGTGAAAACATTGTTTGGAAGCACATTGACTACCAAGATAACCAGCGAACCCTGGACGTACTGGCCAGCAAATCCATGAACTTGCTGTCGCTTATTGACGAGGAAAGCAATTTCCCCAAGGTCTTTGTCCTCGTCGTACTTTAAATTCTCTAACGGACCAAAGCAAGGAAGGGTTTTAAAAGTGTAATTTAATTTTCAGGCCACAGATGCCACCCTGCTCCAAAAGATGAACCAGTATCACGAGAAAGGTGGCATCTATCTTCCCCCAAAGAACAACTACGAAACACAGTTTGGAATCGAGCATTTTGCTGGAAAGGTCTTCTATGACTCACAAGGTACACTTAAGTCATTTAAAGCCAACCTGTTTCGTCCGATTGGTAATGTTCCTCTGATGTTCTCAATGTTTTGTTTTTGTTTAAGGTTTTCTTGAAAAAAACCGTGACACCCTGAGCTCAGACCTCATTAAGATGTTGGAAAAGTCCACCAACAAACTCCTGAAACAGGTGTTTCGTAATGACCTCAAATCCACCTCCGGTAGCATCAAGATTGCCAACGCCAAAATGACCATAACATCAGCCAAGGGAAACACCGGGGTTAGTGCAGCCTTTTATCACTTGACCATTCACATCACCATCACTGTATAGAATTTTTTACACATATTTGCACTTTATTTGTATTAGCAACAAGTACCAGATGGCAAGAAGCGTGTGCCAACACTGAGCGGTCAGTTCCGCCAGTCCCTGGATTCCCTGATGAAAACGTTGACTGCATGCCAGCCGTATTTCATCCGCTGCATCAAACCCAATGACTTCAAGAAGCCCATGGTGAGGAGACAGTCTTGGTCCTCTCAAACAGAATAAAACATGCTTGAAAACTGGAAAAAAAAGAAGAAATTGCTTCAAATCTCATTTAGTACCTCTTTGTCTCAGCTGTTTGACAGAGAGCTGTGCATGCGGCAGCTCCGTTACTCCGGTATGATGGAGACCATCAGGATCCGGAAAGCTGGGTATCCTGTACGCTACACATTTGATGAGTTTCTAACTCGATATCGTGTCCTCCTGAGGACTTCCATCTGTGATCCAAATACCGTGAGTTGTTTTTGACAAAATCTGTGTTTTGATCAGCAAAATTCTTTCTATGACCAACTCATATGTAAGCATAAATCCAAATGAAAGTCTTCCATATAATGTTATTTACGTTGTTGTCTTTCTTTTTTTTTTTTTAAATGCTGGTTTAACAGGAAAGCGAAGAGAAATGCTGTGAAAGTATTTGTGAAAACCTGCTTACCGGAGAAGGTGACTGGAAGACTGGAAAGACAAAGATATTCCTAAAGGTTTGGAAGCTTATAAGAACAATCTTAGCTGAATGTATATGGTTTGAAATACTGAAATATGTGTGCACTAAGCAGTCATAGACTTCCAAAAACCTAACATGCCCTTCAAGGTTGTCTCATAGTGCACCTCTGCGGTCTGTATTTATCCCTACATACACAGTTGCCTACACATTTTTCTTAAACGTACGGCAATCTGAAAACATGCACTGCTGATAGGAAGCGGCCTTTACAGAGAAGGGCCTGTTCTTATCAACTGTGCCGCAGAAATTCAATACAGATGAGGAGAACTAAAATCTATTGGAGCACTCTGCTTTGCCAGCATAGAAATACATAAGTACATAAAAGAATCTCACTACTGTCTGAACGTCAGCAGTCAAGAACCAGCGCAGGAAATGAAAAGGAAATAAAATGGTAATTTCTGCTGTTTTCTTTCAGGACCATCATGACACAATGCTTGAAGTAGAGCGAATAAAACAACTAAATGTGAAAGCCCTTTTGATCCAGAAAGTCCTGAGAGGCTACAAATACAGGTAGGAGGATTAGATCTGCATTACGCTTTATTTATTTATTTATTTAGTATTCTTACATGTGAATTACTGCTTCAAATTTGCATGATTCATGCCATCTAAAGGAAAGAATTCCTGAGGAAAAGGTCAGCCGCGATCGTGATTCAGAAATACTGGCGAGGACACAAAGGCAGGAAGCTGTACAAAGTGGCAAGTCGCGTTTTCAAAAATCAGCATTGACTCGAGTGAAAATGGAGGCGTCGCTTGCTTTAAACCTTCGCTCATCTTCCGATTCCAGGTGCAGCTGGGCTTTGCAAGGCTGCAGGCACAGGTTCGCTCTCGCCAGCTCCACTTCCAATATAAAAAGAGAAGGCAGGCGACCCTCGTGCTACAGACCCATGTTCGAGGACACCTGGCCAGGAAGGAATGGAAGCGCAAGAGGAAGGCTGTAATCCTGCTACAGGCACACACCAGGGGCATACTGGCGAAAAAAGCTCTCGAAAAGATGAAGAGAGACGTAAGTACCACCACCGATGTTTCATCTTATTTCCACTGTGCTGCTATCTATCAGTTATTTTAGTTTTTATTTCACATTTATTTTATAATGTTAGAGCATAATTTCAAGTATTTATTCCTTGCTTTAGTTTACTCCATCCATAAAAGCATTTATCTTTATGGCTTTGTGAAGTTTGGTAATTTGTCTGTTGTTGTCACCAGCGAGGAGTGGCCACATACCCTGCTTTATCATCTGTTTACTCAGTGTGAGGGCAGAATTTACACAATGCACATCAAGCTGTAGTAGGGAACAATTTAAACTGATGACTGAGACCAAAACTTTAGTTGATCTGTGACCTTAGTGTTTACGGATGAGCAGTTGATTCATTTCCTGATAGGCTTCTATGTAGTCTGACTTATTTTTGCAACAAGGTTAGTTGCCCCCTGCTTAGAGCACTGTTTTTGCTCTTTCAGATGTACCTCTCTGCTAAAGAGAAAGAAGAGGAACAGCGGCTCATTCTGGAGAAACAGAGGCACTTGGAGGAGGTGTTGAGACAGAAGAGAGAGATGGAGGCCAAGCGGCAGTCAGACCAGGAGATGGTGGATGACATGTTTGACTTCCTTACTTTAATGCCCAACACTGTAGGAGGGCAGGAGGGGCAGGCACCCATGGGATATGAGGTTTGGAACCAGATGTTTTGGCAGGTGTTGAATGATTTTTAGATATAAGCCGATGAGTCACACGTGCTTGTATGTGTTTGCAGAATTTTGGTGGGAAACGGATAATTGAAGAGATAGACATTGACAAAATCCAGATGGAGGAGGATCTTCCCAACGAAGACTATGATGACCTGGATGAGTACTCCTTCGCCAAGTTTGCCTCCATGTACTTCCAGGGTGCAGCCACCCACACCCATATCCGACAGAGGCTTCATCAGCCCCTGCTCTACCATGAGGATGAAGATGATGTTCTGGTGCTTCTCTTAGTTCACCACACATCATAATTCCACGTGTTTCTGTCTGTTTTTAATACAGTTTAATCATGTCTCTTTTGTGCTTTCACCAGGCTTCGCTCACAGTGTGGTGGATCATCCTGAGGTTTATGGGAGACCTCCCTGAGCCAAAGAAACGGGCCCAGGTTAGGGTACCCTCCTCACAGGATCGCTTTATGCCACAGGAGCTGATGTCCAGAAAGGACAGACGTCTCAGCAACATGGTGGGCCTGGATCAGGTAGGAATCAAAACCTCAAAAAACGGAATGTCTTTAAGTTTGCTCCATCTTAATCCTGGCAAAACGGAGGTTCTCGTTTTCAGTCTGGGGTCAGTCATTCCCAGCAACATCAAATTAAGACTGCTAAGAGTCTTGCTGTTATTTTGACTGAGAACTGAATTCAGAGTCTTACATCTAAAAGCTCATTCAGTCTTTTCTCTTTTATTAAAAAAAACAAAAAAGTAAAACCTTCGTTGACACATAATAGTACAGAATGACTAGACAGCACTTAAATTTTCTCCCACCTCAATTCTTGTAACTTTCTCTTTACATAAACTTTCACATAAAAACTGCTACTGATACCTTATAGCTGCAGCCGGCCTCTCTGATCACCTGATCAGGGTCTCCTAATTGTTCCAGTCACCTAATTAAAAATCAGAGCTGATCATGCTTTTGAGGTTATAGTTTCTAAACTTTGCAATAGCCTTCCTTGGCTAATCTGTGGTTTGTTTCAAAGACTGCTGTAGACTCATTTTTGTAGATAATCTTTTCCTTAATCTTTCGCCTGTTATTTGTGGCTTTTTGTTCTTCTATTACACGTGGATATTGGCGTGCATGCAGGAATAAATGAAAGGCCGTGAGTTTCACTGTGTGTCTGACTTATGCTTTTCTGCTCAAAGCACTTTTTGGCTAAATGTGACATTATAACACTTGATTCGCTTGAAATTCTTTTTAACCACACTCACACTCTCATGAATCTTTCATCATCAAAGAGTACACACAACTGCGAGGTAGAATGCATTACAAGTAAGACCATCAAACCAACTGGACTAAGACACTGTTGCACAAGACGCAGTCCAAAATGGCACTAGAGGATGATCTTGCAGGAGAGACTTGACAAATTTAATCAGTGTTCATTTTGATAATCATGGGCCAGTTTCCAGAGATGTTTGACCATTTACTTTTTCATTTTTTTAGAGGGTGCTGAGAAATAGAAAAGAAACAGAAGCTTCTACAGTCCCTGAGCCACCAGGACAAAACAAAAGGGGCTCCATCTTTATAGACATCCTGACAAGAACCAGGAAGGCTTCTGCTGTGCCCAACCAGACCCCTCAAAACCAGAAGGTGTACACTGTACCAGATGCAAGCGCTCGAGGACGAAAGGGCTCCACATTCACTGACCTACTGTCCAAAAACAGAAAAGTATCAAATGTTCAAGAAAATGGAATCCCCAAATCTGGTTTAAACTTCAGAAAAACCTCGATCATCATGGAGGAGGTGAGGCAGAAGCCAGAATATTTTGTTGCCGTTCACTTTTTAACCAAGCTAATGGACATTTACATTTTTCTCCAACAGTCAGATGATCAGACGGAAGTTTCCAAGCCTGCCACTCTGCAGACTGTGAAGGAGGATCCCGAAGTCTTGACTGGAGAGTCGGACACACTGGACAGACCCCTGACTTCTCTGGAAAAGCTTCACTACATCGTTGGATACGCCATCGTCAGGCCTGACCTCAGGTTACAGAAGTTTGAAATCGCATAGCTCCGCTGTTGATATCTCTTTCCGAGCTTCTGCTAATACACAGTTTTCTGCAACAGAGATGAGATTTACTGTCAGATCTGCAAACAGCTTCATGACAACAACAATCGTACGGGCTTCTTCCGTGGTTGGATCCTGCTGTCGCTTTGTTTGGGCGTTTTTCCTCCCAGTGAGCGATTTATAAAGGTGAGTACAGCAGCCGTAACAGCTGTGCGCATTTCAATGCTGTGATGTTTTACCTTTTACTCTTGTCTTTGCAGTACCTCCAAAGTTTCATCCGCTTGGCTCCGAGCGGCTACTCGTCCTACTGCGCTGACAGGCTGCGGCGCACCGTGATGAACGGCACACGAGAGGAGCCTCCCTCCTATCTGGAGCTGCAGGTGCTGAGATTTATACAGCTTCATATGAAAAATGCAGCATTTTCAAAATTCCTTCAATCTATGCTCAGTAACTCTAAATGACAACAATACTTTATGCATTAAATCTACACCTTAGCCTGATGGGTGCCTCCCCAGAAAAATAATACACAGCACCTCTCCAAAGGTTGATTCTGTTCATCTGGACGTAGCGTTTTGTCTCCTCTTTAGGCCAAAGTACTCTAAAGTCAAATGTGAGGCCATCTGTCTAACAGCTAAAGGGCTAAAATTACTCCACAACCACGTGGAAGACACACAGAAAACATCACGTTAGAGGGCTGCACTTTTTCAGAGAACTGCATATGACTGCAGACTTCTCTGACTCTGTCATTATCGTTATAAAAGAAAAGAAATTCTGTGCTGAAATTTGATGAGATGCTACATTAGCAGCTGACACTAGCTATACAAACATCCTGTAACATGCTCACATCTTTTTAAAAGAATTTCAAAAAATGCTGCCAGGAGACGTCACAGTCCACATTTACAGTGTTGGTTTGGTCTCAGTTGGAATTATGCGGCATCTGAAATCTCATTGAAAAATTAAACCGCACATGTTTCTAGATATATTCCTTTACAGTTGAAAAATGTTTTTGTGTAAGTTGAGTAAGCTACTAACTTAAGGTGCAGAAAATATGCACAAACTGTGATTTCCACTTAACTAACATGTTTATTTCCTGCACCGTGACAGGCCACCAAGACAAAAAAGCCCATAGTTGTGACTGTGATGCTTATGGACAACCGCTCCATTAACCTCCCCGTCGACTCAGCATCTACGTCTAAAGAGATCTGCCAGCTTATCTCCAACAAAATCAACCTCAAAGACAGCTTTGGCTTTTCCATCTACGTCGCCTTGTATGCAAAGGTACATGTTTACAGACGGATCCAAATTCTTTCATCTGAAATGGGAAGCTGATATGCGGAAAGCATCCTGTGGCAATCAGAGCGTCCAGAATAGACATCTATCAGCCGCTCATCTCAATTTGTTATAAACAGCTCATAAATATAAACCCTATGAGCTGTGAAGATGCAGGGCCCAAAAGCGTTAGTGAGTGAGGATTTTTTTCACTTTGCAGTGCAAAAACGCTCATTACCAGAAATAACTTGTTGACAGAGCCGAACGCTCAGACCTAAGCCTTTGATTTCCGTGGCAGAAAGGAACGAGAAGAAGCAAAAGAAAAACAGAAAAAATGTAAATAAAGCCAGTTAAAATTTGTTGTTTTGGTTTTTTTTACATGAAAGGAATATCTGAAACCTTCCTAGTTTTCCACTCAGTCAAACCCGACTTACGGTGTGACTTAAACAGCTTTTTATTGATTTATATTATTCCTGTTTGTAAATGCTCTGAATTGGGGACCAGTCTTATCTACCTTCCTTTCATAAACAATGCTCCAGAGCATGCTCTGGTAAAGGAGGTAATAAAAGAAGCATCTTTCTTTAGATTTGGAGAATTCAACCAAGCTCTGATTATTTCCGTATTGTGCAAACACTAATGCGAGCAGGAAGTCACAAAAAATACAAGCACGTGCAAAAAAAAAAAGAGGCTCTAAGGGAAAGAAGCACAGAGGTGACCCAGAATACACAGTAAAAACAAAAAAATCATGATGGGATGCTTGCAGTGTAGTTATTTTCAAGTGATGGTCATACTGGTTACATGCCTCCCTGATAATTGTACGAGTTAAATATGAATACAAGTATGTCAATAAATGGATAGATATTAACACGGTAAGCTGTGTTGAAGGTGTGGGCTCTGGGCAGCGGCCGGGAGCACGTGATGGACGCCATCTCCCGGTGTGAGCAGGACACAAAGAGGAGGGGAGGCCAGGAGCAGCACGCCCCCTGGCGTCTCATCTTCCGTAAAGAGATCTTCACCCCCTGGCATAACTGCAGTGACGACAAGCTCAGCACAGACCTCATCTACAAGCAGATCATCCATGGCTTGAAGTCTGGAGAGTACCAGTGTCAAAAGGTGCGCTCCTATTGCTTGTATTGTAACCAAGGATTCAACTAAGCATTCCTGCCGTACACCTCTAACGTGAGTTTTTCCCACATTTCACTTCCCCAGGAGGACGACTATGTCGACCTCGCTGCAAAACATTTGTACATCCAACACGGATCGGACAGCCGCCCAGAAAACGTGAAGGATGTTGTGCAGGACTGCATCAGTAACTCTCTGCTGGAGACCAAGACAGAGAGTAACTGGGTGCAGATGGTCAGCACTGCCTATGCTCAGGTCAGTCGCATCCTGGATCACATGCTGTAACACATAGAGGGTTAAAAAAATGTTGTGGGTAGAATCATTTCTTTTGTCTTTGTAATCCGGTCACAGGGCTCGTATGTGAGTTCCAAACAAAAGACGGATTCGCTGAAGGCGGAGATAGTCGATTACGCTCGACAGAAGTGGCCCATCTTCTTCTCCAGGTTCTTTGAGGTTGCCAAACTTTCAGGTAGGCGTCTTTGTTCCTTGTACATAAAAGTGTAAACCTTTAAGTTAAAATCAAACCGTAAAAAAGAACCGTTGCTTGAGGCTGGGGGGGTAGTTATCATTTAATTCTTGTTTATTTTAATTTTTTTATGCTCTGTTTGAGGCTCAACACTTACGAGTGTTCAGATTGTCAGCAGCAAATTGTCAAATTTGTGAGCAAGCAACAATCAGCCTTTCTGCTTTAAAATGGCACCAAACTGACTCATTGTTGCAGTTCCCTTATTGTCGTTAAACTCGGCCACTACTGCTGCTTTTCACTGATATATTTCACATTTTCTGCATTATTTTAATATCTTAAACAGCTTAGATTAAACTCTCAGGAACAGGAAATGATCAGTTTCTCCATGATGTTCCCAGGCCCTCCACTGCCAAAGAGCAAGTTTATTGTGGCCATAAACTGGACAGGAATCACATTCCTGGATGAGCGAGAGAAGAGGCTGGCAGAACTCTCCTTCCCAGAAGTAATGGCTGTCAACGCTGTGAGGTAAACCTGTTTAGGCTTTGTTCAGGAGAATCCAAGAGGGAAACAAGATTACCTGAAGGTATACTCTTGTTAACACGGATGCGCTATCTGTGAAATTCTGGCTCCCAAAAACTATGAACAAGATAAAAGATAAACAAGATTTGTTTTTGTTCTTCTGTCCTCCTTAAAGGACAAATCTTTAATAAAAACATTTGACCTATTTTAAAGTCTTTTTAGCTTTAAATCACAGTCTTGAATATTTATTATAAGGCAAGACAATTTTGTCTTTTTGCAACTGTAATCGTGAAGGAAATATTGGATATTTTCAGAAAATTGTTCCATAAACAATTTGTTTTTTTAATAACTTGTTGAATTTGCTAAAAGAGGAATGCTTTAATCGTGTTTTTGGCTCGGTGGTGGTTCTCAGGAATGTTAAAAAATCTGGCCAGGCCGTGTCTCTGATGACGCTGAAAGGAGACTTCACCCTGAGCGGCCCCTCAGCGGCGGACATGGCCGAGCTGATTACCATGTTTGTCAGTGGGCTGACGGAGCGTTCGCAGTACGCCGTGGCCCTGAAAGAAGTCGAGAAGCAAGGTCAGTGCCCCACTTCCTCTTCCTTTGAAGTCATTTCTCCTGATTATTAACTGACTGACTTCTCAGTTGTTTTTCAATCCTCTCCAGAAGACGCCACGTTCCTCAGCTTCAAGAAAGGAGAGCTCATCATGCTCATTAAAGACAATGATTTCTCTCAGGACCACGGCTGGGTTAAGGGCCAAAACGATCGCACGAAACAAACCGGGGCCGTCCCCATCGATGCCATCACAATCCTGCCAACGCTCAGCAAACCCACCAACGAGGTCATGGTACGGAGCAGCCAATCAAATCAGAATAAACGTGAATCAACGTACAATTGACCAAATTTTGGAAAAAAAAAAAAGCCTGAGAAATTAGTGATATGAAACATTTTTATGATATCACAACACACATGAAGACATATCTATCTATCTATCTATCTATCTATCTATCTATCTATCTATCTATCTATCTATCTATCTATCTATCTATCTATCTATCTATCTATCTATCTATCTATCTATCTATCTATAACTTTTCATTGTTTTCACTTTCATTACTGTCTTGCTGTCAGTTCAGCACCTGCCTCCATTTTTTTCAGTTATAGACCTTTTTGCTAGCATGAAGACTAAATGCGGTGGGTGTTTCCTTTTTTTTCAGAACCTCATCAACCTCTCACCAAACCAGAGGAAGGACATCATACAGGCCACCATGAAAGAAACAGGCACAGTGGGGAGAATTGCTCCTTATTCACTGAAAGATTTCTCTGTCGAGTATTTCAGGTATCTGAAAATTTCGTCCATTCTTCTGCTGGCTTTTTTCACCAGCAGATCAGTGAAACAGTACTGACAGCACCACTCTTTCTCCTCTTTCCAGGCAGCCCATTAAGGATGTGAACCGTCAGGTGATCGCTAGGAATGCTGCACCCGAAAGGTTGTGGGTCCACTCCAGAGAGCCAATAAGACAGCCACTACTCAAGAAGCTTGGAGGCCACCCAGAGTTCACCCACAAAGCCTGTCTAGCTTTCACTGATATCCTTTGGATACTAGAAGATGCAATAATTAAAAAAATTTTCACCAATTTTTTTTACATGGTAAACCATTAACAAAGAAGCTGGGCAAAGCCTCTGGGTCTAAAAAGTGGAAAACAAAGCTGCATTCTTTGCAATGGCCAGCAGGGGGCAACAAGTCTAATTGTGCAGAGCTCTATGAGCGCATGATCTTACTTTATACGCGACTTATGACCCCAGCAAACACTTTCCTTATGAGTTTATGGTCTCTATCACTAGATTTAAGTCTTATTTTATAGAACATGATTCTAATTTAAGTTAGTTTAAAGTGCGTTGTGTTTTAGGGCATGTCAAGTCATTAACAGCATAAGGTTTCTCAGTCACAGGCGAGGCCTAGCACACAGCGATCAGCATCAGCACACCAGTCAATCAAAGTGGGCATACTCCTAACTCTAGTGTCCAGGTGGAGTTATAAAGATTTGTTATGAAGGGTGAAACTATCCACAGAGTCTGAAACAGCGGCAGGCTGTAACATGTTCATTTCTGCTGTAAAGTGGACATTTTAACACAGCGGTCTGTGGGGACTGCGACTCGCCAGCCTCACGAAACTGCAGTTTTTTTGGCACTTCCTCTTTGGTTTCATTTTTCCGTTTCACAGGTTGCCGCTTGATGACGACGATGCTACTAAAAGGCAGACACACTAGGTGGTGCTAACCTAATAGAACATTTGCAATCATCTTCTGCTATTCAGCTGCCATTTTCACAGTGGCATCTGGCCCTGCATTCAGTCACATAAAGCCTGCAGTAAACCTTAGTGGACAGATATTAGCTAAACACCTCAACATGAAACAAAATGAAGTCATAAAATTTACCTGCTTCTTTCTCTGGACATATTCATATTTCTTCTAACTCTTTTTGTTTATTTTAAGCCCAGAACCTAGTAAGCAAGGAAAGTTGGAAACCAGAGTAGTAATAAGTAGTACACAGAAGAAGAACTGAAACCACGAGACAGCTGCAAGGTCTTGAAATATAAGAGGGGGGAAAACAGATACTGACTAATGGGATGTTACAGAAAGGTATTTCTGTAACCTCAGCTGTTCAAAATCCACCATTGTTAGCCATCCTTGACTGCTGTGTACCAATCCTGAAGTACATGGGTGATTACCCCACCAAGCAGCAGCAGAATCCCCTCGAACTCACTGACCAAATCTTCAGCCCCGCCACTAAACACGATGCTCTGAGGGATGAGATTTACTGCCAGATCATGAAGCAGATGACCAACAATAACAACCGGTAAACATGTTATTTCCTGTGTACATGCATCCAAAAATTTGTAAGACGCGATGCATGCAGAAACTCACCTGACAGATAATCACACAGTCACAGTTGCAAGAATGAACTGTGAGTAGTTTCTGTCCACAGCCTGCCTGTCTGCTCTGCACGCTCCGGTTATTAAGTTCTCTCTCAGTCTTCTTGGTCTGTTAGTCATGGATCACTCCAAAACAGTGAGAAGTGGAAAATTTAAACAGTATATAAGCCTATAATGTTAAAAAAATACATGTACACATTTCCACACAACTTTCCATGATGTTGCATAAGATGCTCATGGAAGGACAAACTGTTCAAAATATCACAAGATATAAATAAATATAATATATATGTGCCTTCTCAGACACTTAAAGGGTAAAATATTGGAGGTTTTGAAGGTAGCCCTTCTTTGTTTCAGTGCAGGAGCGACCGGGATAGAAATTTTCTTTATTATTTTTTCTATTCTTCACCCAGGTTAAGCATGGAGCATGGCTGGCAGCTGATGTGGCTAAGCTGCGGCCTGTTTCCTCCCAGTCAGCCTCTTCTGAAACATGCTCAGCGATTTCTGGAGTCGCGACGCAGAGAGCCACTTGCCTCTGACTGTTTGCAGCGCATGCAGAGCTCTCTGAGGTTTGTACCGCACGCTGGCCTGTATTATGTATCACACATAAACACAGAGACGCTTTTGAGTGTGCGACAGGAAGAATGCGTCGATAGAGTCTGCTTCTCGTTTAAAGTTGGTTTAAAGAGTAAAAAAGGACTGAAAGTTGCATCACCCTCCCTCAGGTGTGAAAAGGAAATGTCAAATAATTTAACTTCTTTTTATAGATTCACTGAGATCAAGTTGTGCAGAACCTGCTTGCGGTGATGAACACAGTCCTTTTCGTACAAATGTGTTGCATCATCTTCACAGTGAAAGGACCACATTCAGAATTTGCATGACCTCAGTTATAAATATATCTGATTTGCATCCAGGCTTTCCTCCATAATGCTAACAGGCTTGCAGAGACTCATTTGTTATTAAAGCTTTTATTAGTAATCAGAAAATACAGAAAGAAAACATTTATCATTCAAACACAAGCATACTGGTCACAACAAAGGGGGGAATAATTCTACTTTTTCTTAGGACAAAAGAAGAAAGTGAAGTTAAAAGACAACCATGATGATTTACACGATTTCCTGTCTTATGTCTCATTTTGCTGTGGTGGACATTCATGTTAAACTTTTTCACATAATGTGGTATATACAAGGAAGCAAGGGGACTGCTAAATGCTCAGTTTCACACAGTTTTTTTCTACGATGTTACTGAAATCTCAGGCATTTGGAAGACCTGCCCACATGCTTTGCAAGTCTTATTTACAAGGGGCAGTGAATCGGAAGAACTGTGGCGTAAAGGAAATAAAAGTCATGTAAAGCTACTCTAGTAGAATCCAAAAATGAAAATATGGAGTTGTGAATTTGAATAATCATGCCCGTACTGGGCTCCCTTTAGTCACCTATTGCAACAAAGCAGAGATACTAGGTCAGAAATGTGGAGAAATGCAAAGTGTTGCAGCCAGTACTTTGTTTACATCATTTGAATGTTAGACGTAGGTCTGTTAAGTGTGGTCAATGTGACTTCGAGGCAATGCTGATGAATATCAACAAGCTCCATGAAGTGTTTGTCTCTTTGTTCTGTGACCTTCCCAACAAGCATGTGTCAAACTTTATTAGGTGAGGTGTGGTCTAAGTGAACGTCTATAGGTATAAATGGTAAGGTCAGAAAAAGCATTAAAAGGAGGAGCTGCGCTGGAGGTGGGTTACAAAAAGGATTGCAAAAGGAGAAGTAACTGTAGAAAGACTAAAGCAGTTTAAATAGCATGTCCTGAATGCATTAGCTGAACAGCTAATGTGAGGTGGTAAAGAGATCAACTGACTGGAATTATGGGGTACACTTGAGTCTGTGGCCTCCTTAAAATATATGTTCATATCTCTAAATTACTCATATTCTCATATACTCACACTCATATTCCAAGAAGTCCAAGACCACATGCTTTTTGGTACTGGAGTAACATTACATTTTTGGCTCATTAATTATATACACCAATCAGGCATAAACGAATACCACAGATTATCTCCTCATCGTGGCACCTGTTACTGTGTGGGATATATCACGGAGGAAGTAAACATTTTGTCCTCAAAGTAGATGTAGAAGCAGGAAAAATGGCAGGCATGAGGATCAGAACATTTTGGGGGTGTTCCCAGTCTGCAGTGGTCAGTATCTGTAAAAGTGTCCAAGTCCAAGGAAGGAGCAGTGGTGAACCAGCGACAAGGTCATGGCTGGCCAAGGCTCACTGATGTATGAGACTGAAGGCTGGCTCATCCATCCATCCATCCATCCACTTGGCCTATCCCAGCTTGTAGCCACTGTAGCTCAAATTGCCAAAAAAAAAAAGTTGGCAATTTGGTTCTGATAGAAAAATGTAAGAATACACAGTACATCACAGTTTGTTGCATATGGGGCTTCCACAGACCAGTCAGGGTAGCCATGGTGACTCCTCTCCACCGCCGAAAGCACCAAAAATGGGCACATGAGCATCTGAACTTAACCACAGAGCAATGGGCAATGGAGACCACACCTCAGAGCTTACAGGACTTGAAGGATCTATTGCTAATGTCTTGGTGCAGATACCACAGCAGGCCTTCAGGGGTTTAGTGGAGTCCATGCCTCAATGCATCAGGGCTGTTTTGGCAGCAAAAGGGGGGCCAACAGACTGTTAGGCAGGTGGTATATTTAGCATTTAACCTAAATTGAGGTGGTACTAAGAAGAAAAGTCAGTTGCTTTAGAAACACTGAACCTTTGGACTTATCTGTTAGGAAAAAGAACAAAAAGGCAGGTACCTAATAATTGTTGTTCTGCTCTAGGATGGAGCCCAGGAAGCTCCCACCTCACCATGTGGAGTTAGATGCCATCCAACAAAACAGCACCCAGATCCGCCACAAAATCCACTTCCCTAATGACACAGATGAGGTAAAAACACCAACTCTTTTAATGAAACCAGAAAAGGCCATTGCTGGGTGGAGATTGCATTTTGGTGTTATCTGAGATTAATCTCATCCTTCTCCAGATATTTGAAGTGGCCACCAACACCAGGATCAAGGATCTGATTCTGAACATTTCCAGGAAGCTCGAACTGTCTTCAGCAGATGGCTTCAGCATTTTTGTCAAAACAAATGACAAGGTTCATTCAGTATTTTTATACAATAGACGGTCTGGCATCTTTGATGAACAAAAACCAGCCTGTTGTTGTGTTTTTTTATTCTGTTTCAGTTTCTCAGTTTGAATGAGACAGACTACTTCTTTGACAGTCTGAGGCAAATCACTGACTGGTCCAAGAGTGTGAAAAGGATTGATGGTAATAAATCATCTTCTGATTAGAATGACGGCGGGACTTTAAATGGTCTACTATACACCTGTACAAACCTCTGTGCTCGTGTGTGTTCCGCAGGTGGGCTGGTCAACTATACTGTGTTCTTCATGAGGAAGTTGTGGTTTAACGTGATCCCTGGCAGAGACACAAAAGCAGATCTTATCTTCCATTTCCCTCAGGTACATTTGAATGATGTCTCATTTTCCAATTTTCCAGCTGATATGAAGCGAGATGTTTCCATTAACACAATTCCTCCTCACACAAATCTAGTAACAGTTGCCTGCAACTGAAAAACGTTTTGAATACTCGGTTAAAAAGTGAAACTTTGGCCAAGACCTGTTAAAAAATAAGTTAACGAAATGTCTTTCTAATTTCCAGGAGTTACCCAAATACCTAAGAGGCTATCATGTGTGCACCAAAGAGGAAATGCTCAAAATTGCAGCTCTGCTCTTCTGCATAAAGGTCAACAATGATAAGAACCAGTTAGTCATGATTCCCAAGTTGCTGAAGGAGCTGGTGCCCACTGACCAGCTGAAGGCTATGTCTGAAAACGAGTGGAAGAAGGTAGGACGGCTTGCTTCTATCTCACCCTATCACAGGGCATCCTTCTCTGTCTGCATTTCCTCTTTTACTACATCCACAATAAATCTCTGTTGTCTTCCTTTTTAACTCCTGCAGCCAGCGTCATCTTAAACGTTCTCTTCAGTTCAATGAAATTTTATTTTTACAGCGCCAAATCGCAACAAAAGTAGCCTCAAAGTGCTTTATATTGTAAGGTAGGCCCTACAATAATACATACAGAGAAAAACCCAACAATCATATGACCCCCTGTGAGCAAGTACTCTGGTGACAGTGGGAAGGAAAAACTCCCTTTCAACTGGAAGAAACCTCCGGCAGAACCAGGCTCAGGGAGGGGCGGGGCCATCTGCTATGGCTGGTTGTGGCGAGAGAAGGAAAACAGGACAAAAGACATGTTATCTTCGTCCAGTATATCCACTATCCCTTTTTTGCATATGTCCAAACCATTTTTTTTACAAAGCTGAGTTCACTTACACTGAACACACCCAGGTCTTATTAATGCCACACCTGCTGAATCAACTAGTCACTTAAATAGATCCTGTGCGACAAACTGAAGCAGGCTAAAAGATCTTAGAACTTACAACTTTTATTGTCAATGTACAGTTGCTTGCACAATAAAATTTGGAAGCAAGACACACAGGGGAAAAAAAGCAACATAATATCTCAAACATAAGACATAAGATCTCCAAAAGCAGCACAACGTGGATCCATAAATTCTGTCACAATCCAACGAAACAGCTGAGAAACAAAGTCGCTGACATCTATCAGTCTGGAAAGGGTTACAAAGCCGAGGCTTTGGGGCTCCAGTGAACCACGATGACAGCCGTTATCCGCACATGGAGAAAACCTGAAACAGGAATGACCAGCCTACCAAAAGTACTCCAAGAGCGCATTGACAACTCATCCAACAGGCCACAAAAGACCCCAGAGCAACATCCAAAGAACTGCAGGCCTCATTTGCCTCGGTTAATGTCAGAGTTCATAACTACACCATATGAAAGAGACTGAGTTCCAAGACCAAAACCACTGCTGAGCAAAAGGAACACAAAGGCTCGTCTGAGTTTTGCCAGAAAACATCTTGATGATCCCTGAGAGTTTTGGGAAAATACTCTGTGGTGTAGCGTGGTAGTGTGACGGTCTGGGGCTGGGACCTGGAAGACTTGCCGTGATAAACAGATCCATGAATTCTGCCGTCTACCGAAAAATCCTGAAGAAGAATGTCCATCCATCTGTTCGTGACTCAAACTGAAGCATGCTTGTGTTCTGCAGCAGGACAATGATCCAAAACACACCAGCAAGTCCACCTCTGAGTCTCTTAAGAAAAAACAAAGGTGGTTCATGCTTGCAAACCCTCCAATGTGGCTGAATTACAACAATTCTGCAAAGATGAGTGAACCAAAAGACTCACTGCCAGTTATCGCAAACTCTTCGTTGCAGTTGTTGCTGCTAAGGGTGGCTCGACCACTTATTAGGTTTAGGGTTCGCTTTTACAAACAGGGTCATGTAGGTTTGGTTTTTTCCTTCCCTCTTAATCATCAGTGTTAATGCTAGAAAACCATTAACCTCATTAGAGGCAGTGGTCACTTGAAGGTGTTGTTTCACTCTGTGATACATCTGTACTTTCATTTTCAGAACATTACCGCCTCATTTAACAAACAAACTGGAATGACAGCTGATGAAGCTAAGGTGGCGTTCCTGAAGGCGGTTCACCGTTGGCCGACATTTGGCTGTGCTTTCTTTGATGTGAAGGTGAGGCCTCCAGCGAGTGCAGCTCACACGATGGTTATCTTGGTATCAGCTATCAGATTGGCTGCGTGGGCAGCGTGTTTATCTGATCGCTATTGATATCTGTCACTATTTGTCGGGCCTCTGGTCTTTAGCACTGTTTCTGCAAATAGTGCAACATGACTCTAGCTTGACAGTTTCCTCATTTGCTTATCTTTCTTTCTTTTCAGCAAACATCAGAGCAAAAATTTCCAGATATTGTGCGAATTGCCATCAGCAAGCAAGGACTCACAATCATTCATCCAAAAACCAAGGTTAAAGAAAGTCTAAAACTCTATGGAGCAATAAAAATTTCAGTGCCCTTCTCTCATATCAACATTTTATTCATGTTTTTATTCATGTTTTTTTTTTTTTCTTTGAAGGAAACTCTGGCAACTCATCCATTCAACCGCATTGCTAACTGGTCCAGTGGAAGCACCTACTTTCACATGACTATTGGTAATTTAGTCAACGGCAGCAAGTTCCTGTGTGAAACGTCACTGGTAAGACGTGAAACACTCTGTAAGTTTTGGTTTATATTTCGTCTACATTTCCTTTTCTTTATATAACTCTCTTCTGTTAAAAGGGCTACAAGATGGACGATCTTATAAGCTCCTACGTTAACATGTACCTCAGCGACAGGAAGACTGTGCAAACCAGGAACCGCCGCTTTGACATCTAAACTCTGTGGCATGACAGCTCGCTGAAAGCATGCTGTGTGTCTGTAACTGCAGACTGAAACTTGTACTCACAGTAGTTCTCTGTTTTTGGATTAGCAATCAACTTTTTTGTGCTTTCCTTAAAAAAACATTGAATTATTACATGAAACGAAGTAGTTGCAGATTTCTCAGTTTTTATTTAAAGTCATGTATGCTCTGGTCTGTGTATGAGTAACAAAATCAGAAGTTATTGGTCTCTTTGGTGTTTTTAATGATGGACACAAAACCAAAACTGTCTCAAGTTAAATAATTCTAGCGTGTTATTATGAATAAATAAATCCAATTTGAATGAGTCTGAGTCAAAGTTAAAGACCTAGGTCTAATAAGATTTGTTCTTGAACTTCGTGTAAATGTCAGTTTCATTACATTTGTGGATTTTTTTTTTTAGCTCAAAATATTTGACCTGTTTCTGCTCACCAAAATGTCACAGATGTCATTTATGTGCACAGGACGCATCGTTTCGCACGTGTACTCAATTTTTTAGATTAAAAGAAAGTTGAATTCCAGACAATTATTAGACATTAATTTACCTGATGTAAAAACATTAAAGATTTTCTTGGAAGCAAAGTTCTATTCAGTGTTTTGTTTCTCAAAAAACAAAAAAATGTTACAAAGTTGAATTTTCCTCACACTGGAAAATCTTCAAATCACAGTGAAAGCTGGACAAGTGTCAAAGCGACTTCACAATTTGTGTGTTTAGGTTGCACACGCAACCTTTAAATTAGCCCATCTTCAAAAAGTATATCGAAAGTTAATCTCCACAATGATTTTCCCTTTATGTCAATTTTACAGATGCAAATTTTTTACTCTGTGTTAAAATTGTGAAATAAAACATCCCCCCAGTTAATGTGTCTTGGCGAGTTGAACTACCTAAAAGGTGATTATCATGATTGATTTGTTTTTAACTATAACCCTGTGATCATTTCTAACTGTCCACTGTCGTACAATAAAGCTCATCGTGGGACAACTAATATGAGCTTTCTTTGGGAAAACTGTGGGTTAGGAGATTGAGGAGCTCTACCGATCAGAAGATTGGTGGATCGATTTCCTAAATACTCCAATCACCATGTCGAAGCATCCTTGGGCAAGATGTTGAATCCCTGCATTGTCCCTGATGAATCTCAATTTTCCACTTCTTTTAAAAGATGCACAACTACATGACATCACTCACTGGTTTCTGAAGTCATGCTCTGAAGTATGGGCTCAAATTGTGGTCATAAATATTTTGTACTTGTAAATCAGTTTTGTACTTGCAAATCAGGATTTGTATGTGTAAAAAGAATTTGTGTGTGTGTAAAAAAGATTTGTGTGTGTGTAAAAAAGATTTGTGTGTGTGTAAAAAAGATTTGTGTGTGGACTTAGCCAAAAAATACGTGAGAAAGTCTGCACTCAAGTTTCAAGTTACAAGTACGAATTTTGACCCTATTTTTCTTCCTTTCATCTGATTGGCCAATGTCATGTCAATCACAAATTTAACTATCCAATCAGAGAACAGATGGCTTTGCCTGTCAGAGGGGTGCTTTTTTGAACTGCGCTAAACAACAGCAGCACGTTGACAGCGTAAAGACAGAATAACTCCAGCTTTGTGTCTTTTTCCATTCTAGCTGGTCAGCTGGTGGGTAACAGGCATCTCCGAAAACGTTTAGAGCACTTGTGCAAATATGTAATGTCTTGATAAATCGAGCAGCTATTTGAAGTTTACACAGCACCATTCTCACATGAAAATATCTTAAAAGTTTATTTTGTGACCCAGAAAGAGTAATATTTCAAACTCCGCCACTCTGTGTTCCTCCGCCACTGCCTCGTTTTTTGGACGAAATGGATTCTGGGATAGTGCATTTCATCATTTCAAGCTGATTGGAGACCAAAACAGCCAATCAGATTTTTTTGCATCCAAGTCTGTGATTGGCTGGTTTTGTGGCACAAATATAACGGTGTATAGAAACAGTGGAACGCGCACGGGCGGAAATGTTGAGAGCGCAAGCAACACATTGCGAGCGAGCGCAAATGCAAAAACTGAGCAAGAGGGGCTGCTATTGTGTGTGTGTATGGATCATAGCAAACACTGAAATACATTTTTTGCACGCAGCAATGAGTTTTGTTCACTCAAATTTAGCTTTTCAGAATAGTGGCACAAAAATAACGCCATACAATTTGAGCCCATACTGAAGCCTTGAGATGAACAATTGTGAAGCCAGACATAATCTTCCTTTCTATTATAGTATAACCAAAATTTACACAATAGACTTTTTGTTTTTATCCAACTTAACCAAAAATGAGTTAGCGAAACCATAGACCCAGCAGGGAGGTATTTAAAGAGATCAGAGCAGAGAGCTATTTTTTCATCGACTTCTATAGGACTGCAAAGCGTTTTGCAACAACAGATCTGGCCCCCTGGTGGTCATTAAGGAGAATCCAGGCTTAAGACCTTTCAACGTTGGTTTCACTTTTTCAGATGTGGAAATTGCATCCATCTTTTATACCGTCTGTTGTCAGCAGTTCCTACACACATCACCAACAGGCTCAGCTGTTACTCAACATTACAAACAAAATTTTGGAACTAACCATTGCAAGGTGAAAAGGATCAAATGGTGAACTTTGGATAGCTGTAAAAAAAAAGGAGCAGCTAAATGTTTGATGGATGAATAGCAAATGGATGGATGAATAGCAAAGCTAATACGTTCACTGTATTATTGCAGCGTCTTTACCTTACAATATAAAGTGCACTGAGGTGACGGTTGTTGTGATTTGGCGTTGTATAAATAAAACTGAATTGAATTGAATTCAATATAGGTTTAAAGTTAGTTCAAATACACATTCGATTATTGTGTGGATGCCCTCAGTTTTCAGCCGATTTTCTCCGTTCAAATCTTTAAAAATTCTGCTCTTTCTGATAATGGGTGCTATGACTTTTGGTGCTCATAACTTCTATACTTTTTGAGATATTGAATTTTTTTTTGCAATATTTTTTGCCCATTTCTGCCATATTATCAGTGGCCTCACTGATTTTCATTGCCGGGTTGACCTGTGTTTTAGGTCAGTGAGATGAGCATCCGTTCTCAGACTGGGAGGCCCGGGTTCAAATCCAGTCAACATTTCTTTCAGTTAACAGTTAGACTTTTTAAACTCTTTTCAGCACAAATACCAGCTTTTTCAGCTGTTTTCAGCAAAAACCTCTTTTCAGCAGAATTCTGCTGATTGAACTCTTTTCAGCAAAATTTTCAGTTTTTTCTGCTGTTTTCAGAAAAAACTCTTTTCAGCAGAAATTCTGCTGATTGAACTCTTTTCAGCAGAATTTTCACCTCTTTTCTGCCAAAATCCTGCTTATTCACCTCTTCTGAAAAATTTTCAGCCTTTTCACCTCTTATCAGCACAATTCTCAGCAGCTTCTGCTCATTTCAGCACAATTGTCAGTCCCTCACCGCTTCTTTGTGAGAATCAGTTTGGCTCAGTGAGATGAGTTGCCGCCATGAGACCAGAAGGGCCAGGTTCAAATCCTGCTCAGGGCAATGTTTTGTTTTTTGTTTTTTTAAATTTCAACTTTTTCAGCTTTTTTCAGCAGACATCTTACGCGTTAAGGCATCCACACAGCATTTTCGCAGGAAATGCAAATTTTTCTAGTTTGAGGTTACTTTTGTTCTTGAGTTGATTAACTTCAAATGAAAAAAGTTGGTACTGATGCTTTTAAAATGTTTTAAATCGGCCTGAATGTATTTCTGTTTTCATTTGTCATGTCTAACTGATAAACTTAGATGTTTGTTTACTTGTGGGAGGCTGTCCACAGCTACATACAATGACGGAATTATCCTTTAAAATGAAAGCATCTCTGTTTTTATTAAACTCTTTCATCAGCAAGAAAAAAGCACGTTTTATTGACTAAACCCTCCCAGCAGTAAGAAGAATGATAAATTTATGATGCTGTGCTCTTGCACAAGGGGATGTTTTTGCTTCGGGGTAACAAGACGAATAACAGACAAAGTGGAGAAGCCGAACAAAAGCGGGGGGCTGTCCCAATTAGCAATTGGCAGTAGATTAACAGAGTAGTGATGTCAAAGCTTCTCCACAGTCTGCAGATAGTGGTTTCATTCAAGTCTACAGAATACCATTTGCATATCGATGATATAGAGGAGAAGAAGGGCCAATGTGTCTGAAACACAGCTGTGAAGTTCATGTATGAAAGAAATATTATCTCCCCTTGGTCAGTGGGTCCCCTCTCCACATCTGTCCGATGGCTATGCGACTGATTATTTTGGGCATGCCAATTCAAGATGCCCCCAGGAGGCAAGACAGCAACAAGGGCCTCTGTTTCCTCCAAGCACCCCCCTCTCAAGGCTTGTTTTTCTCTGGCTCTCCTATAGTGAGGGCTTGGGGCCCCCTCCAAAACAGAGCAGGCCATGTACAAAAGATCATCTCGGAGACTTCAGTCATAAACTTTTAACAACACAATTAACAACACAGTCCATCTTCTATCTGTCAGTGGGAGGCTGGGAGTTCATGGTAAAGGCACTTAATGCACAACTAGCCTTGGTTACCATGGAGCCATACCCCCAAAACTCATTGCGACTGAGGCATGCCATTCTTCTTTCCGCTGCTGAAATGCGCCGCTCATTCTGACTCAGCCTATTGTGAAGCGCACAAGTGGCTCTCTGAAAAGAAGGGGATGGAGAAAGAAAGGGTGGGGTCAGGGTTCAAACGAAAGGCTCCCATTGGGACTCCCTTTCTGTTATCAAATTTGTTGAGACACAAAAAGAGCTACAGTCTCATTCCCGAGAACATCTTGAGAGAGAGATAGGGGGGTTATAGGACAGCATTCCTCATGTCAGAGCGCCAGTTTTTCCACACAGCGGCAGACGAACTAGCTGTCTTCACGTACAGCTCCCTGCTCCTGCACTGATCATCTCCTCTTTGTCTTCCAGCAGCAAAACTTTTCTTTTTAGGAGTGCCCGTCCAGTAAGTCCTCTTTATTATTTGTTCCTTTATAACTTAAACTAAATACTTGCCTCTGCCGTTGATTTACTAAATAAACCTTTCTGTAAATTTCTCACTTTGCTCATGCAAACCCAAACAGCTCAATCTTTTACTGATTGCACTGTTTCAACAAATTTCTATCATTGCTTACTATGAAGTGGGCTCATTTAATCCTGTTTCACATTAGACAATGGAAGATTTCACACATTACAGCTGCTGCAGCTTTTCCATAAGCGCTGTGTGTAAAGGACCAATACCAGGATGCTCAGTCTCCTCTTCACTGCACAGATCTGCTTATCCAGATCGCCGTGATGAAGGCGTATTTCAGCTTTGTCTCTCTCCAGGATTATCTGCATTTATGGAAGATTTTCCATTCAGCTGCTCCGTTTCTGGTTTGTTATCCCTGCTGGGACTGCAGTTCTCTTTCTTCAGGGGGACTGAAAGCTCTGACTCTGAGCCCTGGCTGAGAAATGCCCTGGCATGTGGGTCCCACAACACCCACTGAAAAGAGCCACGCTGCTTCTTAAAGGGCCAAAAGTCAGGGAGTGAAATTTAGCCCAGTCAGGTTTTTTTTGTGTGTGTGAGTCATTGTGGTTATTCTGCATTGTTTAAGCACATAAGCTCACATATCTATATTATTGCTAATATATATTGTAATATATCTATATCACTAAAGCACTTCTGGATGGATGCAAACTGCATTTCGTTGCCCTGTACCTGTGCATGTGCAATGACAATAAAGTTGAATTCTATTCTATTCTATGCTATTTTTAAAAAATATATTTGAGCTAAAAATAACTGTATGAGCACTAAAACATAAAGAGAACACAGAAACAATCAGGAAATGTTATTGATAGTCTTTGGATATGGATCTTTTTCATATACAAGTCTAGAAAGTTCTTATTTTGAAGTAATAGGAAACAAACATATATCTTTAAATGTATATCTTATTCTTTGCTATCATGTGCAGAAATCATTTTATTAGATACACCATGATGGTACCAGGTAGGTCTACCCTTTGCCTCCAGAAGTGCCTTCATTTTTCATGGCATAGATTCAACAAGGTGCTGGAAACTCCTCAAAGATTTTAGTTCATATTGACATGACAGCATCAAACAGTTGCTGTAGATTTGTCAGTTGCCTCTATGATCTCCCATTCCATCACATCCCAAAGTTGTACTGTTGGACTGAGATCACTGTCATGTTCAAGAAACCAGTTTGAGATGATGTGAGCTTTGTGACATTGTGTTATCCCATCTGAAGATGGCACACTGTGGTCATAAAGGTATGGCATGGTCAGCAACAATACTCAGACAGGCTGTGGTGGTTAAATGATGCTCAGTTGGGACTAAGAGGCCCAAAGTGTGTCAAGGAAATATTCCCCACAATGTTACAGCACCAGCAGCAGCCTGAACCGTTGATACGTGGAAGACCAAGCAAAGTTTTCCAATTTTCTAATGTCTGATTTTAGTGAGTCTGTATGAACTGTATGTTGATGTCGACCTCTGACATCAACACGCTCCTCACTGGATATTTTCCGTGTTTCGGACCATCCTCTGTAAACCCTTTGTGAAGGAAAATCCCAGTAGATCACCAGTTGAGATACTCAGTCTATCCCATCAGGCTCCAACAACCAATCAAAGTCACTTAAATGACCTTTCTTCCTCCATTCTGATGCTGAGTTTGAACTTCAACAGGCTGTCTTCACCACGTCTACATGTCTAAATGCACTGAGCTCCTGCCATATGATTTGTTGATTTGATAACTGCATTAATGAGCAGTTGAACAGGTGTACCAAACAGAGTCTGTTTCACTTTCCAAATCTTCCTTTCATGTATTTAGCTTCTAAAGTGAACTCTCTCACAAACAGGCTTGCTGAATTTAAGGAGGGTTTTTTGCATTTGGGAACCTTCCATCAGCTACAGAAACATCTTTTGTGTGGGTTGACAGTTCAGCCCCAGCTAAACACGGTAGAAATGTTGGTTTTGGATCCAATAGAAATACCAAAGTGAAGGAAGCCTTGCCTTAAATTAATTAAAGTCAGACTTTGCTGTTCACGCCCCGGTGATGTTTCTGTGTAGAGAGTGAGCTAAAGCAACAGGGAAAAGAGAGCAAAGAATACAAAGAGTGAACAGTTGGAGCTTGGCGGGGTTGGATGGAGCAGTGGGTGGGTTTTCTAAGGAAGAGGTGATTGTAAGATCTAAAGAATATGCAGTCTACTGGGACTGTTTTTGCTGTCTTGTGTGTATGTGTGTGTATAAACTTAAAAAAAAAAATCAAAAGTACTCAAATTCAGGTCAGAAATCTGACCACCCCTGCAGCCTGCAGCGCAAAATTAGACCCGTCGTAACTGTCCTGAATATATGCACTTCTGCTTATACTACAGAAATGGTTTAAAGGTAATGATAATTATAATATTTTCTGTCTCCACAGTCACCAAAATGGAGTCTGCTACAATGCATCTGCCATCCAATCAGTCATCAGAGAGCTGTGTAGTGTTGGAGACCACGATCGAGAACCAGCTGTTTGGATGGTTCTACCTCGTGGTTTTTGTTCTGGCGCTGAGCGGTAACAGTTTGGCTCTCTGGATTTTCTCTCACCAGCGTGGCGTTTCTTCTCCAGCTAACGTCTTCCTGATTCATCTGGCTGTGGCAGACTTATCGTACGTCATCATCCTCCCGCTCAGGGCCACCTACCACTTTACAGGAGGCCACTGGCCCCTGGGCGAGGTGCCCTGCCGGGTGGTGGGTTTTTTGTTTTATGTCAACATGTATGCCAGCCTGTACTTCCTGGCCTGTGTAGCAGGGGATCGATACTTGGCTGTGGTTCATGCTGTGAGGTCACTGAAGATTCGTCGCGCTCGCTATGCTCAGATCATCAGCTTCTCTCTTTGGGTCCTAGTTACTGTCTCCATGGCACCGCTGCTTGTCACCCATCAGACTGCACAGGTGGACAACATGACGGTGTGTTTGCAGCTATACAGGGAGAAGGCCTCACGCAACGCTCTGATCTCGCTGGCCGTCGCCTTCATGCCGCCTTTCCTCGCCACTCTTTCCTGTTACCTCCTCATCATTCACAGCTTGCATCGCGGCTCCAGGTTGGAGCCGGCGCTCAAGCTAAGGGCCCTGCGCACCATTGGCCTGGTTATGCTCATCTACGTGGTCTGTTTTCTGCCTTATCATATGAGTAGGGCCACCTTCATCCTGGGCTACAGCCACCCAGACGTCTCATGCCAGACACGCAGAGGCCTGAGCCTGGCCAACCGCCTCACCTCCTCCCTCACCTGCCTGAATGGTGCTATGGACCCGCTGGTCTACCTGTTTGGGGCGGAGAAATTCCGCGGCACACTGCGGCGATTGTTTTGTAAAGATAATGGCGGGATGTCAGGGGCCACCAGCGGAGAGTTAAAGGGAACACATGAGAGCTCTGTGAGTGCCAAATCTGAGTTCTGAGGAAAAGCAGCTAGACTCAGACACCTGTGCAAACTTTTCCATCACAAGCAGCTTCAGGTTGATGATACTTTGATTGATGCTGTTTCCAAAGGCTGTTTGAGAACCAATTCTAGTGTCATCCCCACACCATTCCCACCAAATCCTTAGAGAATTAAACTGACATCACTTTGACACTCAAAGAATCCTGAATTCAGCAGCAAAGACGGTGGTAGAAGTTTAACTTCCAGGAGAGGAACAAAGATCTTTAAAACCTAAATTTGGGGCAAAGTCAGCAAACTTTTTTAAATCAGTTATAACTTCTGATTCTGCACAGACTGTTTATCTTGGTGACCACTGAAGATAATGCTTCAAAATAACTCCCACACACACAAGACTCGAGTAAATCTCATTCTTCTTTAACAATTTAACGCAATGGAGAATGTTTAAAAGCAAAATTACTGCAATTAGAAGTAAATATGACATTTGATGAGTTTTCAAAATGTACTGTTGGCTTGCTTTCAGCTCAGCAGATCCCCTGTTTTTTACTGTAGTAGATCTGGTTTCATAAGACAGACAATTTGTACTGGTTACTGACGCCTTTGATGTTCTGTTTAAGCTTCTTGTCGTTTCCATTAAAAGTTTTTTGGGTCCATGTTAGAAACCAACTCTCAAACCAGTCAGAACTGTGCCCAATACCTGCTAATGTGGGACTCTCTGTACAAAAGCTAAGCTATTTGAATTTGTTTGGCTATAATTTTTGACAACTGACGGTTTTAATAATAATCTTTAGAAAAGGTTTGTTGCAACATAACAACTCACTTGTTCCGGAGATGAAGCAAAAAACTAATGATGCAAAGTTTTTAATTGCTTCTGCTGTCATATATAATACTTAATGGGGGTTAAACTTGAGTACTAATTGTTCCGCCTACTGCTTGTTGGAAATCCAAAACAGCAATTCATTATTTACATAGTAAACTTTCAGTGTATATTTTCTATTGTTTTTTTATACTGTAAGCCAAATGTGATGAATATGCATCAGTCACAGTTGATAATATTGTTGTTTTTTTTTCATCTAAGGTGACATAGGTTGTCCTTGCTTTGTGGATAATCAAATGTGCGTGCACATAGTTTAACACTATAAGTGAAATGTGATGCGATCCATGTGAGAATTTTAAAAACTCGTGTGATCATGTGTTGTCTCCTAAAGTACAAACATCCAGTTAAATTTTCATTTGTTTGAATTTTTAGTTTCAGGCCAAATATCTGGAAAATGTTTATGCTAATTAGCATTGCTAGCATGCTAATGCACCAAATCAGGAAGTTAAACAGGGTAAGCATTACAGGTAAGGTAAGCATTATACCTTTCAAATATTAGCACTGTATGTTAGCATGCTGGTGGACATACCCACTAAGGCACTCACCAGCTTCTAGACTCCACATTTTGAAGACTCACCATTAGCACTGTGGCTGCTGTTGTGTGAGGTGAAGTTGAAGTGCTAAGTTGGTTTGCTGCATCCATAAATTGTATGGGTGAAATCCACAAGCACAGAAAAGTGCTTATTGGTGTTAATTAAGTAACAGACTAAAAAAAAGCAAGAACAACAAGAAAGAACACAGTCCAGAAGTTCAGATGAGTGACTCCTATCACCAGTATTATGCTACAGTCAAGTTAATGAACAAAGTCATTGGCATGGTGCTGTTGCCTTTGAAATGGTTGCAGTCAGTTGCCATTTTCAAGGCAATTTTAGTGCATTAAGATGACATCAGTTTGCTAACAGTTTGCAAGTGAATGAGGTCGAGTCAGCAATCTGTTTGTTGTAAAATGGCACGTGTGTTTGACTGCACAAACAGAAATTCACATTACCTACTTGCATTCAGAATTCAGAAAACCCACCACAAACAGTGATGTAGTTTCTACAGGATGGTGATTTAACTGTAACATGCAACCACAATTTATATAAGAATAGAACCAAAGTAGAAGCAGTTCAGTTGAATCTTGTATTGTAAAAAAAAAAAAAGATGTGTCACAGAGAAATTGTCTCAGAAAAACAAACTGCGATTGCCTTGCAATCCAAAGTTGTTGATGCAGATACTTTCAATCAGTTGCTGCTGGGTCAGTCATGAGCTGCTGAATATTCCAACCTACTTTTACTCTGGTATGACTGACCTAAGAAAATCACCTCTGATTCCAAAAACCAGAAGTAGAAGTTATAAGAAAGTCCCCCCTGACTTATTATTAAGAAGGAATAGCATGGAGTAGTATGCTGTACGTATGTTCACTTAAAGTTACTGTAAAGTAACATTTTAAGGCAGATCTTTATGGGGGAATGACACTTTTAGATCCTCATGTGGTCACTAGCGGAACTGCAAACTTTGAAACTTTGCTTGCTTCATATTCCAGCTGTGTGTTAGCATGCCAGTATTAATATTTAGCTCAAGGCAACGCTGTTCTTCACAGAGATACTATTAAGGCTGTAGCCCTTTGGATTAAGTCCAGATTT
The DNA here is from genome assembly GCF_963969265.1 of Rhamphochromis sp. 'chilingali'. NCBI lineage: Eukaryota > Metazoa > Chordata > Actinopteri > Cichliformes > Cichlidae > Rhamphochromis > Rhamphochromis sp. 'chilingali'. The sequence continues at coordinate 33,570,050 of NC_137931.1, forward strand.
ACTCTACAATGGAGTGACAATTTTATTGAGAGTGGACTGTGTAAATGTGCCCATTATTATACTGCTGTTGGATATTTCCCTGCTATCACATTTTCATAGATGCAAAAATTCCTGTATTTATGTTTCTCCAGCTCAGCTAGGAATGACGTGGACACAGTCACAGCTTTTTATAAATTCCTGACATGAGTCACTGTATATGTTAAATGTGATTGACAAATCTCCACTGTGAAAATATTTTTGGGTTTTCAGTTTCTTAACTCTCCTATGATGCTACGCATTTCTGTTGCACTGTTACTTGACAAACTAATAACTATTGTTCTATCTACAGTTTGATAAAATGCAACATGTTAAAAATATGCTCTGACTTTAATGTGCGAATGATTGTGTAATTCACTGCAGCAAAAATGCACCATTTGTGTGACATGTCCAGTCCCTCACATAAAAACTGCAGAAACTCAACATGTCTGCTGCTGTCTCCCGAAAGCAAAAGTATGATTTCACGTCCTTCGCGTCTGTGGCGTTGACGTGTTCGCCGTGAAAGTGGTAAAACTATTTCAAGTGCGGGGACAGAAGGCAGCAGTGACTTGTCACCATGTAGTTCTCTTTTCATATCATGTGACATGTTGTGGTTTGTGAGCAGCTCATTTTCCTCCCCTTATTTCTGCAAGACTTCCTGTCCATCACATGAACATGGCAACTACTTTAACTTGTATTTCCTGAATGTATATATTGTAGAAAACCCCCGAGCTCCCTTTGGTTCATCTGTGGTTTAAAGAATAGCAGTATGCAGGCTGAATATGATGCACCTTGGTTTATTTTTATCAAAGAACAAAATGATCATGTTTGAAAAACAAATCAAGGTCCTTATCTTCTTTTTTCTTTTTTTACTGTGTGGGTTTTAAAGTAAATATATCCAGTAAATTCCCTTCCTGTAACTACTAAAAATCATCATGGTCATGTTTTCTTTCTTACTTCCTCTTTTCACTTCTTGTAGCTCAATTTTTTACATATAACTTCATTATTTTCTGAAAGTTCACATGAACAAGTAAACCAAAGAGGTTAGGTATGCTGGTTAATCATTCGTGTAAGGTGATAAAGATTTCTACTGTGCAAACAAAAGTGTGTATTTCCATTTTACAGCTGTGCGGCTATGTTAAAGAAGAGGCCGAGTGAAGGCACTAGGGCCCTCCTCTCTTTAACTTGACAAATGAGGAAGTTCAGGGCTGAGCTAGTAGCAGCTTCCTTTTACAATTTGCGGAGGCAGTGGATGAACAAGTGAAAGAAAGAACTAAAAAGTATGCACCATGAGAAGATGAAAATAGCCAGAAAGAAAAATTGAGTCTACTTTGTTTTGCTGGGATCATTTTTTTTGAGATCACATGCAAAGCTCCTGAGATCGAGCTCTTGGGTGAAAAACAGGATGCCAAGTTATCAACCTTGGTACCATGGCAATATAACTCGATCCAAAGCTGAGGATCTACTTTCCAAAGCAGCAAGAGATGGAAGCTTCCTCATCCGGGACAGTGAATCCATACAGGGAGCCTATGCCCTCTGTGTTTTGTAAGTTATTGTTTCTTTTTATTATGGCTCGCGGTTGATTCTAAAATGCCTGCATATACTTCATGTTTCTACTTCATTAAACCTTCGTGACATGCAGCACCAGCTGTGAATCGTATCGAATCGACACGATCTGGTTGTCAAACTGTATATTTTGTTCAAGAAACACAATTCCAAACATGATCGTTTGTGCACTGTAGCTATAACACAGTTATTAGTTAAAGTTCCTAAAACTGTCTCACCATATCACATTACATTTTTTTTTCTTTTTTTGCACATACACACTGCAACACAAGACTAGTTCCCTTTTATTTGCATACAGTGCAGCCACAAAGCACCACCCTTTCCCCTCTGCACATCATCTTCCATTGGGTAACCTTCATTTAAAAATGATTCCAACTGCTCACTCAACACATTGAATCCGCTTGTTTCTTCACCTTACATTCATTCCATGTTCCAACCACAGACATTTGCATTTATTTGATCCACAGATATCAGAACTGTGTGTACACATACAGAATCCTGCCAAATGAAGACAAGAAGCTCTCTGTCCAGGTGGGTTCACAGTTTCCATCGTTCTGGTCCGAACCCAGATGAGTTATTATAGGTACTGTGAAGATGAAATGATATTTTCAAAAGTATTAGTCACACATTGCTAGTGCAATGCTCAGTTGTAACCTAATTAAAGATGTAAGCCCACACATGTATTTACTGTCCACCACTTTGACCCAGACTGAAGTATCCTAACAACAGGCGAGATGAATGCGTAAATGACTTTCAAGATCACTAGAATCTGAAGCCGCATGTATTTTTGGTGTATGAGCGCGCACGTGTGACGTTTCCAGTTATCAGATTGATTAGAATAAAATTTAATAAACACAATAATGCATCATTATAGTTGAATTTCAATCTGATGATCGAATACCCCCAGTATTAATAAGTATTAATAGCTTCAGCTTGGAGGTATGAGCATTAACTGAAAGAATAAAGATGACATGTTAAACATCAGCAGGTAGTCTCTGTTGAATGTTAGCATGCAGGCATACAGATTTCAGCACAAAACTGTCTGTTAGCTCAGTAACTCAGAGCTGCTTACAAGGCTGCAGTTTAAAACATATTCTCTTATTATACACTAAATATCATTGCCTCACAAAGCTACACTGATAGTAATTTAAAAGCCTTAAAATGTAAAATTTACAGACTTAGGATTACAGACTGGGAGCACAACAACATCACCCTAAAAAAGCCATAAATACCTCTGTTATTTACTATGATTTTTAAATCTATAGAAAAGAGACTTTATGGTTCAGCAAATGACAAATGCCTGCTTCTCATTTGTATTTAACCTTCCTGCCTTCTTGGGACCTTTTTGTGCCACTGCTATGTGTTAAATGGCTGCCATTTCCACTGTGTTCAGTGGAATATAACCAAACTTGCCACAGGATAGTTTTTACCTGTCAATGTTAATATTCCAGTGTGAATTCCTTAAATCAGCCTAAAATGGCTGAGCAGCAGAAATCCCCACACCCATCACCCTGGGGACCATTTTCTGCCCATTGACTTCCATTATAAACGCTATTTTTCAACCCCAAATTATCATCATATGATTTTATTTTTTCTTCTTTTCTTGGATGTCAATGAAGACTCAGGGCCTTGAAGTTTTAATTTTTAAATTGCAAAAAAAATGCAAAAAAAATAATGGCAGGTCAAAATGTATGTTGGTGCCAATCTTTGGTCCATCTAAAGGCCTACTTATAATGACAATCACATATTACTTCAACTGGTTTTTTGTGGAAATATTTAGTTTCGTTTTTTGGTTTTTGGGGCTTATAACACAGGGCGCTCATGTAATAACACTGGGATTTGAAGGGTTAAAACAACGAAAATATAATTAAAACTTTACATGAATATTTCAGGGAGAAGTAGTTTTACAAGGTTGGCTAATTTAAAGTGGAATAAAATATGGATATATGGTCTTTTTATGGCGTGGCTGAGAATGGTCCCTAGGGTGATGGGTGTGAGTTTTTTAAAGGATGGCAGGAGGGTTAATCTGCCATTGGCGAACTACCCTACAATGAGCCAGTACAGAAACTGAAGCAGGAACTAAGAGTTTTGCAGTAAATTAGTTGGCAATGATAAAAGCAAGACTCAATCTGATCAGAAGCAGATCAGCAGATGCTTCATTATCTTGGTATTTGTTCAGTGTCAGCTTTGCAGTGTAAGTCTGAAGAGATTAGAAAACTAACAGGCCCCACAGAGAGGATATAAACACCTTGGGCTTGACAGAAAGATTGAACAGAGTATCATCTGTATGTTTTTTTTAAATACTGTAATTATTAAAAAAAAAGGTGAAAATGCTAGAGAGCTTCTAAATGACTGATTTATGCACTGACATAACAGCTATGTATAATTGCTATGCAAACCCGTGGCCTTAGATAGAAATTCTGTAACAGCAAAATGTGCTGAGTCCTGAAATAAGTTTACTGGTATGAAGTAGCAACGTGTCAGGTTTCTAGGAAACGATAAGTCAGCACTGTTACCTTCTAACGTGCCAGGTAAAATGTGACCATTTCGTGCTTTTAAAAACTTGTTAGATGAGGTAATAATGTACACCTGTGCAGTTTAGTTTAAAGAAAGTGCTTTAAAATAATGTAACTGCCCAATGACTGCAAGTTTCACAATTGAGTTTTACGAGCCGCACAAGAGACTAAATGCAATGTAGCTATATAGAGAAACCAAACCTATTTAAGGGACTATAGTTTTTAAAACCTATTTCTGTTAATGGTTTAAGTGTACGATTTAATTCTTATGACAGAGCAGGGATATGTTTACTTCCTTAAAATAGCTGATGATTTATGGGTAATAATATGTTCTTTTAAATGAAATAAATTGCAAAATTACAAAGGAATGTCTTAGAATGCAACTGGAAAATACCGCAGACAGTAGACAGGTCTGACATCATATGGGAAGTAACACTTACAGGTTATGTCATCTGCTTTGGTAACAACAACAAAATTCATCCTTTTGTTTACAAAGAGTGATTAAAAAAAATGTTTGCTGTTATCTTCTCTGCAGGCATCTGAAGGAGTGCCTATTAGGTTCTTCACAATGCTACCTGAGCTGGTGGAGGCGTATTATAGCCCCAACATGGGTTTAGTCACCCACCTGCAGTACTCTGTCCAGTGGGAGGAGGAGGTAGAAGAGGAGCCAGGTCAAAAACTTCACTTTGTCTCTATATTGGTTTTGATATGGATGAGAAAGTATTGTTTGTCCTAAACACACTTTATGTCTATTCTGCAGAACAAAACAGTCATCCTCCACAGCTCCCACCCAGAAACATCCCACTTGATGTAAAGGACGGTGACTCCAAGACTTCAGAGCAAGCCTCCAAATCCTTATCAGACATATACCTGGCGAAACTGCAGCATATGGACTTGTCCATGTATGGTCACAATTACAGACAGTTGCAATGTCTCTTGTACCTACAACAGCACTATAAAAGTAGAATTTAGGCATTCGGCACCAAACTTTCCAAAACAATTACTAATATGAATTTTCCTGAAGCTAACTGAGACTAGAAGTGTTTTAATTTACATTTCTCTTATGTCTCCAGCTTACCAGAAGAGCATGAAATGGCCATCCAAGAATACTTCAGGACTTCAGTCTGCTTAGATGCTGAACAAGTTCAAAACGGTAACCCTAACCTGCCTGGCCTCAAGAAGCTTATAATGGCAGTCTGCAAGAACCTAAACAGGTATGGTGTCCATTTAATGGAATGTGTAATATTACATACACTTGAATGGATTGGGTTGATTGACCCACGCGCTGAACTTTTTTGCGAGGCAGTGAAATTTCCCGCGTCATGCCAACTCTGGAGGTGTTTCACAGAACGCTCGACCAACAGCTCTCTCCAGGGATTGGACCAAAACAAGTTGGTGGCACCCATAATCCTTTGCAGTATTATCAGCGCTTAAAAAGCTGTTCTCTTCATGTATTTCCTCCTTATTTTCAGAATTTCTGTGATTCGGGTCCTGTGTCCTGTAGACTTGAGCAACTAACAAAACTGCTCTACTCGATAGAAGATAAGGTAAAGTACTGTAATATGTTTTAACAACAGCTTTTTATATGATAATAGAAAATGTTATAAGATATTACAAAGGACGACTCTGCTTCCTTTTTTCAGGTTAAAGGTTCTGTTTTTGAGTATGTTGGATTTGATGCGGGCCCACGGAAATCTCTCATACCAATCGTTACGTTTGAGGTGCTTTCTTTAGTACTTATGTCTACATAACATTTGTCATACGTGTGTATGGTTTATTTGATCGATTTCTTCTTTCACTGGTAGGTCAAACAAGAATCTCTTGGTATTTCCACAAAGATGTTCCTGAAAGTGGACATTGAAAGTGGGAAGCTCTACTTTAAGAAGTCAAAAGATGGACCCGAAGACAAATACTTTGTGCACAATAAAAGTAAGGACTTGAGGAGTTCATTTCTATCTCAAACAATTGATTGTCACAAAATGCAAACATCAGAATGATTAATTTAATCGGATTAATCTCAAAATCACTTTGGTGATTTCTTTTTTTAATTTTGTTGGAAGGATTTTAATAAAATTTGGTGATCCCTTGTCTCTATTGACGTTACAATAGAAAAACAAAGGTGTTAAACTCAGCGTTCTGTGTTGGCGGAATATTTTACAGTATCTTGCTATATTTTCTAGACTCGACTAAATGGCTACAGTGCCTATAGTGTCCACCAGAGCTTTTGTATTTTACCCTGTGCTCTGTCCTGCTGTTTTGCAAAGAAAAGAAGCAATGTTTTTCACTTGGTCTTTATTTTGGAGTAATTAGCTACCAGAATGAAACATTTATTATTAGAATCAAACATTCTGACATATTTCAAGAACACGCTAATCGTTAGAAGATTGCTCTTACACGTGTGAGACCACAGAGAAGGTACATTAGCCTGGTTCATTGGAGGAAGCAGTTGCAGTTATTGTTTTCTAAATTACTAATTATATATAAGAACATCTTTGAGTTTGTAAAGTTCAGAAAAATGTATTCAGGTGGTACATTTGACTCGGGTCAGTATCTTAAGAAATTAGGAACTTTAAGTAGTGCCACAAAAGCAATTTTTCCATGCTAATAGACAGATAAAGTGGGACTTGTAGTCATAAGAGTTTTAATCAGTCAGTAAGCCTTAAAAATCATTATGTAGAAAACGTCATACATGGACCACTGGTGCGTGCTACTACAGACAGTATAAAAGATGAATGTAGCCACCCTAATGTTATGTATTCGTTTTGGACTCTTTGTTTTTAATCCTCAAGTTGAGCTTTTTGGCCAGAAGTGGCCAGTTTTGGAGAAGAGAATGACTCTGTTGCAAGTTTGTTCATTTTGCTGTATTCATATACATAAACTGAAGCGATGTAGCAAAGATTTTTATGAGTGCTAAGAGATCCAGTTAAGTGACTACAGTTAGTAAAGGTGAAGCCTGACAGATAGTGAACGCACAATCAAAGAAGCAGATAGATGAGTTTGAAAAAATCAATTCACCGGAGTTGTTGTGAAGGGGGGACAGACTGGCGATCTGCCCAGGGTGACCTCACCTCTCGCCCTATGATAGCTGGGATAAGATTCAAGTCCTCTCACAACCCTGATAAGGATAAGTAAAAGAGAACAGATGGGAGGTATTTTTGTTTATTGGAAGTGGAAAAAAATGTTTATTACTGCTGTGAAACTTGATGTTTTAACAACAGTGTCTATGAAGAGTCCCTTGATTTTTGAGACAGCCTCATTAAAGGAGCTGCAGACTTTGTGCTTGATTCTTCAGCCTGGAAGTTGCACCTTCTCTGCAGCAAGTGCAAATAGCATGTGTGAAAACAAATGTCAAGAACTACTTTCAACTATCAAAAGCACTTAACTTAATAAGAATACTGCTCTTATCCATCAGTCCTGCAGTTGGTGAAATCCCAGAAAATGCACGCCAAGCTGGTCATTGCGGTGGAGACGGAGAAAGAAAAAGTTCTGCGGAAAGAGTTTGTGTTTGATGACACAAAGGTAAGCGTCTTTTTAAAGGCAATGCTCCCTATTCTGACCTCAGTCATGTGCACTTCATTAAATGTGATGTGTTTTGTTGTCTTGTGAATCCAGAAAAGAGAGGGCTTCTGTCAGCTGCTTCAGCAAATGAAAAACAAACACTCAGAAAAGCCTGAACCAGACATGATCACAGTGTTTGTTGGCACCTGGAACATGGGTAACAGTGATGTCATACAGAATTCAGTGCTTCAGTTAACTTAACTGTATATAATATAAAAACGGATCTGCAAACCTACAGGAAATGCCGGCCCTCCCCCGAACATCAACTCCTGGTTTCAGTGTAAGGGCCAAGGGAAGACACAAGATGACACAGCAGATCATATTCCACATGATTTTTATGTCATTGGGACTCAGGAGGATCCTTTGGGTGAGCGAGAATGGGCAGATACAGTGAAAGGTGTCCTGAGGAACATCACAAACATTAGCTTTAAACAAGTGAGTAACTGTGGCAAAGTTTTGAATTTGTAGCTGAATGCAAACACAAAGCACTAATGAATCAAATATTCTAAACATCTCCAAACATCCAGGTGGCAATTCACACACTGTGGAATATTCGTATCGTGGTCCTGGCCAAGCCTGAGCATGAAAACAGGATCTCTCATGTTTTTTCAGACAGCGTGAAGACAGGAATCGCCAACACCTTGGGTAAGCAGTTCCACTTCTCCTTGAGGCCTGTAATGATTGCTCATAAAAGTTCACAGAAAAATGACCCATCAGTGTTTACTGGTTTCAATTGCAGGAAACAAGGGCGCAGTAGGAGTGTCCTTCATGTTCAATGGGACATCTTTTGGCTTTGTCAACAGTCATCTGACCTCTGGAAGTGAGAAGAAGCTCAGGTGAGGAGAAAGTTACACTTTTCAAAGTATCTTTAAAAAGTTTGAATTGATTGGTAACATCATATAAACATATACAACATACATATACACAGGGTTCCTGGGCTCAAAATTAACCTTTGAGGGTAACTATGCAAATAACCATGATTGGTTTGCCTTTAGTTAAGGCAATACCCCGGACATTTATCAACAAAAAATGTATCTAGGCTTAAACAAATTAAACTCAACTCTTTGCGGCTTTCCTTTGATAGAAGTCACAAATCTCTTTGAAATGCGCTAGCATTTTTATAGCCTCTTCAGGGAAAACCCGATGCAGATATCAACAAAGGTGTCATTTCAATGATGGATGGGGAGGTAAAAATCCTAATTGTCTAGTGACATGTGCAAAATACCCCCCTGTTCAATTATTCACTACTTCCTAACAGAAACTTAGCAGTTCAGTAAATGGAAAGCAGGAAATGTAAATGTGCCTAACAATCAGCACAATTTGGTTTTAGCCTGCTGCTGACATTGACAAAATGTAGCCAGAAACACTTTTTTTAATCGTCTTTGCAAAAACAGTTAACATTATCTGTTAAATATTAGCTTAGCAGTTAAATTGTGCTAGCTGCTAAATATTGTAGGACCTTTACCTTAACCTATAAAAAGAACCTTGAGGTTTGAGTGCTTGTATGGTCAACTTAACAAGCATTCTGCATGACAAAATGAGCTGCAGCTTGGTAGGTATACTCAATCTAGTACATTTTCATGTTGTGCACTGTGTGCAGTATGTATTTATTTGGACAGACCACAGTTATTCTAATCAAACACAACAATTTGCACGATTATCAGAAATTAACGTTGCAACATTTGATCGCAACGCTTGATTACTGCCCTAGCTACTGCATTTTTGGAAACATTTGTTATTTTTCTTGCCTCAGACCAACAATTTGGGGTTTCGTCCAGATCTGGATCCAGAACTGCTAAAATAATGCTAACTTTCCAAAAATGAACTAGGGGAGGATGGGAGTAAAAATGAAAAGTCCATTCAGGTCATCTACTAATTGGTAGGCTGGTGGTTCAATCCCTGCCTGAACCAGTCTGTATACCAAATATCCCTGGGAAAGATACGAACCCTGAGAATGTGTTTGAATGTGTGTGTGAATGTTGGAGAGTAAGTAGAAAAACCATGGGGGAAAAAAAGCCCTTGAATATGGGTGAATGAGGCAAGTTGTACAAAGCGCTATGAGTGCTCAGATAGAGCCCGAGGTGTCCATTTACCATTTGTTATGAAAGAATTTAAAATACACAACAAAATAAAGATGTCAGCAAACCAAAAGCGCTGAAAACAAATGTTTCAACTAAAAATACTCCTACCAATAGGAAACGGCAAATACTCACTAGTAGTTCTAAGCACTCAGCTAAAGCAAAGCACCAATAAATAATCGTCTGCAGGGCGATTCAGTGAGAGTTGTGAAACACACATGTGCAAAACGTTTAAAGGCAACCACTAAATAATGCTCATCGCCTAATGGCTTATAAGTCACTAACCAAGTGCGTGGCTTCAAAATCAGTACCGTGCCCTTCATCACTCTGGGTTTTTTGCAGCCAAGATGGCGTTGGTGAAAACGCTCATCTCAAGGTTTCAAAATGGAACTTTACAAACCAGCGAGTGACATCACAGTACCCATGTCCATCCTTCATATTATCTGTGTATTTGCCTAGCTGTTACCCTGGATGAACATCCTTTCTGACTAATTTAAAAAATAAAACAGCTGTTTTATTCAATATTATCTGAAACTAGAGACTGAGCCTGTGAAGCCTTCAGGCGAGTGTTCACTGAGGTTACAGTGGGAGTCGGCGGCGGCTGTCTTAAACACAATCACAAGTCTTTTTTTGGCAACCGCAGAAGTCGCCCCCTGCTGGTTTTTAGAAAAACATCCATGTTTAAGACAATTCTATGTTAGCTTCACTTTTCAACCCAGCAAGCTACATCCATCTTTATACTTTATACTTTTAAAAAAATTATTTATTTTCCATCTTTTTTACTCTCATCATCATCCCCTTATACTAGTCACACGGCCACGATGGCAACCATCTTTGTCATTTTTCATGTCGGATTTTTAAAAATTATTCATGTTTTTTATTTATTTATTTACCTATATTTAACCTGGACAACATAAATGATGAATATGTATCCTCCTCTTTCTGAAGCCTTGCTTTAAAAGTCAACGTTTTGCTAAATGGCAGTAGAAACAGAAAACTTTATTGCTTCCTCCACTGATTCCTCACATTTTTGATGTTACTCCAATATTTTTTGCTGTATTTGCAGACGGAATCAAAACTATGCCAGCATCCTGAGATTTCTGAATCTAGGAGACAAGAAGCTTAATCCGTTTGACATCACACATCGCTTCACGCACCTCTTCTGGCTTGGAGATCTGAACTACCGCGTTGAAATGCCATCTTCTGTAAGTCATAAACCTTGTTTTATATCTACTTTACATACAGATTCATGGACTTTGCTTTGTTGTGGTTTTTCTCTCAGATGCATGGTTATGTTTTTGTTTTTTTTAACCCTGCTGGTTGTCAGGTGTCTGAGCTCTCAGCTGCTAACACTTCCAGTCACTACTTTCCCCTGTTCCCTTCACAGGAAGCTGAAAACATTGTGTCAAAGATCAAACAGCAGCAGTACCAGGAACTGCTCACCAAAGACCAGCTCAGCATGGAGAGGAAAGAGAGCAAGGTCTTCTTGCATTTTGGTGAGCTTTGATGAATACTGATCAGTACATGTAGGCATACAGCAGAAAGAAGTGTCTTCACTGTTGTTGCCATGCTTGGGATTTTCTGCAAAACACTGTCCTTTTTCTTATAATTGTGTTTGCATACATACGGGTTTTATTCTATTTTGATTGTAGCTGAAGAAGAAATCACATTCGCGCCCACGTATCGATTTGAAAGAGACACACGAGAGAGGTACGCCTACACAAAGGCCAAAGCGACAGGGGTAAGCTCACGTTTTATCACATCTCTGTTCCCCTACTATGCATCACGGTCACTTCACTGAGACTTTTAATTTTATCTGCTTCATTGCTGTAATTTTTTTTAATTTAATCCCAAATTATTTTATTCACTTCATCATGTTCGAATGTTATTAGTTTCTTATTATGCATAAAATTTAATTTTATTTGTTTTAACGTACTCTTAATTTTAACTACATACTTTTAGTGTACTTACAGCCTATTTCATTTTAATGAGGTTTCATCTTTTGAATTTAATTTTAATTTAAGTTACCTATCGTTGAATATTCTTGGTTTGGATTTTTGTTGGCTTATTATTCTTTCATCGACAGTTTAGGAAAAGTCAAAAATCACATTTACTGATAGCAAACGGTTGAACATGCAGCACCATCTCTTGAACCGATCCACGTTAGCAGGGCTATTTGCTCATGTTTCTTCCACAAATGACTGCCCATCATGCTTCTTATATGTTGGGCTATTTATGTAGAGTTATACTTGAATTGTTTTACAGTCTTCAATTTGAAAATTCAAGTATTTTATATTGATATTAAAATTAAGATGATTTTAACTCTACAGACAAAATACAATTTGCCATCCTGGTGTGATCGCGTCCTACGAAAGTCATATCCTCTGGTTCATGTTGTCTGCCAAGCATACGGTGAGTAATCTTCTGTTAAACCTTTTTTTCTGCGGCTATATTATACATACAGGGATGTATATATATACCAGGGGTGCAACAACACATGTATCGATATTGAACCGTTCGATACAGTGCTTTCGGTTCGGTAGGCATATGTATGAACAATACAAAAAAATTTATTTGTTTTATCAACTTTTCTTCTGACGATGCTGTCTGTGTTGAGCGCTCAGTGAATCTGCGTTCGACTACTCCGCCTAGGCTGCACTGTCGAGTGCAGATCTACTGAGCGCAGCGCAAGCTAGCAAGACAGAAGCTAAGCTCGTTGCAACATGGCAACTGCCTCAACGCTAGCCGAAATTGAACCTCCCCCACCCTCATTCAGATCTGGCCTTTGGAACTATCTTGGTTTTCATGTGAAGCATGACCCTGATGATAAGCGTGTCATGGACAAAAGTAAAAAAACAGTATGTCGGATGTGCCACGCAATGCTCAATTGGTGGGAACTAGTGCGTTAGCGCAGTCAGCTTGTTAACGTGTTGGCCGTCCAGTCCCACGCACGGGGCGATCAGCGGTAACTCGTTAACAGAGATTTGCCGCGTTATGCCGTTAATGTCATTTTAACGACATTAACGCTGACAGCACTAGTGGGAACACAATGAATATGACTGCACATTTACGCCGACATCATCCTAGTGCAAAGACAAGTGGAAGCAGACAAAAACAACAAGCACGCATGCTACAAACTTTACCCGAGTCATTTAGATAGCCGTTAGCACATGATTCTCCTTATGGGGACCTGATATGTTTAATAGGCTGCTGAGAATATAGCCCAGAAGAAGCGTATAAAAAGAATATAGCTTTTATTTTGGAAAGAGCCATTTCTCTGTAATAAACTCTTTTCCAAAGATGAGTGATTGTTTCTGTCTTTTGAGTTAAAATATATATTTATATGACAAATTAAAAAGGCATGAACATTTTTTTGTATCGAAAAAATATCGAACCGTGACACAAAGTATCGAACTGAACCATGAATTTTGTGTATCGTTGCACCCCTAATATATATATATATATATATATATATATATATATATGTGTGTGTGTGTGTGTGTGTGTGTGTGTGTGTGTGTGTGGAAAAAGAGAGTTTAGCTCACTTAATTAATTCCAAATAACTGTCTTTAACTGGACCAAGCAGCCAATATGAACTTATTGGTGCCTACATAAAATAAATAATGAGCCATTTTATCGTATTAATCTTTCAACTGCTGCTGCTGACTGCAGTCTTCATTGAGCTGTAGCAAAACCATGAACATTTCCTAAAGTTAGACCTTTTATAATATATAGAGAATAATCGTTCACTAATTTTATATATAGATCAATAATGTATAAAAATGTACAGTACTAGACTAAAGTTTGACACACCCGCTCATTCAAGAGTTTGCTACTATCAAGTGTATGAAATGAAATGTAAATGCAGTTTATACGCTCGTCACTTCTTCAGCCAACTTCATGAGCTCATCACCAGGACCACACACACACACTGACCTTTTGTTAGCTGTTTTTGTTTCACTCTAAGCTCAAACCAGCACAGAACATTTGATGCAGCACTCTGTGTCCAACTGAAAAACAAATGATGATCCCACCATCAAACTACACCCTTTCCTCCATATTTTGAGGTAGAACAATGCAGATTAACATCTATTTACTTCCTCTGCATCTCTCAGAACCTCTGATTTTTGACTGATCAGAGTCAGATTTCCACTGTTCTAATGTTCATTCTCTGTGGCCCTCACGCTCTTCTTCTTTTGTTTTCACGTTTTGTTTCGCACTTAGAAAATAAGAAAAAAACCCTTGAACGCAAAAGTGTCCAAAGATTGAAGTGAAACTGCAGCTGAGACGTCCTTTCAGGCTTAATATGTGTAAAATATGCACAGAAGTGTTTATAAGTGTTTGTGTGAACTTGCAGGGTGCACTAATAACATCATGACAAGTGACCACTCCCCGGTGTTCGCCTCATTTGAAGTTGGAGTTGCCTCGCAGTACGTTTCCAAACAAGGTATGACCCCCCCCCACCCAACCTACGCCACAGATGAGTCCGCTCAATAGCCGCAGTCTGATGCCGCTTTTATTTTTCAGATCCCAGCAGTGCGCCTCCTGGTGGAATTCAGATCATGAACTGTGTGGCCATCTTGTCGACAAAATCGAAGACCAAGTTCTTCATCGAATTCCATTCCAGTTTCTTGGAGAGTAGGTTTCCTCTTTCTGATTGACCGCATCTCACTAGATTCTGCTTTAAAGGAACAGTTTGCCTCAAAATCACATAAAAATCATGCTTCCTCTGGACTGTAAGTGCTGTCTATGAGTCACAGTCAGAATGCAATGGACACTGATGGCACTCAAAGGGAAACAAATTGAAAAAGCAAACACTAAACTCTCAAATCTGTAAAAATACAAAGAATCCTGCCACCAGGTGACAAATACACTTTCCTGAAACCACAACTTTATTACTCAAAAATCCCCCACAAGCCTGGCTGTGAGAAAATTCTCCTGGGAGTTGTTTTCTCTTTGGTGAGCTACACCCACTCGTAGTACCACTGTGCAGAAATCAGTGTGCACCTACCCGTGCCGAGAAGCCGCTGCTCACAGTGTGACAGGATGTAAACATTAATACTGCCGTGTCAGCTAGCTGCACACTTCTTCTGGTCGATGTGTGTAGACACTAGAGAGAAAATACTTCCTACATTAAACTGCTTACTCTATTTAAAGTAGACCAATTCCTCTCCTTTCCAGTTCCATGCTCTTATTCTGGGACTCTACTAGAGGAGCTTTGCATTGTTCACAATGCAAAATAATCTTTTAATTTTTTAAATTTTTATTTATTTATTTATTTATTTATATTTTATTCATGCTTGAAATGAACTGTTTTAACCTTGAAGCCCACCTTCGCTGTGCCTGAGATTATATGTTATCTACTCTTACTGATGTCATGCACAGCCAAGATCTTTGCAGTAGACTTCTCAAAACAAAGGGAAAAAGGTTACACCAAAAACTATCAATATGAATAAACAGCACTGCAGGCCAGAGCATGCATGTATGTATGCATGAATATTGGGTGAAGTGTCTCATCAAACGGGCTACAATGACTAAAAGCAAGCATTTCCAACAGAAACTGTAAAGACTACAGAGGGAGAGAACAGCGAGCACTCCGATGGGTCTATAAAAGTTTGGTTTGGCAACCAAGTAGAGGTAAACCACAGACACAGCTCACAGCACACACTACTTAGTTATGGCATCAGTCAGTCGTTATTCATAGTCATTGTTTCTGTCTTTTAAAGCTGACCCCTATCATCTCTGACCCTGAGTATCTTCTGGACCAGCACATCCTGATATGCGTGAAGTCGACGGACAGCGACGAGTCGTACGGTAATGAGCTCGCATTACAGCTTGCAATTTGGATACGGTGGGCTCAGCAGCGCTTACAGTTTGCTGGTGTGTTATCCCTAAAGGAGAGGGCTGTGTCGCGCTGCGAGCCGCTGAGATCAGCTACACCGAGTTTCAGATCACACTGACTCACCACGGGGAGAAGACGGGAACACTGACAGGTGGCATCCAGCTACGCACCTCTGAGGGCAAGCCCACCGAGAAGCTATACGGTGAGGCTGAGCTTCGACACAGGACGTATTTGTTCGATTTTTTTCTTCTTCGGTTCTTGAAGCTTTGTTCTCATTTTGGTTGTTTTTTCAGATTTCATCAAAATTGAAAGGGATGACCCCATCGCCTCCAAAGGCAAATCTGGAGACCTCAATAAGTAAGATTTGGGGGGGTTTTGTGAACCTGTTATGCATTCCCTCATGTTCTGTCATGGCTCGTTACGTATAAAATCAACCACATCCGAAAAACATTCTCACCCTCAAAATCAGTTGTTTTATTTCAGGAAAATAACTTCAATTTATTGAATGAAGTCATGCAGAAATTTATCTTTTTGCTGTGAAGATTTTTCCAGCATTTTTAACCCATCACAGCTGAAAAACATATTTAACCTCTGCAAACAAATGAGTTTTACGCACACTGGCAAAAAGTCAAAGTTTTATTCAGCACAGATTTTTTTTTCTGTACCTGACTTGGAGCATCACCAGTTCGATGTCTTTCTTTGACAAAGCTTTGAGAAAGCTTCAAAAAGTGTAATATGGTTAATTTCTCTAATCACCCTGTGGGATAGGTCTAATATGGTCAACATTTTTGTGTAGCTTATGATCGCCCTCTATGATTAAAGTCATTCAAAGAGTTTGAAAAACCTCTTCAGAACCTGAAAATGTTTGATCAGTGTCCATCTGTAAAGACTATCATATGGAACATGTGCACACCGGAGTTTAAATTGAATTTACAGCCATAAACCACACTTACAAGTGTTAAAATATGACTGTGGGAGAAAGTTTTGTGACACAGATGAGCCTGTTGCACGGAAGTTGATCCATGTTTAATACTTTTGAATCTTTGCGATATACGGGACATCATATATTGCTGTTTTCTCACAATCATCTGATGGGTGGCTGTAGGATGACTTTGAAAATCAAGAAGAGGAAGTAAGTGAAGACAGGGCTAGGGATTAAATGGTGGAAGAATGATGCGTAGAGTTCAGGCTGGAGTTGAGACAGGCTCTGGGTGGTAGGGAAGAGTTACAAATGACTGGAAAAGTAGAGTAATGAAGAAGTAGTGAGGGAAACTTCTAGGAAGGTGTTGGACGTATCCTTTGGTCCTGATGACATAGCTGTGGAGGTGTGAAGATGGAGGACAGGGGACTTTCTCACCAGATTGTTTCACATCATCCTGCAAAGTGAGAGAATGACCGAGGAAGGGAGAAGAGGTTAACCAGCACCAATTTTCAAGAACAAGGGTGACGTGCAGATCTCTAACTACAGGGGGATAAAGATGATGTGCCATACCATGAAGATAAGGGAGAAAGTTGTTGAAGCTAGTTAAGAAAAGAGGCGATGATCAGTGAACAACAGCAGCTTCATGCTGAGAAAGAGCTCTACAGATGGGATGTTTGTTTTAAGATGTTGATGGAGAAGTGTGGATGGGAAGGTCAGGGCGAGCTGCACTGTGCCTTTGCGGATCAGAGAATATGATAGGCTGATGATAGGGTGCCAAGACAGGAACTGTGGTACTGATGGGCTCATGGTGGGGGTGGGATTACATCAGAGATCAGCTCTGAGCTCCTTCTTGTTTGCAGTGCTGATGGAGAGGCTGACAGATGAGGTCAGGCGGTCGTTGTATACGTGATATTTGCAGATAAGACTGTGATCTTTAGTGAGAGCTGGGAGCAGGTGGAAGAGATGCTGGAGAGACGGAGTGTGCTCTGGGGAGAAGGTGAATCAAAGTTAAGAGAAGCAAAACAATCCACTGTCATGCTGGTGGCATAAATCGCAGCTATGAGACTGCGATTCAAGTTTTTCTGTTGCCTGATTAATTTTGATTGCTGGTTTGGACCATCAAAACTACTCAGTGTGATTTTTCTTTTCTTTTCTTCTTCTTTTTTCTGGTTAACAGGTCTTGTAGCAACCAACCACATGATATTTCTAACCCCAATTACATGGGAGTGTCATTCAGAGGTGGGAATGTGATAGATAAAGGCTGGAGTTACAGCATGCCACCGCGAAATGTTCCCTGTGGTGGACAAGCCGGAAAAGAGCCAAAGAAGGGTTACGATGTGAGCACACGCAGCCCCACGGGAAAGCCTGCTTCTGTGTAAGTGTTAGCCTCTTTCTGGTTTGAAGACACTTCAGTTTCATTTCTAAAAATACCTCTAAACCTTTATCTGATCTGATTCTATAGAAAATGAAACCGATGTCATTAACTTATGATTTCTCTGACAGGGGTGAGAACGGAAAGACGTCAGAGATGTTTGACAACCCGTTGTATGGTTCAGTGACCAAATCACATGGTCGGTCTAAAGACCAAGACCAACAACAGAAGGACCTTCTCATACCCCCAGATGTGCTATTTGGATCCTCCAAAACAGCAGACGGAGATACCGATCGCCCTCCGGTGCCCACCCCACGCAACCGCTCCTTCACCTGCTCTGAGAACAAACCTCAGCCTCCAACACCAGTCAGCCTGCATCCCCCATCACAAAAGAAACCAGTGGTGCCCTCACGCTCAGAAGGCGGGATGGGCCTAAGCCGCCCTCCTTTGCCTGCTAAGTCCCGACCGGGTGTGCCAGAGCCCCAGACCCCCAAACCAAGAGACTACAGAGACACCTCAGAGCTCACCAGCAAACACAGACCACCAGGAAGACCTGGTGAGTCTCGCAAAGACAGCAAGGAACCTACTCAGGTTTCCAGACAGCTATAATACACTAAATGACATCTCTTTGTCTTTTTTTTGTGCATCCAGACGTTTCCAAGACGGGTCGCCCTGTGAAGTGAGACTGAGAGGTACAGCTTCCTGGCTGCATTTCTGGAAATATTTTTTAAAAACCCTTGTCTCTCATTTTAGAGGACAATCACATATCTGTGCTGTCATCATAGAGAAGTCAGTTGGCTTAGCTTTGCACCTGTCCAAAGGTCTAAAAAATTCATCTGCCTGTCATCCTCAAAAACTCACTTTGTAAGTTAGACTGAGCCGGGCTAGCAGTTCCCCTTTATTTCCAGTCTTTATGCTAAGCTAAGCTAACTAGCTTGTAGTTAGCTTAGTTATCTACTTATCTGAGTGCTAGTGAGACATTAAATGGGTGTACCAGTGTCTAACTCAGCCTTCAAATGTATGTAAACTCATTTTTTAGTTTCTTGGATTTCTGCAAAGCTCGCATTGGAACGTAAGTTTGAACCTGAAACCTGCTTCTAAATTAACTGTTACATTTCATTTGGAGTTTTTACACTATACAGTAGCTGATGAATGTTTACCGCACAGTATTATCTTGCACAGACATGTTTGCCTTTAATATGTGCAAATGATGCTCCAATGAATTCCAATATTAAAGCTTGAATTACATGTTGTGTGTGTGTTTTATGTCACGTCACAAATGACTGCTTTTAAAACTTGGAGTGTAGGCTGCTACAATCTGCTGCGAGGACCAGACCGGTCACACTGCAGTGATTTGCCTCCATCTGCTGGTCCCTAAAGGAACTGCAGGCAGTCTGAGACTTGCAATTTATTCAAGGGGACTTTCTGGCTTGGTGTTATTGGAAATACATCTACATTTTCTCTTTAATCAGCTGTGACTAAAAAGGTGAGGTGGCACAGTTCCTGATGTGCACTTTTAGTACAAACTGCTTCTACTACTACGCCTCTTCATTGTCGTAAGGCTGCAGCCTGTAACCTCCACCCATCTCGCTTTTGTGCCTCTGCCTTTGCTCCTGTTCCCATCAGAGACCCAGCTATTGTAGCTCAGCCAGCACACTCATCTCTGATCAGCCTTTCTTCCTCTTTCCATCAAAGGGTCATGCTTACTACATGTTCTACCCACCTTAAAACTCATCTTTATTTCATGACACATGTTTACACACCCCAGTTCTTCTGTGCAGCTCCATGTTTGAGTATTTGTTTGGCTGGAAGATGCTGCATATTTGGGGAATAGTCACCAATAGTTATAGACATGGTTGAAGACATGCGTTGGTGTACATTGGCTGTGTTTTCTTGGTGTAGATGTTGAGGCTAACAGCCTAGCCAGTTCTGTTGGTTTAGTTGGTAACTCTTTTGGAACTGGCTGAAGAGAGAAGAGCAAAGTCTCTGATGAAGTCCAAGTGTGTGAATGTACTCCACTGCAAATATTTTACACATATGTTGACTTTAAAATATGACTGAAATAACACCAGCGGTTGCTGTGTTTTCCACCCTGAGTATTTGAGAATTAGAAGGCCCTATCATGGTTTTCCTTACCTTTCATGTTATACAGTAACTGTCTGTAGTTGAAAACAAAAATCCCAAAATGACAAAGTTCAAGCAAAAATACAAATAAATTCTGAAAAAACAAATTACAGACAAACAAATTCATAATTACAGAAATGTAATTACAGCGACTATGGTACCAGCTGTCTTTGCATTGTGCATTTTTTTCTGCTAAATAAAATAAATAAATATAATTTAAAAGTCATTTTTATTAAGTTCGTGTTTTGTTTTGTTTTTTTAAATTAAGGACCCACACCCTCCCTCTCCTAGAAGATGTAATTTGAAACTTTGGATGCATTAATTATAAACTTCCAACATATATTTATTTATTCTTTGGTTGCACCAGAAAAAAAAGATTTTGTATTTTTCATAAGCATTTTGTTAATGTCAGCTGACAGTGTTAAACTTTTTTTTAATTATTGTCTCTTTAAATTATATTTTATTTTATTTAACTGAAATATATTTTCATATGAAGTTTTTATTTATTTATTAATGTATTTTGGGGGAAATCGCAATAAAATTAAGTCAATTAGATAAACAACTGTGCAAGCAACGTTTCCCATGCATGAACGTTGAGCTTAGCTCTGTCGCCTCTGTGTGGCGAACTTTAGTAATTACACCCTGGTGTGTCTCAGGAATATTAAGGGTTTGCTACGTCATCGACAGGCGACGCGCCGCTAGGAGAGGGCAGCAGTAAGAATGGTAAGGAATCACGATGAAATTATGACTTTTCTGTAGAGTTTATAGCAGATAGGTGCGGCAGGAGAGAGCCTCTGACCCGAGCACACCTCGGTGTTTCTCTCTAACCTTTATTCTTTCAGCTTTAAAAAAAAAAAAAAACCCACCGCCACGCTAACCGTGCAGCTAACGTTAGCATGTGTTTCTGCTCCGCAGCTTTTTTACTCGTTTTTCAAGTCGCTGGTGGGGAAGGACGTCGTGGTGGAGCTCAAAAATGACCTGAGGTTAGTATTCGTGTTCAATTCGCTCACATAACCTGCTGTTTTCCGGCCTGTGTTGTTTGGTCGGCGATTGCTGTTTGGAGCTTCGTTAATAGTCGCAGCAGCGCTCCTACAGTCACAATTCGAATATTGATTTTTTTTTTTATTAGTTTTCATTTCATTGCAGCAGTTTTTAATACTTCTCAGCTTTAGTTCCGTTTTATTGAATTCTGCAAGAATATTCCAACACAAACAGCTCACTCTCAGTCATACACATTCTCAGAAAGTCAAGCTAACAACATTTCCTGTGTGTTTTACTTTGTGGTTGTTCAGTTTGTGAGGTTAGAGTTCCAGGTTAGTTCGTTATGTTACGCACTTCTGCAATCAGTCATCAGTGAAAGGCCTTAGACAGCGATCAGTGGGCTCTGAGTCTCTATTATGAGCTCAGCACTGAAATATTTATTACGTATTACCGTAGCTGTCACTGCTTAAATGGAACTAATCTGCATGAAACTGTCGACATAAAACACAGAACGTTTTATTTCTTGTAACTGGTCACACTGACGACCACTGATGAAATGATTGTCGTGGTTGACTTCTTGTTGGAGATGATGTGGGGGGGTTTTCTGAATAAAATCTGAAGTGTCTTCAAACAGGATTGAAACTGGACTAAATGTAGCTTAAAGCAAGATTTTGAATCCAGGTTGCAGCCTGTCAGGTCACAGCCGCATAATTACATTTGTTTTAACATTACTTCAACTTCTGTATGTCGGATAAAAGTGAAGCGGAATAAAATGTTTTGTGAGATCAGAGTCACAAACCTGTCTGCTTTGTTTCCGTGTTGCAGTGGTGGTATCAGAGCTTTCTTTCATAGACGGAGTAGATTGAACAAACTACAATGAGACTTTCTTGAACACAAACTGTTCCCTTCTCAGAGTTAAACTTTGGAGCAGGGTCCTGATGCCTGTCAGTAATGACGGTTTTAAAATAAAACAACAGGTTTGTGCTGCTGCCTGTCGTTTCCAGTACAGCTTCTAAAATATGTGCAAATTACTGAATATTATATTTTGGTGATAATTCTTATTGTTTCACCACCCAGACCTGTGGAAATAAATGTTTAAATACCCATAAATTAATCAATAACTGGCATGGAAATCCTGAGGTCAGAAAGAAAACCTCAGAAGTCGTGTTTGCTTCACCTGGGCACACCTGACTGTAAATTCCACCCAAATACCGATGAGCTGTTCCCAAGCCTCATAATCTAAAGATCAATTGAGCAATTTTGGTTTGTATTTGTGAACAGAGTCATGTTCATGAATGTGTGTGTTTCTCTCCTCAGCATCTGTGGAACGCTTCATTCTGTTGACCAGGTTGGAAATAATTCATTTGTTTTCAAACGGAAGCTGTTCAGTTTTTAAATTTCTGCACGATTGCTCACTAAAATGCCGTTTTCACATCGCTGTCCTCTGCTTGCGTGTTTCAGTACCTGAACATCAAGCTCACAGACATCAGCGTCACAGATCCGGAGAAATATCCACACATGGTAAGTTTTGCTTCTGGAGACTTTCCACATTTCATACAGGGGGGAAAAAAAGACTACAGAAACAGATTAGGCTGTCGCTGCTAAACAGGAGTTTACAGTTTTACAGTGTACAGAAAAAAAAAGGCTGTTGCAGTGTACTTACAAGGTTTTTAAGGTTCTGCTACAGAGGTCTGTACAACCAGTAAAAGAAACTACATTCTCTGCTGCTGTATGTGAGAATGTAGAGATGCTGCCCTTCTACCTGATGAATCTTTTGATTAGATGAATATTCCAGCGGTGAAAATTTGCACAGGACTTCTGTTTTCCACACAGAATGATGCATGATAAATAATTAGGGGCTCAATTATCCCCCCCAAAAAAGACACACAGACAACAGCTCCTCCCGAGTTATTCAAATATGTTTACACAAATATCTTTTACATTGATTGTGTTTTTCATCTATTATACACAAAGCTTTCAAGATTTCCATCTTTGTTTTCATCATGTATGTGAGCTCCATTTGCTGCTGCTCAGTTTTTAATGAGGTCAGGAGGAAAAACTAAAGTTAGATATTTTTCCCCGTGTTGTTGTTGTTGTTATAATACAGCATCAAGAACATAAGTGTAAACTTTAGCTCCTTATTTAAAAGTTGCATAAAATCAGAGTTCGGACATTAGGAAAGGCCTTGAATGTGCACTCCTTAAAGCTCACCAGCAGCTCCAGCACCGAGTGACGGCTGTCTGTCTTCACACTGTTTTCATTTGCTGCAGCTGTCTGTGAAAAACTGCTTCATCCGTGGATCGGTGGTCCGTTACGTTCAGCTGCCGGCAGACGAAGTGGACACTCAGCTGCTGCAGGACGCTGCACGGAAAGAAGCCATGCAGCAGAAGCAGTGACGGGGCTGCGGGACGGGGGGTGGGGGGTAAGGGGAACAATGAATGGGTAGTTCTGGTTTTGGGTTAAGTTTGTGCAGCCTCTCTTTGTCTCTGAAAATGTGTGTTTGACACTGGGGATCAATCATTTGCAGTTTTTGTTTTCTTGTTATTTTTTTTTTTTAACCTCACAGACGGTTTAGATGTCGTCGTTTGATCCCTTTTTTTGGTTTTATATAGAAATAAACTAATCAGAGAGTCCGGAGAGGAAACCTGCTGTGATGTTCATGTTGATGATAACAGGCACGCTTTGCTTATCAAGTTGTGGCTTTTTTATGCCTCTTGGAAATAAACATTATTTTATTTATATTTTCATGACATTTGTGATTTATTTTTTTATTTTTTTAGGATGATCTTGGTGACATGTTGGAGGATTTGAGTTTTTGCTGCTGAAGAACTGTTTTTCTATTCCAGTATTTTTGAGTACTGGAGTGTCCACGTCAGATTTTCAGGGCTGACGATCACATTTAAGCTCTGCTTTAAAAACCGCAGCCAAAAAAATTTAGACCTACTCAAAGCAGCACAATTTAAAGCCAAAATTTTTGAAGTTTTTTTCCAGTGAATAATCAAAGTGGTCAAACATCCAGGGTACCGGTGCTTGTTTCTGTTACTCCATGTCGCAGACATTAAACTACTGCAGGCTGTGATCTGTCCTTCCAGCTACCGAGCTGACTGAAATGAGCCTGTTACATTTTACAGAAGAATACTTTAATGGCTTTCATGCTGTGAGATGTTCAAATGTCATTAATGGTCATTTAAAAAAAAAAACAATTATGCAAAAAGGAGTTGGCCTGTCTGATCTCCTTCATGCTGTTGCTGTTTTCTTCAGCATTTTGAGCATCAAGCTTCCTGCAGCAGTACGTCTGTTTCTGTCCGTCTGCTGTTTTTCATAGGAGTATCAAACTAGTGATTACAACTGGGAAATTACAATAAAATTAAAGCATATTCCCATACAGCTTCCTCTGATCCTTGCACCACCAACACCAATGGCCTAATTCCAGTAAAAGCTTGCACGAGAGGTATACAGTACTAATGAATTCATGGCAGAAATTAACTTTAAAAAAATGACTATAGCACAGAAACATCCAGCGACTCGTTCACTTTCAGGGTTAAACAGTGAAAGTGTCAGGGGTAAATGAGTGTTTCAGTTATTGACAGCTTTTATTTTTTCCTTGGTTTTAGATGGAAAGATCTGGCTGAGCCAACCCTAATAATACATGGATATTTAGAAGAGTTCAAAAGCCAAAAACAAGGTTGAAATCATCTCTTCAATCTCTTTGTTCGAGTCTGTGGCTGTAACCAGAGTGGAAGGTACAATCGTTTGAAATGTTACATGAAAACTGAGTGAAAAAGCCACGGTGAATACTTTCGATTAAGTTTACTGCCACCCTCGCCATCCAATTTCAGCCCAGTGTTTCAGGAACACCAGTCAAATCTGTGCCCGTAGATCGAGGGACATTCCTCATGAACACAAAGTGAAAGAAAATAAAGCGCTCACTCTTGAGTTAATACATAGAAATCCAATACCTTTATTTTACATTCATACATCTATAACGTTGTACAATAATTTTAATGCAGTTAAAAAAAAAAAAAAAAAATCCAATCCGAAAACAAGTCCTGAAGATTTACAATGATGAGTCTGCACGTTCAAAGGTTGGTGACGAGCATTTAAAAATATACACTCACACGCTCACACACAAACAGGGATCTAGGACAAGTGGCGTCCTTGAGTTGTACCTTAACAGAGCTGGGCTGAATGGAGAGGAATTCAGTCACCATAGAGAAAGGCACATTGAATACACAGTGTATCTACAAAAACAAAAAACCTCGACATTTACACGACTTTTACCGTAGGATCTAGAACAATGAGCAAAACTGTAAACCTTCACTTATGAAAAACAAATCAACCAACAGAAGTCACACCTATACGAATACATTTGAAGCAAAATGTTTTTCTTGGTCGTTACAAAGCAGTACCTTGAAATGCATTTCAACACTTAGATTGGCTCTGCCCGCAGAGAGCAATCCTACGGATATAATTACACAATATGTCACAATATTTATGCAGTTGCCCACTTCGTGCACGCCAGAACCCGACACCGGTTAGAGAGTACCTCATGCACATCCTCAGACAGCAGCAGACATCTGATATGTTTTACACCAAATCCAATTATTTATTTTTTAATTCCCCGCTCACGTGAATATGGCAACTTGACAACATGTACGTACATCTACATAAAAATCATGTATAGACAACTCTATACAGCCGCAAATCCCATTATCTTAAAATATATGTACCACCCGTCAAAATTTTCAATACTTTCAGAAAAGTAAGTTCTCTGATATAAAATACTGTTTTTTTCAAAAAAAACTGATTGTTTACATTCCATCCTTCTCAACAAAATAAAGCTTTTTATATACGTACCTTCGAAGCTTAAAAACACTCCCCACATACATATATATTTATATCTATATAGAAACAATAAAGTGACTAAGACGCCATGTGGCTCTACGTTCACATGTAGTGGAAACCCGTTTAGAATGGCATACGCAGCCAATTTACATGTCTAATAAACACAGTGTGGCACTACAATTTTGGATGATTGTACAAGTTGGGGTTCATAAATGCCAAGGTCAAGATTGCCTCCTTTAAGCTGCTTCCTTCATCTGGCTCAGCATGCTTTCGTCAAGTCAGTGGGCAAGTCTACTGTGGACATACGGTACTGGATCTTTGTGTTAGTGATGGCGCCGTGCTTCTGTCGAAGATGCAGCCGTAGCTGGCTCTTGTGGCGGAAGTGCAAGTTGCATTTTTCACACTGAAAAAGAAAGCGCAGCGGCGTTATTTTCACTCGCTTTGGTTGGACTCGACTCAGGAGGTTCCTAACTTTGAAGTATCATTCTTACATGGTAGGGCTTTTCGCCTGTGTGTATGCGGAGGTGGCTCTTCAGCGTCTGCAGGTGACGGAAGCGGGTTCCACAGATCTCGCATGGGTATGGCTTCTCGCCCGTGTGGATCAGCACATGAGCGCGCAGATGAGCAACCTTGAAGAAAAAAAAAAAGTGGGAGTGAAACTTAAATTAAACTTTTCAGACATCGCATGTTTTATATCAGCACGTCTATGGGCACTCCTGTCGAGCTAAATATGATTACAGCTGCCCATAATTACAGCTCATTAGCACGGTTAGCTGATAATACAATAGAGAGGGAAAAATTTTTGTAAGACACTCTTGAGTTTAAAAAAATAAATAAATAAATAATGTAAGGGCATAATTACCTGTACAAAACGAGCTCCACACGTCTCACATTTGTATGGCTTCTCTCCTGAGTGGATGCGAGTGTGAGTCTTGAGGTTAGCTGGTCTGTTGAACTGAGCACCACAGATATTACAGCGATACGGCTTCTCTCCTGAAAACAAGAAGCAGCACTTTAGATTTCAGCAGCCCCTAAAGCCGATGAGTTAGATAAATGAGACTCGTGAATTGCTTTTACCTGTGTGGACAGTCTTGTGGCTGGCCAGGTTGCCCTTGTAGCGGAAAGCAGCCTGGCAGCGGTCGCACTTGTATGGCTTGTCGCTGTGTACTTGAAGCATGTGTTGTTTCAAAGCTTCGTCTTCAGCAAATTTGGAGTCGCATTCGTTACAGAAGAACGTGCCGTTTTCTGTTTAAGAGAAAAATCTGATGTTGACTTGTGCTCCGAAAGCGCTCAGATTCATTTTGGAGGTGAAAAGAAATCTCAAACTCACCACAGCTGGAGTCTGAATATTCTGAATGAAGCTCTGACATTTCCTCTGATAGACGGGACCTGGAGTGGTTGGGACAGACTTCCGAGTGCTGCGGGGACTGGGAGCCACAGGACGAGCATGTGAGGCGGTTCAGGTAGTGTGGAGGGTGGCCATCGCCATTCCTCAGAGACCCCTCAAGCGCACTGCAGACACAAAATCGAAAACTAATCCAGTCAGACATTTCAAATCAGATTCTTCCAACATAAATTTTATTACAAAAATAAAAATCCTACAACTATCCTGCCTGATATTTACAAACACTGAATTTCACTTCATGCCTGTTTTTTCTTATAAGAAAAAGAAATTTTATGTGCTCATAAAGAATCTTAAAATCTGCCCAGTGTGTCATCACCTCAACTATACATTTCCTTGTTTTGTTTAAAGCATGCAGATGTGTACGTGTCAAACAAAAACCCACCTGTTAATGATGTTGTTGAGACGACTAGCCTGGGGTACTGGTAGATCCTCGCTGTTGCTCTTGCTCGTCGTTTGTGGGTCAAGGTTCTCCGAGTCGTTGGGGTGGAGGTAGGGTTGCAGGGCAAGGCGTTGAGGTGAGTGAAGCCCAGGATCCCTTAACCCCACCTTGTCCTCCTTGGCGCTCTGATTCAGCACAATGAACTTGTACTTCTTCCAGTTGCGAGCTTTGGGGTCCTGCGTGCCTTGTGGCGTTTGCGCTCCAGCAGCTTGGGAGAGGCTGGCGTTCTTGCTGCTGCTGGACTCTGTCGGGGAGTTGGGCTGGCAGTCTGATTTGAGGGGGCTCTGCGGGCTGCTCATGAGGCTCTTGCGTCCAGCGGAGATTCCCAGGGGATAGTGCTGATGGATGAGATCTTCCTCGGCCTGAGGAGCGTGCTCTTTGCCCAAGTCTTTCTGGTGCTCAAGGGACAACATGGGAAATGCACGCTTCCTTGTGCTGAAACCGACAGACTGGCTGACCCCCTCGTGGCTCTCTTTCCTCATCTCATCGTCTCTCACTACCTCCCTGGAAGCATAGGTGGTGGAGTGAATGATGCCGGAGGAGTTTGTGCCAATGGCTCTGCTGTAGTCTGCCCTGATGCCGCTGTCATGCGGAGGACAGTGCTTGTGGTGGATGCTGCTCTTTGAGAGGTCAGCAAAAGCATTTTTGGTATCGGCCAGCTTGCAGAGGGGGAAGGGGAATCCTGGCATGGGAAACTGCCCGTAGAGATGGTAGTTGCTGGGGGTGCTGACCCCGCTGAACATGTTTGAACCGTAGTGTCTCCCGTCCCTGAACGGAGCTACACGGCTGTGCAAACTGTCAACAACATCATGGGCTCTGTAAGCATGGACATCCTGAGGTAAAACCAAGGGACTGACCAGAAACTCGTCTCTAGGCAGCTTGACAGTCGGATCACTGTGAAGAGAACGAGGATGCCGTAAACATGGAGGTATTCATAACCATGGATTTATTCTTATCAGCAATTTAAAAAACACAAACAAAACAAAACTGGCTTCCACCCACCTGGATTTGATGAATCTGTGGCAGGTGTCTACAACGTGGTCCATCTGCAAGTAGATAGCTGTATTCATGATAGCCATGATCAGACTCTCCTTTAGTGTGAGACGGGAGGTGTACATAAACTCTAGCAGGATGGCAAAGCCCTCTGGGTCCACCTTTGGGTCCAGACTGATAGCACTAAGGTTGCACTTGTGGGAGTCAGTGAAGATAGTGTAAAACAGCCCACTGCAGCAAACGAAAGGAGCAGACATGCAAAGATCAGTCGCTTGTTCAAAAGAAATAGAACGGCACAAACGCCGATTTTAGTTTCACACACCTGCAAGCCATGAGAACGGTCTTGTGTGCACGAAACTGCTGCCTGTTGACCAGGATAGTGACATCTGTGAGGATATCTCTACTGCGCAGCCGGTTCAGGTTGAGCAGAACATCACTTGCATGGCGCGTGAACTGTATGCAGCTGTCTGCTGCGCAAGCCATTTTGTCAAGTTCTGCAAAAAAAAGGGCAAAAGCATAAAGATTATTCTAATTTTTAAAAAAGAAAGCAAGTTTAAATAAAATATTCGTGTATTTGGCTGCCATGCCACAAAGAGTATGTGTGCTTCAAGTAGATGAACTTGGGCTCAAGTTACTGACGATCCTCCGAAGGCAGCACGCACATCACCAGAAGGCGGCGCCATTTATTAAGTAAACACTGTCTAGACATTTAAATTTCTTCTTTGGAGTCATTTCTCTCCCCCTCACTTTCTCTCTCTGAACCTCTGGTTAACAGCTCAATGCAACAAACTCCTTTGCACACGTGAGCATTTTAAGACCATCCAGACCTCCAGACGATATAAATGTGCACGGTTTAAATACACTCCACAGAAAGAGAAAAGTTCATGTTGGTCATTAAAACTTGTACATTTTTAAGGCAAACACCTGCGCATTACGCATTAATGAGCTGTAAGATGGGCGTTGTGGTCTCAGAGTTGGGGCTCTCCTTCAGCGCATTCGCAGCTGTACAAATAAAAGCGAATTGACTAAGTTATTACTCTAAACTTTTTGTTGGCACACAAATAACCTCCAAATTTTAAATTCATCCGCAAGATGTCCTCACCATGGCACTTTTTTTAAACTCACACCGGTGCAGCTGGGAGGGTAACACAAGTGAGAGTTTGACTTGTTTGCTGTGGTAAAACCGGTGAAGCCCCGCAGCGCTGCGCAGCGCATGTCTTTAAGCGCATTTCTGGGTCAATTACTGCACGAGAGCAAAAAACTAACATTTAATTAACTGAAGGAAGAATCGGCTTCACGAGACGGCAGGGGACTCATAACCGGATATTTACTTCAGTGTAACTAGACACGTCCGAAAATAGAACCAGAACAGAATGCACCTTAAAGCGACTGATGGCCAATCATGAAGTACTTTCTTCAGTACTTCCCCCCCTCCTCCTGTGAAACAGAAAACCTCCGAGGAGTATCACAGCTTTTAAACTTCATTTCAGTGATAGGACGCGTTTGTATTTATTTTTAAATCTAAAAATATCTATAGTTTTATTTTCATTTCTCGGGTCTCTCGTCTCAGACTGCGCGTAAATTACTGCACAACCGAAACTGCGCACGTCTGGGTGAAAAGCTCTCAACTCGGCGTAGTTTGGTTATCATGCAGCGAGCTGTCACAGTGGAAACATGAGAGACAACTTGTAGCCTCTGCCGCGGAAAAAAACCACACACACACACACACACTCAATCGCTCTCTCTCTCACACTCACACACACACACACACACCTTCCAACTCTAATATTTCCGCTCCAGTGTTACGGTAACAGCGGGGCTCGCTGTGCGCAGCTCTTTGCGCTCCATTAGAGCAAATTACGGAGGAAAAAAGAAAAACGCTGAGAACCTGCGGCTGCCACGCTGCCAGCAAAGTTCGTGTGAAAGCGCAGCGAGCCCACTCAAAGTGAATCACCGGGCAAGAGCGATCGCAACCGCCCGGACACCTGATTTCACGCGATCTCCGGGCGGCACACGCTCATCCAGCCCCGCCGTAGCTACAGCCTCCTGATAGGACGGGCTGTCAGCGCGAGCGTCGCGAGCCGGAGCTCAGCGGCGGCCGCCGCTCTCAGCCCCGCCGCCTCACTGCGAGCGCGCGACCGGGCTGAGAGCAGCAGCCGCTCGCGCTGTCACAGCCCGTCAAACAGCCCAACAAGCACACAAAGCACCGGCATACATGTCGAAAACAGCAGCAACAAATAACACATAACAACTTCGCGCCAAATTAAAGCAGAAAAAAATAATATGGAATTTAAAAAATCACCTGGTAGCGCTTTCCTAGAAACTTCTTGCATCACCACTTCTAAGAACCCCAGTTCTAAGAATCAGACGAGCACAATTCTCGGAATTTGAGCCCCGGACCGTACCACTCTCCCGGGGCAGGGGAGAGGGACCTCCCGAACTGCGAGTTAAAACAACCCGTTTCCAGAGCAGATATCCCTCCGATTTTCACGCAAGGCGGCTCTAACGGCGAGAAAACTTAAAAGCAGCGTTTAAATAAGCACAAAAATGTGTATAATATTTTAAAAATTTGAACATTTAGCAGCCACATCCCCCGCCTTTTGGTTCGATCCGCAGTCACAGGACGTCGAGCAGGCGACGTCACCAGTTCCTTAAACCCGGCCCCCGAAATTCTCAGAACTAATTTATATTCCATGACTTAAGCAGCGCATCGTTTGGCTGCCCGTCGTCGCATTTAACACACAGACCGTACATGTACAGCACACAGACAGCCCTCTTAATTAGGCCCATGCGGACAGGCTCGCTCCTCTCTATGTCCACGGTTCTTTTTTCTTTGTGGTTTCCTGCAGGTTTGCTGTGACCACATAGACGGAGAATACATCGAGTCACCACCGGGGTTTGTTGCAAAAGGAAAGCTTCGATAGATTTATTATTCACAAGTACTGTAGGCAGCCTGTTGAGCAGTGTGGATGCCACTTGTTTTGTTTTTGGGGTGTTTTTTTTCTGTCAGTTAATCAGATTTTTCACTAGGTAGGTTGAGAGTTTTTCTTGTGATATTCTCATGCGCGCATAGCGGTTTCTTGCACTGCCTCTGCCTTTTGGTTTTTGCTTTAAAAGCAGGTGAATCTGAGCGGATTGTCGCTAAAACAGCTGCTAGTAATTGAGAGCTTCGGTAAATGAACTTTGAGATTGTGTAGGAAACTTGCAGAAAGCATGAGGTGAGCTGAGGAAGAAGACTGCACAGGAGTGAATGCATTTATATTTTTAATAACGTTTTTTAAATTATGCGAGGAGGTGAGATGTCAGGCTCATAGGTAGTGTGTTTTTGGCGCTATTATAATGTTATAGACGGGGAACTTGTATTCTGTTTCATGCTGCATGTACTTGTCCTGTTTTTCTGATTGGATTACTGGGATTAATTGGGAAGGGGAGGATGCCTGTCAGGTGATGTGCACACTTTAAATGCAAAGTGAAAGATTCCTGGAAAATTAATTAAATGCATTGCTGTGATTTTCTTCCCCCCACTCTACTTTTTTTTT
Organism: Rhamphochromis sp. 'chilingali'; assembly: GCF_963969265.1. NCBI lineage: Eukaryota > Metazoa > Chordata > Actinopteri > Cichliformes > Cichlidae > Rhamphochromis > Rhamphochromis sp. 'chilingali'. The sequence continues at coordinate 33,602,245 of NC_137931.1, forward strand.
TTTTTTTTAATTTAAGGCATGTGTACTCCCTGTTGCATCATTTCACAGAGTTGGGCAAGAATAAACTCCTCAGCCTACTGGAAGTGTGTTTTACTTGGTGCTTTCCTCTCTGAAACCAGCAGCAGCACTTGGGCGTCTGCGTGAAACTAGAACCAAGTGTGTAGATTTGTTACATCCCTACATCGAGGGTAGAAGGGGTGTGAATTTATGCGCTTATTACTCGCTAATAGTTGGCTTCTGTGTCTCGTTTAGGGGATGCCAATAACTGAAAAGTACTATTCATTTCATGAGTTTGTGGGCTTGCATTTACTGTCAGTGACTCACCCTGGAAACTTTGCTTGTGGTGATTCCAAACCACGGATTCCCCGTCTTTTCTCATCCCGTTCACTCCTTGGCACAGAAGGAGCATTTGCTGAGCTGGAGAATATAACACAAAATAACAGTAATTATTGGAAATATTAGGTCGAATGAATAACAGACTTATGTCTCCTCGAAAGAAGAGACACAAGTCTCCAAGTAATTCACATTTGTGGTTTCTCTTGTGTTTTATGAGATATATAGTGGGTAGCACTGATTAAATATTCAAATAATGCATCTGATCTGCATTTACTGTAAATATTAAAGGGCAAAGAGTGACTGAAGATCCATTTTAGTGGAACATACAGCTGAGTTATGTGGATTTGTATTTAATTTATAAAGCCTTGTAGTCTATCTTACATTTTTGTAATTTAATGCATTTGTATAAAATTCAGAGTTATTTTACATGTTTTTTCTAACTGTCCACAGGTCAAATTTTTCTGAGAGAAAATAGTTTTAAAATATCTGACACCACAGATTGCTTTTTCACAGCCCTTTACCTCTGAATTCAGCGAACAACAAACTGCGTTTCCTTTTCTTTTCCTTCTTTCTTTGTTTTTTTATTAACCCTTTGCATGGCGACACACTCTGTAACCATCATTTCCCCGTGGATTGCCCGAGCATCCACCCATCTGGATCCGGCATCCCACTAAAAACACTCCAGGTGTTCACAAACCATTGGGGAAAGGGGGGGAAAAGTCTCCAAAATAATTAAGACGCGCGCTTTTACAGCAATCTCCGATTCAGCATTGCCAAATAAAGACTATGTTGAGCTCCAAACAAAGAGCAGCGTCAACTTTATTTCAATCCACTTGGGGGATGTTTAAGGCGCTCCAGCACAGTTATGCATAATGCACGGCCATAAACCATCCAGGAGTTCGGAGAGAGATGTGTAATTTACCAAGGCCCCATGCTGTGCCCGGCTATAGAAGGAAGAGATAATTACTGCAAATCCTTGGCAAACTTTTACTCAACCAGTTCCTAGCAAAAATAAATGACCCACTTACAGAGGACAGAGAGACAGTGCTGAGTGGCTGATCAATATGCCCCCGTCTGAACTGATAGAGAGTGTATTATTGCGTTATGAACAGTTTATCGGTTAATCCTTGATCTTCTTTCAGGCTGTACAATTAAACAAGCGTTCGTGACGTCTGGGTCTCGGCTCCTTTGTCTGAGCACCACGCCGTTCAGAGACAATATAAACAGGCTGTGACAGTGATTCAAGTCTGACCGACCGGTAACAGCTGCACATTTAAAAAAAAATCTTGTACACTTCTGACACAATGTGAAACGTCTCTAAGCCGTATCATTGCCTATACTTGGAGCATGATAGGTCATTGAATAGAAATGCCCACTGACAAAAGCCTGAGGCCCGGAGGTTGCCTCACTTTTTTTTTCATAAACTGCACACTTTTGTCTCGTTTCACAGCAAATTTCTGCCAACTTCAGTGTTCATTGTCAGCAAAGATGTGAGTGTGGAGTTTTGTTCTGAGAGGCATGATGCAACCGCACTGTAACACCAAACAGATAATGCTGTTAGCTACAGAGGTCTTTTTAGTTCCTTTCTTTAAAAGAATTTCTTTTTATATTGTTGAGTTTCACTTTTTTAACTCCATGCATCCCAGAAGCATTTTTTTTTTCTTTCTGCATTTGTCCACAACTAAGTTTCTCTTTGTAAAACACAATCACTACTGCAGGTCTGAATTGTGGCACGACTGCAGCGTGGCAGTAAAAAGGGTTTGTTTTCCACATCTTATTGTATGCATTTGTACGTTTTCCTTGATCCTCCGTCTGATGAGGTGATCGTAAACACACCGTACTGCATGCATGATTTACAGCAACATGAGGTGTAATAAATAAATTCACTTCAAAAGACTTCCTGTGCAGGTAACGATGAGCTCACGTTGCTCAGAATCTTGCCTTTTGCTTTTTTAATTAACAGACGAGTCATATTGTGGCGTGAAATCATGTCTGTTTGCAACAATACTGCCGCGTGTGTCTGCACTCACACGCTTGAGTTTGAACGTTGCTTTTTGGTGCCCCTTGACTAGGTTAAACGCACGTGCGCGCGCACACACACACACACACAGGAAGATTACCAGCAGCTCAGAATCACAGAGATAAAGAGCTTGCAGACGTTCACATTTATCTAAAAGGAGAACAATTATTATATGTTCATGACAAAAAGCGATCATGACCATTTTTGCAAATGCATTTTATTCAAAGGGTGATTCCTAAATAGTCATCAGTGTACTTTTTACACTGTTCAACAGAGGTCCTGAAAAGCTTTGAGAAAGATTTTTTTTGTCGTGTTATTTCCAAAACAAAAATATCATTCCACTTGCAAGAAAAGTAAGTTTTGGAGCAAGTTTCTTCAGTGCGCCTATGTGGATAACCTTGAGTTCACTAAGCAAGCTACATGCTAAGGTTATAGTCAGAGCAGAGGCGTGATGGTAGGCCAGAATTCCAATTTAGTCATATCAAAGCATGTAGATTCAGGACTTTCTCAAGGCCAGCTGAGAGGAGCCAGGAATGCAGTCTGCAGAGTCGAACTTGTTGGAATTTTCCACACATACCGAAAACAGTCTCCTGCCAGTGTGCCATCTGCTGGTTGATGGGTCAGTTTCTTCCACGGAACATGAGAATAAATAGTGGAAGCATGCGGCAATCTCTACCATCTTCACTTATCTTCACAATCTGAGGGCTTGCATTTTTTTTCACACGCCCAGGGCTGCAAAGCGTTCGAGTTCCATGTGCACATGAGGAGTTGTTAAATTTGGAAACAACTTTTGCAGACATTACATTTCAAAGCCTTGTTATGCATCTCCATGTGGATTCAGTTTTGTATTTTAATAGAGGTATCCGCATTCTGACAGGCAGCTTTAGCACAAGGATTCAAATGGTAAACAAGTGGGTCTTATTTCTTTGCACCACCCTCTGTAATGATCCAATAAGAACCATCTCTCTGAATCGACCCCCCTTTCCTGCTCTACTGTCACAACACCTATTAGTTAGCATCAAGCTGTAGATCTTGGTATGCTGGAAGTGCACTGGAAATTTTTCAAGGCTCCTTTCTCGTATCGCAGCATTTTTGTTTTGTCTGTGTGTTCTGGCATGTGCACTGGATTTATAACCACTGTAATCCCAAACAGATAGATAAAAAAGATCAGCTTTTTGAATGCAAACTGACCTAAACACTGACAAAATGAACAGAAGATCTTCCTGTTAAATACTGACACAACATTTGGCTGCTTCTAAGATGTTATCTACTCCATTTTAGGCTTTCTGTTATTTTAATGTTCCCACTATAACCTCAATAAGCAGCTTCTTACTAGAGAAAAAACTATTTGCTGTGCCATGCAATATTGTCAGGTTTTGATCACATTATACTATTATTTTAATGGGCCTGTTATATTTTCAATTGAGTCTTACTGTAAGAAAATTACAGCTTTTCTACTCCCTAGAATATGAATCCTGTGGTATCATAATCTGTCATTTCTATATTTCTATTATTATCTCAAAAAACGTTTTCTTTCAATAAAACAACGACAGTAATTTGCTGTGTAAAAATGCAAGCTTTAAAGTGCTGCTAGTTGTTGAGTTGCTGTTAAACTCATTTCAATGTTCCAATAAAATTGCTGTAATTTCTTACTGTAAAGTATGGTTATTTATTATGTACAGTATAATAACATCAGTTGTTTGGTTGTCATTATACAATTATTTTAATGCTTATTTAAGGTATGGTAATTTGCTGTATATAACAGAAGCGTTACAATGTAATAGTGTTAGTTATTTGGTTGTTTTTCTTTTGTTCCTGTTCTGATCTTAATAAACTGTTTTTATTTGAACACCTTTTTGGTAATCTGCTGTATAGAATATAAGTTTTACAGTTAGTCGAGCTCATGCGAGTCTCACCAGAGAAGAAATGCTGAATTGTAACATAAAAATCTGCACATGCACATAGGTTAATGTTTTCCCCTCAAAGGCATCAAAATGCACAGAATTCCACTGTTTTACATCAATTTAGTTAATTCCACATTAAAATTTAATGTTGCATGGATGAAAAGTAACTTAAGTTTATCTGATTGGGATGCGGTGGGTAGGGAAGCACTGCTGTGCTGCATCTCTGGAAAACACCTGCTTCTGCAGTTCAGCATATTAATTTCACACTGTGATTGGACATAATTGAGACATTGTTCAGCTCTTTGGTGACACAGTGAGAAAACACAAACACGCTGTCTCAGCTAATGGCAACCAGTGATTTTAGTGTCTCGTGTTAAAAGCGATGCACTGTAAACAGACCTTTGTGAAAATGCCGAGTGCACAGGTTCAGAACGATTAATTCCAACCTTGCTGTTCTCACTGTTTAGGCAACAGAGGTAATATTTGGAGTGTATTTCCACTGTGCTGATGGAATCTTCCCCTGTCAACAGGTTTGCGGGGATGTAAACGGTCCGGGCTCAAAGCTGCTAAACCAGTTTGAATTCTTGTGAATGTTCTGAATGTTCACTCCCACTGCACAGCGACGCTAAAGCGTTTGTCAAGTAAAAGTAAAACTGAAGGGGAACACTCAGTGGGAGCACTGCTGCAAACATGAGTTTGTAGAAATTCACTCCACACAGATGCAGTCGCAGCAGTGTGTTTTGTTAGCGGGGACTGAGCTCTCACGTCGCCCCCCACTCCTCCCCCATTTAACTGTTGCAGCTCTGCCTTTGCTGGTTTTTCCTCTCTCTTGCCCTCACACTCCATCATGCTGCGGCCCAATTTTGATTTCCACCATATCAAATTCTCACATGTTGCACTGCTTCCACTGCCAGGTCAAAGTAGCCGCCTGTATCCAGTGCCAACTGCTGATACTGGTCTACAGGGCTGGCTAAACAGGAATTACACACACCTAGCTCTAGGCCACAGTTCAACAAGAGCTACGTACAAAGCAGCAACAGTGCACTCAACACATCCAGCACTTCAGCTCCTTGTCTCTGCTGCTTCTGTGCTAGAAAACTCCTAAAATATGAATGCAGTCCTGGGTAAAATTCTTGTTAGACTAATATACATTTTTAACTACCTCAAATCCAGATATGGGAAGTCACTGCGGTTGCAAATATAAAACGCCTTTCATTATAAACACAGGAGCTTTGACATTAGCCCTCATGTTTTGGTCGAGAGTCCACATCTGCATTCATTGTTGCCAGCCTGTATTTGTATACAGTTATATTTTTATATCAGCTTTTATGTGCTATCCTCCAGTCGAAGCAGTAAATGGATTTAAATCCAATGTGGAAACGTGGGATGAAAGCAATCCCACCAAGCCCCAGAAATCAGAAAACTCTGGGTGCTGACGTGGATTCAAGTGGAAGATAATTCCAGCATTTAATGTAAATAAAATATCAAGGAAAATATCATGCATAATTTATTAATGCACATTTACATTTCAAATGTTAATATGCAGATAAAGAAAGTGCCATGACTCTCTTTTTTTCCAGGCAAAGCTTAAAAACGTATGTGCAAGTTTTCTCAAAATGTGTTTCATTTTCTCACAACACTGACTGCCTCATCAGCACCCACACCCAGTTAATATATAAAACTAGACAGCTCTTTGTTCTGAATGATTAAAAAATAAAAAAAAAATAAAAACTCCCACAGATTATTTTTGCTGGGAAAAAAAAATCTGCTCCTATAAGCGTCACACCTCATTAACCATTTGATCGAGTTCAAAATAAAGGCTCTCTTTTTTTGGCAGTGAATGCATTTTTGATTCAAAGTTAGTAACACTAACATATACTGCATCCCTTTGTGCCTTCATTAAAAGCATCTCCACAGCCCAGGAAATGCCAGGTGGAAGTTCATATTGTGACAGATCCTGCGCTCGACACATTCTTATAATTGTTATCTGCTCTACATCACACAGTTACCTTTGATATCTGCTGCACTGTCAGAGATGCTGTGCTCTGCATGCACGGGACCACAAACAGTTCTTAGTACACATCACCACATAACAGAAAATTAAATTTTCCAACCAAAGTGTGGATTGCACCGAGCACTAACGTTCTTTTAACTGTAAAACAAAACATTACACCCAAGAGTTTAGCTTTTGCAGAACATAGATTTATCTAAACCACTCACCTTTGTTTTGTTCTGTGTCCTTTGTGCACTCACGAGAAGATTTTTGGAGTCTACACTTGGCATGAAAATCAAAAGTGAATCAAAAAGGTCCCTGAAATTGTTCATATCGCATCTTTGCTTGCGCTAAATGTCTATTTTACATGTTTTTACATATTGCAGATAAAAGCTGTGAGGGCATTATTTATTGGAGTCTGTACTTCCATTTGCTTATCAGATGTCAGTTGTTTTATCATGACCTGCACTCACTGTATGTCCTTTTTTGTTACTTTGCATGGTTGTTCATATTGTGGCTGCGCAGACAATTCAGCAGTATATTGATTTGATCTCAGAGATTAACTGACTGACATGAAAGATATATGGAAATTTATCAATACAGGTGTTAGCAAACAGTTTCTGGCCTTCCTGTCAAAGTGTTTGGCTGTCTGCCATCCTGCTGAGGTATGATGTTCTTACTTTGACTTATGAATGATGAATAAAAGGGAAATAGTTTCAATCAGGTTAGCTCGTCCTACCTCAGAAGCCAAATTAAATACAATTAGAAGATCCAACAAAGGAATTTAGTTTATAATGATAACTTAGCAAAATGCTAAAATGCTATTTCATATGCTTGTAATGTTATTTCTTAACCTGTTGGAATATCTTTGTCTCTTGTACGATGGACAAAAGTAAATTAGCATTCAACAGATTCAGAAATTTCAAATACATTTCAATTAATTAAAAGTTTGCTGATAATTTCTTCCCAGCAAAGCTACAATCATCATTCATTAACCAGCAGCAGCACCCAGTTTTTTCTATTTTTTACTCACCTTTTTTCTGCTGGAAGGAGTGAGGCATGATGGGATGTGTAGTGGGAATCAGGTGGCAGCGCTGATTTTTGAACTGCACGCTCAGTTAAGGAACCGGAAGCGCCTCTGCTGTAGCTTGAAGAATTGTTTTCACCAGAGTTTTATTTGTCTGGCAAGTAGCTGGATGATCCGGGATGCTGAGGCAGACCGGTACCAAAGCCTCGCTCCTGAGTCGCAAGCAGCCAAAGCTTGAAGGGACGAAGCTGGAAAAGGGCACCGAAGCGGTGAGTTGTCGGTGATGGAGAAGCTCTGGCGAAGCCTCGTGTCTGTCGTTGTGGAGCAGGATGGGAACGCTTCTGGAAAGGCAGGCACGGCAGCGGGGCTGAAGTGAGTCAAATCCACTGAGCACGCTTCACGTTAGTGAAATGGTCCACAGGGCATCTCTGTGGCTCTCTGAGCTGATAGGCTGCCTGCACTCTAGCGTTCATTGATTGTAGCACTCACAGTCGCTCCACTTTTCCACGAATGCTAAAACCGTGGGGCAGGCTCAGTTTTGAAAAAAAAAAAAAAAAAGAGAGAGAGATTAACAGCCTGTAAAATAATCCCAGTTTTCTATATATATTTCATTTGAATGAAGAGTCTTAAATCCCATTAAGCCATAGCAGCACAAACCATAGACTAGCAGTGCCTTTAACATGGAGGAACTCGGGCCATCTGCCAGATCAGTTTTTCATATAGGGCAATGACACATTGTTTTATAAACAGAGCTTTTATACAACAGACATTTCAGTGTCCCGAGCATTAATCTACCTAAGCTTATCTCAATCCATGGAACTAGATATTGCTCTTTATAACTTGTCTACTGGAGGGGGTGTTATTACATCACACCAGCTGTCACTCCAACACGGCACGCCCAACAGGAAGGTCAGCAATGTTTCAGCAGGAGACAAAATTAGGGAGCAACGCCCTGACAGGAGTAAAAAAAACCCTGATATTCATCCTAAACTGTTTGTTTGTTTGTTTGTTTGCTTTTTGTCATAAGGTACTAGCAACTAATATATCTGCATCTCATTAAAATGTAATCATTTGATGGCAAAAGCACAACACAACTGGTGCTTGATGAGGTACTTGTGAGCATGAAATCCATACTGTTAAAAGCATTTTGCCAAATGCATGTGCATCAGTTCTAATCGTACTTGACACCTGATGTTGAACTCAGATTAAATGAATACACATGCTGTCTGTGCAGATAAGCTCACCTCACCGGGTAAGAACTCCCAAAGCTCTTACCATTACCAGCATTACATGCTGCACAGCTTTACTATGTCAGCTGCAGGCAGTGTGTTGGATAGAAATGCTATCATCTTTATGGAAAGGCGTCACGTGGCTACATCAGAATGTGCACTTCTATGAGCAGAAGAAACTAAATATCAGAGAAAAAGCAAAAGATATACTGTATTGGGCGTTTGACAGATCTATCCACGTTCAGTACGTTCATCGCAGCCACGGGATAATCCACTGGATGAGTGGACTAATATTCAGCCAATCCTGCTAAAGCCAAATTAGTCCAACACATTTCCATCATATTTCAGAATAAAGCAGCCCTAACAATCTGAGCTCTTGGGATACTGATGGCAAATGACCGGTGAGCCCTGCAGATCCCTGTGATCCAGGGATAAACTTCCCATGAAGAAGCCTAAGCCTCTTAAGTGATACACAAATGAAAGCCAACAACAGGTCACACCGACTCAGAGGAAAACTTTGATTACTGTACTGTCCTCTTCCTGTCACTGGCAGCCCCAGTGAGGCGGAGAGAACCTGGGCAGCATCGAAGGAACAAAACAATAAAACAACATCAAGACTAACTAAGGTCCAAGCGGTCACCCCCCCTCTTCTTCCACCCTGAGGCTTATAAGAGGATGGCTTCTGTTGAGCAGTGTATGAGTGACCTTAATCATAGGGGATATTTGGGTTTTATTTGGCAGCGATGTAACGCACGCGGTCATCACTGCGTTCGACTGGCAGGCATAAAAAATGAGAGGGGGGCAAGGTCGGTTTGCAAAGTGTAATCCATATCATCCCGTTACAGAGGCTGCACATGCCGGTCGCCCCGGGCCAAACAGCATCAAACACATTTTGATGCTGATAATGATGTCGGATTATGCTGTCATCTGATGTAATTTCGGCCTGCATCAAATTAACAAAAGAGGGATCAACCGAATTCTTTAAAAGAGGCCTTTTTAAGTTGTTGTTGCAACCTTCTAGATGCAAACTTGAATTCATTTCATGTTTATTTTTATCCAGGCAAACTTATACATAACATATTTCTAGCTTGGCCTTTCCCTTGGAAATATAAGATCATCCTCGCCCGCCACAGCATGCCTCGCAGTGATTCTTATCAAGACTTTATATGAAATATTTTGACCCTGCTCTGTCTGGAGAAAAAATTTACACCTGCTTTATTTTCCAAAAAACCCCCAATTTAATTAAAACCCTTAGTACTCCGAGAAGAGCAGCTTGAATTTGTAGATAATTACCAAGCCTATCTATCAAGTGTGTCACTGTCATATTAATCATTTTTAACACTTAAAGATCTGAAATGTCTGATCTCCCATAAACGGTCCCCAGCATTGCACCGGTGCAGTTTCCTGGAGCTGTTTCAGGATGTTTGTGTTTCAGATAACCTTTCTAAAGGGAGTCGACTGCAGGTAATTATCACGTAAGCAAAGGAAAATACCTGCTTGTCATTTTCTCTTACCTGCTATCACGTTTTTCACATCTGAAATCTAGCTCCACTAGCAAGCAGCCTTTGTTGTGCCGACATGGAGCTTCCATCGCATCATGGCTGTCGCTATCAGCTGTAATAAAGGTCACAAGAGCCAAATATAGTGCTTTGCATTAGCTGGCATTTATGGAGTGAAGAGAAAATACAGTGAATGACCCACGCAACGTGTGACAGGTGATCTGAAGTGACAGTCTGGGATTGTCTTTCTTCATGTAAACACACTTAAAAACAGATGTAACCACACTGTGATCTTCAGTATCAGGGATACAATTTGAGGGATTACCCCTCAATAGCCAAGACTGAGGTATAATTTGTTAGCAGAAACCGAGCCTCATCCCACAGGAAACATATTAAAGTCATCTGGATAGCTGCTGTATTTATTTTGGGCATTTTCAGTTCAAACTGAAAATCATAATAATAGTTTTAAAGCCAACAAGGAAAAGCTCCTTATGTCCTTCCACCTCAGCTACTCTGCAGTTGAATTGCAGCCCATAGGTAAAGTGTGGAACATCTATGATGTGGATCATTATTGTGGTTTGGGCGGGAAGGGGGTCATACATGTGTGTTTTCTGAAGGAAATCCCTTTTTGATTTGTCAAAATCGCTAAATCTAAAAAGTGACCACAATAGTAAAAAGTAACATGGCCACAACTGTTATTCCAGAAACAAACTTGAAGAAGACACAACTGTAATGTTACCTTGTTACATTAGTATTATTCTAATTTGTGTAGGGGTTTTTTGAAGCTCAAAGTGACCATATTTTTTTTAAAAATAAGCTAGCGCTAACTAGCTAGCATCATTAGCAAGCTGCATTCCTGAACTTTACAGGTGCATTGCACAGACACTGATGCTACAAACTAACAGACTGATGAAACAGTAGAATTTCACTCACCAAAACTGAAGCACAAATCTCTTACAGGGTCTGTGCCACACAGCAGCCATATAATTTAGCACATAACTGAATAAAAATGCTTCACAAGGCTAAAAGACCAGAAGGCCAAATTTCAGGTTCATTGCTGTTTTTGTTTGGAATCAGAAAGCATAAAACGGACCTTATAAAGTCAAGCCTTTTATGCTAATTGCTATTGTTTAACTGAAATACTGTGCTGCTGATTAGTTTGAATACTTGGTTCATCCTTGTGTGATAGCCAGGCGTTACTGGGCCAGTGGGGGAACCCTTGGATCTGTTGCTGCTGCGCAGCAGGGGAAACTGAATCGCCACAAAATAATTTCTAAAATGTATTTTTTGCTGTGAACTGCAGTGGACCTATTTTCTTTGTGCACAGAAGAGCTGGGTTGCTGATGCTGCTGCACTAACGGTTTGCTGCTCTCTGTGGATTTAACCCGCTGCATTTTTCAATATATGTACAGCTGTTACATGACCTATCATGGCTGCTGTCCAACCCCTATACTATAAATGTGGAATAAGACCAGTGATACTAAAGAGCATCATCAGATTAATTCAAACTGCTGCCCCTGACCTTGCTTACCATGGACATCACAGCTTAGCCTACTCATACTGCACTCTTTTAACTGTCCAGGACTCTCAAATGGCCAAAATGATTAACATTTAACATATTATAAAATAAATTTCACAATCTAATTAACCAGGTAACACCAACACTTTATTATCTACATATTCATTACCTGATTTTATTTATTTATCAAATTCAAGCCAATCAGATGCCAACGCCAGCTCTTTCTGGCCATCTTAATCTTTTTAAACTTAACATTTTAAGTACTTAAATTTTTTTTACATGTTTTTCAAACTGCCTCTAGAAAATTATGTCACGCTGTCAGTTTCTGTTTCTCACAAATTTTATTTTTTTGTCTTTTATCCTCCATGATTTTCTATCCTATCAGCTTTTCTATTCTTTTACTGTAGACAAACAGCGTATGAATGATTAATGAGACTGTTGCAGTGAGGAAAATGTGAAGCTTTGCAGGGTTTCTGAGTGAACACAATGAACAAACAGTGACGTGTTGTAAGAATACTTTGGTGTATTGAATCCAGCTTTGTCCTGCTTTTGAGGTAAGTGATTACGATCTTTAAGCAGGCCTGAATGTTAACTTCACCTATCCTATTGTTGTTTAGTTTGGATGTTCTGTTGTTTTTACACAATGCCCTCAGATTTTAGGAATCTCCCAGTTACATTCCTACATGTTTGGAGTTTCACAGCACAAAAACAACAGCATTGTTTGTGGGCCGAACATGCTGGATCATCGTTATTACATCTGAGACAATAAGGCATTCCAATCTTTGCAAACTGAGCAGCAAAACAAACCTCCAGCTGCTGAATTCAAAAACTTGGAGCTGCACAGGATGAGCGTATTGGGAGTTGTTTTTGGAACAAGCAGTCGTCTCACTCGTCCGGCCTGTGCGACTTTCTCCTCTGTTTGCTTTTCTTTTCTCTGTATTTAGATGTTCATTATACACACATGACACCTCTGCACCTGACAGCCTCCAAACATGCTGGCATGTTGGATGTTGTAACTTTATGCAAAAACAAAAGACTCATTCTTCCTCTTGCAAATTAAAAGCTGTTCATTGGCAAAAAGAAGAAAAAAGTTTCTCTTGTTCAGTCAAGTGCACGATAATTTTGCTGCTACAGACTTTTTTGTGTGGCACAACTGATTATTTGTGGTGGCAAGCACTTGCTAACTGTCATCACAGATGCAGAATTTCGATACTGTTCAACCTTGCTCCGGCCGTCGTCCTTCTGTGATCAAGCAAGAAACTTGCTTTAAAGCCAAATGCCCTCTATGTACAGAGCAAAAACAGATTAAACACCCCTGCAAATATATCTGATTTTTCTGCCAGAAACAGTCCCGACCACCACCTCCACTTCCTACACTTGTAAATATTTTACGGTTTGGCACGAGTCGCTGCAATAGAAAATCTTTTATATCAACAGTAAGATTGCTCCTTTGTGTGCATGCGTATGTTCGTTTATATCTTTGGTTTTTAAAAATCAGTTTTATAATTGTGTTTCACATTGTTACTGACACCATGCTGTAAAAAAAAAATAGGTTTTTGGTTGATAATATCAGCCAGGCATTGTGCTTAACTGCTCTGCTGTGGGTGAGACGCTTAATTGTTTTCACTGGGGTGGGGTGGGGGGGAGAAGCCATGTTAAATGGTAAAAATCTCAAAAAAGATGATTTCGGGATACGACGACAAAATCCGGCTGCTTTAAACGCATTTCAAAGGTGCAGCGTGAGGCTCACAAGTATGCATCATTTATGCTAAAACCTTTGCTGTAGGCAGAGATTTCTCTGTCTGCAATTTTAATACATATTTACATGCTAAAACATAAGAATTAGAATTCATTAGTGTAATCTGAGGTCTGGATCTAGATCGGGAGTTGTTTGATTAGTAGCTTTGGGACATTGTTTTTGTAGTGAGTGTGCCTGTCTCCTACTTTTGTTTTTCCTTATTTGGCATGACTCTGTAATATGGTTGTGCATGAGGACTAATCTCTGCTATCTGAGCTCTAATTAACAGAGCGTGCATAGTTCCCAGACACATTTGTTGTTTTTGTTTCCTTTCTCCAAAGATCTCAGTGCTGTTTTTGTGCACATGCACTCCCTGCCTTCTGATAATGACTGCAGTCGGGAACCAAATGACATTATGTACAAAAACATCACTCCACTCGTGTTGGTTTCACTTGCCAGGATGTAACCTGCATGACCTCATCGTCAGCCTCTAATTCCTGAAAACGGAGCCTTTATGAAACTAGGGGTGCAGTATTTAGATGACAGTTGGTTTCTTGTTTTCTTATTCAGCACGCAGGCACTAAATAGATCCTTTCACTCACACTTTTTTGAGGAAGTACACGTCGCCCGTGCAGCAGCTGCCTTCGGTATAATGTTTGAGTTTCACCTACTTCAGAGGAAGTGGTGTGGGGGAGAAGACGGTGTTACAACCAGCAGATAAAACAGGATATCCGATGCTGGAACAATTGAAACGCTAAAACTCGACACGAGATTGTTTTCCCTGTTTGTTGTAATTCTTGTCTCTAGTTAAAATGAGTAAAACAGGACCAAGTTGGATCAAAAACTCCAGTCTGATGTGTCTGCTGTGCTGGACTCTGCCTGTGAGCGCGTTTCTTCCCGTATGTTGTGGATAAAATTGAAGCCCATCATGTCTGTGACATGTGTAGCCCCAGTCCCTAAGTGCCAAACATCAAAGAACCCCTGATTTCCTCTAACCAAGCATGTTAATTGGGGTTTGATTGATAACTTGAGTTCACAGGCGATGGCAATGTGTCATCTAAACTGTTCCAGGGTGTCTTTGTGAAATCAGCTTTAAGAGTGGAAGAAGAATTACTGGCGGGCCCATTAAAAAATTGCCAGTGTACACACTTGCAAATAAGCTGTCACACATTACAAATGAGATTACCTTTTGCAGTTTCCCCTGGAAGTTTGAGATGAGTGGATGCACGGGTGAGACACTAAAATAGCTCAAATCGCTTGGTTTTTATCAGCGTGCTCGATCTGCAACCGCTGTTTATGCTTTCTTCATGCACGCTGAAAAAAGTATACTCACAGCTTGGAGCACAATGTAATCAGTCGCAGTGAAGTAAGAATTATGGGTGGAAAGATAGAGCTCAGAGTGAATGATTCCATTTTGCATTTGGCTTCCACAAAGATTTCTTTTAAATGTTTTCATTACCCCTCCTCGTTGAAATGAATCACCCCATCAGACTTACTTTTAACAGAGATAAGACAAACTATCTGAACGCGCTGGCATGTGCAAACACGACAGATACACAGCGTCAATATTATGCTCGACAACAGTGCGAAACAGCTCTGAGAACAGAGTCAGGTGAAAAGCAGTTATTGTATTTGCATGCAATCACGAGCATGCAAACTAATTGTGTAGTTTGCATGGCAGAGCTCACTGAGGTCAGACAAAGCTCACATGAAGCGAAGCCTTTGTTGGACGCCTGGTGGCGGCTGGCTCGTGTTGGACATCAGAGGCGGCGGCGGTTCATTTCAGTGAAGCTGAGGATAACGAGTGCTCGGCCATTATGAACTACACAATGCTGGAGTAATATTCAAATAATAGTATTTAATAGAATAGTTTAAAAAAAATGTGGCATGCCATTAGTGACAAAATATCAGTTGGAAGCCTTTTTCGTGGCAGAACGAGAGGACTGGTGCTAATTAAATAATTACATAGGCCCTTATGTGGATCATAACCAGCTTTAAAGATATTAGTTTTTTTAGCAAACCTTTTTTTTAAACATTTGGCTGTTATGTACATGTTTTTATGAGTTTGGATAATAATGATGATGATGTCTCATCTCTTTTCATTTTCATATAACTCACTTATCTACATTACTTAACAATAAAAAATTTAGAAAAGGTATATAAAAAAGGGACATTATACAAGGATATTAGAAAGCTTAACAAGGTTTCTCAACGTCAGTTCACAAACGCCATACTGAAGTTGTGTGTTGAAAACCCAGCCTCAGTACAAACATGCTAATTGAATTATTTAACATCGTAGGGCACCAACAGGGGAAATGCCATGTTATACGCATTTCACTCAGTCACAGTATTGTGAAAGACTTACTTACTTGTGGCATATTTAAATATATTTATAAAAACATGCAACTTTACTTTGCAGCATTAAAATTTTCCTTCTACTTGGACGCTCAATCAGTATAAAGGTCAAAAGGTCAAATAAAGATAATATAATTAGTAGCCCAGTTTCATCCAACCGGATGGTTTAGGATGAAGGGCCGCTGGAAATTAGCGATTTTGGTGAAGAACTTTTGTCCTTAGAACTGATCTCAGAGCATATTACGGAAACTAGCCAGCCAACAATTTAAGGCTTCAGTTTTTGCTTGAAGCGATCCAAAATTAGTGAAATTTGGTTATTTTAATTTCAGCATTGGCACGCTGGTTAGCACAGTAGCCTCATAGCAAGAAGGTCCTGAGTTCAGTTCCACCATCAGTCTTTCTGTGTGGAGTTTGCATGTTTTCCCCGTGTTTGCGTGGGTTCTCTCCAGGAACTCTGGCTTCCTCCCACAGTCCAAAGACATGCAGTTAGTGGGGATAGGTTAATTGAAATCTCTAAATTGCCCATAGGTGTGAATGTGAGCACAAATTATTGTCTATGTCTATGTGTTAGCCCTGCGACAGACTGGTGACCTGTCCACGGTGTACCCCGCCTATTGCCCCGCAACCCTGAAAATGGATAAGCAGAAGTGAATGGATGTATATTTCAGATGCATTTTAGCCATAGACCCTATAGACAGATATATATTTGGATATAAAGAAAATTCTGGAAATGTTGTCAAATAAGCAACAAAAAAGGCTTCAAAGCTTTCAGTGTTTCAATGTTTTATTGAGAACAATAGGTCAAATGACTTTTTGTAATATGAAAGAGGTTACCATTAGGAGATCACAGTGCAAAGAATAACTTAATATTTCCATATTAAGGAAAAATATTTCAAAGGAAAAATAGTAAAGCTTTCTCTCAGGGTCACAAGTTAATGTTACTGAACATATTTGGCAGGTTAGTTAAATCTTGTAAAATAGATTTTGATAGTCATGGGACTTCCTGTTGAAATAAAGGTCATGAATAAAAAAAAGGTCTTCCAGTAACTTCAAAACAATGCACTGTAACCACATTCACTGTTGTATGTTATACTGTATCCATAACAGCTGCTGTTGTTATAGTATACACTATAACAAAGGGCCTGTTGCAAATGCTTCACATGCACAAAATCACAAATATATGTTTGAGTATATATTCGATTCTGTTATTACAATGACACTATAAAAATGGGATTTTTTTTAAAAACACTAGTATTGAACAGAACCATCTTTAATGCCACTGTTGAACTACATTAACATAAACTGTGTAGGATTTATACTCATTAGCTTTGTGTGAGCTCTTACAGGTATTTACATTTACAGGTAATTATTTCTGTCAGTGTAAACTGGTTTTAGTCACATGCTTCATATCTTAGTATCAATATGACAGTGGCCAAAAACACATGTGCGCTACTGTGTAAACAACAGTTTGAACAGACTGAACACAGAAGTCATGAAGCAGCTATGAAACAATTACTCAAACTGCTCACTGTGTGACACAATCAGAGCAAGCACTGAGGCCTTTTTAACGTATGCAGACTACAACCCAAAATGCACTGGTTCAATCTTCTGCTGTCACTCGTCGATAAGTAATATTTCTTCATACATCAGTAATATTTATTCTAATAGTTAAGAAAAGAGTCGCCGAAAATAACGAGCGCTGGCTCATTCTCATGGTTCCAGAAGGCAGACGGTGCGTGACAGGACATGCGAGCACTGCAGCATGCAACACGCAGAGTTTGAATTTGAATCTGTTCAGATTATAAAATGTACCAATTCACACCTCACTGGTTGAATGCTCTAAGTTAAGACTGATACTTGCTGAGCTTCTTCCTTTTTAATCAGCACCTTGAATTTGCAAAGTCATTTGTCCGCTAGTCTTTAGCAAGTACCTTAACAAAACCTTTTGGAAGTTACGGCTTGTGAGACAAGCAGAAAGTCTCCTGTTAAGACCAGCTGGACACAGTGCTGCACAGTTTATTGCATGGCTGTTAAAAATAGATTGTATTTCAGACATGGGAAGAATATGGGAAACATATATGCCATAAATATGCACAACATCATGTAAAAGTCAAATTATTGGAGATTATGTATCGGAATTTCGGGAGCGGGACCACGCCTCCAAACACGCTCCTTCCGGTTGTCATCTATATAGGTTCCCCCCAGTTCTGCAAACTGTTCATTTTCATTTACGTGCCCCACCCTCCCTCCCTCCTTGTTCTCAATTCTTTAACTTCTTCACTCCTATTTAGTACATGGGGATCTGCCAGGCCCGGGAGCCGTCGCCAGTCCTCTTCGAGGCCTTCCCCAAACCGCAGCTCAATTCATGTCCAAGTGTTCACCTTTACCTACTAAAACGCTGTCAAACCTAAAATGAGGACGTGGGCCCAGCTAGTGAAAAGAATGTAAATCATTAAGCTAGACCCCTGTGATCGTGTTAAGGATAAGTGGTACAGAATGGATGGATGGAGTGTGAGTGAGGGATGTGTCTCGACTGCAGGCAGACCAGTTTATTTTATTTCTCTTTTAACTTAATTAATGAATTTCAGTCATTTTTGTGTGTGTTTTGTTTTTGATCAGCGCCTGTTGTGTTAAATATGCAATATAAATAAACTGACCCATGTTATGTTGTAATAAGAGTAAAATATGGTTTGCCACCATCTGAATGGCCTCATATGTTGCACTAAAACCTGTGTATATCGTTCAGCACTGATGGTGCCCACACAGATGTGCGTGTTTACCAATGCACCTTCTTATCACCGTGGATGCTCACTGTGTGCTGATGGCAAACCCATTCCTTGATAAATTTATTTATTTTAAAACTCTTTTTTTCTTTTTTGGGGGGTGTAGTTCTCCGTCTCAGTCCATCTTAAATGACCACAGAAGGCAGCAGCGTTTCTGAGCCTGAGGGTCTCTATTTTTCTTTTGCATGGTAGCGTTTAAATGACATCTGCACAGCAGCGATGTTCACTGCGAGTTATCAGAAGTGTGTCTGAGCAAATGTGGTGATTTCCTGTCAAAATCCTGTTTGCTTTGCCTCATATGGATGCTGTGAATCTTATAAAGACATAATATATCATGGGAATATGTAGTTCTACATTTGAGAAGTGTACAAGCAGACATTGACAGAATGGTGAAACTGCACGTATCCTTTCTTCTAAAAGCCAAGCCTTAATATCTATGGGATGATATATCTTTTTTTTAAAATATCTATTCACGTTACTAATTAACTTTACTAGTTATGAGACGTTCTACTTGGTATGTTACACAATCTTTTCAGCCTTTTGTTGGCCCTGTCCAAAGTTCCAGACACTAGTCACGCTATTTGGCAGCCATGTTAATGCATCTGGGCAACTACATGTTTTAAAGCATTATATATGGTTACTTTAATTTACTTTACTTTAATTTTTATGGAGTTTAAAAATTACGTGTATGAAAAATGCTTTAAATCCTTGCTGTTTCCCCTGAAAGTTGAATATCTTTTTACATCTTTGCGATTGCTGAATTCTTCCAAAGATTTCAATTTAGGATTCTTGACTGCCATCTCTCTTTATTATAATGTTGCTGCCTTGTTTGAACTTTATAAGTCATGATGAGCTTATATACTAAAAAAACACACACGTTTCACATATGATATATATATCATATCAGATATATGTACTGTGTTTATTTTGTGTCTAAATTTAGTTCTTTACAATACAAAGAAGTATATCTTAGAAAAAATAAATAAAAATGCAGTTACACTGACAGATATGCATCACAAGTCACAGTAGCTCTACCAAATGACACTCATACAAAAAACATTCTTAGTCGAGAAAGTTTCACTTCCTGCCTGGTTAAACCAAGAAACAACCTCAGGGTCCAGCTTTAAGTCAGCTCCCATGTTAAAATGTCTAACTTTACAGCAGAAATAAACATGTTTACTGCCTGATACAAAAAAAAAAACACCTTTGGTCTCCATGGATAATTTCCTCCTTCATAAAAACTATGAATTTTCATATAACTCATCCATCTAGAATCTACAGTTATGAGAATAGCCACTTTGACTGACAGGTGTGCATGTAGAAGACGCTGACTAGGCCTTAGATCCTGTAAATGGAGTGACCAAACTGAACTGCTGTTAGTGCTGTTAGTGGCTTTTGGAGCATTTTTAATAGAAAAATATTGTGACTTTATAGGTTTCTTAATTTGCACTAATTAGCAGGTATCTGTGTATATCTGTATTGCATCCACACAGCTTATGAATGATACTTAATAATGAAGCTAGTTAGCATTAGCTGATAACTTTGCACTCCATCCTGTCATCCAAATATGCTCATTTGTGTTTCCAAAACAAATAAATAGAAACAAGAATAACATAAAGGTGGCCAAAGTACTAACAATAGCCAAGCCCATCTTTTATGTACAGCATATACATGAGGGTTGAAGTATCGAAAAACATCAAAGGGAGGAGAGAAAATATAAAAAGGTAACTTTAGCTAATGCTATGTCTTCTTAAAATCCCAGTGCTTCTATAATAATGACCCAGAAGATCACAGGTCTTCCAAACTTACACATTTGTTTGGACCTCTGGCTTGTACCTCCTGTCACATCTAATGTCTAACTTATGTGATTACCTGTGACAGGTTAAGTAATCATCTCACACTTTGCAAAGGCATCCTGTGGGCTGGACTGGAAAGCATTTGGAGTGCTGGTTCTGGCCCCCATGTTTCTTTTGTAGTGATACAGCCCGTGAGAAAACCTGGGATAGAATCTAGGCTGTCCCATATTTTGTATTGTCGGCTGAAGATGAGCTTGACAAAGTTTTGTGTTATTTTTTAAACATTTTGTATTTATTTGTTTTTGGTGATGTCAGATACTAACAGGCAGAGGTTGTTGTTTCTGCAATATGACAACAACACCTCGAATAAAGAGAGTGAAATATGCAAACAAATACCACAAGTTAAACCGGACCCTTATTTGGAGGGCCACTTCTGGCCCCCAGGCCACATGTTTGACACCAAATCACTGCACACTCTTCTTTCATTTACATTTTAAGGGTTCTAAGTATCGGTACGTTCAATTTTTCAGTATTTATTAGGATGACATTTTATTTGAGGAGAAAGCCTCCAGCGTGGACCTTTGCCTGACTGCAGCGTGCAGCTGTGCGCACAGACCGGAGATGTGTGCGCACTGAGGGCCGTGCTGTTTTGGCCTGCTGCCTTACATGGGCAAACCTCTGAACTGACTCAGACGAGCTGGAATTTCAGCGTGACGTCACTGCCTACAACTCTCCCAGAATTTGGATCAAGTAGTTTTCACTGTTTTTGGTGGGATTTCAGCCCCTGTGTTAGGTTTCCTAGAAAGCGAGGTAAGTGAAACTATACGTCGCACCTTTTCAAACATACGGGCGGTTTCCGGTGCAGTTTGACGTGTTGCTGTTAAGAACCCGGCTCTGGAGCAGTTCGTGCTCACTTTGTTCGGCCTTGTTGGGATGTAATGTGGATTTTACTGCAGCTCGGACGGGTTCACAGTGAGGGCGTGGACTCTGTACCAGAGCCCGGGCCGGTAGGACTGTGACACGGGGAAACTAACAGAGCTAACTTGTCGCTAGCTAGTGCCGAGCTGGACTCAGTCATGCACAGAAAACACGTTCAAACACTGTGAAGCGGCTCATTTGGCTAAACGAGACTCGGGGCGTCTCTGCGGGGCTCCTAGATTTAGCACAGTGGTTTACTGCAGAGCAATGCGGAAGACACCAGAGCCCCCACAGAGCCCTCCATCAGAAGGGAAACATGTCGCTGCTTTTTACTTTAGAGCGCCCAGAAACTTCCGTTTACTAAAAAATAGTTATTTGTATCGTCACTGTTGCTGCTTGTTGGACTCGTTTGCCTCGAATTCGCCACGTTGTTCGAGTACTTTTCATAGCCGCGTGTGTCACAAAGTAACACATCTGTGCTTTGTTGGCGTTATTGCTACAGAAGTATCCTTCACAGCAGGGGAGTCAAACTTTTTAAAGGCGAAACAATAAAAAACAAACAAACAAACAAACCCAACAACAACAACTATCAATGCGAATCTGTGTTCTCCACTTTGGAAAGAAGCCTTTATGTTGTCGCTGATGACGTCAGTGACAATTTTGACTGTACTGTCAGGTGACGGTACTTTTGAGCGTGGACACATTTTTTTTCCGCTTTAGCATAAGCGCCACCACCTTATAACGTCTATGCATCCCACTATCACCCATCCTAGTTGGATCATCTAGTGGGCACTTTGAGCTCAGTTGGGGGCCACTCGAGGGAAAAAAT
Source organism: Rhamphochromis sp. 'chilingali' (assembly GCF_963969265.1). NCBI lineage: Eukaryota > Metazoa > Chordata > Actinopteri > Cichliformes > Cichlidae > Rhamphochromis > Rhamphochromis sp. 'chilingali'. Next base: position 33,624,191 of record NC_137931.1, read on the forward strand.
AACAAGAAAGAAAATAAAGTTTTTATCATTAAACCATACACCACTGTCAGTTCAGTTCAGTTTTATTTCTATAGTACCAAATCACAACAACAGCTGCCACTAGGTGCTCAGTAATGTAAGGTAAAGACTCTGCATTGATACTCTGTAAGTAAGCACTTGGCAGCAGTGGGAAGGAAAAACTCCCTTTTAACAGGAAGAAACCTCAGTCATAACAAGACTGGACACAAGGCAAAGGGGACAGGATAAAAGACAGAGAGCTGGAGATTAAACTGATTAAATGCGAAGTGGCGAGAGAGTGGTAAAGAAACACTCAGTGCATCATGGGAAACTTCCAGAAGCCAGGTTTATTGCAGTGTAACTAAGGGAGGGTTCAGAGTCCCCCGATCTAGCCCTAACTACGTGCTGCACCAAAAAGGAAAGTTTTAAAGTGAAACTTTTAAAGTAGAGAAGGTTTCTGTGTCCTAAATCCAAACTGGAAGCCTGTTCCACAGAAGAGAGGTCTGAAAATGAGAGGTCTGTCTCCCATTCTACTTTTAAATATACTAGGACCCACAGTAAGCCTGCAGTCTGAGAGTGAAGCACTTAACTGGGGGGGATGATACTATGAGATAAGACATGGCCCAATGATCCATCATTTTTTCATCTATTACATTATTTAAATGAAGGAATATAGTACAAAAGTCAATGTTATGCCTGCCTGCCATGGGGATTATGTTGGATTTATGGTTTTATGGTGGTGACACATTGTAACTGCAGACATTTATGAAGTCCAACCTTGTATGCACTTTCATACACATGTATCAGTGCAGCCTGCATTCACTGCAATTGGCCTTTTGGCCACCACTGTCGTCTGCTACGTGTTTCCAGCTTCTGCCGCCATTTTTCCCATCAACTGGAAGAGAATGAATCAACTCAAAGAGACAATTAGTTTGTCTTTCGTAAACAACACAGTCAGGCATTGGTGTAGATATTTATTGAGACTGGGAAGCTCAAGTGACTGTTTGTTAGCCGTTTGTGTAATTATTTTACAGTTTGGAACTGAATGTATCAATCGGTCAGTTTTCTAATGCTTATATCCGGGTCCTGGGTCACAGAGGCAGCTCTCCACGCAGAGATGTCCAGACCTCCATCTCGCAGCTACCTCCTCTAGGCTGTGGTAGGCTCTGGTACTGACACTTAGACATAATCTCCACAGTTTGTCTTGGGTCTGCTCCAGAGTGTCCTTCCTGTAAGATATCTGAAACATTTCACCTCTGAGGTGTCCAGGAAGCACTTAGTCAGTTGTCTGAGCCACTTCAACTGACTCCATTTGATGTGGAGGAATATCAGCTCTGCTCCGAACCACTTCTGAGAGACTGAGATCCTCACCCTTTTTTCTCTAAGGGAGAGCCCAGACATCCTCCAGGGAAGGCTCATTTCTGCTGCACAGACACAAACTAGGCAGGTTAAAAGTCCAGCATCGATCATAATGAATAAAAATACTGCATCATTTCTTCTTCTTAGAAGCATAAATGAAAGCATTTTATGATCATGTGTGATTGCCTCTCTATAGTCCTGTATTCCTAATCTTCTGTTGCAGCACCAGTTAAAACTGTTGCCTGTCATTCCAGCTGCATATCTGTTTTGTGATCATCTTTGGGTGGGATATATACTCCTGTTATGACCTGGACAAAATGGATGAATAAATCTGCTTTGCATTCCCACATAAATTCCTTCTAGATTGAAGTTTTGCAGTGCATAAAAACCAACAAAGTGGAACTTTAAAGGCTAAGTCCCACATCTACTTCTCTATAATTCTGCTGTTGTATGGTTTGACAGGATGATGGTTTTAAAATGCAGATGCAGTGTATGTAAGATTGTTTCATGGTAAATGTATGGGTCTCTGCTTTTTACATTGTGTGTTTAACAGCCTTTTGAAAGGGTTTCAGACTCGCATAGTCACAGGTGACGCAACATCTCCAAAACGGTTGTTAACTGGTGTTGTACATCAATAAAATATGAAGAATTAGTTTACCCGACTAATATTTGTATCGGTGACTGGACAGGGCAGTAACATTCAGTTGTCAGATAATAAGTCATGCACATCCATATAGTGTACAACAAGCCAGGCTGTAAACCAGAGAGGAGTGCTTGTGCAAATAGTGGCCAGAGATATGGACTTTTCCCTTGCAGATATGTTTAAAAATGTTTGGTCTGTTGACGTAACCAGTACTGAGGCAATACCTCCGTATTTTGCTTCAAGATTTCCTCAGAAAGTTGACTAAACTGAACCCTTTTATACCTAAATGGATCTGACGTCATCTTCCTCTTTGTGAGTGAAACAAGAATCTTGGTCCAGGCTGTAGGTATTGTTCTGCCTTGGAATGAAAAATAAATCTCACTTTCTTCTTTAAAAGACTGAATTCAAACTTTGACTTGGATGTGAATTTCAAATCAATAACACCAAGGTCCCTTGGGAGAGCTGTCATCAAACTGAATACATCTGCGTCGCTCCGACACATTTTCTACTCAGGCAACATTAAACGAAACTGTCTTTAAAATCTCTAGCTAAAAAGAACTCGTTTGACAGCGTTGATGATGTTAAACTTAAAAGATGAGTGGCTCTGCTGCCTTTGAGCCTTGGCCCCCCTGGTAGTTTTAGTCAAGTTATTCCACTGTTTGTGTTTCTTGACATATTTTAATGAGAATGTCCTTCTCTGAAAGAAACGGCACCAGTTTTTCATACTCACACAGCACCTCTTTTAGAAAACACTACCTCTATAAGCTGTGATAAACCAAGGATCTTCTAAGGCTGTAGATAGTTAATTACTAGAGCTGGGCGATAGAACGATAACGATATGTATCGCGATATAACTTTTACTTGATAGAGAAATTAAGCTATCGCGATAGACCTCGCCGCTCTTGTCCTCTTAAAATAAAAAAATTAAAAAAATTTTTTAAAAAAAGGTCAGCCAATCCAAACTAAGTAGCGCAGAGCCGAACCAATCACAGCCGCAGCGTCACGTCGCGTGACTTGTTACGTACAGCACAAGTGCCAAGCCGCACGTGTTTGTTTGGGAAGCAGCCAGCGGGTAATGGAGCCAGCGCGTAATGGAGGAAATGAGTGTGCCGACTAGAAAAATCAACCGAGCGTGACCGAAGAGAAAACAGATGATGGTTCCAATGCCGGAGAGATTGTCGAACGGAAGAGCCATAGAAGTTCCGTAGTGTGAAGGTATTTCGGCTATTTCAAGTCTGACAAAAAATAGAGTAGCGTGCACTGTAAATTGTGCCGAAAGCAAGTCTGGAAATACAATAAACTGGTGCATGCGTCACACTGTGCGCCACGTTATTGTTTCGGTGAAATGAATTTCTACAATACTGTTACTGTTAATTCTACTCTCTGCAGTGTTTAAATGCTTACATATACACACAGTTACTGTCCGTCCACACATACGACTCGGTTCTGCTTCTATGCCGCAGCTTTGTTTACTTTTTCCCACCGAGGCTTCTAGACTTCTGATTGGCCAACATTTCTTCACGGTTAGGAATCTAGCGCCACCTGCTGCTTTGGCATGTTCATAGCAGCGTTTTTCTTCATTTCTGCCTTTATGTGTGGACGGGATTATTTTTTAAAACGAAAACGGAAAATCTCAGTTTTCAAAAATACCCGTGTACGTGTGGACGTAGCCTCAGTCTCTGACTGGAAGCGCTAATTCGTCATTCGGCTTTTGTCAGACTAAAGTAACTGTTAAAACTGTTTGAAAAGCTAAGCTATACAACAAGGAGAGATTGAGAATTTCCTTTTAGTTCTCAGTTTATTTGATATTGACAAAAGTTAGTCAGTTTTGTCTGTTATTCTGTAAAACAAACTAAGATTTATTTTTAGAATTAATATTTTGTTTCTAAGTGGAATTGACAATTTAGTCTGTTTCGTTTGTTCTATTTTGAAACTTAAACGCTTTAGCGGCTGCCTTTTGTGTAGTTTGCAATATTTGCCTTTATTTATCTGAAAAAGTCTCATGTTCCTTAAGTACATCTACCCTGTTGAACTTATTATGGGAAATAAATATTTAAATAAAAACAAGCTGCTGATTATTTCACATTTTACTTGTGAGCAACGGCACATTTAAATCTTACAAATATAGTTATTTGGCTTATATCGTGATAGATATCGTTATCGCCTGAAATGAAAAAAACATATCGTGATATGAAAAAATCTCATATCGCCCAGCTCTATTAATTACAATTAGTGTTGTTATGAATGGCGGTTAGCTTTGGCAAGCTGATCCTGGGTTCGAATCCACCATCAGGCCAGAGCCTTTCTCTGTGCAGTTTGGATGTTCTCCGTGTGTCTGTGTGGGTCTTCCTCAGTACTCCGGCTTCCTTCCACAGTCCAAAGACAGCTTTCACTTTGGGTTCTTGGCTAGCTTAGTGTTAGCATTGGTGTCTGGCTAGCCTAGCGTTAGTATGTTCTCTGGCTAGCTAAGTATTAGCATGGTGTCTGTGCATAAAGCCGAAGTTGTGTTAGCAGCTTAATGCAGCTGTTCCCGTCCTTTATTCAGTTTCCACTTTACAGTGGAACCCCAACTTACGAAATTAATTCATTCCCGAGGGTCTTTCGTAAGTCGAAAATTTTCGTAAGTTGAAGCACCCATTGCACCTTTTAAGTGAGGCGATGCTGAACGATAGGCTATAGGCTAATTGCTAACTAGAACAACAATAAGTCGTTCAAGTGGAACAGCGAAGCTCAAGTACGGAAGCCAAGGGGTTGTCACATGATTTGGAAGGCATTGTAGGCATTGTAGGCTCAGCCAATCAGAGCCCGCAGATTTCGTTACACGGGCATTTTGCCGTAACACGGGCAGAAATATATTGCCGTTCAGTGCCTTCGTAACTTGAATTTTTCGTAATATGGGGTATTCGTAAGTCAGGGTTCCACTGTACTATCACGCTCCTGTCCTTTTGTGCAGTAAAAAAAAGTTATGTCCATATCAACATTGTAGACGGCGTTGCTATTTCCTCCACGCCCTGTGAACTGAAATCATTGGATTGTAGTGCAAGTGCAACAGGAACCACTAAGCATCAACAGGCAGCTAGACTAACAATTCCAAGGAACTGAACTACTAGATTCCTGATTCCCATCCCTAGATCCTGAAGGACATTTGGATCTGAATGGGTCAGTGATGTTTTCTTGAGTGGCTGAAGACACCATCTCCCAGTTTTTCATACTCCATACATTTCTGAATCTGCATCCAGATCTTAATCAACTCAAAACTCATCATTTAAATTTGGGTCGATATGAAACTTCCTTAAAGGATGACGAATGGGTTTATTGTTATTGCACAAAAAACGATAAAATTGATGCAAATATGTTAAATGAACACCAAAGATCGCCTGGGACCGATAACAACACAGTTCCCCACCAGCCCCATGATGCAACCTACACAGCATAGCATAACATGTCTGTGCCTGTTTAAGACTTCTGCTGTTTTCTCAGCTTGGGGTGTGACATGTAGTGGGCTGGTTTTCCCAATACTCCTATCTGACTCTTATTTAATCCAAAAGAATCCTGTAGGATAATTCGGGGTCGTCCCCTACAGCTGCAGGGCTCCTTCAAAGCTAAAACCATTTCGGGGGGATTTTTATTTTGTAAGTACTTGCGGTATCTGTTTGATGAATTTTATTAGTGTTGATTTCAGATAGAAATACACACTTGAACCCAGACAATGCTACTACTAATAATGCAGTCTACGGTATATAACTAATGTCCATTCAGCATAACATTTAAACAAAAAGTAGCATAAAGGTTTAATTTTTATATCTCATGGAGACGCAAGTCATCAGTTTGCTGTTTAATGTAATGACATCTTTGGAAAATCACCATTGATAGTTTTTTGGGTTTTTTTCTTTTTCTTTTTCTAGGAAAATAGGTCAAAAACAGAGTTTTTACAGTTCCAACAAGCTTGAAAGTCAGTATTTGGTGTGACCACCTTTATTCTTCAACACAGCCTGAAAGCTTTCAGGAAAGCTTTCCTGTTGTTTCTTTAAGTAGTATTCAGGAATAGTTCTCCAGGCTTCGTAGATGGATGTTTCTCCCTCCCACACTGTTTCAATAATGTTGAGGTCCAGGCTCTAGGGAAGCCAGTCCGTGACTGATAGTGTTCCATTGTGTGTTTTTTCTATTCAGGTGTGATTTTATTGCATTGGCAGAGCGTTTTGAATGAAGCTGTTACCAATCTTTGAAAATAGTGGATCAAAACTTTACTTTTCTATGACAAGTACAACATCACTGGCTGAAATGGAGCCCCAAAACATGACAGAGCCTCTACCGTGTTTTATAGATAGCTGCACCCCATTCCAAGATGTGCCAAGATTTAATCTAATCGCTATTTAGGAATCGCCTTGTTGGTGCAAAATACAATTTTATTTCCATCCATTTGTATGGCAAATGTATGAAAAATGCCAACTCTTTGGCATTTTTCATGGATTCTGCAAAAGAAATAGGAGCAAATGGTGTTTTTTTTTTGCCACAGGCTTCCAGTAACAAAGTCCCCAAAAATACAATTTAAAAGTGGTTCTTTGCTTTTATGTATAGACCCAACAGCAGTCCATCCATTTAGTTTGGTGCCGTTCTTATCCTTGAATGATTCATAGATCAATGTTAAGTAGCTTAATAAACAAACAACCAAAAATCATTCATCTGAAAATGGTCAGGCACGAGGACTGGACTGAAAATTAGTAAAACAAAAAAATGTTGAAGACCTTCAGAAAACCCTGGAAACCTTTGCCCTGGAGCACTTACATATCATACAAACACAAATACATATCAAAGGCCAAATACTTTATATATTAAAAGTACCTACAGAAACCTTTTTAGTTAGCATACGATGGTATGACCTCCAGATTTAAAAGATTTGATAAATGTGATGGATCAGATCTCTGTGCTGTTTTAACTTTCCAAATTCGTCTGTGATGCCTCACCAGTGCACCATGCAGATCTTGTTTGTCAGTAACTCTTTCACAGTTACACAACCGGATCCCATAATTATAGAGCGAGCAAGCTGACATTATCAGTAGATAATATAGTTTAAGTAACTCATCTGATAAAAAGCATGATATGGATTGCGTAATTTCTTGGTTTGACATGCATATTAGTCACTGGTAAATGGACCAAAACCAGTGTAAAATGCAGCAATACAGAAATTAGCCCTTGTAAATGTGTTTGTAGCATACATATTTTTGCCCATGTGACCTCAACCTGGATAAGCAGTAGAAAATCTATGTACAATTACCATGAATAAGAATTAGTATATAAATAAGTTACCGTGTTAATTATTCCATTATTACAATCTTCATTCCTGTTGGCTAGTTAATAGTTGTTTTTTTTTTTAAGCTTAAAAATGTGTGTCACAGCCCGTCTTTGGTTGCAAGATGATTTTAATTTTGAGCCTTGCAGTATGACTGTTTTGGAGGGACTAAAATATTATCACAATTTTTTCACCCTTTTATCTTTCAATTCAGAATTAGGTTTTAGCCTTTTTTTTTTTTTTAAGTTTTGCTCCAATTTTGGCTGGATAAATTGGACATTCAACATTTTTGAAACCATCAGACTTCCATCTGATGGTTTGGTACAATCAGATGGAAGTCAGATCAGCCAAGCTCATTGAACCTGTCTGCTGGAGTATGTAGTGTCTTAAATTTGACGCCTAATCCCTACAAAGTAATGAGATGCTTTGACTTGAACACATGATGGCCAGTGCAAACAAATTGGTCCTTCACCTGTCAGGAGTGCATTTATATTAAATTTTAGTCTGTTAGTTCTCTATGCTAAATAATTGTTGTGCTGTGGTGAAATATTTTCTGCGGTGTCACTTGTCAGCATTGTTGTTCCCGCTCTACATCTTTGCTATGAAGTATTGCTCCCAGAGGGGTGACAGGTGTTTGACAGACTCAAATTTAAATGGACAACCAGCGCTTAGGTTCATGCACGATTTATAGGAAGCCTGCCCAAAGTTCATCTTTCTGCTGATGAACAACACAGTCATGGAAAAAAAAAATGTGTGTGAGATGACAGGACCTACTTACCATGCCAGTGTGGGTCCTGCATAGCACAATTAAAGTTGTGTAATCCATTTGAGTAACACTGAGGATTTTTTTTTTTTTATTATTTCTCAGTGTCAACAGACTTCAACATACGGCTTTCATCGTCTTCCAGAAACACTACAGCGACGTCAAAGTGGAGAAAAAGTAAGAGAGCTTTTTTGCTTTGCTGAGTTTTACCTTTTTACATGTTGCTGTGTTTTCTGTCACGTGGTTCTACAGGGAGTGCAGAATTATTAGGCAAGTTGTATTTTTGAGGAATAATTTTATTATTGAACAACAACCATGTTCTCAATGAACCCAAAAAACTCATTAATATCAAAGCTGAATGTTTTTGGAAGTAGTTTTTAGTTTGTTTTTAGTTTTAGCTATTTTAGGGGGATATCTGTGTGTGCAGGTGACTATTACTGTGCATAATTATTAGGCAACTTAACAAAAAACAAATATATACCCATTTCAATTATTTATTTTTACCAGTGACACCAATATAACATCTCCACATTCACAAATACACATTTTTGACATTCAAAAACAAAACAAAAACAAATCAGCGACCAATATAGCCACCTTTCTTTGCAAGGACACTCAAAAGCCTGCCATCCATGGATTCTGTCAGAGTTTTGATCTGTTCACCATCAACATTGTGTGCAGCAGCAACCACAGCCTCCCAGACACTGTTCAGAGAGGTGTACTGTTTTCCCTCCTTGTAAATCTGACATTTGATGATGGACCACAGGTTCTCAATGGGGTTCAGATCAGGTGAACAAGGAGGCCATGTCATTAGTTTTTCTTCTTTTATACCCTTTCTTGCCAGCCACGCTGTGGAGTACTTGGACGCGTGTGATAGAGCATTGTCCTGCATGAAAATCATGTTTTTCTTGAAGGATGCAGACTTCTTCCTGTACCACTGCTTGAAGAAGGTGTCTTCCAGAAACTGGCAGTAGGACTGGGAGTTGAGCTTGACTCCATCCTCAACCCGAAAAGGCCCCACAAGCTCATCTTTGATGATACCAGCCCAAACCAGTACTCCACCTCCACCTTGCTGGCGTCTGAGTCGGACTGGAGCTCTCTGCCCTTTACCAATCCAGCCACGGGCCCGTCCATCTGGCCCATCAAGACTCACTCTCATTTCATCAGTCCATAAAACCTTCTTGAGATATTTCTTGGCCCAGTCTTGACGTTTCAGCTTGTGTGTCTTGTTCAGTGGTGGTCGTCTTTCAGCCTTTCTTACCTTGTCCATGTCTCTGAGTATTGCACACCTTGTGCTTTTGGGCACTCCAGTGATGTTGCAGCTCTGAAATATGGCCAAACTGGTGGCAAGTGGCATCTTGGCAGCTGCACGCTTGACTTTTCTCAGTTCATGGGCAGTTATTTTGCGCCTTGGTTTTTCCACACGCTTCTTGCGACCCTGTTGACTATTTTGAATGAAACGCTTGATTGTTCGATGATCACGCTTCAGAAGCTTTGCAATTTTGAGACTGCTGCATCCCTCTGCAAGATATCTCACTATTTTTGACTTTTCTGAGCCTGTCAAGTCCTTCTTTTGACCCATTTTGCCAAAGGAAAGGACGTTGCCTAATAATTATGCACACCTGATACAGGGTGTTGATGTCATTAGACCACACCCCTTCTCATTACAGAGATGCACATCACCTAATATGCTTAATTGGTAGTAGGCTTTCGAGCCTATACAGCTTGGAGTAAGACAACATGCATGAAAAGGATGATGTGGACAAAATAATCATTTGCCTAATAATTATGCACTCCCTGTAGAGCTTGGTTGGAAGGTTAAGTGTACTAATTTCCACACTAGAAACGTAGGGACTTAGTCCTGGGTCTGAACTTCATGTTCTACCATAAAAGCAGCATGCCCACAATGAAGCTGTAATGATGGGCTCAGTGTTAAACAGTACAAGGAGTTACTTGTTAATCATTGTGTTCCTTCCAGTGAGGATTCCTATGAACTTGTTATTGCTCTATTATCTTCGTGAGCTTTTGTACATCAGGTGTAATGTCACTTATCAGCAAGCCTTAGTGTGGAGACAAGTGAGTCGTGCAAATGCAAGAAAAAACTTAACATATTAGCCGCCACTTCCAAAATACATCGCAATCTCCAACTTGTTTTGGTAGTGGATGTGCATTGTGGGTAATGTAGGCATTACGAATAAAAAAGAATGCTTGGAATCATCTTAACTACTTCCACAAAGGAGGCTTATGTTTTTGGTAGCATTTCTATATCTTCAAGAGATCAACTTTTCGAAAAGTCTTGTGATTCCGATAACTGGAAAATGATGTAGGAGCTTCAGATTGATACCATAGATGCATCTACCAAAAATCTCAGAGACCTCGACCTCCAGGTCAGGGTAAGCTTTCTAAAAATCTTGTATATTGTGATAACTTGAGAACAAGACGATAGCAGATATGGTGGACACACCTTTAGGTTCATTAGGTTCATCCAGCACAGACTTGGGGAATAATTTTGACCATAAAGCATATCTTACAAGGTAAACCACTGCTTCCAGACAGTCTTCCACTTCTTCAAACCAGTAAGCGCTGCAGGCGGCCTTGTGAACTTTTCTTCCTTCAGATAGATCTTGTTGACTGAAGCGTGTCTAATAATTGTCTTGGATTGAGTTGAACTAAATAACAAGTGACTTTGGGTGTTTATGTGGGTGGAAAACACACCCCAGTAAAGGAAAGTGGTGAACTTCATAATCAAAATGAATGTTAAAAAAAAGTGATTGTTTTCTTTTTATTTTGTTTGCATGATCATTTTCTAATGATGCCAAAATCAAGAAAAAATCGGACTGTCATGGCCGAATGCTGGTTGTAGGAGTCTTCTCTGTCCTCTGTGAATTGCAGGGTCATTGTAACCAACACCTGTGTCAGGTGGAGCTCCAACGTGTCAATCTCACAAGGCTGCAAAGCAGAATCGGGATTACCATCTAAAGTCCAGGAGGGACAGTCACTAGACAGGCAGCTGATTTTTGCTTTGAGATTTATCATCAAGTATTACTTAATGATTTGTTTTGGAAAGCTTGGGTGCGCCTCCGTGCTGCCACCTGATGCTTTCAAGTTTTGTGCAAAGACTGAAGTTGCATCAGACTGGCTTATAAGCGCCTTTACGTCTTTGCATAAATGAGTCGTGAAGTTTTTAAGGCTCTTCTGTGTTTACATTGCAGCTGCCTTCTCGTGAGGCCCCATTTAGCAGTCTCTTTTAATATCCTTCCAAACATGCACTTGGAGTTCAGCTTCCTAAGAAAGTAATGCAAATGCCAAAAGAAGGGCAGAGCTTTACTTTAACCTTGTAGACCCTTCATATCACAGATGTCTCAGGTGCACATTATTTACATATGTGGCATTAGAGTCAGGGGGAAAGCTTTGACTTCTCATTTAACTGTTCAGACTGACTTTGAGTCAGATTTCTATGAAGTTTGTTACAGAAAACGATTCCCCGCATTAGAAATGAGGGAAGCAAAAACAGAAAATGACTGTATCTTGAAGTGTCAGTGAATGGTCTTCTCCTGTGGGATTTGAATGAAGTGGGCTGAGCTGTTTCAGGAAATGAGCACTCTCAAGCCAAGTTGCTCCTCAATACACTTCCAGTCCATGCAGGGCGTTGTAATGTTCTCTTCTACCGGCTGTTTAGCGGCTGACCTATGGCACTCGTGGGGCGTAATCAGACTTTAATTACACCCTCTTAATCACTTGAAGACAATCTGTGCGACAAGACCGCTCCTCACAGCACGTGGGCTGTTTTTACCTGCTAATCTGGCCCTGCTTTCCTGGTTAATAGGGAGTGAATTATATTGATATTCACTTTATTCTGCATTTCTTGGACATTCTTGTACTTTTGAGGCCGCTCATTTTTTCTTTTCTTTCTTTCCTTTTTTAAACTATATTCTCTTAAATATAAGAGCAAGCTCACACTGTCACCCATCTTAGGTCAGACTCAACCAAAAACAATGTGAAAAGTCTCTACAATCATCATTATTATTCCAAGTGAAAGGTATGCACCGCAGAACTGGCTCCGTGGAGTGACTCTGGCTCACAGAGTATGGCATTCCAAGCTAAAAGCAAACCAAACTGATATTGCCCTCCAATACCGTCTTCATATTTTCTCCATATTTGGAAGTGTTTACCTCCTCATGATGGTTGACAGAGGTTGGATGAGGGGATGTGAGTCATTTCAGCTGCACAAGGCTTTCTGGGGGTGAGAGGAGTCTTCCAAGTCACTGCCATTTAGTGAAGCTAGCAGTTTGTGTGCCTCAGTGATCTAAAGAGAAACTGTGAGTATCATTATGTGCTTAATTTATAATCTAATCACTTGAAAGGAGCTTAAGTAGCAGTTTCACACATGTATTTTTTTGCATATAATGCGGCTGCTTTTGGGAAACCTTTATCATTATTATCATAATATGAAAAGGTGAGGGGATCGATTTGGATTGTTTCTCTGGCTCACCAGATATTTTCAGAAAATGTTTAAAAAGTTCAGATGAGCGCAGCGCTCCAGTGACACATTTTTCTTACTGCGAGACTGACTTTGTACGCAGATGTCTCAGTTATGCCAGAAAGTTAGAGATGAAGGTGAAAAATGCAAAAAAAAGTGTTATGTCTGACCAAACCGAACACACATTTTTGGGGCAGAACTTTTTAAATAGCCCAGTATGTTTTCCTGTAGCTGTCCTGTGGTTGAGTGTGAGTGAGTGAGGGGCAGCTCAGGTCATTGAAGAATTCTGGTTTTGCAAACAGCCACTCTTACTGATAGCTACACCTTAACAGGTCTGACCTCCCTCCTGGCTCTTACTTTCACACTTCAAACACTTAATGGCAGCTGCCTGGCAGTTTTTTTCCACTTCACAAGTCGAGCAAGAGGTAAATGATTTTACTTTGCTGCGAGGGCTCAGGCTGCTGATTTTAGTGATGGTGTGGTCTGATTATCTAATTACTTCTATCTCTAAATTACACTGGGACTCTGTAAGCCTTTTAACCTGAGAGATAAACTGCCTGCGTAAATGTTTCCTTTTAATTTGTGTTTTATTACATGCCACTGAAAATATGTTTGAAATGATTATTTACACCGTTTAATGTTAAGTAGCTTCTGCCTTTGTGGGAAAAACTTCTCTGAGCCATGGGGGTCAGACACGTGACCTTTTAGGGTGTCCTGAGATATCTGGTGACAGATATCTAGTAGGGCTGCTCAGTGATGGCAAGCATTATACATACAGTGAGAATCCAATTATTTTCTAATGTAATAATTCTGATAATTGTTAACTTGAAATTTTAAGTAACTGAAAAGCAGACTGATTGGCTTAAACCTCAAATGCGTGTCTATTGCAGGAACCTTATGAAAGGAGAATCAAAAGCCCCGGCTTAGGTGGTAGTGTTATTTATTTTAATGATAGTTGTAAAGTGGCATCAATATTTATAGGAAAATGACCTAATCAGGGTCTTTTTAAGAAATTTAAGAAAATTTTAAGTCTGTGTTATCTTGCTAAGCAAAAGTTTATATATTTTAGTGGAATTTCTGACTATTTAACCAATAAAAATGTATTTTTTCCCTTGATTTTCCTTTGGGGGAAGGACGAAACCTCCTTGGGGGAAGGACGAAACCTCCTTGAGGGAAGCTCTAAAATTTAAGCAGAAAAAACCTCAACCAGATTTATAATTATCTTAAATAAATATTGAGCTCCAGCCCTGGGCTTTTTTGGATTGTGAGCCAGCAGGGAGTGAGCGTTAGGGGTTTTTATGATGTTTTTATTATAAACAAGCTAAAACTCTTACATGGGTACTGTAAAGAGGGACAAACAGAAGTTTCTTCAGTATTCCTATTAAGAAGAATGAGATGGCTGATCAGTTTTGCTGGTTTAATAAGCAGTGACACGTGCCGATCACGGTGTTACATCAGTCTTTAGGGGCATCTCTAATACTCTTAAAATGACTTAATCTGGTCTCGGTCTTCTTTGCATATCCTTAATTTCAAGATGCTGGCGCACCCAGATTGGAGGAGATTGCGTGTAGTTTTTTTTTCTTTCTCTAAAGTCAAGTCTTCCAAATGAATCTCGTCAACAAATTAAGGCATGATTAACAGGAGCAATTACACTGAGGAACCAGCTGAGTTGAGGAGAATCAAGCTAAAGTGGAGGAGATTATCTTTCCTATTAACGAGAATCACTTTAGGGTTTGATTGCTTTCTGTTTTTCTGTTGAACTCCTGTTTACTCTGTAACTAATGATGTTTTCTTTACAGCCATTTTCCTGTGCTGCTTAGACCTTTAGAGTGCAGATCAAACTCACACGTTTGGTGCGGCTCCTGTTTTCTCCTGTGGCATCAGAGATGATGGACGTGACATATTCAGGAATTAGTCAAGCTTTGGAACTTGTGCTTTTTGAGGAAAATCAAAATACGCAAATCTTTATTCATATGTCAGAATGTGTGTGGCTGGGCATCTTGATTTAGGGGTTTTCCTCGCAGCTGAGGCTGAATTTTCTTTCTCTCGCACTCGTGCTGGATAGAGTGAGTCAATAAACAATGTCCGATGCATTATTTTTCAGGACAAGTCAAAGCTTTGGCCGCACCCCTCATTTTATTGTTGATTTGGCAGCATGCTGGTGGCCTTTATCATGTTTGAACACCAATCATCACCTCAGTTTAAGGTCTTTGGCCCTTTGAAGTAGGTTTTCCTCAACACTTTGCCTGCATTAATTGTCCGCGTTTCCATTGCAAAACAAGGCCCGCACCCTGCGCTTACTGTTGTGATCCACCTTCTTGTTTGGCAAGTTGTCAGATTTGTGTTGACTTGTCTGGGCCAGGCATACGCAGACATATTTCATAATAATCGAGTCTCCAACTTTTGCTTAAATTTACTGTGTTTCGGTTTTGTTGTAGAGCTCAGACTTTCCCTCCGTACGCTGCCAGTGAACTCTCGGCTCCCGAGGCCTGTGGCCATGAATTGTGTTCTCTTAAGTTCAAGTTTGGATTTTTCCGCAATTTGTTAGATTTAGTTTGCCTATAAATTTAGAACAAGAGCGGTCAGTGTGTGCATACCTCTACCTCTACCTAAACTGAAAATTCACTGCACACCATGCAGGAGGAAAACTGGACCCAGATTAGCTTGATATTTAGAACATCACCATGATGTGTCCTTATTTAAATCGGATATTTATTCCAACTTAAACGAGTCCAGTTTTACTGGTAAACGATTCTATCCTAAAATCTCTTCATACTGATCCAGGTTGACTCAGAAATGTCATCAATTCTATGTTGGGCCAACTGCCATCTTTGACAGGATCTTCCTTTTTCAGAGGTAAATATTACCATATAAAAGAAGCTCAATATATGTTGGTACTTTTAATTGATCATTTACAAAAAAACATTTGAAAGAGAAGAAAAAGGGGGGAAAAAAGAAGCAATTTAGGGCTTATAAATACAGAAAACTCCAAAATTTGACCCATCAGGGCGAGCTGAAAGGAAAGAAGGGAGGCCCATCTCTAAAATGATTTATTGAAACTACTTGGGTTTTTTTTTTCTTTTAAAGGCGCTGTTTTCTGCTTGAGTAGAACAAAACAATGTCAGATTCCCTCTCGTGCTCTTGCTGCCCTTTGTTTTTGAAATTCCCATCTTTTGTTCTATTGATTTTTCCTACTGGTTTATACTTTCTCAGTTTCTGGAACACAAAAGGGACTCGCTGAGGAGCAGGGACTTTTTTATGGAGGCATGAACCAGTAAAAAAAACAAAAATTTTTTTTTGATCAAACTATGAAGTTCCTGAAAGGGTTCCCACGGAAGTTCCTCTTTCCTAAAATGTTTTCTTGAGTCCAGTTTCAGACGTCAACATCAGCCTTTAATTCATATTTTCTCTGGCACGTCTGAGCAAGACTCTTTTTCTAGCCATGATTCCTTTTGTATGAAAACTGTTTCTATTAGTCTTATAATAAGACTTTAAGCAAGTGTAGCTTAGGGTGGTAAAATGGAACATAAAAACACTGGTGCCTATATAATAGACAGATGTCATTAATCTTATTCACATATATAAGTGATGGTCATGATACTCATATGATTCATCTTGATTCCCAAAGGGGGTGATGAAGGCTCAAAACGTGCTGGAAAGAATGACATGAATTAAAGAGCATTAAATCTTAACCTCCTGCCCCCTCCTCGTCTACTTCAAGGGCCTGCAGCTCAGAAAATATTCATAAAATGTGGGAGAATTTCTGCGCATTGCAGCGCAACAGAACAAGTTTTTGTTTCTGAGCAAGTTGAGGTGAGAAGTCCCGATTAGATTTTTCGTGGAGAGGAGCCATCGTCATAACAGTAAATATTTCACACAGTAAAGGACGAGAGGTGCCCCAATCGTTTAGGATCAGATGCCACTAAATGATTAATCTCAGATTAGACAGAAGCTCGAGGCTAATGGGACACTTTACACTTGCTTCGCACGCAGTGACAGATGCTGGCCTCTAAAGACCATCAAATTACTGAAGCATGCAGTTGGCAAAACACGGGGTTGTTAATGAGGTGCCAGAACATTTCAACTCCAAAACATAAAACAGATTGAAATGATGACAGGACGAAGAATTCAGATTTTACCTTTGTATGCTGTGAAACCAAGCGATTTGAAACGCTTATTATTAGCACTGTAAATGACCTGAAACTTTAACCAGATTCAGACTCATACATTTTGGAACTTTTTTTTTTTTTGTGTGTGTGTAAAAGTCTGTTGTTGCCCAGAAGTTGCCTTTTGTTCTCATAAAGTCAATGAGACTGGGGGAAATACCATAGCATAAACCTCTCTTTTGAGGTTGATTTAAAGTCGAGGAGGAACTGTAGACACGAGAGGAAGTGGTTGGTAAAACCTGATGTTTCAGAGTTTTGTGTTTGGAGTGGATTTCAGTGCTCTCTGCCAGTGTTTGAGAAGTTAAGGCAGTGCTTACAATGCTTAATTGACTGGGAAGAGTTGGGGTTTTCCATTACGTCAGGCTTGGTACAATTCCTAATCTTACTGTGTCATTTTAACTCTGACTGTGGTGTCAGCAGTTGAAGTTTTACCCCATCACTCCTTGAAAGAGCTGCATTTATCAGTCTCCAGTGCCCACTTGGCTCATTGGCAGGATTAATTGGCAACAAGTCCCCCGTGGTCCAGGAACGTAGTTACCTACTGACCCAAATCATTATCCTGACTGGAAGCCACTGTCTCCACTCCACCGGCTCACACCTGGGACTGAGTCTTCACGTAACCTCGCATTTGTCCCCGATGCACCCGTACATCACGACTTCAGTTTTCTGTATCTGCAAGAAACAGGCTGTGTATGCAAAACGGAGGCGTGACAGGTTATTCGTTACCCTCAAGGCCATTTTGTGGTACTTGTATGTAATGTTTTGGGATTAAGCAAATATATCTTCTGATTTTGACTTGTGATTTGGGGCTTATTCGTGTTAGCGTGGTAGCTTCTTTTCAGGAACTGATGTACTTAGATTTCAGGCCATATCTTTTGCAAACAGGGTTTTCCCCTATTTGCAACAGATATGAGGTGTTTGTTTGAAGCAAACAAAGCTCTATCAGCTGAAAAGGATGTTTGCTTTGACAGCACAGCTTTGACAGATTGGAAACGTGAGTGTCTGCTAAAGCTAGACAAACCCGTAATGAGTGTTGTTGTCCTAGCAGAATCATAAAAGTTTTACAGATGTAATTGTTTATTATTGTTTTCAAGAAAAGAAATGTGAGAAATTTGTAAAAGAGCCTGAAAGCATCTGAGTGAATAGATGACTGGTTGTCAACTGTTGAGATGACCTTTACCTGACATCCGTGGGAACATGAAGATCTCTCCATGATATGGATCCAAACAAACACATCCTAGAGAAAAAAACCCTGCTGAAGGACTTTCAGATATAGCAAACAATGACATTTATTTACTGTAAAATTATTAACATTAAAATCTGCAGAGAATAAAGTCTCATAAGTTATGTAAAATCAAACAGAAAGACAACAATAAACTCCCTAGCTAGAAATAAAATGCTACCTAGTATCCAATTTCATAATCGTTCAAAGCCAAACTTAATGGCCTTAATTTCCTCAGTGTACTATTTTTTTTTGTGTGTGTAGATATTGTAGAATATGAAAATTTTAATACTATTTAAACTAGTGCTGTCAGCGTTAATCTCCTTAAAATGACGTTAACATCATAACCACATTAACGCGGCAAATCACCGTTAGCGAGTTATCGCAGATTGCCCTGTGCATGGGGCTGCACAGCGCTAATGAGCTAACCACGCTAATGCGTTGACAAGCTAACCAGGCTAACGCATTGGCGAGCTAACCGTGCTAATGTGTTGACGAGCTAACCACGCTAACGCGTTGACGCCGTGCAGCCCCACGCACGAGGCGATCCGCGCTAACTCGCTAACGGAGATTTGCCGCGTTAATGCGGTTATGGTGTTAACATCATTTTAACGAGATTAACGTTGACAGCACTAGTTTAAACATTTTAACAAGCTCACTTTGAAGTTCTAGTCCAACAATACAGTTAAAAAAATGAATAAATAAAAGAAAGAAGAAATGGCATCTAGAAAGTGACCTTTGCTGTGTATTTAAAAATCACCTCAATGGTAATTCTTTATTTTGTCTGGTAATAATACTGATTGAGCTTTATTGGATTCTGAAAAACGATATAGCAACAAACATATACATTTAAAATAAATGTATAATAAAATGCCATGGCTTAACTAAATGGAAAGCATTTATCCGCAGAAATAAGAGCAGTAATGTAACAAGGTTCAGACTCTAAAGTACCTTTAATGCTATTACAAGTATTTGGGAAGAGGTGGAGGGAACTTCCACGTATAACATAAAGAGAAAGCGTCTCTGTGGGTCCACATTTGCATTTACTTGCACCATTCACATGTCAGATATAATACATGAGGGGTCAAAGGGTATGCTCTAAGTCTTAGTGAGTTGGCCTAGAATCCGCTTGGTTAATGGATTATCCAATTTTACATTATATACTGCTGCGTGCAATGCGAGTTTGGTAACAACGTGTGGCCTCCCACGGCGCTCACATAGAGCGCTTTCACGTAATATGGCTTTGTTGTTGTTTTAAGCTCCCTGATAGGTTTAAGCTCAGGGTGAAAGGGGGCCTTCTGTGTCAGGTCTGAGGTCACTTTTGTTATCATCAGACAGATCCAGTACATTAGAAGTATTCCCTAATCTCTTAAAACCCTCTGCTGGCCCAACTTTCATTTGTTGTAGAAGGATCAAATTAAAAAGAGCCATATTAACCAAAGCCCTAAATTTGTTTTGCCACTTTTCAGGGATTGCACTTGTTGGCCTCGAGCTCTAGTCTGTGTAAATGCAACTTTTTTCTGATGCTGATGATTAAAGTGTTGCGAAATAAGCCTTGGGCATTTTTCTAGTATCTAGAGTTTATCTCTAAGAAAAATGGTTATTTTCAAGTTTTGGTTTTAATAAATATGATGAGACATCAGTATTTGTTTACAACTAAACTTTTTTTTTTTTCCGTCTCCTTTGTGGAACGTTAGTCTCGTGTGGTTGAACAGTGAGAAGGGACAGGGTTTCTCTGTTGACACAGAAAAAACTCTTCCCACTTCTTTCAGAGCAGTTAAGAGGACAAAGGTTTAAAAACAGTGAATATGACACCAGTGTTTGTAATTTGATGGACCATGGAGGTGTAGTACAAGCTGACCTAGAACATTTGATGACTCATCTAAATTTCCCCCCCCCCAAACATTCAGTCATTTTTTGATATATTATGAAAATTTCCCTCTTATTTTAAAAAGTCCCATCACTGAAAGCCAGCACTGTCTGGCCCTTACTGTTTGCTTCTCAGGTTGCTATTGTGCCAGTTTTTTGACATCATTCAGCTGCTTGTGGCTCTCATCGCACGGTTGTATGGTCAGGCAGCATTTTTCCTTTTTATTT
The DNA here is from genome assembly GCF_963969265.1 of Rhamphochromis sp. 'chilingali'. NCBI lineage: Eukaryota > Metazoa > Chordata > Actinopteri > Cichliformes > Cichlidae > Rhamphochromis > Rhamphochromis sp. 'chilingali'. The sequence continues at coordinate 33,644,208 of NC_137931.1, forward strand.
ACAAATCCTTTGAAGCCGATGACACACAAATGCTTTCAGTGTTTGTTTGGTTTTTTTTGTGTGATTCTCACAGTGCTCTCAGCTACTCTAAATATTTGGATCAGCACAGCACTCATCACTGTCACTTCTCCCTGACTGACTCATCAAAAATAAGAAGGCTGGGATTTATGATATCGATACTGGCAACGATTTTGGAGGAGAAACTGATCCTGGCTGTCACTCATAAGCCAGTCTTTTATGATCTAACATTGAAGAAGATGTTTTTGTAACCTATAAACAGGAATAGCTGTGTTCTGGTTTCCTCTAGCATCCTCTTCGCTCAGTGTGGCTCTGAACAGACATCTGCATGCATGCCTTTTTTGTGGCTCCATAGTCTCGCCACTTAGACTGCATATTACAGCCCACCAACAATACATGTGACATTCAGGTGAACAGGAAAGACTACTTGTCCATGGTGTCTCCAAATAGCTGTGTTGATGTGTAAATGCCACGTAAGTTTTTGAGAGCCCTCATTATTTAGGTCTCGTCTAATCCCTTTTACTTAGGCATCAGTCACACGGCTTGGAGACCAGTTGGCATCCCCCCGGCAACCAGTAGTTGCAGAGAAAAATGTGTTTCCGTGGCTGTTTGGCAACTGGTTGCTGGAGTTTGTTGGTAATTGCTTGCGTAACATTGGTCACAGTGGATTATGTGGTGCAGCACCGAAATCCTGCTTGTGATTGCTTTAGCACATTGCTATGCTTGTCTGTAGTTAGTATAGAAGACCTGTCACTCTGTTTGCTTGCAAACACTCACAAACTACAAACTACTAGTGGTTCGAAAGTGACCAGTGCTACACAAACAGGAAATAAAAGTCATTTGCCTTCAAAGTAGAAGTTTCACCTTTTGAAATGTGTTTGTTATAACTGTTATTTTGAAGGTGAATGTTCTGCATTTGTGGTTTGTGTCACATTTTTCATGTTTCACTGCTGCTCCGTGGTTAGTGTTTTGCAGACATTTCAGTGTAAAATACAGGCGATTGTGGCAATCTACCTGCAACCAAAGCAAATGGTGTGAGATTTTTTCCCTTTGTCACTGAGGCCTCACACCTTACAGCAAATCAGTGGATCAACATTTCAGTGTGTGAACTGCTTTGACATAAAACATCAGATCTTAGCAAACGCTCTACTTTGCATGAAGCAAATCTAGTGTTTTTGTGTTATGTATATTTACATGTGGTTTTACTGAACATATTGGTTTTAAAAGGTCTTTGAGAGAGCCCTCCAGCTCCACAGATTTTCTCATTGGGACAGCTCTGAGCCCTCACAGATTTATCAGAGACGCATGTAAAAGTCTGAGAGTCTGTGATGGTGGACTTGGGACTGGTTTGTAGGGGCAAGTAGGGAACAGGAGGGAGGGACGTGCAGAGATGCAGTTTTCCATATGCAGCATGGTTGTTATTATATTCAGCGTCTAGGGTTTCTGTTTGAAACATGCAGGTATAATCAGGAGAACAAACCAGTTAGTAGGCAAACAACATATACAGGTAACAGAAAGCTGGGAAAGGCTGGTCCCTGCAAGGCAATATTAAACAGGCTAGGCAGGTGGGGGGATTAGGTAAAACTTGGTGGGGGCAACCTGTGGACAGGTGTGGAAAATTCCCGAAAGCAGAGTAGAACTATCCAGAAAACTCTGAGACTTTAGAATGTGTCTGTACCCGAAGATGCACTTATATACAGGTGTGACCAAAATTCCTTAAAGAAAATCTCAGTGTGAACGAACAGCGTGTGCATGTGAATTTGCAAGTGATGCAGACTGACATGAGCACAAACAATTTTTAACCTGCCGGCTCCGTAGCACAAAGTCCGTGCAGAGGAAGGCAAAGACCCGTTTAACTCGCAGTGAGCAAGCGGGTGTTGTCTGTCCCACCCTCGCCTAAATCAAAGAGACAGTTTTCGTCAGTGAGGAGGAGTCTGAAGTGGACCATCTAGTGTTGTGGAAGGGCAACTGTTGACAATGTGCTGACCTCATTGATGTTTCAAAACACACTCGCACACCAGAAGTGTTTTACTTTTACTTCTGCAACTCCGAGCTGCAGATGCAGCTCCCCTCATTTGTGCACCTTTATTGCCGAGATCAAAGGAAGTGACAAGCTCACTAAACAAAAGTCGAACTGGGTTACAAGGACAAGCAGTTAAAGTCATAAAGGCTGTAAACAAGATCACAGTTTAGTCTGATGATGTTGGCAGTAATCTGTAATTGCACAGGAACATTGTGTGTCCGCACAAATATGACAAATGCAGTTAATGTTAAACAGGAAGTGGGACAGTAATCTGTTGTAGACAGCTCGCGTTGTATTTTTCCTGGTACATTTTGTTTACTCTTCAAGGACCCAGCAAAAGGTTTGTATTTTTGAATTCTATCAGTGAACCTTTATGTAATTATACCACAAAATGTGCAATTACAAATTCAAACCTGGAGCTGAAGTCTGTAGTCTTATTTTTTTGGTCCACGTGAAGCTCTCACGAGCGGTTAACATGTCAGGTATAGAGCAAAGAAGCCACTTGTTTCCTTATCGAGGTTATTTTCCCTGCACTTGAGTCTGCCCTCGGGCCTATTCGTGCAAGCCCACTGGTCCTGAACTGTGCCTAGTTCAGAAAAGGGTGCCGTGCGCTAATTTAATCTGAACATGGCTTTCACTTTGCTCTAGTGCTGGAAAGAAGTGGTTATAAATACACCATAAAGCCCAGGAAAAAGGGCAAGGTGTTTACAGGGATATGTATTTTTCATTGCTTTGGCCTACCTTTTCGGGCTGTAAACATTAAGGCCCAATCAAGTTGTCCGTTGTAGGAGCACTTAGAAAGCATGTGTCCACAGAGGAAATGGACCCAGCTTCAGACCTGGCAGATCTGTGTGACAAGTTTGGGTCAGCTGTGCAACGTGAGCATTCATAAACATCACATACCCCGTTAAAAACAGCAAAGTGGTCCTGAATGCAGCTTGGAGTTGAAGGTTAGAACAAAGGTGATGCGTGTACAGTGTTTTTAAACTCTTTTAATTCTATCTGTCGTAACCTGATGGGGGGAAAAAAAGAGCTTTTCAGGACCTAAATTACTTTTCTTTGACAGATTGTGGCTCTTTAGAATTGTGTAAATGGTCTAATGTACTTGGATGATCAGTTCTGTTTGATAGGAAAGTGGTCTATCTGAACAGCTAATGGCTTTGATAATTTTAGCATTTAGCTCATTGTCTTTTTTCCTTGGAAAATACTTCAACCTAAGTTATCATAATGGATGTGGCATTGAGTGAAATTGCCTCATTTTATTAAGTTGCTATCAAAAAAAGATTGCACATTTCTTTGCCCATGTCTCTTTAATTTATTAGTGCAGCTTTGTTACTGCCTAGCTAAGAAAGAGGTTTTCAAACTACAGCAGAGTTGAAGGAGAGTTCAGAGTAGTACTAGGTGACAGTACAGTGGAGTACACAGGTAAGCAGGGGGAGAGAGTCAGGAATGACATGCAGTACATGGCCCACATGGACTGGAAGCCGGGTGCCTGCTTTCACAACCTGCTGAGCTATACCAAGTGGTTTTATTTGAATAATAATTTTGTTCTTGTAAACAAATGACAATAAGAAGCCAAAATAAGCAGTAAAACCTTTTTAAAAACCTTTCTTTTTTCCATTACAAAACGCTTATTTTATGTACAGATGGTTATGGTTTTTACCCCTCAGTGATAAAAGACTGATGGGTATTGTCGTCATCCTGTCAGCTGAGCAGGCAGGCACCCACGTTTGTGAGTGTGATAACTCAAGAAAGAAGTGATGTGGGAGCTTCAAATTGATACCAGACCTGTATCTACTAAAAACCTTCAAGTTTGAATATTGGTGACCTCGACCTCAAGGTCAAAGGGTCAAAGGCCAAGTTTTCTGAAAATCTTGTGAATGTAATAACTCAAATAAGACGACATAAGATTTTGAAATTCATACAACAGGTGCATCTACTTAGGTGGCTGAGAAATAAACCTCTATAAGATAAGATAAACCTTTATTAGTCCCACACGTGAGAAATTTTTTGTCACGGCAGAAAGTACAAGAGCACTACAAAATTAAGCAAAAAGTAAAGAAAGAGGTATTACTGGCTGCTGCCAGTATCTTTGAAAGTGGAATAGTCACCATTTTTGCCACAGGGGTCTGTTTTGGGTCCAACTCTGTTATCTTTATAACGCTGCCTTTGGGATCTATTTTCAGGAAATACAACATTCCCTTTCACTGTTATCCTGATGACATCCAAATTTACTTCCCCTTGAAACTGGATGTCTCCGTCCCAGTGCTGCCTCTGCTTAACTGTGCATGATGTTAAAAAACGGTCAACACATAATTGTATTGTTTCAGGAACTCATGCCCTTTTGGATAACTTGTCATCATTCCAACACTGTAAGAAATCTCTGAGTGTTTTTAGATAGCTCTTTTAAATTGGAGAAGCAAATGTCCAGTTTTTATCAGTTACATGAAATTGCCAAAGTGGAGCCTTATCTTCTTACTAAAGACCTAGAAAAACGCATTGATGCCTTCATCACCTCAAGGCTAGACTACTGCAATTCCCTTTTTTTATGGGTCTTCAACACTCACCTCTCCATAGCTTGCAGTTAGTCCAAAATGCTTTTTATAAGTCAAGTGCACCCCTTTCCTTCACAGTGGTGGATCTTTGCCCCAACCTAAAAGCCCAACCTCTGGTAATCAAAATTGATCTGGAAGAAGTAAAGATCATAAAGGAATCTCATAGTTCAACTTGTGGAAGAATCATTAACTGTGGTTTCTAACCCGGTTTATTTTTGGCACCTTGGGACTCCACCGCTTTTCCTGTCGCTGATGTGCAGGTCTCCCGAGGGACCAAATCTGCTGCCACCTGGGCTTCTTTGCGCCCCTATTGGCATCTACACGCATCTTGCCGATGAGGACCATGGCCCAGCAGATACTAACTCCCCAAATGTCCCTGTGCCCCCCATCATGCCTAAGTAGTAATTGTGCTAAATTGAGTTGAGATGTGATGTGTGGTAACAGTGACAGGTGCATGCTGCTGTTGCTGTAGTTTGCCAGAGATCGATGTAGCATCGCACGGTGTAATTCAGAGGTCATGGACAACATGACATTTTCTTTCCCACCTCTTTGCTGCACTTTACTTGACAGAGTCATATCTCATAAAAAAAAAATCAATAATGCACATATTTTTAGATGTAGTATGATGTAAACTTTCCATGGTTAACATTGTTGACATATAAACCTACTGAAATCTGAAAAAAAAAGTCGTCCCTTTAAATTCATAACTTTTATTTTTACTTTAGAATCGGCGGTGTTCGGTTAAAGTTGCCTCATATACTCTCACAGTGAAAACAAGATCTACTGAAAAAAGCTAGTTGACACTTTTTAATGAAATAAATTGAACAATGAACAAAAAATGAACAATAACACAAATTGCATCTTCCAGGGCATTCTGGGAATTGTAGTTCAAAAAAGGTTGTTTTTTTTATTGTGCCTTCAATCCATCTTCTTCCACTTGTCTGTGTTTATTTGTAGAATATATCAACATATATCGGATAAAAATGTGTTATCGGTAGCTAAGCCTTTGTGCCATAATGTACAGCAGGTATTCTTTTTACTTTTCATGAAAGTGAAGTGTTTAAACAACTGCCACACACAATCACTCTATTTTTCCTTTTAGTGAGCATTAATTTTTTTTAATTTTTTTCTTTGTTTTGTTATTTGTTTTTTAAAATTAGGATTATGTCTGAAAGCAGGTGTTTTCTTACAGTTCTAACAGTTATTTTGGAAAAGAAAAAATATGAGTCATATATGCCTGAGATTAGAAAAATGTGCTTGATAAGTTATCTGCTCGGGATTAACGGTGAGCTTCTTCCAGTGTAGCTGAGTGAAATCTCTGTCAGCACTGGCACAACATTTCTGTTAGACTGTCTCTGTGTTAGACACAAAATAGGTGAAAGCTGCCAAATTAGACCAAATTAGGTCTTATTCTAGCTCATAACCATGTATAGTAGTCATGACCTGAAAGCCTCACTTTTGAATATCATGAGACTTGTGTGCACGTTGTTAATGTAGACTTTAGGAAAATAGTCTTTCCCACACATAATTTTACTCAGGTGAAAGAATATAACTAAGTGTGAGAAAAACTAGAGCTTAGAGAAAAATCAAAACTAACTTTACAAAAGGGGACACACATTAGCAATTAATCCTTTTGAGAGAGAGAGAGAGAGAGAGAGAGAGAGAGAGAGAGAGAGAGAGAGAGAGAGAGAGAGAGAAATTCAACCATTCAATCCCAGATTGACTCACTTTTATTTTGAAAGCTAGTTTCACCAAACAAACTACTCCTGGTGTTTCCTGTCATGTGTTATGTTTTCAAGGTAGGTCACCACAGAGACACTTTAAAAATTAAAATCAAATCAAAAGGTACTTAGTAGATTTAAAGAAATAAATCCTATAAAATAGGTTTAATAATTAATTTAAGAATGTGTGCACACATATATATCCCCACCCCCCATTCCCAGCCCCATCATGAATACAATGTTTGGGAAACTGTAAAAGTTTGAGAGTAGTTTTAAAAAATTTCTTCTTGTACAGATTTGGAACAGCTGCTGTTTCCTACTGCTGCCTTACAGGCACAGAGCTCGTTCACTCTAACGTTGCTTTAAATTCTCTGAGTTGGCCAAGGTTGGCAACGGACGGCAACGCGCACACACACCCGTGAGCAACTCTATCCCGTGTTTTCCACGATTTCTGGCCAGATCACATTTTCTGCTCAGCTGGACATTTTCCCAGATGTCTGAGCACAGAACGTGCTGGACTCAGACACTCAAAGATCAATCAAATTTAGTGCCCAGGTCTCAGGCCCTCTACTACTCAGGAAAGCCTTCACAGCCATTGGTCAGACGTTGGCGCTAACGCTAGTCCAGGTTCTCTTTTTTTTTTTTTTACCTCAGGAAATCTGGATGTAGCCTCAAAAGTCTGTTTGTGTTACAAACACACTCCTGTAAGCTTTGTGTGTGTGTGTGTGTGTGTGTGTGTGTGTGTGTGTGTGTGTGTGTGTGTGTGTGTGTGTGTGTGTGTGTGTGTGTGTGTGTGTGTGTGTGTGTGTGTGTGTCGAGCTGCAGAAAAATAATATTAGCACTTGCTAAACCACCCTGGGTAAATAAAGGTATAAATAAAGAATCCAAACCACAAAGCAGTGGCACGCAACTTAAGTTGATGGTAAGACAAGCAAACAGGAAGTGAGGAATATTTTCTAAACACTTAATAAGGTCCCAAGTTAGCTGTTACTTTCACAGTCAACATTGCGTGTGCAGATAGCACAGTAGTTATTGTGTGTGTGTGTGTGTGTGTGTGTGTGTGTGTGTGTGTGTGTGTGTGTGTGTGTGTGTGTGTGTGTGTAAAAAGGGTGGTCTTGATGGGGATACTTGGAGGAGAAAAGCTGAAGATGGTGTTATAAGAGAGTGGCCATTTTTCATTGTTTGGTATCTGTAGAAGAAAATAGGTCAGGGCGGTGAGCTCTGAAACATTCTGTCGGCATGCAGCTCAAAGATTCGAGAACAACAGATGAATTCTTTGCACTGGCACGGTGACAGAAGGCTAGCTCACACGTGCGTCAGTACTTCAGCAGATAAATTAGAAGGAAATATTGGAAAATACCTTTGTAATACACAATTTTGTGGATTGATATTTAAATGACTGATTGTCTGCTTTTTTGTTAGCGACTGGGGTTGGATGATTGGTAGAATATTTTCACATCTGTCAAAATCAGTCAGCAGGTTTTTGATTTGTTTTTGTTTTTTTAAAGGAATTTTTTCATTTGAATTTTTTTTTTAATGTCCTTGTTGAGAATTCGTGAAATTGTACTCACAGCATTAGTTTTTTTGTTTTTCTTTAACATCCCATCAAATATTTCACTCTTGCTTGATGTCTAATGGTAATACTTATACATTGCTAGACGCAAAGTTGGTTAAATAATTTTTTTACCATGTGAGCTTCTTTTTAATGTGGAAAGTTTCATAAATATGAACTAAAACATGCAGCAGACATCCATTATTTCACATATATTATTACATATTATTATGAAGTAGTTGCAGTTTGTCATATTTATTTTCCCTTCTGGTGGAAGGTTTTCATAAATATAAAGCATGCAAGTTTAGTTGATGATAATGTGTGTATGGGGTGGGGGTGGGGGGGTTGTTTTTTATAAAATATACCAAGGTGCTCAGCAGTAAAACTCCTAATTAAAAGTGAAAAGTAAAACATTTTGGGGGATAAAATTACTGAGTACTTTTGTTTGCATTTTGAATAGGCTCAGATTGTCAGACTGCATGGAAAGACTCCAAAATAGAGCTTGTTCATCAACATTATTTCCCTGGAGAAACGTCCTCAGCACCTCATCTGCTGGTTACTTTCCATCCACGCCCGGCTGCAAAAAAAAAATAAAAAATCTCAAAATAGGAAGCATATGCTAGAACAAGGAACGCCACTTCAAGCAATACCCGTTCCTTAACATTAAGACGGCGTACAGAAACTGGAGTGAGGTTGAGAAAAGACCTAGTTGTCAATTGCTTGTTCTCAAAACACGCTACAATACTTGCAAAAACAGAAAAAGTAAGTGTGAAGGAGGCATGGATAACGATTCCCAAACTGGCGCCCACCAGTAATTATGATGCGAGTACAAAGAGATTTTTGCCATTCTGAAGGGAAAAGGGGAGTGTAGGTGTATTAATTCCTGTTCCTTCCTGCTTCCTCGACTTGGAAGTTCAGATTTAGAAAAATAGCCCCCCTCCCCTCCTTCAAAAGGAAAGAAAAAACAAGAACTGTCACATTGACTGACGCCAATCGTATGTAGCATCTGTGTTCCCACTACTGCTCCCTATAGTATATGCCACACTGTGGCAATGTGGGAAACTGACACTGTCAATTTATCAGAACAAAAGCATTCCTCAGCAAGAGAAATACACATCTTTGGGCCCTGGAGACAAAAATCATTCCACCCCCACCCTTACCTGCATCTAAACAGAATGTAGGACATTCACAACACCAGAAATAGAAATTTCAGTCACAATTATCATTTTTGAATTTATCCCCTGCAGTCAAAAGTTAGCGTTTAACTTGAGGAGTTAGAGAGAGACTTTAATGCCAACTTTTTAAAAGTAAACAGCTGCATGAAAGGCGATGTGGATGGATTCAAAATTGGACCATTTCAGTTTATTTCTTCAGATCTTTTCTTCTTGAAATGATTATTTATTATTTGCGACAAACTTGTTTTTATTTATGAGGTGTTTGTTGTTTTTTCAGGTGTCTGATCCTGTAGCCCCCGCCATCACTTTGTGTCAAATTTGGGTAAGTACCCGACCTAATTTTAACTCCTCTTCCTCCTCTTCTAATGTGTTCACGGACCAGACAGGCTTCCATGAACGCTGGATGTGTTTCCATGCAAAGTCTGGTTTTATTTCTTTTATTACCATACTTTAGGTCGGGCATCTTACATGCATATCTACAGGAAAACTAATGCGATGCTTGATTGGTAGAGGTAGTTAATGCGGAGTGGCCCTTTTTGGTTTTCCTGTTTAGACATTGAACCAAAAGCCATCTTACCTTTGTTTGTTTCTTTTATAATCAGGATGTACATCAGGATGTATGTTGTGATGAATAAGTAGGATGCACATGTAACTCGGTGAGTTCTGTGTTTGTCACACGTACACCAAATTTGGAGGTAGGAAATTTTAAAACATGTACATTTATGATTAAATAATTTGCAGTTTTTTTCAATAAATGTGTAACAAATTCTTGTTTATTAGTTACAGATACTTGTGTATTATTCAAGGTATTTGCGTCATTGAAAATTGGCTTAAGGGTGTTCCCGTGATGCAGTCTTAATTTAGTTAGTTAGCCTCAGTGAGGCGAAAACAGATCATGTGTTTTAGATACCAAATGTGGGGAAAAAGCAGGCTCCTTTTAAAAAAAAAAAAAAGTGGAACTTTGTCTAGTTTTCCACTACACAGAAAGACCACAAGCCTTCAGCTCCTGTGTGCTCCTATTGTCCTGCTCTGAGCCAAACCCTGCATAGGAATTTATTTGTGATCGATTCTGATCTACAGCGAGGTTACATAGATAGATGTCGTGACTTTCGACTGCATTACTTCAGCCTGAAAACAACGGTCACGTGACTCACTGTGGTGTTGTAAACAGCAATAAAAACATCAGTAAAATTATGAAATTACCTTAATTTTACCCATCCAGATCATCATGCTTTGTGTTGTTACAGTCTCCATACTACATACTTCATTATGTAATTATTTTTTTAAAGAATTCATTTTTGCTAATAATGTGCACAATTGCGTTGAATTAATTTTTAGGTGCATGAAAATGTTGAAATTGTGTGAATTTAATTTTGTACGTTTAAACAATGTAGAATTTGATCATTGGGTCCTTAATGCAAGGAGTCTTCACCCTGATATTAAGGTTTGATAAAATTCTTATGCCACAGGAATTTTATCTGATGTTCTCTCGTATATCCTCATGACCACACACGTCTTGAGGGAATTTCTTCACATCAGTTCACTTGATGTCAACAATGAACTGATAGATTTTGGTGATAAAAATACAACAACATGACTCCATGACGAAGGATTCAGTATTCACGTGGGACATCAGTTACCGAATACCTCACTGCTTTCCAAATTATTATGCAAATAAGATTTTAACATCATAAATATTCAGTTTTTTTTTTCCAGTTAAACTCAATGACGGTATTGTGTCTCAGGCCTCTTAGGATCACTGATATATTCATAATTAGTGATGTCATAATTAGTTTGCTAGGTGAGCCCAATCAAAGGGAGCCTAGCATGCCACATATTTCAAACAACATCAGAAAGAAAAAGGATCTCCCTGTCGCAGAAAAGTGTCAGATGCAGTGCAGTGCCTTGGACAAGGCATGAAAGCATTAGATATTTCACAAAAAGTTTAGCGTAATCATCGTACCGTGAATGAATTTGTGGCTGATTCGGAGCACAGAAGGGTTTGTGCAGGTAAAGGCATAATGAGGACGGTTTCTGCCAGACAACTTCATCGGATTAAGAGAGCAGCTGCTAAAACGGCATTACAAAGCAGCGAACAGGTATTTGAAGTAGCTGGTGCCTCTGGAGTCCCATGAAACTGAAGGTGTAGGATCGTGTAGTTGTGCATAAACCTGACATTTGGCCATCTCTAAAAAATACAAGCAGAAACAGCTGCAATGGGCCCAGAAATACATGAAGATTATTTTCAAACAGTCTTGTTTACTGATGAGTGCCGTGTAACCCTGGATGGTCCCGATGGATGGAGTAGTGGATAGTTGGTGGATGACCAGCGTGTCCCAACGAGGCTGCGGCATCAGCAAGGCGGTGGCGGAGTCATGTTTTGGGACTGAATCATGGGGAGAGAGCTGCTAGGCCCCTGTAGGGGTGTGAAAATAACCTCATCAAAGTATGTAGTGTTTCTGACTGAACACTTTCTTCAATGGTACAAAAAGAACTGTGCCTTCCGTAGCTAAATTATCTTTATGCATGATAATGCACCACCTCATGCTGCAAATAATACCTCTGTGGCATTGGCTGCTGTGGGCATGAAAGGATAGAAACTCATGATGTGACCCCCATCCTTTCCTCACCTCACCCCTATTGAGAACCTTTGCAGTATCCTCAAGCAAAAGATCGATGAGGTTCAGAGGCAGTTTACATCAAAACAGCAGCTGTGGGAGAAATATTCTAACATCGTGCAAAGAAATTCAAGCAGAAAATGTTCAAAACCTCACAAATTTAATGGATGCAAGAATTGTGAATGTTAAATGAAAGAAGGGGTCTTATATTAACCTGTAACTTGGCCTGTTAGGATGTTTTTAACTGAAATAACTTTTGTTTTCTTCTAATGCTGCAAATTCAACAAATTACCATTTTCAGTTCTTTACAACAATACATTTTTCAAAACTCTTGTGGATAATAATTTGAAACAGTGTAAATAAGATTTGAATTGTGCTCTAAAATATTTTTTTTCATTACCTCTAACGGGTGGAGGCAGATGGTTGCCCTTCCTCGAGCCTAGTTCTGTTAGTTCCTTCCTGTTAAGTACTTCCTTTCCACTCTTGCCAAGTTCTTGCTCATAGGGGTTTGTCTAATTCCTGGGCTTTTCTCTGTATTATTATAGGGTCTTTACCTTATAATATAAATTGCCTTGAGGTAATTGCTGTTGTGAATTGTTGCTATATAAATAATATTAAATAGAATTTAATTTAATTAAATGGCCAACTATATTCCTCTTTCTGATCTCTAGTTAACATCCTTCTTTGGATTGTGATCTTTTTGTGGAAATGTGTTTCAAATTTGGCAAAAGTGCTCTGACTGAGAGAGAGGTCAAGGAAAAAGGTAATTTTGACCTCAAGAAATGTTTTTTGTTGATGTTTTTGTGACATATCTTGAGTAGGGTGGGTATCATTTAGGTTTTATCCGATACCGGTGCCAAACCGGTGCTTTTGAAACGGTGCCGGTGCTTAAACGGTGCTCGAACCAGTGCTTAATGAATGGAGAACACAAATTTTGTCCAAAAACCTCTCATGTTTAGCTGTTTTCCACTTTTTCTTTGGTCATTTTAGCCTTTTTAGCCAGGGTGAAGGGAGTATCTGCCATCAAACAAGAAGACAGCCGCATGTAACTACGACGGTGTTTGCTAGTTCACCTTACATGCATTAATGTAATAATGTGGTGAGCATACTCAACGTAAATTACACACGAACAACATTAAGCTACTCACGCAGGGGAGAATGGCTGCTGCCATGATGATGGCAGCAGCAGCCATGATGGGTACCGGATACCGGTACCCATACCTAATCTTGAGTATTAGTATACACGAGTTACAATTCCATTTAATAACCGTTAAGGCCCATAAGCCTAGAGAATGGTTGACATTGGTCTTGCAACTACTTGTTGGAAACCACCTACCAACCACTGGCTGGAAACCATAAACCAACAGCTGGTTGGCTACCCCTGTTTGGAAACCACTGGTTACGAGGGTTAAATGTGTAATCCATAACCAGTGGCAAATAGTTGCTGAAGGCAATCTCTGTTAAATTGATTGCTAAAGCCCCTTTCACACAGGCCTAGAAGACCGTTCAGTGAACCTTAGGCAACAGTTGCTTGCTAAGGAAAAGTGTGTACAATGTGAATGGTTGGCAAGTCATTGCTGGTAGTTGCAAGTAGTCCGTAGGGAAAAGCTGGTCGTAGTGTGGTTTACAGCGCTGGACCACTGGTTGTTTTGATTGTTTTGGAAAGTGCAGGTTGCAGCTGTAAGGCACAGCTTTGTTTTAAGCTTTATTTCCAGGTCTGGCACGTTTCCAGTTTCACTAAAGCCCAGAAAAGCGTGAGTGTGTGCAGGTAAGTCGTTGTATTACATGTAGACTGTGAGTGACTATGGCTGCAGGCAACCAAAGCAATCAAAAGGAGGTTTTTGAGGCAAAAATGTTTCAAATCAAAATGATGAGACCTGTTGTTAATTCAGTGTTGTCGCAAAGTTTTTTGCTGCTCATTAAGTATGCACTTGGTGTATTAGTTAAGGCCTACAGTATCTCTTTGTCTTTATCTCCTGATTAGCTGCCTCTTTGTTGGCATTATTTCTGATAAGCTGCTGAGAACTCCTTTAACATCCACATCAAACTTGTGTTTCTGTCTTCTGATAACACTAATGGTTTTCGCTGTAATTGATTTCAGTCAGATGCAGTTTATTGATTGATCAGTACTTCAGTCACACTTCTGCGTCTATAATCCCATTGGAGATGTGCAAGCCTGACTTTCCCCCCCCCAAACCTGTTGCTTGAATTGTTTTAGATCACCTGAATTCACTTTTAAGTCATTTTACTTCTATTAAGCAGCGAATACAGTTTCACAGAAATTTCACAAATCGTAAAAGCAGACGTTAAGATAAGCTCTGAGGTGTCTGTGCTTAGCAAAGCATGCACTGTTGTTGAAAATCAAAATTTGATATATTTTTGAAACAGATGGTAAGGAGCTCATGTGGGAACTTGAGCTTTTCTTCACTGAATATGAAAATGTTGAACAGGTGGTCCAAGAAGCTTCATTCCCTACTGCAGCTTTCATTAACTGACTTTCATTCTTCTAGTAATAATACGCTTATTCTGGCCCTCAGAGAGGGGCAGACAAAAAAGCTGCTGCTTTTTTTTGTAGGTAAGAAATGGAAAAAATTGAGGCCTTGGTATATAGTATTAGACATCAGCATCACCCAAAATCATGTGACACACATGCAAGATTTTTAATGATCTGATAAGCATCCAGAATGTGTTTCATTTGCTTCATAGTTGTGTTTCCAGGTCTTTTTAGTGGTTATGTGAAATACCTTGCAGTGGGATTTGTTCTACAGCTGGTTCTCTATCACTCTGCATAGGCAGAGCTGCATAAGTCCCACCGATTGTGATTGTTCAGCACAGAAGCTGTGCAAACAGAAGTATATAAAGTTATTTACATTTTTTTAAAAGTAGCAGACACGATTCCTCTGTGGGTCCTGAGCAGGGGTTCAAGTGGGAATTGGCTTGTGGGGGGAACCCCAACATTTGGAGAGGTGGTCCAGTGTTGGGTAAAGAATCGCGCAGAAAAAATTTGTTTAATAATTTGTATTTTTAATGCTTTTAGATTTTCCTTTCTGGACAGGCTGTTATCATCTGATGTGCTGCTGTTTTGAGATTTACTGCTCTTTGTGGATTTAGACAACTGAATTCAGCGAGATAAAAGCAGATGTTGCATGAGCTAATATGGCTCCTTTGCAGTCCCTCGACACAAAGTACAAAAGGTAGAATGTGGTGAGTGAAACTAAACACTAACGAGTTAAATTGATTTCCCTTGATCTAACCTTGTGGTGACCTTTGACACCAGAGTTTGCTCCACACAGTTCCTTACCAGATAACTTCATCAATACATCATGTAAACTGATTTTAAGGAAACAAAAACGGTAACTAGAATATTAAAATGCTATATGTAAACTCTCAAAGGTTGTGTAGAGTTACTCCAAGATGTAGTGCTTTACACATTCGCCTGTTTGATTCTGGGAGGAGACACGAATCCCAGGAAAGTCAGAAAATCTACCAAATCGAACATTTGGAGCTACCCGCTGTAGTGACCCCGTGGGAATGAGGGAGGAGCCAAAACTAGCTTCTTGATCAAATGTCCCTTAGCTGAGCACTCCTTATTTTTGCAAATGATCTCTCATCCTCTGCTTTCTTCTCTTTCTTTCATCTTTCTGTGTGAAATAGTGAAAGATGTGAAGTTGACACACAGGAAATAGAGAAACTTGAGCTTTAGTCAGCTGACAGATTCAGTTTTTCATTGCTGAGATCTGTTGAGCTGTTTGGAAAGTAGCATCTGAAATGATCAGCTACGTTACTATGGTCACGCTCGCTCCTCTTCAGCAGAGCCAGCTACGTGAAGAAGTGCCATGAACGTATGACTGGGATAAGTTTAGGGTGTAAGAGCCTTGGGGGGGGGGGGGGTTATCATTTTCTGATTTGTTGAGTATGATTGTGACAGAAGCAAATCTAGGCTGCTGATTACAAAACATTAACAAGCTTTATATTATTATGCATTAATGTGCCTGACATTAACAGAGTAAATTTCTCATTAATTAAAAGTGCTGGGCAGCTAAACTGCATTGTTCGGGTATGTTGTAGAGAAAGTCTTTATAAAGAAATAATTTCAGCTTTGGTTAAAAACAAATCATCCGCAGCAGTTTTCTTATATAATATTATTCAAAAAAGTTGTGGGTTTACAGTTTCACATTTATAGCATGTAAGGCTCGAGAGAGATGATGCATTATTTTAAACATGCAGAGGACTAAGTGACTGTTTCAAATTTATCTAACAGATGAAAAACATTTACATCCTGTTTTAAATTTAATTTTACACGTGTTAATTTGGAAATTCTGAATAAAATAATTGTACATGTAAAGCTTCATCTAAAATTGTTGTTGAAATCTGTTTCCTTTCACAACACTTGTCATAAGGTGAGTCGTTTCACAGAAAGAGAAGCATTTCTATCCAAAATGTCCTTTAAGCCATCCTTTGAAAACTAAATTAGCAGCAGCTGCCAATAGTGCTGAACATTTAAGGTGGGATTTGACTCCAATCAAATGTTTTTTTTAAGATAAAGTAGTGCAAACCTGCCTTTACACAGAGATTGGTTTCATTTCTCCTTCAACAGTAAAGGATCAAAGAAGCAGAAAAGTGAGTTGATGGATACCACCGCACACGACCGGGCCACAGCGCTGGTGTAAATTTAACTTGCCGGGGATGCTTCTTGGTTTCTCACACTGTTTGTTTGGATTGCTGGCTCACAGTTTGGCTGTTTGGGCCAGATTCTTGAAGCACACATCAAATTGACGGATGACTAGTGAGGCTGGCTGCCAGCTGAATTTCAAGAACAGTTTAGCTTCACAGTAGAATATAAAATGCTTAACTCTTTGTTGAGCCAGAGACGGGCTTTCTTTGACTCATTTCCGTGAAAGGACTTTATATAAATGGATAAATCCTTCAGGTTTTACTGGACTCTCCGAGGAACTGCATCAGGGAAGTTATGTTATGTCCTCTGTATGAATTGTTGTGGTCTCTCGTTCAATAGTCATGAATTGCAGCACCGATTGTTCTGTTTTTATTCTTCAAGTTCCTCCCAGTCCTAATACCATCCTACCGTATGTAGAGAAATCACAGCACCTGAATGGAGGCATCTTTTTAGAAAAATATAAGTCCTAATTCTGAATCGTTTCCCTCTTTACATTCTCTCCAGAGCTTTTCCAACCTCATAGGTTTGGCAGCATGCTATATGTGCATTTATTGTTAAAAGCTTTCATGACTGAAACAAAACCCCATGTAGAAAATCTGATCCAAACATGTTTGCTTGGTTTTAGCTTATTATATCTAAAACAAGTGCTTCACTGCTCATATCAAGCCAGTAAATTGTGTTTTATTGGCTACTACCTAAACCTATTTTTTTCTCATATGCATATTGATATGATTTATGTTCATATGATGAGTAGCACAAAGTCACACATTGTTTTTTACCTGGAAAAGCATAAAACATGGCCATCCAAAACAGTCAAGATGACCACGACTAGGCGCATGAAGGTTTTTGTGCCCACTTTTGGGCCCCTCATGCCATACACCAAAGAAACCCTCAGATTTGTTGATCTGTTTAAGCTGCAGTGTTTCCCAGCTATCCCTCTGATATGTCAGTGCCACTTTAGAGATGCTGGGGCGATGAGACTAATGTAGGCTCCGGGAGGATTTTTACTCAACACTCCCCTATTTCTCTGTGTGTGTTGTGTTTGCAGGGAGCGATAGGCTCAGAGCCTAGATGAGAAACCTTGTAATAATATGTGAGCTGCCTCACTGCTGTGTAGGCACGTTACCACATGGTTGGTTCCATTGAGTCTTAAGTTTTATGCGACAAAAGAAGTGTTTCAAGTATCCTGTTATTCATTGTTTCTTGTAAATGTTCAGTGGAGGCGAGTCCTGCCGGCTCTGACAACCTTGTGCCCACATTTGACCAAATATTAGACAGAGCGACGGCACAGGAAAACAAACTTTCCTCTCCAGCCGTCTGGCAAACATCAACAGCACCTTGTTAAAGCAGCAACTGCAATGACTGGACTTTATTAATTTGCATTTTTTAAATTATGGGGCATGAAAAGTCAGGCCCCACCTAACTCTCCTCAGAATATTTAATGAAAATTGTACCTTCATATTTTGAATATTTTCTTAGTTACAGGCTCTTGAAGTACAAGGAGCAGACTGAAATTTTGCACTTTTTAACTTTATTCCAGCATTTCTGATACTGATTTCTGCTTATTACAGTGATTTGATGAGTTGGTATCCAAATGCTAATTAAAAATGACACCTTTCATATTCTATTGCTTATTTTGAGAAGCTGTCCCTGACGCTTTTTGCTGATATCGCCCTTGAAAATGTACCCAAAATGCATTTTTTTTGAAGTTTTCTCCAGCAAAATCTAAGAAAACAGATCAAACTTCCGCTGTGTCAATGCTTGTTTCAGTTCCTCAGCGTCACAGACGTTAAGCTAGTGCAGTTTATTTAAACCATGATATATCTCATGATACTGAAGCTCAACGTTGGTTAGAGATAAACCACTGAACAAAAACCGTATTTTGGCTCTAAATTGCGACAGTTGGAGTGGGTGTAAAATTGATTTGGCTTCAGTTTTTTTTTTTAAAGGAGCTTTAATGTGTCTGTCAGCACTCAAAGTTTCATGTACATATCCCCTGTACTTATGAAGGCATGGCAGATCAGAAATGCCCGCAGGGCCTGTAACTGAAGAGAAATTGCATTTGGCTTCATCTAAATAAACTGAAGTTATTGTTCCCCCTCAAAAAATAAAAATCAGCTGATTCTGGGGGATGTCAGGTGGGAACTTTTTTTAGATTTTGTTGATTTTATACGGAATGAACCTTTGAATGTTTATCACAATGATATGAAACAAAACTGTGGCCAAAATGGGAGATTGTTGTTGTGTAATGATTTTCAGGCAGATTTTCTAAATAACTCGAGATGAGCTTTAAGTTGTTTAAGACAGACATAAGTATGCACTAATGAGTCTTTATAATTTGATTATTATGGTGGATGTCATGTTATCAGGCCTTATGACTTCCTTAAAAATGTGGAATTCCTTATTTTGAGGAATGTACAGTCGGCACTAATGACTTAATCATATAAAGTCATTTCTTTTTTTTCTCTTTTTTCGAAGAAATGAAACATTTTCCTTAAATATCCTATGTAAAGACACTCTTGCATGATGTCTTTAAATGCTTATTTTTTACATGTAAAACAAGGAGGAAGCTTGTTTTCTTGTTAAATGTAAGTTTTTGTTTTGTTCTTTGCTTTTTTCCATTCCTAATCAAACGTAATCATTCTCGTACCTGACAGCGTTAGTCCTGCGTCAGCATGTTTGAACGCCTCGCGTGGCCTGATTGGACGGTCGAGAACATCAACATACAAAAGCTGTTCAACAGAAATTTGTTTGGTTTGCTTACATGGAGCCTGAAGTGTTTTACATTCATAAGCACTGCTTAACGGAGAGCTGCAATAGCGCTGTTGTGGTATCTATTGCCATGGGATTGTGTGCCTCATTAACATCAAAATTTGGCAGATTTGGATGAATGAGGCTGAGAGTGCAGTCATGTCACAGGGGTAATCTTTCTCACTTGTTTTCCATTTTCTTTCCTGCCTGCTCACCTCTTCTTCATTTCTTTCTTCACTCTTTCAGCCTAAAAAACCAACAACTCCTCATCATTAGAAAGAGATTCTGCCCAGACCAGCCTCAGCAGATAAGACTCAGTGAGTTATGATGGCCGAGGTGGACATGGCCAAGTGGTCAGAGTGAGATTACACTGCATCTGAAATAAATATTTACTTGAGATATCTGTCCTGAAGATGTTATCGCACACAGGCACGCCGAGGGCAGATACTCTGTCACATGCGGTTGGTTCATGCCGCCTTAAAGCTGAATGGACCAGACCCACTTTATTCAAAAACCATTTGTTTGTACTGGACAGAGTAGATTTAATTTCTTTTTCACAGGTATACTTTGTACTTTTAGACTTGCAGGTCCTACATCAGATGATTTCATACTACATGTGACTGACAATGCTGCTAATAAATTGGAGTTTTAGTTGCCAAAATTTTAAGGTTAGTCCAGAAATGAATGGACAATATGATGGGGAAGCTTTTTCTATATAGTCTATGTCTGTGAAGCCTTGCTGCAGCTCCTGGGGCTGCTGAGGTCACGTTGTAGTACTTTTACAACTGTGCACATCGTTGGTTTATTCAAGACTGATTCGAGTATTTTTGTGTTGTTACTTTATCAACGGGCAGTGCACAACAGAGGTAAAGGAAATGCAGTAGGGGTGGAGTGGGTGGGGATGAGTGTCAGGGTGATTTGGGACAGCAAGAGTGAAAGGAAGGTTTACGAGATGGTAGTGAGACCGACTGTGATGCATGGTTTGGAGACCGTGGTGCTGACGAAAAGACAGGAGGCTGAGCCAGAGGTGGCAGAGCTGAAAATATTATGGTTTTCAATGGGAGTGAGCAGGATGGACAGGATTAGAAGTGAGAACTTCTGCCAGGCAGGAGAAAAAGAGGTTTGTGGATATAGTGAAGGAGGGTTGATGTGACACAGGTAGAGACGGGGCAAGATGGAGGCAGATGATCCATTGTGAGGACCCATCAAGAGTGCAGCTGAAAGAAGTAGTAGTGTCATAACATTGTTTTTGTATGACTCCTTTCATTGCCAAAATAAAAATCAAACTGTGTCTTCAGCAATGTCTGCATTCCTGCGAATGCACAGGTAAAACTCAAAATTGAACATTTCTGGTCAAATTCCAAAGCAAAGCGTTAATTGCTAATTCTCTAGTGGTGGACTGTGTTGATGTTTGTGTGAGCATCATTAGGGTCAGCCATGTTAGCACGTTTGCAGAAATTATATGTGAAGCATAAAAAAATTCCATCAAAATAAAATAAAATGAGGAATCAATCTGTACCCTCTGTTTTCTCCATAATTAGGACAAAATACTGATTTATCAGAGGGTGGTTGAGATGTGATATAGTGTGTATCTATCTTTGATCTCACTCATATTAAAAAATTAATTATTAAATAAAATAGTGAAAAGGGTCTCTGCCAATATTGTGGTTTTAGATGTTTTATATTCTAGTTTAATTGTAGCATTTGGTATTTTGGCTCTGATGTTTTTTGTTTTTTTAAAGTCACAGATATTAATATCTACTGTATATTGTCTAAAAATCTTTCAGTCGGCCTAGCTTGAATTACAAAATAATAAGGAAAATTCAGCTTCTGCTTGCACCTCCTTTTTTTTTTTTTTTTTTGCTTTCTTTTCACAGTTGCTTTTTTGAATAATTAATTTCAAACTTTTTTTCATTACAGCACTGACAGTTAGGCTCTTAGTCTTCTTGGTTTGGTTTGAGAATATATCTGTATCTGATTTTGTCTCACTTAGAGGTAAAAAGCTGGTTAAAATCAAACGCTTTCATGTACAGATTTAATACACTGGAGTCTTAATTTACAGTACCTCAATTATCAAGAGCTGTAATAGCTCAGATAGCAAACTTTACAACAGCTACAAGGACACTCTCACTAGCAAGGAGCATATTTAGAATGCGAACACAGTCAGCATGAATCTATTTCAGTGAATCAATGCTGCTCCGTCGACAGGGAGGGACCATGCACCTTAGTGCAGCGATGGAAAATAATTGTGTATTGAACTGCCATATGATGGAGCAATTGTAGCCTTTATACAGAGCTCTACAGCTGGTTTGATTGTTGCCATCACACTGCATGTTTACACACTGAGGATAAAGGAGTGCTCTTAAACAATTACTGCAGCTTTCCACGAGAAACTGGAGCACAGGAGGATGCACAGCTGAGCCGCGATCACCTTCTGCACGGAAAGTGAAGAGCAGAAAACAAGTAAATAAGACGTGCTTAAGAGGAAAAGATTAGATTAAAACAAGCCCAGAGTGATTAAGAGAGCTGACATAGATACCTTGGTTGGATTTTTGGATGTGCCAGTGAGCGGGTTTTGGATTAGTGGGAAGCAGCAGGAACGCGTAAACAGCAGTAGCCATCAGTCAATTAAGTGTAAAGCCTCCCAAAAACAACTAGTTTAAATTTGCTTTTCATTTAATCTTCTTTGAGTGCCAGCGAGAGTCACAGCGCTGCAGAGTGAGCAGTGAGAGATTAAGAAAGAGTCCAAACAACTGGGCACGAGGACTAAAAGCAGCCCCGCTCATGCTGGCCAAGCTGGATTTCAGCACTTTGTTTTTGTGCAGGAGTTAGACAAACATCTGATTTCTTTTAACAAGTTATCCGCGGACAAATCGCGGATGTCCAGATGTATCCAGATTTTAGATTTACTCAGCTGCCTACATTTCACCACTCAGCCAAGGCTATTCAAAATCATCATTTGAAGAGGGGGAAAAAAACACGCTGGTGATCTGATCTGTTTGTCAGATCGATCAGTAAGAAAATCTCCGAGACTCCCCGGGTCCTCATCAAGCGTGGCTGCAAATCTCTCTGCGGTGTTCACTGGTGTGAATGCAAATAATCAAATCACATTTACAGCACGAGAAGAATAAACCCTGCTGACCTCGAACGTTTCACAAACAAGGAAGTACTCCTCATTAAAAGCAGACATTGTGTCTTGCAGGTTTATATTGACTAATGTTCAAATCGTCATCTTTTCAGGGACATTGGGCTTAATAAAAGCAAAATTTAGGATTTTTTTAGTTTTTCCAAAAACATGGCGATTTCCCTTTAGGCTCCATCCTGCCAGCAACTTGCACCAACAAGGGATTTTTCTTATTTTTACATGTGAAAGAAAATCCTCAAATTCAGTCAGTAAGAACCCCATTATAAGGCCTAAGCTACCAGTCTAATTTTCTTAGGGCTAAGAGTCACTTTAGAAATGTTCAAAGTCTTTTTTACTCATCATCAGGCCAGAGTGAAATCCGAACAACTCAATCAAAACTTCACATTTTTTCTTTTCTCAAGTAAAAGCTGTAAATTTAGAGAGAGTGAATAATAACCTCAAACAATCAAACTCTGATACTATTGAACCTGTTTAAAAAAATCTCTTTTTATAACTACCACTATAACTAAGTGGAGATACAAACAGTAATGTTAAATGTCTTTTATTTGTGGTGTTACTCGGCACCCTCTTCACTGAATGTACTTTTAAAAGAATTTTGTATTTTTATATATTTATTTTTTAAGAGGTTTTTAGGTAAATGGTGTTAAGTAAGTCATGTTAACCATTGATGTAAAACATGGATGTAGCCACTATTCATTAGTTGCAGGGCCAGATAATCACATTACAATTGTCCAAAATGCTCCAGTTGCCCAAATACAGTCCAGAGGTCCCGGTTGGGACTCCAGTTAGCTGAGGTGAAGCCTAGCCTGTGTCAGCACACCGGACACTGCTCCAAGTGGACATTAGAGGAACTGCAGTTTTTGGAAGCACCGCATTCATTTGTCAGTCCCTGAGGTTGCTGCTTTGGAGATGTTTGTTTCTAGGATTATTTGAACCTAAATAACCTTAATTTCCATAACATAAGTAAGCAGTTTGTTTTCTAAACATAAACGGGGATTAAAAGTGATGCAAAAAGGGAAATTAAAAAAAAAAAACACTGACTGAACATGAACTGCATCCAAAAACCACGTTCTATCACGGGGAAGCCTGTTGTTTAATTCACCTCACACCATCACCAACCCCTGCAGAAGTTCTGTGTTTTTACCGCCCTACTGCTGTCCCAAGCGTTGAACTTTTGAAAGCTCTCTCTTTGTTGTTTTTGGACTAAATGGCAATTGATGATTGTTTTTCCCTTTTTTTTCTGTAGCATGCTATGTCTGTGAATACTCGAGCAAACATGAGCTGCAGCTGGAGATGCTAGTTACCATAGCTGATGCCAAATGTAACTGAAGCGACAATTCATTTTTAAACTGATAGCTAGGTTAATGTTATGTACGGGTCATGTGACCTTTAAAAAAATGTATAGAAGGGTGTGTCAGCTGATCAGTACAGCAACTTCTGACCCGCTTTTAGGTCGACAACCTGCAAAGGCCTTAGCTACTGTCAGTATAGTGACATACATTAAAGAATGTCACCGTTTTGGACACAGCTAACTATCCGTCTGTAGTAATTCACAAGCTCTTTGTTGCACTCCCACCGTGGCTTAGAAACTTACAGTGCGCTTAGATGCTGGTATTGTGCGCCTTAAAAAGAAGATGAGGAAACTCTGGCTTAGTGTGACATGATGAAGTTATGGGCCTAAAGCTCCTCATTGTTATGTATCTGTGGTCCTGCAGTCCAGCACTGCAGAATATAGAGTGTGAAGGAGAATATATGAGATGCTGTTTTCTGTGTGTGCAGCTGAAGTAATACCTGAAAGTTGAGACAAAGGGGCAAAGCACCCTGGCTCTTTGTTGGCATCTTTCATCGGGGCCAAGCCCAAGTGATTTGGAAACAATTGCAATGTGAAATCTGTGTCTGCTGCAATTGCTTAAATGGCAGCTCAAGTATTTAAACATGCTCAGATGATTTACACTCATGCCTGTGTGCTGTGCTAAGGGGATTCCTGAGCAAAGTCATCTGCATTCAGTAAACAACGTGTTATTGATGAGTTGATTTCGTGTGGCTTTGCCAGTGAGCGAGCCGGGGAAAGGATTAAGTCCCCAAGCCAAAACCCAATACAAGTTTGAATAAGGGGATAGATGTGCAGCACTCATTGTAGAAGGAGAGGATAAGCTGTGTTCAACATTAAAATAACAGCTCAATACGGGGGATATGAAAAGGTTCAGAAAGCTCAGACGTAAATGGGAAACGAGCCCGTTTACTGTCTCAGAATGATAAACCGTCCACCAAGAGTCCACGATAGGAAACACCGCTGCTCCAATACTGTGTTTGGAAGAAGTTTGACTTAGTTTTTCTGTTGATAACAGCTTGGCGAAGAACAGCAGCGGAAGATTTTTTTTCTTTTTGAAGATGTTTCATTTGCTGAAGGACTGAGTAAGAGAGGAAAGGTGTAACAACAACAGCAGGTGCTGTGAGGAATCCAAAACCATTCTAATCTAATTACAGCTTCTCTGACATGTTTCACTTGTCACGTCTTGCCATTGTCTTTCCATTTACTAGTTTGGTTTCAGTCATGGTTGTTGTTGGTGTTTCAGTACTGGTGCAGTGCCTGCTTGGGGAGAATGTAACCCAGGTTACTGTTTGTAAAGATAATTCACAGATGTCCCCAAAATGCGTCATATGCAAGCAGTCAAAAAGATACTGTTTCGTAAAGGGGACGATGGCGGTTGTGCAGAACACGTAGGTGAGAAGATGTCATTTACATTTTTTTTTTTTTTGTGGTCTGTGGTGGAAAACCAAGCAGACGACAGTGGTGATGTGGTGAGCTGCCTCAGGTACAGGTGAGACTGAAATAGAGTGCAGCAAGTCCAGTTGGAGTAACAGATCAACCAGATCAACTAAACATTAGGCATACTCCGATCCAATCCCATCAGTGCTGCTCACATGATCAGGAATGCTATGACATTTTTTATTAATATATAGCACATTTCATTACATGTAAACTTTTATTACAAGCACTACCTGCACACTTGGATCTAATTCTGGGGAAAATTAATTCAACGTGAAATACTATCATTTACCCTAAACTATTATATAAAAATCTAAGCTCAAATTTTATTGGTTTACTGAGCTGTTAACGTCATAGCATGAGTATTTCCTCCAGTTTTAATCTTTGAGGTACAGGCCCTCACAATACGAAAGGGTGGGTTGAAGTGTTGTATGATAATAAACTGCTGCAGTTTAGTGGCTGCGATGTAGAGTAACAGAAACAAGCTGGGGACAGGTTAAAGGAGCTTAAAGGTCTTCTTTTCACCTATATTTGGATGCCAGGTCCATCTCCTAGCTGTGATTCTATCTGTCAAAGTAAAATTTTAACACTTGTGACGAAACATTTTTTATGTTACAGCTTGAAAAAAAATCACATTTATCAAACAGCTTTAGGTCAGAAGGTTTTTTAAAATCCTTAGAATTTGATCGTGAAGAAGGTCCCGCCTCACAGAGAGGGTTTGCACTTGCATGTATTTGTTTGGACATCAAATTGTGGGATGAACAAAGCTAACCCAGCAAGTTCTGCAAACTCACAGCAATATTTTAATAACCAACAGGGTGGAAATAACTGCAGAAACTCATGTGCTGTCAAGCAAAGGTTAGTCTTAAATTTGGATAACTGAACAACTTGGGCCAACTCTGCACCAGCAGATCTTAATTAAATAAACACAGTATTACAAAGCTGAAAAAATTCTCTTCTTTTAAAATTTCATTGTGCTGTCAGAAAAAAGAGGACTTTAAGCCTCATGATCAATACAGTGAGAAAACTGTATCCATCCCAGATCTCCACAGGTTTTAAATAACTCTGCATTCAGAAGTGATTTACAGCTCCAACACCACACACATGCAATTATGAAGACTCACAACGCTGACAGTTCGAGCCCCCAAATTGCAAGCTTGCCTCCCTTTTATCATATTTTATTTTATCACTTGACTTTTCCCCAACCAACCGGTTCCAGTCACACAGCCAGACAATTGAGTGTTTGCGAGTTCTGGATCATAATTACGTCTGTCCAACCTTAAAATGTGTCCTCCTGCAACTCATGCTTTTCTCATGAGACGATGATTCCAGTCTGTCTTCATAAATTAGATTTCTGAAAGTTTTGAGATAGTCTTTGTGCTTTTTTAAATTCTCTTTGAGGAAGCCTGTCAACTTAATTATCACCTAGCCTCCTGCTGTGGACTCTCCTTGAAACACCCAGCTTTATGTGCACTGCACTCCTCTGGCCTTTGACCACACCCCCTCCTCCTCATCATATAACTTTAGCATATATTTAGAATTGGATACAGGAGGCAGACTATCTCTACTTTTAAGATTAGGCTTAAAACTTTCCTTTTTACTAAAGCATATAGTTAGGGCTGGACCAGGTGACCCTGAATCCTCCCTTAGTTATGCTGCAATAGATGTAGGCTGCTGGTGGATTCCCATGATGCATTGAGTTTTTCCCTTCCTGTCACCTTTCTCACTCACTATGTGTTAATAGACCTCTCTGCATTGAATCGTACCTGTTATTAATCTTTGTCTCTCTTCCACAGCATGTCTTTATCCTGTCTTTCTTCTGTCACCCCAATCGGTCGCAGCATATGGCTCCACCCCTCCCTGAGCCTGGCTCTGCCGGAGGTTTCTTCCTTTTAAAAGGGAGTTTTTCCTTCCCACTGTCGCCAAAGTGCTTGCTCATAGGGGGTCATATGATTGTTGGGTTTTTCTCTGTATCTATTATTGTACGATCTACTGTACAATATAAAGCGCCTTGAGGCGACTGTTGTTGTGATTTGGCGCTGTGTAAATAAAATAAAATTGAATTGAATAGAAAACCGCTTCCACCTCAGTGCACAAATATTTAAAACAGAGAAGTCAGCTGTTGTACTCCTCTGGTATCAGCCGACCAGCAGATCCTGCTCAGTCACTTCTTAACATCGAGTGCTCATTTCCAAAATGAAAAGCAGCAATTAACACATCAAGGATGACTTTAGTACCGCGCTCATTTTTCCCCACCTCCTTCAGCCTTTGCAGGTAGAGACGGCATTAAAAAAGTGCCCCTGTTGTATGATAAGCATTTCCTCTGCTGTGATAAGAAGCCCTGGGATAGTGACTGTCAAATGAGGCCAATTAATGATGGCTTGATGTGATGTTTTATCTTTTCGAGGCAGGTCCGCAGCTCCTCGCTCACTGTTTTTACCTCCCAGATAAGCTCTACTTTGTTGACTTTGCCCCAGTCTGCCCCAAAACCAAAGGCACTTATTAGCTACCTATCCGAGAGTGACATGTGTGGCTACAGGCCAGCGTTGAATAACGGTCCTTCACTGTCACCTCTGTAGTTTCTGGATTAACAGCTTGATTTGATTTTAAGCCATCATATACACAACAGAGCTGGAGCATTTATTTAGGCAAGGACCAGTGTTCCCCCTTCGGCTGCTGAGAAAGGCCGTTTGGATCGCTCGTGACGAGCGCTGGTTTTTTTGCTAGGCAAAGAAGCTGCGCACTTCAAAAGGATGTATTTCATGCTAATTTAAGGGTTCACCACGAAGATATCAGTTTAAGTAGACTGAAGATTCAGTTGTTTTATGTTTAGATCAGATAGGAGCCATTTAAGATTTAAAGAGTCAAAAGCTTTGGGAGAGTTCCAGTGCTTCCTGCTGAAAGGTATTTACTATAGCACTGCATTTCTTTTTAAAGACAGATAAAAAGGCTAAAGCTAATGATGTCCTTGCTGAGAGTTTAATTTTTTGAAAGTCGCTGAGAACTTCTTCTTATTCATGACCGCATAAGGAGTTAAGAATGTGTAACTTTGGGGAAGCCATCCTCAAAGCTCACCTGTTTTCATGTTGGACTTCATTACTTATAGTGAGAAATTCATTGAGAAATTGATTTTCAAGGATTCTTAGATGTGGACAGAAAATAATTGTTGCCGGCGGGAAACCATAAAGGTCATAACTTTATGACTTGTGGAGCTTTTGCCTCCAGGGCATTTTGAAATGCATTCTAACATGTGCGTATTGTTGTGAAAGCATGACCTTTTTCTCAGTCTGTCAACTCTTTTGATTTTCTTAAACCTCACAATAACCGTGAGTTAAAAACATGCATATTAAAAAAATGAAGGTAGGTTTCTCACAGGAGGCCTGTGTCCTATGTGACAGTCCTATGTATGCAGTCGCCATACTTTCCTTTCTGTCATTCTAAAACCTTTCTTCCTCTTTTTAAGGATGGGTTTGTTGGAATAACGGTTCTGAAGTCAAATTAATTGGAAAAAATGAAAATATGAGAAAGACATTTCACGCTAATTTGTGCTAATTTGCAATTTGTGTGTGAAGTTTCTCTTTTTATAGGTAACTTTTTATTCCAGGATAAAAAACAAACAAAACTAAACTAAGACCTGGTTGATAAATAGTCCTGCATTGAATTTTTTTTAATGTCTTAACCGGCCTCGTCCTTTGGTTAAGAGTTTTTAAAAGTTCAAATATTTAGCGAATAGATGACTTGCTCCCTCACCAGGTCTGCTCGATTTTGAGGTGCTAATTTGCTTGTTGGTGGAATATTGGTGACCAGTGAAATGAACTAGTGGCATCTTCACTTATAAATGATTGGATTGTTCCAAGTTCAGCCGCAGACCTTTCCACCCCATCGGTGAATTTTGCAAATACGACTTCATGTCACTTTGCTCCACTGAGTAACTGTGAGTGCCTCAGACAATCCACAGTGCTGCTGCTATTCAGGTGAACTCTTTAACTCGATTTTCTCTCACTGATTAAGTCTGATCAAGCCTCCGATAACGCTGCTACACCTGTGTGAAAAAGCATTAAAGCTATTAGAGCTGTGGTATTCGTCCACACGTACAGTTTCTCAAGATCATCTGGTAGATCAGCTTCTGTTGTTTTCCATTGATTTGTGAAAGTATAAAATATATCTTCTTTGTTTATTGTTGATGCAAATATTATTTTTTAAGTCTGCCATCTTCCGCAGAGGTATGCGAGAGATGGTTAAGGTTGTGTTGTGATATATTTACAGCTGTCAGTCAGCAACCTCCTGAGACTGAGATAAGATAAACTCCTGAGACGTCGCATCTTACCACTTGCAGTATCAAGGAGCACATACACCAGTCATGCAAGCCATCCAATTCTATTTGATATATCCCAAGCCAATACAAGCTGTCAGTCAGCATTAAACTCAGATTCACATATTTACAGAAAAGTTGTGCTGCTGTCATTAGGGAGCAAAGGCCAACAACTCAAGTAAACTACTCAACAGCTGTTCAGAAAAAGTCATGCAGATCATGTTAGGAAGTTGTTACTTTAGCAAATTCAAATTCAAATTTTATTTTATTTGTCACGTACACAGTCATACACAGTACGATATGTAGTGAAATGCTTGGACAACTACTCGTGACCTAAAGAAAACAAAAAAAGGAAAGGCTATGAATAAGATAGGAAATAAATATGCAAAATTAAAAAGGGTAAATTTAACTAGGAAGGAATAAAATATAAATTAAGGTTAAAAATGAAATAACAAGCAGTCGATCAGTGGAATCAGTGGTTATTTATATGCCCACATCATGCAGAAGTATCATTTTTCTTTTATACTGTAATTCTGAAACTCAGCAATTGAATGATGCCACTCCTGAGTATAAAAGAAGTTTAGAGAGCGTATTCAAACATTACATTTTCTCAGTAAGTGTTTTGACCCTTTTAACTCTCTCTCTGCCTCTTGTTTGTGTAGGAATAGTACATTTTGGGTATTGTTTTTTTGTGGTTTTTAGCACAGATAAAAATTTCAAAGATATGGTGACACCAGAGAGAGTGCAGAGACATTGAAAAACCAATGTTCTATGAATCCTTGTAAAGAGAAACGCTGTTAAAAATCACTGTTTAAGGTCAGTTATGAGAAAAAGAAAACCCCTCAGTGGCAAGTGGATAAAGACCTTGGCCCTGGAAGCTCAAGGTACTTGAAGGATCCTATAGTGTGAACACAGCCAGTAACAAGGTTATGGAGCGTCATTACGAAACTTTTGTGGTTGTTTTGTGTCTTTTTTTTGGGTATCATTTGACGTGTCTTTGATGTTATTTTTGTGTTTTTGAGGTTGTTTTGTGCCCATTTTGTTTCTTTGCAGTTGATCTAGCTCACGTATTGGTCACATTTCTTGTCTTTGTTGGGGTTTTGCTGTATTTTATCTCTCATTCTTTTGCATGTCTTTGTGGCCTTTTTGTGATTCTTGCTCACAGCTTTGTCTCTCTCTTTTGACATTTTCCCGTCATTTTCTTGAGATGCACCCACTCGCGTGCATAGACTGTGCATAACAATTGATATAACCACTGTTGAAACCGTACCATTTGATAACCAACATCGTTTTATGTTTTTGGAGTCAGAAGCTACTACATTTGCATGAGAGGGTGGAGTGTCAAATGATCAATTTGGGCTAGCAAACATGGTTAACAAGCTGTAGTCCCAAACTGTGCAGGTGCATCACACAAGACCTGCACCAGCTAATTAGTAAAAAGTAACAATAAACTTAGAAATTTACTCATAAACGAATATGACAAATAATTTGGCTTGACAGACTTATTAGAAGCCAAATTATTTTTCAGATAATTGTTTTAAAAATGCTCCACAAGGTATCATTAGCTCAGACACAGTCTAAACGGCTAGTTTGGGGATTCTAGTCAGTGGAGGTGAGGCTTGTCAGATGATGATCAGCTACAGCTCTATTTGTCAGGACGCTTATCGGCCACATACCTAAATTTAAGAGACTAAAATGTAAAATTGGAATTTTTTTAAGGGAGTCTCTGGTGATTGCCTTGTTTTCTATAGCCAAAAAAGCCTTGAGTGCACTTGAGAGGAAGTGCAGGTTTTCACACTGGAAATGTCTGAGGTAAAGATCACTGTTGATGTTAGCGCAGCTAGCTTAAAAACCGAAACTTTGATTTATCTGTAAGTGACAGTGGTGTGCTTTGAGTGCAGTGCTTATTTTCTATCGCTTAAGTGGTGTTTTTTGCATTTGCTTTTAAGGATTTTGCATCTATTTATGCATCTTTTGGCTTATTCTCAGAAATAAAGTGTTTGCGATTTGCACGTGTCTTTATGGTTTTTATGGCGTTTTGTTATTTGCATTGCTTGTGGTTTGTTGACATCTTGACCTCTGGGCTTTGTTTATTTATGCAGACACGATCACCACAAACAAATGTGAGTTAAAAAAAAAAATAAAACAAAATACAGGAAAGCTGTTGCTCAGATTGTAGGTTTACATTTAAAAAAAATAAAATAAAAAATTAGAAAAATCTGAGGATCGTAATCTACAAACACACTCTGTACTGTAACCAGGCTGCTGCTGTAAGGGTCTGAAGTCAGATCCATCCTGCTTGAATACATTTCAGATGATTTAAAAATGATTAACTGAAAACAGCAACGCGACCTTTTCATTTCTCAGCCACCCCCCCCCCCCCCCATCAGCACCTTTTTTCTTTTTCTTCGTTGCTCAGGGTGGTTGTGCAGGGTGTTTGATGGGGGATGGGGTTGCTTGTCTTTGTAGTAGTCACAGCTCCAAATCTCATTTGTAATGGTTATCAGCTGGTTGGGCTCTTCACAATAGCTAATGGGGAAAACAAATCGGTATTTGCCATGTTTATCATTTGATTAACCTTCATATTATCCCTCTGTGTAATTAGCCTAATTATGAGAGGCTTTACACTGACACTCTGATATCGCTTGTATAAACAGGTCTGAAATTTCTTGGCCGTGTTCAAATGGAGCGATACTTTTCTTTAAAAACTGAGTGTGTACCAGACATGTGTTGTAAGTTCCATCAAGTGATAAAATTATAAAATAATCTAAAATCCACAGACACGTCAAACTGCCTTGTGCAGAAGGGTCTTGTTGGTAGATGTCAAACAAAGAGAGTGCGCCTAGTGTAGAAGCAGACAAGGAACCGTTAATACCCGTTGCAGCAACCCGCCCAACAAGTTTGCTCTTGCATCTCTGGGGAAAACTTGCTGCCTGCTCGCTTTTGTCAAACCTGAGTCTGCCAGCTCTCGTCAGATCTGCGTCCGAGTGCAGACTGGATGAGTTGTGATCGGGACCCTCTTCTTCCCCGAGCTCTGAGCATACTTGCTTTGACACAACAAAAAGGTGATTTTGCCTGCTAGCCTCCTCAGTCCCCTTTGTCATGGCCAGTTTGTGTCAAGCGCTGGTGCAATGACTGACTTACAGCAGGTGTTGAAACAAGACAGATTGCAGCTCGTATTAGACGTGAAGTTACTTCACAGTAATGTATCAAGACCTCCGAAGACCTTTTCTTACCTTACAGTTCATTTAGGCCTTTTTGTGACTGTGAGGATACAACTTTAGTTTTAGTGTGATGGCTTCTCTTGTAAACTTTTCTTGACCAGACCCCAGAGGGCTGTGGGGCAAATCTGGACTTCTACCACAAGACATGTGGCCTTGACATCAAATATTTTAAGTGACAAAAAGTGTTTTTAAAACACAGCACTATGCTGTAAATATAAGACTAGAGGAAATAAAAGGAAAACTGCCATTTATTTAGAGTAAATAATTCCATTTAAATCTAATAAAATAATAAAATATAAGCAATTACCAGCTGAATAACCCATTTATAGTCTCACTTTAAACCCTCATTTACTCAACTGCCCATTTATTTTGTTTGTTTTTAAATCATCATAAGATCTCTTGAGACTTTTTGGCTTTTTGTTGGACAAAATGAGAAATTTGAAACACCTTCGTGACCAGAAAAGAAACAAAAATTGTTTTAGTCTGAAACCTTGGTTGGAAGACACATACACACACATTGTTTCCTTGATCCGCATCAGAGTTGTTGAATTGATTTTCACCTCATAAAACATTTGCAAAGCCAATATTTCAAATACGTATTTTAGGTCAGGCATTGCTTAGATTCGTTGTTTTCCCCTTTGATCTGCGTTGGAGCTTGGAAGTATTGTTCTCTACATTGTGCCTTGTTACACTGTTTGGACAGTACTGACAGCTGCAGGGAATCAAGTTCGGAGCAGACTAGCGAACTTGTAAGGCACAAACATGTTGGGGTATCCATTGTTAGGACGCAGCTGAAAGATTTTAAGGAAAAAACTGGACAATACGCAGATTGGTATTGATTTCTTGCCTTTTTTAAAGATGTAATGTACATAACCTTGATACATTTAAACAAAAATACCCAATAAAAAAGAAAATCTTTGACACCATCATCAGATTAAAGTACTGGTCTGTTCTTTTATCTCTTAGGGGCCTTACCAAGACCTCTCACTGTGCTGGGAATTAACAGAGATGTTCTACTCGACCTAATCCACGCCATACATGCTTCACAAGCATAAGTAAAATAAAGTGATGCCTGACATTTAAGTGCAGAGAATTGCTTATCTTGTCTAGAAAAGTACATCCTTACTTTGAGTATTACATTTACACACAGTAAAGACCCAGACTTGTCAGCTGGATTATTTGTAGGTCATAGTGTGATATTGCCCGGAAGAAATTATAGGAAATTGCAGCAAAATACTCCATGCAACACAGATTGCAACAGAGTCCCTGTGTTAGATTACTACTTTTATTGTCGTTATACTATGTATAACAAAACTTCAGAGCGGGTACATCTGCAGGTGTAAAAAGAACAAGCATGCAGTTATTTATACAGTAAATCTAAAAAAGTGACTATGTATATATTTTAAAAAACTGCTAAATATATAAGGTATATGCATGATCTGGTGATGAGATAGGAGATGCGGTCGTGCTAGGGAGTAGCATGATGATGCAAGTATTTTGTCATTTCACAACGACTTAATTAAGGGTAAGCAGTAGTATTCTAATCTCTATGATATTGCTTATCGATCAAGGAGCACTTGGCTGTGATATTGTAAAGTTATTTCAGGAGGAGGTTTAGGTGATGCAGCCCAGCCCAGGTGTTTGCATCACCATGACTCCATGGCAAAAAGCCAACAAGAGTTTTGTTATCTTTTGTGGTATTTCATAAAATAGTCCCTGTGGGGACTAAAAGAGTGTTACTCAACTCTTTATTTCATCAAGGTAATTGTTAAAAAAACTTTCATGATTGCTTTTTAAGCATAACTGCAATCACAAAGACATGAGATGCTAACGTTAAGCTGTAAATGAATTACACCACAGTTGTATGAGTTCAGTGTCTCCATCGCTAACCTCCTGTGTGAATGTTCCCTGTCAGCTTCGACACTTTTCTAACCACTTTTTTAGTAAACATCTACTTTGAGCCATGCAACAAACTAAAAGTAATTCCCTGTTTGGTGATTGCAATGTCAGAATTCTAGCCAAATAGAGTATGTCAAATACATTCAAAAAATCTATTGAACTTATCATTTCATAGTTTAAGACTCATTCCTGCAGCACAGTATTCTATAAGAAGAAATATTTGATTAATTTCCTGTATTTTTATTGACTGCTAATCAATTATGCTGATGTAAATAGAGCACGTTTGGTCTAAAACGAATGGAGAAATGACTAAATTGCCTACAGCGGTAATGAAAGATGATCTTGTCGTGGAGCTGAACTGTTTGCCGTGTCTGTGTTTCAGAAGATGATGTTTGACTTACCCAGCCCTCTGATGCCCTGACACTGCTATGTCTCCTCTACTATTAAATTTTTAACACTAGAAAGAGGTCTAAAACAGCCTTTTGCTTTTATTAATATGCCAGCATGGCATGGTGTCAGACTTCTGGCACCTTCAAATATTTACCCTTGTGCACAAAACATTTCCGGTTCCGTAATGACCTCTTTGCTTTTCCCTGTTTCCAAACAGTGGAACGTATCGCGCGGGTGCTTGTTTGTGTAATGTCGCGTTAACCTGTTCAGCTATTCAACCAGCCCTCTAAAGCAGAGCAGGTCAAGTGCTGGAAAGACTCAGCAACAACCTCCTGCAGATGGGAACCTTTAATTTTTAAAGCATTTTCATTCGCATGGCTGATCCTCTGCACACTGTGTCACGAACCGTGAGTGCTAATCCCAGTCACCAACCACCTCTTTATTTAGTATGAAAAATCTTCCAGGCAAAGTGGATCTCCTTCTTCATCTCTGTAGTGTCTTTTTGAAGTAATGTTTTGATTGGTGCCCAGTGAACCAGATTTGTGTAGCTTGAACTGAACTCTACTCATGGGACAAAGACCGAGGTGGAAACCAGCGTAATTGCCCTTTAAATCTTAGTTCACCTTTTCTTATAAAGATATTCTCATCTGGATGCCCATGCAAATACATTATTTCAGTATTTGTTGTTGAGAAGCAGTTTGTTGTAGATTAATGCAAAAAATCAGAAAATGAACAGTTTTATGTTTTAAGAGTGTCAAACATCAAAATGCACAAAACCTCAGTGGTTGTGAAAACATTCTGTAACTATTTGGGGTAAAAGGGGTTAAATTTAAACCCTGCACCAATTTTGATTTTAATTAAAAGCCATTTTTACTGATGCCATGCATGCAATGCATCTGTCATCATCAAGGTCAGGTGTTTAAGCGCTTAGTAAGTGGTCTTTTGTGTCCTTCCTATAGACTGACGTCGGTTCCAGATCTGAATACCGAAGCCAATGTCCAACCGGTTAAATCTTCATTCTTTCTAATGGCCTGCAGGGGGCGACTCCTCTGACTTTAAAAAGAATTGTGAATGTATAGAGGCAGAACCAGCCCAAGGTTTTATGAGTTCTTAAGCAGAAATTGATTTGGGGTTAGTATGTCGAAGGCATTTGACTGTGTCCTGTGGGGGGTCCTCTGGGAGTATGGGGCCCATTGCTAACAGCCATTCAGTCCTTATACAACCGTTGCTGGAGCTTGGTCTGCATAGCCGGCAATAAGTCGGACTCGTTCCTGGTGGGTGGTGGGCTCCACCAGGGCTGCCCTTTGTTACCAATTCTGTTCCTAATTTTTATGGACAGAATTTCTAGGTGCAGCCAAGTGGTAGAAGGCTTTCACTTATGTGGTCTCAGAATCTCATCTCTGCTTTTCGCGGATGCTGTGGTTCTGTTGGCTTCATCGGTGATTGCCTCCAGCTCGCCATGGACCAGTTCGCAGCCGAGTGTGAAGTGGTGGGAATGAGAATCAGCACCTCCAGATCTGAGGCCATGGTCCTCAGCTGGAAAAGGGTGGCGTGCCCACTCCGGGTCAGAGACGAGTTCTTGCCCCAAGTGGAACAGTATAAGTATCTCGGGGGCCGGCCCCTGCGATAAGCGGAAGAAGATGGATGGTTATTATGTCCATTTGTAACATTATATATGTTGCAAAGCCATTATCGTGGCTTTACTGCACTGCTGCCTTTGGTTTCATACGTCACCTCATTGCATAGACTTTGAGGTTTCTGTTTAACTAACATCTTTCTGTGTGCACAAAAATATACAAACAACTTGTCTTGTGTGACATTTTGCATGCTCCTGGGGTCCCCTGTTAGTGTGGGGCCTTAAGCAGCTGCTAAGTCTGCTTATGCCTCAGGCTGGCTCCCTATAGAAGTCTATGAGGGGGAAAAAACAGCTCTTGGTTTCCTTGATGTGACCTCCGTAAACACTTTCCTGTTAAGTTTTTGTTTTAAAATCTCCAGTGTCATGTCCTATTTTAAGAAAATAATGTCCATTTCTTAATAATAGTTTGGTCCCATTAGCATCAAAAACATAAAGTATGGCGTAGCTTGTTATTAACAAATCACCTTTGATAAATGCATGAGTTATAGTGTCCCATCACTTTCTCAGTCAGATCTCATCACATCTTATTTCAAAGACTCAGCTCAAACCCACATAACAAGACTTTGATAACCAATGTTTGAAGTGAAAGTGGGCACGTCTATCCATTATATACATTTTGTGGTCGTGCCTATTGCAGACTTTACTCTCATGGCTCCGGGTGTAGATTTCATCAAAATGACTTCAGACTGGTATGCGCTGATACCTGATGCCTTCCAAGTACAATCAGTCGATATTGAGCAGTAGTAAAAAAAAAAAAGTAACAAGGTAACAGTGAAGTTTTTGAGTTTTTGTCCATCCATCCATTTTCTTCCACAGTCGCGAATGCATTATCAAATACCAATGCACTCAAATCTGCCAGGTTCAGTATTTATCTAAAAAGGATTAAATTACAGTAATCCCACCCACCACAGCAGATTTATGATCATCTTTTTTAGGGTCTTCCAGCTTCTTGTTTTGGTTTCCTGGGCCATGATGCTTTGCTTCACTCTCCTCAGTTTTTTTAGCTGTCGAAAACTGCGATGTAGAAGCTGCTAGAGCATTTTAAAAAAACAGAAGCTTGTGAACTGTGTGTGTGTGTTTTCTTATCTTTTTTTTTTTCCGATAGGTTTTCGACATGTGATTCAGCTCGCAGCCTCAGAAGAGTTTTTGCTAGAAAGCATGTCATCCTTTATCCTCCCCCAAAAATCTCTGAACCTTGCCATATTATGTTAGAATTCAGCTCTCTCAGTGGTCCTCTTTGGATGGTTTTGTTTGATAGTTTCCTTGGTAGATATGAAAGACTAATGCAGCAGAAGCACCTGCAGCAGTTCCTCAATGACAGCTGTAAAAGTGCAGCGGAACAGCTGTGAGAAGACAGCCCGGCTGCCGTGCCCCCATAAAACAAACTGTTAAGCACGGTGTCACCGCTTTGTGAGTCATCCTGTAACTGCCCCGGCTATCAGAATTGATTTTTCTTCCATGAGCTCCAATAGTGTTTTTTGTGACTGCGAGTGCACCTTCAGTGCGATTCCTCACTGTTTTGGTTGTCTTTGTGTGTTCATTTATACATGTTTTCTTCCACTTTGTGTGTACATTCTTATTCCAGAACACAGAAAAGGAGGTACAGAAGGGCCTACTATAACAAATTATCTTCGTTATGGTAGAGAAAGGCCTGAAGTAGGAATTGCAATTGGTCCACGTGTTTAGTCAGAAGATGTTTACAGCAAACCTTCATATACGTATGTCCTGTACTGCAGAAATTGTAATTGTGTGGTTTTCCTCTAGTTGCTTTTATTTCCTCCCACAGTCCTAAGACTGTGGTGTAGACTGTGGGTGTGATGGAAACTGCAATGGCGTGAATATGTTCATCTACCTGTTATCGACTGATGGTCTGTCCAAAATAAACCCCCTCACTTTCTCAAGCTGAAAGGGGAATTCCCCTGATCGTACAAAACAAAGTGCAGTTACAGGTGTGAAAGAGTTGCACGAGCACTTCTTGAGGGCAAAGAGGGAATTGCACAAAGTGCATCATCAGGGTGACGGCCATAACTTAAAAATAAAAGGTGGGAAGAAGCTTGAATGTCTAGCAAAATGGCCTGTGGTTAAGTTACACATCCTAGGTTTGAACAAAAATAAAAATAGCCGCCGTGTGGTTCTGCTGAACTGTTCGTGACCATTTATTGAAAAATATGTCCATCATGACAAAAAAAACGATAGTTTGACATTATTTTTTGTGACATATCTGCTGTTCCAACGGTTGGTGCTCATATTAAACATAACCAGAGTATCACACATTTTCTTATATTGAGTAATCCCTGCATTTCCTTTCTCTTCTTGGACCCCTGTGATGCCACTGAGTGGGATTTACAGCTTACTAGAAGCCCCACCCACCTGTCATTTAAACTTTATTTGTGAGGAGCAGCCAATCGTAAGAAAGCTGGCTTAAGTTATGTGGAGTTGGTCTTAAAGGAGGAGGAGCTAAACAAATCAGTGGAAAATGCTCCTGGAGAGAGGACCTGAAAGCAAAGTGCAGAGCAGAATAAACTGATCACAAAAAACAAGTGAAACAAGAGAGGGTGGGGCATCGTAAAGGAGGGATATCAGACACAGGTATAAATAAAATACCCATCACACAGCAACCATCATTTCATCACTCTACCAGTGTCACATCATGTAATCAGGACTACAGGGAATACTTCTGGATGTATTCAGGATGATCATATATAATAACCATATTTTTGATACTGAATTTGATTATTACAGCCCACACGGGTTAGAAGAGAATGACTTTATTGTCAATATGAGTGGACAAGTTGCCTTTGGTTCACCAAGTCACAGATCAGTTCATAATAAATATACAGTCATCCACATACCTTAATAAAGCTTCAGTAAAATTATAAGTAAAATACATCACGGCAACTACTAATTGCATTTGGCACAAATAATTCCTCATACACAGTATTAAGCTGTACAGCACTAAACAAGAGGCGCAGCACAGTTAAAACATGATTGTGATCACACTGTGGTGAACACAGGGTCAGCAGCAGGGAACCGCACCCCTATCTGACACACTGATCTTCCACATTCGTGTCTTCTAACAGTTTAGGCAGACCTCTGGTTTAAGCGTCTTTAGTCTTGTGTGGCTCATAGCTGATAACTTTTACTCTGTACTGCGTCTGTAGAGATGAGGCGTTGGGAAAGACTGGCCTAAACACTTCCTGTCACTGAAAATCATAATCACTATGCACGCATGTCATAGTTGACGCACTTTAATTCTAATCAGATCAGTTGTTAGATGTGGAAACCTTTTCATCTCTCTGTATTTTTTGTATATTTTGTGTCTCGTTGTATGTCACCATTTCAAGCCTTCACATAACGGGCTCTGCTGGAGTTCCTTGCCACTTTTCGTGGTCCTTTTTCAGCACTGAGTGTTTATTAGACAGGTTTAAATGTAAGCTGCCACTGCAGTAGATGGCTTGTTTGCTTCCACCCTCAACCTCATCTGTGAAAAAGCCAGTCTTCTGTTATTTACACAAAGGAGAAGCTTTGGACTGCTGAAGTACATTTCTGAAATAAACTGCTCTCTAGAGTAGACCTTGAATGGATAAAATAATGGCACTTTAAGCCATATGAAGAGAGTGTGTGTTTTTCAAATAGTTTATTTGTTCATGTTTTAAAAGAAGGGGGGGAAAAAAATCATTTGACAGATGAAATGCTGAAATTTACGCATACGTGTGACACGCCCGCGTGCAGCCTTTTTGAGCTTAAAAACCCCCCGCCAGGGTGCCTCCGGGGTAAACTGCATCACAAGTCACTGAACCATATTGATCATAGTCAATTAATATGTAGCGCACAAAAGATTGCGAGAAGACCTGCTGAGGAAGACTGCTGCTATGAAACGGCGCACTCCCATCCAGACAGTCTCTAAAGCATCCAGGAAGTGGCTTCGCTTTGCAGCCCTGAAACCTTAAAATCGCACGCCGCTCCAGAGCACTGTTATTAAACTATTTTTAAAAAGAGGTCACATTTTTTTTAAACACAATCAGAGATTTTTATTCGAGGGCAGTCCTGAATTATTATTTCAGTGCAGTCGTGATTTTCTGTTTAAAATGAAGGCCGCTGCAATTTATAAGCCTAGCTGATCGCACGCGTAATCTATGAATCACAGGAATGATTATATGCTGAAGTCATCAGTGAAGTGGCTTCTGTGTTGTGCGCTCGGAACGGCACAGAAGTCACTTGTTTTGCAGAAATTTTATTTAAAATAACAGATGTGAGTGGGTTTAATGTGCACTTTAGGGCCCAGTATCCATAAAGCGACGCCCCGCTGCGCATTATTTGCCATCGCCAAAGAATGCAACCACACACTGACACAGAAATTTTCCTTTCAGGATGTCACATATTGAGTCTTACTCACACATCCTAAGATCATTTCTTCTCTTTCCCTCCTTTTCCCTTTCAATTCATCTTTTATTTTGTTAGCCATTTGAGCATTGGGAAATGAAAGCATTTGCATTGAAAGGACAGGTGGGTGTGAGACACCAGCGAGCGTCTGAATTGTAGCATTAAGAGCATGAGAGAAGGGAGGGGGGGGGAATCAAAAGTAAGAACCATTCAGACGGCAGGAGGAGCAGGGATTTGAGCAGATATTAAAAGATGATTGTGCGTGGGCTTTTACTGCTGTGCTCCGGAGAAAGAATGTAAACCCTGTATCAGTCAGAGTGAGGATAATAAACAGTAAAAACATCAGAACACAGCACAACAAACACAAACAAAAAGAAGGATGGGGAAAAGCACGCCGTATAAATAGTTCAAATATTTCAAGTGATTTCAGAATGCGATGGTGAAATACTGGAGGTTTGTGTCCTCAGCTGCTGCAAGTTCCTCCACTCTGTGGTGGTCTTCCCTTCACTGGAACTGTGTTACCGACATGCATGTTAAACAAAAGCATCGGTTAGAGGTGAGACTTGGTGCCATTTTGGAACATTTTGATAAGTTCGACTCTCATGCACCAAAAACAAAGACAACAGAAGCAACATGAAATTAAGTAATAAGTAGTCAAGTGTTGTTTCTTTGTGTGTGCGTGCGTGACTGTGGATCATTGTTCTGTCATTCCCAAACACTCATCTGATCTCATTTTTGACAGCTACATCAACGCTAAAAAAAAAATCATTGATGGTTACATCAGGGTTACAGCATTTTTCAATACTTTTTCCTCTTCCAAAGTCTTTTTGTTTTTAAAGTACTTTGTTGTTTTCACCGCTCTTTGTCTCTCATATCACTCTTTTGATTTGTTGATCTCGTGCCGACATCGCAAGCAAGTGCGCAAGTAAAGAAAGCGAAGGCTCAGAGTCAGAGTTCAAAGTGATTTCCTTTCGACTTTAACGCTTGTTGTTGCTTTATTAAATCGGACACTTTGCTGCATGTCAGAACACGCTGTTTATTGCCTTGTTTTTCGTTTTACAGCGTAATTCTGCCAGACGCTTTCAAGCAGACTCCGTCGTCGGGGAGAAAAAAGTAGACGTGAGCTGTGTACGCTTATAATTGGTGTAACTTGTGCTGCATGTGGATACAGTGGCCTCAGTCACTTCTTTTATAAAGCAGAAACGGTGACACATAGGTGTTTAATGCAGCAGGTCGGGTCTCACTGAAACTGTCAAACTCACATTGAACTTGAGCAATTTAAAGAATGTGAGTAAAAGCACAGTTCGTACTGCTGTCATGTAAAGCTGGGGGTAAATATTCAGATTTTTAGTCGTGCTTGCAGGGCTAGGGATGGATGTTTGGAGACAGAGACAAAAGCAAATGGTAAATGGATTTAGTTTTTATATGGTGCTTTCTACTCATGCCCATTCACACGCATTCATACAAGCACTTTTTTCATTGCTAACGTTCATACATGGTTAGTGCACCCATCCTGTTGCCAAATGTCAGCCAAAGGTGAAAGGGCAGTCTAAGGGCAGGGTTTCTGTTTCATGTTATAAGTAGGGATGTCCCTAGTGACTAAAATCCCGTCCACACGTAAACGCAGAAATGAAGGAAAACGCTGCTAGGAACATGCCAAAGCAACAGGTGGCGATATATTCCTAACCTGTAGAAATGTTGGCCAATCAGAAGTCTAGAAGCCTCGGTGGGAAATAGTAAACAAAGCTGGGGCATAGAAGCAGAGCCGAGTTGTATGTAATACGTAAGCATTTAAACACTGCAGAGAGTACAATTAACAGTATTGTAGAAATTAATTTCACCGAAACAATAACGTGGCGCACAGTGTGACGTCAAAAAAGGCGCACACCTTTGACGCTGCGTTTTCTGCGTTTTCTCCGTTTTTCTCGTCCACACCTAAATACAAAAACTGAGTTTTCGAAAATATCCACCCTGGCAGGCATTTTTAGAAATCTCCGTTTTCAGTGACCGAAAACGCCGTTTACGTGTGGACGAAAGGTGCAAACGCATAGAAAAACCTGCGTTTTCAAAAATACCCGAGTACGTGTGGACGTAGCCTAATTTTCAAAAAATAACCAACTAAAAGTAGAACACTCCTGATCGCAATACATGGGTTTTAAATATTTAAGAGCATTTTGAAACTGTTATTGATGTTATCAAATTATATTTTAGTTGCTCCTGAAATGTGTGGTCGTTGCTTCATCTATAACACACGCAATGTTAGTTTGCCGACTGTGGCTGATATCAGCCGTGCTTACTTCATCCGATTAGGGTCCACATGTTGGTGGACCTTAAACCTACG
Organism: Rhamphochromis sp. 'chilingali'; assembly: GCF_963969265.1. NCBI lineage: Eukaryota > Metazoa > Chordata > Actinopteri > Cichliformes > Cichlidae > Rhamphochromis > Rhamphochromis sp. 'chilingali'. The sequence goes on from NC_137931.1 coordinate 33,687,396, forward strand.
GTTGGGCTTTGCTCTATTAACATCACTAGTTTACTTGACAGTCCTTCACAGTAGTTTTCTACATCAGAATGCTTCAGAACTGACCTGGTTAGCATGTCTTACTTTGGACCTTACTTGTTTCCACATCACTCGGAGAGAGTGGCGCAACGTCTGTGGGCTCCTGTGTTACAATTAGTTTTACAAAACGAGTTCAAAAAGTGAAGAAATAATCATGTAAATGTAGTAATTTATTACTGCTTTACCAATTTAGCTGGTATCCATACACTTAGCATCATTATTTGTCCTGTGAACAATATTAATGCTCCCGCTTGCCATTGCAGGCTGTAATTTGAGAAGTAAAATCTCCATTGTCTCTGTTTCCTCATCGAGTATGCATGCAGAGAAACCTGCGCTTTGTCACAGTTAACGTTACACCCCACCCGTTAAATTTGTTGTCCCACTTTTAATTTCTGCATCACTATTGAGTTTGCAGCCCCTGACTTTTAATAACTCTGTGTCCCCTCCTTAGAACCATGTGGAACCCAGTGAGTGAGCAGACAGGACAGGTGACTGCCAGGATGGAGACCACTCCATCTTTGGGTAGTGCGAGCATCTCCGTCTCGCAGCAGCAGGCACCTAAGAAGTTTGCACCTGTGGTCGCCCCCAAGCCCAAGTTCAACCCTTACAAACAGGTGGGAGAGGCCACACTCTCCGAGCCGGCAGGTAAGCACACAGTCTTCAAATTGCTTCAACTAAGAAAATATCATTATCTTACAAAATAATTAAAATGTCCCACTTTGCAGCGTTTATTAGTAAAATGATATTTCTGTTGTTAAACTCTGCACTCTCCATGTTTAGTACTCGCCCATATTTCATCTTCTGCAGTTAGCAGTAAACCCGTCCTACCCTTACAGTGGTTACAAGTGCAACAGAGTACATATTAAATTTTACTGTTGAGTGTCTTGGGCATTTCTTTATTCAGCATTATATTTAACAGTTACTGAGACAGAAATCTAAGTGTTAAACTGAACTGCTTGTTCAGTGAATATTCCCATGTGTACTTGATATTGATTTCCATACAGTACAATTCATAAAACATACATACGATATAATTTCATCCCTAAAAAGCTCTGACACTAAAACATATATGACGTGATGCTAAACGGCATTTTCTTTTTTATCTTTTTCTTGTTCACTAATCACTAATATAATAAAGTTTACTGAAGTATGGAGCTTACAATACTCTGGCTATGATGTGTTAAGACTGAATGGAAAGTTCAATTCAATTCAGTTTTATTTATATAGCGCCAAATCACAACAACAGTTGCCTCAAGGTGCTTTATATTGCATCTTAAAGACCCTACAATAATACAAAGAAAACAGAGAAAACCCCAACAATCATATGACCCCCTATGAGCAAGCACTTTGGTGAGAGTAGGAAGGGAAAACTCCCTTTTAATAGGAAGAAACCTCCAGCAGAACCTGAGAGGGCTCAGGGAGGGTGGGGGGCAATCTGCCACGACCAGTTGGGGTTAGGGGAGGAAGACAAAGACAAAGACACGCTGTGGAAGAAAGCCAGAGATTAATAATAGGTAATGATTACATGCAAAGAGGTCTATTAACACATAGTGAGTGAAAAAGGTGATGGAAGAAGAAACACTCAATGCATCATGGGAATTCCCCAGCAGCCTAGACCTATTGCAGCATAACTAAGGGAGGATTCGGGGTCCTAACTATATCCTTTATTAAAAAGGATGGTTTTAAGCCTAATCTCAAAAATAAAAAGGATGTCTGTCTCGTGAATCCAAACTGGAAGCTGGATCCACAGGAGAGGTGCCTTGAAGCTGAAAGCTCTGCCTCCCATTCTGCACTTAAATACTCTAGGAACCACAAGTAAGCTAGAGTAAGCCCACAAGTAAGCTTACAGTTTCAGGGTGAAGTGCTCTAATGGGGAGATACGGTACTATACGATTGTTAAAACAAGATGGTGCCTATTCAAGACCTAGAAGTAATACACGCATGAACTAGTTTGTCAGCATCACACTGAGACAGGATTTTTCTAATTTTTGAAATATTGCACAAATGAAAGAAAGCAGTTCTACATATACTAAACTACACGTATAACTCCAGGTTTTCTCACAGTATTACTAGAGGCCAAGGTAATGCAATCCAGAATAAGAATCTGGTTAGATACCATGTTTCTAAGAATAAAATCTAATAGATAAAGTTGGGTGTCATCTGCAGCATCTGCGGCACTAAGATCTAGTAAGGCAGATACGTTTTCATTTATTATGTAAGTGCTAAATTACACACATGAGTTTGTTCACAGGTGTGTAAAATACCAAACACTTCTTTAGCCATTGTCAAGATGAAAGCCAACGTGATCTACAGTCACTGCAGCACAGTTGATGAGAGTGCGGCTGTGAAAAAACGTTTGCACATTATTTGGGTGACCTGTAAAGGATGCAGCTTAGCCCGAGGAAGTAACCTGTGAAGAGTGACACAGAAAAGCAAAAAGTTTCCATAAGGCATCTGCTCACATTAGAAAAACATATTTTTAAAAGATGGCAGCTTCACCTCGTTTCATCTGCGCCGGCTTTACCTGTAAAACTGGAAAGTTGGACATGTTTGACTTTATAACTGCTGCACTTTTATACTGGTCCAGTTTAGGTTAAGAAATTATACCTGATCGTTAAATCATTCATTAACTGGAGGCCAAGCTTATGCAATCCAGAGTGAGAATCTGGTTAGACACCATTTTTCTAAGATTCGTAGAGCCGAGTACAATAATCTCAGTTTTATCTGAAGCAGAAAATTGGTGTCACGGGTTGCCGGGCAAGCCGTCTGGTGTGGACCCAAAATGCAGGCACTGGCTTGATGCGAGTGAGCGTTTTATTTACAACCAGCGATATACAAACAAAAGCGAGAGTGGTAAGGACAGCACTAAGAAATGACCTGAACTGGGGGAAAATTAAAGAACAAATCTGGAACACGCCACATACAGGAAGCAACGTGGGATGAGGGCAGAGAGACGCGGAGAAACGCCAACTAACGCATACGAGCCGACAAAGAGCACAGACCGACACCCACTATATATACACACACACGCAATGACACACAGGAGGGAAGCACAGCTGATCCTAATGGACGTGATGACAGGAAGACACAAGGTGAACACAGTGTGAACAGACATAGACCATCAAAGTAAAACAGGAAGTACACTGTTTTATAAACACACACTGAAAGACACGAACACAACACCGGGATACAACAAGACACAAGAACCAAAAAACCCTAAGGACTGATACCCAATCAGAAGAAGCTAGAAAATAATAACAATAAAGTCAAAACGCTGGGTCAGCGACCCCAGGACCATGACATTTAGAGGTCATCCAGATCTTGATATCTTTAAGACATTCGTGCAGTTTAACTAATTGGTGCGTGTTATCTGGCTTCATGAATAGATAAAGTTGGGTGTCTTCTGCATAGCAGTGAAGATGTATGCTATGGCTTCTGATGATACTGCCTAAGGGAGGTGTGTATAATGGAAACAGAATGGGTCCTAGCACTGAACCCTGTGGAACTCCATAATTAACCTTAGTGTGTGAAGACAATTCTCCATTTACATAAATAAATTGGAGCCTATTGGATGGTTATGATTCAAACAGCTGCAGCACAGTACCTGTAATAGTTACAGCAGGCTCTAATCGCTGTAAAGTATTATGGGCAACAGTATTAAACACTGCACTGAGGTCGAGCAGGGCAAGTACAGAGATGAATCTGCTGTCAGAGGCCAGAAGAAGATCATTTGTAAACTTTACATTTATAACCATTTCTGTACTGTGGTGAGTTCTGAAACCCAACTTTAAATAAATCATAACTCTGCAGATGATCTGTTAGCTGTTACAGCTACTCTTTTGACATTGGCCTATAATTAGCTAAGGCAGCTGGATCAGCTAACGGTTTAACTACTGCCAGCTTGAACGTCAGTGGTACATAACCAATGCTACAGCTGCTTGTTCAACAAATATTCCCAGGTGCACTTAAAATTGATTTCCACACAGTATAATTCATACAATGTACATACAACATGATTTTCATCCCTAAAAACCTCCTTGATGAAAGACTATGATAAAGAGCCTTTTGTTTTTATTTATTTATTTGTTAGTTGGAGATCGGTTGATCATATTTAGGATTGAAACATTAATTAATCGTAGGACTTTTGTAGGACTGGGGTATAAAAGACACATTGATGATCAATTGGAGAAAAAGAGTCTAAATAAGTAGTAAATACTAGTTAACTAGTTAATATTAAAGATAATATTAATATTAAAGAAATGATTGCAAACTGAATTTAGATCAATATTAAATAGATTATGTTTAGATTTTTAACCATTCAAACTGCTTTTATGCATTTTTACTTGCACATTCATACAGGATCTTGTTTTAAGAACTTTATATTTGACACCCAATCAGGATGAGTTATAGATTGATGCAGGAGCAGTGGATCGAGCTGCTGACCTTCTGATTACCAGAATAGCCTTGGTAAGGCTTACACTCAGGGCTTCATCAGGTGTCCCTGAACCATCCCTTAGATATGCTACTATGGGCCCGGGAACTTCCCATGATGCACTTCAGTTCCTCTCGGCTCCCTTCTTTTCATTCCCTGTGTGTTTATATGCCAGGACTCCTCTCCTGTTTAGTTTTCTATGAGCTGGTGTTATGTAAATAAAAAATGAATTGAACAGACGACCCGCTCTGGCTCCTGAGCCACAGCTGTGCACAGCTGCTGTGTTTGGCTCACAGTGTGACTAAACACCTAAAATTAGCCTCATGAAAGCGTCTCTAGAAACTTTTACAGAGGTCTTTCACATAATCAACCATCAAAGTTGTTCTGACCTTCTTGTTGCTCTTAGATTTGGAGAATTTCTAGGTAATGTTTGGGTTATTATATCATCCTGTTCTGTAGTCCTCTGTGAAATGGGCGGTTTTATTTGCTTTATTTTTGAGTTTCCCTTAAAAACTGGATAATTCACCAGTTATCGCCTGTTTACAATATTGAATTTCTGGTTATTAATTGTGGCAGAGGTGTTTTTGCATGTCTAATTTACAAGCAGTGTTGGCAGTGTGGTTTGCAGTCAAGTGTGAGCGCAGGAAGCCTTGTGTTGTCTGCTTTTTTTAGGTCCCCTGGGAGCTGATGGCTTGTTTTTGTGAAAAAAAAAAAAAAAAAAGACTCTAGTGCTGCAACTTCATATGCAATACGTGTTGAAATGTAAGGTTATAATTAAGATTGTTATTAAGAATGTCATGTTATATAAAGATTATTTAAAATAAAGCTAAAATATGTGGATTCCACTTTGACGTGGAGTTGCTTATAATAATCAATTTTCTTTTTTCTAAATTCATATTCTTCAGTAGAAAAAGGAAGCAAATGGAATTAAATCTGTACAGTGTGCTGTATATTTTTACCTTTATAAAGTCATACTTTGCATTAGCACACGTTTTCTACAGCACAATAATAGGAAGACGTATGCAAATTGTTTAAAAAATCTTTTTGTTTAAATAAGAGAGCAGACGAGAACACAGGAAGCGGTTTTTTTCTTTTACTGCCAATAAATAACACTGAAACCTGAAACATTATGACCTACTCAGAGCTACTTATAGACTTTTTAAAGGAATTGATGCTTTTATTTTGCATATGCTCCTATTGTAAAGACGGAGCTGCAAACACAAACAATAATATTCTCTGTCCTCACTTTCCCTTCCAGTTATGTGTTGTAACGTGAAAATTATCTAAACCTCTGCCCTCAAACCCCCCCGAGAGCCCTAGATTTCCAAAACAGGGGAAACGGTTATGAAATTCACCAGGACGAGAGCACACTGTCAGGCTGAAAACACTGCTGTCTGTAGGGGTTTGTGGTTTGACTTACAGACCGTCTTGTACTCCAGATGTTGGTGGTGTAAAATTGTTCTTAGATGGCTTCTTTTTGAGCTCTGCCCACCATTTGAGAAAAATAAATAAAACAACAATTGAAGCTTTAAAGCAGCTTTTAAGCTTTCAAAATCAAAACTCTTTATATGCTTCACACAAGGTGACACGAAGCCCTTTTCGTAGAAAAAAATTAAGGTAAGAGGAAAAAAGCTGAAGGTGTCATGAAAAGACACATTGAGTACATTCCCTGTACTAATATACAGTTTCACCTTTTATTTTGTCCCTATAATTGTGTTATAAACAAAGAACAGAGAGAGCTTGTTTACTTGATCATCAAGTTTTTTGAAGTCTGAGAACAATTCTTGTAATTCTTATGAATTCTTATTGTGATAATGGGCAATTCTATAACATTGTTTTAATGTACTTGCACTTAAAATTTATATCTGTGTCCTTGACTTGACATCTTTAACCGCAGAAGCTGCATTTATTGTTGTTATTTCCCCACTGTATGAGCTAGAGTATTGAATGGAAAAGACCCCAGGATGGAGCCTTGAGGAACACCACACTGCTCTTTTACACACGCAACACCAAGCTTCATCACTTCATTTCACACATCAGTGATTCTGTTGCACAAAGCAGACCTTGTTCATCTTTAAACTTTGAAAGCCAACATGACCTACAAAGCTGAAAAAAATGTTTGCACACCATTTGGGTGGCCTGTAAAAGATGTAGCTTAGTAGAAGTAAACTGAAGAGTGACACAGAAAAGCGAAAAGTTTCCATAAGATATCCGCTCGCATCGGAAAAACATATTTTTAAAAGATGGCAGCTTCACCTCGTTTTACCTGTAAAACTGGAAAGTTGGACATGTTTGACTTTATAACTGCTGCACTTTTATACTGGTCCAGTTTAGGTTAAGACATTATACCTGATCGTTAAATCATTCATTAACTAGAGGCAAGGGTCAACTTTACTGCTGTTGGATTATACGGCACCCATCTTCAAACTCCTGCCCTCAGTTTGATTTCAACTATTACACAAGCTTCATCACTTCATTTCACACATTAGTGATTCTGTTGCACTGACAGCATCTTTCCAGAGACATATAAACGCCCGCCAAAGTAATCAAACCATTGCTGGTACATTATATTTTCCCAGGAACGCATTTTGCCATGATGACAGAGACAGACTCACATGGTGAAAATAGCAGTTGTGACAGATTTGGTGAGGTTAAGCTGATATTTGTGAGATTAAATTTGGTGATATGTTAATTTTTTTCTGTGCAGCCAGACTGCTGCTGGTAAGTCACAGATATAGAAATTTGATAAGATTAAATATAAAGAAAGAAGACTCATGTTGAGGTTAGGTGAAGTGTAACTGAGAAAGACTGGGTCTGAGACGTCATCTAGGTTTGCTGTGCGTTGCTTTTAGAGCTGGTTGTGCAGCTCTTTGGCTTTGTAATCATCAAATCCACTTTCTCAGATCCCAGAGAGTCATAACTGGACAAAGTTTTGTCGTCCTTGCTGGCATCTTTTCGTTGTCGTCATTATCAGCAGAGTTGGTTGTGCAGTGTGTTTGGTTGGGGTGAAGGAAGATGATGTGGAAATGTGTGAATCCCAAGTAGAGTGAGTCTGGGAAGAGGAACTGGAAGCGTGACCTGTGAGCAGGTTGTTAACCATCCTGCTGAGTGTCAGGTGCTTTCTCTTATGTCTGACCAGTGGCTCTTCACACTTTTTAATATTTTTTTAATGTTGAAGCCCATCAGTAGTCATTCCCACCTGTCTTATTGATTTAAAACTGTATTTTAGTTACTGCATTAGAATTACCTGAGCAGGGATGTTCCAAAGCCTCTTTAGCCTTCTACCAGGAGGTCCAGGATTGATGTTGGTAGGGCTGAATCCATAAGTTTTGCCCATTTTGCTCATCCAGATTAATCCAGCCAGATAATCCCAGTAATTACCATGGATGATTCATGCTTTTAAATCTGTACATTTTGGGAGAGTTCTGATAAACTTACTCATTTGTAAGAGTCACTGGCAGCACCAAGGTCTGGCTCTTTTTCTGAGTAGGAAGTAGGAAACTTGCTACCAAGTTTAGGATGGTTTGTGTGCTCTTTGTCCTTTTAATCCTCCTAGTGTTACATTTGCCATAAAAAAGGTCCTTAAATGTGTGGTGGTTTGAGACAACGAGCGTGAAATGATTATTTTCAAAGTTTTAAATGCCCAAGAAAACATTAGATCTTTTAGATTAATATGATGCTGCTATAATGACATTAGTGGGATCTATAGGTGAGCTTTAATACAATAGGCCTGCCTTTAATGCTTGCTTGTTTATGTTGCATTAATTAGGAGAAAATATGTCAGGAGATCAGCTGTGTGCATACAGAGTGCAGCAGAAGAAATGTGTGTTGTTTTAACTTAAGACTTTTACTGAACATTTCCAATTATAAATTGTATGGAAAAAGACTTTGAATTGGTACAAATCTTAAGAATTCTCTTTTTAAATTATGTACGTCACTGGTTTTTCATTCAAGCCCTTACTTATTGTTGTGATCGCCTTTCCAGTGTCCAAATTCCAGCGCTACACCACATAGAATAAATGAGGCTCAGTTTTGAGTATTGATTTTTTACCCCAGCCCACAGCACTGCTCCTTCTGTAAATTAGCAAAAAAAAAAGAAGAAAAAGGTTTTTCATGGCCAGTTTATGATTTGCGGCTCCATTAAACCCTTGAGATTTTAAAATGTCACTTCACCAACATTTAATCCACACCCATAGCCACTGTCTTATTTTCTGCGTTATGCATTGTCCGGGTATTAAGAGGATTAATGAAACAATATGAAGAGGCTGGGAATACATCTGTACATTATATAATAATTGCAGTGTTGTACTTTGTAATGTAAATGTTTTACTCTGCTGAGCTGAATGAGGTCAAAGTGACCCATGGAAACCTGACCTTTCAATGTCACTTTTTACTGCATTTACATAAACTGGGAAAACTGTCAAATAGCCTCTTCTTCTGCAGATGTTTCCAGCTGCTCTGGGTTTAGTTTTATGTGACACTGTTGATTAAACATCTATAGGTTGCAGCATCTTGCAGATTTTGCAGAGTACTGAGCTTTCATGGGCTGCTTAAGCATTCCCCTTTCCATTAAAACATTTAGAAATGACACTCGATTGGTTGTTGTCAGTGTTTTGATCATGCAAATATGTAAAGCCATCTGCAGACATCTCCACTTGTCAGCGGATAAGACGTCTTTATGAACAGATTATCTGGGTGTCTCCTCATTTATCTGTTTAATATCTGTTATATCAAACGTGGGGACTGCCTGATGTAAAATTGAGGATTAGCATAAAAAATTAGGGACAAGTCAATTTGGCACAGCACCCTGCTGTCCCTTTTGTCTAGCAGGGGCCAGCATTGGGGCTGGAATGAGCACTCTGAGGCCATGTTTACTGTGTGCAGACGGGGTGGCAGACAGTTAGCCAAACCTGCATTTAGATTTTATTTATTTAATTATTTTTTATTTGAGGATCACTTGTTCTGATTAAAGCCCCAGAAAATAGGAAGTGAAAGACATATATGTCTCAGACAAAGACTCAAAGTTCCTTCCAATAAAAGATTTTGGGGTTTAAGTTGATCTCATATGGTACATGCACTGTAGGAAGGTTTGATTGTTTTTTCGTAGAGCCACTATTGCTCCAGTTTTTTTTTTTTAATGCCGGCTTTTACGCCGGAGCTTAGCTTTAAAGATTTATTTTTGCAAATTTTTTTAAAGGTTGTGTGATTTTTAAAATCACGATGCAACATCCTGTGGGAGAGGTGGACAAAATATGATGAATAACTGTACAAGGTAACGCAATCCACTGCAACAGCTCTGCAACGAAAACTACTCCTCTGAAGCATATTAGGCCCAGCTTTGCTAAAACGGTATTGACAACAGTGTGTCATTTAATGGGTGCCGTCAAGCTCTGAAAATAGTTTAAAAAGCCCTTGTGTTATTGATGTAGGACACTGCGGCCTTTCCTTAAAACCCAGAGGAATAAATCATTATATTTTATGAGAAGCGGCCTGTTTTAGAGCTAATGTTCTTCTTTGACATGTTTTGCTTTCATAGTCATAGAGCGAGGTATGCTGGTTAAAATGTTTAGCACTCGTGCAGCTGTGCGAACAGATGAAAACATGCTGATGACGAGTCAGTGTCCGCTCAGCGCTCCCTGGGACTTCTCTGTTTCGCTGTAACCTACGCGCGAGAACGGGATGGTAAACGTGATGTTGAGGACAGAGACCGTCCTCGCGACACAGACCGGAGATTTGCTTTCTGCTGACTCTCTTCAGATTTCACACCAGGGGTGTCTTTTGAATTTTGTCTTGTGCCTTTTTTCTTCACATTCCAACTCTGACACTATTTTGAGAGGCGTTTCAGTCGTTAGAGGGGCCTTGTCGTTGATTCACTGCTTCGTGCAAACAGCTGCTCTGAAGTTCTGAAGAATGATCTTACTCAAACGTTCAAATGGGGATTTTTTTCCCCCTCCATGAAATGAATGTAAACATGTATATGGTGTGAACAAAGACTGTCAGACACAGCATGGGAAACTGAATCACTCTGGAGTGAGTCATCATTTGCATTTCCATTCAGAATATTTCAAATATTAAATGCTTTATAGTCTGATTGATGTGAAGCGATAGCCCCAAAACCACAACCTTTTGATACTGAAGTTATTTTGCGTCAGTAACTTGCTGTAATGTCTCATAATGTCTTTCTGCTTGTTATCAAGATAAAACTTTTTGTGCAGTGGGCTAATCATAGTGAAAGTTAAACATCTGAGAAGTGCTGTTATTCTGCTGTTTAAAACAAAGAACTTTTTCACGTTAAGTTACCAGAAACCTGCTAATTGTTTGCTCAGAGCAGTTCCAAAGTGTCGAACATGTGCATAAGCTGTTTTTATTCCTCCCTGCTTGACTGGCCAGAGGCAAACTGACTACCGGTTGTTATGTCAGAGTCCCTCATGGGTGTCACCAGGAGAATTTACAGGAAATCCACCACTGAGTGTGTCAGTGTCCCCGTAGATACCACAGGCTCCAGCTCACAGCGCGTAACAAGGCTACTTTTATCTTAACTGGAACACATGCTCTACTTCAGCTACTTGTTGTGTGTTTTCTGCCGTGTGTGCAAAGTCTTAACCGAGGAGAATCTTTCTGCTTGGAAGTTTCGCGCAATGTTGTTTCCTCCGTGCTAACGATATTTATTTCAGTGTGTATTTCATCGGGCTATAACAGCCACAGATTTTTAGCGTAATCTTACAAGTATGAGACATTTCACTTCTCTAAATCTCACGGCTCGTCCTCAGAGTTTGTAGTATTGCTAAAACGGTTTTCTACATATCCTGTCTATTCTTTCATGGTTGTGTCTACATAATGTAAGGAAGTTTGACTGCTGAGTAAGATCTCGAAAACTGAACTTGCACATGGGAACTCTTGGCCTTCTAGTCATTCATAGTTTAGCTTTGGATTTTATCAAATAACAGCAATAATAAACTTCATCATCCTTAAAATGATTACATTTCCTTTGTACATGCTGTCAAAAATTCAATCCAAAAATGAGAAATTTACATTTTTAATTTACATTTTTTTCTGGGCTAATGCTAAATGCAGCAGTGCTTTTATTTGTTCAATCGGACATTCTCATAGCCCAGCATAATGTATGATAAATGGACTGGTTCTTACATAGTGTTTTTCTACTCTGCTTGAACCCTCAAAGTGCTTTATACTACAGGCCTCATTAACCCTTTCACACACACCCATTCTCTCTATGCCGAAGAGCTTTCTATCGAACATTCACACTCACGATGAATGCATCGGAAGCAACTTGGGGTTCGGTATCTTGCCCGAGGATACTCCTAAGCTACAGCCACCTCTGAGCTTAAACCAGTTGGTATTTCCGGGCGGCCCATCCGAGTACTAACCAGACCTGACCCTACTTAACTTCTGAGATCAGAGGAGATCGATTGTGCTCGAGGTGCTTTGAAAGACGATGATATTGATGCCAAGTTTCCATAAGCATTTAGGCGTTTCGGCACTCATCATTAACGATCCCGAATATCTGCACTACCTGTGATCAGTCAGCTGATAGATTGGCCCAGGTGATTTGTTTTATCCCGCCTGTGTCCGGTTTGGGTGGCACCAGAAACAGCCAAACATGCCAAGTTTCAGGTTTTAGGATCCTACGATATTCTTATTGCAGATGAGAGATGTGTTCTCCTCTAAGCTTACGAGACATTGAGAGCAGAAGGCCTCTAGATCAGTTGGCCTCTTTTGGACCCAATGGAGCAGCAGCTCTGCACCGAAAGTGTTCTTCTTTTTCTTTTCCTGTTAGGGTGATCTCTTCCGTTCTACGAAGAAAAACAATTTTCAGTTTGTTCGACTCCTATTCTTTTGGTCATACGCCCAAACTGTAGATTCATTGGCATTTTCCTGTAGCTCTAACCCTGTGGTGACCCCAAATCCACTGTGTCTGCAAATCATTTGCCAAACATGGTGAGCTTTTGCTTTTAGATGCTGTCGTGTCTTTAGTTTTTGGAGCCAGAGCAGCTTTGTGAAACATTGACCGTCATCTATGTTGGAATCCAACAGCCTGCTGGGACTGGCAAAAATAAATACTGATACCAGAGTCGGTGCTCATTTTTAGTGATGAATGAAGCATTTCTCTGTGAAATGACTAAGCAGACCAAAGATAAAAAGGAGAAAAAAATAGCAACTAATCTATTTTCTATTTTCATGGCATTTTCTTTTTTCTCACACACGGTGTAGACTTCTTAATCAACTGTAATGGAAGGGTAGCTGTCTGCATATTATTACACGTTCAGTGTAGCTGCACAGTAATAGAGTTGTATGCATAACATAATTGCTACTAATATAATACTTCTTAGATATATTCCTAATGCTTGAGAACAAACGTTTTATTCTCCAAGCTCGTTGGTGATTCATTATGTGCCGCTTTTTGTATGAGTACTCCGTCGATGATATGATTTGATGTGGCATTTCCTTTGATTCACTATGAGCACATGACATTCTGATCAGTATTTGGAGAGAGCACTCAGCTCCTCCAGTTGCTGTGTTAGATTAACTTCTTGTATTGGTGCTTTAAACATCTCTTTAAACGATTAAAGATGTTTCCGAGCAGCTCAGTGACTCAAACGCGTCAGGACACCTAAGAAGTTACATTAAACATCCATTCAATTTAATTACGCTTAAATTTGATTTTAACATTTACGGTCTTCAACTCTACTTGTTGGCTTTAGAAAAACCTCCTTACGAATGTGTCATTTTATCGGATCGCGAAGCCATGTGTTATAAGTTAAAGTTGACGGCACAACTCGTCGCGCACAAGAACCGGCTCGTCTGCAGGCTTACAGCCGATTGTCTCTGTGAAAAGGTTTCACGTTATGAAACTGGCAGAGTTTACACAGCGGTGACTTTCTGCTGTGACATTTGACTCGCTTCATTTACTCGCTCACCACTTTGTTTAGAAGAAACGACAGCAAAGCTCCCCTCTGCACCTTTGATGAATCACGCTTTTGCTCATCACAAAACACTGCTAACAACACATCTTAAGACGCTAATTGTTCAGCCCATTTATCGTTTCAAGCGTTCACCTTTCCTCAGTATTTGTTTCTTTGCTTTTGTGCGAAAACATAATCCGCCTATTGTTCCTGATCGCAGTTTTTTTTTCCTCCTGTGGGATTTCTCTGTAGAATAGCAGAAGCCAATTTTGGTCTGCTCCTTTTACACTTAAAACAAGTACATCTCCAAAGACTTCAAATCCCTCCCTTGCATCTCTAAACCAAATGAAGTCGTAAATCACTCTTCTATACATATCATGCTAATTAGGAACAGGGCTCAGCTGCTCTTTACCAGCGGAAGATGGAATAAAACGAGTCCATAATTATGTCAAAACAATGTGCTCTCAACCTCTTCCACAGCACATTTGGAGTGGGTATGTGGAGATAAAACATGTGGACTTGAAATACTTTTTGTCCATTTTGTCTGAGAGGGATTATGTATTTGCTGCTCAATAAAACAAAGCTTTTTTTCCTGACTTCCCTTTATTTGGAATATCGGTTATTTCACATTTGTACAGACGTAAAAGACTGATTTTAGAGGATGGGTATTGTTAATGTTCTTAAACTTTGGCCACCATGTGTGGACCGACACTGGATCACTGTCCTGCATTGTTTAGGCTCAGTGCAGCATGTGTAAATGCTAACGGACAGCAGAGGCTCAAGCATTCAGCAGTAAATCAAGTTCATATTGTGGGAGAGGATTTATGTGCTGCGCGCCCAAATCGCTCTTTCCCTGTATTTTAGGTTTCCTCAGTTTGTGCTCTTTCTGCTTCAGACTGTTCTGTTTGCAGAAATGTGGGCTATGTTATGCGAAAGGCAGTTATATTCTTTGCCAGGCTTTGTCCTAAGTCCTTAGAGGCCAGATGGCCACCGCTTACACACGTGTAACTCTGATAATGTTGTACATATGTAAATCTGAAAACATATGCTCAACAATCTTCCTGCCCCCACAGAACTGACTAATCCTTAGTCCAGATCAGAAGTACTACAACAAACACTCACTTACAATCTGCAAAGATTCTTTTATTCCTCTGCTGAAATCTCTTATCTGTAACACTTTTAACAAGAGCATTCTGAGACTTCACACCTCCACTGCTGATAATTCCCTCCACAATATGCATGAATGGAGTCTCTGAAACTAGAAGGAGATCTGCATCTGTTCTGTGATATTTTCTTGAGAAAACTGAGTTGATTTCTCCAGTTTTTCATTGTTTTTGAAGATATAATCATTTTTTGTCATCGGGGGAAATTTTCATGACGCTTGACTAGTTTATCGTGCAACTCAAATACTGAAATCTTTCCATCCGTCCATCTTCTGACACTTACCTGTATTCAAGTCACAGTTTAAGCAGAGACACCTGGACTCGTCTCTCTCCGGTCCAAGTCTTAAATGGGATCCCGAGGCCTTACTAGGCCAGCCAAAATATGTCGTCTCTCCTCGTGTCTTGGTTCTGTCCTGCAGTTTCCTACCAGTAGAACAGAAACACAAAAATTCACCCAAGCATTCGAGCCAGGTGCACGAACCACCTCAGCTAGCTCCTTTCGAGCAGAGCCCAGACACCCTTCAGTGGAAGCTAGTTTCCGCGGCTTTCATCCTCAGTACCCCCAGCTCACGGCCATATGTGAGGCATACGAATTTAGATCGACTGACTGGTAAAACGAGAACTTCTTCTTTATGCCTTGCGCTCTCTTTACAACAACAGACCAGTACAGCATCCCGGCAGAAGATCCAGCAATTCATCTGTCAATCTGTCGCTCCGGTCTGCCCCAACGTGGTGAACAAGACCCTCAAAATTTATAACTCCTCCATCCGAGGCACAGAAGCTCCTCTCAACTACATAATTTAGAAAAACTGATTCAAATCCACGCAGACGGGATAATAAAATACACTATACTAAAGAGAAGTCGCACGCATACATTCAAGAATGAGTCGCTCACAATTATCAGTATTTGAAGTGTTAATAAATGTATCACTTAGTTAAAAACAAAAGTTAAATACAAGTCCCTCAGCGTCACAGCTGGATCCATCCGCACCCCTTTGTCACCCCCTTAACAATACTCAGGGTTCCCAATAACCAATTACACCTCTTACGGCCTCTCAAATAACTTTAATCACTGATTAGGATTCCTTGTTCACAAAGCGGCTACTTAAAAGTAATTGCTCAATAAAGGGAGGGGAAGTTGTCGTATTAAGTAGGTGTTCCTGCTGCTTCTCTCATTAGTGCGCACTTGGAGCTTTCATCTCCCTATTGTCACAAATGGAGTCAGCTTCATTCACAGCACAGGAGCCGTTCTCGCTCTGTCTGCTTCACACTGCTTAAAAGCCTAACGGCATTAGCACAGCTCAGAGCCGCTGAACAGCGAGTGCTAAAACCCGTGTTGTCGTTTTTTTGGTTTTTTTTTGTTTATTATTAGAAATAGAAAGATTGAGTCCCATGGCTGACACCAATGGGACAAAGTTTTTGTGGACAAAGATGTTTTGGATTCGTCATTTCAGGAAGCAGAAACCCAGGATTTGATTTGTAGCGTTGGGACGTCCAGGTTCACAGTTTATTTAGTTAGTTAGTAAGTTTAAAAAGTTCTTTTTTCACTTAATATGTTGGTGTTTAGCTGCAGGTGAGAGGGATTCTTTCTGATAAGGAAGACATGAAGATTTGACTGTGTGTATGTGTGTCTGTGGTTGAAAAGAAAGAGAAGTGAAAAATTTTAAAAATATTTCTGTTTGCACTGCAAATGGTGTTTTTAGTATGTAGATTTCTGGGTGAGACTTTCCCCATTTTGCAATATTTAAAACAACCACTGTGCTCTAATATAGAATCAAAATGAATATTACAATAGCCTGCTTCAGTGTTTTTGCCCACACTCTTACATTCTCCCTTTCAGCCCGGTCTGCCTACAGAAACTGCGGTTTACATTTTAATAATATTCATCCAGTTTACCACCTCTCGCTCTAATATTGACTCAGAGGCAGGAACTGAGTTCAGGAACCAAAACTAGAACTATGTCCTACAGGTCGTAGAAATATAAGTTAAGTTCCTTGTTTGAAGGGTTCTTGAGGTTGTACTGGAAAACTTGACACCAAGCCTACAGTTTACTGTCATTCATCTACCAAGATTATGCCAAAAGGAAGGAAAAAGAAGAACCCGTTAAATTTCTTCGGACTTAATTTGTGCATTGGTGGTTGCCCTCTCTGAATACCCCAGGACTTTATTCCTGCTATTTTTACAGTAATGCAGTTAGAATGATATGCTATGTATTTTAAACATGCTAAATGTGAATAGCACTTTGAACATGAGGCAAGCACGAAGGAATAACGATGAAGGGTATTAATATTTAGATAATAAAAGCATCAAACTGACTATTAAAGGCAGCCTTAATAGCTTTTGATTACACAGTGCTGTTGAACAGTGATGCTAAGGGTGGATCTAAACAGAGAGAAGCTATCGTCATCATGTCCATGTGACGAGCAACAACATTTAGACTAATGTGGGAAATCTACGTTGTAACTTGGGACCTGTTCGGAAACCCATTTAGCGCTACACATGGCCTTTTATATAACCGGATGTGCACCTCGCAAGAAACGTGATTACACGTCGAGCCTGTGAAGACTGAATTGTGTAGGCCACGGCGCCATGGTGCAGGGTTAAAGGGGTTTCCAGTTATGTCTTAAGTTCCCACGTAGATTTCTAGCAGAAGTCTTAGGCCTCAATCACACAAACCTAGAGACCGCTCTGCAACCATCTAGCAACCACTGGTCACTGGACTGGTTGTCGACTGCTTGCTGGAAGTTGCTAATGGTCGCAAAGAGGCTCCTGCCCCGAAAACCACCTTGTGTCTGCTTTGGTTGCTAGCAGATTACCACAGTGGAAAAGACAGCTTGTCTGTAAACACTTGTAATTACTAGCTCGGGGAAGTTAAACTTTTTTTTGTTGTTGTAACCTTTAGAAATTATGTTGGCTTAAGATATTGTTTTACATATATAATGTATGGCTTCTAGTTGAAACCAATAAAGTCAGGAGTGTTTGAATGGCAGTGAAGATCTTCTGGTCTCAGGTGTGTTGTATTTTCAAGAGTAAGATCATTCCTCTTATAAAAGAATGTTCACTTATGGAAATGAGAGATAACATTACACGCCACTTAATTCGAAAGGCTTCTTCTTAAACGCCGTTTCTTTCTGACCCTGAATCAGCTGCAAACATCTCCAAGGCTGAGTGCATTTTTTTATGAGACAGAATGGTTTTCCTTGTAAAGACTACTGGGGGGTGCAAACTGTGCATGCAAAGTTTTTTTTCTTTTTTGAATTTAACATTAGCACACTAATGCGATTCACTCCTAAATGACTGGTGCAATGACGGATGGGGGAAAAGAAATTGGGTCAAGAGGGGAAATGGTCAGAAACATCCTTTGAGCAAAGATGCCTAATGACCCCCGTTCCTCCTCCAAGTCTTGCTTTCCACTGTTCCACGCACAAAGCTATAAAACCTTTTCAATAAAACATGATTCTCTGAAACATTTACAACTCGTGTTTCCTGAAGTGATGAATCCAAAACATCTTTGATGTTTGAGAGAAACGTACATGCAACTTAATGATTTAATTCTCTGTAAGCCACAAGTTACAAGTGACTTATATTCGGGTAAAAAGGATCCATGGTGGAGGGGAGGGCGGGCCGGGCCCGAGCCTTGTTGTCGAGCAGCATATTTTATTTTCTCTCCCAGAGGTTTAGAGGAGCTGTTACACTCTGGAGTTTTAGTGGAGGTCACAAGGTTATTATATAAACAATTCACATGGAGGGCCTCAAGTGCCCAGAGGGAATGTTTAATGCAATGCTCACAATTTCTTGAACGTAGTAATGCTCAAGACGCAGAAGTGTCCAATTTTAACCATGCTGCATTATCTCTCTGTCTTCGTTTCCTTTCCCCCCCCCTCTTTCTGCCGTTGTGTTGAGGCAACTGAAAACCACGCTTAATTAATTTGGTCAGCTGCCTTGGATAAACTACACTGATGACATCAATTAGATTCTAATGAAAACAGATAAAAGCCATGGAATGCAAATGGAATTTCAGAACAGGACTCATCAAAGTCTTAGCATTGGAACAAATTCCCATTACGTCTCATAAAAGCCTTTAATTTGCAAAGCTCATGTCTGGTTTGGTACTTAGAAGTACATGGTCAAATGATTCAGTCTTAAGTCCTGTGCCGAGAGAAGCCAAATCAGAATTTAATTTGGCATGTAACTCCTTATCCTGTCTGAAACATGTGGCAGGATGCAATCCTTGGATTAGCGTGCACTTCAGAACTACAAATTTAGCTTGTTTCTCGTCGTCTGGCACGGCAAACACCTAGTCTAACCCGTCTGTAACACAACATTTCAATTTCAGGGAGAGAGGGGGGGAAAAGCCACGCTTGCTCCAGATTAGTACTTCTTAGTTAACCAAATTGCTGCAATTATGTGTGTCAGTCCGTTGACGTGGGATAGCGAGGCTGTACTTCTTTGTCTCATTCGCTCGCAGTCTCTCTTTTTTTTAACTCTATGACCTCTCCCATATGTTAGACTTGATTTTGCAGTTCATGCAAATGATGATGACTTCTAATAATAAGTCTTCATCAGCTACTCTGCAACCGGCGTTCTGTATAACAAATGTGCGCTCGTTAAACAACTTGCTACATTACACTGCATCTTTCAGTCGGTTCAACACCTTAATGACAAAATGCCATTGTCGCGTTTTAAACTACTTAAATAAGTCAGAATAATGAATTAGACCCTGCTGAGTTGTTTTCAATTGAATTGCAAGATAAACCGCTAATAATAAAAATAATCAAAATGCTGTCACGCTGAACAAAAAATGTTCAGTTCAAATTAAAAACACTGCACATTTGTGCACACGGCTCTCGTATGGCAGACATGTTTGCAAACAGTGACCTGCAGATGCAACGATTAATATCAGCATTCGTTTTGAGTTGATTTTAGCTCCATTAGGGAGAGAAGTGGGAATAAAACTGATGGTGGACAGCATTTGTGAGCTGCATCAGCCAAAAATAGGTTATTTTGTTACTTAAGCCCACTCCCAGTAACCTCTGGTATCAGTGGTGCTGACCACCTAGTTACTGAATTTCTGTAGTGTCATAACTAGGCAGGTAACTTTTATGGGTTAGCAACTTCCTGCTGTGCAGTGGGCAAAAGTAATACTGAGATCAGTGAGGTGGAAAACCAGAACAAAGAGCTGAAAGGTGCTAAAATGCTCATTAGAAATAAAGGAAATTGCAGAATCCAGTGGTGTTTCTCATGATGGTGAAAAACAAAAGCAGTTTTATTGATTGTTACTAATAAAAAATATGCATATATATTGATTGTTAAAGCTCAAACCTAATGTTTGAGCATTTGATCCAGCTGACATCTAACCTGCAGGTGTAAAGAACATCTTTCTACCCCATAAAACTTCCTGTAAAATACTTAAACTTTTTATTGTCATTGCACAGTCATGCTTTGTAGAGTAGTACAACGAAACTGAGGGACTGTCCCGCATCGGGGATAAAAGAAAGGCACGCAGTAATCATAACAAACACCATATATACAGAATAAAAATATGCAGAAAATACAAACTTAATGTTAAAACAGATGGTGATGCATTAATGCGTCTCAAAATGATAATTTGATGCACTTACATACTTTATAAATCATGTTTGTGTCAACATGCTGGACGCTCCAGAGCCAGTCATGTATTTATGCGCTATAAGCAGGCTTACAGTGTAATCTACTTTTAACCTCGACCATGCAGAGCATCATGTGCACTATTTCTCCATAGATTTGTAACCCTTTACCTTGTTTTCGGCACCTGTTGTGCTGGTTGTTGTAAATGAAACATCTTTTTTTAATCTTTTTTTTTTTTTTTTTTGCCGGTGTTTTTTCAGCGGTGGACTGTGTGTGTTCTTTCACAATTGTGACAGTTTGTTTGTAAAAGAAAAAAAAAGGGGAAGTATTTAATGAGCCGTTTTTGTTTTTCTTGGTGTGTGTGTGCGCGTGTGTCTCCATCCCAGCGGACTACCCTCCCCCTCCACCACCTGTCGAAGAGTCAACCGGCTTCCTGTCATCCCCTGGTTCCTTCCCTCCTCCACCGCTGGGGAACTCATACGATTATCAGGTGAGAGGAGCCGCTGTTCTATTAAATTTTCTTGGTTGTCAGTAACTCTCTAAGAGTCGGCGCAGAAAGCAAAGACAGCCCCGAGCGCCGCACTGAGTTCACGTACCAAGTCCAGCAAAACTATTTGTCCATTTGAGCTGCAGCCAAATGCAGAGACGTCCAGCTCCTGGAGCCAGCCGCTCTCCACCCGTGGACCCACACACACACACACACACACACACACACACACACACACACACACACACACACACACACACACACACACACACACACACACACACACACAAACATTTCCGAGGGCTCTGATGCAGGAAGGATGGAAGGCTGACACCTATTGGTGGAGCCCGGTCACTTTTCTGCGCTTTGCTGGTCATAATACCCACAGGCATTTGGCCCTCCTGGGATTTCTGGCCTCTGCACCTCTGGCTGACACTCGCAGCGCTCGACCTCTGCTATGAAATCCTCCAAGTGCTTCACATTCCTTTGTTCGCTGCAAACAGGAAGAAAGAAAGTCTCCCTCTTCAAGCCCCTCATTTGATCTGACCAGTTTTCTATCCTAAATGAATGCTTCCTTTGTAAGCTTGGAGACAGAATGTTGCATAATTCAAATAAGTTATGCATTGCGTGTAAATTCACTGCTCTTCCCACACAAACTGTAAACACAGTAAGTATAAAACTCGAAGCTTTAAAAAACCCTAGGACTATCAGTATACGTGCATGCATGCTGCGCTATGACCTTAATGTAATCTAAAGCACTTTCAAAGTCACGCAGTTATTTTAAAAGGTGCAGCGCTTCGACTGTTGGAGTTCTGAATTTCATGGCTTTGTTGAACGTCAGGTTCAGCCAGCCAGCAGAGCTGCTCCCCTCTTACACTTTAGGCAGAGCACAGAGACACGTGAGCAGTGAGGAATGCAATAGGCGTACAACAGAATTTACTTCTCTTCTTAGAAGTCTACAGAAACCTTAAACTTCCATATACCCCTTAGTTTAATGAAGGCTGATGACTTTGATCTTGTGCTTGCTGGGTGGGGCAGCTTCTACCTAAACTCCGGCTGCTGCTCAACAATCAGTGTCGATCCTGTTCACTTTGTTACAGTTTAATAATGTTACACCTACACTTACGACCCAGCATCCTCTCGATTTGTACCTGGAGACAGGAATGCAGCACAAGTTTTTAAATTTTCAGTCTTAAATCTTGTACGCTTTTCTGATGATTGAGGAAAAAGCTGAATTTAATCTACATCGCCACATCCAGAAACTTTGAATCATTTAAAAAATGTCTCCTTGGTGCTGGTATTTCTTATTAATCTTTTGGCTCACATTTATTGCTTAGAAGTCTTTTGTAGCAGTTTTATACATTTCTAAGCAGTCAAAATTCTCTGGATGAAAAAGCTTTTAAAAATAAATCTAACTGGGAATAATCTGGGTCCTTGTCTGCATGTGCTAAACGGTAACAGGTGAGCAAAGTGGTGAACACATGTCTGGTGGAGTAATGGCAGACTTTACAGGCAGCATGCATGCTTAGAGGATTTTCTGGACA
This sequence comes from Rhamphochromis sp. 'chilingali', assembly GCF_963969265.1. NCBI lineage: Eukaryota > Metazoa > Chordata > Actinopteri > Cichliformes > Cichlidae > Rhamphochromis > Rhamphochromis sp. 'chilingali'. The sequence goes on from NC_137931.1 coordinate 33,709,607, forward strand.
TCTAACAGTCAGTTTTACTGGTATCTACACATTTGTTAACTGTGAACAGATCTATAAATTTTCACTTGTCCATATGAACCTGAGCAGGTTTTCCATGCTTTCACCTCCCTTCTTAAACTCCTATATTATATTTCAGTATAACTGGGAGATGAAATCCAGACTCCTACTATCATGCAAAAATGTATTTTTAAAACTTTACCTATAATCAGAGACAGTAGAAAATGAAATCAATTTGCCAAGTTACAGTACAACGTTTCCACTTCCTGTAAGCATCTCTTCAATCAGATGGATTTGTTTGAAGGCAACATGTGGCACTTTGGCCTTTTCTGAACGTCTATCAAATATATATTATTATGATGTCAAAAATCCCTGTATGTTGGTAAAGCTCACAAACTAAAGGTGAGTGCCACATAGCTTCATGGTAAAAATGCCAAACCTTTCTCATATGTCTGGATATTCTGTCCGGATCTCATCTGTTAAAGGAAAATAATGATTTTAAAAATGTTGCAAAGTTGAAGTAAAAATGTTCCCTGCATGTTCCAATGCCAGGGATTTCAGTTTACCTCTGTCCATTCGTCCAGGGTCACTGACCCTTACAGACTTTGGCTTTAAACTTGTTTGGTTGGATCTGATTGATATCTTCCCTTTCTTTTTCCCCCGTGCCTCGGATTTTGTCGTGCTCAAACGCGTGTAGATGTTTTTGAGAAAATGTTGATGAATCAGAAGAAAAGTCTGTATAAATTGAGCAGAATTGGTTACCTGCTAACTCCAGTGAAAGTTGGTAGCCTGGTCCGTGAGCCAAAATAAAGCTGATAGCTTCCAGGTTTGCATCTGTGCCGTGCATCCCGCTGCACATGTGCATTGTGCTTGCGAGTTCCCACAGAACCCGTGGACTTGAAGTGATAATGTCACATAAACACACAGACCTTTGAAGGTGCTAGGAAGGTTTTAGAAGTGGGAAACCTGCACAATAAAAGAGGCAGCTGGGCCGTAAACTGGCTTCTAGCTCAGCATACGTCCCTTAATCATAATAGAGCTCTTTGCCGTTTTTACATGTATTCCCATGTATTACCACTGGGGCCTTTAGGTGACAGGAACTAAAACAGACAGAGGCTGAACTGATGGGACTGCATCATTTGTGGTCTGTATATGATAAATAAAGGGTTTCTTTTGAATTGTAAATCATGCAGACATGTGCGAGAAAAACCCCAGAATATAAATATAACATATACATTTGCATGATATGGGCCCTTTAACTCAGACTGCTTTGTTCCCGTAGGTTAAAAATGCAAAGCTAGTAAGAGTATAAATATTATTGTTTTCCTTCGTGTGTGAACATCTCAGCTTTTGGAGATCGGTGGTTTTGTCAGGACAGCTGTCAAATGCAACACATTACCTGAACAGGATGATGGTTATAATCACGAGCATTAATTTAGTTCCCTTTTTGCTGCTGTAATTTTTGCCACTATTCTTGATTTTTCTTGTGTGGAGAGATGAAGGAAAAGATTTTCAAGGCCTGAAATTACATAAGAAATTCCATCCCTCAATTATTTTTTAAAGTGCTTTCCTGTATTCATCTCGAAATTTTCTTTTCCTATCACACTGCCGAGTCTTTCTGGCCTGCAGTTTAATTCCTTAAAACACCACGGGTATCTTAATTATGTGTCCTGCAGCCAGAGCAGAAGAGAACGCTGTTCAGAAAAAAAAGGGAAGATATCAATCAAAAATGTCTTTCTGGAGAAATTCTACATAGTGAATGAATAAATCAGCGATTTAATGGCATTTTACTTAAAAGAAGCAGAAATATGCTCTTGTCTTTATCCCCCTGACAGAGGGAGATGTCTGGATTATGACACGTAAAAGCCGAGACCTTTAGCGGGAGAGAGAAAAACAAACCTCTCATCCTGGCTGCAGTTCGCATTACGAAGCCCTACACGGCAAATTCCTCCGCAACACAAAGTCTGCGATGTTTCCTTTCATCCTCCTCGTTATCACCGTTAAACAAGTTTGCCCGTTTTTTTCTTTTGTTGATTTGAGACAAGCCATTAGTGTTTTGCTTTGTTTACTCCCGCTCATGATTGCCTTAGATGTTTTTAAGCAGCAGCTCTGCTCCAAATGGAGGCAAGCCCTGCCTGTAATAGATTGTGACAGGTAATCCAAACACATAACATTAGAATAAGAAGCAGCCACTGATCCAACCAACTCAAAAAGCCCCCACAGGCAATTGCAAGAAGTCTTCTTGCAGTTGCAGCATAGTTCAGAAGACTAAAAATACATCTGTCGTTCCATGGAGAAATTCCCGGGAATTTTGTAGAAAACCGGGTGCCACTATCGGTCAGATCACTTTAACTACTTTCCAGATTTCTGCGCATCACTTTTGTTTTTCTTTTGATTAAATAGTTTGTCTCTTTTCATATGTCGAGGTTGCATTTTTCTCTGAAGCGAAAGAGAAAAAATGCGGATGAATAAATCAGCGACTGCTGCTGCAGTGATCCTGTTACTGATGCTTTCAAGCTTCCTCTGATAATAACAGAGTTAAATAAAAATCACAGCAATTCTTAGCATCCTCTGCAGAATACATTCAAAGTGTGGATTAAAAGAAAAGTTTGACTTTGATTTTAAAGAATTGACCTTTCTCTGTGAAATAGTGCTGGATGAGATTGTGATGAATAATGTATGAAGAATGAGATACTGTAAATCCAAGAGCAGTAAAAGGCAGGTGAATAGTGCACCGTGTTATGAAAGTTGTCTTTCATACAATGCATCGCTTCTTTCTCACTGAGAGAAGTCTCTGCTATTGATGTGTGGCTTTTAAAAAGATTGTCTGAGTTCAAGGTGAAACATGAACTTGTAATGCAAAGTTTAAGAAGTGCAGAGAGAAAAAAGCAGGAGAAAATATTTCTGAGCAGCACAGAGTTAGAAATACTCATCGCCGATGGCATTATGGTGACAGTAACTTGACCCTGTGAACCCGGGCTGTACCTGTTACTAGAGCAGGGCGATATGACCAAAAATATTTATCACGATATACATTTGAAAATTTGTGACAACGATATAACTGACGATATAATTGACACTAGACAAAATACTTTACAACTCCACAACTTTATTAGTGGGGGAAAAAAATCAATGTATTTTCACTTAAACAAGCAGCTGTTTTTTTTTTTATGTGCATTAAAGTTACATAAATATTTAACAGTGCAAATGCAAATTCCTTGCTGACAGTTTAACCAAAAGGCATTTCCAGTGGAAATTGGCTGACATATCCTCAGCATAACCATGTATAATATCCACAAAACTTAAAAAGAGGTTATACACACACACACACACACACACACACACACACACACAATATGGTAATATTATGTTGACGCACAGTACGTATCACTCCGCGAGGCGCCTGCCTACAATAGCCGTAATGCTCCGACAATCCATCAAGCGGTGCAAAGTCGTACTAAAACATTTGACAGATTTTTGAGCACCGTGTACATAAAATCGTTTCGAGGTCAGTAAACACAACCAGAATTCATACATAAGGCACACGGGATTATAAGGGGCACTGTCGATTGTCAGAAAAATCAAAGGATTGATTTTAAGTGTGCCGTATTTTCCAAAATACGGCCGTCGCTAGCATGCGCTACCACAAATAGTGCTTTGTTGTGTATCTGATGGACAAAAGCCAAACCAGTTCCACACCACTGAACTTGCAGCATTTTTACAAACCAATTCTGGTTCATCTGTTTCATTCAATGATCCGCTTTCGCTCTTCTCATTCTCCGTCGCCAGCATGGTTTTTCCGCCATGTTTCCATGAAAACAAAGGCATGCGCGTTTTACCCATATTCTATCGCATTATTTCATTTTCTTATCTCTGCCCAACATTATACCGGTATTACCGTGAACAGTATGATATGACCCAGCCCTACCTGTTACAACATAACCCACACCCAAGGTGAGTGTTGCTGTGACCACAATGCATGGATTAGAAACACAGATTGCAATTTTCTTGGGCGACTCCACTTTAAGTGTGCCGATCCCGATTTTTGCCAGTTATGGTTTTCTTCCGAATAATATCAATAATAATAATGAGAATCATAACAATAATAATTTACAGGTAAAATTTACAGCGGTTTCCCCTGATGAAAACGTGTACACCTCTCCACCTTTACCTGACAGATTTTATTTTACCTTACCAAACAAAGGCTGATATAAAACTAATGCCAGGTACTTCATAATTTACAGTACAGCGATCCCTCGAGTTACGCTGTAAAAATAACCCACGATAAGTGAAATGTAAAACCCCTGCATGGACATTTTCACAATTTTCTCTCTTGTTTAAATACTCTCAAAGTTCAAACCTTCGTAGAAAAATAAGTCCAGCATTATAGAATGAAACCAAAGGCACTCGCAGGTGACGACGTTTCGTGTGTTTGTTGCGGAGCAGTCACACTGCTAGCGATCAAAGATTTATGTAAGTTTGACAAGCTGAACTCATTTTGTGCTGTACAGGAGACACGGCATGAGATTGACTGACAATGGTCTAGAGCCAATCAGGACGCACAACACAATGCGTTGTTAAAAAAAGAAAAGGATGCAAAATGCACAAAAAAAATCAGTGAAACAGCGAGGCTGCAGAAGTTGAACTGCGATATAGCGAGGGATCACTGTATGTTCATAACTTCACCAAATAAAAGGATATCAACCCGTTGCTCTACTACTTTGATCCATTGCTAATACTGAGGCTGCTGGCTTGTGGCTAGCTCTGAGCTCAGGATCACTTATCATTTGTTGGCTCCTTTAAAATGTCCATGTTAAGCTGGTGATTTAGGTTTGTTGACACAAACATTTTCACTCTGGTCCTCTAATGGGGTTCAGGGTCAAGGCCAAGGAGTGGAAATCGACCAATTCTGGTCCCTGGGTGATCGATTGGTGCATCTGTGGTAGATTTACCATTTGGACAAAGGAAAAAAACAAACTGCCGCTGTGAGAGTATGAAACAGACTACGTGATGCTGATGTTTATATCTATATGCTGGTTTGTTTGCATTTCTCTGCAGTCATGAATGATACTGTTGGAGCACTTAAATACTGAACAACAGTTACTTTACTAAAATGCAGGAAAGAGAGACGACTTCAGGTCTGATCAGACATTTACAGAACATGTGACTACCAAGGAGACCAATCAGATTTGGTGTTGCTTCACTTCACTTTGATTTGTAACTAACTAACTATGGTGTAACTATAGTCTGGGTATGCTGGAGAGTCACCGTATTGCTAACACAAGGCTATAACAGGTGCATAAATCCCTTCTTATGAGGCATGGTGGAAGCAACATTGGGCTCTGAAAGTGCTTCTCATGTTCGGGGAAATCTGCTAACAGATTTGACGATTTTAGAAAGTTTTTGAATAACATGTTTTCAATTTTAATGTAATTTAGAAGTTCAACTAGTGCATATGTTTCAAATGAAACATATGCACCACAGTAGAGTGTGCAAACAGTGAAGGAGTCTGAACACTTTATCGGACGTCTTCTCACAGGTGAAAGGCCATGAAAAGACGCTGGAAGAGAGGCGCTCCAGTCTGGACGCAGAGATCGACTCCCTCACCAGCATACTGGCAGACCTGGAGAGCAGCTCGCCCTACAAGCATCGAAGCACACAAGTACGTAACCTACAAAATGTCATGCAGATGTGAATTTAAGGCTGTGCTTTTCTTGGGCATTTACTGCAGGCCAAAGTTGAAAATGACTTTTACCGTTTTCAGTTTATGCACGACCTGTAAGGAAACATTAGCCTTTTAATATTGTCAAATACATTTTACAGAAACTAAATGTCAGCAGAATTGATGCTTTTACTTCTAATACTTAAAAACCTTAGTAGGGCATGAAGCACGCTGTTATCAAATGCTTTTACTGAAGTATGTGAGTGCAGCCTCTGTTGGCATTCAGAACACTTATATCCGCACAATAAACGGCACACTTATAGACCTGTAGCTGCTCTCCTGTGAAGTGTGCTAAAAAATGCAAAGAATAATTAAAGTTTTTTAAACTGTTGAATGTTGCAAAATACAAATTAGGTTTCCACATGAAACAGACCTATATATGTTGCATCTTTTAAAAAAAAAAATGCAATAATGACAAAATGAGTCTTGACCTATATCATTAGTTGATATTAAACGATATTAACGGCAACTTCAAAAAGTCAAAGCCTTGGGCAGTTCACTAAATTGTTTGACACACAATGAATGTAGGACAAGCGGATAAAAAAACCTTAACCAATTGTGTTTGGCGTAGGAAGGCTCAGTGGGGCTTTGAACACATGCAGATCATTTCTCTAGTGACATATTCGAGCAAAAATGAAATACCTGAAAGGGCGTTCTCTGTGGGGGCCTCATACTCTGTGGATATGTGGCTAAAGCGGAGTTAAAACAAATCTTAAAGGTGTTGCTTTTTCTGTGGATTATTTATAGAATAGTTACCATATCTGCTTTGTTTCCTTGTACATTTATTCAAGTATTTATATGTAAGTCAATAATTTAAGACTGTGAATTATTGATGTGGGTATTCGTGGGGTCCACTGACCTTTGTGTGAGTTCAGGAAACAATTCTTCAGCGACTTTAAAATGTAAAACGCTTCGGTTTTGGAAACTCACACGAGGCAAAGTTAGGTTTACAAGTAGTCTGAGAAACATGGTATTTTGGGGGACGTGTGCAATGTGAAAAAGCCAAACGAAGACTGAAGATTGCAAGTGTTGACGTCCTTTGGTTAGGTGACTCCTGGCTCTCTGGTTAGAGGGAGAGGGAAGGGTGTACTGCTCACAGAGTTAAAATTATTGCACCACACAGGGGAAACAAAGCGGAGACGGAGAGAAAGGAAGTAAACGCTGCGGTTCTGAAATGATACGCTTTAACGGCAGTAACTAAAATCTGACTTGATGATTTCTAGTATGCTTACTGTTGTGGTGAGCGAGTGTGTTCGTGGGAGCTGATGTGGGGAAACTGTAATAACATGAAATTATGTGCTCATAAAATATGGTGAAATGCTCTTTTTGACAAATCAAATTGACATCTCAGCGTATGTTTTTTTTTTTAGTACAAACAAGGTAAAAAGACGATTCAGAGTCTGAGCAGATCAGGACGTCTGCAGGTCTCTGTCTTGTCTCTGTCAGGTTTCCGAGAACTCGTCTTTGTAGTACTGGACAAGAATCATGTTTGATAATATTGTATGCTATATTTCAGTTTTCTTCCAGAGGTGGCACCGGTTTGAACCATTCTGCAAAATTAAATTCTAATGACTTTTTTCATTTAGTTATGCAAAAAGCAAAATTTGCTGTTAAGATAAATAACTGCTGGAGCTCCACAAGTTAACACATTGCAGAAGAGGATGGCATAAATAACAGAACCTTGTTTAAAGGTAAAAAGTGATGAAAAATGAATGAAAACATGGCATTTTGTGGAGAAATCACTATTTTTCTTTCGAGCTGATTTTCTTTTTGGCACGTTTTAAACATGTTGAGTCGATTTGTTGTTGTACATTAAAACTCCATCATCTTATTTCTGATGATTCTATGACACAGTTTGATGCGCGTGCATGCATATGTGTAAAGCAACCTGTGTAAAGTGTAAAGCAACCTGTCCAGCGTGTACCCCGCTTCTCGCCCTAACTCGCAGCCCGACAGCTGATATTACTTTTTTTTTTTTTTTTAGCTCCAGCTCTCCGTGACCTTGAATTAGATATTTGGAAGAAGATGGATTGATGGAATTTTTTTGGTTAATTCTGGTAAACTTTTTTAAAGGAGTAGTTTGACATTTTGGTTTCTTTCAGTGGGCTGGCAGCCCATCTGAGTTCCCGCCTAAGACTAAACTCCCTGCTGGTCCTGACCGTGAAATCTTGATAGCCCGTTTTTGCTGTTAACTCTTCTAAAGCTATAAAAACATCTTGAAAAAGAAGTATTGAGTACTATTTTAACTTTTCAACATTGATTGTCATTCTTTGCTGTATGTGACTGATGGTTCTCTCTTGCTGGTTTTAGGGTTAAACAGTTGATGTGGATTGATAGTGTCACTGCCCCATCCCATCCTCTTATTGGTTGAAGTCACAGTGCTGAGGCTGACAACTTCTGTGGCAGAAATTCTGCACTTATTGCCCCCTCCATATCTTTCCATTTAGTGTGCATGGCTCGTGCCAGTTGGCAGGTAGTTTTTCTATGAATTATTAAAGACCATCGATGCTTGTAGTTGTTTTCTGTTGTTGCATAAGTGACTCTGCTTTTTATTTTAAAGAACTTCATTTGCATTTCTGCCAGTCTGCAAGTCAGCTCAAATGTTACTGTTCCAGCTTGCGTTTCTTACAGCGGTTAGCGTGTTCTGGGTTCAAATCCACCGGCTTGCTGAAGCCTTTCTTTGTGGACTTTACCTGTTTGGGTTCTCTCCGGGTTCTTGGGTTTTCTCCCAGACTCTCATGTTTTAGGTCAGGAATTTGACTGTGAATGATGATCTCTCTCTGATAGACTTAAAGGTGTACCAAGGCAGGGGTTGAACTACGTGATGGCACCCTAATCTCCGCTGAGGCAATCAGATGGATTATCTGCGATTGCTTGGAAAAAAACAAAACATATATATGTATATGAAAATAATCAGTTAAAAAAAGGGCCTGTCTATACAGAGTTTATAGGGCTTATCAGTGGTTTTTATTAAAAACAATGACTACCTATAATATGTAACTAGAGCCCTTCCACCAACAGAGCTTGTGAATATGTAAGGAACAGGCATGAGTGACATCAGCCTTCTCATCTCATTGTTGCCACCCCCAAAAGAACAAAGTGTGAAGATCCACAGTCTTTTTCTATACTTGGGTGCCATTGCTAACCTGTAAGCATCACAAAGGTAGCTGCTGAAGTTGCTGTTTTTACATAAATCTGCCAATTGGAGCTTTTAATTTATAAATAATTATTTGGGCTAATATTGTGGCATTAAAATAAAGTCACAAAATGAGTCTTTCCACATTAAACACACCTCTGCCTTTGGGCTGATCAGAGATCTGTTTCACCGAAATGACTGGTGAAAGCCATTCCCTGGTATATGAAAGTTGGCAACTTGCTGTAAAATACTCAGATTTCCTGAAATGTGAAAGCAGACATTTTAACAGTGGAGTTAACAGTATAACTATTTTCTCTATTCTTCTGTGTAAAGCTGTACAGTATACAAGAGCTGACCTTCAGACTGCAGCCCTACAATATACTGTTTATAGTCTACGTGCTGTTAGCTGTCAGTGTTACAAGGTCATGAATTTTAACAGTGTGGAGAACACAAAGCATCTGTGTTTCCTTTATTCTCTTTGTCTTTCTTATAAACACATAAGGATTTCTATTCATACTTACAATGCACGGGTGCCCACACGTACACGTGTAATAAAAGGAAGCACATCTCTGGGATGTGAAGCTTCTAGCTGCTGGCCTTTTTTTCCCTAAATAAAATATATGATAAGTGCATAGCTTTCCTGAAGAGAAAAACCGTGCAGTGTGTATTAACAGGGGTCTGAAAGCTTTTGTCAACATGACTTGAAAAATTGATGTGCGCCTCTACAGCTCTGTTAGAGGCCAGCTTCCCAATGTCGTACTAACTAATATGTGTCTGTCGTGTTGGTTCTACCTGTGAGGGTCAGATGTGATCTGCGCGTTTATTTTGATCATAATCTGCTGCGAGATTTCGGGGTTATGGGTGGGAAGCCACACCACCTGTGTCTCAGCAGAGTGCGCATACGTTCTGTGACATGTATTAATAATGAAACGTTTCACGTCGGACGTTTTCCAACATCTCTTTGCTACCATGATGCCCTTTTGCGGTTGCCGTGTAAAAGATTTGGCTTTCTATTTGATTGTTTATTTTCCAGAGATACGAGCACTCTGCAATGCACGCACATGTGCACCCACACACACACACACACACAGACAGTTACTTTCTACTCAGCTGATGCTGATTCTAGCTGATTAACTCAGGTTGACCTTTTCCCCTACCCAGCTGCTCCTGTCAGTCCATGCTCAGGCTCTTTCAATGCATTATGTACAACATAACACTGGTGTATGTGTGTGCGTGTGTGTGTGTTTAATGGGCCAGGTTTCGTACTCCAGCATCGGTACAACTGCTGCACAGTAATCTTCCACTTGTATAAGCAAAAGAGCAACGAGTGCTCTTGATTTAAGCTTTCTGTGCACAGGCAATCACACAGCCAGCACTCCAAAATCAATAGACCACCCGGCGCTCTGCCTTCAAGCTTCTAGGAGAGGACTCTTCCCTCCCGACGGAAAATTTGGAATCAGAGAGGGGACCTTATGTGTGCTCGCCTCCCAGATGAAATTGAAATGGACGTTGCTGCTCATTCATAAAAATCTAAGTAGCATTCCTGCGAACATTCAGCCGGCACTGATGCTTCACAGACATCAAAACAATTTTGTTTGCTTTAGTTGGTATTCTCTGTGGCATAACAGTGGGTAATGAAATGTGATCATTATATAATTCCCATTTGTTCTCTCTCCAGTTCCATCTTAGATACCATTTGTTATTTGACACAGTTAACTAAGTTTGTGCTGCAGTTTGCTTGCTTTATCCTGTGACAGCAGAAATTAAGGAAACGCTGATAATAATGTTTCGGCCTTTATCGAGTTAGTGGTTTCTGTTATTCCTGGTGAAATCAAAAGCATCTTAATGTTATTAAAAGAGAATTTCTTTAATCTTCTTTCACTGATTTGTTGCTTTAAATGTCATTTTGTTTATTAGAAATAATTTCTATTAACAGTGCACAGATTCACTGGCTTCACTTCTCTTTCTTCTTCACTTCTGAAAAATGTAAACTGCAGCCAACAAAGTGATAAAATGAATATTTTTACTGTTTAAATCTGATCAGTTTACACCTTTGCTATTCTTGCGGTGACAGGACAAAGTGTCTTCTGTCCAAAAATAGGTACCGGTATGTACTGCAGTCAGACATCATGCAGTCGCTCTTGTAACACCAGCGTGCTGCTTTGTAGAACCAAACAGATGTCATATTTTATTATACAACAGGTTTTTTGCCTTCCAGAGCTCTCTAACAAGGTTACAATCACTGACATAAAATCTATAGCAGCAAAGCATCCTTGTAAATGAATTTAATTTATCTTTACTCATAAGATTGGAGCCTTCCATGTAATATACTCATAATACAGACACACTGTCCTCTGTGGGCATGACTGTCAGGCTGTACATTAAGCTAAAAGAGGCTATGCTGTTCAAATGAATTTTTTTTTGCATATACACACTTCAAGCCATTTTTGACATTTCCAATTGTAAGTGGTGGGCTCGACATTTACTTTCAGATAGCTGCTGTTTTGTTTTTTTTCTTGTTTCCTGCTGTTTTTTTCTTTTTAAAGTTAAATATTTTAGCTTAAATCAGAAACACGAAAATTAAAAATTTTGTTTTTCTTTTTTCTCTCCTCGAAACACCTCATTGCTGAACTGCAATAGCTTCATGGTCCACTGAGGGACCACAGCCCACATTTTAAGAATTACTGTTCTAAGTGAAATGTTCAGGGACATCTAAAACTGCCAAAATATATATCTAAAAACAAAATACGTAACAAAGAATAAAAGATGTTAAACTTTAAGGCCCAAGAGTCGTGTTGTCGTCTGACCTCCACTGTTTGAAACCACTAAAAGTATATAAAGATGCAGCATTCTAAAGTCAGTTTGTTAAATTCATTTCCACCTAGATATTCTACAAAGTGCACAGCGGAAGCGCTTAGGAACCACAACTGCTCATGAAGTTACAGCGCGAGGTTGCCGTGTGCTGAGTCATAGATGTAGCGTGTGCTCTGCTGACTCAATAACTGAGGAGCTCCAAACCTCCTCTGGCATCAACATCAGCACAAAAACTGTGAGCCAGGAGCTTCACAGCATAGGTTTCCATGTCTGAGCAGGTCTAATGTGTTGGTGGCCCAGTACTTTTGTCCATATAGTGTAGCGGGGCGACCGTGGCTCAGGGGGTTGGGAAGCTATCTGTAACCGGAAGGTCGCCGGTTCGATCCCTGGGCTCTCTGTCCTGGTTGTTGTGTCCTTGGGCAAGACACTTTACCCTCCTGCCCACTGGTGTTGGCCAGAGGGGCCGATGGCGCAATATGGCAGCCTCGCTTCTGTCAGTCTGCCCCAGGGCAGCTGTGGCTACAACTGTAGCTGTCTCCACCAGTGTATGAATGCGAGAGTGAATGAATAGTGGCATTGTAAAGCGCTTTGGGTGCCTTGAAAAGCGCTATATAAATCCAATCCATTATTATTATTATTAGCTTACTGGAACCACTGATCTTCCCCCAAATTTGCCAGTGTTATCTGCTTCAGTTACCCGCTTTGTTAGCACAAAGTAACTATCAACTAGGCCCCTTATAATGAATTGCGCTTGGGTATTGCACCATACCGAGCTCTTGCTGGAAGTTAGAGACAGGATGAGTATGAAAACCTAGGGCAAGCCCATTCAAATGGCAGCCCGCGGACCACATGCGGCCCAGAAGCAACCTGCGAGTTGCCGCATGTGGTCCTGGCAGAAACACAGAGAAAACACAAAAAATTAATTAATTAAAAAAAATTAAAGATTCCTACAGCGTAGTGTAGACTGTGAATGCAACACTCCTAGTAGCCTAGCAATATTTAACCCACAATGTACCGTGATGTAAACATATCAAACTATCATCGTAATGTATGATGCAACAACTGCATGTCTTTCTCAGTCCAAAAGCGTAAAATTGACAATTAAAACCTTCGGTTTAACCCTGCCTGGACTGACAAATACGTATTCATTTTAACGCCAAATCCAAATGCCAAACCTATGTGTTTAATTTGCAGTGAGTGTGTTGCGGTACTTACGAAGGCACCACAATGACAAACACCAGACTTCCTGCACAAACCTTCCAGAGCAATCTCAGGAGAGGGCTGCAAAAGTACAGTTTAATTGCGAGTTTAATAATCTTACAACTGGATTTGTACTACCATGAGGGTCCTGTACAGCCCAAGAGAGCTGCAGCAGCTTCCCTTCTTGTTTGCTGGATCTTGGCGAAGAAGAGCAAGCCTTTCACAGATTCTGAAACGGTGAAATACTGCATGCTGGCCGTGGTGGATGCGGTGATAAGTGACGAAAAAATTAAAGTCAGTGTGATATCTGCTATTAAAAACGTACCCCTGTCAGACAGTTCAAATATTCATAGAGTTGAATTTCTGGCTTGAAATGCTGTTACATGACCTGAAGAAAACTGATGTAATGTCAGGATGGCAGAAGGTGGGTTCACAGACAGAACTGATAATGCACAGTTGTGCATATATGTCCATTTCTTGGATGGCAAATTGCTCGGTTTACTACCGTTAGAGGGACACACAGCTGGCGAAATAATGTTTGAGAAGATTTCAGGGTTTTTTGAGGAAAATGGTCTGATATGAAGCATGACGGATATACTAGTGACGGATGGGGTCCATCCATGGGAGGAAAAGTGAGTGGTCAGCAAAATATTTATTTTAATTTGAAAGGGAATTATCGAAATGTTTTTTTGTTATTGTTTGAAATGTGCAAAAAAAAAAGTTTGGTTATAGCTCCCTTTTTTTAAATGGACCTTTTGGTGTGAATTTGTGAGAGGTCACCAGATTTACAGGGGGAAAAAGAATAAAAAATTACTTGTTTTTCAATACAGTTTGAAATTGATTATGATCTGCTGCTTACTGGCTGCAAAAAAAATATCTGGCCCAGTTAAATTCCCCGGTTTGAAAATCTGGCCCAACTAACTTTTTAGTTGAATAGCCATGACCTACGGTGTTAGCCCAGGTGGAGCTGCTGGGGGTGCAGATCTTTATGGTAAACCTTATTTGTGCAGCATTAATTTAAAAAATGATCACCAACACACTATTTAGAATTAAAGAATGAAATTGCTGCTTTTTGAATACAGCAAGCAGCCACCACCGGGCCACCTTTTTGCGCTCCATCACTGCCTTACTGCTTGTTCGAAACCTTGTTTGAATCTTTAATAACTGTTTTTATTTGGCACGGTGATCGGAGGAAACACAGGAGAGTGTGTTCATGCTAAGTCCTGCAAGTGAAATGCACTGAAATCTGAGCCCAACCAGCCCTGCTAATATGCAGCGTAGGCCTGTCTAAGCACATCAGATCTGTTGTGGGGGAGTTAACAAGGAGGCCCAGATGAGTGTCAAAACAGTGTGCTTATCAAGCACCAGAGCAGCACCACTGCTTTGGTGGAGGCTGCAGAAGCTTCTCCTGTAACCTCTAATTCACACTGACCTGTGGTGCATTTCTAGTAATCAGATGAATCAGCAGCCCTCCTACTGAGATTCTTCAACATCCAGTTTATTTTGTAAACTGTCAGAAGAAAGCAGAATATTTCAACTCTCATGGGTGCCTTGACATCAAAGCTAAATATGGTGGATGGATATAACAATAAATGTATAACTTTCTCGTCTTAAGGATATTTTAAAATCCACATATCTGCACTCTGTCAAATCTGATTTATTTGGTGTATCTGCTCACACTGATTGCATTCACAGGCAGAGATTGATAGATTTGGTGCCCTGCTGTTGGCTGACTATAGAGAGCATATTCTGCTACTATGCACAGACACAAGGGAAAATACAGAAGCAAAAAGTGTCACCTAGTCCGCCAACAGCAGGCAGTAATTACTGTAGTTGTTTCTAATCCCTGTTACATGCTGTAAAATGTAAAATGTGTTGACTTTCGGAATAGGAAATGTCATATCTGAAGCTCAAAGACATTTCATTTGAGTCCTATTTTAATATGAAAGAAGTTCAAACAAATAGTCTGCAAACATGTTTTTTCTTTTTGAGGAGAAATGTGTACACAGCACTAATGTACTTTACTCGTTAGCCACTGTATAACCAATTAAGTAACCAGTCCCCTCCCCCCCAAAATAAGCAGTGACATTTTTGTCCCAATTAAATTCTAATGTGCTTTCTCCTTTAAAGCAGCAGCAGCATCTCATTCTGATCTGATTCAGTCTGTTATGATAAGATTTAAGTTGAAATTAAAAAGCTCTCCCCGTCTGATGGCTCCACTCGCTGTGAAACAATAATGTGCAACGCGATGAATAAAATATTGAAAGCCCGGGCTCACTAAATGACATACACTTGCCCCCATAGTAAACTTCCCCAGTTCTGCCATGCTGCATCAGGAGGCGTTTGATGGTGTCTTGGTGTGCGGTGCTTTAACTGAGGTAGCATCTTTCCAGATGGATTCAAAGAGGGGGAGATGCTCAGCTGTTACTAGGCTGCCCTCTGGCAGTGCCACAGCTTCTGGGAGCAAGGTTGTGCGACTCACTTACACTCATGGTTCCACCTCAATTAAAAACCAGTCAGCGAAGCGGTTTCTTTGTTTCCACGCATGCAGGGAACTTTAGCGTGCAAATGTTGGTGCTGTCTGGAACGATGACTGCTGATCATGGTAGTGCCTTTCAGAAAAGAGAAATGACTGGACCCTGGACTTGTTTTCTGTCACCCGATAAGTTGAGGGCTCTCTGACTTATGCTGTTAGCGCTCTTCACTTCTCTCGACAGAAGTTTGTTTGATCTACATGTTGAGTATCGTCCCCAGAAAGTGGAGCACACAGTTTTGTGGGTTTAAAAGGTTTCCACCAGTGTTTTATTATCCCAGTGGTTCAATGGGTTTAGGCTCACACCCCACTGGTCCTAAACATCAGGATTTTTTATTTATTTATAGACAATATATGCAACCATAATGTTTTTTTAATGTACTTTATTATCCTACCACTACTGCTATCTGTTTTCATGCACCAGCTTATATGAGAACATAAAATAAGACAATAAAAAATCAAAGCAAATGTTGGGGCTTAATCATAATGAAGTCATAGGTATATATACCTATACACTACTTTGTATAGGTATATATGCTAGAAGTAGTTGCTGGGTCTTTGGTTAAACACTTTATTGTACTGTATAGCTGCAAGCAATGGCTTGTTCAGAAGAGGCACCTTTTAGATTACTCCTTCACTAGAATATACAGTATATAATGTTTGGAAGCCAGTTTCCAGTTTTTACAGTTTTCAGCTGCATAGTGCATAATTGCATAGTTTGTCTGTCCGGGTATGTTAAGCTAGCAGCCTGGAGGGCACTCACAACCATCTAAATTATCAGTCATGTAAAGTATGAACGTGGATTAATGAATAAAAGTAACTTAAGGTCAAAACATTATCTGAACTGTCACTACCAATTTCTTCCTTGGGATAGGCTCCCAAGGAGATGGTTTAAGAACAAGTCAGGGTTTTAAAATGCTAATAAAGTAGTCATACGTGCGACTATCTTCACTATCTTTCACCTGATTGCATTTGTGTAAAACTGTTCTACCTGTCCCATTGAAGCTGTTTATATATGTATATTTAATACAGAAAATAAGCAAAAACAAATACAGTAGGTCCACAATAAAAGACAAGCTCAAGCCAATTTTACATTTGCTGTAATTTTATGCAGTATTATGTGCTTTTATGTGTGCCCTATTTCTCCAACTGCCCCACACAGAAAAAGCGTTTTTATTTAAAAAGCTGGCAGGTACAGTATGTTTCATCTCTTTGGCTAACACTGTGTGAAATCCCAAATAGAAAGGCACCGTCACTCATCCGAAAAAGCCACAGCGCTGCATTGTTCTGCTTGCGTTTTTTTTCCTCATTGTCAGATATCCTGATGTCTCTATAATAAGTTGTCATGTCCATACAAAACAGATGAGCATTATTGAAGTGTGCTGACAGTTCAGCTAAAGTCGAGCGCTTGAAATGCTGCTGAGATGGATCTTACCACATGAGTGCCCTAAGGAGGCCTTACTTCACACTGTGCCAGTCAAGCCATACTGTGACGCTCCCATCTCTCAACAGGCAGAGCGTTGCGTCTGGCACTCACTGTCACAACATGGCAGAATGATAGGCTCGCGCTGCTTGCTCCCAAATCTCCCACTGATCGTGGCGTCTGCTGAGCGATCTCAGAAAATATCGACTATAGACCTCTGCGGTGGTACCTCGGCTCCTTGAGAGTGTGATAGGGTTTATGACCTTTCCTCAGCTCCTCTTGTTAGGCTCAAACTCTGGAGGCATCTTATGGGAATTTGTATAATCCCCTCAGGTGTGCTGTTCATCCTTTCCACATTTAGTTGCTTTTGAGGTGCCAGAACAATAACAAATCAATGCTATATTAATAAATGTGTCAGAATATTGTAAGAAACACAAGATCCGAAACATTAATTCTGTCATTGGGGGTGTTTGTGACTCTTCTGCCCTTTACGTCTTTTAACTGTGACCACAGTGGCAAACTTGGCTCTAAATTTTCATTGAGGAACACTTACAATAGAGTGCATGTAGTGACACTATAGTAGCAAAAAGGTCAGTCAGAGTGAACGCGAGTAGCTGGCTGCTGTTATGCCTTTAAGGACAAATTGTAGCCAAACAAATGTGCGTTTTACACATAAGCAGTTCAAGCTGTGAGGACAAAATGTTTTTCTGCTCAGAGGTGACAGCTCAGTAATATTAGCCTCAGTTGTTTCCAGCTTGTGCCGCTGTCACTGGTCATGACACTGGTATGTATGCTAGCCAGCCTCTTATTCCTTATTAAAGGTCAAGGCTGTAGGCAACTATTTTTTGCAATGGATATTTTGCTCTTCGGGGCTCCGACACAGTGTGCGATTGTTCTTCAGCTCATCTCCCCGAGCTGATCGGACTGTATCGAGACGATGCTCCAGTGCTGTAATTATAGGGTTTCTTGGTGTCTAAGATTTTCCTCTGTTTGTTTTATACACTGCAATTCTCTTTGATTGCTTTGCTGCAGTATGGAACAATGATGTCGCCACAGTGCCGGTGGCACCCATTGACCTTAAGGTCAATCTGGCAGCAGGTTCTGAATTTTGACAGGGGCAGCCAACTGTGGAGAGAGGCGCACGCCTTCAGGCGCTCTATGTGTTCCGTCAATGTTCGTTAGTCAAATAAACTGTGTAGTATCACCCCTTTGTCTTTTATTAACAGGGTGAACCAATGACAAATTTACTTAGAGCCAGGAAGCTGTGACAGTGTGTGTAACCTGCCTCTTTACATCATCGAATACCAATGCTAAAAGGCTTACTGTCAACTGCTGTCATCGCGCATTATCTGTATACCCCATAACACGTGCAAGCTTACAGTACACAAGCGAGCGCACGCAGCTTCTAAGACAGCCATCTCTGGGATTGATGACATCGACACACTGTAAGCGATGGACGTTTTCAACAGCCGAATATTTCTCCCGAAGCGGGAGAGGTCACAAGTGCACAAAGAGCTCATTACAGAGATGAGTCAGAGATGTGTGGTGAGAGGCTGGCCTGTAGTTCTGCAGGAGGTGAATGAAACAATTAGTTTCTGCTGTGCGAGAGCTACAAAACACACATTTCCCTCTTTTGTAAAGATAGCCTGCAGAAGTGCCACGATCGGTAACTTTTCACACAGTATTCCCGAAAATGATTTTTCAGTTGCATCAGTGAGTAATACGCCCTACTTTGTATGATGTTGTTACATCATCCTAGAAATATTACATACTTTTCCCCCTGAAACCTAGTTTTTTAGGGGATTACATAACCATGAATTTTGAAACATGGACTTAATGTTCAACTACAACATCTCTAGGTTGTCTTGGTGGTAAGAGCATAGATTCTCCATGTCCTGTACATCTTACAGCTGCCTGTATGTCTGTGTGCATTTCAAAAGTGTTTGTACAGGAGCTCCACAGACTGATATTAGTTACTGTAAATGGGAAAATAGAAAAGAAAACCGTTCCTTAACCTTAAAAATAGAAGTGTGGCTGTATTATATTAATCCAAATTTCATACAACACAGTAGGAATGCTGTCGTTTGAGAATCTCCATAAACTGCAAGTTGAATTTGTTTATTAGGATTACTGTTGTAAACACCTTTGCACATAAAAATGCATCACCAGATGATAATAATGTATTTTTTTTCTGTTTGTTTCTTTTAATTATTGACTAAAGATAAAATGATAAATCATCTAGATTGCTAGGTCAGTTCACATCCCATATATTTGCTGTATGCCTTTATAAAAACATAGTTAACCCTCAGTCTAGGGCTGTGCGATATGACCAAAATCTCATATCCCGATATAAGATATCTATCGTCCCGATAACGATATAAATCACAAAAATTTTACATTTTCTGTAAATTCTGTGAATCTCGGGCAGCTCGACTTGCGTGAAATGTTTCAAGCTGGGCATCATGTAGCTGGAGTCGAGTGTTTTAACCGATGCATGAAACTATACATTTTTAGACATAAGTTGTAACGGCCGCCGTTTTCTTTGTGAGTATTTATTACACGGCGGGAAAAGCCTGTTCTAACGTTTGAGTCTAAGGTTTATTTTTTAGCACCTGGCGGCTTTTTTTTTTTTACTTCTCATCCGTAAATACTCTGCTCTTTCACGTGATTCAGTTTATTTTGAAAAGTCTCAACAGGATCTTGAGCTTTATTGTGAAAGGTTTATGTGGAAAATAAATAAGCGGACACGCGAGGGTTTTACCGTCGTTGTTGCTAACGACAACGCATAAAAACAGACGCTTGTCCGTCTGTAGTGTGGTTATATAAAATATAAGAGAAAGAGAGAACTTTAAGAAATTAATATAGCCACTACAGTGACCATCAAAACGATGAAAAAATATTGCCGTAAACAGTTTATTTTGCTACACCACAAAACAAACGATAGCATAAAATGAAACGATAGACGTTTTTATATCGTCATCTGATATATATCCTATATCGAACAGCCCTACCTCAGTCCATTAATCATTTAATCATTGTCTTTTAAACTGCTGCATGTCTGTTCAGACAGCTGTTCCTTTAGGACATGCATGTGAATGACTATCTTCAATCATTGAAAGCTACTACGAGAATGTATTTATTTATATTAAAATGTACACATTAGCTGCTTACTTGCCAGGTTTTGAACGTGTAGACACAAGGATCTAATATTTAGAGCAAGTGCTTGGTTAATAATTCAGTTTTACAAAATTTTGCATAAATATTTTTCCCCTCATGGGCTTCAAACATAAATTTAAACATAATTTATGGAAAATCAGTATTAGAAAATGCTAATTAGCGTTTAATGTCTATTATTTTTCATTGAAATCACTCATAGCCCTTTTTATTGGATCTGTGAATCTGATATTTTTACATTCATCTCTTCAGTGAGTAGGACCAGTTTTCACAACTCTAATAGAAATCAGGATTTCCGAAGAATATGCAAAAGGAAAATATAAACTAATATGTTCTTCTAATATTACTGCGATATAGAGCTGCATCTAATTCTGCAGCAATGCCACTGAACCAGCGGAGACGAAAAAGGTTATCGAGATGGTTTTTAAGAAGCCAAACATCATGCAGGGGGAAAAAACATGTACCAGAAAAAATGAATAAAATATTCTTCATGTATGTAAATGTAAAAAGAAGGTTTATAATTAAGTATTTAAATAAATTGTTTAAAGAAAATAATTTCTCAGTTGGATTTCCATAGTGTAGTGGTTTACACATTAACAAGCCTAGCAAGCGGTTCAGGACCGGGAGGATATGCACACTCCTCGGGGGTTGAATCTGGCGTGAAAATATGCCGAGTCAAATATGCGGAGCTGCCTGCTGTAGCGATCCCTTAAAAATAAGCAAGCAGCAGTCGTAGATGTTGTAAACACATTTGCCCCAATACTGTTTTATTTTTGCTGTTAATATGAGCAGCAGTAGTCGGCTTACTTTCTCAAAGGACACAAATATTGAATTCTTGTCTACAAAGTGATCAGTAACCAGTTGTAGTGGTAGTGTTTCAAGAGAAAAAGATGCGACACGATAAAGTTTATCAATTCAACATTTATTTCAGGCGAGGATAGAAGCATTTTTGAAATATTCACTCGTAAAAGCGGGGCTCATTTGAAGGGGCGAAAGCAGAATTAGATATGCAGATAAACGATCCACAGAACAAAACATTCCCTATATGTGTGTATATGTGTTATCTGCAAACAGAGTGAGATAGCCCAAAAGAGCTAGAGGTCTTGCCACGTTCCACAGACACATTATTTAATCATATTTAATATGCCTTATCTGGAACTATTTTAGGAAGAGAATTGATACCCCCAATTTCATGACTGTACTGTTAAATGTGCCTGTTGTGCCTGACTGTGGGGGGAAGATTAATGCACGCATCAGTGTTGATTGGGAATTCTTCCATGGTCATAGTGTAACTGCTGAAAAGGACAGATGCAAATGGACAGCAGAGCCAAACGGGGGGAGCAGCTTCTTTGTACGAATGAGAGACAGAAAAAAAGTTGAGAGAAAAATATCCAAGGTCTTAGATGAGTCTGAAAAGATGCAGAACTTCTCTCTCTTTAGGGGTTTTCACCAAGCTTGCTGAGGAGAAAAAAAAAAAAAATCCCCCACCCTCGTGGTTTGAAATGCAAAGTTAACAGTTTTACTCAGCCCCCCCTAAAGGCTTGTATAGTCTCTCCTAATCTTTTTTAATATGTCAAAAGGCTTTCTTGAGAGTCTCTGTGAAATTTCACACTTAAGTTGTTTGCAAAGTCAGTCTGAATTACAGTGTAGAGTGAGGGTTAACTTTTCTGAAGGGGTCGGGGAAACTTTTTAAAGTCTGTATGTTGTGTTTGTGTATGGCAGAAGGGGGAGGAGGGCGTGAGGGTGTTTAGAAATCAGTGATGCTGCTTGTATGTCCACACTCGGATGTGAAAAACAGGTAATATCATTTTTCAGCTTTAGTGGAATTTTAATTGTGGATAATAAAATCCGAAATTTTATTTTAGTGAACAAAGCATTGGCAAGTTTTGATTTGTAATAGTGCATACTGTACTGTGCTCACATGCAGCTCTTTTGTATATCAAATTATCACCTCAGTACGAGGGAGTTCTGTTTTTATATGCAACACCGGGATTTTGTGCAACAAAGAGAGGGCTTTGTGGTACTGCAGTGATTTACTCAAAAATTGCAAAAAGTAGTAAAAAGACATGAAAGAAATCTCTTTAAAAGGTTTCTCTAATGAAGAGGAAACAAAGCAAATGTTTTTGTCATGGTGGCCGTAACACTTTGATAAGCATTACTTCCAGATATGAACTAATGCTTTAATCATAGGTTGCATACAGTTGGGACATCCCACTTTATTAGTGCCAAAAACCAAGCTGTGCAAAAGTCTTGAGCCACCCCCCTTATTCTTTATCATTTGGTTGCAAGGAGCGACACTTTCTAAAAGAGATGTTGAGCAATAGTTCTCCAGGCTTTCTGCAGGTATGATATTTTTCTTTGTCTTTTTCACTCATTTTCAGTTCAGTCCTTGTACCTGCACATTTTCAAACATTTGTTAAGCCACTTAACACTGACCTATGAACCAAGGCACCTAACAGAAGGGAGGAACCAGTGTTGGGTTTACAGATAGCAGACAACTTAGAAACAAAATAACATACTTTAAATAGTATCTTTAAGCATTTTGTTACCAGCAGCCTGTTACAGAAATAAATAAATCAATAAATCCCTGCACCTATTTCTCATTTTCGTAGCAAAATATAAGGTCATGAGAGGTGGCTCAAGACTTTTGAACAATACTGTATGTAGGTTAGGCTCTTTATATATATCTATATATCTATCCATCTATCCATCCATCCATCCATCCATCCATAACACTGAGCGATGAGGGGTCTCAACCTTTTATCCAAGACAAAGCCCAGACATCTTTATATGCAGAATTATTTCCACAGTTTATATTTGAGATATTATTCTTTCACTCACCTTTCATTGCCAAAGGTGAGGGTCATCGACAGCTTCACTCCCCTCTCTTCCCTATGACCAGCCTGGATAGCATCTTCATCCCTGCAGATGCTGCATCGTGCTCTTTTACTAGAGAGCCAAGAATTTCAACACTATTTAACAAAAGCAAAAAAAAACAAACAAACATATTGCATACTGTGATAGTATGGGGTTAGCAGTGATAATCATCATCATCACTGCTGACATATAGATCTTTAGTTGATTTACAGTGATGAGCCCAAGCATCATAACATTTTAATACTGGGATATGTTATGTTCTGAGTTATGTTACATGGCATAAGAGTCAGTTCTCATAGTGTGTTCATTTGGGAGAAAAGAGCAGGTGCAAACAGGAGCAGGTCTTTGGAGGATGTGCTGGAAAAAATCAGATCCTTCCAGGATTTTAAAGGATTTGCTGTTAATGTCTGGTTTCCTGAGACTCCTGGGAAACTTCACTGGCCATATAGGACACCAGGATGGTGGATCGAAACTGTTTTGATGGGACACGAAGGCCCAACAGCATAAGGCAGAGGTGGTGATAATTATGGCTTAATGAGCGGGCTTTAATTGTAAAGCCTACACAAGAATGTGCTCTTCTAATTGAGTCAGTGTTCTGCAGTTTTACCCATTTTTGCTCAAAATAAATACTCTTTATAAATGTTACCAGCTAATAACATTCAGTATTATCAATACAAAGAGTCTCAGATCCTGCCTGTCAATCGCTTCCCTTCGATGCACTGATAGTGCCTCCGACTGGCCTCGTTAAGGTTGGCAGGTCAAGACATAAAAAGAGTTTAGTCGATATGAAAATCTTTTACCCTGCACAGACTTTTCTTTCTGATTTGGTGCATTGAGCAGTTTCATCACCCTCAGAAAAGAGTGAATCTATTCTCTTAATGTAATTTGTGGAAAATGTACCATGACAGTGTAATTATTTTGAGGGGGCCAATTTGCATTTCCTCTGCCCGGCAAGCTGAATGTTACTGTAGGTTCTAAGGCCTTAAAGATAAATGAATAATCTAGAGTATTTAAAACCCATGAAACATTTAAATGAAGTAATTTCACTTCCTAAAGGGCATAGGGAAGATGTTTCCATACATACTCAGACTCACTTTTTAAATAAACATCAGCTCTAATCACTGAGACAGAAATCCTAGTGCGAGCAGGAAATATTTTCTGGATCCTTTAATGATTCCTTAGGGGCTCCCCTCTGACTTAGATTAGATGGGATTTAGACAAAGTTGATGCTTTTACCAAAACTTGGAATTCTTTTTCATCTGTGGACATCATAAGGAGCATGGTACTGTATACGTTTCACCGATAGAATTGCTACATAAGTGTAGCAGTGTGGGGAAAATGGCGTGTGACATTTCTGTGCAGCCGGCTTTGATCAACTTTGAAGGGAAATCGATTGGAGTTGTTGCTCTGCCCCATTTTAGAAGACATCTCATCAAACCGGGTTGCAAAGGGTCTAAAGACTACAAGTGTTCATTTTTGTTCCCTTAGTGCTGCAAATTTAGTAATTGACTCTGATTTTTGGCTTCAGGCAGTAACCTAATAAGGCCATCCAAGGTTAATGATAGACCCTTTTTAGACTGGCTGAATGTCTGACACCGATATGTAGTCGTGGTGAAAAACAATTATTACTTACATGAGAGACACTCGGGGCAGAAGCCTCTGACATATGAATGAAGTGTTGTTATTCTGCCTGTTATTAGCTGCTATATTTCCTTCTAGTTTGGCTTGTAAATGAGACGTAGCCTTTGGACATCGGATCAAAACGCCACAGTCGTTCAGGTGGAATCTCAGCTCCGGGTTGTGTTGCTGCTTTACAGGCATCTCTTCCCAGGAACGCCAGCGCCACAAATCTCTGTGATTTAAAATCTTTCCCGTCCAAGCAGCTGGAGTCAGCACAAGTGTCATTTGCCTTTGCCAATCTGCTGTCACGACGTCCTCTGCCAAACAATTTATCCCCACCCCGCCTGCTTTATTAGCCATAGATTATGGGTGGTCATGGACAGTGTAGAGCCTCTGCTGTCGAGGTAGCCGTATAATTGACTGTCGGGAAGCAGGGTGGATACTTATTGAGCGTAAACTACGCTGTCAGTGAAATGCTGTAGAATACATCTGTTGTATTATTTTGGCACTGAGCAGGATTTCATTTCTGTGCTTTTAGTTCATTTTGCTTTCCAGTTAGCATCTTTTTTAGTCACGCTAGCACCCCAGCTGTGGACATGGCAGTCTTCTGTTTGCATGTAGCAAGAAGTCAGAACTGAAATATTTTTTCAGAGGATTTCTCTTAAATATTTTGGATATATGCATGGTGCTGAAGTCTGGTTATCATTTGTCTTAATGTAACTGTGAGATGGAAAATTGCTATGCTATGCAAATTTTCAAAACGTGGTGTAGTATCAAGTTGTACTAGGATGGAAAACATGACAGATTTGACATCTTAATATTAGCATGTAATGTTGTTGTTTTTTAAAAAAATTTTTTATGTATAATATGTGTCTTTTAAAATGTCACTGAGCAGTACCGAAATTCTCTTTCTCTTTTCAGAATTCTGGATCCATGGCACCTTCAGCAGGCTCCGCCCCGAACGCTCCCGTGACAGGTTACAAGCGTATGGTCATCCCAACTCAGCCTCCACTGACTGCCACCAAGAAGTCTACACCCAAACCTCAAACTCCTGGGGGAGTCTCATCTACATCACCTTCTCCTTTAAGTCCTATGGCCAAGACTCCAACCCACATGGCTCCTCAGCCGGTTCCGGCCTCCTATGCTACAGCATCAACCCCAAGCCAGCCCACCTTCAATGTCCAAGTGAGGTCGGCTCAGCCTGGACCCCAGCATCCAGCCCCTGGTGGGCACAATTTTGGCCAGCAGCCCATTCGCAGCCCCGCGCAGGTGCAGTACATGTCCGCTCAGCCCAAAGGTCCTGACTTTGCTTATGGCCCGCCACAGCCTGGCTTCTCTCCAATGGCACCGGGGCCATATCAAGAACAGCAGCATCCAGGTGCGCCACAAGTAAGTGGAATAAACTCTAGAAGACCTCAAGCAGTCCCAGCCCAAGGATACCAGACCCCAGGCCCCAAGAAGACCTACATTACAGATGTGCCACCCAGCTTGGCTCCATACACTTCTAGTCCAACGATTCCACCAAAGGTAAGAACGTCATCATCATCATGCAGTCGTTGTTCATATTCTTGGATATGGTAGTTTGAAAAGGCTTTAATCTCGTTATTGACATCAACTGGTCTAATATTTTCTGACACTTTAAGCATCTAAGTTGATAGCTTTAGGTTAACCACTGTGGCAGCACAGTGTTTTAGCGGTTAGCTCTTTTCCTCACAGCCAGAAGGTCCTGGGTTTGAAGCTGGGCAGGAGGCACCCTCGCCCCCCCTTGTTTCTGTGGGTTTTCTCTGGGAGTTCCAGTTTCTGCCATAAAAATATGCCAACACACAAAACACAAAAGCATTTCTCATTCTAAAGAGTTTCACTTCCTGTTTAATAAGTAGAGTTGCCTTTGAGAATTGTAAGGCATTTTTACGCTCAGCTGGGATGTTTAATCCCTCCAATGTGTTCTAGGTTTGTCCTGCAGCGTTAGGGTTAGATGTCCCTCGAGTTCCTGACTTGGAGGTGTCCTTACTGGATGCTTGAACCACCTCAGTTTGCATTTGTCAAACGCATAGTTGCTCCTCTTGAAACCTCTGTGAACCTCTAAAGATATATCAAAAATGGGAAGAAAAGATTTCAGTCACTTAAATGAGAAATTGTGCTCTTTGAGTCACCAGGTGCCAATGGTTTAAAGTTGCAAAATCAAAAGATAAATCAAGAGCTCTGGTTATCTCTTAGATCACCTCATCATTCATTCCTCCCGTTGAAGTCCTCCTCCATTTTGTTGTCACGAAAATGACCCACAGGTATTTAAACTGCTTTGCTTGGGTCAGCAGCTCACTGACAGAACCTTTAGAAAGTGTTCACCCACATCCACTGAGCCTTGCAGGTCACAGCTAGACAGCAAGAGTCTGAAAAACACAGCCTGGTCTCATTCTCTCTCTGTTGTAGCTTTCCAGTTATGTTTTATACAATTTAATAAAGGCAAAAACAGTGGGTGTGCAACGGT
Organism: Rhamphochromis sp. 'chilingali'; assembly: GCF_963969265.1. NCBI lineage: Eukaryota > Metazoa > Chordata > Actinopteri > Cichliformes > Cichlidae > Rhamphochromis > Rhamphochromis sp. 'chilingali'. Next base: position 33,736,591 of record NC_137931.1, read on the forward strand.
GCAGATCTCCGTACTGTAAACATCACTGTTATTTGTGTATTCATATTTGTGTGGAAGGTATGCATACATTCGTGCAACATTATTTGCCAAAGCAGTATGAAGCCATCTTTCATTGAAATTCTCTGAATAAAGTTATTTAAACCTGAACCTGCTGGGCTTTACACCATAATAGCCAACTTGTACTAGTGTACTTCAACAGTGTATTTACCAGCTGTGTTTTGTAAACCTAAGCTTGTACTTCACTGTAATAGTTATTTTTCCAGTTATTTGTGCCCAGCTGGAATGTGAATGTGTCAGTATGTAGTTTCCAAACATGTGCATGTGGTTAGGAGCTATTGTATGACTGTCCTTCAAGCTAAGAGCTTTTAAAAAACAGTCGAACATGGAAATCTTTAGACTGAATGATGATACGTGATATACATTTTTGTATTTTTTATTAAGCCAACCTGTGGTACGGTGCAATCACTTTCTAGATTAACCTGTTTTATTTCAGTGCAAAAAATGTTGTTTTCTCAGCCAAGAACTGCTGTGCTTTTCAGAAAACTCAGTAAAATTATTCTACATATTTCTTTCTGATGTTTATGATGAAAACCTTTTCACTGGCTAAATCATTTGGTTTTGCGGGGCCTTCAGATCCAGGTTCAAATCCATAGTCAGTGTGTTACTTGCAGTAGAAGACTGTAGGCAAGAAATAAATGTTGGTTTACTTGGACGCTTTATTTGGAGCATTTTCCCCACTTTACCTGCCTTCAGACAGGTCTTTTCCACAGGGAACTGAAGTTGTTACACTCCACCACACTCGACTGACCAAAACACTGTTTTACTTCACAAAACACAGGAGTTGTCTGTCTACCGTTGCCTCAGTTGGTTAGTTTGTTTTACTGCGTGAGTTCAGTGTTTAATGGGTTGATTCCAGCCATCTAACTGTCCAAACATCCATCCATGGGCAGCAGTCCAAATCCCAGATCTCCCCGGCCACCTACTCCCCACCTGTCGAGGGGGGGCATCAAAGTGTTCCCAAGCCAGCTGACTGAGGTAATCTTTCCAGTGTTTCCAGGACCTGCTCTGTCCCTCTTCCCAGCAGAAAATATCCAAAACATCTCACCTAGGAGGTGCTCAGGAGGCGTGCTGCTTAGATGCACCAACCGTCTCAACTGGCTCCTTTCAATGTGGAGTATTAGTAATTCTACTCTGAGCCACTGTTATGAATGACTAAGTTCTTCACCCTGATGGAGGAAATTCATTTCTGCCAATTGTATCCACACCTCATTCTCTCAGTCATAACCCAGAGCTTGTGGCCATAGGTGAGGGTAGGAATCCAGATTGACATCTGCACCAATATATCTCCTATCACCAATATAGTAGACTATCGTGGCTCAAGAGTTGAGCGTTCGTCTTGTAATCGGAAGGTTGCCGGTTCGAGCCCCGGCTCCGACAGTCTCGGTCGTTGTGTCCTTGGGCAAGACACTTCACCCGTTGCCTACTGGTGGTGGTCAGAGGGCCCGGTGGGCAGCCTCGCCTCTGTCAGTGCGCCCCAGGGCGGCTGTGGCTACACTGTAGCTTGCCATCACCAGTGTGTGAATTGTGTGTGTGTGTGTGTGTGTGTGTGTGTGTGAATGGGTGGATGACTGGTTGTGTAAAGCGCTTTGGGGTCAAGTAAAGCGCTATAGAAATACAGACCATTTACCATTTTAGTGTATGGATGTAGGTTTCTGGGTCAGCATTTTGAAGTCTCAGTTTTAGTTTTTTGGCAATGTTGTTTTATTTGTTTATTTGCTTATTTTGAGCCAGAAGTAGCCATATCTTCGAGGTTATTGTCTGACTCTAGTTTGGCTTGCATCCATAAAATTTCCAGGTGAAGCACAGACACAGATATGGGCTAATTAAATTGAGTAAAATTAAAATAAACAGTTAGAATTTCATTGACCAAAAGTGGACTTGACTGTCTGTTAGTAGAATAAACATTTAGAAAGCTCCATTAAAAATGCTTTGAAAGGTTCCAACAGCTCAGACAGAGTGGAGAGGTCCAGTTAAGGTGAAGACTAACGGGTAGCCATCTGCTCAATCACCATCAATTCCGATGAGTTATGAACAGAGACACTATCCAGAGAGACCAAAAAAAACATTTTTATACCAGAATCTAAATGTTTGTTAATGCTCTGAAATCAGGCATTTTAATGCAGAAGCCTATGAGCACGTGTCTCTGTCTGCAAGAGACTCTCACCCAACAAGACCTAGAATTGGCTCTAGCCCCCCACAACCTTGGCTTGCTTAAATAGAAAGCAATGGATGGATGAACAGAAATGAATAAATAATATTTTAAAGGGAACAAGCAGACAATATAGTAAAAAACACAAGGCAAAGAATTAGTACTAAACCTTTTTATAGATCTGTACATGACTGAAAAGAATAAAAACCCTCTGTTGTCCCATAGACTCTATGCCACAGAGACGAGCTATTCTAATCTCAACATATCCAGCCTTCGACAATCTCTGGAAAGTGGAAGACCCTTGAGTTTTCTTTAATTCAAGGATTTTATGATGGTTGAAAATACAAACTGGGCCTCCCAGCCTCTGGGAATAGCTCATCAAGGACTGTACTTTACTAAATACAAATTAGATTCAGCATTGCAGCAAGTATTTTAAAAATAAGTCTAATTATATTTGTTCAAAACAAAAGTCTACACTTTGCTTGAAAAGCTCACTGCGGTCCCAGTATGATGCATTATTAAAAAACAAAAGGTGGCGTTTATTACATTTGCGAGCATCTCTTTGATTTCAGATAAAAGCGAATCACTAATTTTACAGATATAGCTTGTGCAATGTATGTATATATTTGTCTTTCTTTCCCAAGGATATTCTGCAGCAGGATAATGGGCTGTGAGCCACCCCTCACCCCCACTCCTCCTGCTGTATTTGGATGCTGTGAAACACATCAGGAAACTTTAATACTCCATATCCATGAATGAGCTGTAAATGAGTGATCAAATCTGAGCCGAACCTCCTCTAAAACATGTGCATCCAAACCTTTAATCTAATCATTTTGTTTTCTCACTTGTGTCCAGAATAGCAGCGTTTTAATGCCAAAGCAGAGCAGGGACATCACAAAAGGCAGATTAGAATGAAAGCAGACTCTGTCAACTTTGCCTTTATGATCATCTCTCTGCTTGACCCAGTGTCGTGACATGTTTATAACCTTATACAAACAGTCATAAATCGACTTAAAGTTAGTCTTTTAATCTGTTGTGTAAATAACCCAAAGCCCAGTCATAGAAAATGAACTATTTACATTTTTTGTCATAATTATCAAAAGCCATCTGAAGTCACTGAGAGCTAATGGTGATTTTATGCAACCCGGGACTTTCTCAGTAGGGGGTCTGTGACTTTGATTGAGGACTTTATTAAAGAGATCATTTTGCATAATTGAGGGTATTCATAGAAGGTCAGTTTCATCAGAAGTCGAAGAGAAAATCCTTGGATGAAATTCTATGATCTAGACTAGTTCTGATTAGCTCGTCTGCTCTGCCCCTGGCGTCACCCCACGTCACCCTCAGCTTGCCTACGCCCAATCTCCCAACGTACCCTTACTCACCCGTAAAGTGAAGGTGTGAGAAGAGCTCCTCGCATCAACACACTTCAACGGTGCTTAATTACCTAAATCCACTAGTGTTTGATCTCAAACAGATTTCATGGCTGCCGGTTAATGTACCATTTTCCGCGATTCTCTCAGTGTTTCCAGTTGTTGGAGCAAAGCTGAGCTGGATGATGCCCTGTGTTTTTGCTAAGCTTGAGTGACGTTTGACAGGAGAGGATTATTTTGCACTGCTCAGTCCCCATAGCCAGTTAAAGCCCCCTCGAAGGTCAATGATGGTTTCAACTGTCAAACATGTTTAAAGAGCTTGACGTATTTCTGCCTTCCAGTTCTGGCCACGTTGGCTTTTGACCTGGCCGACAACATTTGCATATGGTGCCATCAGGACATGTCCAGAGAAACCTTTATAGCCGTGTAATTGGGTACGAATCATCTCCCAAAACTGTGCTTTTAACCTTTAAACCGATCCAGGTGAAAGTCGATCAAAAGTTAAGCAATTCAATTGCAATGGAAACATTAATTAGGACATTTTTGACATTACGTTATCTCATGGATTTTGTATTTAAGTATTCCTGATTTTAATATAACTACGGTGTTTAAGAGAGTGGCTAATAAAAAAAAATACTTTCAAGGCTAATCAAACAGTCATTAAAATGGAAAGTGCAGAATGATTTTAAACTTTTGTGCAGATCAAGCAAAGTAAAAAACAGCTTCTGTCTGAGGTGGAATAAAGAGGATTCATCACGAGCTTTAGACAAAAGGCAGTAAGCGTATAAGGTCAGTGATACAAGAAGTATAAAAAAGTAAAGAACTTTAAAGCATTCAAAAAACGACCAGAAGTCAAAAGTTGTTTTTAGATCCCACATTTTTCGTTCAACCGTGCTGAATAATGCCCCAACTTTTATGAGAAATGTTAATAATGAAAGTGCTGACATCAGCATGGATCATTTTTAGGAACTAATTGCTCCCTGGAAGTCCCGTTATGACAACTTGGATTTGTTTGTTTTCAGATTTTCTTTTATACTTGAAAAAGAGAGAAACCTGAAAGGGGCCTTCCTCTTTTGTTTGTTAATTATCCCCCCCCCCTGAAGGGAGATCTTGCAGTCCTTTAACATTATCACTGCACCTCATTCTCATGGAGAACTTAGTCAGAATTTAAGTAATGCATCGCTGGCTGCACAGGCTGTACATTTACAATCACAGTGGAAGATTATATGATATATAGCAAGATGTCATATTGCAGGATAAATGTAAATATCGCATCACAGTGCTGCATTTTAAAAGTCCCACAGAGTTGATTCTGTTCATCTGGACATCACTCATCCAAGTGACTTCTCAGTCTGCTCCTTTTGCAAACACAATGTTGGCACGTTTATGAGACTGAAGAAGTCCCATTAATATATGGAAACGTTTCTCTCACAGAAAAAGCTGCGTATATTTGGGATTTCCTTACCTGGGTACTGTCATCGGGGGGCATTTTAGAAAATGTGTGAAAAAACCGATGATGTGTGCTTGCGGTGGTGTAGCTGGCTCCTGCTACAAGAAAAAAAGGAAGTGATAACAGACAAAGACCTTGTTTGTGAAGTGAGTCTGAGCCTTAAAAACAATGAAAACCTTTCACGTGTGCTTCTTTGTTTTCTGATGTCAGATGACTGTAATCTTTCATCTAACTGATTGTTACCATGAAAAAGTTAATTAAAGAACTTTCCTTGTTATGCTGGAAAAAATGAGCTCTGGTTACCTGTAGCTTACCTGTAAATCGTCTTTGTTGTGGCTTTTTGGTTGTGTAGGACCCCAGTTCTCAGAGGTAGGTTTGCATGGTAGAGATAATTATATTTATGCATGTGTGAACACTTGCTTGTTTACATCACATGTGATGCTGGCTCCTCAGGAGATGACCCTAGCTGCCCTAAATTTAAGAACCATGTGCAGATCTTAAAAAAGCCAGCAGACTGAGTGCCGGGTTACCAGCTCGGCTGCAGAGACAATTCAGCGCCTGGTGCAGGGTTACCACCATGTGTAACTACAAAGCGAGAGCCAAAGGCTTCGATGAGATGAAGACATGTTATCTGTAACCCTGTGATCTTCTCTGCATGTAGATGCACCTTGAAACAAATTGCACTGTGTTCTGTACCAAATATGTACCGACAGGCAGACGGCTCCATATTTCTTATTGTACTGACAATTTGTGCTTAGCATCTATGCGCTGGCCTCATTAAAAACATGGATTTTTCTCACATCAGGTCAGTGATCGTGTCACATATACACATCTACTGTCCTTTTTGTCTATTTTCATTTCCTTCACAGCTTCATGGAGCTTTTACATAGAAAGCTCATCCACATATTTTTATGTGTTTTTCTTCAGTCTACAGAATCTCCCTCCGGCTACATGGGAATGAAATAAATACTCCTTAGAATTCCTTAAAGCTGCCGTCTATTTTTACTTAACCATAAAGTCTTAACATCAGAAAAAGCAGCCTTAAATTCTCGCTCTGTACCTCAACACATTTATGTGTTTTCTATTCAAACGCCACGATACTTAAGGACACAATCACATCTATTTCTGTAAAAACGTTGTTTTTCCTGCTATATTAATTTACAGTGGTGCTTTCAGAAGAACGATGCCACTAAAATAAGCCTTTATGTGTGAATCCGAGTGCGTTTGTGCAGGTAATGAATCTGAAAGTATAATTAGAACATTTTCCATGCAGTTTCTCAGTCTTATTGTCTTGACAGCACAATTAAAAACAAAATGAGTTATGATTTTGAAAAAGCACACCCACGCATATCTACCGTATTTCCCGGACTACAAAGCGCACCTGAATATTAGCCGCACAAGCTAAAATCAGGGGAAAATCCTGTTTTGTACATACATTAGCCGCACCTGACTAAAAGCCGCAGGTGTTTCAATGTTGACTTATCATATGTAAGAGAATATGCACAAAGGGAATTGTCAGGAAAGAGATGGCTGTTTGGAGACACACCCCTTTTATTAATATTTTGAAAAACAAGTTATGGGTACATATTTGCACATGTAGTACATAACAGTAACCTACAGCACACCAGAAAAATAGATTCGGACTACCTTTTAGGCTCAGGTGCAGTGACACGGCTTTAACAAGAAGAAAAGTCAGTCATTCACCATCTTTCTCTTCTTCCTGCGCTCTAAAACCACCAAAGTCCTCTTCTCCAATGTCGGAAACGAACAGGCTCAGGATGGCTTCGTCATCCACTCTCCGCTTCTCTCCTTCGTTGTCACTTTCAAAACCAAAGAAATCCTCGTTGTCAGTGTCAGAGTCGAACACCCTCAGAAGGGCCGTGGCGGTGTCCTCCTCTCCATCATGCAGCAGTCCAGCCCTTCAAAATCCGTTGGTGATCGTGGATCTTTTCCACGCTGTCAGAATCCACCGGTGGAGTTGGGCATAACTTGCTTTTCGCAAGTTTATCGCCGCTCGTCATCCACGCCTCCCGCTGAATGCGTAGCGCTACTTTGAAGTTTGTTTTTCGCGCTACTTCGTACGGCACTACGTTGCCTGGCGGACGGACATGTGACTAACATACCACTCTTGAACCCCGATCCTTCCGCCAGGCAACGTAGTGCCGTACAACAGCGGAACAAACAAAACAAATCGTCTTACGATATCACAAAAATCATGGAAAATCCATAGAAAAGCCGCACCTGACTAAAAGCCGCAGGGTTCAAAGCTTGTGCAAAAAGTAGCGGCTTATAGCCCGACAATTACGGTAAGTATGAATACTCCAATTACACCTGTGAGCTGCTTTGCCCTTTCAACTGTTTTTTTCCATGTTTTAAAAAGGCAAGATTACACATAAAAGCTGCTTTTCTTTAATAGTAGTCTGTGAGCTTTAGTCTGGCAGTTAATGGTGCTTACTGCTACGTGTTCACGGCACCAAGACGACAGGGAACTTGTCCGTGCTTTTAATAGAAATTTGCAGTAGTAATTTGCAGAGTAGTTCAATATTATAAACTTGGATTTATGTTTACTTGCTAGAAATCATCATATTTGCCTTTGCTGGCACGTTGATGTGTTTCTTACGCATTGCCAAATGAGTAGAAACGCATAAAATAAGAACAGACCGGAGCTGTCTTAAAATCCACTGGCGAGACGAAATCTTGTGACAGATGAAAACATCGCATCTCTGTGTGCATAAAAAAACCATCTTTCCATCATGTTTTCCACTTTTTTGTCAGAGGCAACGTTTCAGTTAAAATGTATCTCTGCTGACAAGATTTAATGGCAGAGGATGGAGAATTGGCACCACCAGCATTTTATCTCAACAAACCAAACCCTGATGCCTGCTGTTAGTAAAGGAAGAAATGAGCATTAATTTGTTTTTTCTTAGGATTTTTTTTGAAGTTCGTTGAATTCAGTTAGTTGAAATTGTGCTGAAAATCTCGCTACTTAAAGATTACAGCGTCCAAGAGTGGCATAATGGATCTTATTTTTCTGAACCTGGATGCAAAAAGAAGTTGGATTGTACAGAAGTCGAGGAAAAACAAAATAAACATTGTACTTTTTGACTGACTCATGACCTCATTAAACACTTAACGCCTTACTGTATAAAACATAATGATTGCTATGTTTAACACTGTGGTTTTTATTAGCGTCAACAAGCAGGATAAAGGAGGGTGTGCTTTGTGCTACCGTCACAATAGTGAAAACAGTGGTTTGGCACCGCGGCATGTGATCTGCAACTTGTAAACTCATTGCTTTTGAAATGGTTCCAAACTGGTTGATTCCTGCACAAATGGGGCTGTACTACAAAATGATTTGGGTACTTGGGAGTCTTGCTTTTATATAACCACAGTAACATGAAGTCCGTATGGGACATAAATGCATCGCAGACAAGACGCAGTCTTTGGAGCAGACTGACCCAGATCGATTGAAGCGTGTCAGCAATTCGTCTACCTTTGTAAATCGTAGTAACTGTGAACCTTCACAAACAGTAGGTGATGTCACAATGGCTACAGCCATCTTTTATATACAGTCTTTGGCAACCACACCAATACTGCACAGCTCACAGGAAATTCCACATTGCTCTGCTCCCTTTCGCAAAAATGATGATCTGTGAATTTTGCTGCCTTTCTAGTCATTCATGTAAATATGGAAACATCTTCTATATATGCTCCAACCTTTGAGCTCATTGGTTGGTGGTGAGCTCTTTTAAGAAGTGCCTCCTTCCATGTGTAGAATACCACAGCAGCAGGTCAGTCGAGGTGGAGGCCCTTGGAAACACCAGTAAATGTAACTACAATATACACATAAACTAAGAGCTGCAACAGGCATTGACTAGGGATGCACTTGACATTTCATCAATTTAAAGTTTTTAAAGTATTCTGTGCTTTCTGAAAAAATATAAGTTGCTGGGAGGAAATGTAAGGGTGTGTAAGATAAATCTTTAAAGTGCAAGAGAAACGAAACTGGTATCAATAAACATTTACACAGCAGATATTTCAGGCAGTGTAAGGCCTACTTCATTTTAACAACTAAATCTAAAAATAGAGACTGTTATAGTCATTTAAATAGGAGGCTGTGCAGGACTTTGTCACATACTGCTGAAAAAAGCCTCATGAGGTACTTACATCCTCTCACCCTTTAAGCTAATGTCAGTTTGGAATATTAAATCTTTGGCCTCGTATCGGTTGACTGACTTATGCCTTGTAACTATGCAGCACGCATTCTTGTCTGTCATATCATCAGAAGCCATTACACCTCTAATGCAGGTCAGATCGTGCGACAAGGATCAGCTGTATTCCCCGTAGCATTGCAGAGGTACAAGCTACTGTATGTAATTACTGCTGTGCCTCCGACGTGTTGCTGGCACAGTGTGCAGCGGTGGTCCACTCAGGATTTTGTTACCGAATGCTTCGCAGACTAAAGGTCAGTCCGGTGGATCTGATCCGAGGTCAGCGATTTATGGCGGATCTCCTTATGGTTCACTTTCTTGCCAACACATTCGAAAGCTTCCTCTCAGTTACTGCTTCTAGGTTTAAAACAGGTGTGTAACAACACAGAGGAACTGGGCCAATTAAGGTTAATAGAGATGCTGTGCTATGAATAAATGCATGAGACAATATTGAAAACTGATTACCTAAGTGATGTTTTACTACCACAGCTCTTCAAAATCAGAGTAGCTGCTGAAGTATGGGAGTTCTGACTTTTGTTTTAAATTGGAATGCCTTTACAGATGACTAATAAATAAAATAATGACAAAGTAGTGAAGACTTTTAATTGTGCCCTAAAACTACAGCTGTCCTGATGGTATACGAAACCACCTGCTGGAAAGTAAAAAGGAACATCCTGAGAGTTTTTAACCACAGCTACTCCTTGATAATAATTATAAGGAGAACTTATAATCATAACAGGTCACTAAAGATATAAAACAATACTTTTATTTAGTCTCGATTGCCAGTCTTGGCAGCCGGGGATCAGTCCGCCACGGCCTCCGCTCCTGGCCGCCACCCGACACACAATGCACCCGACCCCTATAGCGCCTCCTGCGGGTGGTGGGCCTGTGGGAGGATGGGCCCATGTCCCCTTTTCGGGCTGTGCCCGGCCGGGCCCCATGGACTAAGGCCCGGCCACCAGACGCTCGCCCTCGGGCACCCTCCCGGGCCTCGCTCCAGGGCGGGGCCCCAGTAACCCGGGCAGGATAAACTCTTCCCTCGATGTTTTCTTCATAAAGGGTATACAAGCGGCGGAAATGAGCTTCCTCCGAAGGGTGGCTGGCCTCTCCCTTAGAGATAGGGTGAGAAGTTCGGCCATCCAGGAGGGGCTCAGAGTAGAGCCGCTGCTCCTCCACATCGAAAGGAGCCAGCTGAGCTGGTTTGGGCATCTGACAAGGATGCCTCCTGGGCGCGGTGTTCCAGGCATGTCCCACCGGGAGGAGGACCCGGGGCAGACCCAGGACACACTGGAGAGATTATATCTCTTGGTTGGCCTGGGAACGCCTTGGTGTTCCCCCGGATAAGCTGGAGGAGGTGGCTGGGGAGAGGGAGGTCTGGGTTTCTCTGCTTAAGCTGCTGCCCCTGCGACCCGGCCCCGGATAAAGCGGATGAAGATGGATGGATGGATGGACTTTTATTTAGTATCTACTATCTACTAATTGGTTAGTAGTTCCTTACATGATCCACATGGTCCATTGGTATGGCAAGGACAATGGCGGGTTATGTGCAATATGTGTACACATTTTTGAAAGACATAAGCTTTGATTGTATCTTAATTATCAAATTCCAATTACTACGTTGTTTTACAGTCAAGTGGCTTGCAAACCTAGAGAAGTACTGTTGAGGAAGTCTTGATTTTAAGTGTTTCTTTGCGAGATTTCTGAAGTATTCCACATATACAAACTCTGATTTACAACAGATAAAACCATTAAAAATGGATTCCTGTAGAAAATATGATATCTGATTGCTAAATAGCTGGGTTTCTTGCGATTAAACACAATTTTATAGCATTACTAAATGAACAAAGTTTCCTGGCCATTATCGCTGTAACTATAAGTGAGCATATGGCCACTGTAAGCCTAGTGTTGGGTTATGAGAGACATATAAATAATTTCAAAAAGAACATCTATAAATCCATGTAATGCAGCTTTTCATGGGTATTTTCTTTCCTGGAAAGCTCCATTCAGTTGTATGTGTGAATTCCAATGAACTACCAGATTCTTATTTCCAGGCAACTCCAATAAAGAGATGTGCAGCTGTGAGTCTTTACATGGAATAAAGATGATTTTTACAAAGCTTCTGTTTACAGAGCTACAACTTGAATGTTCCAGAAAACCTCCCAATGATTATTTGATTCATGATACTCATTTTATAGATGAGCTCATTGGTGTCACTTGAATATTGTTGTAGTTGCTTTCAGGTTCTTTTTTTGTTAGTTGTTGATTGGCCGCTACCTTCAGCCAGTCGTAACCCCTCGTAGATCAGAAGTGTTTGTCACATAACTGCTCATAAATAATAGCCCCTGCCACTGTGTTCTCTTCATGCCCCCTCTCAGACGAACAGCTTGGCTGGTAAATAACTGGCCCGATCGATACCTGTCATTGCAGTTCAGTGAGCTCCGGCAATCCAAAATGTCTTAGCAGTTTATTTTCTTGTTTTCAACCTGCTGTCGTCGCTGGGCTGGATTGAAGAGGTGCAGCTATATCCTGCAGTACTGAGATTTTACCACAGCTTTAAAGCGTAGTGTGTGTGTTACCGTGTTGGGCTTTGGTGGCATTTACCCACTTCTCAAGTTCTAAAATAGAGTTCAAACAGCCCCCCATCAACAACAAACCACCCACTCTTCCCAAAGCAAGCGCTTAGCTTCGTTCTGAAGCTAAAAGGCTGTGGAAAGACTTTCTTAATTGAAAATATTACTCTGTCAGGCGAAAAGACCAGAGAGTAGGAAGTTACGAACCCCTAAGTGGGCCTGAAGATGTTTTTACAGTGTTTTCAAAGTTCGATTTTAAGTTGTTTTTAAAGGCACCTTCAGAGCTCACGACCTGTGTCAACACCACATTACTGTAGTGTTCTGTGTGTGATAGATATTTAAAACTGAGGCTTTTTAAATGTCAAGGGAGGAAATGAAGGGACGAGGAGACAGAAGGGAGTAAGCAGGAGACTGCAACGGCGCAATCAGAAATACTAAGAAGCTGCAAGAGATTCAAAATTTTAAGAGAATGTTTGCACAGGAAGAAAAGAGAGAAAAACTCAGTATCGGCTCAGGAGTCAGGTGATGGAAGATTATGATTATTATGTTAAGACATCAATCATAAGAAGCCCAATGAAAACACAAGATTGAAATCCGTGTTTCAACTATTTGATGCACATTTAAATACACACTAATTACTATAACGATTATGTTAATTTGCCGTCTTCTCTTACCTTTGTGACTGCCTGTGGAATCATCAGTGAAATGCTGAATATAATTTCTGTAATGATACATTTAGAAATGCACAGTGATTTTGTTATTTATTTATTTTTAAATCTTGGCACCAAACTTTTCACATATTAGCCAAGTTTAAGGGCCGGGCCTATTTTATACTCTGTATAAGCTTTGCATGATTCACAGTTCAGAATAATCCTTCCCTGTCTTGTTCTGGGCCTTAGTGTAGCCCTGAGTGCTGGGTTTGGCTTTTCTGTTTCACTTTGCATCTTGTTTTTTTTTTATGTTTATGCAAGTTTCCTCTGTGACCTCCATTATCTCCCACCACTGGGGAAAAAAAACAAAAAAAAACAAAACACCATAGCATAGTGCTGCCTTTTTTGGTCCACGACATTCTAACAAAAGACTTTCTCGATCTGAAGTGTGAAATGCTTTTTTAGCTCACTTCCCCTTCCATTCAAGAAAACTTTCTCCTGATTGGCTGCTTCATACAAACAGAACGTTTGAGCAGTAGGTGTTTGCAGCTCCTCTGCCACAGATGACCATATTAGGGATATCCGTGCATCTTGAAATGATAAATAGCTAAAAATAGACTGTCCGAAACTGAGCCTTTCACGCAACAGGAAGGGACTCGCATCCACAAAACAGCTACCAAAGCACAGAACACCGAGACTGCTATATACTTGCAATCCAAACAGTAAAATCTTGTAGTATCTTTGAACAACAGTTAGAAACCCGATGACTGGTTGCAGACTCTACTACTTTTCAGAGGTTAAGCATTCTGCTGTTATGCATTCATCTTACTAGATGATATTTTTTGTTTCTTAATTTGATGACCCATTTGCTCAGCCACTGCTCATGGCTGAGAAACTTTCTGTTTATTTTTCAAATATCAAGTCGCTGTTGGGCACGTGCAAAATTGCGGTGTGCAAATCGCAAAAAAAAGAGACCAAGTCATGTGACGGTACAACCACATGACAAAGCTGGTGGCTGCAATAATGCTAGTGAAGCTAAGTGTGAAGCCCTGTAAATTCCACATCAATCTATTTTAATATTGTGTAAAACTCCAGACAGTGCTGTACAATAATGTCCATGTAGATTGTGTTTGATTGATGGTTCTAGCTTTTCATCACCACAGCCCCTGTGTGCACTGAAAGAGTAGCAGAGGTACGGTAGGCTTTCTAAACACTGTTTATTCCTTTTTATACCAGAGCTGACACTGAGCACAGTGGATGGCTTTCTTGCATTGACTCCAGTGACAGACGGTCCCTGTATGTAAACAATAAAAAATATTTGGCGTGAAGAGTGTTCAGTCCTCTGTGTCCAAGATTAGTTAGTAAAGAATGGCTTTAATTAGCTCACTTCATTCAATGGGGAAGAACTGATGGACTGTCTGACACTGCTTGGCTGTGTTAATGTATTGATCACACAGTAAGAAAAAGGCTCTTTTTTGTTCAGTTACAAACGATGTGGCCAAAACCACCTGCATGAACAGTGGCCCCTGCTGGATCCTCCTGGACATGATCTCCTCAACACCTTTCTGCACACCAAGTTTTCTCAGTTTTTGGTGTCCTCTCTTCCCTCCTCACATCCTTCTCCGACCACAATAGAAGTCTTTTATCCGCCCTTGAATCAGAGTCAGTGAAACGTGTACACTTTCGAATCATTTTTTTTTTCCCACATCGGGGAAGCGTCCCCGAGCGGATTGGCCTTTGTGTGATCTTGGCCGCAGCGTTTGAGCGGTAGCTTTTGGTCAGGAGATATCTCTCAGGGTGTCATTCAGATAAACCATGCAGTTGTTTAGGTGGAATTGGGAAGGATATATCATGGTTTTGCCTGAGAGGTAAAATTACACAGGAGATCGGCACCACTGTGTATTACAAAAGGGAAGTGCAGGTTCCCGATACATCGATTTGAAAGGATAACCTGTATGAATCTTCATTATGTCCACCACATGTGTTTAAATATGGATCTAGGCTACCACATGAGGAAACTGCAGGAGAACACTTGGAGCTTGCACCCAAAACCAGGGAAACCTGCATCCTCTTTAATATCGTGTTTGCTCCGGTCGCAGGATGGTAATTGTATACAAAGAGACGCCAAATAAGTTTTATCTCCGTCCCAACAATTTGTGCAGTCATTTGTTGTTGTTGTTGTTGGGTTCTTGTTTTTTGTTTTTTTAGATTGCTCGTGGCACCCCTCTCTGCACGCTCAGATTTTCAAATATCTGTTTGCAGGGGGATGTGTCAGTTCCAAACAGATGACCTAGTTTTTACACACGCACATCTTACAAACATTGAAAGGCCCCTCTACATACATTACATGTCTGCAAACACTCTCAAATTCATCCCTTTATGTGAATTCACTTCTCAGCAAAGGTTTGAATGGCTGTGGAAAAAGTCAATTATGGAATTGGTTAATTTTTAATTATCGTCGGCTGCTCTGTACACAGCTGCTCTACAGTTGACTGTTATTTTTTTCCTCTCTGTTTAATTGGAGCTGAAACAGCATGACCTATTTTGTTTGGAGAGAATGTATACTTTATCTGCGCCTCCTCAGAAGGTGGCCTTGAGCTTAATTTGCAGCGCCGCAATGTCTCCTCTCAAAGTGTAATGCGTTACAGATTACTCGTAACCTGTTTTACATCGCAGGCTGCATATTCATCATTTGGATTACATAAAGCTACGAACATGCGATCGGTTGGAGAAATGACAAAGCAAACTTTCACCACAGGTGATGTTTTTATTGCCTTCATTTGGAGTCGGAGAGAGACAGTGGCGTCTCATCCGCCTCTAAGTGCACCCTGGTCAGTTTTATAAATGAAAGGGGCTTTCATAGGTTTTATATTGTGTCACCCTGATACAGTCAATACCATCCACTGTAAAGTGAGAGCTGTTAATACACAGCATTTAACCTGCACGTTTGATTCTAAACACACGACGTGCAGAAGTCCCAGCACACACACGCGCACACTCTGAAAGGATAGTGTGACTGATCCAGCAATCCTTTCATTGTTCTGGTGAAACAGAGTCGCCTAAGCTGCTGTAATCACTCGTTTAGTGTTGCGGCAACAAATGCATATTTTTAGACATTTCCAATCCAATAAGAAAATTCAATCCACTCGTGAACCTTCACTAATGCAGTGGTCCATTTGCTGTTGTTGTGGTTATTATTACTATTATTTTAATAAGCCAATTCCCTTCCAAAGGCTCAATGTCCATTTCAAATAATACAGCTGTGACTGAGAGAGACAAAAAGCCAGGGTGTCACATTTTTGTGAGCTGACTAAAGCGGCTCTGACTTAAAGCTGCAGCTCCATTGACACTAAAGAGTATTTCTGCATTGTGAAGTCCATCATCATTTAATCTGTGGATAAATGTGTCTGTGAGTGATTATGTCTTTCTTCAGTTTGTGCTGATCGTGCAGGAAGTGTTCGGCTATTGTTAAAGGAAAGACAATTGTGCTTGGTTTAAGGTGCAATGCTGCATTTACAGGAAGTAGATGAGAAGAAACGCGCAGCTGATGGAGACACGGATTAGTGTTGCTTTCCATCGGGCTCTTTTTACACTGCTTGTACTTTCCCCCCCTTCTGGTTATCGCTTTCAGCTCAGTGGCTTGTGCTGTTTATGCAGCGGCTCTTGGTCTCATTGTGTTCGCATGCTCCTTTTGGACTATGCAAAACAAGAAGAAGAAAAAAGGAGTGACCTAAATATGAAGATACAACTCACGATTCCTCAAAAGTTGAACTGACATTTGAATTATGCTCATTTTTTGGGTAAAGAAATCTAAACTGTAATGGTACTGTAGCTGCTGTGTGTGTGTGTGTTGTTTTTAGAAAGAGGAAAGTGCAGTTTTGTGTATTTGTAGATCCTGATGAGCCGTGTTTGCTTGGCCTTCTGTAGACTTGCAGGTGAGTTACTGATGGGAACATTTTACAGCCTTGTATACTCAACCACATGTTTCCCTTTTGGCTTGTTATGGTTATATTCTAAGTCATCTCTCGTTTCATGAGATTCAGTATTTAGGAGAAGCCATGTTGCTATTAACTCTCCACTATAAATAATGTTTATTGGGGCATCTGTGGAATTGAAGTGGGTTCACCAGTTGGAAGCTCATCACAATTGGAACATCCCCGATTCCCCCACTCCAAGATACTCAATTACCTCCCAACCCTTCCATCAGTGTGTGAGTCTGTGTGAGCAGTATAAAACGTGCCATATAAAAGTACTGGGGCGTGGTGGATCTAAGCCCTCTTTTAACTCCACTCCCTTTAAGCCACCTTGCTTTTGGTTGGCTGCCTCTCAAACAAATGATTTAAACAGCAGGTAGAGCTGCTTACCTGTGGTGGCCATATTAGGAATAGCCACTCTCTCATGAAAAGAACTGTATGAAACTGAGTATTTAGGTGTTTGCAGATGAGACTGTGATCTGAAACTGTGAGCACTGTGAGTAGCAGGGAGTGACTAGAGACTGGAGAGGTGGAGGTATGCTCTTGAGAGAAGAGGATGAAAGTCGGTGGACGCAAGACAGAATGCACGTGTGTAAATGAGAGGGTGAAGACTCAAAAAGTAGAGAAAGTGAAGCTAGATGAGTTTAAATACCTGTAGTCAACCATCCAAAGCAAAGGATGGTGCATAAGAGAGGTGAAGAAGAGAGAGCAGAGAGGGTGGAGTGGGTGGAGATGAGTGTCGAGTGATTTGTGACAGAAGGATGGCACCAAAAGGGGTGGTTTACGAAATAGTAGTGAGATGTTAAGATTGGACGTAAGCTGAAGATGTTATGGTTCTCATAGGCGTGAGTAGAATGGACAAAATTAGAAATTAATCTATAAGAAAGGACAGATCAGGTTGGGCAGTTTGGAGACTAAGTTAGAGAGGTGAGGCTGAGATGGTTTGGACATGTGCAGAGGAGGGATAGGCGACTTATTGACAAAGGATGATGAAGATGGAGCTGCCAGGCAGGAGGAAAAGAGGAAGCCCTCAGAGGATTTTCATGGAAGTAGTGACAGGAGAGGAGGAGGCATCCTCCATCTAGATAATCCATTGCGGAGACGTCTAAAGAGAGACAATTAAATTCTCAAATGTAATTTAGTGTCTTAATTTGATGTCTTCTCTTGTTACAACAAATTTAAAAACGTTGGATCTTTACTGTGACAGAGCTGATGTGCTCTGTGTGGTTTCGTCTCACAGATCTGTAGCGATGCTGTGCGTATAGTTCCAGCTTCCTGTTTGGACGCCTTTGTTGCACCTCCTCTAACAAAGGTGCAGATGTGATGCCCTGAGAACAGTTGTCTCTCCTGTTCACTCTCTGTCACTGCAGTGGAAGCAGGAAAGACAGAGCCTGAGGTTTAGTTCTTAGCGGGACACAGCGCTGTCAGGGCATCAGGTGAGAGCATGTACGGAGCCCCCCCCCCCCCGACTCCTCACCCCACCCAGCACACTCCACTCGTCACCTAATCGGGTCTGACACAATGCCAATTCCACAGTGGGTGGTGCACACAGCTTTATTCATAGATGTGGCAGTCGGGCAGCGATCAGCTCCCAGACTCTGTCGCGCCATATCAGCTAGCACGCAACGGCGGTCACTTATAGATGCTATTGTTGTCTGTGATTTTATGTGTTCTGGCATTTAACAAAATCATTTTTCAAGTGGAAAGCATTTGATGATCCATCAGGATATCTTTCAGGGGCGTTACGAGTGAAACCTGCGAGCCTGTCCGTGCAAAACAGTGTACGAAGGGTGCAGATGTTAGGCCAACGAAATTTAAGCACCAACTTCAATGAAACTGCGACAGAGTGTCCCGAAGGCGTAGGCAAACAATTTACTGAATTGAGCCAGACATAACTGAAAAATTCACGTCTGCGGCACATATAGCTGCTGTATGGTTTCTATTGTTGCCTCTGAAAAGCTGAACAGGAACTGCGACTCAATCATAAAGCGTGCAGGGAAGCAATTTCTTTCTCTTATTCAAGTGAAAAATTATTCTGTGCTGTCACAAAAGACTCCCTAACAAGGTGCTTTAAACTCTCTGGCAGTGCATTGCTGCGGGGTGTCAAAGAGTGGATAAGATATAAATGAAGCTTAAACTCAAAAGTCTGTTTCTGGTAATAGCAGCATTTCGTTCCCTCTCCAATGTGCTTTTGATGTGGAGCTAAGATTAACAGTGTTAAATCGTCTACTTCACTGTCTCAAGCTAGCAACACCGGCATAATGAGCAGAAGGTTGACAACAGGGGCACTTCTTTCAGGTATATGATTGATTTTGTTTTCTGTTGTGCGAGTTGTTGTATGCCACCTTTGACCATTTTGTATTATTAAAAAAGAAATGGGATTTAAGGTGAAAACGAGGAATACCCGGCCGCTGAGGAACGTTTCCTTTCGTCTCCTCTTAATCATGTGATCTGGCCGATGATGGCTGAGCAGCTGAGGAAGCGCGAGGTCCCAAGGAATCCGAGCGCTCAGACCCAGCTGCTCTCTAGAGAGAAGAAAGATTTGCACGTCCAACGTGTCGATCCCTCAGAGTTAATGAGGCCTGCTGTTTGGGCTTCCATTATGAGCTGGCTGCATCCTGAGCCAGGCCGGGTAAAGTCATGCATCATAAAGTTCTGACGCTCGCTGATACATCGTGGACAGTACGCAGAGCTCAGCGTTTCTCACCATCTCTGTAAATAAACGTACCACGCAGCTGACTCTTTTCAGATACACTGCACATTTCGAACACAACCTTTAATGTACTGTTGAAATTACACAGTTGTATACGTGTTCCCGTAACTTTGACACGCACGGTGAGTCACGTTCATGAAAATTGATCCTGAAATGCATGAGTCTGTGTTTATACACTGGAAGAAGCGTCTGTGCTGTGTTCTAAAGTGTGTGCATGTCAAATAATTAGCAGCATGTAAGCAAAGTTTAATATTTGTGTATTTATTTACTTTTACAGTTTATTAAAGTTTGCCTCCCGTTCTGCAGTAATAGTCAAACTGTAGCCTGTGGGCCAGAAATCATATTTGTGCCCTCAGACACGAGCTGAAATTTCACTTTGTTGTTTACAAAGCAGTCACCGTGATCTCATCCCCGAGCGTTTGTGAGATTTCACCAACAAGCTCTCTGTTGTCGTTTATTTATCGTCTGTGGCTTACGTGTGCTGGCTGCAGAGAACCCACGGTCCAGTGACAGAGATCAGGGAAGTCCGCATTAGGCTGCAGGTTTCTCACCCAGGAGGCTGGTGCACACAGTCTCCCGTTTTTCTGACTCATTTGTTTCATTTTTGGAGATTTGTTTCATTTTAGGGTTAGGAAAAGTTTCCCTATTCACAACAGTAATCCTGCATGTTTTAAAAGTGGCACTCTGGGAGTGACAATGTAGTCTCAATATTGTGTCACACGCTGCTGCCAAAGGACACCTTGTGCGTGACTGAAGCATGCCAGCAGCTCTGACAGTGCCATTATTCTCTCGCCATGGGAACGTAAATGGCCTGTCAGAACTGTAATCATGAATCACGGTAACGTGTTTTTAGTTGCTTTAGCTTGGTTACTGTGCAAATTGTGGCTCACTGTGGAGTCCACCGGAGCTCTTCTTCCGATTCAGAGCAAATGAAACTCTTGGAAGTCATGGTAGCTTCCTTTGTCTTCAGCCGCAGTGCTAATGCTAACTTCTATCAGGACTGCTAATTTACGCACGAGGCGCTCTTAATTGCTTTGTCATTTTTTAAAACGATCGTTTTCATGAATGCCTACTCATCAGTGAGCTCAAGCAGGCCGTCTTCATTTGCAGAGCTGCTGTTAAGAAAATGCTGCTGTGGTGTGCGTTACACTCAATTTTTGGCCCGACAGTCTGCGTTTAGGCATGAGACAGGCCTTCCATCATGAAGTCAAACTGGAGATTACAAGAGATTACAGCATTCTGTTATTCAAAGAACTTAAGTTATTACACGCCTCAGGTCACCAGCGACATTTTGGGGAAAAAAAACATCTATACAAAGCTTTCTTAATCCTTCTTGACACTTTGACAAAAACAGTGTTAAAAACAAATATTTTGAGGAATACCAGCGACTTGAGTGTCGAACTGGCGGGGATGAATGAATTACAGAGGGTGCAATATAGTCGTGTGCACACCTGAGGGTAAAATGCACACAGACGGAGTCGATAACACCAGAAGTGCTGGGTGACTGGATCTGTAATTACGCTCTTGTTCTGCATACAAAAATATGTTTTCTCTAAATCTCCTATTGACCAATCTGATTCCTTTATGTGACCGAGTAAACCGAACGCTTAGTTCACGCTCATCCAGCTCCCAGATGCCACAATTAGGAGCACCTCAAAGGTCAGCTCAGATCTTTGCCCATGTTGCAATATTGAAAATCAAATCTTCTGTAAAGATTCAGTCGGCCCCAGATCTAGGGAAGGTCATCCGAGTGTCGCTGATTTTCTGAAAAAGCTCGGCCACGCAGCGCGAAGAGCGTCGAGTTCAAGCCTCTGGGGTGTCTAAAAGGACACACACGCACCTGTGACGGGATTGCACCGTGAGCCGAAGCTGGAGGGGAGGAGGGGGATTCTCGAAGTCTGAGGATGATTGGCAGAAAATGTCAGGCACAGCACGTCAGCCCCATACAGGCACAGCAGGCAGATGTCAGATGCTGCATGATAAGAAGGAGGGCAGACTCACAAGGAAGAAGAAGAAGTGGCATCTTCAGAGAGTTATGTCATCCTTTCAGACTCTTTCACAGATTAGGCCCCGGCACAGCTCGCACCCGAAATCTTTTTGTGCTCAGAGTATGATTAAATAAGTATCTCCCGACCTATCGCCCAAATGTACGAGACTTAAAAAGCAGCTATCTTCTAATGTTTTCCCCTTCTGTTTCTTCTGCTATCGTTATTTTCCAAACAGAGGGATTAGTCAGGGTCACAGTTTTTTCCACATACTTGTGTTGCACAGAAGGAAATGCTCAACCTTCTGGGCTGCACACCACCGGGGCCTGAGCCAGGGTCAGATATCTCAGAGGGGAAAGGCAGACCCAGGACCGTTGGCTGCATCTTAATTATGGTGAAAGTGTTTTGGTTGACCTTGAGGCCATGCTTCATCCTTTTTACTTATATACATCTGCTATACCCTTTCTTTCCTTTTAAAGCTGAACGGATCACAGATAAGTTTCTTCAGAGTGATGTAAATGTTCATTACCTCTTTGAGGTTTCTCTCCGAGTCACAGCCACCGTATGTTCCTTTCTCTGTTTTCAGGGCAGCGCTCCCATGGCCCACCCTGAAGATGAGCTGGAACGCCTGACCAAGAAGATGCTGTACGACATGGACAACCCTCCGTCCGAGGAATATTTTGGTAAGATGCCAAATCTCATTTCACCAACACCTGATCAGCAACATGCTTTTGCTAAGGAAACATAGATGTAGCGTATGCTAACGTATAAGTGCCTTGAACCTGCATTCTTTTTAACGGTCAGCAGGGGGCGACTTCTTTGGTTGTAGAAAGAAGTGTGACTATATTGAAGTCTATGAGAAAATATGAGTTTGGTTTCTTTGATCTCCAACCCGAGTAAGAACTTTACTAATGAGTTTATGGTCTCAAGTCTTATTGAATGCAACATGATGGTCATTTCGGAAATTTTTATCCCTAATACTGTTAGAAAGGAGGATGTAGATGCTGATCAATCCCTTCTTCATGCTGCAACGGACAAAAAGCTTAGCTCGAGATGTCAAACAGCTCTTCATTCAGCAATAAGTGGACTCAGAGCAGGTTTTATATGCAGTAAATGATATGGACAGTTAGGATGCATTAGTATTTCTTTTACAGTTGATCTGCAGTATATGCAGTTTTTATGACAACTGGAATACCAGGTCATTCCTGAAATTACAGGTTTTTTGGAGGTGTATTAAGTAATATACTTTGCATTTTTCTATATGAATGTGAGACGAACTAAAAAAAATTGCCGAAACAAAAGTCCGAAATGCTGAAAATACAAATATGTACGAAATGCAAGTGATTTAAAATAATAAATTAATAAAAAAAAATTTAACAAAATATTACGACTTGAGTCAACCATTTAAAAACACATTTACAATCTAAAAGTATTCTTTAAGTGTAACACCAAATCCAACCAGCATTGAACTTATTCATATTTTCATTTTAGAAACGAGGTTAATGTAATAACCTGCATTTGTCAGGTTATCACTTTTTAAGCATACAGCAGCAACCTGCATGCTGGCGTGCATGAACATGCTTCGTGTTATTATAACGTTTTTGCTCCTTCTGGTTTAACTAACCAACCACAGAGCTACAGCCTAGTGGAACTAATGAATAGCACCAGCATCCTTATTTTCGTATTGACAGAGCACCGGATTATCTTATTTATTAATTTGGCACCTCAGACGCTTTATTGTCTGCTACACAAAAATCTTGGGAAACATTTTGAAGTTGAATACAAAACTTGCATATTTGCCATATATGGGCATCAACTGACTGTCTTAACATTCATAAAGACAGTTGGATATTTTCTCTTTTATAATATCACAGTGTTTCTTAATTGATTTCTCCCTCAGCCCCTTCCTCCTGTTCCTGTTCCTATTACCAGACATGGTGACAGGATCATTTGCCTTGTCCCTGTTGTGTTTTCATATATGGTAGCGACATATTTGCTCCGTATAGCGCTCGGGGTGATTTAATGTTCTCCCTCAGCCCCGCTTTGCTGCTTGAACAAATCTAAATAGTAATTTTTGCTGTAATTGGATCTGGAATCTCAGCAGTAAGTGTCGCTGACATGACAACAGTCATAGGTGCTAGTAGAAAAGTGGTTAAAATTAGCTCATTACTCACTGTTTGGGTCACGTGTAAGTATTACTGGGAAGAGCTTTGCAGATAAACAGCATTCTTTTTGAAGGATTTCAAAAGCAGTTCTGCAAACATTAGTGCAGGCAGTGTGATCTCATTAGGAGCACTCACTCTGTCATTTTCACTGTGACATTTTGTGAAACTAAAAGTAGAACCAAACAGGCTCCTTAGTTACTTTTAAAAAAGCAAAGAAACTGAGACTGAGTGTCTGCTGTTGGGTTTGATTGCTGACTAGCAAAATGTGGAATTGTGGGTTAAAACGGAAAAACCTGAATTAAGAGTTCCTAGATTCATCCTTATAGTGACGTAAGTTAGGTTGGTATCTGGTTCAGTGGTTGGTAGTAACTATTGGAGATTTTCTGTGTTTGAACTGCAGGAACTGCAGACCATTGTAGTTCTTAGAAGTCAGATTTCAGGACTGTAATTGGTCCAGACGTAAGTGTACGTTTGTCATGATCCTGGGGTTTTCCAGCCTTTTGTTCTCTTGATAGAGTTGTTGTTTTTGTGCGTCTGTTTGAGTTTCTTCTGCCTCCTGTCTTCCCCTGTCTCTGCTATTTTGTTAGACTGTATGTCTCATTGTTTGTCTCATTTCCTGTTTTGCCTTGAAGGTTATTTTCCCATCTCTGTTACCCTAGTTTTATTTCCTGCTTGTTCCCTTTTTGTTTGTCCCTCTTTCATTGGTTTAAGTTTTGAAAACTTCCACCTGTGTCTCATTCCCTCCTGGAACTCTTAGTGTAATTGGTTCCCAGCGCAAACATAATCTTATGTATGCATTAGGATTGTGTAGGTCACCACTTGGTCAAGTTGTGTTGCTAAGCCTTTCTCCATTGCCTCTCCATCACTCAACTTGACAATACTGATTTGTTGAACACATGAAGGCATCATGAAAACCACCTTTAAAGTGACACTGGAAAATAATTGGCTATTGCAACAACAGCTCTTCGTGTTGGCATTAAAAAAGAAGTAAAACACACAGAAATGATCTGACCATGAAGTCCAGGCTTTATTTACGCAACAGGGGAAATGCAACATTAAAAAAGTATTCGTTAATTCGAGAGAAATATAAAAATCTTTGGTTCTCTTAGACCCCATTAAACACAGGCCTAGAAAACAGTTGTCATCATTTGCTAGGACATAATCCCCAGAAACCACTTGTTTGTGATTGGTCGCAAAGAGATGCTCATAATAGCTTTGGTAACTAGCAGATCACTATAACTCGTGGCATCTTTGCTAAGAGCTACTGAAACTGTGAAAACTGCAGTGCAAATCAGAAATGGGCAAAGTTCACCTTCAGACAAAAGTTGTACCTTTTGATTTTCTTTGAACTCTGTTGCACTCTTCAGTTTCATCAGCACTCTTTGGTTGGTTTGCAGACAGGTCGGTGTCTTCCAATAAAACTATGAGCAACCACGGCAATCTGTTAGAAACCAAAGCAATCACAGATGTGTTTTTGGTACAGCACCCTCTTTGTGACCAGTTTCCCCCAGTGACAGCCAGTAAACCAGTAAGCGGTTGGGGAGTATACATTTTTCCCTAGTAACCAAAGTTTTTCAGCGAGTCTCCAATTAATTTGCCAATAGGGGCACAGTGATGAAATGGTGAAAGAAAGGCAACCAGAAGATGTGACTGTAGGTTATAAACCACTGACTATTTATCACATTATTTCAGAGTAAATATTCATGTTGCAAATACAAAGAGGAAAAGGAATATAGAAAGATGTGTAATTCCTGCAGGACCTCCTCGGCAGGTCATTACCTACAGGTAATGGCTCAAGCATTGAACGCAGTGCAAAGCTACCCTGTATTCTTGTTTCTCTTATCTATTAATTTTCATGGTGTAGAAACAGCACTGACTGTTCTTGTCTGGGAAGAAGTCCTCAAGGTAGAGTCTCAGAACTATATCAGTTTGATCAAAGGCGAAAGCACAACTCTGGCTCAAGGTGTAATGAGAACGAGGCACACAGTGAAGGTGTTGGACAGATGAAGGAGATGGATTTTAATATATCTCTATATCTGTGTCCATCTTTTCACAGCATTTCCCCTTTCTCCCCCTGTGTAGCACTTATATTTAATTTTGCTATAATTGTGAAACAAAAATATATATATAACTGCCAGGATTAAACAAAATACCAGTTTTAATACTATTTTGCAAAATAGGATTCAGAAGGCAAGGATTCTGTGCATTTTTATTTCATTTCTATTTTTCCGCCCTCTGCACCCACAGCTGCCAGCGAGTGCCATCCCTCTGCTGCTCTCTTTTCTCTAGCCTTTAATCCCCTTTGCCCTGGAATTAGTTCCCATGCCCATTAGATACCTCATTCAATACATTCAGTGGGACTCTGCAGCAGGCTTTATATCAGCACATAATCACACAGCACACCATGATACCATGTGTAGGTGTATTATAGCTACAGGGACGTGTATTTAACTGGTATTAAGGGATATTCGGCTTCACGTTGGTGCGCACTCATGTAAAGACCTTAATTGGTTCGCATTAGACATAGGTCAAACGGATCTGCTGGCTTAAACAAAGTATAGTCGCTTTACTGAGGAATGGCCTAATTTTTGGGTGTATGTGTTGCAGCCTGGGCATGAACTCTGTGTACTGCTATACCATGCATGCAGTCACCCCCGTTTGCCAGCTCTGAGGCCGACTGGCTGAAGGCTGGTAAAGCAAGGACATGGGGAGTTGAGAAATGGGTCATATGTGAGCTGAGGTAGCCAGAGCAAGTTAGGGATACCGTGTGCATCCCCAGCTGACAGCGTATGTCTGTTACGGGAGCGGAAGAGGAGGAGGGGGAGGGAGGGTCATCTTGTGGTTAAACATGGCGACAGCGATGAGAGATGGGAAGAGGGTTAGGGCAGGAGCCGGAGACTGAGGCGACTGCTGGGACTCATTAGGAGGGAGTTCAAGCGCAGGCAGATGCTGCTCTGGAAATCCACAGAGCCGTCTTCCTCCCCCGCTGAATAATGTACATACACTCAGCACAGCGATGTGAGAATCAGCGCCGGTCCGGCATGTTTCCTTCTGTATATCCAGAGCTGTGGGAGAATTGGTCTCAGAGCGCAAGACTTTTGTAATTACAAAGGATCTAATGACACGTAGGCCTCTTCTTTTTTTGTCGGGGATATTGGGGGAAAGAGGGCTAACAGTTGTTGAAACCCTAAGGCTAGTAATTAACAAGATTAATCAACGTGGGGCTGCGATCTCGAGCGCGCTACTGGACTGGATCATTGTCTTCCTATAGCAAAGTTTTATTGGTGTCACTAATGTCTTTGATGAGCTTCTAATCTGAAACAGCCGTAGTGAGTTTTCATTGGTCCAGAGGGGGTTAATTGAATTGAATTAACGTTATACTCTGGCTCTGTGATGTCACCAGGAAACTTTTCATTAGACTCAGCGGAGCACCACACCATCATTACGCTTTCCTGCTGCAGTCCAGCAATTACGCCGGACAAGTCTTTGAAGACTTTCTGCGGCGACATTTAAAAAAGCAGCCATTCCCAAATGCAAACGCTCCTCAAGCTGTTAAAAAAAACCTGAAAATGATGCACTATAAAAGAACGGCTTTTCTTGCGAGAAACCCAGTTTGCAAGCCAGAAATTCCCCCTATGATTGAAGCTTCTTTGAAAAGCAACTGATTAGTCCTGATTTAGAGTTCCAGATTAGATTTGAGTAATCTGAAAGAGCCTTTTCTCCAAATGTCATCATCCGTCATATTTAATCCACTTAGATTGTGCGTAGGTGTACTGTGTTTGTGGAAATCTAATAAGACACAGCTACTCAGCTTGCAGTACAGATGCCTTGGCATTTGTGCATCAGAGGAACTTACAATATTTTGTCATCACTACATTTCTGTCAACCAAAACCAGGACATAAAGCTGAATAATTGAAAGGATGAGATGCTCTGCATTATTTACAATTAGTGATGATGATACTTATGCAGTGTAGTTCCTTCTGCCGCAGAGAATCTGTTTTTATTTCTGCTTTAACACCCGAATGACAAGTGGAGAATTCCTCCCTGTGATCGCCGACTTTCAGCGTTTCCACTGTATAGAATTAGGAAAACGGTGAAATTTTAATATCCAATCAATATTTATACAGAGCGATTTTTGAGCAGTGGCATAAATGTTATTAACAGACAGTCATTGGAAATTAGCAGAGAGATTCATATGGGCATACTGTACTCCACGCAGGACTCTGAGCTGTCAGGAAAGCCTTTCCTCCTGGTTTGAGCTAGCCTTTGTTTTATGATAAGAGCCAGAGAAGAAAAGGCAGGCTTTGCCATTTTTTCCCCGCATAATGTCAGCTGGAAGAGCCCCCATAATTTATAAGGCACCTCACATGAAAAGTTCATGAGGAATCTTGGAAGAGATACAAATGGCAGTGTAGCTCCAGTGCCGTCCAGAGGAGTCAGAGGAACAGATCGGCTAAGGTAATTGGGTCAGAAAAAGTTTGGGTTCATGCTGCGTGCTCTTGTGGAGCTGCTTCTAATTCTTCAGAACGCAACTGAGCATCACAACTTAATGGATTAATAGGCTTCCAGTTTAGACAGCTTTGTGCGTTGTCTAAGATACTCTGGTGGAATTCATTTGCATTTTACTGAGGTCGCCCTCAGCAACCTCTTAGGAGTTTGCTTTTAGATGTGCCTCTACATGTCATAACAAATGGGATGTGTGTCAGAGTGAAAACCTTTCTGCTGCCTCAAAAAGACGCTACCCCACCGCACTCCACCTCCACAGTCTGAAAATGCCTTTGGCCAACCAGCTTCCCGAAAACAGATAACTGTTTCCACTTAATGTCTGAAGGTGACTCGTTTAATATCGCTTTATTTTTAATATTCATTTAGGGTGAATACAGATGGGGGGAAAGCTCCAGTAAACAAGCAGGTACAAAGTGATAATGCATTAAAATGTCAGCACTTTAAATAAAAGCTGAAAAATATAAGTTGTTTGCAGTTTTAATTGGAACGCTTTTCTTCTCCTTTTCAAATTTCCTTTAATTAACTCCCCGCGTAGTAGTTTTCACAGTTCGTGCCAGAATGGCTAAGAGCTCCCGTCTCCGATTCAGGAATTGTGCTTTTAATCCAACATTACAGTTTTTAATTTAACTCCATTTATGTCAGCCCCACTGATACTGCTGAAACTACCTGCCTCACATTAAAAACATGAAACGCATTAAAAACTAACGCTGTACTGTGAAGCGGCCACACAAAGTGCACCATCGGTGAAATATGGTTCAACGGATCAGGACTACTGGTTGTGCACATGCAGCAACCTCTGAGGCTGAAAGATGAAGCAAATGTGGAAGTGCCAGAGACTGCTGCTGCACAGTGCTGCTGATTTTCCTTGGCTCTGTCTGAAGTGCACCAAAGTTTTCTTGTGCAGGAAAGCCCCGTCTGAGCGCAGGCATAACTGACGGTAAATGCTTACTTGATTTCCCCCTTCGTAGAGACTGTACAGGGAAGGATTATTTTTTTCTTTATGTAACTCAACTCTTTAAACTGTATCAAGGCTTGAAATTTGCATTATTATTGAGATATGGTGAGTTTGAGTGACGGGTAGGGAGGGCTGTGCATTATGATGAAATATTGGATGACAGCTGAACGAATCTCCTACACACTGTTTCGCTTTACATTTATTCACTTACAAAGTTTTGATCCTGTTGACCTTCATCAAGCCCAAAGACAATATCTATCCATTTACACACACACACACACACACACACACACACGCACACATATCCACCAGAAAGGTTCCAGTTATCCATACAGATAATCCAAACTGGTGAACACGTCGCCATGTGTATGCCATTAATTAGATGTTGATACTGATAAAATAACCGCAAGTGACATCTATACAAGCTCTAAAGCTTTTTTTTTGCAATTTCAATAATAAACATCGCTGAACTTATAAATATAAATGTTATAAATGATTAAATAAAAGCTGATACGGACCAGAAAACTGAGCTTTGCTGCACAGCGTTTTCCACAGCTGGCGTAAAGGAGCACAGAACAACCGTCAGTGCTCAAAGTAAAGCCCAGAGTCCGACGTTGCTGCAACAGTTTAACAGTGTGTTTGGGCTTGTAAACCTAGTGTTTTATATTTTATGCATTATTGTCTTATTTTTTTATGTTCCTAATTAAACATTCAATTCAGTTTTATATATATAGCACCAAATCACAGCAACAGATGCCGTAAGGCCCTTTTTATAGTAAGGTAAAGACCCTACAATAATACAGAGACAACACCAATAATCAGGCCACCTCCTGTGAGTAAGCAGTGGGTAACAGTGGAAAAGAAAACCCCCCCTTTTTTTTTTTTTTTTTAAAGGACGAAACCACCAAGAGAACCAGGCTCAGGGAGGGGCAGTTGGTTGGCGATGAGGGGAATAAGACCCCCAAAATTGCTGATGTTTCTCAGCTTTCCCACACAGTCAAACTCACACAACCCCTAATCACAAACACTTTTGCATGTCAAGGCGGATCAACAACAATCAGGGCAATTAATAACTAAATACATTAAAAGTAAGATGAAAAGTAGAATAATAATAATAATCTTTCTGTGGTTGTTCATTTTTAATCTAAGTGAGCCCTATCAGCACTAAGTGAGCTGAGGGAAAAAGCAGTACCATCCATTTAAAAATGGTTCTTTAATGTGATCATTATATAAACTATTAATTCACTAAATTAAACTTAATAATGCCCTTTACTGTGGTGCACTTCGTTATAGGTATGTCAGAGTTTGCTCATCAGATTGGTGCCAACTGACCGCTAACTGTCAGTTAAGCCTGTAGACTGGACCTCTCCACAGTGTTTATGGCCTTCTCTGACAAATACTGTGGCTTACCATTAACTAGTCCGAGTCTGTGCTCCAGTCCCGATGTGTGAAATTCTAGTATTTTGTTTGTACGCTTTCTGACCAAGCTTCCTAGTGCTCATGTCGGTCATCTAAAAAATAAATGAGGCTTCAGTGGGTGACATCTTTATTAAAACAACAGCAGTTTGTTTGCTCTGCAGACGTTAGGTTCTCATCTGTGTTATTACTGGCAAAGCAACAGTTCACTCATTGTACTGTTATACTGCACTTGATGTTACCATGGAAACCACAGGTGTTGCTAAATCAACCAGAACTGAAATCTTAAGGATTATAAGTTTAAATTGAAGCATTGAAAGAATTAAAAGCAAAGCATTTGACAAAAATCTCCTAAATCCATTGTGGTTTCAGCCCTTTTTTCTATGTGAGGACATCCTTCAGGTACAGTGGCTAAGTGTCCACTTTGTTGTGCTGTCTTGGACTCTGTGTATATGTACGTTGGAGCAGTCACAACGAGATCGAAAAGCATAATGCGGCTGGAAGGAGGTCACAGACCACCCAGGGGGAGGAGGGCAGCATACGAGGCAGTCTGGTGACATGGCAACTTGTCTAAAGCCCATGCATCACTATACCACCTACAGTGGATTATAATGTACGACTGCAAGAGGCTGAATTGTACGACACAATACCCACGGATGATCCATCATAGCTGCCTTTTATAAGAAAAATGCTGTATGCATGTCAGTGTGAGGCTGCGGATTTGACTTCTAAGACCCTTTTTCTCATGTAAATAACGTGAAATGCTTTGAATCTTAATCTGTAAATAAATTTGCCAGATTGTAGAAATTCCACAAAAACCGACAGCTCTGCTTTATTTCAACTGTCTATAATTCATTTCTTTTATGAATGAGATCTTAGCAGTTTTTCTGCCATGTCATCATCTTGTTTGCAACTGATTTTCAGTCATTTGTTTCTATTTTGAGCAGGGGGGGGGTGGCAGAGGGTTGCTGGTTTTTCAGCTCACCAGAGTTTATTGGTCCTCTTCGCTCTCATTATCTTCACTGCCGCTGACCTCGCCGCGCTGCTTTCTAGTTTCTCAGCTGATACAGCGTGCCAGCATGGGGCTTCTTTAGCCGGCGACAGTAGCCCGCTTTTTGGCAGCGGTTCACGTGAGGTGACCATCCCCTCTACAACTGCTCTCCCCTCCCCCGTCCTCCCCCGCCAGGCTCGGCGCTTGCTGTCCTGCCTCGTTGAGACAGCTCCACTGAGGCTTGCAAGATCAGCTGCCGTGCGAGCCCAGCTGAGGCTTCCAGGCACTCACGTTGCTAGATTTCATTTGTGAGTGAGCGTTTGACCTCAGGAATGAGTAGACATCCGCACGCTCATGCACGCAAACGCAGGCACACTTACGAGCGCACGGCCCAGTGCGGATAAACAGCACATCAACACACGCGCGCTGCTTGTACAAATATTGTGCTGCAAACACACTTACCTGTCCCCCTGCCTCTCCCCGCTTTCTCTCTCTCTTTCACCCCATTCGCCAGCCCCGCTCGCTCCCTGGCACCCCTCCACGTCGTTCCTGCCAACCTGCTTCTAAAACATGTAACCTACACCCAGCCCCCACCCCCACACCCCCACCCCTTCTCTGTGCCGCCGTGGGCCCTGACAGGCTGAGCTGTAATGCTTAGTGGCACAGGCTCGCCTATCCTCCATCCTCCACCATCGCCGCAGCAGTTCTGCAGATTGCTATTTGCTGACATTGGGAATGATATTAAAGGCAGGGGTTAGGAAAGAGGCATTCAGAGATTGAAGTGTAGCGATGACAGCGATTTCTCTTGTCATTCCAAGGAAACTGAAGGCCACAGCATTGTCAGGCAGCATGGAGGGCAATCTGAAGCAACAAAGTAGATTAACCTAGAGGGGAAAGAGACGAAACAGTGCACAAATCACGGCCTCTGGCACTCGAGTAGCTAGCAGTCACACTCCTAATGTGTTCGACAGACTTGCTTCCTACTGTCCTGTTGTTTATGTCTCCAAGCGTGAAGAACTTGCACAACTTTGTGCGCTTATTCAGCCTACCTTTTTCCAACTTGTCACAGTAAATTAATGCTGTTTTGTAGGCTTTTTATTAGCTGTAATGCAAGACCATTTCTAATTGTCATGTGATTGTTCGGTGTCTTTTAATTCTATTTATTTTAACCCTTGTTTTTTTTTTTTTTTACATTTTTTATTAATATCAAAACACAACACACACAGTTTAGTTAGATGCTTTTTCTGTTTTTACCACCATGTCTATCAGATGTTTTAATCCAAGCACAAAACTTTAGTTGAAGTCCCAAAATGGATTTTGCGGTTCTTTTATTAGTTTTGGATACGAGCTGCAGTCGCTGGCTCTGCCTTTGGGGTTTGCAAGGGTTGCGCCAGCAGAATTGTATTCTTTAGTAACATAGTGCGAAAAGTTTGGTCTCCCACAAAAAGTTCCTTGCAATCCTTCTTTACATGCACGATCTTTGATTTCTGACGATGTAAGATCAAATTGAGCTGCAAGTGTGCTCCCTCTCTGCCTTTCATGCCGCTTCAATATCACGGCGTGAAAAAACAAAGAAGGCAAAGACTGAGGGAAATCTGAAGCGTTCTGCCACTCAACATTCCCCAATCCCAAACAACAGCGTCTCACTGCCACTACAAATACATTAGAAATCAATTATTTATGGAACAGAGTCAGGGCCTCTTTAATCTTTTCCTTTTATCCAATTAAATTGTCTAACCATTCTAAGCCTCTATAGCTCACAGGGAATGTGCCTCGTTTTTTTTTTTTTTTTTTAAGAAAAAAAGAAAGAAAAGAAGAAAAGATTTTTCTCTTCAGTCCTTCTTTTGACTTTCGATGTAACAGAGAAGAGACACTTCTGAGGGTTGAAGAATGAAAGGAAAGAAAGTGAGTAAAGTGTAAATGAACTCCCCCCTCCCACCCCGTCACCATTGCATTGGTTCTACAGGAAGTATTTGAAGTTTTGATATCAAGACTCTGGTTCCATTCCCCGCGCAAAGGGACGCTGGGGAGCGGTGAGGCCTTTCATGATTCCTTTATGCCCAGCTGAAATAGTTCGAAAGTATTTGGGATCATCTCCACGGGGGTAAATACGATGTTGCTTCAATTTCTGTCCTGTATTATTCAAGAAGTCAATTGAAGTAGTGTCTAAAAATTGAAAATGCTTATTTCCATTGCACACGTGTGAAATTATTGATGTAAAACACAGCACTCGTCTCCATTATCGTACAGTAAGACTGCTGATAAAAGCAGTTACAGATGCATTGAAAGGCTTTATATTTTTACAGCACCGTGCTCTGACTCTCAGGGTGTAGAAAAGATATCTGGATCTGAAATAGACCGTCAGTTTCTCTTATTTCAGTTTAAAATGTGTATGTGAAGATGTAGCCTGTCTCTCAGTGGTGAAGAATCCCTTCAAAAAGTTCCTGGATCCAGATCTGAATGGAATTACTTCTAATTTGCTCAAATTGGTAGAATTTTATAAATATGTCCACGGCTTTTTAAGTAACAAAACGGTCAAAAAAACCTTAGCATATAACCTCTTTGAAGAAGGTAAAAACTAGATCATCATTTCCATCTGCGATTTTCGTCGTGAGAGAACACGAGGAGCTGGAATCCAAAACACTTATTTCCTAACAATTAAAATCAGAGCTTAGGAGATGAGTCAGTCAATCAGTTGAATGGATCGACCATTATTATAGTAATCATGTCAATAATCCAGCAAGAAATCTCTGGTTTCAGCTGCTCTAGTGTGAACTACTGCTTCTTTCCTTGTCTAACAGAGAAAAAAGGGAGCCGGCTGATTATGTGTGATAATAAACAGTTGTATACACAGTTGCATTAAAACGCTGCCTTTAGCTTGTTATTAAAATGTGAAATGTATAGGAATAGAAGGCGTACAGTAGTTTGAAAGAGGCTCAGATCTGCTGCTCTTTGTTCCACGCTGATGTGAAATCATGTGTGGGCTGCGCACAGCATGGCACGGCGTGTCTGTGGGCACGCGTACACTATATGATACATGTGTCTGTGTTTGTATGTACTCGTCTACACGTGTGGCATGTCAGACGCAGAGGGATGTTTTGTTTTTTTTCTTCCTGTGTGTGTGTGTTGGTGTGAAACTGTGTACGCTGCACTCGCAGCCGTGCACAAATAGCTCCTGAGGGCCTTCGCAATCACAGACTGCCAAAAGGAAAAGGATTTCCGAGAGGTTTCCTTCTCGCTATTTAAAGTGGGAGCCCTGTGGGACATGTTTGGCATTCTCATCCACTCACTGAAGATGGCCTGTGATCTGAAGCCACTAACAGGCTCGGCGTGCTCCGTCTCTGTCTCTCACTCCCTCTCTCTCCCTTTCTCTTTCCCTCTGGTTCTCTGAAGTGATTACCCTGCTTGTGATTCCACTGACACCCACATGTCCCCCCGAGACGTGCCTTCACTAGTTTGTTTAATCTGCCTCCCTGTACAGTAGGTAACACAGCCATAATTGAGGTGTGGATAGAGCTGTGGGAGCAGATGAAACCGGTGGCAGGCTTTATGAAAACCTGTCTGCGCTATAAGTCGCCCTGGATGACAGAAGTCGCTAAATTAATGTACAAAATGCTGCTGTGACAAGAATTTTTAGAAGGGAAATGTCAGTTTCCTCATTCAATGAATCCTGAGTCATCTAATACAAGAAACAAAAATATCTAATGTTCAGTGTTCTAATAATGATTTCAAAATGTTGCTGGAAAAGGGGAAAAAAAGTTGTGGATCCGCTCATTCTTTAAGCAACTTCCCCCCATTTGCAGTGATAAGATAATGAGTTATGTGACATTAGAATACCATTTGCAAGCCTCGCAGTCAAGCAGATATTTGATCTCAGCAGCATATGACTTCCAAAAGTTGTGCTGATACCTGAGACAGAATCCGCTTTACACTCCGTTTGAATTTTTGATATGAAAACAGCAAGTGGAACTGTGAAAATGCGAGCATCAGATACTCTATCTCCCCCCGGTTAGTGTCTCGCCTCTGTGTGTAACACGCTCGAACCGCTCTGTTCAGAACATACAGAGTGTCAATCATCGCCCAAATCAGCCTTTAGATGAAGCAAAAAATGAAAAGGGAAGGAAAATGATCCACAGAACTGAACTTGAATTAATTAAATATACTGTATCAAGCTTGCTCTGTGAGATTGCATCTGTCCTCAGATGTGTAAAAAAATAAAACATTCTCAGATATCTTTTTTTAAACCCTATTATTGTAAGATACCAGTAATTAAATTGACAGTGTTATTAATTGGGTTGAAGATAACTTGCATTGAGTCGAGGACATCTTAAACTCAATTAAAGATATCTCCAACTCAATTAAAGATATCCAAATGCCATGTCCCGCAATATGCAATCAGCCTCTTTCTGGAGCAATAATATCAGTTCACTTGTGCCCCTTTTACAAAGACTTCGTTGTACTTCTAAAGTTTTCTTTTATCATTTAATGCTCAACTTTTTAAACAGATGTCACTCTTTGGTGATGTGTATGCTTTCTTTAATGTGGCATAATTATATTATTTAATCCTTCCTTATCCAGTGTTTGAAATAGAAATGAAGATTAGACGCCCCTGATGTCAGGAAATGAAGCCTTTAAAGGGACAGCTTCCAGCTTCGTGGCACGAGGGAGCGCGAGGTGACGCGTGGACAAAAGCTCGGTCTACGGATCCTCGATTTAGATGTCAAAACACTTTTAAGTTCAACGCTCAGTTGTAGTTTCTCAAGTTCTTGTTTTCCTTTTTTGGCTCTTTGCCGGCTGCTCTCGTTAGTAGAATTTACTTAACGCTCATATCAAATTACTATAAATTCAGTGGCTCAACTTTCCTCTTTGTTTACTGCACAGTGTTGCTGATAAATGTTGGAAAGCAGGTAAACGTTGTCACCTTTTGGTTCACTGACCAATTCGTTTTCTTAATTCTTCATGGATCCTTAGACTTATGTTGAGACTCCCATTGCCAGAGTCCTCAAAACTAACCATAAGGTGGGAATGAGGTGCGGCAGAAAAAAATGCCTTGGGTGGCATGCTTTCACACTGGTTAGCATTGTCGCCTTACAGCAGCAAGGTTCTGGGTTTTCTCAGCTTTCCAAAGGCATGCACGTTGAGCCAACTGTGATTCTAAAATGTCTGTAGGTGTTGATGCAACTGAGAATGATTGTTTGTGTCTCAGTGTTAGTCCTGGGATGTTCTCTTATTCATGCTCAGTGTCACCTGGGATGGGATCCAGCTCCCCCGCGATGTGAGGTGGGTATATACAAATCTTTATTTAAGCAGGGAGCCTCATTCAGATTAAAATCTCTTTTACAAGAGAGATCTAAGCAGAGCCTTCAGCAGAGGCTTTAGTCGCCTTTCTTTCAGCTGGCTTCAGGGGTCACTGCAGCCAATCATCACAGTTTCTTTTCTGTATGTCTGATTTTACACCAAATCCCCGTCCTGATCAGAACCATAACCATTTATCCGGGCTTAGGTCCGGCACTGGGATTGGCTTGTGAACCCAACCGCTCACCCACCCCTTCGTGGCTGGGCTAATCAAAGAATCATAAAAGACACTGGTTTAACAACCTCTAGGATTTCTAAAGGGAGTGAAGGCTTCATGGCTGTTTAGAGTTCATTCCGTCTGAATGTCGTGTGATACCTGAAATCAAATCTGCCAAGGTTTCTCTACACATGGGGAATAGTTAAGGTTAAACTTTTATTGGTTCTTGAATTGCAGTTGCAGAATTAATTGGAAAAGAAAAATGGATGAATGGATGTCAGAGTTTAAAGCGCTGTCCCATGTTTCTCATCAAAGTGCACACCGAGAGTTTTAGCTGTGTTCTTTCTTTAATTATTTTCATGCACAGATTCCCACTCAAAGAACAAGAGCCATTGTTTGTACTGCTGGCATCGTGATGCTTCTCTGCAGCTCTACATTGTCCTCTCTTTGTATCTGTTACCTTATATATACATGATCCTTATTTTCACATCTTTCTAATAAACCTGTTAAGAGTGTTGCTTTCGGCGTGGCTGCATTTTAGGCTGAAAGTAAGAGATTTGCTGCACTGTAGGATGCCGCTCACAAGGTCAAGCACCAATTGCAGTGAATGGAAGCAGTCACAGGTTTCAGCTCTCCATTACAACCACATTTATGTTGTTTGCGCGTTATTCTTAGCCTTACTGATCACTGATGTTATTTACTTTAAGAAGTGAAAAATCTGTGGTTTTAGAGGGAATCTTTTCTCAGCTTCTCCTCCTCTTCCTCTCCCCAGGGCGCTGCGCCAGCTGTGGAGAGAACGTAGTGGGTGAAGGCACCGGCTGCACTGCCATGGACCAGGTCTTCCATGTCGACTGCTTCGTCTGCATGACTTGCAGCACCAAGCTGCGTGGAAAGCCCTTCTATGCTGTGGAGAAGAAGGCGTACTGTGAGCCTTGCTATATTGTAAGCAGCTTCCTTTCTTTTAAATCCACCTGCCTCAACACTTCACTTAGCCTCACTACATGCGTCCGCGTTTTAAAAGTGCACATTATATCATCGGGTATCGCTGTGCCTGGAATGTTTCATAGGTTTCACTTCAGGCAACCACATTTCATTTCATCAAAGCCCAGAGGGCTGCCACCTCTCACCACACACACATTTTCATTTCCTCTTCTTTATTGGCTTCGTTTTGTTTTTGGTCATTCAGTGAAACTCTCTTGTGTCTCTTTTCCTGAATGAACTTTCGTCCTGTTACACAACTAATGTCAGCTGGTTAGCAAACAAGTTTGTTCTTTGAGCTTGTTTTGACATTCTCAAACATCTTTGACTAATACATTTTATTAGTAGGCAGCTGGCCTGCAGCTGCGTGTAACTGCTGACCTACTTGCCCTCCAGCTTTAAGACTGTTTTTTTCTTACTATTGTTGTCTCTGTATCGTGTCAGTATAGGAATATGCAATCAAAGAAGCACCACCCACCTGCTTTTAATAAGTGGCAGCCAATCAGAAGAAAGCTTGCTTAAACATAGTAGGAAATGGGAGGTGTGCACTTTGGAGGCCCAGCATAAGGTAGCTTTGATTTGTGAATCATGCAGAGCTCTAATAGAGTCCGAGAGTGAAAATAAGGAGCAGGAAACGAGCAGAATGGACGCAGATTTGTGAACACGGAGGGTTTTTTTGTTTTGTTTTTTCTCTCGCTCCTGTCGACTTTCCTCTGGCAGCTGTTTAGCGTAAAACAGGGGTCCTCAATCCCAGTCCACGAGGGCCGGTGTCCCAGCAGGTTTTAGATGTGTCCTTGATCCATCACAGCTGATTTAAATGGATAAATTACCTTCTCAACATGTCTTGAAGTTCTCCAGAGGCCTGGTAATGAACTAATCATGTGATTCAGGTGTGTTGACCCAGGGTGAGATCTAAAACCTGCAGGGACACCGGCCCTCGCGGACTGGGATTGGGGACCCCTGGCGTAAAGCTTTAAAATGCTACACTATAGTTTCAGCCCTGCATCATAAGACAGGGAGAACAACTTGGTGAACATATGATACGGGAATAAAAGTTTTCCCGTCCTCAAATATGCAAGAGTCCACTCGGGTCCAAATGACATACATTTCCTTATCGGATAATGCGTGCGAGGGCCTGTGTGGACGCCCACAGAGGCGCTACAATATAATGCAGCAGGAGTTCTTGCCTGTATGTGTTTATTGGATTATAATCCCTACCTTAGCTAGATTATCGCACAAGTTCAGTATGGTTTTTAAAGCTTGTTCTACTGTCCCCAGGTGGCCAAGTAAACAATTTCAGGACATTTGAAATATAGGTTTTAAATCATACGTATTGCACATGATAGCAGTGACGATAAAGTACAGCAAAACTCTCCTGTTGTTGTTGTTGTCTAGGTTTGGGCACAGAGGCTTGCACAGGGGGGTCTCAGTGGATCACATCTGTTCAGGAGCCTCCTAAAAATTCCATTGTCTTGTTCTGCTATTACTATAGGGGAGCGTGCTTGGTCTGCATTGTTTAGTCAGGTGCTACATGTCAAAGTGACATGCATGTGAATTCCAGGACACAAAGTTTCCCAGCAGAGCATTGTATTGTAACAAGAAGACCCAGGTTTCACTTTTAACTCTCGGTGGTTTTAATGCTGTGGCTGATTGGTGTGAATATGGCACAGCTTGATCCTTTGTAATAGACATGAGCAGGTGGTGCAAAACTTGTTGTGGCTTCTCATCTCTAGCTGATCTTCACCCAACACTGCCTGATAGATCCACCTGCCATTTTTTTCTCCTGAAATAATCAGGTCAGATATGCATTCATGGCCTTTTTTAATCTATCTAATTTTTAATAGTTTGAAGAATGATGTTTGCCTTCACACATCACTCTTAAATGATGCATAACTGTCTACAGTGACGGCTGATGAACAGCCAGATATGGTTAAGTCAAGAAACATGGCGTTAATTCTCTTTGTGGATGAGATAAGACTTCTGCTAAACGATTAGTAATCACTTTTCTTATCAAAGGAAGAAATGATTGGGGATAAATGAGCCAGAAATTTGTGTGAGTTATTCTTAATTTGGAATGTTTTTATTCCATTTTATAAAACTGTGACTGGTTTTCTTGTCAGTATGTTGCACAACACGCATGAAAGTGTTTCCTTGCACAATATTATCAGGAAAGACGTGTCATCTGGCAAAACCATGAGGAATTTATTAAGCAGAAGTGTTTCCCTCATTCAGTTTCAGTAGAAAATGGTCATCGGTCCCACAGCGGGAAGGGACATGTTTCTTACTGTCAGCGATATTAGGTGTCAGTCGGCGGGTCATTCCTGGAAGCTGAGATGGGAAATAACTGCACTGCAGCGAGGAAATACAAACTAAATTTAACTGTAATACTTTGAACTTTCTTTTGCTTTCTTTTAAAAATAAGTGAGTCATATGAGGAGTACAGTTACTGTTATATTTCAAAATGAAAATTGAATACGATGTTATTAATACACATATGATAACACAGTAAATATTCCAGCAGTAGTACATTTATATTTACAGTCTCTCGTCTCTTTCGGTCGCTGCAGCCTGAGCTTGTCTGCATAATTAAAAGCTGGCTGAAATATGGTGACTACAGCTGAGATTGTTCTTTGGCTTCAGCGACTGCTTCAGGCTGAGTCACCTCTCGCCCTGTTGTTAAGTGAAGCACTAGACACGGGCAGACTGGTCGTGGTCCCAATCTTCATTTAATAACAGATTGTTTTGTCTACTCTTGCACCGGCTTCTCCGTTTCTTCCTGGTCTTTGAGCTCCCGCTGTTTCCCCTTTTAAACTGGACAACTGTGCCCTGTGCTTTGACTACAGGTGCTTTTACACAGGCCGAAGAAAGAAATGAATCCGGCGAAGAGTGAGTGACATCCATCCAGTTGTACAGATGTGTTTGCACATATATGTCGTTGTTCATAGAGCTCCTGATTCAAATGCGTTCAGGCAGTCCCTTTTCTTCTTGGAAAAATAGCCCAGTGTCCAAACTGTAAGACATGCATTAAAGATGATTAAGATTTAGTTACTTCATGATAAGGATATTTTTTGTTAAGGTGGGTTAGAGGCGCTTTAAGGGACATTGAGGACAGAAGAGGTCTCTAAACAAAGTCTGGGAATGGTGATTATTGTTTGTTAGGGATATTAATTAGGTAATGCTGATTCTCCTGACAGCACATAGTGCCACATTTATTCAGTTTTCTTTTCATTCACTTGCAGGAAATGGCTCGATGTGCATTTTACCAGTAAAGTCTTGAAGCCGAGCTACATGATGTTTAAACCAGTGGCAGGCCATCTCTTAAATCATCTCTTTTCAGAGGCACTCAGTGTGATTGTAGTTGTCTTGTCTGGAAGTTCTCCAACTCTGATACATACGCTAAAGAGGAATGGGATAATTTAAGAACTTTATTTATGCATTTCATCAGCATAAATGTTCTTCTGGCACAAGATCAAAAGGATGGGGGAAATCTGAATTTCTTAATGAAAGTAATTTCTTCTTCTTTTATTCCCATCCTCAGGGTCATACGCCTCTGTGCGATTAGAGAATGAACGTGAGAGTTGAGTCTCTGAAGAGAAATGCAAAATCCCAGAGAGGAAAGAGGAAAACTTCAAGTTAGCCTCCAAGTCAGTCAGTCTAGGAATGTCTTAAGAGCAAACCAACATTAATGACACACTGAATTTATTTCTTCACACTTTCACCTGTCACATGATATTAGCAGCAGTTCTTCTCTATGCTGAAGGAGCACGTAAGCAGAGTATGGTTTCATTTAGTGGATTGTTGTAATGGCCTAAATGCCTGATTCTCCTAAGAAGTTACCTTTTAGGAAGTCTACTGACTTACCTACTCGCCAACAGTCAGATGGGAGGACTGAAACTACTCTCATGTTTCTTCTCTAAAGGTTAAGGTGCACCCTGCTGGCATCATGGTCATTTTTGACTTTTGATTTCTTTGTTGTTTTGTTTTGACAGGGTGAAATAATTGCAGAGCATACACCTTTAAAGCCTTTAAAACAAGGATCAGGTGCTCAAGACTTTTCTATTTTTGTTCCCATTCAAAAATAATGTAGATATAGGTTAAAATGTATAACTGCACCTCCACTGATATTTGTTAAAATGTCTCTTGGCAAACTGCACCTCAACCAGATGCTTTTGGTAGCCATCAGCAAATATAACTCTGTGTGAATATTTGGTTGCTCTTCTTGGTTTCCTGGCACAGACTCTGTTTTAAAGCATAGTTTACACATTTTCAACAGGCTTGAGGTTGGGGGGGGTTTTGGAAGCGCTTTTTCAGAAGCTTAGGATTAGCCTTTAAAATATTTTTTTAAACCCAAAACTCAACAGTGATCTGTCTCTATACCCCACACCCTCACTTAAAATACATAAATACATGATCAAAATAAAAACAGCAGACCTAGAGATTTCTTTTCTGTCTTGGAAGTGCAAGTAGTCCAGCACCAGAAGCACCAAAGGTAATTAAAA
The DNA here is from genome assembly GCF_963969265.1 of Rhamphochromis sp. 'chilingali'. Lineage (NCBI taxonomy): Eukaryota > Metazoa > Chordata > Actinopteri > Cichliformes > Cichlidae > Rhamphochromis > Rhamphochromis sp. 'chilingali'. The sequence goes on from NC_137931.1 coordinate 33,778,746, forward strand.
AAACGACACTTACAGTTGCTTAAAATGTGCATTCTTCCCCGAGTTCCCTTTAACTGTTTCACTTTTTGACTATACAGTCAATGCATGATAATAAAAACACTGTAAGTCATTTAAAAACTGAAAACAATTTATTGTTATTTCTTGAATTATTTCCATATGCTGTGTGCTCTTTGTGCGAAATAGGTTTTTCCATCAGCCCGTGGCAGTGTATTATATTTGATGTAGAATATCTTACAGGTATAAAAGGTGCCTGAGGAAACTTGCTGTGTGTAGAATCTGTATAATAATATGCAAAACTCTATTAATCCCTTTGCCAGGAATTGGAGGAATACATTTCGCACGCTGATTGCCATCCAACAAAGTTTTCTGCCATGTATCAGAGCAGGCGATCAGCAGCGCTCTTATCTGAGCTGGGACTTTACATATTCTGTGTAACAATACTGGCATTTGAACGGCTGAGATCCATCTCTTCCGCAGGGTGATTTGCCTCGTTCAAACTGTTTGCCTAGTTATTAGTAATTCCTTTTAGTAATGTACAGGAACTCACACAGATGTGTTATCAGCTCCTGTCTACTTCCTGATTTTACAACCTGCTATCTTTTTCTCGAGCCAACCTCAGTCACACCACCGGCCCGTAAACTGGAGGGCAGAAATCAGCCTTTGTCCATGGCACTTCCCTTGGCTTGCCTCCACAGAGGTCTTATCATCGCCTATTTGAATGCACGGTGATGCTGATAAACTCTGCAGCCGCACAATTAATGTGTCATTTTGCATGGAGTGATCTGTAATCGTGTCACTGTGAAAACACTGGCATTGCCATTGTTTTGGGATTTTTTTTCCCCTTGTCTGACGTGTCTCAGCTTGAGGTGTCCTCCCGATCACCCCATTCAGTATTTGCACACACGCATAACAGGAGGAAAGTAAGGATGTGTGCACACATGACCTGGCAAGACGTCCGTCATTGTTACTGAGAGATGCAGAAGTTTTGAACTTTAGTGCCGTTTTCCAAGAAAGCTATCTTGTGAAATTTTTTCCAGATGATTCAAACTGTTGCTGACTTTGTTTTCTGCAAAACTGGAACTAATTAATCACTAGAAACCAACAATGCCGGCTAACAGTGTTTCTGCAGTATTTCTGAGTGATTCCAAATAAATGTTGTGGTGATGTTTGTGAGTAATGTTTACTGCGGTCTGTCTGTCTCGCTGATTGTTAAAGATGGCCACCATGCCATCAAAGCCTCAAACGTAGCTTTATTGTTCTGTTTTGGTTGTAAGAGCATTATAGGATGCAAGGGTGGAGTGCTAAGCTATCAGCCAACAGGTGCACGTCACAGACATGAGGATTACCATTAGAATAAAATACCAGAATTTTATTCACCAAAGCTTTGTAGACAGACTGTGAGCAGAATTAATCAGACCGCCGATTGATATGCAATATATATTATTTAAAAGGTGCACAAAAGGAGGTGAAGCATAATAGAACGCTAGCAGCTACAGCCATCTGTGTGGGTCCCTGTCAAATGCACGTTTATAAAAAAGATTCACCACCCATACAGATTTTATGAAAGAGAAACCAAAACAGGGCTTTTTATATAAAGCAGACTGTAAATCTGTTTATTTCTGTTGTAAAGTTGGACATATTAAGATTGGGAGTCTGTGGGGAATAACTCATTGCTGGAGCCTTGAGTGGACATTGAAGGAACTGCAGTTTTTTGTAGCTTGACGCTAGTATGTGGCATTTGTTCTTATTATTAGATAATTCCCTTTCTTGCATGTCTTCTGTCCTGTCTTGCTCTGCTCATCCTTCATGTTTCTTCCAGTGAAAACTGAGGTTTTTTGTCCCACTGTTGCCAGGTACTTGTTCATCTGGTTTTAGGTGTTATTGCTATCCAGATAAAACTGAATAAATTTAGTTGCATTGCCACGTGAAGTCTGATTTCATGCTTTTAAAGTAAAAATGATTAACAGCATTATATATTTACTCCAATTGCTCATTATTAGTTGACTTTATTAAATCAAGGCTGGTGGATTGATTCTACTCTCTGACCAGTCAGGCTTCCTGTGTCCCTTTGTCCGTATGTGTCTATGGTAAGCTAATCCGATATAGCTATGGCTATTCATCTGGACAAAAATGCAATCTTGACCTGCCAAAAACAGCAAAATATGTATTTCCTTATTATATAACCCTGCATTTCTGACGCCATTCACACTAAGTTTATACAGTGACCCCAAAACCAGAAGACCTGCTTTGTGATCTCAAGCACAAATTTCCAGATAAATCTTAATCTCGTTAATCGATGCAGTTAAATGCACATTAAAGTGAACAAGCTCTGAGGCTTGTTCTGAAGGATGCAGTCTCAGGTGCTGCAGAGCAATAACATGTAATACGTTTAGGAAGAGAGCTTCGCTGTAGATGAGAAGTGCAGGCATTTAAGAGGCCGAGAGTTTATTCAAGGTGTCAACTCTTTTGTGGAAACACCAGCTACGGCTCACGCGTTATTCTAATTACACCAGTGTATGTAGAGAGTGCAGTGCTCCTTTGTTTCTGTTTGCTGCATTCTCTCAGGGACTGCTGTCCTTGGGGCATGTTTTGTTTTTTTTGTTTTTAATTGTTGGTTGCTGTGTCTGCCATTCCAGTGCTGGATTTGAACAAATAAAACCCTGCGTCCAATAGTCAAGAATATTCATAAGCATTATTATGTTCTCTTCTCTCATTAAATTGCTGCTAATGCCTGCTAATGTAAGCTGCAGCAGGCACCATGGTTTTGGGATGATTGGACAAAAAATTCTTGATAACCTTTTGACGTCTTGTGGTCTGAGAGAGAACTAGGCTCGAGTTTCATGCTTTATAAAGTCACAGGTCTTTCTGGCCAAATTAGGAGTTGACAGGAGGAGACTGCCTTTAACTGTCCACCTGCACATCCGCAAGTGAGTATACTGTAATGCCAGTCTTCAAACATGTACATACGAGTGAGTCTTTGGAACGGAGAGGGGAGCGCCTTTAAAATGAGACACAAGCAAATTTCACCATCAGGAATAAAACAATTGGTTTGTTAGGCTGACTGTAAGCAGACACACCCGCTGCTCTATGGAATCAATCTGGTAAATGATCTGCTAATAAATTGTTAAACAGCAGTTAACTGCAGAGCTCATCAAACCAACCATCTTTAAAGACTTACAGAATTATAAAGAGTCAGTGCATTTTGCTCATTTCCATCTTTTTATTCTCGGACTTTACTGAATAACTTTCTGTCATTTACGGATCAAAATAATCTTTATTTCCCTGACTGTGGGCCTTGACACAACGCCTCAGTTCATCTGTCTCCTACAGGCAGTTTCAGCTTCATTACGCCTTCCTTTAGCTCTGTTTTCTTGCGCTTGGCTGCCACTTGTAAATTGAAGGTTTGAACAGCAGGTGGGTACTTGAGATGATCATATTAGCAATAGCTCCTCTCACTGATATCAATTAGAGTCAAGAGTAGAGGAAATACTCTCAAATGGAGTACTTAGAGTAGTCTGAAGCCTGAACCTTTAGGCTGTATGTATCTGCAGTATTTGCAACGTTAACCATGTTTAATGTGCAACAGCGTATCCATATTGTATAGGACAGAAAATAAGGGTTGGCATTTTCACAGCCTCGCATAAAGAAAGTAGATTCATTATATCTTCTAGGTGGTTAAACCCCAAACTGTTCTCAATCAGTGGGATTATAGCAGTGAGGCCTGGTGTAATCTTAGAAATGAACAGCAATTTTCTTTCTCCTTTCACTTTAGGAAGTCTGACTGTAACCATGAGAGCATATTAGTTAACGGAGCTGAGAGCAACAGGGACTCTTGACATGTCTGATAGCTCAGCTGGTGTTTGAAGAAGTTCAGCAGTGGGATTCAGTGTCACCAAGGTTAATTGCTTACACAGGTTACCATGCCTACTGTTCTTAAGTGTGCTCATATCCGCCGTGTTGCTACAGCGCTCGCTTACTTTGCTGCAGCATTACCACAGCCAAGTTTTGGGCCAGTTAATTTACTTTAAAAAGGCTTTTTAGCTGCCCTTCACTTCAGTCTCTCTGACGGTAAACAGAGCCATTCAATCTGCTTAAATGACGCCAGTGAATGGAAGAGTGTTGCAGACAGGTTCCTGTTCGAGGCAGAATCGCAGCCCCACATTCCTGTTCATACTGCCACTCCCAGCGAATGTAGATCATCCAAAGAGCAGCCGGTTTAAGTGTGCTGTAATAAGACTGATGCAAGTACCACAAGGTCACATCAGGAGCAGAGCTTCGTATTGAAAGAGCAGTAATAAAGAGATAGGGATTTGCCTACATAAAAACCTTAATCTATTTCTTCCGCTTTTGACAGAAATTCAGAGACCATCAAGGTCACGGACGCCAACTTGCTTGAATGTAATTATGCTCATTATCTGGTGTTGTACTATGGCTCCGTTATTTAAAATGAATGGGCTTTGGTCTCTTTGGCTACACACTGTGAAAGATTTTCCATTCTGCCATTGTAAAGGAAGAACTTCACACGGCGCCCCTGACCTGCCAGTCACCAGGAAACGTTCGTGATTGACTGATGAGCTTTTACCCTCGGCGGCTGTTTGTCTGTCTTGGAAAGTAGTGATGTCACCCGTACTGGTCGCCGTCATTCATGCTGCCTTTATAAAAGTTTAACTGATGGACTGCTTCTTTTTTTTTTTTTTATGTCTGTTTAATTTTTAAATATGCACTTGGAAGAAAACTTGGTTTGCTGATTCATTGTGAAGGTGGAGTTTTGTCTTTAGTCCCATCATGTTAAGCAGGCAATGTGGTATTTTTCAGCACCAGTAGTGTGCAATTAATATTGCACATTCAATGAATATTTAATTTTGAAAAATTATATTCGATTGTGGGAAACAAGAGGGGCAAAAATCAGCGACTGACAGTCTGCTTTAGTGCAAGGCCGGAGAAGGAATCACAGCTAGAAGATGATCCTGGTATCAAAGGTATAAAGGGGACCATTCGTGTGCTATCACTTGTTTTCAACAGCCATCTATCCCACATCCTGATACGAGCCTTGAAAGTTTCCTCCAGTAAATTATCAGAAAACTGGTCAAACATCCCGGGTTCCTGTTTCTGTGCATTTCTTAACAGAGCTTAAATGAAGATCATTTTATTATAAAGTTAAGAGAGATCAGAGATGCTGGAAAAAAAATATTGACCGAAAGCAGGAACAAGACTTTGTGTGATTTCATTAAATATTCTATAATTATAGCAACAAAGAACATCAGCTGATTCTGAGGTTGTCCGGTGGGCAGAACTCGCTGATTTTTCTTTTCTTTCTTTTCTTCTCATGGAATCACCCAGGAATGATTTATAATTGTGAATAGCAGGTGCTAATAAACAGACTGAGAGAAAGAGCTCTCAGCGAAGGCGGTCGCACTTTCTCCTCTCCTCCTCACCCTTATCTTCCCTGCTTCGCCTCTATGTCCTTGTCTTGTCTTGTGTGAATTTACTTTCCCTGGAACAGTCTCTCACTGTCGTTCTCTAAACCTAAAAGAGAATTATGGATTTGATCAACTGGTCTCTGAGTGCTATTGACACCCTTAACGAGAAGTCGGGGCTCGGGAGAGCCTGAGTGCCCTGGAGGGACTTTCCCTGCCGGTTACACGATGGACGGGTGGAGAACTGGAGGACCGTGTGCCTGGCGGGACTGTCGATCGAGGACGCTGAAGATATCTACCTATTCGGAACCATGATAACAGGGTTCATGCTGATCGGCGTTGGCTTAGCCCTGGTTTATCAGAGAAATAAGAAAGCGGAACCGGCTGTTCAAACCCCCACAAGGCTGCCCGCTGGATTCGAAGCGACGGGACGAGGTGCGACCTCTCACAACGAACGTAATATGGTCAACACCTTGGAGACGCTTACAGCTGCTGTGAAGGCTCAAAACAACACCATTGAGCGTATGAGGGGAAACATCAGAGAGAGGCCTGCTCAAAATGACACCCTTGAGCGACAGTTGGAAAACATCGCGGAACGGATCACTGCAGTTGTGAGGTCTCAGAATCAAAAGACTGACAACACCACGGAACAGAAGTTTGATACCATCATGGGGAGGCTCGCAGCTCTTCAACGGGAGATCGAGAGACCAGCCTCGGAGTGCTAGAATTCGAGCTGCTCACAAAGGAGAAATCAACAATATTCAACATTTGGACACCACGGCCCCAGCTGCAGGCCCAAGGCTGGAGCCCACCAAAACAACTCCCTGATAACGACTGTGTGATGACTATTCTTCCCGCCCCATGAAGGACACCTGGATTGGCTGGAGGACTGTTTACTTAGCCTGATAGGCCGAAGGACACTGTCTCAGCTAAACTATGGACACGCACACACACACACACTTACACTGATAAGCACTCACTCATCCCCCTCCCTTTCCAACGCCTTCGATGCTTGTGCCCTACCGGGGATGATAGCAGTCAACTGGACCAGCACAGATGCTGCAGGACCGGATGCGCTGTCTACGCCGGCTCTCTCTTACCCTTTACCCGCCCCTGTTGCTTGTCTCGTGTTTCTATGGTGTATTGATAGTCATGTGCTTTTGTGCTGAGGTGTTTTTTCTTTTATCAAACTGTTCTCCCACTAGGAGCTCAGTCTGAGTGGAGTTTTTTTTTCTCCTCCTCTTACCTCATGTAGTGTATTTTCGTTGTTTTTTTCCTATCAGCCTACCTTCTGACATGTCTGCCCAATGTGATGTTTGTGTAAAGTTGGTCAGAAGGTTCCTTTGTGAGTGCGCATGCGCCATTAGCGTGCTGCCTGCTGTAACCCCTAAATTCCCTCGGGATGAATAAAGTATTCTGATTCTGATTCTGATTCTGACTGTGAGTGTGGCGGGACTAGAGATGAACTCGTGGCAACAAAAAAATCTGCTGAATTTTTCAGAAGAAGAACGAGCTCGAATACGCACGCTATAATCAAACAATCCAGGCAGTGGAGGGAAGTTGCTGAGGATGTCGGAGAACCCAGAGGCGACAGGCACGTTGCCAGCTGTATTGGGGCTTCTGGATGTCCTCTACAGCACATCATAGCAGACTCTCCCAGCTAACAAAGGGATATCCCCATGAAGTCCCCTAAGGCTGCTGCTGTCATTGAGAAAGGCGATGTAGGAAAACAATACATCCAATCACAGAAGATCATCTCTCCTCTCATATGTGATATAAACAGAACAACACAGGAGTTTGCAGCAGAGCCTCCGTGACAGTAATATGGCTCTAATTAGAAATGACTGCACACCACCCGCACACCACCCACACACCTGTCACTTCTCCGTGATGGATATCCAGGTAGTCAGATCCAGAGGCTTTCAGCCATCGTGGTGAGTTCAGGGCCCCTCGTCGCTGCGCGCCGTTGTGGCGCTGAAGCTCACCGCAGGAGAGGTCGGCAGGTGTGCTCCCATCCTGCTTCGACTTTTCATGTGAAGCTGGCGAACACACGGAGGCTTTCTGCTGACTTTGTCATCAAATATTCATGGCTGTCTGCATTAGCTTGCAGAGTTCTAATTGAGTTCTGTATATTCAGACGTGATTAACTCGGTCTAATTCCTCAAAGGAGCGAGCCAATTAGATAGCACTTGCATGAATAGGATTTCACATCTTGGTGTGTCTCCAGACTTGCCAAGACAATTATGCGCGTGTGTGTAATTGTGCCGTACAGTGGGTGTGAGCCAGCTAAATTCAAGCAGGTCATTATTTCTTATTACTGACCCGCACTACAGGAAATGCAGCCGTTCTATCCATTACAAGCAGGAAAATGAAAAGCGCGCGCGTTGTTATTAGAATGCACTGTTTAGACAAGAGAGCAAATCCATGTATCGGCACCCACTAAACCTTCCTCGTGCTTTTCGTCCAAGCACCCCCACCACGCTCTGCTCCCACCCCCCCACCCCCCACCCCCAAGAGGCAAGCAGGAGAGAAAAATATCCGTGACCCAGTGCTGACCCACCACAATGTCACTCTAACTCATGCTATGAGAGAACTACTGCCGGGGTCTTTGTCAGTTTCTCTCTGTAACCAGAGCAGGAGACATTGCCCAAAGTCCAGAGGGGTCGCATTCTGCTGCGGAGCTGAATTTAAGGCGGAGAGGCAGACGAGCAGGCCGGCCACTTTGCCTGAGCTGGAGAGAGGGCCCCCACTGCCACCTTTTATTCTTTGAAGAAAGGCCTGAGCGAGGCATGAGCTGAGTGGTCGACCCTGTCCCTTCATGTTGGCTGTAGCTTGATGTTATCACGCAGCTAAAATAAGAAATCTGTGTGAACAAGTAAAGCCACGCAGCTGTGTGTACTAGCATGTATGAAAATTTAAATCCCATTGGACATGTGCTGTTTCATTAGTTTGCCTTGTTTTGAAGTGAAACCTGCACGGGCTGCTGGTGAGAAGGATCAAGGGGGGGCCGCTGCCGAGACCATCCAGCCGACCGGGTGTTTAAAAAGAAACAAAACAGGAAAGGAAGCTCTGGCGGGATGCCATCCCATTCCTGCACGTGCTGGTCATTTATAACCCGGTGTGAATTTATTACCCTGACAGACAGGCTGAGCAGAGCTGAGCACAGGAGACTCTGAGGAAACGAGGCCTTTCCAGGTCAGAGACACCGAAACCTCGGCCCGCTCGTCCTGACTGACTGGCGTGCACACAGATGAGTGTCACAAACGCTCCGTCTGTGAATTATGCAGCTGATACTTTCAAGGTCACTGATCCTCTGAGTTAGCAAACCATCGCTTTCCACTGTATGACATGCTCACTCACACCCACACACAAACAAACAAAAAAACATGCACACCTCAGTCATCTGCATCCAGGCAGCGGAGAAGATACGAGTGGGTGATTTACATAACGCGCTTAGAAATGACAGGATTCTGTAAAGGAGTCAAGTGTCGTTAATATATCTTCATACGCTCACAACTGAGGACCTAATGTTTAGAAACTACACAGATCGACGGAGTCAGGATGCCAGTCCTGCTCACTGGAAAGCAATGACGGCTTCAAAAGGGAATTTAGGTTGAATGTCGAGGGCTGAGGGTGAGATTGTGTCAGGGGTCTCGGGTGAGAGGAGGCAGGGGTGCTGATCAATTGTTAACCTTCTCAGGATGAGGCACAGAGATGATCACAGTCACTGAACTCAAACAGCTGAAGGGAAACTTAATTTTAAACACAGACCTTTCCATCTCCGTGGCCTGAGCAGACCGCGTGTTAGGAGAGGGTGATGCTCCCACAGTCCCTCTGCAAAAACGTGGATTTAAATGAGCTCCCAGGCTCCCTCAACAACAACAGATTTCTGGCCTTTCTCCAAGCCGACCCCTCCGTGATTTGTTTTAAGAATATAAAAACACCTCGTATAAAACTCCACTCCCTTTGCTTTATGAAGTTATCCAGCGTAGCTCTGAAAACCTCGCCGTTACTGCTCATTTAACGCTCTTGCTTCCTTTTTTGTGATGAACAGAACCTTAGCAGGATCAGTGTCTGCGAACGCTAACCCGGGGACGGGTTTGCCAAATCTCCAGTTTAAATATTCATTAAGAGAAGCTGATGCCAAGTCAGCTGTGAGGTAACTGCTTCTTCCTCAAGAAACTACTTCAAATAACAGCGTGCATACACAGATACCCACTACTGAGAGCTTTTTCAGCGTTGACCTTGGCAGTTGTAGTATGTGGAGTTGTAAGCAACCGCTGCGCTTAAGAGGAACTATTTGTTAATAAATGGATGTAAGGCGTCATCTCTTTTTCTCAGTCAGTTGTTTGATCTTGGAAAGAACATTGTGGATTTCTGATTTTCTCAGAGCAAAGCTCACAAACCAAAAGGTGTTGAGTTAGTCATGATAAAATTTCTTTTACGTTTCAGGGTTTTTTTGCCTAAAAATGACAAAAGTAGGGAATGGATTTCACAAATACTTCCCCTCTTTTCCCTTGTTTTGAACCGCCTAATAAAACTCTGGACTCTAATAACACATTTTAACTGGCTTAAAATTTAGATTTTACTCTCCTCATCGCACACATACCAGAGATGTCGTGGGATCTTCAGCTGCTATCTAGAGCTGCTTGGGGTTTGGTGTCTTTGCAGAGGACACTTGAGCATGTGGAGGAATCAGAAATCAAACTACCAGCATTGCAATTAGTGGACATCCTGCTCTACCATCTGAGCCTCGGATGCCTTTGCTGTCAGTGGAGGGAAGCTGAGTGCACTGGCTTCCTGAACCAATGAGGATTGCAGGTCACTGCACTCTGCCAAGAAGCTAATAAGCTGCTGGCTCTAGCTTCATGTGTAGAGGACCCTGGGAAAACCGCAGGGCTGTGAGGTGATTCTGACTGAGACACACTTTGGATAATATCATAAAAAATATGCAGCTGTATAACTCTGGTTTTTTTCTATATACCAAATCCCCCAATATCAGAATCAAATTGATTTACCTCTTTTTTTTAAATTTCATTTTCTTAATTTATCAGTTTGTCTATTTGTTTCTACTGTCCTTTAAAAAAATGGTTGAAGAAGATGAATCAGCAGGTCGTCAGCTTGCCCCAAACACGGACCCGGGTTCCCAGTCGCGAGATCCTTGTTTGTCGGATGAGCCAAACCAGATTTTTTTTCTTAGATTCCACGTTTGCTTCCTCCTGTACATTTGCATTATCGTTTTCCTGCTTTTGTCCCACCCACATCCCAACCTTGCACGAGGCTTTTGTAGCGTCAGGAAAAAAATTAGGGAATATAAAACTTTTATGGTCGGAAGATTCAGTCTAATCCTTTTTGAAGGTGCCCTGTTAGCAGCTTGTAGCTGTCTGTGTTCTAACAGTTGTTTTGGGAAATGTTTTTGGGACTGCAGGGATTTTTTGTTGGTTTGTTGGTAAAAACCAAGAGACCAGTGGGAAGAGTTATCAGCACCATATCAAGTTTATTTAATACATCTGTGGTGTGAAGAGCAGTGTTCCCTCTAATTTTTCATGTGTCTGAGTGAACACACAAACTCCCTGAGCAGTCCCTTGAACCACTGTGAGCAACAGCAGACGTGTGCACTGTGGTCGCACCAGCATCGAATCCATCCAAGTTACATGTTTTATTAAAATAATCAAATTACAGCATTTACATTTATGTTAGACTACTTTTAATTAACTGCTTTAGCCCACTTACAATGAAAATTTAAAAAAAAATCTTGTTCATGACCTGTGAAGCATGTTAACACTATTGGAAGTAAAAATAACTTGAACTCCAATTTTGAAAACACAACTTTCTTTTTTTTTTTTTTTTTTTTTTTATATAAAGCTCTGTGGTCTGTGGTCTGGGAGAGAGTCTGTAACTCTCTGTCTGCAAAATACAGTAAATAATGACCAATGTTGGGCAATTAATTATATAGTTACTTCTTCAAAAAAGTAACTGAGTTATGCAAACAAGAAAGTTTTTTGCAGCTGTTTAACCTAAAAATGCAGCCAAGGCGTTTTTTAAATAAACATTTCAAACTATTTACAGAACAATCAGCTGTTCTGCATCAAATTTGATGCAACACAAATTGTTTGTGCCACTCCAAAAAATCATTTCTGTCCACTATGAGATAAAGGAGAACAACAGCCTGATACCTGCAGGCCTGACAGCAGGAGATGTATCACTGCTGTAACACCTGTAACATTCAGCAGTCGCCTCATTGTTCTGACACACACAACAAAACTACACTACACACTAACTACACAAGATTTGCGCTAAATGTCTCAAATCTCTCACATCTCAAAACACCGCCGTCACTCCTAAAACTTGACCCCGTTTCTTAACAACTAGATGCCACGTTACCATATCATTTTTTGATTGGTCGCCATGGTACATTTTTCGACCAATAGGAAAGGGTTTTTTTGGTTTTTGAGTGTTTCGAGCCGTCTTTACTGTTTCTTCCTGCAGTAAATATAAACAACGATAGTATTCAGGAAGAAAACCAAACATAGCAGATATTTTTTTATCATAACTCTGGTTTTACGTGGCCTATCAACACAATTTAAAAACTGGTATAAAGTCCACACTTTTTCCGTCAATTGTTCCGTCTGTCCTGCTCACGTCTCCAATGGTTGTACACGTTGTCATTAACGTGGCTTCACTCCACATCAGCCACGCAACTTTGCTAGCTAAAACACCGGTATCAGCACATACGGATGCTGTCATAGCCTGTCAACGTCGTTAATTAGCTGCGTATATACGAATGTGAATCGCATTATTGGCTGGACTATGGGATAAGGTGGCATAATAATCGTCCATACGGGAGCAGCCAGTCACTTACTAACACTGCCAAACAGAATTGTATTTGTAGAAATTTGTAAAATGTATAAAGTATTAATTTAAATTTCAATTCAGGTTAGTTTTTTTTTTCTGTGCGCAACGCAGATTTTCTGTGCGCAGAGACCGTGCCAGCAGTGCGCAATTGCGCACGTACGCAGCTTAGAGGGAACATTGGTGAAGAGTAAGTGGAGCGTTGTGTTTTACCACAGAGTTGAGTCTGTAATGCACCCATGGTGCTCAGCTGTCAGTCTTTGAGTTTGTTCTCCATCCCAAAGTGTCAAATACTGGCACGCTGTCAAAGCTGGTATCATCTCACAGATACACATCAGGTGTCCTTTGATACTTGTGCTTTGACACAGTCGGCTGTGGCAGTGGTGACACAGGTCTCTCACTTCTAAATCACCATATGTGGAAGCTCAGAGAGGTCCCTTTAGATGCACTGGTTAAGTGTCACTTTTCAGCATGCAGGGTTAATGTTATGAGCAGTTGTAGTTGGACCCAAACAAGCATCTATTGCAAAGCCTAGCATAAACTTGGAAAGCCAACGAAAGCAAACTTCCAACCTCACTCCTTCAACTTCATTTTGAAGTTGGAGGGGTGTCTTGGCTCCTTTTGCTCATGTGTGAAAGAACTGAAGTCAAAGGTAACTTGGTGATATCTAGGATGATGTCAGCACCTAGCAAAACTGCAGTATTTAACATGAGATTTAACAGCATTGCAGTCCGTGCAGTCTAAATTAACATCATTTCCCCAAACCTCTGCCTCTGTTCTTGTGGTTTGCAGTGTTATGTTAGGCTGAATTGTGTTGGGAAATTTCCTTTTTTTTTTTTACATTCTTATTTTTTTTCCATTCTACTTGACACAGGAGAAAATTCTTGTATACGTAAGTAACTGTTTCTAACGAAAGGCTTTCTTCTTTTCCCGCTTGATTGACTCATCTTAAGCAATAAAAGGGAGAGAAGCTGCTTGTCAAGGTTCATTAAGTCAGTGGACACCTTCCCTCGGGAGTTAGGAGGGTCAGTGATTTGACTCATAGTTCAACAACAAGTCATTAACTCTCATTCAGTCCATGAAGAGCGCTCAGATGCATGTTTCCTACAAGCTCTTGTTAGGTATCAGAGAGCTACCTTCAACAGAGTGCAGCGATGTCACACGGCGTGGCCGGGCGCCGACCGGCACATTCTGTGACACACATGCACACAGAATCAGATCATCTGTAAATTTGGCCCGCTCTGAGTTCAGCGTGCCAGGTCATAAATGGCGTGTAGCCTCACTGATCTCCAGCCTACCTCCTGTCAGCCCAAGTTGCGAAAGAGAGAGAAAGGAGAGGTGTAAAAATCTGTGTTGCTACGGTTGCAGAGACGATGAACACCTTCAGCTCAACAGTATGCCACATCACATTTCCAGCTGTTTAGCGTTTCATGTGCAAACACAGAAAACACGTCTTTGTTCCCGCATTCTTTTACCTTTAGCTGCTCTTTGCACTTAAACACAGAGACACATTAGTGTTCGCTGGATTCTGAGGAGAGAAGAGCCATGGAAGTTTTCAAGTTTTCAGTCTCGCTTACATTACAGAAATTAAATGGGGGTTTTTTTAGCTTTTTTATTTTCTCGTCAGTATTTTTACAAGTGCAGGCTAATTGATTAATTATCATCAAACCCTCCAGTATTTCTGAAAACTGAGCTGATTGTCACTTGATCCAGTAAAGCTGCAAATTACAAGTGGACTTGAAGCGGAAATTAGTGAAACATTTTCACTAGACAAAAGACTTAATATTAGAGTCCCAGACTTCATTGTGTGTATTTTTTTCTGGTGTGAGCATCTCTTTCTGTCGCCCAACTCTCATGTTCAGAGCGGATCACATGGGACCGCTTGACTCCGTTACGTGCTTTGTTCGCCATCGCAGTTCTCATCCTAACAGACAGCTGTGTCGAACGCCGTTTTGTTAGGCCGTTCCCAAACGGTGAGAAGCTGAGCCGGACTGTGCGAGCTCTCATTTGGTGTTGCCGGAGCACTTTATAGCAAAAGTAAAATGGCTTAAAATGAAAGAAAAATGGGGGTCGCGATTGACTTTAACACACTCTACTCAAACCTCGGTTCAGCAAGAGGCTGTCTGACCTAAATTTACTTTACCTCATCTGCCTAGACATTTGTTTAGCCTTCTGGGCAAACACTTAGAGAAATGTTTGAGGGAGAGAGGAGGAAAAAAAGAATACATATGCTTGAATACATCACATTTAGTCAAGGGAAAAGTAAAACCCGGATATCTGCAGACATATACAGCCCTCTAGTGGCAAACTACAAGGGACCTGAATGTCTGACAGGGAGGGCATGAAGTGATTTATGCAGAATTTCCTAAACCATCTGTGGAAGTCGTGCCCAACCGCAGACCATGAACATTCTCTGTGTTGACATCAGACCCGGTTTTCTGTAACAGACCTTAATAAACGTTACTTAATCCCAAATAACAGGAGTCACGAGTGAATGGGAAAAACAACAGTGGCTGAGCAGAATAAATGAATTGAGGTCATAGAATCTTACCATCAGAGAGAAATTTTGTCTTTTGAGTACTGTACTCATTACAATGGCCCGGAGGAACTGTGTGCTGTGAAATCATATGCTCTAGTTAAGCTAAACAAGGGCAAGGTATTCCCACATGAAGGGCAGATGAGAATAAGTAAGTAGAAATGCAGGCAGATGAGTAAGAGTTGAAGATGGTTTAGTGCTGTTTGGCCCTGGTATCTCCCTCAGATTCTCAGGTTGCAAATATATTCTCCCCCCTCTCTCGATCTCTACCTCTACCTCTCTCTGTCTGTGTGCGTGTGCGAGGCAAACCTCAAGGGCTCAGTGCAGCGAGCTCATTAAAGGCTTTATTCCACTTCCAGGATCGAGCGGGACTGCAATATGGACATTGTTTATACACAAACGTTGCCCTGGGAATAATGTTTATTTCTATTACCATCTTGGAGGGGTGTGGGTGTGGGGAGGGGGGGTACTGAGCATGTCTGCACTCATTGCTTTTCATGAAATAATGCCTCTCCAGGAGTGCCTTGAAGAAACGGCCATTTTTCAAACCACATTTCTCCAGCCTGCAGTCAAGCGTCAGCTGCCCTCCTCTCTTGCCCTCTCGCCCTCCGGTGGCACGCGATCGTGTTACGAGAGCCGTGTCAGGAGCAGTTTAACCGTGCACGTGAACTAATGAGCCTCATTCTGTAAAAGGCTTCTTCATTCATTTGCATACAGACTGAACGTCGGTGTATGTGCTGCACAGCCGGACGGGGGGGGGGGGTTTCGAGTTTACCTCGGCCGAGCGGTCACAGAAGTGTCATTTTAAGCGGCAGAGCCCGGCGGGGCGACTGGGAGGCAGCCGATGACGCAGCGCAGTGTTGCTACACACCCCGAGCTGTGTTTGGAAACACTGAGGCAGCTTGCTACTACAGTGGGAGCCAATGGGAACAGCTGAACCGTGCACTCTTTAGCCCAGTCAAGCGCAAAACAGGGGGGAGGAGGAGAGGGAGGCGGCGAACAGAGAGACAACAGAGATCCAGGAAATGCCTGAGCGAGGAGCAGTGACGGCGGGGCCCATCAAGTCGCACGCAGCCGCATCGGGCCGCACATTGATCACTCTCACATGATATATCCATCCCCCTGTAATTGCATTGCTGTTTAGAGAGGCAGTCGTTATTTATGAAATATTGAAATAACAAATGGTGTCTCCCGGCAGATATTAAGAAGAGAGATGCCACAGATAAGTCAGAGGCAGGCAGCGGCCACGTCTCCCCGCAGGCCGCTTGCCCAGTCGCCTGGCTGCAGAAATCCTGCAGTCATCACAAAGTGGAAATATTTACTGCTCGCACTCTTGCATACGGGAGGATGGAGTGTGGGTGAGGGCAGCTGAAAAATGACTGTGTTTGTGTTTCGAGAGGAGTGCTAATCAGATTCCTTCAGCTTCGGAGGCATTTGAGGACAGCCGAGCTAAAGGTCCCTAGTGTGGATTTATAAGTTGCACAAGCACAAATGGGCACAGAGCCACCAGAAGTGCAACACTGGCGACAGGAAGTTTCTAATCACAGCCTACAAAAACTGGGAGAAAATGCAGGGTTTTCACATTTTCCATGCTGGTGAAATTTCGTAGCCAACTTGTTAACAAGGCCCACTGTAAATGAATCCTCTAAATCACTTCGGTCATCATCAGGTTTGTTGTGTAACCGTGTGGGTGTCTGTGTGTTTGTGTCTACAGAACACCCTTGAGACCTGCACCATCTGCAGTAAGCCCATTATGGAGCGCATCCTGCGAGCTACTGGGAAAGCCTACCACCCTCACTGCTTCACCTGCGTGGTGTGTCACCGCAGCCTGGACGGCATCCCTTTCACTGTGGACGCTTCCAACCACATCCACTGCATCGAGGATTTCCACAAGTATGTAAACAAGTCCCTTTTAGATTTGAAGCGTCACTCATCGCTATATTTGACGTGTACACACGAGGGAAGTTTGCTTTCACTTGTCATACTGTAACGCAGATAAGAGGTCGCACAAAGCTGGTTATAAGTTAACCCAGAGTTTTTTTTTTCTGTATGTGGCGTTAGCAGCAGCTGACCAATTACAATTATTCATAAGTGTAATGGGAGCAGAGTGGCTGATATTACAAGGGAAGATGAATGGGAAACGTATTAAGAGGTTAAGCATATAATACAGGCTGAAAGCAGCACAGCTGCTGCAGACAAAGCAGCAGACTGTGAGTTTGTGTGAAAGGAAAAACGCTGTAGAATAATATAGCATTAAACGCGTGTGCTTTAATCGCTTTGGTCAGGACAACTTTAAAAGATCTGCTATATTAATAAAGTCTGAGTTGTTGTTGTTGTTAGCCAGCAAGGCTAAATGCAGTGTCTACGGCGGATCTATGAATATCATTCGGACACAATAGAATCTGATGGATTATACTGTACTTGAGTATGTCATTAAATGAATGTTTTTTATATTTGTTCCTTCAGCTACAGCCTCCATGGTGTTGGAAACCGTTTCCAGCCAACAGAGACTAAAGCTCCATCTAAGAATCTATATTTCTCACTGATCCTCATCCAGCAATTTTGTGCGTGTTGACCTTTAATCTGGAACATAACCTGCTCCGGTTCACAGCATACAGTAGGTTACCATGGTGATTATACCTCTGAAAGAAGTGAACCACCTTCATAGTACAGGAAAGCCAGGATTAACCTTAAAGGTACCTGGATTAGACAATAGCTTCTGGACAGAAACATGAATCCACTGCAAATGTGCCGTAAACCTTCGTTCCCTCTAACGGCCAACAGGGGGCAACTCCTCTGGATGTAAAACAAAGTACGACTGTATAGACGATTGTGAGAAAATGACCCTTCGTCTCGCTTGATTTTTACCTCGGTGAACTTTTTTCCTAATTTTCCAAGTTTAATGTCTTCTTTAAAAAAGCATTATTTATATTTTTGTAAGTTACTTTCCTATTCTGAGTAAAAAATATATTAGAGCTCTGTGTATTTTAGGACCCGGCTATTTTATGCTCATTGATAATGCGGTGCCCTTTGCTACTGGGTCACTTTCATCCACCATCCTACATTTACCAGTGGGTGATGTAATCCTGGCTACATCCGTCTGCTGTACATGTACGTCAGGAGCTGGTACCAGGTTATCGTGGCCAACAAGGCAACTTAAATGTTTAATGCCAGGGGATGTAATAATCTGTGTCAGGTCAGCACTGATCTTTTGTACAGTCACGGTACAGTTCTTGCTTAAGAGGAGGAGTCATGGATTAGAAGCACTTGTGCTATTTACGGAAGCCAAGCGAGGGGCAGCCAATCAGACGAAAGTGGGCATCTAGCGAGCAGGACTTAAGAGACAAGAACTTAAAAATATGTTGTTGGGGTTTTTTTTTTAACATACGATGCACTGAGGGCTCCATCAGCATTTAACAAACAGAATCAATGTAGAAATGGATACTGATGTTGCTCTCTACCTGCTTGGTGTCCCCGTAAAGATTTCATGAAGTGATAATATATCAGTGTTGTGTTAACAGCTTGTTTAGCAACATACAACACAAGACATGCTGTTTTAAAATCCTTTACTAACTTTTGTAAATTCATGCATTTTTAAAGCTCCTCGTCAGAACGTTAGGGCTTCCTTTTTGGGAAACATTGCAAACAGTTTCACAAATCTAGTGAACTGGATATGTAGACATGAATTTAGTAGTACATTCCTGTCATTGGGTCACCCTCCACTCATTGCATAACTGCTAGCTTCCCAGAAATGTTCCTTCTTTACTCGGTGACCAGAAGGGAAACAGAAGTAAAACGCTGGCTCTTGGCATGAGTGTGCAGCTCTCGGTTTGGGAAGCCCAACGCAAGGCCCGTGTTTAATTTCACGTGACAAGCGTGGCCCTTTGTGTCGAGGAATAGCCACGACGAGAATCTTTCTTTTTCTTTTCTTTTTTGGGCCGTGGTTCCCCAAAGCCACCTAACCTCTTTACTTCCCGATTTACAGACAATGGGTGCACGTGTAGAACAGAAGAACTTTCGGTCATGTGACAGGACCTAGAATCTCACTGCACTTTTCATATCCTCATCAGTTCTATTGTTAGACAGACCTTCTTCCGCTAAAGGCATTTGCAAGTTCAAAGGTTTGTTCTGTAAAACTCACTGAGAGTGTCTGATAAGATTTCTCAGAATGCCCCCTCTATATTTAGTAAATGTAGTTTTCTAGATTTTGTCTACTCTTCATGTTTGAGTGATGAAATAGTTAACCTTCGAGTGACTTCAAATGTGGCAACATTTACGGGCATCAGCCCTAGTGTATATTTTTATGTTCACAGTTAAACCTTTCATAGTTTTTACAGAAATTGTGCCATTGGTATGATAAGTATGATAATGAAAGCTGTGTTTGGATTATAAATCTCAAAATATTTGAGTGTTTATGCACAAAATATTTGAAATATGACACACCCACAAACCAGATGAGTTGAGACTTGGTTTGAAACAGAAGGATGGATGTAATAAAGGATGAAGTTTATCTAAATAAATAGAACTTTACGGTATTTTTTATTTCAGTTTTGTATTAAAATGGTTGAAAACCACAGTTAATGTCATGAGAACGTTTTAGAATATCTTCCGTAAATATTGAAACAGGTTCAACAGTCTATGTGAAGAGCACCACAAAGATCACAACGATCGCAATGATTTAGCCTTTTGGTCGCTTTTTCCTCATTTCTTTGCCTCCCTAAACCGTGACTCGCACATGGAAGCACAAGGCCTGATGGCTGCACCGAAAGCCTGTAAACATTTGCCGATGTGCCCGGCTGTCAGATGATAATCACGGGTTCTTAGATTGAGGGGCTGCACAACGTGAAGTTTGGCGAATACTGGGAGAGCCGACGGTCAAGAAATCATTCGTTTATTTATTAAATCAAGAAAAATGTCAAAGCTTTTCTTAGTTTTAGCCTCTCAGAATGATTTGCTGCTTTTTCTCTGGGATTTCGTGTCACACAAAAGCAATTTAAACTTGAGTTTAGAGATGTCCTTGTTGTACACGTACAGACAGAATGATTAATAGATTAATTCGCTAATGAAAAGAGCCATTAGTTGCACCTCTGCTTGAACCGTGCAGTGAAACTCTGTAAGCTTTGTGCTAATGGCAAACAGTCAGTAAAGGTCACAATGTTGCAGATTGTTCTGAGCTTATTTCTGTTGTTCTTGGTTGTTTTTCACAGGAAGTTTGCTCCTCGCTGCTGTGTGTGCTCTGAGCCTATAATGCCGGCACCGGGCCAGGAGGAGACCGTTCGTATTGTGGCCCTGGACCGTGACTTCCATGTGCAGTGCTACCGCTGTGAGGTACGAGCTCTGTGTGTTTACCAATCCCGTGTGTGTGTGTGTGTGTGTGTCCTCTATAATTAGCAGTGATGGTTCTGAATAATGTTGCACGGCTCCAGGTGACAGTCATTACTGCATAAAGGTATAAGGCATAACGTACACACCGATCCCCCGAGTCACCTTTTCAGCAAGACGAGTGAATCATCCTTCTCTTACCTGCCTCGAAATAGCTTCCCGTCTCTCCTCTGCAAAGTTCACGGACTTACATAGAAACCAATCTGTCAGGCGCTGCTCGCCTGCTTGATAAGCGGCGCTGAGACGTTACGTGCCCGGCTAAAAGAGAAGTAACGTGTCACATTGTCAAAGAGCTGCACCAGCGTGAGCACATAGAGCGTTTGCCAGACATAAAGGTCAAAGCAAAGCAGAGCAGATTAGTTCAGCTGAAGGGGCTCAACAAGAGAAGAATTTTGTCACCAGGGAGCAATGAGTAGATGGAGTTCTGAGTGTGTGTGTGTGTGTGTGTGTGTCTGTGTGTGTGTGTCGGGGAGAGAAAGGAAGGTTGGGTGTAAGCCAGTGTCACAGACAATGGAAAAATAATGCCATAGCATTGTGTGTATCTGTACATTCTGTTTGTTTCTTGGCATGTAAAGAGCGCACACCTCACCACATCTTACCACAACACACAGAAACCAGCTGAAGGCTGCAGTCAGACAACAGAGCTGCACACTAACAGAGCAACATTTGGCATCCCCGGGTTCACGCCGCACGCTTACGGCCCGACTTGGATCGTAGGGAGTCCCTTTTGCATGTCGTGCACGGAATTTGAATGTTTATTCCCACCGAGCATTTAGCATACTTCACAAAATCCTGACACAAAAGCTTGCATGTTGTCCTCCTCGACAGTTTAGTTCTGTGAGCTCAACCAATAGGAGGGCAGTTGCTCAGCTGTGTACACCTGTAAACACGAGCGGAACAGAAGAGGAGTGAAGCTGGTGGTGCAACTCAGGACGAGCTGTGAAATGGCGCTGACAGATCGGTATCGCGCACACTGCTCCAGTTGCCATCGTCAGTTTACATTCTTTTCCTGGATGTCGGCGGTGCCTTCTGCTCAGTGACATCACGCGCATCGTGAAAGAGGTCAAGCGTGAATGACCGAGAAGCAATGTGTAGTTTGTCATGTCTCCAAGTCACAAAAAGGCACAGTTTCACGACTTTATGATTGCCTGATGTGACACAGGGACACACATCATGTGAGCCTGACAACACTGTGTGATAACCGCTGTAACAGAATGTAAAACGATGGTTAATTAAACCGAATAACTGAAAATGAATAGCAAAAATGAGATAATAATGTTGTGTACTGATTATTAGCTATGATATAACTTGTGTTTCAATCATAAATGCGTGCCATAAAAATTAGTTTATAATTAGACGTGTTATGTATTCCTTTTTTTAACTAGAGCATCATTTTTACAGTAGGCAGATAATGTTCACAGATGAAAAAAGAACTATAGATTAAAACTGAATAACAATAATTGTACCAATTATTAAGAGTGGTGTTACCTAATGTTGTAGCATAACAGGAATCTTCAACAGGCGATTTTCAAGTAAGCCTCACAGAGCAGAGCGAGCAGTAAGAACACAAACACAGTCATCTCTCAGGTATTTGTGAGCTTCATGATTAAGAGTGCGTCTGCTCCCAGACTGGATCAATCAGAGCGGAGCTCAGCAGTAACTCGGTGTTACTTTGCTTTGAAAAGGGCCAAACAAGAGCTTAGGCATATTGAAAAAGAACACGCGGAGTCTACAAAATCTCCAAGAATTAACAAGATGTGATACATGAATCAGCCAAGTGCTTCAAAAAGGAAACGATAATCAAAGAATCAACCACAAAAGTCTCTGTCAGGCTGCGCTGCTTTGAGCTAAAAAGGCTAACGCGCTCACAGTGACAAAGCAAACAGGCTTACCATTTTTTTCTGTCTCATTGCTAACTACCACTTCATAAGAATATATATGTCAATATGACATAAACTAAAGGCGCTAGAGTGGAATGTTTTCCTGTTTGATTCGTTTGAGGCGTTAAACTGCATGCTCAATAATCCTGGTAAGGAATTCTCAGAAAGTTGATTTTCTTCATCTGGATGCAACATTTCATCACTCATCAAAGTGACTTCTTCAGCCTTGTAAACATATTACCTTTCTTCAGAATCAGAATCAGAATCAGAAACTTTATTGTCATTGTCATGAGAACAACGAAATTAAGAATGGTCCCCGATCATTGCATCATCCCTAGCAATATCAAAATATAAATAAAACAATAAAATTCAATAAATAAAATAGATAGAATACTTAAAATACTAATAAGATATAACAGTAAAACATTCACATACATTCCCACACACATGCTTCAGACCGTGCATAGATTAACACAAGAGTGGCGTGATGGACATTTTTTTGTAGTATTCAGATGTGTTATTGCAGTTGGATAACAGCTGTGTTTGAGTCTATTAGTCCTTGCTCTGATTGCCCTGTACCGTCTGCCTGAGGGCAACAGTTCGAACAGGGAGTGGCCAGGATGTGAGGTGTCTTTTATGATGTTTTGGGCCTTTTTAAAACAGTGGGCGTTGTGTAGAACTTCCAGTGTGGGGAGAGGGCAGCCAGTGATCTTTTGGGCGGTGTTAATGATCCCTTGGAGTGCTTTCCTCTGAGCCCCTGTGCAGCTAGTGTACCAGATGCATATGCAGTAAGTTAGAACACTCTCAATGGTGGCTCTGTAGAAGGACACCAGCAGTTTCTGTGTGATGTTATTCCTCCTGAGAATTCTCAGGAAGTACAGTCTCTGTTGGGCCTTTTTCAGCAGCTCGGAGGTGTTCACACTCCAGGAAAGGTTCTCCTCTATATTGACTCCCAGGAAGCGGAAGCTTGCCACCCTTTCTACACAGTCCCCATTTATGAATAGTGGTTGGATCTCTACCTTTTTCCTTCTGAAGTCTATTATGAGTTCTTTGGTTTTTGAAGTGTTGAGGAGGAGGTTATTGGCCTTACACCATGACGTCAGCTGCTCCACCTCGTCTCTGTACGTAGACTCGTCTCCCTTGGAAATGAGCCCCACCACTGTGGTGTCATCTGCAAATTTCACAAAGATGTTGCTGTGGTGGCGAGGAGTGCAGTCATGTGTGTAGAGAGAGTAGAGCAGTGGACTGAGCACACAGCCCTGGGGTGAGCCAGTGCTGAGACTCAGGGCTGAGGATGTGTGATGGCCAACTCTGACTCTCTGTCTACGGCCCGAGAGGAAGCTATTGATCCACATGCAGGTGCTGTATGGAAGCCCCAGGTCTTGTAGCTTGGCCACCAGTTTGTGTGGAAGGATGGTGTTAAAAGCTGAGCAGTAATCCACGAAGAGCATCCGCACATAGCTACCATGCTCTTCCAGGTGAGTTAATGCAGCATGGAGTGCTGTGGCTACAGCGTCTTCCGTGGATCGGTTTGCTCTGTAGGCAAACTGGTGTGGATCCAGGCTGCGGGGCAGGGCTGCTGTGATGTGTCTGCGGACCAGCTTCTCAAAGCATTTCATTACCACTGGGGTGAGTGCCACCGGTCTGTAGTCATTCAGGCCGGTGATGTGGGGCTTCTTAGGCAAGGGGACTATGGTGGAGGACTTCAGGCAGAGTGGGACAGTCACCTGTGCGAGGGATTTGTTGAAAATCCTGGTGAAGATCCCAGCCAGCTGTCCTGCACAATCCCTCAATATTCGACCTGGCACACCATCAGGACCCGCCGCCTTCCTCGGGTTAACAGCCTGCAGCATGCGCCTCACCTCGTGCTCTTCCAGGGTGAGGGTGGTGCTGCTATGGGTGGCGTGTTGCTGCTGTGGCTCCAATACCTCCGGTACCCTGGTCTCAAAGCGGGCAAAGAAGATATTCAGCTCCTCTGCCAGCTCCAGGTCACCGTCCGCAGCTCCGAGATTGATCTTATAGTTGGTTAGGTGCTGGATGCCTTGCCACACCTGCCGGCTGGTATTACTCTTCAAATGGTCCTCGATCCTCCTCCTATAGTCCCCCTTTGCCTCTCTGATGCCTCTCTTATGAAGTCATGCAATTTGGTTACATGCTCCTTTCGTTGCCATCTTTTTAGTTTATCTAAAAAGATGTAAAATTCCATAAAAGCTGTTCGAATAAATTTGGATCTATTGAGCTTTTCCTAAATTTCCTACGCTCCATAAATCTCCATAAGTACTTATAATCCCTGTGAACCAAACACACACTCACTGTTGGGAATGTTGCATTACGTCATTGAGTGGGAATAACCCTAATATGGACGTCTCAGGCACGGAAGCTCCGCCCACAAGTTCAAGAGGGGCAGCCAATCAGAAAAAAGTGGTTTAAAGGGGAGCAGGCTAAAACTGCTTTTTTTTTCACACAAAATTGAGTTTTACTATGAATGAGGATTATTTCTTATTGTAAAAGCTTCAAAAATAAAAATATTTTCTCCACTCAAATCATTCTCACTGTAAGTAAAAACACAAGAGCACACTTTGCATTAATACCCGTGACAAAGAAAGGAGCCGGAACACAGAGAAATAGACAAATATCTGATGCTTCCACTCCTGAAAGAGACGAGCTGGAATACATTTATATTAGAATCTGTAAAAGAGGACACACATTTTGCAATCATACTTAGAAAAATTGTTCTGCTTGAAACACTTTTACAAGGGGGGAAAAAAAGTCTGAATTTAAATCCTTGAAAGATTGGGAGTTAAGCCCAACTGTGTCTGAGTACTAACCAGTTGTTTCCATTCAGACTCACCAACTGGCAGAGAACCGTAGCACAGGCTTTTCTGCAGAGAAGCTCCCGTAACGTGACACTGGCTGAGCTTTTAAATAGCAGTACATGTGTCGTTTAGAGCCTGAGTGCAGAGAGGAGGGTGAATGTGTCTGACCGGTGAGCGTGGATAATGACCCCGTTTGTGTTTGTGGACTAACGGACTATCTGTGTCCTGCAGGACTGCGGCTCCCTACTCTCGGAGGGGGATAACCAGGGCTGCTACCCGCTGGATGGACACGTGCTCTGCAAAAACTGTAACACCAGCCGCATCCAGGCCCTCACCGCCAAGGCCACCACTGACCTCTAAACAGCTAAACTGTGATAACCCGGCCCTCGCTCGCTCTTTTGGTTTCTTGCAAACATCCACAAAAGCCTGCATTCCTCATTTACATATATATGGCTCTATATAAATGTTCACCTTAAGTAACAAAACATACTGTGGCATCACATTCACACGCTCACATATAATTATTTACTCTGTACGATCACTGCAGAAGAGTTTTTCTTATTTAAAGTTTTCTTCCTGTAGCTTAACATAAAGAGAGGAAGACATGGGAAGCAACTGCTCTTCCTCAGTCTGAAGGTTTAAAAAAAAGGATCTCTAAAGCTCACTGAAAGAGGGTTTAGTTATAATTATATTATATTGCATTATTTTATTGTAAAAATGCTAAGCTAGCTGGTTCATCATTTAACTCTAAGCCATAGAGCTTTTACGCATTTCCTACAATTTTTGCACTGCTACTTTAAATCTAAATCCGTCTACAATATACATCACCACCCCTGTTATCCTCCTGTTATCGTATTTATCACCAGCACATATCTTTTAGCTAGGTTGCACGTGCATGCACGGGCCCATAATGTTCCTCTCCGACTTCTTTTTCTGATCTAAAACACGAGCAGGACGTGCAAAATGTTTAATATGTTTACTGTGCAGGTGAAGTTGTGGATGGATGTCAGTGTGCGCGTGTGTGACTGTAGCTTTAGCAGTATTTTTAGGAAAAACGTGTTTGTTTTTCTGCAGGACAAATCAGAGTACAGTACACAAAATGGGATGAAATTACCCAACGAAGGCTTTCAAAACAGCTCTGCATAACTCCAAAAAGCGAATCTAAACTGCCATGTTTGTATGTATTTCCACGTTATTTAGAGTAAACTGCTCTGTACTGCAGGAATGATAAACAGTTATTTCTGCTGTTGAGAACAAAAAACCACACCTCCTTTTTAGCACAATATTTTCCTTTCAGCTGGATATTCTTTCATGCATATGGTTGATTATTTTCCATTTTGGCCTGAGCAGCACAATCATATAAACACAACCTTTGTGTTGAGTTTAATTCTTGTTTTTGTTTTTTTTCAGTGTATAATTGTGTAACTTGCCCCTTTTTAACGACCATAGACAAAAGCAGTGATTGTTCTTTAAGCAGTCTCACAGAAATAAAGAATATTCCATGCCTATGCAATTTTTAATGTTAATTGCATCGACACTTTATGAGAAATTTTATGATTTAAGGAAATATTTTACATGTACAGATGTGATCATAAGTGTCCTTATTGTAACCCTGTAATCAAACTGTGTGTCTCTGTGCGTCTCTGTGCTTTATGTCAGTGCTGATTGTTTCATTAACGCTCATCTTTTATATTTGCTGTTTGTTTCAAAGTTGATGGACAAAGAAGGGACCGTGAGAGTTTCCCAAAAATAACTGATTATGTTATTTGCTCGATCCAAGAGCGATGGACCAGAAGCTTTAGAGCTTAATCTGAGGGTTCATTCCGATGTTACAGCAGTACTAGGTGAGTTTAACGTACCTTGTGGAGTATGACTTTACTGTTTATCGCAAAAAACGACAATCAAAACACAATAAAGACGTCAGGCAAAGAAAACGGCTTCAAAAAAAGACCACAAAGAAGCACACAGTGTCTACACCGAGATACAGAGTGACACAAAACAACTGCAAAGACAAAGAAGACCACAGAGAGGCACACAATGATGGCACAGATATGCAAACATTCCAGCAAAATTATATAAGACAAGTATAAAGACTGTAAAGAGGAAAACAAAATGGCTTGGCTCCAAAGAAATTGTAAGTAACTACAAAGAAACTACATAAACCCTAAAAAAAATAGAAATGGTGAAAAAATGCCTTAAAAAAGACCAAGAGATAAACAAAAATTAAAAATGAAAAGAAAACTGTTTCCCCACCCAACCAAAAAACTGAAACATGCAACATGGTAAATGGCCTGTATTTATATAGCGCTTTACTAGTCCCTAAGGACCCCAAAGTGCTTTACATATCCAGTCATCCACCCATTCACACACTGGTGATGGCAAGCTACATTGTAGCCACAGCCACCCTGGGGCGCACTGACAGAGGCGAGGCTGCCGGACACTGGCGCCACCAGGCCCTCTGACCACCACCAGTAGGCAACGGGTGAAGTGTCTTGCCCAAGGACACAACGACTGAGACTGTCCGAGCCGGGGCTCGAACCGGCAACCTTCTGATTACAAGGCGAATGCCCAACTCTTGAGCCACAATCGCCCCAACATGACAAAACAAGTAAAAAGAATTTTTTTTAAAAAGACATAAAACGACAACATGAAGTGAAAAATTTCCAACAAGAAGCAACAAAAAGACAAAAAAAAAAAGCTGTAACGAGATGTAGCGTGACGACAAAGTGACAGAAAACTGCTAAAAAGACGAGACGAGAAAAATCCAAGCAGATGCACATGACCACAAACACGTAAAATGACAACAGAGAAATCCAAAGCGCAGCTCTGCAGCCACAAAAACAGTGACGACCAGCTACAAGCTAGCAGAACATGAGGTTCATACGAACATTCAGCTGTTTTGTCAGAAGAACAAAAGTGAAACTTTATGTTGATTTGTTCTTAGAAAATCTCCACATGGTACTTTGAAACTACAAGTAACTACAAGTTGCAATGCTTTGCTAGTTTATTAGCTGGAGCTAACCGAGGCGCATTATTCCCGAGGCTCGATCAGAGAAGTTCATTCTAACTTTAAGAGAATTCGTCTCCTCTTTCCTGTTTTCCTTACACAACATTTAGTCCTGTTTATTGCCTCTGATCTCTATTTACTACATCAGATGTAATCAGTGCGTCCTGTTACAGCAGAGTTTCAACCAGGGTATCGCGTTGTAAAGACGACTGTGCTAATAAGGTGAACGAAGAATTCACCAAACCTTTACTGTCGCAGATTTTCTTTTTTTTTGCTTGTTTATTTGTTTGTTTTTTAACTTAAAAATTGACTAAGCTTTCTATTTGGAATTGAGCGGGGTATTTAAAGTTGAGAAGGTGGAAGCTGGTTAGGCAGTTTACATTTGGTACTAGCTCACATGCCTGCAGCAGGAACGGAGCGAGGGCTGGTTCTCTGAAAAGGTTAGGCAACATAAACTTCACGTCCTCAGGACATTTTCCATCAATATTTGGAGCGCATTGCTGTACGCAAAAGGTCCATCGGTCATATACAACCCCCCCCCCCCAAAATACAGTATTTTTACAGTTCAGTAAGCAGCGAGTGCACTGCTTCAACTAAAAACCTGTAATCTGTCCTAAAGATCTTTAAAAATGTCTCCACGGTGTCGCTGAACTGTTTAGAAGCAACGTCTACAGTCATCTTGAGTATCGCAGCTTAATTAGTTAGGCGGTGATTAAGAGAACTAAAGCTGGGACAGTCGGGTCTGTTCTTCTGTCTAGTAACTGGAGATTTATTCTCCTGTTTTTTTACTTCTAATACTTTGGGAAAATATACCACAATGAGACTACAGCTGGGATTCATGCTGCGTTAGCATGTCACTTTATCTGTGGCCCTTGTTTGGATAATCAGGCGTCAGTATTAAAGATGCACTGAGACTTTTACACGTGAAACAGCAGCTGACCTGCAGCTCGTCGGCAGTGGACGTGGCAGCTGTGCATTTCTCCCACGGCCTTCTGTTCTGAGTCAGGCTGCAGTTAGTTAAACATTTTAGTTTCAGCCTCTGTTTGCTGTACTTTACTGTAACAGCTGCTACTCCATTCATATTTTAGGAATATTTGAAAACAGAAAATACACATCTATAATAAAATTGGGCTGTGTAGAAAATATGATGCATGCCTCGACAGCGTTCAGTAAGTGGATGTTACAGACGTCAACAAATCCGCCAAAGCAAACTTCCCAACGTGACAGCAGTTCAGCGTAAAATCAGGAATTCTTTCAGATCTTCGGTGCATGTAGGGGTTGAAGTGACAGTAGATACCTTCCTGCCACTCCTTCCCTCGCACCGCTGTCACAAAGACTGGATTGCCCTCCATTTAAGAATCATCCACTGTCGCGAAGCTAATGAGTACGCAGGTTTGGGTTGGTGGTATTTCTACTTTGTAAGAATGCCGTCCGAGGTTCGCTCTCGCTCCCCCTCGTCGCCTTCTCTGCCTCCGTCGAACAGCGGAGCTCTTGTTTTGCCAGGAGGTTTCCAGAGTTATTCCAGCTGTGGCACAGACCACCGTGTCAGCTGCTCATGAAAATCCGCTGATGGCTACCAGGAAAACAAAATTACTGCCGCCCTGTTTTAATTTAGCGCTATCAAACTTTTGCTTTACCAGGAGATTTTGTAACCTCTGGCACACAGAAGGAACCAGTCTGCAGTGTTGGTGTTATTATTCTACAGACATCTACATTTTTCAATAAATCTTTACATCAAAATTTCTCTGTTGATGATCTAATGATGTCTTTAACACCTGATTAAGTAGCATAAGTGAAAGGTGCAGATAATCAACACCAGACTGTGCCGTTCCCGTCATTTCTTGGAGCATTTTAGCATCTTTGGGCTCGTTGTTTTGAGCTGAAGATGCTAAAATGCAGTACTTTCATGTTCTCAGCCAGCAGCGCGTTTTCTTTGAAGTAGCTTGGATAAAAACCATTTCACTTTTCCAACAAGTCACTCTGGGGCGTCTAGCTGCAAAATACCACAAGACTTCATTCAGGAAACCAAAACAGCTAAAAGGCAAATGAATGTTGGACTTCCATTTGCCTGGAATCTGACTCCAAACTGCACTGCACTCGTCCATCACTGTCGTTTGCTATTTTCCTCAACAGAAGAAGAAGCTGTATTATCTAGATAAGGCCTTTACATTAAAAGGATGTAATGCACTCACAAAGCAGTAAACAAATAATATGACTAGTTATGAATGATTTCAAGTTGGTTTATTAGCACATGTTTTCTGCTCAGCATACCCTGGTCTGGTCCATGTGCACAGGTAAATCTCTGCTGATGCGCTGAAGCTGTGTCAAACTCATGTATTGGTTATTTTTATGGTTGGTCTTTGAACATGTTACGCTTCCTTTCATTGGAGCACATATGATGCAAATCCTCTCATAAAGAAAACTGTTTCATAAGTGAATTTGTTCGCGTTGTCTGCCGTCGTAGCCCCGCCTGTAAAGTGCCTTTGGCTGAGCAGTATTGAATCACCTTACTCTGACTGTGTATTTCATGTTTCCTCTTTCACCTCAAAGAACTTCACTTCTTTACCTGTTTTTTTTTTTTTTTTTACCAAAGTAAATAAAGACTATCCCCTTTGTAGATGTCTCCATCAGGTGCTTAAGGCTGCAGCCGCTCCCGAGTTTTAACTCACCTCGTATAGCCCGAGCCGCTATTTTGAGTAAAGCATCTGTTCTTGATCTTCTGAAGGGACTTGATGTAGTCTTTTTGTTTTTTTCTTTCTTCCTTCAATAAAAGCTTTGCAATAGCAACACGTCTCTGTGTCTTGCTTCCTTTTGTTGTGTTTTGTTTAATTATATGAAAAATTTTAAACCTCTATCTCTGATTCGGGCCCGTCCACCCCCTCCCCCGCCGCCGGTTAACACTTGGCCTTTCGGCTCCTGGTCCGGTGGATTGCCCAGGTAATGAGCTCGTTCTCTCTGTCTTCTCCTCGTGCCACCTGTTGGTGACTTCCTCTGCACTGTACCTGCAGATGAAAGAGATTTATCCCCAACAAGTAAAAGCCGTGACTACTTGAATCACTCTCTCTTCAGTAGCAGCTAATGCACCTGCTTACATGTCTCCCCAAACAGTCCTTAGCTGGAATCACCAGCCTAAAAGAAATCTTACATTTGCAACACTCTTTTGTGTATAACTGAGACTGTGGTTTAATTACACCAGCACTGTGTCACAGTCTCTCTCTTTTTTCTTTTTTTTTAGGGACACAATCAGCAAATGCACTCGACTATGAAGTATGCTCACTGCTGGGATCAACTTGATGGAGTTGTTAGAATAATTTAAAGACCTGTTTTTTTCCTCTTCTTTTTAAACTGCCACCTTTCCAGGACCCGCTTGATTTAATCCTTTCCATTTGTCATCTTTACTTGTGAGTTGCAGATCAGCAGTAAGTCGCTGAGCACTTTATTCCCTTCTTGCAGACTGCAAAATTGAAATGGTACGAACGAGGCGATCCGCCTGCAACACTAGAAGGCCCTCACGCGGGGTTTCTTCTGGTCATTGACGACTGATGTACATGAGAATGTGAAAGCAAACAGAGGCTGTTTATCCACAGCTGGCCTGATGCTGACAGTAAATACTGCGGTTATATCATCGGATTGTTTGCACTCCAGACGCGAGCTGTAAACTGGAGAGTACTCACTCATCCCCCCCCCCCCTTCCTATGCTAGCAAACTGAAGAATTTGACATGCCAGCAGTGTGGAGATTTCCTCGTAATTTTTTCCTAAATATGCTGCAGGCGATCCTGTGTGTGTGGGTGTGTGTGTGTGTGTCTGAGGGGGAACGAAGGCCCCCCCAGCAGTTTAACCGAGGACTTGCTTTACTGCACATAAATCTGGTGTTTACTAACAAATTGATGAGTGATGGGCCCTCCAGCCAACATGATGTACCCTCCAATTTCTTCTTCTGCATAAGAAATCCGGCGTCAAGTCTCCGGGGGCCAGCTCCAGCATTTTTGAATGTCTTCTTCTAATACGCAGAATTATGCCCTGATTTATTTACCGGGAAGCAGAGATGAGCATGAGGGAGCAAAATGGGCCGCTATCACGCATAATCTTGCACACTCTCGATTTAAATGAAGCTGTCATATGGTCAGATTTACATAACATTACAATGTGGGCCGACATCACAGCGCTCTGAGCTTAATGTTATTAGCTTTAAAGTGAATTCCCACTGTGCATTTGCATCAAGAGCATTGATTTTGTGTGTCCTTGACTTGGCTAAAGGCAGTGATGTAATCACTGAGTCAGTGTTGCTCTGGGTAAAACTTTGACAGATCACTCTGAGACACAAATCCGAGCTGTCCCAGTGTGCACGCTGAAGGAAACCGTTATTAGTGCCTCTTGATCTGTAACTGGCTGCGAGCATCCAAGGACTGGCCAAGGTGGTCACTGGGTGCGAGGGCGCCGGCCAACTTTGTGTGAAGAGAAGCTGCAATTATTGGAGTTGTTTAAAAGTCTCTATTAAAGCCACGGAAAATATCAAAGCAAACTTTTTCCCTGTTGATGTGCCTGTTTTGTACAGCAAAAGCCTGACTATTGCATGACTCATTCATGAGTGAACAATAAGCATCTTAAGTGCCATTATCCGTGCGGCAGAGTTTCTAAAACAACTGCAATCATGTAAAATGGAAACGTCTCCTCTGGCGGTAGCTCTGTTGTACAAGCATCACTCAGACTCGTTTATATCTCCTCTGTTTGTTTCCTCTAATGCTCGGCTACTGAGCAATACCGCGCTCCAGACTGGAGTCTTTTTGTTAATCCATTAACATTTAATACTGCTCACCAAATGTAATTTTAAGACAAAAAAAGGTTCGATAAACTACTTGTGTGCTGTAAAACAAGAAGTTAGGCTGATTAGAGCGATTTATCATGAAGTTAATAGCTTCATCATAGACTGTATGTAAAAGATGATGTAGCTGTAGCTGTTTTGAAGCTTTGGTATTAGCTTTATGGCAGATTGGAGTGAAGCCAGGGCTAGCTTGCTTGGGTTACCAAGTTTCATCTGAGGTAGATGCTAGCAAATTGGCACTAAACAACAGACTAATGAAATCTTTGCGTATCACTCACCAAGACTGGAGCTCAGACGTCTTCGATGGGCTGTTAGTACAATTAACGGGACAACAGCCGTATTATTGGTTAGATAATTGCATTAAAAACAGTCCAGATGTCCAGTCCAGGCAGTGAATCAGCCTAGAAGACAATCCCACACTCAGAACGGCCCTGCCCATTCTAAACATAAAAAAACAAATGTTTAAGCATCATTCACCTTTTTGGTGTAGATCAATCTCAGGAGTTAACATTGCCCTGGTTCCCACCTTATACTCTATATGAAAAGTTATCATCCTGATGCAAAGAGTTGGGGTTTTTTGTTATTGTCTAATATCAGCTTTTTGAAACCAACCGTCACCAGCAGGGGGCGGGACACTACATGCTCATAGAGCAGTGACTCATCAGTCACATGACAGGCCGCCCTGCAGCATGCCCTGTGTTACCCTCATTTTTGACTCTAATAATAATAATAAGAATAATAATAATAATATTGTTTTAAGAGCATGTTCTCCACCTGGTGTTTTCTCCGGGTACCGCGGCTTCCTCCCGTAAGCGCAGTTAGTAGACTACGTGTGAATGACTGTCTTTTTCTCTGTGTTAGCCCTACAACACAACTGGTGACCTGTACCTGAATCTTGCCCTGTGGCAGCTGGGATAGTCTCCAGGCCTACATGACCCTGATTGAATAAGAGGAAGAAAATGAATGGTTAGCTGTTGTATTTACCAAGACTCGCATCCAGAGAATGAAATCATGATCACCATCAGATCAACTGAGTACGTTTGAAGGGCACTGAGAGACTTTTCCTACAGAAGAGTCGCCCCCTGGTGGCTAATAGGGGAAAAAATATTAAAAGATTTCGGGCACTTCAGAAAATGGCTTCAAGGTAAGAAAATATCATCCAGCTTCCACATAATGCCTATGTGTGTTCCCAGACTCTTTTATTACCCAGTTCCATTAGCACACATTAAATTTCCTGCTGTGTGTGTTGCGGAATTTGAAATTTTCAGGGCTAAAAAACACATTTTACTGCTGTCATAAACTGGACTAAACACATTGAAACACTTGGACATTTAAAGATCCTGGGGCAAAGTCCGATTTTTGATTATCGCAGTTCTACGACAAACTCTGAGCATCAACATTAGGGTTACTGGGTTAAAATATGAAAATCCTTTTAAAATAGCGGAATTACAGATGAGCTAGAAGATGAGCCTGGTATTAAAATTTGGGTAAAAAGGAGACAAAATGAACCTCTATATGATAAGAAAGTTCATTGAAATTATGATGTATTCCATGATCCTGATGCTCAGACCTCAAAATCATGATTGCAAAACACCCCTGATTTTGTCTGTGGATTCTGGCACCTTGAGTGCATGTAAAGTGAATTTGGTTGTGGTTTTTAATAGAACATAAATGTGTTTGTCGGCCCAGAAACTTTCATGTTTATATCTCCTGTACTTGGTTAGTTCTGATGAGTTGTGAGGGCTCAGAAATGCTGAAATTTCAACCCACTGGTTATTTTACTTTAAGGACCTTTGCTCAGAGAATGGCAATATGAAGATAAAATTTTACACGACTTATTTAAATATGCAAAAGCTATTGTAAAAAGAAACTCGGCTGATTCTTAATCTTTTCAGATTTGGTTCATTTTATACGGAATGACCCAATCTTTGCAAAACCCTTCCCAAGCTTGACCTGTATCTCTACTGTGTGCACGCTGAGACACAAACGACAGGTAATAGAGCCGCAGAGGCAGCGTCTTTAAAATAAATGCTTAGAAAACATTTAAAACTTGGACTTCAGTGTGCAGTCCACCCACTAGAGATTATGTTCTGATCCAGAGGTTACAGCGGCATTGCTTTCATCAATTTAGAGCCTTCTTTTTTTGCCACTTTTAATTACAGCTCTTGCAAATCAAGCCAATAATGCAAGGACAAGGGTCAACTCATTAATATGTACTTAATGCTGTGTTACCCCAAGGCTTTTATCGCCATACATTATATATTGGATTCGTTTTTTATTATTCTCATCCAAATGTAGTTTCAGTCTCTTCTCACTGTTTTAGCTGCTCACCAATTTCTGATTTTATAGGGTGGAAAATGAAGTTGACCTCTTGACCTCGCAGTACACGGCAACAAAAGCAGAGAGGTTCTCCTTTAAATGTAGTCTGACCTTATTGACTGCAGCTGAGAGCATGCCAGGATTTTCTGTTATCACTTTAAACCCGAACATGAAATCAGAGCCGTGAACCTGCTCCTTTTGTTTAATTCGCAATGTATGTTTTCTAGTATGAAAAGGTAATGATGCAGCTGCTGCTTGTTGGCCTGTGCCGCTCAATCACCCAACCCTCGCAGTCTGTCAGGCTCGAGCTGAACCCACCGAGTCGAATCCATTTATATGCAGCGCAGAGGGAAGCGTTCAGATCCGGATAAATCCTCAGACTTTACTGACTTAATGTAGGTGCGTTTCTCCAGCTCCACTGAAAGGTAAAGCAGTTCTCATGATTTAAGGCGCTCTTTGAGCTGTCACCTCTTGACCTGAGGGTAAGTGGCAGAGAGGCGTCCGTGGATTTAATGCAAAACCTTGTGTCTCGGTGTGAACTTTCATTCTCACACTAAAGCGGGCCGACTGATTAAGCCAGCTGACGAAATCTGAATGCTGGAACAGTGGACGCAAAATGAAAACCACTTTCTTGTTTCCTTGACGGTGGGATCGTTGAGTGCTACCAATTATACTTTAAACTCCACAGATAAGATTTTAATAGGTACGGAGCTGAACGTTTCCATGTGAACCAGGCGTGCTTTTTGTGCTTACAAACAGGAGTGTGTCATATCAGGTAACGACTTCACGAGGGGAAAAGATTTCGGTAGCGTATAGGTCGGTGCTTCCTACCTATTTTTGTCTGATGTACCCCCACGTAGATGACGTCACCTTTATCCAAACCACCAGTCACGTTCCTGATATGTTCATCTTAGTCAGAGGCGATGATTACATCTGGCCAGAAAAGCTGCTGCTGTTGGAGGATGTTCTGAATTCAGGTGATTTTTTTTTTTTTTATGTATATACGTATAGACTCCAAGAATAAAATATGAAGCTAAAAATGAGCAACATAGCCGTCCTTTAACCATTTTTGTGTGTTTCAGCCACTACTCATCACCTCAGCTACTCTTCTAGCTACTTGCCCCCCCACCGCCAGTTCATTAAGTACACCCCTGAAATTGAATGTGATGCAAAACAACAGCTCAGCTGTAAATTTCTACTTTTAATGACATTCTTCATTTTTACATAAAGGGTGTTTGTCATGTACTCGCACTAAAATGTTCCTAATATTTTGCCCTCCTTATGTATGTTAATTTGAAACACAAAATATTAGAACTTCTAATAGAAAACTGTTAAACTGGTTTATTTTAACAACAATTTGTTTAAATACGTGATACTAACAATCCACTTATTGCTATTAGTGAATTAATGCTGCTAAAGCTAATTTTATGCATCAGCTGAACCTTAGCTAGCCATCCTAAATGTTTTTGCTAGCCCACTGTCTCGTTTTCATGCATTCCAAGTGACACAAATTTAAACATATAAAATTGTATAACACTGTGCTGCCAGCATAATTACTTTTTTTCATAATTATCATTGTTTTATCATTTTTTAAAATTATTATTATTGTTATTACACAGTCTTTCCATATAAGCCTAATAAGCTGCAGAAGTAAATCCCAGGGTAGGTGTAGCATTGGTTCATGTTTGTAACTTTTTTTTAAATTTCACGAGTTTTAAAGCAGATTTCTTTTTTTAGTGGACGGTGTGTTAAATACTCACATTTGTTGATGTTATCTAAACCAGCTCAAGTCAACTCTGGAAATTCAAATGAGCAAATTTTAATCTTTTTTTTTTTCCTTTGTTTAAGTCTTACACGTTTGCCTGTTGTAAGCTGCCAGAGAAGTTACGCTTACTCTGGCTCACGAGCTTTTGGTGAACGTGTGTTTGAGGCGCCTGACTCCTCTCAGAAATCAGACCGTGCTGCAAACTTCAGACGTCAGAGTTTAACCGTTAAGCCCAAATGATGAAACGAGATGCCTCTTGATCACTCCTGCCTCATTTTTGTATTAGAATTTCTCTCTTAACATATCACCCATGTGATAATCACACTTTAACAAGATAACATCAAATTCTAAAATTATCTCAGTTGCCAGCTCCCAAGCTAATGCCTTTCTTTCAGCTATAGAAAACCTTTCCCGTCTTTGTAGTATGAACTTGTGTAGACATTCTGTGCATGAAGCTTGCACGAAGACGGACTAGTATATCTTATTTGGATGCAGTCCTTTCATGGGAATATTGAATAAGAGTCTTGCAAGCCTGTCACACAGCCAGATTAAGAATTAACAAGTGTACAGTATCCATCTGTTATTTCCAGTAAAGCTTAATAATGTGAATTTTTACCAAAGTAAATGTTTAAATCAATGAAAGATTGAACAGCTTTGATGAATGCGCAGCCACAGAAATACCCAAGACATGTCTGTATGTTTTGCAAAATTCAAATTAGAGGGTGAAGGGTAGAGAGAAATTGGCTATACCCATGTGGCCTCAATAACTTACACTGCTAGGAAAAAAGAATAGGTTTTTTTTTTAAATCCCAGGACTGAGAATTATTTGATCACACATAATAAGTCCAGCCACAAATGCTATTAAAACTTAAAACTGGGATTCTTTGGACACAGAACAAAGGCAGTGGAAACACAAGTGATAAATTATTCACATCAAACCAGTCGCCCCTCCCTCCCTCCCTCATCACGGTTTTGCTCAGACACTCCAAACTCATCCAGCTCCTCCTCCTTGGCTTGAATTACTGAAGCCTTCAGATGTCTGAACTTCTGCACCTCAAATCTCTCATAAAATTCATACGTCGGTTCCTTCACTGTGTCTCAGCTGTGAGCTGGTGCTGCTTTGTGCCATTTGTTGCTGCAGTGTGGTCAGGAGCTTTGTATGTTTTTGGTATTGTTGGGTTGATGCGCAGCTCAAACCCTACAAGCTTCCAGGTTGCTTTCACTACAGTCCACCTCTTTGGTCCACAGTGAAATATTTAGTAAAACATATTCCACTGACTTCACTGATCTTTTTTCATGCAGCTTATAGTTTCCACTAATTTATTTGAATATTTGAACATCTACTTGATGGTTTGGCCCCAATTTATTTTCAGTTTGGCACAAAATCCTTTTTTGTAATTTGAATCATTGTGACTTTAGAGATTTTCTTTGACTCAGGTTCAGTGGTTCTAAAACTTTTTTCTGGCGCTCCTCATTTCACAAGCTTCAAATAAGCTTCAAAGAAGATTGTGAAATGGGAAAGCTCCTTTTTTAATTAATTAACAATTTAAAAAGGATCCAAGTTGAAGTTTAGCTAAATAAAGTTTGACCTGATACTATTTACTATCTTATTTCAGTTTTTCTATTTAACATCTCTCTGCAAAGGTTGGATATTTTACATTGCTCTTCCTTATATGAACACAAGAGGTCACATACTAGACTTCTTCTTCTTGGGCAATGCATCCACCTCCAGCTAACTAAACTAAAAACAGTCATTTTCCTCTGAATTAAGATGTTTTTGTTTTTTTAAATTATTATTTTAACTTAGCTGTGCTTCATGCAGCAAAGCCAGGAAGTTCACTAACATGCTCAAACTGCCCTGCATCATACACGTCTTATTTATAAGGTCTAACCAAAAGGTTCTGCCCAGTCACATGTTTAAGGCCACCTTCTTGTGGAACTTTGGACCATTTACAGGTTGCTCCAGCATCCTATAATGTCTCCTTGCACTCACAGATGTGATCCCTTCCACTGTGTCCAAGCGGAGATCATCTTCTTTTTCTTGAAGTGAACAAAATCACAGCAAAGCAAATGACAGAGAAAGAACTGCCTGGGTGCCCAGAAAAACGTCGGGCTGTACTTTAAACTTGTGATGGTCTCACCCTGGGAGACGAATTCACG
Organism: Rhamphochromis sp. 'chilingali'; assembly: GCF_963969265.1. Classification (NCBI taxonomy): domain Eukaryota; kingdom Metazoa; phylum Chordata; class Actinopteri; order Cichliformes; family Cichlidae; genus Rhamphochromis; species Rhamphochromis sp. 'chilingali'. The sequence goes on from NC_137931.1 coordinate 33,817,703, forward strand.
GTGCACAACCTGATGAATATAGAATAAGAAAGGACATGAATACTGCTGGTCATGCTCCTGTCTTTATGAACCGCCTTTGGGCTTGGACATTGTGGACTTCTGTGTTGGCACTCTAGACTCATCACTGGCTTTTCTTCACGTTAAATTTGGGTCTTTTTGAAACAACTTAAAGCCTGCTCTCTTTACAAGTTTGCGATCTGTGACGTAATCAGATTACGTCTTAAAATCGAGAAAACGGCCACACTGGAAGATGTGTGGAGACTTTGAACCCCAAATCTGTTAGTCTGTTGTAAAATTTCCCATCTCTCCCTCCAGCATGTCACTGCAGCCTGCTGCTTTTAAACCTCTCACCACCCTAGCATCCACCAGCACCCAGTAAGCTCCATCTCCCTGTCAGAAATACTCAGTTGTTGATGAACTGTGAGCCTAAAAACCACTGACTAATTAAATTTTGCTGCTGTAATTCATCATTTCAAATGTATTTTATATAATTATACAACAAAATATAATTTTATAAAAAAAATTGGCTTATTTTGCAATTCTCCTCTTATTAAACACCACCTAAACCTCTTGTTTTCCAAATATGAATATACTTACATATATAGCACAATAATATATTCTTTTTTTTCCAGGTCTGTATTTGCATAACTTACTTAGGAAAAGTATATTTCAACTTAACATTGATTTATCCATGTCTGACCGTAGTGTAACGACACATTTAAAGCACATGAATTAAGCTGCTCCGTTAACCTGCTCTTAACACTCTTCCTGTATCCTCTGTGAGGCCGAGGTCTCCGGTTGCTCAGATGCTCCTGAATGCGTGATTGAAACTAACGGTGTTTTGTTCAGGCTCAACCATCTGTGATTAAGGGGATTTGAGACGGATTTTGTGGATTACCACAGCAACATTTGTGTGTAAACAGCTGAATGTCACAGGTTGTGTGTGCTATCATGACTGAGTCCATTCACAGAGTGGATTAAGGGAAAAAGCATCCACGCAGTGCCACCGTGCACCCCACCAAACAGCTCCCGTAAAATGTGAAATGCAAAATCGACACATTTCCTGTTGAGCTGCTTGGTTTGCTGCAGCTGCAGGAAGTCGTCAGTGGGTGTAAAAAAGCAGCAGGAGCGACCGTGAACTGAATAAATTAAGGATAGATGCAACATACGTATTTTTCTAGTGAAGTGTGAGAAAAGCATGTAGTGTTGTGTCATTGACCGAGAGAAAATCAAACGAAGAGAAATGACTCGAGCAAAGAATCCAATGTAAACAGTAGCGTGTCTTTGTCTCTTTGAGCTTTTACTTCTTCCCTCAGTTCTGTGTGTTTTATGGTGTAATCAACATTATTGATCGGGTCTCCAAGGCTTCGTGTAAGCTGTGCAGTGATTGAACCGCAGTTCAGCAGTCGAGCTCTCCTTCACTGTTCTCTCTCGAACTGAAAATCTGCTTACTTTAAGAAATCCCAAACACCAGTTCTCCAACGTTTAATGCAACAAGTAAGGAAATAAAATGTATTTATGTAGCACTTTTTTAACAACAGAGGCATCAATAAAGACCAGACAGTGATGAGCCCAATAGGCATCAAGGAAAACAACACAAATGGCCGTCTGAGCAGGTCAGCTTTAAACTGCTCCGTCAAACTACACCTGCCCAGATTATCACTCGTGATAGCCGCCCCCGCAGCAAAACTGTGCTGTTAACACACTTCCTTTAGTTCATGTGGACAACAGAAAGAAAATAGTTCCTACAATCACTCACAACTGAAACATTGTTAAAACTTCAATTTCCAAAAAGACAGAACAGAAAGAAAATACTTCTGCATGAAACTTCTCACAACAAGTTTGTTTTTTGTGCTTTTGTTTTTTAGTAACTGTGTCATAATTCCAGGAAAGAGGTATCATTGAACGATTAGTTTTTAGGATGAGCTGGCATGAAGACAACATCAACAGTCAAAAAGAGTTTAGATACTCATAGACTGCTCTTAAATTAATAAGAGTTTTATGGTTTGATTTTCATGTTTTTAGTATTCTGATTTTACCCACTAGTTTTCAGAAGCCAATCTGTATTTTTACATTTAGATGAACAGCAATATAACACACACAGCGATGAAATATCATGCGCTGAAATAAGATTTTGTTGACGTTAGAGGGGAAATCGAGAATCTGTGCAGATATAAAGTGGCTGAGATAATTTGGTGATATTAAGGCTTTTGCTTTTTATACTTCATGCATATCTTGACGTTCTGGTTAGAGGTCAGTATGACCACCTGCCCTCGCAGCCCTTTGAAATGTTTCAAATGCTTGCATCTGTTCATCTTTCATTTTTGTGTGTACTCCAGCCAAGGAGCTATAGCCAACTGCGGTAAAACTACTTTTGACCCTATCAGATGTCTCGTGCAGGTTTCTGGAAGCAGTAAAAAGATAACTCAGAGTCTGAGTTACTGTTAGCAAAGAGGTTGTAAATGTTATCGCCTGTCATCAATCACCTGAATATACAGCAGGCCACGCTGAGGATACAGAACATTGCTCAGCAAAGCAGCACACGTGCAAACAAGGGGTTAAAGTGGGATTTGACGAGAGTGGGAACCATAGGTACCAAGACGGCAGGCAACATGACTCTCCTCAATAACAACCAAAGCATCAGTGGCGGCATGAGATTTAAAGTGAGTTAAATGACAAATATGATCCGACCTTAAGCAGAATTTGGATGAAGACGTCCATATTGGATGATGATTGCGTGAAAGTTTGATTGTAACCGAAACTTCAGGAGGAAGAGGGATTCGTCTGGACTGTGTTTGGTCCTTCAGTCTTGCACTGTGAACATCGGTACAACTAGCTCCCTGCCCTGCTCTGTAAGATTTAGCCATCTTCATTCTGCAATATAACAGATGTCACGTGATCTCTTGTGACTTCTTTCCGAACCCTGTTGTCTAAATTCGTAAGACAAAAGAGCATCATCAGGTTCAGCTGATAACTGCTAACCTTTATCTAGTCTAAGAGTGACCACGGACACCGCAAGCGGCCCCTCACTGGTCTGACTGTACATTTTACCACAGTACTGCAGTTTAGCCAGTTTAATAATACTTGCTTAAACTGACTAGTTTTTGCAGAGCTAGAACAACTCCAGTTATTACGTTTTTACATCCTGCTACAACGCAGTCAAACTGAAGGAACCGGTTTCTTCCAGTATATCAGGTACTATTTTGCTTTGAAAATAATCCATCATTTTTCCTTTGTCCTTCCATCTTTGAGTCACTTTCACTTCAAATTTCACTTATTATGATCATAATAGTTTGAAACCTTAAAGCTATCAACATAAAATAAACCAACACTCGTGACTTCACGTGATGAGGGGCAAAATGTTACACTTTAGGCTTCATTATGGTTCATCCGGTCTATTCCTTATCAACATATACATGCAGAAAAATCCCACCAAAGCACTGATTTCCATACAGACCAGCAGTGTGAGGTTTGTCTACACCGTGACCCACCAGAACAGAGATTCAAGCATCTGCAGTTGGTGGCTTGGTCTATATCATAACTGTTTCTTTAAATAACGAATGATTTCTGTGTTATTTTTCTCTCATCCCTGAATCACGGCCTGAACAACGTGATGCATAATTCTCATTTTCTTACCTTGTCGTCTGCTAAAGGTCAGTGTTAATGCCTTCCTTCTGCTCTTTCAGTCTCCTGGCAACCTGTCCTTCTTTGACTGTCCTTATTACAGGCAGGTAATTACAATGAAGAAGTCACCGGCTGACAAGTGTGCAACTCGATTTTTAGCACTTTGTTTAGAACTTTGTGGAGCCACGAAGTTCAGTGTCTTAGTATCTTTAGTATCCTGGATTGAGCTTATTAACATCATCATTTAAGAATTTACTTTGTAAACACAAAGTTCTACCAGTTTGTGGAATTTCAGTTTTTTACAGTAGTAGGAGAAACTTCTGTACATGCGTTGACCTCATCAATTTTGAATATGAACACATGTTTAGCAGCAAACTGATTACAGAAGCTAAACAGGCAGCCGATCTAATCTCAGTCCCTGAACTGGACCTGTGGATCGTGTTTGTGCTGTTGGAACCTGGTGGAGCATTTTTAATCTGACAAACAATATGCAAGCCGTGACTCAGCACACCTCCCAGGCCTGGTTGCTCTCTGTTCAGGGAAAAAACAGAACTCCAGAACACATCCAACAAGCATCCTTTCTGCTACTTAAGATTTCTACCACGGCAGAATCACCAGGAGATCACGCAGTAACATCAGGCACACAACACGCCTCCAACGCAGTGTCTTCACACTCGTACCGTCACAGAGCAGGAGTGTGAAATCGGGACCAACCGAGGCTCAGGAGCGGTTTTTGACCACAGGCCATCAGACTTGTAAATGACTCTCGCCTCCTCCCACTGACATAAACAACTCTCCAGTTGTGCGATACACTCTAACCTCCTACACGCACACACCTCCCTGCTCCCTTTAGTGGGATTATGGAATTATGATTATTTATCCTTCTTGCTCATCAACATGCTTACTTTGCAGAAGATCCTTCATCACTCTTTACTATTTAGAGCAACTTTATTGCTCAATCTGCTGCTCTTCCCCTTTAAACTTTACTCTTCTAACTTCTTTAATATTTTGAACATGTGTTTGATTTTTAACGCTCGAAAATCGTTGCTGTGTCCAGTGGAAGAAAGAATAATAAAGTGTTCCTTGTTAGTTTTTTGTATCATCTTTTCCACCCAAGAATCACCGCATGATGAACCTGAATTCACACAGATGCCACTCCCACAGGCAGTCATATTTGAAGCTTAAGTTTAAGCATGAAAGTGGTTTTTTACTACAATCCTCATTCACGGAAATGCATTTTTTCTTTGAATGCATCAGGGTTCAGTATCTTCAAAATAAATCGAAGTGAGCTAGGCATCAACCCGGCAACCTTGTGATTGATAGACACACATTCACGAAATCATGTGTTTACAGCAACAGTGACTAAAATTCATTTGAGTTCATTAACTGTTGATATATTACAGCCTGAATAAAATGTTTTCAGTAAGTTCTAATTAAACTGTTTTAGTTTTATAAATTACTCTTTTAAAAAATTTTTTTTACATTTAATACATTTAACTTCTCACTTCAGGTGTTTATATCTCTGCGGGTAAAATGCCTGGTCCCCTGCATTAGACTTAGTGGTGTTGTAGTGACATGTTCTGCGGCTCCTCTGGAATAACATCCTGGGAAACCTGAGTGAAAAACATGAAATTTACAGTCACCTCTGTCAAGTTAGAAGCCCACCCCTATTCTTCCTTAAACTTTAATAAGCCCTTTAAAGGATAACCTTGCTTTCCGTGTTTTTTGCGTTACCTCTTCATCATAGAGTGGCCGCGCGTGTTTCAGATGCTTTCCAGTTCCCTGGTAAATAATTCAGAACTACACGATAAAAGTCATTTTGAAAATCTAGTCTTTGATTCAGGTTTGCACACCCTCGCGCTCTCGGCACGCTCTCGCATTCTCACAATATCCACTCGCCAGCCAGAGCAAAGCTAATTTGTGGCTTCACCTCAGATTTACATCTCGGAATGTGGCGCCTACTCGGGGTGAAAGCGTGCGAGACATCGTCTCGCATTTGAAGAAATCATTAACAATTAAGAGGAGGACTCAGGGATTGTTCAAAATGGTTGCACAGCAGCACGGAAGCAGCAACAGCAGCTGAAATAGTAATGTGTCTTCCTGCGAAGCCGTCAGCTCTCTCATCTCGCATCGGTTGAGTGGCGAGGACTTGATGTGGAATTCCAGCAATGTGTGCAATGATCTGTTTATGTTCTGCACTTAATGGGGAAATACACCCTAACACGGATCACACGTATGATATTCACGCGTTCCTCCACAACTGGGTCTACTTTTTCGAAAAACTCCTCGCTGTATCTTCACAACAAAGGCTTGCTTTGTTGCCACGTGTGACGATGGATGCACACGTTGTAGCTGCACTAAGTGGCTCTCCTGTGAGAATGATAGCACAATGCTCTCTGTCTTGTAGCAGGTACACAGTGTGAGCTAATCCATCCTGTTTTGAGGGAGAAAAGAAGAAATTTAAGGATTTGCAAAGCGCAAACCAGCGCGGATTTCTCTGATATTTAAAAAGATAATGTGGCAGCTTTGAATCGTCAGGTGAAAAGGTTAGAGGGTCATAAATCAGACACACACTTCATATTTAGTCTGTTCTCCAAGGCAGTGCTCAGAGTTCACCTCGCTCCCAATCTGCTCATGTTTTATACATGTTGCCCTTCACACTATGTCTTCATCTCGCACGTTCCCCGGGCATACATTGAAAAACCGCAGAGATCTGTGTTTTCTTTCTGTCAAATGTTTTTCTCCAGCCTGATGATTTAGGATACGAGGAAGAGTCATATTTGGTCCTCGAGCACGGTTAGTAATGTCTCCACAGGCCCCTGGGGATGCTCTGAGTAGACCCTTAGAGATGCTGCTGTGTAATATTATGTAAGGATTTTTCATCTTCCTGCAGAATAAACTGCTCAACTCTTGGTTTGTCACATTTGTTCGAGCGCACGTTGAGTTGTTTAGAATAAACTTTACATGTCCCAAAATATTTATGACATTTTTTAGCAATATATATATAAAGCAAAAAGTAACAAACACCTCCCATTTCACCCACTACAATACACATTTGGGCAAACAACAAAACTGCATGGTACGCACCAATCATCTGTTCTGACTGAACTTCTGCCAGAATTTTTCACATAGCAAATAAGTCGTTCTTTCTCCTGTGAGGGTCATCCTAGCCAGTGTGGAACATTTGGACTAATTAAACCTTTTGTAGCCCTCAATATGAAAGCCGACCCACGGCACAAAGTGTGATATGTGCTCTTTGTGGAAGAGCCACTGACAAAACTACTGTGTCACTGCACGGCGTTCAGTAAAAAAGTTACTGAAAAAGAAGCTCACATTTTTGTCAAAGAGCAGGTAAAATAGCCACTGGCACAACACAGCTTACTGCACCTCCTCGGCTCTCCATCATTAAAAGGTCGTCATTCTCAAGATGCCCTGCTGTTGCTGAAAGATGCAAAAAATTTGTCAAAGTTCTAAATTTGTGCAAATACAGTCAGGTCCACAGGTATTTTGTGATTTAGCCAGTGTACCATCAATCGAACAAGGACCGGACGTGCCTGAAATTTCAGCTTTGATTCTGAAAAGTGTTGCACTAAACATTTTTATGCACGGCCCCCAAAAGCAGGTGAACGGGCCTCACCTGGCCGTGAAACTGTGTGTCATGATTACATTGCTGCTCAAAAGTGTCTAAAACTGGCTGTTAATGCAATACTTTTCTTAAAGCTTTTGAATTAAAGATAAAAGTCTGCACTTGAGTCACATGCTGATTGATTATTTAAAATCCACTGTGGTGCTATACAGAGGCAAAACTACAAAAATTGGTCTTCTCTAAATAATTTTTGACTGATAATCCAGTCCCAAGCCAGCAAAGCTTTGGTGCTGCATTAATGCCACATGTATAAGATCACAACTCGGTGTACCTCTGTCAGTGAATGGAACACAAAGTCTTCAGTACAGACTGAAGGAGGTTTTCAGTTTTGACTCAGTGAATTTTAATTTGATGTTTCTGTAGATATTCCGAATATAATTTGGGTCTTTTAAGTCATGATTTGCATGTGCAATGCTGCACACAGTGGAATGCTTTTATACTGTTGGCAACCTCAAAATTATGTATTACCATTATGCTGTTGTTTCTGGACGAGCGTGCGTGTGCTTCCAAAACCATCAGCCCCCAGGCGAGGATCCCAGAGGAGATCAGGGATGAAGAATAGATGGCATTCTGAGCCTTAAAACCTCATGCACGTGTTTTTATTTTTACCTCCAGACATCTCGGGAGCCATCTGTTCAAACATTTAAAGAATACCTTGCTCTTGTCAGCTGGAGAGAGAAGAGCAGCTTGACCAACAGCTATTACGAATGTGCTGTCGAGTAAATGCAGCTCCCAGGACACGAGGGATTTTTGTAAGAAACCCAGAAAATAACTGCTGCTAGGAATTTATGTGACTGCAGCTGTGGTATGATATTACTCAAGCGCATGAGTGCAAAACGTATTTGTGTGCGAACACCCGAGCAGCTGAGTTCACTTTTGACCGATTGGAGAATCGATCGACTTCCTGCTGTTTTCGCCGCAGAGGCCTCCGATGTTCACGTGTTTGTGGGCTTCTCGGGGAACAGTACGTTCTTGGCGTCATTTCAGCCATGACTCTCTGATACTGGAGATCCACAAAAACAGAGCGAGAGAGACAGAGGACCGAGGAATTCGTTCTGCTCGTGTCCTCCCGACGTCTCGCCCTGAATTACAGCTCATTTAATCACATTTTAATGCATTCTGTACAATAGCTCAGAAATGTAAGGTAAAAAAAATAAAAAGGTGCAATAATAGCTTCAAAGTCATATTATCTGTGTTATTCAGATATGAGTGAACATTATTGAGCCTCATTTTCTAAAGAATATTATCAGGTTTAAACTTGCAGTCTTGAAGACGCTTTTTTCTTTCCCGTCTCTCTGCTTGTAATTGGCTTTCTTAAGCAGATGGCAGTTTTTAGAAAAAGTCAGAATGTGACACTGAGTGCCTCCCTCAAGACTTCTCCACCATTTTCTGAGAAAGCGTCTGAATAGATCCCGACGAGCCATTACTGTTCTTGGCTTTTCCCTGTTTATTTCTATTTACAGCAGTTAATACAATTATTCCCAGTCGTGACCTATTTAAGCGCTGAATGCTACGAGCCATTAGCATTCAGCGGGTCTACAAAGTTACCACATTGATGGATTTGTGAAAGGAGGTTGTGTTTTTTAGTGTGCGCGTAGGTGGAGGTTCAGAGGCCTCCTGTTTGTCTTCATTTAACTGATTTTCTGTTGCCATAGGAGCAGGCCTCTTTTTTTCTCCCATGAAAGTGCAGCACTTCAGAGCACACTGTCTGGATTCAGATCTACAAGAAGGTGTCAGGGGAGTTGTCCAGGATTTTACATCTATCATCGCTCCCATTAGATGACTCGCAGCTCACTTTGGAGAAAATGTTTAGTTTTTATTATTCCAGAACGATTCATGAGGATGTGGTAATGTGGGTTTAGTAGCTCTTTAAAAATAGCATGTATATATCCTACAACATATAGGAAGGCTCATAATAAAGTGCAAATGCTGGATGTGGTTGCTGTTGTTTTGTTATCCTTGTTCCTTTTGGAAGATTTTGAAAGCTCCCTTTTGCCGTGTTTGATTTTTCACTCCACCTGAGAACGATTTCTCAGTAAATCAAGCCGAAAGAGGAAAAAGTCAGACTAAAAGCAGACCGTTTTGGATACGAGCTATTCGTCGTCCTCCCCTCCGGACCTCTCCTCAGACACAAAGCCAATCAGCCTACGAGATACAAGCCTGCACCTCTCCGTAGGTTAGAGGCTCCCAACCTTTCCATCTGAAAAACATCACGTCCCTGTCAGGTGAAGCCAAGAACCCGATCGGCACCACCTCTCATGTTTTTGGATCTCGCGATCCAAAAACATGAGAGGCCTGGATGGTAGAGCATATTCCAGCTGTCAGAGGGTGAAAGAAATCAAAACAGGAATCCAACATTCAGACACAAAATATAAAACGTCAAAAATCAGAACAACAAGCCTCAAACATAAGACTCTGAAAAAAAAACATCAAACCCCAAGACAGAATCTTTGGACCGGGGCACACTTTTCATTACTTTTAGCTTCTTCTTCTTCTTCTTTTTTTGCGGTAACCCTCCTGTTATGTTGCGAGTCACATTGACCCAGAACAGAAGAGATGTCACATGTCATCTGCATCACTACAGAAAATGAAAAAAAAATCAAAATTACAAAAGCAAATCGTAAAATAATCAATGCCAGTGTTTCTGACACTTTTGAGTAAACACGCCCCGGGTCAAATTGACCCAGGAACATCAATGGTGTTCCTGGAAACCAACATAACAGGAGTCTTTTCATTACTTTAAGGAAGACATCGACAAATTCAAGTGTTTACCCATTACCCCTCAGTCAGTTATTAATATTGTTATTATACTTTAAATTTATTTTTCTATCAAATCATTTTCAGCTCTTTTTTTTGTTTGTTGTTAACATTTACTGTGTTACAGCTGAACAGTGACTGATGTGTTAAAAACGGGGCCACTGCACACTCCTGTGGTTGCAACTTGTCAGTCCGAAGGTGGCCCCACCCTGCAGCATACCCTGTGTTATCATCCCCTTTTAACCTAATGAGGACCATAATTTGAGAAGTGAACACCGGAAAATACACTTGTCACAAATGTGATGGGTGTATTTGTAAGTTCATAGATAAGGCAACTGGCAGACTTTTCTAATTTGCTTCTATAAAACCAGACTTCTTAGATGAGATTAGATTAGATTAGCCTTTATTGTCTTCCTTGGGAGAAATTTATTTTGGACAAATGAGGGAAACACGTCAACGTGACATCGTTCCCTCTAGCCGAGTCGCAAGTCTTGCTTCCTGCAGTCGCCTCCTGCTGGCCATTAGAAGGACAGCAGGTTTCAGGCACTTCTAGATTAGCCACAATTTTTAGACTTGAAGCTACAGCCATCTTTTAGTCTTCGCTTTGAACTTATTATTCCATCTGTTTCAAATAAATAGTCAAAACATTCAAAATCTTAGCTACTTTAAACTGTTTCAGTTAAGCTAATTATTGAGCTATGTTTGTGTCAATGGCAGACGGGTTTTTTTCTTTTCCTGGACCAGATTTCAAACCGTCCGTGTGAAATCACTCGGTGATAACAGACAGAATCAGCCCAGATGTGCCAGTTCAGTATGAACACCCAGGGTCAAAAGTTTGAGAGGTTAAAAACATGTTTGCAAACAGAAAGTTCCAACATGCCTGCGAGCTGGGGCTTTTAGCTGGAAGCAACCCTTAGATTCACAACAATGTGGCGAATAGAGGAAGTGAAAGGCATTATGTGATTTCAAGGAATTATTGTTGAAATAACGACAGGCGACAGGAAGTGGGTGGGACCAAAAATAAACTTTTCTCAATTTCCAGCCGAGCAGCTGAAGAGACTTCCAGTAAGAGTGAAGAATGCTATTGATTGACATATGACCTGATCACCAAGAATTTGAGCCTGCTGTTGTCTGGTTAGCCTTGGCGACCTGTCCAGGTTGCGCCCTGCCCCTCACCTAAAGGCAGCTGGGATAGGACAGGTGGTTCAGGAGATGGATGGAAAGGATGGATGGACTTTGGTGAACATTAGTCTGAAATAACACAACTGCACAATTTAGCTTCAAGCCTTTGTGAGCCTTACAATCTCAGAGTGGCTTATATGTAAGAACTGTGCATGCATTCATTTAGACTATGAATATTTATCCATTACCTTTGGCCAAAGCTCCTTGCCACGTTGCCATGCACACAGGGTATTTGAATGACTGAAGAGAGTAATTTACATTGACAACAGGTTTACTCCTCAACATATGTTTGTAACCTACAGCCTATATGTACAGTTTTTAAAATCTATTTCTAACCTGTTTCCCTGGGGGAAATCACTGCAGGTGCCTGACGTTGCTCGTGGCTCATGAACATGTCTATAAAAGGTCAAGGCAGACGGTTAGCCCAACGTTACAGCCTGGTGTGGTTGCTGCTTTCACTGAGGAATATTTTCCAGGTGTCCATGTTCAAACACATCATCGAACCCCAACGCCTGAAACCCGAGCGGCCTCGCTGAGGGCCTAACTGAAAGGGCAATGTCATCATAAACTCGAGATTACATTGAAAAGATGATGAGTGGATATTTTTGATGCGATCTATTCTCTTCAACAATACCAGTGAGTCCTATTGAAAAAAAGTGGGTCAATGGATCTATTTTTAGAAGCAATTGCACCTCTTTTTGCAAACAAGCAAAGGCAAAATAACTAAATACAAAAAAAAAAAAAAATCCAGATGAGATGTCACCCAGCTACACTGAACAAATATTCAGGGGAAATCAAGGTGTTGAGCTTGCTGGTAAATGGGGTGAGCTATTTATCTGGTTTCAAACTTCACTTCCCTGTGGAGATGAGAAGCTGCGTGAGGGCATGAGATGACTGGGAAGGGGGCGGCTTTGCCTCCCGGATTGGCTTTGATAAACTGGGGGACTTGTGAGATTTGTAGGGCTCTCTGTTCTAAAGTGGGCTTCCGTTTCATCATCTCCAAGTCCCGGTGCCTTGCGTGGCTACCTTGTTGTAATTCCTCCTCATTTTCCCGGCTTCTCGCTCATATTGCCTTTTCATTCCCAAAGATATCACTTGAAACGGAAGCGTTTGCTGCCTTCTCCTCTGTTAGAAGTGACACTGTGGGCGATGATGTGATGGAGGCGTACCGGAGACAACATCCTCACATGCACCTCCCTGGTTTAATGCTGCGCAATTGCGCACAAAAGTTTGTCAACTAAACGGAGCATAAAGTTGCATATGTTGAAAGTTGCAGGGAACACGTTTACTCTGCAAGAAATCAAGGAAACTACAATAAGCGTTAGGAAGGCCTGTTCACTGTTAATGGCGGCGGCGTGCAGCGAATTACTGCGCATCTTGCAATCACACTCGATAAATCACACGAGACTGTGCACTGCCCGACAAACCGGGCAACAGAATGTCAGTGGAGCAGAAAGCAAATTTGCGGCAGAGCAGAAAATGCACTGTATTCCTGCGGGCATTGCATGACAAATCTCTGAACTTCCACTGAGCAGAGGTTGGGCATTGTTTGTAAAGAATTCCTAAATGGCTGTTTCACTTCGGGCACAACCTGCGACAACGAGAAACCTAAGCAAGGGCCGTTCGCGGCTCATTTCAGCCCTCAAAATCAGTGTTTTCCTATGACATCAAATTAAGATGAAATGTTGCTGATTTTTAAAGTACATGCCGCAACTTTGCTCAATTATGCGTCTGCGTTTCCCAGAGGATTTCATGTATATGTAGGTGACACATCTGCACCACATGTTAAACCGTTAGCTACAAAAAATAGAGATAAAAAGCAGATCAGTCTCTGCTCTTGAGAGCCCAGCAGCCTAATGGCTTCATCCTTCCAGTCATAGTGACAGAGGGGGTACGTTTCCAGGAAAACCCACTAACATTACTCACCTTCAGTTAAACTCCCCTGATGTAATAGCCAGTAAACCGCAGAATTAGTGCGCAGAAGTTTCACATTTCTTCCCCCGTTTTGTAGAAATGAAAGTGTTAGAGAATGTTCTCACACTGTTTACTGTGGTTATGTTACACAGGGGAAGGTGAAAATATGCAGCCTTGCTCAAAGGCAGCAGTTAGGACTAAATGTGTTACTTGCCACCTTTAATTCATCAAGTCCACTCTGGTTTTCATCCTCCTCCCATTAGGCCCAGATATCAAAGCCATCTTTTTTTCTGGCTACTTTTCGGTGCCAATCTGAGCTTAAGGCTAAAGTGCTGCTCACATGAGTCACAACATCACAAATTCTGATGAATTACACGATATTTGATCGCTGCTTCCTGCTGCACGGCTGGCCCGAGTGAGAGCAGTCAGAGTGTCCAGAGTGACACAGTACGTCACGGAGAGGCGGTTTGGATTGGTAATGACACATGCCAGGAGGCCTTGTCTGTTTTACAGTCAGAGGTGATGTGAGAAAGATGAGACAGAATCAGGCTGGCAAGAGAGGGAAAAAAGAGAGCACGGGCATGCGAATGAGCTGGAACCACGATGAGGCTTTGCATCCATTCTCACGTGTCTGCTGTCACGCCGTTAATAAGCACAAATTGAGTTTGAATACATGTTAAACATGTTGTAATCACGCGTGTAGGACATGAATCTGCTCCCCGCGGTGCTGCTCTCCTCCTTCCGCGGCTGTCGGATTATCACTGGAACAACACTGCCACTCAGTGGCTGGATCATCTCCCTCTGGACAAAACACAAGGTTGGCCTAAGTACACTCGTGCGGCTCTGAGCCCTGCGTGGCATTTGCACCATAACTGAACTCATGAGTATCAACTGAGGGTTAACACCCTGGAGGAAAAATGGCTTCATCCCCAAATATAGGGCATGGGAAGTTATTTTTTTTACCTTCCTGCTTTTTTGAACTGCTTGTAACCCCCTCCTGCTGCTATGATTTAGTGCCAGTGTTAGGTATTATTACCTAAGTGACATTTACACAATCTCGGACTGCCAGTGTGTGCAGAGCTTAATGTTATTTTCCAACAATTTACAACTCAGCTGTAGTTTGGATTCAGCCTCGGGGACTAACATTTTAAAGTTTCCGAACTGATGTGCATCTCATTGTCTCACTGATTTCAGCCTCTTGTCTGTTTGTTTTTTTACTCAGAGGTTTTGTATCGTGCTGCAAGAAAGGAAGAATTTTCGCGACCAAAAAAAAAGTCCTCTGTCCAACTTTTTCAGGCATTTTTCCCAAGTTAGAATCCTTTTTTCAAATCTCACATTAACTGTGGAGTGCCTCAAAGAAGATAATATTACACAGGTTATCAATCATTAATTATCTAGATTTTAAAAAAAGAGTAACTGATAATTTAAAAGAAACAAAAAGTCCATGTGAACAGGCTTTATAATATCTCTGTGTTTTCAAGATTCAAAGTAAACTTTTGATTTTTCAGAAATTCCTGAGTAATTCTGGGTTTGCATTGGATTCCTATTCAGCAGTACAACACTGCCTGAACCTTTGTGTGGGATTTAGATGATTTACTTTAGAAATATAAAGTATACAAGAAAAATGTACAACCTTTTTAAGAGATGATGTAATTAAGGAAGGGCTTTATTAAAAACAGCCAGCCAGCTTTCCCTGCTTTTCTATTGTTGCTGTTCTTGGAACAATGAAATGATGTGGACTGAAAAACTATTTTACTTTTATTGTTTTTCTGTCTGAGATCTCTGAGGAAACTCCACTCTGTGTCACTCTCGTTTGTCACCCGAGGCCTTGGGCGACGAGCTTGAAAACATAAAACACGCTTTGCTTCTTTGTGCTTAAAAATGAATAAAATGTCATAAATTCAAATGCATTCTTTTTCACCCCAGTTCAGAAGTAAAGAAGATTTACATGCTCGAATCAGTGCTGTATTTATTTACACACGTTATATGAAAGGGATCCGAGGCAAATAATGGAAACACGCTACAGAAGTTAAAGCAAGTCTTTGGTCAGAGGTGCTCCACCCGCTAAAAGTTTCACACAAAGGAACACCAAAACCTGCAATTACTCTCACCTCAATGCCTGTTTTCATACGCACCCACAGTCACTGTAAAAGAATGCACGCCCTCTGCAATACTCGAAGGTTTAACGTATCAGGACATAATAAAATAAAAATCATCCGATTCTTTGCAGCTTCTAAAATCATTTCCATCTATCCTCAGGCGTACTCTTCTTTACGGCTTTGTTTAAATTTCATTGAGGTTTGCATGAATTTGTTTATGCACAGCTCTGTTGAGGTCCCGCCACACATTTCAGTTGGGCTGCAAGCTGGAATCATCATGACAGCTGGTATGAGATGTTTGTGTTCTGTGCATTATGACCAAAACATCTCCGCTCTTGTTTTTCCTGTCCGAAGGTCATTGCTCCAGAAGTCTTGTGGTTTGTTTAGATGCAGCTTTGTAAATCTAAGCAGTGTTGCCATGTTCTTTTCAGGAGAGGCTTTCTCCTGGCAACCCTGCAAACAAGCCATACTTGTTTAGTCTGTTATGTGCGGACATGAACTTGCTACCTGAGGCCTGCAGAGGATGGTGACTGACTTGAATTCTTTCTAGTTTGTGAATAATCTTTGTCAGTGTGAAGTAGCAGACTGCAAATGGTTTAGAGAAATGGCCTTATAGACCTTCTGCAAGATCATTGCTGATGTCTTTTTGGTTCCTAGGGACCACCAAACTGTCAAAAAATCTGCTTTTATAGAGGTGCTCACACTTGCTGATGATCACTTAATCAAGTGCATCCGATCAGCAGCGCCTGGCTGCTACTTATCCTTTTGATTCCTACAGAAGCAGTTAAGGTGTACCTTGTTTTTCACACACTGCTTCTGCATTTTAGCCTAGTTTAAAAACATGGTGTAATGTCATACTGTATGGTATTGTTCACCTCAGGTTTTCCAGGCTGATGTGTTTCTGACGCTATCACCTTGCTTATAGTGTCAAACTCTGAAGCTGACCTGTTTCTGAATAATACCACCAAATGGTGCCAAAACAAAGAAAAAATTAATGCTGTTCCATTGGTGGGAAGCTGTTTTGCACTATTTTGCTGTCACAAACATGTCTACGCTAACTTTTAAGACTCTCCTTACAGTAAATTGAAGTAATCATGGCTTATGTCCAATAAATAACAAGATTAAGACATTGTCTTAGGTCCAGACTAGGCCGAATCTGTTTCTTGGCTCTGATGTCAAACCCAGGAACAGTTCCCAAACTGTAACAACAGAAACATGTAGAGCTGTCGAACATGCTTCCATAGGCTTGTCTTGTGTGTTGATTACCAAATGATAACCACATTTATGGAGCACAGTGAGACTTTGAACTAACAGACCTGCTTTCAAGTCAATGCTTTGACAGGACAGTTCATTGTAAACATTATATAGAACTACTACAGCTTCTAATCTGTTCCCACATTGTTCATTCACCTAAGAATATCTAATAATAAATACATTAGCGCAAAAAAAAAATCCAAAAAACAATTAGGTTAAAAACCAACTTTTGTTAATGTATTTTGAAGGTTTGTTAAGTAAAAGAAGAAGAAAGAATAGAAAACAAGAAGAGTAATGGCATGTCTTTTATAAATAAGACATTGTAGTCTTGTAAATATGTTTAATTATTGAGTAATTTGCTGTCACTGTGTTTTGGTGACCAGTAGCATAACAGCATGGCGGGTAACATCTGAACCCGTCCAAATTCTCAGATTATAAAACTGCTGTTTCACAATACCACAGGGTGTCCTCTGGTGTTAACAGGCCATCTGTTTTGCTAATACACGAGAGGAAAAGGTGAATTATAGTTTCTTTTGGTCCAAGTGGTGTAAACTTTGCAACTAGATGGAGAGCACGAGGCCCTGCTTAGATGTGTTTGAGGTAACATGGACATAACCCTTACAATGCACTACACATACGCACTCTAAAGAAGTATAACAGGAATGGCTACTCTGCAGTAGACTACGATTTCTGCTTAAGTTATCCACCTCTGCTGTAGCGTCAGACTAGGACAGACTGAACTCTCACAAACAAAGATAATATACAAATTTCACGAAATTGTTCTGTCAAATAAAATAAACTCATAACATACAGTTTTATTTTCTCAGTGAAAGTATTTCTACTCTGAGCTGAACACGGCAGTAGTGTTGCATGCTACTTCTTAACCCGAAATGTGAGCCTGTGACCCATGTGAAACTTTGTTTTAGATCTGGACTGAGAAGGTCGGGGCATTGAAGCTTTTATCTCTGAGAAATAACAGCCACCTGTCACTCTGATTTGTGTGTGTAATATCTCTTCTTGCTTGCCAGACAACAAACACACCTACTGAAACGCTACATCGTTGACCTACAACTTCTTCTTGACCCATACAATTGGAGCCTCTAAGACGTAAACACCGTGGTCACAATGTGCTACACCTTCAACATACAACAATCCTCAACCGCGTTATTTACTGCAAAGCCAGGAAGTGTTCCCTACATAAGGCAGAAAGTAACCCGATGCCGCTTTGCATAGTATTCAAATCGTATGTTTGCACTGACTAAAAGGCACCTTTATTTTTGGTGTGTTTGCTATTATCTGTTTACCAGTGGTTGAAAAAGAAGTCAGGCCGTTTACCATGCCATGTGAAATTATAGTCCCTTAGTGGAGCTTTTGCTGGGCTAAAACATTTGAGGTTAGGAGTTTTCCACTTCATCAGGCTTCAGCTGAGTTAATGAACCCTCATGTCCCAGCCTCCGCGCTCTGGTCTGAACATTACTCACAGGCTAAGCAGGGGGAAAAAAGCTGCCACTGATTCTACGCCTCAGCAAGCCACCACACACACACACACACAGATCATGACTTTGGAACTTACGGGGTCGTGGAGGTCTGTGCAACATCTGCTTATCCCGTGTGATATCTCAGGGGAGCGAAATCAGGTTTTGCTGCGACATGGATAAACAAACACAAACGTGCTGGGACATAATTGAATTACTTCCATGCACATAAAGCACTGAAGATGAAGGGTGGGTTCCCGTGGACATGTTTGTGTGTCTTGTTCAAGCTGTAAGGTGATCTAATGTCATCTCACTGACAACTCTGTGGAAGCGTGTGCTGTCACATACGTAGCATTTTTGTTTCAAACACATGTAACGAGGCAATCATTGAGATATATAATTAATTCACTGTCTTTGTCGTGTCTGTTAATATTTTATATTGGATGCAAAGATGCAACTCAGAAGACAAAAAAACAACTAATTAAGACATTAAATTTAAATAAACCCATCCACTCATAAGTCCGCTCATTTAGTCACAGTATTATTTTTGCAGAGACTGGAAACAGGAAGAACGACCGCAGGCCTGATGCTGTCCTGAGAAACCTCACTTACTGACAGGTTACACTGTCCACTGCAGTTTGTACACTGTTAATACTGATAAAACAGCGTTTTTAGTTACATCATTTGCTTACACACTGCAAAAAAAAAGAAAAAGAAGAAGAAGCATTTCATTTTTACACATCCTATTTGAGAGCACTGTGGTTTGCACTTTGTTTGCTTTAATTTTGTATTGTATGCACTGTGTTTTTGCCCAAAGACTACTTGGTAAGGTTTAGAAAGAGGTTAAAACAAGTCCCAGCGCGTAAATACAATTTGCTGAAAAATAGTGCTGACCCAGAGCTTTTAAATGTAACAGCATCTCTATCTGACAAAGTGGGAGTTGGAAACTGTCTCACAGGACTTACACTTGTCTTTTGGCCAGTTTTAAGAGCCCAGTAGCTTTGACATAACAGCAGCATTTGATGCTCTGTGAATAAGAGCAGCTTGAGTCTTGGTCTCTGTAAATCTTTGCGGGAACTTGAACCTCTCATACGTGTTTTAAACATGTTGGTGACATATAAAGCTGATGCGGTGAACTGAATTTTTTCTGTTCTATGTTTGGTTAACAACTGTAGCACAAAGTGTTTTGAAATTCTTATCATACTGATTTGCATCAGTGACAGGCTGCTTCTCCACAGAGCTGCACTCGGGCTTGTGGGTACTGTAGTACTGTGGTATCCGCCATGGCAAAACAACACAGAACAAAACTTGTAGTATTTTTCCAACTAAACTGGTGACTACACCTTAAACCTGCGGGGTATTATTTCATTTCATTTCTATCTCTCTGTATAGGCCCCTCCCATCAGCTGCGCTTTCATGCAGTGTGTCATGATTTGACAAAAAATTAAACATATCTACTTGAAATGATGATAAAATGTCACCATCTCCCTTTGAGCTGAACACGGTGCATCCTCTGCAACAGTAAACACATAAAAGCATCTGAAAAATGCTACATACTCAAATCATTGGTGAACATAGCTACAAAGGAGCACACGTGCTATGCAACTCACCATGCCATTATAGTGCATTTTAATGCGGCAATGTTTTAACTAAAACATTCGCTAAAATATGGCATGTATTATTTAACTTATTATTAATTCATGGTCAGTTCCAGCACTGATAAACATGTGCGTCTTTGGAGAGCCCTGAAGAAGTGTACGTACAGGCTGAATCCGAAACTTAAAGAGACGTATGGTGCTGCCAAGTGGAATGCTTACAGCTTGGCACCAGTGAGCATTTCCTTATATGCAGTGTTGATTACTTGGCCTAGATACAACAATATGGATTATTCTTATCTTCACTCCTCCGAATGATGTGATGCATCGGGGGCACGGGGTTTCTAAGTTCACCGTTTTACGTAAAGCGTTTTAAAGAAGAATTGATATGTAGTGATATATTTCCTTAAGCCTGACACCAGCTCAGTGATTCAGTTATGCTCTGGTCTTTAGGTTATCTGTGAGATCAAGATTTACAATGAATACTGAATGTAGACTCTTACACCACACTTTTTTATTCTTTTCTTTTTTTTATTTTTTAGAAACTGATTATTAAACCATTGCTGAAAAGGGAGCTATGGATTGATTAGAGGTAATTACTTAACTGCAGGCCAGAAAAAGAAAAAAAAAGAGCTTTGGATTGAAAGCTACCGGCCATTCACTCGACACTAAAGAGCATGAAAATCTCAGCTGCAGTCTGTGGGAGTAGCTAAGCAGCCATGCAGAAAGGACGCCTTTAGAAATCTGTCTGCATTCCTTTGACGGCTGCAGATTATGACTGGATTGGTTTTAAACTCCTGACAAGGCGTTGGAAAAGCTCCCTGACAGAGTTATGATTGGGGCTGAGTGGCCTTAACAGTATGCTTTGTCAGAAAACATTAGCACACACGCAGACTGATGTTTAAATGGTGATGCTATTCAAGGATTTGTGGGAGGAAAAAGTCGTATTCGCTTTCAGTGATCTGGTTCATCCCACAATTGCTTGATTGTGTTATTGTCCAGCCAAATCACGAATGCCATTCACTGGTATTTTAGGAAAATGTCAAGACGGGAACATAAGCTCAGGAGAGGAAATTCAAAGCAATCTAACGCTTTTTTAAGCAGCAGAAAAGCACAGTTTGACAAAAGAGCGGAGAGCCTAATCTAATCAGAAATCAACTTTTCCCACCAAGCTGCCTTTAAATACAACCAAAGCAACAATTCTGCAGTTTTCATCCTGCGATAGAAATATTGAGCAAACTAAAAGGATCGTGTTGAGCCTAACTGGTAGCTTCTTCACTTCTACGTTGTTCCTGATTGTAAACTTCAACAGGATTGTGATGATTACAATAACAAAACCTCCTTCCTCCACAGAACCAGCTCTTGGTTGCCTTTTTGTTCAGTACTCCTAGCTAAAACTAATGCAGTCTAATACACCAGTCCAATCATTGTGCATTGTATACTTGCATCCCCTTTATCAGACACACCTGTAAAGTCAAATATCACACCCCTGCATTATGGTTCATATTTACATACCACATACACTATGGTTCAGATATGTACAGTGCAGACTGAGGTGATTACACAAAGTACAGCAGTGTCAGCAAACCTTAAAGTTTTAACAGTAATTAAACATCCTTAAGCACATTAATGTGAAATGAATGTGTGTGTTTGTGTGCACTGTAGTTTCTGATAGCCAGGAGTGTCAGAAATGTCTATCAGAAATGAATACCAGCCCTAATCCCTCGAAACCTGGTTAGAGGTTCAGTGTGTTGTAATGACTTAAAGGCAGACCTCCTGTATAATAAATATGAAAACAGTACAGTCTAGTTTCAGCTGAGTTTCTACACTTGAAACAGGTCAAAGTAAAGACCAGTGTTTCACAGATCCCTGGTAAAAGACTGTTAAATAAAAGGGTCAGGAAACGGTTTGCATCTCTAATTAGAACTAAAACTTTCAGTGCACATTAATATCATTTTTCAATATTATGTTACATTTCAGCCCATTCTCACGGCAAATAAATTAGTCACGAAAAGTTATTCATGTTCAGGAACACAAACTGTCCCATTTTTTCATAACAGTTGGCACAACTGGAAAGGCAGGTACAGTAAACGAGGCTGCAATGCCGATACATCACCCTAGCAACCAAGAAAATTGAGCTGCTGAGGTTTTAAAGTGAAAGCCAGCCTCTTCAGTTTCGAAACATGTATTTTTTACACCATTTAAAGCTGAAAACATTTCATTTTGTGTAGATGGACAAGAATCAGTATATATCAGACTGGTCCGAAACTCAAACCAGCTGTTTAAAAGCTGGGTCTATTTCACAAACCAACCAGCAAACAGTACCATGTAATTTATGGTGATGCACTGAGGAGGACAAAGTTTTCTTCAGAAAAATTACATCAATATAATTTTCATGTCAGTTATGCTGCCTCACTCCAGGGAGCACAACAAGCTAAGTGAATGGGGTGCCAAAATATTTGCTCTATGGACTCCTTAATTAAATCTGTCCATGCAATTTGTAAGTGAAGTCAGTCTGAGTTACAACAACAGGGGCGTGTCCAGGGGGGACACATGGGGTGACACCAGTCCCACTAATGCCACTGAGTTCGTTGACTACTGTTAATCTTTGGATGGATGAGTGCGTGGAACAACCAGTACAGCTGTATTTAGACTTATTTAATATTAATATTGCTTATTTAAAAATAGTTGGTTATTTAATCACAGTATATTTATATTTTAAAAGTTTTCAGATTTTAAAATATAAATAGACCGTTTTATAATGCTATATTATAAAAATAAAGCTACCTAGCTGTATATAAGCAATTTAAAGCATCTGCAGAGGATAAAATTATATATGAGTGAGCCATAACTTTGATCCAGTAATATCACACATATTATTGCGGATAATGGACTTCCATCTGATTTCCACTGGTCATTCTGTGCACTGCAGTTATAAATTATAAGATGAATTTGACTTTCCAGTGAGCTGCTGTCAGAAGCGCAGACCATGCGCCGTCTGTGTAAATCGGATGTGCGCAAACGTGAGCGCTGCTGTCCGCCGCCATTCAAAACAAACACTGGGCCCGGAACAAGGAAGTCGTGCACCTGTTGCTCCTGCCTTACTGTACCTTTCCACACGTACTGCGCTTTCTATAATCTAAGGTAAGAAACCTGTATTACCAGCTTCTAAGAATAACTCGACTTAAGTATCGATTCGGAAAAACTGCGTGCAGGAACCCGTCGCTGGGAAGGCGCCGACAGAATCAGATCCAGACACATCAGTATTCTGACTTCTTTTAACAGAAGAGTTGTGAAGCCTCATCATGGCAGACGCGGAGGATGAAGTAGTTAAAGGAAGTGAAGAGCAGCAGCAGCAGGCGGAGGAGGAGGTTGATCTCAGCTCCTCTCCGACCCCTCCGGAGGACTCTCAGACAGCTGCTGGCCGCAAAGGGGACGCGCAGGAGCGGCCAGCGGAGAGCGTGGCCACCTCGACCCAGGGCCGTCACCTACTGGTGGAGCCCACCCTGGACCAGTTTAAACTAAGGAAGTTCTTCGTGTTAAGGGTAAAATATCATCAGCGTTTCCTCTTGACGCAAAGTGCTCCCAGTAATATGTCACACATTTCTGTAAGCGCACTGACGCCTGGGTTAGACTTTTATTTAGAATACTTTCATTTTTTTAATACACTATCTTCTTTATTTACTATATTTAAGAGACACAACATATAATTTGTCATTTCATAGGACTCCATATGAGAAAGTAGCTCATCTGGCTCGAAGGAGCAAACTTCTTCCTGGTTTTAGTCCCGCACTTAACTTGTGGTTGAAACATGCCTAAGCTGTTTCCTGTCTGTGGCTTAAACTCATCAGCCCAGAGTGGACCACACACCTGGGTAACGTCATTAAAAACTTTATTTTTAAATAATGATAAAGTATAAAGTGTGCAAAGGTTTCAACAGAAGCATATAAGTAATCTGTATAGCACCAAACATAATAAAGGCGAGTTTATGTTAGAAAAAAATGAGTATATAGGTTGGAATACCTTTTTTTACTTAAAAAAAAAGTACCAACAACAAGCTGAACGTTATCAGGATCGCTAAGATTCTGTTCATTGGAGGCCTGTTGTTTTGGATTTTGATGGGAAATCAGTCATACCTGCTATGTTGCCAGGCCAGCTCAGCACCATCCTCAGATTACAGAATGACTGTCAAGAGCACCTCAATATGAACTCCTAATCTTTTCACTCGCTCCAGCTTGGCATTGAAATAATAAAACATAAAGTGCAAGACTGGCAGAGCATTCAAAACCAGAAATGCTCACAGATGACAGTGTGTTCTGCGCTGGAGTGTTCCCTTGTGTGTTCAAATACCTGACTTACTCACATTTCTACACGCTCGGCTCTCTTCGTTCGCAGACATTTTCACACGCCCGGGCTTCATGCTTATGTTTATTGTGATTTCGTTTGACACGCACACACGCTGACATTTTACTAGTCCCAGCTGCACATCTGCCTCAAAGATTACCCCTTAAGCTTTCTGTGCACACGTTGTGATTGTCACAATGGAAAATTAGAAAGTGACACCCGTGCATTTCTGTCTCCTCAGCCTGGCACTCTGAATCAGGCCATCAAAGACGTTGAAGCTCTGGTGAATGAGGAGGTAGATGGCAGCGTTCTCAGCGTTTGGCTGATGGCAGAGTGAGTTCATGAGATCATGTTCTGTTATACACCTCCATGTTTGAGTGCGCGGCGCCTTGTGCGCCAAGTGAAAACCTTTTACCTTTACCCTCAACCCCACACCATCACCCACATTTAGCATTTAGAAACACTATTAAACATTGAATAAAAGGCTAATAATTCATTATAATATAGTAGTACACTTGTACCAAAAGAATTTAAAAGTCTTTTTTTGAATGCATTTGTTTTGTTATAACCAGACTGGACAAAAGAGGTGGCACTAAATGAGTTGTGACTAAACATAAGTTTGTTTCCCTGGACTAAAAGGGAAATAAACCCACAGTAGAAACCAAGTCAAACAAAGTAAAAGAGGTCATACATTAAAGAGCAGAAAGGAAACATGACACCCAAAGTGCTGCAACATGTATAAAAGGATGAGTTCTGCTAGTCAGGGCTGTTTGCTTTAACCTAAGCCTAAGTCATTTGTAAAATCCATTTAAATGTTGTATCAGCTTTTACGTTTGAGTTGTTTTTATATATCGAGGTCGGTCGTTCATTTTCCCAAGGGGCCCGTGAGAAGCTGGGGCTGTTGTGGAGGGCCGCACAAATAATCTAAACTCGATTCTGCTCAATATTCATTTTATTTATTGATAAGCTTCTTGGTCTTTGCTCTCTACTTTGTGAAAATTAATTACCCATCCCTGATAATCGATGACTGAAAACCACTAGAATAAATGAGCAATTTCATATTGTGTTCATTCATATGAATTCATTCAAATCATATTCTGTTCTGTCCTGACCTAGCTAACTCAAACTTGAACACAGGTGTATTCCAGTTACCGTAAGTTTTTCATGTCTTTGAGAGAACGATGTGATCGATTTACTAGTGGATAGTCCATTTGCACTTATTTTGAAAGTTCAGTTGCTGCTAATTCGCTAGCCTTTCCTGTCTCACCACACGCAGGTTGATCAGCTAATAGGTAGCTGTGGCTCAGGAAGTAATGCGGGATTGAAGGATGGTGGTTTGATCCCCGGCTCCTCCAATCTGCATGCCAAAGTAGCCTCAGGCGAGATACTGAACCCCGAGTTGCTCCTAATGCGCTCATCAGAATGTGAATGTGTGGGGTTTTTACATCTAAAACACTTAGATGTAGGAAAAAGTGTTTGTATGAATGTGTGTGTGAATTGTGGAGTTTGTGTGCATCCGCAGGATAAAATGGAAAGACAGCTGATATTTTATTTTTGCTATATTTCCAAATGTTTCTGTTCTCATCAAAGCCAAGAAAAAAAACCCTCCTCGAATACCTCTTAATCTCAAGCAGAGATAGTGATTGAACACAGAGCAACACAAAGTGACTGCAAGACATTTACAAAGTGCACTCGATGTGATGTCAGGTTGCATCACTCCTGCACAAGCTTTCAGGAAACATTTAAAAGGCTGGCCATGTGAGAATGAATAATGCATCCCAGTTTATGCGGTTCTGGGTACATACACACACACACATGCACGTTAACGCCTGTCCTACATCAGGCCCGCTGTTATCATGGCCATAGAAGCCAGCGTAGGACTTCAAGCAACAGAAAGAGTGCATCATGTGGTAATTTTGCGACTCTGCTGCAGAATTTGCCCCAAGGGAGGCCGAAGACTTATGTCAGCAAAGCATGAGAAATTCCTCAAATTTGGCTTAGCTGAAGGTTGTCACTTGCTTTACAAAAAGTCGTCTCAATTGCTGTACATTTCTTATAATAGGGCCATCTTTTAAAAATACACTAGGTGGTGTTTTTTATGTAGGAAAAATGAGAGAAATAATGTTAGTTACACTATTTTCCATCAGTTAATTTTCAGAAAAGCCCCGGAAGATTCTTTAAGTTACTTAAAGACATACTTTACATACTTTGGGTAAATCTGGGCAATTAAATGCTTCTTTTGATTGTCCAGAGATAAAACCTGGTCTGTCCTGTTTTCTAGCTGGCTTTACTTTTAGCATACATAGATCTCATTGTCTCAGGATAGACTTGTGTCTTTTTACAATCTTCATGACAAGCCAAGCCATTTAGAAGCCACTGTGCCTTCATATTTAGCTTAGAGTTGCATGCAACCATATTTCTAAAGGGGCGGCAGCAATGTGGCAACCAGAGATAAAGACATGTCTGGGAAATTGTGTGAATTGTGGTAATGATAGATAGATATTTATCTCAGTTTTAAGCAACGCAGTTGAGCTCATTGATCAGCCGCCGCTCACCAACTCCTTTGAGATTTTAAGCTATGCTAACAGTCTGCTAGCTGTAGCAAAAGCTAGCGGAAAGAAAACAAACAATTTTTCAAAATGTACCCTACCAAACAGTGTGCAGGGTCCTGCAGAGGTACTTCCTGTCGGTTTCTGTCCTGACCAACAGTTTGTTTTGTCAGGCTCGAGTGCTTAACAGCATGTCAGCCCACCCACAGTGTGCATCACATCTGTAGCATGCTTGCTGCCCCGTGCCCAGTCAAGGTTAACTCATTTCATCAGCACAGTCACAGCTCTTCACCCACACCTTTCTATAAAGCTTTGACTGTTCAGTGAACTGTCTTCTCTGGCTTACGGATGCCAGCAGCAATCAGGAGTGTTTCACTCTGAGGTGACCAAGTGCGCCCAGCTCAGTGGGCTGTAAGAAAGGGAGCTTCTCCAAGAGAATCCATGCCACCACGAATTAGCTGTTCGCACAGCGGTGAGGGATGGAGTGTGTGGATGAATGTGTGTTTAATGATGGTTTTTTTGTGATTTCAATTAGTACTGCAAACATTTTTGGAGACATTTTGAGGGCATAAAAGAAAGCCCATTTTTCCAGTAAAAATGTAGGGCTTCAGAAATGCTTACATCCATATTGTATGATCTTTGCCCAGGGCATTTTTATTTTACTTCGTGAACTGTAAGAGTACATAATTGAGCAGCTCTACAATATGTGTGCGTGTGTATTAACTTTATATGACCTCCAGAATTCCAATCATTTTTGGCTATTTTTGCTTATTTTTTAAACTTGCTGATGAAAAATGTAAAACATTTCATTAAGTGTTTTGTTTTGAAAGGTTTTTAGTGAAGTAATAAATGAGTGAGGTTGATTTTCTTGTTGCTGTTTCCTAATACCGCAATGCTGCTAATCCATCTTTATAGCAGGTGAATAAACAAGTTAGTTTACTTGAAGAAGACTATGACGAGTCAGTGAAAGCAAAATAACTTAAGAATACCTTTTGTTGGAAGCGGTTTGAGTGCTGACATTGTAATATTTGAATACTGAAGCTGAAATATTTTTTTATTTAACATTTAAAAACCTGCTTTTTTCTGTTCTGTTTTTCTTTTTGTTCTTGCTCACACACTGTTTGGTTGTTTCAGAGTGGATCACTGGAACAATGAAAAGGAGCGCATTGTTCTCATCACAGAATTCTCTCTCCTGGTCTTCAAGTACGACTTCATGATGTTCAACTGTGACCAGATGCAGAGGATCCCGCTTAACTTTGTGGACCGCATCTCCCACGGCACCTTCAGCTTCCCAAAGCGCTCCCTGCTGGAGTAAGTCCGCTCATTTTGTCCAACAGTAAAACGTGCCTTCTAAGCTTTAAGCTTTAAGATTCGAGTTACTGAGTAGGGTTAGTGGACTGTAAAAATGACATTCAAAAACAATACGACTGTCAGTTGATTACTAATGCTTATCATCTACAGTCCTGTGCATTTCTTTGCATTTTTCTGGAAAATTTAAATTAGGTGCAGGAATTAATTGAAATGTGCAAACATACATGGAAATACTTTACATAAGGCAAAGACAGTGTTTGTACTATCCTGCCAAGCTTGAAAGTCAATATTTAGTCTGACTTTTATTCGTCAACACAGGCTGAACTTTGTTATTCAGCTTTTTTGTCATTTCTTTAGGTAGTCTTCTTTTAGGTAGGCTTCTTAAAGGACAATCAAAGCTCCTTTTTGGATGTTGGCTGCCTTTTGTTTTTTTCTCTATCATGGTGATTCCACACTGCTAAAACAATGTTGAGGTCTGGGCTCTGTGGAGGCCAGTCCATGACTGTTAGTGCTCCATTGTGTGTTTTTTCTATTCAGGTATGTCTTACTGCATTGGTAGTGTGTTTAAGATCATTTTCATGCTAAAAATTAAGCTGTTGCCAATCAGATGTTTTGCAGATGATGTTATCTGTCCATCCATTTGCTTCCGATTATCCTTTTCAGGGTCTTGGGGGGCGCTGGAGCCTATCCCAGCTGTCTTAGGGCGAGAGTCGGGGTACATACTGGACAGGTCACCAGTCTGTTGCATGGCTAACACATAGAGACAGACAACCATTTGCACTCACATTCACACCTATGGGCAATTTAGGGTTTCCAATTAGCCTATCCCCACTAAGTGCTTGTCTTTGGACTGTGGGAGGAAGCCGGTGTTTCTGGAGAGAACCCATGCAAACACGGGGAGAACATGCAAACTGCACACAGAAAGACCTCGGCCTGATAGTGGAATTGAACTCAGGACCTTCTTGCTATGAGGCAACAGTGCTATGGTGGATCAAAATCAAATCATACTTTTCAGCTGTTGTAATTTCATCAGTTTTGACAAGATTGATCTGAAACACAACCCAAACCACGACAGACCATGTTTTACAGATGGCTCTCTGTACATGCCTACTATGATTTGAACCGAAAATGTCAAATTTGGCTTTATCTCTCCATCAGACCTGTTGTTACTGGCTTTCAGTCCAGTTCTTGTGTCATTTGGCATTCCTCAGCCTTTCCTTCCTCTTTCCCTTCCTTAGGAATGACAGCTGTAAATTCTGCTGAGACCATTCCTGATTAGGCTTCTGTGAACCGTTGCTTCCTGTTTCTTAAGGACATGACTCTACGATACTGTGTGCTATAGATAGTTTCTTAGGCCTGAAACTTCTTCTTTTGTCCTCCACTTGCCCAGTTTTCTTTTTTTATCGATTCAGCTAAATTAGAAATTAAAACATAAAGTAGTGGTTCTGTTGTTTAGTGGTTTACACGTTTGCCTAACAAGTGAAAGACCTTGAATCTAATGTTAACAAGGCCATTTCATGTAAAACAAATTTGCCAAATCATACGGAGCTACCTGCTGTGGTGAGCCTTTGTGAATAACAGATCAGCCAAAGTAGCTTTTTGCTATTAACGAATGCCCAAGGATGCAATTTGAAATCGTTTTTTGCTAAGTTGTCTGATTTGTTTGGGTTAGTTCAGAGAAAAAAGATCAAATAAAACCTCTGAAAATTGTCAGATGCAAGGACTGGACTGAAAATGGGAGAATAAGCAGCTAATGTCCATAGAGTAACTGAAAAAACAGAAGAACTATTGCTCAAGACCATTTTAAAAATGACTCCTTGTCTTGGTCCTAGGAAGCAAAATAAAAAGAGAAGGGGGAGCTCGAGAAATGTCCTGTATGCCTACAAATGTTTGCAGGAATTTCACATTGGTATTTAAACTGAGCAAACAGGGGTGTTAATTAAAGAAAAAAGCTTTTACTGTACAAAATTGAATGGGATTATGACGGTCATTTTAGTCCCTAAACTAGTTTGCTGACTTCAGGGTTAAATGCAGAAGTTTAGAGTGTCGTGGCTCTGAATCATAACCACGAAAGCTTCCTGACACTACATTAAACTACTCTTTGTGGGGTTTAGTCGGTCATTAACAAACGAAAATGTCTACCTGGAGAATTATAAATATTAGCTCCAATTATCTTCACTCTGCTCTAATTTGTTTCACAAAGCTCAATTCCCCGTGAAGAATAAGTCCCTTTGCTTCATCATTAACCGTTACGCCTTAACGTTAAACATGCCCGGTCACATTTGTGGCCGGTCTGTAATCATCTCACAGCTGATTTTAATCTAGTATCATATAACACGGTGTCAAATTTAAAGAAACGTTAGAAGATGTAGGAGAAAGTGTGAAATGTGTGCGGCGGATCGGTGCAAGGAGCAAATGGGGACAGCATGGATGGCGAGAGTGTTTGCAGCAAGGTTTTTGAGGGTAAGGAGTGCAGAGCTGTCACTTGGAGCTGTCACTTAACTGATTAGTGGCAAAATTAATGCAGTCCTTTCATCTAAACCTTTTAAAGACGGCTCAGGGGATACCAAATCAACTAAAACTAATTTGATGAATAAAACGTAATGTGCTGTGAAGAGCTTAGAGAGCGCGGCCTTTATTGGAGGTTTTATCTCCGCGCATTACATTAAATTATACATAAAATGCTCGTGGAAGCCACCCGGGAGTCCGGCAGTAAAGAGACGGTTTCAAATGAGAAAGACTGGAGCCTCAAACATTTCCTCTTTCTGTCTTCATCTTCAGCACTCCTTCCCTTTCATTCCCCGTCTTCCTCTTCGTCTCTCCCCCAGGAAGTGTCTTCTTTTTTTTTTGTCTAGGTCGTTCCTATTTTGAGAGAAGCCGATCTACAGTAATGTTCATGTATATATGGAAATGAATCTTCCTGCTTCGCTCCTCTTTTGACGCTTCACGAAAACTTTGTTTCCACATGACACCTTAATACGAGGCCAGCTGGGGAGATGAGCTGCAGTGTTAATGATTCGTTTCTGAGTGATGGAGGAGCTCAGTGGCGAACAGAGAGAAGACAGAGCCAAAGTCATGACGTCATGTCCCCATAGCTCCTCTATGAGTTTCTGTTCACTCGAAACATGTGTCTCGCTAACACCCCAGGGCTTATGGGAAATGGTGTTCACTTAAGGTTGCATAAAACATGAATTTATAAAAAATAAACAACAATCTTAGGCGACTACAGTCGTATTGCGAAAGTCTTTATTGCAGTGCTGTACTTTGAGCTACCAATGTAAAAGTCAGAGAATCTTCTGTGTGGAGCCGATGTCCAGAGGAACACATCCATGTGACCTGCAGTACATATTTGGCTTAAGCCATGTGTTTTTGAATTGTGTCGTGACTTCACATCTTTGGACACAAAACAAAGCTGTGAAACTATTTAACTGTGATCTGCTGCTGGCAAATTTAATGCAGGTGTTCTAGTTACTTCCTGTGTATTTAAAATAGGGCTGCCACGATTTGTCGACTAGTCACGATTACGTCGACTATCAAAATCGTCGACGACTGATTTAATAGTCGACGCGTCGTTTGAAGCTTTGTAAGATCCCAAAAGACGCAGGAATAAGTAGCAGGATTTAAGAGTGTAATAACGGACTGAAACAGAAGATGGCAGCACTGCATGTACAAGGATGCCAGCTGCCGTTAAACCCCGAAGAAGAAGAAGAAGCAGCTGTGTCCCAGAAATCATAGCGCGGCCCAGCTTAGTTTCCAACAATGGCGGCAGCTAGTTAGTTTTAATATTACTCTTATTATTCTTTTTGGGTCAGAAAATAAACGTTTAACGTATTTTCAGGCGAGAATGTAGCTGTGTAAACCTCAAATATCGGCTCAGTTTATCAGGACACCACATATTTTCAAAAGCGCTCCGACGTTTTCGGAGACGTCTGTTACCCACTAGCTCGATAGCTAGCCGGGGGCTAGGTCACTAGCGCGGTGAGAACACCGGACTCCCGGCAAATTGTTTTCTAACCCACCGCCGTCTTTCGCTACTCAGGTTAAATATATATGAGTCACTTAGATAAATTAAAAATGTTGTTGTTTGGCTTTTTTTTTTTTGTATTTTATTTGTTCCTGAGTAAATCGGTTTGTCTGAGATTAAAGTTATAGTTTTTACACAGCTGAATAAACGTCAAGCAGACAGCTGATTATCAAAAGTGTGAGATGCTGGAGAATATACTCCGTTGTCCTGTTATATTTTAGATAGCAAGGAGTTCATTAAACTTCACTGAAACAATCTGCAAATTTCATTAAAATTGAATAAACTATCATCTTGTCTTTATTTTTAGTTAGCACCTTAAACACTTAAAGCTGTAAGCTAATGATAGTTATATAAGAGCAGATGCTGCTGGTGCAATAAGCTGTAGTTTTACGTCCAGTGGATGATGATCTGATTAGTCGACTAATCGCATAAATAATCGGTGACTAGTCGACTATCAAAATAATCGTTTGTGGCAGCCCTAATTTAAAAACACAAACAATAATGCGGGGAAGTAATGATGGTGCAGTTTGCAGCGTTGTCGCCTTGCGTCTTACATCAGGAAGGTTCCTAGTTGGAATGTCTCTGCTCTCCCTGTAACAGACTAACCCAGGGGCCCCCAATCTCAGTCCACAAGGGCCGGTGTCCCTGCAGGTTTTAGATCTCACCTTGAGTCAACACACCTGAATCACATGATTAGTTCATTACCAGGCCTCTGGAGAACTTTAAGACATGTTGAGAAGGTAATTTATCCATTTAAATCAGCTGTGATGGATCAAGGACACATCTAAAAACTGCAGGGACACCAGCCCTCGTGTACTGGGGATTGGGGACCCCTGGACTAACCCAAAGTCAGCTGGGATTGTTTCCAGCACCTTTCTAGAAACCTTTGAATATATAGGTGGTCCAGAAAGTACTATATGTGTGGGTGAATTAGGGTGACCAGATTAAAAAATGCTGTAGTCATCGTTCCATCCACTGGGATACAAAGTGCTCGCCGTATGTTCACTGCATTTACTTAACGCAGGAGCTGGGAAAATTACATTCAAATACCTGCACCTATTTGTTTGCATTGTCTGTTGGGATCTGCTCACTATAGTGTAAACGAGCTTTGGATGGTCAGTATGACTGGAAAAGCACCCTTTAAATGCCTGTTGGTTCACATTCCCTTATCAGGAATATGCAATGCTCCACCTCCGTCTGCAATGTTGATCCCACCCAGCGGGGCTGCATTAATCAAATACAAAGGCTTCTTCTTCCTTTATAAATCAAAAAGCTCACAGAGTGATGAAACAATTCTTTTACTGACCTAGAGCAGAGAAATTCTGCTACCTGTGTGATTTTGTGCTGTTGTTCTTCGAGGCAGCCGCAGCGTGATTTGAATGCTGACAGTTGTCATATGACCACTTGATGTCAGTGTGCACCCTTGGTGAAGGGAAGGTTCAAGTCAGGAGCACGCCACATCACATTTCTTCATGTCATGTCATCATGGATGATGATAGGATCACGTCCAAACCCCTTTCATGGTATGGGATACGGCTCTGGCAAAAAATCAGCACATTGTCTGACCGCAGTGAGGCAGTTTGTGGCATTAAATGTACTACTGTTGGCTACATTTCTATATCAAAGGCACGGTATCAGAGAGATGACATCAAAGGATGACTCTTTAATTTGATTATTTCCATTTTTAGTCTGATTGCCTAAAAGTAATAATACAATTAAAGTTCCTGAGTGAAAGCACTTCTCTTAACAATTGACCTCAAGTGTTCCCAACCTCCTCAGAAATAAGCACAGTGTGTGTGTGTGTGTGTGTGTGTGTGTGTGTGTGTGTGTGTGTGCGCGCGCGTGTGTGTGTGTGTGTGTGTGTGTGTGTGTGCGTGTGTGTGTGCGCGTGTGCACCCCACCAGTCTCCCGAAACCTTGATGATGTCACTGGAAACCGTGGAGGGAGTGTCAGTATTTTTAGTCCTGATTATTGTGTTTTCTTCACACATTCTCCAGGTGCACCCGTGAAGAAAAAGCACAGTTTCTTCTGCATCTGTGGGGAAAGATGTGTTTTAAGTGCCTTCTTTCCAAACTGTCTAGACAATCTAATTACCCAGCACATCATCTATTTTTTTTATTCCCGTCTGAGAGAGCTGGGTGTGGAGGTTTAAAGAAGCCCCACTAGAGGTTGCTTCAGTAACTGTTGTAAGAAAAAATATATATTTAAGAGGGCTAGAAGTAATCCCAGCTCTGCTCTCCTTTGCTTCTCATCTGGTCGGATACTTTTCTCTCTATAAGGCTTCAGAATGTGTGTAGCCAACTATTATTTAGCCCCCATCTTCATCTGCTCAAGTTAGTTTTAATAAATAAAATGCTTCCTCATTAATACATGCGAGGTAATTAACTTGTTACAGATGAATGGTGTGTCAAACGTCTTTCTTCTGCTTTTAGGCTGTAGTGAAGTCATTCGACCACACCTATACAAACTAAAGCAGCATATACATTCAGACAGCAGGTGGCAGGCAGTACAAAGTAGGTACTTAATGTATCATCAGCAAAACACACAGTTGCAGACCTCATGAGATGAGCATTAAGTGAAAGCAGCTGCAGCTGTTGTAAACCAAAGCAGGCTAATTCCATATATTTGTATTATAACTCAGCTAGATTTTTCAATCTGTACATTTATCATAAAGAAAAATAAGAAAGTCTTTTGAACGTTACCTTTTGAACTCAAACTTGATGGGCAAATGTTCTATAGTTAGTCACATAAATACAAATTTGCAAAAATTGGAAGAGGAGGGAGGTTTTTCACATTTGTATCAGTAAAATTATGGAGAAAAGTGTTAAATAAATTTGTGCAAGTGCCACAGTCAACATCAAGTATGCAGTAAATGTTTGCTGAGCTTGCATGGTCCACCAGTGGATCCTTTATTTCCATTAAGGTGAAGTTACGGTGCTGCAGACATCTTTTTTTTGGTCTATGGTGTTGATGCTATGAATAGGTAGAATTTGGATTCATTGAAAAGTGAACAGGAAAGAAAACAGAAGCAGAGTTCACCACAGACACAAGAGAAGCACTAAAAATATCATGAGATGGACTATCAACTCATTACCAGGACCAGGACTTAGGAATGTGTTCAGTCTGTAGTCTTTTTAGATCAAGCTAAACAGTAAACCTGAAACACGTGCAAAAAAGGTTCAGTGGGCTTTGCCATAATTGCACTTTTAAAAACGCAAACTGTCCTCTGCATAAAATGCAAAATTAAAAAACAATCAGATTTGAATTTGCACAAGTGAAACAAAGCCCAGCAAAATCACATACGTAACTGTAAGAATATAATGCCTAGCTTTGTAGCTCTACCTGTACTGCAAGTCTTGTTCCAACTGTAAATACAACAGGAAACAAACAAGCTAAGAAGCCCAAAGCGTAAATGAGGAGCAGAGTGTGTACGCAGGTTGCACCCGTGGTGTACAGTATGAATTAATAAACGGCAGTAGACTCAGACTCATGGTTTGGGGCAGGCCGCTGTAAATTCAAACACCTGGGGAGCAGCTTTCAGCCTGTGGACTCTGCTTTTTCACGGTGGAAACATCATTGCCAACAGCCTGCAGCTATGATATCGCAGCGTATGCACGACTGTATGTACAGTATCACGGCTGTGTGTTTTAGGCTTCAGAGGTTGCATAAGCAGTCTGATCATGTGTGCAGCTCAATTCCCCATCTTCTCTTTGTTTCTCTACGTACCAATCCACCTTTGCTTTTCATCTGTTTTTAGTCCTTTCAGTGCAACCTTGTTTGATGGATACATCTATGGATGGCTGACAAACCCGCAGGCTGTGTTGAGCAATCAGACCAGATTTGTTTATGTGCTCTTAGACAATGTGGGACACTTGCCATGATAACTGGAGCTGGGATTGATATTTATCTTGCATGTTGACTTATGAGTCCGAAGCGCTTGAAAGCCCAGTGAGGAATTTATCGTCACTTGCCCTAAAGCTCAGAAAACACATGCGTCTCTTAGGCATGTGTGCATTTTGTATAAACACTGTGTATTAAGTGGAACTGCAATGGGAAGGTCAGGGAAGGGTGGATTTCCCCAGTTTGACCTTTTTCTCGCCTTTATTTTGGTGCAAACCTTGAATCGGCCCTGATTGCCTGTTTTTCCAGTTGTGTGATTCGGTGGCTGTAACAAAATGAGGTGCAGTGAAAGTCCAACCCCAGCTCTGCCAAATAAACACAGTGAAAACTTCCAAGGCCTCTGGCTGGAAAGCCCAGCCCTGCTCTGCCTGTTTGGGCTGGTCCCTCTCACAGTGATAACTTACCTGTGGAATTCTCCAAAGCTTTTTTATATCCTCATTGATACTCGGGCAATAGGTGCGCACTTTTACAAAGGGCAGTGTGTACAAACCTAACTCCACCATCCTCACCCTTGGAGCTGAAATATAATCAGTCTTTTAGGCTGGGCTTTGCTTTTGTGCCATTTTTTCTTTTTCTACCTGCACAACATTTGCTCAGGAGGAGGCACAAAGTGTTCAGCAGCCACATTGTCATTTTGAAAGCACTTGTGTAAACAGGGCTAGATGATTGCATTATGATGCAGCCCCTCCCTGGGACCGTGACATATCAACAGCTACACCACTATTGTTTAGCCTCAGGTGTTTAATTCTGGTTGGCAGGAAGTGCTCTGTTGCACAAGACATGTGGTAAAATGAGCACATAGGCATGACAGGTCATTAAGGAAACGAGAACACTGTTGGGAAATCATCTCCATCCTGATTTATTTCTCCTCTTTGTCGCCTTTTATTATATGCAAACCAGCAGGTACGTTTGCCACCAAAAACTGCGACCACTCACGCCACCTTGAGCCGTGACAGCCGCTGACAGAATCGCAGGATCCGTCTCAGGCTGCGTTCTACAGTTGCACTTTGCAAGCGACAGTTTGCAGTTTTTATTTAGTAAATTGCGCAAGTTGCCTCTTGAAATCTGTCTTCACTTCAGGGTCTCTGCATGGTGTTGAACACTGAAAAAACCTGAGTGTTTGTGCTTCCACGCATCCGTGCTACTTAAGCAGCGATCAGTAATGTGTGGGTTCAGTGTTATTTCATACCTGATTGTCAGTGTTAAAAATGTGCAGAAGGTTAATGAGTTAAATCCACAGTGTGGTGCAAATCGTCACAGGAATCTGTGATAGCGGGGCTGGTGTGTGGGCATTTGTCTTATCTCCAGTGATCATATCTGCCTTCCAAGAAAAAGTGAAAAACGCATCAGCTGCATATAAACAACATTACAAAAAAGCATATAACTATAGAGGGGTGTTTAACAAAGAAACGCTAAAAGTTGGACTTGGAAAAATTAAATACAATGGGTTTTTTTTCAGGAATATATTCCGTCATCATAAAAGAAATCTTTAAACCACAGTAGACCAGCCATTGCATTAGACACTAACCCCAACAGTTATACAAATAATCAAGCCATTAAATGTTTTACTTTCAGATTCAAAATGATAACTAAATTTCCATTCAGTTCAATTTTATTTATATCATAGACCTTACAAAATTAGAGGGAAAACGCCCAAACCTCCCTCAGACAATATCAGTTTCATTTATTCCAGCATCAGCTTGAAAACAGATTTTGGTTTTTTTTTTGACAAAAACCCTAAAAACTGTAACGAGATCTCACATTTTACACAAAATAACTTCACACTATACCTTCAAATGACTCAGATCCAAAAGTACTTGGGGCAGCATCTCTCCCCCACCCAAGAGTGAGCAATCCAGTGGTTTCCAGCAGAAAACCTTGGTGCTGACATGGGTGATTGGGACCAACAGATGGGTCAACGGGAATGCAAGCATTGTACTAGGAGGAAGAGAAAGATTAGTCTTAAGCTTTCACAGTCTTACACAGTCTTATCTATTTTCCAACTCTGACCTGTGGTCATGAGATCTGGATGAAGACCAATAGAATAAGGCCACAGGTACAGCGCCGTAATGAGGTGGGGCTCAACCTTGGAAATAGAACGAGGAGATCGACCATCTGGTGGAAAATCATAGTAAATTTACTGCTTCCTCTTGTTTAGTGGAGCTAGTTGTTTTTCGGGTATTTGACAAGGATTTCTGCTGCACACCTACCTTCGGAGGTTATCCAGGCGGGGAGGTTATATATCATCTGGCCTAGGAACGCCTCAGGATCCCCGAGGAGGAACTGTCAAATGTTACTGGGAAAAGGACGGCTGGAATGCTACCATGACGTGTCTTTGGTTCAGGGGAAGATGAATGAATGTATGGATGATTGGATGATTGGTAGTAACTTCTTTCATACATTTCCAACAGGCAAACTGAGCATAGCTTTAGTTCTGTATGGTCACAGAGTTAATCCAAGCCTGCAATCCCCACCAATCATCTGATGGATCCTCTCATGTCCTTTTGAAAAATGCAATACAGGATGCACTATGCAAGTTGTCTTAGCCTGCCTACAATTTTTGGTGGCCCTGCAAACAGGTTTGCAACCCACCCCAACCTCAGCTCCTCTGTTTCATTTCTTATTTGTGCCATCTTTGACTTACTTATTTACTCTGTGTTATGAGGCTCTTAATGCTGTTCACGGTGCTTTAGGCTTTCAGTGGGTGTTTGTGTGAAAGTGCAGTTAATCCCAGAACTGAAACCACCAAACATGAATGACTGCAAGTAAAGACTGTGATATCGTTTTGACTAAAGCAGTCTTCACAGAGCTTCTGGTCTTCTTTCACTTTTGGTTGCCTTCACTGTGTAGCTGTTTATGTCTTGCTTTCATGATTTATTGTGTAATGCTTTATGTGTAGTGTTTCTAACTTGCATGTCCTGCAGAACAGGAACCTTCTGCAAACTAGTTTAAACTCAGTCAGTTGACTTAAATGTTCAATGTTACCTGAACTTCTCCTGACATAAAAATGGTGATGCCACCATTTTTGCTTTTGTTCTACTGACGAAATGTTCTGAAGAAAAAGCAAAACATATACAGCAGTTAATTCCCCGCTGCTTTTCTTCTTAATTATCTTTAGAAGGATAATGCTGCTGCAACAGTATTCTTTTTGTTGTTCAACCGCAGATGCAATGGACGGAGTAGTCAAACCTGTTGCAGCAAGTTTGTCAAGCCGCTGTTTTGAGTAAATGTTTATTTGGTACC
Organism: Rhamphochromis sp. 'chilingali'; assembly: GCF_963969265.1. Lineage (NCBI taxonomy): Eukaryota > Metazoa > Chordata > Actinopteri > Cichliformes > Cichlidae > Rhamphochromis > Rhamphochromis sp. 'chilingali'. The sequence goes on from NC_137931.1 coordinate 33,856,620, forward strand.
TGCTGTGTTAAACAGACACTACAAAAAAACAGGGATGGTTGTGTAGCTGGTTTTGTATGTATGGTTATGTAAATCCCTCAACTGTGTTCTAGTTCAGTAGGTCAAATAAGCTCAAAACAACTCTGTTGCAATTACTGCGCAAGTAGATCAGACTTTAAAAAATAAATGTTCATGCCTTCATTTTTTAATTATGTAGCCCCAGTGTTAACTCCAGTACCTCCTCTCTAAAGCTGCAGTCCTGCCCACCTACAACACCATCCGATTTTTACATTTTTAAACCTTTCTTTATCAGACCGCATACATTCTGCTCTGAATCAATTATCTGGGCTTTCACAGTGTGATGGTCTCGCCTCACTTTTCAGCAGATATTGGGGATCTTATGCCTCCTGTTTATCTGCTAAATGATCTTTCTTCCTCCTCACACTGCAAGAAAACACTTTAACTCGCTCGTTAAAGTGGAAGAACATCTGTAAGTAATGTTTCCTTTAAATAAACCATCACTTACCAGAGACTGAGACTCAGTGTATCAACCTGCATAATAATCCGAAACACATTGTTTTACTTATTACACCGCAGTAATCACATTATTGGCAAATTCAGCCGCCACAAATACTGTTGCTTTACATCTATTCTTCTGCTCTTTAAAGCTCTCTGCAAGTAGTCGTGCATTTTTCCAAGCAACGCGCCATCAGAGAGATTTTAGTGCTGCGGGGAACACTGTTACTCCTCCGTGTTCGCTGAGGTAACATCAGGGGTTAAAGTGGGATTTGGCAGGTTGGAGCCACCTGGGTGCAGCAGGGAAACAAAACATACACCCAAAATAACTCCAAATTATTTTGTACTGTGACATCCAGTAGAGTTTTTCTTGGAGCAGCGCCTTTAACAATAATCAGGTGTTTAATTTGTTCTCCTGTCTCACCTCTCGTCTTGGCAAAGCAGCAAATTAATTTCTTTACTAATTAAATACTTAGGAGAGAAGGAAATGTCCCTGGATATTTGTTTTTTACTCCTAGATGTGAAGAAAGGAGAACAAATGTAGGTGTCGGATCTGTACAAAGGAGAAGATCTCAAAGAGTAACATGCAGCATCCTTGTTAATTGCCTTAGCTCTGCTGTATCGATGTTCAGTTTCTAAAAGATATGTGTAAGCTTTTTGCTAGGGCTGAACGATTATGGAAAATAATCTAATTGCGATTTTTTGCCCCAATATTGCGATTGCGATGCGATATGCGATTATTTTTTAAGGTCTTTGTCTTCTGTATTATTAAACAAAGACAAGCAATACATCATATAGTATGGCCAATACTATATTACATTAATTTTAAACTGTTCTTTCCTGGAAGACAGACCTCTGTTATGATGACATGAGGTGATGCATGAATTGATGACTGACATTTTTATTTAACTTCTTCAATCACAACAGTATATTTGAACATACACAATAGTTTATTTTTAGCTTACAAACATCTGAGCATAAAGTGCTGACAAGGAACCCTGGTGTAAACATTAAAATGAAAGTCAGTACAATGTGCAGATTGCAGAAATATACATAAAAAAAATCAGTGGCTTTACCACACTCAGTTTTTCGACATCTGTGAACTACTAGACAGTCATTCAATTAAAAAATAATATTAAATAAATAAAACTAATAAATAAAAAATACACACATCTTACTGATCTCTGCAGTCAGTAACATTACACATAAAGTGCAAACATAATAGCAATTGTATAAACACACACACAAACACGCCTTTAAAATTTAAAGGCGTGAAATTGGACGGTCTAGCCTTCTGATTAGCGTCACCGCTGTCTCGGTGGAGTTTAATAAACTCAGCCGTCTGCTTCTTGCTATCTAAAATATAACCAGACACTGGTGTAAATTCTCGACTGTCTCATACTTCTGTTTAATAAGTTTTCTGTTTGACGTTTAGTCAGCTGTGTGAAAACCAAGGAGGAACCCACCCGGGGGATTAATAAAGTTTTATTTTATCTAATCTAATAACTTTAATCTCAGCCAAACCGATTTACTCACGAACAAACAAAACACTGAAAAAAGCCCAACAATAACATTTTTAGGTTGTCTAAGTGACTTATATATTACGTTTAACCCGAGCAGCGAAAGTCCGCGGTGATCTGAAAATGATGTGCCGGGAGTTGTGCCGTTCTCGGCCGCATCAGTAACCCTCGAGCTCCCGGCTAGCTGTCGAGCTGGTGGGTAGCAGACGCCTCTGAAAACGTCGAAGCACTTTTGCAAATATGGGATATCTTGATAAACCGAGCAGATATTTGATGTTTACACAACTACTTTCTCGCCTGAAAATATGTTAAAAGTTTATTTTGTGACCCAGAAAGATTAGTATGAGTAATTTTAAAACTTAGTAGCGGCCGCCATTGCTGGAAACTGGAGTTTGGCTGGGCCGCGCTATGAATTCTGGGATATGGTAGTAATTTGGACAGCCTTCGGCGCGTCGCTGTGACGTAATCGGTCTACAAATGCGGCCTCAGGAGGATGCAGCCCATGAATTTGGACATGTCCAGAGTATAATCGCAGCCTTTGCGGTTAGAAAATTGCACTTGATCATGTCGCGATATTATCGCAAATGCGATATATCGTTCAGCCCTACTTTTTGCTATTGATGTTGTTTTTTTAAGCTTGCACTTAAATTTTCATTTCCATGGATACCTCAAAACGTTACCAGGTGTTTTTCACAGAGGTTTTGAAATGAATGAAGTCATGTGTAAATTTTCTTAGATATATTTATGATTTGATTTGACTTTCTGAAAGGTGCAGAGGGGCTGCGTGGGACTCTCTTTGACCTTGTTCCTTTTGAGTAGTAGCAGCAGTACTATTAGTGAGTCCTCTGTAGCAGAGTAAACAGAGAATTATGGCGATCTTTGCAAAATGTGGAGCAACACTACCATCATTTCAAAGACGGGATCTGTGAGTGTTTAGACGTCTGTTTGCTCTCAGTCTTCTGAGGTTTCATTAAACAGAAAATATATGACTAGAGGGCTTTTTCATTAAAACCTACAGTATTTACTTTAGAAGGACTAAAGAAAGAACAGCAGAATAAAGAGAATATGATGAGCACGCTGTGGATTACCTCTGAGCGTGGCAAACATGAGATTGCCCTCACATTAAGTATTTACCCCGAGGACAGATCAGTGCAAATTTGTATTATTCTAACGTTGTTAATACGAAACCAGCAGGTCTGCTTGTCCCCTTTAGGGACATAAGTGAAACAAAATGATACACGAATATGTAGGAATTAAATATCAGAAGGTTGCTGTGTGTTTTATTTGTGCATGTAAAATGTTTACTGTACAGTGTTTGGCAGGTTTTTTTGGGTACACCTCAGAGCTTTATTTGTTTTTTGAGGCAGATTATTCATCAGCTAAAAATCACTGCAGTAGATAAAATCTAATCAGAACAAAAACAGTTTTTTTTTTTTTTTCAGTTTAACAGGCTAATTTCTTAAGAAAATAACTTTTTAATGCTTGATAATAATCTAATTTACGGATTAATACAACCCACTTCCTCTATAACACTTGATATCCTGTTTGTTTGCTTTTAATTGAAGGAGTAAAAAACTGGCGATATAATAAAAACAGAACTTTAATCTATATTACTTTAAACCTTTTTACATTGTTTCAGAGCTAACCAGTTAGCTTAGTTGTAGATTATGTTATAATATATCTTATTAACAGCAATTTTGATTTTGATCTCAGTGTGTCACAGATTTCTTTTTTATGGTCATCTTCTACACAAAGAACCTCTAATATGATGGAGAACTCCAACCCTCTGGACTTCCTGTTTCACTGATCTAACCTGTGACCACGAAGACAACAGCCTGCTGTACAGCAGTCCAAATTAGTTTAGCCTAAACTAAACTACTGTACACTTCCTAGTAGGGCTGTGCGATATGACCAAACTCTCATATCCCGATATAAGAATTCTATCGTCCGATAACGATATAAATCACAAAAATGTAACAAAATCTGTAAATTCTGTGACTCTCGGGCAGCTCGACTTGCGGGAAGTGTTTCCAGCTGCGCGTCATGTAGCTGGAGTTGAGTGTTTTAACCGATGCATGAAACTATACATTTTTAGACATAAGTTGTAACGGCCGCCGTTTTATTTGTGAGTATTTATTACACGGCGGGAAAAGCCTGTTCTAACGTTTGAGTCTAAGGTTTATTTTTTAGCACCTGGCGGCTCTTTTTTACTTCTCATCCGTAAACAATCTGCTCTTTCACGTGATTCAGTTTATTTTGAAAAGTCTGAACAGGATCTTGAGCTTTATTGTGAAAGGTTTATGTGGAACATAAACAAGCGGACACGCGATGCTCTTACCATCGTTGTTGCTAACCACAAGCATAAAAACAGGCGCTTGTCCATCCACAGTGTGGTTATATAAAATAAAAGAGAAAGAGAGAACTTTAAGAAATTTATATAGCCACTACAGTGACCATCAAAACGATGAAAAAATATTTCCGTAAACAGTTTATTTTGCGACACCACGAAACAAACAATAGCGTAAAATGAAACAATAGACGTTTTTACATCGTCATCCGATACATATCGTTATATCGAACAGCCCTAATTCCTAGCATTTTCATTGGATAGATGATTACAATTCAATTTGTTTTTCAAATTATTTCAGAACATGTAATAACCAGATAAATTCAGCGGCACATGATGTTCACATCCATGAAAAATCCAGAATGTCAGCTTAGTTTTCACTTTATCAAATGTCACTTAAAATAATCTTTCATCCTACTCTTAGATCTTTCTCCATCTCTTTTTTTTAAACTTTTTTCTCCCTGGAAAATTCAGCAGCTTGAACCATCGGCTTGCAGGCAGATGATGATCCAAACAGAAACAGTTTGTGTGTTTGCTGATTTTTTGCTAAACTGTTTGAAGCACCGCACTGGAGATTACCTGCCACTCTGCACAGAGCTATTCCATTTATGCTCCTTCCACTTTCATTTTTTATGTTTTAGTAAACTAAAATTTTGAAACATTTGGGTTAACATGCAAAAAAACCCCAAACATTTGTTTATTTTCCATAAATTTTTAAACTGTAACTGAGATTTAATACAAACTCCACTAGGTTTACTAGAAACTGCCAGTTGATCGCTAATAGAACAGAATTAATTGGCTGACTGACAGATCAAACCCCACCCCCCAGGTGTGTGAGGCTGCACTGAGCTGAGGATTTCCCCTCACAGCTGACAGGTTTACTGGATGATGATTTTGGATAAAATTTATGCTGTTTATTTGCATCTTATGCAAGAGAAATGTGTGATAAACATTTTTCAGATACAGTTCTGAGAAATATTTGCAGACAGTGAAGCTAAGATAACAAACATTGGAAATATTGGAAAGTCCAGTTGTTCTTGATGGCGTCAGTGCTCGGCTGTTTTTGTGTGTAGCCGGGATTCGTCACATATGCTGAATTTCCACAACTTTATTGACATCTGCGTGCATGAATGCGTTGCAGGGATGAGAAAGAAACACTGTATATGGTATAAGCGGGACTGTGGGATGAGGGTAGCAAGTGTCTCCACACCATGAAAAATAAACCTGCTTGACATTATTTTGTATTTAACTGACCATCAGATTTGACTGACGGTGCTGGAACACAATTCTGGATCATTCTCTCTCACTTTGTCCTCGGGCTGTGTGCCTATGAAAAAGAGTAATCGAGAAAGTGTGACTGAGGGTTCTGGTCCACCGATTGCTGAGTAAAAACACCACTACGGCTGACACGATTCAGTATTACCCAGCCCGAATGCAGTTAATGCTCATTTGGCTTGATTAGGAACTTTAACACTATTTACCTCAGTTAAAACCTGTAAGCAAAAAAATGAGTCAGTGTTTTTTAAGTGTCACCTGTAATTGTCACCTGTAAGCATCTATGGTATCTGTCTCTGTTTGTGCAGTGAGGCAGCGAAGCATGGCTCCCAGCGCAAAATAACACAAGGACTTGTTTGTTTGAACGCAGCCCTTTTATCACTCATCTGATGAAGGTTCAGTCGGTTGTCACTGGCAGAGGAGAACACTTTTTCATGTTTGCGTTTTGGTGCGTTTTCAGGAGAAACGGAGAAGGGGTGCGAGTCTTCTGGGACCGGCTGAGAGAGCCTTCCTTTACCTCCAGGTGGAACCCCTTCGCCACTGACTTCCCCTTCATCACATTCACGTACCACCCCGTGAGAAAGATCAGCGATGTCTTCACTGCTCTCACTGATGTAAGTTGATTAAGCATGCATGGATCTCTATAGATCACACACAAAACATTTTCCAGTTTATCTCGTGATGTAAGTAGATGTAGTTTATTTGGAGTTTATTTCCAGTAGCAGTGTCCTGGTTCTATGCAGTGCTTTGCATGCTTTTTGAAGTATCCCCCTGTGTAGGTTTCAGTCTGTACCCTATAGACGTGGGTCCAAGCACTGCACCTTCAATTCCACGTAATCTTCTTTAATCTTAATGTAAACATTTTCCAATAGGAGCTTTTCCTGTGAAGGCTGGCACAGGGTGAGGACTCAGATTTCTCAAAACAGTTCAAGTGTGCAGCTGCATGACTCCCTTCTGTGAGTGCAACATACCTATTTGTAATTTGGATGAATTGATCCATCAAGTGAACAAAAATGAAACCGTGTGCTGGGAGTCCCTGTCTGGCGAAATGAGTCAGCACTGCGAAATAACTAGCTGGAATTAGCCATCAGATAACACCTGATGTGTAATTCATCATTTTCAACACCTAATGAGCTACTGAAGATAAACACCCATCTGAATCTATGCAGCGGTTAAAGTTGAATTTGGCAGGTGGAAGAATCCTAACCCTCACCCCTAGTTAATAGAAAGCAGTGGAATTTGTCAAGTGAGGCAAAACTGATCTAATCTAAGAGTGAGCACAGACACCACAACCGGTTCTTCACCACTCCAACACATTGCATTACTGCAGATTACAGTACCATGCAAGGGTCTGAAGTCATCCCTCATTTCTATGTATTTTACTTCCAATCAGCCATACTTACTCTTTTAATTTAAAAGTGGTCCAGAGCAATCGTTCTTCAGGCTTTCTAATGGTCCTTCTTTGGACACTGGCTGCTTTTTCACTCATTTTGGTTCCAATCCTTGTCCCTTGTCCCTTTTAAAAGCGACAAATCAAAGAACAGTTTTTAGAAAACGTTGTTAATCCACCTTGACACTGACCTATGAATCATTCAAACACAAAAAAGCCGACACATAACAAACAGCTTGGCAGTTTTAAATTGTAAAAACGGTCTCCTAACAGCAGTTTGTTGTGAATTACATTTGATGGTATGAAATCACCAGATAATACCAGCAGCACATCGTGTCCTGATGCGCTGTCTGATTAATAAAGATCTGTAAAAGGAATCGCTTTAAATTTACAGCTCATAAAATGTGAGTTCTTAACTTGTGCAACTAATCTCGCAGGTCTCTCCCGCGTCCTTTCACTCTTGCATCTTTCCCCATCTCTGAGTTGCATTATCATACATTAACATTTTATTTATCAAATACAGCCTCTGTACTTTCAGCTCACTGACAGGCTGTATATAAAAGTACACAGAAACATTTGTTGAGCTTCATGAAACGTTGCATTTGAAATTCCGTTCCACTTCAAAACAAGCTGCTTGGTTTTATTTTCACTTCTGCATAGATTAAGAGTTACAAAAAATAGTGTCGTGACACAAGGTTATTGACTTCTGCGTGGATGAACACATGACGGATGGAAAGGAGGGAAAGCATCGTTTAAAGGTGTTGGAACAGCAACTTAAACGACTGGATTTTAGGTTTCAGGTTAGGGAGACTCTTCGCGATGACACTGAAGACCATTAAGGGGAAATTTGTGCAGAACTTCAGTATAAGATGTTTATGGGCAGATACTACAGACGATGTAATGTGTGGCGGAAATTAGAGGATGGGTTTTTTCTCAGCATATGTCCCATATTGTGTTGAGTTGTCGTGTCAATACAGTCAATGGATGCGATTTAGAGTCTTTAATATTTTATATCGCTGACAAATCCAGCCTTTTCACAAACGTGAGTATATTTCGGATTAAACATCTCACTCTTTATTAAGATTCTGCCATACAATGTCATTCTAGCTAAATCAATTGATAGATTTTCTTTCAGTTAGCATCAAAACAGTCCTTTTATTAGCACCATCTGGCCTTTAACCTCCTAGGACCTGGCGTCCACATATGTGGACATCACATTTTTGGTTATTTAGCCCAAAATACTCAATTTTGCTCTACAAGGGCCTGATATCCACTTACGAGGACATTATGCTGCTACTGTTCTATCAAAATTTAAACGAATATCCTCATATGTGGCTCTTATTTGTCTTAGAAACAAAAATAAGGTAAAAAAAAAATCTGGTAATTCTTTGTTTTTACATTCATCGGGTCCCAATCAGCCCAAATATCAAAGAGAAATTAAAAATGCATGCCGTGGAAGAGTTCAGGTCTTAGGAGGTTAAACTAATTAAAACACATCTTCCAGGTTGGAACATTGTGTTCTCAGCATGTTTTCACTGTCTGGTATTTTAGATCACTTGATTTCATTTATTTATTCTTGTCTTATTTGTTTTAATGCTCTTAGACACTTGGGTTTAATCTCAAGAGATTGCTGTTTAAATCAACGTTTAAAAAAGAAGTTCAGAGAATACGATAGAGTGAGATGCAGAAAGGTTTAGATGTTAATAAGACATCAGTTCTTTTACTTCTTTCACCCCAGGGTGAAAAGCATCAAAGGGAAATTGCTGCACCCACATATTGCGCTATTACTCACGCATTTACTCAGGTAGGAGTCATCAGTGCAGTCACAGACACAGCCAGGAGTTAGACCCAGCCTTCACAACTGGTTTGCTTAACAGTAAACCTGTTGCAAACAAGCTCCACCTAATTAAAATAAGTCTAGTTTAATTTTTTTCTGAGATATTCAAGCACAGATTATCTTGTGCCTTCAAACTAAAGGAGTCTGAGCCTATAGTAGGACAACTAAGGGATGGTTCTCCTGAATCCAGACTGGATAGTAATAATGTTCTACATGATCATTCAGGACTTTGTATCTAAGGAGAAGGCTTTGTGATTAAACTTTGGATTTTAAAGGAAACCAATGAACAGAAACTAATATTATGTGGTCTGTCTTTCTTACCCCTGTTACTTGTCTCACTGCAGCATTTAAAATCAACCGAAGTCTTTTTAGAGAGCTTGTACAACAACCTGATAATGAATAACAATAGTTCAGCCTAGAAGTAACAAATACATGAGCTAGTTAGTCCCAGTGTCACTCTGAGATAGGATATGTAACAGGATCAGTATTGATACTGGTCAGATAAAAAGAAAGCAGGGATTATGTTCCTGAGGGTTTCTTTTTAGGGAGAAATAGAAGAAGCTTAGTTTAGAAAATTCATTAAGACATGTCCAGAGTTTAATCAATTGATTTGTCATCTGGCTTAATTTCTAAACATAACTGGATATTATCTGCATAGCTTTGACAATTTATGATACATTTTGTAATATTATCTTAGAGAAGCATGTATATTGTAAAAACGCATGAGTCTCAGCATTGAACCCTGTGGAACTCCATGACCAACCTTTATGTGTAAGGAAGACTCCTGATTTACAGGAACAAACTGAAATCTATTAGGCAAGTTTTCAGCATTTTATTATCTTTCAATCTAATAAATGACTTTTTTCTGTCCTTAAAAAGCTACATATAGTCCTTTGTAGTAAAAAAAAAAAAAAGCAGGATTTGGGTGTTTGGTGATATAAACGAAAAACCACAAAGCAAAAAAGTGTGCAGACAGCAAAGTGCTCTGAATTCTCTGTATTTCTGATTTTCCTGTTCTCTGGTCCACAGGTCGAAAAGTTTCGTGAACAGCTGAAGGATGCAGCACAGAAAGTCCACACCTTGAAGCCGATTCCCGGGAAAGCCAATGGCGTGCTGGTCCTTAACCAGCCCATTCAAATCGAGGCCTATGTGGGCTTCATGTCTTTCCTGGGGAACGAAAACAAACTGGGCTACTGTATGGCTCGAGGAAACTTGGGCTTCTAATCTCTTTAGCATTTAATAGAATCATACTGTTTGCTCTCATTTATAAGCCTTTAATTCATGTTAATTTGTTTACAGGCAGCTCATATTTTACAAATATTGGCAAGAAAATTCTTTTTTTTTTTCGTTTCACATGTTTTTTAGTATGTTTAATGTGAGCTTCAAACAACTGCGTGATCACCCCCACTGCTTATTACCAGTGTATGGTGTCTGAGCGCTCAGAAATATCCACATTTCAACACCGCTCTTCACTGGATGATGGATCCCCCGCTGCTCTCAAGGAGCTTTGTATTTGCTCCTCAGTGATATGGTAATTCAACTCTTTTGCAATGAGACTCCTTTCTTCCACCCCCGGTGTCTCTGCTAAAAGCTCATTCCCATGCCATTCAGCCCCTTAGAGATTCACTGGAGCATTGGGCCGCATTTGTCAGCTTAGTTTTATCATTCACATGTATTTTTGCAGTGCATACAGTCCTGGAATTTCCCCTTGATTTGTGTGTTTGCCGTACGCTCTGCCTTGATTGGCATTATGTGTTTGTCAGGATGGAACAGAAATAAAACAAAAGTGGTATGAAGCATGCAGCTCTCTTTATGCAAATTCCTGTACACTGCTTGTGTTTTTGTTTTTTTGTTTTTAAATCATGCAGTTGGCTTTACCTGTTTAAGGGGAGTTAAGTTCCAGTGGGTTTAGGAACAGCAACACTACAGCAAACAACTACTGAGAACTTACATGAACTCCTTCCACCTCATCCTCTGAGATTCAGGGAGTTGTTTGTTTGTTTTAAACACCTGTAGTATATTAATAAAGGCCTGCAACATTCTATTTTCAATGTTAATGACTCCATATTGTAAAGTATGACTTGCATTAGCATGTGAACTAAAGGTATATTATACTTCTCTGCAGTTGCTGTGTTTTCCACTAGTGGGCGATGTCATGTGTAGTACATTAGTTGCTAGCCTCACCTCTTAGCTATAGACGTTCTTCTTTTTCATGAATCTCATTGACTAAGTTGACTCTGGTCTGGCCCATCACTTAATTTTAGATAAGACACAACATGTAAATAAGGCCACTTTAGGGGCACTTGTGGGGGGGGGGTGACTACACGCCACCGCATGATTGGTCTGCATATAGTTATGGCAATGAGTTTCTATAAATGTTTTGCTGTTATTTTGATTTTTGCAAGTAAATTAAACCCCTTAATAAATAATAAAAATATTTTAATAAAATCTTGGTCATTTTCCTTTTGGGGGAAAAGTTGAAACCCTTTTTAGGGGTTGCGTTAACCTTGATATTTCTTAATTCTGGAAATTTTAACTCCTTTTTAGTTGAGACTTTCTTTCTAAGAAACTAATCCCATTAGTAAACTGTTACAGTTAATGCATGACTGTCTAACCCCTTTGAATTTCTCATGCATATGTGTGCACTTTAAGTCATTAAAGAAATAATAGTTCTTCCCAATAACGATGGCAGATACCATATAGAAAGGTAATCATCATAGCAATAGGAATAATTATACTTACATTAAATGGCTATAGGGGTATGTCTCACATTTTTGTTAGATAGGACTAGAGATGTAACGATCCGATATTACGTATCGGTATCGGTCTGATACTGACCTAAATTACTGGATCAGATATCGGAGAGAAATAAAAAATGTAATGATCCGAAGCATCACAAAATCACCTCACAAAACGCGCTACTTGGCGTAACCCAGCTCGGCGCATCGGAGCAGTATGTGTCAGGTGATAGAGTGGCTGTTGTCTGCAGGACCTGTCCACGGTCTGTTGGAGCATTTGGAGCCTCGCTACATGCTTCCTAACCGCGGCATTTTATCTCGGCGAAAACTCTCCCAGAGAAGTAAAGCAAGTGTCTAAGTTCATCCCTGGATGTTTGCATAGTATTTCCACGTTAAGCTTAACAACTGATATATTGAGCCACAGCTGGACTGGCCATCAGAGTTCCATATTGAGGTGAAAAGGAAGCAATTTGTCCCGGACTTCAACTAGAATTAAAAAATAGACACAAAGCTGGAGTTATTTTTGTCTTTGCTGCGCAGTTGCATCTACTTCTCTCATTCTCTCCTTCCTCTCCTGTTATTACTTCAAACATGAAACTGATCAACAATCAGCTGATCGGCTTTTCTGCTGCAAGTCCCGTCTTTCTTGTTTGTTTATCGCCCAGTTTACGCTAGAAAGAGAAGACCATCGGATAAACAACAGCAGCATGTTTAAGCGTGATAAGCTGTTGTTAGAATGTATTTAATATTACTTTCTAGTATCAGCTGAGGTTTGCTGGAGCCACAGCTGTAAAAGCTGCTGGTCATGATGTCCGTTTGGACATCTGGTGAGAGGGAAACATGAAGATGAAACCAGGAGATGTCCTTACTGAATCATCAGAGCTGAACAGGTGATGGAGAAACAGGTTTACCTTTTAGGTGACACGAATGAGTTGAATGGAACTTATGAACTGTTTCTGAGAGACAAATAACACCAGGATCCTTTTCTACATAGCTGACAGCTGGTAACTGTGCAGGGGCGGGTCTAGCAAAGTTTTGTGGGGGCCAGGGTGGGCATTAACAGGGAAAGGGGGGCACAAAGAAATACTTTTCTTTGTTATGTCATTTAAAAAATTTGAATAAATAATTATCTGAATCTTACAACAAAAGTGGTCACCTGATTAAATGTATAGAAATCCATTATTGTATATAGTAACTAATAAGTGTAATATACACCCTAGTAAACTATAGTACTTTTTCCTTTGGGAAGGTACCATCTGTGCAGTCTGCAATTCTGTTGAAGAAAGATGTTGAATCTATTTAAATATTGTAGAAAAATAATTGATTTATGTGCATTTGTTTTACACTTGCATTAAATTAAAGTTGATTACATCGATTAAGGGTGGGGGGTGGTTCCCTAATATTTTTGCTGGGAGTTTGCAACCCTATTAGTTAGGTAGGTAAGTACTCTTTAAAATACCAGAATAGGGAGGATGGTGTAGGTTTAAATTTATTAGATTGATCAATGTTGCTGAACTATAAAATGTTTTGGGTGGAGTGCATTTTTCGCATACAGGTATAACAGAATAGCTTCAGTCTCTTGTTTTTTAAAACTTGAGTATGAACTTATACAAAATGCAGCAAGATATTTATAAAAACAGTTTTATTGATGACAAAATACGCTATATCGGATTCATATCGGTATCAGCAGATATCCAAATTTATAATATTGGAATCGGTATCGTACATTAAAAAGTGGTATCGTGCCATCTCTAGTTAGGACCAAATATAAGTGAATACAGACAACCTGACCAAGCGGTATTTAGTCTCTCTTAACGCATTCTCATCAGGAAACAAGGTTAAGTAGAAAGTGTCCGAGGAATACTCACCACCGTCACTCTGCAAGTGAAAGTCTAAGTTCAGCACCTTCAGTATCACGTATCATTACCTTAGGGTTCGAAGGGGTTAACACGTTTCCTCCCAGGACGAAAACGTGTCTCTTATCCTGGATCAAGCACTCCTCTGGCCTGAAGCGAAGCACCTCGTCCATATTTCTGCTCCTTAAGTTGTAAAAGACGTTCAGAAAACAGGATTAACTGCCAAAGGAGCTCCTCGGCCCCTCGAGAGTTTTACGTTTGGCCAGTCAAAGTGGAAACATTAAGTGAAGAACATTCAAATGAGTGCCTTTGTTTTGTTTTGTTACCATGGACTACATTGGCACTTGTAATCTTTTTATTCCTAAAATGCCATTACTCTGCCTTAGCTTCAGGTAAAGAAGCTCCTGTCACAAATCATTTGAAATAATGACTTCCCAGTTTCATGCTTGTGATCGTGTTGTTTGCTGCAGTAGTTTAGATATTATGTTTGAACGGAGCTTCAAATTCCCCTTTTCTCTTCTCTCAGCATTTGTTTTTGTAAAAGTTCAGGTCACCACTGCTCTTGGCTGATGTGTAGATGTGATGTGACTTGTTCTTAATGCCAGCATATAGATTAAACATGTGCCTGTGTGTGTGCAGAGGTGCGTGCGGGAGATAGGAGGGTGTGTTGCTGTGTATGATCCACTTTTGTCCTTAGATGATCCTTTTCTTTTCTTTTTCTTTTTTTTTCATTAGGGATAATTATGTTCAGCCCTCAAGGTACACCAACTGAAATAAGACTCTTATTTGTGCTCACGATTTGTATGTATGCACTACTGTGACAGGACTGCAAAGGACCATAAATCAATAAAAAAAAAGTCGAAGTGCATAAAAATGAAAAGACACAAAATCACCACAAAAAAGGGAGATAGGCCGCATGGAAATGCAAGGTGGCAAAAAGAGGGAAGTTTGTCTGCTCCTGCATCCGTGGGTTTGAATCTGCAGGTCCTGAAAAATAAACACATAAACATTTGCGAAGTATTCAGCTGTAATTTTTTGGGGTCTTTTGCATGTGGTTTTTGGATGCGCTGCACATCCGCAAACTAAAATGAAGGCAGCAGTCATGACTTTTTTTTATTGACTTTCAGCCGCTGGGTCTTTTTTTTTTTTTTTTTTTCCCAACGCTGTTGCTACAACAGCCCCAAGATCATCAACACATCATCAGACCCAAGATTTGCTCCAAAATGCAAATGAAATTTACTGTCATGGTCCTGAGCCTGAGGACTCAGTGTTTGTGTTTCCTTATGCTTTTGTTCATTCCGAGTGTGTATTCTGTTGTTATTTTGCCATTTGTTAGGTTTCTGTTCTTTGCCTGCCTGCTCCCACTTCTCTGTGTTCCCTCTGTCTGTCCATGGTGTTATTGTGTCTGCTCATGAGTCTGCCTGTCAAGTTCAGTGTCCTGTCTGGTTCTCTGTCTGTTAATTTCCTGTTTTATTCTGAAGGTTCATGTCTGATGTGAGTGTGTTCAGTTTACATTTCCCCTGTCCCGTCAGCTCTGATTTCTCCCAGCTGTGTTGCCCTCCTGTCTCTTATCCCCTGATTACTGGTGTGTGTATTTAAGCCCTGTGTGTTCTCCTGCCTGTTGCCGGTTCGTCTGTATTACTCCATGTAAGTCCGCGCTTTTCTGCATTCATCTGTGTCTCTCTGCGTTTTTGTATCCTCCGTCAGTCTGCGTCTCTCTGCCTTTCACCCCGTGTCCTGTGGATTTCTAGTTGCTCTTTAGTTTTCCCAGTTTAGGTTTCCGTTAGTTTGTCTCATTATTCGTTTTCTGTTCCTGCCACTGACACCTTGTAAATAAACTCCACTAATCTTTTCATACACTGCTTGCTCTTGGGTCCTTTTTCCAACTCCACACGGCTCGCCTCGGCAGCCGTGACAGTACGAACCGGCCACTATGGACCCAGCAGCAGTCAACCCGCCCGAGGAGCTCCGGGAGGACATTATGTACTCAGTGGACAAATTAATTAACCTATGGCTGGAGCATGAGGGGAGAGAATTCCGCCAAAGCATAGCTGTTCGGCTACAGCGCTTACTTTCTGGTCTCCCCTGGTTGCTCAGCTCACTTCACCCGCTCACACAGAATTTTGTTCTGAACGAGCTTCATCTTCTCCCCCTTGCTACCACCCACCCTGCAACTCATGCTTCACTCCCCGACCCGATGGAGAGTGTCCTGCCCGGCCCATCGATCCAGCCTTCAAATGGGGATCAGCACTCACGCCGTCGACGCCCCTCGCCACAGTCGGACCCCAGGATATCAGAGCGGCCGACTGAGGTGAGTAGGAAGGATAACAGTTCCAATTCGGACCTTAAGACTTTTTCTTCCGGGATTGTTCGGGGTGTGTCAGTGGGAGCTAATTCGCTAAGCCTACCTACAGTGGGGCAAAAAAGTATTTAGTCAGCCACCGATTGTGCAAGTTCCCCCACTTAAAATGATGACAGAGGTCAGTAATTTGCACCAGAGGTACACTTCAACTGTGAGAGACAGAATGTGAAAAAAAAATCCATGAATTCACATGGTAGGATTTGTAAAGAATTTATTCGTAAATCAGGGTGGAAAATAAGTATTTGGTCACCTCAAACAAGGAAAATCTCTGGCTCTCACAGACCTGTAATGTCTTCTGTAAGAAGCTTTTCTGTCCCCCACTCGTTACCTGTATGAATGGCACCTGTTTGAACTCATCATCTGTATAAAAGACACCTGTCCACAGCCTCAAACAGTCAGACTCCAAACTCCGCCATGGCCAAGACCAAAGAGCTTTCGAAGGACACCAGGAAAAGTATTGTAGACCTGCACCAGACTGGGAAGAGTGAATCTACAATAGGCAAGCAGCTTGGTGTGAAAAAATCAACTGTGGGAGCAATCATCAGAAAATGGAAGACATACAAGACCACTGATAATCTCCCTCGATCTGGGGCTCCACGCAAGATCTCATCCCGTGGGGTCAAAATGATCATGAGAACGGTGAGCAAAGATCCCAGAACCACACGGGGGGACCTGGTGAATGACCTGCAGAGAGCTGGGACCAAAGTAACAAAGGTCACCATCAGTAACACACTACAACGGCAGGGAATCAAATCCCGCAGTGCCAGACGTGTTCCGCTGCTGAAGCCAGTGCATGTCCAGGCCCGTCTGAAGTTTGCCAGAGAGCACATGGATGATACAGCAGAGGATTGGGAGAATGTCATGTGGTCAGATGAAACCAAAGTAGAACTTTTTGGTATAAACTCAACTCGTCGTGTTTGGAGGAAGACGAATACTGAGTTGCATCCCAAGAACACCATACCTACTGTGAAGCATGGGGGTGGAAACATCATGCTATGGGGCTGTTTTTCTGCCAAGGGGACAGGACGACTGATCCGTGTTAAGGACAGAATGAATGGGGCCATGTATCGTGAGATTTTGAGCCAAAACCTCCTTCCATCAGTGAGAACTTTGAAGATGAAACGAGGCTGGGTCTTCCAACATGACAATGATCCAAAACACACCGCCCGGGCAACAAAGGAGTGGCTCCGTAAGAAGCATTTGAAAGTCCTGGAGTGGCCTAGCCAGTCTCCAGACCTCAACCCCATAGAAAATCTGTGGCGGGAGTTGAAAGTCCGTGTTGCTCGGCGACAGCCCCAAAACATCACTGCTCTCGAGAAGATCTGCATGGAGGAATGGGCCAAAATACCAGCTACTGTGTGTGCAAACCTGGTAAAGACCTATAGTAAACGTTTGACCTCTGTTATTTTTTTTTTTTTTTTTTTTTTTTTTTTTTTTTGGCCTGTCCCGTTTGGCTCTTTTGCCATCAGAATTGTTGTCTAAAGGCAAAGAAAGATGCCCAACGGATTTACTTTACCAAACTGACCATCCCAGCCTTGCCGTAATGGTCCATTTGATTCACCTTTTATTGTTTATTTTATTTTCACTTACTGAATACGGGACAGACTTGACTGGGGGAAAGAAGGGGAGAAAGAAAGAGGGAAAGAGAAACAGCTGAGAAGAGGGACGGGGGAGAAGGGCAAAAGACAAAAACCAACAGAACGGGCAGAGAAAAAAAATGCATATATCAATCACCTGGATCACCTGCTGAGAAAGAAAAAAGAAAGCAAGCAGAAGAGAACAAGAGTAATAGAATAAACAACATCACAATGATATATGGGAATATGACAGTAAATACTAAATGTTAAACATTATTGTGCAGCACATAAGATCAACAGAACACAGTGTGCTTTGAGGTAGGAGCCAAAAAGGGTGTAGTTTGTGGGTGTGATCACCAGTGTGTACACCTGTGAGCATGGACGCGCTTGTTTTTTGTTTTTTTAAAAGGTTCCTTCATGTAATAATCTGCTAGAGGGTGTGGGGGGGCCACAGCCCCGTCCTCCAGGGCGTGAAGCAGGTGTGGAGGAGATCAAAACTCCAGACATCCAGAGGCCCCCAGAACACAAGAGACCAAGGAAGACCAACAGAGGGGCAGCTGCGCCACTGTCCCGGAAAGAGCTGAGGAGAGTCCCAGATGAGGGCTCACTCAGCAGCCGCGGAGCAGAAGCCAGGGGGAGTTGCAGTGACGCGCCCGTGAGCTCCGCCGGCAGCCAGCTGTGCCTGAGTGACCGAGCCCCAGGCCGAGAGGCCGGGGGGCACCCCACCTCCGAAGTGGCCCGAGCGAGCCCCAGGCTCCAGGCCCCGATAAGCGGCCGCCAAGGAGTGAGCCGGTGTGTACCTGGACGCCCATCCCCGGACACAAAGAACCACCAACGCACCGATGTCTGAGGGGGTCCGCCACTGGCAGGGGAAGTGGTGGTAGGGGGAGATAGGCCTCCAAACCTTGGAGGGCCTGAGATGTCCCCAGAGAGGTGGCGCCTGACACCCAACCTGACATATAGACACAGACATACAGGCACACACAGATACAAACATCCATTCCCACCCTCATGCTCTCATATGCACTTACTCCACACTCAACCAACGTGGAGACAGACATAAAGAGACGTTGTACACACGATCACACTCCCCAAGCGTACTCTACAAACCGGGTCTAGGTGCCCCCGCCCCTGGAGGGGGGAACTGCACCCAGACCCAGGTGGTGTTTCCCTTTTCCCTGCGGTGGGGGGAGGCAGACCGCCCCGACTCCGCAGCAGCAGGAAGGCTCCACACTCCAGACCGCAGTCGGACGGCCAACTCCTCCTCCTAGTCCTAGCCCCCCTGCTCCAGCAGGTCGCAGAGAACGAGGGTGAGAGAAGACTCCGAACCTCCCTCCACCCGCTCATTGTAATGTTGATGCATGTGTGTTCTAAGGTGCATTTAAAACCCAGGAGGGCTTGGAGCTACCTGCCAGAGAGCAGCAGGTAAGCGCATGGTCCCTCCTGCTAGCCCTCAATGTCTACGTGTATTTAAAATTGAGAGGTGGGCAACGATGCCAGGGGTGGGGTGTTATTGCCAACAAAGGTTATGTTACAAAGTATTGAGTTGTATTTTTGTTATTGACCAAATACTTATTTTCCACCCTGATTTACGAATAAATTCTTTACAAATCCTACCATGTGGATTCATGGATTTTTTTTTTCACATTCTGTCTCTCACAGTTGAAGTGTACCTCTGGTGCAAATTACTGACCTCTGTCATCATTTTAGGTGGGGGAACTTGCACAATCGGTGGCTGACTAAATACTTTTTTGCCCCACTGTACCTTCGTGGTAACCGATCTCTCCCAGGTTGGCATTTTTAAGACTTCAGTGAAAGCAAAGGGCTGTTGTTCTTCTGAAACTGTTAAACCCGTGTCAGCCAACCCAGGGTCTGCTAAAACTGTGACATATAACCCAGAGACCATTAACACCAGCTCTGATAATACTAGGACTGTTTATTCATTTGAACCGCGGCCTCAAGCTCAGTTAGCCCCGCGGCCTCAAGCTCAGTTAGCCCCGCGGCCTCAAGCTCAGTCTCTAATTCCACCACCGTTGTCATCACAACCACTATGTCAGTCACCCTCAGTTCAGCCTCCTGTTCAGCAGCCACCAGCCCTGCATCCTGTGTCAGTTGTTCCACCTGTAAAACCATACAAGTCAATTCTACCCAAAAGACACTGCTCCTCGCCCATCCACTACAAGCAGAGAGACAAATCTAACAATACTGTCAACAGTCCTCAAAAGCTGGCCAGTTCTGAGACTGCGACACACTCCAGGGCCTCCCCAGAGGCCGGGGTTCAGCCCCCAGCTGATTCTGGATCCCTGGAGGTCAAGAAGCCAGCTGAGGACTGCACCCAGCTGTCACTGCCTGAGCAGAGTCAACGCTCTGGGCAGCTGAAGTCTGCTATGTGTTTGCCAGGGGCCACTGTGCCTGCTGGTTCTGTTCTGTTTCTGCCAGAGGTCTCCGCACCTGCTGGTCCTGTCCTGTGCCTGCCAGAGGCCCGTGTGCCTGCTGGTCCTGTTCTGTCCCTGCCAGAGGCCCGTGTGCCTGCTGGTCCTGTTGCGTTCCTGCCAGAGGCCTGTGTGCCTGCTGGTCCTGTTGCGTTCCTGCCAGAGGTCTCCGCACCTGCTGGTTCTGTTGTGTTCCTGCCAGAGGTCTCCGCACCTGCTGGTTCTGTTCTGTGTGTTCCAGGGGCTCCAGTGCCCACTGGTTCTGAGACTGTTTTTGCTGGGGGGCCCGAGGAGCCCGTCCAGCCATCTGCCTCATCAGCTGGGGGGCCCGAGGAGCCCGTCCAGCCACCAGCTGCAGTCTCATCACCAGCTGCAGTCTCATCACCAGCTGCAGTCTCATCACCCTCGCCTGCTGCGGCCTCAGAGTCTTCGGCCTCGCCTGGTCCGGTTTCAGCATCTGCTTTGGCTTCATCCTCGTCGCCTGGTCCAGCGTCTGCTTTGGCTTCATCCGGTCCAGCCTCTGCATCCTCGTCTGGTCCAGCCTCTGCTGCATCCTCGTCTGGTCCAGCCTCTGCTGCATCCTCGTCTGGTCCAGCCTCTGCCCCACTGCCGCTGCCTTTCACACGGTCGGCCCCCGGAACTGAACTGTTTTGGCCTCCGGGTCGGCCCCCTGACCTTGTCCGTCTGGGCCTTTTCGGACTGTGTCCCTCCGTCCTGGACCCCCACCGCCCGCCCTGGTCGGGTCGTTTTCTGTTTTTTGGTTCGTAGGGGTTTTTTTTGGTTTTGGTCCGTTTTTGTGTTTCTGTTGGGCTGTCTGGTGCCAGCCCTTGAGGGGGGGGGGGGTACTGTCATGGTCCTGAGTCTGAGGACTCAGTGTTTGTGTTTCCTTATGCTTTTGTTCATTCCGAGTGTGTATTCTGTTGTTATTTTGCCATTTGTTAGGTTTCTGTTCTTTGCCTGCCTGCTCCCACTTCTCTGTGTTCCCTCTGTCTGTCCATGGTGTTATTGTGTCTGCTCATGAGTCTGCCTGTCAAGTTCAGTGTCCTGTCTGGTTCTCTGTCTGTTAATTTCCTGTTTTATTCTGAAGGTTCATGTCTGATGTGAGTGTGTTCAGTTTACATTTCCCCTGTCCCGTCAGCTCTGATTTCTCCCAGCTGTGTTGCCCTCCTGTCTCTTATCCCCTGATTACTGGTGTGTGTATTTAAGCCCTGTGTGTTCTCCTGCCTGTTGCCGGTTCGTCTGTATTACTCCATGTAAGTCCGCGCTTTTCTGCATTCATCTGTGTCTCTCTGCGTTTTTGTATCCTCCGTCAGTCTGCGTCTCTCTGCCTTTCACCCCGTGTCCTGTGGATTTCTAGTTGCTCTTTAGTTTTCCCAGTTTAGGTTTCCGTTAGTTTGTCTCATTATTCGTTTTCTGTTCCTGCCACTGACACCTTGTAAATAAACTCCACTAATCTTTTCATACACTGCTTGCTCTTGGGTCCTTTTTCCAACTCCACACGGCTCACCTCGGCAGCCGTGACATTTACTTCAAAATTCAAATTGTTGCTACTGGATGTGCAAAGCTGCGTTGGACATAGTCAAGATTAATCTTTACAGTTCACGGAATTTCAATATTAGACCTTCCTGATTGAATGGGGGTCGGTTCTTAGCTTGAATCCATTCAGGTTTTACTGTAAATGTAGACCCTACTACGACATATGAAAAGAAAAGATATTTGACTTGTTATTATTGCTTTCACGTTTTACCAAAGGGGACATCCATGATGAATTATCAATAACACAAAGCAGCCTCCACTTTGTAACATGATTAACTCTAACTAAATATTTGCTCATTTTTTACACACAAAAGTTAGCCGGAACACATTTTGGTTCCTGCTCGCAAAGTAAAGTAACATCTTTCATATAATCTACTACTGACATGAAATATCGATCAATGTGATTTTTGGGGTTGATAAAACCTGAGTAGCTGATATAAACTGAATTCTGCTTGAACGACAGTGTGATTTATTCACAACCTTTTACATTAAACAAGAGGTTTACGTTGGGAGTGTTAGCGATTAAACTGTTTTTCTTCTCACTTTTCTTTCCGCACACAGCGCAGTGCAGTGTAGTAAGAGTACATCATTACTTTGTCAGAGCGAAGCACATGGATTCACAAGATAAATGACTTTCAAAGCTAATGATTGCATTCCTTTCTGGAAAGGTAAGCCTGTGCCTGGGGCTAGAAAATATGACTTGTGCTCACTCCAATTATTTTCCACCAGTAAAACATCAAACTAATCAACTGGCAGTTTGCAGCCATGGTCTCCTGACAGTGTGTTTAGCTTTGGCACACAAAGAGTGATGAGGTCTATAAAAAAGTCCCTTGCTCTGTGGCATATGTTTGAGTCTTATTATGGAAAATAAAGATGCATGACGAGTATGAACAAAATGAAATCAGTGACTACTATATTAGCTTGTTATCGTGATCCTTGTTGAAGGGTTGGTTGGGTATAACTTGTTTTGTTGGAGGTCAAGGTCACTGTAATCCAGAGCGGAAGTCCCCATGTCTGGCTCGACAGGTCCAAGTGGTTATTTTGCTTGATTGTGATGCGAGACGATTTTTCCTTCTGCCCTGAAGTGGAATGTAGTCGTCAAAGTGAGAAGCTTAAAAACTGCCCATCAGCGCCTGTGACCCCGGATGGCCCCGGAGCTGCCTGGGATGCTTGAGGCCAGTAACATAAGACAAATTCTGCGAGACACTCTTGCAATCCTGGTGTGGCACGCAGTCTTCTCATCTCTCTGAAATACCATCAAAGCTCTCATACATATGCCAGCATGGATACCAGGCTTCTTTTCACAGGTCATGCAACCTCAAGTCACCATTTTCATTTCTCTGACATGCGCGCTGCTTGTTTGTTTGGTAAACATGTTACACCTGTCAGAGGAATGCCGGTTGCTAACGGGCCAAGTCCAACAGCATTTATTATCTTCTGTGGCGCTTTCCCCTTCTTCTCGCCTCTCTCGTTTGTCCATCTGTTGCCCTCGCAGCGGTGAATTCAGTAAGTGTGAAGGAGCGAACGTGTGAGGGGAGGCGCGTGCGTGTCTGTTCACGCATGTCCGGCGCTGTGTGCGGATGTGTCCGCGCGCACACACACAGGCTACCAGGCTGTTTGTCTGGACTGCCATCTTGTAACAGAGCTAGAGACACTGTTTTTATTTATCCCTCCCCCAGCTGTCACTGTTGTGTCTGGAGTGTGTTCGCTGAACTCAGGGCCATGGGACACTTGGAGAACTGTCAAATCCACTAACACTCCCAACTATGCAGAATGTTGCAGCTCCGAACACACCCTGGATTCCTGTTATGGAAAACAAAAGCTGAGCTGGACATTCAAGAAATGTGCAACCTCCATTTGACTCTCCTACCTATAAATTTGTCTTTATTCTTTGCGCATTCAAAACTCTAAAGAAGTGAAAAACATCACTTAACTCACAGCCCTGTGCTGTGCTGTTGACCTCAGGGCTGCCGAATTTCTTAGAAGCTTTTAATCATGTCACAAGTGCCTGATTGAAGGATAACTGCTAAATCATAATGAATAAACTTCCACACGTCCTTTTTTTTACTGTGTGATTTCCTTCAGAGACAGACTGAGCAGCTTCATTTGAAACATTTAAAAGACAGTTTTCTTTTTGGATTAATACTGAATGTTAAAGTCAACCTACTTTTTTTTTTTATAACAATTTCATTTCCAACTTTTTTTTTTCTCTCTAAGATGTAATTGCCTCCCACTTGAGCTCCTCAGAATCAGCTAAAGCATTTGTGTAAAATAACGTGATCATATTTAGTGAAGCTATTTCCCTTCAGACTATCACCATTTTCACTGACTGGCCTTCAAAGTCAAAATAAATAAAACAAAAACTTTAGCTTTGGAAAAAGTTGTTTAATCAGTTACCTAACTATAGCATGTAAATACCAATGTGTCTTTCCATTTTGCAGCCATGAAAGTGTTAAAAAATGACAGTATTAGAAAATTGTTGTGACATAGAAGAGAAAGCAGCTAGAAGATGGGCCTTGTATCACCCGTAGGTAAAAATGAAACCTTTCACATGCTCCAACTTGTTCTGATCAGCCACCTATCCCACAGGGTGATATGAGCCGTGAAAGTTTTCCCAGAATGCACCTTTTTGAAGTTTTCTCCAGTGAATTCTCAGGAAACGGATCAAACATCCAGTGTACCAACACTTTTCCCCCCTTCATTTTAGACATTAAATAGGAATTGCTGCAATTTATTCACAATCTCTCTCTCGTTCCATATATATATACATGCAGTCAGTACTGTGGCCTCCAAGTTGGGCGAGTGTTGCTCTAGCAGATCCCAGGAATAACATCCGAGATGCAGTCATAGGAACAGCAAAGATACTGTGCACTTTTTAAAAACTAGTTCTTATATGGATTGACTCAAATCTAAATGTTCTTTGGTAATTATGGGACATTTTCTTCAGAAAGAATTTTTTTAATGTCGCTGGTGCTGACAGATTAACTGGTTATACTCAATATACAGAAATGGAATGGGATTTGAGTGTCAAAGAAATTCTTGGCTGGACACAATAATTTTTAATAATGTTTTTAACATTCTTGTTTACTCACTATGGAAAACTGGATATTGGTTATTATATATATATATTTTTTTTTCAGATTTACCTCTTAGATGACTTCTATAATGACTCTGACTGTCAGCTGTTCTTATATTTTTTCCATTGTCCAGTAATTGTAACACATGCTAGCACAATGCTCTTAATTTTTAAGCTTGTCTTTAAAGCTTCCAAGGGTTTTTGTCCTTACTGACATGCCTGCTGATTCTACAGTTCTACATGCTGTTCCTGCGTGAACCCAACCTTCTATGCGCATATTGCATAACTATAGCCAAGGAACTTTAAATACTAAAAGCCTCTACTCTCTGGATATCTGCTTTCATAGTGAGTGGTCATAAGATGTAGAACAAAATACAGATTTCACGTGGAAAGACATTTTTCTTCTGCAATCTTTGATCATGTTATGAATTCTTCTTCATTTATTTCTTTTTGTAGGTTCGGATTGTCGTGAAATAATTTTCTGATGCCACAACACAAGGGAGATACTTTATTGCATCCGGCAACGGCCACTGCTAATCTGTCATGTTTCTTACATGTGTGAGTTTCTGTTGCAGTTTTACAGCAGTACAAAAGTTGCAGGTGGCTTTTGGGTCTGATAAATGAAACCAACATGGAAATACTGTAGACTTGTGTGCATTGCACTTGCCAGCAGGGGGCGACACTCCAAATGTCTCGTATGTACTTGACCTCTGACCTCAGTAAACACTTTCCTGATGAGTTAGTGATCAGAGAAGAAATTTCTGGTTGTCTTAAATGTTTCCCTTATATTTTGCATGTTTTAACTCACCTCCAATTTCATTTTGTGAGGCATCTTGTGCGAAGGTGTATAAGGCCAATTTTCATTTGAATAATTCCTGGGGTTTTTGTTTTTGTTTGTTTTGGTTTTTTTTACGACAAAGTTAAAGTAGTATTTTGATTTTTATCTCAAAATCCTTTATCAAAAAATTAATTGATAAAAAAATCCTTTTATATTTCTTTTGTCAATGTGACATTGTATTGATGTCGTAAAGCATACGACATTAATACGCTTTATTATTATTCATGTAGGACCATCTTTTAAGCGCCCCCTGTTGCAACTCTGGTTGAACTGCAGCCCGTTTCTGTGCGGTTGGATAAACAGGAAGTGGAATGGCTCTCCCGGATCTTGGGGACGCCTGATGCTCTAACCGGAAGCTGCAGGATATCATGTTCGTTGAGCGCAGAGGAAACAGCAGGTGTGTTTGCAGGCTTTTGGAGGTGGTAGGTATTTGTTTAGGAAAGAATCATGCTGGTTCCAGTTTTCAACACACAAGTGTGAGGCTAGAGTCAGCTAAATTATTTTCTTTAATTTTTTAAAGGGTGGAAACAGAAATGTGTTAAAACACTTTCCAGTTTGCGGCTGAGTTAAAGTGGCTCCCGGCTTCTGCTTTCTTTGAAAGTATCAAATGTGAGAGTTTCATCCGTCTTCTTATACAGTTTTGCCTGAAAAACAACTCATATATAGCATTTATTTTTAAACGAAATAGTGATATTTTTGTCATGTCATCGCGTGGGGTTGTTTGAGAAGAGAAAAAAAGAAAAGAAACTGTGATATCTGATTTCTGATTTGACTTTAAAGCTGACTGGAGAAATGTGGGCTGAGGGTTGATGAAATGAGTCAACACAACACAGAAGCTGATGAGATATTTGTCAGACAGTCCTGTGTAAATTATGTCCAGATGATGGAAAGAATAATTTGAAACATAAATGCTGATTGTTAGCTTGTCATTATTACTTAATTCAGCCTCGCCACAGTGTACTGATATGATTTATGTTTCAAAATGTCAAGTGAAAGTGTGCTGACTGAGCTCTATTTCCAGTCTGTACTTGCAGCTTGTGCAATACATGAAAATCACCACACTGGCTGAGGTGGGTTGATGAGGACTGCATTCCCTTCCATATTTCGCATGTCAGACAGGGTATGAGAGTGAGTCTGTGTTGCCGTGTCAGTCATCCCGCCTCTTGTTTTAGGATGCCCCCATTAGACGCAGGGCAGACGGTCAGCGGTGGTGGGACTAAGCACCGATGACAAGCTCCTGGAAAGGCTGCAGTTGAGGAGAATGAGCAGAGCCTGCACAGGGACCGGCCCGAGCCTCAGACATGTACACACACACACACACACACACACACACACACACACACACACACACACACTGAACCCACATTCGTATTTAAGTCCTCATACACATGCATGTCATAGCTGTCTGCAATCTGACGCTCACTATAATATTTTATTGCTGCAATGGAAAACATTGTGTTTGATTTATGTTGTCTGAGTTATTATTTACATTAGTTTATCGTTAGCTTTAATTAATGTTGGATTCCATTCATTTTTGCTTTTAACGATCACCTGCTCGCCAACATGGGCAAACAGCCACCTGCTGCCTTGTGCATACTGTACATGCTGTACGTAGAGACGATGGATGTCACGATCCCTAATGTATATTTGTTGATACGTGATAGTAAGTTTTATTTTCACGTTGCCTTTTGTGTGCTGTTAGCTATTTGGAAGTCCAATTATGTGCTGTGGGCATCAGTAAAGTTATCAGTGATCACATCTGAGGCCTCTCATGTGAGTTTATGTTTTACAGTTTTAAATGCCTCCACATTTTTTGATGTATGTTCAAAGTGCTTCAGTGCCACCAACCCTTAGTTTACTTTCTAGTGGACCTGTGAAAGCGTCCAACAATAGCAGATACACGTCAAGCAGATAACCATACTGTACAGCTAACTGAAGAGTGGGAACCATTATTTATAAGATTAATTCAAATATTAACCTATCAGGCACCATATTATGACCACCTGCCTAATATTGTGTTGGTCCCTCTTTTACTGCCTAAACAGCCATTGAGGCATGGACTCTACTCCTCCCCTCAAGGTGTGCTGTGGTATCTGCACCAAGATGTTAGCAACAGAGCCTTTAAGTCCTGTAAGCCGCGAGGTGGGGCATCTATGGATTGGATTTGTTTGCACATCCCACAGATGCTCGTTTGGATTGAGATTTGGGGAATTTGGGGGCCAAGTCAACACCTCAAACTCGCTGATGTGCTCGTCAAACCAGTTGTTGGTCTGCAACAATCTCAAAGCCACCTTCTTCCATTGCTCTTTGGTCTAGTTTTCATGCTCATGTGTCCATTGTTGCTTCTTTCAGTGGTTGACCGAGGTCAGCATGGTCTGGCCTGCTTCTCTACGGCCCCATACGCAACAAACTGCAATGCGCTGTGTATTCTGACAACTTTCTGTCAGAATACACAGCGTGAACTGTTTTTGGTAATTTAAGCTACAGTAGCACATCTGATGGATCGGACCACAAAGGTCAGCCTTCGCTCCCACATTCATCAGTGAGCCTCGGCCGCCTTTTACCTGTCGCTGATCCGCCACTGTTTCTTCTTTGGACCGCTCTTGATAGATACTGACACCTGTAGACCGAGAACATCCCACAAGAGCTGCAGTTGTGGAGATGCTGTGAACCAGTTGTCTAGCCATCACAATTTGGCACTTATCAAATCCTCATGCTTGCCCATTTTTCCTGCTTCGAACACATCAACTTTGAGGACAAAATGTTCACTTCCTACCTAATATTATCCTACCCACTAACAGGTGGCATAAAGAAGAGATAATCAGTGTTATTCACTTCACCTGTCAGTGGTTGTTATGTTATTCATGATTAGTGTAAATAGAGTTGATCTCTGTGGATGAAATAGTGTGAGAGACTAATTAGGATAATTTGCTAGCCTGATGTTGGACACAATTGTCAACTTGCCGATCTTCAAATCCATGTTTAGTCTGAACATGGAAATCACTGATTTCTCTTTGGGCATCAGTTTGTTTTCCCCCCGGTCAGTCAGGTGCTTGTGTCAAAGTCCATCCAGATGTTTGGCTTTGCTGACCTTTAAATGCTCCATTTCGCGGACATGTACTAAGATCCTTTTTAAATGGAGAGCTACACTGAGTTTTCCTTTAGGTGTGGGAGAATTAATGCGTGTTCAGGGTTGCAGAAAAGCAACAGTCACTGTTGGTTTACACTGTGGTTTACACTGAGCTTAACACTTTACAGCAGCTTCTTAACCACAGTGAACCCACCCATTCTACTGATACAGGTTGTTTTTTTGTTTTGTTTTTTTTCATTTTGGCTGGTAGTAGTGGATATATCTATCTATCTATCTATCTATCTATTAGGGGTGCAACAATACACAAAATTCACGGTTCGGTTCGGTTCGATACTTTGGTGTCACGGTTCGATATTTTTTCGATACAAAAAAAATGTTCATGCATTTTTAATTTGTCATTTATTAAAATTATAAATATATATTTTAACTCAAAAGTACAGTTTTTAAATTTAACCCTAACCCTTGTGCGTGTTTTTTATTTTGACAGCGAATGCGCACCTGCGGACCACTTATGTGCAGCCCTGGTTATTTAGCTCGTCATATTGCAGCCACAGAAATTCTTTTGTCCATGAAACCATAAAGCTGCACTTTCTTTTTGCCTTATAGTCTGATTTGTCATAACTTTTCCGTTTTGTGGTAAGCTTTTCTTTGGCTGTCACTTCTTCACCCTGACCTGTCTTATTTGGCTCAGCAGAACTGAAATGCTTTTACACACGCACTCACATAAGCTCAGCGATTCTCTGCGCGATCAACCTCTCACATGTTTAAGCTTGCTGCGGGAGATTTCACTTGTCATGTTTGCATAGTAAGCTAACGATTAATAAGACTATGTCAGAGGAATTGGTGCGCAAATTATCATCACTCACAGATCAGTGCCGTCGCTCTCTATACACAGTTCGCACGATTGCAAAGTGAAAGCAAAAGAACAAGCGCAAATTCAAACGCGACTTCAATATGTCACATATTGACAGTGGCTCACCGATGCCAATGACATAATTACCCAGCTACATTTCTGAAAGAATGCAAAAGCATTGACATATATTTTTCCTACAATAGCCCGACGGGCAGGGAAGAGATAGATTTTGGTAGCCCGACTGAAAAAATCGCTAGCTCCGGGACGTCGGGCTAGCGATATTGCAAGCCCTGTATCTGATTGAGGAATCACTCATCTTTGGAAAAGAGAGTTTATTACAGAGAAATGGCTCTTTCCAAAATAAAAGCTATACTATCCGCTTCTTCTGGGCTATATTCTCAGCAGCATAAGGAGAATCATGTGCTAACAGCTGTCTAAATGACTCGGCTAAAGTTAGTAGCATGCTTGCTTTTTTTTGTCTGCTTCCACTTGTCTTTGCACTAGGATGATGTCGGCGTAAATGTGCAGTCATATTCGTTGTGTTCCCACTAGTGCTTTCAGGTTAATCTCGTTGAAATGACCTTAACGCCACAACACGGCAAATCTCCGTTAACGAGCTACCGCCGATCGCTCCGTGCATGGGGCTAGACGGCCAACACGTTAACGAGCTAACTGCGCTAACACACTAGTTCACACCAATGTAATTGAGCATTGCATGGCACATCCAACATACTGTTTTACTTTAGTCCATGACTCGCTTACCTTCAGGGTCATACGTCACATGAAAACCAAAATAATTCCAAACTCCAGATCTGAATGAGGTTCAATTTGCCTGTTGCAGGGAGAGCTTACTTCTGTCTCGCTAGCTTGCCCTGTGCTCTTCCTTCTGACTATGCTGCCTGTGTGGAGCGCTCAGTGGATCTGCGCTCGACAGTGCAGCCTAGGCAGAGTAGTCGAACACAGATTCACTGAGCGCTCAACACAGACAGCATCGTCAGAAGGAAAATTGATAAAATAAATTACAAATGTTGTATTGTTCGATACATATGCGTACCGAACCGAAAGCACTGTATCGAACGGTTCAATATCGATACGAATATCGTTGCACCCCTTCTATCTATCTATCTATCTATCTATCTATCTATATGTATATATATATATATATATATATATACACACACACACACACACACACACACACACACACACACACACACACACACACACACACACACACACACATATATATATATATATATATATACACATATATATATATATATATATACACACACACACACACACACACACGATTAATCGTTAGAAAATCGCGATCTCGATTCATACTGTAACGTTCACAAGAACCAGACGGTTGGGGTCTCAGTTTGTCCGTTTATTTGGCACATAAGCCAGCGGGTTGTTAACTCAGGGGGAAGCGCTCTCGAACTCCACCTCTCTTCAGCCTGGCAGCCTACGTTCCCTCCTTGACCTCCTGAGCCCCTGAGGTGGACGCGGAGCTTCGGGGCTTTGGGGTGGAGAGTCCGAGGGAGGGGAACGCAGCCCCGGTCGGGGGTCCCTCTGAGCAGGGTCACGGACGCTCTGTACACGTCCCTCTGGAAAGGAGGGGAGGGACTGCCCTCTGTAGGGGGCCATCCGGTCTCTGTGCAGCGCTACTATCCTCCCCCTAGGAGGCAACTGCACCCTGTAAACAACCTCCCCTACTCGCTCTAGGACGCTGCAAGGCCCCACCCAGCTGCTATCCAGTTTAGGACACCGTCCCTTCTTCCTCTTTGGGCTGTAGACCCACACCAGCTCCCCAGCATGGAAGTGCCTCCCCTTAGTGGTGATGTCGTAATTCCTCTTTTGGCGCAGGCCTGCCTTCGCCAGCTGCTCTCGGGCGTAGGAATGTGCAGAATCCAGCCGGTCCTGCAGCTTCCTTGCGTAGTCCCGGCCCGGTGGTGCCTCTGGCGCGTCCGGGGGCTTCCCAAAAGCCAACTCTGCAGGAGTTCTCAGCTCTCTCCCTAACATGAGCAGGGCAGGCGTACATTGGGTGGAGTCCTGTACTGCCGACCTGTAGGCCATGAGGGTAAGGGGAAGATGGTAATCCCAGTCCCGTTGGTGTTCTGAGGTAAGGATGGCTAGCTGCTGGGCCAGCGTCCTGTTAAACCTTTCCACCAGCCCATCGCTTTGGGGGTGAAGTGGGGTGGTGCGGGTTTTCTTAGTCCCAAGGCGTTCACACATGGCAGCAAATACCTTGGACTCAAAGTTACGCCCCTGGTCACTGTGGAGGGTCTCTGCTGTTCCAAAGCGGCTGAACATCCCCTCCACTAATACATCAGCGACCGTCTCAGCCTCCTGATCTGGGATGGCGTATGCTTCCGGCCACTTGGTAAAATAGTCCATGGCCACAAGAACATAGCGGTTTCCTCTGTCTGTGCGAGGAAATGGGCCCATGACGTCCACAGCTACTCGCTCCATTGGGGCTCCTGCTGGTTGCTGCTGAAGCTGAGCCCGGGACTGGTCCTGTGGCCCTTTGTGTGAGGAACATGCATCACAGCTGCGGCAAAAGTCCTCCACGTCCCTCCGCTGTTGACCCCAGTAATAGCCCTGGCGGAGGCGGCGGAGAGTCTTGGAGACCCCAAAGTGGCCGGAGCCAGTGCTCCCATGGCAGGCTTCCAGCACAGCTGACCTCAGCGACCTTGGCACCACAACCTGCCACCTCTCCTCCCCCGTGGCAGGATCCTTCCAGGCACGCTCTAACACCCCCTCCTTCAGCCTGAGAGCTGCAAACTTGGCCCATAGCCCCCTGGTACAGATGGAAAACCCAGTGACCTCATCCCAAAGGGGTTGCTCCCCCTTCTCCAGCCACTGCAGGACCGGCAGCAGGTCCGTGTCTTGTTCCTGCCGTGCCCTCCACTCTGCTGCATCCACCATCAGAAGAGCCCTGCAGGCGAGCTGTGCTGCTCCGTCTATTGTCGTGAGTTCCCGCTCTATTTCCTCTCGCTTCTCACAGTAACAGCAGCCAGCTGCAGCACATGGGCGACGAGAGAGGGCGTCTGCGTTAGAATGGTGCGTCCCTGCTCTGTGCTCCACAGTGAAATTGAAGGCTTGGAGCTCCTCCAGCCAGCGAGCCACCTGTCCCTCTGGCTCCCTGAAAGACATCAGCCACTGAAGGGCAGCATGATCAGTTCTGATAACAAATGCTGTGCCGCACAGGTAGTACTTAAAGTGTCTCACCCCCGCCACCACAGCCAACAGCTCTCGTCGTGTGACACAGTAGCGCCGCTCACTCCTGTTCAGGACCCGGCTGAAGTACGCCACCACCTTCTCCCCTTCCGGCCCAACCTGCGACAACACCGCTCCCAGCCCCACATTACTTGCGTCAGTGTCCAGGACAAAAGGCAGGGCGGGGTCAGGGGGGGGCAAGGACTGGAGACTCTGTCAGCGATCTGCGGAGGGTGTCGAACGCCTGCTGACAGTCCCGGGTCCAGATGAAGTCACGGTCCTTCTGCAGCAGGTGGAAGAGTGGTGCGGCTATGGAGGAAAAGCCCTTCACAAACCTCCTGTAATAAGACGCCAGTCCTAGGAAGCTTTTGAGCTGTTTCTGGTCTGCTGGTGTGGGCCACTCGGTAATGGTGTGAATTTTTTCCTCCAACGTGCTGATGCCCTCACGACCCAGCTTGTGGCCCAGAAACTCCACCTCCCTCCTCATGAAGTGGCACTTGTCGGGGTGCAGCTTCAGGCCTGCAGCTGCCACCCTCTCCAACACTTGTCTCAGGGCATCCAGGGCAGCATCAAAGGAGCTCCCGTGCACTAGAAGGTCATCCAGGTAAACCAGACACCGTTGCCGTGGGACGCCAGCCAGCACACTGTCCATAAGCCTCTCGAAGGTCGCAGGAGCATTGCAAAGACCAAAGCTCAGGACTTTGAACTGCCATAGTCCCCTGTTAGTGCAGAAGGCTGTCTTCGGTCTGGATTCCGGGGACAGTGGCACCTGCCAGTAGCCACTCCGCAGGTCCAGGGTGGAGAACCAGGAGGACCCGGCTACTAAGTCGAGAGACTCATCAATCCTGGGAAGGGGGTAAGAGTCCTTCTTCGTCACTTTGTTGAGTGGTCTGTAGTCCACACAGAAACGCATCCTAGGACTTTTTTTCTTAGGCACCATCACCACCGCGGAGGCCCACGGGCTATCAGATGGCTCTATGATGCCCGCCTTCATCATTTCACACAACTCTCTGTCCGCAGCCTCCTGATGAGCCAGGGGCAGGCGGCGTGGGCGCACTTTAATAGGCTGGGCATCCCCGGTCTCAATGACGTGCTCTACCAAGTGTGTCAAGCCAACATCACTTTCTTTCAGGGCAAAAATGTCACTAAACTCTTTTAGTACCTGCCATAGACTCTCTTGCTGCTGTGGAGTCAGCCCCTCACAGTTCTTTGACCAGATACTCCTCACTGCTAAGAGCCTCTCCTCCTCCTCCTCCGCTTGCTGTTCTGCTGGCGGGTCTGCAGCGGTCTCTGCGGTGGAGGTGGACGCCGCGGCAGATGCTGTGCAGACCGGGGGAGGAATAAGCGGCACCTTCTTCCCATCAGGGGTTACGAGGAAGCCTTTGCCTAAGTCCAGTACACCGCCAATGGCTCGTAAAAAATCCAGCCCAAGGATGCAGGCGTCCTGCACGTCAGCCACCCAGGCAGCATAAGACACACCGAGGTCCCCCACCTTGAACTGGAACACTCCCCTCCCTCTCATTGGGGCCAGATCACCGGTCACAGTCTTAAGTTGCACATTAGTCGGTTGCACAGCAGCTCCGGTTGGGACAATATCGGGTCGGACCAGCATTGCATTGGACCCCGTGTCCAGCAGGGCCGTACAGGACACCCCCGCGATCGTCACTGGAACATGGCAAAAGCCGCCAACCTGGGTCCAGCGGTGTGGGGATGTCGTTCTCCCAGGCCCGTGTACTCCCGCCTACACGGGCCCGTGGGCGTTTCCCTGAACCGCTGCAAGCTTGGGGCACTGCCTGATGAGGTGTCCGGGTTGTCCACATCCCCAGCAGCTCTGTGGTCGGCGGTGTGGGCCAGCCCGAGGGGAAGGCGACTGCAGCGAAGCCGCCTGCACCAAACTGCACAAGCCCGCTGGCGTCTCCATCTGTTCCACAGGTGCTGACACAGCCCTCACCACGTGTGCGTCATCAGCGCCCCCAGAGGATCCTGCAAGCATCTCCCTCTCCAACGCTAGCTCCAGGGCTGCACTGAGTGTGGCTGGCCGAGCAAGCTGAGTTTGCATACGGAGCTCTTTAGGGCTCAGGGCCTGCAGGAACTGGTCCCGAGCTAACTCCGCTTGCACTGATGGTGGCATGCTGTCATACGCCCTCCGGCAAAGGCACTCGATTTCATGGGCCAAAATGCGGAGGGGCTCGCCTGGCAATCTGCGTCTGTTGTGGAACTCCGACCTCAGCAGCACTGGTTGGTTATACTGCCCGAAGCGCCTCTGAAGTGCTCCGACCAGAGCATTATAATCTCCCCTCTGCTCCTCGGTCAGCAGCAGCAGGCATGCAGCTGCATCCTCACACAGACACAAAGCCAGTTGGAGAGCTTTATGTTCCTCAGCCCAGCCAGCTGCGACAGCTAACAGCTCGAACTGTGCGATAAACACTTCCCATGGCGTCTTGCCGCTGAACTTAGGCGTTTTTATATTCGCTGCAGCTTGCTGGGCGCCGCCATGTTTGTTTACATCACGTGACGGCGCGCCAAGCGAGGTCGACTCCTTCCCGCCGGAATCGCGGCCGCTGTGCGAACAGTTCCCGAGCCTAGTCAAACCTGGAGAAAATCCAGCCTCGGCAGACAGCCGCAGCGCCGTTTCCCTCACTCCATGGGCGGGCGAGCGCGGACGAACCTCCCTCTCCTCCGTCTCCTTCTTAATCTTGCCCGGCAACATCCTCGTCTCGTAACGGCAAGCGTCGCCAGCAACAGGGTGTCGGGCGTTCTGGGGTTCTTTTTTCTTATCCCACTTCTGACACCAATGTAACGTTCACAAGAACCAGACGGTTGGGGTCTCAGTTTGTCCGTTTATTTGGCACATAAGCCAGCGGGTTGTTAACTCAGGGGGAAGCGCTCTCGAACTCCACCTCTCTTCAGCCTGGCACACACACAGAACAACCAGGTCCCACCCACCCCTTCCTGTACACCACAACCAAACATGAATCTTAAAGGAACAACAACAGTGTGCAGAGATCACCAACATGTCACTGTACAATAACACTTAACCATCGTTACAATACTTATGTGCGATCTCATTTCCAAATGACAACGATTTAAAAAAAAAAAAAAAAAAAAAAAAAGACGACGACGATTGTACCACATTTTGATCTGGGACAATCTGCATGAAAACAAGCGCTCACTCTTCCTGCTCAACAAATGACAAGGGCGGAGCCTTATACCACGTGATACAGAAGTTGTGCCGTGTGATGCTAAAATTAGCAGGGAAAAAACAACGGAGAGCGCGTCAGTGTATTTTATTCCCAAAGATGAACTTTGTCAAAGTAAATGTTTGGACTGTATAATTTGGTGGTGCACTGTTATAATATAAGATGCATATAAAGTAATTAAATTGGCCATATCCTTCTCAACTACGACCCTGATGTAATGCTATAGTTGTACTTTATCTCCTCTTCCAGTTGTGGCGTGTTTTAAGGATTTTTAAAGCACTTTCAGGCGTTTTTCAGTTAGGCTTAAAGAAATAAAAAACCCCTCAGAAATACAAAACTGTTCAGCGCATCAGTGTGAAAACACACCTCACATGACCCATGTGTCAAAATAGTGTTATTATCCTCTAAGAATGTTAACCGCACTGGTCTGAGCCAGTGGCTGTTTCTTCCCCGTGGGCCTGTTTCCTCACCAAGTGGAGCAGTTTACGAGTGAGGTTAAGATGTCAGTCTCAGCCCTCCTTTATCTGTCCCCCAGCCTGACCTCCGGCACAGGAGGGAAGAATGCGAAGGCTTGACCCTAAGTGAGCACTCCGCCTCTCTCTCCCTCCTCCCCGACCCACCTCCACCCAAGCAGCAGGAGCAGCAGCCTGTGGGCTCCTCGTGTCAGCCACTGTGTCCCCAGCAACCTCCTCGCGGTTTGCAAATATGCCCTCGATATGGCTGGCATGTCGTACGCACATGTCCCAGCGGTGGGAGATAAATTTGAGAGCAAGGAGATGTCAGGCTGGCGACAGCTGTGGGCTACAATTTCACCAGATGTCTGCCGTTGCTAACCTTCAGCAGACATGAACTGGCCGCCCCCTGCACGCACTTTACATGCACAGTAAATATTTTCTCAACACGAAGCTCAAAGAAAGCGCAAACCAGAATTTGTTTGTCACAGCTCGCATAGCCAGAGCCTTCTGGGCCATGATTTATAAGACGCGCAGGCACGTACTGATGAAATGCAGCCGGTGTTTGATTTGAAGAGAATCACAGCTGGAGCTGTGACGGGAGTCTCGGTATGGATCTGTGCTCCTGGTGCTCACCGGATCACATTAGGGATGAAATTCCTGCTGGAGGGGAGTTTTGTTGTCCACTCTTCAAAAACCTGCTGGTGGCACTGTGATGCTGGATGGTGGATGAAAAGCTTCAATCTTTAGCTTAAGTAAAAGCTTGAATTCCTATTGCATATGTTAAACTCATACACAGTGAACACAGACAATTTAGTGTCATAACAGACCAACAGCCAGTTATAAATAACATCAGAATATAAACACATCACATCTCAGAGAAATGTGCAGTTAAGAATTTGATTTCCTGCTAAATCTGAAGTTCAATCTGTGTCTCCCTGTGGTCAAAATGACCCTCAGCACCACCCAGTCCTTGTCAATGAAGTCATTTTCATGTGTTCAAGCATCATAAACAGCTGAAGGAGCATGCAGCGCTAGCAGTAGATGTGGACAGATGTGGCTAACAGCTGCCTCCATAGTTCAGGTTGCACATCTTGATGCTTGCAGCAGAATCCTTACTGCTTATGCTATTTTGCTCTGTTTTACAAAGCCTAAAAACTGAGCAGTAGCTTTGGTTTGCTTAGTCTTAACCTACTAATTTCCTCACTAGCACTCGTGAATTCTGAAGGCCAACGCTGCCAAAGTGGCGATTAGGCATCAAAAATGTTTGTGTGCCTGTTTGCCTACATGCAAAAATGCTTTTTTTTAAACACATTAACCATTTCAAGAATTCAGGAAGCACCTGCTGTTAAAACTGCGTCAGCTGTGTTTTCAACATCGTGTGAAAAAGAAACATCTGAATAAAATGCACACACAGGATCACAGCTGCTCAGGTCCACCTGTTAAGGTGAATGTGAATGAGTGCGATCTTGTCCCACTGTGCTGGTATAAATACTGACGCTTCATGATGGAAGTGGGAAATCACCTCCCTGGTGTGTGTGTGTGTCTGTGTGTTGACACCCGATGTACTGCTGGTGTCAACACACAGATCTATACAGCTGAAAATGTAACAGTATCCCATAGGGCTGTGCGATATGACCAAAATCTCATATCCCGATATAAGAATTCTATCGTCGGATAACGATATAAATCACAGAAATGTAACAAAATCTGTAAATTCTGTGAATCTCGGGCAGCTCGACTTGCGTGAAGTGTTTCCAGCTGCGCGTCATGTAGCTGGAGTCGAGTGTTTTAACCGATGCATGAAACTATACATTTTTAGACATAAGTTGTAAAGGCCGCCGTTTTCTTTGTGAGTATTTATTACACGGCGTGCTGCGGGGAAAAGCCTGTTCTAACGTTTGAGTCTAAGGTTTATTTTTTAGCACCTGGCGGCTCTTTTTTTTTTTTAAATTCTCATCCGTAAACAATCTGCTCTTTCACGTGATTCAGTTTATTTTGAAAAGTCTGAACAGGATCTTGAGCTTTATTGTGAAAGGTTTATGTGGAACATAAACAAGCGGACACGCAATGCTGTTACCGTCGTTGTTGCTAACCACAAAGCATAAAAACAGGCACTTGTCCGTCTGTAGTGTGGTTATATAAAATAAAAGAGAAAGAGAGAACTTTAAAAATTAATATAGCCACTACAGTGACCATCAAAACGATGAAAAAATATTTCCGTAAACAGTTTATTTTGCGACACCACGAAACAAACGATAGCGTAAAATGAAACGATAGACGTTTTTATATCATCATCCGATATATATCGCTATATCGAACAGCCCTAGTATCCCAACTGAATGTAAAATAGAGCATTTAAATGAATAGTTTGTACTGAGGCTTGATATTAAGGATTGCCGTTGTCCATCCTCACTTCAGTTAATAATTGATTTTTCCAAGTATGAAACACTTGGACCGTGGCAAAGACTTGATTTCGTAGAGTTGTGATGATGAATTGAGACGTGCTGTGTTTAGACTTTGATTCATGATTCATTACTTCGAGTCAGGTTTGTTCTCAGGGTTACTTTTGAAGAAGCCAGCCTGTGAAGTGGAACGGGCAGCAAAGTGTGAAAACTAGGACCTCGGTCTCTTCAAACATAATGGAAAAATCTTTGTACAACTTTTGAAAAATAATCCAGGGCGTCCTTAGTGGCATGTTCTAAGATTATAAATTGTAAACTTTGCTAAATTAAGGTCATATAAAGATTTCAACTTAAAATTTAGCAGATCTGTTTTACTTTGATGTTCAACATGACGTTTCCTACAACTCAGAACATGAAATGAAATTTGAACCATTCTGTAATATTCTTGAAACAGTTTGTAAGCTGAAACTGAAGCAAACTGTAAGCGAGAGTACGCAATAAAAATAAACAGTTAAAAAATAGATGAAATATTAATGCAATAACATATAAAGTTTAAATTAAATAATGCAACATTAAGATGAAATACAGAAAAAAGTACATTAATAAATAAAATCTCTTAAAATGAAATTAAGTGCAATTAAGTGAATAACTACAGATAAATAATGTCTGTAAAGCAAATGCTTTCAGGTCTTCCAGCAGGAGGACAAAAGGTAAAAGCTGCAGTTTTAACAACCAGCAGACCTCCTGCCAGCCAGTTTATGAAGTATATACTCTGTACTGATTGACTAAAATGATGTGGAGACTTAAAAATAGAAGGACAGAACACATTACACCTATCAGCAGAGCTCTGAATGAATTGTA
Source organism: Rhamphochromis sp. 'chilingali' (assembly GCF_963969265.1). Taxonomy (NCBI): domain Eukaryota; kingdom Metazoa; phylum Chordata; class Actinopteri; order Cichliformes; family Cichlidae; genus Rhamphochromis; species Rhamphochromis sp. 'chilingali'. The sequence continues at coordinate 33,895,986 of NC_137931.1, forward strand.
GTACATTAAAATGTTTTTAATTAGCAGAGAGTTACAGCAGTCGAGTTTGGCAGATAAGAAAGCAAGCATCAGTTTCCTTGAGTCACTCGTAGAGAGCGGAGGCCGTGCTTCAGTTAAATTCTGAGTCAAAGCTCATTCTTGGGTGTCTTGCTTTACGGCTTCTAAGTAAATCATTTCTGTGATGAGTATCTCTCTATGCTTTAGAACCTGTTATTATAATTTCAGCTTTATTATTGGTTGAGATGTGAAAGTTTTTGTGACACTAATATCTAAAATGCATGTCAAGTTCTGTGAGACTTCTTAAACATCATAGCTGTCATCACTGCTTTATCTGTTGTGTGCTGGGGCCTTCCTGCCACCCTCACAACAGAGTACAAGCATTAAATATAAATTCATGCAGATGGAAATTCTCTTTTAAGTGTAGCAGTCCTCACTGCATTGATACGCTCAAAAATCACGCTATTGTGTTTGAATAGTGAATAAATGGGATTCAGTTGCAACGTGTGCAGTTACCCACCTAAAAAGGTCTGCATTGCGGAGATTAATCACAGATATAAATTTGTACTTTTTGTAAAACAATTTCTTTTAGTACAACAGTATTTGTATAACTCGTCTGTGAGCTCCTTAGCGAACTTCTTATGGGGGCAGGATGGGGGGAGTTCTTCAGAAAGGTGCTCTGACTGATGAGTAATCTTGCTTGTCGAGTTTCAGAGAAGTGAAAAACGTTGGTCCTGACTGTTTTATGTCATTCTATAGAGACGCTTTTAGGATGACGAGATGTCTTCAAATTAAAATGTATTCATTTTCTTTGCACATGCTGTCTTTTTGTCACTGGTGTTGCTTCTTTGTCGCTCTTTGTGCAGTGTTAAAGGTTTTTATGACTGATTATTTCCCCGGTCTCTTCAGCACGTGTAGACAGTGAGGTAAAGTTATCGTGTCAAATATCACACATTTTATAAGATGTGACAAACAATAAGTAACATAAATGATGCGATGAACCATCTGAGGACATGATGATTAATAATGATGAAGAAAACACGATATTTGCCTAAAATATCAATAAGCTATGCAAAACAAACTTAATGAGCAGTTTTTGATAAGGCTTTTCTATACATGTGAGTCACTGGTGTTACCTACAGCCTCTAAGTAAGAGTAATGGCTCTGTTATCTACCTGTAAGGAAGATAACACTGGTTCTGATAAATGAAAAGAGTCGCTGGATTTACTATGAGCAAGTCTTTCTAGAACTTCAGGAAATGATATATAAAGGGAAGTTAAGTGTTTTGTTTTTTCAAAATAATAACCTTTCTGACCTAATAACAGCCTTACTTTTTTATTTTTGCCAAATTTATTTTACATCCTATATCATATATTACATTTATCACATATTTGGTAGTTATATGCATAAAATTACATTAACAGTGGTTAAAACAACACGTTTGTCATCAAAACGCTCAATACTGTGGGGACGAGCACGAGGATGTTTTATGTTCACATGGAAATAACTTAAGCCTAAAGTGTTTTTTGGGTGTAATATTTCTGTGAAAACAATCAATAGAATAGCCTAGAGTACACTTTACAGAGAACAGCAGGGCAGTTGATCCTGAAATTGATGGAAAGATGGGCTGGTTCTGCAGTTCCAGAGAAAAAGCCAGGACTGGGGTGTGGGAATGGGTTTTTTTTTTTTTCTCAAATACACAATGAGAGACTGCGTTGGCAGCAAGGCTGAGAGGCGTTTGTGTACTTGGCTATCGTGGGTGCTGTTATCCACATTTCAACATCTGTAGTTTTGTGATGAATCTCAAAGTAACTTAGCTTGAGTCACTGTTCCAAATAATCCCTTTTTTTCATACTGAATGAATATTCTGTCTCACAGTTTTAGCCCCTGTTAAAGCTTCCTTCTCATAAAGCCTACTTTCCTTTGTCCTTTGAGCCTGTGAGCTGCACTCACTCAACTTTGTTGGCTCTAAGTAAGGAAGCTTGACAGCCTGAAGCATCAGGTCTTTAACTTTGCATACACTTAACGCATTATTCAAAACTAAATTATGTTAATTTTGTACAAATTAAATTTTTATAGGCTGACATGAATCATGATAGAGAGTAAAGATAAGCATAATAGCTCATTTTTTAATACATCAAAAGGGAGAGGCGAGATTGCATTAACAACTTGCTTCTGCAGCCCAAGGATGACAAAAAAATCTTAACAGCTTCAGTTTAACCACACAAAAGCGCTCATTATGCACAAGGTACTACAGATGCCAGCGCTTTAATCTTCCACCAAGCTAAAGTCCAGAGTTTCAAACATGACATAGATTAAATGCATTTTAAGTGTGTTTTAGTATTTTTTTAACTTGCAGATGTCAAACTGCGTTCGCTCTTTGAAATGTTGTGGTTTAGTAATGATGCTAATACACAAAGAGTCACTTGTAGCGTGTTCATGAGTATTTCACCTTCTGGAAAAAAAACTCTACTCAGTTTACAAGAAACTCACTTGATCACAGTCCATACAGCGTAGGTTAAAGGCCAGCATCACTAACAGGCCGGGTCAAACAGATTTCAGTGAAGTCGTCATTGTCGGGTGTTTTGGGTTTTTTTTTTTTTGTTTTGTTTTCTCCAATTGTTACTTCCATCCATCTGATTTAAAATCAGACCAAACATCTGTTTTGGAGATGTTGGCAATATTTCAGATATTTGGGGGTGAAACACTTAAAAGTATTTGGAGCACTGTCAGAATGAGATGTCCTGTTATGGAATAGTTACCCATAAATTACAAATTGCAATAAAATAAAAGCCTTATAATCTGTTTCAAACAACTGTCCATAATTTGTGCCACACCTATGGAAGAATTCATGTAAGAAAAAAGGTTCTTGGTGAAGCAGAATGACAGATTCATGCTGGAAACATTATTCTGATAACAGTCTGCTTCATAAATGACCTTACTCAATGACTGGAAGGTTAATACACTGGAGTAAAAAGTGAACTATTTTCCTTTATTAATTGCAGTAGAGTCAACTTTTTAAAAACCGTACTCGAGCACAGTAAACGTAAAGTGATTTTTCAGCACTGCAGACAGGCTGATGGCAGTAATGTCAGCATGTGGACGGAGTTTACATTCCAGCAGCATTCAGTCTGCCATGAGGCAAAAGGTACCATCATTGGCATTTCCTGTTGTACGGAGGCGTCTAGAGCTCCGACTCTGGCACACGTGCGGCTGCCGACACTCCCCGGTCACTTCGACACCATTTGAACCAACACCAGAAATGATCTAAGCTACATTTCTGTACTTCCTGGCATTGCTGAAATCTGTGCAACCGCTTTTAAAAATTGTTTTGATAAGTGGGATAGTGCGGTGTTTTGAAAGGCCTTGCATGATGAAAGATAAGCTTCTTTTCTTTGCACGATGACTCGGTGTGAGTAATAGTAACAGAAGGTGCGATGACTCCTTCTGCGTGTGTGTGTCCATATGTGTTTGTGCTGTTGCCTTCACAGAGTCACCTTACAGTAAGTTTGGCACTTGAACTGTGTCCGAGTTCACTCAGCCGTTAATCTCTTTGCCATCCTCCTCTGCACTCTAAAAACAGGCCGTTCGGTTAAGTTTTGGTGGATTCATGTAGTTAAAAAAAAAAAAGTTTTTTAACCTTTATTTTGGTTAACTTTTCAGAGAAAGTTGTATGTACTCTATGTATGAGATGGAGCAAGATAGGATTTTACCTGATAACAGCAGTAAATTTATAATGAATTTCATACAGAAAATCAAATGTTTTCAGCAGAATTTAATGCAAGGCATGTTGGGAAATATAAGCAAAGACGATCCCAATCTACTCTACATTATTATTCATAGCTGTAATTAATCATTTTTTCTGAAGGTACGCAGTTTTGTGGACAATGCTGAAATAGGTTTCTTACACGTCATCACATATCAATAAAATTGTATAAATCTACTGCATATAAAGAAATTATAAATGGGCTAAAAAGGCATATGCTTCTAAAATCTGGACCTGTGGATTATTTTAGAACATTGGATTTGAGAATTCCCATTAAACTAAAGTGTATTGCAATCTGAGCTCAGATAAGCTGCTGATGTCGCGAGTCTGACCTCTCTGTACTCTGCAAAGAGTTTAGTGTCTTCAAATTACTTGATTTGAAGCCTTGAACTGATGATTTTTTTTTATCAATCAGTTTTGTTTTTATCTAATTTGTCAAATAAAGTCAGAAAATGCTCAAATACAAATAAACATGTGACAAAGAAAAGCTGCAAAACCGCACATTCGAAAAAGTTGAAGTGTTCAAATTTTGCATAATCATGTGATTATGAGCTCAAGTTCTAAAGGTAGTGATTTACTAATGCAGCACTGACAAATGTGTATTTAAGTTAATATTAAAAGAAATGGTTGCAGTGGAAGTGATTAAATAAATGCAGATCAGAGGTTTTCCTGCATTCAAGAAAAGGTGCCTCAGAACTTAGTGTTTTTACAGTGTATCAGCACAGAACACCTGAGGGTGTTAAACCGTGTGTGTGTGTGTGTTGCAACTGAGCACAGTCACTTGGCCATGACGGGATGGGGTGGGGCTGAAAAGGAGCAATCTGGCATTTGAAGATTACATGGAAAAGCTGACTGATGACATATTCATCACAGTTTCCAGTCTTCCATTTTTTCCTCCCTCCTAACAAAAACCAGGTGAATAATGTGTTCTTAAACACAAAAATGTGTATCGTGTAGCACCCAAAACAGCAGTGGACGCACACTTGTTTAAACTTACCTTCAGCTCGATGCGTTTGCTTTACAAGTGAAAGCTCAAGGATTTGTCATCACGTTGGGTTTTTTCTCTCTGGCTAGGTGAGAGTGACAGGGCTCTGGGATATGTTGGACGCCTGTCAGGATTGCACACATTTCACAGAGTTTATGTGCTTTATGTAGCAGTAACCGTCTGCGCTGTAGGAGCTGAGTGAGGAGAGAGCCCGATTGCAGAAGCTGAATGGGATCTGCAGGCCCCTGAGGCTCAACAAACCTGTCCTGCAACCTCCTCAGCCAGCCCTCTGTGGTCTTAAGAACAGATTTGTTTTTCAGACCTGTTATTTTCCTGCTTGGTTAATGCTGACTTCTTGTATTACAAACTGAAAACAAACAGAGAAGGCAGCTACAGTGGATTTCATGCAGACACGGCAACACAATTAGTGCTCCTTCTTAACCTCCTACACCCTGATTGGTCACAGTAATTGTGGCTTTGTGCCATTGTTGGCAAAGAGATATTTTCCTAGGAGTTTTACCATCTTCTTGTTTGGTATTACCAGATGAAAGCTTACTCTTTTGCTGTTGCAAATATGAGTAATTAAAGAAAAAAAAAAAAATCAGATTCGCTTGTTTTGTTTAGCTGTGTTTAAGCAAAAATAATAGAAAACTGGAAATTATGTTTTGCTTCCACTCTTTTCAGTTTAATAGTGGTACTGTAGAAACAAAGTGGGCCATTCCTGTATTTTCAGTATATCATGTTACTCCACGCTCTTAAAAGATCAGGGCCTCCTGGTTACGTCTCATTAATCAGTGGAAAGTGCAAAGCGTCTAAAAACATTTTGTCTTGTTTTTTTTTTGTTGTTGTTGTTTTTTGGACTGTTTAAAACCCGCACACACTGGAATGGGACCAGTAAACAAAACTACCATCGTCTATGGGGAGCAGTCAATGTTATGCAACATCTTCATTCAAAACAGTGACTCAGAATTTACCGTGTCCGCTGGTACAGTGTGTTGTCACACTTGCAGTGAGTAAGGTCGTATGTTGAGCAATGACGAGTTGTAGTGGATTAAAAAATAAGTTTGATCACACAACTTTACAATAACAAGAATGACATTCAACTCTGTCTTTTAGTTTATACGTTATTAAACAAAAACTTCAAAGATCTTTTGTTTTATACATTGTCACGCTGTGTTTTTTTTTTGTTTTTTTTTAATCTCAGGTTACGTTTCTGAGATGGTTTTAAAGACCCCCAGAGATCTTCATGGCTGGGTTCATCACTGATTGGTTAAATGTACGGTTACATTAATAACCTGCATTGTTTTGTCAGAATCGCTCCAGACACCACTTACCAGTAGCCAGAATTCTAGATCAGATATATATAGGGGAGCAAGGTAATGAAGCGCTACTTATATCTACTCATAAGTAGCAGTGGTAGTGAATTCCAATTTCTGGAACTCTAGACAGAGATGCAGCTTGCAGCAAACTAAATGCTAACTTAAGCACGCTCACAGTAGCGAAGCTAAAGTCAATTTTATTTATATAGCACGTTTAAAAGAACAGCTGTTGACCAAGGTGCTGTACGTTTAAGATTATCAAATGATATAAAAACATAGGAAGACATAATAAAAGTTAAGAAAAAGAATCATAAAATTAGAAGATTTGAGTAAGAAATAAGACAAATAAAAGTAGTACAAAGTCATTCTGATTTAAAAGCCAAGGAGTGTGCCAATTTAAAAGATCAGAAGCTAGCATGTTGGTGTTTAGTATTTACCTTGTCTGTCACTTATCACATACTGTGTAGTGGACTTTACAATGAGTTTTAAGCCACTTTGTAGTGTCCTCCAAACTTATATTGTGTATTAATATATTATAGTCTATACAGTGCAATAAGAGTGCCTGCCTCACAAAAAACAGTACAGCAGTGTGAAAATGATGGGTCACTTCCCAAATATTTTATAGCATCATACATTATGTTAATGAAAAAAGTAAAGAAAGACAGCAGTGCAGCACACCATGAACTGGAGTTATTTTCTATTTAAGAATGTGAGAAATTGGCTGTATTTATTTATCTAGCCAACACCGATCGTCCTGTTTACACTACGTGACTGCAGTGACATTGCACTAAGAAAATAAACTAAGAAGTTAATTCTGTGTGCTGCAAAATGTATTTGGTTGCATGGCTCTGATCTCAGACCTTGCCGACAACATGAAAGGAAGAACTGGGACGAAGGTGGGTTGCAAAGTGACAAATGACCAACAACTGTAGGCAATGATTACAAAATACAACCGGAAGTTACCTGACATATCCCAAACCATGACCCAGGAATAGGTTTTAAACCAGTGGTAACCTCTGGAGCTGAAAAATCTGCTGTTCCTCCAGTGACCACATGCTGGCCCTAGAAGTGATGCAATCTGCACATCTTCAGCTCATAACATGATAACAGCCAGGTACAAAAACCTCATGGTGCTTTATACTGTGAGGTAAACACCCCACAATAATCGAGAGAATACCCTGACAACCAAAAGATCCCCAATGAGCAGTCACTTGGTAATAGTGAGAAGAAAAAACTACCTTTCAACAGGAAAAATGTCCGGCAGGTCTTTGTGTTATGATTTTTTTTTCTTTATAAGAAGTTTGATTTTGAGTTGAAAGGTTTTGTAAACAAAAGGTTAAATGACCTTAAAATTTTTTTGCACTGTGTGTAAAAGCCTGCTAAGTGACTCAGACTCCACTTATGTGATGTGAAGCTGAAGGTCAACGCTGACTCCGCTGATTAACAGACGCCACTTATGAACTTATCAGATGTTCAGATCCGTTCTCCTTGATCAGCATCTGTATCCTGAGCGCTCTGCAATACATCACCTGCTGCGAAGGCTCTTTGCTGCCCTGGCATGATTTGGCAGCAGTTCGATACATCGTGTACGGCTATAGCAAGAGTAAGACGAGAAGAAGAGCTGGGCTCTGCATGTCTGTTTCGCACAAGCTCGTACGACCATGCCATGACACCTTAACACATGTACAATTGCAAACCCTCTCACTGCCAGAGATTGACGTGACGTTATCTCGCTGGAACCTGGCATACCTGACACTGAAAACATTCCCTTCCCACTACCTCCTGCTGTCTGGGATCAACTTTCATATGTGGTCATAGCAGTGTAAGTTCTGTAAGCCTATCAATTAGAAAAGAGGATTACACGGTTCTTCACTCGGGCTGACCTCATGTCAGCAAAAGAAGAATGAAAAACTAATAAAAAATCAAGGTCATTGTTGAATGGCGAGCTCCGTGGTGTTTTACTGACTGTGACTCATGGAAGGAATTTAACAGTGAAGTCAACACTGACAGAAGCAGGGCTGTGCCGTACACTCTCTGCTGAATTATCTGAATACTTGAGCCACAAAAATGACAAAATGAGAAATCACCTATAAAAAAACCCCCCCAAGATGTCCCAGTTTTTTTGGTGTACATAGTTTTTTACGACGTGATGAATGAGATGCACAGCATGTTAAACGTGTAATTGTTTGATGGTTTGGTATGTTACAGACAAACTATATCCATCCACTCATCAGAGTCTCGAAGAAATGCCTCTGAAATATCCACTTTCATTTAAGCGTCCCAGAACGTCGACAGCGTGTTTTATTTTTAAAGTGTATCCGGTGACAAAGGACACTTTAACCCCTCACTTAGATTACATGTGGACGGGTGGAAGCATCATTATGTTCTACCATACATGCTTTTTAATAGGTTGAGGGCCAGACCAATCACACTTGTCAACCTGTTGCCAGGATACCGGCGGTGTGGTTGCTAAACACCGGTCCACAACTTTTACATCATGGGCTATATTTCTGAAAGTTAGAGTATGAAAGTGTATTATATTACCTTACAGAAGTGCTGAAGCAGGTCCCGGCAGCACCTGCTCGTCCAGTGTAAAATATCATCACCCCGCTGCTCCTGAGGACGGACAATTTCCTCATTTAATTCCTGCTCTCAATTGAGGAGACGATCGCCATCTAATCCTCAAAAATGGTCTGCGCTGGAATGATTAGTGAGGCAGAGGAGCATGTTTAGAAGCAGGAAGCACCCTGTAATTCATCTCTGCGATAATGGTTCGGTTACATTTTATCTTTAGTTTGCTAATCATTAACCGCTTTTATTTTAATGTACTTCTTGAATGTCACGTTATAACAAGATTATTTGTGTAATTAGGCTGTAAGTCTCACTGTCAGCTTACTGCTACCAGTGTTTCTGCTCCTTTCTCCACTGTAAATGTAAAATTATTAGCACGGCTCTGTGCTAACAGCGCACCGTGTGTGATGGTAACTGACTTCAAACGGCAGCAAAGACAGGTTTAGTGTTGGATTAGCTGTGATTGATGGTTTGTGGTTCACTGGTTGTCTGCCTCTCAGATCTGGGACCGGTTGTTGGAGAGCTTTGATTGTGTTTACCAGAAGTGCTCTGCGCCAGTCGGTGAAGGGATTCAGTCCCCTGGGAAAAAAAACAAAGCGATCCAGTCGTACTCGTCTGAACTGGAGCTGGTTCTAATCCACAGTTTCATGTTTTTGTTTAGTCTTCAGTCCCTTGTGGCCTGCTGCTTATCCATGTCTCTAAACTGTACATAAAGTACTGTTTGAGGAATCGCTGTGTGAAATGTGTCAGTCCCATTGCAAGTACTATTTATTTATACCTCCTGCATTGAGCGTTAATAAATGAACAATTGCAATTTAAGCAGGGATTTAGCTGCAAACAGTAAACCTCCACCGTGACGTATTTATATGTAAACAAAACAACAAAATGGACTCATTAGTCACATGTTCCTTCACTTTAAGAAGACTTCTAGGCATGTTTATACTTTCTGGGAGAAAAATGGATTTTAATAAGATCCAGTAAACCTGATGTCAGACAGTTTTGACAGTTTTTTGTTGCTCTTTAACGCACAGCTTACTTTCATTTTCACTCACTGTTTGTTTTTAGGAAAGATTGAGTGTGGGTTAGGAAAAGGCCATATTTTGGAATAAAATACACAGCATGCTTGAAGTAAACCCCAACAACAGTGAGATTAAATCATGTGGCTGTGAGTAAATTTAGATCAACTGGGATATTAAATCAATGACCAAAGAAATCATATGTATTGTGTCCCTTAAATGAGGAAAAAAAAAAAAAAAAAAAAAAAAAAAAAAAAAATATATATATATATATATATATATATATATATATATATATATATATATATATATATATATATATATATATATATATAAAGAAGTTAAATGCATGCTGAAACATGCACAAACATTAGCTATGTTTCTTCAGAGAGACTCATGCTACCTTTCAAGTGCACTGTTTGCTAAAAGTTAATGATGGCTACTTCACACAAATGTTATTTGAACAATCTTACAGAAAATTACAAATGATCATAGTGGCTTTTTTTTTCGTTCTATAGCAGATCTCAGCTAACGGGAAACTGCTTTTGACAACACCTCCAATCTCTTCAGCGACTTAGCACGGACGCCGTAGATCTGTTACATCGGTAATTACGATACCTCTGAAATTGCTATTCTCGGTATGCAGTTTCCCTGGTTTGTTTAACTTAGGAATCACATTTACTTGTTCTACCTTTACCTGCATGTTAGTGGTGTGTTTTGGTTTTTGTTTTGCCTCAACATACTAGTTAAACATTTAACTAGAGGGATGCTCTTTGCATCATCAAACAGATAAACGAAAACTTCTGGAATCTGCCTTGGTTTGAAAAATGAATGCCACTTTAACCGCAACAGCATTAAGAGTTCATTTCTCAGATATCCCTTCTTTACATTTCAACTCATCAGTCTGAGCATAACAAACATTTAACAAACAAATCTGGATTCCAGCTAAAAGCAGTCATACTGGATGTATTTTTCAACTCTGGCTCACTGTCTTTCAGTTGCCGCAGGCAAGGTTGATTTTCCCAACATGGCAACAACCTGATCTCAGGTGTAAAAGTCACTGTGACAAAAGACGCATAAAGAAAAACTTGAATCATATCGTGGGAAAGCATCAATAATTGTCTGGGAGTCTGAATATTACTACAAATGAATCAGTGATTCAATAGAAATACAGGTTCTGTGGGTCACATGGGAAAGCTGGAGGCAGTTCACAGCTGTTTATCTTTTTTGTCGTTATGGAAGTACAGGACTGGTTGTCTGAGTGTCAAAATATTCCACCCTCCAGGAAGTGAATTTATGCTGGGAATGTTTTGATTCGTTTTCTTGTTTACTACGTTTTTCATCCCTTCCCTCAACGGTTCTTCACACTGCCCGAACACAAGACTTCCCTATAGAGGTGACAGGAACAATGCCAAGTTGCTGGGCAGTTTAGTGCATAGGCTGTAAATTAGCGCTTCTCAGACACTGCATCGGACACTGGTAGTTTTGACTCATCTGGATTTCCCCTGCATTAGTCACCAACTAGAATATACACACAGACGCACACAAGTATGCCCACATAACCCCCACACGGCGTGAGAGTGATTGGCCTCAGCCTGGTGTGTGTGACTGACACTGATAATGCAGCACTCCACAGTGCAGCGAGCGTCGCTGCTACCTCATCAGCTGCTCCACCAACTGCTCGTTGGCATCCTGTATGTAAACTCCTGACATTAATAAGGCTGTGTGAACCGGGTATATAATGCCTTCAGCACGATGAACACACCAGAATGAATTAAGCACACCGATCACTCAGGCTGGTTGCCATTTTTGGCTTGATCTGCAGATACAATTGCAGATTAAAGCGGGATTAACGCTCTCTAACCAGAGGCCTGTGAGAATAATAACCACTTTAGACATATGTGCTCTCCCACTGATGACAGTACCAGAGATGTCCCTGACGTAGCTGCTAACCCATAAACACACACATACATCTCAAATGAAGTAATAGTGGCTCGGTGACTGGTTTCCAGCGCCTGGGCCTTAGAGTAATTAATGATGTAAGGGTTTCGTGTGTCAGTGTAAATATCAGATTTAATGATATCTTGAGGTCAGTTTGTCCTTGTTGTGCTGGGAGGTGGTCAAAGCTGCAGTGTGTGTGTGTGTGTTAGGTTTAGAGAGGCTTGTTGCTTAAATAACCTAATAATCACCATGGGATTTTACAAGTGGGTTTTTACGATAGTCGTGTTTATGTGAGCTGTGATTGGTTGTCATTTTTCAGCTGGGAACCATGTTTCACAGAGCAACCCAACAACGGTCGCTGGTATTTCCAGCAGTGACCTTGGGGGAATAGTTGCTCATACTTTCGCACGGTCGTTGGGTGTGACTCATTTCAGACTTTCACGTCTCTAAAAATTTCATAAAAATTGGCAGCTTGTGGACTTTTTTAAACCAAATTAGGACTCAATGTCATTCTAAAACTATGAGCAGTTAAGCCTAGCTTTACTCATTTTAGAAATCGGATCAGCAGACAAGCAGCAGAACGGCGGATCCTCTCAATGATTCGGTCATATCACAACACGGTCTCACATTTGATCATTTGGTGTTCACATCCGTTGGTGGTTTTTTGTAGAAGATCGTGCACAATGTAGCGCCACAACTAAGCGCAGTGTTTGTTGCTGGCTCTGATGAGGCACTGGGGTTAAATTTCCATCTAAAATTATTTTTCAGCTTGTTTTCAGCTTCTTTTTTTTATTTTTAAAATTATTTTTGAAGAAGTGGCTGAAAGTCACAGCTCAGTCACATCTGATGTAACTTAGTGTGTGAGTGAGTTGCGCATATTGTTCTTTTATTTGCTTTCTGCTTGTGAACTTATGTTTTTCGGGTGTTTCTTGTTTACCCGCTTTTGTGGCAGGTTTAGATGTGAGCATCATTAGGAGCCTCCAAGGCTACACGTGAAAGTGTATTTATGTCGTGTCATTCATGTAGCGTTCATAAACTACACCCATAAATTGAAGTTTACGTTTTTTTACTCGTTCAAAATATGAAATGCAGTTAAGGAAAATATTAATAAGTATGTGTCAAAGCTTAGGTAAGTTAAACCCAACTTTAAAAATTACACTCCTGGTGATTTACCGTTGGGGAAGCCCAAAACCTCCTTTGCTGGTGCGAGTTCTTTGTTACACACAGGAAATACCCTAAATATCCCGAATGTTAACACTGTCGTTTTAGGTATTTACCCCAGTTTGCACCTCAAAGACAACAACAGAAGTCAGGATAGGTAAACCTAATATATAGAATTAAAACTGTCACTTGGAGATGGCAGTGCTGCTCATCCACTGTCTCTTAGCTGGTTGCTCCAGACCGAAGTACATCAACACAGTTTGGATGGATTAGCAAGAAATGGTGTCTGGAAAGTCACTGGTCCATGACAGAGTAAGGCCATTTTGACAGCTATGAAATGTTTTGAAATATTGTTAATATGAGTGAATTATTTAATTGTTTTCATAGCTGCTAAACTTGCGATCGCTCTGCTTTCATCGATGTGAAGCGAGTGTTGTAGTTGCTTCCGTGAGTGCGTTGATGTCTTCATGCTTTCCAGTTTTTTTGTGACCACGCTGATTCATCAGCTCAGACCCTACACTGCAATGCATGTGTATTTTAGGTTTACTCCAAGCTTGCAGCAGTATAAAAGGAGTGGCTAATGGCAATCATGCAACTATTTATACAGGTGCACCTGTTCAGCCTTTCTAGGGTTGATGGGGCTCTTTTCCATAAACTAGTCAGTACAAAACAATACATAGCCTACAGTAGAATAAAAAAAATACTTCTTGGCTGTTCATTGAATTTGTCACATTTAGAAAGAGATGGTCATTCAGGCTTCAAAAGACTGGAGTGGGAGATTCATGAGTGGATATTTATTGGCGGGATTGTAATGTGACCAATTCTGGGTTTGTTTTTACAATAAACCACAAAATGTGGTCCTGAATGCTTGGGTTCAAGGTAGTTACAGGTCTCTCAGAAGTCCAGTTACCTTCAACTCAAATGCCCTGGATGACTGAGAAAGCACACAGTCCGTCACCAAAATGTGACATGCATCACAAAAGCGTACGGGTTTACTTGATGAGTGGACTGTCCAGATGTTCTTTACACTGAGAAGCAAACAAAGAGGGTGCTTCATTCATTACGAACTCAGCCGAGTGTGAAAATGCTGATATGAAACCTTCCAATACAGTATGTTAAAAATAGCGGCCGTGTGTCCACAGTGTCTCGTCACCAGGTTGGCACACAGTATCCGCTGTATCAGTGCCGTGTCTCACAGGTGCACCGCGGGCAGAGAGAGGCTCTATATCTTTATTAAAAGTACAAGAGAGCCGCATAAAGGTTTGTGTTCCCTGGATACACCACATCTATTTATTATCATTCCTCCTGCGGTGACCCTTCCTTTTATTTTAGCATACTGATTCATCTGCTGTTCATCTCTGAAAACCACACAACACCTCTAGGTTTACATTGCCATACTGCTTGGCTAAGAGGGTGGTTGAATTGGAAGTATGTGCCAGGATGTGGCACGATTTCAGCGTTTGCCTAAATATGAGTTTATGTAGGCTACTGTAATGATGAAGTATTTTTATCTGGTGTCTGTTTAGGTTTAAAGGGGATTCTCATTTTTAGTTTTTTCACGAGAACAGTCAGTTCTTGACCTAAGAGTTTGTTTCACTTCCTTAAAATTGCTGAATCGGCACACAGTGAACAGTTGCTGCTATTTGGGGCGCGTTTGTGGAAATATTCAGCGCGCCCGAAACCCTCTCAGTATTCGCTGAGAAGCGTGACGCAACAGACGTGCTCTCGGGCCGCAAAATCCGCTCGGGAGTCTGGGTGGAAATATCAGAACAAGGCCAGAGACATAGATGGAGGAGTGGGGTGTAAGTGGGGAGCTTTTCAGGATAGTGGCTTCCTGGCGTGTGGGTGTTTGTGTGTTGGGGTCAAATGTAGTTGCTTGATATCTATATCCTAGCAACTGAGAGTGAGTGATATCTTGTACAGCTGGAGCAGGGGATTGGTCAGAAAGAAGGCACAAGCCCCGCCTATTTTGGGTAGCCTAAGAAAAAATACCTAAATTCAAAACATCTCTCAAACTTTCTGCACTCTGCACTGTACCCTCCGGCACTTTAATCCAGGCCTGGTTGTGTTTTTAACTGTATTTTTTTTTTATTGTACTTTAATTGATTCTCATAGCTCAAACACAGCTATTGATCCATTTATGACAAGCTGATCATTCTGAAGCTTTCAGCAAAGTGAACTCTGGCATGACAACATGAATTCACCTTACACAGCTGTGCAGTATTACCCTGAGTTTCCCTTTCGGCGGTAAGTACCTAAAGGTTGTTGAAATTGATGACCTATACTCACACGTACTTATAGGGTAGACTGTATTGAGGTCATGTTTTTTTGCCTAATTAGTTAAACAATATGTGTTGCGTGGATTCGAAGTGTAGCTATACTCCTTCATAATGAGCCTTACATTAAGTTTAAAAGAATGATGTAGGACTTGCTGGCTGGGAATCTCCCTGCTCCTGTTTGACCCGCGCTGCAGTTCACGCTGTCTGGAGGTCCAAAACGGCCTGAGAACAGTTGTGTCTGCCTGGATCCTCAGCTGCTGCTGCTCGGTCCTGATATATTTATAAGGGCAGCATACTTATGGCAGCAATGCATGTGTAAAGGGCAATCAGGGCTGAAGGCAGGCAGATTACATGACATCTGGAGGTCCTCTTCTGGAGATTTTTGAACCTCAATGGGAGTGCATGTGCTAGTACTGTAGCTCTATAGGCTTTGATAATTGCACATGTTTTGCACCAAAACTACCTACATGAGTGTTTCTTCTCTCATTCTAAAATATTTAAATTCTTTAAATTCTTTGCAGATTGGATGTGTTCTGTGTGCTTTTTGCCCCTTTAAATTTACCATCACAGCACTCTTGTAGTTGAGTTTAACAGTTACATTTGTAATTTTTTTTTTAGTTTTTCTGTTTTGCTTGATGACATTTTTGACCGTTCTGGCTGTGGCACAAATTTGAAAACAATGTAACTGTTTTTGAAAAGGGATGAAAAGTATCTTCCTTGGCCTGTAAATCCCTCCACCTGTCTTGTATCCTTTGCCTTCTACGCCTTACCTTCCCTCTTGCACCAGATGATCAAAATAAAAGGAGGAGAAACTCTGGGGCTTTCTATTGTTTTTCACTCGTGTCCCTTTTCCAGCCTCGGCTGACGGATGAGGGGGAGAAGGTCTTAGGCCTTTGAAAAGTGATTAATAATGACACTGGAGAAGGACCCCGATCGGCTGGGCTGTTTGTTTTGATTGCATTTTCATCGGTCGGTGTGCACAACCTGCCAAGAGACAATAGCCATCCCTGTTTAGTGCTGACCTCTGCCCCAGTCTCGTCTGGAGGCGCTGCACTGTGTTTAAGTGGATGCTGAACAGCCTTTGCCTCGGGCTAACCGAAAACCTCTCAGAGTAACCAGACACCCAAACGCAGACAAAATGCAGCCAGAAAAGGGACAAAGCCCATCTTGAAACTTCGTTAATAAAATAAAACTGCTTTGAAATGATGATGAAAAAAGATAGAATATTGCATTTATGTGGTATGCATTTGAACGTGGACATGTGTGCCTTATTACAACAATGAAAATTATTTTCTTAAGCACAAAGTAGTGCAGGACATCAGCAGGGTTAGGCTGCAGATCTTCTATTTTATTCTTCCATTAAACTGTTTTAGTGTATTTATAGGCTTGGATGGCTGTACACGCAGAACCTGATAAACAGCTTTAGTTCTGGATGCTGACTGGTGATCAGACAATACCAAGAAGCAAAGCTCAAAAGTCTTTTGGACAAGTTAATGGGATGTCAGTTAAACTAGTTCTTCTGTATTTTAAAAGAAAATTAAAGAATGAAATGGAGTTAATGTGAGGCACAGGTCACATGGATGACCACACCTAAATCCTTTCTCCTTGAACACAGATGACAACTCACCTGCTCTACCTGCCATTTACCTGTTTTTTTTGTTTTTTTTTAAAGTCATCCTTTGTGATTTTTTTTTCCCCTCTTTGGCACGTTTCCTTCAAACTCCTCGTGTGCTCTTGTGCAGGCAGCTAAGCCACCAGGTTTTGATTTGTGTACTGCTGTAAATGCTTTCCTACAAAAGCGTGTTGGCGCTGTTCAAAGTGAAAAAAATAATAAAAATAAATCAATCACTATTTTGACATCTACTCTGAAGAGATACTGCTGTGATTTGGATGTATTCATAACAAAGCAACATGTTGATAAGGATGAAGAGATGGCTTTTATGAATCAGTAAGCCCTAACATAATGGATCATTTCAAGAATATCACAATTTATTTTACTATTATTCTTTACAAATTATTTATTTATTTATTTTTTGCTCTTTAATCTTCAGTGCTTCTGAAGAAACCGTATAAAATCCTGAATTTAAATGTATGGGACGATGTTGCAATTGCAAAAATAGTATAAAAAAATAAGCATTTAAAACCTTATTCTGGGGCAAATTCTGCATTTTTAAAGCAGTTTATATTATATTATGAATTACTGTGAAAAATATTAATAACTCGGATGTCGATGTCACATGTTTTCTGTTGGCTGTACAACAATATGCACAAATAAGTTGATTAATTTTTTTTTAATTCGTAGATTTAAAAAACAAATAAATCTTGGCATCTATCTGTCGTCAGTTTAATTCCTTCTGTGACTTAATGCTTAGTCTTTAGCAGGAATGAGTTCTTAAGCAAAGGTACTAACAGCATATTGTCAAATAATGCCTTAAAAATTTGTTATGGAAGTACTGAAGGTATTTAGTGTTATACTTTTACACGTTTTATCCTTAGACTGTTAGTCTGGATGAACTGAAAGGATTTTACACTGTAATTGCAAACATGGATTTATTGGTACCTTCATTATGGCCATAGATGAATCTTTAGAAAGTCTTTATGCTCTTTATCTAGCGATCTTTAAACATTTAGCCTGCACAAAATTGATGTGACACAACAGATAAACAATCGCTGCCATCAGTAAATGTCATCTTAGTGTCTGTAGGCTGACGGCAGTCAACGAGGTGCACTCTTAGATATTCTTACTCATGCATTCATGTAAAAGGAGGATATCTGTGTTGCAGTTGGTTTGGGTGGGGCTTATTGCATACAAGTTTGTAGCAGTTTTCATTTTCATTTTTACATTAACGAAACGTTAATGTAACATCACATTTGCTCTCAAACATTTTCAACAGCTGCCAATTTGAGAGTGTACAGCTGTAAACCACTGGTCAGTTTGAGTTCTGCAAAACTCATATTTTAGGTTTTTGTTATATATAAAAATCAAATGCATTCGATTTGCGGTGAACTTATTTTGTAAATGTGCTAGGTTGCACTCACATGTGAGTAGTTGACAATATTTAGCCAGTCAGAGAGAGATATACAGTATGCTTTATTCTTTTTAACATTCATATCTTTAAAAAATATATATTTATATTTTCATTACAATTTAAACACAAATCATAAACAAAAAGACTTTTAAAAACTGTAAAACATGTAAATATATTAAATTTGTCTGTTCAGTGGGGTCCAGTTGGTGTGTGTGGGGTCTGTGTTAGCAGTGTAACATAAATTTAGGATCTAGATGGCAACTATGCACACTGTGACTTTTTACATAAAGTAAGAGTACATACAATGAAATTAAAAATTAACAAATTAATAGCAAAAAAAGCAGAGAAGAAAAATCTGCTGGATTTGCTTGAGCATTTTCATATATGCTCTGGATCATAAACCCATGTGTATGCATATAAATAACAATATGTGTATATCTATTTAAAGAGCCCTGTGACTTTTCATAAAGATTTGAATAGTTGTATATTTATTGTTATTTGTAGATTGAGCTCTGTCTGCTTTCCTCATCATAATAATGATAAGTATTACCCCTCTGAATAAACTCTAAATACATTTTGAACTTTTCAGCTTGACTCAAAATAATTCTGCTTCCTTAAAAGAGCACAGAATGTCCAATTAGAGGCAATAAATTAGGTTATAGACTATTAATGCAGATGTCAACTATAGCTGTGTGAACACCTGAAAAACACTTTCTATATTGTTTTATTAACAGTTTGTAGTTTTCCTTCCCAAATGTGTTTTATAGCCACACAAAGTTGCCACATACTTGAGTACTTTTTTTCTCATCATCATCGCATTTAGCAACATTATTTTGGCTGACTTTCCTCACGTAGTGTATATGGTTCCTTACTTCGTAACACCATCACTTAAATATTGTACAGAGGGGCACAGCGTGCTGGAGGCGCTCTGCTGCTGAAAGGGCAAATCGTTACCGAAAACTATCCGACATAGGATGCGAAAAGTTTTAAAAGTCCCAAAATGTAGTTTTAGTTTTCAAATCTTATGTTAAGGTCAGATGCCACGAATGGCTTACAGGCTTCCCCAAAAACTTATATATTTAGGTTGGTTACAAGTTTAAAACAAAAATCACAAAAACGCAGCTGTGTGAGGAACCGTCCTTGTTAGTAGACTGGTTTAAAGGGGTGCGTGCTATTTTTGCAGCGGATCGACTGACCTTGAGACATTTATTAAATTCTTTTCTGGCTTTATTAAATTATTTACGTTACATTTCAGGTGAAAGAGGTCAGATGAACGATTTCACTGAAGCATTTTGGAGTTTCGGTTTGCTGCATATCGTGTCAGTTTAATTATTGTGCAGGTCTGATATACATGCAGCTTTTTATACAAGGCGAGCTGAAATACAGCTTCCTTGCAAGCCGCTGTAATTTATGATCAATCCAAGCTTTGTCGTGGTCCTAATGTTGCAGAAACATCTAACTTTACTCTATTAAATGTGTCTGGGCATGATTAATATGTAGGCCCTAATCTGTGACATCTTACCCATAATAATTCTTGAGCTTTGCAAAATAAATTCATCTCAGCTCTCAGCGCTCCCTCATATGAGCCTCCTGCATACGTGAAATTATTTGCTTCATTAGATATGCCTGTGTTTGTAAGACAGGTATTAATATCATTCATCACAGCGTTGGGGAATTCCAAAACCTAAAATAGTGCCAGCTTCAGATTATGGCCGCCCCATCGGCCTCCCTCCCGAGCTCGCCCAGCTGTACGCATACCACAAGTTTTAGCGGTGCTATCATATAGACGTTGGGGGGAATTCCGCCTGTCTCAGACTGCAGCGTGCGCCACTTCAGCAGGAACAATGGCGGGCAGAGCTCTGAAGCAGGTGTAATGTTTCAAGGCAGCAGGTCAAAGTGCCTCTGTCTGAATGGTACATAATCACCATTATGTGTAGTACAAATATTCAACATTATGTAGGCTGACTTCTTCACAATGGAAGTGCTCTTCATGAATGGCTGCCAGCAGGACTCCTCCTCCTCCTCCTTTATCTCCACTGGCTGGGTGGCCACATCTTAGCACAGCACATCAGCTTTTATGTTCGCTGACTTTGCAACTATAAAACGCTTCCCTTTAAAATAGTTTTTCAGAAATGGCAGCTGTAAGTGAGCAGGAATGGGTGTAATAAAATGATTACAGCTGATTGATGGTGTCTTTCTGCAGACTCAGGGACCCTTCAGCTCGTCTGTCCTGGAGAGAGGGCTCATTCCTCACCACCATGTCCCAGAATCAGGCAGCACAGACAACTGACTTGTTCAGCCAAGATGTGTTCAACCAGCTGTTTGATATGCTCGACCAGTAAGTGAATACTGCCAAAAACAACAAAACAAGGAAAAAAAAAGGCCATAGTGAAATATTCATCTATGCACATATTTTAGATATTTGTGCGTTAGTTTTCACTTTGGGGATTTTTTTTCTTCTTTTATGTGGAAATTATAAACCATGTCAGCTTCTTTGCCTGACTTCCTTCTCACTTGCAGCAGTTATCCTCACACTTTAGTTTCTCTTTTTTTCTAGATTTGAATTTATCCATGTTTATGCCCCTGTGTAAAACTTGCCTATGGACACAACAACGTTATTTTCAGCCAGTGGGTAAAAGGTGGACTTAGCCACCGTGACGTCACTCACTTGTTTTTGGGTTAGGATAACCCCCCATTGTTTTGTTTTGTTTTGTTTTTTAAATCAGAAGTGATTGTATTTGGACAGGATGTAAAGCTAACAGTAACAAACTGCACAAATAAACTGTAAGAATGTGGGAGAGATACATAGATACCCTCTAATAAGCACTAATTAAGAGGCTACTAAAATACTAGAATTTCACCAAGCAGGACATAATTTCTTGTCAGTAAAGGCAGCAAAAGCAGTCCAGTTCATTAACTCTTTCAAAGTGGCCACATCCGTGGATAATTTATAAGAAAAAATTCACCCCCTCAGATTCATTATGGACTCAGACTGCAAGTTTCTACTGTAATGTTGGACTTTTTAACATGGGCGTCCATAGGGACTAACTCACCGACGGAGCCTCGAGTGGACATTAGAGGAACTGCAGTGTATGTTGACTTCATTTACCAGCTGCACTTCCATGCAGGCAACTATACACAATTTTGCTGAAAACTCCGAATGGTACTCGGTAGTTTTTATGACAACCGCGTGCTTCGCATCGACGGATGATGTCCTGGGAAATCTAATCTCAGATCTGGTCCAGGTCATCAATGAGCTCCAGGACAGTCTGGTGCAGCCTGACAGCATTGGATGGATCATCACATAAAGTCCCAGAGGTGTTCTACTGGATTTAGGTCAGATGAGCCTGGTCGATGGTATCAATTCCTTCGTTCTCCAAAAGCTGCCTATATTGTACCGCATGAGGTTCAGCACTGTAGTGCACCAAGAGGACCCGAAGACACACTGCACACTGCGCCTCCTGCTACCAGCAGTGATACTGACCCTAGCCAAATGCAAAACTAGTGGAAAAAAACCATCAGAAAAGATGTGGAGGAAAAAAATGTCAGTGGGCTTCACCTGTAAAACCATTCCTATTTTGGAATGGTTGCCCCTGTAGTGTGCCTATTGTTCAATTTAATTTAATTTAATTCAGTTTTATTTATGCTCTGCTACTCTGCTACTTAACTGACCAGATCAGTATTCTGTCAGTATAACTTCTATACTGATATTATATCAATTTCAAGTTTAACTGACTTGATTCTGTATTCTGATTAAAAATTGTTCATTTACGGGGTTTTTTTAGCAGTGTACTTTTTCTAAAAATGTTCATATCTGGAAACAAATTAGTTTCAATATTCATTTATTTGTCAATAATAACATCAACATTATTAAGGACTCTGTTATTAATTGTATAAATATACAGTTAACTTGTAAAAGAATTAATTTACAGTTGTATTTTAAAGTCTTGTTCTCTGGTGGCTCATTTGTCCCTGTGAGCTGGGTCAGTGTAGCTCTTATATATTTCAGTCAATAGCTAACATCCTGAATTCCTTTTGTATGTGTCAGTTTTATTCCTGTGTCATATTTCCTGAGCTATAGGTCGACTTAAGTAAAAAAAAAAAAAGTCTCACTTTCCTCTCTCCCCCTTGTCTTCTGTTAGCTCTGTCTGTCTCTGCTCTGTTCACTGGGTGAGCAAACAGTGAGACTTTGCAGAGAGGCAGAGGGCACCGGTGCAAGAACAAAAGTCAGAGAGCTTCTGCTGCTAACCCTAACTTTCTCCCAGAGTAATAATTTTACATGTATCACAGCATGAAATCACAGGACAGATGAGAGAGAGGAGGGAGAGAGACACATAAGCCTGATCAATTTCACGCCCACACCACAATCTAGCCAAACTATCCCACACGCTAACGACATGGTGAACCTTGAAAGTTTACCCAGAATTCATTTTTTGAAGTCTGCGCCAGTGATTTATCAGAAAACGGATAAAACATCCGGCATGCCAGTAATCGATTCTGTTCCTCTGCGTTACAGACAGTTTATTCACACCGATGCACGCAGCTACACACTGCTATAAACAAGAATTTAGATTTGGACTCTTGGAGTGGGTCCAAAATTGATTTGAAATCAGTTCTTAACAGAGCTTAAATGGGTTTAATATTTAATGTGAATATCTCCTGGACTGTAAGTTATGAAGGCTCAAGAATTCTAGAAAATGTAGCACAAGTTAAAAACAATCACTGTGTACTCCAAAAGCTAAAAATATTCATAGTATGATGGGTCAATAAATTCATTGAAATCCCTGTAAATAAAAATCAGCAGATTCTGAGGGGGGGTGTATAGAAACGTTTCTCAGATTTGGTTTATTTTACATGGAACGACCCATTAATCTGTATTGTTGCTGTTTCAGATCTGCCATTCATTCAGTCCAGCCCATCGAGCTGAACTTCAGCGACAGTCCGGCCGACGGGTCGGCAGGAAACACCATTCAGATCAGCATGGACTGCATAACCATGCGTGAGCCGGATGAACCGCTTTCTGTAAGTACATGTGAGGTTTCAGTGGGAAAATAAATGATTTACTTTAAATTCTGCTGCCTGAGAACAAATAATTTATAAAAGGAACAATACAAGTAACCTATGACGTGCTCAGGATTGTTTGAGCCCATTATTTAATAATGCACAGTGCAACCAGTAAACTAAATAACCAGTTTTACTGCCTGTTTTTTGGTTCAATACTCACAGAAACAATCAAATATTTATTTTTGAGGGCTATTATTTTTTAACCAGTAAATTCCAAGGCCTTCATCTCATGCCCCAAAGCGGAAAACCATGGTTCTCCTTAAATGACTCACCATTATCTCGGTAGCTAATTATTTTGTGCATTTTTCATCATTTATGAGCTGTATGCTATCACTTTCATTCTGAGTTGATTGGATTCACAGTGTAAATTACATATGTTGTAAAACACAGAACCTCCTTTCAAATTACCAATGGAATTTCCCTGGGAAGGTTAAGAGAAGGTGGTGCAGAGTGGTTCCACACACCGGTGAAGAAAGGTCTGTTTTTTCCTGAGATGTTGTCTGTAAGCTGGCGATTTTATCTGATTTAGCCTGAGCTGTGCTTGACCTGGGTGGCTCCTCTGAGGCAGGTAGTGAGTTGATGGTAGCGCGCGCCTGTCACTGTCACATGACGCATCCCTATTTGGACACAGAAGGAGTTCAAGCTTGCAACATCTTAGTACAGATAGTCTGATTTTTCCAGTTTCACCACATATAACAAGACGCAGCTGCAGTGGAAGGAAAATTATAGAAGAATTTTATATCAGGAAACGTGTGAAACCCACCTTTGCAAGTACTGCTTCTCTGCAGCTGCTTGGCTGTACGCTTTTCAGGCATCAACACAATCAGCTAACTGCTAATCAAAGCTCTGTAAGAAGTCCAGCATCCATGAGAAGAAGATTTAAAAAGAAGATTGGTGAAGTCAGGCTAGTTCAGGTGTAATGATTTGCTACCTGCTGGTTTGCCACAGAGCTACAGTTAGGCTGATATAGTCACATTTAGCAAAGAAAAGATGGATCATGAGGGTTGAACCGTTATCAATAAAAGGTTCTATCGAGGGTCTCTGATGGGCAGAGACGAACACAGTCAGGCAGGAAGAAAATGCCGAAAACTAACGTAGCATCAGACAAGAGAACCTCTAAGATGGTCCATCCACGTCTTTGTGGTTTATATTCTTCAGTATGAAAAGTCCTGATACCAAGCTTATTGTCCTCGTTAAACTCTTAGTAGGCCCAAGATATAAATACTAAAATACTAAATAAATAAATACTGGGTGTCCAGGACATTGTGCGTTTCTAGAAACTGAGCTTAAAGATGTGCTGCGTATAAGCAGTGCTGATAAAAAGCTGAGCACTGAATAGTTTCCTTGGGGGTTGGGTCTGTTTTTAAAAAGGAAAAAAAAAAAACGAGAAGATAAAAAGATAAAAACCTCAATGCAGGAGATGTCAGGGCCGGAAACACGTTCGACACATGATTGGCTGTTGGCTCTGATGATTATACCAGCATATGCATACAGGTGAATGCTGCCGTTTTTATTTACAGTGTTTATATGTGACAACTATAAAGTGTTTCTACTCCCATTTTTCCCATTTCTAGGTTTTTCATGTACACTCTTACTTAGTTTTACTATGAAAAATTAAGGAATGATCTCAATTTTTGTTGTATCTTCCATATTTCTCATGCTTCTTTGCAGCTACGCAGCCGGTTCTGGTATTTTTCTTTACATTTGTGCAATGATGGCATCCTTAGCAGCGACGCTTTCATTGCACATCCAGCCTGCACTGATGGGGGATAGTGTGTGAAGGCTTTAACAAGGAAACTCATTCCTAAATCATCTCTCTTGCTCTAGATCAGTGGTTTTCAAACTTTTTCTGGTATGCCCCACTTTAGAAGCCCCAAAAAGTTCACATCCCACACCTCACCATATTTTTTGGTGAAAGAAACGATCGGGGCTGAGTTTTAGTTAAACAAAGTTCAGCTCAGTTGTGTCAGTTTCACCCATCTTTTCACCTCGGTCTTCTCTGCGTCTCACAGAGAAAACGCTGAGTTAAAACACAGGTTTGTAAATCCATGTTTGACCTGTAGCACGGGGCATGTCCTTGTCAGCTCTGCTGCTCAGCGATGATGTGCACGCTCCCCTCCCAGTGCAGGAATGCCGTTGTCCAGCCAGGGCGGGAAAAAAATAGCAAATAAAAATTTTGTTCGGGGAGCTGAGTAACGTTACACTGCGCATCCCCCAAGGGGGCCTGTGCTCTCTTGAACTGATGATTAACGGCTCTACCCCCACCACCCACTTTCCACTTTGTGCACCAGAGAGGGGCGTGGTGCAGCGATTGGCACAGCAGCAGATCTGGCAGCATCGCTGTGGGCTAAAAGCTCGCTCCGGTGGCTGCTTGCCAATCACCAAGCCCCAGCCGTTATTACAGAGTCATACCTCTGTTTTGATGAAAAGCTGCGGTGGGCGAACCCACCCTCAACTTGCCCCCCTTCCTCTTCCACCCATGTGGAGGTGTGCCTCTTTCATGAGTCATTAGAATGCAGCTTACTGTTTAGTGCCCCGGGGGACTTATTTGTATTGTGTGGGCTTTACGTTTAATGTGAAATTCCTTTTTATTCTACTTTTTTTTTCTTTCTTTCTTTCTTTTTTTTTGCACTGTAGCTGCAGGGCAACAATTTAACGCAGCACCTGCCTCTGTTGTAGAGGTCCCAGGTCTCATCTATCAGTACGTGTCTTCTCCATGTAAAGGTTGTGGAGGTGGGGTGGCAACGAAGGGGGAAGGAGAGGGTAGAATAACATGAAGGAATGTAGCGGGGATCGTGGCAGGAGAAACGCTATATCCTACCCCAAACAGCTGATTTTACAGCCAGATAAAGCTGTGATCAGCTGTGCGTGGAAGATGCAGTTGTCGAGCAGAGGCACCGAGGTGCTTTTCAGTCGCAGGTTAGAGTTTAAACAACTTTACAGAGGAGTAGCTCAATCAACACGAGGCTCCTTCGAGATCTAATTACATGTTTGTGTTTGGATTTTTTTCCCCTCACCTACTGTGTGTCTCGGCGTGAGTGCCCCTGTGTTCAGTGTTTGTGCAGATGAGGGGTTTTCTCTTTTGTTTCCCACATTTAACAGAGCTGAAATTAATGCTTTTTAATGCAGACTTTAGCACATGTGGTGCGCTTGTTACCACAGCGTTTGAGCCCTTTCCTCCAGCCTTTACCTCCCAACGTTATTTTTTTTTCTCTTTCTAAGCAGCGAGAGGCTTGGCGTCAAACTTTATTCGTCAGGACATCACACTTTATTTAATCCGAAGCAAACTGGTGCATGAAGTAGACAGCCATAAAGCGCTCCTTTATTTTGTTTTAATGCTCCACCAGTTTGCCTCCAGCACTTAAAGGTGAAGACCAAAGAACGGTTGCTTGCCACGGTCCACTTGAATGACTGTTGATTTGGTAAGAAGTCAGAGTTTAGATGTGGGGATGTGGGGCCCCTGTTACTTTCTTTGTTGGTCATGGTGAGCTGTGTTTTTACGCCGCAGTTTCATATGGTGCCGGGTTCAACAAAAAAACATGCAGGTTGTGACCAGGTGAAAACATCTTTCAGTAATAATGTTTTCTACTGTTTGATAATATTTTATCTGTCTCAGAATGAGACTTTAGAGCCGACTGTGCACTCGAGTGTGGCTGGTCCAGATGTGGTGAGGACACAGGCTTAACTGAAGTCTGTGCATATCTCATAAAGATGTGCTTTTTTTTTTTTTTTTATAAACAAGGGTGTGAAGAATATTTTTCCAGTCCAGGTGATTTTCTTAAGAGGAAAAGTTAGAGGCTCTTCAGGGATGCCAGCAGGAAAAACCTGTTATGGATATTATTTTAAGAAATATCATGTTTGAAACCAGGTTTTTCAGCAGTATTGTGAGAGCTGGGGCAGAAAAAACAGGGTTTTACTGCTCAGTGGTTTAAAATCTTTAACTAGTTTATATGTTTTTATTCAGTAAAAGAAACTTTGAAATTCAATTAGGAGCTAAAAAAAGGTTCTTTTGTGTTTCACAGTTTCCTTCTGCACGGCGTCTGTGGTGATCAGATAAATGAAAAAGCAGCGATTCTGTTTGAAATAAGCGGCTGAGTCTCTGTGCTCATTGTTGGTGATACTGGAGGATATTGAAAAGCGGGCCGTGCGAGTGATCATGTTTTCAGAGCCGTGATCTACATTTCATTTTCTAGTGCCAGAGTTTTTCCTGAGTAGAAACATTTTTGGCATTCTCCAAAATGATTTTAACTGTTTCATATATGCAAACAAAATGAGCGTTTTTCTTTATCAGATTGTCAGAAATAGCACAACGGAGAGATTTCTGTTAAAGTAGGTAATAAAGATCAACTCCAGTAGGCCCATTTTGAACCAGGACTCGACAGAGCGTATAAATATAGAAAAAGAACACTTTTGAAACAGATGCAAAGTGCTTTACAGAAACATTTAAATAGATTCACACGGAAAACTCAAAAAGAACAGGTTACACATTTAAACCCGACCAAAGAGTGCGAATACTCGGGGCTCATGCTTGACCCGCACATGGACCTTGAGGCGTTCAGTACTTGAACCTCCAGAAGCTTCAGCTCGGAAACTAAAACTAAAAGTGGGTTTCCGTGGTTGCAGGTGAAGTTGAAAAGTTAAAATACTTTCCATCTTCTCAGTGTGTGAAGTTTAGATTTTAACGGAGTCTGCAGCACTGAATTTGAGCCCTTTTACTTACCAGTATGTATGTGACACAGTGCTAAAACAGGTGTAAAAACATCCCGGCTGCTCTGTTAATGCAAAGATGAAGGTAAGATGCCCAGCACATTGTTTTACAGTGTCGTCACTTGTCTGATTATTTGTATTTAAATAAAAGAATTGAATTAGCGTGCAAAAGTGTGACTCTGCAGCCATTTGGTCAGTGAAGGTCGTAAAAATCATTGCTGAAAATGTTCCCAGTTTCTCTTTCACTTATAAAATGTGTCTGTGGATAAATTAGCTTCCCTAAAAGCAGCTTCAGTGATTCAGGATTTGGTGGCAGTTGATTGTGAGGATTTTGGGATTTGCCACCCAAGTGATGCTTTCTGCTGCTCGGTCGACCATCTGCGTCTGTCAGTGAGGACGGCAGCTTACTCTGTTTTAGGTCAGGTGTCTGTGCCTTTGCAGCCTCTGCAGCCCGACACCCGATACTAAACTAATCTAGCGGACTTTAGGACTAGCCTCTTTAAAAGGAAAAACTTTAGCAAAGCCTCTTTTGTCTGAGCCTCTGGATCTGCAGATCTTTAGTCGCCGCTTGCTCCAACTCAGTTTCTCACCGCTGTAGCAGCCGAGGTGACGCAGTTAACCTTCAAGTGACCGACTGGGGTCTTTGAAGAACCCAGCTGTTTATTTCATGACATTTTTAGTCATAATGTTACCCATCACGAATCTAATGTTTACGCTTATCAGTACGTTGCTGTAGAAATGGATCTGTTTTGGAGTTCAGCTCCTGCCTTCGTTGCATTAGCCACAAACTGAGGACTCTAACCTCTTTCGCAGGTCACTGTTGTTTTAACATAATTAGAAGTTTGTTTTGCCAAACAAATGATCACCCTCAGAAGCTGCAGGTTGGCCCGTGTTTGTGGCCGGGAGTCTTAGGAGGCCACTGGCTTGAGCTCTTTAAAGTGTTGATTTGCCTTTTGTGACAGGCTGACCTGCAGGCCTGAAACCCCGGGGCCTGAGCGGGGTGTGGTTGATGATTGGAGACACTGACTGCACGTCACAGTTGTGCTTTAGATTTCAGACAACTTTCAAATCATTCTGACCACAGGGCAAGATTTTCATCCCCCCGTCACCAAAGGAGTGATGTGTGCCCTGCTGACTGGCCTCCTCCTCCTCCTCCTCTACCTCTGTCATGGAGCAGATCAGCTGGCCATATCTAAATATCATTATATCTGCAGTATGTCCTCTTAAGTCAAAATAATTCTCATTTTATGTGATTATATAAAGACACACATGCTCTTTTAGATGTTCATCTGAGCCTATATTGTCAATTTTCTGTGAATTTTTATTTATTTATTTATTTTTTACATCTGCGTTGTGCATGTTTTTAGTTCATATTAATCAAAACAATTCATTAAAAAATGTCTCAGCATCACCCAACAGTTGTAAGAAGCTTCTCTGCACAAACTGTATGATTCCCAATTAAATTGAATCCCACTCACTAGGCCACTCTTATTGGAGCTGCTGGAGTCACAGGAGAGCGAGCGGCTCAGTCCCACCGTCATTACACAGGCTGAGAAACAATGCATGTTTCCAAAACAGATCTACAGCAGTCATCTCTGATAGATACAAGTAATCTACGGGAGTCCCTTTGTTTTCCTGCAGGCCTCTCCATTCAGAGTGCTCTGGGGCTTCAGAGGGGAGCCATTCTTATGCTAACAAGCAACTGTGTATCTGTCCCGAGCCCAGACCGCAGCTCCCACTCAGCGGCCTGCACTGTAGGAATTAATCGTCTCTCTCATCTCTTTTTTTCTAATTTGGAAAATTATTTTAAACCACCTGAGGCGTTTCTTTTTTTTGTTAAAAACTCATTTAAAATGTTTTAGTTTTAATTCGTCTGAGAACAGCGCTGTTTTTTGAAAATTCAAGACAAAAACATACTTTTTTCTCCATTTTCTGTCGCTTTGCCTTCTGCGTTGTCACGTCGTTGCATATAAAAATTAATAAAACGTCTGAAATGCTTTATTTTGGTTGCAGTTCATTATAAACAAAGCTGCCAAGTCGACAAAGTCATTCGTTTTCTCTGCAGAGTTTTCTCTGCAGAGCAAGGCCTCTTCTTCTGGGTGTGGACAGGTAAAGCTCCTCAGGCCCACCCCCTTTTCTTCCAAGGTATATATGACCATCCCATAGATTCTTATAGGAGCTTCTGCTTGTCCACTTTGCATCTGTAGTCCACATCACTCCTTTTAGAGTGAGGAAAAGAGATTTGTGGAATCCTGGAGCCAGTGGAGCAAACAGCAGCAGCTCTGCTCAATCTCAGTGCCAACATGTTGTACCTGGAGACGGGGACCACAACTTCTTACAACGAGGTAAGAGCAGTGCGGGAAACAGGGCATCAGCCTTCGCTTCCATTCTTTGGTCCCCCAGCCTCCCTGGCGTGAAGGACACATCAGAGAAAAAGGCCTCGTAGTTTGAAGCGTAGATTTTATGCCACTATTTAACGTTCCGTAGATTGGATTTGTGTATTCGTCTAACTGAGACATAAACTGCAGATGTGACAGTCCAGAGAGCAGGGGAATGTAAACACAAATCTGGATATTTCCTTCTTGTGAAATGGCTGCTGTGTGTGTGTGTGTGTGTGTGTGTGTGTGTGTGTGTGTGTGTGTGTGTGTGTGTGTGTGTGTGTGTGTGTGTGTGTGTGTGTGTGTGTGTGTGTGTGTGGCGGGAAAGGATTTAATCTGTTTCTATGTCTCAGAGTTTGTTTCTTGGTAAAAGTTGGAAAATTTGGGGGGACAAAACTGAAAATGGTTTTGATTTAACGTGGCGCCACGTTTCTCTTTCCATTAAATCTTCTGTTCTGTTGAAACCAAAGACAACAAAAGTTTAAAGAGTAAAATGTGAGGAAAAAGTTTTTAATAGATACATATTCTTTAAAAAAAAATGAAAAAAAAATCTGTTCCTGTAGATTCATATTTTACCCTAAGAGGGAAACCATAATTGTTGCCTTATCTGTGTTTGCCGAGCTCGATGGCAAACATATCATCTTAGCTTTATTTTCTTCTTTTTCAAATATGATTGACAACCCGAACTCTAAGTTAAACAATTCAATCTCAGCTCTTTTCCTTGGATCGTACTTTTGCTTTTCCATATATATGTCTGTTATTTCTTTTTCTTTCTTTCTTTTTTTCCCACTAACTGAATTCCAAACCAAAGCTAACGCCGAGCGGTGATAGATTCTCAGATTGCAGGTTGCGGATAGCAGGTGTGTCAGTTCGCTGTCTTTTTAAGTTGTTGAGCAGGGGGTCTTTAAGTGGTGTCCAGGTCAGTGTGTGTGTCTGAGTGTGAGTGCGTGCGTGTGCGGGGTATCGGGTTCCCCCCGGTCCCCAGTCTCCTGGGAGCCGCTGCAGCCATTAGATGGTGGCCGGCCAGGCATTGCTGTTTTGTCCGGGGTCGTAATTGCTTTAATGGTATGTTGATGTAGATACAATCACCTGCTCTGCCCACCCCAGCAGGTATGAGGTGCCGATAGACCCCCACCCACCCAGCCCCACCTCACCTCCCCCCTCTCGGCCTTGTTGAGCCTTTAATGTCTCCCTCCCCAGATGGTCTCATACGCTGGTCCAACGATGAGCGGGTCAGCGGAGAGCCTGGAATGAGCTCTTTCCCCCTCAGGCCGGGTCTGATCTGGCTCCTGCTGTCTCTCAAGATTTGGCGTTATCAGTGTTTGCGCTCTGCGGCTACACAAAGCAGCAGCAACAGGAGGATTTTAGAAGCTCTAGATAGAAACTGTGGAGCTTTCAGTTGGTCAGTATAAGTGCTGAAAGAGTGTGGCGCTTCTGCTCCGCGTAGGGGACTGCTGTTACGTCTGTGGAATTTTCTGGGTTTATCAGAGACTGTGATCTGTGTTCTCACAAAGAAAACAATCTCTGCTGCCTCGCGATGCTGCTGATAATGACACTCGCGCTATTAAACTGATGAGAAACGAGTCAAAAGCACCGAACCGACTCTTTAGACAAGAGTTTTGGCGGGAGTGCAGAGAGCATTTTCACCATTAACATTTCATATTTATTCAGTGAATTCATTTGGTCGCATACCCAGCGAGGAATGCATTGATTTGAATGCATGCACGCGCCGAACCCAACTCCGCAGCAGCAACTTCTAAATGAGCCCTGCCACGTGTATTTAAAATATCCCTGCTATGTGTTGTGGGTAATTCAGGCAATCGCTGTGAAGGTCAACAGTGTCCTTTTGCCGCTGGTCTGAAGCGTTAGCCCAGCATTTTCTCTCAGACAAAGAAATGAGCTCTCAGGCCTCGAACAGAAAGCGCAGCTTTTTGTAAACTTTATTAAAGGCTGCTGCTGATTTACTGCGCTTCTGCTTTGCACAGCCGTGGCATCCCAGAGGCCTGAACACAGCGTCAGCTATAAACAGAAGGAATTTTTAAGAGCTGCTAAAGTGGTTATTAAATGCTGGCTGTATTATAGTGGAATAAGATCTGATTAAAGGAAATGAAGAGAAGGCCTGAAAGTCCCTCACGCTGCCCTTTCTAAAAGCTGATATCCTGCTTCCAGCCAATTAAACATTAAAACGCGATGAGTTCAGGTGAAACCTCGCTATCTGGTCAATTACAGCTTTATCCTCAAATCCTCATCTTTGATCCTGATTTTCACTTACACCACGAGAAGCATTATCTCAGGCCCTGTATTTAATGTTAAGTAGTCTACGTCAGCCTGTCTGCTTTATGCTTCTGCTTTTATCTATGTTTGGTCTGAGGCCACCATCAGCCTTTTCTTTAGAATAATCATTTGGCATTGATAATTGGTGCCTGTCAGATCCACCATAGCAGCTGCCAGCATCAGGTACTGGGGGAGGCTGTGTCATCTCTCAATGGCTGAGTGCCTCAGTGGAATTGCACCATAGTTCAAAAGAATCACTCTGATATCACCATCGCTCGCGCTTCATTTACGGGAAAACGGTGTACAAACAGGAAATAAATCCACCGAGCTCGTTCCCATGGGAAACGGGGATTATTTTCATTTTTAAAATATGCGTAGGTGGGGAAAAAAAGAACTTTGTTTTTCTTACCATCCATTTTTCCCCCTGATTAGATCCACAGAGCCACTCTTAGACCTGTAATACGTGCGTATAATCAGTCATTTGTGTGAGAGCGTGTGTGTCCCCACTAAAAGCTGCAGGGGCTCCCCCAGGAAGGACTTTCTTTCTTTCTGTGCGTGCGTGTGTGCTCCATTCACAAAACACTTGTCTCTTAACACCTGCATGCCCGGCATAATTGTTTCACGCAGCCTCCTTATAAGCTCCGGTGTCATTGTTTCTGAGGGGCTTAAGCCCCCCTTCCTCTGCCAAACAGCCGCTCCCCTGTGGCGCTGCTGCACAGGTATGCCGAGGTTGACTCCAGTGACCTCTCTCAGGTGTGTCTATGGATCTGTGTGTAATAAAGCGGCATCATTGATTCATAAGTCACTCCCTTGACTAATAGTTATCTAACCTACCAACCTAGTGTTTTGTTGATCATCTGGAGCAACACTAACACCTGGCAGGGCAGTGGGTGTGAGTCGGACAGCTGTGGCCAGCCGTGCTCGAAATAAACGAGAGGCCCTGGAAAGATTGATGGCCGTCTAAAGAGCACGAGCGATGGCACCTCTTCCAGGAATGTGCTGTTTATAAATGGAAAGGAATGAGGTGAATGGCAAGCAGAGCAAGCAAGAAGGGGCTGGCTACCACCCAGGAGTACTCTCCATCCTCTCTAAAGGGGACATATTTTAATTCCACTCGTCCTGTCTGAATATATGTGGGAAAAGAAATGGCTTTGTAGGGAGAACGTGTTTATTTCATGTGTTGTCTTAATCTTCTATCTTAATCACTGATGTTTGGATGAGGCTAACTGTTTTTATTTCTTTATTACAAAATTTGCACAAAACATTTCGTCTGAAGCATCTGTGACTGAACACCTTTGTCGCTCTTCCCCCTCCCCCTCCTCTCCATCTTCAGTCACAGTACACAAACCTGGGGCTCCTGAATGGTATGGATCAGAACATTCAGAACGGCGGCTCGACCTCCACCAGCCCCTACAACAACGACCACGCGCAGAACAACGTGACCGCCCCGTCGCCCTACGCCCAGCCCAGCTCCACCTTCGATGCCCTTTCCCCCTCACCGGCCATCCCATCCAACACAGATTACGCAGGCCCACACACCTTTGACGTGTCCTTCCAGCAGTCCAGCACAGCAAAGTCTGCCACCTGGACGGTAAGACCCGTGTTCGCTCAGTGTTTGTGGAGTCCTGCATAAAGTTAGCGGGGTTCCACTTCCTTTTCTGCAAGAGGTCTCGCATTAATGTCGTGCAGACCCCACTGATAGGCCTCTGCAGGTGGGACAGATTTGAGTGAATATGATTTATTTCTTAATAATAATTGTGCTGAACTCACAAATTTGACCAGAGTGAGAAAAGACTCGGACTAAGAACATTTACCGAATATTTAATTGAAGTTAATTTTGTAATATTGATCAGATAAATGTGTTTATGGTTTAGTTTGCATTAACTAGAATAACTTTGCGCTTCACTTCTGATCAACAGGTGAGTACTGGAGGTTAAGAGAGTACACTAAGTAACACATGAACTTTTTGATTTAAATAAGATATACAGGAAGCT
This sequence comes from Rhamphochromis sp. 'chilingali', assembly GCF_963969265.1. NCBI lineage: Eukaryota > Metazoa > Chordata > Actinopteri > Cichliformes > Cichlidae > Rhamphochromis > Rhamphochromis sp. 'chilingali'. The sequence goes on from NC_137931.1 coordinate 33,930,467, forward strand.
GGAATTTTACTTAAGTATAAAGACGGAAAATAGGGAGAAGAAGAAGAAAGACTCTGTTACACCATCTCCCATCGTTCCTGTCCTGCTGGACAGAGGCTGCATTCATGTTTTCTTTATCTTATGTTCCATAAATTATGTTTTTAATTACACATCATAACAATCAGCACTCAAGATAAAGATATGACTTTTATAGCTACAAAAGAATGAAAGCTTTTGTCATTTTTTTATTGTGTAATAAATTTAAATGTGCTGCCTGTCAGCCTAACCCATCATTGTAGGAGGTGATGATTTATCGGGGTGGAGGTTAAAGAGACACTTTCACCTATGAACTTCTTATCTGACTTCTGGCTGGGAAGAATGTCACCTGAGATATTTTTACATCAGGACTGAACCTCAGGGTTTTTAAGTTAACTTCTCACTGACAGGGGGAAGAGTGCATACACTGTCAAAATCATGGATGCACTCATTCATGTGATAGGAAATGTGTTAGCTTGAGTAAGTAAGGCTTGAGTTGTCTCACTTGACAGAAAATGTGCTATTTTCTCATATTTCGACCATTTTAGATACAAAAATGTCTGGGAATTGTTAATTTTAGCTAACCAAACTGCTAACAGTGTAGGTCATTTAGTGTTAAAACTTCTTGACAAAGCACCAAAAACAACTTTCTACAGGAAACCAGAGCCCTGCATGTGTGGCAGGTTAAAGTGAAAATGAAGAAGCTTAAACCTTTATTAGTCTCACAGTGACCTCACTCAAGTGAAATGTCCCTTTTCCTTAGAAGTCGGGTAAAGTTTACTGATGCTTTGTTGATGACAGAGGTAAACAGGTTGAATCGTTGCTCCTTTCCCGTGCAGCTAGATGTCACCATCGTCGACTCATTAAACAGACTCAACCGGCTCCTCTCGCTCTGTCATTACGCATCACAGGGCTGAGGGACAGCTGTTGCATCAGTGCCCCGCCTGCTCGGTTGTTAATGTGTGCGATCTGCGGCAATGCGGGAACAGAGGCGCAAGGTCGGTGCACTAATGCACTCTAGCGGACGAAATTGGCGGCGGCTTTTTGTCCCTGCGTCATAATTTGGGACAGCTGTCACATCATCTAGTGACGGCGTGGGCGTCAAAGGAAACCCCGTCTGTTCACATACAGAATCTGGGTGACGTAACTTTGTGACATGTCAGTTATTACATAACGGAGCAGAAAACGCTTAATACAGAAACATATTTATTAAAAATTTCCAATTAACAGTCAAAAATGCGGGCCGTTTGAGGAAAACCTGCTGAGCGCATTGATGCGCCGAATTTAACGTGCTGTAGCTTCCAGGCAAACTCAGGGAGTGCTGGGCGATCTCGCCTTACTCCTTGGCCACGCCGAGTGTGGGATCGTCACATTTGCCCAGTTCCCACAGTGCCTCAGTCATCCCTCTCATTTTCAGTCCAAAAACAAAAGTGTTTGTCTGATGTGCAACCGTGAGGTGGCTCACACTGTGGTTTGTGAGCGGCACGCCCCAGTCGCAGTCGTCCCGTCGTAGACACATGCAGGGAACCAACGATGTGTCCCACAGTCATAACATGATGCAAGACTGGTTTGATTGGTCTGGCTTAACATGGAAAAGTCAGGGATTGCTACTTACAATCATTGCACTGATTAAAGACTTAACTTTATTTAGTAGTTCAGAGTTTAAAAAAACATTAAAAATATTTTTAAAAACTCATTTTTTTTGTATAAATTCTATTTTTTAAAGTGCAGTCGCCCAAAGTCTCCACAAGGATAAGAAACGGGCACGAGCGCTAAAATATGAGAGCAGTAAACACAAACAAGTGCTGTTGTGCAACATCGTCTCGTACAGTTAACCAATCGAAATAAAGTTTGTTCTCCTAGCGAAGGATGGGTAGCATTACAAAATCAGAGCCATTAAAAAGTAATTAGCATCACCTTTTGTGCAAAGCACCTCCTTACGATGACTTTTACATTAGCAAGAATAACAACTTTGCACACCTGTGGATAACCAGTCTGTGCACAGAGGCTGTGGAGCCAGTTGGACATTTACATCAGCAGCACCACATAATCGACAACAAGCTTGTTCACTTCCCTCGGTGACAGCTAAACTCTAAGCTGTTCCTGTTTCAGAGCTGAAGCACCACCATCATTATCCTCCTCAACTGGCCACCAGTGTTGGTGGAGATTGCAAATGTGCTGCTGATATAAAGCTATTGCACTGGGAACAAGTAACTGAGCCCATTTGAGAAGTTAAAATACACGTCTGACTTAAATGTCAATTTATTTCCCTGTGGTAACAGAGGCGGGGAGGTTTCCTTGGTTCCTTTATTTACTGCAGACATGACACGTACTTCCTGTTGTTACGATCTATGTCCATGAAAACAAACACACAGACTGCTTTTTAATGACTGTTTTTAATTGGAGTTTGATTTTGACCATACATAAATAAGAGCCAGGAAGTGGATGCACTGCACTGCTTAGAGTTTAGAGCCTGTTTAGAGCGCTCATCTGGAGTTGGCCTTGAAAACAATAATGCACAAATAAATGATGACCAGCACGTGACTGATTGCTTGTAATGTTTTCTGTGAGGTCGGGCTGGTTCCACATGCTCCGTTGTTGTTTTTGTACCTCGCAGCCAGGTTAAATGTCACTCAACTCTGAAATGCAGTTGATCCTGTCAGAGAGGATTCGTTACAGCGTTTCCCCACCGAACATCGTTTTGTTGATTTCCAGATTGGCTCATAGAGAGAGTCATTTTCGCTGGCTGCAGCTTCCAGTCTGATTCTAAAGAAGAGTGATTACAGCGTCGGTTCCCATCTCAAAGGAGGCTCCCTCTCCTGATCTCAGGAGATCTTTCGTAAAGCTCCCATAATCTCAGCCCAATAAGCTCAACTGCTGGACTGATGGACTGATGGCAGAGAGCCACCGTAGATGTCACTGCAGCTTTGCTCTGTGCATAGATCCACTAATGCCCCCTTTTTGAAGGCCTGTGGGATCTTCCACGGGGACTTAGTGGACTGTGTACTGTACTGTTTGATGACTGTTCTGATGGAGACACACCTAATCCCTAACCCACACCTTAACCTCTTCCTGTCTAGGATGAGGCACACAGCAAAAGGTGCAACACGTCAGTGTTTCCCAGAAACTGCTCCCACACGGTTTTCCTGCCGGCACTCCTGCAGCCTGCACGGCGTTCCCTCCCCCAGCGCTCGGTTAGAGAAAAACAATCGCCGGGTCAAATGAATACACAAGTTTAGAGAAGTTTCATCTTCTTTGCACCGCTAAAGGAGGCAGCCATTGTTGTCAGGGTAAAGACTAGTTGTGTTTGCGGTGTGTATTAACTGCCACCATATTTAGTCAAAGGAGAGGAATGCCATGGTTCGGGCTATCACTGGGACGCTGTTGAGCCCAGGGGGATTACAGTAATGGATTGAGGGCCTGTAGATAATACTTGTGTAAATACCGTGTGCCTCTTTCCTGAACCCTGTGCTCTTGGAGTGGGCTCTGTCTTTTTTTGAGAGAGTTAAGCTTGATGGTTGCATCTCACATTGCGCCGGAGGAGGAGGAGGAATGCTCAAAGAGAAGAGTGTTCTAGCGAAAGGCGGCAAGACGCAACTTGCCCATGGAACATCTGCGGGCCCGTCCCACACCTCACGAGATGGGGCTGAGACTTGTTTGTGTCAAGAAGCTTGTCACGACTCGCCCGTCGCAGAGAGACAAACCCTGAAAGCTACAGATGGGAAAAGGTGGAGGGGAAAATTTTTAAAAAGGCAGAGTTGAAAAGGTTTTTATGATATGGGCTATGGGATTTCTCCATAATCTTCTCGGAAAAGCCCTTTCTTTTACAGTTTAAGTTACAAGATTCCTTTTTTTTCCGCTTTCTGACAGAGTACCTGCAGCAGTGATTTACAGCAACAGAAAGCAGGCTCATGCTGTGGCGGTATAAATATAAAAGGCAGATATTAGTCTGTCATCAGGGGGAAAAGGAGGAATTTAAATCAGACCTCACCAAACTGAGTTTGTTGGAGTGCTCTCAACACAGAAATCATTGTTGTGTTATAATTGAAGGTTGGAACGACAAAAAAGTGCTGGCAGCTCAAACGCTTCCTTCAAGGATAAGCAGATCAAACAGTTTTTGAAAATAATTTTAAGCATGTTTAGCAAACTTTGGCTGCTCTCCATCTGAAAAGAAAAGGAGAAAATCCTCGATTGCTTTTTTTTCCCCTAAACCTCTTCCCACCTGCTGTGCTTTCAGTTTTAAAGTTGAAGTTACAGTTGTTCTGCTGAAGACATTTGATTGGCAAATCCCAAGAGGGACAGATACATGTTTGACTCTTTCAACACCGGCTACGTGATGCTGCTTGCCCGGGGGCAGGTGTCATCCCTAAGATTGGGTGGTCGAGATTGGTGCTGATAGCTTCGGCCGAGCAGATTGTCCGCTAAAATGTTCAACTTTTCCCCCTGTTTTAGATTTAAGAAGCAGGTGCTTTGCTTCAGTTTCAGAGAAAAGTAGAGCGAGGGAGGAAAAGAACTCTTTGGATTATTGTTGAATTAAACAGGTTTGGGAGACGCTGTAGGCATGACATGACATGTCAGGTATGAAGAAGACAAGACCAGAGGCGCCAAACGTTGCTTGTTTAAGGCCTGATGTTTGTCAGGACTTGACTTCTGCATGCGCCCGCAGCGCCTGTCAGGTAGAAAGGAACGCTACAACTGTGGGCCTGCCCCAACCTGCGCAACACAGGAAGTGTGTGTCTCTGTGTTCCTGTGCTGTGTGTTTGTGTGCATTAGCTGCATGTGTGCAATTACTTTCTATGTCCGAGTATCAGGACAAATTGCATGTTGCGCGTAGTCAGATTATCCCAGAGACGCATTTTCGTTGTAGCTTGAAAGCTGCAGTGCTGTGTCCGCACGGTTTCCAGCCGAGCTTTCCAGATGTGCACGTAGAATTTAAAAGTCCAGCCACTTTAGGTCATTTATTACTTTTGCCCCGTGCCAGCTGAACAATGCATCACGTGTGTTTCCTGCAAACACTCGCAGAAGTTTTCTTTCAAATGATTGTGATTAAGCGGCTCTGCATTGTGCGCCTTGTGTTCCTCGGCCGTGTAATTCACATTGTGACCAATGAAAGGCTCATAATTACATGTTAACACCTGAGCGCCGCACCCGGTGTGAGCCACTGAATCCCCATCAGTCAACTGGCTGTCCTCCACCCTGAACAGTGTTGGCTTTAACCGCATGCTGCTTTCAGCAATCAGCAGCTCCTGCTCTCACTGTTGAGCAAACACAGCAGCAGCACAGAGCTGTGCACTCAAAGTTTGTAGCTTCAGGGCTGGGGTGGGCCACTCGTGTGTGTGTGTGTGTGTGTGTGTGCATGTGTGTGTGTTTGAAACTGTAGGATATCATCTAAACAAACTTTGTGTTTCTGGCCTAACATTCGCGATTAGATCTTTAGGCTCAGATTTGTGCAGACCCTTTACACACCACCTCTCTCTTTCTCTTTTGCTCTTCTTCCACACCCTCGACCCCCTTCCTCCATCTCTCTGCTTGGCTTCTCCACCTCATTTAGCTGACTGACAGAGGCGTACGGGGAGTATCAGGTTAGGAGCGAGGGGGCAACTACAGCCATTCATCTTGGAGGCATTTTTTTTTTAAAAGCTGCTAGAAAGCCGCTTTGATTTTAAGGAAGAGTCAGTTCAGTTGCCGTGTTGATGTACACGTCCCAGAGCTTAAACTGCCCTCATCAGTCAATCTATCGTGTCCTTGTGCACGAATCAAAACGCAGTTTTATTGTTAAAATTTTCTGCTTTGCATTCGTATTTCCCAGCAGTGAGCATCAGCGCTGTGTGAGGGTCACTTGAGGAAAGCAGCACATGTGAAAAGTTGCGTTTAATAGCAGACTGCATCAGTGGGCAAAACGCAGGCATAAGGCAGAGACGGGGAGGTGCACTTTTAGGTTTGTCCTGATGAAAGGAGAGGTTGCGCCTGAGGAGAAGAGCAGAAAATGTCCGTGCCAAGCTTGTGTAATATTTAAAGTGAGCACAGACGGTTCCTGGGATGTGCTTCTTTTCATTGGAAGCAAACTTAATAGAGGTGCAATTTTATGTTGCATTGTTCCCGAACACAGCCCCGAGCAGTTTTCACAATGTTCACTTTTCATCACTCAGAAATGAAACTGACAGGAAAATTTCCCCTCCGCCCCTCCACCCTCAGCTCTGTGCACATAGAGGATTTAAAGCTCTGCTTGCACAGCAGTGATTTGAATGGCTTGTGTACACAGTTGGGTTGTGCCTATTAGTAAGAACTCGGTCTTTCTGATGCCTTTACTGGTTATCGCTTCTAACAGTGCCAAGGATCAAGGTGCATCCATTATTCAAGACTCCTGGCTTGCACACTTGAGCCTGAGCCAGTTTGTGTGATCAACCATCACATTTTGGCTCGTCGCTGATGAATCTTTTGCGACTGCCGCGATTAGCCCTCCGCTCCTTCACTCGGAGTCGTTGTCATCCACCTGCACTCAGCCTAATGCAGCTCCAGCCTGCCAGGCGCTTCAGAAGCTGCTCTGTGTGATGAGTGGCCATCAGATGCTTTAACAGAGATGAAAGCCAAGCCCTGTTTAATTGCCCCTGGAGGGGTCCATTTTATGGTGCTCCTCGGAAGTCCCAGAGGCTGTCTGTGAGACATCTTTGAGGTTGGCCAATAGTCACTTGTAGGGCCGAGTGCTGTGTGTGTTTATTTAAGTGGGTCATAATCACAGTCTTCAGTTTAACCCTTTTTGCTTCAGGGGAGCCAGAAGTGCACAGCTGAGGCAGCAGGTGTTACCAAAGTCCTTCAAACACCGCTGTGCACTTATTTTTAAGCTAAATTAGTTTAATTAAATTTTACTGGTCACCAGGAATCTGAGAGTTTCCACCAAAATAAGGTTTCCAAAAGCCTTTCCCCCCTGACTTTATCCATTTACTATCACGTCTCGGGTGTTTCTGTGATCAATCTGTGCTTTTAAAATTTAAGTCAATCCCCCATCAAAACTTTTCTGTAATCTTTTGTGTTTTCTCTCGTTTTGTTTTGCAGTATTCGACCGAACTGAAGAAGTTATACTGCCAGATCGCCAAGACATGTCCCATTCAGATCAAAGTCCTCACCACTCCTCCCCAGGGTGCCGTGATCAGAGCCATGCCTGTTTACAAAAAAGCTGAACACGTGACCGAGGTGGTGAAACGCTGCCCGAACCACGAGCTCAGCCGCGAATTCAACGACGGTCAGTCGAAATCCCACCGCCTCGTGTTTCACTTCGGCCGTCTTTGTTTGTTGTTGGCGTTTGACCATACGACTCGCGTTGCTTCCAGGTCAGATAGCGCCGCCGAGCCACCTGATCCGCGTGGAGGGAAACAGCCACGCCCAGTACGTGGAGGACACCATCACTGGGAGACAGAGCGTCCTGGTTCCTTATGAGCCTCCCCAGGTGAGCTGTCCATCAACCTACAGGGTATCCAAGCGACAAACGACTCGGATGGCGACAGACAGCGAGTTCGCTGTCATGTTCAGCTGCTCGACACTTCGCCAACCTCTCCGTCAAAGCTTTCAGTGCCGCCATGAAAGCTTCAAAGACGCACATTTTTCAAATACTGGTTAAACATTTGGATTCTGCATAATTAAACCAATTTAAATGACCCGAACCTGAAATATGTCCAAATACGACCTCTGTTTTTGCGCCTGCCGCCGTCACTCACCTGCAGTCTCATTCTCCTCCTCAGGTGGGGACCGAATTCACCACCATTCTGTACAATTTCATGTGCAACTCGAGCTGCGTGGGCGGAATGAACAGACGCCCGATTCTCATCATCGTCACCCTGGAAACCAGAGAGTAAGCCGTGCCGCCGCCACCTCCGTCGCCCCCCCTCGTTGGCCGTGCTTTGTTTCTGACAGAGGATGTCTTTGTCTCCCAGCGGTCAGGTTTTAGGGCGCCGTTGCTTCGAAGCCAGGATCTGCGCCTGCCCGGGCCGCGACCGCAAGGCCGACGAGGACAGCATCCGGAAGCAGCACGTAACGGACGCCACAAAGAGCAGTGAGGGTACGAAACGCCGTAAGTAGGGCCGGGGCTGGTGACGGGCTGACGTGCTTTTGGTCTTCCTCGACATGCAGCTGGCGTCGAGGACTCTCACTAACCCGCCTTTCCCCTCGCTTCTTCCCCCTCCTGCTCTGTCTTAGGTCGACTTGTTCTCTTTAGCACGGCGGCCGCTGTATTCACGCTCTCCTCTTCTCTTTTTCAGCCTTCCGACAGGTTTCCCACGGCATACAGATGTCCGCCATCAAGAAGAGAAGATCCACAGATGAGGAAGTTTTTTGTTTGCCTGTAAGTGTGGCTCCGCTGTCTCACACGGCTTGGGGTGCGTCTGAGCTGCTCACTGACCTCTCGTCTTATCTGTTCCCCTCAGATTAAAGGACGCGAAATCTATGAGATTTTGGTAAAAATCAAAGAGTCGCTGGAACTCATGCAGTTCCTGCCGCAGCACACAATAGAGTCATACAGACAGCAGCAGCAGAACCTCCTGCAGAAACAGTGAGTACCAGAACAGATTCTTGGTGGAGTGAAACACAGATGTGCAGAACGGGCAAGCTTCACCGTTGAATTCAACTGTTTCTTTGCATGCAGCTGCACTCTCTGCCTCAGTAAACGTCTTCTTTGCTTGTGCGGAGGTTTGTTTGTCTTTCGAACGCAGGGCACTGATGACTAACTGACTGAACATGGCTCACTTGTTGCTTGAATTGTGGATTGCACTGATAAATGAGATTTCTTGATTGTATTTACTGCCGCCGCTGAAGCGTTGCAGCTAGAAGAGCTGATAATAAACGCTCTGGAGTAGGTGTTAGCCAGCGTTTCACAGAATTTACTCCGAATCAGCTCAGCCTCGCGTCCAAGCAAAAGCTGTTTTTTGTTGGGGTTTTTTTTTGTCATTTTCTTTCCTCCTTCTTGCTCTCTCTCATGGGACACGAGCCAACACTGATGAATCGTGACAAATGTACCTGGCTGCGCTTTGTTAGGGAGACGCTTCCAGAAGGTTCCCGGTAACGCCTTTGGGTGCTTTGCCAAGTTTTTACACAACAGCAGCAAACAGAATCCGTGCCTCGGCCTCATCTATCGGCTTCGGCGTAATTAAAAGTGTCTCAAACGCACACGTCCTCGTCCCGCCTCCCTTCTTTCACTGTAAGCTATGGAAACGAGGAGATGGGAGTAAGTGATAGTTTGACAGCGCTGTGATGATAATTACTGCTTATGTTCTAGTTTCCCATTAAGAGAAGGCAGACAGCCTCGCAGTGACGTAGTGCTTGCACTCGCTGTTTTTCTTTGACTTTATTTCTGTTTTTGCTGCCCGTCCGCCCTTCAGTACTAACAAGAGCTTAAAAAGCAGACGTTTAATTTCAGACAGAGAGTGCAGAATTTTTGAAGAGTTTTTCAAATTCGACACTATCAGATTTTGATGCCAACCCCCAGAATCTTGGGATTTGGTGTTTATCCTTCTCCCGTTTGTCCATTTTTGCATGCTTTTCCCAGTTTTCTTTGTAAAACCTTTGACCTGTTGGAGTTTATTACTGTATTCAGCATTGGAAATAAAAGGTTCTGTCAACAGCAGTGTTTCAGACCTTTCCTTCTTTCCCTTTAAATGTCAAATAACACCATTCTGTAAAAAGGCTGTGATCTGTGTGTGCATACTGCCATCTTCTGGACACACATGTTACTGCAGTACAGTAGGAGTTTCCTGAATCTCAAACTTGAACATTTGTAGAGTTTTCTGAACATCTGGACCTCTCTGGGGTCCCTCGCTCCTTCCTCCTCCTCCTCCTCCTCTGTCAGTGAGCCCTTATTTCTGCTCTTCTCTCTCTCTCTTTCTCTTCTTTCTGGTTCCTTCCTGCAGCCTGATAAAAACCCGTCTCGGTAGCCAGCTCCTGGAACCTGCATTAGAGCAGAGACGGCGGTGCAGCTCCTCCTGAAATCCACATTCCTCCTCTTCTTCCTCCTCCCTCGACTTAAACGGACCTCCTCTCCGCCTCCTTTTCATCAACTCTGATTTCTGTGACCTGCTTCCTCCTGTGCGTCCCGGGACTCTACACCGAGGATGTGAACTTTCTGTTTCTCTCTCTGCTGCTGCTGTAAATGCTGGATGATCACGTCTTGTTTTTATTCAGCCGCGACAGACGGTGTGAGGGTTTCGGTAGGCTGCGGGCCTGCGTGATCCCCCTCCTAATCTGAACTGAACTGTAAATGAACATGTGAATTGCATGCATTATTTTTATCCACAAAGACTGTACTTTGTGGACAGGAATCATTTTAGATTTCTTATTTCTTACTAAGTGTGTTGCGTCTTTGCATTGTTGCGAGAGCTGGACTCAAATCTCTAGATTTTAATTTTGAGTTGGGTTTTTTTTTTGCTGATGCTGGTCATGTTTTCTAAAGTCACTGCGGGACAGTTTGTGTGCTTGTTTTTTCATTTTCCTCAATAAAAGATCTCCTTAAACGGAGGAAGATGTGAACCGTTCTGTTTAAAACAGATGATTTTACTCGGCTGCTGCACTTTGTCTGTCAGATTCTAATAAATGGGGTTTTTCGGCTTGAATTTTTCTCCGTTTATAAGTTTGCGTTTGCTGATTTTTGTCGAAACATAGAAAGTTAATGCTGCAGTTAATATTAAGAATTTCACTTTCAGGTTTGATAAATGCAGTGATTGTGACGCCCACTGCTGATTTTCCCTGTTGTTCTGTTGGAAAATGTGCCTGTTAAGAGATGAAATTGGGGCTAAAGCCTTTTTATTGTTGGAGACTCGAGTAGTCCTGTGCTGTGTGCTCTCACTGGAGTCTCACTGGTCATTAGCAAGACTCTAATGACCTACTACATTTATTCAGGTGTGTTGCAACAGGGACACGTGCAAAAGTTTCAGGACACTGGCCTTCGAGGACTGGAGTTTGACACCTGTGTTATAGACTGTGTAAAGCAGGGGAAGGTGGGGAACTCCAGGCCTCGAGGGCCAGTGTCCTGCAGGTTTTAGATGCGTCTTTGATCCAACGCAGCTGATTTAAATGCCTAAATTACCACCTCAACATGTCCTGAAGTTTTCCAGAGGCCTGGTAATGAACTAATCATTTGATTCAGGTGTGTTGACCCAGAGTGAGATCTAAAACCTGCAGGACACCGGCCCTCAAGGCCTGGAGTTCCCCAGCCCTGGTGTAAAAGATGGATGTAGCTCCTGGATCAGAACGGTGAAGCCAGCGTAGCAGTTTCATAAACCTGTCCAGCAGGAGGCGACTCCTCTGCAGGAGATTAAGTCTGCTGGGAAAAATCCCTCAGCTTTTTGATGGCGTGATGATCTCAGGCACTACTTTCAGCTCACACTGAAAATTATGATCGTTATTAGAGTCAGAGGATTATTCAGCACTTATTATTAGAGTGCTAATAGCCAGCTAGTGAATCAGTGTGCAGTTTCCATCTGGTTTTTACTCTGATCAGCCCCCTTCGCCTGTTACATCTGGTTTGAGAGCTTTAGAACAGATTCTACGTCCATCTTTTATATCCCGTGTGGTCGAAGGAGAAATTCTGGGAGAAAGTAGTGAAACGATAAAAAACTAAGTTGCAGTAGAGATGCGTAAAATATTTGTAATATTTCCATCTCCTTGGCTTCCTGGGGCGAGGGTCTGGTGACAGTAGCAGGGAAGACACTGATTGTTTTTTTTTCTGTATCACTAGAATAAAAATGTTTCCATGTTGTTTTCTGCTGAATGCTGTCAGTAACCGTCACCTCCTCCTCTCTCCCACCCCAGAACCTCCATGTCATCTCAGCCCTCCTTCGGCTCCACCTCGCCCACTCCCGGAAAGGTCAACAAGCTGCCCTCCGTCAGCCAGCTCATCAACCCCCAGCAGCGTAACACGCTCACTCCGTCAAGCATGTCTGGAGGCCTCACTGACAGTAAGTGCGCCACCTTCTTTCTCCTCCCATCTCTCTCGGGTCGTAGACGCCCCGCGCTCCCCTAAATCCCGTGTTTCCGGGTTTTTTGTAAAGATGGCGGGTCGAGGCAGGCGGGAGGGGACCTGAACGCTTCACTTCCCCTCCCCCAGTGCAGCTTCCTCACCTGTTATGATGCATTATTAGTCAAGTACAGAGTGACCTCTGCACGCCCCCGCACCCCAAAGGCTCACAGTAGCTCCTCTTGTCTCTGCAGTGACTCCCATGATGGGCACTCACATCCCCATGAATGCCGACATGAGTTCACTGAGCCCCACACACGCCCTGCAGCCACAGCTGCCCCTGGTGCCCTCCTCCCACTGTACCCCCCCTCCTCCATACCCCATGGACAGCAGCATCTCCAGGTACCTCACCAAACCACAGCGCCACACATCCACTCATCACCTTTAGTCCTTTCTGAAGACTCTGTGCTCGTCTTCAAAGCGTGCGGAGGCTCAACAACACACAGCGAGCTGATCACGTGACCAAACGCATCTAAGACCGCTTTGTTTTCACACTTTTTCATTTTTTAGTTCATTTTTTTTTTCTGACAGTGGTTTCACCAAGCACAGCCCCCTCACTTTTCAGCCAGTCACACTCCCTCGCCATCGCTACAAAACTGTAGATTTATGGCTGCACTGATCAGATAACACGATCACTGATTGGACACAATTCTGTGCATTTTGCTGTAATTTCGGACTATTTGTACGCTCGAGTAAATTAAACCCCAAACACAACAAAAAAAATTCTTTGGAAGGAGGCGGGAGGAACGAAGCAGCTCGCAGAGGCGGGTTTAAACCTGGAGCTGCGTGTGACGTCCGTTCCCACTTTCTGGTTTTAATGCCAGCGTGGTGAGAGGGGGGCACCGGGAAAGTCCACTGTCAGAAACAAACACGACACCTGAGAACGATCAGTGACGCTTCACCTCTCGTTAAATGGAATTTATTTGAAATGACAGTGTCATTATAGTTACCTACAAATACTTAACGGTAGATTTATTAGAATAAGGGAACAGTCGAGTCATAATTACGGCAACAGAATAGAAAACAATAGAAACTAAACATAACCGTGCAGATTGTAAAGGTGACCTCACTGGACTATTTAAAGAATTACACTGAGCATCAACAGAGCGACCTTTAAGCTTTATTCCAAACATACCGAGTAATTCCGTACGTATTTCTGGTGAGAACCTCTAAAAATGTCAAACTCTAACACGCTCCTCCTCCTCTTCCTCCTGCAGCTTCCTTATTCGGTTGGGCTGCGCCGGCTGCTTGGACTACTTCACAGCACAGGGCCTAACCAACATCTACCAGATTGAGAACTATAACATGGAGGTGAGCCCTTCCCTATCCAACACGAGTCATTTGATGGGTTAGAGAGAAGATTGGCTCCCCCTGCGAATACTAACGCTCCCCTGTGTAATGACCATTAGGACCTGTCCAGGCTGAAGATCCCTGCCGAGTTCCAGCACATCATCTGGAAGGGCATCATGGAGCACCGACAGGCTATGGATTTTTCCCCTCCTCCCCACATAGTGCGCACCACCGGCAGCGCCTCCACCGTCAGCGTGGGCTCCTCCGAGGCGCGGGGCGAGCGCGTCATCGACGCCGTGCGCTTCACCCTGCGCCAGACCATCTCCTTCCCGCCCCGCGACGAGTGGTCCGACTTCTCCTTCGACCTGGATTCGCGCCGCAACAAACAGCAGCGCATCAAGGAGGAGGGAGAGTAAGACGCAGCCACCGCCGCCGCTGCGTCCCCACTTGTCATTTCACGCCTGCTGATGAACATTTCATTTGAAAACCTGCTGTTTAGTGCAAAGCCTGCTGAGAACAAACACACGGACGCACTTACTTTCATTTTGTCCCGCCAAGTTATTTTAAAGGTGTTGAGCAAAAGGTGCATTTTTTTGTTTTTGTTTCTTTTACATTTTATTGTTATGTTGTAATTTCTTGAGAGCACTTAAGAAATGCTGAGGACTTCCCAGATTGCTTTGAGGTTTCAAGTGTTCACGATTCATTCCTGAGTCAAAGCGTGAATGGAACCGCGTAAGAGGGCTTTTATTAGGGCTGTTTCTGCTATGGGCCGTAGCAAAAGTGTATTTTAGTTTGTAACCCTTTTTTAGTCGAGTACACTGGTTTTCGCTCGTGGCAGGAGTCATTTCAAACATTTCTTCTCAGAAGTATTACGTCAGCTGATGGGCGATTTGTTTTTCTGCTGTAGCTTCCGTATTTTGCTTTTTAAAAAAAATGTTTTTTCATGTGTTGTGAGACCAACGCATCGCCTTGAAAGGTCTGTTTGTGAAGTGTTTGAGTGCGTGCGTGTTTAAATGATGGTATTTCATTTGATGTAGCCACATATAGGCCTAACACTCCACCCAGTGTTTCACAGTTATGACTGATGTCGTTTTATTCTCGTTTATTGCAGAGCAAAAGTATTTTTTTGATCTTTTGGTAGAGGAAACTGGAGTTAAATGTATATAAATTTGTATAGTTCTGTTTTTTTAACTTGCTCTAAGGGAACTGCATGATTTCCTTCATGAACCAAACTGTTTGGTAGCTTTATCACTAAGAACAATGTATTAATCAGTTCACAGGAGTACATGCAGTGTGTCTGTGTGGACACAGGATTTAGCCCAGCTTTCTCTCCAGTAGTCTGCATTTGTTAGAAGCAGAAACCGACTGCAGTTTCATATTTTTGTACAATGTATTGTAAATATGTCTCATTATATCGAGGGTATTTTGATATAAATCTGAAATAAATATCCATACTTGCTGTATTGCATGTTAACACTCCTGTGTGTCAGTTTATTTCTGCGTTGAACAAACTCAAAGATATCTCGAACTTATGTGGCTGACGTCATTTCAAGAAGTCACACGAAGCTGTTTAAGCGTCGGAGCACTGCTGCATGTTCTTTTTATTCTTTGAGCAGAAAGGACAAACACAAAAGCAGGACTGAAACCAGCGAGGAGGTTGAGCCTCTGAAGTCGACAACTAAAAGGTTTCTGTGTAAAGAAAAAAGAAGCTTTAAAGTTGTTTGCAAAAAGCAACAAAGTGCTTCTAAGAATCTGCACAAAGAAATGAAAGAGACTCTTACCTGTCTTACCAGAAAAATACAACCTAAGATGAACTAAGGACATTTTGCACCATGTCATTAATGAGAAATAACCAAGTCAAAACACAGAAGCAAAACAAAAAGCCTTGGAACTGCGAGATGGCGAGCTTTCTGTTTACCACGAATCTACACGTTACTGAGACGCTCTTAAAAAAAATTAAATAGACTCTTTGTTATCTGCATGTGGAGGTCTGAGGGATCTTCCAGGAATGGTGAGGACATTTTCCAGAGATCTGATTGTGTACATTTTTTTTTTTTTTTTTAAATTGGAAAGAACTACAGTTACCTAACAAAGGGTAACTAACTCCTGCTACAGAGTCCAATTCTCAGAAGAACCACCTTCTGTGTTGGTCTACAAAGAAAAAGAAAACAGCTGTCAACAGCTGGGAACGAAATTACTGGGAACACGATGCCTTCACTGCACACCCAAAAACAGGAAAAGCTGCAATTGCCTTTGTTTGTAGCTGAAATGTTTGGTTTTGAAAAAAACCTGCAGTAACTTTATAAGCTACCTGACAAAAAGGAGGAGGCCAGCTGTTTGGCAAGAGACAAAGAAAAACAGAAAAGGCTCCCAGGATGACAGGACTCACAAACAAGTTTCAACAAGAGCTTTACCTTCCACACAAGTAATCAAACAATATCGGGCAAACCAATAAATTACAAGCTGCTTCCAAACAGCTCCTCAATGTTTTACTGAGATGAGGAGACTTGGTCCTGAAGGAGGTCCAAGCTGTGCCTTTTTAGTGGTGCTACTGTGACACTGAGAAGTATGTGAAAAATCAAATTCAACAAAAAAAAATCATCTACTGTACCTTTTACACATAAAAACACCATCTGCAAATCTACAGAAGACATTTATGTCTTTTTGATGACCTGCAGGACGCCGGTGCAGTGACAGAACCACAAACTATACAGAACACAAGGACAAAGGCTTGAGCTGTCATCATCATCTTGGTATTAGCTAAAAAAACAAAACAAACAACAACAAAAACAGACCAGAGGAAAACGTTTGAGCCAAAGCTTTAATTCTGCCTGCATTCCTCCTGAGCGACGACACTTACTGTTTGTTTAGCTATTTACAGACAATGCACACAGTGAAAACCTCGAGTCTGAGATCATTACACTATTTACAAGTTCAGAAAAATAGGATCTGAATGTTGTTTTTTACATTTTATATAGACTGAAGCAACGTGATCAGTCTATGTGGGGAGTCCCCGTCCTCCGGCCCACAGCTATTCTACCTCGGCGACGTGAGCCACCTCCACCTCCATCGTCTGAATCACCTCAGGGTTTTCCTCGAGCTTCCCCCCCGTCAGCGCCTGCTGGGCCAAGACGTAGTTCACGACCTGCATGATGCCCTGATCCGAGAGCGTCGCCACCGAGCCGTCGCTCACCGCCTGCACAGCCTGGACGGCCTCCACGGCCTCCACCGTCTCCTCCGTGATCAGCACCGTCTCGATCTCCTCCGAGGACGGCTGCTGCGCAGGCCGTAGCTCGGGGGGCAGGTCGGACGCCAGGATGCTGACTGCGTGCTCCACCTGTGTGCCCTGGTTGTGAAACTGGAGGGTGTCCTTCTCCAGCATGATCTTCCCAGGCAGGCTGTCCACGTGGTACTTGGCCATGTGCTTGCGTAGAGTGCGTGCGTCGATGTGGGCCTCCTGGCACATGGGGCACACGTACGGACGCTCTCCTGTGTGAGTGCGGACATGGCGCTTGAGAGAGCGTGCATCAGCCCAGGCGACACCGCAAGTCAGACATTCGAAAGGCTTCACTCCTTCAAGAGAAAAAAAAAAAAAGATGAAGGGGTGTTAATGATCGCATTTATAGCACAGAAAACTAATTCGCCGCCCTCACAGGACAGCAGAGTCAACAAGAGTGACGGGAGGTCTCATTTTAGGTTACGTTGTTATACGTTCGTACTTTAGCGATAAAAAGCATCTTCTACATGAGAAAAGCTGCATGACGGACTTACCCTGGTGGTTGTTGATGTGGCGTCGGTACTCCCGGAGCTGCGTGAACTTCCTGCCACAGTGCTCGCACTCTCTCTCCAAATTCTGCTTCACTCGGCCCTTCTTCCCGTGCGTGGCTTTCTTCACGTGCCTCCTGAACAGAGCCTTCTCGAAGAACTCCTTTCCACAGACGTTACATCTGACGACACAAACAAAGGGCGTCACTGCAAAGCGCACGATGCAAAAACCGAACGGAGATCAAAGCCAGCCAATCGTGTTGTTGCAACAACCATAGCATTTGTAACTGTCCCCACCTCCCAATTTACATCACTCATTAACCGTGAAGGAGTTTAAGTGAAATAACGGTACCGCTTACTTTCCTTTACATGTTTCCATGGCAGCGAGTTTGGTTTTATTTCAGCTGGTATGAAATCATTGATAATCGGCACCAAGAAAAGCAGAACATGAAGTTCTGAAGGATGGTAAAAATGTTTTATAATCAGCAGAAAG
Source organism: Rhamphochromis sp. 'chilingali' (assembly GCF_963969265.1). NCBI lineage: Eukaryota > Metazoa > Chordata > Actinopteri > Cichliformes > Cichlidae > Rhamphochromis > Rhamphochromis sp. 'chilingali'. Next base: position 33,948,028 of record NC_137931.1, read on the forward strand.
CTTCATTTTGTTTTTCAGTGTCACAGCAGGAGTGAAAGCAAAAAATGTGGCTGTTTGGAGAAGTTTTGGGGAGGGGCCACCATTACGTATCAAGTTCGTCTCAGAGGTCTGAAGTTGCATGGTGATAGGTGTCTCAGGGCGCTCCTGTTGTGTTGTAGGAGTAAATTCCCTGAAGCTATTCTACTTCTGATTTCTGGGATGTGACTGGTGCACATCACCCCTGTCACACTTACTTATAAGGCTCGGCGACGCTGTGGGACTTGACGTGCGAGTACCAGTCCTTCTTCCAGCTGTAACATTTCCCGCACACCTGGCACTGGAAAGGCTTCAGGCCCATGTGCTTGTTCATGTGCTGCTGCAGATCTTTGGCTTCGTAGAACCTCTTATCACAACTGTGGAAGAGAGGAAGCAGACTGAGACCGCAGCTCGGGCTCTGAAGCAAAGAGGACGGTGTTGATGAAGAGTTACTCACTGTTCACAGGCGAACGGCCGGACGTCGGGTTTGGGTTGGTGCTTCTTCAGGTGTTTGCTGAGAGCGGAGGCTCGGTGGAAGGTGGCTCCACACGTGGTGCAGAGGTACTTCGATTCACCTGATAAGGAAATGGGGATGTTGTCATAAAGGCCACTGCAAACGACTGAGCCAAGATTTTTTTATATAACACTATAGACACTTTGTCAGAGCGGTAATCAGCTGCCTCTCCTGACAGCTCCGCAGCCTCAGAGCATAGCGGCACATGAACCCAAGAGCTCTACTGCAAAGATAAAACTCAAGTTCAATTCAATTGAACAACAGGGGCCTCAAGACACTTTCTATTGTAAGTTAAAGACCCAAAATAATACAAATAAAACAGAAAACCACCAACAATCAAAGTTAAGCGTTTTCTCCATCGTGAAAGAGGCTCTTTTTCTCCTGGCTAAATCACCGTGGTAACTGATGCTGAACACATAACCTGGTCGACTACCACCATCATGACAGTCATCATCTCTGTTTAAGGTTTTGTTGAGCCAACCAATGTAAAGAAAGCCTGTTTTGAACTCAAGTTTGACCCTCCAGTCTCCACCTGCTGAGCGTTTGTTCAGTTCACAGAGGGTCTCAAAGCCAGTGTTGGGCAAGTTACTTTGAAAAAGTAATTAATTATAGTTACTAGTAGAGCTGGGCGATATGAGATTTTTTCATATCACGATATGTTTTTTTCATTTCAGGCGATAACGATATCTATCACGATATAAGCCAAATAACTATATTTGTAAGATTTAAATGTGCCGTTGCTCACAAGTAAAATGTGAAATAATCAGCAGCTTGTTTTTATTTAAATATTTATTTTCCATAATAAGTTCAACAGGGTAGATGTACTTAAGGAACATGAGACTTTTTCAGATAAATAAAGGCAAATATTGCAAACTACACAAAAGGCAGCCGCTAAAGCGTTTAAGTTTCAAAATAGAACAAACGAAACAGACTAAATTGTCAATTCCACTTAGAAACAAAATATTAATTCTAAAAATAAATCTTAGTTTGTGTTACAGAAGAACAGACAAAACTGACTAACTTTTGTCAATATCAAATAAACTGAGAACTAAAAGGAAATTCTCAATCTCTCCTTGTTGTATAGCTTAGCTTTTCAAACAGTTTTAACAGTTACTTTAGTCTGACAAAAGCCGAATGACGAATTAGCGCTTCCAGTCAGAGACTGAGGCTATGTCCACGCGTACACGGGTATTTTTGAAAACGGAGATTTTCCGTTTTCGTTTTAAAAAATAATCCCGTCCACACATAAAGGCAGAAATGAAGGAAAACGCTGCTATGAACATGCCAAAGCAGCAGGTGGCGCTAGATTCCTAACCGTACCGAAATGTTGGCCAATCAGAAGTCTAGAAGCCTCGGTGGGAAAAAGTAAACAAAGCTGGGGCATAGAAGCAGAACCGAGTCGTATGTGTGGAGGGACAGTAACTGTGTGTATATGTAAGCATTTAAACACTGCAGAGAGTAGAATTAACAGTATTGTAGAAATTCATTTCACCGAAACAATAACGTGGCGCACAGTGTGACGCATGCACCAGTTCATTGTATTTCCAGACTTGCTTTCGGCACAATTTACAGTGCACGCTACTCTGTTTTTTGTCAGACTTGAAGCCGAAATACCTTCACACTACGGAACTTCTATGGCTCTTTCGTTCGACAATCTCTCCGGCGTTGGAACCATCATCTGTTTTCTCTTCGGTCACGCTCGGTTGATTTTTCTAGTCGGCACACTCATTTCCTCCATTACCCGCTGGCTGCTTCCCAAACAAACACACGTGCGGCTTGGCACTTGTGCTGTACGTAACAAGTCACGCGACGTGACGCTGCGACTGTGATTGGTTCGGCTCTGCGCTACTTAGTTTGGATTGGCTAAACTTTTATTTATTTATTTTTATTTTATTTTAAGAGGACAAGAGCGGCGAGGTCTATCGCGATAGCTTAATTTCTCTATCGAGTAAAAGTTATATCGCGATACATATCGTTATCGTTCTATCGCCCAGCTCTAGTTACTAGTTACTTCTTCAAAAAAGTAACTGAGTTGCAATATTCTAAAAGTAATTAATTACTTGAAAAGTAACTATTGCGTTACTTTAAAAAATGGTTTAACCCTCTGGGGTCCAGAGTATAATGGGCCATTTTTACCTACTTTTGATTTTCCCTCCACATTTTACCTTTAAAAACTATTTACTTTGTCTTTTCTGGTATCATCAACACAACCTCACGTGTCTGAATTTACAGTCATGTTTTCATTTTGACATATTGTATTAACACAACTGATCTAAAATCAGACAAAAAACATAAAATCCGAGTAGAAAAAGTTGTATTTTTTACTGTAATAACCACAAACATGTTTATTGAATCATATTTCATAACTTTAAATGCAAATGTAAATTGTCAATTTTAAAATCCTATGCACAAGTTTTGCAAACAACAAAGTTAGTTGCATCCATTTACCTTTTACCTTGATTTTTAAAAAAAACATTTCAAACGATTTACAGAACAATCAGCTGTTCGGCCTCCAATACGATGCCGCACAAATTATTTGTGCAACTCCAAATATTTCTGTCCACTATAAAGGAGAACATCACAGCCTGATACCTGCAGGTCTGACAGCAGCAGGTGTCAGACCCTCTCCTGTTTTCTACCTTGAGACAGCAGTCGCCTCATTGTTCTGACACACAACACAAAACTATCCACAACACTACACACCAACTACACAAGACAACACATTAACTACACACTCCAAACACGCTAAACGTCACAAATCTCTCACATCTCAAAACTCGCTCTCTCGCCGTCACTCCTAAAACTTCCAGTTTTTTTGTTTGTTTTTTTTGCTCATAAGCAGCGAGTGCTTGCTGCGCTGTCCTTAGACAGCAAACGTAACGAAACTATTGAGGAAAAAACACCGCGTATATATTGTTTATCATGACTCTGGTTTTACGTGGCCTATCAGCACAATTTAAAAACTGGTATATATCACCTTGTTGCTTTGTCTTGAAGTTGTCGTGTGATTGGCTTACCACGACTACTTTATTCTTCCTCAGTCAAACAGCAGCCCTCATGTGATTGTTTTGCCCCCTGAGCTCCAGGTGTTGTGCTAGACAGTGATCGTGATTACCGTCCGCGGGAGCGCGCAGCTGCTTAAAGCTGTAGCGTCCAGATTACTTATGTAGTCAGCTACTTCCGTGCGATTGATATAAGATGCGTAAGCTGAACACAGCTTCAACCGTCTGTTTGTTGAAAAATAGTAACGGACCGCATTTTCATGTTAGTAACTGTAACGGCGTTGTAACGATAGGAACAGTAACTAGTTAGATTACTCGTTAATGAAAAAAGTAACGCCGTTATTCCCATCACTGCTCAAAGCAGAACAAGAAGTACAGTCAGGTAGATCCTGACCAGAAAGAAGAATTTTCAGAAATCCTGGATTAAAGAGAAGAAAGCTGACGTCCTGTGACTGACCTGTGTGGAGGCTGGTGTGCTCCTCCATGCTCCGCTTGCTCACAAACGACTTCTTGCAGAATTCGCACTGGAACTGTTTGGTGACGTCGTGCAGCGCTCGGTGCATCTTCAGGCTGTGTTTGTGGGCGAACGTCTTCCCGCAGACCTTGCAGGAATGAGGCCGCACACCAGTGTGATTCAGCATGTGGATCCGCAGGGAGTAGAGCTTCGGTAAGGTCTTCCCGCAAATGTCACACACAAATTCTCTCTTGGTGAGCGAGGACGATGACGACGTTTTCTCGTCCACCTCGCTGTCCGCTCTCCCCTCGGAGCCCTGCTCCACTGAGGGTTTGGCGACGGGGGCTCGCTGGCTGCTCTGCTGCTTGTGTCGGGCCAGGTGGGCGCGGAGAGAGGCGGCGTACTGGAACTCCTTACTGCACAGCTGCAAGGAAACAGAAACATCACGGTGAGAGCGGGCAGCATTAACAATTCAACACCACGCAGTGACACGCGCCAACACTTACGCTGCACTTGTACCCTCGAGCTTTCTCGTGCTTTAACGTGTGCATGATGAGAGAGTAACGTCTCTGGAAGGACATGCCGCACTCGGAGCACGTGTGCTCGCCGTCTACGGTGCTCTCTGCCTGGATTTTCTCCGGACTGGCTGTGGTCTCTGGCTCCGAAACCTTCAGAGCCCCGGCCTCCTCAGTAGCGACTTCCTCAGTCGTAACACTCTCCGCAGCACTGACCGCCGGATCTGTTGCAGACTCAGGCAGTGCTTCCACCTGACTTTCCACAGGCTGCTTGGGCGGCCTGCCTCTCTTCCCGGGCCTCGACCCAACCTAGAACACAAGTACCAACACCACAAATATTTGAACATGTGCCATATCTTGTTATTTTTAATAAAAACAAAGGTTTAATGTCACAAGTAGGGATGGGTACCAGTATCTGACATAAACGGTAGTAACCAGACCGAAAAGCAGCGCACATTTCAGTGCTTTATTTCCTGAGCTGTGATACACTTTAGATTTTAGCCAATCATTTTACGTTTCCGAGGATAGTAGGCGGGTCCAGGTACGTACGTTCTTTTAGAGCAGAGCTACAGATTAAAAATGCCCAAGGCGAGCGGTCAAAAGTCTGGCTGTACTTCACAGCAAAATATGCAAACTCAGCAGCCTGCAACAAGTGCTTTAAGCTGATACTGTGATACTGTGCAAAGGAAGTAACACCTCAAATCCGATGAAACACCTGGCGACGCATAGCATTTTTTTTAAAAGCCCAGAAATGCGCTGTATTTGATAGCTTGCTGCGAGACATCACACCGAGCACATCTACTGCGGGTGGGTTGCCTGTTATCAGACCCGGAGTTAGCAACATCCCCCAAAAACACGAAGAATAGAGTCCTGGCCCCTAGCCCTGTCAGTGTAGCAGAAATGATGAGGATGATGATGACAGCAGCCGTTCTTCTCTGCGTGAGTAGCTTAATGTTGTTCCAGTGTAATTTACGTTGAGTAGGCTAACCACGTTATTACATTAATGCATGTAAGGTGAACTAGCAAACACCGTCGTAGTTACATGCGGCTGTCCTCTTGTTTGATGGCAGATACTCCCTTCACCCTGGCCAAAAAGGCTAAAATGACCAAAGAAAAAGTGGAAAACGGTTAAACATGAGAGGTTTTGGACAAAGTTTGTGTTTTTTCCATTGATTAAGCACTGCTTCCAGCCAAGAGTGATACCATATATGCCCTATAGCTGCAGAAAAGGCTAACATTGTTATCTTTTTACAAAAAAAAAAAAACAAACAAACAGCTAAACATGAGAGGTTTTTGGACCAATTTTGTGTTCTCCATTCTTTAAGCACCGGTTTGAGCACCGTTTGAGCACCGGCACCGTTTCAAAAGTACCGGTTTGGCACCGGTATCGGATAAAACCTAAACGATACCCATCCCTAGTCACAAGCACTTCTTGTTTGGCTCTCACGGAGCTTAAAGAAAACCAGTTTGCATTTTCAGTGGGGGGGGGGGTTCAGTATCTTTCTCTACAAGAAATCAGTTTTAGAGCAAAGCTGTTTTTTACTTTCCAAGTAGATTTTATTTTGAGCTTTTTAATTATTTTTTCACTATTAAACTCCGTTTCAGTTCATTATTAGAATGGATTTGCAGAGTTTCAGTTTATATTGTTCAAGTTCATTTAGTTTTATTTCGGGGTTGGTTTTAGTCTTCTTAATTATTGTAACATGGAGGGTATTTTTTGTATCATAGGGACACTTTACAAAAAGACGTGAGGTTGAGAGTTTTGTTGAAGAGGTGAGTTTTGGGAAGAGTAGATCTTATAACAAAACGCTTGAAGGCAGCCAACTCGGAGTCATGTGAACATCCTAAGTATGGACAAACAAAGCCTCGTGAGGCAGGAAGTGTTGAGAAAAGCAATCAAAATGATAAAGACAAAAACTACGAATATTTCTTGCTTTTAAATTGATTTCAGTTAACTGAAATCTTCTTTCACTGAGTAAATATGTTCTTCAGCCCCAGGCCTGAGCTCAGGCTTTAGACACACCCCTGTGAACTTTTTCATGTCTTTGTTAAATCTACATTGTTTAATGCTGTAAACATGGATTCTGAGGAAGCATTGAAGCAGTGCCGAATTTTTTATGGGATGACTGTTTTGTACCTTCGGGGTGGCAACACGCGGTGAGGCTGAACCTTTCTTTGCAGCCTCCTCCTCCTCTTCCAGCCCCATATGCAGACGAGCGTAACCGCCCTCTGCGATGGAGCGCTGCCGGAGTCGCCTCCTGTTGGGGTCATCTGACGTGAACTCCTGCTTGTCTGAGGGACTTTCATCTGCAGAAGGTTCCTCGTCCTCCAGCGGCAGGAACTCGTCTATCTCCACCTCCTTCCTCACCTTTGCTGGACGTCCTCGTTTGCGTTTCTGCGGCAGTGGTGCTGGTTCGACCCTCTGCTCCTCTGTAGTGGCCTCCTGAGTTGGCGTCACCGCTGCAGGAGCCAGCTGGGTGACCTCCAAGGGGCTCTCTTTGTTCAGTTCCACGTTTATGACAAATGTTTCTGCCTCTGCGACTTGTGGCTCTTCCATCGCCAAACATGCAGACACCACGGCGAGGGATTCGCTGGCCCCGGCCTGCCCACTGTGGGTGACCACAGTCATCGTCTCCCCCTCCAAACCTTCAGCATCCCCTGAAATAAGAGTGACGGTCTCGCCCGGTTCCACCTGCCCGGTGTGTGCAATCAGGGCCACAGTCTCGCTCTGTCCAGCCTCCCCTTCGTGTACTTCCTCTCCTTCTACTGTCTGCGTAATGACCGCCACCGGTTGCTGGATGCAGCCGTCTTCAGAGGGTGTAACAAAAGTCAATGTCTCGCCTGACACGGTGACGCCGCTGTGCGTGACTAATGCCTGTCCGTCACTCTCTATGGTCACCATGTAGGTTTCAGAGTCATTCTTCGGCTCTTCCTGAGTGGCCGGCTTGCTCGACAACACCGTGTGAACGTCTCCCCTCTGATACACCGTCAGCTTCTGTTCTTCCACCTGCTTATGTACCGACTCACAGATCTGCAGCACCTCGGTCATCAGCAGGTGTCGGGCGAGGTTTGCGATGTCCGCCATGATGCAGAAGTTAAACGTAAGCATGGATGTGTATGCAAAGTCCAGCAGCGGGAGGAAGCTGGCTTTGGTGAACCCTGCAGGAAGAAGGAGGAATGTTAAAGCTGGGCAAAGGAGGAAAACATCCAGCAAGGAATAAAAAAAACCCCAAAGTGCTCACCAGAGAGGTCGACGACCGCTTCGTGCGTGGACGCAGCGCCTTTCTCAAAGAAGAGCTCGTTGAAGTACTCGCTGCACGCTGCCAGCACAGCTTTGTGCGCACGGTACTCCTCGCCTTCGATCAGCAGCGTGATGTCACAGAACTGATTGTTGAGACGCTGCTCGTTGAGTTTGTCCAACATGGTCTGGCTGTGTTTGGACAGGAACTGATTGACCACGCCTTTACTGTCAACCTGAAAAATAAAACACATTTTAGGGAAAAGCATCAGTTTTATTCAGAAAAAAAAAAAACAACCTCTCCCACATGCAAACTTCAACTTTTATTCTCTCCTCCCTCCCACACCAAGCATGATCAATTTACTACCGAGTGGTCAGCTCTTATTTTGAAAGTCCAGCCAATGCTAACCAGATGAGCCAGGCCCTTCCTGCCTCCTGTTTTTTGCTGGTTGGCAGTCTCAGATGTTGGACGGCTGCTTCCAAAGGCAGGAATCTATCCAAGCTAGCAGGATCCTTTCAGTCATGGATTCAGGTGCGCTACAGATGATGATAACACCTCCCAGACTTGTCTTCACAGTGAAAGATTACAATTTATTAATCTATCACTGGTATCAGATCTGTTTTCACTGTCTGCAGAATCCTGAAGCGCGATGGCGGTCCTGGTTCTGTTCTTAAGATCATCTCTCAGCTAGAGGGTCACTCTAGCCAGAGCCTGCAACAGGTGGTTCTGCTGCAGAACCAGAACTACAAACTGCAGTTCAAGATGGAGGAGATTGAGCTGAACCGCAGCCATTTGTCATTTTGGGACACACACACCCATTCCTGCCCGTCGTCACCCCTCCCTACAAGCTCATTTAACTTAGCTTGAGCCAAGATGGCTGGAAATGAGCGTCTGCTCAACAAGATCTAAGCAGAGGAGGTAAGAGTCGCATTAATGAGGGTGAACCTGTGAAAGCGACTCATGTCTTCAAACGCACCACAAACACGCCCTAATCCAGAGCCAAATTCTAGGGACCACCCCTGATGTCTTTGGAAAGTCAAAGAAAAGCATCAGTAACACCGTGACTTTTGTTTCATCAATGATGAGTCATGTCAAATAATCAACATGCAGCACAAACAACCATAAATGTGTGGGAAACACTGAACGAGACCTCTGATACTCACAAACACCAGCTCATGCTTCGGCGTCCCCTTCGCCATCTTGGACCTCTGTTGCTGAGAAGAATCTGTGAAAAATACATTTTCCTCTCCCTCTTCTTCTTCCTCCTCCTCCTCTTCTTCGTTGGAGTTGGCAGCAGTCTTGCGTCTGCCCGGTCGGGAGAACGATCGCTGCCCCGAGCCGTCATCTGTGCCCCGCTTGCTCTGACAGTGAGCACACTCCCTGATGTGGTCTTTCACGTGCTTCAGGATCCCTAAGGGGGATGCATGACAGCAGCTCTCTGATCAATACCAGAAACTGATTTGTTCTACACACGTGCGAAAATTAAAGCATGTCCTGTCACGCCTGTAGCAGTAAAAGGAATCATTTCCTGACTGGTGGTGGATTAAAATTAGGCAGGTTTAAGACAAGGGAGGCTTATTTTGAACACTGAATCATAAAAAGCTACTCCAAGAATAAAAAGATGGATCTGAAATGAGGACTAACCAATCCAGGGCACACAGCTGCAAACAGCTGTGTGCCCTGAGCCATCTCGATCTGTCCAATAACCTCAGGGCATCGTTAGAAAGCGCTTAAATTTGCCTTTCTGCAGTTTCATCGGTGTGTGCAGTAAACAGAGACCTCCTCACTGCATCTGTGCTTGTTTGTGCAAACGCTGGATCGCCTGTCCAGGATATCTGATCTCAATGTACACATTACGATTATTATCGGACAGTTTCAGAGCAGTACATTTTTGAGGTTCTCTTTGGTTCTACGCAGACATGTATCTGATATGTGTCCGAAGCAAGCACAAGAAGCGATTCGTTTTCTCCTTTATATTAATTTAATATTCCCTTCTAATAACATCCATCCGCTCGAAACCAATCTCCTCATTGGCCGCTAGATGGCGACAGGGAGCAGTAGTGAGCATGCGTTTCTGCAGGCAGGCTCATCGTATTTATTTCCACCGGCTCATTCACACTCCTCACACTAACTATGAGCCGCACCCCTCGCTCTCTCACCTCTCCACCAGTACTTCTGGGAGATGACTTCCCAGGTGAGCTGCTGGTTCAGGTGCTCTCCGCCCATCATAATGTGCGCCTCGTTGATAAGTTCCTTCCTGCGCTCGTCCTGCAGCACCACCTCCAGCTCCGTGAAGTCATTCTGGCCCTTCAACCTGCGCTGATAAAATAGGGTCCCATTCCGCACCACGTAGCAGGCGGCCGCCTTGCGGATCTTCCTCTTGGTGTTCCCGGGCGTCCCCGGCGCGTACGGCTCCCGCTCGTCGGTAAGGTAGCGTATGATGGCCAAGTAGCTTTCCTCACACGACATGTCCGAGCCGAGCCGCGCTTCTCAGGCTGAACTGTGGATTTTTCTGGAAGAGGAGGGCCCTCCTCAGCTTACCGAAATCGGACGGAAATTTTTCGACGTCGCTCGGATCGTTGCTAATGCGAAATAGAGCCGCTACAACCGCATTTCAAATTATTTGCGAAGGTGGAACTGCAGTTCGCAACTGACTGGGGAGAAATGCCCGAACAGACAAAATGGCTGCTGCACAACCGGATTTGGCGTAACAGGGGCGGAAGTACGCAAATGTTTTCCCTGCCACAAGAGGGCACAATGTGCAAAGCTTTAACGTCATGGAAAAGAACCCGAGCAATTTAAAAGTGTATTTATTTTTTATTTATAGATTAAATATTTGCACTTAAATAAATCTTTATTATTCTTTAGTGGGCGTAACAAAACCCACAGTCTCGCCTGACACTGAGTAAGGACATGTATTGATCTTAAATTGTATTTATTTAAAAATATAAATTAAATCCCACAAATAAATATTTAACCTAAATAATTATATGTATTTATCTTGAATTTATTTTGTATTTGTCTAACTAAATAACTTTAAGATGAATGTTTATAATTATAAGTAATATTTGAAAAAGAAAAAAGTATGTATGTATGTGTATATATATGTATGTGTGTGTGTATATCTGAGGAATTGTGTGGTTCTTGAAGGACCAGCAGACCATAGGGGGGCGCTGTTGCACACTTTCGCTATTGCAAAAAGAAATTAATCATTCCAGGGCTTCACCACAGCGTCATATTTTCACAGAGTTACACTGGGCCGACGGGGAGGGGGGAGACAAAGTAACACTTGCAATCTCATCCTTGTTTCAGATCCAGAGCCTGATGTTTGGTCATTACATTTTTTACTGCTTCCTCTGCTGCTTTTCATAAAGAAAATGGAATCAATCTTGGATTTCTAGACTGTTTAAGTATCATAAAGCTTCAAATGAAGTGCTGCTGTTTCTTCTTTTGCCATTCCTATCTCGCTTAATTTCCCATGCAGAGTTGATCTGACGTATCCGGTTCCCTCTCCTGTGAGTCAGAGATTTAATATTGTTTATTCCCAGTTGCTGCTGGCAGACACCCCAACACGTGTTGCAGAGTGTTTGTGTGAGCGCTGGGGGAAAAAATAAGATCGTTTGCATCCTGTCAGTGTGTTTCTGTGTCACATGACGTTTGTCTGGTCTCTCCAGTAATAACTAGAGGATTAATAGCAGGTGAATCTAAAGTATGACACCTTCACAGGGAAACATGAGCTGCCTGTGTTTCCTTCATCACGTCACAGTTTGATGCCCACTTTGCACATCTTGTCACTTCCTCTTTGGCTTATTGGCTCCACCATTAATCTCCTTCTCCTTTGTACTATTGTTTAGCTTAATGCAGGTTTCCTGGTCTGAAGACAAAGGCACCTATTACTCAGAACAGGAAGGCTGGTGTAAAAAAACAATACAACACCAGCTAAGAGAGGTTCTTTGTTCAGTCAAACGTTTCAGGATCATACAAACAGGAAGCTTTCTTTTTATATATGTGTGTATATATACCCCCCAAAATCTACGAGGCAGCATTATGCTAAAGAAACTCATTGGGAGTGACATCTCCACTGATGATGCATGTCAGACAACTGGGAGGGTGTAGGCTCATTTAAATACTGACATTGCTTTAAAGGCTATTTTATTTTGTCTAAATTTTTATGTTTTCATTGTAATGTTTCTATAATGTCACCTTATCCATAAACAATATAGCATAAAGCCTCCACAGAGTTCCCAATTCTATAAAGCGAAGTCGCTTTAGAAGTGTCGTAAACCTGTTTATTCAATATCCAGCAGGGGCCGACTCCTGATTGGATAACGTGGCTCTTAGTGCAGTGGGTTACACTTTGCCTAATCAGCAAAATATTCCTGGGACATAAATCCTTCGTGGTTATTTCATGAAAGACTTATAAACTCTGTCAAATCAACCTGCTGTGGCGCTCCCTTGTGAGTAAGGGAGCAGCTGAAAGTAGGTCTAAAACGAGCATACTGCTGTTTTGATGCGTTTAAGGTCTCAGTCAGTAGTTTAACATCTTAATGCGTCAGATTAAGTTCATTTTAGAAATTTTTATGAACAACGTGTGGATAGCCACACCTTTAAAGCTCAAAGTGATATACTTTATGTGGTGCGATCATTCTGAATAAACAAAAAAAAACAGATTTTGTTGAATAACTGAGCGTTGATTCCAGGTGGATGGATTTTTGCTTTGGGATCACTTTTTTAGATCGCTACTTTAACCATAAAGCTGAAAACCAGGTCTTTTCTTACCACTTTACCCTGACAGCAGATAACAGCTTTAACTTCAGAGTCATTTATTTTGTACAAAAAGCTTCCATGGAATCTGTATGTCCTAATGGACCCTCTTCCTCTGTTTATTAGCCACTATCATCGATTTCCCCAGCTTCATAGTGAATCACAGAATGGAAGTTTATCAATAAAAGCCTCCCATACGAGCAATTTATGTGCTTTCTCACCGGAGTTGTACATTTGGACTAAAAAGCCTGCTCATTTATGGTCAGACATGCATTCAGAATTCAAAGATGTACTCATCCTCAGTGCACATGTTGTAACAAAGAAGTGCACATTGCATCATGTGATGCATAGATGTGCATGAGCCAAAAAATCTCAAGTTCAGAGCTTGAAATAAGAGAGAGAGTCAGCATAGCCTCGGGCATTTCCGAGGAGAAAAACAGCACCGATCGTTGCCCCTGTTACGCGCTGGAATGGCCATTTTGTGTTCGGTTGTGCGTTTGCTGTTAAACCACCAGTGGTTTTTTCCACTCACAGAAGAAATATCGACTGTAAACATTTCTTTACAGCATTCATTAAACTCTGCAGATTTCTCCAATGTCAGAAATTTGAGATGATATTTTTTGTTATTAACTAAAAAGCGTTCATTTGTGTGGACTCTGAAGTACTTGTGCATAATTAGAGTTTATTCAAAGCTGTATCTCTAAAATGTATAGTTATAATATGGTGTAAAAGGCACAAACAATTAGAGAAAACCTAAAGTACAAGAAAAAAAAGGGATTTTTTTGGAGGGAAAACACAAAAATATCCCCAGACAGCTGAATAAGCTTCACCACAAACATCAGTTTAATCTGTACCATAACTAGTTTATACTGAAAGTGCATCCTCATCCCCAATATTGTCTCGTCAGACAACTCTTTGTCTCGCAGTACTGCGCTCACCAGCTGCAGTAATACCTGCCACAAAGAGACAGAGGCCCCATTTTATAGACCTAAAAAATTCCACATTAGCAGCGGAGGCGTGGCCCCGGCGTAAGCTCCAGATTTATCAGGTCTTGTTTGTTTGTCTTGAGTTTTCCATGACCCCATTCTTTTGGTCATTACCCAGCGTTTGCAACCATAGGTGAGCGTTGGAATGCAGAGAGACTGGCAGAGTGGAAGCTTCACCTCCTGGCTCAGAGGTTCACTCCATCATGACAGTGATATTAGTCTTACCTAACTCCACACCACAAAACTGACTCAAATGTCAAACTTTTAACTAAAATAAGTCCTCACTTTATGCCCGTGGACTGGTAAATAAAACTGCTGCTGCTAAGTGAATGTCAAGAAAGACTTTTAGTTTTGTATATTTGCTTTCCTGCTGCACTAATAGATCTGAACTGCAGCTTTAAGCAGACGAGAAGATCTTGTGTGTGACTCAGTCTCCTGGGTGCGATAAAGGTGTTTGCCTGTCTAAGGACAAACTCAGCTGGAGACCCGAGAGAATGGAGACTGCCTTATCTGTCACTGTCTTGCTCATGCTGTGCCCAAGGCCAGGCACTGTGATAGAAAGCTTGCTACAGTCTCTGGCACTGGAGTACTTTTCCATTACACAGGACCAGAAAGGATCACAGTGCCAGCAGTAATTCTTCCAGACCGAGACAGGGAAGATATAGGAGCACCTGAAGATGAACATGTGGCTCACAGTTTTATTCAGAAAAGGGACAGAAAGCTCTAGAAAGCTATTCAGAGCTGCTGACGGAGGACGTCGCCACAGTTTGTCACCGTCACTGAGCTTCGCTGCACAGAGGTCACAAGCGGATGACGATGCTCACGGTCACGGCTCTGCTTATGTCATCGCTTTCACTCATTCTTCAGCGCTTTGTTGTCTGGCTGGCAAACAGACGGACATTTCACGGGTGTTTGCAGCAAACAGGCTGCAAAACAGCCGGCAACCTTCTGATGTTTGAATGGTTCATTCGGTCAGAATGTAATGTGTGAATTTCGAGGGAATACACTGAATATTTTCACTCCAAATTCATTATGAGTGCAATACCAGCGTGATATAATACAGTTAGCTGTTCCAGTAGATGAACCAGCAAAAGAATAACTGGTGAAGCCAGGAGACATAATGTAAAGACCAGCATGGACTTGAACTGCTTACTGGTGATCAATTTTCTGCCACATCTGCGTCACATTATTAGCTATATAGAAAAACACTGACCATAGATTTCTGGGCTAAAAGGTGAGCATCCGTTCAAACAGCCAGCAGGGGGCAACTCAGCTACAGCCACCTGTTGACTGTCCTCCCCATACAGTTATTATGGAAGGATATATTTGCTGTGGGCACTAAAACTGTTTTTGCAGCAGGCTGTAAACATGTTTATTCCTGCTGTAAAGTTTAACATACGAGTCTGTAGGAACTGACATGCCTCAGCTTCAAATGGCCATTTGAGGAACTGCAGTTTCTCACATTTCAGCAATGTCTTAACTATTTTTGTTTTTTTTCCTAACACAAAAGGCCTAAAGAGAGCAGAGATGAATAATAACTATAAAGTGTTGTATAAACACATAGAGAGTGAGGAGGGACAACCCAGTGCATCATGGGAAACCCCCAGGATCTTACACCTATTGCAGCATATCAAAGGAAGGACTCGGGGTCACCTGATCCAGCCCTAACTATGAGCTGTATTAAAAAATGACAAGTTCTTCAGTGATCAGATTTAAAAGACTAACTCAAGAGTTCATAGTGGTGTTAAGAAATGGGTCATGGCAAGGTGAGTACATCCATCTTTTATCATCCACCTTTTCTCCCACTGATGCTTGTTAAAGTGTATATTTGTATTAAATTATTAAAAGAGTCAAAGGATTTTAAAGATTTGATTCTGTCAGCTTGTGACATATGTTTACATATTTAATGGAAAAATACTAGAAAAGGTGCCATCTTCACCTGTGCTCTGTGAGCGCTGCTCTGTACCTTGTGCTGTATTTTCTATATCCTGAGAAACTCCTGGTGAGTGTGTAAACTCCGGCCCGCGGTCGGGTTCCGAACACCCGAGGCACAAGCACGTGCTCCATGGTGTGAGAAAAGCCTGTTTTGTGCAACCCAGTATGGTCAGAGTCCTCCTTTTCTCTCTTTCTGGGCCTCCAGGCAACAGACAGATTAATGCACTCGCATCTTTTACACCCACCGCTTTGACCTTTCACCTGCAGGGACGCGCAGTGAAAACACAGAATACGCTCCGACACCTCTTAAAAACAAAGACATCGCCATCCGTTTGGTTCTCGGCTTCCAGGGAGCGCAGTCACAAGCTCATTGCAGCTAATGAGTGAGACAAAACCACCCCTGGAAACATTGCGGTGTAACATTTCCCACCAAGAGTCCGAATTACTGTCAACATCAGATCCCCGGTTACTCATCGCGGAGCCGTTCGGCTGTTGACATCGCAGCCCGTAAAGCAGCTCATTAACTCTCTGTTTCACTAGCGAGAGAATCCAAGGGCAATAATGACGCTTTTGTCTGGAGGGGGGCTGCAAGCAGAGAAAGTGAGAAAACCAAAGGGAAGGCTGGGAGCCAGTAGGTCAGTGAGCTCACCTTACACCTCGTGTTCCCACAATGCTTTGGCTGCATCGCACACTTTTTTTTGCTGTGCAGAGCCAGAGGGGAAAAAAGTGAGTAAGCTGTTATTCTTAACTTTAAATCCCAACCAGCTTTTATTATCCGACACTGGAATATTGTGATCATGAGCCGACTGAGTAAACACCAGCACAGAGCTCCCTCCTGAGTCCTCAATGCAAAGAATATTTCCCAAGAGCCAACGCGTTGGGAAGGGGAGGCTCACTCTTCATTTTCTTCCCACTAAGCCAATAGATGGTTGAAGGCGTTGGTTGAGGAATATGAGATGGCAGAGGACACACCTGGACACATCTGCCCAGGAAGCTGCAGGTTTACACATGCTTTTGTTTGTCCGTACAGCTTCTGTATTTGCTGATCTCACGACACCAAACTGAGATCTGCACAGTCTGTGCATTCTGCCACTTGTGTGCCACGTTATAGAAAGGTAACAAATATTAAAGTAAAACTAAGACTGACCTAAGCGTCCTTTTACAGGAATAGCAGATTTATGAGCAATTAAAACACATTTTGTCTTTTTCATACGGGCGGGGAGGCTTTCTGCTTCAGCCTCAGTTGGATAATTGAGTGCCCAAAACTGGAGCACCTCTAATGTCCACGTGAGTCTTCAGCAGTGAGTCGGCCCCTTCAGACTCCCATATTAAAAACAAAACAAAACAAGAATAAACATGTTTATTATGACAGTCCCTGAACTGAATTTCTGGACTATGTTTGTCATTTAATGCAATTATCTGACCAGTAATATGGAGTCTGTACAAACAGTCCATCCAAGCAGTCTGAGCTCCAGTTTGGTGAATGAAGTTCTAGGATTTTATTTGAATATTACTCAGTATTAATTAGCAGGGATCTGTGTCTGAGTGGTGCACTCTTACAGTGTTTGGATGCAGTTTGTGTTAGCTGATAATTAAGCAGTCTGTCCTCCCGTTTATATACGGTCACTTCTGGCTCCAAAGAAATCTGGGATGCAATGGTCCTAAAGCTAAAGTCTGGCCAGTATTAGCCAAATGCATAACCAACATTAATGCTACTATCCACGTACTGCTAACCAAGGCTATGTACTTCTATTGTGATGTCTGACACACATAATGAACCTGCTATCTTGAGTACCCATTTACACTGACAGACACTGATTTCTTCTCAGTGTCTTAAATAACTAACCTGGTAATAACACATTTGTCTGAACGCACTTAACTTAACCCCGGTTTGATGATTCATAACCAATGTTCGACTCTCCTAAAGGAATACAGACTGTGCCGCTTCTTTTGTATTTAAACTTTCGTCAGCTTTTTGTTTACTCTGCACTTTGCAAACGTTCTTGCATAATTCACACTTTTCTTCTGTTTTGCCTTTTTCTTCTTTGTGCTGGAAATAACTCTGCAGAGCTGACAGGCTGCTGACAGGTCTGTCTTTACAGCACATCGCTCAAACTGTGACACCAATCCGACACAACATTAAAAATACGTGCCGAGAGTACCGTGCGCTGCAGCTAAAACAGACAGCTCTCAGCCTTTGGAAACGTGGACACTGCATGGATCGCTGTGGGTGTCCTGTGGTGTCTGGCCTGGGATGATGGCAGTGGATCCTTTGGGTCCTGTGGGCTGCTGGGTGGGGCCTTGGTGGATCAAACTTGTTCCGGGACGAATTGCAGATGCTCAGTTGGAATGGAACCTGGGGAATTTGGAGGTCAGATAGACACGTTGAGCTCTTTGTTGTATTCATTCATCTGTTCTGCTGAGGGAAACTGATGCTGTCGGCATGTGCCTTTGCAGTGAGGGCATCCTTGGTCTACAGCATAAGCTGTATGTATTATTCTCTGTCTGAAAAGCAAAACCAATGTATAAGTGCTTTTTGTAATGACCAGCAGGGTGTGTGCAGCAGGGGTGTGCTCTCTGGCTCTGCTGCAATGGTGGTGCGGTAAGGAGGATGGAGGGGACAGGTGAGAGGGATTACAACCAATGAACTCAGCCCCTTTTTAGGGCCTGGAGTCAGGGGAGCAGTGTGTGGTGTGGGAAGGAACTGGAAAGCTGGTTTCCCGGTGGAATATATACTGGGCCAAATCAGCAGGAAATGCTGTATTTAAAAATAAAGGTGCTCAGATTGACACTTGAACTCTGTGTGGGTCCTGATCATTTCACAGTGTGACTCCAAATTTACTTTCAATTCTATAGTCTATGGGAAAGCCTGATGGAAAACAAAGAGCTCTTCTATTGGACTCACACAGTTATTAGTATTTATTGCCGCTCTATTTTCTTTGTGAAGGTTCCATCACATTTTCTGAAATATGCAGTTTTGTGCACAGTGTGCAGGAGCAAAAAGAGGATTACATATCAACCTCCAAGTGACTGAGTGGGGGCGTTTATGAGACCAGCTGTATATTTCGATTCTATTTCTATTTTCCGTTTTGATCTTTTTCATCTCTTTTTAATCCCTATCTGTTTCTCCAACTTTTCAGGAATTAGCCCGTCGGTTTAGCAAGTATATATACATCACATCTCTTTTAAGCATTACAGAGTTCTGTTTTGCTGTAATATGTTGGCAGTTATTCAATAATTAGTCGACTTTTCTCTTGGACGGTAGATATTTTGCTCACATTTATTTAGAAAAAGAAAAAAATGCTTATCTGCTCCATATAAAATGGTACGATGAATCACAGATTCAAAATCAACTAGCTGGCTTTGAGAAAAGCTCTCAGCTCAACGGGACTTCGCTAAGCAGTTGGCGACAGCATGTTCATCTTCAATATACAGTTTGTGGTCTGCAGTGATATTGTGCCGGGTGACACAAATCAAAGTAACATCAACTGGTGTTTCCCAGCAAAACACAGCACTCTAGCAGCATTATCCACTTCACCATCATGTTGTGTCTGAGTCGTTGATGTGATGATTTTGTTTGGTTATTCTCTTGCTTTTCATGCGATATCCAACCCGGTGATTTTGGCCTGTATCGGTTTAAATTAAAAAAACAGGAAGTAAACATTTTTGTTGTTTATCCAGTTCCTTCCATAATCCTGCATATTTAAAGTCGCTGACTCTGACTGTGGTTCCTCTAAATTTCCACGGTCTCATTTCAGTGTGAACGAAAACAAATTAAACCTTTTAAAAAGGACCAAAATCCAGCATTTAACCAAACCAGAAAATACAGAAACCATGTGTCCTTACTCAGCCACAGTGGTATCTAGTTCTGCAGTGTTTGTGGTTAAAAAAGTTTTTCCTTCAGTGATTTCCTGAGAAAGAAATAGTCCCTATTAAAATTCCTAAAAGTCAGCTCTTTGGATTATCCAGACTAATGAGAATGTTTCTGCAAAAGATTCTTCCTGTTTAATTATTCTTTTAAATGCCATTTTTAATCCTCTGAGCACTGCATATAGAATTTACTCCACCACACGTTTTGGATTGAAGCTGAATTCACATGGATCAATATTTTTGATTGAACTGACCCTTTAAATGGCTTCCAACTGGCCCCTGCCCTGTACATACACACTAAACACCTTTACGATTTATGTGTTCTCAGAACACTGGTGCAGTTCTGTAATAAAGACTCGTTCAATATGAGTTGTGTTCAGACGGCGCTGTGGAACCTCTTATCGTCAGACGTGAATCCAGGCAGCTGTTTTTGCCCTCGAGTGAGAGCGGTGGGAGCGAGCAGAGGCTCCCTAAAGTAAACAGGCAAGCTGTGCAAGCCCTGGAGCTGGGTCAGGGTCGCGCTGCATGATACTCGCACACTTGGTCTATCCCTGAACAGCCAAACAAAGCCGCTCACTTCTTTGCTGCCTGAGAACATTTGATTTGAGTTAGTTTTAGAGGTACTGTGGGGTTTTTTCCCAGTGTGAGAAAAAATCCTGAGATGTCATAAACTCCTATTTTATTCACAGCAGAAAATAGAAAACATGTTCAACTTTGGGCTGTGACCTTTTACTGTTTTATTTAAAATATTAGCTCATTTTGAGTTTGATGGCAGTGACACGTCTCAAAAAAATCCGGGAGGGGGGAAATGAAAGGCTGGAAAAGTAAGCAGTACTAAAAAGAAACAGCTGGAGGAACATTTTGTACCTAATTAGGTTAATTA
Source organism: Rhamphochromis sp. 'chilingali' (assembly GCF_963969265.1). Classification (NCBI taxonomy): domain Eukaryota; kingdom Metazoa; phylum Chordata; class Actinopteri; order Cichliformes; family Cichlidae; genus Rhamphochromis; species Rhamphochromis sp. 'chilingali'. Next base: position 33,968,205 of record NC_137931.1, read on the forward strand.
ACAACAGTTCAGCAACATGACTGAGTATAAAAAGAGCATCTTATTGAGTCAGAGCGTGAAAACAAGGAGTTACAAATTGTGCAGCAGTTTCAGAATAATGTTCCTCAGCGTGAACTTGTGAAGACTTTGAGTATCTTATTGTCTTATTTAAAATGCACAACATAATATTGTCCAGATTCGGACAATTTAGAGAAATCTGTGCGCACAAAGGACAAGGCCAAACATCAGTATTTGATGCCTTGGATTTTCAGGCCTTCAGACAGTGCTGCTTTAAAAACAGATGACAGATTCTGTGCATGGGCTCACGAACACTTCCAGAAATCAGTGTCTGTGAAACCAGCTCACCGTTGAGAAATGCAGGCTAAAGCTCTATCATGCAAAGAAGGAGGCCTATGTGAGCATGATCCAGAAAAACAGCAAAGTAAACACAGAAAGCAGAAACTCACTTTTTTCACTAGGAACCTGTTTTGGAATATTAATTCAGTCTCAGAACCCTGGACTGTAATGATATGAGAGGGAATTAAGTTGAAATGAGGTATATTTTCTCAGATTTTAGTTCATTGTCAGCTTTGATGGGTACCATAAACCTACGTACACCAATCAGTATTTAAGGTTTGACTCTCATCATCCACTGGAGCACAAACTGGGTGTCAATCAGGATCCTACAACACCAGGGAAGCAGACGAACATCCCATCAAGAAGGCCCTGAATAAATGTGGTTATCCCAGCTGGACATTTGTCAAAGCTGAGAAGGCGCCTAAATAAAGCTGATCCAGGAGAGAAGGACAACTGCTGCCTAAGCGAAAACCAATAGTATACAGGGAGTGCAGAATTATTAGGCAAGTTGTATTTTTGAGGGATAATTTTATTATTGAACAACAACCATGTTCTCAATGAACCCAAAAAACTCATTAATATCAAAGCTGAATGTTTTTGGAAGTAGTTTGTAGTTTGTTTTTAGTTTTAGCTATTTTAGGGGGATATCTGTGTGTGCAGGTGACTATTACTGTGCATAATTATTAGGCAACTTAACAAAAAACAAATATATACCCATTTCAATTATTTATTTTTACCAGTGACACCAATATAACATCTCCACATTCACAAATATACATTTCTGACATTCAAAAACAAAACAAAAACAAATCAGCGACCAATATAGCCACCTTTCTTTGCAAGGACACTCAAAAGCCTGCCATCCATGGATTCTGTCAGTGTTTTGATCTGTTCACCATCAACATTGCGTGCAGCAGCAACCACAGCCTCCCAGACACTGTTCAGAGAGGTGTACTGTTTTCCCTCCTTGTAAATCTCACATTTGATGATGGACCACAGGTTCTCAATGGGGTTCAGATCAGGTGAACAAGGAGGCCATGTCATTAGTTTTTCTTCTTTTATACCCTTTCTTGCCAGCCACGCTGTGGAGTACTTGGACGCGTGTGATGGAGCATTGTCCTGCATGAAAATCATGTTTTTCTTGAAGGATGCAGACTTCTTCCTGTACCACTGCTTGAAGAAGGTGTCTTCCAGGAACTGGCAGTAGGACTGGGAGTTGAGCTTGACTCCATCCTCAACCCGAAAAGGCCCCACAAGCTCATCTTTGATGATACCAGCCCAAACCAGTACTCCACCTCCACCTTGCTGGCGTCTGAGTCGGACTGGAGCTCTCTGCCCTTTACCAATCCAGCCACGGGCCCGTCCATCTGGCCCATCAAGACTCACTCTCATTTCATCAGTCCATAAAACCTTAGAAAAATCAGTCTTGAGATATTTCTTGGCCCAGTCTTGACGTTTCAGCTTGTGTGTCTTGTTCAGTGGTGGTCGTCTTTCAGCCTTTCTTACCTTGGCCATGTCTCTGAGTATTGCACACCTTGTGCTTTTGGGCACTCCAGTGATGTTGCAGCTCTGAAATATGGCCAAACTGGTGGCAAGTGGCATCTTGGCAGCTGCACGCTTGACTTTTCTCAGTTCATGGGCAGTTATTTTGCGCCTTGGTTTTTCCACACGCTTCTTGCGACCCTGTTGACTATTTTGAATGAAACGCTTGATTGGTCGATGATCACGCTTCAGAAGCTTTGCAATTTTGAGACTGCTGCATCCCTCTGCAAGATATCTCACTATTTTTGACTTTTCTGAGCCTGTCAAGTCCTTCTTTTGACCCATTTTGCCAAAGGAAAGGACGTTGCCTAATAATTATGCACACCTGATATAGGGTGTTGATGTCATTAGACCACACCCCTTCTCATTACAGAGATGCACATCACCTAATATGCTTAATTGGTAGTTGGCTTTCGAGCCTATACAGCTTGGAGTAAGACAACATGCATGAAGAGGATGATGTGGACAAAATAGTCATTTGCCTAATAATTCTGCACTCCCTGTATGTCAGGAGTATCGGAACAGTTCAGACCCTTTTTTCTAAACTCCGCGTCTCCGTGGCTTTTAAACCCCAAAACACGCTGCGCCAAAAATGGGTCAACCCCAAGGATCAGGTCCCCCGATACAAACAGAGTAACGTAGTGTTTGCTGTTAAGTGCCATCAGGATTGCCATGATCGGAGAAACCAAACAACCTCTGGCGAAGCGGATGGCACAACACAGAAGAGCTACATTGTCAGGCCAGGACTCTGCAGTCTATTTACACCTTCAGGCCAGTGGACACTCTTTCAGTGATGAGGATGTACACATCCTGGACAAGGAGGAATGCTGGTTTGAGCGCGGAGTCAAGGAGGCCATTTACGTGAAAAGGGACAGACCACCTCTGAATGGAGGAGGGGGCCTAAGGGTGCATCTTCCACCACATTAAAATGCTGTGATTGCAGCCGTTCCCCAACTCTCTGTGAATGGGACTCATGGTCACTGATCAGTGGTTGTTGATCAGTGGTCATAGCAATTTCCATATTAATGATCAAGGAACTATTTGTGCAAATGTAGTGTTTATAAGGTTGGGGAAACCTGCAGTCAGCTGAGACCGAAGAAGTGACTTGGATGGGTGACGAAACGTTTCTCCCAATGAAAACGCTACGTCCAGATGATCAGAATCAACCTTTTTGGTTTATTTACCTGCATGATTGAGCATGCATCAAGACATTGTCAGATGTCCTGCAACATGCTGGGCATCAGTCTAGGTGGTTTGCTCTGGAACATTTTAATTGGTCTTCATATGTATTAACACCAAACAACAGTCGAGACAATTAAGCCAGCTCTGAATAAGTGTTTACCCAGCTTTACACTCCGAGCACTGTTTGTGAAGACTGAGAACAATTTTCAAAAGGATTTCCAGCATGAATGCAGTAGCCACTCAGTCTGTTATTCAACTCTTTCAGCTTCACAGCTAATGAACTCCGGCACCAGTTGGCTTTAAATTCTGAGCAGAGAGAAAGAGGCACTCAGATTTGAGTACAATCATCCCATGCGCTCTTTTATTCACAGAAGTGTTTGGTGTTTGATGAAACAGGCATTATGGTTAAGTGCTCTTGTGATCGATCATTTTGAATACATGTGAGCGGCTCTCTTCATCCCAACAGTTACCGTTGACATTCAGCATAAAGGAAACTGTCCATTTTCTAACGCTAAGATTAGAAATAGGTTTACTTTATGCTTTATTGAATATTTGATTCAGACTGAGCGACCCCACACAGCCGGCCTCGAAAACTAATTTCAACTTTAAGGTGAACAACTGAAACAACATCAGTCTGAGAGACTGATCAGGAAACCTTCAAGTATTATACCAACTTTATTTGAACGCTATCAGTTTGCTTACAGGGAGATCAGGTGCACACAGCACTGAAGCACCTGGATCTTAAGAACACGTATGTCTGCATGCTTTCTATTGACTACAATCCTGCTTTTAATACAAGCCTCATCCCCAACATGGAGTCTGCTTATAAGAAGAGGGAAAGGAGAACAACTGTCCTGGGGCTCCAACACAACTTTGGCTGCTCAACAACACATCTTTTACTTCAGGAAACTGAGGGGAGAAAACCAATGTGCAATAAGAGTTCTGTTGTGCTTGTTCAGCTGCACAAAGGCAGAACAGGAAGCCGTCCAGAGGGTCATTACAACTGCTGAACAAAGCTGCCAGATATCAGCTCCACCTCTGCAGTTTGCAGTGATCAGTCTGTATCCTCACTAACCCTAACCCCGTTCCAGCTGCACCTGTCTGGCAAATGGTTCAAGACGTCCATTAAAACAAGAGTTCTGATTAGCTCCTGAACTCTCCCTGCTAGGCGCTATCGTCATTGTTTAAACTTTTCCGTTTATTTATTATTTATTCTTATTTTTCCTTCATATGGAGGTGCTGCACTGTCTCATTGTTCATCCATTTTCTTCCACTTATCTGGGGCCAGGTTGCAAAAGCGGCAAATGACATGACACACGACAAGTGCACAATATAATTTCAGTTTAGTTTTAGTTTTTTTGTCTTTTATTTCATTTTTTCCACACTTTAGTTTTAAGTTTAATGTTTAGGTGACTACACTAACTCTACCTACTGTTTTGTCATGCAAAGCTGTACAGCAGCTGTTTCCATTTATCTTTTATATAATGTTCTTCCATGTAACACATTACCATATTACATACCATAAATCCAGATTTACGCCCGCAAGTGTGGTCATAAAAGGGAGCAGAGATACAGTGTGATCGTTTTAAAATTGAGGGATTTGTCCAAAACAGAATCAGGTTTTCATCAGAATTAAAATTCTTTCTTGCTTTTCTGCCTCAAATGCATACTTAGTTCTTAATTATACAGTGTCTAACTATAGAGTATCCAAAAAGTGATTGCAGCAAGGAGACTTTAATAGCTTTGTGGCTCCTCCTATAAACTTTAATTATAGTCAGTGTGAGTATTGTTTTGAAAGAATCGTTTTTCATCTGCCCGTAATGAAAACGTGTTGGTGGGTGGAGAGGAGGAAGCTGGACAATATATCTCCCCATCTTTTTCAGTTCAGGAAGGAAACTTGCACCACAGAGACTTCAGGTCTCTGAGGGCGGGAGGCCGCTGCAGGCGTGTGGCTGTCTGCCGCCCGCTGCCTCAGGGGACAGCTGTGATCGGCTGCGGCGTTTGGCTCGTGCTCCGCGATAGCAGCTGCCATAAACAAACAGCTGCTGGCTCGAGCCCCAGCTCTTTTCAAGACACTCCAGTGACCCCAGTGACCTTCACCCGACTCATTCCATGAAGTTTGGACAGATTTTGAGAGTCAAGCTGGTAAAGAAATCCAAAACAAACTAGATGAGAACGAGGACAAAGTGGCTGCTAGATGCTTTATTAGGCCGTCGGGACCTGATGTGCTATTTGGAAGATTTAGAGGAAAGATTTAATTTAAAAAAACAAAATAGGTTTTGGCTTTTTTAACTCCACTATATGGGATTAAATTCTAGTTAAGGTGTGTGTCTTATGCTTACTTTATCTGCTTATCTGGAATATACAGTTGCCATGTATACTGTGAGTCTTGGTTGCAGTTTCTAACACAGCTTAAATGTGTTTTTCAGCCCTGAAACTTTATCCTGCGCTCATCAACATACATTTCTGGGATTTCAACTGAATGATGTGTTAAAAGCATATTTACAAAAAAAAATTCTCATTATTTTCCGTCTTTTCTGTGTTCAAATACAAGAATAAATCTTTGCGCTTCAGGTCAAGCATTCTTTGTCATGTTTTATGACTTTAAGGCGCCTTAAAACCACGACGCCATCGGGAATCAACGTCACTGAAAAATAAACAAACATGATATTTGTTCACTAATCAGCTTTACAGGCGCTACCGAGGGATTTACCTTCCACAGTCTCTTACCTCTCTGCACACTTTCATTCTCGTGGTCCTTCCATCTGTTTGTTCAGTTGTGTGACTTGAACGCAGCTTTCTTTATAAAACCCTGTGAGCTGTTGAACAGATAATCAAAACAATCTGCCTCTGAGTTTTTGCTTATGGCGATATGAAGCAGTCTGGAGTCTACCTTAAGCCAATTTAAGCCCAGAGAAGCTGCTGATGTCATCACAGCTGGGTAGCTGCATTATTCTTTCTCTGAGATACTAACGTGGTTATTTTAATGTTTCAATAAAAGCTCTTGTTGCCACCGTCACAGCCTTTTATTTCCCTTTTATTATATTTTTAGGTGAAATAAAATTCAAACTGAACACAACAGAGTTTCACATTAAATAAATGAGGTTTTTAATCCAGGTTTTCACACAGCACGGTTACATGGATTTAAGTACAGGTTATAATTGCCAAACTGGACAAGACACTTTAATAAAGGATGGACAGAGGAAGCAGGTGGGACCTCGTTCATTGCATGCAAATCTTGTTTCGCCAGTGACTCAGAGAGAGCCTCTCATTGCTCCCAACATGACTGATCCGATGTTACTACCAGCAGAGTATCTCAGTCAGCTCTGTGAATGCCATTATGTGCATGAAAGTCACGTGTTCGGGAAATCTTGGAGGGGAGCCTGATGAGCTGTGTTTTCCACAGCCATTAACAGAGTATCAAATTCACTTTGTTTTGTTTTGTTTGTGACGTGCTGCCAATGGACTTCCACTTCATCCAGTAACCAAACAAACAAACAAACAAAAAAAGGTTGAAGCTGTCCAGAGAGCCCAGAGAAGCCCAAATCCCCCCAGAACCACCATGGAGATGTTCATTTTAACTGTTTATATGATATATTTATATTCTTCATGCCAGACTAATAGAAACAGTGGTTAAAAATGCATAAAATAAAATATACATATGTATACTATACATATGGATGAAAACATGAACCAAGTCACTTATGATTAACATCAGTATTATGCTGTTTTAAAGGGGACCTATTTCCAACTTCATATTTTATTCTTATACGGGGCCCTGGTGCAGCTCGTTCTCATGTTTTTTCTGGTTTAAACTCGTTTAAATAAAGTTAACAGGAATAGCCCCAATGGCCGTGGTGTCAAACATTTAAAATGCCTGAAACATCTTTTGGATTTTCAATTACCTGCAACATTAGCTGCGGAAAAACAGGGTTTGGATTAAAGGAAGAGTTTTTTTTTTCTAAAGATCAGTTTTCTCGGTTGCCAGGCTGATTCCTCCCATATGAAGAGTCTTGAAACTTACAGCACTTCCTGTAGAAACACATTAGCTTCAGGTCTAATCAAACAAAAAAAGGGAGAATCTCTGTCCATGAACATGAGCAGAAACGTTATACAAAAGCTGCCTCCCTTTAAACCAACTGTTTCTGATTGGATGCTCCTCTCATACAGAGGGTTTGAACAGCTTTCGGCTGTCAGTAACTGTGAGGGGTAATTTTACCAAAAAGCAACCGCCTATCTCTCTTTCACTGATCGATTGGCTGTTTGAAGCGATGGATACAGGTATGTTTGAATCTTCCCTGAGCATTTGGCTCACAGGGGTTGTGACTTTGGCCGTGTTTAATATGAGCACCTGACAGTGGAACAGGAGATATAAGACAGTAAAATAAAAGGCATAATAGGTCACCTTTAAATGTATATGTGAATATGTATTAAAAATGTTTATGCACCGATAAAAAAACTCCTCACATGTCTATAAATTGTCAAATTCACAGTCAAAGTCTGTCATTCTGCACAGGATGTACTTCCACTGCCGATCTCTGAAAGAAAGAAAGAACATCTTGTGAGTGTGACCACAACACGTGAATCAAGTTTTATCGTTTCCTCCATGTCTCGTCCACTGTGCCAATAAATTCTGATCCCGTAGGTCTGATTTTGAGATATAAACATACAGCTGCAGTTAGACATGGAAAAATGTTCTTGACAAACCTTAGCACTCCACTGAAGGTGGTCTGGGCACCTCGGATAAAGTATCCATAACTTGGGACAACTAGCTCTCCCTCTTCTTTGTAGTATTCAGGAATGTCAGTGGTCTTCCTGCAGGAAGCCGCAAATCACAATTTTATTAACCATTTGCTGATTGAGTCAGTCTGTTTTGTAGCAATCCGGTTGTTCAGTGATGACGCGACGAATCCTACTTCCGGGTCTAAAGTAGTCTGCGTTTAATATGGCTTTTGTGTGGTTAACATGTTTAATGTTATATATTTTCTTCTATTTGATCTCAAAAAGCTCCTAAAACAGTCAGTGATCACTGTTGACCTCCGTCGGCTTTTATTACCGCTAATCATTTATTTAAGCTCAGTTTTTAAAACCTTGGGATGTAACTACAGCCCAGCCCATGCAGCAGTATATGAATGACTAACCTCGTATTGTGGATGGATCAGTTGTTCTCCTGACTGAAGTTTGGTCCTTTTACAGCATCCTGCCATGCGATTACATTTGTTCCTGACCACCGAGAACACTCACGGTAACTTTTATCGAGTGGGAAAAAAGTTAGCTTGTTTATATTATGTTTGTTTATAGCTGTGTCGCTAGCGGTCCCGTAGCACATCATTATATACCAGCTAGCCCAACTTCAGTAACCCTACAAACGTCACTGCTGTTTAGTTTTCTGTCTTCATTTATGCTGGAAGTGATAGCAGAGCTGTACGTTTTAATTTGTTTCCAAAACCCTGCAGTCAGGACATGCTATATTGTATTTAGATAGAAGCTAGCGAGCTAACTCCCTGCTAACTTCTAACTCCGTTAAATGTCATAAATTCCGTTTTCATGGATGCCTGGATGCTAAACTCAATTGTTACACCTGGTAGAGCAGAACGCTGATCATTTTATTAAAGATGAAAGACTTTAGACAGTTTTTCAACTCTCAGTAATGCCATAGTGATCGTTTGATATATGGACCTGCAGCAGAGTTTAGACCCAGACACGGCTAGTGACGTCAGACTGAACAACCGGATACAAATAAAAACATTAATACCACGCTCACAGTTTACCTAACAGCATCGTTAAAGCCAACTAAGTAACATCTTATATACTGTACAAAAGATGTAAGTCAGACTAATGTGGCTTAAACCTGAATTCTGTCTAATGTCCAGCAGGTGGCAGGAGAAAAGATGTGCGACTGTCTAGAAGTCTATGTGAAAATTAGCCTAGATCTCAATGGTTAATGGTGTCATTTGATATTTTAAAGTCTATTTATAACAGTGTGATTATTTTTTAAATGTGGTCTGACTGGGAAAAAAATGAGGTAATACTGAAGGATATGATGTAAGGCATGGCTAGCAACTAGGTCTGAAAGTGAGTTAAAGAGCCTTAAGCCTGCATTCTTTCTGATGGCCTGCAGAGGGCGACTCCTCTGGCTTAAAAAAAGATATATCCAGTTGTATAGAAGTCCGTGAGAAAATAACATTCAGCTCCCTTATTCAATGAGCTCAGTAAGCACTTTCCTGACAAGTTTATGGGTTCAGTCACTAAAACACGAGTTTTATTTTGTCGTTATTTTATGATCAAATTCTGTGGTCACATTATGGTCGTTATTAGAGTCAGGAATCCTTTTATAACCAGACTTGTGAAGTCTGGTTTCAAAAAGTTGATGACGTCTAAAATTTTCTGCTTGACGCTTCAAAACCTCAAGTTGTTCACAATTTCTCTGTTTGAATTTTGCATCCCCACTCAAAAAAATCGAAATCCAATCTGAAAACCTACATGCAGGAGTAGGGACAGCGGCGTTTGTAGAAGCAACAGTAAAACTGCCATTCCCGGTCAAGAGTGGACTCAAAGTACTTGCTCTGAACACCTGCTACCAGGCCGTTACGGGTGCATGTTGAAGTCCTGCAAAGAAGTATAAAAGTCATTAAGTGAGTAACACTTACTTAATATATATTCAACAGTTAAAAAGCTGAGAAACAGTTTTAGATGAGACTCATTTAGACAGTTTGGTGGAAAGACCAGCTATTTTATGTTTGGGCTAAAGACATGCAGCATGCATAGACGTTTGTCATGGCAACATGGACCTGGCCTGCAGCCTTTCAGTCGGGGGCTAAGTTTCCCTGCAGTTTACTGTCCTCCCTGGTGTAATTCAAACAGACAGCTATGTTAAAGAGGGGCAGGCGAGGCTGCGGTAAAGAGCCTTCACAGTGTTTGCAGACCAATCAGTGGGATGGGTGCAATCAAGCTCAACTTGAAATAAATCTAAAGAGCACAAATGTGTTCTGCTGTCCAAACCAGAAAGAGTCATCTGAAACAGATAAGCGGTCTGTTTGGAGGGGGAATTGTAGACTGACGTCTCTGTGTAAACAGCGGGTTGAATCATAGACCCAAACCGGTTTTCTAAAGGTTGACCCAAGTCCTTTAATTAGATCAACCTTTCAGTGGAACTGATAGTTAGTCAGAAATGTTTATGTCAAGTTGGAAAGGACTCATTTTATTTTCTTCTTCGCTTTAGTGGATTCTTACTGTCAGAGCCTATTGTGCATTGCAGTGATCCTTTTAATCCTTTTTTCATGAATGGCATATTGCAAAAGTTCAGAAACACGTGAAACATGTGGCCTACAAAATGCACGGATATCCCTAAAGAACACAATTGGACGAAGCTCTTTAAAATTCACTGTTCCCAGAAATTTCAGCGGAAAACACTTATGGCTGCTCTGCAGTGAGATGGTGATTCATACAGACCCAGGAGGACCTGGATCTGTTCCTCTGAATGAAACAACAGAACAAAAAGCAATGTTTTATGAAAATAACAGAAGGACAAATATGTGGAAAGTCTGAGAATAGCTGAAAGTTATTACATACTAACTCTGAGTATGACAACCTTATAGGTCCAAAGAACTTCAGCTTAAAAAGTAATTTAATTACTGTTTTCAAATTATGTTTGGCTGGTTGCATCTGCTTATAATGTAAGAAATGCCTGAGTAAATAAAGTGGAGCAAGTGCAGGGGCTAGTGTTTATGTGGTGGTTTCTGTCATAACTGAATACTTTTTTTCCTGTCCTCACAGGTTCAGCACTCTTACTATTCTGAGAACCTCCTCTATCATATAAATGACTAACCATGTGCTGCGGATTGTCTCAGAGGTTTTCTTAGCTGAAGTTTGGTCCTCTGCTTATTGGGAACCCTCATTATAAACTTTTATTAAGAACAGTTTGACCCTTGTCCTCCATCTTCCCTGTGCTAATGTGTTTATATTAACCATAGCTCTGTAGCTAGCCACCAGGTGGCCACATATGTGGAAACTTTAGAAACTGCTTTTTAATCTCCTTGTTTATATTCAAAGCTCTTTCAGCGCGGTGTTTCAGTTTGATTTAGAAATCCTTCAATCAAAACTTGGTGTATCATCTGTAGATAGACAAGCTAACTTCTTGCTAACTTCTAACTCGGCTGGATGTGGACGTTAAACTGCACTGGGTCTCCAGGGAGAACAGAAACACTGATCTTTTTACTGTGGAATTTGGACCATTTTTAAACTCTCGGTGGTGCGTTGATTGATTGATTTCACACCTCACAGGGATTATATTCGCTCCTCTGCTTTGCACTTTAATCTCCACCTTTAGTTCATGACAAAACCTATGAGTTTGAGCCTGTGACGTCTATTCCTGAGATTTTGCTGCTGTGTTTAAGTGATCCACCCAGTAACAGTGGCATTTATGGGCTAGTTGGAGCAACAACCAACAAAGCTGTGCCTCTTGGATTTGCCTGAAGTTAACAGCCGAGTGATGCTTATTGGCTCCGGGATGCATTACTTGTATAATTATTACATAAAAGAACAAATCCAAGCGTGTCCACAGCTGCTCCACTGAGGAAAAACAAGATTTTCCTGCTTCCCTGATGTTTCCATTGGGGATTGTCCCTTGAGTGCATTTACAACCTAATGCTCTCAATCACTGTGCATCACTTATTTTGGTATTGCTGCAAGTAGCTGGCTAAAGCCCCTAAAAGCCATTTAGCATAATGTCATTTTCAGAAAGATTGTAAACTCCAACAGTTAAGCAGACTGGGTTTTGTGCATCTTCACATTAAATGATTTACTGCTATGAGCCGACTTACAGCTGACTGCTTAAACATGAATGACATTTTCTGATCTAACTATAAACCTGGGACGCATATGACTGTCTTCCAGCATGCCTCAGCACACAGCTGTCAAAGTTTTAAAAAGCAAATAGAAGTTGGCACCAAGCAAGTAAAAGACAGATTAAGACTTAGCGGACCCACCACTCCATCCCAGCACGGTTGATGTCGTCCCACCAGCAGTCACTGGGCTCCCCCAGACCCGCAGGTGTGGGCTGGCACTCAAACGACCACAGGCGGTCGGAGCCATCATTCTCACTGAAGTAGCTCCTGATGGCCACGATGACTTCACCGTGGGGACACTGGAAGTTGAATCCCTGACGGTAGCCATTGACCCAGCCCATGTCATAATGGTCTTGAGACTGAGCTGCCACTGAGGCCAGCAACGCCAACAGCACCAGAGCTGGATTCATGATGAGGAGATCAGTCCATCTGCTGCACTTCTTCACATCTGCCTCAGCTTATACTCCTCCAAGCCTTTTGTTGTCCAGATGTTTTGTATCCAGGAGTGATGTGTAATTTGCTGCTGGCAGGATAAATCAACAAGTAGACCTCGCGTCATTTTAAGGTGGACTCTGAGACAGAGCTTTCACAAAGTCCTAGTGCAGAAGAAGGTTTACCTTAAAAGACAGCGCTGTAATCCTCTGGAGAATGCATTCACATGTTAACCGTCTAAATATGGAGGATGAAATCATCTTAAATATTTGATGTCTTATTTTTCCAAATGTTTAATTCTTTTTGTTTAAAAGTTTGGCAACAGCTAAGCAAAAACTGAGCAGTACAGCAGGTCTGTATAAATATTGTGCTCAAAATCATGAAAAACTATACAAATTGTTGATATGATGTATTTTTCTTAACCGCAAGAAATTGAATAAAAAGACCATTTGCCATTCAGCTTTTTCAAAAAAAGCATCTGGTGTTAAAAATAAAAGCAAAACAAACAAACAAATACAAGACAGCAAACTTCTAAATGGACAGTGGATGGCAGCACAGTAGCTATTTCCATCTTTTATATACAGCCTTTAGCCCGAGAATGTTTTTTTTTTCAACCACCACATGAAGTTTTCCATATATACTAAATTTACTATGTGGAAATTGCTTAGGGTGACCATAAACATGGGCGCTGAAGTTAAGTGCGAGTCACTCCCACATACTCAATGCTGTGCTGTGAATTTTCACTACCATGCCAAGAAAATAGTCCCAAAGGAAAACACTGATTACCCCTGCTCGTGCAATGTGTGACTTAAAAAAAAAACCACAAGAGCCAAGCTGCTTAGGGAAACTACTGAGCCGTTTTAAAGACATTAAACACTACATTTGTGACCTGTTTTGCATGGTTATAGGGAATTAGAGGAACAGCTTCAAGTTAGCATTTAATATCATAAAGAAAACCGTCAGCAGAGCAATATCCATTACAAACAGTAACACACATGACACACCTTTAGAACTTGTGAAAACCAGGCACAAATGCACATGGCACAAAGTACAGTGGATGATTGCAAAGTTTCCTCGCTGTTTGGCGAAAAACCATTATTACACATCTCCTCAGTTTCTTCTGTTCCTGTGAAACAGCACTCCTGTAAAAGCATGACTGCTGTCAGAAGATGTGCTTGGATTATTTATGGAGTGAGGTGTGAGAATCATTTCTGCAGGTGTTGCTTTTGGTCACGCTTGCTTGTTTTATGTCCCAGTTTTTAAAAAAAAAATCTAACAAGAAGACGTCACAAGGGGTCTGGAGCACATCTTTCACCTCATTAAGGTGCCAACACACTGTTTGGGTTTTTTGTATATGTAAATTTAATATGGACAAAAACACGTTTGGAGACTGGATTTATTTTATTTTCATTTATTAAATTAATTTAAAGATATATTGTTCATATGATTAATTATGAGTAGTGACCTGAGTACTGGATTATCAAATGTGAGGGATTCTTGGAAGAAATTATTGAAATATAGCTAAATATAGGGTCCTATTTTTAGCATATACTGATCCATCCAGACAATAATAATAATAATAATAATAATAATAAATTCCATCTTTTTCCTCTTCAGCTACATTTAAATAATACCAGTTTGTCCCAACTTCTTTTTACACATAGGTTGTACTTTTTACCCTGCTATATTATTCTTATGACTTTAAATGTTTTATTTCTAACCACAATGTTTTTAAATATATTAATTGCTTGGAAAATATGAATATTTATTATAGTCATAAGACATCACTTGAAAATAAGTCAATGGTAAGTCATACAAATTTTTACACATATTTAATTATGTCATAAATTTGAAGAAACACACACATACAAACAGTGTGGTGACAGTTATGATCAAACTTAGGTTTCACATTTAAATTTTAGAAAATAAATATGTATATATATATATTTTTACTACAGATAAAAGTTGCCAACTGTGTATCTAAATGTAATAGACAAAATGTCTGTGTGTTTATTTCTTCTACAACTTCTACACAATCAGGAGTTGCGATATAGCAGGTATATCTTGGAACTTGAAGGTTCTTCCTGTATTAGATTTTATGATGTCATCATGTTGCCAAGCAAGTTTTTATACACCAATTACAGTTGACGAAAGCATCATTTTAATTTCAACAGGATAAAATTACTCCTTTTTGACATTCACTCAAAGGTCTACCTGTTTGTTTGTTTTTAACTCTTCTTAATCTGATTAAATATATCAGATTACAATAATACAATAACAGTACATTAGTACAACTCCAAATCATAACAAAGATCACCTGAAGACGCTTTATATTGCAAGGTGAAACTCTACTACAATGATACTGAAAAAACTCCAACAATCAGAAGACCCCTTATGACCAAACACTTGGCAACAGTAGGGACGAAAAACTCCCTTTTAACAGGAAGAAACCTCAGGAATAACCAGGCTCAGTTAGAGTCAGCCATCAGTCTCTAACTGGTGAAGGAATTATTTTATAGAAAGTAGCAACATTTTTTACTTTAAAGGCAATTTTTCAGATACAATCCCAAACATTTGAAGCTTCCTGCTTCTTAAACATGGAATGGTTATTTGGATAAAAAAAACACCGTCAAACTGTACCTTTGGGTTCTCGGCTATAACTATCAATTATTTGATTGAGAAAATAATCAGCAATTTATGATTAATTAAACATTTTTATAAGAAGTTATTACCACAATAAAATGCCGCTTACAGTCACAGCAGACCAATGTTAGGGGTTCAATATACAACTTTTATTAGTGCAGTGAGGACAGAAATCCATTTGATCACGGTTCGCCTGAGAAACTGATCCCATGTGAGACGCCATCGTCAAAGCATCTAAAAATAAATAACAGCACATGCTCATCAGGAATGTGTCACTGCAGGAGTTCCACAAAAGTCAAAATGGAGCAGATCTGGGGGGGTATTTATAGACACTATTGTCTATTTAAAAATCTCTATTTAGAGCAGTTCTGTTGCTACTCTGAGAATGTAGGGCTTCATTCATGATACTTTGATCTGAATGTGACATACACGCTGTACAAGCCGAAGATCACACAGAGGTGGCGGCCGGGCCTCTGACTGAAAGTGGCTTCTCACGGTGTCGGTGTGCCGAGGTCTGAGCTCCGAAATCTCCTGTGTGCAAACGATTTGGCAAATGAAAGATCATTTAACGTAACTGGTTTCTAACATCAGGATGAGTAACATGAACATGCTGAAAAGATCTTTGATGCAGTATGTGAATAAAAATTTTTTTTGAATCAGATGTGCACAAATAAACACAAATAGGCATCTGTTTTTCATCTTCAAAGCCCATCATCATTCAGACAAGAGTCAGCAGCACTCCATTTGTTTACCGTGTTTGGCTAAAGAACACAGAAAAGTCTGTGTTTGTATAAATGCTTCATAATTTACCCACAGAGATATTAAATGTACAATTCACACCATACGTCAGAGTTTACACCTCTGTGGGTCTGTTTGAAGACACTTTGGCAAAACACTAAAGTCAGCATGAGCACATAACTGATATTTGCCTCTAAGACCTCAGCCACACAGGCCTGGAGACCAGGCAGCAACCTTTAGGGAAAACATGGCATTCCCTGAATGCTTGGCAAGTGGTTGCTGGAGGTTACTGGCTGTTGCTGGGTGAAATTAGTTGCAAAGAGGGTGCTGTACCAAAAGCCTCCTCATGATTGCTTTGGTTGCTAGCAGACTGGTAGACTGCAAGTCATTATTTCCCAGATAACTGCACTGTAGAAAAAAAAAGCTTGAAAAGGCACCAAAACCATAAACATCCAGAGATCCAGCTCAGAGACTGTAATAAGCTGAGGTTTAGCCGGCCTAGGTTGGCATCCAGATGTCAGTAAAAGCGGGCAGTGTCACAAGTCTGCAGAGCTTGTATATTGATGTGAAGTGTTAAGATTTAAAATTCAGACACACAGATGCAGATAGAGTAAACAGAAAACACACCTTTACTGCTGGATACGAGTCTAACAAAGTCATATAAAGTCAGACCCAGCAGGAGTCACACCAACAAAGCCACTGAGAGGGAAACGAGAAACTCTGACCAACACTAAGCAGGAGACAGCGCTATATATACACACAGGAGGGCAATCGGGGTGGGGTGAGACAGCTGGGAAACACAAGACACAGCTCAACTAATCACGGAGGACAAGACAAGAGACACCAAACACAGAGCCTGAGACTAACAAGATACGCACACACAGGGGAGGAAGGATAAACAAAACTATAACCTGCAGGTTTTAGTACTTCCACAATGGCTTCATGTATCAGATTGTTGCTTGAGTTGAAGCAAAACAAATCTTTTTGACCTGATGGTGGAAGAGGAAAAAAACTGTGGATTTTTTGGAAGACACTAAAGCATTAAGGTTATTCTTTGTATAAACACACTGGCTGAGAAAAACCAGTTTTCCCTGCCCAGTGTTTCATTCAAACTCTGTATGGAGAACAATGTCCTGTCTATTAATTACTCTGGGAAAAAGGCTCGTTTCTAAAGTCTGTCAGCTCAATAAAACTCAGTGAAGCTGGTATTTGGACACGAGCAGCTGCCAAGTAGATGCTGTTCCTCTCAGAAATGTCTTGAAACAGTTTGTACAGGAGTACAGTTTGTACACATTCCAAATGTGTACACTGTGTGGCCAAGTAAAAGAAATACAAATATTCAGCAATTCTTCTTATCTTTTGTGAGAAATGTTTCCATGTAACACATTGGAAGTTTCCGTTGCCTACTGGTGGTGGTCAGAGGGCCCGGTGGCGCCAGTGTCCGGCAGCCTCGCCTCTGTCAGTGCGCCCCAGGGTGGCTGTGGCTACAATGTAGCTGCCATCACCAGTGTGTGAATGTGTGTGTGGATCACTGGATGTGTAAAGTGCTTTGGGGTCCTTAGGGACTAGTAAAGCGCTATACAAATACAGGCCATTTACCATTTACACTTCCTTCTACATAAAAAAACAACAACACATAGATTTATAGCTAACAAATTTTGTTTCCAAGAAGTGAAATTTACATTTACAAACTCCTAAAAATGGATAGTGCGGCCAATTCCGAGCATATGTCCCACTCTTTTTTTCCACAACTAAACACAAAACCTAATTTTTCAGCTCCTTTGACAAAATGCATGACTCAAAATGTATGTGGCAAAATGTCACAAACTCATCAAATCCACACAATGTCTGCAGCTCTCTCACACACACACAGTCAAAATTTTGTTAAAGGATATGCAAGTCAAGTTTTCCAAACTGCATGTGGCTGTCTCTCTGCAAAAAATACAAAATAAGAAGTAAAAACAGAAAAGGACCAGAGGAGAGATTGAGCCTAAATGCAGAATGTTCTGTGTCACACAGGCTCCTTTCACCATGGTAACTCATGCTGAACATGGATATGGTCAGAGTTTCAGGTTAAACTCGCCTGGAAGTTGATTTTTTCAGCATGCTTTCAGTGTTATTAGGTGGTGCAGAAAGTGTATAAATGTTGTCATCGCTTTTACGCTCAAGGAAATGCAGAACATACGCCGAAAATACCTCTTCCATCAACCAATTTAATTTCACCTTACTGCTAACAAACTAAAGAGATTTCTACATCTCCTTTTTCAGGCTGTGGTACAGTAAGCTTTAATGTTCAACGTTTCTGAGCTTTCATCTGAGCCATTATCTTTGAAAAAAAAAAGCTGCAGCGCTGAGACCACACTCAGCCATAATATAATGAGCTGGAATTAAAATGTCAGTTTTACTGCTCTGTGCATGAAATCACTGGGTTAACGATTTTGTGCAGCATTAATGTCTTGTCTTATTTTGAACTGTGTTGTATTTCACTGTTTATAGCTTTTGTTCTGACCCAGGTCATAATTTTGTGTATTGTTTTTGCTCCTCCACACTTAATGGTGGCATTGTTCGTTTTCTCTGCATGGATTTCAAAGTCATGTGTAATCCCTCCAGCACACCCTGACTTTCTAGCTGACAGGCACTAGACACTTTATGCTTAATACCCAGCACTGATATGAAATTTGATCTGTGGTCAGTTTGAATGCATTTTGGCAAATCAAATGTGGAGAAAAACTTAACCAGTGCTTTCACCACAGGTTTTGCCCTCAATGAACGCAGCAGGGTGGCCTCGGGAAAACGTGTGGCGACATACAAAGTGATGAGTACATATTGAAGACCATCTTTGGTCCTACTCAGTCAAATACGGATTGGATGTGAAGAAGCTGGAGGGATTAACTTTTTGAGTTTACCACCCGTTAGACATATAAGACATGATCGACAGTATCTGGCAACATCAGATTGAAATCCTGGGCAGAGAAAATGGAGGAGCACTCTGTCATGAGTTTTCCTGATTCCTAAGTGTCCAGACAGATGGTGGTGATGGACCAGGCTTAAAACTTGTAGACCTGAGTGACCACTTCACACTCCATTCCAGACACTGGAGACCACTTACACAGCAAAAGACTGGTAAAATTGGTAAGACACAGGTTGGGTTACATGTGATTGTTTCTGGGCAGCAGACAAAGTAGCATCAGATACTTTAATGAGCTGCTTTCTGTCTATAGCCAGACTATAGCCAGACTGTGTCATCTGGTATCACATCAGATGACACAGTTTCATTTTTAACTTCAGGGGAAGGGCTAACAGGAGCATCAGACTCCACCACATCACCGAGCATAAGAGCCTGGGCACTAGTAACGATGCATGCCAGAAAAACTGAAGAGACACCAAGCCAAGAGGGGGCATGAAGGCAAGTATCAGCAGTTGGTTTTTCAGTGACTTCGGGCGTGGCAGGAAACACCTCTCCCCCAGCCAAATCACATCAAGATCAACATCAGCAACTGGCAGCTCGTCTGGCACTCCCACTCCCACTGTGCCAGACACCAAGGGGGAAAGTAGTATAACTGTATGAAGCAACACAAGCAAAATACTCCTTTTTATTCCCCACACTGATCAGAAAAGGCACTATGCAGCGTGCCACAGAATCCTTTGCATCAGTATCTCTTAAAATAGTGATCGCAACTTGGTCCACCTCACTGGCAGTCAGTGAAAAAAAACCTGCAGAGTTAAAAGGCTTGGACACTTTATCTATCTCTTCCGAGTGGGGTTTTAAGTTTGTTTGAGCCAGCTGATGCAAAGAAAGCCTGGCTGTGTTGAACTTTGTGCGCAGTTACACTCCTCTGACAGCAGCATGTACCTTTGAGCAGAGATAAAACTGTTTTGATACATTTTTTGTGGTTTTACCAGAAGAATTAAAGGTTTTGCGAAACGTTTCTTTCGTGTGTGTCTTTGCCATTAAAAAAAAAAACCCTAATTGAAGACTGCTGTTTGTTTCCTGTTTCTTAACTGTGAGTCAGGGTTGCTTTCTTTTAATGACTGCAATAACTGTAAACTTACCCTTTAATGAGGCTTTTTTCTTCTTCAAGAAAGACCCCAAATCTAAAACAGTTACTTTGAAGGAGAAATATTATGCTCATTTCCTGCCCCATATATTATTTTAAAAGTAGCTTTCTGTGGTTCACATTTCGGGATGTCTGTCTTAATTTGTTTAAATGTTTGAATACATGCGAGATATTTCATATTTGACTATAAAAATGAATAATTATTTTTTTGGGACAATAAGCAGCACTTCCCACAGCTCTCCATCTACTGAGAAGCACAGAAGATTTTCTGGATTTTCACCAGAAAAGGTGTTAGGCTTGGCCCTGCTGGGCGTTAACAGGGTGCTATCCACTCGTTCTACCCCCTACTGTGTGTTTCAAAGCCTGAACAGCTGTGTGATGTATGTCTACCAGCAGCTCTGCTTCAGACTTCAGATGCCCCATCGATCTACTATACGTTCTCTAATTATCTTCTATAATTAAGGACCAAAAGTGGACCAGGGTGAGCAGATAAAGTAGAATGGCATCATTGTCATTGTGAGCAGAGCAAACAGCAAAACTTAGCAATGTGGCTCCAACATGGTGTTTAAAATAAACCACTGAAGACCAAAATGCAGATGAATAAATACCATTATTCATCTGCATTTTATAAATATTTAAAATGGACAGAAATGCAGCATAGTTTGCTGTCAGTACAGACATTTATCAAAAAAAGTGTTTAGGTCTTTGGAAAGAAAGAGTCTCTGAATCTACAGGTGGGTGTTTTGGCTGATATGAAGCTTCTTCCAGAGGGTAACAGATGGTGAGCAGTCCCTGATAATGTTTTTTTGTTCTTTTGCGGTAGTGAGAGTTGGTTATGTCCTCCAGGGATGGCAGCTGGCAACCAATGATTTGTTCTGTTGTTCTCACCACTCCTTCCAAAGCTTTTTTGTTTGCGACAGAGCAGCCTGAACAGCACATTGGTAAGCAGTATGTTAAAAGAAACTCAACTGCAGTATATTAAAAACACATGAGTAGTCTCCTCTCCATGTTGCTCTTCCTGAGTGGAGTCTCTGATGTTCCCTCTTCACCTCTTCACGAGTAGTGTTGGCTGACCAATTGGCTGAAATTTCCCATTAGCACAGAGTGGGGCTGGAGGTGGTCTGAGTTACACTTTTTCCTGTTGTTCAGTATTACCTCTTTGGTTTTAGTGTTGTTCAACAAAAGACTGCTGATAGTCACTGAATTATCTCTGTATGCTAACTCATCTTGAGCCTGAGGAACAGTGACCACGATGGTGATGGATGAGTGGACAGGACTACAATCATATATATATAGAGTGGGTTAAAAAAAAAAGAAGGACTCAGCACACAGCCCTGTGTAGCTCCAGAGTGATGGATAAGCAAGTGCGGGGCCCAAGTTTGATGCTCTGAGAATTATTTCTTATGAAGGCAGTGATCCAGACACAGATGTCTGGGGTGACCAATTTTTAAGAACAAAGGTGATGTGTAGATACAAAGTTGATGATCCATACCATCAAGCTGTGCAAAAGATTTGTTGGGGTTAGGATAAGGAGACAGGTGACGATCATTGAGCAGTAGGATTGTTTCATCCTGAGAAAGAGCGTGCTTTCTTAGTGAGCACTGGTGGAGTATCAAGGGCTAATACAAAGTTTTGGACTCAGAAGTGGGCACGATAGGCAACAGATCACTCACAGTAAAGACTTTATTTAATACAAAGGACTTGGGCAACAGGTAACCACAAGGAGTGAGCATCACGCGGGATAGATTCATTGGTAACAAGGAGTGAAGATTCTGGAAGGGAGGCATCCAGGTGAGTGTCCAGTGGAGCAGGTGAGTGTGCTGTGAAGTCTGTCCTTAAACTGCAGGCTCTTAACTGCAGGTAATGACATGCAGGTGTGTCTGCAAAGAGCAGGAAACCAGCTCACCAGAAGGGAGGTACCTGGATGCAGAGGCAGGAATGGAAAAACAACCTGACACTCAGCCTGGATGATGACACGGAGAAGTACAGAGAAGGTCGGAAAGAGCTTCACTGTGTGGATCAGTGAAAGCAGATGATTGGCTGCTGAGATAGGAACTGTGGTACTGCACGAGGAAGTCATGAGTGGCAGAGAAGAATATGAAGGTGGTACAGGACATGTATGAGGACAGTGACGGGTGTTAATGTTTATTTGGAAGGGCAATGAATATTAATTAACATGAGCACTTAGATTAATCATATAAATATACAGATTTAGCTGCACAGGCTAATTTTCATGTGCTGTCCCTGGCAGGTTGATGGCATATAAGATTATTAAACAAAACCAAAAATACAGCAATCTGTGAGCATAATTAAAGACAGAAACATTTATAAAATAAAACACATACCCCATACAGGTCTGGGTGGTAGGTCTGAGCCCCTTCTTGTTTGCAGTGTGATGGACAGGTTGTCAGATCAGGTAAGGCAGAAGTCTCCAAGGACTCCATGATGTTTGCAGATGCCATCCAAAGAAAGAGATAGACAAGATGGTAGCGAGACCTGCTGTGATATATTATTTGGAGATGATGGCACTGACAACAAGACAAGAGGTTGAGCTGGATGTGGCAGAGCTGAAGATTTTCGGATCTTCATTGTTACTAGAATGTACAGGATTGGAAATGAGTGTGTCAGAGGGACAGCTCAGGTCGGGCGGATTTGAAGGCAAAGCTAGAGAGGCCAGGCTGAGATGGTTTGGACATGTGCAGAGGAGGGATAGTGGATATATTGGACATATATTAGACAAAGGATGCAGAAGATGGAACAGCCAGGCAGGAGGAAAAGTGAAAGAACATAGAGAAGGTTGATGGATGTAGGAAATGTGATGAAGGATGTTAGGGATAGGGTGAGAGTTTAGTTTAGAAACTACTGCTTTGAGGCAGGTTTCATCTGATTGGTTTGAACAGTGAGTGGGAGGGGCTTCAATACTCTCAGCCAGAGATGCGTGACCATATTGGGGATTTGTGCTCTCTTTCACATCATACAGAGCTAACTGTATTGATGAAAACTTTTAAACTGAGTGGGAACCAGTTTAAAATGAACATCCAGTACTGGAACAAAAAATAAGGAAGAGAACATCATTTCCTTAAACAAGTTAGTAATTTATCCTTTATCCAAATAGTTATTTTCCCATACAGAGTAAGGAATATTAGCTATCACTTTCAGAACATATAATGCTGTTACTCATAAGGCTGATAATATTGATGATTGCTTCTCTCACCCCAACCGGTCACAGTAGATGGCCCCGCCCCTCACTGAGCCTTGTTCCGCCGGAGGTTTCTTCCTGTTAAAAGGGAGTTTTTCCTTCCCACTGTCACCAAAATGCTTGCTCATAGGATTGTTTTGTTTTTCTCTGTATGTATTATTGTAGAGTCTACCTTACAATATGAAACGCCTTGAGGCGACTGATGTTGTTTGGTGCTGCATAAATAAAACTGAATTGAGTTAAATTGATGACAAGGCTAACACTCATGTTGTTGTTGTGTTACTCAGTTGTGAAATGGAAAAGGCTGCGATAGAGTTTGAGGGTGTGGTTAAAAAATAAGCATTTAACAGTTTAGGAGTCAAAATGGTTACCATGGTTATATCGGTTTCCAGTAACTGGTGCAATGGGCGTGATTTCATCAGAGTGAGTATGGCTCAGATATTTCCTGTGACTTCTCGTCACTTCTGCTTCACTGATTGATTCCGGTGTAATGCTTGCTGCCTTTACAGTTAACTTTAATAAAATCAGGATCCTCATCCTCAGTGGATTTCAGAATGGACTCTGTGGAATACATCGCAGTAAAGACCTCAACGCAGCCTCTCAGCAGCTTTCTTAATGGAAGCAGTCGCTATAGGGAGGGTCACACAAGATACTATCAGGTGCCTGAGTTTAAGGTGCAGACCATGAACCACAACATCCTGTCAAAAATCCTGAGTGGGGATAATTCTTTTATGTTGCTCTCTCTCTCTCTTTCATGTTATTTTCTGTAATTATGTTAGTTGGTTAATGAATAAAACAATGATGCTTTCAGGGGCTCAAATATTTTCATTAAATATTAGGATACTGTCTTAATAAACATCGGTCATCGAGGTGCTACATCCTGAGCACCTTGTATAATTTCAATAAATAAGGTGTATATTTTTAAAAAGTACAAGAACAAGGGTTCATCTGATCACCAGCTTTCAAAGCGTGGAAATCACAAATTGCACATGGTGTAAGTGACAGCTTGATAAGCCACTCAGAAAAAAAGCTGTCTTAATGAGAAAGAAACTAAAATGTCTATTGTCAGATTAACTCAGGGGTTCCACTAAGGCCCCCTGAGATAAATAAGGGCTCATTAGTGTCCAATAATTCATAAATGGTGCCAAAAGCAAGTACGACAGGTCTCCTTTAACATAATCGACTTTGAAAATATATTGTCACCTGTGGCTATAATAACAAATAAATAGTGAGATACTTAGCTTCTTAAAAACGTAACTATCTCTGGCATGTCGTGTTGCGCAACTGCAACTGTGAGGATGTTAAAAGGTCTCTCGGCATGGTGCATTTTCCCCAAAAGCCTTTGCTGTTTAATAGTCCTTCACTGATGAAATTAAGAGGCCAGCCAAAAGGCCACCATAGTAACGTGGACAAAACAAATCACTCTGCTTCAGGCTGTAACCTCGTTAGAACAATGCGTCGTGGTTGTTTGGAGGCTGTGTCTGAGCCATGGTTGCTGAGGGAGGCAGGCAGGCAGAGATAAGCCTCACTGACAGTAGTGATAACATGAGAGTAGGAATAATTGCCCAGAAATTAATCACACCCCGAGTACTTCAGGCACTTGATACCCTGTTTTCATTTATTTGTATCCACTGAGGCCACAGCATCCGCCTCAGACTTCAAAGTAATCTGAAAGATGATGTGTGAGCATCAAAATGATTAACAGACAGGGAACCTTACTACAACAAAACTAATTTACATGATCTATTTTCTCTGATTACAGATATATTTAAAATGTCCCTATTATATGTTTAATATTTTAACACTGTCACCTACAAATTGAGTGAATAGGCTTTAATAGTTCTGCTTGGACAACCAGCACAGTTCAACAACTCTGATCTCCTCTGACAGATCCTGGAGAGTCAGAGCAAGAACAAACTTATTTCCTGTGGCTGTACTCCTCTACCGCAGAGGTCTCAGTAATAATTATGAAAGTCAAATGGAAATGTGAAGCCTCCTTACTTTAATGACACAGTTTTATATTTTCAGTACAAAGTGTGTTGCACCCACTTCATATAGCATAATGCTAATTGCTGACTAGTTCACATCACGTCTTCTTTGTCAACATGTGGATGATTGGGTGTGTCTGCATCGCTTACTCGAGGAACACCTGGTGCCAGGATACACTATAGGAATCAGTGGAGGCAGTGTGATGCTTTGGGCAATGTTTTTTTCAATATGTCTGAAAAAATCTTTTCATTAAAATCATATTTTTGAATAAAAAAAATAGCTTTTTTGAAAAAATAAAATATAGATATTATTTATAGCTCTCTAAGAAATATACATCCTGGACATTCATCTTTAATAGCATAGTTTTTCAGACTCGTAGGTGCCTGGTTTTCTAGAACTTGCAAAGCACTGCAGAATTTAATTTACCAGAATCCTGTAACTGCAAACTGTGGCTACTGTCTAGTAACAGTTCTATAGTACTACCTCCAAGCACAGCTTTAGTGTGGTCTGTTTGCTAAGGTTAGAGAGTGAGGTTTATCAATAGTTGATCAAGACGTCACAGCAGACTGTATAGAAATTTCAAGGCACATTCATAGCCTGTATAGAAAAAGGCCACAGTTGCCTTGATGTCAGCCATTAATACTTGACTTTACATTCTGAAGCTTTAGTCTTAGTATGTACAGAGTATGTAGTTATCAGCTAATAACAGGACTTCACTAACTTGTTGCTATGTAATACAATGAAGGTCATTCAGTCTATACACAAATCTGTCTCATCTGCAGTGGAAGTGGATTAAAAAACACACACACACAAATGGACTTAGCTAATGTTTTTCCTATTTTCCTCTCTTGATAATATTCAAATGACTCAGAGGAAATCAGAGCGTAAACATTTTTTCACTAATCTGAGTATTTATTTTCCTCCTACTGCTCATCGGAGACTTTTCCAGCATATTTGAATTTCAAAACAAAACTGTTTGACCTTAAAGGACAACTATGTCCAAGGTCACTTGTCAAATCACAAACTAATTTGACAATTTTTAAACTCACTGCTGGAAAGGGAACCTGGTGAACCATCTTATGTCAACATCCAGACTGAATCTGTCAAATCCTGCTGATATCTGTCCCGTTACATAATATCAATTTACTCACATCACTTTTTTCCCATTTTTTTTAAATGACACACTCAGACTGCGAATTTATATCTTTGCTCAATTTGAAGAAGTAGGTCAGTGAATGCTGATGGGTGGTGGGGTTGCATGTAAACACAACTATTACCCTCTACTGCTGAAGGTGACGCTTACATTTCACACTGGAAAATATGGATTTAGTTCCATTTTATTTTACACAGTGAGAATCAAGTTTAAATAAAGCTTCCACGATGCTTTTTTAGAAAATTATGGAGACAAATTAACAGGATCCTGGGTGAGAGGGACACTGATAAATGATGCCACACGTTGTAACCACATTCTAGTTTATCCTGATGTCATTTTCTCTTTTTGTCCAACGTAGAATTCTTACATAATAACTGTAAAAATGTGATCAAACAGTCATTAAATTGAGAAAAATGTATTTCTGAATCACTAAAAAAGCCATATGCAGTGCACAAAAAAATAGCATTATGCTATATTGCTAGTAATACCTGAATGGCTCTACCATGCTAAGAACCAAAACAAATCCTGTTCTTTCTCACTTTTTCTGGAATGCACTAACTTGGGACTGACGTCACTCCCGGGGGTTGGTTTTGTAACTTCATAGTAACATAGATGAAGATAACTATGCAGCTGAGTGGCATTAGGCCAGGTTGGCATAAAAAGAAGAAAATAAAAACACCTTCAGTCCTGAAGAGCACAGAATAGCAAAACAGGTGCAATAAAAAGGAGGAACCAGGATGAATCCTATTTTTACACACTGAAGAGAGAGGGTGGAAGGGGGGGAGATCTGTGAAGCTCATGATCCCAAAGATCTGGAATGAGACAGCCACTGAAGGAAAAAGAAAGAAAGGACAGTCATCGGTAAAGCAAAGAAAAATATGTCACAGTGTAAACAGGATTATAGTGCAACATTAGACACGAATCGATTCAGTGAGACCAACCCAAAGCACTAAAGATAATTATAGGTCATTTACATTATAGGGGCAGTATGATAGCGATTAACTGAAATTTTAGACAAAGATGAGTTTTTAGTTTGGATTGAATGAGCACGGTGGAGTCAGACAGTCTGCTGTTTTAGAGGAGGGGAAAGGTTTCAGTGTCATGTATTTGAAACAGTTTTACCTTTGGAGAGAACAGGCTACTTTTTCTTTATACTGAGCTAGTCTAAATTTATTGGTCTCTCTTGTCATCAGTATAAGATCTGTGAAAAGGATGTTTTAATTCAAGAGAATAAATCAGGAACCACAAGCCTACATTACATAGATAAGGTTTTCAAAGTAATGTTTATAGTATGATTGTGAATTTAAACAAAACAAGCAGATCTCTTTCTGAATGTACACAATATTCTCAGTCTCAAGTTTACTCCTTTCCTTTTGAAGGCAAAATCCAATTATATTCCATTATAAGATGAAAGATGAAACCCCTCTTCAATCAACCATCAACAATGTCAGAGGTTAATTGTTGGTTTTAAAGTGATGGCAAAATGGATGTGAGAGGAAGTGTTTTGTGATGGTTTATAAAATGCACTTTGAATGGCCAGTAACTCTAAGCTACACAGATGTCAATTCAAGTTATATTCTGTCACTTCCTGCTTCTCAGAAAATAATCTCACTTACATTTACTACTTCAGCCTTGTTCTCTGCTGGAATATTTACATTATCTTTTTATAAGGGTCCTGTAAAATATGAAAATTTTTTGTACCAAATCCACTAAAACAGCTTGGTTTATATAGACAGGGGCTCGGAAAGAATGTGAAGGTCTTGTAAAGCCATTTCTAAACAACTGCAGATTTCAAGATCAACAGTTCAAACAACAGTATGAAAATACAAGTAACTCAGATGTGCAACCACCTTGCTGAGGTCTGGGAGAGGACCCAAACTGTCACCCTCAGTTTTGTTAGGATATTCAGCAGCAACACAGGAACCACCCAGGCTCAAGCCTGACATGAACTGAAAACTGCTGGAGCACCAGTGAAGCAGTTTTACATCTCTATGCCCTGAAAGGGTACCGCCCAAGAATTAAGCTCCCTGCTCCAAAATTGACAGCTTCAACCTGACTGAAACGGGTGCCCAAGAAAGGTTTTGTGGTGAGATGAAATAAATATTAATCCACATATTTGGAGAAGTAGAAGTAAAGGCGAGACCTTCAAACCTAAGAACACTGTAACAACTATCGAGCGTGGTAGCATCATGCTCTCGGGAGGTTTTGCTCCCAGTGATATTGGTATATCCCACAAACTGGATGTAATAATGAAAAAGCAGGACTACCTCCAACTTCTTAAAATTCACCTCAAATTGACAGCTAGATGATTGAAACTTGGATACAATTGGGTGTTTAAACAGAACAAGGATCCCACACAGACATATAAACCGGTTTTGGAATGATTAAAGAGACTAACATTAAGCTTCCGTAATAGCTTTCCCAAAAGTCGGACCTCATCCCAAGTAAATATTTGTGGACACTTAGTAAAAGATTTAAGTGACATTTGTGTATATGTTTATATTTGACTCTGTGTGGATTAGAGAAGATCCAAGATCAATTCAAACATACCTAATTCTTGTTTTTAAAGTCATTCATAGTCAGTGGTAAGTTTATTGTCCCCAATGGGAAATTGATTTGCAACATGCCAGCACACACACACACACACACACACACACACACACACACACACACACACACACACACACACACACACACACACACACACACACACACACACACACGCACAGAGAGAGACCAGCCCAAATTTCATGAGTAGCATTAACAAAGTGCAATGTGCAGTAGTGATGGTATCAACGCTTATGGTTTAGTGATGTTAATCATGATAATAGCAGAAGGTATAAAAGACACTCTGTGTCTCTTGGTGTTCACTGCAAGCAACCTGAGAGAAGCAGCTGAAAATCTCTAAAGAGAGGACGGTCTTAACATGACAGAGGTCGCCATCATCAGCACCTTATAAAAGTGAACAAGCTGGACGTGAGACCTCCCTGAAATCTGACCAGCCACTTTAACCAGGTTACCAAGTCTGGTCGTAATGGTCAAAGAGAAATTACCATACCAAGCAATGATACAAAACATTAAAAATTTTATAAAAAGGGGTCATAATTTCAGATGAAACGTTAAAAACTCTCAATCTCCTTTAATAGTACAGTCGTTGTTGGACCTCAACAACAGCGTAAGCAATCCAAATACAACTGCTAACCTTGTGTTGTGGATGGATCATCTCAGATTTTCTCTTGAACACCTGAAGTTTTGTCCATTTGTTTCTACTCATCAAGACATTACATTTTATTTTAACACTTGGGAAAACAGCAACACTAAAAAAAAATTGAAAACAGAAAGAATTTGGGCTGTTTAAAACTGTCAGAAAGGGGTCAGATCATGAGTTTGAAGGAACTCAAGGAGCAACTGAACCCTGAAATGGCTAATGATGTTAGAGATGGAGACAATCAGCTAAACCCTGCTAATAAAGTCAATTTCTATTTATACTACAAAGAAACAGGCCGAAGAATAGGGAAAGCCTTTCTATTCCTGCCAGAAAATCAGTCCCAGCTGATCAATGGGTATGATTAGTTCCCAAAATGTTTAACTGTCCTTTTAATAAATCAGAGGTGCAGTCACGCAAATTTCTGTGTGTTACCAGACGAACAAAAGGGTGTTTAAAAGTGACACAGAACAGCTTCAGTTACTCTATGGGTGACCAAATAAAGAAACAGAACTCAAGGGCTGATGGCCAACCAATACGTTA
This sequence comes from Rhamphochromis sp. 'chilingali', assembly GCF_963969265.1. Lineage (NCBI taxonomy): Eukaryota > Metazoa > Chordata > Actinopteri > Cichliformes > Cichlidae > Rhamphochromis > Rhamphochromis sp. 'chilingali'. Next base: position 33,998,071 of record NC_137931.1, read on the forward strand.
CGCCAATTACATTATGTTTAAATGACAGCTTTAGCTTTTATGTTCAGCTAAAGGCTACAGTGGCATTAAATGCTCTATAATTCTGTAAGTCTTTGAGCTACCACACAGCATCACTTTAAGAATAGCCACCAAGGCTAAAATATAGTAAGCTGACCACGGATTGACTCTGGTAGAGCTCTCATGGGTTCGGTTTGTAGAGAGACATCTCTATCTGTGATCACTGTACGGAAAATAATGTGACGTTCAGTTTATTGATTTTGCTGTGTAACCCAGACAACCCTGCACGGCATAATCTCAATCAACATACTCTACAGCAAGCATTCGCTACTAAGACTGTACGGCAAACAATTCAGCTCATCCAGTTACAGTTTACATTAACATATTTTAACCCCACCAGGACATCGGCTCACTATGACCCTTATCTTTTCAAAAGCCAGCCAAGCTGCTATTTAGAAAAGAAAAGTCAGTCTGATGAAAACCAGAAAACCATCACATACATTGTAGAAATCCACAACTATATGCCAGGTACACTCTTATTCCAACTAGGTTAATTTTTTAACATCCACCAGGTTGTGGATCCAGTATTCTACAAAATGTCTGCCCATTTTGAAAACCCAAACAGAAAAGCCTTATGAGAACATGGAAAATTTTAAAACAGCATCAACTAAGATCAGCTGAGAAAGAGTGGTGCAGTAAACTGGAAATTGGCTAATTCATTTCAGTAGAAAATATTGAGACTTCCAAGGAGAAAAATGAATATGCGTGGAAATTTTCAGATTTGAATCCCATCTTGTGTGCTGCTATCTGGATGTTTCTGCTTGCTACGGTATGTGACTTCATCCTCACTTTTAACCCTTACTGATACTGCACACAGTGTTGGGAAGGTTACTTTTAAAATGTATTCCACTACGGATTACAGAATACATGCCCCAAAATGTAACGTATTCCGTTACGTTACTCAATGAGAGTAACGTATTCTGAATACTTTGGATTACTTAATATATTATCATGCTTGTTTACAACTACATGAATGTACTATTGCTGTGTGATTTATTACTATTACTGAAGGTTACTCGCCATATCAATACCAACTAGATGTTTAAATCTTAATATAAAATGAGTAACAGTAGGTGGACATTAGGTAAAGCTGCACTTTTTGCAGCGATCTCGTATAGAAAACTATTCCGCGCGTATATAAAACAGGTCCGCGGCTCCGAACCATAGTAAAGGGACCTCTGGCTAATAAGTCGGGTCCCTGTCGGCTCGTAGCCGAAAACTAGCTTTACTTTGTTATCTGGGTCAACTTTGCTAGCGAGAGACAGAGAGAGGCGTTGAAAGGCTGCTCCAACGGAACTTATTGTTTCGGAGGAAAACATGAACACAGTGTACAGTCGAGTGTTCATAGCGTACTTACAACTGGGCTCGTCAGGCTCTCTTTTTGGCTGCAGTGGTTATTAATATATTTACATGCTTCAAGCTCCCGTTTCTGCTCGGTGACAGCTCGTACTTTTCTCTTTTTTCTCCCTCCCTCGCTCACAGACACATAACGTGTATGGCAGTCCATTCTCCCTGCAGCACGGACTACACTGCCCATGAGGCTACATTCTTTAGGGCTATGCCTGTAACACTCTGCCTATTGCCTTCATATTAAATCATTTAAGAAAATATTTCTTCACGTCATTATGAGACGCGAGATTGAGACACGGGCATTTGAGCCTCTTAATGCGTGTTTTGTTTGGGTTTCCAACGGAAGGAGGAATCTAGAAATTCTAGGAATCTAGAATTACTGATAATACAACAGGATCAAGCAGTAGATGAAGCCATTGTTCAGTGTTTTAGAGCCCACATCACCAACCCAGCAGCAAATGAAACATCCAATCACTGCTGGTGGAAAGATGTTCTGAAGATTGTGGGCTTCGTTCTAATTCTCCTTCTGGGGCTTGTTCTCATCGCAATTATTCCTCTTTAATGTTCAGAAATCCTACATCAGGAAAATATTTTAAAGAGAATAATTCAAAGATCCAGAACTGAAAATCAGCAACAAGTGATACCGCCCAGGTGTCATCTGCCACTCTGAGGCAGATGACACCTAAAAAAACTTTTTTTCCACTCACCCCCCAACCGGTCGCGGCAGATGGCCGCCCCTCACTGAGCCTGGTTCTGCCGGAGGTTTCTTCCTGTTAACGGGGAGTTTTTCCTTCCCACTGTCGCCAAGTGCTTGCTCATTAGGGGATCATATGATTGTTGGGGGTTTTTTTGTTTTTTTTTTTATTTATTTATTTAATTTGACAGCATGTAAAATAAATTCAAAATGAACTGAGATGAACTGTTCCTGCTTGATATTTTCAGCTAAAGCAAATTGAGCATTTGCTGTTATGGCTTCCTAATGTACCTCTGTGTCTTTTAATTTTTAAATTTCTGTAAGTTATATAATAGACTTCATTATGTCCTTGATGTTTGTGATTCACTTCCATTTTAATCATTTATCTTTTAAATTTTAAGTCACACTTTGTTCAAATGCACTGTGTTAATGTATTCTTTACTGCCATATGAGATGAAAAGAGAGATGTTTCTATGTTGGTATATTTTAACTGACAGACTGTTTTAGTTTACACTTGACAAGTACTGCTTACCCCTGACAGAAAGTCACTTTATTTCTACCTGACGTAATTTATATTTCTGCATATTTGGTTTTGTTGAAAGTGGAGCTGGACATTGATGACAGAAGCACCGGCAGAGTCCATTCACTCATCCAGAAGTGGTCCACTAATGGATGAGTGCCACTTGATAAATGTGTTTCTAAATGAACTGACTTGACTTTCTAATTTGAATTAGTCACAATAAACAACAACAAAAAAGCAGATAATGTATCTATTAATAAGAAACTAAGCCAGTGGAAAATAGTTTAGCTGTGAAGTGCGAGCTGTTTCAGCTGTGGACAGTCTGTGAAGTAGAAATATGAAGTACAGCACACGCTCACACAAGAAAGAGAATAGCTTTTGCACATTTCTACTGTTCATTCAAAATTAAAATGCATTAAAACAGGTTTTGGCATCTACTGAAGATGAAATGGTGGATGATCGCAGGATCCTTTACCTGATAAAGAAATGCCCTTCCTTTCACAGCATCCAGCCAAGTGCATGACATTTATCATTGATCATCACCAGTCAGTGTCAAGAACAGGAATGCCAGATTAAAACTATGGCAAAGAAAAACAAGCAAAGCAGCTCAGTAACAGTCATTTATTGGATAAACGATGCAAAAAATTAGCTCGTACCAAAATGCTGGGAAATTAAATGGATTCAAAGAATTTATTAAGGTTCCTAATCGAAAACAGAAAAGTTCACCCCAAAAATCCCAGACAGTGGTAAAGTCCAATGACTGAATGTATTTTTAATATTAGTTAGCAATATTACATTCACATCACTTTTAAAATTTAGACTGTAAGACATTTCTGTGAACTTGGCATGAAAACAGTTCATTATTTGAAGTTCTTTTTTCTTTTGTTCTTATTACACCTCATTTTTTCAGGTTTTGATTTGAGATGTTTTGGTCCATATCCAAAGAGCTGATCCAACAGTGGTTTCTGCATAGACTCACTATTGTTGGTGAGCTCAAGACCAGCTCAAATGCTGCATACCACAGTCCATCCACAGTCGCTCTCAGAATGCTGCACCTCCTGGTAATCTTGGCAAACCCTCGATGCCTGTTAACAGTAGGCCGCTGTGTTATCACTGCACTATCAATGGCTTTCCAAAGCAGTGCATTACACTGTTCACTTTTAATATTATTGGTGAAGTTAAGGTGCTTTTTCGTTCTTCTTTTTTATATATTTGAACTTTAACTTCTGAATATTTCTCTTCTCATTTCCTAAACACAGTTTTCCGAAACATGTATTAACAAAGAAATTCTGTTTTGATAAGATCTGCTCCCACAAACTGACATGGAGTCGTCGTTGCTGTCACACCTTTTAATCGCCGTCTACCTCAGGTAATTTATATTTCTGTATGTGTTCTCTGAGCTAACAGTATTTTTTTACAAGAAGAATTGTGTTGCTGGTGTTTCTGCATCATATGGAGGCCTACATTTTTATACAGGTGATAAACCTTCTACTCGGTCCTGTCTGTCTTATTCAAGAAGTTAGATCATAAATTTGCTGCATGAGGAAATTTACAGAAGAACATGTCACTTCTTGTTTGCTTCAAACAATGCATGCACAATGTCAACACGGTGAATGTGTTTTGTGGGTGGGAGTGGTAGATGCAGCGCTTTTAAGCATTGCGTGCATGTTTTATTGTATGTCTCTGATATGCATTTTATATTTTATAGATCGTTTAATATTGCGTGCACCTGCCTAAGGGCAGCAACTGGGAAGCTAGCAGCAAAATCTAGTAAAAGGCATCTTTTTCTCACATGGAATCAGTGTTGTTATACAAGATCCTTGACAATTAAAAAAATAAAGTTGTCTAAAAGGTGTCATACAGGTCAACATTTTTTAGCTGTTGAAACAGTTTTAACTTATTTTAGCTGCAGTTCTGTCTGGCTGGTTTCACTTGGGCTGCATCTGCATATCAGCATGTTTTTAACCACAGCGTTCTTGTGAAGATCACATGGACCGTGTCACTTATCCCACAAAACTTTAAAGTCAAAATTTACAAAAAAACAAAACAAACAAAAAAACAGAAACTGAGAATAGCTTTCCATTGGCTTCACTCAGCAGAGTTAGTCATTTTGGTTTTCATTGGTTCGTTTCCTTTAGCATGTGCTAGTTTCCATCATATTCCACAGACAACGGCAAAATGTTCTGTCTTTATGGTGACAGATTTCCCTTACTGAGGATAATATAAGCAGGAAAATACAGTGATATGTTAACTGCACTTCACCCATGGTAGTAGGCTTTGATAAAACCCAGACTGTCCTGGAGTGCTGGCTTCTGTAAACCACCATGAATCAAGCAGTGCCATCTACTTCTGCTCAGCTCCTTGTGAAATTCCTTTGTCTTATGCAGTGTTCACTAATATATTTGGCAATGATGACTACCTCTCGGATGTCCAGTCATGACTTCGCTCTCGGATGTCTCACCATAGCGGGATCTGTGATTAATGTGATTAACAATCGTGTGACTCTGAACTTCAGCGCTTAAGTTGTAATCACCTCTATAAATGATGAATTCAGCCACCAAAAACAACAGATTAGGTGCTTTTTAGAGCTGCAGGTTAAAGTTAAATGTCATGCTGCAATGTACGTCACTCCCTTCCCTTATCCTTTCATGTTGAACATCTCTTCCTCTTTTTTGTTCTGGTCACATGACAGTTTGTTGCTTCACCTTTTTCATACATAACTCAGACTTTAACATAAATGAATGATTTTCATTCTAAAGTTATTGTATTGTTATTCTAATTAAAAACAGCAATTTGCTACCATCTAGTAATAATAACAAGGTTGTTGTGTTTAAGTGAGTCTGTCCTTTTGTAAAATCCTTACGCAGCCTTTGTGACTAATGTTCGCTGCTGATGTATTGGCCCTGTTTCCTGGACCGAGGCTCTCCTTTTGTTTAACGTGTCGCAGTTCTTTGTCTTTTCTGTTTTCAACAAATGCGAGTCCCCAAAATCTATTCAGTCATCAATCTCAGCCTCTCCACCGAATATTTGAGAAAAGAATCAGTCTCGGTCTGACCAACATTTCAGTGTGGACATGAAAAGCAGGGTCAGGATGTTTATAAAGAGTAATACAAACCACACTGCACATCATTCATTTCTAACCTTGTGCTGTGGACGGATCCTCTCACACACTCTCTTGGCTGAAGTTTGGTGAGTTTGGGTCTATTTTGCTTGATCCGGCCCAGCAGCCAGACCCTGAACTTAAACGGGTAACAAACAGATGAGCAGCCTCCGTTTCACCTGTTCATGTTTCTCTGTGATGATTGCTTTGAAAAGTGTCTTTGTGCTGGTTTTCATATTTGTTTTCCATTCATACCTATATGCTAAGAGTAAGATTATATGAGAAGAATAGGGGTTTGTGTTGGTGTGTGGTGCTGTAGCCTATAGATTTATGTCATTAACTGGTAAACATGAGGAATCACAATCATTAAATTTTTATCAGTTACTATCCTTACCTGTGTCGTTATCCACCTGTCGGTCAAAGAGGCACGCCTCTAACATTAAACATTAATAATGTTTAAAAGAAGATTTGTTCGTTTTTAAATTAACTCTATACAGTTGCTATGGAGTCTATGGGCCCTGATTCACTGCTGAAGCCTCCAGTGGCCATCAGAGGAACTGCAGCTTTTTAACTTCCTCATTAGCTTCATGTTGGACCCCTTCAGGGGCGGATCTAGAGAAATGTTCTTAGAGTGGCATGAGGGTGGCATGGAAATCAAATAGGGTGGCAAAATCAAAGCCTTTTTGTTTGTTTTCCACCTGGAGACGTTTGACTACATTGCACTCTGCCTTTGTGAAATTCATTAGTACCCTCGCTTACACACATAAAAAAACAACAACGACACAAAACACTAACTATACAAGATAACACAACACGCTAACTATACACTCCACGCTAAACGTCACAAATCTCTCCCATTTCAAAACTCTCTCTCTCTCACTCGCTTACTCTGTCTTGCTGCCATCACTCCCATAACTTGCCCCTCTTATATTCAGTGTTAACTGTAGCTAGGCTCAAGTTGTTAATGCTAGCTTATTTTAATAGACAACACTGTCATATGCAAAACTAGGGTGGCAAGATATCATTGTAGCGTGGCACATGCCACCCGACGCCACCCTTCTAGATCCGACCCTGGAGGTTTCCTGACACTACAGGTCATATTTTTCTTCCCGTCTTTTTCTCCCCCACCCCAGAGTCAGGTTGATGCTTGCCATGACTGCAACGTAGACTGACTGAAAGTCGTGTTCTCCGTGTTCTGATTAGCCTTCCTACCTCTAACTGCCGCTCTCTGTTTGGCTGTTTTGCATTGAGCAGGGGCAGGTTGTGATTTGCTACCCTCGGCCCTCCTCTCCGGGGCTGGACTTGTTCACAGAGTTTGCAGGCGGAGTCACTGGTTTCCCCTCTGAGATAAATAGTGCGCGGTACAAGTGGGAGCAACGCGCAATCGACTGTCCTTTTCTGTTTCCTGCGAGGGACAGTCGACAGTCTCAGCCTGAGAACTGAGACGCAGCAGAGCCGTTAAAGCAGAGAGAAAGCGACACGGGGGGGAGTTACCATGTCTGGAAATAAAGACAGCGACGGAGGATGGAAGAATTTTGTGTGGAATTCGGAAAAGAAGGAGTTTCTAGGGCGCACAGGAGGCAGCTGGTGTGAGTACTCTTTTTGTTCTTTATTTCCGGCAGGCGGGCTGCTGGTTGTTGATGATGGAGCAGAGTGGAAACCGACCGTGCTCACAGCGGATTATTTGTATTTTGACTCAATGTTTTGCCGGTGCAGACGTTCGCACCTGTTAGAGCTCCCAGCCGGAGGCGCGCCGAGTCGTGACTTTGCCTTTTTAACGGAGGCTGCGTGCGCAAGTTGGTGTTTAAAACGAGAATGAAGTGAAAAAAGGTGATACACGAAGAAGGAGTGCTCGGTACGGATCGATTGGAGTCCAAAACAAGGACAGTAAATGAGGACAATAAGCCAATTTGGTCTCCGTGGACGTAAATGATTTCCTCCTTTTGGGGTGTTTCTGTGCATTTTTCAGGGCTCCCGCGGTCATAGGTGTTCATTACGAAGGCGTAGCCCTGATCAGCTCATTGATTAGCGGCAGTCTTTTCTGAAAAGGTCATCTTGAAGGACAGCCGAGACTTTTACCTGAACCAACAAGTTGGTAGCTGCCGCCGTTTATTTTGTTGTTCTGAGTGTCAGCCCTCCGCGGGGAGCAGGAGAAGGGCTGAGGACATTTTATTCCTGCCTTTAATAAACCCGAGCAGCTGATCCCTGGACCCGACACCCGGGCCCAGCTCTGCCTTCCCCACGTTTTAACTCGAACCCGGGATTATTGGATCCGGCTCTAATCGTTTCAGCGCCGTTTTCAATACTTTAAGACGCCTAACGCGGTCCGCAGCGGTTGATGGTTTGATGGGATCACTGCCCTGCATTACATAGCGCCAATTAGGCTCGTTAAACCGTTTTGCACGTCAGATATGGCGCGTATGTGCGCATCTCCCCCTCCTCTCCGGACGCCGCACGGTAACACTGTGATCACGACTCGCATGTCTCCCGGGCCGCCCCTCTCTGTATTTTTATCCTGGAAGAAATGAGGCGTCGCTGTGTGCGCGCGTTGAAGCGCATTCTTCGGGGCTTAATGAAAGCTTCAAACTAACACGTTTATTTCTGAGAAACGGTAATTCTCTGTGGCTCAAAGCACGGCTGTGTGTGGCGATTAAAATCAGGAGCTGCTCTCGGGTGGAACATTTCACCCACTCCATGTTCTAGGTGGTGGTGTGGGGTTACCAGGCTGGTAGTTCAGTGTCCCGTGGAGCACACGCAGTGAGCCATGTTGCTTTAGCAGCAACAGGTATGTCTGCTCAAAGCATCTCTGGCCACAGCGCTGATCACAGACTTGTTTGAGGCTCAGAAAAAGCCTCTGAGTGTGACCCAGTCTTTATCCCCCAACTTGACACAAGCCTTTGTGGTTGTCTTATTTTTGGTCATTTCATAACCACTGATTTATTTTAGTTTGGGTTAATTAAATGGCACATAAATATTCTTATGCTTCAAAGTCCTCTTTCATTTCAAGACTGTAAAGAAAAAAGCCCTGATTGGATTTTTTTTTTACTACAAACACATCCGGATCATGAACACAGCACCGTCATCTGCGCAGTGATTTCATGGTGGATGACGGTCAGGTTTTTCCATAAAGGACTTTTTTCTGGTTTGAAATGGGCCTTTTGGGGTGGAGGGGTGTCAATTAACGTCACTTAACAGAAGTCTGTGCTTTTTCCTGTTACTTTTTCTGCCTCCCCCCCCTCCCCCCTTTAATAAACAAAAGTATCTGAGCTTGACTAAATAAAATGACAGATGATACATTTTAAGCCTTTTTGTTTTGTCCCCCCCCCCCCCCCAAAGAAAAAAACCATCCTCGTAGCTACAGTGAAAGCCCAAAAACATGTTAGACTGGACCAGGGATTTTTTTTTTTTTTTTAAACAATCAACTGGCACAAAAGCAGTCAAATACAGATAACACAGATTGGTGCCTTTACTTGCAGCATCATGTGCTGGTAGATTTATAATTTAAAATCTGCAAAACTTTAAAACATACAGTGTGCAGTACAGGGTAAATCATTAGCACATTAAACTGTGTTTCAGTAAAACACTCGTGCTAATTGTGTGCCATGTGAGTCGCTTGCACTTTTCATAAAGACAGACAGGAAGTGGCGCGGTGACAGCGTCAGTCTTGGCGCTCGTTACGTCTCCTCCACGTGTTTGTCTCAACATGCCAGACGGAAAGTAGGCTGCGGGGCTGGTGAAGGCCTCTGCGAGCGTGGAGACACATGTGGTATGAATGCGGGGACAGTCCCTTCACGGCGTGCTGCAGCAGCCTGCTGGGGGAGGTGCTCTCAATTCAGAAGCTGCCTTTCACCACCCCCTACGTCTCCCTCCATGCTGTTTACTCTGAGCCCTGCAGCGTTTCAGGCCGCTCCGATCGCTCAGGTGAAATCACACAAACTGACAGCCAGACAACAGGCTGTACACATACTCAGCCACAACATTAAAACCACTAACGGCGCGAACAGCCGCCCTCACGACGGAAGCTTCTGAGGAATCTCCTGGCAATCCAATGGGTCTTTCCTCTGACACAGACCATCAAAGCCCTCCTAGTGTTGCCACTTGGCAGCCATTTTGAAGCATGATCTAAAATGAGCTGAGTTTCAGAGGCGTAGAATCTCCAGTCAGCTCTGAAAACTGCCCCAAAAGTTTGTTGAATTTTCCCCAGAGAGAGGTTTTTAAAAGCTCTTTTCTCCTAATAAAGTTTTACTTCCACCACTATTTCTGAGTGCCATGTCTTTCTTTTAACATCTGTGGTGCCTTCAAACATCTCCCTCCCCCATGATAAGGTGACTGGTGCTTACACCGTGAAATTGGCCTGACCTCAAGACCCCCCCCCCCCCCCCCCCCCCAAATGTTGGTCTGATAAAGCCAAAAAAGTCTGCTGCCAGTTACCATTGCAGCGCACACAGAGGGTACAAAGTTTCAGGCAGGTGATTCTAATGTTGTGGCTGATCCTGTTCTGATTTCAACAGGCCAAGACGGGTAAAGAACACCCGATTGGATGGTCCTTCCTGCTGCGTGCCACACCTGTTTGACATCTTTTCACTCGCACACGAGGAATAAGCCGTTATTTGTTTTGCAAATTCACCTCCCCTGCACAGCAGGCGGTTATTGCAGCATATTTTTCCGAGATGGCGCACTCCTAGGAGTTGACAGAACTGTCAGAAACCCGCGCCTATTGTCAGGCACTGCTTCATAGGACACTAGCAGCCACCGCTTGGGGCCCGACTAGACTCATCCCAGAGTCTAATCATGCTCTGTATTGAGGGGGGGGATTTCAGGGGAAAAAAACCAAACAAATTCTGCTTGCGTCTTTGCTATCACAGGCAGCTAGCCAAGTGGCCTTTAAAGGCCTTAAAGCGAACCTCCTTTCAGGTTCGCTGAGCTCTTTTCTACTTGATAGAAAATCAGAATCAGCATTTTTAACCTGCCACAGATCATAACTGGGTGTCCGGGGGCTTTTCGGAGGTGACTACGACCTTAAGCACAATTGAGCATAGAGTTACAAAGAGTCTTTGTTACCTTAGTTAACAGAGGTTCAAGCATCCCCCCCCCACCCCCACTGTTTTGGCCATCTGAACAACAACAACCTTTTAAAGCTTGCTGAAATTAAACCACACTTACAATTTACAAATTTGTTTGATCTCAAAACTTATTTTCCTCTGGAACGCCAAAAATCTGATGGGGAAAATCAGGAAATATGATGCTGATGGTTTGATTGCATCATACAGGGAAGCATGTGCCGTTACAGTTTTGTTCACTCGTGTAATGAAGCGTTTGCCTAAATTCATCACGTTTCTATGCACAGGAGCATGAACAAGGGCTTTTTCTTTTCTTTTCTTCTTTTAATCCTAATTGTTGAAGGTGACACAGCCGGGGGGGGGGGGGGGGGTCTGCAGGACTGAACAGTGACTCATCCTGTTGCTCTGGAAGCACAGCCAACCCACCTTCTGCGTGATCTGTTTAAACTTTAAATTAGGTGAAAAGAACCTGGGAAAGGGGTTTATGAAGGATATGTTGCTGTTGTGAAGAAATGCAGTACATTTTCCTGGGTTTTGGGTAGCTGATGCTAGTCATGCTCTAATAAAGCAGTCAGTCTTATCACCTTCAGGTGCTTGTGACTTCTGAAATCTGAGGCGATGTTATATTTCACATTTGAAGCAGTTTCTTTCTTGCTGCTTTCATCTCAGTAATTTGATTTCTCTTCCTTCCTCTACAGTTAAAATCCTCTTGTTTTATCTGATTTTCTACGGATGCTTGGCTGGAATTTTCGTTGGGACCATTCAGGCATTGCTGCTAACATTAAGCAAAGACAAACCCACCTATCAGGACAGAGTTGCTCCCCCAGGTAAGCACATCCTCTTCCTCCTCACCTTTCTGACTTTGCTGCTGCATCAGCTCAGCGATCAGACAAAAACCCTGTTGGTGTTTCGTGGGCGTTACAGACTGTTTGGGAGGGGTGTGCCTCTGAGCAGCTCCTCTATCGGCAGTGTTTCTGACCTTAAATAGGTTCGGCCATTTTGTCCTTCACTCCCCTCAGCCGGTCGATGTTCCCCCCGCGGGCAACAGGGGAACTAAAATGTGTGCTATGATTATGCATCACAGCTGACACGACTGCATGTACTTGCGTGACTACAGTTTGTGGCTTGTTTCTTCAAAGGAAGAAAAAGTTTTGTTTTTCCACCACAGCTTTTAAAGGCTTGAAGGGGGGGAAACCTAATGTGTAATCTCGTGAGAGTGTCATCAGACAACGCTGCAGCAGTTTAAAAATTTCCTGTGCGCTCTGAGACTGATTTGAGTGCCAAGCCTCATCTCGCGGTTTGCACAGCACATGCTCTGCCCCTTAGCAGTATTTTTAGCAGCCATTCTAGATGACTGGCTGCATGTGGCTGCCGTTTTGTTCACGACTGTTGACAATCAGAGATTAGAGCGAGCAGAACAACAGCGTGAGCGTAGAGAGCTCTAAGCTGAAGCAAGTTTCCAGAAGTGGCATGATCAAGGAAGCGGCGAGAAAGGTTCTCTTTTTTTTTTTTTTTTTTTTTTTTTTTTTTTTTTTTTTTTTTTTTTTTCTCCTCTCTCCCTTCGGAGCGTGATCCCGCCTCCCACTCAGAGGCTAAAAGTTTCCATTGTGAGAGAAACACACGTGAGAGTGGATGGGTGGGGGTTGGTGAACTTTCACAAGCCTCCTCTGACACTCAAACTGCTGCTTCTCCTCTCGCCGTCTCAACCGGCAGCTCGAGTCCCGCTCATATCTGCGGCAGCAAATAAAACAGGTCCTGCGGCGAGGCCGAGAAGGGTTTCGCGGCTGTCATGCTGCCTCTAGCTACTCTCACTGTCACACTCTCCCCTCGCCACGCCTCGCGCACCAACTCTGTGGAAAATTACTGCTGTGAGGAGCTCTCAGAGGAAATCCCCAAGACCCTCACATTGTCCTTAGATAATGGAGAATGCTCACAATGGCTCACGTGCCATGTCATGTTGCTTCTCTAAGATATTTACACTTTTTTTTTTTCACACAAATTGAGTTTCTTTTTTCTTTTTTTTTTTTTTTTTTTAAATAAGATGTTTTTATTTTTTTGTCCCATGACTTTTGTTTTCCTACCAAACCAGTGTGGTGTTTTTGCAGGTCTGTCACACACCCCACGCTCAGACAAATCTGAAATTTCTTTTAAGAAGAGTGATCCGAGTTCATACAGAAAGTATGTCCAAAGCATGAACGAATTCCTTGAGCTGTACAATGAGACAAAGCAGACTGGGGACTCCTACGAGGAATGTGGAAGCAAGTATCATACAATGCAATCAGCTTTCACCATTTGTCACTCATGAGTGGATGTTTGAAGATCTAAACTTAAATTTTGTTTTCTTACTTGTGGCATTTTCAGCGCTTCCTAGCACGTACAAAGATCGAAGTATGGAAGAAAAGAAGAAAGTCTGCAAGTTTTCTAGGTCTTTGCTGAAAGACTGCTCAGGCACAGACCCTGATTATGGCTTCATGGAGGGGAACCCATGTGTTATCATAAAGCTCAACAGAATTGTCAACTTCCGACCAAAGGTATAGTTACCGCTTAAATTCAAAGGCTAATAAGTAGCGCAAAATGGCACCAGTCCTTTTTTTTCTTTTTTTTAATTCTTTTAATGAGCTTAGGCTCACCTCAGACATTAATTTAACCTGCAGGCATGAAGTAAACTGTAGTCCTGGACTGTGCTGCTCTGTTTTTATATACCTGAATATCAGTATAATAACAGCACAGGTGGCGGTGATATGCTGTGTAGCTAAGTTAGAGCTAGCTGGCTAACATCCCCCATTTTGGCTGTAAACTTGTGAAGCTTTGCTTTGTGGCCTTAAGATGTAAGTAATCTGTACTCAATCATTTGGCTACCTTAGTGGACCGTTTCTGAGTGAACAATCGTAGCACTATAGCGCTAGTAGAATTGCCTTTTCAAGGAAAAAAGATGTTGTAAATTACAATACAGAAACTTCTCATTCCCATCTACTCGTAGTCTCACTGCCTCTCAAATGACTAAAACAAGTGAGATGTGCTTGCAGTGAGCTCTTGCTCAGAGTAGAGTTGGCAATCATTTGTCTCAAAGGTCAAATGTGTGGTGTCAGGGGAGCTAAGGGGTCAGAGCAAACAGAAAACCCAAATCCACAAACAGAAAAGCAAATACCCCCCCCAAAAATTACAGGGAGTGCATTTCCAACTTAGGAAACCTTACAGACATGTGAACCATCCATGAAGCTTTTTCCATTATGTTTGAAAATGGAAAACTTTTGAGAAGCTGGAGCTTGAAGTTGCATTGTGGTTAATGTAGGCACCAATAAGTGAAAGTTTAATTTAAACCAGTTATTGCTTGTTTGTTCTTTCTTTAGGCTCCTTCAAACAACTCATTACTAGAAGAACTGCCGGTGAAAGTTAGCTCTAACGAGATCCCCATTTACTGCAAGCTTAAGGTACGTTTGCGAGAGCGTGTGGCTGTGGCCTTCCAGTTCACAGATACAGGGAGAATGAATATTTGTCTTCAAAAGGACCGGCTGTAAGTCTCACTCAAGTATTGTGTTTGCAGAGAGCTGAGGATGAAGGCCAGATCGGAGAGATAAAGTACTATGGGATAGGCCAAGGCTTTCCTCTGCAGTACTACCCATATTACGGCAAACAGCTGCACCCCGACTACCTGCAGCCCTTGATGGCCGTTCAGTTCGTCAATGTGACGGAGGGAAAGGAGATCCGCATCGAGTGCAAAGCATTCGGAGACAACATAGATTACAGCGAGAAGGACCGCTACCAGGGACGCTTTGACATAAAGCTCACCGTGTCGTGACCTGAGCTACTGCGAGCACTCAATTTGAAAACGAATCCAACTTAGAGAAACCCGTTCAGATAAAAACCACCACTAGTCTTTGAACATTCATAATATACAGGACCTACACTTAATCCGTGTGCTTTACACTAGCTTTTCTGTGTGTTCGTCGAGGGTTAGAATGTAAAATACAAAAGTAGCAACAGCAAATATTTATTCTACTGTACATGAAAAGATTCCTTGAGCCATGGGAAACGTTCATCCATTTACTGTAAAACGGCAATTCCACTACTGACGTGTAGCGAGTTGTTTTCTGTCCCGAAATACTTCACCCTTACGTGGTTTCTATATATTTTTGGAGTGTCCAGTGCTGTAGTCTAGTCCCAGCTGTAACCTCTTTGTCTTATGTCCGCTTTAGTGGTCCAAGGTGTGTGCGCGCGTGTGTGCTCGTGTCTATGTGCAGGCGTTTACAGGAGTGTGTGTTCATGTGCTCTGACTAACTGAATTACTGGCATGGTACTCTGAATGTTTAAGGCCCACGTCTGAGTAAATAAGTGCTCTGTGTTTGCGCTTCGTCGTCCCGGTTATTGGAGGAGGGGCACATTTGTTTTGTTCACCTTAGCTGTTAGATATGGTTTGATTACATTTATGTTTGATACTTTAATGCAATTTTTTTTTTTTTTTTTTTTTTTTTTTTTTTTTCTTTCTGATTCTTAGTGTAGCGCTTTGTGGGTCCAGCCTAGAAGACAGTCACCTCCACAGAAACAGTGGCGACTCAGTTCTCTAAAATTGGTTTGCTGGAGACATCACGTGACGTGATGCTACTTGGTATTGAATGTTTTAGCCATTTTCATGGTGGACAAATTTTATATTTATGCAGTTGTACAAATTTTTTTTATTTTATTTTTTTTAATTTTTTTTTATTTCCAAAAGTGTAACGTATGAATCTAATACCAAAGTCGCTGGTCAAAAAGTTCAAGAACATCAGAGGCAATGCAGTATCCCGTGTAATATGTTTTAGTTGGTGTTAAAAAATACTTAATTCAGTGTTGAAGATCAAAACACTTGTCAGGAGTCTGCTCTTGTTACTTTATTTAATCTGCATAAGGCTGGAACAATAAACAGAAAAATGAGAAAACTGGAAGTGTTTGACTGTGTAGTTCAACGTGGTTTTCATCCATCCAAAATCTTGAAGAAATACTGCACCTGGAAAAGGAATTTAAGGGACATTTATAGTAACAGCTGATGAATTAACACTGTCTGACACCTCAAATGTCTCTGCACAAGCCCTTTCTTTGCTACTGTTCCAGTCAGGGGAAAATGGCAGCTCAGTCAGTCATAGGCTAATGTTCAACAAGGAGGCGTTTGTCCAGACTACAGATCAGGAGTTTTCCTGAACAATGACGCACGATGGGTCAGGCCCACTCCCTGCAAAACAATGGTTTTGTTTCAAATTCCTCTGCCATTCTTGCTTTTCTAAAACCAGTGTGATCTGAGGCTGCCCCGGCCCACAGGGCGCAATCATGAGACTGGACATGGCCTTAGAGTCCAGGAAGGTTTCGTTCTCGCTAAATGTGAGGTACTTATTTATGCAGGGGCTCAGGGTTTCTTCATAGTGTCTATCTGGAAAAGAATGAGAGGAGCTGTACAGCTAACACATTATGGGTGTCGTTTCAGTGTATGGAGTGCACAACATGCGCATGCGCCACCCACCTCCAAAACACTGTCTTCGGGGAGGTCTGTGCAGTGGACGGCGTTTTTCACTTTGTCTTTGCCGTACAGGGCGCGCAGCGTGGTTGGACGAAGGTGCCGTGCAATTTCCTGTCGGATGGAAACATCTGGATTATCACGTGTTCATTAGCGTTGCACTTCAACATTAAATTAAGTGAATTCGGCGCTGTGACGCCATCTCTATCCTGGTGTCAAAGTCTGTGGACAGTTGTGAAAGTCAACATCCTGTACCGGAAGAGTGATTACTCAGCGGCTGAACATGTGATCCTGTGGAGGAAGTGACAAAACAGACACTCAGCAAATTTTCCACTGACTTAGGGGTGGGGGCCTCGGTTCTCAAGCACATTTTCACCACAGCTTTTCAAAAATGACTTCACTTTTTGCTCATCTTTTGCAGAGACCAACTGGCAAAGCAAACTAACCTTCATTAAATAAATAAACCCTCCCTGAATATGTAACACTAAATCCTGAGTACTGTACAATGAATGGCTGTTTAAACCTTTTCCTATTATTATTATTATATTTTTTTTTTTTTCTAAATTTCATTTCCATGATGGATAACTTGTAGTTTTACAATCACATTTGGAGCCTTAACCTCCCTGTCTGCTCAGTTAAGACTTGACTTTCTAGCTGCGGGCAACTGTTTAAGAAATGGTTTAGATTTTCAATAATATACAAAAAGGGCAAAAAAAAAAAGTAAACCAGACACTCGATTAGTAGAAGGTCCAGACAGCAGACAGCTAGCAGTGATTTAACTGTGACCGAGCGTTTGCTGTTACGAACTGGCTTGATTCATCAGTTTCTTCTACTGACTTAATTATATGAAGACTAAATATTCTTATACCTCATATCTATTACATGTTTAACTTACCATCTACATTTTAAAAATTGATATGAAACCATCCTTGAAGTTTAAATTTTGAATCTTTAATTTGAAGCTTTTTGTTTGCATTGGGGTTTTTTGTATTTATATAGAAAGCATTTTGTGACACAGTTTTACAAATTTGACTTTCAGACTAAAACCACTCCCCTTTCCTTTATTTATAGTTAAGTATAACAAATTTTTTTCATTTTAATTTCTTACGGGCTACAAATCAAGTCTTTTTATTCAACACTTTTGTCTGACCGCTATAGAACAGTAGCCACCTTCTTCCATGCAGCACATTTATCTTCAGTCTATTTCTGACACTCCTAAGGTCAGAGCTGGCCTGTCTCATCCTCTTGAGTTTCCAGGAAATGAAACCCTCCCAACAATGTCTGCCATCAGGAGAGGGGTGTCTGATGAATAGTTCATTTACCAAAATGCCTGTTTAATCTAAAGCAAATCTTACGCAACGTGAAGTAATATTTGATATGCTGGGAAAAGCAAAAAATATGATGGTGTTAACACAGCAAGGGTTGTGTGGTCTTTGTGTTCGGCAGCAGGGAAACATTTCTGACTTGTTTATCCTTCGGTGGATTATGAGCCTGCAGACAAAAGACAGGAACCAGTTTGAAGGTCACAAATCACCCAAGGCTTCCTCTCAAAGAGATGCATTGTCTTTCGAAAAAACCAGTTGGAAACCCATCTGCTGTTCGAACAATCGCACTACACAACACGTAAAAGACTACAAAGGAAAATAAAGACTACAGGCTCAAGGACTCGTAGCTAAAGATCAGCTGGGAACTTTGTGTCAACTGAGTTTTTTTTTTTTTTTTTAAACTCCCTTTTAAGGTTAGACATTTGATTAGGACGTCAGTAATGGCGGCTTTCCACCAGGCTGCCATAAAAATGACACTTACAGCTTAAAAACTAACCACCAACTAACACCCATTGCATCAAAAATGGAACTGTTGCTAACAAAAAGTTGTTTTATAGGTATTTTTAGGCTTGGCCAGCAAAAGACTACCAGAAGCATGATGAATTTCTTTCACCTCGGCCTTCTTGAAACAAAGTCAATTGATTAAGAATTGATTAAGCTCAGAAAACACCCATGGATGTCCAGCATTCAACTCCAATTTTACAATCTACCAGTTTCTGATCAAGCACATGTTAGCATGCTAACAAGTAAGCAGACTTCCCTCGTCCTGGAGTGAGGGTTGTGGATCCCTGGAATAAGGCCTGTGGTTATGGTGAATCATAAAATACAACAGTAAAAACACCTTCAACATTCAGCATCATCATGCTAAATAGAAGCGGTTAACGGTGCATTAAAGTCGCGCACTTGCGGTACAGCTTATTTACAGCCTAACATTAACTTCTAAGTTCTTGCAACTGCGTTTATGGTTCAAATGAATTATACAACTGGAAATTTTTGTGGAGATTCTCCTCATCTCTGGAAGACAGCAGGAACATCAACAGGTCTCCTAATATGGCTGTTTGCTGAGTGTGCGTGCTGCTGGTGGGAAACACAGTATAACATCCTGTGCAGATCTGCAGTTTATGTGTCCCGTGCCACATGAGACTAAAGCCAGCGATGGCAAAGGGGAAGTCAGGGGAAGATTTACTTAGCAATAAAAGAATTCTTTGCAAAACACTGCTCTGTAATTGCATTATCTACCCATGAGTGGCCTGCTGTCAGTGTTTAATTTGATTTTAATGAGTCCCATAGTGTACCAGACTGATGCTCACATAACAACTGCTAACTCTGGTGGCCAGCAAAGACTCGGGCACAGGGACCTAGTGGTCACATGAACACACAGATATGCCTGATCCTTAACACCCTGCTGACTGTCCCATCCTGCTGAGAAGAGCAAGACATTGAACTGATACTTGAGTACACCCACTGTACTGCACTCTTTGAGCCTAAAGTCACGAATACTACAAAAAGTGAAGTGCTTAGATTGAGAGTTTTCTATCACCATTATTGAAGTTTTAGAAAATATATATTTTTTAATTAGACAAAACATTAAACACAGCCTCTAAAAAATGTAAGAAAAAAGAAATTTCAATAAGGCAGAAATTACACAGACAGAAAAAAAATAAAAGGGAAATAAAACAGTTCAGTGAGAGAATGTCTACGTACAAACGAAAACAGTGTAAAAATCTGAAGTTACAATAAAAAGGCTCTACAAAAAAAATAAAACTGAATAAAACAGTGCAGGTTTGAAATTAAACCACAGAGATGAGGGAACAGATGACTGGCTGCTGTGTTATTTCTTTAAAAAAGGAAAAACTAAGCAGTGTATCCTGTCTTCGACCTCTATCCTTGCAGCTCTATAGCTGGAAACGATTTCTTGTTTATCTTTTTCCTCTTTTATTTTCATTCCATGGAACAGATAAAAGAGAAGCAGATCCTGAAGCTGCTGCCAAAATGAAATATGGGCACGGACGTCTCAGTAGGCCAACTTTAAAAGGAACAACGAACGTGTCTGGTTACAGTTTCCATCGTTAGGGTTTTGGGTGCTCTAAACTGGACTAAATTTAGCACGGAGACCTCTACAGAGAAGCCGATACTTTTTTCCACTAAACCATTACGCCTCAAAAATCAATAGGAAAAGCACATTTTTCACCATTACAATGCAGGGCTGGTTTGATAGCCTTGTGTAACGGGAAGTTTGGGCCTGTCGGATCATCTCTTACAGTAATATCTTTAGTTGGAACACAGTGGCCATCCATGCTGCTTGTTGAAGGGCGGGAGTGTATAATCTAAGAAAGTAAAGCTGTATAGACGACCGTTGTGTCTGTCCACTCTGATAAGAGGACACATCACAAGACACGGTGCAATCTTATGACTGAGTGAGTGCAGCGCAGGGAAGCTGAAGGGTGGAGGTGTGAATATACCAGCGCTCTTTATGCCTAGTTAATGCACTTGGCTGTATATTCGAATCGTTTCTGCTCCCTCCTGTATGGAAACACTGGGATTAAATTGATCTAGCATCCACTCTGGCATGATGAAGTGGGTTCGAGGTCATTGAATCTGTGCTGTGTATAGATTAGTCAAACAGAATTAAATCTATAGTCTATTCTTACCACAAACAACTGACCCTTAACTATGAATAGACTTGTGGGGGTGACAGTGTTTGTGCAGTCTAATCTGTCAGCCTGATAGTGACGTCGGGAGTGTCTTTACGCACACATGCACGCACACGTACGCACACACTACGTTTGATAAGAAAACATTCCCTACTGTGCCCGCTGTTTGAAGAATAACGACGTCTACGGGGGTAAAAACCATGATTTTTGTCAATATTTAATCTTCATTATTTAACTAAACCGAACTGTAAATATTTGCCAGAAAATTCGAATTTTTTAAAAAACTGGAGTGTTGAAACTTTGGACAGATTCAAGAAAAAAGAAATCAAGCATCAATGCATTTTTGAGTTTTAATTTGTATGAGGTGACATAAAGGTCTTAGAAACTACAATATGGTTACTAAAACGTAAAAAAACTCTGACTTTCTGCTTCCAACATTATGAGTGAAATGCAAACCATTTCCAATCTACTGTTGTACTTTTGACTGAGCTGCTCATATATTTTTGTGCGCATTGATGATGTGGTCAAACTCTGTACCGACTGGACTGGCTGGATTTAGCTACATGTGCCTGTCCACAGAAAACGAGCAGAGCGGGCAGCGGTTCCTGGGATAGATTGTGGGGTTGTGCTTGCAGAGCTGGTTCTAATGTTAGCCTGTAATGTTGGGCACTCAACCATTTATCCAGTTTTAAACTATAAGGAGGCATGGACAGTGTTTTTGTATAATTAAGGAAGTAATAAAGTACTCGGTAATCAGATTAAGCATGACCTATGCACGTGAGCATCAGTTGCATAACAGAATGAGAGCGCGTCCCATATCTGATGATGGTTGTGTGTGAAGTGTAATAAGAGTTTCGGGTTATTGTCCTCATAAAGTACCCCACCCAGTGCCACTGAAATCATCTGCACGTGAAACTTAAATCTCACATCTCTAATATTATCCAGCCTTTTCCCGTTTCTGTCAGCCAGTAATTTGTAACCGTTAATACACGCTTTCATTTTCATCCCGTCTAGATCACTTTAACTCACTTGTCAGTGCATGTTTCAGTTCTTTGTTCAGTTGATGCATAACAAAAGCCAGTGGGTGATCAGCCCCGTTCCTGCTTTCTTTCACTGTCTTCCAGTGAAATTTGGAATTTATTTTAAAATTGAATCAAATCCATTCAAGGCCATCCGCTCATACAGCAGACCTGCTGACGCTTTAAACCTGTGCTCAAACCTACAGTAGAAAATTTTACATCTTTTAAATGGGTCTTCTTGACCAGAAGGCCATCTTGGCTTAAGCTGATCTGGAAACAAAAAGGGTGCACTTGATTTATATCACAACACAAAAATGGCAAAAGTCAAATCCTTTGACGTGTTTTCTTGTTCTTCTGAAGCTGCAGAAGCCAAAATTGTAACTGAAATTAAAATCCAGCTAATCATCCAGCCCTGACTTTCTTCTCAGAGACCTCTGCCCTTATGTGACTAATCTGATGGATCACAGAGGTGAACTCTTCTGAAGAGCAGGAGTGCTGATGTTTAGGTGATTTGTCAGATTATAACGAGGTGAGAGTGAGGCCATGTGGTGATTAAACTGTTTGACCTCCCAGTTAGTCAGAAAACTCTGAAGCAATCAAAGCGGTTAGAGTCCTGTATGGGGCAAGAGGGCTAAAAAGAAATGACAGCAGCTCAGTGAACAGTCTCCTCAGACTAATCGGAACCACAGCTGCAAAAGTTATGCATTATATTTATTAGCTTTATAGTTACTTTTCAACTAAGTTAGATCTTAGATTGCATTTACTCATTTCAGTTTGGAAATGTTTCGTTTTTAATGTGGATTTTTATTGTATTTTTGTTAGTTTGTACATTTTGTGTTTGTTTTGTTTTCATTCCTACTTTTAGTTTTTTGTTAACTACAATAACTATTAATCTTTGTTAGGGTCAATGAAATAATTTCCCCATTAATCTAAACACATTTCTTCTTCTGTTGGGTTATTCCATATAAATCAGACAAATCTGAAAAGGTTTGTAGTAGCCAACTGATTCTTCAATAAGTTGAATATTTTAACCGGATCAATGGAAAGTTTTCTTTCACCCTATGAACATTTTAATGAGTAATGGGCTGAAATTGTACAATCCTCATCATTTCATAAATACACCTGGTGACAGACTGAATTTTGGTAACAGAACTTAAACGTGTTTTTTCAGCCTGAAAATTTCATGTGGTCATCCTCCTGTACTTTTCAAGTTATGAGGGTTCAAAAATGCTGGGGGAAAAAAATCAAAAAGTACCAAATCTGGACAGACACCTGTACGCTAGACCTGTATTCTACACTCAACAAAAATATAAACGCAACACCTTTGTTACTGCTCCCATTTCCCATGGGATGGACGTAGAGACCTAAAATTCATTCCAGATACACAATATAACCATCCCTCCCAAACAGTGGTCACAAATCAGTCCAAATGTGTGGTAGTGGGCACATCTGCTATATTGAGATAATCCATCCCACCTCACAGGTGTGCCACATCAGGATGCTGATCTGACATCATGAGTAGTGCACAGGTGTACCTCAGACTGCCCACAACAAAAGGCCACCCTGGAATGTGCAGTTTTTTGCGCTATTGGGGGTCTGGGGACCCAGAACCGGTCAGTATCTGGTGTGACCACCATTTGCCTCATGCAGTGCAACACATCGTCGCATGGAGTCTATCAGATTGTCAATTGTGGCCTGTGGAATGTTGGTCCACTCCACTTCAATGGCTGTGCGAGGTTGTTGGATATTCGTGGGAACTGGTACACGCTGTCGTATACGCCGGTCAAGCACATCCCGAACATGCTCAATGGGTGACATGTCCAGTGAGTATGCTGGCCATGCAAGAACTGGGACATTCTCAGCTGCCATCTGCCCTGAACAATGTGAACCATGATTCATCCGTGAAGCGCACACCTCTCCAACGTGCCAGACGCCATCGAATGTGAGCATTTGCCCACACAAGTCTGTTACGGCGACGAGCTGGAGTCAGGTCAAGACCCTGATGAGGACGACGGGCATGCAGTTGAGCGTCCCTGAGACGGTTTCCGACAGTTTGTGCAGAAATTGTTTGGTTGTGCAAACCAATTGTTCCAGCAGCTGTCTGGGTGGCTGGTCTCAGACGATCTTGGAGGTGAACCTGCTGGATGTGGAGGTCCTGGGCTGGTGTGGTTACACGAGGTCTGCGGTTGTGAGGCCGGTTGGATGTGCTGCCATATTCTCTGAAACGCCTGTGGAGACGGGTTATGGTTGAGAAATGAACATTCAATGCACGGGCGACAGATCTGGTTGACATTCCTGCTGTCAGCATGCCAATTGCACGCTCCCTCATTGCTTGTGGCATCTGTGGCATTTTGCTGTGAGACAAAACTGCACATTCCAGGGTGGCCTTTTGTTGTGGGCAGTCTGAGGTACACCTGTGCACTACTCATGATGTCAGATCAGCATCCTGATGTGGCACACCTGTGAGGTGGGATGGATTATCTCAATATAGCAGATGTGCCCACTACCACACATTTGGACTGATTTGTGACCACTGTTTGGGAGGGATGGTTATATTGTGTATCTGGAATGAATTTTAGGTCTCTACGTCCATCCCATGGGGAATGGGAGCAGTAACAAAGGTGTTGCGTTTATATTTTTGTTGAGTGTATTTAGAATAATGTGTTATAAACTGAGCAGTGGAAAACACATCTTTATTTCGACATCAATGAGCAGCGGCGTAGAGTCATGTGCCCTGGAACGCATTAGCTAATTAACTTTAGCCTTAAATCTTCAGCAGAGCTGATTACAAGTGAAAAACAAGTTGAGTGTTTGATATTTTAAGAAGAATCACAGCTGAGTTGTCAGCAGCTGCTGCACCTGTAGCGGGTGCAGGTGTGGAGTCTGTCACTGTTATGGCAACCGAGCAGAGCGTCAGATCATCAGATTTCACATCACACACCAGCATAGTCACGCAGCTCGGGCTTCATTAACACACACACACACACACACACACACACACACACACACACACACACACACACACACACACACACACACACACACACACACACACACACACACACACACACACACACACACACACACACACACACACACACACACACACACACACACACAAATTTTTTTTTATCTGTCTAGTCTGACAACAAACAAAAGCTTTAAAAAAACCTGAGCTATATATTATTTTTCCTGTAAGCAGCATTGAACCAAATAGTGAGCTCAGTCTAAATTAGAAATATCAGGGTTCTCCTTCACTGCTGTCCGGCTGCCAGCTTTAATTACTTCTCAGCAGATGTTTCCCAAAGAAGGTGAATAAGAAGAAGGTGCAGAAGATTTAGCCAAGCAAACGGGTATGTAAGGCTGCACAAAGAAAGGGGGAGGAGCGCGAATATAATTGTCTAAACTGGATCTACTCAGGACAATAAAAAGTAAAGCCACAGCAGAGAAATGTTATCTCTTAAGACGAGATACTTACCGTTTAATGCTGAACAACTTAAGACCTTTCATAAAAGGAGGATTTATCGCTGGGCTGCTGGATTACTTAAAGCTAGGTGCATGTGTGTGTTACATGTTGTATAATCACTTCATTTTTTTGTGAAGAGGACATTTGGAAAACTCCCTTTTAAAGACAGGCTGATGGATGGATAATCGTTTGCAGAGAATATTGATGAACATTTTGACATTTCACTTGTTGAACAGGCTGCTCCTGCAGAATTTAAACAGGAAACACTCACCGGATCAGCAGGGCCACAGAACTCCCTGAAGGTCTTTGGTGCGTCTGTGCCATGAATCTCCAGGGCCATGCAGGGTCCAGAGCACAGCTCGGTCACCATGTTCTGCGGGAACCAAGCGGAATTAAAACCCACCTAGTGCTATTGTTTTGGAGTGACACTGTGTACTTATATTATTATATTATATTTATAAACATAAGACTTCCTGCTAAGTTTAGAAAATATGTTTCTATAATTTGATTCCAGATATTGGTCGCACTCATCCTCCTTGTGCTTGCTGCTGTGGGTGAATATTATCAGGTGTCCAAAAACACTCCCGTGAGTGCACGTTTGAGAATCGTTTCATTTTTGCTGCCACACATGCATCACAAGGCTGACACTAAAGACGTATCTCTGACTTAACAGCAGTATCTGACGCTATTGGCGCCATTATTACATAATGTCTCCTATCAGCTCCTATCAGTTCATTTTACACAAACTAATGATGTAAACAACTAAGATTACTAATCATCTGTATGCATTACT
Organism: Rhamphochromis sp. 'chilingali'; assembly: GCF_963969265.1. NCBI lineage: Eukaryota > Metazoa > Chordata > Actinopteri > Cichliformes > Cichlidae > Rhamphochromis > Rhamphochromis sp. 'chilingali'. Next base: position 34,023,594 of record NC_137931.1, read on the forward strand.
AATATACATTCAGTAAAAATAAATATTTACTCAAGTTCAACATTCAGTTTGTTTATTAATGATGATTATCATAAAATGTGTGTTTTTTGGGTTTTTTTGTTAACTTAGATCAGTTTACATACTCATTATAGCAACAATCAAAAACTGAGCTTCAAATATGGGCTGCTGGCTGGGAATCTGACACGCCTTGTTACTCTCTGAGGACCTTATGACTTCCTTATCGCACAGAATTTGTGTTGGTGTCATCAAAAGTAGCAAGGGGCAGGGCAGTGATTCTAGGGCTTCCTGTGAGGGCACAACAAGGCAGTGTTTATACTCACAGGATACTCTGTGACGATGCCGTTGTAGACTTCATAGAACTCTTCGGCGTTCACCCGGTCCATGTTGAACTGCGAGGAAAAATGATTAGACATGAAAAACAAGTAGGAAATTACAAATGGAGATAACACTCCAGGAAATGACAGATGAAAAATAAAAGGATACAGACAAGAAAAATTTAGCTTTAATCAAATGGACAGACTTCACTCAGTTAGGATGCTCTGTGCTTATCTTCTGTTACTTTCTGACTCTGTGTATGATGCCGTACCCAAGTACTCCTGGGAAAACACCTGTATAATTTTGCTCAGTGCAGACGCTTGGTAAGAATGTCTCCTCTCTGCTTGTGTTTAACATCGCATCTATTTGATTGCAAATTCAGATCAAGGATTTTAGCAGAAAATCTTGTTTCCTGGAATTCTTTTTCCACTTATCAGGGACCTGTTATTTTCATTTCCAGGTCCATATTTTTACGACTTAGGCTCTTCTAGAATAGCTCTGCATGATTCACAGTTCAGATTGTCTGAAACAAGCAGTTTTAGCTTCCTTTAAGAATGCTTTCTATCCCCATCTTTATTGACAAAGTATGTGTGCACAGGCCTTATTACTTTAAACTCTGGTATATTTCATATGAACATCTACCATTACCACTAATTTGCATGAGGACCAGTGGAAGAAGATTTACCATCTGAAGAGCTGAGATCTCAAATCCACCAGCGGATATGGAGTTCAGGATCTTCCCAGCCAGACCTGTGGATATATCAGAACAGTTCATATCTGCAATCTTCTATAATCTTTCTGTCAAGTTTACCCAGGCTGATAAGTGAAGTCTATAGTGGGGCAATAAAACCTGGAGTGAGATCCAAAACAAACAGCCTCTGCAGCAGCAGCATGATTACCTGATTAATATTCTGAAGTTAAGAGTTATTATTAGTAAACATGCAGTGAAGCCATCATAAAGCGAGTGTTTATTTTGCAGTGACCTCAGTTTTTCCTTTGCATTGAGATTGTGTTATGAGCATCCCGTTAGTGGAAAAATGATTTTCTTCCTGACAGCCTACTATTTAGAAAAAGGTGCACGTCTCATTGCAGCCATCTATTACTGTAAAATCTGGCAGAGCTGCAGTGACAGTGAAGGTCAGACTGATGCAGACACATAACTGAATGACGGCGCCAGTCCCATAATCTCAGTCTGACTTCCATGATAAAATGTCGTCTGTGTGCCCGTCAGACCGGACTTTCCATTAACTCTAAACGCCACCGTGTGGATTCATGACTTGCACTTTTGGCATCGATGAGTCTCCTTCAGTCCAGTTGTGAGGGAAGGAAGCAGCTCCCGCGTCCTCTGTGCCCTCCCCAGGCAGCAGCCGGTTCAGGATCGGCACACGCTCTCAGCAGCTGGTGCTGTTGCTAGGAGATCATATTCTGGGTGCCTGGCAACAGTAGCTTCTCTGTTCCAGTCATGTCTGAGTCACCACTTCCTTCATCACTGATGTGATTGGCTGAGTCCTTCCTTCAAATGTAGCTGTCACGTCAATTAGCCTTTTAAGTGATCCCCGAGGGATCGGGGCTGTTTGGGCACTGATGATCTCAGTTTGGTCTCAGCTGCAGCAGCAGAACATGGACGGATGTACAATTTTCTAAATTCAGTTTAATAAAATTCTTAATTATTCTAAGCATTAATAAAAAATAAAAAAAAAAAGGGGGGGAGGGGACATATAACTTTAAAAGTTGCATTTTTGAAATTTAACACAAATAATTTACAGGACAATATGCACTTACAGGCCAAATTCAATTATCCTTACGGATGATGCTATAGGATAAATGTCTTTGTGATTTTCTATTAAAATGTATTTTGGAGTTTTAAATTTTTTTGAATTTGATTTTTTTAATCTCAAGAAATAAAAGGAAGCTGAACTAACAACACTAAACTTCGGTGTTCAAAATTACTTACTATTATTCTTTATTTTATAACCAATTTCTGATCCTGAACTAGTTTCATATCTCATTGTTAATTGGAAATCTGAAAAATAAAAAAGTAAACTGTCAGATGATCAAAACGAATTAATGAAATTGCAAAGGAAAGGTACTGAAGACACTTAAAAACCAAAACTATATAAGCTGAAGTTGACTAAAGTTACATTTAACAGGAAGACACAAACAAAACATATAAACAAAAACATTTTAATAATTCTCTCTCTCTCATTTCTGTTCAGGCCTCTGGTAGAGCACCTGAGCGCATAATTATTGCTATTATCCACATATTTTCAAATTTACTGACTAACCGGAAAGAAGAAAAAAAAAGCAGCAAGAAGCATTATTATTTTTTGATTAAGATGCCAAATTTAGGGCTGTCAACGTTAATGCGTTAACCCGTCATCACGATTAAAATTTTTTAACACAATTAACCCATCTGGAGTGCAGAATGGACAAACTTTGGACAAACTGCCTGAAATGCGTTGACAGAGACATTTCAGGGATTAGATGGGCTAGTTGCATTAAAAATTTTAATCATGTTAATTGTGATGACGTGTTAATGTTGACAGCCCTAGCCAAATTACAGTTATTTATGCCAATCCTGAACAGAAAACTAACTTTTCAGGGTTCACTGTCATACTTGATTAATATCTGACTTCTCAAACACTTCCAGTGTCCCAGCTAATATTTGGGTATAAGTAATGAGGTAACCAGAGAAGTTTCGAACACATTCCTAAAATTTGTATGTTTTCCTTTTTTATGACAGATGATCTAATAAAGTTGGAAAGCACTGTACAGATCGTATATCAATATATCAATAAATATACTGATACACATATTTAGATACAGTGTACGTGTCCAGCAGTTTCCCCCCCATTCTTTTAAATGCATTTCACTGCTTTATGACTATCTTACTCAGCTCTACATAACTGTTCAATATCTGTTGCTACAAAAAATGATTTGACTTCAACAAATGCAGACCTGATTTTGAGGCGACTGCCCCTTTAAATATCAAAAAACAAATGAGCGAAAAAAAAAGTTATTGTGCCTACAGCACAGCTTTCCCAGCATTATGTCAGCAAATACCTGCTAAGCCACCAAACCACAATGAGCACAGAGAAATTTGTGGCTGGACTTTGTGAGATTGTGCAAGATCCTCCTTAAATAAAGATAAACAGTCTGTACTGTAACAACGTAAAACAAAAAGTTCTTGAAAGCTAAACAGAGTGAAAACAGCCTAAATAACAGAGCAGAGGTACCAGGGTTAACCCTAACCCTTCTTTTTTTTTTTACCCAAACAATAAATAAATAAGAGTATAACACAGGGGAGAGCTTTTTAAAATAATTAAAGTGGACTTAATTACAACAGCATCAATGTGTACAGTCAGCACTAAATGAGCAGCTCCATCATAAGCCACAAGTCTTCATTCACACATACTTCACATCTGAGGTCATTTACTGCAGCAGCAGATTGTGAGATTAACAGTTGCTCAACGAAACCCTAAAGAAACCAAAGAAAGCCTGAGTGCAAGTTATGCAAGTTTTTTTTTTCCCATTTCACGCGTTCTCTCTCACGCATGTTTCACAACATTTGAACAAGTCACAGCAGGGAGACCACAGGTGTAACGTTAACAATGGCACCATTCCCTTTAGGTGTGGCAGGAAGTCATACAAGAGAGCAGCATGCAATTCAGCAGGGTGTTGGCGCACACACACACACAAACACACACGTGTGTGCGTTTTAAAAATGTCCCCCAAGGAGAATGGTCTGCACTGTGGAATAAAACATCTCTTAACCAGAAACACTACGTTCCTCTCACCAACCCTCTAGGCCACAACATCAGAGTTTTACTGACCTGTGGAAAAAAACAGGAATCCAATTTTCTTAACTTGAGAAAAATGTACTTGTTGCACCCAGGTTCAGTCTGTCTCAGTCTTCTTGTTCCTCAACTCATCCTTGCTGTTTTAAACCATCTTGCTGGGTTTAACATCTTATCTGCACTTGAAATCAATTTTACAGTCTCCATGCATCTCTTTCTGTTTTTCCATTAATGTAAAAAGTACCGACAGCAGGAAAGATGTGTTTGCAAGACTTTACAGGTGGAAGCCTAACTGTGAAGTTTAGAAATGCCGTCACTGGAAAGGCCATGAGCTGGTCAAACAGCCCCATGCCACAGGTGGTTAACCTGTGCCTTAACAGAATGCAGTTTCAGTCTGGTCCACAACAGTAAGTGTAAGTAAGATAAGGTATACTTACTTTACTACTACTTGGGGAAAATATAACTAAGACTTTGTTCTGGGACTTCTAGAGAAAGCAGCAACACAGAACAGATCATCAATGACAGCTGGGGCGGAGGTGGGTTGCAAAGCAGTTTGCAGTTGCAGTACTTACTGAGTACAAATTAAAGCACCTTAAATAACACGCCACACGCAACGTTAGCCAGTTAGATTTATAGAAAGGTATCAGCTGATGTGGACTGGCACTGAGATCAGCTGATCTGCTCAGATTGTGGGAGAGCTGTGCGGTGCCTGAACTAACACTATCCTTGGTTAATGGTATTATTTTTGCTGTTCCAGAAAATTTTTTAAAAATATAACCTGTAATGGAAATGGATTTTTAACCCAGCTCAAACATTTTACGTTTTGTTTAATCAGATTTGGGTGGAATTTTTCTTTTAGGAAGGTGCTCAGTTTAGCCTGAAATAACTGTCAACACGGCTGTCTAGTGGCAGGATTTGTTTCTAGAAAGACTTTGTTATAACTAAGGCTGAAAGGAATGCCATTATTGGTTACTTGCATTTACAGCAATAACAGGGAGCCTGGTCCAATCTGATACTAAACAAATGACCACTGAGGACAAACACTTGAGGCTAAATGAGGAATAAATTGAATTAATTCATGAGGGACCCCAGTGAGCTTGTTTACTCTAATGCACAGCGCTCCAGGACAACGAGCCCAGGTCTCTCCTCAATCAACAACTCTGTGTATGCATACTTCAGCTCTTATCCAGAGAATTTCAGATTTCACAGGTCAGAGCTCCAGAGGCATGCACTGTGAAAAGGGATCAGGGCAGGGATTTGGAAAAATCCAAATCCAAATGTGGTAACCACGCAGTGCCTCCTTGTGACACAAGCACAATAACAGTCATGCATGGAATGAGTGTCAACCAACAGTACTCTTGTGCAAGTATTTATGGTAAAACTGATTATTTAGATCAGTGGTTTCCAAACTGTGTTCATCGAGGTTGAAAACTCAGGACTGCTGTGGGACTTTGTGACAACTATATATTATTTCAACTTCTCAAAAAATAACAACTTCATTGTTAGTATTTATAAAAATCCTTCAAAAGAGAATCAACAGTCTGTCTGCGCAGCTGTAAGGCAGAGGGAATTATGACACATGAAAGGTCCTGACTATTAGTGAGAAGGTTAATGTCACAGGAGTCAGTTCCTTGTGTTGAGGGAACCAAAAGGGAACACCAGTGCAGGTGACCCTACAATTAAATACAATAAGAAATAAAACCACTGCAAAAGCTACATGTGTCAACATCACGTCAAACTAGCTAAAAAGGCACTCCCTCAGAGAGAAACCTTTTAAAAGATTTCCCAGAACCAAAAGCTTCAGACCTCTTTGTCTTTTTTGTAAGAGCGATTGGAGGTAAGGTATGAGGAGGAGCCAGAGCACAAACTAAACAAACCCTCAAAAAAAACCAAAAAAACCCCCAAAACAAAGCTGTAAGTTGGGTAGGAGGCGCATGAAAGGGGCACACACGCTTTCCTAAATACTTCACACTTTATATAAACAGAACATGGTGACAATAAATGACAGAGAAAATGTCAAGTCTGTCTTCACTGACTTTCTCATCCAATGGATGGACTCCAACTCCACCATGTTTAACTGGAGTTTGCGACAGAAGTTTTTGTTCTGTTCTGCAGCCTGAGTGAACCCGGGAAACTGGCACCTGAACCAGATACAGGGATTAAGCTAGCAACGTTCCACTTAGTGGATGACTTGTTCTACCTCAACCTACTGGTAGGGAAACAGGAAGAGCTGAACAAGGATTGCCCAACAGTAAATTCTCAAATGATAAAATAAAAATAAATAAATAAATAAATAAATAAATAAATAAATAAATAAATGTCACACATTATACCTGAGCCCTATGTGAGGGAAACCCTGAATAAAAGATTAAAGCAAAATGTGTTATTTTATTAATAACAGATGTTAGCCAGGTTTTTCTTTATAATAGTCTGACTATTATTGATTGACTATAGTCTGACTATTAGATTAATTTAAGTAAATTAACTAAGTTAACTCTAAGATCTGGAGGCAATCAGGCTGCCTGAATATTAGTACTTACGCTGATATTTCAGGTTTCAGTGGTGTTAAATGTTCTAAACATTGGTTGTTTTTCTATTTTAGGCTTCAGCTCATGTACACTGGTCTAATTATTTTTGGTATTTTTGCTGTGTAACTAGTCAATGCTGATTGTTCTGCTGTTTGTCTTAGCCAGGACATGCTTGCAAAAGACATTTTTAATCTCAAGAGTCATTTTATCCTGAAAATAAAAAAATAAAATAAAGATCTATGCTCTACATACAGTAACAAAACAGAAAAAGAGTCAACTTATGGGTTAGTTTGCAATTTGTATTGTTACCTTCTTTCAGTCTTGCAGGCCTGTATTTTATTTTATAAAATAAACACATTGTAAGTCATATGCTGAAAGGCAGCATGAACACGGGTTCAGCCACCCCCGGACTGTTTCCAGTGTGCTATCTCAACTTGGGCTTTCTCTATTGCCCCGTCAAATAAAGGCTGAAAAAATGCCCCCAGCAAAAAAAGACTTAAACTTTTTTTAAGTTTAAGTCTATTCTGAAGAAGTCTGCCATATCTAACCAAATTCATGGATTTTAACATGTTTCAGCACTTTTTGTGAGCGGATGAATTTGTGGCTAACTGCTTGTATCCAATTCAGTTTGCTGAAATTTTGCTGTGGTGTGTGATTTGGTTCACCTTCAGGTGCAGCTACTGTTAGTAATTGTGTTCTCCTTACCTTCAGATATGGCGTGGGGTTTGATGATGCAGCATGTGCAGTCCGTAAAGGCGGCTGTGTTAGAGGGACCGTGCCCAATCGTGGAAGGGAAGAAAAATTCAGTTTCCTAACAAGAATAAAAACACTTTGATCACGTCTGGGCTACCAGGGCACATGTGAGGATGAATAAAGTCTGGAGGTCACAGAGTAACATCCTCACTCTCGCTGCTGCAGCGGGTGAGTCGGAGCCATGCCCGACATTTTTGATGCCATCTGTTCCAAATTGGGCACGGACGCTCTGTGGCGCCTCCCTCCGCGCCACAGCAGGGTCTGAAGTTCCCAAGAGCCCCCTCCAGATAGACATGGCCTCATCACCCATCAGCTCCATGGCAACCACCGGGCCCGAGGACATAAACTGCACTAGGTTACTGCGAAATGGAGCAACGTGTTTGTTTACATTTACTGTTAGGATTACTTTGAATAATATTTTTTTGCTATCAGATATCTTTTCTACTGAAATTTGAGGCATCATTCACCGGGGCACTCACTTAAAGAACGGCTTGCCTTGATGTTCAGTGTAAAAGTCAGCTGCCTGGCTCCTGCAACGCAAGAAACCCATAAAACAATGAGTAAATGAGCAGAAAAATGACGCTGTTTACTGACAGAGACATTCATAGAGGTCATCAGTCTTCTTATCTCCCAGCTTTTTATCTGCGGTAATAAACTCATTCTACAATCATACTATTTAAATAAAGTGACATTTCAACATCAACATTAATTTCATGTCCTTGGATTTTGGGAAGTAAATGATGGGCACTCTCCCCTGCCCCCCAACCATGATTCCACCAAGGCTAGACATAGAAATTCCACAATTTCAAATGTGTAGGTGATAAGAGTTATGATTAATAAACTGGTACCAATTACAGAAAAATATTCTGAGCGTTTACTACTCAGAAGAGGTTTTTTTTACAGTACATTTTGCTTAAAATATGCAAATAATTGACCCAGTTATAAGTTCTGCTACTTCTGGGAAGCAAAATGAAATGTAAAACTTCTGAATTTTATTACAGGCAATGCCAAAGGCGGCAGTAAATTCAAACCTTGAGCCTACAGTGGATTAAGTGGAGGATGTTCATGTTAAACATGGTCAAAGTTTCTAATAATGAGGTTAGGGTGTGCACAGTAATCCCTTTGAGCCAAAAGGGCTCACAGGGCTGCAGACTGCTGTAAATGCTCACACAGTTTTTCCACTCTTGGATCTGTGTTTTTGTGTTTTTGAGACATGTCATAAAAAGGGGATATCCTTGGATTTGATGATCTGACTCCACAAATTTAAAGCAGAAGGATGTTTAGATGCAGAAACAGCAGGTTACAGACAAATGCATAGACAAAATGCTGTACATAAACCCCAGGTATTTAACTTATACAAATACAAAATAATCAATAAAAAAAAGGTTAATTTTATGCAGAAGAGTGAACAGATGAGTCAAAGACCACTCATTTTATGTGAGCATTCTCAGAGACTTGAACATAAAGAGAAAGTTGATACCACCGTTGTGATATGACTGTTATCCCGGACTGGGCTTTTAGGTCTTGTTGAGCCATCACAGAAATCCCAGATATGTTCAATGTCTTTGTTGTATAACCCCTCAACTCAAAGTTCACTCAACTTAACAAGCATTATACTTCAAACTGTACTTTCAAATTAAACACAGAAAGATCAGATCAGGGTGAGACTGGGCTAATGTTGTGAGGTCATCCACCTGATAAAATTGCTAGTGTTTAATAAAAATCAGACCTTGTTTGCCTCTTGGCTCGCCATATGTTCCTAATGTGTGTGAGAACGGAGAGCCATCCGTCTGTTTATACAAGGACACTGGCACCAAACTGCCCGTGTTTCCCTCTCCCACAGCTTGTTTGATACTTTCCCACAGTGAGATTATTAGTATTATTATTTTTGGATGTTTGGCAGAGAGGCTGTGACTTTACCACGTGAGCTTTGTCATCTTGGCTTTGGTCACTATCAGGTTGGAGGAGTAGATCAGCTCAAGGATATCTCCGATCTTGGTGACTACGTCTGGCTTTATCAAAGCAAGCGTTCTGGAGACACAGGGAGAGGAGAGGGAAAATAAGAGATGCGATTGGACAGCAGATATCACAGCCAACAGAAGGCTGCACATTAGCACACTCAGGACACAAACAAAATAATGTAGGTACAGTGAATACAAAAAGTCTACACAGTTATAGTACCAGGTTTGTGTGATATTCAAGATAAATAATTTGAATTTTTCCACCTTTGATGTGACCTTTAGCCTGTCAAATAAAAAATAAATAAATCTTTTAAGGGGGAAAAAAGTGAAAACTTACAATAAACTGGTAGAATAAACATCCACACCCTCAAACTAACAGATATTTAAAAATCCTCACTAAATTACAGCATTCAGCCTTTTAAGTTCGTGTCATTGCAGCACATTTAGACCTCCACTATTGGCCCACTTTTCCTCACAAAGGAGCTCCAAATCTGTCAAATTGTGAGGGCGCCTTCTCTGCACAGCCCTCTTCAGATCCTCCCACAAACCTCTAGCTGGATTCAGATCTGGGCTCTGGGTCATTCCAAACGTTTAATCCGACCTTCAGAGGGGTTGTTGTGCTGATAGCTGAAACTCTTCAGCTTTCTAGCGGACATCTGAGGGTTGTGTGCTAACTGACTTGACTAGCTAACTGACTGGTATTTAAAATTGGTCACCTAGACCGAGGCTCCAGTTCCACCTATAGAACCCCTAAAGCATTATGCCGCCCCCACCGTACTTCACCATGGGGATGGTATTGTGTGGTCATGGGCAGCGTAGTTTGTGGAATTATGGCCATAAAGTTCAACCTTGTTCTCATCAGACCAAAACACAGCTTCAGACATATGAAAAACACAGTTAATGTTGTCACCTGTGGTGCACAGGAAGTTTCTGTCAGAAATTCTTGCAGCTTGTTTAATGTTCCTGCAGGTCTCTTGGTGTCCTCCCCGACCAGTTTTCTTCTTCCTCCTCTTCAGCATTGATCATCTTTCAACTATCCAGTTGCTGGTGATGTCACTATTGAGCCATATTTTCTCCACTTATCGATGTCCATCTTCACAGTGTCCCGTATCTTTGTAGTGCTCCTGTTACTTCTCTACTGATCTTTATTGATTTACAGTCACTTCAGAGCATTCACCCTCCCTTACTGTATACTATACTTCATTGTAGATTTCGTTTTAAATAGATAATCTTTATCCGCCCAATATCAACAAAGTCATTCATAACCCAGCACTGGAAACTCTCACTTATAAAAGCGTTCAAGCCTTTAATTCAGTACTTTGTTATACAGCTCCATAGATAAGTCTTTACAGTGTTTGCACACCTGGATTTAGTCTTTCCATATACATTTTATTCTGTGTCTACACAGCTTGTCAACATTTATAAAAATCACAGATTTCAACACTCAAGAGCAAACAGCTTTGTTGTAATCTCTTCGTGGGTGTTTTTAATGTCTGTCAGCAGGTTACAGTTAAAGGATTTATTTGTAAGGCCATAACTTTCCAAATAGATCAATCGTGTCTACATGGGTAGACACCCCCCCAAATGTAAGTTAGATGAATGATCATACCTTTCTTTTTTACTGCCGAGTTTGTTTGCTGTGTACTGATCCCCATAATCGATCAGATGTAGCTGTCGTGAGAACACGTTCACTCGATTCCCAATAAATAAGTCCTCCTGATGCATGTCATTGTATTTGGTCCTTCTCAGAAATATCCGCTGGTTCTTTACATCAAACTGTAAAACAGGTATATTTTTCAGAAATGCTAAAGACAAAATCTGAAATTTTCATCAATATGGAGTTAATTAAAACAAATAAGCTATTTACATTTTCCACTACAAGGTATTCATATTCTGGATTAAAAAAAGAACATTCATAAACACACCTTCAGGCAGAAAAAAGAGAGACAAAAAGTAAGCACTGGAGCAAAAGCGTACCATTTCTACTGAGCCATCTCTGGGGTAGTAAAACAGTTGGTAACGCCGCAGGAGGGCGGAGGTGGGGTCATACCACTCAGTAAGAAAGGCAAACCGGTCCTCCTGAAAATAAATAAATAAATAAGTATAACTTAAATATTAAGCTTCTTTCTGCAAAGGAGAATTTCTGGCAACCCCCAAAAAGCCAAAAGAAAATATTTTTTCACCCACATGATTTAATTTCCTCCATTTCTCATTATAAAATGATCAAGAATAACACAAAATTGACCATTTATTTCAAAAACTGAAACTAACTAACTTATGAGGACAAATCATGTGTGTTTTTTCAACCCCAAAGGCCCAGTTTGAGCCAGGAAAACCCTGAATCTGTGCCAACAAATAAAACATACTGAGCTTTTAAAAGGTCGCCTGAAACCACAGGCCAATGTTCAGGTGAATGCGCAAGCCTCACAGATGTAAACTAGGAGGCATGAATCCACACAGTTCAGGTTTATTTTTACATTTTGGTCCATTTCCACAAATGTATTTATTAACAGAAAACGAATGCAGTACATAAGGTGGTCAATATTTACAAAATCTGGCTTTTTACAAACCAAAGGCGTCTGTTATTAATAAGCACAGAAATGTTATGACTCAATATGATCAAGTATGCTCACCTGACTAGTAGCAGACTTTATTCAGTTCACCTTGTCAACCAAAAACAATTCAGTAAACACGGATAACGATTGGTTAGCACTGTTGCCACTAAGCAACACAAGCCTGGATTTGGTTTGCAGGTCACTTCCTGCAGATCAGACCTTTCGCCAAACGAAAACATTTCGAGCATCACAAAACCAAAAATACCACAAAGAAGATCATTTTTTGGTTGTTCTACAGCGAATAAAATATGGGCTCATGAGATTTGCAAATATTGCATTCTGCATTCTGTCTTCCATCTTCAGGACAAGTTTGCATTTCCACACTCCTTATCTTCCTCATGACATTTCCTATTAAGATTAAGCAGTTAGGAAGACACAGGAAGTGATTTCACAGACTATTTCGCTGCAGTGATTGTCCTAATCACCGCCAGGCCAGTGTTATCATGTTTAAAGGATGATTTGCTGAAGGTGTCTCCTGGTCTTCTGCTCATCATTAATCCAATTGGTTTTGCAAAGAAAATGTTCCCTATCTCTTGCCCCACTGCTTCATGAAGCCTGGGGATGATCCGGGTCTTATCCCGAACAAGCAAAACATCAGTGCTACTATTACTTTCTTAGTTTGTATATTCAAAGCAGTGCTCCTTCAATGTGGGATGGCACCACTGGAAAGGCACAGAGGCAGTAAAAAGTAGGATAAATGAATACAATTTCTTCAAGGACAAATAAATCAGTAACAGTGTTTTGGTGCTGTTAGTCTGATTAATTAAGAAAAATTCAAAGTGGGTTATTTTTTCATAATAAATGACTGCCCTCCTCCTCCTTTCTTCGATTAGCTCTTAAAATATCAGTAATATCATTACTTTGTAATGTTTTATGTTTTCAATTATTTTTAAGATGCTCAGAATTTTCTTCCTCTCATATTCTGTATCATTGCATTTTGTTTTCTTTAAAGTATCTGCACCCACCTCCTACAGGTGCTACACAAATATAATTTGATTGATTGATTAACCAGTCTGCAGTTTAGCATTAATCAGTCGTCTAACGCACCGTGTGAGAGATAAGGATGTCTCTCACAACTAAAAGCTCAGACCACCTCCTCCACTCAGCCTAGTCAATCGAATAAACAGAAAACATGGGCACCAGCTGAATGGATAGAAACTCTTTGAGCAGAAACATGTTTGATGCCAGGTATACCAACATTAAAAGCACCTGCTCAGCTACACCTTTAGCTAATTTAATCATAGCTGATGTTCACCGTTAGACATTAACCACACAGCTACCTGTAGTATCTGTAGTTAAACTGTGTATAAGCCATAAATGATATTTTTAAAGGAGCTAACGGCTAACCCGTTAGCCTGAAGCACTGATGTTTAGAACTGCTCGGCTAGCTTGTGTTTATTATGCTAACAGTAGCAAACAGCAACCTGTTTCAGGCTCTAACGGAAGTTTTTACCTTCACCGAAGCCCTCACGCCCCCCGGTTTGATGACATGAGGGAATCTTTACTCACCATCTTTTAAAACATCCCTGTAAACTCTGTGTGACAGCACACTGTTGTTAGCTAGCAAACATTAGCCGTACTTCGTTTCTATAGTAACTGCAGAGGTGCATTCACGTGTTCATGGGAAGTCTGACCTTTCAGCACAGTTTTTGTTATTTGTTTTTATGCAGACCTTAAAATGTAATATATTAGTCATAAATGATTGGATGGATATCTTAAATTAAACTGTATACGTGATAATTATAAAGCAGTACAAAAGAAAAGCTGCGCTGTCTTGCTCCAGTGGTTGTTTATAAAGTAAAGGAGCGAGCAAGAATCGGATTCTGGTGAAATACAGTGTGCATTTATTGTGTAGGAGGACATCTAGTGGCGGTCTGCTGATGCTGCGAAGAAGTTCAGTTTTGAGCGGCCATAAACGCACCTTCACTGTTACCCGGAAGGACAACATTATGAAACGTGAAGGATCTGATGTTGCACTTCACTCTCTTCTGTGTGAATAATTAAGCTGCCCGGTGGTGTTATTTCAGAGGAGTCAGCGTTAGTAACTTGACTGAATGATCTTCTTATGAAAAGCAGTGCAAAGAATTCTCCAGTAAATCTTTTAATAAAGTGTTGCTCCATGGGCTCCTCTGCTCTTCTCACACAAATGGTTAATGATGAAGGGCCATTGATCCTAGATGGTGGACTGGCAACTGATCTGGAAGCGCATGGAGCCAAACTGCAGGTAAATCATAAAAATAACCTGCAACAGGTCACCATTTTCTATTGATTAGACTAATTTAATTTCTCTCTGGAGATGTTTTGTGTCTATTTTTAATCCATGTCTGTATTTTGAAGTTGATGGCAGTAACATATCTATAAAAAAAAGGGTGGGACAAGGCCATGTGTCTGGGAACTGAGGAGAGCAGCTGCTGGACTTATCAGGAGAGGAATGTCATCCCATTTTGGTCTGATACAGGATTCTAGCTGCTCAGCAGTCCTGAATCTCCTTTGTTGTGTTTTTGGTTTCATGATGCTCCAGACGCTTTGCTTGATGAAAGGTCTGGACAACAGGCCTGCAGTTCAGCACTCAGACTCAGATTTGATGAAGCATGCTGTTTACCATCATCCTGCTGAAATACGCAAGGCCTTTCCTGAAAAAGACGTCACCTGAATGGGAGCATATGTGGCCCTGAGATGTCCAACCCACTGAAACCCAAGAGATTCAAAAGCGCACAAAACAAAACAGAAGTGTTTTTTCTTCTTACATTAAGTTTCTTTGTCTACAGCACATCTGTTTGTGAAGTTAGAAAAACTCTGTCCACTCCACCCGAGAAACTTCCAGTCGTCACCACACCTGCATTTCCTACACGTGCTGGTGAAACTTGTGCAACTTGGGACTTGTTAGTTGCTCACAATGCTTCACCTGGGATGTAGACTGCAGATATTCCCTACTTAGAATCACAGCTTGCTGAACTTTACAGAGTCAGTCAAACCTGAGCATCAAAGGCTCATCTGCGATCTGAGTGTACTCTGTATCTTTGCAGCAGAAAATACCTGCATAGTTTTGTATTTATTTTCAGAGAGATGGTTAAATGACCTGAATATATCCTCTGGCCTTGTTCTCACGGCCTGTCTGTGACTGTGAGCTACTTGTTTTTCACAGCTTTTATTTTTTTTTCATTGTATTATCTTTACTGAATTTCCCAAATCTGCCCTCTTGAGAAATATAAAGTACGTAAACAGGTGAATAATATTTTTATCTGGTCTTTACAGATCAAATATAAGATTTTTTTTATTAATGTGAATCTGGACTGAAATTCGTGTGTGTGTGTGTTACATATGCAGGGAGACCCTCTGTGGAGCGCCAGGCTTTTGCACACTGCTCCTCAGGCCATAAGAGATGCTCATTACAGGTGTGTCCATGCAAAAAATGTTGGTAAATACAAATCAATCAGCACTTAATGTATACACTTTGTGTGAACAGGTTCCTCCTCAGTGGTGCTGATGTCATCACGACAGCCACATACCAGGCAAGTATCCCAGGATTCATCAGCCACCTGGAGGTGAGCGCTGAACGCGCCAGAGAGCTGCTGATGTCCGGAGTTCATCTGGCCAAAGAGACGGTTAAGAGGTTTGAGTCAGGTAGGAGAGCTTACGCTGAGCTGAGCCGACTCTTGCTGTAAACTGTGATATAATCTCACTGTTTATTTCTCTGTAAAGGGAAGAGACGCCCCCTGGTGGCAGGCTCTGTGGGGCCGTACGGGGCCTTTCTCCACGATGGCTCGGAGTACACTGGCGCTTACGCAGAGCAGATGAGTGTTGAAGTAGGTACCCCTCAGCCACCTACTGGACTTTATGCCTGCTTTGAGAAGATTACCCAGAATAGTTGTTTATATCTCCGGTTCTGGTTCTGTTTATATTTTCGGTTCATTTCATGAAAAATCATTAAGTACCTCCTTTTTTGGGACAATAACTTCAGTATATTTAATGACACTATGACACTTTTTACCTTAATACTATGGCTACTTTCAGAATTACAAACAAAATTGAAGCATTTTGAGTACAACAGAGATCTATATGACATTTTAATTGTAAAACACATTTAAGCTGTGTACACTTGTGTCTTTAATCTATTTGAAGGAGCTTAAAGTTTGGCACAGGCCTCAGGTTGACTGCTTAGCAGCTGCGGGAGTTGATCTGATCGCCTTTGAGACAATCCCGAGCATCAAAGAGGCGGAGGCTGTGGTGGAGCTGTTGAGGGAGTTTCCAAACTCAAAAGCCTGGCTGTCGTTCTCCTGTAAGGTAATCGCTGCCCGTGAACAGCGATGACGAAAGATCCATATTAGTTCGTTGTTAGTCACACAATGACTCGCCTCGCCATCAGGACGAGAAGCGTATATCGGACGGCAGCCTGTTCGCTGACGCCATGCGGGTCGCCGAGAGATCCACGCAGCTGCTCGCTGTGGGAGTCAACTGCTGTCCTCCAGACGTGGTGGAGTCGCTGCTGGACTCTGCTGGACCGCTGCACGTCTCAAACATGAGCTGGGTGGTGTACCCTAACAGCGGAGAGGAGTGGGACACTGAGCGGGGGTGGGTCTGAAGCTAAATTAACACACTAAGTCTAAACGCCTCACATCAACGTTTACATTCTGTAAATACAACATAAAGCTACCATAAAAACTTGATTCCTTAAAGAGAAAAAGGAAAATCTGCTAAATATCTGTGTGGATTCAGTAAAGGATCTTTTTTTCATTCAAAGGTGGCAAACATCAGGAAAACCATCAGGATGGACGCCTGATCTGAGCCACATGTGGGTGAAGCAGGGCGCTGCTCTGATAGGTGAGCTCAGCTGCTTTCTCTTATACTCAGTCTTTTTCTGTTTTGCAGCATTTTCTCTGAGCAGCTCTTCTCTGTCTTACAGGGGGATGCTGTCGTATCGGCCCTGCTCACATAGCAGAGCTAAGACAGCAGTTAAAGGGGCGTTGAACCTCCAGCCTCTGCAGAGAGGCCTCAAAACTTGGCTGCCTACAAGAACAGGACAAGCTGAAGGAGGCAGAAACCTGTCACTGCTGACTTTCTGCAAATTATAATGAAATCTGTGATTGATTACATGATGCTGGTGACTAAGACTTTCATGGTAAAAAGGGTTCTACATGCTTTATTTGACATGAAATGAGACTGTGAATAAGCCGTGTGAATAAAAGCAACACCGGAAGAGTCACAATAAATGTTAAACAAAAAAGAAATACGAATGCTGCAGGAATTCTTAAAAATCCCATTTTATTGTAAAATAAGTCAATAAATAAACCACTACATCAAACCCACTTAGGTACACAATGACTGTGTGTGTGGGTCAGAGACAAACGGACCCACAAAAGGTGCAAAGAAACATGTAAAGGAACTGCTCGTGTCTGAAATAAACCATGAGTGTCACTCGGAGTGTCCAAAGTTTCTACAGCTCCTGTGTTTAAACACCAGGATTGTCTACCGTCCCCCCGGAGATTTCACGAAACACAACACAACGCCAGCAGCTTTCACGATACTTTAACTGGACGAGCCGCTGAACGCCAGGTGAGAAACGATCCCACCTCCTGTACCTGTACGATGAGCTGCGTCTGAAAGAATGTACAGTGGATGTGTCGGTGCAGCTCAGATTAAACCTGCAGAAACGTGTCTGTGATGAGCGGCAACGCCGTGAGGTTTGCTTTGAGTGGGTCCGACTTCTCAAAGCTCCTTTTATTTATTATTTATAGATTTATTCATTTATGATCTGCGGCCAAATCTCTTGCGGGAATGATTACAGCAAACCAAAGCATCCTCCCTGTTTCTATTAGAAGAAAACGTTCTGCTGGGATATTCTGCAGAAGTGTTGCACGTTTTCTGATTGGTCAAATATTTGAGCTTTTCGCAACAGGTGGCTACAAATGAGTTTATTAATTTCAGTTCTTCTGCTGCGTCTCGACACAACAACACAGAGCTATTGAAGAAATTCGGCTGCTGCCAATCCACATTTCCACAGACCGAAGAACCAAACTTGCCGTAGTGTTACAAAGAGAAAGTTGAGACGATTTACATGGGAAACATGTATTTGAGAATTATTTCTGAATTTTTACTCACTCAACACTCAACCTTTTTCCAGAGGAAATAACTGTAACTGGTTCAATGTCGCCCCGGTTAGAAGGACGCAGACGACTGATGGCCTCAAAGTTTACTTCGTTAGTTTGTCGGTTTACTGCTTCAGACTGAAAACACAAGGCTGGAAAACCATTTCAAGTTACTGCTGACCTGAAAGCTGCACGCAATGCTACATGGGCCAGAAATTTCATGTGGATCAGTCATGGAACTGCCTCTGTAATGATTGCGAAGCAGCTGTCTCCATATTGCTTGTCTTCACTGCTAAAGGACAAAGTGAGCAAAGAAAAAGGATATGGCCACAGGAGACAAACAAGAAGTGAAAACACCCTAAAGAGAGTATCTGCTTCAAAGCACTAAAATGAGCTGAACATGTGGTAGTCTTAAATATTCAAAAAAGACTCTTGTGATTTCTGTAAAGCTTCTACTGTCAATAAATTCAATAAAAACTGCTTCCTGGTCACTTCCCTCTATAGGTTTTTAACTGGGAGGAGACCCCCTAGCAGACCCATATCTCATTTTGACTGGGAACACCTTGGGATGCCGCAGGGGGAACGGGAAAGGTCACTGGGAAAAAGGATATCTGGCATAACCTGCTGAGCCTAGAAGTGACCCGACTTTGGATAAGCAGAAGAAATGGATGCATCGAGCAGTTTTAGGAGATGATTTTAAAAAAAATGAAACTACGTATCTGAGCTGTTTTTGGACATTTAAAGAGTCCTAACGCTTCACTAACAGTGCATTTTGGTGTTTTCATGCCGTTTATTAACAGTAAACTGCAGAAAACCCCAGACCTATTCTTTAACTTCATAACTTCACTACTGTTTAGATACTCAGTCCTCATCCTGCTCATCCCTAAGAACCTTTCAGTCTGTGATGTCTTCTTCGAGGTCGCTGTCGGGCGAGCTGCGCTGTCTGTACTCCGTGCTGTTGGACAGGCGTTTCCAGCTGGTGTCTTTCTGGCTTCCCATGCTGTGTGAGCGTCCCAGCTGGGCCATCCGCTTGGCTGACATCCTCTCTTCGCTGTCGTCGCTCACGTGGGCCCTTTCCGTGGCAGATTGGTGAAAGTCGTGCCGCAGGTTTTCCAAATTCAGCGCCCAGGGGCCAAGCTTCTGCCAGTTGACCCTCTGGAAGGCCATGATGCAGTGCAGGTTTCCACCTACCTGCGAATGAAGAAGCCTTTTAGTTATTCACCATCTCAGACACACAAACATTTAAACAGCTGGTCTGAGAATTGGAACCTTTTTGGTTTTGCGGCGCTGAATCCCCCTCTCTGTGTGGCGAATGTCCAGGTATTCTGGATTTTGGGTATTGAGGTCAGTCACGATATCCAGCCACCTGCAGAGAGAACTTCCTGTTAAACTGCTTAACAGCAGCAGACGTGGAAATGGAGTAAAAACTGAACAGAAACATACTTTTTACAATGAATAGCCGGATGTTTTCTGCTGGGTTCCCCGATTAAGATCCAGTATTCCATTTCGTTAGTGGGAAGAGCGCCCCTTCACAGAAAACAGGACAACATCTGTTACTAAAAACTAGTCAACTAATTTGTTAATATTTTCATATGGTGACATTAAGAATGTAAAGTCTCTTGTTTAAGTCCATAAGATTTTACATCTCAGGACATAATAAAAAAATCAGCTGCTCCTCAGAGGGTCATAAAATTTGGTAAATTAAGTTTTTTAAAGTGTGCTTTCATGGATTTAACCTTTAACATGCTTATTGTGGCCTGTAGAGTTATGGAGTTTCTCTGAGCACTGCAGGGTTTGAGCATGGAGTGAATATGCTGGGATGTCCACTCCTGGGAAGACTTAGCACACACCTGAATGTGCCGAAGCCTCTGCTTTTAAAGAGGTGTTCACACTTCCTGAGCACCTCTAAGAATAAACAGTTTCCTGTTACTTACCCTCTAATTCAAGTCAAGACTTTGTCCTCAGGACTGCAAAGAGTCCCATTAAAACGTCTTTTTCACGCAGCCAAAAGATTAAATAAAATCTCTAACAAACGTAAACTTACAGCAAACAATGCAACAAAGAAATATGACAAAACAAAACAACTCTACACAAAAAGAAATAAGCTAAATTAAAAAGTTAAAAAAAGTTTAAAAAAAATGAACGAGCATCATCAAGTAAATATCTACATAAAATAAAATGAGCCTTTAATGTGGATCAATGCAGTAAACCGAAACCTCATTCATTATATTTTGTGCAGGGGCTAGCAGAAAAATCTCAAAACACAGCTTTTAGCGAGCACTGATCTAAATGAGCAGTTCTAACTGCTGTGACGTGGCGTTACCTGTACGCCTTTGCTGCTTTGAGCGGCGTGGCTTCGAACCCCACGGGGCAAAAGTAGTGGTTCTGACAGTGGTAAATGTAGGCCATGGATTCGTCCTTCAGGCCTTGTGTCAGTTTCATCAGAGCTCCTTCAGCTGAAAAGAAGAACGAGTTTAATCACTCAAGCTGCACATCTGTAAGAATAACAGCGCTGAGTGGGTCAGCTGACTCGCCTGTTTCTCCTGCTGTCTTGTGCTTTCCGTGTGGTTTGTACAGAATATAGGAGCAACCTCGCACTCGGAAGTTGTCGTTGATTTGTCTGAACCACCTGTGAGGAAAACGCACTGACTGCAGACCTGCGCACTCTTTAGATTTTTTTTTTTTTAAAGTAAAAGACGGAAGGTTTGTGTACCGCATCAGTGTAGCGTTGCCGGTGAAGGGACCAAACTTGATTTCTTCAAACGGCGGCTGAAACCCCAGAATATGCAGAGCTTCCTCCTGAGAGATGGGTGGCAGACTGGCAATGCAAACAAACATTTACACCTTTTATTCATCGCCCACACTTCATAAGCTGATTTTTTTTTTATGAGATAAGATGCAGGCTGCTCACTTTCCTGCGCCAAGCGTGCTGTACAGGAAGTTCCAGCAGGAAACCAGCGAGGAGATCCCACAAGACGTCTTATACTGTGGCCGACTGATGCAGTACCTGCAGAAAAATGGATTATAACACAAAAGACAGACTTCTGTTAAGGTAACGGGTCCTCTCCGAAAGAAGACAAGAGCTTCTGGAGAATCACCGGGGTTGCAATGAAAATACTTTTTTATGTGGGGTTTAATTTCTTCAAGTATTCATATTGGTTTATCAAAATTGCCAGAAATAACAGGAAATGCTGGATTACAGTAGGAAGGTAACAAATATTCACTGCCTTAAATCAATGTGCAACCATTCAGCAGAATGGCAGAGTCTTACTCCAGAAAAAACCCGGAGGACAGAGGCAAACATTTGGCACTGCCCTCACAGCTTTCAGTCATCCGCCTGTGCAATTACAATTTCAGATAAATGAACACTTCTAGATGCAGCTGTCACAGCCACAGCGACAACAAAACGAGACAGCCGTTGTGCTGTGAAAGAAAAACTCATTCAAATAAACACAAATGCGCTGACCGTGTCCTCGCTCTTTGGTTTCAAAACTTTACTGCCCTTCTTTAGTAAATCCTGACCCCAGGGGACAAAAAAGGACATTGAGCTGGCTCTAAAGCTCTGCAGTGAAAATGGAGAGTGCAGAGAGTCAAATCAATCTCTCCCCTTTTATCTCAGACAATCAAATGTTTCCATCCATCCTCTACATGACTGCCATCTTGTGGCCACAGTCAGCAGTTGTCGCTAAAGCTGCGCTTATTTCATGCACAATGGAGACCATAGCTCCCTCTGTTATATAGTCGTGTCCGTCTCCCAGTAACACTGACCGGAGGAGCTTTTTTCTGATGGTTTGCATATGCACATTTTGGACAAACCTCTCGTCTGGTCTGATGGGAAACAAGAATGCAAGGGAAGCAACCCCGGCTCTGCTTTCACTGCTCTGATATCAATTATGATTGACCCTTTGTGTGGAAACACAGCTTAGTGGTGGAGTAGCAAGTAAAAGAGCTTCAGTGATTTACCGTCGGCGAATCACCTCAGCCGACATGTGTGATGTAGAGAAGATGAAGTTTGAAAAGGATGTTAATAACTCCTTTAGTACATTAGCAAGGGAAGCTATAACCATAATGGACATAATGGACAGTGGCGCTGACCATGTCTGGTCTAATAAAACAGGCAAGCTGAGCAGGTGCAGGCTCAGCAGCACTTTCAGAATAGCATCTATAAAAATCTCTAAACGTAATAGGTTTAACCAGCTGTTTTGCCAACACTCCACCAACATTTTCCATCCATATTTTAATCCCCCGATAGATATTGACCATTAACCACGTCACACAACACTCAACGCTTTTAATTCAGATTATTTTTTTGTGATTAATATTTTCATATACTTTTGTAGACCTGTATTTATCAGCTCATTAACTTTTTTAGAGATCATCGCAAACATGTGATGTTGGACATTAAACATTAAACAGAATAACTATTTACAATGCGCTCAACCTTAAACATACACAGCAGTTATATGTTTAAGGTAATATAAATAATACACGATTTAACACAGAGAGAGAACATTATTCTGTAGAGTGATTATTTTTACTTTTGATATTTTAGGCACAACTTTCCAATAAAACAGTTTCATGTATACTGAGGTGTTTTCATAGTGTTTTATTGGTTCTTTTCCTAAACAGATAGTAGATACAAAAATGTGAAGATGTCCATGTAGAGTGAAAATAAACAGCATGAATGGTATGTTTTAATCTGATCCAGTTTATCTTGTTAAATAGTGAGTAAATAGTAAAGAGAGATGTTTTTTGTTTGTGTGTACAGGGAGATGGAGGGGATGGTCTCTGCTTTCCTTTCTGTAAAAGTCACTGCACGAACATGGAGGAAATGAAAATGGAGGCTAAATATAACATTACCATCTTCTGAGGTCGAGCACTTTCCTCTGTTTGATCTCCTCCAGTGAGGCGTGAGGAGGGACATCTTGCAGGTTCCTGCTGGGTCTGTCGGATGACTTCATCTTCTTAGCGCCGCATTTCTTACCATTGCCTGAAAAAGTGTTTCAAAAAACATCAAAGTGTGACATCATGTAAACCAAACTGATTAAATTCACTTCCAGACCTTTCTTACTTGCTCTTATTTTCCTTGTATATGCAGTGTTGAAGTCTGCTGTGTCAATCTCCCAGGCCAAAATAGGCTTGGACACGTCCTCCATGTCACAGTCCTCGCCTGCCCCCCCACGGGAACCTCCAGTGTGTGCGGCACTGAGCTCTGTGGAGGGTTTGGGCTTTACACGTGGGGATCCGTCATCCTGCTTCTTTGAGAGCGCGTCCCTGCCTGTGTTTGGGGGGCAGTACACGGAGGCAGCCTGGTTTAAGAGGGCATAATCAGAGCAGACTGTGTAGAACTTCTCACGGGAGTGTGTGACCGGGCAGGTCCACGGCAGGTGGAGCTCAGCACTAGAAGCCCGCCTCACCCTCGCGGCATCCCGGGCCAGGGACCGAATCAGGCTGTGCTCCTCCTCCCTGTCTGCGGTCCGCTGCAGCCCTGATGGCTCCGCAGACCCAGACAGGTTTGTTCCCTGACCCTCTGAGGTGTTAGGCATCGAGCGGCCGCTAAGCTGACTGGCAACAGAACCGGACGAGACGGAACGCGATGATGGAGAAGTGACCTCTGCAGGGAAAAAAGGAGGTTATTCAAAATATATGAGAAGAAGATGAAAGTGCAGAGATAGAGACCTCACACTGCACTCAGATAGGAGAAATCAGTCAGCTAATAGTTTTATCTGACACAGAAACATCTGTATTACATCAGGATAGCTCAGCTCTGCTGCCACAAACACAGACACAGGGGAATCTTACATATGTTACATATCACAACAGATTTTTATTCACCAAGCTCTTTCTGTGTATTTGTTCTCCCTCTCCTTCTTCTTTGTAATTTTTACCACACTGAGCTTGTCTTCCATTACTGTATTTTATTTTACCAAACTATTCTACTTTATTTTTGCCTTTTTGTTGCACGTGATGTTTAATATTTTAATATTTTTGCTTCTGTGAAAGGAATTTGCATCCAATCACCTGCCTTCAAATGTATTTGGATCATACATTGGAGAGAATGCAGAACCAAAAAGCT
This sequence comes from Rhamphochromis sp. 'chilingali', assembly GCF_963969265.1. Taxonomy (NCBI): domain Eukaryota; kingdom Metazoa; phylum Chordata; class Actinopteri; order Cichliformes; family Cichlidae; genus Rhamphochromis; species Rhamphochromis sp. 'chilingali'. Next base: position 34,047,725 of record NC_137931.1, read on the forward strand.
CCTGAAACACATGAACCAACTTTCTTAGTCTAACAGTTACCATAACTAGCAAAATCCATCATTATCAAAAATTTCCAGTGGACTTTTCAACAAGATTGCTTAATAATTAAATAATTAAGTCCTACAGAGTGAGGGGATGCCTGAGGAATGGAGAAGAAGTGCACTGGTACTGATTTTCAAGAACAAGGGTGATGTGCAGAGCTCCACACCATGAAGCTGTGGGAAAGAGTTGTTGAAGCTAGGTTAAGTAGCAGCAGTATGCCTTCATGCTGAGAAAGAGCTCTACAGATGTAATGTGTGCTTAGGGAGTGTTGATGGGGGAGTACAGAAAAGGTCAGAAGGAGATTGACGGTCTCTGCATGGATCAGAGAAAGGATATTATAAGGCGCCAAAAGAGGAACTGCATAAGGAAGTCAGGAGTGGCAGAAAAGTATGTTAAGGTCGTGCAGGACATGTATGAGGACAGCGAGACAATGGGGAGATGTGTGTTAGGAGTGACAGATGGGTTCAAGTTGGGGGTGAGATTAAATTTTTTTCAGTGGTGATGGAGAGGCTGATGGATGAGGTCAGGCAGGAGTTTGCAGATGACACTGATCCGTAGTGATCAAGTGGAGTCTGCAGAGGTGGAAGTCTAACGAAAGACTTCTTTAAGTTGCTTGAAGACGTTTCATCTCTCATCCGAGAACCTTTATCAGTTCTAGGGTCAAATGGTGGAGAGTCCCAGATTTAAACCCTGTGGGAGTATCCCCCCAAGAGGGACAAAAGGACCCCCTAATGATCCTCTACCCAATCACATGAGCCAAGGTGTGAAAACGGGTGTAGGTCATAATCAGCCAAGGTTTCGGGTGAGCTCATTGTGAAACCTAGCCCCACCCTATCATGTGATTTCCTGAGGTCATATGGCCCAGGATGTGAGTGGGCGTTAAGGCGTCTGGGAAGGGAACTCAAAACTGGATTATAGATGGCAGACAGTTGGTGTCGTAAGCCACCGCCTTTGTTCAAAGATGGTCGCTCACAGTGGACATAAATGGCTTCTTTTACTCCTCTTTCAAACCATCCATCTTCTCTGTCCAAAATGTGAACACTGGCATTTTCGAAAGAGTGACCTTTGTTCTTTAGATGCAGATGGACTGCTGAGTCTTGTCACGTGGAGGTGGCTCTTATATGTTGTGCCATGCGTTGGTGAAGTGGCAGCACAGGTGGAAGTATATACTGGAGAGAGGATGAATGGAGATCCGTAAAAGCAAGCCTGAATACATGTTTGTGGATGAAAGAGAGACGGATGGAGCACAGGTAACGAAGATAGATCGGTTTAAATAACTGGGGTAACTAACTCTCTCGACCGCGGACGAGAGAGGTGAAGATAGGAGAGCAGCAAGAGTGAGAGGGAAGGTTTACAAGATGGTAATGAGACCTGCTTTCATGTATGGTTTGGAGACAGGAGGTAGAGCTGAAGATGCTCAGATCTTCATTGGAAGGGATGGTGGACAAACATGAAGCAGATATCAAAAAAGAAATTTTATAGACAAAGTAGAGTGTTAATAGGCAGAGGGTCTTATACAATTGTAAAGCAAGCTAGCTCCTTCATTTATATACAGTCTTTAAATCGTCCCCCTGGCAAACCCAGTGTTGGTCCACGTTAACGAAAACACCTGAAACTATGAACATAACAAATTCCAAAGACATAATCCTGAATGTCACTTGTCAGGCTCACGGAGAGACAAACAAGCACTGTTCCTCTTAGCCTTTAGCCTACAATGAGTCACCTATCATAGAAACAGACAGCATGGCTCTTGATATCCACCTAAACATTAACTAACGGTTCACCTGTAAAGCTGCTGCGATCACCCACAAACATCCAATTTGGTTAGCGGACGTAAACACGCCCAGCCGTCATTTTCAGCATCACAGATAGACTCATAAAATCTTCAGTAATGACCACCCTTGGCGGGGAGGCGGAAAAAGATAAAGCTGAGAGCAAACTACCAAATCGCCGCACACATTAGCACGAAAAATGTGGAAAATAGCCGAAAATAAGCAACAAACGTCGTCCTTCTGACCCGCAGCCTCTTCCTGAGCAGGTCCATCGGACTATACCATTCTGAGGAGCAACCGGGAGGAAGGGAAATATCAACGTTGTTAAATTCTTATAAGATTGTTAAAAAAACAAAAACAGAAAGTTTAAATGAGCAAAAACACTTTTCATCGCACACATGTGTATGTTATTGCACTGCATTAAATTTACTACATATTTGGACGTGTCCAGTTGGCGCCTCCTCTTCCCGTCTCAGTAAAATTATTTCTCAGTTTAAACCAATCACAGTAGAGCGCTTGAATGGACGAGTCTCGTCAGCGTCACGTGATATATTCAGATAGTTCCTGAAAGTGCATACCGGGCAATTTAAATTTGTAGACTCAGAGACACGTCCGTCGATACATTTATTATTTGTGGTAATTATTAATCTCTAAATGCATTAACTTAAAAAAATGTTATCTTATATGTAGTTTCATTAATATATATGTATGCGGTGAGTAAACGGTCACCGTTACCCACGGCGTTAACAGTTATTACTATGGCTTTAACGCCATTGTAACAAGTTAACATTGTTTTTCCATCCACCCATCCATTCTCCTCCGCTTATCCCTTTTCAGGGTGGGGGACTGGAGCCTATCCCAGTTGTCATAGGGCGAGAGGCAGGGTACACCCTGGACAGGTCGCCAGTTTGTCACAGGGCTAATTTAGAGTTATGTCTTTGGGCTGTGGGAGGAAGCCGGAGTACCCGGAGAGAACCCACGCAAACACGGAGAGAACATGCAAACTCCACACAGAAAGGCATATACTTAAAACATTTTCCAAAAACCCAGGAGTTGAGAATCTCAATACCTCCATTGGTTTTGCCGAGAGCAAGTTAAATGCAGACATGCAGTAGGCTTGAATGGGAAACTGCCTGCTGATATTTAGCAAAGAATCATCAGTTACTAATGTAACATAAACTTTTATAAACCTATAGACATGTAATGACATGTAGAGCTGCATATTCTGTAAATTAGTTTCTGTGTATATGGAAATAAATATAATGAAGTTAGTCTGTAGGCACATTTTGAGGCAGATCAGTTTGTACTAAAAAGGGAAAGTTGAGACTGAAGGCAGACGCTGTCCCAAGCATCTTTATACATCGCCCTGTGGTCCAGAGGACGACCCCTGTACCCCAATGCACACAAACACAGAGTGCATAGCTGCTGATCATAGCTATACTGTTAAAAGTGTATGTCACTTTTAACAGTATAGCTACAAAAAATGTTAATAATGACAGCATGAATAATAACATAACGGTTAATATTTTTCTGCATTATTTCAAGGCATTATTTTAAACGTTTAAAGGTTACCAGTGCCACGCCCTGTACTCATACCAGTAAGAAAGACTGAGGAAAGAAAAATGGAAGAGATTGAGACAAGACAGTGTGACAGAGGGGAGACGGCTATAAGAGAGAGACCGGAAATGTGTCCCTCTGCGGCTCACGAATTGCTCGAGCGCCTGCGGAGGCTCTTTGAAGCTCACGCACGCAGACCTAAGGTGAGTCTGTTCATTGGAGATCCGACTTAAACCTTTAAAAGCGAAAATATAATTACATTACTTGCAGTTTAAACCGCACGATCACTCTATAAATACAGATTGGCCGTTTTTGTAGTGGACATACTGTGATTTCTTTCTTCTAACAGGTGACCTGACTCTAAAAACTATAAGCAAACCTGAACTTTGATCTTTGCGCGTCCTCTGGCGGTCGTGGCTTGCTATTGGATCACTTCCGGTTCCTGTTACTACTTACAGTGGTGTTTTTCAGCAGGTTAATCTGTGCATTACATGCTTACATGCTTTTGTTTAACGGCTCATTTCACAATGTAACCTTCACGTTCTTTATCAGAAACACACTCTTTGCTGAATCATCTGCAAATTATACGCATAATATTCACTCATTGTTTGTTTAGGAAGCTAACCTAATTGCTAAGCTTAGCCGAATCACTAGCAGAATGACTTCTCCTGTCCCTGGTGGTGTGCTATATGATAACAAGTAAAATACAGGGCCAATCTTACCGATACGGATACTTCAAAGTTATAAAAGCAGTTTATACAGAGCAGTGTGCTTGAACATGTTACAATGGTCACTAAATCACAGCGATAGTAACTTTCCATAATAATTAGTTAACACAACAAAACAACCCTTTCAGCTTGTCATGTATTTTGAAACGTTTTTTGGTTTTTAAAAGAATTTATTTCATTTAATTTTTTTTAGAAACCGAGTTTTAAAGAACCTTGGGTCAACTTCTGTTTTAAATATTTGTTCATGGTTAAGATATGTTTTTCAGTTCCAATACTAGAATTTATTTAACACATTTCAGATGATAATATTATTTGAATAACCAATAATACTTCTTTTTATTTACATAACGCCAAATCAGATCAACAGTTGCATCAAGATGCTTTTTATTGTAAGGCAAAGAGCTAACAATCAAGATGACCCCCTATGAGCAAACCTCACAAACTTACTTACTTAAATACTTTATTGAGTAATTGAGTTCATTATTATTAGGTTGTTTTAAAAACATTCTGAAAAGCCTTTAGTTTTCAGGGCTCTCTTTTGTGGAAACAGCTCCCAGTTTAGTCAGATTTGTGTGGGATATTTTGCTCTTCGTAACAAGTAACAAATATGATTGATGTGATATTGGTGTCAAAACTTTTTTTTTTTCCTGTAAAAAGATTTTAAATGCGCCTTTCGGTACCTTTCTGAACTAAAATGACACCACTGACTCTAGTATTATCTGTAGGATTTTCATTGCTAATAGAGCATTTCCCTGGCATTTCTTGTTTTAACAAACACAGAAAAGAAAAAGGGCTGAGGGGTAAATCAAACCTGATAACAGGATAACACTCCTCAGAGGTCATGGTGAGGAATATTACACTGCTGTTTAGTCTTTGATTGAAGACTTGAAGATTAAAATGTCAAAAAAACAACAAAACAAAACCGTCTCTTGCCAGAAAGAGTAACCTCAGAGTCCAAAGGGTCACCGAGGAGAAGTTAATCTGTATGAGTGTCTCCACCTACCTGTACTGCCACAGCCAGGTGTGAGGCAACAAGAACCGAGGCAGGCTCCAAAGGTACAGAAGTCCACTAGAGGAGTTTCTCTCAGCAGATACAGGTAATGATGACAAAAGTCCTTCAGACAGCTCTGAATACTGAGCAGAATCTACTGTGTGAGCTGAGAATCAGGATCCTGGAGATATTTGATAGGCAGAGCAGTGAAAAACTCCTCTCTAATGAAAAACCAGGTGGTGCATATGTCCGCCTGTTAGGAGCTCATCATATTTTACTGTTTTACAGTTAATGTATTGTGTTGTTTGTAATCTTACAGGAGACCATGGAAAAGAAGCTAATGATCATCGACACCGATTGCGGCATAGACGATGCTCAGGCAATAATGATGGCGTTGGCGGCGCCTAACATCCACATCCTGGGCGTCACCTGCGTGTTTGGGAACACGACGGTCGACAACGTGTGTCAGAACGTTTTGAGGGTGCTCTCAGTCTGTGAGCGTAACGGGGTGCGTTTACTGAAGCTGTCTGAACAATCACAATCTGAGGAAATGCAGATTTGTGTATTTTAATATAGATGTAATGTTCTTAAATGATTCATTTTCTATGAATTTTTTACTGAATGTTTCACCTGCTGTGCAGCACTTCGGTTCACGTGTGTTTAAATGTGCTGTAGAAACAGTCTAAGTTGTTACTTTTCAAAGTATTGGTGTAGCACACAGACTCATTAGTCACAACAATTAGGGTATTGTCGAAATTAGAAGAGCACAGACCTCCAGCTATTCAAATATCAATTATTAAATAAAAACTGCATCACACACACACAGATGTTATGTTTAGAAACAATGATCTGTTTCTAAACTGCCCTCTCTGAGGTCCCTTTAAGGATTTTTTTTTTTATACCTTTGTAAATCATCCATTGGTTGTTTAAACAGATGGGATTTGTCTGCCTTTGAGAGTCAGTAACAGACTTCCTGTCATGCATGTTCATAAAATGTTAGTTTAACCAGATTAGGAGAAAGGTTCCTGGACTAGTGAATTTCTGCTCACATAAACACAAATGGCAGCATTAAAGTAACATCCTTGGCGGAGTTTAATATATTGTAATCTTTGGTATTTTGTGACAAGTCTTGCTGAGCCTGGCCAGCAGGGTTTACACCGCAGTGTTGTGTCGGCAGAACTCAGGTGTTAATCTGTAAGGAAAGCTGCACTAATCTGAATTTCCTCCTGTAGATTCCAGTGTTTCGAGGTTCTGCTGGCCCTCTGGTTGGAGCGGGAAACTCACCCACTGACCACTTTGGAAGTGATGGACTCGGAGATGTGATAAAGGAGAAAGATCCTTGTTGGGAGGAGAAAATCCAAAAGGAGCATGCAGTTACCGCAATGATAAGACTGGTGTCCGAAAACCAGAACCAGGTTCAAAAACTCCTTCGTTTAGTCACAATTTGATCCTAAATTGTGATGCGTTTCCCAAAGAGCATGATTCTTTGCTCAGTTAGGCACAGATCTCAACAATTCCCCTTGAGAAAACACTAATGGAAGAAAACATGTCCTCCACAGGTCTCCTTGGTGGCTCTCGGCCCGCTCACTAATCTGGCGCTGGCGGTCAGACTTGACCCCCATTTTCCCCAAAAGCTCAGGGAGGTGTACATCATGGGCGGCAACATGGAAGGTAAAACGGCCTCGTGGTAACTGGTGTTCGAGCGTGAGGCGTTCAGGAGTGAATAATGGTGCTTCTGCCTTTATAGGAAAAGGAAATGTGACTCTGTGTGCAGAGTTTAACTTCGCCATGGATCCAGAGTCAGCCTATATTGTTCTTGAGGAGTTCCTCTGTCCTACCTACCTGGCATCGTGGGAATATGCGTGCAGAAACGCACTGACGTGGGTAAGATCTCCACGCTTAGAGAAGTGCATGGCCCTGCCATGTGGGTCACTTTAAACTGAAATTCCTGATTTGTGCAGGAGTTCCTTGAGGAGCTCGTCAATCAGGACGCTCCAGCTGCACGCTTCATGAGGATGATAACGTCTAAATGCTGGGCTTATTCCAGAGAGGCCATGATGACTAAGAGAGACGTGTACTTTGGGCCGGGCTTTGTCTCCTATGATTCCTACGCGATGGCGGCCTGCATCGACCGCAGCGTGGTGACGGAGAGCATCGAGTGTCCCGTCCGCGTGGAGCTCCAGGGCTCCATTGCTCGAGGCATGTTGGCGCTGGATCGCACAAATCAGCTGAAGAAGAGCCACAGCGTGTTTGTGTTGACTAAATGTGACACAGCCAAGTTCAGCGAGCTTCTGAAGGAGTCCCTCAGACAGCCCTGCAAGAAGTAAAGTCTGGACTTCCTTCATTTAACTGCTGCATCACTAAGTGCCCTTTGACTGACATCATTTTATAGCCACAAATGATGTCAGGGAAGATGGTTACTAAATTTTCCCACCTGACCAATCACAATAAGCTGGATTTTTTGGAATGTTTTATTTAATAAAGCAATGCAACCTTTTACCGTTATAGGCGATCGTGATTGTTTAAAATTAAAATCCCTCAAGAGTACATCAGAGCTAAGGACATTTAAACTGCAACCAAATCAATTTTAGACCCACTCCAAGTGTCACAATCTAAAAAATAAAAGCTATATCAGAAAATGATTTGGACTCAGGAGGATTCACGGCGAAAAGATGAGTGAAATTTTACAAAGAATGCACTTGGTAACGTTTTTCTACGATTAATAATCAGAAAACGGATCGAACATTGAGGGTAACAAAGCTTGAAACTTTGTCACATGAAAGTTGTTTGTACTCATCTCACAAACACACCAAATCATACTGAGTAAATTTTTATTCTGTTTCCAATAATAAACTTTTAGCATCAGTAACATGCAACGTAACAGCACTAACGTAAAATCTCTTACATTAAAAATTACAATCTGAGACATAAGATGAGGATGCTCCACTAAACACGTGCTACGTTAACTTTAAAAATACCCTTTGGAGGGTTTCATTGGCTGTATGTTACTGTGTGCCAGTAATATATATAATATTCTTAACTAAAAATGTTTCCTATCATAACTTTGTCAATCGACTTTTTACTTTGTTTTTTAGGATAATGGGATATCGTGTCATAAACACATATTTATGTATGAGGAACAGAACCAGCATTGTTACCGTGGATATTTGATCGGTTTTCTTCAAACAGTAGTTTTGGGTAAACTTTTAGGGCTCAGGCTTTCAGGTGAAGCGCACAACAACCTAAACCTCTCTGCTGTTCCATGTCCAGTCGTGGATGCTCTTTGTAATGAGGTCAGTGTACGTACCCGAAGCTTCAGACGGCTCTTCAATCATTCTGAGGTTTTTCTACATCTTGGGTCATAAAGGCTGGCTTTAGACACAGAATGCACTGAGGGGCTGCAATGAGGCCCAGTGTCATATAAAGAAGGATCATTTTGAATCATGCAAAGCTGTTGTAAAAGCCTAAAGCTTGAAATGTTTCAATGGAATAAAAAACCTGAAACATGAGCGTTTCTGCTGAAATCCTTTATTTAATTTTGCTGACAAATCGAGGTGATGTACAATACAAACCTCAAACTTAAATATTTTTTTGATCACCTGACCAATTTATTCCCACAGAAGGCTTTGAAGAAGAAGAAAAAAAGTAGTGGGGACATGAATTTTCTTGAAGCTTTTTTGGGGGCTGTTTCATGAAGAACAACTCTGGATTTATTCAAGATCCCTGCAGCCAAATAAAAGCCTGGTGCAATGACAGACCTCAAAGCCACCAGTAGGAATCCAAGTGATGGTGAAAGCGGGACTTATGGCTTCAAATAGACATCTATTCCAACATTAATACTGAACTTAAGAGATTTTGCTCCAAGTGTCACTTTTAAAGGACAAACGCAGCCTTCGCCGTGCTATCAGCCTCTTAACTTTAGGGAAACCTGTTAAAAGAAATTCAAATAAAAGTAAGCATCCCTCCCCACCCCCACCCCTCGGGAATAAAAAGCTGCAGAGACCTATACGCAGCGCCAGGCTGGCGATCGCTCCAGGCTGCTTCTTGTCGGGAATCTGATTACATGAGAATTTGCTTTATGAGTACAGAGAACTTAAGTGCTACGGCGTGGCCTTAGTTGGTGTTGTTGGAGGAGCTGGGCCACGGCTCAGAGCTGCGCCTGCTAACGGTGGGGCCCCACATGCTCCAGGGGTTGTAGGTCCGACTCATCTCGGTGGAAGCCACCACGGCTGGCGGTGGCGACGGAGCGGAGCTGCTGACGAGATCCGTCAGAGGTGTCGAGGTGGTGGTTGGAGGGAAAGGGTTTAAGGCTGGCTCTGCACTCGTTGACCAAATGGAGCTGCCGAAGGGTGTGGTTGTAGACCACGGGTTGCGGCCGTTTCCCAGGAGTGACTAAGGGGAAAAAAATTTAATAAAATCATGAACAGGAAGTCGGAGTATCTGCGAACTGCATCATATCACAGAAAAGATCTCACTGTGGCTGAGGTGGGCGTAGAGCTGGGGGTGCTGGTCCAGGAGTGCAGGGGATCAGTGGGGCTCGGTATGTCCCAGATGGAGGAGGGGACGGTGGTAGTGAACTCTGGCCAGCTCTGCTGAGGCTCAGATGGCTTTTGGAGACTCATTCCACTGAACACTAAAAACAACAGACACCACACACATTTTAGCTGGAAGGCTGTGAACAATCTGAACACGAGGCTCTGCGTCCGTCTGCTTACCTCCCGTCAGGTTGAAGTGGTTGTTGGAGCCAAAAGCGGAGAAAGAGTTGGCCGACTGGTAGTTTGGACTGCTGGTCGTGTCGATTGGACTCCACAGTCCAGAGCTTTAAGATAAAAAGGAACGCTCAGTTAATAGAGCTGGCCCTGGGACACCGATCCAGAGTACTGCACATTACTGTCAGGCCACGATCGCAAGAGAGTGGAAATTTGTGCAGCAGTGTGCTGATCTACAAACAAGGACACAGCCACTTCCTTTCAATCCAATCCAAACATTTGTGGAGAGAACTGACGAGTTTCAGGACAGAACCGAAGCCTTGGCACCTGTTCGCAGCTTTGAGCCATTCACCTGCGCCAATACCATCCTCATAATATCTGCTCTGTCATTCCAAATAAATGAACACTCCTTTGGCAGAGCAGAATATCACCTTGTGCTTATTTCAACACTAATTTCAGCTCAATTTGCAGTAAACTGCCTCTAAAATGAGATATTTGTGCTGGTGCACACTTTCCTTCCTGTTACCTGTCTGAGCTGTCGCTTTCAAAGGATCTCATGTGCTCCAGACTCTTGCCTTGGCTGTCAGTTTTACCTGCACCAGAGCCACCTGAGGGAGGCAGAAAACATCCCGTAAACAAAGCACAGTGGGAAAAATGTTCCCACTAACATAAAGGACTGATTCAGCGCTCCATATTCACCTGGGCTTTTGTCATAACCTTTAGTTACAGCGTCAGCAAAGGTGAGGTTCCCGTTTTTGCCCGGCTGCGGGAGGGCTGCAGGCAGTTTATTTCCTGGGGCTTTCTTCTGGTTTATCTCACTGTGAATATACAGCACGTGTTCAGTACTCTTGTTAGAATTGCAGCATGCTTTATTCTGACAAATCAAGATAAAACATGTCCTGTCTATGGCCTTGGCGCCTCTCACTGTTAACAAGAGTCCTAAACGACTGACTGTCCTGCATGTGAATCACCTGTTGCTGCTGACCACACTGCTGTAGGTTCCTCGAGACAGTAAGCTGGGGGAGGTGGGTGGAGGGGAGCAGGTCCCAGCTGTGGCCGATCGCTTCAGGAAAGGATCTGCATTTATCGTCTGCAGGGAGATCTGCTGAAGACTGTCAGCTGCTGCAAAAGGAGACGGGAGTAAAGCAGCTCGTTAGACTCGTCGAAGACCGGTCTGAACGCGAGCTGACGCCACCGATTGGGTCTGGACTTACGGATGCTGTTTTTGGAAAGAGGGACGTCCCACTCAGGTGAAGCGCACTCCTTCTCTCCTTCAGAGCTGCTGCTGTGTCCCAGCTCTGACGCTTTGGGGAAAAAGGAAGGCCGCCCGTCCTCCAGCTTTCCGTCTACTGTGAAAAACACGCCAAAACCACCAAGGTCATTCTGTGGAAAGTGCCTCTTAGTTGCCTGCTGGCCTTAGTGGATCCGACTCTAAGAATCGGCTGATTTTTATTCAGCATGTTACATGACGCCATGCAAAGTTTTACCTTTATAATATGACTGAACTTTGGCACTGCTTATTCGTGTTATTTTTACTTCCTCGTAATTTCGAAGACAGACACATGAAATCTATGTTTGTATAAAGGTATAAAGGAGACGTTTAATATCCTGTAAGTTGTTTTGAGCAGCCACCGAGCCCACATGAAAATATGACCCCGCAGTGAATTTTCAGAAACAGATGAGGGCACTAATGCTTTCTGATTCTGCTCCTCTACATCACAGACATTAAACTGCTGCTTTTTATTCAAAGTATGAGCCCATCATAGTGACGCTCAAAGAAAAAAAAACCCATAAAGAACAAAAACATGATTATATCTTGGCTTTAGACCATCAGATAGATAGATAATCAGGTGCTACACCCACTAAAAGTTAAAGGACTGAGCGTCTTTAAATGTGTTTTTCAGCTCTGGAAATTTCATGTGAATATCTGCTGTATTTATGAAGCCTCAAAAATGGCAGTAAAAACAACGAGAAACCCCTCATGTACTTCGAAGGCCTGTAATACTGAAAATATTCACAGTATGAAGGTCAAATTCTGGATGGCATAATTAAATAAAGTTATTGTATACAAAACTTACATCTAGGTTTCTGTAGAGGTCTCGTCTTTGTGATGCTGGTGAGAGGATGGAGAGATTTGGAGGGGAAGTTCTTCCGCTGCTTGGTCTCCAGCGGTGTTACGTAGGGCAGCTCGAGAGAACTGAGAACACGAACGATTTGTTCAGGAAGAGAACAAAGTGGAAGCAGTGGCTTGTAGTTTAACTTGTAGGTGACTGCGTGGAGTCACACTGAGCATTTCTATGTGCCACTGATGTTTTTGGTCAGATATCAGACGCAAATAGAACATTAAGAAAAGCCTTCTGTGGAAAATGTGAGGTCATAAATGAGTCCACTGTGTTATTTTAGTCACTTTAGGATGAAAAGTAAAAAAGAAAAAGAAAAAAAAAAGACTCAAACCTGGATTTTTCTGCTTGGTTCTCCTTCTTTGTGATTACTTGTTTCTTCATTTTAGGTTTTATAAGAAAATTTGATGTTTCTTCTTTTGCCATTTCCGGGGTTATTGTCCTTCCTTTCTTTTTTACTGGTTCCTGGAAAAAGTGATGCATATTTTTAGCAAACAACAAACAGAGACCATGTGCTGGCACATACTTTAACATTTTTTTACCTCTTTAATGTTTGTCTCCACATCTGGATTGGAGGTCTCTGTAGTCGTGGAGGAGCTGTCGTCGTTGTCGGCGAGATCTTTGAGCTCGTCTCCCTGAGTCTTTACTGTTGACTTTTTCTCCTTCTCTTCCTTCTTTCTCTGGGCTTTTGCTTTAGCGCGCAGCTTCCCTTTGGATTCCAACCCTGCAAACGATATCAGCACACACTGTAAAACGCTGTGAACGACCACAGAGAATTTCTCCTCTCATTAAAAGTTGTGTCTGTACCTTTGCTTGGTATGGACTGAGAACTCTGCTCCTGAAGAGTTTCGGGACTGAGCGGCTCTGGACGGTCGAGGTCGTTGTCCATGGCTCCAATGAGGTTGGCGAACTCGTCGTCGGGGCAGATGCCTCTGTGAGGCAGCGACGGGCTGCCTAAGCTTGGACTCTGGAGGTCAGGCTGTTTGGTGCTGCGACCTTTGCGGTTGGTTACCTGGCAGGGAGCTGGAGGGCCTTCGTTGCCAGAGACTGAACTTCCTTTGGTGAGCTGGGAGGAAGGAGGTTGCATAGGTGGGCGGGTGAAGCTGATCCTGGACCTGTTACCCTGGCCGTCGGAGTCTGGCGAGGGACGGCTGCTGTTCTGTCGGCCTCCCCGAGCTGACCCGTTGGTGGATGCGTATAAACCTCTGGAGTTTTGTGGTGGGTCGCTATAGATGAGTGTTCACAAAGAAGTCTGTCAGTAACTCTGTATATGCACATTTATAGTTTTAACATTTAAACTGTCTCTGGGCGTTGATAAAGAGCGTCAAACACGGCGGTTCAAATCTGTGAAGCCCCTGCTCGCTGCAGGGAGAAGCACCTCATCCTCTGAGTGACACACTGAGCACTAAGTGAGCATTAACAGGAACGACGGTGACAGAAGCTTAACTTTCAGGGGAAAAAAGCTTTTCAAAATCTTATTTTGTGGCAAAATCATCAAACCTTCTCGGAGGTTTGACTGCTGAGTCTATAGATTATTTAAAATAATTTCATAATTTCTTGAAATAAATGCTCAAATAGGCTCCCAGAACGCTTTAAAGATGGCTGCCGAGTGAGAAGATTTGCATGTAGAACTATTTGGTCTTGATTTGAATTCTCAGCTGTACTGAGAACAAGCACAAGATAAAAAAAAGTTTATCCGCAACCATAAAGTTTTGCTTTGTGCTCCATCTCAGTGCGCCTCCGATTAAAATTCAAATCGACTGAATGGCCGGCGATAACGGCCAATAAGCTGTTTCAGTGCCAGATATGGTAAAAACTGCAGGAAGCGGTTAGCCACAGGCAAACGGCCATCAGCAACCTTCTTGGCGCGTCAGAGGCAATTAATCCAGTTAAAAAACAGCAAAAATCTTCAAATGTTTGGACATTTTAATGACTGAAGCCTGAAGTTTAAGGAGTGCCTGATTATAAGGGCCAGATCTGGACTGCAGGTCTAAATTTTGAATGAATGAAAAATGACATTACAGAGAAATGATGCTCATTGGAGTAACTACTCAGTGCACGTAGAGCTGTGGGATTAACATGAATTTATTAATCTGTGAATTCTATAAATTTCAATGATACCTATATGAGGAGAGCTCACATGGACGCATGAATGTGTAGAGCTAAGGATGTTAACAAATGGGAAATGCTGGGGTGCCCATCATGGTCGTGGTTCAAAAATGTATTTTAACTTCAGCTGCCAACTCTACAAGAAAGCAGCTCTTAGTCTATAACACACACACACACACACAAAAAGCTTCACGCTCCCGGGGAAGAACAGCTGGAGGTGATGGACAGTCGGTTTCCAGGTTTGGTGAGATCTGAACTATGTGCGAACAGCATCCTAATAAATGACTTCAACATGCTGAAAAGGACTGAAAAGCTGGCTACGGACGCTTGGACGGGCTTAACGTGTCCAGGTGAGAGTCACGCAGGTAAGTGTGCACATGTTCTTTTTGTGGTTAGGAGGCTAGGAGCCAAAAAAAAATTTAGTTTGGTGTGAAAACGACACTAATAATAATAATAATAATAATAATATTACGTTCACCCTCACATTCAGATGTTTAGAGGTTGGACACTGATCCTGTTTTATCTTTAAAAATTGTTCTAAGTTCTGCACACAAACATTTGAAAGGATAATTTTTATTGTGCGTTTGCTGCACCACTTTTACGTCCTCTTTCATCTCAAAAATCAGTTCTCTTTACCAATATGTGCTCGCACCTTTGAACACACCCGCTTGTGCCACGTGATCGGGCTTTGCCCAGGTTGTCACTGAGCATTTACACTTACTTTGAATCAGTGTGAATTTGCACAATGTCCCTGAGATTGAAGGGTCTCCCAGTCTCCAAGGTGGAGTTGGATTCCACGGACACACGCCTCTTGAAGGGCTCCCATATGCTCTGAGCCTCCAGGTAGGCCGTGGTGATCACTATCAGAAACATGGAACTGTAACACAAACAAACAGCACACATGAACCGTTTGTCAGATTGAGATCAAGCTTTCTGCTAACTTAGTTTAATCTGTATTCCAAAGCCGTTGCTATACAAGCATAACTGAGGCTTATAAACAATCCCATGCAAACATGTGACCTATCTGCAGAACTAGATTAAGTATCCTACCATTAAACCTGAGTGCAGGGTTACAGCGTGAGCGTGACAAGGCTGCTGCTATAACAACACTTTTTGTTTCAGGGTTTTAAACAAACATCGGGCTCATTAATAAAAGTGCAGCTCTGTCTCCAGGTAAGAGCACCTGTTAGCCTTGAACACCACCCTGTTCCCTTTGGGTGTGTGAAGGTGGAGCTGCATGAATAGCTGAGAGCAGAAATGCGTGCACACAGATCCTCTCTGCTGTTTCCTCATCCTCATCTGTCTTTAGTGAGCATACAGTCTTTGCTGTTACTTTTCTGGCAAGCAAATAAAGTTTTATTTAAATCTAATCCTGCTTTAAAATAAAAAGAGCAATCCCAGTGATAAAGAAAGAAGAGCATTGGTTATGAGCAGGAGAATTAATATTAATATTAAAAGTTACATTAAGGGTAACATAATCTTGATGGCCTAACTGCAGAAATTCAGGTTAAAACCCTGAAGTCAACTCTACAGCTACTCAGTTTTTTGTAATGAATTGATTGTCACATAGAACCGTGTTCTGCATGTTTTGCTTGCGTTGTGCGGCGACACCCACCTCATAACGATAGACACAATGATGTAGAGCTGGAGCTCCCAGGTGGGCCTGGGCAGGGTCTCTGCACATGTGGCTAACATGTGATAGGGCAACGAGGCATTGAGGACAAACACAAATTCTGAGCCGCCGCACGACACCAGCTTCAGCTCCCGGATCACTCGAGAGGAAGTGAAATCGGGTGTAAACCTGACAATAAAGGAGAGAGAGAACACTGAGCAGCCTGTCCTGCGATCCACGTGAAACCTGCTCATGGGAGGAAACACCTGGGAGGTATCTTTATGATTTATGAGCTAATGAGTTATTTATATACACAAAGATATGTACAGTATAAAGATGAAGGGTGTGTCTGGTTTCAATGTTTCTTTGCCTATAATAAACATCTGAGAGGCTTTTGTCTGAACGTACACGCCTCAGAGGATCCAGCCAAATTTCTCTCTGTGTCCAAATCTTTAAAAGCATCCATTGTGTTTCACCTGACAGTCCTGATCAAAACAAATTATATTTACAGCCCAATATCACAGGTAAACTCTCACCGAGGCAGAAACAAACCAAGGACAGCAAGAAGGTTGCGTACATATAAAAACTACCAAAAATAAAGGCTTGTTATTCAAACTCATCAAATAGGTGGGCAAATCAGACAAATACACCAGTTAGACACGAGATGCATTCAGGTGTGTCAGCACCTGGGTGTTTCTGTGTCTGCACAATAACAACAGCGCCCTGGAAAAGTACAGGAATTCAAACGAAACAAAGCCATGAAAACACATTTATGGAATTCACTCAGCTTATTCTTTTCATATCACTCACACACTCACTCACTCACTCACACACTCACACACACTTTGTGTCCAAGTGCATTGTTCCTATTTGGAATATTCGAGTCATGACTTGCAGGAGTTTATTCTGGAACCCTTTTCACTTTGAATACATTTTCACTTCATTCAAATATATTCTTTTATATTCTGATATCCGTCCGTTTGTACGTTTTCACGGGTGGTGCAACCATAAACAAAACTTATCATAAAGCAAAAAAGGAACAACAGTAAAAATGCTTCGTCATTCAGAGGACCCCCTGAGGTTGAATATGGAAAGATTAATTGCACAATAAAATGCACACCAACGACCCTATAGAAGAGATTTCAAAGTGCTTCTGAAGCAAACTTTTAATGAAGCCTTAATCTTTGAAATTTACAAAAAACAAAAAACCCAACAGGGTTGACCAATCTAGCTTCAACTGTAAACATTATCAAAAACAAAAAGGTTGAAAGCTGATCTATAAAGCAGCTTTAAAGAGAGGGCGACCACAAAGAGCTAGAAATGAGCAGAATAGATTAGCTTTAGCATAAAGTAAGCCTCAAATACGAGTGAAAAAGCTTTATAAACTGTCGTGCCCTAATAAGTTTGATAAGTCATTGTCATAGTGTCCTATATTCCCAC
This sequence comes from Rhamphochromis sp. 'chilingali', assembly GCF_963969265.1. Classification (NCBI taxonomy): domain Eukaryota; kingdom Metazoa; phylum Chordata; class Actinopteri; order Cichliformes; family Cichlidae; genus Rhamphochromis; species Rhamphochromis sp. 'chilingali'. Next base: position 34,064,806 of record NC_137931.1, read on the forward strand.
TCTTCAGTCTCACTGCTATGTGGGTTTGAGCACTCTTTTCATACACCTGTCAGGGCAGAGTAAAGAAAGGCTACATTTCTGCCTCAGGGCTTCTGCAGCTGTAAATCCTTCTCCAATCACAGCATGGCTCTCCTGGCCACACCGCTGGGCCAGATTCTGACACCTCTTTGTTACATTTTATTTTACAAATTTAGGGAAGCAACATTTCAGTATCACTGACTGTGTTTTTGTAGCATTACTGGAAAAAGTTGAATTAATGCAGGTGTTTCCATTATTGATTCCCCTGCCTGACAAAAGCACTTTTAACTACTCCCCCGTGAAGCTAACTTTCTTCAGACTGGCTAACACCAACAAAGAGAACATTTAAACAGCACTTAAATGAGCTTCTGCGCCTCAGATGGCCATATTAGGGATGGCTCGTGTGGCGAAGGGGGGAATGCACGCACACACGCACAGGAAAACCACTGATGATGGAGGTGTGTGTGTAGCAGTGAGTCCTTACAGTATGACGAGGTCTTTCGAAGCATTTGGCTTGAGTGCAAATTCTTGACAGTTGAGAACTTTGAATCCGAATCCTTCGCAGGCTTGTCCATTGATTTCTGCCGATTTGATGGTGATCGGGAGCAAACCCGTGTTCTCCACTCTGAACGTCCTTTTCAGAGTGAAGTTTGGCTCTTTCACTTTTGTTTCTGAAACAAAAAACAGGGACAATCAAGATTCAACTTAATGTTTCAAAAGAGGAAAAATTAGATAGAACATACTGAAACACACACACACACACACACAGTAAATGTACTGGAATAAATCCTGTTAACAGCAGGGCTCACTGCGTGTTTGGATATTTTCATTTAGGAAGTTTAATTAATACATAATGTTGTCTTTTTCTCTGTGATATTTTACATGTCTAATCTGTTTTATTTCATTGCATTTATTGAGCTTTACTTTGCACATCTATGAGTTCTCGTGGATGGGGCTGCCTTTGAAATTGAACACTGGCAGATTTACTGATCTTTAGAAAAATAGACCAGCAGGCCAATTACTAACATAATGAGTACATATTCCTGCCAACAGACAGTTGAACTTAAGATGAACCTCTACAACATGACTGGCTCACATTGATTGGGTGACACCGCTCTCTTGCATCGTTTATAAACTCACTCTCTGTGCAGTCTTTCAACAGAGCTTCAGTCATTTTAAACCTCAGCGAGCTGCCTTGTCCTGGAAGCTTCCCTCCGACCTTCAGGCTCTCTGTCGTGCCTCGTCCGTGAAGTATGATCGTGTCGATCACCGTCAGGTTGTTTCTAAACAGATGCCCCAGTAAAGTGATTCATTTCAATGGAGGAGTGCATTTTTGTTTTAGTTTCTAACATTAAAATGTGGTATTACCTGACTATGAGGAGGGAGGAGACGCTGTGGTTTCCAATGGGAGTAAATCTTATGTTGAAAGACTTGACTTCTCCAGGCAGCAGGAGGAGGTTGTACACAAAGGGCCTGGTTGAGCCTTCTACAAAGCCTGTACTGCTCCTCATTAGCGATGTCTGTCACACAAACGGAGAGACTGTTAGAGACAAACAGCTTCCACATGCTGTCAGATCCACGGACAAGAGGACAGTGATTAGCAGCACAATAAGCAGCCGATTCTCCGATTTCCTGAAAAGCCACCAAATCAACAATGGACTTACTTGATTTCTGTGAACCTGGAACTCAAAGGTGTTTGTGTTTATATTGATGTTGGATAAGTTTCCTAAAGGAAACCTGAAAAAGAAAAGTAGTAAAGAAGACTGTCAGCGTAAGCTGAGGGAAAAAAGAATAAGCGGGAGTTTAGTTGTGACTTCTTACCTGTCGGCCAGTTTTCCAGAAAACACAGAGGGGTTTGGTAAAAGCGCCAAGGGGAGTACTTGGACATAAACAGGGACATCTGCTGGGTTCTGCAAAATCACCTCCTCGTCCTGCGGACAAACGATGTCATGCCTGAGTTTGAAACATGTTTAAAACACGCAAAACCTGTGTGCCGTGTCCTAAACACCGACTTCTGTCGGTGCTGTGCTTTTTTGGAAATCGAATTTCCCAGAGGAACCCACCCGAGGGATTAATAAAGTTCTATCTAATCTATCTAATGGGCGAGTACTCACAGAGGAGCTGTTGGTGTTGGTCAGGGGGAACGTGATTCTCTGTGAAGAGTTGACCAGCGAAGGCCACGTCAGGTGTGCGGTTATTTTAGCCTGAACGTTTTTCTGGAGATCTGTGTTAACTTCAAAGACAGCTTCGATCCTTTGGTGAGAAAAGAAGTTACATTTTTACTTTATTTTATCCTGGAAAGAACTTTTATTTCATAGTGCGCTTTGAATGCACAACGTGCTTACTTGTGCACAGAGCGCTCCTTGAGCTCTTTCCATCGTCTGAGGAGCTTCTGGTGAAGATCGACATCGGCGTCCCAGATATCCTCCTGTAACGCCAGCCCATGAGGTTTAGCCTCAGCTGTGGAAGGAAAAAAATAAATAATAAATTAACCACTGAATTCTCAACCATGGGCTCAGACTAGATTTATATTTTAGGGATGGGACTCGACCATAAACCCACATCTCTCGAGGATTAGGGATGCCACGTACTGATGATACTGTGAGATTTAAAAATGACACATCGGTATTATCTGTCTGCTATGCATGTATAATAATATCAGAAATAACACTTCAGTTGTTCTTTTTATATATTTCTGAGCCGACTTCACTGCTGTTGTTTACAGACACCTCACTTCTCCTTTCCTTGCTCTCGGTCTCAGTGTGTGCACCTCCTCACATACAGAGTGGAGAGATCAAATAATATTAATGAAGCTGCGATGAAAGAGTCCAAATAAACTAAATAACGAGAGATTGAAGCTGCTGCGGCGGAAAAATCATCGTCTGACCAAAACTTGCAGTCGTTAAAAAAAAAAAAAATGACTGCAAACAAAGAATAGCTTCTTCATGCTGTGTTAGCACTCCTGCAGCTAACTTTTATTAAACACAGAACAATGAAATCAACTGAATTGACAGTATCAGACTCAATATTCAATCAAGAGTAAATCCAAATTTACTCTGAATCCTCCAGTTCTCACTTAGCGACGTTGGGGAAGGAAAAAAAAAAAGTCACTTCAAAATGAGCAGATGTTGCTCCAGATGGAATTCACCCAAAAGGGCTGCAACGAGTTTGTAAAACTGTATTAAACAACAGTTCTATGGCTACTGGTACTGCTCCATCTCTCTTTAAGCAGATAGTTGTTCAAGCCCTGCTGAATACCTGGACCCCATCTTACCCAAAAAACTACCAGCCTGTCTTCCAGACTTCCATTTCTTTTAAAAGTCTGGGAAAAAGTCTTTCTTCATTAACAGAATCCACTGATAAAAGTTTGCAATGATCTGCTCGGGCTCTGGGGACTGTGCCATCCTCATCCTCCTTGGCTTCACTGCTGCATTTAACAGCACTGACCACAACGCGTGCACATCAGTGCTGGCATCTGCACTACGCTGGTTCATCTTATACCTGAATAATAGATCCTTCTCTATGTTTACTGTAAACTATTCTTCTTCACCAGCAGCACTGTGCTGGTGTAGGGTTCTATCTTAGGTCCCATCCTGTTCTCTCTATACATACTTCCTCTGGATCAAATCATCAGTAAACATCAAAATTTGAGACACTAAAAGGATCCCACCTCCTCACAGAGGCATAAGTCCGGTCTAAAGGGTTTGTTGTTAAAAACACCGACGTGCACACAAACACAGAGTTTAATAACAACTAAAACTTACATTTAAGCACAAATGGCAGGCCCACATAACAGTGATCACCACACTGCAAGCCGGCGTCAAAATAAATGTTTGCCACCTGTAAAACAAGTAATAAAAATACGTTTGTGTCTCAAAAGAAAGCGTGACCCACTTTTTGTGTTGCTGAGGACTGGGAGGATTTTTGTACCTTAGACTTCCGTCTGGGCTCCAGCTCGTCTTTGCTGTTGCGGAGACGTTTGTAATAAAATCGGATGTCTTCTGTCAGGGAGCGGATCTGCTGCAGTCTCACTTTCTGTGTGAAGGAGCTCTGTATGCTAAAGCTTTGGTGAACTACCTTCCCCTAAAGAAGAAGACATGTAACTCAATCCAACACCTCAGGCATTAAACAGGAAGCTGGCTTCTTCTTCTTTTCTTTTTTTTTTTTTTAACTTAAACACTCATCTTCTGCATGCTGCCAGCACATGATGGCTGTGAAATCAATTTTGTGTTACTTACTGGAAATGAAGGTGGCAAAATGATGTGTTTGGGAGAGCTGTTTAATGTGCCCACTGCGACGACAGCTTTCACCGGGATGGTTAATATCTGAGGCCAAAAACAACACCAGGTTATGCTTTTATGTTGAAGAAACTGCCTGAAAACTACACACCAGCCAGCCTACCTCATAATCTGTGGTGAGGTGTACAGCCCCGTCGTACGTGCCCTCCAGAGCTTTGGCCACTAGTGTCACTCTGAATGCTGCGTAATATCCAGATGCTAATATAACCTGTGAAAACAAAAAGGTTTTCTGTCTCTCAACACTTTGTGAACAAGCTACAGTTTCTCTAAAGTCCGTCCCCTCTTGTTTTGTTTTCTTTGCACACATCATCAAATTGCTTGGAATAACAATGTTTTATCTCCGATCTTGACACTGTGGTTGAAGAGCTTCCACATCCGAGACAGCAAAACACACAGGCAGTAAATTTCTTTCACAGGTTTCATAGCCTTCCCTTTAAAAAGGAAATGAATACTGAAATGGTTCTCTAAAAGCCAAAAACAATCAAGAACATAGTTTCAATTTGGATTTAAGATGATTAAAATGTTTAAAACCAAACAACCAAATGACAGAAAAGATTATCTGAGTAAGAAGACCTCTTAGATTCAAAATGAGATGCTGCTTAGAAGGAAAAAGCTTGAAATCAAAGAACAAACAAAACTTAATTATTTGATTTTTTGTGACATGCATACTACTTGAACAATATGATGCATGTCACAGTTTATTATTTTATTTTCATACTTTCCAAACTTTTCCCCCTTGAGAGGTTTCTTTTTTTATCATTTTGTTTCATTTTCTGATTTGTTTAGCTGTACGACACTGCGGTTCACGGAGCTTTTAGATAAATTGACTTGAGGGAATCTCTGAGTGCTTCAAACGGTAGCTAGAATGGCTTTCAGGGCCTACTTTACAAGCTCAGCTGGTCTGACAGCCTCAGTAATATGAGAAGATGCTTCTTCATTAATCAGCAGGCCAAGTTGTGTATTAGCTACCAGCAACACTGAGGAAAATATGCTGCTACATGAAGTTTGTCTCAGCCGTTTCCTCCAATAATTAAGTCTCTTTTTTGTTTTTGTCCAGTGTTATTATCTTTATGCTTTTTAAGATAAGATAAATAGTTCATTACACCATTTATTCCTCGGCTAGTAATGTCTTATCTATTTAAGAACTACAGATTTCTAGACTTTTTTATGATACTTTTGTGGTTCTGCCAACTTCTGCTCAGCGTCTCTCATTTCTACTTTTAAACAACTTCCTGTTTTGTTGTGATCTCTGAAGTACTCACAGTAGTGTGAATTACTAAAAACAACATTAACTCAGCCAGGCAGCAGCCTGATCTGTGTTACAAACCTCATTCCAGATAAAATCGGTACAAAGAGAGAAACCTCTCAACTTAAAGCGCAACTGCAGCAGTTTAACGCCTGTGACACAGGAACAGAAACAAGCGGCAGTGCGCTGTGTGTTTGATCTGTTTCCTGATAACTCTCTGGAGAAAACCTGAAATAGTGCATTTTGGGTAAACTTTCAAGTTTCACATCACCCTGTGGACGAGGTGGGACCTCAAATTACTTGCTAAAAATACAAAAATCTTTTGTACTTGAGGTTTTATAATGCAAAGAGGTAAAATTCTGCATTTTGCATTCATTAAATATACTAAGGTTAATGTATGAATGTGAGTCAGCCGTTTGTGAGGATGGGGGGGCACTGACTGGAGGACACCAGGCCCAGCTAAGCTGCATCTTCTTTAAGCCTTCATAGTGCATTTATGGTCAGCATTGAAAAACAGAACCGGGAGCTTCAGATTAATGAAATACTTTTGCTTATGTTAATTATTAGAGCCAAAAAAGTCCAAATTGTAAACTGCGCAAAACAGTTATTTGTTATTTATTAACCTTTTCATGTGAGATTCATGCTTTTTCTCAAAAAAAAACATGAACATAGATATTTATAAGCTGTCACAATTTTTAAGTTTAAATTTTCACAATTAAATACAGAAGTGGTGACCTTGTTCATGTGTCTCACGAGAAACTCCCGTCCTCACAAACTACAGCCACAAAAGTTGAAGTGAAACTCATGTCGTAGGATTTCACTGGACTGATTGCATCAGACTGAAGCTTGCTCTGCTCACTCTAGCTTCCTGTGGGGATTAGCGTGATGGCGTTCGGGCTGTGGAGGTCTCACCGTTTTATGATGGGAGGCTGAGGTGTTCTGCAGCTCTTCCAGGTGACCCTGGGCCACCGTTGTGTTCCCTTTTTCGGTCTTCAGCAGCTCCATGGAGAGACTGTCTCCTGTGACCAACCAGGACTTAATCTCCAGCTGGAGGACAGAAAAGAACAAAGTGGCGCTTTTTCACTTTTGCCAAGCAGCATTAAACTTTACATGGTTTACACTGTGGAAACAACCTAACAGCCTAACCCTAACCAGCATCCGTTCATCTACAGTGGAGTTTTTAACCAACAAACCGCAACCAGGTTTATCTGAAGATAAGGACACGACAGCTAACTCAGTTTTACTCAGCACTTTGCAATCTTATGAAATTGAGCACGTCCATGGGGGAAAAGCTTTAGAAGCCTAACGACACATAAAGGCCTGAAACTTTCATCCCGAGATGCCGAGCTATGACAATTTACAATCGATCACTCCAATATCAACTTGTACGGCTTCTCACCTCTATGGGGTTACTGTTGACCACTACAAATATGATGCTGCTGGTGTCTGTTGCACTGCGGACACCAAAGTCCAGCAGGTTCTCCTTCAGACTGGGAGGCAGAACCAGAGGCTGTAAAAACAGGCAGTAAAAACAGCATGTTACACACTCTAAAGTAGATTTAAGTACCAGATTCAACAGCGATGTATTATGAAGCTATAATGCAGTCTGGTATTAGTGAACCAAACCACTGAGAGGCAAGAGCATCTATAACTAGTACAAGAGCTTTCAGTGGATATTATTTTATTGTTTAAGAGTAAACAATTGTATTTACAATGATAGACCGAGTTCGCCCGTCTGCACCCACTTCATGTTCACTGCGTACCTCCAAGAAGCCGGTGTAAGCCCGAACAGGCAGGTGAAACTTTGATGCGTTTGTGATGAGCAGGATGTTGCTGTCTATGTGGATTGATGGTCGAACCGGTCGGAAGAGGAGGGAGAAGATGTAACGCGACTCGTGTGGGGGGATGAGGATGGGCGTGCTGAAGTTCTGCACCTAAAACAGAAAGAAAAACATAAATAAATGAAAGCGATGTCAGCGCGATGCTGGAAGATCAGACTTCACAGTCGGGTTGACCTTGGATGGGTCGTTCCAGAGAAATCAGTGAGTATCTCCAACCCGAGACCCGACAAGCAGGTGATTGTTTTACTACAATAAACAATGATAAATTCCATGAGAGCATATGCACAATGCACTTAGAGGCTGTAACGTGGAAAATATTCATATTACGAGGGTAACATTTTACATGTCTATTCTAATTATTTTACCCAAAAAGATTCAGTTGAACTTTTCTCAGCTTTGACTGTTTTACGTTTCTTTGTTTAATGCATTTCTGCTCACATTAAACATTGTTTTGGCCTCTTCGGGGAGGGACACGTTGTGTATCCGGATTGCGAAGCTGAAGGCATTCGTGAGGAAGATGGGTCTGTCCACCGGGTCCACGGGGCTGTCCCTGATGTGGAACAATGTGGCTGTGTGGTCAAAGCCCAGGTAGCTGCCACAAGAGGAAGCACACACACAGCAGTGAAGCTTCAAATTAACTCTTACAGCAACATTTTCATTTGTCTCCTTGTTCATCCTCAGAAAAACTTACCCGTCTAAAACCTCTGCTTGGTATGGGATTTCAAGCTTGGAATAACTCTTCTCTTTTGCTTTAACTGTTATTTTTCCAGATAACTGATATGGTCTTCTGGCTTTTGAGGCTACAGGGGGAAAAAAAAAGATTCAGAGAGCAGATAAGACACTGCAAAACACATCAAAGGGCCTGCAGGAGGAAGCTGCGCAATAGAAAGGAAGGAAATGGAAGGAACTTCTAAAAACTAAGTCAAAGGAGAACAACTGAAGCTTTTGATTATTTATACAGATGTGTATCTTGAAGGTGACGTTATGTTACTTAACATAACTTTATAAAGAAAGCTGCCAAAGAAGCATCATGTTCATGAGTTTCCTCAGGAGGAAAAAACAGCTGATTCAGCTGAACTCTTATGAATGACCACGTCACAGGTCAGTGTTAGAGACGGTGACAAGTTCAGCTTCCTGTGACCTGTCAAGTAAGAGAACTGAAGTAAAACTCAACTTACCATCAAAACTAATACTTGCGACTTTGGTATATCTGTTCTCTCCAGCTTTGAGTGTAACTGCTTTGAAGTCTATTGTGACGGCTTCATTTGACGGTGTTGTACGTACACTCTGAAAAGCAGCATGAATACAGTCATGGATTCTTACAGCCTTGAGATACTTGTTGTGTTCATGCTTTATTTTGCTTTGGATACGCACCGTAATGGGAACATCTTTTGTCCCTGAATTTAAAAGGTGTAGATTCAGCAGCTTTGGACGATCTGCAACACGAGGAAGTAGGAGGCAGAGATCAGAGGGAGGAGTCGGGAGGTTGGTTTGAAAAAGAAAATACTGATAGATGTCATTTCTTTAAGGAAAGCAAACCTTGTGATCTGAGTGTGCCAAAGTCGAGCATCTCTGTGGAGGAGTATATACCAGGGGCTGCAAACAATGAGTGAAACACGAGTGTTAGAAGGGAATAATGATTAAAAAGAACTGTCGCACAAAGGTTTAGCAGCACACCTGATGTGACCTCCACCTCTACGGGGAGGATGATGAACTGGTCCTCATTGGGAGCATTGGTTTTGATTCTGATGAAAGCCGTGTGGTTGTCCACATCTCTGGACGAGAAGCTGGCTCTCATCACCCCTTTTGTCTCAAATGGGGGAATCTCCTGGAGGAGGGGAGGGTTGGTCAGCGTCAGTGGGACCGCCTACTGTCCTTTAAAAACCTCACTTTGCTCTTATTCCCATTTTACTCTAATCTGTATGATTCATGGGTCAAAATAATCCTTTAGCTACTCTCGCTTTAAGACAACTTTTGCCTGATTGGCTTTAACAGCGTGTGGGTGGGGTTTCCCACATCACTAACAGCATACAATGACCTCATTGTTGGAAACACCGGCCATGTTTAATGTGAACAAGCACAACAGGTCCATAGCTTTAAAATCAAAAGGAGGACTCACCCATAATTTTATAGTGCCTCCTTGTTGGCCTGTGGGAAGCTCCAGATGCAAATCCCCACCACTGGAGTACATCTCAACCACCTGAAGCAAAGACAAGAAGCAGACCAAATCAATCATCAAAGAAAATGTGCAAATAAAATAAACAAAGGGTACAATGTGTCCGTATTACCTGCAGTGGTTCACTGTACGGGTTGTGGATGTTTATAAGAGGTGAGAAGCTGCTGTTTACTGGGACTCGGGCCCCAATGAAGGGTCGCAGTCTGTAGGGGTTTGGTATACCAACCCCGAAAACCTTCAGTTTCAAAGACAGATACGCAACATTAATCACATGTTTCACACAAAAAAAATGAGAGAGAGAAAAAAAAAGGTGTGCCACTTCATTTGTACCTGGTATGTAAACACTCCATGATGTGATGTATTAATAAATAAAGTATTTTCTACATTCCCAACTACTCGAGCAAGAAATACCACATCAAATGATGTGTTCCCTCCTGGTGGTATTATCTGTTGGAAAAAAAAGAAACATTATAAAAGACATTAATAAAGAGACGCCAAAGAATACAAATCTGTAAAAGAATTAACCCCCCCCCCCCTTGTTACATTTGGCTAATTGATGATGATTCTGTACGCTCAGTTTTTATGCTCTAGCACAGGGGTGTCGAATTCCAGGCCTCGAGGGCCGATGTCCCTGCAGGTTTTAGATCTCACCCTGGGTCAGCATGCCTGACTCAAATGATTAGTTCATTACCAGGCCTCTGGAGAACTTCAAGACATGTTGAGGAGGTCATTTAGCCATTTAAATCAGCTGTGTTGGATCAAGGAGACATCTAAAACCTGCAGGACATCAGCCCTCGAGGCCTGCAGTTCAACACCTGTGCCCTAAGCCTGCAGAGGTATGTAGGTGTAGGTGAATAAAGCCTGATAACTGGTTAGTGGACCATCCTTAAAGAAAAATCCCCCCCCCCCCCCAACCACACACAGGTCAGGACAGAAGAGAAAATACTTCATATGAATATGGCCATGGATCTGTGTCTACCATTTTCTAAATTATCAGATGCAGGCATTTATTTCACTTATAAAAAAGAATATTTTTAAAGACTGAAAGTCGACTGAACACCAGCTTATTACAGATCTGTCACATCTACCAGAGTTCGTGGATTTGAACATATTTCAGCACTTTGTGTGTCATGTTTGTATTCATCTGTTCATCATGTGGCCCTTCACTTCAGTAGCTAAGCCACTCTGACCCTGAAGGATAACGTCACCAACTCCAGCTCTAAAAAGAGAACCCAAACAGATCCCATAAGGTTATTCACATGCACTGACCAACAAACTTCTAACCTCACAGATATCAACGCCCACTTCCACACCACCTGATCGTAAAAAGGTCCAGTGCTATGAAAACATCACAGCTCCATGGTAACTTTAGCATTTTGGTGGTGACGGTTTTTCAGTGGGCGATTGCTCAGGGGGATTTCTGAGGTGGATTCCATCCTGCTGCATTTATAACAACATGAGTAATCCACAGCATGAGCTGCCTTTAAAAAAAGAGGAATAAATTATCTATGTTTGTATACTAAAACCATTCTCAAATATACTCGTATAGACTTCAGCCAAAGCAGAATCTCCTGCTGTTGGAGGTTAAATGTTAATAAAGGGGTGTTAGATGATACGTAATAGGTTAAATAATAAAAGCCCGATCAGAGATTAATCCAAAACGTGCACTTTAAAATGTGCATTATTCGTTTATTATGTGATCAAGTTTTTAACTCTGAACCTTCATCAAACAGGAATTAAGCAGACTTAACAATTTAAAGCTTTTTGTGCAGAACAATCTCTGAACATTGTGCAAAAGGGAAGAAGCTGACTGTGTAGTGGCCTATGGCCATGGAGGGATACCAGATGAAGAGGTATTCAGATTAGGACATTACCCAGATCGTCTTTTCAGTCTACAAACCTTTTTCTGGTTTTGGTGTGTGTAAAAAAATTAGCTAATATACCACTAACCTAATGTTAGTAGGATGTGAAGAGGAAAAACAAAATTTGAGTCCAAAATCCAAAGGTATCCATTCACGTGCAACGAAAAACAGTAACAAATGATTGGTGTTGATCGCCTGACTAACAATTCAACTCTTCCTCAAAACAAATAAATAATAATATGATGTTCTGTTCATTTTTTTTTTTTTTAAACTGTAACTTCCTCTGTGCCGCGTTCAAAGAGACAATACTAAGAAAACAAAAGTGAGGGTGATGAAATATAGGATTTTGAAAAAATGTACTCTACAATATATTCAAGTGATAAAGGCACAGGTAGAAAGTATTACCGCATACCTTAAAGCAGAGACTCATGAGGTTGGGACCTTCTGGCATTCTCTTGTTAGTACAACCATAACTAAGATTCAAAGCACATGCTGAACTACAGCATGTGATCAGAGGAGGGATCCCCAAACATATCTGCTACAGCAGCACATACAGGCTAACCGCATACAAGCTCGTGTGAAGTTTGTAATGGTGCAGTTGTCCTCCTAAGCTGTCAGATTTCACGTTTAATAGCACAGTTCCCAGCAAGCTCTAACAGAAGAGTTTGCCTTTATCTCAAAAACGTAAAGACTCGCTGATCTCAGTTCACATGTCGTTTCTTGAGGGAAACATAAAGCATAAAGTTTACGCTGCACTATTCTGGTTTGTACATTTGTCGCCCTCTCATCAGACCTGCTCGTCTCCGACCTGCTGATGTGCGCTGCGTTATTAAAAGAAAGTGAGCTGCATCTTCGGTTTTTGCATAATCTTTCACTCCCATCGGCACATTTCTGCGGTTGCAAGCTCACACCAACTTGCCCCGTTAATAAATATGTTCAAAATGCGACACTTTTCCTGCAGAAAAAAACTAAACAAAAAACCCAAACTTGTTCCTGATTAATGGACACCACAAGAAAGCTACAAATATGAATGAGCTAGAACCTCTCACTTCTGATTTTTTTTTTTAAATGAGTGGCATCAATGAGTTCAAATCCATTTTAGACACAACTTTAACCAATCAGAGCAATGACATGTGTGACGTAGAGCTGAACGGGAAACGGCAAAGAAGGCAGTGATTGTTGAAGAACTGCCACGTTGCATAAACAGTTATGACTGGCCTGCATGAATAAGGGTGAGTGGAAAAGTCTGGCTGAATGGGAGGGGATGGAATGCACTGAAATGTGAGCTCTCATATTTGTGTGGTTACCTAATTCTGCCTAATTCTCTGATGGTCAATAAAAAAAAATAAAAAAAATCTCCCTGGAGGAGTGAACCTGTCTGGCCTAGAATCAGTAAGCCTATTCAAACAAGCCTTAACGTCGCCTTAAAATCTGCCCTGGCTTCAGTCCCACAGAGCGACTCGGTGTTTCTCAGTTGTACTTCCATTTAAATGCAGCTATTAAAAGGACTTTGATCTTCCTGCTGACTGCTCAAACATACTTTTGTACTCTATGGAAATATTTCCTCAGGTTATGATGCAAGATAACAAAAAAAAAAAAAAAAAGCAAGCACATTTATCTCAGCAAGGCCTCACTCCATGACAGATAGGATTCTTAAGAATGTGTACATTCACCAATTCAAAGAATTGCAAACAAAAAGACCTGACTCAGATCCCCCTGCTGCACACCTGTATAGGCTGTTGTCACCACAAACACCTTGTTCTAGAAGATGATTCACTGGCAACACCTTAACAGCGTCTCAGCCTCTAAGACACAAACTGCCTATTGTGAAGCCACAGAACAGGTTTCTCATATAAAAGGGAGGACTCTAATGCAGCACAGAAAAGCATTCAAAAAGCACGTACACATGATGCACACACCTTCTTATTCATGGGCTATTCTTTCTTTTTCTTTTTACCATTTTCTAAACACCTAAATACAGCAAAACTACCAAATGCCAAAAGCAGATAAAAAAAAAAAAAAAAAAAAAAAAAAAAGTGTAAACAAGTCAAAAGTGTCCCGTTTGCCTCAATGACATCTCTGAAAGGTTAAAGTTCCAGCAGCACGTGCCCAACACATCTAGACTTGTAGTCATCATAAAACATTACACACACATTTTAAACAGGACAGGTATGGAGCAGGAAAAACATAAAACAACCAAAAATATGTAAATACACATAGAAATTTTTTATTTTATTTGTAGCATTATTTTTATTTATTAAAATTAAATGTAATTGTTTTTTTTACTCAATTAAAACAAATTATTTACATTTCGGTTGAATTTTTTCTTCTTTTTTTTTCCCCTTTGTTTTTCCCCAAACTCTATACCAATCTTATTTTAAATGTCTGGAAAATGTTTGATGACGAGTCAGACGAAGTCACCAGCCAACCCACTCAAATAACAACTTATGCTCTCTGCACTTTGAAGCCGGTAAAGGCATGGAAGACACAGTCACAAAGCTAGGCAGTCACATGTAGATCCAAATGGACCCTCACCCTCACTAATGACAAATAACGTCACTTATACCCAAGCAGACCTGAGCATAGTCGAAGATGTGTGAAGTATAATAAGACATGTTGGGCAGACTGTCCCAGACCTTTAGATTCAGATACTGCGATGAAACTAGCTCATAGGCCGCCTGGTAAAGGAACACCGAAAATTCCCACTGCTGGAGAGATTAAATAAATTCATTAGACTTCCCTCCCCGAGAAATAACCAAATCACAACCCCTCATATTAAAGGCCACATCCACATTTCTTCAAGCAGCATCAACTGTTGGGACGAGACTCTATGACCAGATCCTGCATACAAACAATCTGTGAGGAAAAAGCTTTCTGCTGCTGGAAGTTTTCAGATTTCTGATCATGTTGGAGCAGACATTGGTGTGCATACAGGAAAACACAGTCCATGCAGAGTTGTTTGTGTCTACTATCATAAAGGGGAAATCACAAAAACATGTATAAAAGCCTGCCTTCAGCTTAAGCCCTGCAGTGAAGAAAAAGTCATAAGGTACAAAGAACCTAATAGAGGAGTTTAAAACAACAAAAACACAACTTTGCCACTGCAGACACTGTTTGTGCTTTTCTTTAATTTCTTGATCTTTGGCATTTTCTTTTTTTGTGTGACTCTTGTTATTTGCAGCAACCCCAGGGCTTCCCTTCTCGTGGGTAGCCTCTGCATTGATCAAAATCCCATAATCGTTCTCTCTGTGCAGATGAAAACTCCCAAAAACAACTTTTTGTTTTCCCAGCAGGCTCTGTGAGGGCACAGTGATCATTTTTCCACACTTTACTAAACTATGTCTGAGCGCATGATCAAATCCAAGACTAACTTTACGAATAGCTCATAAATATCATCATCATGATCTTCAGCCTCATCTTGCTCTTCTCCCATATTTTCCCTGCAGGATGATTTCCCTCCCCCTTTTTTCCTAGTTGCAATAGAACAACATTTACAGGCTAAATGAAAGCAGATATTCATGTTTCATGAAGTGGTGATCATTCAAAGTTTTATTTAAAAAGTTCCTGAAAATGTTTAACAAGAAAAGAGACTTTAATTTGGTTAACATTTGTTTTCATTTTAGGTTTGAAGGATATTTTGGTACCCTGAAAACATGACATGTTCTTGTCTTTTGTATGAAATACATTTTACTGATGATTGAATTTCAACTGGATTTTTCCACTCAGTGTGGGAACAAAGTCACTGCATCTGGTTTGGTATAAGTCAGAACGGTGTGAACGCAACTCTAAAGGACTGAGCTCATAACACATAACAGATATTTTGCTTTGCTTACATAATTTGATGTGTCAATAAATAAGTTTGATGGCTTTAATTTTGATTCTACAATTTAAAAAAAAAAAAAGAGACAAAAATAAACACATTAAAAACTCCTCACTGCTTCCGTATGTTGCAGAGCATCACATTACCAGTGACAACCAATCAGTAAAGACACTTCATGAGAGTCACAGGTCTATCCTCGCTCCTGTGTGTTTACTGTGCACCACCATTCATCCATGCAGTCTGACTCGTGTGTATGAAGACACACAAAATGATAATACTGATAAACACAAAGTCAGTACACTGAATTCATTTTCAAGATTAAAAGCGATCAACTTGCTTACACACAGCAATAACACACACACACGCGCACAAAATAAATGTGGTTTCAAAGGTTTTAAAGTGACAGCTACTTACCCTATTCTGGAAAAAGGATGCGTGAAAATGTGCTGTTGTTGCTGATATTGATATCAAACTAATTTCTTCAGAGCTAGGGTTATGTAAATAAACTTTTTCCATTTTTGGCATTCCAACGGGCCTGGAAGGAAGAAGAGAAGGCTTGGTTAGAGTATATAACAATATATGTAAAATGGAGCCATAACTCACATCTCCAGCTTTCCATTTTTATATTCTTGGACTGTATTACAATAGCTTTGCATGATTCATAGCTCAAATTAATAGTTTTTGCATTATCCTGGGCTTCGTGCCTCTGTGTAAACATATTAGCATATTAGGGATATCCCCTCTCACTGAGATAATACAGATCAAAGAGATCCAAGACAGGAAAATTTGGACTACATATGCTGACCCCAATGTTTGCAACCCTGGCCATGTTTAATATGAGCATCCACCATGACGCATTCAAAGAAGAAACCGAGCAGCACCTATAAACATGCCATGAAAATTAAAGGTTTATGAGCTTGGGGAACCGACTGGTTTAGACTGTCTTACGTTAACAGATACTTCAGAGATTTTTGGACATTAATCTACAGGTGTAACTTTCCTGTGGGGACAGGATTTGACATTCAAAAGAGTGACTATCTCTGCATTGTTAACCCAACACCCCAAGCTCATCATAAACTCTTTGATTTCCAGCCTCAGAGTGAACCTGCGGTTTCTGTTATATCAGTATGCTATGAAAATCAACTCGCAGATACACGGAACTCGGCGTGTTTATGATTCTCGTTACTAAGTGAAATAAAATTGAGGGAAGTTAGTTTTCAAATTCTGCTAAAAATATTTTGTCTGCTGGTTAAATCTGAAATAATCCCCTGAATGCTCTTTGACACAAAAAATGTATTAAATACATTTTAAAAAGTCATCATTCTAAAGTCGAGCCACCATCATCACAAGCTCGGTGACACAATTTTTATGCCCTTAAAACAATCACAGCTGATAAGCAAATTGTTTACTAAGAAAGTGGGACAGGCGAAGATGGGCCGCGACAGCCGGGTGTCTGAGTGCGAGTGACCCCCGCTCCTCCGAGCGCTCCTGAACCTGCACCCTGGTCGTGTAAAATTTAGCCACGCTGGGTGGGTGTGCTTGACTGGAATGTGACATATTAAGTCCAGCGTAGGTGAAGCTTGGGTCTGTAAGAGCTAAAGCATATGTGGTTTGTAAAATGAATTCCACAGATTGCTCAAATATTTTCTTAGAATTTATTGTAGACATGCAGGTGCACTCTGAGTGGAGGTGCACTGCAGAATGACTAATACCTAAGAGCTGTATGAGTACAGCTAATACTGGTTAATATTATGATCAGTTATTTAACATGTTTACTCTCAGACCCACAGAAACAAACAGTAAATTTATTAAACTTTTTAAAAAAAGAGGAGAAGAAGAAACTGGTCTTTTTATCTTTCGAACGATTGAATGGGGTCAGCTCTATATTTCCATGTACGGTTATAGCTTCTTTTTTTTGGGGGGGGGGGGGGTTGTTTACCATGAATTTGTCAACTTCTCCTACAACCTTTGATATGTATGTTTAATTATACTTGAGCTTTTTTGATTGTATGTTTCTTTATAGACTACACTGGGATGTTTTGCAGTGAATCGTGACATTTCCTGTGGCAGATGTCTTGATTTCAGGAGTTGGAAAAAGTACGTTTCTGTATAAAATATGACTGAACAATGAAACAGTTTGGTTATCTGAGTGAGAATTAAGTTAATTTCCTTGAACTATGATCATATTTCAACTCCGTAAACTCCATAAATATGTAAACGTGGCGTTAATCAAAACTTCCACAGCCTGGTGGGGACTAACGTTTTAGTGAAGGATGTGGTAAAAAGCAAAAAAAGACTTTGGCACGATACTGGTTTTATCTTTTAAAAATTGCCGTAAGGCAAATTGAAGTCTGATCCAATATTCACTCAAGTGCAAGTTCAAACAGGACCACACAAACAATGTGAGAATCAAAGCGTAAATCACACCACTCCAAAGAGAAAGAGACTCACTGTTCATGAAAATCCAACATTGGAGGTTCAAATCGTATAGGTCGACAGTTCCCACGGTGTGTGGACGTGCTGCGAGAGACAGGAAGGTGTGACAGCAGCAGAAAAATCAAAATAGGAAAAACAGCCTCCATGTTGGTGTGCATTTCAAACAACTGAGAGGTCAAAAACATGAGCGCACGGTCAGTCTTCAGACTTTTTTTGTGAGTGCGTTAACCAGCAGTGTGACCACTCCCATTGGCAGAGCATGATTTCCATATGTAAAGTCTCCATGAAAATCTAAAGATTCACAGGAAAGGCAAAAAAAAAAAAAAAAAAAAAAAAAAAACCCCAACAACAACAAAAAAAACCACCTCTCTCTTTGTGTCACCCTTGGTGTGTATCACTCCCCTTATAATAACAACTAGTTTTGAGAATCGGGTAAAACTGGCCCCGTCGCGCAGCTCGCCAAACCTGTTTGACAGCAGGTGTATCTTAACAAGAGAGAAGCCCGTCCCTAAATACAGGCAACTCGTCTTTTTGGCCTTTATGCAAATCGCATGAAAAGAAAAATTCATCAGCAATGCAGACGTGGCACTCAGCGGAGCCTCGGGTAAAATATGTAATGTCACCGCCTTTACAAACACCACAACAAACAAGTGAAAATGTTTCATTGTGATTTTTCAAGAATCTCTCACAGGTAACTGCTCTAACACTACCTGGCAACTTACAGGAGATCAGTTTCACCTTTTTACTACCCAGACAAAGGAATCAGCAGTGAGGAGACACGATGAGCTTCCCGCAGCACACAGCAACGTGGCGGCCCTGCCATCGCTTCTGCCATCGATGAAACAACTACTGACAAATTTCGTGACATTAAGGAATCAAATGGGTCCTGGCTGTGAATCCTGTCACTGGGCTCAGCGCTAATGTGCTGAATGCCAGCATGTAACTGGAGCAGCCTGAGGAGGTCACAGTTAGGACTGGGGCTGCTGGCCACAGATCTCCATATGTGCAGTGACAAGTTAACATCAGCATGGCCAAAGACGTCACCGCCAGTTTTTTAAAGATTCTGTTGGTTTCATGGTACATCACATTATCATTAAAATCATTTGTGCAGGGGAGTCACGTGGGACCGCCGAAGAAGATGGCCGCACACTAGAGGCGCTCCTAAAGCCTGTTGATTAATGTTCTGAATCTGGAAACATACACTCCAGCTGTAGTCGTAAATTGGACACCCTTTGTGGACTTTGAAGCTTTTCAAGGATTACCGTCTTTGGAAAATGGCAGGTAACAACAAAGCAAACTTTTTTAAGGGAGCTACCACGAGGAAGAAGCAAGCTAGCATTAGCCTCGCTCCGGAACCACCCGAAAGTGCATCTGCATCTGAGGCCGCCTCTCCAGTAGTTGAGGACGGTATAGGGAGCGAGAGCAAAAAAGACATTTTTGAAGAAATTAAGAAGATGAACGCTACTCTTCAGGTCGTAGCAAAAGATGTCACCACTATTAAAGAGGCCACTAAAGAATTGAAAGATTCGGTGGAAGATATAAAAGTGAGGTTAGGGGAGGCGGAACAACGTATATCAGACATGGAAGATGCCAGCGTGCTTACCGAGGCAAAAGTGGACAAATTCCAGAAGAGGATGGACGCGTTGTGGTCGCGAGTGGAGGACCTTGAAAACCGTAGCAGGAGGAATAATGTACGGATCATTGGACTCAAAGAAGGGGTGGAGACACCCGGGAACGTGGACAAATATGTGATGGAGATACTGGCCAAAGCATTTGAGCTTTCTGGAAGTGAATTTGAAATTGAACGTGCCCACCGTTCCCCGGTGCCAATGCCGGAACCTAACGAGCCTCCCAGGGTGATACATGTCCGCTTTCTACGTTCATCTGCTAGGGAGAAAGTGCTTCGGGTGGCCAGAGAGAGGCGTGGAGTCGATTGGCAAGGCTCCAAGCTATCCTTTTTTGAAGATGTTACAAAGGAGCTGGCGGAGAAGAGGAAGGCATTCAACCCGGTGAAGAGGCGTCTTCGGGAGCTACAAGTGAAGCATAGGCTGATGTATCCTGCAACGCTCGTTTTCACGTGGAACGGACAAAAGAAAGCATTCAAAGACGGAAAAGAGGCCGAGAAATTTCTGCAGGAGTCGACTTAGAGGAATGCGGGACATGATGTAACAGATCGGAGTAGTGTATGTGGATTTTGAAATAAGGTAACAAACAAACAATGGGCACAATGGGGCTGTGGCGGTGGTGCTGCTGTCGGATGATTAGCGTGTCTCACGGACCACGAGCAGTTTGGGGTCTCAAGCTAAAGTTAGTTAGGCTTGGGTAGGAGGGGAGGGAGGGGGCGCTTAGCAACGTTGTTCAGAGTTGCTATGCAAAGAAGGGTTTTGGTTTTGTTCAGGTTTGTTTGTTTGTTTTTAATGACGGCTAGTTTGATAAGACCAGATGGGTTTTGTAATATTGAGTGCCTATGCATATATTTGTGTTGTGTTGTAAAGCGCACAAGGTGTGCCTTACCCCATTTCTGTTAGAAAGCGATGAACAGGTATACTAAAATAATATCGTGGAACATAAACGGATGTGGGGACCCAATCAAGAGGAGGAAGGTTCTAAAATACTTAAAATCTAAAAATGCAGATATAGCGTTTATTCAGGAATCCCACATTGCGGGGGAAGAAGAGGCGAAAAAATTTAAACGAGACTGGGTGGGCTCCGTTTTTCATAGTTCATATTCGAGTAAACGAAATGGTGTATTGATCCTTGTTAATAAGAAATTAAGCTTCGTGTTGCTGAAGAAGTATAATGATGACGAAGGACGCATTATATGCTTGGAGGCCTTAATTAATGGGGTTCGAACAGTTTTGTGCAATATTTATGCACCTAATAAGGAAGAGCCAGTTTTTTTTCACAAAATTAATAAGATAATAGGGGATCATGTGGGGCAGGTGATATTGGCTGGGGATTTCAACCAGGTGATGGATGGGATAATTGATAAGAGTAATCCCAGGGGTACGTCTACACCCAGGGACAGAGAGGCTGTTCATTTACTGACAGAGGATCTTTGCTTAACGGACATTTGGAGGTTAGTTAATCCCAGTTCAAGGGAATACACGTTTTACTCCAACTGTCATAAAACATATTCGAGGATAGATTTCGCCTTAATATCAAAGTCTCTGGTCGAGTCAGTCGTAGACTGTGAGATTGGTGCCATTGCTATTAGTGATCATGCCACAGTAGAGTTGCAAATTGACTTGAACACGGATAGAACGAAGAGGGGCCGCTGGAGGCTTAACACGATGTTGTTGCAGAACAAGAGTTTCAGTGAGGAGTTAACAAAGGATCTCAAAATTTTTTTCGAAATCAATATGGATTCCACAGACAAAGTAGCCACAGTTTGGGAAGCGTCTAAAGCATATATAAGAGGAAAGATGATTGCATACGCATCAAAAGTTAAGAAAAGTGATCTAGAACGGGTAGAAACCTTGGATAAAGAAATACGGGAGTTGGAGAAGGACTTAGCGAGTCAATATTCAAATTATAAATATCAGACTATATGTAAATTAAAATGCCAGTTGAATGACATTTATAACAAAAAGGCGGAATATGCCTTATTTAGGCTCAAAACAAAATTTTATGAAGGTGGCGAAAAGAGTGGAAGACTATTGGCAAGACAACTGAAGCAGCAAGATAATTTGAATAATATATCTATGATTAAGAAGGACGGCCAAGTGATAACCTCATCGAAGGAAATAAACTCAGTTTTCCAATCATTTTATCAAGATTTGTATACGTCTGCTGGTGTGCTTGATGAAGGGGAGGTGGAGACATTTTTTTCAGGTCTACAATTACCTACTCTCTCTGGGGAACAGAAAACGAGACTGGATGAGCCTATAACGGAAGAAGAGGTCAGGGCTGCGATCTTATTAATGAAGAATGGGAAATCGCCAGGCTTGGATGGCTTCCCGATTGAGTATTATAAGAAATATATCGATATTTTAGCCCCAGTCCTGCATAAAGTTTACCTTGAGGCATTGGAGATAGGTTCCTTGCCGAGTACGTTTAAGGAAGCACTGATCTCCCTTATTCCTAAAAAGGATAGGGATCTGTCGGACCCAGCAAATTACCGGCCTGTAAGCCTTTTGGGCGTTGATTGCAAAATTTTGACAAAGGTTTTGGCCTCCCGCCTGGATCAAATATTACCAGATATCATTAATGGTGACCAGGTTGGCTTTATTAAAAATAGGTCCTCAGGTGATAACATTAGAAGACTTCTTCATCTCATGCACAGAAGCGAATCTAATCTAACCCCGGTTGCGGCCTTCTCGCTAGATGCTGAGAAGGCCTTTGATCGGGTGGAATGGGGCTTCCTTATGACGACCCTCGCAAGGTTCGGGTTTGGGCCTGGGTTTTGTAATTGGGTCAAAACTGTATATGCAAGTCCAAGGGCAGCGGTTTTGACAAATGGATTGGTGTCAGGGTTTTTTCATCTTACTCGCGGGACCCGACAGGGGTGCCCTTTGTCCCTGTTGCTTTTTACAATATTTCTGGAACCGCTGGCCTTGGCTATTCGAGCAAACAGGGGTGTCAGAGGTGTTCATGCAGGGGGTATGGAACACAAGTTGTTTCTATATGCTGATGACATCTTAGCAGTATTGACGGATCCCATGCAGTCTCTACCAGCGCTACTCACGTGTGTTGAGTCATTTTCAGGGTTGTCAGGTTATAAGATAAACTGGGACAAGTCAGAGGGCATGCCATTGTCAGCATCATGTCATTCTGGATGCGTTACTCCATTCAATTTTAAGTACTCACCTTCAGGTATGAAGTATTTAGGAATATTATTAAAACCCGACTTGGAGGATATTATGCTTTCAAATGTGGAACCTCTCCTCCTAAAGATAAAAACAAATCTGGATAAATGGGGTAAATTGAATCTTACACTATGGGGTAAAATTAATGTGATTAAAATGATGGTGGTCCCACAGTTCAATTATGTTTCCATGATGTTACCTGTACGGATTCCTTTGCACATATTTGGTCAAATTGAGAAGTTAATCAAAGATTTTTTGTGGAATAACAAGAAGCCGAGAGTGAATATAAAGAAAATGTGGGCCTCTAAAGACATTGGAGGAATGGCCCTCCCAAATGTGAAGTTGTATAATTTAGCTTTTGAATTGTCAAGACTGGCCAAATACTGGACAGGATCGGGCTCTGAGCTGAGCTGGATGAAGATCGAACAGGAACTAGCGAGCCCCTTCACACCTTTGGATGTTCTCTCGCAGGGCGCGGCAACTAATGGACAAGACTCTCATGATAACCCAGTGCTCAGGTATTCCAAAGCTGTCTGGGTGGAGGTGCACAAGTTGTGTGGAGCATCTCATCTAAGACAACCTTATGCCTCGCTATGGAACAATATTGCTGTAAGGATTGGGCGGAAAACTGTGTTCTGGAAGGAATGGCTTGTCAAAGGCATACGCAGGATAAGTGATCTTTACTCAGGGGGAGTGTTTATGTCATTTGCTGAAATAACCCGAAAATACAGTTTGACAAGAGAAAATAATTTTTGGAAATATTTACAAATAAGGGATTGTGTTACCAAAGGAAAATTTGCTCAAAGCTCGAATATGGTTGTGGAGTTTTTAGAATTGTCCAGTACAGCACATAGGGCGGCGGTTTTCTACAAACTGTTTAACAATCCAAAAAAAGAGATATGTGAAAACTTGAGGGTTATATGGCAGAGGGATCTGGGTTGTGCAATTTCTAAAGAAGACTGGCGCAGAATTTTGTCATTCTCTGATAAATATATAAGAGAGGCCAGGGGTAAATTTACTCAGTATAAATTAATACACAGGTGGTACTTCACTCCATCCAAACTTTATAGAATGGGAATTAGTCCCAGTAATGTATGCTGGAAATGTAGTTCAGATCCAGGGACATTTATACATGCTATTTGGGAATGTGGGAAAGTTTATCCCTTTTGGCAAAAAGTATTGGACAAAATAGGAAGGTGGATTGGTTTGATGATACCCCTGTCACCAAGACTGTGCTTATTAGGGGATCGGTCAGTATTACCTGGGGTTTCAAAATAT
Organism: Rhamphochromis sp. 'chilingali'; assembly: GCF_963969265.1. Taxonomy (NCBI): domain Eukaryota; kingdom Metazoa; phylum Chordata; class Actinopteri; order Cichliformes; family Cichlidae; genus Rhamphochromis; species Rhamphochromis sp. 'chilingali'. The sequence goes on from NC_137931.1 coordinate 34,088,589, forward strand.
GACTTTGTGGTTATAAAGGTGGGGGTGATCGCAGCGGCTCGAGTTATTCTCAGTGTATGGAAGGAACCGTCTCCTCCAGAATATAATAGGTGGAAAGAAACTATGCTGAAAATGGTGTCGTATGAAAAGCTCTTGGCTAGGATTAATGATGATAGGGAGGGTTTTGACGAATCGTGGGGACGTGTTTTTGGCTGAGATGGTTGGAACTTATTTGGTCAGGGCAATTATCTTTAGTCATGTTGTACGCTTGCTGCACTGTTTGTTTGTGTAGGCACTCAGTAAGGGAATGACTTAAAGATTTGAGTTAACTGATTTGAGGTTTTTTTTTTGTTTTTTTTTTAATTTTTTTAATTTTTTTTAAATTTTTTTTATTATTATTATTATTATTATATTTTTTATATATATTTTTTTTTTCTGTTGTTGTTTGTTGGTTGTTTTGTTTGTTTTTGTGTTGTGAAATGTTAAAAACAAATAAAGACTTCAATTATAAAAAAAAAAATCATTTGTGCATTTGTGGGTGTTTTTCTGTCAGGAGAGCGTGTATTTTATTATTTTTTTAAAGTAAGGTCATCATAATAAAACAAACTAAACACAACTAAAATACTAAATATTATCCTCTCTGGCTCTTAAATACGGACCTTAAGAAGCTGCCAGGGGCTTGGCTGTGATCAAGAAATCCATCATCTTTCTGTCACCAGGCTTCGCTTACTCTAACAGTGGCTAATCTTAATCTCGCTAAGTGGTCACAAAGGTGGTTATCAACTGCATACGTCAACACCAGGTTTCCTAATGTGGCGATAAGCACGTTCGCATGAAAGACGTGGTGTTCTGACGGATCAGTGGGTACCTGTTGATCTCTTCTCTCAAACACAAGCTGCTCCAGAGCAGAACAGGGGTCCAGCACAAGTTACAGTGGTTATTTACACCAGTAAGAAGTGAACCACATTCACAACAGTGAAAGCACCTACTCCTGCTTACTACACCAGACCTCTGGCGTTCTGTAGTTCTGTTGTACCACTTTCTGTTTTCAGTTGGCGTTTCATTTCCTGTGACTTCTGTGCTCCCTGGTTACTGTTAGTTGGTGTTTTAGTATTAGTTGTTTATCTTTTGGTTACTTCCCGTTTTACTTTGTAAGCTCAGTCTCACCGGTGTCTCATTCCCGTTTTACTTCCTTTTTTTTCTTGCTGGATTCCCTCCCTTATGTTTCCTTGTGTTCTATTGCTGGGTTTCCCCCTTTTTTTTTTCCTCTCTCTGACTAAGTCAGTTTTTTTGCCTTCAATGAATAAAGACTCCTTTTGTTTCTTACCTGCCTGCCTCTGCATTGCCACACCAAATATACAACACCACTGTAGCTGTTTGTTCACCAGTACAGAGGTTTATCTGGCAAATACATATCGCAAACAGACAGGTTTGAAACCACACACACACACACACAGAAAAAAAAAAGGGGAAGTTTAACATCTAAAAAGGACTGGAACACACACACTGACCTCAAACATAACTGTCTAGGGAGTGGTCACGCCATGCCCCTAAAGATAACCTTTGTATGGTTTACATGCTGTCTGAGCTGTATGCTGGACCCTGATAAAACATCCATCTGAAAGGTATGCGAGCCCTCTGTGACGCTTCAGAACCGCTATACAGGAACATGATGCAACCAACTGACTTTTTACACACTTCCTGTAATGAAAATAGTCCTTACTTGTTTGAGCACTTCTGCCTGTTGTTGTGCCAAAGCTGGGATAAAAAGAGCCTGAAGCAAATAATAACTTCCTCAAAAAAAAAAAAAACACTTCAGTCACATTCGACTGCATGAAAGAATCCTGCCTGCTTCTAACAGCTGCTGCAGGCTATAAAACCAATGTCACTGTGGACTCGACTCATCCTAGAACATGTGGCCAGAAAAGCGCTCAGGGTGACACAGACAGAGAGGTTTCTCTGATGATCAGTGGCACAGATATTTGCCCTTTTTCCCCACAATCTAATTTTTTTGTATAATTTTACCCCCTAAATGATCTTAACATGCTGTCACAGCAGCCGCATTGAAGCAGTAAAACTTGTTTTGCTTTAACACAATACACTTTGCGTTTGCTTGTTGTCCAGGCAAGTTAATGTAGAAGCACACGGTTTAAAAATACAAATACAACATTTTATTGAATTCATGCTAGTATAAAAAAAGGGAGGATTTCTCATACCTTTGTTGATGATATAAACTAAAATCGATGTCAGACTCTCCCTGCAAGCACAACACAAACATACAGTAAGAATTAATCACAATATCAAAAACCAGGGGATTAATTTGGTAGTTGAGCAGGGCTTTAGCCTCTTCTTGCTCTGTGAAGGTCCGTTACAATACCATTTTAATGGCCTTACCTGTAAAAGGCTGCCCTCGCCAAAATGTAGAACTTCTAGTATTGTGTCTGACTGAATGAATGCTGCAAAGAGAAAAATAGGAAGATCAGAGAGAAACACATTTTTACACTACATAAAAGAAAGCTAAAAGGGGTAAATGTTCAATAAACAAAATCATAGCATACTGATGTGTGTGAGCTGCTGATTGGGTTACCAAAACCAACTAACGCTTCATTTGCATGGCAAAGCACCTTTTTGAAATCCCTGAAAAGGTACAGACTGATTTATGGACTGGAGATGGCAGCAGCTGCTGATTGCTGTCGAATTTAACGAAATAAAAACCAACTTCAACTTCAATCTTGTGTACTGAACTAGAGACAAGAGAAAGTTCAGCCTCCAGATCTGTGCTCCTTTTCTGCTCCATGTGCGGTGAAAGAAGGATCTAATCCAAAGCTACTTTCACCAGAAGAAATTCCGGCTAGGTGATGAGCCTGATCTCAAATATACCGTAGTAGAAAAGCAGCTCATTCATTAGCTAAGAGATCAGATCAAAACCGGATTTTTGAGTTGGTGTGAAAGTGATCTGGTTGCAGTTTTTAACTGATTTTAAATGTGCTTTTCAGCTCTGAAATTTGAAAACTTTCATTAAGTATATAAAAAAAAAAAAACGTAGAAAAAGGAAACAAAACAAATCAAAAAATACAAAACATCTGAATTAAGAGTGTAGAGAGGGAACAGCCTCACCCCAGTCTCCAGCTAAAATGTGCTTCAATACTGCATTTAACTGACCAACCCAATAAACCCAGCTATCTTATTTTACTTTCTTAGTTTGATTCTAAACTCCAATTTTCATTCAGATTTCATTAAACTAAAACATTCTTTCACACTTTTTTGTGTTTAAGTTTAGTTTGAGTTAGGTGTACAGGTTTTGCCACCAATAGTCTCGGGAAGAGGGGTGTACCGGGGGACAGTGCCAAAGTATGTGGTACAACCAATGTGTTCCAGTTGTGTTAGTCAGCCACGGAGAGAGCGAAGCTCTAACATTCAAAGAGCTAAAGAGCTGAGCGTTAAAAATAATGCCATGTCCACTGCAGCCACCAGTTTTGTTTTTGTTTTCTTTAACGTTTTTTTCTGTGCTTCTCCCACTCTGGTGAACTTCACTGTTAGTCTCGTCTCTGATCTGGCACATTCATCAACCAATAAGCATATGAACGATGCGCAGCGCCACACACATTGAGCAATATGTAGTTGGGATTTTGGAGGACTACACCAGAGCATTTTTCTCCAAAGGCTCTCTGTAAAACATTAAAAAAAAAAAAAAAAACGTGCGCAAACAGACACAACTGCGGGAGCAAAACCTGAGCATAACCCAGGTCTCAATCACTGCTGTGAACACAGAGCAACTCTGCACGTCTGTTTCAGGGTGTTATATAAATGCCAGGGTGGGGTTAAGTGAAGTGAATCCTCAGCAACCACCATTATCGACATGATTTTAAAAGGCCGGATGTCCCTTCCATCATCTGCAGAGCTTTAAATTTTGCCTTAAACTTAACAGATCTCACAAGTTGTGCTACTAGATCGACCTTTTTCTGTGTTCACAGCTCACTGTCGGCAAGCGTAATTGTTACGTTCAACTAACTGCTACGTTTAATAACACCCTGCAAGCTACAATGTAGGTTTTAAATTCAAATATCTGAGCAGAATCAGGGGATCTAAGCAGTTAAGAAACATTTCACAACTTCATTGAGCCGATGAGACACAGCCAACATCAGGCTGAGCAGAGGTGTGAAAAAGCTACACTTCCTGCTGTACATCACGAAAAAAAGCTAACAAATAATGAAAGTCTCAAGCTCTGAATACACGTCTGCACAAAATTAAACCGAATCACTCAGATGTCCTGCATCCTTTAAGTCCTAAATAAAAAATGTTAAGCTCAATCCCATCTCTACAGCAGAGTAAAACCAACCTCAGCTCAGTATGCCGTGCTCACTGTCTGTTAAAATTATATGTCTTTACAGTGGCTTGAAAAAGGGGTGGATGTCGCCATTTGACTGGCAGGAATAGCACCGGCAACACCTCTGTGGGTGTTTCATTATACAGTGTCACCAGTCTGTGGTCCACAAGGATGATGTGGCATTGGTAGAGATGCAAGACTCCATGGCATCAGAATTTTACATGAAACTCCACCGCTTTAGTTCTCGGCGTCCTAAGCTTACGAGTTTGTCAGGAGCTCTTGAAATCGTCTCAGAATGGACACCCGGAGAAACAAGCAGTGAAACTGGTACGAGAGTGAACAGTACTTTGCAGGCAGACATGCTGATGTTTCCACGTAGAGGACGCCAGTCTTTAACAAAAAACAAAACAAAAACACAACAACACTTCTAAGCCATTTATGTAAATCTACATGCAAATTCTGTCTTATTTGCTGCACAGTGACATTGACGTGTCTGTCATAGCCACTGCCTCACCACCTCCAGATTACAGACAGATCAATGTCTGAATCGAGTAGATCGGTTAGATAAGAGAACATGAAAGCGAGAAGCTGTCGAGTATATATTTTTTTCCCCTCTCTCAACTTTCTTACCTAAAACAGTCACGATAGAAAGATAACTTCTTAGCGTTTAACTTTAGCTACAAAGCTCTCGTTGTTTTTCTTGTGTTGTTATTCAATCGTGTCCGTTTCTCTCGCCCTAGGAGCTCAAACTCGCCGCTGTTTAGTTCAGCTCCAGCTAAGGTGAACAAAGGGTCAGGATTAGATCCATCCACACCAAAACAGCCTATTCAGCCTCATGGATGGTGTACAAAGTATGAAAAAAACTGCAGTAAAGACAGCAATTACTCAAACCTTTCAACAAAATGCATTTCTATCTTTGGTTTGGAGATGCCAGCTTTATTCCAGAGGAAAGAAAATCATTCCTCAAGGTCATATTGTAGCTCACCTGATTGAGCAGGTGACTCATTTTCCAGAAGCTATTGCAAGGGCTGGGGTTCAAGTCCCTGCATGGCGTTACCCACTACTCTCCCTGCTTTCCTGTCTCTACTGATGTGTCATGCAAAAAGTTATCCTTAAAAATCATAATTCCTAGATCTACACCGGGCGTTTGAATCAGAAAGGTAAAATTTCACGGCCACTTCATCTGTGGAACAAACAAAAATGATCTAAAGGTAGTAAAACTCAAAGGTTTCTGTGGATGACCCTGGGGAAGGACCATTTAAACCTATCCAGAGCTTAACTGTCTAAAAGATGATGCTAAATAATCATGAATACTAAACAAAGGGTAAAATTATTACATCGTGAAGTTTGTTTTTGATGCAACGCTCTCACTTTTGCTCCTGTTATAAATCAAATCACACCCTTTTCCCCTCCCTAAAAATTAGGGCTGCCACAAACGATTATTTTGATAGTCGACTAGTCACCGATTATTTATGCGATTAGTCGACTAATCAGATCATCATCCACTGGACATAAAACTACAGCTTATTGCACCAGCAGCATCTGCTCTTATATAACTATCATTAGCTTACAGCTTTAAGCTTTTAAGGTGCTAACTAAAAATAAAGACAAGATGATAGTTTATTCAATTTTAATGAAATTTGCAGATTGTTTCGGTAAAGTTTAATAAACTCCTTGCTATCTAAAATATAACAGGACACCGGAGTATATTCTCCAGCATCTCACACTTCTGATAATCAGCTGTCTGCTTGACGTTTATTCAGCTGTGTAAAAACTATAACTTTAATCTCAGCCAAACCGATTTACTCAGGAACAAATAAAATACAAAAAAAAAAAAAAGCCAAACAACAACATTTTTAATTTATCTAAGTGACTCATATATATTTAACCTGAGTCGCGAAAGACGGCGGTGGGTTTGAAAACAATTTGCCGGGAGTCCGGTGTTCTCACGGTGCTAGTGACCTAGCCCCCGGCTAGCTATCGAGCTAGTGGGTAACAGACGTCTCCGAAAACGTCGGAGCGCTTTTGAAAATATGTGGTGTCCTGATAAACTGAGCCGATATTTGAGGTTTACACAGCTACATTCTCGCCTGAAAATATGTTAAACGTTTATTTTGTGACCCAGAAAGAATAATAAGAGTAATATTAAAACTAACTAGCTACCGCCGTTGTTGGAAACTAAGCTGGGCCGCGCTATGAATTCTGGGACACAGCTGCTTCTTCTTCTTCGGGGTTTAACGGCAGCTGGCATCCTTGTACATGCTGTGCTGCCATCTTCTGTTTCAGTCCGTTATTACACTCTTAAATCCTGCTATTATTCCTGCGTCTTGCGATCTTACAAAGCTTCAAACGACACGTCGACTATTAAATCAGTCGTCGACGATTTTGATAGTCGACGTAATCGTGACTAGTCGACAAATCGTGGCAGCCCTACTAAAAATGCAAACTCACTGTTGAGTTCAGCTGAATAAAAGAGAGCGTTCAGTCAACAAGGTCGATGCAGAGGAAGTAAAACTCAACATTTCCTCTGTGAGGATTAATGAAATGGTCGCCTTTGTCTCTGGATCACTCGTAGTCTTCAAATCCCGTACAGGCTCTAACTCCCAGCTGGACGACCCCGAACCCATCGCCACCCTCCGTTTTTCCTCTTCTTCTTCTTCTGTTGAATTATGTTTAAAGTTTGAGGAAATACTCGGTAAAAACTTGCATGATACTTATCAAATTAATGAATAATCATAATGAAAAAAAATTCGATTACAATATCTACCGAAATTGAGATTCTAATATTGTCACGATCGAGCAGGCTTACTCCAATTTTAAAAAATGTGATTGTGAGTCAGTTTGACCACAATAATGTTGTAGTGAACCTCTGATATGCGAACAGCCTAAATTTAATCAGCTGACTCAGTTTGCACTGTTGGTAAAAAGCATGACAAGATGAAGTCAGACTCTAAGAGTTGCTAAATAACTCGTGAATTCATTCAAGTGCATTACTGGAGTGTGAGCCATTATCACAGATCTATAGGAACATTTCAGGCAGCAAAAAAATAATTAAATGTTAGTTAGAAATTCATTTTAGTTGAACTACAACTTGTTGGTGAACAAATCCATTATTCCCCAGAGTTTGTAGTCACAAATCAAAATCACAACATCAACTAAAAAAAAAATGGTGGATTATATTTGTTAATGTGATTGTAACTGTGATTCTGAATCATTTTAACCAAAATAATGTTGTTACAGGGCGAGCCCAAATCCAGTGCCGAGTGTGAAAACTGCAGTGAAGTCATTGAATAAGCAAAACAGCAACACAAATTATCTGTAAAATGTTTCACACGGGAAAACTTTTAGTATTTCTAGATTTCTCGACCTAGACGAGCTGATTGAATTACAAAGACGTTAAGTACTTGTATTATTTATTTATAAAGAGTGCAATATACTGTAATATACAGAGGATGACTCGTGAATTTGGACAGAGATACAAAGCTCAAATTGTCCCCGGGGAAAACGGGTGTAAAAGTACACCCGTTTTCTCAATACATCATCCATGAACTACAAAAATAATAATATAACAAGTATCTACCAGTTTTTAAAATAAGTGGTGTCTTTCGTTTGGGCTGTTTTTCATAAAGCCTGAATATTAACATTACGCAATGTTTTTTTTCTTGCTTGGTCCATGAACCACTGTGAGTCTGACACCTCTGCTCTGAGAGTTGCTCAACAAGTAACACAATCACCTGAGTGCACTTCTTGTGAGGTCCAGGTTCATGTGGACTAATTCACGGGCGCGTTTCAGGGCTAGCTCGGACCACCTTGGCCCTGGATGACAGCTGTGTGCCAGTCATAGTGACCTGACACGATCAGAAGATCGATAACAAGCGGCTGGAGCCCAATCAAACAAACAGTCGAGGCTTTTCCTCACTGAGCCCGGTATGAGGAAGTACTGCTGGGCAGCTTGTCCCCTACAACTCCCCTCTGTCTGTACTTCAAGCTCACCCAGAGGCTCCTCTGAGCCAGCTCTAGGGCTAGCCGAGGCTGTAAACCCTGTCATATCTCACAGATAAATTATTAGCCCAACTAAGCCATATAAGGAAAGAATGACAACATGCTACAGACGAAGCTAACGTCCAGAGTAAGGCCAAATACATTTGGCTAACTAACGGCAGTTCTTTGTCAGTTTAAACACAGCCTGCTCTCTGTTAGCGTTTAATAATAATTCAGCACTGCTGGGTCGCTGTTAGCACCGAGCTGGTGTAAAGTCGGCCCGCAAAGGTAGCGCTAACCACAGCACACACTTGGTGAGATGTCTGCGGAAGTTAGCTCCTGCTAAAGCTAAGTTCCAAACCTTGTTTATTCGCCCGCGTCGTGTGAATAAAAGCAATAAATAAGATCCTCAGGAGCCCCACGCAGGCAGCTCTCCGTCTCCTCCTCTGGCGACAGCTCTGGGCTCCGGCTTCAGTCGCCATGCTGCACGTCTTTCTGTTACGATAACAAACGAGCAAGTGTGCGGACATGCCCGTGTAAACCTCTGCTGCCTCTGTCAATCATAGCCGTGAAGAAAAAAAAAAACTCCCGAGAGCAGCGGCGGCGGCTAACTACCAACAGGACGTCGGCCTCTCTCTGCTCCCGCTTCCTCTTCCGCTCCATGCGACGCGTCACCGGCTGCCACGGACAGCAAGCGGTCATTAAACAACCTTATCACCGGGATCAAAGCCCAGCGGAGACCCTTCAGACAACACAAATTAAACGCTAGAACAGAATGACACCGTAAACTTATAAAACTAACTACACTTAAATTGAAAAACGAGGAATATTTGGTAACAGAATCTGTCATTTTTGGAATATATACTTTAAAGCTTCATTCATTCATTCATTCATACTAGACAGGTTAGTCACTTTAATTGCCTCAATCAGAACATAACATGCAAACTCCACAAAGAAAGGACCAATGGTGACCTGAGCACCACCACAGCTCTCATTCTTCTCACTTTGGTCATATTTTACATCTTGTTTGTGCAGAATATATATTTCTAATATAAAACTGTCTCGAATTTTGGTCTTTATATATAGGGTGAGACAGAAGTGCTCAAAGCAAAGAGAATGCTCCTCCAGAACATGCTGTCAGCTGCAGAATCCCTCAGTGTCCACTTAGACCCAGACCCAGATAAGTGGAAAAGGATGGATGGACTATAGTTGAAAACGAGATTGCTGCATATAGTCCTTCAACTTTTTTTTAAAATGTAAATAAAAATCCAATTATTCTTGTGTTTACAAAGGAAATGAAAATAGTAATAATAGTAAACGCTGTCAGTCCTGTGTGTGTTTAAGTCGACTTTCTGTCATTCTCCTGCATTTTTGTCCTCTTTGTTAAAAAACGTATGATTCTGAGGTTTTCCTTTGATCTTTCTTAACCACTTGAAATAAAGTTTATTGGAAAAAAAGAGACTTTTAATTGCCGTTTATGTGCTGTAATCATTTAAATTATAAAAAGAAAAACTGGGTGCTGAAGTTTTTCAGCTCTTGCTTGTAGACATGGACTGTGGACACGGATTGTCCTTAGCAGGAGTCCTTCAACATGCACAGCATACGATCTCTCTGCAAGAGGAACAAGAATATAATGTGATGTATAAAGGTGAAAATAATTCCTTAGTTACTCTGGCTTCTGGGGTTTCTCTATTAAATGGTTCCAGTTTGCATCTATGACTTGGGTGCAGTAATAAAATGTGTTCCTAAGCTGTAATGTTTTCATTACAGAATTATTATTTTTATTTCAGTGCTACAAAAGACCAAAGTCACTTGTGTCAGACAAGTGTTTTAGACAAATGACATCTCCCCTAATTCTTTGCCATTTACATCAAGGAATTATTTCTAAGGCAAGTAATTTCTGAGCTTTACTATTTTTTGCTTAAAGCGAAACACCTCAACCGATGTCACAAACAACGCCAGTGTGTACACACTGAACTATGCTCGTACATGTGCTGTGATCTTCCTTTGGTCCAAATATTTTCACTAAAGCAGAAAAGCAGCAGTGAACACCCTCCAAATACCGGCTCCACCGAATTTACTTATATAGAAAAAACATTGCCTATAGATAAATGTAACTATGGAGTACAGAGGTTACTGATTGACAGAGAGTGCTGACAGGTACTCAGTGAATCTTTTAGAGGTAAAAATGGAGATAACACGAGGTCGTGGAGCCTGAAGACTGCTGCTGCTGACACAAACCTGCTCTGCTTGGTGCTCTTTAACCCTCTGATGTCCGTGGATCAGTGTTTACTTTCACTTCACGCCTTGTCTAAGGGTGTAAACAAATGTTTCCTTGAACTGTAAAGTGTGACTTTCATCACTGATGTTGTTCTAACGAAACATAAGAGAGTCTCTTGTACTGAAAAAAGCAGAGCAAGAGCTTTTACAGGACAGTGACTATCTGCAAAACTTATAGTAAGATAACACAAAGATTGGACTTGTTTCATAACAAGGACAAAGGTTGGTGATTTACTGCTGGCTGCAAAGCTTCTTGTTATCGTCAGTAATTTTACCCAGGGGATAAACTGTATTACTCATTTACACTATATGTACATCAAGTATTGATATGATGCAAGCACAAATCTGTGAAACACAGATTTTTTTTAAGTTAGTTAGTGTTTGTATAGGTTTATTTGATTTATTATCAAGCAGTCTTTGTATATTTTTAAACCCGGTAAAAAAATTCAATAAAGTAATCAACAGTGTGTCTACAATTTGTTAATTTTTTAATATAAATGTGAGGTTCTAGAAGCCTGTCTCAATGATGAATAAAGAAGTTATGATGAAATTAGATGTTTTACTTGCTTGTGAAACATAAAAGAGGAATTTCTCCATGTTTTCCAGGCATTTCTGTAATATCTGAACTAGAACTACAAGTCACTAAATGAGATCAGTTCCATTGTTAGTGAAACAGAGCAGCTGACATCTATATTGAGGTAATAGTGCTGTGTCACTGACAAATAACCATCTACATGTGTCACCATGTGATGTGTGCCGATCCAAATGTCAGATGCCTGAAACAGAATATTCCTAGGAACGATGCAATTTAGTATCTGATAATCAAATCCAAAAACAGCAAAGTCGAAGAGATAAAACACAATCCAAAACAATAAGAAGCCACAAAAAAATAAAAAAATAAAAATTCCAAAGTGGAACACGGGACTATATATACACAGTGGACTGATTACCCAAGAGAGGAAAAAAGTAAAACTAAAAAAGGACACAACAGAAGTCTGACCTTCAAAGTAAAACAACCAAAGGATAGAGAGCAACACTAACAGATACCTCCTCTCTCATTTCCTAGATTGCACACCGTGGACTTCTTGCCAACTCATCTTAAGCTTGATTTAGCCTTCTGCAGGAAATTCCTTTTATCCCTACACCGCAATCCTTTAATGTGATGTCAGTAAAGAGTCATTTGGCACATTTGTGATCTCTGATTTCAGATCTAACAGTGCTGATGACATTTTTTCTATTTAGGGTCACTTTGAATTAAATTCACAGCAGAGTGCAATGTGACAATATGTCACCTATTTTAATCACACTGAAACAGAGAAGCGCAGAAAGTTGGTTCATCTTACAGAACTGAAACAACATTTGAATAACAAAAGACTGCTGCTTAGTTGAGTCCTCCTTCTGCCTTGGCTTGTATATTCCAGCTTTCATACATTGTAGATAGAGAGAGGACAGAGAAATATCACCCTGAGAGAGATAACACAAATGAAAAATCAAAAACTGAAGGTCAGCATTATAGGGAAGATAATGAAATCGCAACAAAAACATCAACCGAGTTAAAAAACAAAAAAACAAAAGCAAACCTCCAACCAGTGAATGATGCAACAGTCTGCCACATTTACAATATATATAAATATTTGTTTATGAGTGCATGATGTTTCAAACTGTTATCCTTGATCTTCAGGGGCTTTAAAGCAACTTTGCCCATGTCATGTCTTTAGCACATCCAGAGGTAAAATTGTATGGAGTCATGGAATCACTCAGGTTTTAGATACATCATCACGTTTAAAGCATGAACGTCTGTCCCAGGCAGCTCAGTCTCTGGGCAATGTTTACTTTTAAGGTAACTGTATTGCATTTTGTATATTAATTTCATTTTCTTCTGCCTTTTTAAACATACTTTCACAAGTTTGTAGTTCAGTAAATGTCAGATAAGGGTAGCAACACTCACATTAACTTTGACTATGCAAACATTATGTAGGAGTAGGTAATGGATAGTAGGTGCTGATTTATAAATAACTAGACATGAAAAGCTTGAGCTTATAATATAAGTTATACTACAGTATGTTTCTAACTAACTAGGCAGCTCATTCGATCTCTCTTCACAATACTTTCTTTAAAAATGTAACATGTTTCGGAATCAACGTGTTAAATGTGGTCAGTACAAACATGGCAGTAAGAAACAGTTTTAAGTAGTTCTATATAGCTTTAAATATCACTTTGACCTTAATACCAGTCTGCTGACCTTAAAAGACAGGTCAGAGGTCAAATGTGACATGATACTCTAAATGTTGACAATATTCATCACACAAGTAAGAATCGTCAAAGTTATAAGGCTTTTTGTCAGACCCTAAAGACCTGGGTGGATGTAAGCCAAATGTTAATGAATTTTTAACATGACCCTACTCTGCACTTCTACAAAGTCAGAATTCATTTAAAATGTTTCGAGCTATCGTGTTTAAAGACAGACTGGGGACACACATTCATGCATGCATGCAAAAGCTACCAAAACATAACCCCTTTGGCGGAGTAACAACTGTCACTTTGGAAGTCAGTGCCAAATATAGTGATGATGATCTTGTTACTGTTTTCCAGGCATAAAGAACCATCTGTTTTTAGTAAAAAACAAACAAACAAACAACAACAACAAACTACAACAAACATACAAGACACACAGGTTCAGTTTTTGGAAATGCAAAACATCGTGGCTCAGCGTCCTTTTTTCCAGGCACAGAAGCTGGTATTAGTGATTTTTCGAGGATTATTTATCATAAAAGTATGAACTATTAGGTAATTTATTATTTAATCAGCTTCTGGGTGATTTAATTTCATAGAGTTAGAGCATTAATTTTGGCTGTGCTGATTCAGTTACGTTCTTGTTAGTGGCCATGATTTGACGGATGAAACTCTTCTGGAGGTATTCTTTGCAGCAGGGCTGACACATGGGGGAAAACACTGTCACAACTTCCTTCTATAATAATAATGGATTGGATTCATATAGCGCTTTTCAAGGCACCCAAAGCGCTTTACAATACCACTATTCATTCACTCTCACATTCATACACTGGTGGAGGCAAGCTACAGTTGTAGCCACAGCTGCCCTGGGGCAGACTGACAGAAGCGAGGCTGCCATATCGCGCCATCGGCCCCTCTGGCCAACACCAGTAGGCAAGTAGGGTAAAGTGTCTTGCCCAGGGACACAACGACCAGGACAGAGAGCCCAGGGATCGAACCGGCGACCTTCCGGTTACAGATGCGATTCCCAACCCCCTGAGCCACGGTCGCCCTCTATAGAGCTCCAATATTGAAATGCTGTGTTTCATAAGGCAACACCTTTACATATATGCAGGAATGTGTACCTTCAGGTTTCTGTGAAGCATATCCTAAAGAAAAATCTGTTCATTTTAGATCTGATTGGTCACATCTGCCTTGTTGGAGCGCCTTAGATATTTAGCGTGACACAAAAATGGCGTGACTTTGTTTGGGTCTGTGCTATTTTGATGCTTTGAATGTTTTAGCTCAGAGAAACCTGCAGGACCTGCTATCGGAAAATCGGAAGCAACACTGTAAATATTTGGAAGTTTTATTGGCAATCTTCTGACTGTAACAATACTTCACAACTCACAGCGTAAGTCATGCGTGCATGGCTGCAATTACTTATGCATGTATTAATGTTTTGGGCTATTTGCAGTCCAAGTGTTAGATTTCTGATGTATCAAAACATTCTTATGCAAAGTTTACGTGGCATTATGTGAAATACAGCTGGACTGGAAATGACTAGTGCAGTTACCATTAAGTAAACCTGCTAATTTTTTAGATCCTCTCCCAGTGCCTCACGTGCACAACTAGAATTTTTAGAAAGCAACAGAAAAGGGAAACTATCCAAATTATGTGAACTGCATACGTGCAGCAACTGCAGGCGTTTCTATAAATACACCTGGCAAGCTTAATGTGGAAGAGAGAGACACGCCTACCTGAAAATATGTATATATGCTACATTTATGCTTATATTCGCACTCTTTCATTCCCTTTTATTTGGTATTCCAACTCTGTAACATGCAAGTTCCAATTGTGTTGTGCTACTGGAAACTGAATTTCCCCACCTGGAACCCACCTGACCGATTAATAAAGTTTTATATAATCTAATCTAATGTAATCATCAAATGAGTGTGTTTAATCTCACAAGCCTCCAACAGAGGGCAGACGTGTAATACCCACAGCTCCATGAGCTGCTCACACTATGAGAGTAAACAGGGTCCTGAAATCATGTCATCACCCTTATTTTCCCTACAGAAAAACTGTAAACAAAAATTTAAGATGAGCAGGGACGAGCAAAAGCTTTTAGGCTAAATCTGCATAAATCTGATTAAAATAAGATGTGAAAAAGACTAGCACTGCATTTTAAAGGCAAATGACATTCTGAGCCACTGCATTTCCACTGCATACATAAACCTAAACCACTATGTGTAAAATTACAAACACTAGATAAAGTTTTCATTGTAAAACCTTACTAGCCTAGCTTAGGCTAGGCTGGATATCTGATGCGTGTGGAGGAGATTTGAGCACAGTGAACTTATTGTCAAGAAACTAGCTTAAGATATCAGTTTTATAATACTTGAGTTTTGTGACACGGTCTGTTATCTTGCTGGAAGCAGCCATCGGAACATGGCACACTGTTGCAATTAAGGCACGTACACTCATGCAGCAAAAGCCACATCATGAAGTGCCTTCCCTTTCCCTCAAACACCCTCCAGTCTTCCTGTTCAGGATGCATTCATTCCTGTGACTTTCTAGTTCATGTTGACATGATTGCAAAACGTTCTTTAGAATTTTTAGACCGAAGTCTTCATTCTCTGTTTGTGAAATCAGTGTTGTCAAGGAGCTCAATGAATGAAATTCTCTTGTGATTTTGATGTGAATCACGTACACAAACACTTGTGTGGTCCACTGATTGTGAGTGCAAACTGAATAAACAGCAGCTGATTGGGGCACAGGTAAAATAACTGATTATGAGTGGATTATAAAACAGCATCTTTAACCTCCTTGAGCCTGGTTCTGCTAGAGGCTTCTTCCTGTTAAAAGAGAGTTTTTCCTTCCCACTGTCGCCAAGTGGTTTCTCTTCTGGGCTTCTCTGAGGGTCTTTCCTTTACAATATAAAGCCACTCGAGTTGACTGTTGGTGTGATTTGGTGATCAGAGAGCTTCAAAGAGGATCATGATGCCCTCTCCATACTATTTTTCTTTTGTATTACCTCTTAGAATTACTATTTACAACTGAAAGTCTCCTGAGAGAAGGTCAGAGGGTCAGGAAGGTCTCTGTGCTGCCTCTGAATTCTGTTAATCTGCATTTCCACAGCAATGTGCAGCTGTACTTATTAATGCAGCCCTAAAGGCCCACACAAGTTTCCTTCAGGTTGTCATAGAAACTCTGTGTAGGCTAAGTGCTTGGAGGAGGATAAATCATCTCCTCTGTTTGGTATGAAATACAGATGAGTGAAAGTACTTATCTCCAGCAACTGATAAACAGGCTGCAGCTAATCAGAACAAGAGGGCCCACGGCAGCGCCACGGACACTTGAGCTGATATCGGCTGCCGTGACACATCTGAGGCCCTGCTTATTGTATGCAGATGGGCGACGAATCAAAGGAAGGCGGACTTCATTTAGTCTAAATCTTAGTAGAACCTTGTAATCCCACAAAATGTTGCTCTTTTTTTGTTTTTCCTTTCTGAAGTTTATGCTTGTGCCATAATAAGTAAATAAATATACCCAGTAGTTTGATAAGATTTGTATATATGTGTACATGCAGAGCATTGCAAAAAACTCTCTCTATTTTATGAGTCTTAATTTGTGCATTTGTGTTTAATTTAACACCCGAGTAGGTGGACATTGCAGATGCTAGCAGTATTACTTGTGCTGTTGTTTTGGCGGTGACATCTCTGCACCATTTTACCACCAAAACACCAAATCATCCATTCTCTTCCAGTAGGTTAAAAACAAACAAACAGGGGAATTAGAAGTAGCTGGAGAAGCACTGGTGGAAACAGTGGGACTCAACAAACCATACAGCGGCAGTGGTGGATGTCTGGTTTTGGTGTGGGGATCTATTGCGTAGACTGAAGACAAAAATATCAATCTGATCCACAGTTTTTAACTTGCTGCCATCTTTTGGTCAAATTTGTTCAACATTTAACCTAATAGATAAAAACACTCTCATAATCTTCAGCTATATTGTAATTTGCTCAGTATATATGATGGTTTTATATGGCAATAAACCCAAACACATCAGCATGTTTAACATGAAAAGCACCATTTAGCTCAAGAATAGCCTCAGGGGGCTGCTGTCCTTCGGTTTCTTTATATTAGCCTAATCTTGTTATCCTGTTGCAGGCCCCGAGCTCAGGCTAACGGTCCTCAGCTTCATTCTTCCGTGATACTGTTCATTCAAACTCACGTATTTTCAATTAGTATGTGCTGAGATTTATTCATAGTCTATTTAATGTGGACAACAGATAAGAAAACCTTGAGAAAAAGGTCTGGGCTGTGCTGTGCTGGGCTGCCGAATGGCAGCTGGTAAATGGAAAGAATGGAGAGTAACTTAACAAGTACAAGGTACATGTGAATTAAAAACAAATGCATCCATGGAGCTGTTTCAGGAGAACAAATGAACCTTGATATGGAGTTAGATATTGGCTCAGGCTTTACTGTATCTTTTCATAAAGAAAAGCAGGAAGCTCCCATCTGTAGCAGCCTGAGGATGCTGCACACACCCTCTCAGGCCTGGAGCGTATGCAACTGTATTCGTTAAAATAACTAAAGTAATGGGACGATAATGCAAAACATAGTAAAATAACTAATGGCAGTGGAGGCCATAGAAATGGCTTCATGTGGTTTAAAATGGATAAGGACACAAAACGAGCCACAAGAAATGGAAACAAATGTGTGTTGTGTTTTTGTGACATGCTGCTAGTAACAAAGTGCCAGAAGATACCATTTAAAATGGGTTCGTTGCTAAATTAGATGTTATGCGTAAAAACAACATTTGTTTATTCCTTGAGTTTGGTCCCTTTTCATGTTTGCTTAGGTCATTGTTTAAATGAGTTTGCAAATAAAAGACATTCCATTGAAAATGGTCAGAGGACCGACCAGTTTCTTTGCTGAGTTTCATGTTTTTATAATGAGAAGCACTTAAAATCAGGTGAAATGAATCAATCTGGGACATGAAGATGTTGATGGAAGCTGATGGTCCTGGTCAGGCTTTGGGTCAGCCTAACAAAAGCTGCTGTATACCAGCAGTTTGGCTGCACCACTCTCCACGGGTCATCTGATCCTCTTTATTTGGGACTGTTCCCCTCTTCTTGTTTAGCTCAGAGCGAGCGTGCTGCCAGCTGGTAATCAGGTCTGATTAGAGACTGTTCACCTCAGTTTATATTCAGCTCGTCGATGACTGGCTGAGGGCTGTAAATGAATTTGATGCCTGTCTGATTGACTTGGAAATGCAGTCAAGCCAACATGCAATAGACAATTGCACTCTGACAGGGTTTAGCATGCAGTAATTACCATGTGCCTCCTGGCAGAGAACTAAAGACGCTTTTCACAGATCCCGGTGCACCTGGACAGTAAACCTAATGAGGCGTGCGGACCGAGAGAGTCACTGCTCGACCAGTTCACCACAACACTGAACTGGAATCAAACAAAAAACTAAGTTTATGTTTGGTCATCTGTGAGACTTAGTGAAAGTAATGATCCCACTTGGCCAACCCCTCTTTGTACACCATAATCACCTGTTCTGTGTATCTGGATTGCCCTAAAGCCACTCTAAGGACAATCCCAAAGTCTATTACATAGCTAAATCCCTGTGTTTCTTCTGGCAGACGAAACACAGCAAAATCCACAAGTTTTTCATCTCTGCTGTCCAAATGAAAATATTATTTAACAGTTAAATTATATTTAAGTTAACTAACAGTTAAAAATAAAACAGCTTTAAAATCTAAAAGATCTCAAGTTCAATCAAGCTAAATGTGATGACTTTAAAAATAATTATAATAACATGAATTATAATTTAAAAATAATAATTTTAGAGGCTGAAAATGTGTTGGCAGTTCACAAATGCTTTTGATGAGACACAAATAGCACACAATACACCGATAGTTCTCTCAGCTGAAATACAATTTCGCTGCATATGTCACATATGCATATGTCACGTGTTGGTTAAAATACACAAACATATGTCAGTTTTTAAAAAAAAGTAATATTACATTTTTATCTCTAAATTATTCCCATAGAAGATAAAATGTTCCCCTGCCCCAAGGGAGCATTAGCTGGCTGAAATAGGTGCTCAAGTCTAATCTGGGATTAGAACTGAAGCTCCGTATATTGCCAAGGGATTTTTCTTTTAACCTTATGTGTGCAGGTGATGTATGAGTGGAGGCGGGGCTATGTGGCAGAGTGAGCATAACGATGCCTCTCTCTTTGTTCACCCACATTATTGTTCATCAGGTGACAGACTCCCTGTTCATTTCTGTATACATATGAAAGTCATATCTGCTCCTCTCATTGGGGATACCTCAAGGCTCTGACCTTGGACCACTTCTGTTTTTCTGTAGGCATTCACAGCTGTAATATTTGGCTAAACCTTCAGTAGCACCTCCTCCCTCAGCAATTGCTTCACTGATATTACTTTAAATTTCTTCCTTCCCCTAGGACCCTGTGATGTCACCATGGAGTCATCACATGAAGCCCATCGCCAATAACATCTACCTGTATGCTACCTGAGCACATGAGTCCATTTTTGTCTGTGGTTCACACCACTGGTTGCATGTATACCACAAATAGTTTAAAAGATAATTGTAGCTATTGTGATGTCACCTATTGATGAGTGAAGTTTACCAAGGTTCGATCTGAATGTTTTCACCTTCGCCATGTTCGTTCTTTGAAATTTGAAATGTGATACTGAATGCAAATAACCTTACTTTCCGACAATGACGGATAAGTTACAAAACAGAAATAAGCTTTTTCCCCTGAGATGCATGCCTCCACATACAATGATTCCTGTTTTATCGCAAAAGTAACGTGATGGAATTTGTGAAGCACAAAAATGCCATAAGGAGGAGGTCTGTGTGGATGGGCTAAAAACAAAAGCGACTTTAAAGCAGGAGACCTCCCAGTTTCAGTCTGTCAGTGTTTTGTTTTTTTCTTATCATGACCATCATGATCATTTGTTCATCAGTTTGTGCGGCCCTTTGCCATATGTTTGAGCTCAGTAAACTGCAAAGGCAAAACTTCAGCAGCACTGATGACATATATGTCACACCAGTAACAGAGAATTTTCTACTGTGAATTCGAACTTTTAATTCTGACGATTTTGCAGCAAGCTTTTAATAGAAACAATAAAACGTTGGCAGCTATTTTTACGAGCACTGCCTGGCCCATGAGCACTGTGTTTGCCGTGAGCAGTGATGGCAGCTGGAGGATGCACGGGACTCCTCCCCTCTCCTCTCATCTCAGACCTGCCCGCTCAGTGTGCGCCGACTTCGGACAGCAGAACCTCAGGGGTCAATTATGGACGGCCGGTATCGGTATTTTTAGCGACTTTTTCACGGGTCAGAGCGTTTGGAAATATTTCTGTGGATTAAAAGAAGAAAGAAAGAAATCTTCTTTCTGTGTGGGAAGATGGGATTATATCGGAGGAATCGTATGAGAATTGCTGCCTCGCAAAAATCTGCGTGAAAAGGCGTCAGACAGGTGACTTTTTCCTTCTTCTATCTCCAATAATTTGACCTTTAGATCCAGTTTATATATTTCAAAAATGCATTAAATATTTCAATTGTGCATAGCATTTCAGGGCGTTATAATAGATATAGTGAGTTCAAAGTGAATTTTTCCGTTAAATCTTGTCTTGTGTGTAACTTGTAACCCTCAAATAATCAACTTCAAAGGTTTATGTTTGGTTCTAATAAAGGTTTTGGTAAAAGATAAAGACATGTGCATCTTAAGGAATGGGATATTTTAATGAAAACAAACACGTGAGATTGTTTTGACCCTTGCAGAGCAATCCATTTTGCAGGGATAAAAAAATCAACCCATCAGTATGCGTTGTATGATTTCAATGAGTTCCTTCACCTCGGTCAGACTGTGTACATTTATGAGGGTACAGGCAGGTTAGTGTGGATTTTAGTGTGGAAGTTTCAAGCTATAAGTGATGTTTATATCCTTTATAGCCTTCCAGAACTTTGCAAGCATTTGTATTTCTGTGTATTTTTTATGTTTCTATTTTTGTTTAGTTTATTTTCATTTGGTGTATTTTTATTAGTTAATTTATATTTAATTTCCTGATATATAAAACTTCTCTGTGTGGTGACTCCCAGTAGAAACCATGGAAGCAAGACAATGCAGATTAAAACTCATCCCCTAAAACACATTACGTGATTTCTGACCCTCAGTGTTCACCACAGTGTCAGAATATGATGTAACTCACACTCACAGACGGCCTGCCGCTTTTACCTTTCGTCACCCTTGGAGCTCTCGGCTTCTTGGTGAATGTCAGTGTCATTTAATTTAAGTGGGGACTGCTTAACCCCCTGGTATTAGCACTAATCTACATGAGTGCACGTGTTACAAACATTGCTGTTCCCCAGAGATCAGTGAGTCAGTATTGACCATCATCACCACTAAAAAATAAAAATAAACACAGAGAAACATACATAACAACAAAGTAATTTAAACCAAAAAAGGATTTAATCTCACACCTGTTACCCTCTTTTTGTTTTTGGTTATAACTTTTTAAAGAGGTCATAAAAACATAAAAATAAGAGTTTTTTTCTCTAATTCATTCCAAAACATCCTGGAGAGCTTCTACACACTCCTGCAGTTGTAGTCTACTTCTTGTTCAAATCTTTAACGTGCTGCACACCAAAGAACATTTGCAGCGTCCCTGTAAGCCATAGCTTAGTTATTTTAAAAGCAAGCTGATGGTTCACAGAGAGAGCGCACTGATCCTGTTTAGTGTTTAAGGTCATTATCGGGATGTATTTTTAGGTGCCACTCTCAGACAGACAGTGAAGACTGGCGTTCGGTAAACACATTAACACACGAGTCACTGTTTTGCTGATCTTTGATTTCAGGCCCGTATGACCCCATCACATTTCACTGATTCTTCTGTGTCCCAGTGTCCAGGCCCGCAGAGCCAGGCAGGAGAAGATGGCGAAAGTCTGCAGTGAAAACTCCTTTTCAGCGAGAAGGCGGCTGTCCGCCAATGACGATGAGCTCGGTGTTATTGAAAATGGGGAGAGCAGGTCTGATGTTAGCTTTGCTGGTGATTTTTGGGAGACTTTTGGATCCTTAACTGACTGAAATGAGACATCTTGACTTGTTTTATGAGGTCTTGTCAATATAATCATTCCCCTCCTGCTGTCTTCCAGAGTTCACTCTCTTTGTGGGGACAACTGTGACAGAGCACTGCGCTCAGAGTCCCACAGAGACTCATTTACAGGTGCCGGGGCAATGGCCAGGTAAATGCCAGCTGCAGTGCTTAAATTAGCCGGTATTTACCAAAGGTGGAAAGAAACGATTCTGAAGTTTCTCCTAAGCTATTCTGAAATGCAATATGCTGCTGATGAGCAAACCAATGGTTATCAGGTGGTGATAAGTTAGAAGTACTGCCTCAAACATACACATGCACCAGCCAGTCTGTCTTTTCGTTTATAGGCACATCTGCCCACACAAATGAATAGCTTCATGTTTGGGCACCAATTATTGCCGTCTCCAATTCGGTATTTGACCAAATGTCAACATTTTCTCTTCTGTTCCTGAGTTATGACTTTGAAATTAGCCAGAAATTAAAAAACATAAATAACTAAAAAAATAAATAAAAATTTAATGTTAATGCAAAGTTGATATATTTTGGATATAATGACTTCACCAAGTTAAAGACACTACTGTAAAGGGTTATTCCAAGAAAGACTTCTCAAATGATGCTCCTCAGAAACAGCTGATTTTGGTTTGTACAATAAGTTATATTTACTGACGAGATTATATTAGAATAATTGAAAACAAAACTGGCACTGAAACATATGAAAACTAAACATTTTCATCCAAAAGAAATATGACAAGACCAAACTTAGATTTGAAAACTAAATGAAACTAAACATAAAAGTTCACTTAATTACTGAAATTCATCATCTGACACTGAAAGAGCATGAACCACAGTTTGAAAAGTCTGAAGTGCTTGAGGCGAAGGAAACCGAGTTCTTTCCAATTCACCTCTCAGTCTGAGGGGTTTCTTCAGACGTTGCTCCACTCTACCATCATGTGAGTTGTTAGAGTCGCACAGGTGAAGGTGTGAATGGTGGTTTGATCACCTGGAAGGGGACCTCAGGACTAAGTTTGAAGTAGCTGATAGTTGGTGTTATAGACCACCACCTCTGGCCAGCTATGGCAGTTGGATGTAGGTGGCCTCCTTTACTCCTCTCTCAAGCCAGCTGTCTTCTCTGTGACATGTCTGATGTGTTGGCTTCCCCTCTAAGGTGAAGACCCAGCAGGAGGTTAAATACCCAGGACTCCCAGTCAGTTTTGAGTCCTGGAGAGGATGAAAGGTCTTCAGGAACTAAAAAGAACTCTGGCTGCCTTTTACTCAAGCACTTTAGACAACCATGGCCTGGATGAGTGAGAACCACTGACAGACAAACCAAGTGTCTAATGGTAGATGCTTTATTTTACGGATAGCCTCCAAGTAAAGGATCTGAATGTTTCTTCCACTGTGGGTATTTACCTTTGACATGACTGTTGATGGTTTCTAGCCTAGACTGGTGTCACTTTGTGCTGTTTTTACCTCCCGCTGACTCTCTAGACTGTCTTACTTCTTCTTCATGCTACGGAATTGGGCGTCTCACAGAGTGAAGCCTGAACAAGAGAGACACGACTCGTTCCTCGACCGCTTCAGAGGCCCAGAGCTCAAAGACACGTCCAGTCTACACAGCAGTGCTCAGTCTGCGGGGCATCACGACGCAGTCCGTAAGAGAAAGTAAGCGTGGTGTGGTGAGAGCTGCTGTGGTCAGTTTAAGAGTTTTGTCGAGTCATAGCAGTTATGGTTTCTAATGTTTGAATGATTTAACACAAAACTGGACAAACAGGACACTTTACTCAGGGCCCTGTTTCCAAAAAAGTTTCATATTGTGGCTAATGTTTAGTCGTTTAGCACACAGACTCTTTGCTTGGAGAGCCATGTTGCTGTAATAACGTCCACATTGTGGTTCAAGATTCCTGTGGAAATGTGCACAACTTTACCTGAAAACTGAAAGCATGTTGCTCGACCCGATACCTGTCGAGGTTGAGCCCGTGGTCTTGGAACGTCCAAAAAAGAATTTAAAATTTGTATTGATTAGATCACTGAACAGTTTTATAGGCCCAAAGAAGGCCAGAGTTTCTAAATGGATGTTCTTTTTTCTTTATAGAAAAGACAGCAATTTGTTTATTGAAAGATGTGTTCCTGAGCCCAAGCACGCATCTCATTTCAAATTATTTACAGTATAATTTAGCTTTTATTTTTTTTATGAACGGTTAAAACAATGCTTTAATATCTTAAACAAGAAAGTTAATGTCACAGCTAACAGTGGGGAAGCTAATAGCCAAAAGCTAGCTCCCCATTCCCTTTTACCCCATTCAAAGATCAGGGTGAAGATAGATCATAAACAATTTTTTTGAACACCCTCCCAACCAATAGGAATGTGTGTAACCTAAAAGAAAAGAGGGGTTTTGCCATAAAAATATCACATTTATATGATGAATGAGAAGCCTCGTGCAAAAAGAAAGTAAAAAGAAAAAAAATTGTCTTTCTTTCCAAAAGCCTTGCCAGTAAGTGGCCGCTGGCTACTTACAACATGAATAACTGCAACAACACAGACGAGTAAGTGTGTGTCAGAAAATAGAAAAGAGTTTCCTTTAGAAGTGGACATTATCGATATTTGTTGTAGCTACAATGGCACGTAGCATAGCTATGTTAGCACCAAACTCCTTGAACCATGTCTTCACATCCTCCGCTTCTCTATGCTGTGCCTCCCACCCCTTTACCCACCTCAGGGGTTTTGTTGGAAGTCATGATGTGGATTATTTTGATCCAACTTTGGGGAAGTTCACATAAGGAACTGTAAGGTCATAAAGTGTGCTTAAAATAACAGGGACTACCTGTAGTATGATGCCATCTGCTGGACAAACGTATGACCTGCACCATGAATCCAAATGAATTGTCGCTGTAGACTCCTTTCAAGGTAGCTTTCTAGTCTTCTAGCAGTCCTTCATAGACCACCTCCGTCCTTTTTCACCACTATAAAAACACTAAACTTGTAATCCGTAGCAAAAAAGAGGACAAAAAAGAGGAGATTAAAAAAGATGAGAAAAAGGAGGAGAAAAAAGATGAAGAGAAGAAGGATGGGGACAAGAAGGAAGAGGAAAAGAAAGATGAGAAAAAAGACGAGAAGAAGGATGAGAAAAAAGACGAGAAGAAGGATGAGAAAAAAGACGAGAAGAAAGATGATAAGAAAGATGATAAAAAGAAAGAAGAGCCACCGTAAGTACCCGTTAAATTCAGAGTCTGCGGCAGCTGGTAAATTTAACTACAGAAACCACATCTGTCACTTTTCATCTCTGTGCAACATTAAACACCTTCTGATGCTTTGCTGGTTTCAGGAAAGAAATCTGGATTATGGATCCCGCTACAGATCAGTACTACAGGTGGCTCTCCGTCATTGCAGGCCCCGTGTTTTATAACCTAATGATGGTCATAACGAGGTAGGCATCCTTCACATATTAATAATTATTCACTTAAAGGAGCATTGATTTATTTGTTCTGCTTGTATTTTAGGGCCTGCTTTAATGAACTCCAGGAGTCGTATATACATTTATGGCTAATCCTGGACTACACCACAGACCTCATCTACTACGCAGACACATTTGTCAGAGCAAGAACAGGTCAGATTCCTGACGGCATTTACAGAAAGGATGTTTTTGTACACCAATTAGGCTGTACTGTAGCACAAGATCTGGCTTCTAATTTGGTGTTTGTCCCTCAGGTTACCTGGAACAAGGCCTGCTGGTAAAAGATTCCAAAAAACTGAGAGATAAATACAGAACAACTTCTCAATTCAAATACGACATGATTGCAATGATACCCACTGATCTGCTGTTTCTGAAATATGGAATCCACAACCCGGAATTCAGATTAAACCGCCTTTGCAAACTGCCAAGGCTTTTTGAGTTTTTCGAGAGGACTGAAACCAGAACCAGCTTTCCAAACATGTTCCGTATCAGCAATCTTGTGCTTTACATTCTTACTATCATCCATTGGAACGCTTGTTTATTCTTTGCCATTTCAAAAACCATCGGATTTGGGTCGGACACTTGGGTTTACCCCAATATCAGCCACCCAGAGCATGGCCGCTTGGCAAGAAAGTACATCTACTCCCTATACTGGTCCACGCTGACCCTCACCACTATTGGAGAGACCCCCGCACCTGTCAAGGATGTTGAATACCTCTTTGTTATTGCCGACTTCCTCACTGGTGTGCTGATTTTTGCCAGTATTGTCGGTAACGTTGGCGCTATGATCTCCAACATGAACGCCTCTCGCGCTGAGTTCCAGGCGAAGATTGACTCCATAAAGCAGTACATGCAGTTTCGAAAGGTCACCAAAGACCTGGAGGCCAGGGTCATCAAGTGGTTTGACTACCTGTGGACTGAGAAGAAAACCTGCGATGAAAAGGAAGTTTTAAAAACTCTCCCGGACAAGCTAAAGGCTGAGATTGCCATCAATGTCCATTTGGATACGCTGAAGAAAGTGCGGATTTTTCAGGACTGCGAAGCCGGTTTGTTGATTGAACTGGTGCTCAAGCTGCAGCCACAAGTGTTTAGCCCTGGAGATTACATCTGTAAGAAAGGGGATATTGGCAGGGAGATGTACATCATCAAGGAAGGGAAGCTAGCGGTGGTGGCTGACGATGGAGTGACTCAGTTTGTAGTGCTGAGCGATGGCGCGTACTTTGGTGAAATCAGCATCTTGGGTATCAAGGGCAGTAAAGCGGGCAACAGAAGAACGGCCAACATCAGAAGTGTGGGTTACTCTGACCTCTTTGCCCTTTCTAAGGACGACTTGATGGAAGCCCTCACCGAGTATCCAGATGCCAAGAAGGCTCTAGAAGAGAAGGGGAAAGCCATCCTGATGAAGGACAACCTGATCGACGAGGCGGTCGCCAATGCCGGCGCCGACCCCAAGGACATAGAGGAGAAGATTGTTAAACTGCAGAGCAATCTGGACACCATGCAGACCAAGTTCGCCCAGCTGATGGCGGAGTTCACGTTCAACTCGACAAGAATGAAGCAAAGAGTGTCAGCGATGGAGGACAAAGTGAAATCCATAAAACCAGAGGATCTGTCTGAGGTGGTGGCCGACAAAGACAAAAAGGTCCAGTAACGCAAGAGACACTCGAGAACTTTACAGCACACGAGGGAGTGTCACTTTTTAAAGGCCCACATTCATATCCATTTATACAGCATGTTTATTATCAGTATAATGTGTCAAACTGTGTACAGCAAATGTATATTTCTGTGTGTATGCTACGACTGACAGCCAATTTCTTATTTTTCATATATAAAACTACTAAGCGTGTTGGAAAAAAAAAGGATTTTCATAATAGTAGAACCATTTTTGTCCCAGAAAATCTTTTTCTTCCATATTGATCTATTTGTGAAGTAAAAATGCAGCTGACACATCCATTTTACACTGCTTAAAAATGTACAAAGTGAAATGTCAGTGCTGTTGATAAGTTACTGTCGGCTATTGGCTGTAAATCTAATATGTGAATAAACATTAAAGTGTTCATATAACATTCACTTTATACTGGTACATTGTCATGTTGTGGGTGAATGAACACGGGGAACTCACAGTTTGTTTTTGTTTTTTCTTCAGCCAAGCTATGTGATTAAAGGCACATAAATGTCATGCTTTTCCTGTTCTAAAGTTTTGTCAGTAGCACAAATTTTGTGTTTTGGAAACTTTCTTTTTTACCATGTTTCTATGACATAATGAAGAAACAAGCATTTCACAAGTTTCAAGTTTAAGTTGGAAATAAATCAGCCTTGATCTCCGTAATTTCCTCAGTTCTATAAGACATCCTGAATATCTGCTTCCAAATCATGGCTGATAATGATCCTTTCCTGGATGGACCACACTAAAAATATTCTCAAAGATCAGCTTCATCGCTGATCAACCCTTAAAAAGTGGGTGGATGATGGATGCAGAAGCTGATAACCAGCATGTCATAGAGAACTGCATGAGTTATGAATCTTTCCATGAATGTGGTTGCCAATAAAATCTCTGAAATTTTGATCACTCTTTACAGAAACATGAAAAAAAGAGAAGTTTGACAAAGAATATTTGTTTAACGTTTCCCCTCAGAGCTGAATTGCCCTTTAAAAGTCTTACATCTACTTTGACTACTCAAGTGCAGCAGAAAAGCAACTCAAAGGTCAAGTGATGACACATCATCTCTTATTTAACTGCTCAGTTCTTCTATTTCTCATAGATACACATACATGTGATCTTGCATCACATGTATGTGTCGAATTTCCCAGAGGAACCCACCCGAGGGATTAATAAAGTTCTATCTTATCTTATCACTCTCGACTGAACCATTATCACCATGTTTTGTGAAAAGTCTGATTTTAGCTTCATCAGCAATGAAGGAAAACCAGCTCCTCTTTAAGCGAGTACCCCGTTGTGTTCATCAGCTATGTGCTAACTTATTCTGCTGCGTGTTGTCGAGCTGCTAAAATCTGATGGCAGTTATTGAAAGGAGAGGTGATATGCTGTGGCGACCTCTAGAGAGGTTTGAAACCAAATTTTCCAAAAGTAAGAACAAAGAAATGAATCTGTGACTGTGAGACAAGCCGCAGTCATGATCAGGTATTTATTTGAAAAACAGAGTTTCAGCTTAAAGTCTTCCAGTGAGTGTTAATGTTGTTGTTTTTTAATTCACCTTTATTTAATTTGCATAACAGAAGCTTTACAAAAGAGTTTCACGTTATCTGCACGTTCTGTGTTTTTACCTGAGACATTTGGCAAAATAAAACATGGTGTGACTCTTTTTCTTGTGTAGGCCTTGCACATTTGGCACCTCATGACTGTGCAATCAGTAAGATTAGCAAACAAACCAAAAGAAAGAGGAAGTGAAAGTCTGAACCCACCAGTCAGGAAGCATACTCTGAAACCAAACTGTCAGGTCACAACACAAAACTGTTAGATCGTAACCAGATATAATCACATCTGGATATAACTTTTTTTTTTTTATTTCTGGGTAAAGAAAATGTTTAAATATAAGCTTCTCTATGAGGTTGTTTTGACTTCAATAGCAGGAATTAAAAAAGGCTTCAGTTCAGCATATAGTAAATGACAATCATACCCAAAGAGCACCGTTATGCCCAGAGTGTGTGCACCGAATGCTGCTACATTACGACAACTGCAGAAAACACACAAAACAAGTCAAACTAAATGCAAAAAATATCCTGAATGTGCTCTGTGTAAGTGCACTTTCACAATACAGTTTGATGTTGGCTCAGAAACGAAACACGCGTGAAAAAATTTTAATATTTAAGCGCCTTTCAACTCTGGGAAATCTACAGACTGTAAGTAAAAGATGGACACAACCGCAGCTAAACTAAAGTAAAAGTAGGTGTGACAAAAACATTTCAGTTACTCTGGTAAACATTGAAACTAGAATTAAAAAAATACAATATTTTGTTCTTAAAAAAACAAAAATAAAATAAAACCTTTTTTGTTTTTAGTCTTGAGGAGCGTGAGGAGATACTGCTGCATGTGCTTGGTGAGGCTGGGACGTCCATGTGTTTTAATGCCTAATGTGAACTTCTTAAATCTGCACCCGAAAAACAGTCCTACAGACTAAAACGGATAAACGGATAAAAAATGAAACTAAAAACATGCAATAAAAACTAAACTGAGACGAGCAAACCCAGTCTGGAAACCACACTGATTAAAAAACAAAACATCAAAGTGAAATACAAATAAAAATCCATTAAAAATACAAATTGGTAGTAATGCTGAACCACGCTAATGACATCGACTGGTTCATGAGCTCCCGCTGTGAAGCCTCAAACTGAGTGTCACACCATAACTGTTACATCTCCTGACATTTAGGTTTCAAAATCCAGTTTCTTTCTTTAGTTAGCTAGCTAGTTTTATGTCTAAAGATGTTCTAGTACTGATTTGTACAGATTTATATTTTTTAGGTTTTAAGGAGCACTGGTTTAAACTCTTAAACTGGTGAGGGAGCCCTGTTTTCTTTGGAGTAAAAAGAGCTCAAGCAACAATGACAGATGAGCACAGCTGTGCACGCACTATATTACTCTGGCTGAAGTGTTGAAATGATGTGTACCGAATTTATAATTATTCATAGTAAAGGTTGTGCAAAGGATGGGAAACAGGAAAATGGGAGGCCTCGGAGGCCAATATCTCGTCAGTCACAGTAAAGCACAGCCTCCTTCTTAGCTTTAACAGGGGTTACTTGAAAATACTGACTCAGACCGTTAACTCATCGCGTGCACAGACGTCACCGGTGACGGGAGGTTTACAGATGTTTCCTGTGGACGTTCAGCCACCCTATTCCTTGTTCACTACACTGACGACCTCTGACAGCTGTTGTGCTTGTTCTTTTCATCACACTTGATAAAAAAAAGCTTACATTGTATTTCATTTAGCCTTATTAAATTATATTTAGCTCTTAATTACAACAATTGACTTTTTACTTATTTCATATTCGCTGCGTTTCGGTTATATTTTCTTTCTCTGCACTGATCTGTGAACTTTTTACATATATTTTTCCATTGTTCCACCTTTTGAGATAATGACATCTCATTCCACTAGTGGAGTCTCCCCCTGCTGGTCATCAGAAAGAATGCAAGTTTAAGGCACTTGAGCTTCACTTCACCAGGAAATGGCGTCCATCTTTTAAATACAGTCTGTTGGGAAATCTAATGCATATGAAGTGTGAAAGGCCAGCAGTGGACTGCAGTAGTTTGGTTAGGCACAGGGTTATTACAGTATTTTTCTCCACTGCATTTCCCTATCCACTTTCTTAATACTCCCTTTTTTGGCTCTGATAACTTTGCGGCTTCGTCACAGCATCCCAAACCCTTTGGCATAAGTGATGGCCTTGAGAAGTCTCTCTCTCAGCTTTTCCTTGGAGGAGTACTCAGGGAGCAGCAGTGCATTAAAGCAGGTGTGGGAGGTTGGTAGCCTGCAAGAAAAATGGCAGAAGTGGGGAAATCTGAAATCAGCATCCATAGAGAGCTTTGAGTTACGGATCGTTTTTTTAAGATATGCTGAGCGTTTCTTAAATCTGGCCAGAGCAGCACCTGTCTGTGTCAGAGCCGTTCTTCGCAATGATCATTTTTAATTTGCCGAGCCCGCCAACAGGCGCCCTGTCTGAGCCCGTCGTGAACTGAAGAAATAATTTTTTTTGGTCTTCCCCAAATGAGTGGACGACTTCCCAGAAATCTCTGCACGTGGATAATTGAATAAAAACATTAAACTGATGAGAAATTGTGCATAAAGTTCAAGTACTTCCAAACATGTTTAGACTTTATCAGACTCACTTGATAACCTGACTGTCTTTGCTGTAGCCGCCGTCATATTCCGTCGTCTTTTCGAGCGCTTCAAAGTCCAGTTTCTGTGTAATGATCGGAGACTGTCATCAATGCAGCACCGAACACAATTAAGATATAAAAAATATAAATGGGGATGCGCTCTCTCACCCTGCTTCCACAGATAAGCAGCTCTACTTCTTCTGGTCTAAACAAATATTTCAGCGGGGACTCATTTGTGACCATTAGGAAGCCTTTTTTGAAGGCTTTGAATTGTCTCTCCACACTCTTGTTCAGGATGTAATCAGCATACAGATCCACAAACTCCTAAAAAAGGAAGGAAGTTAAATATATCTGAAGCAGTTTTTCATCATTAACTTTTTATAATCTGTATTTTTAGAGAGCAGACTCTACAGATTGCTCTGTCAAAGAATGCCGGCCGTATTGCATAACATACTACTTCGTCTTCATCGTGTGTTCCTGTTTCTGTACTTGTGAAATATACATTTCAGTCAAAAGAGGAACAGCAGAAGTGTCAGTTAGGGCTTCCTTATTTGTGTAGCGACACATTTGGTCTAGAATCAGACTTCCATCTTAACATATTATATAGCCACAGAAATGTCTAATTTTTAGGTAAGCTTAAATAAAAATGATGCATGGTTTTAAAGGAACCGGAGATAAATTAAAAGAAGAGACCAAAAATCAGAACAAGATAATAAACCAGTGCCTCCCCTCTGACTGCCTCAGAATTAGGGCTGTGCGATATGACCAAAATCTCATATCCCGATATAAGAATTCTATCGTCCGATAACGATATAAATCACAAAAATGTGTCATTTTCTGTAAATTCTGTGAATCTCGTGCAGCTCGACTTGAGGGAAGTGTTTCCAGCTGCGCGTCATGTAGCTGGAGTCGAGTGTTTTAACCGATGTATGAAACTATACATTTTTAGACATAAGTTGTAACGGCCGCCGTTTTCTTTGTGAGTATTTATTACACGGCGTGCTGCAGGGAAAAGCCTGTTCTAACGTTTGAGTCTAAGGTTTATTTTTTAGCACCTGACGGCTCTTTTTTACTTCTCATCCGTAAACAATCTGCTCTTTCACGTGATTCAGTTTTTTTGAAAAGTCTGAACAGGATCTTGAGCTTTATTGTGAAAGGTTTATGTGGAACATAAACAAGCGGACACGCGATGCTGTTACCGTCTTGTTGCTAACCACAACGCATAAAAACAGGCGCTTGTCCGTCTGTAGTGTGGTTATATAAAATATAAGAGAAAGAGAGAACTTTAAAAAATTAATATAGCCACTACAAAAAATATTGCCGTAAACGGTTTATTTTGCGACACCACGAAACAAACGATAGCGTAAAATGAAACAATGTTTTTATATCGTCGTCTGATATATATCGTTATATCGAACAGCCCTACTCAGAATCAGCTGATTTTCTTCTATAATAACTTTACTTATTACATAAATGTTAATAGAATATCTAATGAAGCAATGCACAATGGCTGTGAGGCTGGTCACTGACCTCCTGCTAACCCTGGTCACCAGGGAAAAGTGTGTATTCCTTGACTGGCTGGCAAGTGGTTACTGGAGTTGCTGAAATCCTTGTGATTGCTTTGATCGCTGGCAGGTTTGTCCATAAAATACTGGTTTGTCTGAAAATTCACCTACTCGCCAAGCGGTAGTGAAAAGTTCGACACAGACGTTCATAACTTTTTGGGGTGTAAGGTGCAATATTTTCCATTTTAAATGAACTCAGAAGTCATATATTTTTAATCCAGTGGATTATGGTATACCACTCAAAACACAAAATCTATTTGTTTGCACTAAAAGTTCTCCTACACGATCCAGAGTTTAACACCCATATTTGGGACACAGATACATCTTAGGCCATATATTATGACTATCGTATATTATGATGTCATCATATTGCCTAGCAATCACCTACCAATGGACCAAATGACTCATCCGTGGCCAATAATACACCAATGAAATCATAATTATATACACAAAACTCTCTCATTATTCATGATAGAGGACATCCCCACCACGTTGACTAGCAACCCCCTAACAACAGACTAAAATCACAGACCAAACAACACAGTAGCATGGGGATTTATTAGTAAACCAAAAAAGGACATATAAGGTGAATTAAGGAGCTGTAGCTGTAACACGGTCCAGCTCACACCTCACCTGTCGGTTCTCCTTAGTAACGGGAATCTGGTCTCCTTGCTCCTTTAAGTCGTGTATTACTGGGTTTCCAAAGAGGTCAGTGTGTGATATCTGGAAGGTCATCATCATGTCTTCTTCCACATTTCCCATATATTCAAGTACTCCCTTCAGACTTTGATAGAGAACCTGGAGCACAAAAAAAAGACAAGACTTTCTTTGCACAGGTGCCACTGATTTGATTACAGGGATGTATAACATTTTAAAACTACTGTGAATTGTAGTGATTCACTGTGAATGAGCTTTAGAGGAAGTTACTATACTGGATGTGAGTCTGACAGGTCCAAGTAGGTCCCTTTCTTTCCCATGAGCTTCCTGTAGACAACCATTGGAAAGTGGACGTCCAGGATGCAGTTGTTGTAAATCGCGAGACCGAGGACGATTCCAATAAGAGTGTACTGCGCTTCAGTCTCCAGAGAAGATGAATTAAACCAGAAAAGTTTGGTGTCGTTCTCGTAGGTGAACATTCCTGTTCGGAACATCAGGCACACAGGAAAATGGACATGGAAAAATTAAATGCATGAAGCAGCTCTGCGTAAATGACAGTTCAGAGTAATCCTTATTAATCTTAAATACTTAAATGTTTTATAGGTCAGTTTTCTTTTGATTGGCTGCCCCTTGTAAACTGAAGGTCTGAACAGCAGGTGGGTGGGGTTACTGTGCCTGGGCTTGAAGAAAAATCCTCTGAAAGTTGTACAGGGATTAGACTGGAGATGTCCAAAGAAACCTTTGAAAGATCTTTAGAAAGCCCGGAGAAGTGTTGCTCTTTAAAGACCACTTTAAACGATCTAGCTCCTTGGATTCAAGACTTTTGAACTGCACGGCATTATTTTATTAAGTTTCTAGTTCTCATGCTAAGATGATCGTATCCTGACTTCAGCTTGCTGCATAATTAATAAAACATGACACTCATCTCAATCCCCCTGTTCGCCTGTCAAATAAATGTGTTCTTTTGTTCGGATACAAAACAACATTTACATAATGTCCACAGTCCACTTGGGCTTAAAATTCTCACCTATGTCAGGATTGAAGATTTCTTCAAGAACCAACTGAAAGAACTCCTTTGAAACGCCTCCCTCATCTACACCTTGCTCACCCTCAAACTCAACATAGAGCTGTTTCTTCAAGTCGGACGGGTTCTCCATGGAGATCATCTCCAGCTGCAACACAGAGGAGGTTTCACTTTTCAAACTGAACAACACTGATTTCGACATCCTCCAATTACCCTAAGGCAGCGCAACTCACTCTGACGAGAGCGTCGTCGATGATGTGGTCTCTGCGCACTTTGAGCTTGAGGTAGGGGTTGGGCTGCTGCCCCTGGACCATGCTGAAAAGAGCCGTGAGGCGTCGCTCGCTGTACATTCGGATCCTGTTGTCGTAGTACAGCCCTTGGTTCTTGGTGATGACACTGAGGATGAAAGGGCAAGTCTGGAAAGAAAACTTTGTTTCTGCATTGACCTTGAAGAAAGTGAAGTCCTTGTCCATCTCGATGACATCGTTAAGCGATTCGTTAATAAAATCCTCGAAGGGGATGAGAGGCTTTATGCTGTCCATCGGTCGGACGCCCAGTTCTTTCTCCAGGGGATTTATGCGGGGGCCTTTCTTATAGAGCCTTTCCTCGCCAAGCAGCTCGTGCAGCGTCAGCTCGTCTGAGTCAGAGTCTTCCTCGTCCTCCTCGTTGTGCTCTACGTCCACGTCACCTCCCAGAATGCTTGCAAAGAAGACGACCTGTAAACACTGCGTCGCAGCCACCACAGTCTCGTCGTCGTTTACCAGATTTTCGCCGTCGTATTCGTTGCTAACAACTGTAAACGTAATGAGCTGCTGGAAGGTCTCCATCATACGGCGGATGTGCGGGAGATCGTACTTTGACCAGAGCTTCGTCAGCCTGGCAAGCGCGGTCACTGGAAGTTTGCTCATTGCTTTGCAGAACTGTGGTAACGCCACTTCGAGGTACTCTGGGCTGTGAAGGTTACTATTCTCCATGACGATAATGAAGATGTTCAGGTAATCTGGGTTTGTTTCGTATACGTCAAGATATTCCAGGTCAAGTTCAACATTTGGAGTGAGGTAAATGAGAGCATTCACCAGGGCCACCTGCAGCTGGTCGATAGACAGAAGTCTGTCGCAGACTCTCCTCACAGCGCCAATGTCCACTGTAACCTCACAGGCATCAAACACTTCATTCAAAGCCTCACCTGGCAAAGAGGCTGCAGAAGAAGCACCTGTCTTCTCTGAGCTTCTCTCACTCTGTTTCTCATCTTTCTTCATATCTGCCGGTTTACAAGACTCAAGGTTGTCGGTAGAATTGGATTCATCTTTCCTGAAACTCTTCATCAGGGCTTCTGCATTGGAGAAGACCCTGCCGATGACTCGGACGAGAGCAGAATAATCCCCTTCTTCTTCACAGAAACCCAAGATCGTACAGACTGTGTTCTCTGTGAGGTGATGAACCTCTGCAACAGAACAAACTAATTTAGGGACTGGTTCAAAGTTAGCATCTGCAAGAGTCCAGAGCTAGCCATACAGTACCTGAGAAGTCCTCCTTGGTGAAACCAGGGTCTTTATCGCTCATCTCACTGCCCTCCTGAGTTCTTCCGTCAGCACTGGCCGTGATGGAGGGGTGATAATCACAGAGTTTGGCATTAATCTTAAACAGCTCGAGCGCTTTGGCAGCTGCTGAATTGTTATCCAAAGGTTGAAAATCACAACATGATGCGCAAAACTCATTCGTGCAGTTGCCATTTCCACAGCCTTCAGTTAACTGCCGAAAGTAGCGCTCAATTAGAAGCTTTGCAGTCGCTCTGTTCCTGCGTAGGACATTCAGACAGAAGTCAGACTGATGGTAACAAAACCTTCTAGGGTTAAAAAACAACAACAACTAAAACACAAACAATGAACTTTGGTTCTGTATAAACTGAGTTACAGGCCCTTCAAGTAAATAGGAGTGGGTGAAACTTTGGCAGGTATTAGTGATTTTTTTCCAACACTTTTGAGAGTTCATAAAGTACAGGAGATAACCACGTCAAGTATTCAGAGCAGAAAACTCATTTTAGCTCTGTTTCTTATTGTTTAGACTGATTGCTCTGAAGCATCAGTATGATTTGCTCTTTCATAGTCTGAATAAACTGCAGCACTTTTATGTCTGTGATGTCGAGGAACAGAAATGAGAACAGATTCGTTTTCTGAACAATTCCTATCTCATTTACTGGAGAAGACTTTGAAAAGTAATTGATATTATCATCACTTTCTAGGGTTAGAAAAATAAAAATTAACTTTTTTTCCTGTACAAACTATATTAACCACAAGCTGTATATAAAAGATGGACACAGACAACATGGGGTCACACATCCTGTTGCGAAGCCATAGGCTGAGTGCCTTCCACATGATGGATCTAAAAATGAGGGACACTGGTGGCTCACAGGCAAATGACTTATCCATGGCATAGTAAATCATACCCTGCTTTGCTCTGCTTTTTCAATCTAATGGGACAATAATTTAGAAAAAGAGCATCATGTTTTATTCAAGATGACTTAAACTAGTGACTGAACCCAAAAACTTTTCAGGAAAGTGTTTACTGAGCTCGGTTCAGTGAGCAGTGAGCTCATTTTCTCATAGAAGTCACTGCCTCCTACTAGACATTAAAAAGATGTCAGGTTTAAGGCACTAAGTGTTGTTTATACTTTTCAGATCTGCAAACCATGTTCATCTTTTAGATCCAGTTTATGTATTTAACAGTCAATTTATACATGTTCTTGCTGTGAGAGGCTAAAATATTATCATCTATGAACAGTAAAGAGGGAGTGCAACTGTGACCAAAAACATCAGTCTAATGAATCATATTAGCTTAGCTTGTGCCAGCTGAGGTCCAGATTATAGTCGGTCTTACATTCGGCTGGATTCAGATTCCCCTCTGCAGGCCCGGTGAACAATGCTCTGAAAGTAGAGTTTAAAAGCACTGTAAGATCTTATTTGCAGGTAAAAGCCTTTAAATAAAAGCTTAAAGTCTTAACAACTTAAAGCAACAACAAAAAATAAATAAATACCATAGTTATTTATTATTATTTCTGCTCCTTTTATGGTTTTAACTCATGGTTTTATTTGTTTTAATTTGTCATTATCAATATAATGTGCTGGAGCCTCTACTCTACTCCACTGTTGTGTTTCTAGCTGGAATAAAATCTTTTATATAAATAAAGTTTTTCTCTTTTGAAGCACCACAATCTAAGGCAAGATCTACAGATCTAAGGCAATTGATAATGCACAAGTTAGCAGGTTTATCAAGCTCAAATAAAGGCTTCATCATCATCATCATTAGCGCCCATCCATTTAGCCCAGCCATCAATGTTCAGTCTTACAGCTGCAACCCTGGTGATGTAAATTTTTTTGAAAGTATTCTATTCTATTATTCTATATTAAAGGTGCAGTGTGTAAAATCTCACCACTCGATGTCAGAGTTTTGCAGTTTTTCTGAGCATGGCATGATCTGACCATGGTATGAACTCGCTGGGAAAATTGTGGCATTGTGTTAACACACGCCTAAATGCGTCAGAGCAGCAAACTGCCAAACATGGTGCTCACGTTTACTGATCATCAATTAATCAGTGCATTTGATTAGCAACTCTTGGCTTCTACTGCTCCTCTTAATTCATATGGAAACAGGCCAACAGAGCCCCGTGAAAACTTTCTTTTTCACATGACCATACTTCTAAGAGTATAAGATTCTTTCCTTTGTATATGAATATAAATATAATGTATACTCTTCTTCTTCTTCCTTCGGTTGGACCTTTAAAAAGTCACCACAGCTATACACAACAGCAGGTGTCACTAAACCTTCTTTTTCACTTCTGCTTCTATTCTTTTGCCACAAATCACCTCTGAAACCTTGGGTGGTTGACCCCAGTTATTAAAACTCATCTACCTTCTAAATCTCTACTCCTTTCCACCTGTCTCCCTCTCATTCACATACATATTCTTATTTCAGCTGGCTTTTTTCCCTCTTCTCTCGTGAGCATACCTCCACCTGCTCCCTACGCTTACCATGGATCACAATGTCATCTGCAAACATCACAGTCCACAGAGATGCCTGCTTGTATCATCTGTCAGCCTGTCCATCAAGGACAAGGTGCCTTGAACTAAAAACATTCAAATATAACAGAAACTATTTTTTTGTACAAGTGGCTGGTTGATGAAATTTCTTCTTCCTGCAGCTTTTTCATTCACCTTCATGTAAGTGTGGATGTTGCTATACACATATAGATATATTTGTATACACACATATCTATATATACACATGTATATATAGATTTATGTGTGTATACATATATATACACACATATATATGTGTATACATATATGTGTGTGTGTGTGTGTGTGTGTGTATATATATTTGTGTATATACATATATGTGTGTATATACACATATACATACATACACATACACACACGTATATACATACATACATCTATATCTAAATATATCTATATCTAAATATATATACATACATACACTATTGATCTACTTATAAACTTGTCTATTTTACTCAATTAATTTAATATATTTAAGCTCTGTAATGTCTAATGTTTTGGTTGCTGTATGACAGGAAGTATACAACTTATAAATATATAAATAACATTGCACAACATAAAAATATAAATAATATTTTCTAAATTATCAGCGTTACTGGTAATTAGGCTGTGACTCTGCTTTCAAACAGCTGTCAGCGTTTCAGTTTAACAGACTCTAAATCGCTTCGTTTCAGAGTAAAAAACATGCAGTGAGCGGTGAATCGAGTGTCGTGTCGTGTCCTGTCTCAGCACCGACCTGTGATTTGAAGTCCTGTCTGTCAGTGACAGTGCAAAAAAAAATCTCTTCAGTCACTCGGACCGCGGTCACACCCACGTCACAAAATAATACACTTTACAGGGATATTAATGCTTGTTAATAAGGCCGATAGAAGCTGACAACACGCAGAGCTCCAAATGATTTTAGTTTGTTGAGTCACAGCGAATTTATTTCCTCTAACAGCCTGTAAACAACGGCGCCATATACGCTCTTCTTCTCCGCCTGGTTTCCTCCACACAGCGCAGGCGCAATGCTGCCCCCTACTGTTCACCGTGCTGCTAAACTCTTTAATTTAACTGGCTGCAGCTACAGCCACATCATCCAGGATCAGCAAGCAGAGTGAAAACAGCAGAAACAAGTTTCCTGTGGGTAAAAGATTCACTAATTCAATAATTTAATATGTAAAGAATATTCCTCAGTCATTAAGGATAATCATAAAAACACAATAATAATAATAATAATAATAATAATAATATAATAGTGATGATACTACTACTACTTTTAATAATAATGATGATATTACCACTACTACTACTACTAATAATAATAATACAATGTTCTCTCCCCTTCTTTTTCTTCTTCCTAACATTCACGTATCTGATATCAGTGTCTGTTTGATGAAGAACATTCAAGGAAGATCACCATATATAGGAAAAGATGTCAAGATTTAAAATTTACTGGGGGAAAAAAAAGGAAAATTAGGTGTGGACTGGTCCTCCACAATGGGTCACTTTAGTCAGAAAATTCTGGTAAATAATCAGAAGTTGTCTGCTTGTGAGGTAAAATATGACATTTCTCATGGATTTGAATGGGTTGAATTCAAATATGACAGTTAAAATTGGTGATTAACTACAGTTTCCATGATATTTACTTAAGGCTGCTTAATATGATGATATTTCGCCTTTCTGTGCAAGGTCCTGTGTCTCACTACAGCTGAGGTGAGGAAAACTCTACGCAGAGTCAACCCACGTAAAACTGCTGGACCAGACAACATCCCAGGCAGAGTGCTCAGAGAATGTGCTGATCAGCTGGCAGATGTTCTCACCGACATCTTCAAC
Source organism: Rhamphochromis sp. 'chilingali' (assembly GCF_963969265.1). Lineage (NCBI taxonomy): Eukaryota > Metazoa > Chordata > Actinopteri > Cichliformes > Cichlidae > Rhamphochromis > Rhamphochromis sp. 'chilingali'. Next base: position 34,128,936 of record NC_137931.1, read on the forward strand.
ATCTCTCTGAGCAGTGCCGTCGTTCCCATGTGCTTCAAGGCCACCACCATCGTCCCCGTGCCCAAGAAGTCTTCTGTGTCCTGTCTCAACGACTACCGTCCTGTTGCACTTACACCCACCATCACGAAGTGCTTCGAGCGGCTCGTCATGAGACACATCAAGACCCTGCTGCCCCCCTCACTGGACCCACTGCAATTTGCATACCGCCATAACCGCTCAACGGACGACGCCATCTCCACTGCACTCCATCTTGCCCTGACACACTTGGACAAGAAGGACTCACACATCCGAATGCTGTACATAGATTTCAGCTCAGCATTCAACACAATCATCCCCCAACAACTGATCGGAAAGCTGAGCCTGTTGGGCCTGAACACCTCCCTCTGCAACTGGATCCTGGACTTTCTGACTGGAAGGCCTCAGTCAGTACGGATCGGGAACTGCACCTCCAGCACCACCACATTGAGCACTGGGGCCCCACAAGGCTGTGTGCTCAGTCCTCTGCTGTTCACACTGCTGACTCATGACTGTGTAGCAACACACAGTTCAAATCACATCATTAATTTCGCTGATGACACGACCGTGGTGGGTCTCATTAGCAAGAACGACGAGTCGGCGTACAGGGAGGAAGTGCAGAGACTAACGGACTGGTGTAAAGACAACAACCTGTCTCTGAATGTTGACAAGACAAAAGAGATGGTTGTTGACTTTAGGAGGACACGAGGCGACCACTCACCGCTGAGCATCAACGGCTCCTCTGTGGAGATCGTCGACAGCACCAAATTCCTGGGCGTCCACCTGGAGAAGGACCTCGGCTGGTCCCTCAACACCAGCTCCCTGCACAAGAAAGCCCAACAGCGTCTCTTCTTTCTGAGAAGACTGAGAAAGGCCCGGCTTCCACCACCGATCCTGACCACCTTCTATAGAGGAACTATCGAGAGCATCCTGAGCGGCTGCATCACTGTCTGGTTTGGGAACTGTGCCATATCGGACCGCAAGACCCTACAGCGGATAGTGGGAACAGCAGAGAAGATCATCGGGGTCTCTCTCCCCTCTATTGAGGACATCTACACCACACGCTGCATTCGCAAAGCCACCAGCATTGTGGCTGATCGGACACACCCCTTTCACACACTCTTCACACTCCTGCCATCTGGAAAAAGGTACCGAAGCATTCGGGCACACACATCCAGACTGTGCAGCAGCTTTTTTCCACAAGCCACCCGTCTCCTCAGCAAAAAGGGACTGACTGATAAACACGCACGCACGCACGCACACACACGCACACACACACACACACACACACACACACACTATCACTCAGGTTAACTCAACTACCTGAAAATATTGAGACTGGACTGACTAATCAACACAAGCGCAAACACACTGACCTACACCACCAAACCATCGTACACACCAACCTGTAAATGCTCTTTTGCACAATATTATTACTGGACTTTTTGCACTAACTTCTGTACTTCCTAATTTTTGCTGCTACACTAAGGAATGTTTACTGTTCCTCCACTACCTCAACTCATCATCACAAAACCTTATTATTATGTTACGTTGTGTTTTTCTATCATTCTGTCACTTTGCTGCTGCTCTTGTTTGCACATTTGCACGTGCACTTTGTTGTCTGCTGTCTGATAACAAAAAAAAAAGTCTTCCTTAGATAGTTAGATAGTTAGTTTTTTTTTTTTTTTGTTAATTTATGTTGTAATTTATGTTAGGTCAGTCTGTCTTGTCTCTGCTAGCCAGCTAACTAGGCCTCTTAGTTAGCTAGTTTAGTGTTTTCTGTTAATTTATGTTGTAAATTTATGTTGCATGTAGCACCTTGGTTCCTGGAGGAACGTTGTTTCGCCTCACTGTGTACTGTTAAACTGTATATGGTTGAAGTGACAATAAAGCCAACTTGACTTGACTTGACTTTCTTCATTATGTACCAGAAGAACTCTACATAGAGAACACTTGATATAACAATATATAGTATAGCAGGATTGTTTAGAGCCTGGCCATGTTGTGTCCAGTTGCCCAAAACATTACAGCACGAAGATCTGTTGGTTTACACTCAACTCAGCAACAATACTTATTTAAATTATTTAACATGAAGATCATGCATTAGTGTGCTTCCAGTATGTATAATCTTTTCTCCAGCTTGTCCTCAGCATACATTGGGCTGACTTTAAGGTGTCTATTCTGTAGGTTTTTTTGGTCTGCAACCTTGCAGTCCATTCCTTGTGATTGTCTTCTTTGAGACTTCAATTCCAGACTTGGCTAAATCACTTGTTAGTGACCTGGCTGTTGATTCTTCAGACACATCTTTCATTGGTTTCTTTTCAGTCTTTGAAATCTTTTCTTTTCCCACCTCTGACAGGCTTGTTCTTTACTGTGTGACTCACAAAACCTCGCTGAAGTTTTTATACTGTGAGTAAGTTTTTATTTGATTTTGAAAGCTTTGAGCATTAAAAAGTTAAATAATATAATTACATGGCAGTGGTTTGCTTTTTGGGTAGTTTTTGGAGGAGAAATAATTCTGTTATGGTGCACAAAAAGAAATAATTTATGCTTTCTAAAGAAAACCGGTGTTTTTAGAAATTCTATGTTGAAAATCCCTCACTCGAGTATAATCATGGGAATGATTTTGCTCGACTGAAGAGACGGAACAGAATATATAGCACGAGTCTGAATACTCTCAGAGCTGATGTGGGCCAGCACACACTGCCATCTCGTTCATAACCTCTAAATCATATTCAGCCACCATAAATCAAAGCTGACACGCAGAGCAGGTACAGTCAAAACCGCCTTGTAAATTATGCATTATCTAATCCATGTGCATTGCTCTCATGGTGCAGAGGAGATGTTTGTTATTCTGTCAGTGTTCAAACCTGATATACAGTTTTCTTTGTGTGACATTTGGTTTGTGTGCCTATCAATCCCCTGTGTCACACTGCACAGCAAGAGGCCTTCATCTCCTAAAAGTGGAGGTCAGAATACAGCCAATATTAGCTCGGCAGGAGAGACGTAACACACATGCATCAACATTACAATGAGCGGGTGGAGGGAGGTTCGGAGTCTTCTCTCACCCCCGTTCTCTGCGACCTGCTGGAGCAGGGGGGCTAGGACTAGGAGGAGGAGTTGGCCGTCCGACTGCGGTCTGGAGTGTGGAGCCTTCCTGCTGCTGCGGAGTCGGGGCGGTCTGCCTCCCCCCACCGCAGGGAAAAGGGAAACACCACCTGGGTCTGGGTGCAGTTCCCCCCTCCAGGGGCGGGGGCACCTAGACCCGGTTTGTAGAGTACGCTTGGGGAGTGTGATCGTGTGTACAACGTCTCTTTATGTCTGTCTCCACGTTGGTTGAGTGTGGAGTAAGTGCATATGAGAGCATGAGGGTGGGAATGGATGTTTGTATCTGTGTGTGCCTGTATGTCTGTGTCTATATGTCAGGTTGGGTGTCAGGCGCCACCTCTCTGGGGACATCTCAGGCCCTCCAAGGTTTGGAGGCCTATCTCCCCCTACCACCACTTCCCCTGCCAGTGGCGGACCCCCTCAGACATCGGTGCGTTGGTGGTTCTTTGTGTCCGGGGATGGGCGTCCAGGTACACACCGGCTCACTCCTTGGCGGCCGCTTATCGGGGCCTGGAGCCTGGGGCTCGCTCGGGCCACTTCGGAGGTGGGGTGCCCCCGGCCTCTCGGCCTGGGGCTCGGTCACTCAGGCGCAGCTGGCTGCCGGCGGAGCTCACGGGCGCGTCACTGCAACTCCCCCTGGCTTCTGCTCCGCGGCTGCTGAGTGAGCCCTCATCTGGGACTCTCCTCAGCTCTTTCCGGGACAGTGGCGCAACTGCCCCTCTGTTGGTCTTCCTTGGTCTCTTGTGTTCTGGGGGCCTCTGGATGTCTGGAGTTTTGATCTCCTCCACACCTGCTTCACGCCCTGGAGGACGGGGCTGTGGCCCCCCCCACCCTCTAGCAGATCATTACATGAAGGAACCTTTTAAAAAACAAAAAAACAAACGCGTCCATGCTCACAGGTGTACACACGGGTGATCACACCCACAAACTACACCCTTTTTGGCTCCTACCTCAAAGCACACTGTGTTCTGTTGATCTTATGTGCTGCACAATAATGTTTAACATTTAGTATTTACTGTCATATTCCCATATATCATTGTGATGTTGTTTATTCTATTACTCTTGTTCTCTTCTGCTTGCTTTCTTTTTTCTTTCTCAGCAGGTGATCCAGGTGATTGATATATGCATTTTTTTTCTCTGCCCGTTCTGTTGGTTTTTGTCTTTTGCCCTTCTCCCCCGTCCCTCTTCTCAGCTGTTTCTCTTTCCCTCTTTCTTTCTCCCCTTCTTTCCCCCAGTCAAGTCTGTCCCGTATTCAGTAAGTGAAAATAAAATAAACAATAAAAGGTGAATCAAATGGACCATTACGGCAAGGCTGGGATGGTCAGTTTGGTAAAGTAAATCCGTTGGGCATCTTTCTTTGCCTTTAGACAACAATTCTGATGGCAAAAGAGCCAAACGGGACAGGCCAAAAAAAAAAAAAAAAAAAAAGGAGAGACGTAACAGAATTACATTCTTACATTCATCAGCCTTCAAGCTACATTTCAAATTACATCTGTGCTAAAATGAGCTCTGAGCGATTACACTCCAAATAAACATGCCGTCAAGGACACTTAAAACAGCAGATCGTTCCATGCTTGTGTCTTTCTTTGCACCAGGGTCTTTTCTAGGACTGTACATCATGGCCGCAGTAACCCGCATGAACACTGGGAGTCACTGTGAGCACACAAAGCACCTCATAGACACCAGTGCGTTTCCAGGTTATACTTCATTTCAATCACCAAAACTGGAGCTCTTTAGATGAGTGTTAGCCGATGGCACACAGCAAAGCCGTATTATTACTCAGATAACTACATTTAAAAAAAGAGGTAGAGGTCCTCTTCAATGAGTCAAAGCAGTGGAGATGAGGCACCAGTATACCTGTCAATCCAGGTGACCACACCCCTAACTCCAGTATGGATATGGGTTAGTTATAATGGGGGAAATGTGTTTGCTGTAGACATGTTTATTTCTGCTCTTCCAAAAATCAAAATCTTAATGCTGAAGCTTTAAAGTTTTGGGACTTTATGTCTTTAAGCTAAATCAGAAGAACTGCTTTAAAATACCCAACCAGACCTACTTTCAAACAGGTCGCATGTGTGCAGGAAACTTCTTGTTATGGCCCCTCATGATTTCTGTCTCTCTCTTTGAAACTATGTTTGGATTTGAATGAACTCTCTCCGTCTAAAGAAACTGTTGTATTATGCAAAAGCTGAGGAGTATGCAGTATGGAGAAGTACTTTAACCGCAGTGGCAGGTCCCATAACCAGGAAATGATGGGTGTGGTCAAATAGTGAGTTTTGTTTTGGACGGTTCAGCGACCCAGAAGTAGCCATAATCAGAGCTGTTTGAACTCTCAAGATATGCAGGAAAGACGATTTACAGCCTTCTTTATTTCCTGCTTTAGCAGAGCAGACACTGGAGCATCCTTTATGAAAGAGGCGATAATACTGTCCCACAACACATAGATTCAAACCCTCAGTGAGAGGCTACGCTAAACTGAAAAAGCTGAGCTCTGAATATTACTTTCCTTTTATAAAAAAGGTTCTTATCTCTTATGTGAATAAAATAGGTTTATACACTGTTAAAAAAAATTAAAGGAATACCTTTTAGTCAGAGTATCGAGAGCGTGGGAAAGCAGGAGACATGTAAACAGAAAAGCAGATGAGTGATTACAGATTTTCCCTTATTGAACTTACGCATTAGCTTCACTAGTTCCCAGAACTTAAAGTTATGCAAACTCGTTGCCTCATAAAAACTAAGTAAAGTTTAGGAGCACGTATGCAAGCACGTGGGGGTCATACAAACTACCTGAATATCATTTTGAAGCACACATCATGGCACAGGGAGGCAGACCAAGGGAAGAGAAAGGATGGGGGGGGGGGGGGGGGGGGGGGGGGGGACAGAGTTGGCAGGATTCACCAACCCCAACTTAACGACCGCCACACCACTGTCAATCTCCACCCCACTCAGCCCATCAAAGTAAGAGGAGAGCCCCTAGGCACCTATAACATCACTGCACACCTTCTATTGTATTGCTAGCCTTCAGATCTTCAAGTGGCCTGTTACTCTGTGATCAGCTGCACCATCCTGCAGGTTCCTTGGTCTGTTCGGTCTTTATTATCATGACACAAAAATAAAACATGAGACATCAGCTGAATATAACTCAGTAAGACAAGGGAAAAATACTTTGTTTGCAAGAATTCTGCAGTATTAATAGTAGTCATCTGTGGGAAAATGCTCTGTGGGCTGCAGGGATTTGGGTTTTTTTTGGTTGTTTGTTTTGGGGATTTTTAAATGACCACTGACAAAAACTGGCAGTAAGGCTGAAACTGTGTCCAGATCATTTAATTAATACACCCACAGGAAATGAGCAACTGATTGATTTAGAAAAAAAAAGTTACTGAGATTTAAGTAAAATTTAGAATCTAAGACTTTTACTTGTTACAGAATATTTAACAGATTATTATTCTCTCTACTCTCTACTGTGTGTCAGAAGGAGTTTTTAACTGCTCATTAACCTTCCCAGTTATCGCATAATCGCTGAAAGAACAAAAGCAGAAACACGGCAATGAAGTTCAAACTAAAAAAAAAAGTGTTTGTGTTTTTAGCCTCTGCGATGCAGACTGGGAGTGAGACTGCAGGGTGGTCCAGAGTTCCAGAGAAGATGCTGCAGACTGCATGCAGGGCAGGACGTAGGATGGAGAGGATCGTTTTATATCACGGGTATTAAGCAATTCCTGGAAATGTGCCAGACAGCAGGCAGAGACAGGGGTCACCGAGGCGATCACGACGGAGGTGATGTCTCGCGCGATCGGGATACATGTACCTTAGAGACATCCTCGGAGCTGGATCATAACACGGGCTCATCAGCGCAGGGGATTTTCAACACTTCAGCAAATGTCGACATTATCACAACACGCTCAGGCAAACGGGCTGCTGAACTGCTCATGAGGCAAAAACAACAAAATATGCTTACATAAAGGTTTCTGCTTTACACTCCATGGCACAAAGATCCTCTGTTTTAGAGATGCCCCCAATCAGTCGGAGTGACGAGTTTGGTCTTTATACCAACTAAGCATCTGGTCACTTTCTGAAATACTTTTTCAACTTTATGTGTAAAACAAAAAGCATTTCCAATACATGTATTCATAATACTTCTTCATAGTCCATTTTCCTAAATTTGTCCTGTTTTGTAAATAAGAAAATTAAATTACCAAGAAACATTAGTGTCTGCTATAAGGCACATTTTTAGGTCAGTGGGGGTTTTCCTAGCTATAGGTGAACATTTTCAAACTGTAGCACTGTTGCCTCACAGCAAGAAGGTCCTGGGTTTGATTCTAGCACCTGGCTGGGGCCTCTGTGTGGCGTTCAGACTTCCTCCCACACTTCAAGACGTGCAGTCAGTGGGGTTAGGTTAATCAGTGATTCTAAATTGGCCGTAGGTGTGAATGTGAGTATGATGGCTGTCCGTCTCTGTTTTAGTCTTGAGAACGATTGGCGACGTGACCAGGATGTACCCTGCCTCTCGCCCTATGGCAGCCGGGGTAGGCTCTAGTCCCCAAATTGGATAAGCGTAAAAAAAATAAATAGATGGATATCAATTATGATACTGCATCATTCTTAGCCTGCCTCCTCAACCAAGACGGGATTGCCTGGAGAGACTCTACTGCCTATTACTACTCTATTACACAATTCACGGGGAGTCACTGTGGCCACGAGTTCTGAGTAATGACTAGAAGAATTAAAGCATCTCAAACACAAGCACCCCTCACTAAGGGACAAGTGAGGAGTCCTGTCATCCGGGAGGGGCCCCGAGTAGATCAGCTACTCCACGCTGATGTGAGCCAGGTGGAGAGGTTCAGCATCTGACCCTGATGCCACCGTGGGGCCTCTGATGTAAGATGCTTCTGGTTGTCCGAGTGAGAGGAAACCCTGGAAACCCTCTTAAACATATGCTTCTATGACCCGGACCCAAATAAAGGTCTGAAAAATTTAAGCATGAATGGAAAAATCATCCAAAGGACTTTTCTAAAAACTACTATTAAAAGTGTAAGAATTAACCCATAAATAGGTTTCTTAGTCATGTTTTTCTTGTAGTGTTTCCTCACACAGTTTACTCTCAGGTGAACCAAAGACCCTGAACTACTCGTAGGTGTTTGTCTATCTCTGTGTGGTGTTTATTGGTGTCCCTGCTGTTTCGTTTGGCAGGCTTCCTGTGTCAGTGGGAAGTTAGACTGAAAAAGTGCAATAATGCTTTTTCTGAGCCACTCCTACGTGACAGAGCAGAACGGAGCCTCGCAATGCCTCCACCAACTGGAAGACAGATGGCCCTGGCTCACAATAAAAAAAATTTTTTTTAAAAATCCTTCATTTATTATTTGCGACCAGAAATGATGCATTGCATATCCTCACTGGTGCAAATGAACAAAACGTCTATGGAAGAAAGGAGTGGAAAAGGAGAGGCTCTTAAAGCATCATCACTCCCACGATCCAGGTCTCTGACTGCTGAGGACCACGTTATATATACGAGGCAGCTAGGGAAATTGAAAATAGTCTGATTTAAGCTCGTTAAAACTACGGGTCACGCAGAGGGCCTGGGCCTCTTTAATGGCCACAATCAATGGAGCTCCTTTATGATAAAAAATCTAATCAAACTCTATTAACTTGCGAATGAGCATCGTTGTGCAGGTGATTTAAAAAGTAATTAGAGTAAGTCTTCAAATCCAAGTGGAGCTGTTTAATGATAATATCAATCTTTTACATTAATTATCATCATAAAACTGACAAAAGTCAGTTTTACTGTACATGGATTGGTACTTCTGTGCTTTTCTACTCTATTTGAACACTTAAAGCACTTTCTTACTACAAATCTTATTCACCCATTCACCTTAAACACGTTTAACCTAACATTCACACACTCGTGGATGAATCAGGGGAAACTCGGGGTTCAGTATTTTGCCCAAGGATACGAGCTGGGGAACGAAACACAGAGTGGAGGACCCGCTGTACCTTCTGATCCACGGACACCCATGTTACTTATCAGCAATCCAACCCAAAAAACAAAAGCTTTGCTCAAAGTCACACCTTCATGCGTAGGCAGAAAAACAAACAAACAAACAAAAAAACAGCTGATGAGGGAAGGAGTCATCACTATCTCAGTGTCCGAGGAGAAAGTGCTGCGACGGTCATTAATTTGAGGACACTGTACAGCACATGGATCCAGAGAAGGAAACGGAAGATGAGCTTTAAAACAAACAAACAAAAAACACACAAAACCCCCAACAGTCATGTTTCTGAGGATGACTGTTAGACTCTACTTTGAATCAGGATTTTCCTACCAAAACTACAAAGGTAGAATAAAAAGCTGGCGATGCTAATGTGGGAGTACCTGCATTCTTTCTAACGGCCAGCAGGGGGCGACTCAGGTTCTACAAAACTTGAAATTGAATTGAAGTGTAAGGGGAAAATAGTGCACATCTCCCTCAGTCTGGGACCCCAGTAAACACTTTCCTGATGTCCTTATGACCTCAGTCAAAAGTTTCAGCTTTTGTTGAATTAAATTTAAACTTAATTTAGTAAATTATGGCAATTATGCAAGTCAGAAAGGAGAATTATCTACGGTATGATCAATGGCTCACTGGTTTCACGTTTATAGTGGGCAAGCCTGCTATACATAATATAAGTCAATGTATATTATAGGGCTGCCACAAACGATTATTTTGATAGTCGACTAGTCACCGATTATTTTTGCGATTAGTCGACTAATCAGATCATCATCCATTGGACGTACAGCGTACTGCTTATTGCACCGGCAGCATCTGGTCTTATATAACTATCATTAGCTTACAGCTTGAAGTGTTTGTGCTAACTAAAAATAAAGACAAGATGGTAGTTTATTAATTTTTAATGAAATTTGCAGATTGTTTCGGTGAAGTTTAATAAACTCCTTGCTTTCTAAAATATAACAGGACACCGGAGTATATTCTCCAGCATCTCACACTTCTGATAATCAGCTGTCTGCTTGACAGTTTTAGCTGTGCAAAAAACTATAACTTTAATCTCAGCCAAACCGATTTACTCAGGAACAAATAAAATACTAAAGAAAGCCAAACAATAACATTTTTAAGTTATCTAAGTGACTTATATATATGTTTAACCTGAGTAGCGAAAGACGGCGGTGGGTTTGAAAATGATTTGCCGGGAGTCCGGTGTTCTCATGGCTCTAGTTAGCCTTGCCCCCGCCTAGCTAACGAGCTAGTGGGTAACAGACGTCTCCGAAAACGTCGGAGCGCTTTTGAAAATATGTGGTGTCTTGATAAACTGAGCAGATATTTGAGGTTTACACAGCTACATTCTCGCCTGAAAATATGTTAAACGTTTATTTTGTGACCCAGAAAGAATAATAAGAGTAAAGTTAAAACTAACTAGCTGCCGCCATTGATGACAGCTGCGCTGGGCTGCGCTATGAATTCTGGGACACAGCTTCTTCTTCTTCGGGGTTTAACGGCAGCTGGCATCCTTGTACATGCAGTGCTGCCATCTTCTGTTTCAGTCCGTTATTACACTCTTAAATCCTACTACTCATTCCTGCGTCCTTTGTGATCTTACAAAGCTTCAAACGATGCGTCGACTATTAAATTAGTCGTCGACGATTTTAATAGTCGACATAATCGTGACTAGTCGACTAATCGTGGCAGCCCTAGTATATTAATAAGACCAGGAAAGCATAAATAAATTCTTTAGCATTTTTATTTTGTTCAAAAGTAGCCATGTACAGAAACTTTCCAGTTGCACAAAGGCCAAAGAACTGATAAAAATGTGGAATATTAATAAAAACCTAAAACAGTTCTTCTACGTTGGTGACCGGCTGCAGCTTTTCAGTGTTTATCCCAAAATCTCTGATCAATACCTTTCAATATACTGATCAGCCACAACATAAAAAACAGATCTGATTGGTAGAAACACGGCTTCACCAGCTGGCAGTGGCAGAGTTTAACACCTTGAACGCTTCGATGTCTTCCTAAATTAATTTAGTGAAAGTGGAGCGACTTGCTGTTTTTCTGGTCTCGGTCAACAACAATAACCCATCTCACATCCCATTAACCTGGCAGCTATTTTAACATGAAGACTCAATGTCTCATTGACTTTTCGAAAACTACTGTGCTTCAAAATAATTGTGGTTTTTAAAAAACGTTTTAATGCTGTGGCTGATCAGCATTGAGAGCGAAACCATTCAAACAGTGAAGCTCACATTCGGCCGATGCAGCAACCAAAAGAAACATAAGGAGAAAAATATTGAATATGCTCAGATACGCTGTGTGACAGTGTGTGTGTAGGATCGCAGAAACACTTAAGCTTCAGCCTGGCACACAAAGTGCAACACCCCAAATGACAGAACCTCTGAAACAAAGCGAACAGACTGCAGACAACAGCATGCCAATGGAACAAGCACCATGTGCAAAAGGACAGGTGGAGAGAAACCACAGAGCCTGCAGCCTCCGAATATATGCTCCATCATCATTAAACAAACAGAATCAGCATCACGAGCACATTTCTCATTTCTTATCCAGTGTTAAGGCACGTAGAATATATAGATGACCTTTGGCAAAAGTTGAACTCTTTACAAAAACATCCTGGAATGAGACACGCCCTTCAGAAAATGTTAAAAAGGTGCTGCTGCTTTAAATGCTCAACCATAAACTGGAGGAACGCATCAAAGTGTCTGCAAAGGTAAGAGGGGTGCAAAGCTCCCGCTCTCCTTGCAGCACCGACGACACTCAGCGACTGAAAGCTTTCAAAGTGCAAACTTAAAGCAGTCTCTTTAAGATCTGGGACAGACTGAGCCCCGAGGATTTGGTTTACAGCTTTAGGAAAAAAAAAAAAAAAAAACCTCAGATGGGCTTCAGATAAACTAAACACATGACATGAATGGAAAAAGGGGACTTGTACAGACTAAGCGGTGCCTCTGTTATGCTCAGCTTTATGTATTTACTATTTCACTCATTAGCGTTAGCCTAGCTTTTCATGAGTAAAAGTTCAAAATAATGCCCCTTTTTTCTTATTCTGGGCATCGATCGCCCAGTTTCTACTCTGAAACTCTTTCCAACTGGCTGTTTCTCACAAACAAAAGAAATTTAATCCTTCTCTCTCATGTTTGTGTTGGAGTCAGGACACTTGCACAGGCCAAGACCTCCTGTTCTGAGTACTGGTTGTTGCTTATGAAGATATAAATCTTTGTCAGAATAATTCCAGTTTTAAGATCGCATTTAGTTAAATGCTACTATGTTACTCGCACAGGGCCAAAGATCAAACATGATTAAAGTCAGACTAAAAAAAAAACAAGACAAAAAAAAAAAAGCTTACGGTAGCAAAAATCCTGCTTCTTATGATAGCGTTAGCTTAGCTGTGTATAAAGTCGAAGAGCAGAGGGAAACAGCTTAAGGTAAAAATATCCAACTGTAAACGTGGTGTTTAAAAACTGAAAAGCTAAAAGCAAAATGGGGCTTTTAAAGTGCTTCCTAGTAAAACTGTAAAGGATGCAGATGAGAAGACATCTGCAAAACATCTGCGCAGACACACAGAGGAGGGTTTTCACTCGGATGGAGGCTGACAAGTGACGGGTTCAGTACATGAAGGTGAAGACAGAAGCAGCTAACCGCTAGCAATGATACATACATTATCTTTATGATATGGTGATTACAAAAATGAAAGAAAGGAGATGTTATGAAATGTTAATTAATGAGCTTTAGAGATGCTGGAAAGCAGGTTTTAAAAATTATTATTATTTATTTATTTTTTTTTAGAAAATAACGCCTCCGACTTCAGCTTTATATTTGACAGAGTCATGGAAACCGGATTGACCTCAACTCTTGGCAACAGTTAGCAAATCTACATTTATGCGGAACTGGCTCTTAAAAGAGATCCAATGAGTCATTGGATAAACACACACACACACACACACACACACACACACACACACACACACACACACACACACACACACACACACACACACACACACACACACATAAGAGTTTTGCTTTTGCGAGGATGTAGCGTATTCCATGGCCCAGCTAAACGTCTAACCCGAACCCTAATCTGAACATAATCCTAACGCTAACCATTTCAAACCAAGTCTTAACCCTGTAGAAACAAACACACACACGCACCCACACATACACACAGCATAATTCCTGGTGGATTCTTAGTGCATAAAGACTGAAATGGCGATTTCTTGGTCATAATGCACAAATAACTTTACAGCCAACAGCTCTAATAACTATAATTTAGAAGAATTTACTGTGCAAGAGAACAGCTAGAAACGGACTTCTATGTTTCCCGATCCAACAAGAAGAAGAAAATGTGCACAGAGCCAGCACCACAACTTGCTGCACTTGAATATAAACCTTTGGTATCATCTGCATGGAAGTCCTCACAGAAATATGCTTCTGCGTGGCCATTAAGTATAAGTAAAGTACGGGAACTTCTTTCCTCGTCAGCACCGATTCGAGGCCACGAACGGCTCCGATCCCGGTTTTGGTGCATTTACAGGCCAAGCTGAAAGAACGAACTGGGTACCATATCACGGTGGAATCTCTCTGCTCTTCTTTTCATGAAGACCTGACAGAGTACTGAGATGTTTCTGTGTGAACTTTAAGTTTCCCAGTATCAGAAAAATAAATCTCCCAAAAGGCAAAAATATCTCTGCTTTAGATTTACATCCAAAATATAAAGTACCTCTTTGCATGTTTCATAAAAGAATCTGCTTGAAAAATATAATTAGATCTTTAAAAAACAAACAAACTATTGTGCAATTGAATTCCTAGTTAAGACTGAAGGAAGCGGCCTGCAGCGGCCGTTCTGTCGGTTGCTCTGTCCTGTGTGCCGAACTGACGGCGTGCTCAGATTTGAGTCTTTCCTCTGAGTTCCTCGTGTATCTGACGCACTGCGAGGCTCCGTCGGGGGGCATGCTCAGCTGCACGCTGTCTGCCTGAGCGGGCAGAGGTGTGGAGGTGACACAGCTGGACAGATTGACATCTGACGGCTCTATAGTCTTATTGAGATGCTCAGAGTCTGCGGCAGAAGAAGTCTGCAGCTCCCCTGACAGGGCGGGGTTGTCTTTGGTGTAGGGAAGGGTGTCTACTTCTGACGGAGCTGGTGTATAGAGATCTGAAAGGTGCATATCGCTGTCTGTGGGCTGCAGCGGGCTTCTCTTTGCTTCATCTGTTTGTAATAGAGGCCCCTGTTTTGAGCCAGAGACGCTCCTCCCATCCTTTTTATAGTAACCTTTAGGCGAGGCCTTAGCGAGGGACAGGAAAGGAAGCTTGGGGCAGAGCGGCGACCCCACCTTGACCCGACTCAGGCTAAGGATGTTCCTGCGGATGTCAGCGGGGAGTTTATCCAACTGCCTTCCAAGTTGGACTGGGCTCGGGAACAGCGTGCCTTGACACGCCCTGTAGAAAAATCTGAAAAGTAAAACAGAGACTGACATCAGCATCGCTCCACCGAAGATCGCCAGGCGGCTGGGATAAACATGAAAGGCATCTGGTATCAATAACAGACGCAATTCAGCACTCGGATCATAAATATTTGAAAAACAGGCTCGTGTTTTCACTCATCCACAAACTGAACACGGTGTACCGAGGCAGCAGCGCAGCGATGGGCGTGATGAAGCACAGCAGGTAGAAGAGGGGCTCCTGCAGCAGCCTCTGCATGGTCCAGTAGGGGTTGGAAGGAGAGTAGCAGGCGGGACAGGAGGCGTTGTAGCACAGCGCCACGGTGAAGAATAAGGCGATACTGAAGGCGATCGACATCCAGTTCATCCACGTCTGCAGGGGGAAGGACACGAGGATGAGAAACAGTAACAGAAACTTAAAATCATAAGACGTTACACACCTATTCTTAACGCAGGCGTTCACACCAACCATGTAATTTTACTGTCGTTATTTTTTCAAACAAAGCTCGATTTTTCACATGCGAATAATCAGATCTCACCAAGTTCGCTTGTAGCGCAGAACACGCACCGGTACTGAATATACAATGACACGGAAATACTAATATAACACTGTTTTTATATAAGACTCTCAATTTCTCTATAAGGGATACACAGTGATTTGATTTACTGCCTGCAAAATATTGTTAACATATATATTAAAATGAAGGCAAACGTGACTGGAAGCTAAAGCTTGCTGTACATTTAGGCGACATTAAAGAAGTTTCCTCCAGGCGGAAAGACAGAAGTGTGGATGCGAAACCGTCTTCTCGTGCCCTAAAATGAGTTTAGTCAGCGAGGGGAAAAAACTCCTCATGTTGCATCCTGGAGATGATTGGCTGATGAGACGTCTGACACAGTGAATCGTGTACGATGGCTCACTGAAGTGTTGTACTAACACACGTAATTAATTACAGCCTCACAGCTTCTGTATTTTGGGGGAGGAGGGGGGGCTGCTGTCACCTACCTACCTTTAATTGACTTTCACACCAGTTTACCAATCAGGCATGCATTATGTTCCTGAGCAGTGAGGAAATGAAGGGCCTGCCATCCGAGTGTGTGGAAGTGTACCTTCCATCGTGCTCCTTTTAATGAAAGCGCCTCTAAATGAGGGGCAGTCATGTCCATGAAGGCAGTAAGTAAAAAGGACACTCTTCCCACGTGTTTAAAAAAAAGAAAGAAAAAAAAAAAACCCTCATCAGGCTGAATTTACAGCCACAGAGATGATGGAGAAGACTCGGACTCAGGGCAAAGTCATAAATTTCAGCAGTTTATGAGCATCATGTCTGAGCTCTCTGGCGGTGTAAGGTGTTGGCACGCTGTGATGAGTTGTAACTGGAGTTTATAGCACTCCAAGTCTAAGCTCTGATCTCTGGCTGCCTGGTTCAGTTTCGAGCGAGGCTGGTCTCACCCTGGGAAAAACATGGGGTTTGTTTCTGACGTTTTCTAGTCTTTGTTCCATCTTCTGCACAACTTCAAATCTCTGCTTAACCTCCTCGGACCTGGCGTCCATATATGTGGACATCACATTTTGGGTTACTTAGACCAAAATACTCAATTTTGCTCTATATCCACCTCCTGTACAGACTCTACCGGAAACCCAGTTTGTTTTAGGCTTCTTTTGCCTTTCACAATAAAAGTCGTAAATATGTACACTACGTGATTAATGTGGTCTTGGTGATAAATAACAGAATTAAACGGGTTAAAGTAGTATGTTAAAGCTACATATGACAGAATCCAGGAATTAAACTAAATGTCAACTTTGTTTTCACAAGTTATGAAACAGAAGTTTTCAAAAATAAATCAATAAATTGTTCATGTCTGGCAAATTTCTATGATGCTGATTTTCCAATCCATGAAAAAAATGGTTACAAAATATGTAATTTTATGAATTTTTTGCATAAAACTATCATTTTTATAATTTATTACAAAAGGTTCCTGTAATGTGTTACCATTGAATGATAATCACAGGCCAACAGTGAGGTTTTGGAAACACCACTCATGTTCCACCACAGAGATTTTGAGCATTACAATGCTGTAACCATCCAAAGCAGACTGACTATGAGCTTAAAATTGTTTTTATTTTTAAATAAACATCAGGGATCGCTGCTGTCATCTGTTGGCTTTATAATCAGATTTCTTACCCATGTTTTGGTCTCGGTGCCCAAATGCAGCAGAATAGTGAATAAGGCGAGGGTGGTGATGGGAGTTCCCCATGTAAACAGGTCCACGTCAGAGTCAGCGTAGGCCTGGGTAGCATAGAAGAACATTTCATTAAAAAAATATATACAGAAAACAGATTTTTGTTCTTTTAGTCAATTTTTTTCCCCAACACAACATAAAGCGACGTGAATACACGTGCTTGCTAGAACTGATAATCGACCAAAACAACATAAGACCACACCTTACATACCGATAGGAGGATCTCACTGAATTTCTGTATTTTTAAGCATTTTTTGTGCATTTATTGATATATATTGAATATATTGCAGTTTTGTATAAATAAAAATGTGAGCTTAGCAATCACTACAACACTTCCAGGTTCATGCTTTGTACTGAAAACATTCTTTTTAAATAAAATTTGAAGAAATTAATAAATAAAATGTGAATTAATAAATTTCATTGCTGACGAATCCATTTTAACAACCATGTAAAGAGAATAAAACATTAAAATCAACACTAAAAAAAACAAATCAATACAAAGGTAAAACTCTAATAACTTGGTGAAGACGAATGGCAGACGTGACACTTACAAAGTAAGGAATGAAGAAGCAGACGAGACTTTGGTAGAAGGCATCAATCATGTTCATCCAGAACATATATGGCTTATATTCCTGCAGGATAAACACAGACACTCAGCATCAGTGTGACTGTAGAGAAGAAAAATGTTAAAAATGTAAATATTCAAAACACATATAAAAATGTCTCTATTACCTACATTTGATACCAGAAGCAGTTAACTAGTCCTGATTAATTCTGGGTCAGAAATAAAATTAATGACCCATCAAAACAATGAAGAAGCGCAACAGTTTTAACCTTTACGCTAAAATTTATGCTAGAAATCAAAGGTTAATGACAGAAATCATGGCATATTATGTCTGAAAAGGGCGGTGTCTGAAAAGGGCTGGGAAAATCATCAAAGACCCCAGTCACCCATCACATGGACTCTTCACCCTCCTGCCCTCTGGGAGGCGCCACAGGAGCCTCCGGACTAAGACCACCAGGTACCGGAACAGCTTCTTCCCCACAGCTGTCAGACTCCTGAACTCTGCCTCCTGACATCTGACCCACGTTAAACTCATGGACTGAACATACACACACCCACAATGGACAACTGTACCCTCAAACACAATAATAACATGGACTGAACCACCACTCACAACCACTAGCACTTTATATAGCCTCTGTAGAAACTATCTACACCCTCACTTATCTTAACTGCACTACTGTATAGCTCTGTGTAAATAATCATTCTGTACATTCGATAATCTTTAATCCTACAACTGTTTACAACTTGCATAGTTCCCATTTCTGTATAGCTGTATATCTCAGATTCTGTAAAGTTATTTATTTCATATTCTGTATAGTTTTTCATATTTATATCCTGTTCATATCCTGTACATAGCTTGTACTCACTACAGCCTGTACATACTTATAGTTATAGAATATTCACAACATACTTCATACCGTGTATATTATAACATACCATAATAGACCCATTTCTGTAATATACTCACATATCTATATTATTGCTAATATATATTGTAATATATCTATATCACTAAAGCACTTCTGGATGGATGCAAACTGCATTTCGTTGCCCTGTACCTGTGCATGTGCAATGACAATAAAGTTGAATTCTATTCTATTCTATTCTATATTATAACATAAATTCATTTTATTTAGGAAAAATGTGGATTTCTAAACTGAATGGTATCTATGCAGCATGCAAAATGAATTCCAGCTTATTCTTGACCTTTGAGTCAAGACTGACAAACTGGGTTTTCTCTGGAGCAAAGAGTGAAGTCTTTCACCTATGCCAGGGAGAGGAAAAAAACCCTCATGGTAATACCAAGTTTAATTCTTAGACTAAATCGTGGAGAACTTTGCATGATTAAGATTTTAGGGCTCACTGGAACCCCTCATTTCAAGCCAACTTGCCTTTAAGCTAACATCGTTCTGATTGGCTGCCTCTCACAAACAGAAGGTGGGGCTTCTATGACAGAGATAACTACAGTAGGGACATTTGCTCTCTCATATGAGTCAACAGTAGTAGTGTGAACTGAGCGTTTAGAGCAGTCTGAGCTTTTGGCTCACAGATAACTCAGCACCTGAAACAGCCGCAATTTGTGTAAACTTACTACACTACGGAGCTACAAACATCCTGCCTTAGAGTGATGCTGAAAAACTAGTTCATGCATTTTTCACTTCTAGGTTGGTGTACTGTAATTTCTTCTTATCAGACTTTTGTAAAAGCTCTCTAAAAAGCCTTCAGCTGATCTAAAATGCTATAGAGGGAGTATTAACTGGCTGTAACTGGCGCTCATATTTCTCCCATATTTGCTTATCTTCACCGTCTCCCTGTTAAATCCAGAATTAGCACTTCTCCCTACCTACTGCACCACCATGGGAAGCAGAGCTTTCAGCTGCTCTGCTCCCAGGCTGTGGAACTCTCTTTTTTCCCCATATTCTTAGTAAAAATTTGAAATGTGCTGTCAGATCATTAGGAGGGAGCGCACCTCGGAGTTCTGGCCGTTCACGTAGAGCTGAGGTAGTTGTTGGAGAGTCTCTGCTGACACGTCTTTGTCCAGAGTGCCAGTAATGAGTTGTGGGAAAGCAGAGAACATCAGGTTGAAGAAGATGAGATACCACTGGTCAATCATGGCTGAACCTGAGAAGCCACAGTAGAACTGATACCAGAAGATGAGCGCCACAAACATCTGAGGGAACAAATGGGATGGAAGCAGTGAGAAAAAGCGGAACACCTCATCCTTTCTGACTCAGATCTGTGTGCGCTGGGAGGGGCCTTACTGCATTCTTGTAGAAGAAATACAGGATCATGTTAGCCAGGCGGGAGTAGCACCAGTGCCCGTGTACCAGCAGGAGCTTCTGGAGATACCGGAAACGTGGGAGGGCAAAATCGCTTGCCATCACTGCCTGCAGAACACCACAAGAACCAAACGTTCAGTCTCCTGCCGCCTCTCTCCTACGTACACGAGACGAGCACACATTAGGCAGTTACTCGTTGACTGTTCTCGCCTCTTCTTAATGAATCTTTAGCGGGTATAATCTTTCCAAAGCAATAACTCGTAAACGAGTTGGCCTCCCCTTGGATTCACCGTTAGCGCGGCAGGAAGCTGTCAGTCTCATCCATCACCGTGTAAAACACTCCCAGTACTGAGCCCTGCTTTTACGTCATAAACACCGCCGCTAACCCTTTACGGCACCTCTCGGCTGTCAGCAACAGAAACAGCAGCAGGCCTCTCGCTTCTGCTGCGCTCCAATAACCCCTCCTAACGACTACACAGGGAGCGCGTCGCTAATAGACGAATGGTCCGCTAATGATAATGCAGCAGCGCGTGCAGGCTCGGGGCGCAGTAAAGAGCGTCTCAGCACGTGGTGTGCGGCGGAGTCCCCGAGAGTGACCGCTGTCTCATTAAGTGGCAGTTTGATTAACGGTAATTAATGCAGCGGATTGGTTAAAGACAGGATACTGAGGCTTTAGCAGATGTGCTACACAGCAGCGTGCCAGCAAAGCCTCCCCTGGAAGTTAATTGGGAATCTCCATCATAAGAGCACAGCTCTGGAGCAGGGTGCTGCAGGTAAATGAGCGGAGGGGAGGAGGGTTTTCTTCGTGAAGATGCTCTCTCAGCTGTGGCCTTGGAGCTGAGCGTCCACGCCGCGCTGCTTCTCTGCAGGACACAGGGCCTTCCTGCTGACTCAGCACAGCACAGGCAATCCTATTTAGAGGATGGTCATGGATGTGGGCTAAAAACCGCACTTAAGTGTAATGAAAAGCCATTAACAACCCTAAAGAATGCTAGTGTCTCCCCCTCTTCCCAATTCCCCAATCTTTTATCTGCAGCTCTTCTCGCTCTCAGGAGCTCTCAGGCTGCGCTGCTTTTTTTTTTTTTTCCCTACAGCCCACCGTAAATCACCCACCTCTCCTCTCCGCCCCATGTGCCACTCTATTCATCACCTTACCTGCATGCCTTCCTGTCCTGAGATCCCCACACCCACGTCTGCGACCTGGATCATGCTGACGTCATTGGCCCCATCTCCTGTGATTAATGTAGGGAAGTGAAAGAGAGAAAATAGACCGTTAGAAGGAGGAGGTACATCAGTTTATAAGAAGGGGGGGGGGGGCTTTATTGAGCGTGAAGATGACAAGATGGAGAAGCCGGCGTGCCCAGTGTTTGCGAGAGGAACGTGAAGCTTTCACAGACTCCTCAGCCGTTATACGAGCCGCGCGCTTGCGGTGCCGTTCGCCACCTCTGCAGCTCGGCCTCCCGTGAGGCGGAGGCCTTCCTGCTGCGGCAGCCGACAGGCGGTGTCTCCGGATGTGTGGATAAATTTGTTTTCCCTTCTTTTTGTCACTACAGGTGGTGGAGTGGGAGGGGAGGAGGATTTTGTTGTCACAATGGCACCGCAGTGGCAGCACAGACTGATAATGAAAGGTAGGTGGTGAGAAGAACTCAAATAGAAGTTGGCTGGAATTTTTTTTCCTTTTTTCCTTTTTCACTGAGAATTCACAAGGCTGGATTTTTTTTTGTGAGTGGGATGGAACAACGTGATTAATGTGCCATCACGACTTTTTCAGAAAAGTATAACCAGAGTGCATTTCGGCTGCTGCCATATCAGTTTTTCTGGAGCCAGACGTGACCATGTTTGGATGTTATTGTATCTGCTTATTAGTGATCAGCAACATCCAAATTAAATTCCTGAATTTTTCTCACCAGAACTGGACAGTGTGTTAGTATAATTAACCCCAGCGCAGCGATATTATTGGTCAGATACTTGCATTAAAACCCTAGAGTGGCCCGAGGAGGCCATGATTTATTATTATTACAAATAATGTGAGTAAGGCTCCGTACCAGCTCGTGAAGTGTGACACGTCTGAATAATAAGACTGAAGTACTGAAAGATATTAAAGCTCAAAAGCTAACATAGCACTGACTGAAAAAAAAGACGCCCCGCT
Source organism: Rhamphochromis sp. 'chilingali' (assembly GCF_963969265.1). Taxonomy (NCBI): domain Eukaryota; kingdom Metazoa; phylum Chordata; class Actinopteri; order Cichliformes; family Cichlidae; genus Rhamphochromis; species Rhamphochromis sp. 'chilingali'. Next base: position 34,150,727 of record NC_137931.1, read on the forward strand.
GGCAAATAAAACCTGCTCCTCCTGAGCGCAGCTGGACCAAATAAATGGAAAACAGAGAAAAGACCAACGCAGGTCACCGTGACGTCCTCGCGTCGCCTCTTTGCTGCTGCAGCTTCAGTAGGGAAAGTGTAGAAATACTAAGAATAACTCAGAGCGGAGGCTGAATGATGAATGGTGCACCTCCATCTCAGGCAAATTTCAAAATCAGCTCACACGGAGATCACGGCAGGAGGAACATACAGGAGTTTCACTGGAGCCGTGCAGCAGCCAGTTGGCTGCACGATGAGGTAAAGATGCAATGAATAAAGTAAATAAAGTGAATGTTCAGGGCTGGCAGGTTCAGGTGTGCACACTGCAATTAAAATATGGCATTCATGCCTTTGTTAGAACAGCTAAAGAGTAAGATGAAGATGGGGAAAGTCACTTGTACACTTGTCTGGAAGAGTCTGTGTGTTCCAAAAATGTCTTTCAACGCTGAGAAAAAAATCCCTCATCCAAGCTCGTTAATATTTGGGAACAATTTGCGAGCAGGTTAGCAGCTGTGCTCGAGAGCTCAGGCACGTTCTGATCTGTCCGGACGCTGCTGGGATCTTACATACTGGGGATAGCCTGAAGGTTCAAGACAACAGCTCACAGTTTACGCCGTTCAAAGCTAAGGAATGCTTTAACACAACGTTAGAGCCTAACAGGCCTCATTTTTATATCTGCAACTATAAACACGTGTAAGCGTGAGATAGGACAAATGTTTAGTTTTTACTCCGGGTGAGGTCAGTTGTCTTTAAGTCCAGCAGTGAGCTTGTGACGGGATTTTAAAATCAGGCCCATCTGTGTCTGAATATGCTCACCCGGTCCTTACCTATGGCCAGAGTCATGACCTTCAGCTTGTTCCGCACCAGTTTGACCACCATGCTCTTCTGCAGCGGCGTGGACCGGCAGCACAGCACGGAACGGCAGCTCCGTGCAACGGCCAGAAACTTATCCTCCAAACTCTTATCCAGGGCGTAGGCCAACGTCCGCCCGTCTATCACCAGGCCCAGCCGGTGCACCAAGAAGGGAGTGGACTGGGAGGACGGAGATGAAGAGGAGTAGATGTCAAAGGGTGAGAAGTTCGTGTTGAAGCTCTTGGTGGTTGGGCCTGATGGGCTGCAGAGGAATTTGGCCTGGATGTAGTGTAAACTCTCCTCCAGCAGCAGCGCGCACGCCTCCTGGGTCACAGAGAAGTTCAGCGTCAGGACGGCATGTTAATTCAGCTGCAACAATCTCCGGAGCTCTAGAGCTTGGATACTTTAAGATCAAATATGAATTTAAATCCTGTGTAAGGCTTTACTGTAAACACAGTAAACGTCTGTAGTAGAAACACATGATGTAGGGTGGGTCAGATCAGACACAAACATGAGCGATCTCCATCTTTTGGAATGAGGATTTATTCTGATTTATTCCAGAAAGGGACAAGAACGCGACACTAAAGATCAACCTGTGCTCGGTCTAGAAAACAACAACACACAGCTGTGAGTCTGACAACAAAGCTCTACAACAGCAGCATGCTAACGCTGTGCTAACGCTTTACACACAATCTATGATGCCAACGCAAAACTAGCTGTTTGTCATCCCACCAGCGGAGCCGAAGGTTGATTTGACACATGTCGTACATTTCCACCCGACTCGTCACCACAGGAGATTCGTGGCCAGCACATTTTTTCTGCGCTGTGCTCTGTGGGGCGTTTTTCACCCATTCTGCTGTCAGTTTGTGCTAAAACTTTGGCAACTAAAATAAAGATCTCCTGCCTGTCCTCGGGTCGGTCGGGTTTAGAGCAGATATTTTAATGCATTCAGCAAGTTTTAGTTTGCTTTATGAGCCAACTTTATTCCACAACAGTACACTCAGCTTGTTACCTATTGAGCTCTTTTTTTTCTCTGTAATTATACTTTATTTATGCTGTTTTGTTAAATCTTATGTTCAGTGTTTGGATGCTGCAAGACACAATTTGCAATTTTTGGGATAAATGAATTAAATCTGATAATAAATCTAATTATTTGCTGGCAATTTCACAGGCGATGTTCTTGAGCAATGCAAAATGAATGCAGTAAGTTGTGCAATCAGTTATTCTCTTCAGGCAGCCGATCACTTTTGTAGAAAAACATTTAGACTGTGAATAAGAATCCAAATGGCTTGAGACTCCGTCCTCTGAAACGTTGTTAGGCAAAGACGACCGGGGTCGGTCTTTACCGGCATTTCAGTGACTCATCACTGCAGGAGCTTGAGATGCTCACATGACAGAGGAGTTTCCTCTTCTCACCCCAACTGGTCGCGGCACATAGCCGCCTGGTTCTGCTGGAGGTTTCTTCCTGTTAAAAAGGAGTTTTTCCTTCCCACTGTCGCCAAAGTGATTGGTCATAGGGGGTCATATGATTGTTGGGTCTACCTTACAATATAAAGCGCCTTGAGGCGACTGTTGTTGTGATTTGGCGTTGCTGATTGCAGCCACTTTTTCCGTTTTCACCTTTCTAATCTTGGGTGGCACACTGATTGTTTAGACCACCACTGTTCACACAGGAATCTGCTGCCGTTTGATTAGCTCAAGACTATAGCGTACACTTTGCAGTCGGTGGCTGCAGAGTTTATTTGTGACCAAGGAAGTCACATGTGCCAAAACAAATGGTACCAAGGGGGAAATGAGCAAGAATCCAATTACAGCGTGCAGGTGTGAAAGCGCTCCACGTTTAGGAAACCAGAGTTTATTAAAACCTGGCTGGTGCTACTGCTCACCTGAGAGTCAGCGTTCAGTGTCAGGAGCTCCTCCTCGGGGTCCAGCAGCTTGCACGCGTACGCGATGTTCACAGCAGTTTCCTGTTTGTCCCCCGTCAGCACCCATATCTGTAGGCCCGCCTTCCGCAGGGAAGCTATAGTTTCAGGCACGCCGTCCTGCAGCCGATCCTCAATGCCCGTCGCTCCTGAAGGAGAAGGCAAGTCTGTGACAAACTCGCCAACATTAGAGTAATTACATTCGTAATAACAGTTTCAGCTGTAACTGAGAGCTACCCAGAAGATGGAGGTTCGTCTCCAACTGCAGGGCCGACTCAAAGAGCAGCTCCTCCCTTCCCTGAATGGCCGTCTCAGCCGCCAAGTGCCGCTGCAGCCAGCAGGCGTACTCCTCTTTGCTCAGAATCTGACACACAAACACAAAACGTTTATACACACACACACACACACACACACACACACACACACACACACACACACACACACACACACGTGTCAGGATCCTCCATAACAGAATGTGAGACCTTGACAAGGTGTTTTATCGCTTTGCTTTGGTGATGGCGCTGCACAGGCAGGAATATAATGAGCCCAGCTTGTGAGAGCATAAATTAACAGCCTGGGAAAGTGGCACAGATTGCAGCTGAGTCACGAAGAATGTCACTTGTGGAAGGGCTGGTCCATGTGATCATCTGCGCCGGGCTGCAAACACATCCTGTCAAGAAGCCACTGAGACACACCACCTCCGTCCCCCTTTTAAAGCAGTTTAATGATGGAGGGCAGTTGTTCAGGTTTACAGATCCGTGCTTGCATACCTTTTTTGCTATGCACAGCGTGCGAAGTCCATCTGCAGCGTACAGATTCAGGTAGTGCTGGGTCCTGCAGACAATCTTTTTCTGACGTTTCCCTTTGGAGTTTCCTTAAAAAACAGAAAAGGACAGAAATAAACGGAGATGGGATTTTCTCGCTTTGGGGGAATTTGCATGAGTGGTTCAGCATTTTAGTTCCAAATTACAAAAGACTTCATCCAAGAAGCCATCTGTCCTCACACCTAAATTAACCATGCATGCTACACCTCAACGTAAAGCCATCATATTGCTCACTAAGCGGCATCTGGGTTATGGCGTTCGCAAATATAATTAATCTATTTCAATTTTCTGCCCAAATGATTTAAAAACGACTGAACATTCGAAGTTATCTAAGACGTTTCAAAGCGTCTTGCTGGAGCGCCTCTCTGGCAACACCTCGGCCATCTTTCTGGCAGGGGAGCGGCGCACAAACAGATTGGCCTTATGGGTCTCCTGACACAGATGCACCAGCCAACACTCTGATTGCCAGCCATGAAATCTCACTAATAACACAACAGCTTGGCAGGCACAGCCTCACATGCACCGCCACGCAAAATTATTTTTACTGAAAGGAACAAATTAGCACAAAACTGGCAGCGATCGAACAGTTCCAGCTCGGAAAGTCAGGAAATAATCGAAACTAAGTGCTTTTATTCACCGCTAAAAGCGAGTTGTGTTATGAAGAAGTTATAATTACACCAACAGTCTATTTTCTCTTTGGCTGTGGAGGAAAAAAACTAAAGCAAAAACACAGCGTGAGTTCTGCTTTTCTGATGAACAGCTGCTGGGAGCAGACAAGCTCCCAGACACAGGTGGAAATTCACATCATGTTTCGGTTTCCAGTCAGAAAACTGAGGTGCATTTTTCCCCTGTCTTTTATATACAGTTCGTGTCACAGACTGTATATAAAAGATAGACAGAGCTGCTTTTGAAGAGTAAAGCCAAAGCTGAAGTGCCTTAAATAGCACCATATATGGTTGCAACAAGAAGCCCGGCTGTGTCAAGCCTGACAACATGATTTTAATGCTCACCTCATCTCCGACCACTGTAAACACAAACAGGCTGTTTTCTGTCAGATACCAACGCCATAGATCGATACTGTAAAATATATACTTTAACAAAACTATTAGATCTCTATGAAACAAATACTTCCAGAATCTAAAAGGTAGTGCAAATATATATATGCATTTCAATCTGTCTGATGTAGTCTGATCAAAGTTACTAATGCAAAATTATTTGTGACTTTGGAAACAAACAACTGTTAAATTAACAATTTCTATTACACTGTTACAGATGGGCAGGAATCACAGCGTTTGCAGCCTCGCTCCCAATTTAATGTCATCATTTAATTATTAGCCACAGTTGCTAGCTGCTACCTTAATGACCCCTAAACAGATGGCTAGTGTGGCTATCGGATAAAAGTACTTTTGGCTGCGCCCTCATTTCTACAGCGGATGGATCCACATGTTTGAACTGGCAGAGATTTTATGCCTGATGGCCTTCCTGATGCTTGATTAGTTTTGATTAGTTCTATATATAATATATTATAAAGAAATCGATGTTTCTGGGCTACCGCATGAGTGTAGACCAGTGAGGTGACAGGTGATCATCTAAATGTCTGCAAGTTAGTTGACTGAACATCCGTTATCGTCCGCTTTTCTGAAGTTGGGCCACGTTGGCAGAAAACTAAGCTGCTTTTCTTGATGTCTCTCTCCTCAGCAACAGTTTCCAGTTCCTCCTGGAAGACACTGAGACATTCCCAGCCCAGATGAGATATAATCTACCCAATGGGATACGGATCTACCTCTGTGTCTCCTCCAGTTGGGAGTGCCTGAAAAAAGGGAGGCTTCTGAGCAGCATCCTTACATGAACCCACAATCACCTCAACGGACTCCTTTTGACTGTACTCCAAGCTCTTTATCTCTACGACTGCCACCCTAAAAACGAAACACAACCTTGCACGACTACAGGCGAAGGCTGGAACGTACACCAACTATTAAATTGACAGTGACTCTGCCTCGTTTTCACCACGAGAGTCCAATATACCTGCTTTACTGCAGACACCACACCAATTTGTTTATTTTAACTTTACAGTTTCCTCGATTTCAGCTGTTTTCAGATCCAAATCTGGGACCTACTGACAGGGATTGACACGCCCTTTTTTATTGCTGAAATGAATTATTTATTGTGTGAATAAATAATAAATGTAGTTTCACAGTGCAACTACTAAACAGGAGTCTGCAGGCACACTTTCATCTCCAAAGGTCTACAGTCTGTCACCTCCACGTGTCCTGTTATTAGAATGACACTGTCGGTGTGTTGGTGGTTCTTTGTGTCTGGGGGTGGGCGTCCAGGTACACACCGGCTCACTCCTTGGCGGCCGCTTGTCGGGGCCTGGGGCCTGGGGCTCGCTCGGGCCCCTTTCGGAGGTGGGGTGCCCCCGGCCTCTCGGCCTGGGGCTCGGTCACTCAGGCACAGCTGGGGGCCGGCGGAGCTCACGGGCGCGTCACTGCAACTCCCCCTGGCTTCTGCTCCGCGGCTGCTGGGCGAGCCCTCATCTGGGACTCTCCTCAGCTCTTACTGGGACAGTGGCGCGGCTGCCCCTCTGTTGGTCTTCCATGGTCTCTTGTGTTCTGGGGGCCTCTGGATGTCTGGAGTTTTGATCTCCTCCATACCCGCTTCACACCCTGGAGGACGGGGCTGTGGCCCCCCCACACTCCCTAGCAGATCATTACATGGAGAAACCTTTGGAATGCAAGCATGCTGATCCACACAGGTATGCACACATGGGTATTCACAGACGCGGACTAAAGCTTTCTTGGCTGCTGCCTCAAAGCACACTGTGCGCTGTCTATCTTGCGTGCTGCACAATATCGTTTATTATTTAGTAAATATTGATATCTATGACTAGCTAGTTTATTGTGATGGTGCTTTGTTTTCTCTATTATTATGTTACTCTTTGTTGTTTGCTGTCTCCTCTGTTTGTTTTTTTGTTTGTTTTTTTTTTTTCTCCATACAGGTGACCCAGGAGTTCTTTTTTTTTTTTTTCTCTCTCTTCCCCCCCCCCTTCTCACCGTCTCTTCTCCCCTTTGGTTTTCTTTCTTTCTCTCCCCCTCTTTCTCTCATTCATTCCCCCTGTCCTATTTATTAAAAAAAAAAAAAAAAAAAAAAAAGACAAAGGATGAACTGAAGCTCTGCCATCACGTAATGTCGCATACTGCTGTTTCTGATGTCATTTTTAAAAAAAAAGAAAAAAAAAAAAAAAAAAAGAAAAAAGAATGACACTGAACAACTCCCTCATCCCCTGAATGGAGCTATTATGGACATTCTGGGTTATGAGAAGGCCCGGTGCCTGCTGAGCTCTAATTGGCTGCTTTTGCCCAATGGGGAACCAAAGTGTGCACGAAAACACACGCAACCCTGGTCATTAAAGCTGCTCAACTGGGACACTAGGCTGTATGATCTGTTTTTGTGAGCAACTGAATTTTAAGTAAGCGGAAAAACTTGTGCACCCAGCACTGTGTGCAGGGCTCAGCACGGGATGCACGATGGAAAATCAATACAATTAATCATACTGTAATTCAGAATTCTCCAAAGGATAAGATTACATGTCAGCAAGAAAACATGCCAAAACGAGGTTTGGGGGGTGGGCTCATCTCCATTTGTCTGCTGCAGTTAACAAGTCCTCATTCGGCGTAGGAGGATCATTTCAGCTGGAGAGCCATTTTTACGCAGCCGTGTTGAGATGCCTTTAATGAACAGGAGGGAGCCACTAAGCAGGCACGTGAAAGAAATGTATTACTCGCACAACGTGACAGCATGCTCTTACTGAAGGGGATCCAAGACAGTTTGCTGCACCGGCTGATTCAGTCCATGAAAACAAAAGCACTTCAGAGCACTTTTACACTTCTGAGCAAATGATGCGGTGAAGGAATTGTGCTGTAATAGGAAAGCTTGTATAAAGTGTGGTAAACACTGTTGCAGGATACACACGCAGTCCACGATATGCCAACATCTACTGACACAGTTACGACTCGATTTATTCACTTACTACTCGTGCTTCCCACACATAGTAGACTCAGTGTATTTAGGGGCTCATTATAACATTTTTCATTTTGTTTTTCATCTTTGTGAGAAGTCGATGCCATCTGTGTCCAGATGTGGAAATTCTGTGTGAACCAGTTAATGTCAAGGACTATTATGACTCTAAAATATTAGCGAATTATAATAAGTGGAATGAAATGATTGCATTTTTGTATGTGTTTTTCTCTGCCTTTCACATCATCTGTCAGAGAGTTGCACCAAAGATGAATCCTAGCAGCCAGCCAGCAGTCTGCCAATCAAAGCAGCCACACCCAGTGACTACCTCACTCCAGTATAAAGATGAATGTATCTGTCTGTTTTTATAAAAGAGGGACACATTTTTTTGTGGCCGAATAAAAACATGTTTATTTCTACTGTAAAGTTGGATGTTTTAAAATGTGGGTCCTTTCTGAAGCCTCTGGTGGATGTTGGAGGAACTGCAGGTTTTAATGCTTTAGTAAATCTCAGGGCCCAGTTGCTGAAATATAATCTGGCAGGATTAATCCAATCTGATAGGACCAAATCCTGAAATCCGGTTGTGCAAAAAGTAAATGGAATTACAGAATCGTAAAAGATCTGCTAACATTATCCAGTTTTTTATCTGGATTCAAAACATTTGAATGGGAAGAGGATTTCTTTGCTCCAAAATATCACAATTACGGAGATGCCAGCAGAGATCTGGATTCAGACTGGATTATGGTAAGGAAAGTTAATCAAACAAGAAAACCGGAACTGATAAACAGAGTTTAAAGAAAGACAAACGTCAAACAGTTTGAAAACTCTGTATGTAAATGCGATAACTGGAGATAACTAGGGCTGTGCGATAGGACCAAAATCTCATATCCCGATATAAGAATTCTATCGTCCCGATAACGATATAAATCACAAAAATGTAACATTTTCTGAAAATTCTGTGAATCTCGGGCAGCTCGACTTGCGGGAAGTGTTTCCAGCTGCGCGTCATGTACCTGGAGTCGAGTGTTTTAACCGATGCATGAAACTATAGATTTTTAGACATAAGTTTTAACCGCCGCCGTTTTATTTGTGAGTATTTATTACACGGCGTGCTGCGGGGAAAAGCCTGTTCTAACGTTTGAGTCTAAGGTTTATTTTTTAGCACCTGCCGGCTCTTTTTTACTTCTCATCCGTAAATTCTCTGCATACTCTTTCATGTGATTCAGTTTATTTTGAAAAGTCTCAACAGGATCTTGAGCTTTATTGTGAAAGGTTTATGTGGAAAATAAACAAGCGGACACACGATGCTGTTACCGTCGTTGTTGCTAACCACAACACATAAAAACAGGCGCTTGTCCGTAGTGTGGTTATATTAAATATAAGAGAAAGAGAGAACTTTAAGAAATTAATATAGCCACTACAGTCACCATCAAAACAATAAAAAAATATTGCCGTAAACAGTTTATTTTGCGACACCACGAAACAAACGATAGCGTAAAATGAAACGATAGACGTTTTTATATCGTCATCCGATACATATCGTTATATCGAACAGCCCTAGAGATAACAATAAAATATTTTCCCAACAAATAACTAATATCCAAGAAACTACGGTGAATTTTAAGAAAGGTTAAATTTGGCTCAGGGGGTTGGGAAGCGTATCTGTAACCGGAAGGTCGCCGGTTCGATCCCTGGGCTCTCTGTCCTGGTCGTTGTGTCCGTGGGCAAGACACTTTACCCTACCGCCTACTGGTGTTGGCCAGAGGGGCCGATGGCACGAAATGGCAGCCTCGCTTCTGTCAGTCTGTCCCAGGGCAGCTGTGGCTACAACCGTAGCTTGCCTCCACCAGTGTATGAATGCGAGAGTGAATGAATAGTGGCATTGTAAAGCGCTTTGGGTGCCTTGAAAAGCGCTATATAAATCCAATCCATTATTATTATTATTTGAGTCAGTAAACAGTTTCCAGTTCTTTATAGATTTCTCTAAGATGTGGAATAAAGATGTTAACCTGTTAACTCTTTGACACTGTCATGGGAATTTTCTAAACTATTCTAAAGCAATAATATCATTAAAAAAGGTGACGTAATCCCAGGCTGCAGACCTCCACACTGCGTGTTGTGTCACGTGTTCCTGTGGGTTGAAACAGTCTTTGCTAAGCACCCCTGGACAGATGTCTGGTACAGGTCTGTGTAGGTCTTTGTGTGACTGGAATAGTAAGACCCTGCTACACCTTTGCCTTTAGGACATAAAAGAAGCTGTAGAATATGGAACAAGGAAAAAAAGGAAAAAAAAAAAAAAACACAGGGAAGTTTTCTTTTTTAAGACCCTAGTCAAGGCAGGCTCTGAGTTCAGCAGCTCTAAAAATAAAAGTCCTTATATAACATGTGACCTTATCCTTTCACCTGTGTAGAAAGCATGAGGGTTTGGGGAAGTATCAGTGAAACCTCGAGTGTTTATAAAGACCAAGACCACAGACCTCCACAGACTGTATACAATGAACCACTCAAACCTGAAATAGACGATCAGATATAAAGCACCAATTCATGAAGTCTGTCATCTCAATGCGTTTCATATTGTAGCATAAAGACTCTACAACAATTACAGACAGTATACAGTGTTCACTTGTTCTGTCACGTTACAGCCTTATTCCAAAAGGGATTCAAAGTTACTATATAAGAAAAAACAAAATAACACTGTCGTCCCGTTTCCACATGTGTCTGTCCACGTTGGACAAAATGTGAAGCAGGTAAAGTGTGGATACTTTAACCACTGTAGTCACATGACATACATGCACTTTCAACATATACATAGACACAACAAAAGCAAACAGTCCTAACTCGTGGTGTTAATTTCTTCTAGATCACAGCAGAGTCTCGCCTTATAGCGGTCTCTTGACTACACACAGCTACTTCTAGAGTCAACCTGCAGTTAGGGCTGTACGATATGACCAAAATCTCATGGTAAATGGCCTGCATTTGTATAGCGCTTTCCTAGTCCCTAAGGACCCCAAAGCGCTTCACACTATATTCAGTCATTCACCCATTCACACACACATTCACACACTGGCGATGGCAAGCTACATTGTAGCCACATCTGCCCTGGGGCGCACTGACAGAGGCGAGGCTGCCGGACACTGGCGCCACCGGGCCCTCTGACCACCACCAGTAGGCAAATACGGGGTTAGTATCTTGCCCAAGGATATTTGGCATGCAGCCAGGAGGCAGCCTGGGATCAAACCACCGACCTTCTGATTAGTGGCTGACCTGCTCTGCCACCTGAGCTACAGCCACCCCTCATATCCCGATATAAGACATCTATCGTCTGATAACGATATAAATCACAAAAATGTAACATTTTCTGTAAATTCTGTGAATCTCGGGCAGCTCGACTTGAGGGAAGTGTTTCCAGCTGCGCGTCACGTAGCTGGAGTCGAGTGTTTTAACCGATGCATGAAACGATACATTTTAAGACATAAGTTGTAAAGGCCGCCGCTTTCTTTGTGAGTATTTATTACACGGCGTGCTGCGGGGAAAAGCCTGTTCTAACGTTTGAGTCCAAGGTATATTTTTTAGCACCTGGCGGCTCTTTTTTTACTTCTCATCCGTAAATAATCTGCTCTTTCACGTGATTTCGTTTATTTTGAAAAGTCTGAACAGGATCTTGAGCTTTATTGTGAAAGGTTTAGGTGGAACATAAACAAGTGGACACGCGATGCTGTTACCGTTGTTGTTGCTAAGGACAATGGATAAAAACAGGCGCTTGTCTGTCTGTAGTGTGGTTATATTAAATATAAGAGAAAGAGAGAACTTTAAGAAATGAATATAGCCACTACAGTGACCATCAAAACGATGAAAAAAATATTGCCGTAAACAGTTTATTTTGCGACACCACGAAACAAACGATAGCGTAAAATAAAACGATAGACGTTTTTCTATCGTCATCCGATATATATCATTATATTGAACAGCCCTACCTGCAGTCAATCGAGCTAAAGCCTCACTTCACCTTTAATGACAGAAACTGATTTGCATAACGAAGCAGAAAAGTATAAAGAAATGTCAAAAGCCAGCTTTAGAGCGGAAGTGTCACAAACTAGGCCTGGGGCCAGAATCAGCCCAGCAAAGACTCCAAACCGGCCCGCAGGACAGGTGTGAAAAATGTGAAGGAGGGCAAATGTTTAAGACTTTGACAACTTTTCTACTGATGAAGACCTCCCCCATGCTCATTTATACTACACTGAAGTAAAAGGGAAACAATGAAATGACAGAAAATGTCCTGTTTTTCCACCAACTATGATAGAAATTTATATTTTTTTGTTTTAATATATTTATTTAACAGTTAAAAACTCAGTCTGGGCTACTGGAGCTTTTTACTGTAATTTTAAACATTTATGTCTTACAATTTAAAGCCCAAAGAGTCATCCTGACAGATTTCTTTCAGTTGCTACTGCAGAACGTCTTTCTTATGTAGAAAAACTGTTAAATGTTTAGCGAAATGTCAAACTGCGACTGGCACTTTCACCAGTTTGGTCGATCAATGACATAAAATGAGTTTCACATCCCTGATTTAGAGGAAATGCCTGCTTTTTGAAAGTCATCTGTTAATCAGTTCCCTCAGTCAATAATTCTTTTGGGAGAAATTTGTTATGTTTGCAGTTTCAGTGGACCACAGAATCAGCTGCAAAGATTAAATGCTGTGTTTTGAGGCTGATCTCCATGTCTGATATCTCATGCTATAATGAAACTGTAATTTCACTAAACAATGCTTCATCTTTCACATAGCACTCCAAACCACATCATGATCACAAGCCAAAGCAGTGCCGTTGCTTATTATCCCCATTAACATTTAAAAAAAAAAAATCTCACTGGTCACAACGGTCTGCAGAGATTTCCCAAACAAGTGTTTTCCTACCTGTGTCGGGGGGTTTGATGAGATCCATGATGACAGAGTCTGCTCCTTTAGTGTAGACGGTGATCTGATCAGTCAGAGGGTGTCGAACCACCACAGACATGCGTTTCCTGGTGGAGTCAAAGCCAAGTGTGTGCAGCAGCTCGAAGCTCAGCTTCCCCAGGTGAGGCAGCTCCACGATCACCTGGTCGGGGAGGCGTCCGACCAGGGAGCACTTGTAGGCCCGGGCAGCATAGACCAGAGCGGCCTCGTCGGGCGACTCTGCCTCGTAGCGCAGCTCTCCTTCGTCGAGGTTCCAGGAGGTTTTTCCATCGTAGGATGGCGGGATGGGGCTAAAAGCCTGCTCCAAACCTCCCGAGGGCTGCTCCTCGTGCAGCTTGGTGAGCGTGCTCTCTGCCGAGGGCGAGGACAGCAGGCTGGAGCAGCCCTTATTGGAGGATCGGTTGGTGATGAGACTGGAGGAGCTGCTGCTGTTGGAGCCGGAGGTCAGTCGGCTGGGGGTGAAGCGTTTGATGAAGTCCTCGATGGTCTTCACTGGAGACTTTAGCTCGAACCTCATCCTGACCTGCAGGAGCAGAAAGTGTAGGCATAAAATAATGTTTTTATAATCCAAGAGAGAACAGACCCTGATTCCATCTTCATTTTTTTCTCCAGGTGCTCTTAAATCTAACACAGACCACTGAAAGTGATAAAAGACACGAGACAACCCATCAGGCTCATTTTAGGGCAATAAGAGTCTGACGCAGAGAATGTGACACAACAGTGTTTCTCTCACTTAAACAGACATTGGGACAGATTCTTCCATAAAAAGAACCAACACAGTAAAAAACAGCGATAAAAGCCAAGTGCTCTTTCTATAGATTGTTAAATAGTTGTGTCAAAAAAAAAAATCATTTATGCTCATCAGCCAGTACAAAATACCTAAAAAGGTCAAATATAAAAATTGATTTTGTGCATAAGTGGATTTAAGAAAAAGGCCAGCAAGTTAAAACGACTTACGCAGCACTGCGTAAATAATCCAAATCGGGCTCTGAGGCGAGATTCTGTCACTGGGTGGGAATCGGTGTAGATCACAGACTGTAAATAAAAGATGGATGTAGCCACTGTCACATCAACCACTGTTGTTGGAGTGAACAGCTAAAGGCTTCAACCCATTTGTGTTGCAAAGTCAGAGATGTTAATGTGGCAATCCAGAGGGACTGACTCATTTCTGGAGCCTCCGATGGACGTTGGAGGAACTGCAGCTTTCTGCAGGGGAGACTGGTACTTGGTTAAAAGAGATCCTGAGGTTAAAATACTTGATATTAACGTAAATAACGATGAATTTAGCCACTGGACTCTGGCTCTATGACTACTGCAGCATATGGCATTACTAAGAAAGATGCTCAAATGGATGAAATGAATAAGAAGTTGACTTCCGAGTGAATTCAGGTGCTGCTTTTGGGGGAATATTTCTTAAGGTTAAGAAGCTCATAAGATGGATGTTCTACATCGTTTTAGTCCTTAGAAATGTTTGAAAAGCTCTGGTACTACAGAGGACTTTATCTCTGATGAAAAAGCTTCTCCTGGCCATAATCCTTCGGCCAATCATTCATCCCAAGGTGCCGCAGTACAACAGAAGAAAAAGCGACTCACTTTAAGGTCTCCTGGCAGCGGGAACCACAGTTCTCACATATATATACAAGAATAAATCATTCAGTGGCCCAGCTACGCACAAGGGCATCATAATAAAAATGTGAACAATTGCTCTGGAACACGGGACAGCAAAACAACCGATAAAAACCGAAAGAAAAGTCAGCGCTTCTGTGCAGACGTGCATCTTATCAGATGACCTCCAAAGAGAAACACAGACATACATAAACGGTGTGCCACCGTGTACAGTTTCATCGAGCAGATTTGTGCTCTGACAGTCGGGATCCATTGTGAGCCAGTGCACGCCGCGTGAGGCGAGGAGAGGATATCGCCTCCTGACAGGAGGACCACACCCAGGCCCAGAAACAAAACGCGGATACGCTAACAGAAAAAGTAGTGAAAGCTACGTGCAAGCGCACACTTTCAGCGTCAGATCTGGAACGTTTTTTTAAACTCGTAACATGCAGCTTTCGCTCAAAAGGTGGAAACTACTCCCACATGGATCAAAAAAACATAAACACAAAACACAAAGCTCGTTTGTTAGCGTGCTGGAAGGACTTCAGTTGCATTTTTCTCCACTGATACAGACACAGCTTTAAGATATGAATCTTCTTTGGATCACAAAGGATTTGTGAAAAACCTGAAGTTCACCTCATGAGTGTGAGCTGTATGAGAACGAGGTCACCTGCAACCACAGGTGGGAGGTAACAAAGTACAAATACTTTACTAAACCTAGGCAGAATTCTGACAACGTTTTATTTTACTTTACTCCTCGCTTAAATACATATCTGTGCTTTCTACTTCTTACATTTTCAAAACAGGCTCGTTAGTATTTTTTAAGCACAGGATCTGTACTTATTTCACTGTAAAGAAGTCAAAAATAAATCTACTTCTACAGACAGCAACACACAGCAGACCCATGCTTTAAACCACTAATGATTGTGCAACCCCATAATTTTCTGAGCAGGTCGATGGGCTCTGAGATCCAGAATGCTCTTATACTCTGTCTATTATTGTTTTTCAATTAAATGTTTTCCACCAATACTACTTATAATACCTCCAGTCTGTACATTTAATAGTTATATAGATTACAAGGAACCATCAAAGAAAGTAAAGTGTCTCCATGGGAACTAATGATTTGGAGCATTATATGATTGTGACCTCAAACTACATGTCCACTAACCATCAGTGCAACTGTGAACCAAACCAGTTATGTATGAATTCTTAATGATACTTTGTAGGGCTGTGCGACATGACCAAAATCTCATATCCCGATATAAGAATAAGAATCGTCCAATAACGATATAAATCACAAAAATGTAACATTTTCTGTAAATTCTGTGAATCTCGTGCAGCTCGACTTGCGTGAAGTGTTTCCAGCTGCGCGTCGTGTAGCTGGAGTCGAGTGTTTCAACCGATGCATGAAACGATACATTTTTAGACATAAGTTGTAAAGGCCGCCGTTTTCTTTATGAGTATTTATTACACGGCGTGCTGCGGGGAAAGGCCTGTTCTAAGGTTTATTTTTTAGCACCTGCCGGCTCTTTTTTAATTCTCATCCGTAAATAATCTGCTCTTTCACGTGAAAGAGCAGATTATTTTGAAAAGTTTATTTTGAAAAGTCTCAACAGGATCTTGAGCTTTATTGTGAAAGGTTTATGTGGAACATAAACAAGCAGACACCGATGCTGTTACCGTCGTTGTTGCTAACAACAACGCATAAAAAACAGGCGCTTGTCCCTCCATAGTGTGGTTATATTAAATGTAAGAGAAAGAGAGAACTTTAAGAAATTAATATAGCCACTACAGTGACCATCAAAACGATGGAAAAATATTGCCATAAACAGCTTATTTTGCGACACCACGAAACAAACGATAGCATAAAATGAAACGATAGACGTTTTTATATCGTCATCCGATATATATCGTTATATCGAACAGCCCTAATACTTTGTAAATCACAATCCCAGATATGGAAAAACTCCAAACGCTGATCTGCTGCCACTGCAGATTACCCTCCTTACATCACTGACAGAGGAGACTTCACGTCACTTTGCAGAGACGAGTCTGTGGTGTGATGGTTAGCTGTGCACATGTCGTGCTGGTGTAAACAGAAGGCGTGCAAAAAGAGGCTGAACAACAGCCCAGTAATGTGCATGTGGTGACACATGAAACTGTCATGTGCTCTGGTGTTTATTCTAATAAGTCATAGGGAGCTGCTTAAGCAATGAACCGAATCATGGATTTGGACTATTATAATATCCTGCCATTTTGAACATATACAATCTAATGCTTCCTTTTTAATTCATGCCTATAAAACCTTTCCTGTTGCCCCTGCCAAGAACCTGACTTGTTCTACAAAAACTTATTTCGATGAAGATGGAATAATGGCAACTATCCCACCATGAGCCCTAAACATTTACCCACAATGCACTTTAGGTTTTCCCCAGTGAATTCTCAGAAAAAAATAAGCATGCAGGGTACCAATGCTCTTCAATGTCACAGACGTTAAATCGGTGCAGTTTTCTCACACTATGATAGATCCTGAGATACTGACGCTCAGAGTCGCTTAAGAGAAAAAAAAATTGTTCTTAACAGAAAATATATTTAGGCTTTAGACTTTTCTATCTCATCTACCTCCTGTACTTATGAAATCTGAACCGACCCCTTTGCACACCAAGGGCCTGTAACTCTTCTGTCTTTTTTAGGCTTCATAGTCCAAAAAAACCAAAACAGATTTTATATAAATAATTTCCCAGAGCCGACACTTGCCCCGATAAAAAGCTAAGATGCTTTCTGATGACTGCAGCAAGTCAGGCACTGACACGCTGTCAACACTTTATTATGAGCTTAGTGTCTTTACCAGCTGCACACATGCACCTATTAGAGGAATTAAAGGGGAGGCTTGCTTCACCTGCAAGTCTCTCTCTCTTACACACACACACACACACACACACACACACACACACACACACACACACACACACACACGAAAGTCAAAAGAGAAGAAATCAGGAGGTGTGGAATGAAGTTGAGGTAACATCATTGTGCGGCCCAGTCCACAAACAATCCCTCTCTGACCTGACAGAGGTTTGACCAAACTGATGTTTCTGACCTGAACAGGTGAGTGTTACCTTGTGTCTTGGCTGGTTGGGGGAGGACACGACCACCGTGTTGCAGATTGTGAGAGCGATGAAAAAATCGATGATGTCTGAGAGGTCAGAGGGCAGCTGGGACATAGGCTGGCTGTGGAAGCGCATGAAGTCCATCTGACTGCTGCAGTCATTGACTTTGTCCAGGAGCTTGGGGTCGGGGGTGATGTCTTTCTCCTGCAGAACAGACGGAGGTTTGTTAGGGTAAAGGATGCAGGATGAGGATTGTAGAGCAGTAATGAGGACCCACCATGGGGCTGCTGAAGGCCGTGTGCTTGGACAGGATGCTGGCTCTCTTGGCCTCGGCCCTGCTGCCTGTCCTGCGGTGGGACTTGGTACTCTGGGACCGCAGCACCACGCGGGCGCTCTGGTGACTGGTCACGCTGTCCCGCCTGGGGAGGGTGCCAGCGTGAGACATGCTCTCTTCCTCCTCTGAGTCCATTTCCTGGTACATGGCAAGTCTTCGAGCTGAAAAACAAACACACACCGTTAGTGGTGACTTAGAAGATGATGACCGCTTACTGTTTCTTTAAGGGAGCGTGTGAGAGGGTTGGCTGGTCGTCTCACCGTTGGCATCATGGGAATACTCCACCCCTGCCACAGTGCAGCGCCGGAACACCATCTTATTTTCCGTCAGCGTGCCTGTCT
The DNA here is from genome assembly GCF_963969265.1 of Rhamphochromis sp. 'chilingali'. NCBI lineage: Eukaryota > Metazoa > Chordata > Actinopteri > Cichliformes > Cichlidae > Rhamphochromis > Rhamphochromis sp. 'chilingali'. The sequence goes on from NC_137931.1 coordinate 34,168,712, forward strand.
TGTCAGAGAAGATATACTGCATCTGGCCCAGATCCTCTGTGATATTAAGTGCTCTGCACTGCAGGTGGGAGTCTGTCTCCTCGTCGTACAGATCCATATCTTGATGGATGAAGTACACTTGGCAGATCTTGACAATTTCAATTGACACAAAAAGGGAGATGGGTATCAGGACCTAGGAGAGGAGAGAGGCAGAGCAGGCTGTCATCCTGGAAACTGATGGAAAGATGGTGTGAACGTCTGAACGTGAAATCAAATCAAATAAAGAGTGAAGATGCAGAAGAACAAATAGCTAAAGATGTAAAAAAGTTTAAATGCGTTAATGAGGGACCCCCCCCCCCCCCCCCCCCAAAAAAAAAAAAAACAACCCAAAAAAACCCAATGTAAGTTAAAAGCGAAGCTTAAAAATAAAACAGGTAAAAGAGATCAAATAGATCGACTCAAATAAACCTCAAATGGTTAAAGGGTTGAAAATATGAAAAGAAAGGATACACTGAAATTGCAGGGATGTGCTGGTGCAATACGTAGCTAAATGCAACAAGAAAAGTCAGTTATGAAGTTAAATGGATGAACAGTAGAGACAGAAAAAAGTAAACTGCAGCTAAAAAAAAATCAATTCATATAAATAATTAAATAAATCTTGTAAAAAAGAGATTCAATTATTGGAAAACCCAAAAAGAAAATCTTGAACAGTCAAATATTAAGTACATTAATTAGTACCGGTAATACTAATTTAAAGCAAATTTTAAATGATCACACATGGAAAGCCTGAGGCCAGAGGCTGGGGAGGAAGCATGAGGGTGGCAGCAGATGTCGCATTAACCGAATATTTTACAGATATTTATTTTTTAGTGTCTGTGACCTCACACAGCTCAAACTGCTCAGTTCACAAGTTCGGGATAAAACCAGTACGTCAAACACGTCATAGCTCATCCGTCTCACAATCCATCCCAGTTCACAGGTTACTGGAATGAGTGAAGTACAGACAGAAGGCGAGCTTTCTTCTCATTGGCTCGCTGTGTCCACTGAGAAGTCACAGAGGTTCTCAAGCAGTCGTAACCGGGACGATTTAGCAGCGAATGAAAGGGTTTGGGTTCAGCAGTGCTATGACTACATGGTCAGTAGTAACTACGGTAATAAAAAGCACGGAAACGAGAGGACAGGAAGGCCCAGTCACACCTTCTTAATGTGGAAGTCAACCAATAGGACAACTCCCTCCATGACCATAACCAGTAAGATCATCATCACCAACATCTAATAAAATATAAGTGCTATATTTCGTCATTTGGTGGCTCATTTTTGTATCATTCTATAACTTTCCTCTTGCAACTCATTACATATTGCACATATTACAATGCTTACACTGGCTACACATGGTGGCTAGATATATCTAAAACAGTTAACAAGTTAAAAATGGATGAATAGGAACAGATAGATGCCTGAAATAAGAGGAAAGAGTTCATCTGGGATTTCTGTGGGGCTATATCTGACAAAAAAAAAACAACCCCCAAACCAAAACATCATAATTAAAAGAATTATTGCTTCTTAGTTCCAAAATGCTAAACAAGTGATTTTTTAAGTACACTGGGCATATGCTGGATTGTTTAAAAAATGTTGGTGTAATCCAGAGTGGAACATTTCCAGGCAACGCTTATGGAAAGTAGTTCCGGAGAAATGAGTCATAGCTTTGGGGAAGGCAGCGACGTCTGCACACAGTCCTCGTGCTGCTCAACAGTCATGTGTTTATTTCAGAGTGTATCATTTTTCTGGCATTACTGTTACTATTTGCACAGCGAGACCAAGGAACTGCCCTCTGCGATTTCTCGTTTATTTTGAAAGGCCGACACCGGGGCGGCTCGTCTGCTGCTGCTGTGACACGGGACACGCCGACATTTTCCCTGAAACTTTTTGCCTAAAAAAAACACAACCAGATCAATAACTGTTGGGTCTCACTTTCTCTCCTTTTGAGCTCAGATTAAAGAGACTGTCTTGCTGCTCGAAGCAACACATTTTTCATCTTTGCTTTTCCAAACAAACAGAGAAAAAGATCTAGAAGTCACACGCAGAGGGAGGCTGAAATACTGCCACGATGTACAGCAGAATAAAACATTTCACAGTCCATGATATTGCCTTTATATCTTTATCTGTGCCTTTGCTTCTTTAAGCTGCTTTCTTTTTAGTACCTGAAAGACGATGATCATGGTGAGGAAGAGATAAATGGCTGACATGATGGGCGATAAGTTGGTCCCCTCTGGGCTAAGAACGTCAAACACGGGTCTGTTATCTCCATACTGAAACATCCACAGCCCGTGACCTGCAACAGCAACAGCACAAGGTCAGCTCATGCAAACAGTGGAAGGACAGGAGAGAGAAGCAGAGGAAGCTCTGTGTAAGAGTTTTGTTATTCCTTGTTAATATTTAGATTTATTTTCTGACGTTTCTGTGATCAATGCTCATATTAAATGCGGTCAAAGATGAATTAAAATTAGGTAAATCCCTGCAAGGCAACACATTCGCAGGTCTTAACCTAGTATTGTTTAGAGCAGGTTTCAGATTTCAGACTATCTTTCTACTCTTGGCTCTGTGTGATGTCAGTGGGGGTCATCTCAGGCACAGCTCTGGCTACAACTACAAAGCCTCCAGCGCCTGTTGATCGAGCTGCTGTGGCTCCAGGTTGTTAACAATGACTGTTTCAGATTCCTGAGATGGATGTGGATTTGCAGTCTTCTCCTCCTCATCTGCGCTCTTTTGGTGTGTTTCTCTGGTTTTCTTTAATCTGGTTTCAAGAGGTTTGCAATAATTTTTATGGTACTTCAGCTCTGTGAATATGGACTCTCAGGAGCGGAGCTCAGGGTAACACAAAAAGATGGATGTCTGCAATCCCTAAAATATTTAGATGTCCAGTCTCTGCCTGCAGGTTTGGAGGCCTGTAGAAATATTCTTTAACACAGGTGAAGGTACGGTGGCCATGAAAGATCAAAAACAACCACAAATAGAATAACGCAGCAAAAGCACACAAAGAAAAACAAAAAACTCACAAAACAAAACGGAAACGTTTTTGGGGAGGTGAAACGTGACGGAGCAGCTGCACAAGTGACAAGCTAACAGTAAATGGCTAATGCAAACACTTTAATGTCTCCACAGAAACTTTTCCGCTGTGTTTTGTGACATTTTACAGCATTTTTTAAAAATTTGCTGGTGTTTTCTTAAGTTGCAGTTTGTTTGACCTCTCAGGGCTACCGTACGAAGGGTTTTCATTAAAGATCGACTACGACAAAGTCACGACAAAATATGTTTTCCCAGGTGTGACGCTAAGTAGCAAATCCAGATTAAACAAATTCATTTATCTTTTAAGGAAAGAGCAGATTTCTGTTATTAGAACCAAAAGATTCTGACAGTTCTTCTCATTTTCCCTGTATGCATTTTTAAAATATCTTATTTTAATATTTATTTATATACACAAATAAGGAGAATTTTGAGGTGTGGATGATACAAAGCTGCACCACTCCTGAGGAGATACCAAGCAGCTGGAAATGAACACAATAGGTCGCCTTAAACTTCCAAACAGCTGTTTACATACCAACAGCAGCAAACAGGCACATGACCAGCAGGATGATGACGCACCAGAACACGTCTACATTCATCTGCCTCTCCAGTTTACTGCGCTTGTAACGTGGACCGTTGTTGTTCAGCATGGCTTTGGTCTCGTGACCTGCAGAGTTACACGGCGGGTTAGTCAGAGGTGGGATCAGCTGCGTGGCAGCCGAGGTGTCATTTCGGGGGCCGACCTGCATAGATGACAATTCCCACGGCCTCCTCCGTGTTGCGGATGGTGCAGCCTCGCAGCAGCAGGTTCTCTTTGTAAAGCGCGTCTCTCCTGCCGCTTCGATGGATTCTGTCAGGTGAGAGGAGGCGTGAGAATGACAGCCAAAGGATCACAGTTACACTCAAGTGAGAAATACTGAGAGAAACAAAATTACCGGTCCAAACACAACATCGATTTTTACCGCCGAGCACCTCGGTCAATCAATCACTCCTATCCCCACACCTCTCCGGAGGAGTCAGCACAAATTCCCTCTGATACTGGAGCAGTTACCAAGCAGCACCCCCCCCCCCCCCTCACTTTGAAACTCAAAGTGATATTATGAGGGAGGTGCTGAGCTTTTAATGTCAGCATTAATCCTATTACTAAATCAAGGATTACAAGCACGTTAGTTTAACAGCCCAGCAAGCTTTAGCTGGAGAGCCGCATTTAATCATCTCTGTTGTTGCCGGTTTTAGAGTCACAACTATCGGCGTGTTTACCAACAGGAAAGTCCAGCGCTTGGCTTATGACTGACACGTCATAGATTGATAACAGAGCCGTCACTAGCAGCTCAGACAGTGGGAGAAGCCGATAACAGCACGTGATACGCAGAGAGTGCTCTAAGTCTGAAATTAGACTCGTGTCAGTGGCTGTAATATAATAAAACTCTGGTGAGATGAGGCTCTGTGCCCAACGCTGCACTGTAGCCTGGCAACTGAATACCCGCAGCATCTGGTCTCCTTCTGAGAGACGAACACAAGTCATAATCACATGTGCGCAGGTCAGCCCGACTGCTGCCGAGGACGCGTCTCATCTTCTGTCTCTCACACACAACACGTCTCACTGAGGGGACACGCTGGAAGAACAGCTGGCGTGAATCCAGCTGTCAAACCACACTGACAACACCTGGAGAGGCATGATGGTGGTAAAAGCAGGGGGTGTAAAGACAAAACATCTGAACTCCGTTAGCTTGCGTTTCTTGTACTGGAGGACATTTTTCAGGGGAAGCTCAGGACAGGTTTTATATGATCAATCAGCTCACAGCACCAAAGCCTCCTCAGGCTGGCACTGCTGACAAGTCTGCCCTAAAAAAAAGAAAGATGAAAACTAAAAGACGTTTCTTGCACGTTTTCATTTACTTTAATTTTAAATGTGCAAAATATCATTTCAGTTTTCTTTCTCAAAGGTGTACACTACAACAACTATAACAGTTTTAACTCAGATAAACATGTTCCTGAGAACTAGCGAGGTTAACCAAGGTTACTCAGCCTATTTCCCATGATCCCCGCAGTCATATTTTAGGAAAACTGATCCAGCGGAAGACTGAAATGGTTTAAACAATCCAAACCAAAAGAAGGGCTGGGACTCCCAGATTTGGCGTCTTACACAACCAGCATCCTCAGCATGATTTATGCTTCAGTTAAGTAACACATAAAGTGTTAAACATGTGTATAAAGCAGTGGGGCACAACTGGCACAGCAAAGGATCCAGTCCAGCACAAAGTAGGGAAACTGACTGAGATCTTTGAGATGACTGAAGATCTTTAACAACTTCAGTGTTCCTCACATGCCTGAAAATATCAAGTATTTCCAGATCTTGACAAACTGTTTAAGTCATAAAGAATCAAATAACACAACTGCTTATACCTTCTGTAACCGCATGTGATGAGACATGCTGTTGAGACTGCACTGATATTAAAGACAGGTCAGATATAATGCATTTGTTTTATTGGGACGGCTCATTTAGGAACAGATTGGGCTTTATGCTGCCGATCAACTAAAGCGGGACTCGACTCCTGCTCTAAAAGGAGCAACCTTTGTAAAAGATGGAGTTACTCCAAAATACTCACTGAATCTAATTAGAATAAAGAGCCACGAACTCCAACAACACTTTATGACTCATAGAGCCAAAATCCAGAGAAGCAGCAGTCGGCGTCTGGGGAGAAAGACTGCATGATTTGTTGTTCTCTAAATCCTCAAAGAACCTGCGCTGTAGTGGCCATATCTTTGCTATTTATGTACCTTTGCTATTATAACTTGTAGCTGAGAAGATCTCAGAGCCGATCCATCAAAATTTGAAAAATTGCACACGCTGACAGCATTAGAAGAAGCTACAAAAACAAGACATGTTTTCACTGAAGCAAAAGGAGAAGCTAGAAACAATTAAAACTACATTTCCAAAGTTTTAAATGAGGCAGTTTAAATTAAAATTTAAGCTTTTGTGTCAAAATGACATCAAAATATTTAAACTTTCAAGCTTTAGAGAAGCTGACCAGTCTAACTTTCTCCAAAACAGAATCTCAGATTCTCAAAAACCAATACTTTTGAAAGAAAATCACCCGAGCATCCGTTTCTCAAGGCTGGACTTCTGCAGCTCCCTCCTCTCTGCTATAAATCAAACATCACTCTCTCACAGTTCTAGCAAACAGCATCACGTCAGCCCGATCCCTGCGTTTCACCTCTGGCTCCCTGCACTTTTCACAGCTTTGTACTTAAAGCTTTAAAAAACACATCTGGGTCTGGGCCTGAGCTACACGAGCTACACGAGCTCTTAGGAATCAGTTCGTAGCCTCAGATCCTCAGCGTCCACCTGGCTAATCACCCATGTATCCTATCATCTTTCAGGCAAGTTTTTGCCTGGTGTGTATTTTTAACCATCACATTATAACCATTTTGCTTGGCTCTCTGTTTAACTTCATTAGCCTGTCTGTTAAAGCTCTTTATAAACTCAGAGCCGCTATAAAAATGATAAAATAAAAATAATGTTGTTATTACTACATGGTGTTTCACTGAGGAAGTACCCCTGTATTCACACCACATATTGCTATCAGCAGTAGCTGAGGTCTGCATTGCTGTGAAGAGTAGTTCCATTTCTGCTAAAGCTACAGTGCCAATTTACTGCAGTACTATAAATAAAGAAAAAGTCAGAGTCTGCAGGTAAAGGCAACACTACCTGAGGTTAAGTGCAGGACCATAAATTGGCACCCATTCTTCTACTCATCCCCAGGAAAGTCGGAAAATTATTGGAAAGACGTATTTGATGCCTTTAACGAGTGTTTCCACTATGATATTACAAAAGATCCAAAAATAGCCTGAGCAGACACATCCAGAAGGCTTCTCGGGCGAGGGGTGCCATATATTTGAAACAAATCCAGTTAGGAGGTCCCATAAAGTGTACTTCAATTAGACGGCGGAAACCTGACCCCCGCGGCATTTACCACCGCGGGTAAAAAGAGTGGGAATAGATATGCGTTATGACCTCAAATGGCTGTGTGAGATGTTCAATATAAACCATTTTGTCCAACATAATGCAATTAACAGAAAAGTGACCAAGTCTGACCCACACAGGAAGTATTATGTAACCAATAGCTACAGGCAGCATGAACACAACTGCACGCATCAAATATCCAAGCGCTACTGCAGGACTGCAGACGCGAACGGTCCTGACTCATTCTGAGGAACGTCGAAAGGTGTCTCGAGCTTCGCCTTGGAAAACGTGCGTCAAAATCAAAGCAGCAGAAACTCACATATTCTGACTTCTCGTCTCTTATATGAGCAAAGCTCAAAAAGTCCCAGAGAGATGCTGCAAATGCAACTCTGCAGCATCTTTCATCCGACTCCGTCACGATCTGAGAGTTTGGTGCATGAATATGAATGATCTGTGCTTTTCGTTTTTAGGTTGTTCCAGGATTTGAAGCTTTGTGTTTGCCCAATTTGTCTTACTTGTTATCGTTCTGAGTTTTTGCACTTGTGAAATCAAATCCTGGCGATGAAGTTTATTTTTGTGAGTTCGTGCCTTTTCCTCGCTCATGTTTGCCGTGCGTCATCTCGTCTCCGTGTTTAGGATGTGTCTGTTTTACTCTAACACTCGGGCTGTCACTTGTGTCTATGTTTTGGGCTTTACTTCCCGTTCGTCCGTCTTCACCTGCGTTGATTACTTCCCGTTTCCTGTTCTGTCTACTCTTTGTCCACTCGTCTGGTTCACCCATCCTAGCTTGTGTTTTGCATTTTTTCTCAGTGTGTTACTTCAGCTTTAGTTTAGTTTCTTGACTTTACTTAACTTTTAGGTTTTCTTTGCTCACTTCTTGCTCATTTTGTAAACATTTAGTTTGTAAAAAGTTAATCGGCATCGTGACTTTCAGGTTCTCTATGTCCTGAAACATTAGCCTGTTAGCTAAGTATTTAGACCACCTGTCACAACAATTATATTATTTATGAGGGAAATTAACAAATCTTTTTCCTAATGACTGCAATTTAGCATCTTAATCATTGTTATTTTGTAAAATAATACATTTTAAAATTCATTGATAGAATTATTCATTTTGTATTTGCCAATACTGTTAATTTAGAACATCTGTGGCACAAACCTTACACTGGGTGACCTGGAGACAAATATACTGTGGAGATGACACACAGAGGGTTTTAAAATGTGAAAATCTGTCATCTCACACAGTGATGTGCTTTCCTTTCCTGGTAGCAGTTAAGGAAAAGTGGAGATGGACCAGAGTTATTATAGTTCTGCAATTTTTATTTATTTTTTATTTCATGTTGAATGTTTTTAATTCACTTTCCCTTCAGTGAGATTCCAGAGTGGGTTTTGTTGTTTCAGGTTTTATTCTCTGGAAATGTTTCTTAGTCCTTCCTTTCTTATTTCTTTGTTGTACATCGTGCACACACCATTTCCGCAACAGACAAAAGAGAGTGAAAACACACACAGGGCTCATTATCTGCAGGTTCTCCTGGTCACGAGACAGCACATACACCTTCAACTGTTCAAACCCTGCGCCCTTTTTCCTGGGAAAGCAAATTTTAATCTCGACTTGGAAAAACCGTTTGAGTCATAATTACGAGTTGGAAACTGCTGGCTTCTCAACAAACCACAGTTTCGCATTATTTCCAGTCAGAAGCCAGCAGCAGGCGATACTCCAAACAACACTGCATTCATTTACAGGGAAACGAAAACAAGACTTTGATATCACTAATACACTCGAGCATTAGAAGCTGCTGTGTGGCAGCTGCAGCCTCACGGCAGTTGCGTAGAAAAGGCGGGACTCACATGTAGCCTCTGAATCTGTTCAGGTCGTTGTTGGGCTTTTCACATTCGATGATGCTGTTGTACTTTAGAGGGTCAAACTCGCAGTCCTGCAAACAGAAAGCAAACAATACTCAGGTAAAGAATGCAGCTTCAGGTGACAGGTGGAATATTTATCCTTTCCCCAGGAAGTACAGTTACACAGCATTACAAAACACTAATGCCCAAACAGCCCATCCGAGATAGGATAAAGTGAAGGAAGTGAGACTCCCACCTGCACTCATTCTATTATTTCCTCTGTTAGTTGACTAAAGTTGCAGCTAATGGAACGTATTAGTCTTTAATAGGGCAGTTTGCATATTAACTAGATTGATTAGGCTGCACTGTTTGAGCTGACTTACCCTTCCTCTAACCACCATAAAAAAACTCAATGACTTTCAACTCAGAAACCACCCACACAAGTTATTTAATAAATGATCAGCTTGTCTTGTTGTTAAACAGTTGCTTTTGGACCTGAGGAACTTTCCCAAAATCAAGTCCTCCTAGTTGTAAATCAGGCTCCGGGCGATTAGCGCCTGGTTTTTGCTTCCCACGCGCACCAAAAACAGCAGCGTCACAACTGCTGGCCTGTTGCGCTCCGGCTGGTCGTGCACCTCTTGCCGGGTTTGAAGAAGCCTCGTTTAACCTCTCCCACCTCAGCAAAAAGATCAGCATTAACCTCCCTGCATTCTCTCCTAGCACGTTTCTCAGCTCGCAGCTGTTGCGCACCTGTGGGCCAAAATAGGCTTGATGGCTTTGACTGTTACACATGTGAAATACTACGTTAAAAATGGCTGATATTGCTGAATATGTCTATACTGCTTCATTTCACAACTATTGCTGGTGGGCAGGGCGCTCGTGTGTGACAGCTTTCAAATACACGAGTGCAGATTTGTACATGAGTGCAAGAAATGTAGCTCTAGATAAAATCTAGTATGACCAGTGACAAAGTCCAGGCCTCATTAAGATTTTATAGAGAACAAGACATGAAGTTCAATTTGCAAAGAGAAAGACTTTCTCAAATATTAATTAGAATTAAAATAAAAAACAAACAGCCATGGATTTTAATTATATCTTATTTCGAGGGGACTTTTTACAACGTTAACTCCCCCGCCTGCCATAAAGAGACTCCTGACAACTAAAAGTTGGAGAGAACTCAAAGTTTCAACCTGTTAAAAGTTTTTTCTTCTGACAAAAAAAGAGAAAACACAGCAGAGAGGAAGTGAGAAGCATCCATCTCACCAGGTCGTAGAAGCTGCGGACCACCTGCCTCTGCTTCAGGTTGGTCTCTCCATCCAGGGTGGCGGTCTCGATGTGGCACAGGCGGTCGGGGTCGCTGGAGCTCAGCAGCAGCACGTCAGCGGGGAGGATCTCGTTGCATCGCAGCCTGATGAAGTCTCCCACCCGCACCTCCTTCCAGTACTTCTCCACATAGCGTCTCTCTGCTCTGGCGGAACAATAAGAGGGCGAACCGTGAAAGATGCAGAGCTATTGTTTTCCACAGTTCAACAATCTAAAAATGGAAACTTCAGCCCGTCCTCCATAAATCTGGACAGCAAACACGTTCCACGCAGAAACAGGACGGCCTGTTTGTTGATGCTAAAACTGGTGAAAGCGACTGCGACATTCCTCGCGGTCAAGCACATTCAGCTTCACTTCTTCCTCAATATGTCAGTCAAAGGAAGTACATGATGCCACTATTATAAATAATGAATTACTCTGAAACTTTTCACGTCAGTAAAGCTTATTACCGACATATAAACAGTCCCGGAGCCTGAACAACAGAGCAGCATGACGGGATGCAGCTTTACGTTTACCCCTTGAAGAGGCCTCATAGTAAGATCTGCCTATATCTATATCTGTCACATAGTTTCAAGTCACGAGGAGCCACTGAAGATGGAAGAGGCAGGTTTGAGACCCCCGGCTCAGATGAACATCTTCAGAGAGTACTTCTTTCCATTTAAAGAAATGAAAAAGTCTTTTTTTTAAATATATAAGAATTTTTATGCAGTGGTTTTACTTGTTTGGCATCAAACCGGGTTGTATATAACCCATGAAATATAATGAGTTTGATTAATCTGTCTTTGATAAACATTACTGATAAAACACAGGTTGCGAGGATCGGCTTCCTTCCTTGCTTTTTTCCTTCTGGCTCCAAGCGATCCGAACAAAATTTTGTGGTTAGAAGCCTTAAAATAGAAACATATTTCAAAAACAGGAAACTTAGGCCTTGTGTTTGTTGACCTTATATAAAATTTGCAAGTCAGCTGACTAACCCTGCCGGGCAGAAAGGGTAAGACTGAAAATGTCTGAAAAACACTTACATAAAGTGCACTAATTTAGCTGAACATAACATTTGTTGTCATAGGGACAGCTTCCTGTGTCGTAATGAAAGTGGTCCTGTCCGTGTCTCTGATTGGTCACAAGATGCACCTCTTTCGTGCGAAACATGCTTGTAGCTATAGTGATAAATCGTGGTTTGATTTATCGAGCTGATAACCACCTTCTTATGACCTCTGAGCCTGATTGATGATTTTAGGATAAGCGAAACCAGGTAAAGAAAATATATTGTGGATACGTTGAACTCCATAGTGCAGAGCCTAGGAGTTACTAATTCATTACGACCCTCCCTACATTAATATGAAAACATTCCTTTCCGTGAACTTTGACAGTCAAATACATTCAGTGCCAGCAGAAAAAAATTACTTTTAGCTCTAGTCTGCATTCCTCGTCTGACAAATAAATCTTGGAGTGAACAAAAACACAACGAGGACGATAAATATTTGCAAAACCACATGAAAATAAATTTATTATTGAGTGAAAAGAAGCAGGAAGATGAAGGAGGAGGAAATAAGAGATGTCTCACACTCTAGAAACGAATACTCGAGTGCATACTTTGGATATTAGAAGCAGTGACATTGGCATCAGTCCGTTAATAAAGGGAAAAAATAGACTATGACAAGCTGCAACTAATCAACCTGAAGCTGATTCTAATCCAGAATTACTCTGACTCGTGTGTGCTCCTATAGAGGAATCCATCTTTGACCTGGAGAGTGGAACAAATGATAAGAACTAAAAGGATTTGCTGGTTGTGAAGCCGTTCCCCCACCCGTGCCAAAAACAAAGAATGACTGTATTTGTTACTGTGGGGAACCAGTTCCTGTAATCCACACTGTTAACAGATTCACACATACCCAAAGCTTTCCGCGAAGCGCACCGCCTGATAAAAAGTACGCCGACAGTCACAGGTGTGTCCTGCGGCGCTGCTTAAAATGTTCAATTAATCTCCACACTTCAGCGATCGCTTATTCATTACTCAGTTATGGCAGAATATGCCAGCCTTAAAGAGCTGAGGTCGAACTGGTTGAGAGACTCGGAGTGCAGATGGTTTCCAGCTGTTGGCACCCTGTGCAGCAGATTAGGTGCAAACTATTTACATTCCACAGAACTACATTTATTTGCACCGATCTTCAGGGATTGTATAACACAGCCAGTCCCAAACTTTACGCCACCACAGCCCATAAAAAAAACAAAACAAAACAAAAAAAGCTTCATGACTGATCGTCATGTGAGCCAAAGACTTCCGTTTCTTTTTGTTTCCATTCATTAAGCTCCAGTTTTGCTTGTACAGATCACACACCTGAAGGGTTCGGGACCAAAAACAAAAGTGAACAAGAACATGTAAATTATGTTGTTGGTTTTTTCCTCGATATAACATACATTTAAGGCTGGATCAGGTGACCCTGAATCCTTTCTTAGTCACGCTGCCATAGGCCTGCACTGCTGGGGGCTTCCCATGATGCACCAAGTGTTTCTTCTTTACTCTGAATTTAATCATCTGTTATTATAATCACCCCAGCTGGTCACAGGAGATGGCTGCCCTTCCCTGTGTCTGGTTTTGCCAGAAGTTTCGTCCTGTTAAAAGGGAGTTTTTCCTTCCCACTGTCACCAAGAGCTTGCTTATAGGGTCATCTAATTTTTGGGGTGTTCTCATATTACTGTGGGGTCTTTACCTTGCAATACAAAACACTTGGATGTGACTGTGTTTGTGATTTGGCACTATATAAATAAAATTATTGTACATGACTTCTTGCAGTTCATCTGTAGTACTTTCGATGCCTATCAAAATAAAATCCCTGGGACTGTGACATCAATTTTAACCAGTATTTATTTTAAATGGGGTTTAATTTACCCAAACTTCAAGTGCATTTTGGACAAAAATAACATAAAAAGGCATATATCTGTGTTTAGGAAGATATATCAGATTCTTTGTCTCAACTACCAACTGTTTTTATGTGTGTAATGGGTGGTTTTACGCATAACCACAGACTCAGTAAAAGATGGACGTAGCCTATGCTGGATGTGAGCCTTCTCTGTGACCTCATAAGGCACTTTGCTGATGAGTTTATGGGCTCAGCTGCCACAAAAAGATGAAGGTTATTTTATAAATTATGCTCATAGCTGATTTTTTAGTGAATGCTCATTGGCTAAGGCCTTGTCAGTCACAATTTGTTAGTGTATGACCACGCAAACACTCAGGTCAAGTCTGTTTGTTTGGTCCATCTGTGACATACAGTCTATAGTGCCAAAGGTAAAAAGTTTTTAGAGATATGCAGGTCAGCACTCTTTACATTTCTACTCTGAGTGTGACGATTCCACACCGTGTACTACATGTACGTTGTAAACATAGGCTGGAAATAAAAGATGGACACGACCGCTGTGACGTTAAATCTCGTTAACAAGCCTCGAGCTGAGTGTTTTCCCAGTCGCCATATGTTTGGGAACTGGAGGTGATGAGGGGAAGATCTTACTGAGATACCGTGTGGATAATCCTCCTTTCTGACTCTAATAATGAAAAATAAAAATATTCATGACCCCATAAACTCATCAGGTAAGTTTCAGAGGTGAAAGAGAGCCATAGATATATGTATCGCAGGAAGTCTTTTTGTAACTGGAGACTCGCCACCTGGTGGCCATTACACAGAATACACCTCCACGCTGACTGATCTGTAGTTGTGAACAATGGAGCTGTTGACAACACTTTAAATGAACAAAGAAGAAGAAAAAAATCCGATCTATGCAAAACATCTCGTATAACCTCGTATATGCGGATACTAATCTCAGAGATAACCCAGTATCAGCCGAGTGACATACCAGTCAGGCTCTAGCTGAGAAAGGAAACATTTTTCACAATGTTGCCACCGCAGAAAAAAAGTTCACTCATGTCCAGCCCTGACACAACAACTTAGGTTCAGCACTCAGCTAAAACTGTGGAGTCACTAAACACTGAGCCTTTTGATGACGGTGAATTATGCTCTGTGCATGGACCACAGTGCTGCTTTTCATTAGCAAAATACAGTCTGCGTACACACACACACACACACACACACACACACACACACACACACACACACACACACACACACACACACACACGGAGTCAGGAAAATGGTCAGAAACAGGTCATCAGGTTGGCTCATAATAAGCAGAAACAACACAGAGGCAAGAGGCTGAGCTATCACAGTTTCATACTCCTCTGAAACCGAGGTGACCACAATATTCTGGACTTGCATGAAGGGACGTCTGTGTGCACTTAATTTGCTTTTTTTAGTGAGGGGGGGCACAAAGCTTTTTGTGTACCTACTGTAACCTGTTGACGGTTTGGTCACATCATCAGCAGTTATGGTCAAGATGACTAACAGGTTAAGAAACTCCTCTTTATGCTTAACTACTTAAACTGAATCTCCACACGATTAAATCTGCAGATATTTTATTTGTAATTGAAATTGTTCACAGTCTGGCTGCTCGTCCTCTCTCCGTGACTTCATTAAACAAAATTAAAGCGCGTACATGTGGAGCAGAGAGCTTTTGGGCAGTCGAGCGTCACATACCTGGAATGCTTTGGACAGTTTGATAAACTGTGCCGTCAGAAAGTAGAATACATACTGAAAAAGCTTACCATTTCTAAAAGAGGAAAAAAGGTCTGCATAGCCACGTCTTTGTTTCTGTGTGCTTTGAAGTGTTTCTGGAACACCTGTGTGTGACCCGCTCAGGTGTAAATTAGCAGCAGTGCTAAATTCTGCCTTGTTTACAATCCTAAATTATCATATTGAAATCCATTATCATGCGCTGTGCCTGCTATATGAAACAACAGCAAAGGAAACACTGCATCTCTTAATGCTTTGTTTAAACCTGTAAATCAGTGCCTACCTACTGGCTGGATACTAGAGGGGCGTGTGTGTGTGTGTGTGTGTGTGGGGGGGGGGGGGGGGGGGGGGGGGAATTTCATGTGATAGGTTTGCCTGATGGGTAAAGTGTCTAACTTATCAATACAGACAGCACGCTGCCATCAGTCTGACTGAGTCTTTGTCAACGAGCACAACACGAGGGGACTCGACTCCACTGGCTGCCAGCTGACTGTATCCGAATACTCTAGTATTGTAGTATTCTGTATTAATACAATTTGCTCTAATCTTTTTCTCTTTTTTAACCAAATTTATTTGTACTTTTCTTTGTTTTGATTTTTAAATCACTGTTGCACATTTACACTTCTGCACCTTCTCGCAGTATAAGAGCTTACTGGGAGCCTGCGGCACTTTTATTTTTACTTTGTTGTTTATTGTAGACTGCACTAGTTTTATCCTTTATCCTGCTGCTGTAACACAACAGTGCGAATCAATAGCTGTAATAGTTAAATGTGAGTTTCTGTCTGTGAACAGCAACAAATATGTGATTTTCAACAGTTATCACAGTTAATTGTTGTATTATCAGAAACACACTGTGTGGAATTGCCAACTGGTTGTGCTGACAGTGTTGGTACTCTTGACCAGTTTGTAAAACAAACAAACAAACAAACAAACAAACAAACAACTGAAGTGAGAAAACTTTATCTTATAGGATAAAACAGTTACTGACACAGTTGAAAAGGGTGATAAATCACAGTATATGTTACTGCAAAATGTTAAAAATCCCTATAATATTGGACCATGTGTGAACATTAAGATAATAAACTACTGTATACTGTGTCACTGTGTTCCTGTGAGCTGGTGCTTCACACTCTGTTCTGTGTATATTTACATATTTGGGTTTCCTTTGAATGGCAGCAGCCTGGCACGAGCCTGTGTGGTTAAATGTAGCACATTTACAGCAGGCTCTTGTTCAATGATGTGCATTTTCTCCTCTTAAACAGCAGAAAGTACAAAGTTAGGGAGCTGTGGACGCCATGAATGAATGTGTGTGTGTGAGTGGGGCTTAGCAGAGAGACGCTATAAAAACACATTCCCCCAAAGTTCTGCGCAGCAGCTGGACACCGCTGGCTGCAGGATCGAGCCGAGGCCCAGCTTACCTGCTGTAGACCAGACAGTCCATGTGGTTGATCTCTTTATCGGACCTGTGTCTCCTGTAGTCTTCCCACAGGTCTTTGATGGCGGTCACGGACAGGATGAAGACCACGGGAGCCAGAGCGAGCTCGGGCTGGAACGCGTTGACAACCGGAACAAAGTTGAGCAGAGCGATGAAGACGAAGTAAACATTGGCGAACCTGTGAAACTGTTCGAAGAGGTTCTTTGGCAGGAATGACAGCACTGTGTATTTGGTCGTCTTAATCTTGTTGTTTGCATAGTGTCGGTTGGGGTTTTCGTCCCCTTTGGCGCAGTCGTGCAGGATGTTTGCGTGGACAGTCCTGGTTTTGTTCTCTTTGGGTTTCTTCTTTCTTTGCCGTGCGGCTGGCGGAGCTTTGGCCATCCCGGCGTCCTCCTCGCTGTGCCGCGCCATAGCCAGCTCCCCCCAGCTTCAAACTTTCCCACAGTTTACTTGACACACGCGCACAGGAAAAAAAAAAAGCCGCCTCCCAAAGTGGTGGCTAAGTTATCATTCTTCCACGGGGGTCGGGAGTCTCTCCGTGGGGTCACACTAGCAGTTCCATTTCCTCCATGTCGACTCCTCTTTTCCAGAGTCAGAGGAAAACTTTTGCTTGTTGAGCGTCTCCGCTTTTTTTCTCCTGCTGCTGGAAAAGGATGCTGAGGTGGGGGGGGGGAAGGGGAAAGGGGGGACGGCTCGGATCTGTGAGCCATGCGGATGGGCTTAAGCCGCTGGATGTGCGCAGCTGCGGGGTGTGCAGATCAGCCCGTGTGCGCAGGCTGAGCGCAAACAGGACGTGCGTGAAGGGTTCAGGGGGTCGCACTCCTCTGGAAATCTGACCCGGAGGGAGGTCCCTCCTCGAGCCAACCTGGGTGTTTTTTGTCTGTAAGTGCCACGCGGTAATATTGGGTTTGCACCGGCCCACAGGAAGCAGCAACACATCCAAACTCGGTGTTTTTGACTTTGTTTAAAAAAAACTGTGGCGCTTAAAAGAAGAACTCCACGTGGAGAGAATCTATCGTGAGAGTGGGATGTTTTTTTTTTAAATGCGTGTTTAAATAATCCTTATTATAGAATTTCTCTTTAACACGGTGTTTGTATAATACAGCAAATACAACATCACCACGCCGTTAATCATCCAAAGAGAATAAATGTATAAAATATAGTTGACACAAAAATATAAACGAACATCAGTTTGCGCGCAATCGTTGTATACTCTAGCAGTGGTTCCCAAACTATGGGCGACCCCGCTGCTGGGACAAGACACACTGCAGATGCAGGTGGAGTAAAACATAAAGCCAAAGTTGGTCTTTTATGGACAATAAACAGCCTCGTGACTTATCCACGGGCTTTCTACGACCCTGAACTGGATATTAGTTTGAATGGATGGATGAAGGCTAAAAACTGTGGGGTGTGGGCAAGCCAGCAAAAGAGAACAGGCAAAACAACATAATTATAGTGCAATGGTGGAGAGTGAATGATTTTGTGTCACAATGTGAAAGGTGTGCACAACAGCACCTTTTTTTGATGTCAAACTACGTTGATGTTTGTGGGCTTCTGATTGGCCAACATTTCTTCATGGTTACAGATACAGTGCCACCTGTTTCATTAGCATGCTCTTTCCAGTGCTTGAGATGATTTTCTGCCTTTTCATATTGATGGAGTTATTTTTCAAAATGAAATCCCTGTTTGAAAAATACCTGTAGAGAATAAAATTGAATATATCTTTATTGTCATTGCCAAAGGTATATTATGGATGTTTGGACAGTTTTTGTTTATCCTTGCTCGGGTCCTCTACCAGAGCCCTGGGAGCTCGAGAGTCCTGGGCAGTATCTGTCATGAGTGTGGCAAGCAGGATGAAGGAACCAAACGCACGACTCATACACAGAATGTAAACTTAAAGTGCCAGCTTTATTGCTGGACAAGTTCTTCATAAAATAAACTCACCAAAAAACAAAACCGGAACATGAAACTAGAACACAAGGAGCACAGAACAAGGAAACTAGAGACACTTACAATGCACAGGGTGGTACGACACAACGAAGGGCAAAGGAACACACAGGACTTAAATACAAAAGGAGTAACGAGGGAATTGGAAACAGGAGGGAAACACAGCTGGGACTAATTGGGCATAATGTGACAACGGGAACCAATGCTAGATACACGGCACACAGGACAAGGACTATCAAACTAAAACAGAAACATTCACAAAGACGCTGACTTGACACAGAGACATAGAGACGCTACTCACTGGGGAAACAGGGGGAACATGGAGAGAAGAGTGACTAGATGAGGAACACAGGGAAGGCAAAAATGACAGAAACCTAAATCCTAGGAACTAAGAATAAACACAAGCAAAAAACATGAATTAATCCAAGAACATAAATAAACCCATAAACATAAAACACTGTGTCAGACACAGTACTGTGACAGTATCTTTGCTGTTCCTGGGACTGCGCTCTTCTGGACAGAGATCTCTGACGGTTCTGCTCACCCAGTTTGGGGGTCGCTGTCCCGAGTGCTGTGATTACCACGGGGACCACTGTTACCTTCACCCTCCACTTCTTCTCGAGTTCTTCTCTCAGCCCTTGGTACTTCTCCAGCTTCTCATGTTCCTTCTTCCCAATGTTGTTATCATTCAGTATAACTACATCTATTACTACAGTCATCTGCCTCTGCTTGTCCACAACTACTGTTAGCCATCACCAGTTTGTCCATCTATATCCGGAAGTCATCCAGAAGTCTCACAGGATCTCAGCTCAGTGTGGTCATTAACCACCCAAGAGGGCTAACCTAAAAACCCTATCCCATTTTGACCTCGGGACTTCCATGCCATACTTGGCACTAGTGTTCCTGTATATGATGCCAGTCACTTGGTTATGGCGTTCAATGTAAGCCCTGCCTGCTAACATCTTGCATCCTGCTATTATATGCAGCCTGCACCAGGGGTCTTGCCTGGAGTGGTAGACCCCAGCCTATATGTATCTTGGGCTGAGAGCTTGTTCCTGTGCTGCCATGATTAGTGTCCCTCTGCCGTTTTACAATCCATCTTTGTGCAGCCATTGGTAGGATTTTTTAAATATTAATACATGTAATAATATATAAAAAAGCAAAATAACACCAGTAATCACACAGACTGCAATGATGATACAATAATATTATGCAACAGTTCAGCAGGATGAGTAAAGTGCCATGTGCAACAGCATCTGCTGTGAAAATGAATAGTGGATAATGTGTACAGAACAGTGCGTTGTACTGCAAGGATATTTCAAGTATTACAAAGCTATTGTATGTGTGTATTCTGGCCTGGTCCATAGCAGTCACAGCGCTGAGGAAAAAGCAATTGTTAAGTCTGATTGTGGGTATGAATGGCTCTGTACCTGTGTCATCATGTCTTTTACAAGCTCTTCAGACAATGTCCTTAAAATTACATTAATTTGCACAAATGCAGGACTTGAGTAGATCTGTCTATATTTAAAGGAAAATCCAAAATCTAAATTTAGGACTTTGTAAATATGACAACATGTACAGCTTCTCCTGCACCGTAAATCCACAAGCTGCAGCCATTTTGACCACAACAGGAAGTAACTGACATTTGATTTGATAAAGAAATATTAGCAAGTTTATGTTAACAACAGACTTTATTTCACAAGTCTGACCAAAAATCCATGAATGAGATCCACTGACCTTTGAGATGAGAGAACCAGAAATACAAAACTTCAAACTCTTTTGCAAATTTTGGGGCTCATTTCTGTTTTGGCCTATCACAGAGTGCACACAGTGGCCGACTAATATTTCAGTCAGACTCTGATGAACTCATTAAGATTTCTGATGTAGGACAATAACAGAAAAGAGGTTGGTTAAAAAAATGGTTATAAATAATCCCACTCGCTTTTCTGACGGTTAGGTATTTATTATTAGTGAGGGTTTCAGGATGATAACAGTGATTTCTTTACTGGTACTTTATTATTACATATTTTTAAAAACCAAATAGTCATAAATTCATGTAAATACTATCCCAGAAAAAAGTGATTTCATGCAAGCTCTGGCTTTTAATATTCATCCACTTGTAGTCAATAAAGTCCCAACAAAAAATCCTGCAAACTGGAGCTTTCACTTGGATGGCAGGACTGAAAAGTCTAAGTAAAACTATTCTAAAAGAAAAGATTAACATCAATACGCTGCAGCTCTGAAAGATTAGTACCCCCAGAGGCTGACTGGCCCCTTAGCCAGCAGGTTCCCCTGAGGTGATAAATCACAGGCCTGTTCCAGGGCAGTCTGCAGCAATTTGCTACAGGAGCATCCAGCTGTTGGGCTAAAAACTAATGGCTGATTGTACGCTGTGGCATCTTGGCACAGAGAACAATTCAATTTCCACATGATGAATGAGCAGAGTGAGGTGGATGTGAGACGGCGGCCTCAAAAAACCAATCATGGCTCAGAGGAAACAATAAGAAAAAAAAGACTAAATCAGGTTTAGCTGAAAATAAAATCATCCTTAACTTTCTCTTAAAAATAAGATTACGTGTGTGCAGTGTTTTTAAAAGGACCATCATGACATGAGTGTTATTCTGTATTTTCCTCTTCCACACAGCGCAGTGAAACCTTTTCTTTATTATTAAAACTGCTCCTGGAGTTTTCCTTTTGTCCGTGGGATTAGGATATATTGAACAAAGGAAGTTGAAGATGGAGCTGCCAGGCAGGAGGAAAAGACCACAGAGCGGATTCGTGGATGTAGTGAAGGAGGACATGCAGAGGGTAGGTGTAACAGAGGAGGATGCTGGGATAGGGTGAGATGGAGGCAGATGATCCACTGTGGCGACTACTAAAAGGAGCAAAAGAAGCAGAAACAACTTGGAAAAATGACTTCATAAAGGGTGCACATTTACATTCAGCAAAAAGAAACAGCATAATAACTACAGCACTCTGAAGGACACATCCAAACAGTCAGGGGATGAATGTGACAGGATTTGAGATCATTAAAGAAGCACAGAAAGAGTAAAAAAAGATTTGTATGAATATCTAATAAATACAAATTCAGCATCTCCTTGTCTTCCATTATTTAAATGGCCTTTGAGTCTAAATAATAGTTGTGTAAATCATTTTGAGTGCTCAGAGTATAAAAGCGCTATATAAGAACCTGTCCATTTACCATTAAAATCTTTAACTCTAATCATGTTCGCATATTTTAGAAACAGTGTATTATGAATGCACTTAAAGTTACAGTGTGCAAAATCTTGCCACTTGTTTAATAAGGAGAGATCATTTGGAAGAACTGACATGATTTACTGAGATGGAGAACTTAATGTATTTAGTGATTAGATCCCGATGAACCATCACGGCAAAATGGATTGAGGACAGGACCCCCCTGGAGTTTAGACGCCGCTGGTGGTGAAGATGAATACTGAGGCTTGGATGGAGCTCTGACTGATTTGTGTGATGCTGGAGGTGGGGAGGAGGAGGGCTGCACAAAAAAAGAGTCTGAAAGGGAGAATGACAGAAAACCCAGATATCTATCTGGTACTACCACTTATTGGAAAACCCTAAAAACCAAGTTAAGTCGAGTCGAGCCGACCTGAGTAGGTACTAGTGGAAAAAAGGGCTAGGTTTGAAGTGGAGCTAACTTTGTTGGACTTTGACATGGATAAACTCTCATACGATGTGAGAATGTAATCAAACTGTTTATCAGAGGGTTTAGCTTGTCAGATATCCACAGATGGGAGTGTCACATGTCTAATCTGTTGACAATAAGGGGATCTGCAACTGTATCAGGAATAAATAAGCATGTTTATGCAAGTTTTATGTGTTAGCCCTTCAGAAGATGAGGCTTGAGGTGAGGATGAAAAGGATGGCATTTATTTAAGATGCTGATCATGCTGTTTTGTCACATTTTTTGTGTTTTTCTCAGATGATAAAACATAGGTATGAGCCTTCATATCTTGAGTCTGAAGGTGCAGACATTAATTAAAATTTGCCTTCACGCCTACGAGTTCTCTTCTCTCTGTTGTACTTTGTATGTGGCCAGTCTGGAGCCATGTACATAGACACAGGGAGAACGGCAAAGTCCAACTTGGCCACTGTATTCAACATAGCGAGCAGCACGGCAGCTTCTGCAAACTGGCACCCAGTCCTTTGTATTATTAATGGATTAATTCTAAAATTATGAGAAGGCATCAGTTTGTAGGAAGATAAAATTACTCATTAATCAGTTTGTTGTGTTTATGTTATGTTTATGAGTACAAAACTTTTTTTTCTGTTAAATAATCTCAAAAATGACAGACTTTACCTTTAAAATCTTACTCAGAAACCTAGAACGAAAACAGAAGAAAAGAAGTAAAATTGAAAAGTACAATATTTGGTTTTCAGACATAGTAAAGTAAAACTACAGAGCACAATAATGTGGCGAATGATGAAGAGAAATCCTTCAAATTGTATTTATTACAGAAAAGTACAAAATTAAACAGATGAAAGCCTCAGTGAAGACTGTGCGAGCAGCGTGAAGGTTAATAGATCATCTCCATCAGGGACAGAGAGCGGCCTGCCAGAAGAGGGCATGATGCTCCAGTCAGTCATGCTGCTCTGAACTGAAACACAGTGTTTGCACTGCGGGCATAAATAACATAAGGTCAGCTGGAATAACTGTGTACTGCTGTTGTTCGGCTATTATAGTTTAATGTAAAGATAAGGAAAAGAGCTTTAAATCTTATTTGAATAATGAAATCGTTCACCAAACTGGAGCATAGGCATTTTGGATGGTCTGTCCCACACTGCATGGCCTAATATCAGCCAGAAAACGCATTTTAAATGCTCCAAAGGGCACAAACTGCAAACTCACAGTGAAGAGGTCCAGTTCAGTGACACCGACCTGCTCCAGTTTCGTGTCTGCACACCTGTCAGTCAAAGTGGCCACAAAGCTAATTCTGTATCCAGATGCTTCAGCAATCCTCAGATGTCTGCAGGGGGAACTTTTTATAGAGCCTGAAACTTTTGTGGCATACTGGACATTAGCATGGGAGTCTATGGGGAAATTTTGGACGTTATAAGTATTGCATGTGTTTGCACTGAAGTGTGGGTTTCATTTTTCAGCTGTCAACATACACTGAGAAAAAAAATACAAAACTAAAAAGTGTAATTTTGACCCACAATATCCCACAATATTTTCTGATGTTTTTTGACTCCTACACTATGTCCAAGTGTGAAGATTCCTATTAATAGAAAACTACTAGAGGAATATTTTACTGAAGTTTGTTGTTGGTGGAACAAAAAAAACGATGTTTTCAGGAAATGTGCCCAGCTCTCTGATGAAAGCTCATATACTGAAACATGTCGGAGCTTTTTAGGTTGAACATGACCAAGGCATCAAGTTAGAGGCATTTGAATTCATTTGAATTAAATTACAGTGCCTACCAGTGTTGGTCAAGTTACTTGAAAATAGTAATTAGTTACTAATTACTTCTCCAAGAAAGTTACTTTACTGATTACTTCTTTTCAAAAGTAATTAGTTACTTTATTATTTAGTTATATAATATGTAATAAATATGTAATAAAACAATAGACCTTTCAGCCCAATTCTATTTTTTCTGCATAATCCATCATATAAAATTGAATTTAATGAAAAAGTCTCTTTTTAGAAATAGTTTTAATCTTTTAACTTTATGCACATTGCATCAACCAAAGATGAAATTATATGCAACATTCTCTGACTTGAAGAAATTCTGTAACATTTAAACCGATTTTCTGCATTTTCCAGCATACAAAATAAAATAATTTATCGCGTTTACACTCACGCTTTCAAACAGATGCAAGTAAAACACAGCAAAAAATAGATAAAATCAAAGATTGAGCGACACGAAGTCCTGTCCCCTTGTTTTCGCTGTAGAAAGAAGTTTTCTTCCCTGGCAGAGTGTACAGCGGACACTAATGTTTTTGCCACTTTTTATGGAATCAAACTCAAAGTAATGTAAGTACTTTCAAGCTTTAAACGCTGCACGGTCGTACTCTCTACCGCACTCCACATTATTGTTGATCCACACATGTATGTCGCTGCCACAGACGCCGCACACTCATACATCATTGTCATGAGACACTCTCAAAAACAAAATCACGGTTCAGTAACGCAACGTGCTTACGGGAAAGTAACAGTAATCTAATTACTTTTTTGCAATATTAATCCCTTACTTTATTTGTTACTTGAAAAAAGTAATTGAGTTACAGTAACGTGTTACTTTTACCGCGTTACTGCTCATCTCTGGTGCCTACACACATCACTCACTGCATTCAAGAAACATTTGATGGCGAGTCTTGCTCTAAACTGGAAATAACACTGAGTGCATGTCTGTACTGAACAACTCGTGCTGGTTATACAGGGAGATGTTCAACACATCTATAGGCGTCTACACAGCGATGCAAATGCAAAGAAACATAGGGGATCAGCTACAAATTCTTTCATGCCTCTCATGTCTGTATCTAATAAATCACTGGATCTTAAATCCCCTTCTCATCATGAAAGCATGGGATTGATATGATGTTTGTCACACAGATGAGCAATAGCCGCCGAGCTCGATTTCCAGGTGAGCCAGGAGGTAACCTGCTGATTGTGTTGAAGCTGCTGATCAATCTGCTAGAAAGATGTACTGTTGCTCAGGGCCATTGGAGCTCTGGTAATCAGTTAATGCACATCATTGAGAGCCCAGGAAAAAAAGCCCCAAAACTCCACCTCTGCCACATAAACAACAAAAAAATGATTCAAATCTGTCACAAGTTTAATGTTTTTATGCTGAGATAATGCTTCAGTCATGCTCCTCGTCACCAAACGTGACAATGATATGGTAGCAACACAATGATATATTTGTGTGCACACAAATACAAGTTGGCTAATTTCAGTCTAATTGGTGCTGTGGCTGCAGTGATGCTGATGCTGTACCAGTCCGTTGTGATAAAAAGAGATCTGAGCCTAAAATTTAAGCTCTCAATTTACCAGTCGAGCTACATCCCAACCCTCACCTATGGTCACAAGGTTTGGGTACTGACTGAAAGAATGAGATCATGGATACAAGTGGCAGAAATTAGCTTTCTCTGAACGGTGGCTGGCTTTTCCTTTAGAAATAGGGTCAGGAGTTTGGCCACCCAGAAGGGGCTCAGAGTAGAGCCACTACTCCTCCACATCGAATGAAGCCAATTGAGGTAGTTAACGCATCAGACAAGGATGCCTCCTGGGCATCTCCTGGGTGACCCAGGACACGCTGGAGAGATTATATCTCTCGGCTAGCCAGGGAACACCTATGTATTCCCCAGGACAAGTTGGAGAAGGTGGCCGGGGAGAGGGAGCGTCACGGCTGCGGCAGCAGTCGTTTGGTGTTGTGAAGGATGACCCAAATACTGGCAAAAGCTGTGCTGCAAGTGAGCTTTATTTACAGAGTGGCAAAGTGGCAAACAGGAAATGAGGAATGAGCTAGACATAAACTAAACTGGGAAAACTAGAAACCAAACCTGAAATCATAATATACAGAGACACACGTGATGAAGAGCAGAGAGACGCCGGGAACACCAGGTAATGCAGACGGAGCGACAATGAACACAGGCGAAACCATATTATATAAACACACAAGGTAACAAGGGAATGACACACCAGAGGAGGACACAGCTGAACCTAATTAGACATGAGAGACACAGACTTTCAAAGTAAAACAGGAAATTAAAACTGTCTTATAAACACAAACTCAGGGACACTAACAGAGCACCAGGGGAGGACACAGGTAGATACAACAAAACACTAAACACAAGAACCCAAACCCTAAGAACTAACAAAAACACATCATGAAATTAGAGATTAATAATGTAAAACAGAAAACATTGGGTCACCAACCCAGGACCGTTACAGGGAGGCTTCTCTGCTTAGGCTGCTGCCCCCATGACCCGGCCCTGGATAAGCGGATGGCTGATTTTACCTTATAATATAAAGCATCTTGTTGCAAAAATAGGAAATGTCTTCTCTGCAGCTTCAGTATCCATGCACACCATTTTTGGATTCCCCCATAACAAAGATTCTCCAACTACTGTATGGCCTCATATTACTCTGGGAACACCAGGAAGGTTGCTTGAAAATTGAGTTGAAATCATCACCACAGCAGGGGTCCAGCAGGCATTACCTTCATGTGCTGGCAGGAACATCAGATTAACAGCTTGAAATGAGAATGAATAAAGTCACGTATGTCTTTTGGCTGTTTATATTTAAAAAATAAACCCTGACAGGTGCAAGACTAGCTCACTGGTTGAACATGTGATACCACATATCTGAAATGCAGTGGCCTGGGTTTGATCCCTTTGTTGCGTGCCTTCCTTCGCACTCGCTCCCCCTCCTTCCTGTCTACTCTTCACTGCTGCACTGTTAAACAAAGGTGGAAAATGCCACAAAATAAAATAAAAACATGACACCGAAGCTAAAGCAACTCAAGAATCAAGTGAACGCCTGTGTACTGAGCATTAAGTGTGATGTGTGTTTAATGAATAGAGCTCATTGAGTTAACATTTCTCTTGAGAGTTTGTGAAGTTGATACTGGCCTGCTTAATTAAAAAACGTGTTGCCATTTTGATGAAGATGACTTTAAAATTAGTATCTCCCTCAGCTGCGCCCGAGCATCCTTATTATGAATTCTGCACGTCGGAGAATGTGGACTGATGTGACACAAACAACAGAGTGGAGTGGGAAAAATTCATTAGGGCAAAAATTAGCAAGATGAAAATGACTTTGAGACATAACGGAGGAAAGAAGGATTTGAATGACGGTGTAGGGCTGTCTTGGAAAGCTTCATTTAAGGACCATTCAAAGATAAAGGTCATGGTGTAAATATATATGTATATTAGTATGTTTCCTATCTCTTTCTAGAGGAGTGTCTGAATGCCGTTGAACCTTTGCATAAACGTTGCCAATGTGGTGTGTATAAATCATTTGAAGGTTAAACCTGAACGCTTAATACTGACCTTACGACTGTGTTCGTCTTCCACACGTTTGTTGACATGTGTGATGCACATCCTATGTTCCCTATGCTACATTTTTTAACAGTCAATGCAAATTGTTTAATCTTCCCTATGCAGCTGAGTGAAGGCTGATTATCGATCAACTTGTGGAAATAAGCCACTATAGCACAGCAGAGCATACAACAGCAATGTGGGGGATAAAAAAACGAAGTCATCATTGTGTCACGAGAGACTTTATTAAGCAACTCACTGGGTATTAAACTTTCTATATTTATATTTTGATTTTGTAGACAGTTAATGTTTGACCTGTGTAGTGTCAAATTTGCTAGTTATTTTGAATTATGCAGTGGATTGTCTTCATTTCTTGAATCAGTTAGTCTTTTGGCTTTTTGATCACAGTTTAAACTTTACTTGAACATAATTTAACACCTGATGGATGCTTCAAAGTGACAATCATGATGCCTAGAGGATACACAGACATTCAAAGCTCTCAGGGGATTCAACTGTTGGGGAAATGCATTAATAAAAGCCTGAATAACTCTTCAGTTCTTTAGAAAGATCATGGACATTGTTACCCAAAAGTCCAGAGAACTTTGAGTAAAATCATCTCTTATTTGATGTTTTTCTTACTGGATGCTCCGTGTGGATAGCTGTTAACCTGAAGGTCATTGTACAAAAGTCAGGAAGTAACACTGCTGGCAGCCCAGTGCAGCATGGTGACAGGCCCACTTATCACTGTTAAGTTTGGAGTGAAGGTCTCCTATTAACTGCACACCCTCCTTAATCACAGTTGTATTCAAATATGTAAGAGAAAAAATTACTCATACCTCAGTCACACTGTAAAATTTAAAAAAACATATCACAAAATTAAGCTAGCTAGCCAAATAGCATTCTTGGAGAGCCTCACCCCCCTGCAGTCTATTAAAGAGCTTAACAGATGCATGGAGGCTGAAGCAAAAAGGCAGCTTTATGCGCATGTTATATATCGCATGTTATATATATATAACTCTTTAAAAAAAAAAAAAAAAAATATATATATATATATATATATATATATATATATATATATATATATATATATATATATATATATATATATGAAGAGGCCGCTAGAAAAGCTGCAACCTCCAAGTACCTGCAGAGGGTCAGGCAAGTCCTGAGGAGTCAGCTGAATGGTAAGAACAAGATCCGGGCCATCAACATGTACGCCCTGCCCGTGATCAGGTACCCTGCTGGGGTAATAGGCTGGCCAAAGGAGGAGATAGAAGCCACTGACATAAAGACAAGAAAGCTCCTTACCATGCATGGAGGGTTTCACCCCAAGTCCAGCACCCTGAGGCTGTACGCTAAGCGGAAGGAAGGGGGCCGGGGACTGGTGAGTGTCAGCACCACAGTCCAGGATGAGACAACGAACATCCAAGAATACATTGGGAAGATGGCCCCAACTGACCGAGTGCTCAGTGAATACCCCAGGCAGCAGAAACCCAAGAAAGAGGAGGGAGATGAGGAACCATCATGGAAAGACAGGCCCCTTCACGGTATGTACCACCGGCAGATAGAGGAGGTGGCTGATATCCAGAAATCCTACCAGTGGCTGGACAAAGCTGGACTGAAAGACAGCACAGAGGCACTAATCATGGCAGCACAAGAACAAGCTCTGAGTACAAGATCCATAGAGGCTGGGGTCTATCACACCAGGCAAGACCCCAGGTGCAGGCTGTGTAAAGATGCCCCAGAAACAATCCAGCACATAACAGCAGGGTGCAAGATGCTAGCAGGCAAGGCATACATGGAACGCCATAACCAAGTGGCCGGCATAGTGTACAGGAACATCTGTGCCGAGTATAACCTGGAAGTCCCGAGGTCAAAATGGGAGATGCCCCCAAGGGTGGTGGAGAATGACCGAGCTAAGATCCTGTGGGACTTCCAGATACAGACGGACAAAATGGTGGTGGCTAACCAACCGGACATAGTGGTGGTAGACAAACAGAAGAAGACGGCCGTAGTGATCGATGTAGCGGTTCCGAATGACAGCAATATCAGGAAGAAGGAACACGAGAAGCTGGAGAAATACCAAGGGCTCAGAGAAGAGCTCAAGAGGATGTGGAGGGTGAAGGTAACGGTGGTCCCCGTGGTAATCGGAGCACTAGGTGCGGTGACTCCCAAGCTAGGCGAGTGGCTCCAGCAGATCCCGGGAATAACATCGGAGATCTCTGTCCAGAAGAGCGCAGTCCTGGGAACAGCTAAGATACTGCGCAGGACCCTCAAGCTCCCAGGCCTCTGGTAGAGGACCCGAGCTTGAAGGATAAACCGCCCGCAGGGGCGTGCTGGGTGTTATATATATATTTAAATATTATATATATATATATATATATATTTTTTTTTTTTTAAAAAGAGAGCCTCAAGTTGCTGTCATTTCTGCCCTTTTGCACGGTCTGCTCTGTAGAAGACTTTCACTTTCAGCTAGCCATGGTGAACCATGTGGAGTGAAAATAAAGTGTTACTGGAGACTAACAGGATTTTTTCCCCAACAGCAGCCATAATTTCAGCCTCAAACAACATAAAACCCCCAAATACACAAAAGACTGCTCTTTGGTCAGACCTGAATTATATTCTATATCCCTGCAACAAACCAAACAGTTTTTTTAATGGACTCGGGCTCTGTTATTATCATTGATGCTTAATTTTGTTTATCATGACATTAAATATATTTAATGCACTCCTGGATTTAAAATAAAATGCAACATGAAACTTTAAATTTGTGCAGTAAGACTGCAGGTCATTAACAACACAGCATGAAGCTGCTGTGTGAGTTCTGAGAGGGGAGAAACGGTGATGCATCACAGAGTAACTGTGATGCATATGACTTACTAGCACTGAGGTTCAGGGTCATTCCTGTGCCAGGAGACATTTTAAATCTTCCCATATCTCCGTGTTAATCAAAAGCAGCTGACATGAGGTGTTTTTTCCTTTGCTGTGCTTTGATTGCTTGTGATGTTGTTGTTATGAAGCACTTTGTTAAAACTTGAATTGTGGCATCTTTCTTGTTGTGAATGTAGCTATCAGACGCTTAACACAGGAACAAAGAAAATATTTGAAAGGATAATCGTCATATTTTGCAGGTCAGAATTCGAATACAAAAAAGAGAGGCGGAGTTCAGAACAAGAGATGAGCCTTTATTCGTGTTTATAATCCAAAACAGAGTGGCAGAAAACCCACAAAAACCCACAAACATAACGACACGATCAGGGAAACACAGGTGAAGACAATCACTACAATGATGCAGGGGAGGAAATAAAAATGGTTCTGTCATGTAAAGAGTGTCTTATTGGTTTCGAGAACAAAATGCAGTTAAATTGGTTTAATTTAAAACAAACAAACAAACAAAAACTAGATTTTGTACAGCTGGAATCCAGCCGGCTCATAAGTCCATAAATCCAAACAGGAAGAACACAACGATGAAACCCATGGGCAGACAAAACAGGACAAAGAGTCAGTATAACACAGCAAAGAACTGAGAGGACAGATGTTCTGTGACATTCGTGAAACCACCACTTTCTCATTTCAGAGGGAATTTGATTGAGAAATAATGGTAAATGGACTGATTCTTATACTGGCTTTTCAAAGGAGCTTGCAAAGAAAAGCGTCTGGACTTCTTTAAGTTGCTTGAAGACGTTTCACCTCTCATCCGAGAAGCTTCTTCAGTTCTAAGGTCAAATGGTGGAGAGTCCCAGATATAAACCTAGTGGGAGTGACCCCCCACAGAGGGACAAAAGGACCCCCTGATGATCCTCTAATCGCCTGAGCCAAGGTGGGAAACTGGGCGTGGGAAACTGGGCGTGGGTCCCAATCAGCCAGAAACTCTGGCTGATTGGGAACTAGAACTGAAGAAGCTTCTCGGATGAGAGGTGAAACGTCTTCAAGCAACTTAAAGAAGTCCAGACGCTTTTCTTTGCAAGCTCCTTTGACTACGATGACCTGGATGACTGAGAACCTTCACAGACATATACTGGCTTTTCTACTCTCCTGGAGTACTCAAAGCGCTGTATACAACCACAAGATGCTGTAATCCTAGAAAATAATAATAAGAGAAGTTTACATTTGCAATTCTGGAGAAATAGCAGTGAAAGAAAATTACCTACATAATTTTCACTCGTGGGAATATGTAATTACATTAAGTTAGAAGTTTTTAGATGTTTAGAAGAGGTGATTAAGAGGCTTTTCTATTTAAGGGGAGAGGAAATTATAGGGGAAATCTCAGGCAGGCTGTGCAGTTTAAATGATGCTCAGATGGTACAAAGGAGCCCAAAGTGTGCCTAAAAAATGAGTTTTGGTAAACAAAGTGAAGTTGTTTCATGTTAAAGTAGTTAATGAGTTGTTAAGAGAGATTTTATTTTTGGGGGCTTTTTTTTTTTTTTTTTTTTACTGTTGATTTATTTTATATAATAAATATTAGTGCTTATTTATGAACTGGCCCCTCGCTTCCTGTCTGGTCACACTCCAAAAGCAGACCCAGAGGAAGGAAGTTGACAGGAATAAGTACTAAAATCATTCACTGATAGATAAACTGTGTCAGTCACTGTCACATTGTCTCTTTCAAACTCTGACTTTCTTTCAGTAAACAACAAATCCTCATTAACACTGGGCTGCTCATACCTTACAGTCATAATTT
Organism: Rhamphochromis sp. 'chilingali'; assembly: GCF_963969265.1. Lineage (NCBI taxonomy): Eukaryota > Metazoa > Chordata > Actinopteri > Cichliformes > Cichlidae > Rhamphochromis > Rhamphochromis sp. 'chilingali'. Next base: position 34,200,592 of record NC_137931.1, read on the forward strand.
CTCATTTGAGAAAAATCACTATCTGCTTCACAGAAGGTGTCATTCATTCTTTAATTTTTGCATCTGACTGACGTGTTTCAGTCTCTCATTAAATACTGTGGTCCTGTAAAAGTGCCCTATCCGCTGACATGATATGCTTGTTTTTTATGCAAGACCTCCCTTTGTGTGATTTCCTCAGGCCGAGGCCGCTGCACATTTCTGCAGATACAGCAGAACTGTCTCCTTTTTGCAGGAAAATTTATCAGATCAATTACTGTGTTAATTATTTTGATTTATTTGGGCCTCTGCACAGTGAACTTCGAAATGCATTACATTCAAGAGGCAGTCAGCTAAATCCTGTGATATCTGCACACAGTAACGATGTGTTTTTGAGCACTATGGATCAACAAAATGGAAGAATTGTTAGAAATTAACCTTTTTTTTTTTGATGAAAAAGCTACAGTGCTAAGCATCATGATGGGTTTAGAACTAAAAGCCTTGAAAGTCGAAAGCAGTTCCACACACACAACAACACCTTTTAACCAGAGTTCCAAAACATCAAAACCAGCATAAATCGAACGATACACGGAGTCCAAGTTACCATCAGGGTGTACGCCTCACCCCTGGCGTCGTTGCCCACCTCTCAATTTTAAATACATGTAGACATTGAGGGCTAGCAGGAGGGACTATGCGCTTACCTGCTGCTCTCTGGCAGGTAGCTCCATGCCCTCCTGGGTTTTAATTGCACCTTAGAACACACATGCATCAACACTACAATGAGCGGGTGGAGGGAGGTTTGGAGTCTTCTCTCACCCCCATTCTCTGCGGCCTACTGGAGCGGGGGGGCTAGGAGGAGTGGGCCGTCCGACTGCGGTCTGGGGCCTCCCTGCTGCTGCGGAGTCGGGGCGGTCTGCCTCTCCCCACCGCAGGGAAAAGGGTAACACCACCTGGGTCTGGGTGCAGTCCCCCCCTCCAGGGGCAAGGGTACCTAGACCCGGTTTGTAGAGTACGCTTGGGGAGTGTGATCGTGTATACAGCGTCCCTTTATGTCTGTCTCCACGTCGGTTGAGTGTGAAGTACATATGAGAGCATGAGGGTGGGAATGGATGTTTGTGTCTGTGTGTGCCTGTATGTCTGTGTCTATATGTCAGGTTGGGTATCAGACGCCACCTCTCTGGGGACATCTCGGGCCCTCCAAGGTTTGGAGGCCTATCTCCACCCACCACCACTTCCCCTGCCGGTGGCGGACTCCCTCAGGTATCGGTGCGTTGGTGGTTCTTTGTATCTGGGGGTGGGCGTCCGGGTACACACCGGCTCACTCCTTGGCGGCCGCTTATTGGGGCTCGCTCGGGCCACTTTGGAGGTGGGGTGCCCCCGGCCTCTCGGCCTGGGGCTCGGTCACTCAGGCACAGCTGGCTGCCGGCGGAGCTCACGGGCGCGTCACTGCAACTCCCCCTGGCTTCTGCTCCGCGGCTGCTGAATGAGCTCTCATCTGGGACTCTCCTTAGCTCTTACTGGGACAGTGGCGCGGCTGCCCCTCTGTTGGTCTTCCTTGGTCTCTTGTGTTCTGGGGGCCTCTGGATGTCTGGAGTTTTGATCTCCTCCATACCTGCTTGATACCATAGAGGACGGGGCTGTGGCTCCCCACACTCTCTAGCAGATCATTACATGGAGAAACCTTTGGAATGCAAGCATGCTGATCCACACAGGTATGCACACAGGTGTACACATGGGTATTCACAGATGCGGACTACAGCTTTCTTGGCTGCTGCCTCAAAGCACACTGTGCGCTGTCTATCTTGCGTGCTGCACAATATCGTTTATTATTTAGTAAATATTGATATCTATGACTAGCTAGTTTATTGTGATGGTGCTTTTTTTTTTAATTATTATTATGTTGCTCTTTGTTGTTTGCTGTCTCCCCTGTTTTTTTTGTTTTTCTTTCTCTCCATACAGGTGACCCAGGAGTTTTTTTTTTTTTTTTTTTTTCTCTCTTCCCCCCCTTCTCACCGTCTCTTCTCCCCTTTGGTTTTCTTTCTTCCTCTCCCCCTCTTTCTTTCATTCTTTCCCCCTGTCCTATTAAAAAAAAAAAAAGAAAAAGAAAAGGATGACAAAGGATGAACTGAAGCTCCGCCATCACGTGATGTCACATGCTGCTGTTTCTGATGTCACTTCCAAGAAAAAAAAACAAAAAACAAAAAAAAAACAGCATAAATCATACAAACACATAAACATTCTCGTTCTGTTTAAATAGTCGAAAAATTGGGCTGTAGCAGCAGCATCACACAGACAAAGACCAAGAATCACTGGCAGCTTTTAACCTGGGTAACATCTGGCTTTCCTTCCTCCTGTAAAGAAAGAAATGTGTGGGGTCAGATCACACACTGAAAAGGGAAGCCAATGTGGAAGTGTCCTGAACCTGTATTTTTTTCTAATGTCCAGCAGGGGGCGAATCCTCTGGTTAGACTTCCGGTTTTGTAGAAGTCTAAGAATAAGCAGTCGTCAGCTCCCTGTTCTATAGAGATTTATCCAGGATTCTCACTGACTAATGGCTTGACAATCCTAATCTGGTGTCACACCTGTTTATGAGTGAGTGATGGATAAAGATGAAGACAGTGAGCTTAAAGTTTACATAACTGTTATACTGTCTGCAGGTTAGCACTAATCCACTTTCCACTCTTGTTTGGCTAAGAGTTTCCAAGATGATAAAATCACATGGTTCCAAATGGCAATTGAAATAAGCATTGAATCAAAGATTTACATGGCTGCTGCACAAGAAGCTGACTGTGGTTGTTGAAATGAAACTGGTGATGCTGTCTAGTGAGTAGATGGCTTTTATTTACCCCATATATATATCCTTTTATCACAACCCAACACCTAAACTTTTAGACTTTAGTATTACTTTATCACATTTTTTTAAACATGTAAATGATCTCTGGTTATTGAAGTAAATGCAGTGAATAAACAGTCCAGTGTGATGGACAGAAACGTAACACTGATGTTAGTTTCTGCTTTTAAATGAAAAATAGCGGCTGCCGAGCCCTTTGGCATTGTTGAGTGACTCAAATCAATACTTCATTCCAAATTAACAGCAGTTTGTTCTCAGGCAGGCATTGATCCCATAGACCTGCGGAGGAGTTATTGCACACAAATCATAATTTATTATGGCCTTTAAGCTCTGCTGACCCGCAGGGGCAGTGTAACAGGCACATGTGACAGTTCGGGCACTTTCTGTTTCCAGGCTGATGTTTAGTTCAAATACAATCACAACAACAGTGACTGACCCTGAGGGTGGAACCACCAGCTCTGATCAGTCAACGACTGATTGATTGATGCCATAATTACGTGTTTCAGCTGTAGAATTACAAAATGGTAAAATATTCAGTAATGAGGTGGTTTGATTTGACAGTTATATGAAGTGAGGTGCCCCTGCAGACTAAACTAAGGCTGTATGATTGCTTCATCTTTCTGGTCATCAGTCTTATTGGCTTTAATGTCAAGCTCACGTAATGACAATTTATATATCATTATACCTGGAAGTCATAGAGATGATGGAAGTTTTCCAATTTGAATGTCAGTGTAATGAGTGGAAAATCCATGCTTGTGGTCAGAGCTATCAGCTATGAGAGGCCATAAATCATTGCCCCAGCACACAGGATTTTAATTTATACACAGTGGTTCCAAAATGGTGTGCCATGGGGCAAGTCCAGGTATGCCAGTTGGGCTTTGTTATGACTGTACAGTATTATTGCAGTGTACATCCACACAATATGCTGTGACGTGAATAATAATTTACCAGCTGGGTAACTAAATTAAAAAGGGATAGAAATGGTGGGAAATATAGAGCTCAGACTGACAACAAGAACATTAAGAGTAGAGAAAATGGATCAGACTGAACACCAGTGCAGATACAAATACCAGCAGGAAATACTTACAGCTTCATCTGGACCAGGAATCTGCACAGCCACAGGGCATCACTGCTGGTAGCAGCAAACTAAAGAGGCACTTGGAAACCAGAAATATCTTGTGTGAACAATTAGTCTACCTCAGTATCCAAGTTTGCTTTTGCCACCTGAGTCACCACTTTCCCAAATTTTAAAGGGGAAACTAAAGTAAAATTAAGATATGAAACCTCTGAAACCTGCTTTATGGCTCGCCCATTAATCTTTACGTTTCATTTATTGGTTTCTGTTGAGGACTAAGCCCTAAAGGAAAAGCAAACCAGCATTTTTATGTATGGTTACTGTGAGAAATGGATCGTAAATAATGTGACAAAAGAAATAAAGTACTTCTGCCCTGTTCTGTCATGACAATGAATGTATGTTTAATGTAGAGCTGTTGGTTTTAATTGTGTTGTTTTGTTGTTTTATGAGCCTTGCAAACATTGTAGATTTCAGTATTTTCTACTAAAATACTGAAATCTACAATGTTTGCAAGGCTCATAAAACTGAAAATACTGATCGCTGTCAATTTTCTTTGTCAATTTTTAGAGCCTCAGCTATGACCATGTATGGTTTTGGGGTGAGGGAAGGGAGACAGAACGAAACACACGCTTTTGAAAAGAAGCCAGAGATGAATAATAATTAATCATTAAGCATAGAGTGGTGTGTACACACAGAGAATGGCAAGAGGTGGTAAACGTAGCTGCTGTATTTCACAGAGAGAGAAAAGTAAGAGGGAGCTAAATTCACTCAAAGATGGAGAAAGATAAAAACAGGACAGGAGAGGAAGAAGAGAGCTTAGATTTAAAGGTAAGAACTGCGTTAGGTAAGGTAAGAAGTGAGTTACATCAAGTGTAGCAGAGATGAATTTAAAGTTAAGTGCATCACTGACTTCCACCTTCATAACAACTTTATAGGGTCTAGTATGAAGACAGCATCAGCAGTGTCAGTGTAGAGTTTGAAAATGAGCCTGAACAACTGTGCTCATGTTCTACTCAACACTTCAAGCTGAGTACATTTATTAGGATTAAAATTTAGACTAAAACAAAATTTGTTTTCTCATCTACTAATATTATTTTATTATTACGTTAATATAGTACAAGGTTCAGTTAGCTTAGCACAAAAACAGGTAGAATTGTAGAGCTGCTTTTTTACTGTCTTAATATGAGTACATTTCAGAGCCGGTACAGAAGAAGAAACTTCTTTTCTTGAGTAAAGTATGTCACAGTTTGACGAAGCAGACTGTAGGGGGAGTGAGAAGGAGGACCCAAAAACGGACACGGAAGGAGACGAAACTGAGTTCAAACAAAAGGCAAGCCATTTATTCAGGCTAATTAAACAAGAATACAAAATAAAGCAATAACGAATAGGGGCAAAAAAATGTAACTAAAACCTAAACTGGAAAAACTAAACTGTCGTAACTATGACAAAGGACATGAACATGATTCTGAACAGGAACATGCGAGAAACTATGGTAAGGATGAACATGAACTGAACCGAGTCATGAAATACATGGAACCCGGCATGACGTGGAGGGAAGGAACACAGACGACTGACAAAGACTGAACGAAAACACAGACTAAATACACACAGGAGGTGATCAGGGCAAGTGGAAAAACATGGGGAAACAGCTCACTCAAATAATCATGACGCCACAGAGAAAGGTAAAACTAAGCACAATGAACATAGAAACAAAAGTTTCAAAATAAAACAAAACATGGAGAGACATGGGACACGCAAGCTTGACACAAGAGACAGAGGGAGTGAGAGAGGCAGAGGGACACAGAGGAGAGAGAGACAAGGGTAACCTACGTAGACGAGGAAGCACAGAAAAAAAAAACATAACCAGACAAACTAATAATAATACTAGAACTTAACATTGTCTCATAAGTAATACAAAATAACTCAACTCTAAAGTAAAGGTATAAGTACAGAATGTCTGTACTTTTGCCACCTCTGTCTCTTTTTAGTCCCTGTCAGTACTCTTGCTGCAGGATTTTTCAGGGAGTTTTTAGGACAGTCTGATAATAGTCAATCACAGTAGTCCAGCCTAGAACAAAAAACTATTTTTTCAGCAATTCTGAGACAGGATGTTTCTAATTTTAAAGATATCGCACAGTTGCAAGTCCTACATATTTGTGTAATATGTGCATTAAAGGACATTTTTGTAAAAAACTAGTCATTTTAAAATGAATTTATCTGCAAATTAACATAATTATTTATTGAATTTTGGTGCTGCTATTGTTAGTTACTGTTTGCCCAAGACATATTTCATATGTAGGACAATAAAGTCTACTGTGAGCTTATCTTTTAGGACCGAGTACAATGAGCTCAGTTTTATCTGAATTTATAAAGGAATTAGAGGTCATCCAGGGTTTCATGTCTTTGACATTCCTGCAGTGTAAATAATTGGTGTATGATGCAATGGCACTGTAACCAGTAGTTAGTTATTGCACCATGAAACCTTTCTGTACATCGGTTAGCCGGCTAGCATCCACCAAACTCCACTGTCTACTCTTGAGAATTGGATAAACCCAGAATCTCAGTTTCTTTCTTCTCATGTTTAGAAACATCAGGACCAGCTGGAGTTTGCTTGATGTCAATTGTTTTCATAGTGCCTTTTTAAGGACAAATCTTTTGCAAAATCCCCATGCTTTCAGTGGATATATGCTACATAGCAAATTTGCATTTGAAACATTTGTTATTTTTATGCTTTTTGCAATGCGATCACTGTTTAAAGGCCTTCACTGTTGATACTCTACGTACAGTTTACTAGTATATACAGAATAATGTGTTGTGAGGCGTTTTGTTTTGCTAAAGGAACACTTCTAAAGCATCCTCCACCCTCCTCATTGTCAGCTAGTAGTAAATCATTTTTGGCAGTGTAGCAGATAACTGTAGTGAGTCAAGTAATAATATTTTACAGTTCTTTAAACAGAAAGGAGTGCAGGAAGGTGAAGATCTCCAAGTAGCAAGCTGCAGGAGGCTGTCAGCATATTTAAAAGAATAAAAGGCAGGCAGCACAAATCGGTATGTTTTAATGTGGTCCAATTTGTCTTGTTAAACAGAGGATTGTGTGTGTGTGTGTGGGTGAGAGAGGTTTTATCTTCTCTGCTTGCCTTTCTGATAAAGTTGCCACATGCCATTGACACATACCTACTTTTTTTTTTTTTTTTTTTTTAAAGTAGAGACAGTGTTTCAAAGAAACAAGTCCACTTCTTTTAATGGTACTCTTGTTTTGTATTTCTCCCATATTTGGCCTTGGAGTAAAGAAGAAACCAGTTTTAACACCGCTATCACTGGTCAGCCTCAAGTGCAGTCTGTTCATGAATCAGTTCTCACACATCAACATACATAACTGTAGCACTATCAATAATCTTTGGTCTGTATTTACCTGCACTGTGTAAAAGTCCCGAGTCACCATTTATTTCTTTATATTTAACTTGACTTTTGTTTGAATTTTTAAAGTGCTCTTGAGCAAGTGTTCTCCAGACTTTCTGAAGGTCTTTCAGAAGAAAGTTTTTGCTTTTAATCCAGTTAACATGGACCTGTGAGTCATTCAGTCTGAAAAATGCACGTAACAGAAGGGCTGAAGAAGTGTTTTGGCGACACATAAGACAAGTTAGCAAAGAACCAATTGGAAATTGAAACTTTAGATGGCTTGCCAGGTAGCTGTTCTAAAAACACTAAATTTGTTCCCATTTCTTTGGTTGGATCAGTGTAAAATGCCAGTTTAACAGATGTAAAAATGTATTTTTGCAAACAATCTTTGCAAGCTTTACCTGAAAACTTGGCATTGTTCTTAGCAGTTGTTAAGTAGCATGTCATTAGTAAATATAATGCCAATAATGTATAGTTGATATATTCATACTTTAACTGTTACTACTCATCACAAATAGTCTCAGTGAAAGGTTTGTAGTCAAGTAGCAAATCCTAAGGACGGGAAACAGGGAGAATAGTTAGATATAGCTGAAACAAAAGTACTACCTCTACCCCTACACATTTGTTAACTTAATAAAAAAAAAAGTTAATAAGGCAGAAATAAGATTTTGAGCTTTGAGTAACTTCCACACAGTCAGCACCAGTTTTATCCAGTTTTCAAATGGCTAATAAACTTCATTAAAAAAAGAGTATATGTATCAATTTTGCAGCAGAACTACCAAGAACTAAAGACTCGACATACAGTATAAAGAAATATCATCAAGATCAACTTAAAGAAGCCAAACATAAATCACACTCAAGACTAAAGACAGACTGAGGGTAGCAGTCTCAAAATGATCCAGAAAGCTAGCAATGCTATGAATGTGTAGCTTGGCTATCAGAAAGGAGGATATTGCAGCATCCTGTGTTGGACAAGACTTCATTTCCTCTCCATGACCTACTGGACAGTGACAGGAGTAGGTTAAAACAAAAGACTCCTTTCATCACAATGCACCACAGGAAATCATCCTTATCCCACTGACCTGAACTATCTAACTACCTGACTGGCAGACCATAGTATGTGCGCCTGCAGCACTCTGTTTCAGAAACACAGGAGCCCCACAGGAAACTGTCCTCCTTCCCCTTCTCATCACCTCAAACACCACGGACCGGCTGCAGCAGAAATCTGCCACCTTCTTTAGTTTTCTGAAGGTGGCACCTTATTTTCGGAGTTTACATTTTCTTTAAATTTATGTATTAATCGACTGTAACAAAACAACAAGGACCACCATAAGTAGTTCAAAGAGATGTTAATGATGACCTCGAGTGTTTGCTCACAGCAGTGAGCTACAGAAGCAAAATTAAAAAAATTGTGTCATTGTCAAAAAATGTTTAAAAAAGGTAAAAAACACAAATAACTACACAAATCTTAAATAGCCTACTGAAATTCATGTATCTGTACTTATTGTGAATTTAAATACAGAATTCACTCATTCTATCATGTTCATTTTGATAGATTTGTACTAATCAGATTAGTTTGTTAGACAGGATTAGCTGTATTGACAAGGTTCAGAGTGGCTTTTAGTTGTCACAAATATGTTTCAAAAGATTTAAAAGCTAGGATGCCTTAATTAAAAAAAAAAAAAAAGTACTTATATATTGCAGACTGTAGACTTCAGGGCCCAGGTGTACTCTATTGATGAGCTGCCACTGTTAAGGACCCAAACTCAACACTCAACCATGCTGATAATGAACAAAAAACTATCCTTCTATCATGTGAAATTTCAAGTCCAAGAAAACAAGACTCCATGAAGGGTAAACAAGTGGAATAACCCCAAACTCTAAGAAGCTCACAGGGAAGGAGAGGAACTGAAGGAACAAAGGAAGACAGGACTATAAATGTGAATGGGACATAAGGGACATCGAAACAGGAGAGTGATGAGACACAGCTAAATGAATGAGGACAATGATTGAAGAAACAAGAAACAAGAGACAAGAACTAAGAAAATAAAAGAGAAAATTGATAACAACCTCAACTAAACTTGGCAGAAGGGAAAAACACAGAGGGCAGAGGGGAGTACATAAAGCTCCATAACCGCAAACTAGAACTAACATATAACCAGAACTCGAGACTCAAAAACTAAACAAGAAACAAAACTAAAAAAAACAAGAACTCAACCTCCAAAAGTCAAAATCCCGCGACCACGACATGCTTACAGGCACCATCTCTGGAAAGGTGTTAGCAAAGGTATGAATCACTATGAAGTCTACATAATGTCATAAGATGATAATAAAAGTTATTTTACAGGACATTTATTGGCAAAAAAAAGTTCATGTCTGATTTATGAACTAAAAGTCACATCCTGCATTCATCATCCTGCATTCATCAACTCCTCAGCTCACTTCTCAAGATAATTTCCGTAGGTGTGATGAGGGCGAACAGGAAAAGATGATATTTTATTGTTTGACATGCTTACAGAAAGTCTAACCCCAGGTTACTGATCGTTGTGATGTGTCAGCATGTAAACGTTGCTCGGCAAACCCTTCGTGTAAAGAGCCACAGAGCAAGTGATTCGGCAGAGTGAAGAGGTGCAAAATACTAAGAGTATCTCTATTTCCCATTAGAGAGCCGTCTCAGAGCTCCTCACAAAGACACTCTCGCCCTGCTGTTTGTGCTGCGTCAGAGGAAGCGCTGTGCTACTGATGCAGTAACCTCTATATAAGGCTGGGATACACACTCAGCTTTACAGTAAGTAAGCACAGCAAGTTGGGATTTCATTGAGTTTCATGTTGCTGGAAGAAAGGTCCTTTTAGAGCTCCGTGATGTTCATATCCTGACGAAAATACTAGAGACCTGTGCAGTTATGGTAGCATCTACTTGATGTGACTTTACAGCAGTCATTTCATAAACCACAACGTAATTCTTCAGAATGGCATGTGCTCACATGGCACCTCTTAACAATACTTGATACTTTAACAGTATGGTGCTCTACAATATAACAGTATTGTGCAAGATGCGGCCTGTCAGCCTGGAATTCAGTGTCCTACCCAGGGACACTTTAACATGTGGAGGGGCTGCAGGATTGCACACCATAAAATCCATAAGCAATGGTGCAGCTATGAACTGCTTAGGAGCATATATACAGCTTCTCTAGGCCCTCACATTAACCTGATGATCAGTAATTATCTAGAAAGAGTGCTTTCATATGATTTGTACAGAAATAGTTTTTTTTTTAACACTACCCAAATTATCACAAGATATCCGAGATCTGGCAGCTTATCTCTTTTAGCGCTTTATAGAAATGTTTTAGTAGAATTAAATAAAAAAAATAAAAATGCTCACATTTATTTTGCAGATAGCCCATTTGTCGGGAAAGCCTTGGTGCTTTCCAGCTAAGAGCCTCCTTTAGGAAGACAGAGCAGAAGTGAAAGAGAAAAAGAAGAGATAAAATGATTATTTTGCTGGAAACATAAAAGTGTTGTTTTATGAGAACACAAATAATAAAATATAATAAAACTCACATCGGGGAACTCAAGTAGTTTGTTTTTTTTTCATATAAAGGTGTCTCTGTAGATCCAGGTAAATTATTCTGATTTATTTTAATGCCAATAATTAAAACATTTCTTCACGTTACATTATAAAGGGTATTTCTAAGTAACTCCAAACTTTAGAGTGGTACTGTGAGTCTTCATGGGGAGCTGAAAAGAAGTTCTGCTTGTTGCAGACCTGCTGGCTGTATAGTAAGTAAGAACAGCAATGTGGGATTTGCTCAAGAGCTTCTTTTGAGCTCTTTGATATTCACATCCTGACAAAACTCAGCTGGACCTGTGTTGTCATACGCCGACATCTTAATCTGAGGTTACTTACAGCAGCTGTTTTTAAGTAGCTGTGTTATTGTCAGTTTGCAGTTCTGGAGCCTTCAGCTGTGTTTTAACACAATGTCAAAAATCATCCCGGGATTGGACGTCCCACCAAATTCATCCCATCTCTCTCTCTCTGGCTGCATGATTGGTTCTTTTGGAACACTTGGCTGATCCCATTTATTTTACCATCTGCCAACAGCACACACGTCAGGGCACGCACACACGTGTCTGAGGAAAAGGTTTTGTTTAGGGACTTCCGATCAATTGTAAAGGAAACAATTGATCTGGTGCTGGATTGTTTTTGTAAGATTCTATCATTTTAATTTACAATCAAGCAGGAAAATGGTATTATATGTCAAAAATAATGTTATAGCTATATACGAAAACAGACATTTTCCTCTGATCTAAACTAAATGAATTTCTATAATGAATGAGCGTATTTCATGTTTCCTCTTCACTGAACTGTGTGTGAAATTCATTAAACATCTAGTATAGCTCCTGCGTTGGTTACTGACCTCGAACTAATAATGGTGAGATTTCTGGAGCGCACCAACTGCTTACCAAGCCCTTTCCTGCATGCCTGTAACTAATGGGAACTTGAAAGCCACTGATATTTTGTCTAAGTGCTCTGAGTGGTCTTAAACACCAACCCTGCAAAAACAAAAAAGAACAACAGAAACTTTGCTGCATTGCACATTTCCAGTTTAATTCCACACCATTTCATTTGAATTCTTCTGCTAACCTAAGGGTAAAAACACAAGTGCTCTAATGCTTCAAGTTAAACTTTGCTACAGTGTTTGAGTCAGTCTAATGCTGCAGTAGGCAAATACTGTAAGAGACTATAGAGAATGACCATGCAGAAGAATATCCCAGGTAAATGTAAAAGATATTATCGTTGATGAAAACCTAGTACAAGTACTGTGTAATATTTGAACCAGAGCTAATAACTGATGTGAGATGGTGCATTGGAATAAGGATAGCTACAGAGTTATTACAAAAACTCAGATTGTGCAAAGAAACGTAAAAGCGTCCACAGGCTGAGGTCTATAAGAGGTGGAGAGTGGGAAGGCAGCCAATCCAGAAGTGAATACTTGAAGTGGATGTGATGCTGGCTGACACATAAGGTGAAAGTCTAGGTCACAGAATATGCAATAAACAAAATGGAGAACTAAGAATACATTATAGAGCCGGAGTGATGCCACCAACAATAGTAAGGGAACAATGTGGCAAAGCATATATGGAAGAGCTAAGAGAAATAAGCAGACTGGACACAGGTGTGCCAGGAGCAGCAGGTAAATAGCCACGCCTCTGCAGAGACACAGAATCAGTCACACAGATATAAAAAAAGAAAAAGATGCTAAGATACTATGAAAAACCCAGTGACTCTCAGCATCGCAATGAAGTCACAGCTCTGACTCGCAGTAATTATTGCTTCAAAGGTTTTTAAACTTCTGGGTAATACATTTGAATGCAAATCAACTACAATCCAAATTCCAAATGTTAGGATGTTGTGTAAAATGTAAATGCAGATGTCAAAACCTCATATTTTATTCACCACACAACATAGAAAACTAGGCAAATGTTCAAACTGAGTAATTTTTATTGGATTTACTAAAGAGTGACTGAAGAGCAGAGGCCCCATCCTGACAGCAGAGCTCAGTTCAGACTGCATCTCTGATGGTATGAAGGTGTGTTAGTGTCTTTGGAAAGGTGTATACAGAGCAACACATGCTCCCATCCTGCAATGTCTTTTTTAGGAAGGGACATTTCAGCAAAACAACAGCATCTATAACCACATTATGGCTCCATAGTTGAAAAGGCTGCACGCTGAACTGGCCTGCCTGCAGTCCAGACAACATTACTGTCCCACAAGTCCACCAGCCGATGTTTCCAGACAGTAGTTAAAAGTAGAGGGGAACTTAGAGCTTACTTTAAACATTTAATATGTTTTCTATTTTTTTTTATTGTGAATGAAATATAGGTTTATGAGATGTATAAGTCATTGTGTTGCTTTATTTTCATATACTTAAGCCACAGTGGATGTATAAGCACATACGACTCAAGTATGTAAATGTGATTTGGAACATTTTCCATTATATGCATTAGAATAAAACATGTAATAGTTCAAAACTGAATTTAAAACATTTCAGCACTTATGTGAAACAACACTAAGACTACTTTATATGTATATGGGTGCAGCAGAACCATCTGGACACACTGCAGCCCAGCTGGTGAGCAGTACTTCACTAACAGCCAGCTGAGGTGTGCTAAGAAAAGTGATGATTCAGATGGACCAGCATGATGAAGCTGCTGTGCAGCTGCTGTAAATTCATCTGTGCAATTCTCTGTCTTGTCAGCTCCAGGATGTTCCTAGCGATAAAAGGGTAGAGTTACACATCTGTAAGGATGATTTCATAGGGATGCAAGATTTCCGTTGCGATAATTTAAGTTTAGCCTCAAAGTAAAAGAAAAATTCAGTGAAGATCTTTGAAGAGTCTAGGACAATATGTGTCTGGGAAACGTGTGTCTGTCAACTGTAATAATTCAGGTAAAGTAGCTGAAGGCTAACGATGGATCCATTGCTAATAATAAAACATGTGAGGAAATTTACTGAAAAAAATATCCAAAGTAATCCTGCTGAAACCAAAATGATCTTGGCAATGACATTTTCTGCAGATGTGCAGTTTTTAGCCGTGTGTTTTTGCCTCTTGTTTGAGCACTTTTATCAAACATTTGCACACTTGCCCTCTGACGGATGCATTTTTTAAACAATCCACACTGGAGGAGCTAGAGATCAAACCACTTATCTTTGATTGGTCGATGTCTCAAAATACCTCCTGAGCCCTGGTGCAGCTTTAAACATGGATGAAAACAATGCGGGTGGGGCAGGCAGTCACAAGACAGGGAAGACACAAGCGGAGACAATCAGAGGAATGATGAAGACAGGAAGGGAAAGTACAGACGGACTTGTGAGCAACAGAGATTACCAGCATAAACCAGGAAGATGAAGGCAGAAATATTCACAAACACTGGACACACTACAAACACAAGAAGCAACAACAATTAAATCAAAACAAGAGCCAAAACTAAGAAAAACAGATCCCATATGAGGCTGCATACTTGTGTCACAGTTCCCTAGCAGCTCTAGCTGGTGTGATGAGCATTCTTTGGAGAGTTGGATGTCTGCAAAAAGTTCCCAAACACACACAGCCGTGCACAAAAAGAGCTGTCAAAGCTGCTCAGTTTGGCTGAACAGACTGTGCTTTTCAACCATTCTGAGATAACACAGAAAATCCCACACGCATTCAAATAAAAGTGTAAAGTACTTTTGCACTATTTAAAACTCATTACGGCTGTCTCCACAAACTCTTTTTTGCATAAATATTCTTTTTATATCAGTATCATCCACCTTCTTTGCCCAGAGTTTACTGGGCTCATCGCAAAGAAGCGATTGGAGGTGAAAAACCTTGGCTCCCAGCTCCCAGTCCGCCCGCTCTTACTGTGGAGGAGGTGGTGGTGGTGGGGGTTTACTCACACTGCAGCTGCTGTTGTTGCTCCCGCCTTCAGTTTTAATATCACTCCTTTAGATTCATTATCCCAGATGAATGTGCTGATATTCCAACTGTCTGTCTCATTACACACAGAAATACATTATTGCCTCAGTCTTCTTCCTCACGGCCTTCCAAAGAAACCCAATCAAGTGATTGGTTTGTTTCCTTTATTGCTTCTACTGGAGACAGTTCCTGTGAGGTTCATTATCTGCAAATTTGAAGGCACTTTCTTTCGAACAATAATTTCCTTATTTCATAATCACTAGTATTAGATTCTGATCTCATGGTTAAAAATACCTTGTATACATTCATTTCAGTCATTACACCGCTCCGTATTCCTTTTAAGATTCCCAGCGGTGCACTTTTTCTCCTGCTAGCCTCCTACCAACTGATCCCTTATTTTCATGCCAAGTACTGAACAAATCTGTATATATATTTTTTTATAAGTGACACACTCTCACCCACCCATCTGACAGCTTCACTGTAAAAACCCTAATTATACAGTCAAATTCTCAAAGCAGCATTTTTCAGGGAGCGTTTACCGTCCAGGATCCTCAGGGAAGCCTTTTGTTTCTTGCTGTACGCCTGCTTTGAAGTGGCAACTTTATTGTAGTTTCATTGTCACTGTTCAGTAACGGGCTGATGTTTTTCAGTTTTGTGCTTTAAACAAAAAGCTTTAAAGGCTTTTTTTTTTTAAAGGGAGACACTAGTTGCGCCGCTCTCACGGCCAACAAACAGCACAGACATTATAGGGAACAGTGAATTTGTGCAGTCAGGATGCGTTTGTTAGTTTCTAAGAATAAACACATTTTCATACCTTTGCCTGTTTTGGCTTTGATGGCAAACAATTTGCATAAAATGTCCTGAAAAAAAACAAAACAAGTACATATACTTTAAAGAGGACATGGAATTAAAATAGATTACATGGCATTAGAGGTATGTGGACACCAGAATTTTAATACTCTAGATGAAATGTAATTCTCATGTGGATTAAACTGGGATTTGTTACATGCTTTGAGGTGGAGGTTGTGAAATGATGGATGCTGCTACTGCGCACTCTCACACTGGTTTGAGAAGTCCTGTTTTTTGTGCTGGGAAGTGAAAAATACTTAAACAGGAGCATGGAGGGATGCAGCTAAGGTTAGCAAGTTTGTTTAGTGAGGTGTGTGCATAAAAAATATTTCTACAATTTCTAAAACAAAAAAAACTATTTATAGATGTTAAATATTTGGACATGAACTAGAACCACACGTGCTCTCTACACTGACAACCCTGACAAAGCTGAAGAGAGTAAATCTTTTTTGTTTCCTTTGTTTTCATCCTGTGCTTCATTACATGTTGTGTTAGGAGAGTTCAGTGATTGGATGGCCTGTTCACGGGAACAGGAAAGGCACCTCAAGGACCAAACAAGTGACTTAGATGACTGATGAATTGTTTCTCTCACAGAAAACACTACATCCAAATGAACAGAAATGAATCAGCTTTCTGGGAAGGACCTCCACTAATAAAGAGGATTGGGCATAACATAATGGCCACTAACAGGTAAAATGAATAACACTGATTATGTCCTCATCATGGCACCTGTTAATGTGTGGGATATGTTAGGGAGCAAGTGAACATTTTGTCCTCAAAGTTGATGTGTTACAAGCAGGACACTTGGGTAAGTGCTAAGTATTTGTATATGTGTGCATGAGGGTGGGAATGCATGTTTGTGTCTGTGTGTACCTGTTTGTCTGTGTCTATATGTCAGGTTGGGTCTTACACTCCACCTCTCTGGGAACTCCTAGGCCCTCCAAAGGCCTATCTCCCCTCACCACATTCCCTGCCGGTAACTGATGCCCTCAGGGATTGGTGCACTGGTGTTTCTTGGTGTCCGGGGCTGGGCGCTCAGGTATGTACCAGCTCACTCCCGGTGACTACTTGGCGGGGCCTGGCACCTGTTGCTCAGTCAGGCCTCTTCCAGAGCAAAGGGGGCCCTTGGGCTTCCGGCCTATGGGCCTGCGGCTCGGTTCACTCTGGCACAGCTGGCTGTCGGCCCCTCTGGCTTCTGCTCCGTGGCTACTGGGTGACCCCTCATCTGGGGCTGTCCTCAGCTCTTCCCAGGAGGGTGGCACGGATGCCCCTCCGGTGGTCCTCCTTGGGCTCTCACACTCTGGGGCCTCTGGAGCCTGGATCTCCTCCATGCCTGCTTCATGCCCTGGGGGACGGGGCTATGGCTCTCTACACCCTCTAGCAGACCGTTACATGGGGAAACCTTTTGAATACAAGCGCGCTGATCCACACAGGTGTGCACACGGGTGTTCACTGTTCATAGACATAAACTACACCTCTATTGGCTGCTATTTCCAAGCACATTGTGTGCTGTCGGTCCTGCGTGCTGCACGACAACATTCAATATTTAGTATTTACTGCTGTTTACACTTAGCTAGATTAACGTGATGGTGTTGTGTTTAGTATGTTGCTCTGTTTTTTTTGCTTGTTTTCTCTTCTTTTTCTCTCAACAGGTGATCCAGGAGATTTTTTTTCTCTTCTTTCTCTTTTTAAGTGCCCTTTCTCACTGTCCCTCTTCCCTTCTGTTTTTCTTTTCCTCCATCTTTCTTTCTCCCTTTCCTATCCCTCAGTCATGTCTGTCCCATCTGTAACAACTGAAAATAAAATAAATAATAACAACAAAGGTCGATCATATGGACCAATACGGCAAGGCCGTGATGATCCATTTGGAAAAGTAAAAAAAAAAAAAAAAAGAAAGAAAAAGGGAAAGACCATCTCTGAATCGAGGAGGGGGCCTAAGGGTACATCTTTCACCATCTTAAAATGCTGTGATTGCAGCCATTCCCCACCTCTCTGTGAATGGTACTCATGGCCACTGATCAATGGGCTGTGCTCAGTGGTTGCTGATCAGTGGTCATGAGAATTTGCATAATTATGATGAAGTGGTGCTAGTTTCAGTCATTACGCAAGTGTACTGTTTATAAGATTGGGGAAACCTACAGTCAGCTGAGACTGAAGAAGTCACTTGGATGAGTGATGAACTGAAAACGCTACGTCCAGATGAACAGAATCAACTTTTATAACACATAAAAACAATAAAAAAAATATATACATATAAATTAAATTTTATTTTAAAGTCACATTAAAATCAAGGCCAGCTCTGTTCTGGGATGCACCCTGGACCCAGTGCAGGTGGTGGGGGACAGAAGGACTCGGGCCAAAATAACATCTCTGATGGACAGTCTCCCACCCCATGCATGTAAATGTTGCTGAACTGCAGAGCTCCTTCAGTGACAGACTGCTGCATCCTAGATGCATGAAGGAGCGTTTCCACAGGTCCCTCCTCCCTGCAGCTGTCAGACTGTACAATAAAAACTGCTCCCAACAAACAGATGTTTACATCAGTGCTGTAACAACTTCTACTGTTATAACTGCACATTACTTTTCTCAGCTTATATATACACACACACTAACTTATTGGAAGTTACATGTCTTCTTTTTAATGCACAGGTACAATACACAATCTGCACTTTTCTAATTATTCAAAATTTTAACTATTTAAACATCTTTCAGTATCCTGCTCTGTTTGCACACTATCTGTACGCTAATTTTAACAACTGTACTGTACTCTGCTCTGGTAATGTCCATGATGTAAACATGTAAAAATTGTGTTTTTTGTTTTCTGTTCCATGTCCTGTTCTTTTTGTATATGTGTGTGTTTTGTTTTTTTGTTTTTTTTTTTGCTGCTGATACAACCAAATTTCCCCTTGTGGGACAATTAAAGGATTATTCCATTCTATTTTATTCATTATATATGCTTGTGAAAACAACATGTTGTTGCTGACAAACAGGGCTTGACAAGCCAAATGGTGATTTAATGGTGACTATGTTCATCTTCTGAATAAATCTGTGGTCAGTGTTTGGCACAACCTAGTTTTAGACAGGCATCAATTATTCCCTTAAAAAGATTCTGAATAAAAATTACTTTGGAAAGGCTTAAACTGCTCCTCCACATTGAAATGGTTTGGGCACCTCTCACCCAGGGCGCCTCCTGGGTGAGAGGTGTTCTGGGCATGTCCCATCGGGAGGAGACCCCGGGACAGACCCGAGATTATCTCCTTTGGCTGGCCTGGGAACACCTTGGTGTTACCCCAGACAAGCTGGAGGAGGTGACCGGGGAGAGGTCTGGGATTCACTGCTTAGGCTGCTGCCCCGCGAAGCGGCCCTAATGTGTCCATTTAATCAGAGAGCAGGGGACCTGAGATGGCATATTTCTGATTTCATGGCGATGTAAGAGGCAAATTTCAGCCCTCAAAACTCCTCATAATGTGCAGCTCACAGCCAAACGCACACCTGCTGTTCATTTATCTGAAATGCACCACTATCAATCAGCTGTAATTTGCAGATTGAATTATTGCATGTCTGGAATATCCCGCAGCTTAATTCTCCTATCCATTCATCCCACACAACACCAATCACAACACTGACACGAGCGGGGGAATGAGGAACAAACAGGCGCGGCGACAGAAACGAGATTAGAATGACGAACATTAGTGCAAACATAACAGAGCAGAGAAAGGACTAGGAGAGTAGATGATGAACGCCAATGACTAATGAATGATCGCGGGCATGCTTACTTTTGTTTTGCAGGTTATGATGATTATACGGCGCTGGCACTGATAATGCACACAGCAAACCAGGGATCTTATTTGTGTTATGGTCATTGCTATGGCTGTTTGTCTTATTTCTGCTGATGAGGTCCCGCAGGAAAATGGCCTTTTCTAGCTTGGCTTATGAAATCCACAGCTGCTGAAGATCATTTATTGCACTGCAGCAGGAAATAAACAAACCACATGCTGCATATTGTTTGTGAATATGTTGTTATACATGAAAATATGTGCCCTTTATCTGATGGCAAATGCAGGATAGGAGCAATTCACAGGCAGACTCATAGGTGCATGTTTAAGTGCAAAACAGCTGCACCAATGTGTGATTCTGGTCAGTTTGGACAAGTTTACACTGACATATAAGGAAAGAAAGTAAACTTTATCATCATACTTGTTTTTTTGGACTGTGTGTGTGTGTGTGTGTTGGTTAGTACTGTCACAGAAAGAAGTCCGCCTGCTGGGGCTTTTCCGTGTGGTGTTTGTATTCCCCCCCCCGGGGTTCTCTTCAGGTACTCCAACTTCCTCCCACAGTCCAGAGACATGCTTGCAAGTTTACATGACAAAATAAAAACTCTACGTACTTAATATTTAAAATATTGAGTAATTCTGAACGGTCTTTAATATTTTAAACAACTAATGGTAAATCGGTTGGTTCATATGCAGCGCTTTTCTACTCTGGGCACTCAAAGCACTCTACACAACTTGCCATTTTTTTGCTAACATCATTTTTAGATGATGTCCAAATGGAAGAAAAGGTTTGCCAGGTCATGTGATGGTTTAAAAACCATTTCAAGAGACTGTGCAGACTTAAATATAGTTACAGTCACATTTTAAGTCCAAGCATAAATTATTAATAGCCTAAACATGATGTAAAAAAAACCCCCAAAAAAACCCCCATGACGTAGGTACTTGAGACCATCCATTAAAACAGTTGATGAAGCACAATACATTACCTGGTAAAATGCTCTCAATTTCAAACACTTTAAAAACACCAATTTCAGTTTTACAGTAGTTTGTAATATTTCACTTCTTTATACGCAGATGTTGTACTTCGGTCAATGCATCTACATCCAAATGTATACACAATAGTAAATACATAAGTAATATATAAGAGCAAATATGACGGTTAATTAGCCAGCCAACGTGGCTACAACGAGCTTCATTGTACGGTGGCCCAGAAAGAACATCAACCTATGAAAACACCAGCTAACAGAAAAATGCTGCTAGTTCACAAAACACAAAAGAAGTGGAAAAAAGAAACAAAAACAACATAAGCAGTTTGTCCATGTCCTCCTGGACAGACTCACCTTTCCCTTTTTCTCTTCCCTGTCTTTGTGAATGAGAGTGTGTGTGCACGCTTTTGTTGCAGTTTTTTCTAGGGATCTCCGCCCTGCTAATCACACACTTGGAAGACATTCCTTATTACGCAACTGCACACTGTTGAACTGATTGGGCCTCCACTATAAGACGCTGGTGTTTCCATCCAATCAATGCCAGAATGTTACGCCGCATGTGGTAAATATGTGTGGATCTCGCAGTAGGCACAGTCTGGTTTACTCACCATGGGCTCCTTTGTTCAGACACCTGCTGCCGTCAAGAGAAAACTCATTTAGGAGAATTTTGGAAGGGAAAAAGAAACCTGTGACAATCGCCTGTCTACAATCCCAAAAATTGACTCAAAGAAATACTTTAAATAAAACATCCTTTTTAACCCTTTTAACCCTACGTCTGTGTCCAGGCGTCGACACAGAGCTGAACAGGGAAACAATAATGTGACTGAACAGAAATGGAGGATTCATTGTTGCTGAGAGGGATTTAAAAAAAAAAATCACTAGATTCATATAATTCTGTAGTTACATGTTTGCTTTAGTCACCTCTGGACTTTTCTACCACTGTGTTTGACCTCTCAGGCCACTGAGCGTTAACTTTGTATCAGAAATAATCAATTCTCTCATTATTTGCATGGACTTTACCTGCTGTAACACCTGCAGGACCAAACTGTAGTCACTACATCATCTTTAGCAAAACAGAAAACAGGTCTCAGATCTGTCCACCTTTCACTCTCAGATGGCACAAATATAAGGGTTACAGTGGTGAGGACAGCTAGGCTTTATGGCTAGAACGAGCCTCCACACATTCATCCAGAAAAGTTTTAACCATTAACAGTCTAATAACCGGCAGCTTTTACCCAAGTCATTAAATCATGTTGGCTGCACTGAGCAAGAAATGTAAACACACACATATTTGAAACTTACATTATACTTAGAGAAAATAATCTTGCCAAAAGGGGTTAAACTCCAAGCACACTGCTCTTTACTTGTACTGTTGCTAATGGTTCAAAATGCTGCTGCACGACAAAAGAGAGCACATAACTCCCATCCTGGCTTCACCACATTGGCTGCCTGTGTATCTTAGAGGTCATTTTAAAATTCTTATGTTTGTTTTTTAAATGAATCCTTACTAACGCCCCCTGGTTTCTCAGGTCAGCTGACAAGCTGCTCCTGGAGGTACCGGGGTCCAAGAGGGAACTCAGAATAACCTGCCCCTGCACATTAGACAGCCCCCTCCCCGCCTTTTAAAATGTAATTTAATATGCTTATCATTTTTTATTTGTCAAGTGTACAGCACTTTGTTTCTGAAAGTGCTATATGAATAAATTGCTTGCTTGTTTGCTAATCTGAGAAAAGGGGACAGTTGATGCCGTGACTGAGTTAGTCTTCTTCTTCTCATATCTTGCTGATATGAATTCAAATTTTGTTCTAAAGCACAAGAATGCCTTCGTGTTCTCTTCTCCGTTCTTACGTATGTGTTCGATCTCCAGCGATACATAAAATGTGATCAAGTGGAACTGTGATGTCCACCTCGGCTACTGTATTCAAGATGGCAGGGCCATGTGACGACTTCCAGAAACCAGCTTCCGCTCGTATTTATGTTTAATGGATTAATTCTCAGTTTGTTAGAAGGCATCAATTTGTTGAAAGATGTAATTAAACACTAATCAGTGTATATTTATGAGCACAATATTCAATATAATATTTAAACTTAAATGTCTAAATGTGACCCAAAAACAATGAGTACATTGTTACTTTCATCACACATGTAACAGTAACTTATTAAAAAACAGTTAATGAAAACATATGTTCCTAATTTCCAAGAAAACGTCACTAATTTATTTAAGGTGGGAACGCTATTGCAATTCAGTTGTTAGCTAAGCTTGAGGAAAAACTATACGGCAGGCAAAGTCCACCACAGTGTACCATGATATTTGCATAAATATGCATGAATACAATTAAGTTTTCATTTTTTGGCACAGTGTCTTGTCAATAATGATCGCTGATGTGTATTTACTCTTACTTGGGCTCACATATTGGACACAAAGGTAAAATTTCAACAGGGTACCATATAGGGTACAATATAGAAGGATGGCTAAAAATACCTTCTGTTCATGGCACAGACAGACAGATATCCACACAGATGCTTTTATCCATCTCTCAAAGATGGAAAAAGACAAACACAAAAATCTACTTATATCTCTCCAGATGTGTATTGATCTTTCCATTCATAGTAGATGGATGGTTAAATAGGAATGGATATCCTTGAGAGAGATAAAAAGATATAAAATCTATATTATAATGTCTGTAATGTAATTGCACAGCAAGGGTTAATCCTGGCAGCGGATTGTGTTTGCGTAGCACGGATATTTATAGTGCTCGGACCAAAAATTATGAATTAAAATGTTTTGATTTATTTAGCAAATGCCAAAAATATGTACCATTTCCTGCCCTGATCTTCCTGATCCATTAAGACTTTGAAGGTGGAGCACTTCATGGAAAAAGCTGCAGTGTCTGCAGAAACAGATCATCAAGCAAAGTGTTTAAAAAAAATGCGAAACCCATTGAGAAAGTGTTAGTTATGTGCGATTCGTTCTTGATTTTGGGCTCTGTGAGGCCGGCGCGCATGGATGTCACCGAGCTGCGAGGATTACTGACAGGTGGTGTCACTCCTACGCGCTGCGAGTTGCTCAAGCAAGCAGTCAGATGGCATGTTGTAAGCTGTGTCTGGCAGGAATGGTTGTTTAGGAGACGCTACACACCTCCCATCAGTTCCTCCTTCACTTAACAGGACTTCACATGCTCTACCTTTAGGAAAAAATGGAAATGATAACGAACTGATATTGTGTTTTTATATTTACTGTCACAAAAAGGAAATGATAAGTTTGTGTAAAGACTAACAAAAACAGAACAGCGAGGCCAGAAATCACTGAGCAAAACACCGTTGACAACATAGCCATGTAATTACTGTGAGCTGAGAAAAAATGTGCACAGTTACAGTATGTACATCAAATCCCCAGAGGGTCGGGATCTGCAGCCACGACTCAGTCCTCAGTACAACATGCAGTCTGAAACAAACAAGGAAGTTATGGATTGTGCTGTATTATGTACGTGTTTCACAAAATCAACAGAAAGCAACGTGACAAAAATAGTGGGACGATGTAAACTGTTCTAATACATTCCTCGATAAAAAAACCACTACAAAAGCCTGGAAACCACACAATCTCTCCAGTTTTTGTCGGAAATATGGCATTTTGAAAATGTGTAAATGCACACGTTGATAAAATAGTTTGATATTTTGGGAAGTCCTTTTATTTTTGCATTTTCTTTAGAGGATTAGCCTAGCTTAGCGGTAAATTGCTAGCATTGCTTTGAACAAATATGAAAATAATCCATGTACTAGCCTCAAAAGCCCACAGAGTAACACAAAACATCACTCATGACCTAATTTGTTCACACAAAAATGTTAAAATGACAATTTTATTGCAGTGGTTGAAGTGGCGTGATGTGTTAGCATCAGAAATACGATTAGGGCTAGTTCTTCCAACCTTTTAAAAATCTTTCATTCATGGCACTAAATGAGAAAATAAAGTTATTTCTAAAATGCAGTACTGGTTCTATTCCTGTTATTTAAAATTGGGTTCTGAAAATTAAGCTAAGTTGATTGGATATTGGTATTTATACTCAACTTTCTGAGTCATCATCAATGACATGCGATAATTCTAACTCTACTTTTACAGAAATACTACATGTTGTGTCAGGAAGGTCATTATTGTTCCCGACTGCAAAGACATGGCTCTGTTTTGATATCATAGAGTAACGTGTTATAGTTACTTTCCATCATCAACAAGAACTTACAGGATAGAAATGAGCATAGCATTAAACTATTTGATTAGCAGAAATGCTAACAAAGATTTTGGTCAGTACGATCAGCAAAAACTTACTGAACTTTTTAAGAAAGTAGTATTTCCATTAAATTTAAATACAATTTGAACTGAAACCAAATGATCTCAAGTCTAGGGAACATTTGAACAACGGCACAGGGACAACAACACACGGTCCAGCTCCTGTAACCTTGGTACAACTTCTAGATTGAGCTTGTTGACCACAGACTCTGTTTCTATCGTCTTGAAGCAACTGAAACTAAACACTTAACGAGCTTTGGCATTTTGGGAGAAACAAAAGTGCACAATTGTAAGGAAAAGGGGTATGGTGGATGTATATAATACGACAAACAAAGGGCATCATGAAAAATAACAAAACTGGATGCAGCCTTATTGTTTTAATGTCATTTTATCTCAACTAGGCTTTTGTAATATCACATTTCCCAAAATATCACAACTATTCCTTTATGGCTGATTTCATACCAAATAATTTCCCGCCTGGGCAAAGTCTGTTTAGTCTGGGTGCATGGGATCTTACAGGTCCGCCTTTGTCCATGTGCAGATATAAGGAAGGCTAGCGCTGTCATAATACTACAAACCTTTACGATTAAATTTAATAGTGTGGCCACATGTTATACTGAAATTATAGGGGAAGGTTTCAGCAGCTCATCGAATCCAACTTAAATCATCTTTTGGAGATGCAGTGCTGCAAAAGTGTGTTTCAGTTTGTGTGATAGAGTCGCAGGTGATCACAGGGCTGACTTCACATGCAAGTCTTTGTAAGATGCATGTTCTGCAGGTAAATCCTTGTGGCTGTGCATGATTCTTTCTGCACGTATCATGTTAAAAAAGCGTTCAGGACGTTACCGTGTCGGGTCGGCCACACAAGGCTTCTCTCAGTCATAAACCAGAATCACATGGGCTTAAAAAACCCACAATGCATTAATGAACATAATAAAGCCAGTAGATGAGGTTGAAGAGGGAGAAGGCAGAGGGGAATATAATCCGTGACCATCTGTCGATGGCATTCACATCAGTGAGGTCTGGGATTTTGATTTTGAGCTGCGAGGACCGTCTTCGTAGATGGGTTTTCTTAAGATGTGCGTTCCTGTCCAGGCTGTGGCGGCCCAACTCGCGTGACCCGCTTGGCTTTCTGTACTGGATAGCTGAGTTGTCGAAGACCATGGAGGACGAGTTGTGGGTCTCGCTCAGACTGGTTGTTATCTCGTTCCCTCCCACCTCGTTGTGGATCTCCAAGGTTGTCAGCAAAATGTTCCCCTGGGAGTCGACCTAGGACCGACAAACAGCAGCGATGTTTAAAACAGGCTACAGCGACTGACGACACATGTGCAGCATGCGTCGGTTCCCCGGGGTCGGTCTCCTCTCGCAGGCTGACAGCCTGGGAACCAGAGCGACCTTCAAAGGCAGGTTTTTCTGTCCCAAAATTAAACGTCTTCTCACAAATCAGCTCAAGGTTGGACTGGCCGGCTTTAATACTAATGTAGTGACAACTATTGCTTCCCACACAAAAACAGATATATCATTCAGACCAGTTTAGGCACAGGATGAACACAGATATAAAAAGGTGACCACAAGGCATGAGAGGAGGTGAAAAAGTGAATATTTGTCTTCTTATTTTTTTGGCTGTGGTTTCACAGATCAACCTCGAATCCTGTAAACTAATTTAAAATGTAACTCGTGACTCTTCATGTTTTCTATGCGCCGCCGAATTAGTGCAGTGTAAAGGTAATCGCCTAATGACATTAATGATGGTTGGAATGGTTTGATTGCACTTACTGGGTAGCATGTTAGCAACACAGACATATAAAGACATTAAAAAAGGGCAAAAATACGACAGTGGGAAAGGCGGGCTAAGCAGAATGTACTCGTACGGTGAGGTGTTTAGAGAAATGGCTGTGATGACGTGTTACTTTGTTAAATGAGGTCAAACTTTGCACTGCAGCAGCAAAGTTTCAGCCAGAGGTTTCACAGATGTAACACAACAGGCAGTGACAGACACTCACCCGTCGTGAGTGACGACGCCCTTGTACCTGATTGGACAGTTTAAGAGACGAAGACTTGCAATTGCCTCCTTCCAGAATGGACTAGCCAGGAAAAAGACAAACACAAACCCTTTTGTCTGAGATTCGGTCACCTAAGATGCTCACAGAACATCGGAGTCAGGAGTCAGAAAGTCACTCAGTGTGGACTGGTTAAAGCTGTGACTGATGATTAATTAAAAAAAACATCTGTAGGATGTATTGATCCAGTCACATTAAAAATCATTGTCTCCCACCTTATCCCTCAGAATCGGCTCATCTTTATCCTTGATTTGAAGATCATCCTGGCATCAAATGTAGGTAAAAAGGAGATCTTTCATAGTGTAAATTGTTCTGATCAGCCAG
This sequence comes from Rhamphochromis sp. 'chilingali', assembly GCF_963969265.1. NCBI lineage: Eukaryota > Metazoa > Chordata > Actinopteri > Cichliformes > Cichlidae > Rhamphochromis > Rhamphochromis sp. 'chilingali'. The sequence goes on from NC_137931.1 coordinate 34,227,625, forward strand.
AAATTCCACAGGCTATTGAAAGCCATGGTGTTAAGCCAGAATGCAGTTTTTGAAGTTTTCTTCAGTGAGTTATCAACCCCAGTGCTTGTTTCTACTAAAGCTGAGGTCTTGGCTTTGTACTGTGACTCTTAGAGCTGATTTGGGTGAAAATGTCTGAATTAATGATATTATGAGGAAAATGGTGTAAAATCTCTGAGGAGATTAAAGTCTGAGTACATTGATAGTATGAGATATATGGCTTCATTAAATATGCTAAAGCTAAATGTGCACAAAAGACTCTCAGGGTTCAGGTGGGAATCTTTTCAGAGATGGGTTTTTATATAGAGTTACCCATATTTAAAGGGTATTCGAAGCACAATTTTTGCTGCCGTTAATAGACGGATAAACATGACGTCATCTACAGTACTGCTAGGGGTGGATCTGAACGCATGGCCACTGGTTTGTGACCAAGCAGTAACAAGGCAGACACATCCTAAAGCACACCCTGATTAATCCTCTACATGTTCCAGTTCAAATACGGAGTTTCAAGGAATACTTGACCTGAGAATTAAGACTGTAAAAATGTTTGCTGGAGTCAAAGATCAAGACAGAATTCGGATTCTTTTCACACAAACTGCTGTACGACTGGTCTTCTTATTGCAGTTAGCAGCTAGAGATACTCCCGCACAGTTAAATAGGTAACTTTCAGATAGTGATGATTTAAATACACCTATTTAAATAAATCCCTGCTTGAAATGGAATCCACAAAAAAAACAACCTGAATCACGATAGCGCTGCATCTCGGCACCGAAGAGCCAAAACATAGTGACTACAGATGAATTACTGCAATAATGTTCATTATCATTATTGTAACAATGCTGCATGGTGACATTTCCCAGCAGCGGTTTTAATGTAACGGCTAGTTCGTGTATATTTGTGTGATGTCCGAGGAGAATTGCTCCACATGGTTGATTTAACAGCTATAAGCACTAAAAGTTGTTAAATTCCAGCCTTGCTTGTTAAAAGAAACACCACAGTTGTTTTTTATGAACCTTCTTGGTGTTTGGAAATAATTCTCACCTTGGACCTGTCAAATTTACTGCGGTCATTATTTGCCTTCTGCGCCCTTTCTGCCAGCTTTTTCTGCATCTGAGGACCTCGGCCAAAGAAGATGTAGTTGACAAAGGCATATTCCAGCAGAGCCAGGAAGACGAACACGAAGCAGCCCATCAGGTACATGTCTATGGCTTTGACGTAGGGGATTTTGGGCAACGTCTCCCTCAAATGGGTGTTGATGGTTGTCATGGTCAGCACAGTGGTGATCCCTGGAAGAAAAAAAAATCTGTTTCCACAGTACTAAAGGAGGGCTGAGAACCGATCTCTAAAATGACCATATCCAGATGAATACCATGAACCCGATTTTTTGTTTTCTGAGAAGCTAAAAGTCGTCTGTTTGGATGATGTTGAATATTCTGAACTTGGATGAATTACAACTCACATGACAAGCGAACAGACTCAACAAACACACTGTAAACTCTCTCAGTAGTTTGCGCCATCTACAGTAATGCTCTGTGTCTCCATGAAGGCTCACCGACCTGGACGGTGTGTCTATTTCTGTCGATTCAGGCTTACATAATTAAAACAAAAAATGTTGCACTGTATGGAGTGTGTGGGGGAGTCAAGAGCGCCAGTGGGTACATGGCATCGATTTCTGCATAACAAAGGGACGAGCAAGATTCTAAACACTCTGAGAGCTCAGAGGAGATGGTTACTCAACAAACCCCTTGAAATACTGCGCAGTGCTGTCCCTGAGAACACAGCAGGTAAAAGTAGATGGACAAAATAAGAAGTGATAATCATACAAGATGATAACACTTGCTGTACACTATTGTTCATGTCACAGGGGTAGGAAAGTATTGGTGGAAAAAAAATATTTACATCACTGGACTCCTCAAGATGGCATCTTCCCCTAATAAACTATTAAATGTGGCAAAACAGGAGTGTAATTTGAACAGATGATTTTAAAATCCTGTGTTTGCTCAGCTGAGCTCTAGTTCTGGTGTTAAATCCCAAAAAACTGGCTAATACAGACCCGATCAAAAGTTTAAGATCCCTTGAAAAATGGCAAAAAATCATATTTTGCATGTTTGGATCTTAACAAGGTTCCAAGTAGAGCTTCAACATGCAACAAGAAGAAATGGGAGTGAGACATAACATTTTTTTGAGCATGCAATTTATTGAAAACAACGCTTCAACTGCAACATGCTGTTTTACAGCTGATCAAAAGTTTAGCACCACATGCCTTTAAAAAGCCAAATCTGTGCAAAAATGTGGATTCATTGTCATTTTCTGACATGTAGTAACACTGTCATGATGATCTGTTCACAAAGGCAAAAAAATGTTTCCTTTTTTGAACATGGTTGGGTTGTTGAACTGCATAAGTAGGGTCTCTGGCAGTGCGGCATCGCTGCTGAGGTAGGACACAGTAAGACAGTCATTTGGAATTGCTTAAATGATCCTGAGGGTGATGGAACAAAAAGTCAAAATTTCATCAGCACTGAGCCAGAGGATCTAATTGGCTGTCCGTTAAGCACTGGACAATCCTCAACCCAAATTAAGGCCGTTTCTGGTGTCGACTGCAGCCCCATAACCATCAAACAGCATCTGAGACTGAAGGGCTTCAAAAACAAAATACGTCTTCAAAGGCCTCATCTCCTTAAACGCCACAGAACTGACCATTTGGACTTTGCAAGAGAGCATCAAACATGGGACATTGAAAGGTGGAAGAAAGTTTTATTGTCTGATGAGAAAAAACGTAACCTTGATGGTCCTGATGGTTTCCAACGTAACTGGTATGAAAGGGAGATCCCACCTGAGATGTTTTTTACGTGCCACAGTGGAGGGGGCGCCATAATGGTCTGGGGTGTTTTTTTTTTTTCAGTGGAGCTTCAGGAGGTGCAGGGGCGTCAAACGGCCACTGGCTATGTCCAGATGTTGAAGAGAGCATCCCTCATGAGTGAGGGCCATCGTCTGTGTGGTAACGCCTGGGTTTTTCAACAGGACAATGCCACAGTACACAACGCCCACAGATCTAAATCCCATTAAAAACCTTTAGGGATGGATGGCAAGAGAAGTTTACAAAAATGGACAATGGAGTTCCAGATAGTAGATGTCCTTCGTGCGGCCGTCTTCACCGCTTCCAGAAATGTTCCCGCTTACTTTGTAGAAACACTCACATCAAGCATGCCGCAACAGATTTTTGAAGTGATCAACAGTAACGGTGGAGCTACTCATTACTGAGATCCTGTTTGGAACTTTGATTTCTGTTTTGGGGGGTTTACAGGGTATTTTTTTCAGAGGTGTGGTTCTAAACATTTAATCAGCTGTAAAACAGCCTGTTTCAGTTTAAGCGTTGTTTTCAATAAATTGCATGCTCAATTTTTTTTTGTTTCACTCCCATTTCCTCTTGTTGCATGTTGAAGCTCTACTTGGAACCTTGTTAAGATCCAACCATGCAAAATATGATTTTTTTTTTACCATTTTTCAAATGGTCTGGACTGTTTGAAAAAATCTTTTTAAAAAATGTGTATATCCTTCTGGGATGTGCATATCTTTTTGCATTAAAAGTATATATATTTTACTACACCTTTCTGAACGACTCGTAAAACTCCATACACTTCAGACATGTTTTTCCGCTCCTCATGTATGAAGCCTGTTAAGTAGCCCAGCTAATTTGGTTTTGCTCAGGATATTCACACCACCCACCAAAGAGAATGGAGACCTGTAATGAATCACCGTTGATTGATTTTGTAAAGCACAGGAGTAGGGATGCGTTCTAACTTGCATTGATCTGACAGCATCCCAGACAGCAGTCTTCTCAACGATGGAGGCGTTACGGCGGAGTGAGCCGACTCGTGCGTTAAATGACGAGGTCTGAGCCAGCACAGGGGCTTCCAAATCCAGCTTCCCACCAGACTTCCTAAGATGTACTACATTCATCTAATCACAGCGTATGCTCAAGTGAGATTTTATTATTGGTACGTTAATGTGCTCTTCTTTACGCAGACTTGACTGAGAGTGCACCAAAGCTGATTGAGGATTTCCATTAAGGCAAATATTCTAGCAGCGATCAATGCAGTTAGGGAGGTATGGTGTTATACAACGGTGAACTTTTTCAGCCCTAGAAGCCAGTGGAAAGTGTGAGTCTTGAGATCCAGTTGAGTCTCCTATTACACCACAATGCAGAGGCTTCAAACAGAGTGAAGGAAACGCACAGCTGTGATTATTTGTTCTTCTTGAATCTGTTGTTTATCTGTTCAAATGTGGCACGTGGGAGGAACTCACCAGTTTAGTTTTGAATGCATAATGCCTCACCAGGACTATTCTTCTTTGTTAGTGCTACTACATAATCTTTGTGAATGCTTTCTTTTACATAAATATTCTTTAAACAAACCAATTTTTCATTCCCACACAAGCCAATTCTTTCAATATTTTCGCTGTCAAGATTCATCTGGTCCTACATTTGACACATTTATAAGTCAGACGGATGGATACTGAATGCATAATGTTGATGTAAAATAACTGTAAGTAACCAGTCACAAATCCATCCTCTAATTACAGAATCGCCACTTTGATAATGTCACAGTTTAGTGTTACTTTCTGGTTTCCAGCTTTGGCACAGAGCCGGTCACTGTTCACAAGTCTTAGAAAACACAGAGTGCGTGTAGATTAAACTACAGTCCAGAGGTCAACTCACTGCATTGGAAAAACCATACCTAATGCAACTCTGGCAGCTGAGGCGTCATAATTTATCCAGAACGACACCCAGGACAAGATGGTGATGAGGATGGAGGGCATGTACGTCTGCAGGATGAAGTATCCGATGTTTCGCTTCAGTTTGAAGCTCAGAGACAGTCGAGGGTAGGCACCTGCAGGACAACACATCAGGTAAAAATCAGGGCTCTATAATTCAGGAGAAACATGGGGATGCCTTCCACTTTGATTTGGTTTCTGTGGTGATGAGCTCATCAACTGTATTTACACGAGAACTGCAGGCAAAAACGAGACACTGTCCACATTCTCACATGATGCAAACAAACAAAACTTTGGGGAAAAGGGTGGGTATTTAAAAATCCTACATTGCCACGTTCTCAAGTTATTGCATTTACAAACCTACTGGTCCATGTCCCCCACCCGCCCACCAGTCATAGAGTGACAACAATACCCCATCAGCCTTTTACGGCTGAGGGGTAAAAGTTATGTGCCAATATGTGTGCACATTCTTAAAAGGTTATATGTATATTAATTTTTAAATATCTCAAAACCTAGACAGAGATTTCTACATAAAAGTATTTGTACACAAACACACAGTGTATATGTACAGATAATGATAATTTAAAACACACACGCGCGCGCACACACACAATAAGAGGATGTTGAGAAGAAGTTAAAAGCATCTGCAGACACTCCATTTATTAGAGTTTATTGTATCAGAATGTGACAGTGATCCTAATGAGCTCTAATAGGTTTCTCTACATTATCTGTATAGAAACGCTCGGACAGTAGCCATCCTACATGTCATTAATTCAGCAGTGAGGATAATCACTGTTGTGGTGCCTCTGAGTTGTTGCTGTATTATAGGAGAATAATTCATGCTGCCAGCACTCTGCCTCATGAATGCATTATTTTGCTGTATGCAACAGTCCCCATTCTTTATCAACAGCATCAATCAGTGCATCTCTTAATTTCAAGCAATGGGAATATAAAGTTTAACAGATCTGGTCATTGCATGAAGGACAGTTTATCATCCTGACTCGGCTCAGATACATAAAAAGAAAAGTGAGTCAACACCACAAAAAGCAGGTTATTTTCTACTTTTTTAGGGCCATTAGTAGCACTAAGACCCTTCACCCGCTGTACCTTTACAGGCATGTTTGAACTAAATAGACTCAGTCCAGGTTCTTGTCTAAGTGTAATCGAATGCATCATGGGAGACTGCAGACATTCTCATGTCAGACTTAATTTAGTTCCAAATTCTCAACCTGCACTCTGTGTGTCTTCAGCCAGAGTTACAAACTGGAGGATCATTTTAAACAGGTATGTGTTTAGTAGGCAGCAGAACTTTTAGTACAAGAGACGTCCAGAACCTGCAAACACCCACTTCCACCTATGGGAGGAAGCAAGCGGTCCTTCTGCAGCAGCGTGCAGCTCCATCTAGTTTTAAAGCAGCAGTTTTATAGAATGCACCGAAAAAAAAACAGCCAGTCATGAATTAATATACTGGGACGTCTCAAGATTGACGACAGGTAACAGAACACAACCTCGGCAGAGTCTTACATCTCTGCAGTTCAGGTGACAGATTCATCTGTGACGCAGCACATGTTTTAAAGTCTTATTCTTCTGTTTTAATCTGGGATCACTGATTATTGGATGAAGTGCAAGAATGCATCTGAATGCATCTTGATGGAGGCGTGTGAGACGTGCTGCTTTTACATTGTTTGCTGAGCACACGTTGTGCCAAACTCTTAATACAAGGTAAGGTGCTTTTATCTCAGTTATAAGCTATTTTCACTGAGGTTATTTAACACTGTAATCAGGGACAACAGATCTGAACTGATTTCTGGTGATGTCAACTGAACGCGAGCATGCACCTTCTAAAATGTTCTTTCATGGATTCAAGAAGAAACATTAAAAATGTGAGTGCCATAACTTGCCTGTGGAGAAGACTACATTCCTGGAAACCAGTTTGTAGTCCACTATGGAGAACTGAGGGAGCTCAATGCGTTTTACCCCGGTCACAGCAGTTTCTCCTCCTTTCCAGTAAAACTCTATATCATCTGTTGTGTAACCATCTGCAAGAAAACAAGTCACATGATGTGTCCTTAACAGTGGAAAAGCTCTGAAAAGTGAATCTGTCTCATTTCACTGGATGTATTTTTATATCCTTAAGAGAAATCAGGACGCCCGGTAGCTGTAACTGATTTAGAGTAAGTCTCATGAATCACACAGATCCTGTAAGTGCTGATTGCATGAGATGTGAATCTTCATGGGGATGTGTGTCAGTGCAGACAGACAGGCTGATACCAAATGCATGAGATCCATGACCGCCAAGAGTTTTATGGCAGCACGGACAGCCGAACACGTCATCTAGACTGATGAAGCTGGACTAATCATTACGGTGCTCCACTATGGAAATCACTGTCTGCTCAGCTCAGAACCTCTCCGTGCAGACGAAGTCGTTTAACTGGAGAGGGTGCAGCGAGCAATCTCACTGGGATATGACAGATTAATAAATCCAGAGCAATTCAGCAGCCTGTGCAGTTTTTGTCTCCACCTGATGACTGAACATTTTTTATGAGAATTACAGCGCTGTTCATATTTTTAAGTGATGAAAAAAGTCGGGCTGTCTGCTGTATTTCTTTACAAAGCACAAGATGCAGGGCTTAAACTTACAACTCTCAATTTCCAGAGTGCAATTCTGCTCGTCCAGCGGGTATCGCCTCAGATCCATCATGCAGGCGGCCGTCGTCGTGATTCTGAGTCAAAAGAGGAACAAAAGAGAGGTGACCTCGTTTTAGATTCAGGACAGCTGTTAGAGCAGAGGATGGTTAGGAGAAATGCGTTCCATCTGAGGAAGATGCAAATGGCATCCATTTTTATTATTAATTGATTAAAGGAAGAAAAACAAACTTCCTGCCAATTACTTCCACTCTCATTTCCAGACTCTTCAGACTTGCACATTTACATTGAGGATCCAATTCTGAGTTAGTCCAAACAAACGTATGACAGCAGTTATGAGATGCGACTTCCTGCATTAGCATTAAATTGTGTTGAACTGCAGCTTAAATTGCTTCAGCAAAACAAATAAAGCTTTTTGCCACTTCATGAATCTTGGGCAGTTTGGAGAGCTATGCGATGGTGTAAAAGCCAGATGCAGCCAATAAGCACCGGAGATGGATTGGTAATTAATTGCAGAGAGTATTATGTATATTATGAGAGGAAGCCTATCATGTATGAATATTAACAAGAAAAATGACCTCTAAGTCTTTGTCCACAGCCAATATGTTACTAATGTGAAATAACTGACAAATTCTTATATTATTAGAAACATGACAGAATCAGCATGAAGAAATTGATCCCAGCATATGAGCTGATCTCAGTGGTTCAGCCACTGAAATCCTACAAATCCAATCTCTTATACGGTGCATGTGCAAGCCACTGCACAACCCACCCCAGCTGCTTCTTTTCATGCTGTTTCTGACTTAACGTCATATCTGCTGTCACTGATGCAGCTCTGCTCAGTGCTGGAGTCATACTGCTACTCTCCAAAGAGCTGAGAACAGAACTTGAACGCGGTTAAAACAACAGTTTTCCTTTTTCAACAGTGGCTGAAATAAAGGCCGGTTGCAAATAATACTTGGTTAAAAACACCCAGAATCTGGTGGAATTACTGCACTTGAAAATCCAGTCTCTCCTCAATTGAGGAGCCCCACTTTACAGGGATATTTTTTTCAAGACGGGAAGAAAACTGAAGCTCGTATAAACTGATGAATAAAGAATACAAGCCTACCCTGAAAGGTCAAGCTAAACTGCAGTTCTTACCTGAGGCCGTAGAGAACAGTGCCATCCGGGTGAAGTCGAATCATCCGGTTCTTTACTGTGACACCATGCACAAAGGACTTCTTGTCATTGAGAAAGTAGGTGTCTGGGACCCAGAGCTGGTCTGCTACTCTGTTGTCTAGTGTCAGGTTGAGAGGGATCCCTGCATAAGCCAGCCTCTTATCTCTCCAATACTGCTGGAAGTACATAGTCAGCGTGTAGTCCTGTGAAATGTAAAAGAGCACGGTCATGTAGCTATGCTAAGTCAGAGAAGTGCATAGCATACATAACAGGAGGCAAACACCATCCAAACTGTAGCCAGGATTTCTAAAAAGGATTTCAAGTTTAGCGCTTGATTTGTGCACCCCGCAGGTCTGGACGGATTTTTTGGTCACAAAAACGATATTTATAGGACTGTCAGTCTGCTCTGGGTGCTCGTATTTCAGGACCTGCCTTAAAAAGAAACTCTTCTCAGCTGTTCTCTCTGCACAAGACTGACACAAGCCCTCAAACTATAGATTTCCATTACTACAAGCCGTGTCAACACCGTGTTTCAGTTTAGTACTGACCACTTTTTTTTTAGATAGCATTGCATATTACCAGCTATACATACAAAGGCATCCATAATTTATTGAGCATTCATTTGCAGCTAGCTCCACGAGTTAATCCATCAAACACAAAAGCTTTTTCAGCCCTTTAATGGAGCTCTTTACTATCTCTCTTTGCTGTGTTCTGCTGACTTATGTTCTCGTGAATAAATAAAACAGGAAATAAACAAAAAGTTGTCCACGCTCAAAATGCCTATCCTCCGGTGCAACAACATATTCACAATAAAGTGTTCAAAAATGCGTCGGTGGTATTTTCTATCTCTACGCTGAACTAATTATTGCTTAGGATGGTCTTTGTGGTGTCACGTTATAAACTGCTGATCTGATCGCAACAGATGAAAGAACTGCGTTTTTTTTTTACTTTGTATACAAAGTGCAAAGAGACACCTGGGTTCTGGAGGACTGACAAATAATAAGCTTGTTTTGTGTATGTGATTTGACAGTATATTATAATGCAGCATGGATTCCAATGAATAATTCAGCGTGTGTGTATAATCAGAATAGATATTCATTTCAAAGAGCTGCACAGTCGTTACTGTGACTGTGTGAGGCTTTTTCATTTGTTTGCCGTACAGGAAACATTTTTAACTCGTCAGGTTCTGGGTGTAGGTTCTGTAGTGAACTGTGGTGAGTTAGATTTCAGAAAATCCCTGGCTTGCGAATTGACTGTTTTATTTTCTGAGATGCCTTCACCCTCCCAATTCTCTTTCACCCCCCTGCAAACAGAAGATGCCCTCATTATGCTTCCTCCCACAAGCAGCAGAGCTGTGGGATGGGTGAATCAGCTTTACACAACAGCTCTTCTACTACAGCGATGGTGCCCATCTACCAACACGCTCCCTCCATGTCTGGACCACAGCTATTTTAGTCTCTTTGAGATCTTCAGATCTCACAGCTATCCTTGACTACTTTAAACAAGCAGCTCAGAAACAAATTTATACCACATCACTCTCGCTGTACATGCTGTACTGTACGCCCTCGAGCTCCCAGCACCCTGTGTAACCTGCAGGCTCCCTCAGGGATCTATTCTAGGCCTCGGCTAATTCCCCACAGAGGCTCTTCAGTTTGTGTACAGTCAGACAGCCACAGTGGAGGGCAGCGTAGTCAACTCTTGTCCAATGAAAACTCAAGAAAGAGACTCAGATGCCAGATCATGTCACAATTCATTTGTTTGGAGCAAAAAGACTGTACACTGTTACAGGGTGGTAGGCCTTCCAAATGTGAAACATCACCAGTGTTTAACTAGTTGTACTTTGTCTCTTTTAAAGATTATCATCAACGGTTATGTTTACATATTACATATACAATATTTAACTAATGAAAAAGATATCAATGTGCCACAATACATGCAACAACTAGTTAAATTCAAGGTTAGAAATCTGATTGTAATTGGATTAATCAATGCATGAGGACTGTGCTTTCTGGCTGCACAGCATGTGGTCGCAATGTAATGGTACATGATTATGTACCATTTACGTATTTCCTTTATGCTGGCAATGTTTTCATTGCAGCATAAGTTTTGATTTTTTTTTATTAAACATGTGACCCTTGTCTTCCTTCATCGGTGTCAGTCAGGCCCTCTGGAGAGAAATGTTTCCCACCCTTTGTACAAAGTAGCGACTGTTTAAGCTCTTAAAATCCAGGCTCAGATTTGCCTGTGGAAGCCATCCAAACAGGATGTGACACAGATCTCCTCATTAATTAGACCTCCCTTAAAAACAGAATCAAACACTGCAAGCAGTTTAAGACTTTACACGTCTGAGGAACGAAATAGTTTCAGTAGATAATTTCTTTTTGGACGATCACGTTCCAGATACCAAAGAAATTTTATCTTTATCTTCCACTTGGTAAAAACTTTGCTGGCCATTCTTTTGTTGCTAAAAATGAGCATATACAGTGGGGCAAAAAAGTATTTAGTCAGCCACCGATTGTGCAAGTTCCCCCACCTAAAATGATGACAGAGGTCAGTAATTTGCACCAGAGGTACACTTCAACTGTGAGAGACAGAATGTGAAAAAAAAATCCATGAATCCACATGGTAGGATTTGTAAAGAATTTATTCGTAAATCAGGGTGGAAAATAAGTATTTGGTCAATAACAAAAATACAACCCAATACTTTGTAACATAACCTTTGTTGGCAATAACAGAGGTCAAACGTTTACTATAGGTCTTTACCAGGTTTGCACACACAGTAGCTGGTATTTTGGCCCATTCCTCCATGCAGATCTTCTCGAGAGCAGTGATGTTTTGGGGCTGTCGCCGAGCAACACGGACTTTCAACTCCCGCCACAGATTTTCTATGGGGTTGAGGTCTGGAGACTGGCTAGGCCACTCCAGGACTTTCAAATGCTTCTTACGGAGCCACTCCTTTGTTGCCCGGGCGGTGTGTTTTGGATCATTGTCATGTTGGAAGACCCAGCCTCGTTTCATCTTCAAAGTTCTCACTGATGGAAGGAGGTTTGGGCTCAAAATCTCACGATACATGGCCCCATTCATTCTGTCCTTAACACGGATCAGTCGTCCTGTCCCCTTGGCAGAAAAACAGCCCCATAGCATGATGTTTCCACCCCCATGCTTCACAGTAGGTATGGTGTTCTTGGGTTCAACTCAGTATTCTTCTTCCTCCAAACACGACGAGTTGAGTTTATACCAAAAAGTTCTACTTTGGTTTCATCTGACCACATGACATTCTCCCAATCCTCTGCTGTATCATCCATGTGCTCTGTGGCAAACTTCAGACGGGCCTGGACATGCACTGGCTTCAGCAGCGGAACACGTCTGGCACTGCGGGATTTGATTCCCTGCCGTTGTAGTGTGTTACTGATGGTGACCTTTGTTACTTTGGTCCCAGCTCTCTGCAGGTCATTCACCAGGTCCCCCCGTGTGGTTCTGGGATCTTTGCTCACCGTTCTCATGATCATTTTGACCCCACGGGATGAGATCTTGCGTGGAGCCCCAGATCGAGGGAGATTATCAGTGGTCTTGTATGTCTTCCATTTTCTGATGATTGCTCCCACAGTTGATTTTTTCACACCAAGCTGCTTGCCTATTGTAGATTCACTCTTCCCAGTCTGGTGCAGGTCTACAATACTTTTCCTGGTGTCCTTCGAAAGCTCTTTGGTCTTGGCCATGGCGGAGTTTGGAGTCTGACTGTTTGAGGCTGTGGACAGGTGTCTTTTATACAGATGATGAGTTCAAACAGGTGCCATTCATACAGGTAACGAGTGGGGGACAGAAAAGCTTCTTACAGAAGACGTTACAGGTCTGTGAGAGCCAGAGATTTTCCTTGTTTGTGGTGACCAAATACTTATTTTCCACCCTAATTTACGAATAAATTCTTTACAAATCCTACCATGTGAATTCATGGATTTTTTTTTCACATTCTGTCTCTCACAGTTGAAGTGTACCTCTGGTGCAAATTACTGACCTCTGTCATCATTTTAAGTGGGGGAACTTGCACAATCGGTGGCTGACTAAATACTTTTTTGCCCCACTGTAATTAAAGTTGAACAAGTCATAACATAATTTATATTTTAATCTGAAGACTCACTAGTATAAGATCAATATTGTGAAATGGTTTCAAAATTAAATTGTTAAATTCTAATGCAACTTTACTTATATTTATCTTTATCAAACAAAAAGAACTTTGATAAATACATTTCCCAGTTCTATCAGAGGCACTTATGTCCACTAATAACAGATCGTTAGGAAGTTATTTTTTAAGGATGAGTCCCAGCTTTTAGAGGCGAATAGAGATCAAACAGCAACATATATTGAGGAGGTTGTGGGGGAGTGGAGGGAGCTTCGGCAGTTGTCATCAGATAGTAAAAAAAATGGCCACGCTGTACATGAGTAATATGGCTATATGAATGAGTGGTTGTGCAGCAGGAAAAAGCTAATCAGCTATTGGAAGTGCAGAATCTTATCAGAGTTAAGATAAAAGCAGTTAAAGTAAGCCTGTTTGGTCAGAGGGCCCGGTGGCGCCTGTGTCCGGCAGCCTCGCCTATGTCAGTGCACCCCAGGGCAGCTGTGGCTACAATGTAGCTTGCCATCACTAGTGTGTGAATGTGTGTGTGAATGGGTGAATGACTGAATGTAGTGTAAAGCGCTTTGGGGTCCTTAAGGACTCGAAAGGCGCTATACAAATGCAGGCCATTTACCATCTGGCCATCTGTTATGCTTTTCCTGGTGGATGCTCGTACTAAGCAAGTGAATGTGAAATTAATCTCCGTGAGTTCAGACCTCAAACTGCTCTGAAGAGATCCACCTGTCTACTCATCGTTCCATTATGGTGGGCAGTCCACTGGCAGCTTGGACTGCCGTCCACTGCAGAGAGAATCTATTGTCAGATAGGGGCAGTGTCAAAAATTTGTGGTACAACCGGTCTCCATAGGCTACTCCTGCTTTTGCTGTTGGGCCACCAAGCATCTATGGAAAAAGTTCTAACATACAAAGACAGTTAAAGGCACTGAAAAGTGTCCACCACAGCTAATGTTGCTACTTTCATTGCTGTTATTTTATTTTTTAAAAAAAATCTTTTTTGTGCTTCTCCCTTTCCAGGTGAATTCACTTCCTGGTCAACTAATCAACCAATCAGCATTCAAATGATGCCCAACATCATCCACATAAGTCACTGTACAGCTGGGATTTTGCACAACTGCACAGATCACGTGTCCAGTGGTTGAAAATCTCACAGGTGGGCTCCCTGTAAGCAAATGCCTCTGGGAATGGACACAAATGCTGTACTTTAAGGTTATGGCTACAAACACATAAGCCCCACCCACCTGCTATTCAAACCTTCTATTTGCAAGAAACAGTCAATCATAAGCTACTTTACTAAATCATAAGAATCAATCAGCTTAAAGGACAATACAGAATTACGACTCAGCAATACTGCAGCACTACCTTACTCTACACCACTGAGGTCATAATATGCCAAACACTTTTTCACTGACAGAATCTACCAGCAAAAGTTCTCAAAAAGTTCTCAAAGATCATTCCACGGAGGTTTTCAAAATGTTGCCGTCATACGATGACTCAACTCATGATAAAATTCTTAAAATACCTGCAATGCTTGTCACGTTGGTTTGGGTTTGAAGGGTGCTGTTGTTTGCTGTCAGATATCACGTAGACCACAAGAGACATAAAGGCGCTTATTCTCAGCACCATTGAGTAAATGAGGCCCGGTGGGAGGTTGAGACTGTTGTGTCACTTTTGGCTCGGAGCGATCGCAGTCTCAAACTCAGACACGGTTAATGTGTGCCAGTCAAACATCGTCTACGTCATCCTAACACCAGGATGTCTGCTGGGAGTGCAGGAATGGCACTCTGAGAATCTCGCCCCGTGCAATCGGGGGGCTTTTCATCACTCCATGAGACAGTTAGATGTTCCCAGTAGGTTTCCAAAGTGTGCTAGATGTGTTTTACAAACTATCCATTTAATAGTTTCATCCTCTGTATCCTCCCACGCTGTAGCAAACAAGCCGTTCATTAAATGATTTATTCGTTGTGCTGTCAAAAATCTTGTACTATTACATTATGAAAGAAAAGCTGTTAAATAGCTGCTTTTGTGGAGGGGAGATATAACCATGCTTTAAGTCATTTAAGTGTCTTTGGTGAACGTGTAAGGCCTAAAAACATAATGGATCATCCCAACATACATCTCCAATACATCAATAATAGACAATTAAAGGCAACAAGCACAACAAAGAGCCAGAAATGTATTAAATCACACAATGTGTTTTATGTACGTTGTGTAAATAAAACACAACAGAGCACAACAACATCGACATATTATGAAAGTGATCTGAGCATACAGCAGAAATGGGGTATTAGTGACTTCCCACCAGATTTAGCTTTAAGTTTAACTGCCTTTTGATGCTGGCCAGGCAGCATAAAATGATTTTTTCACAGTAATGTGCAGTTGCAGCTGAAAACAAACGGTGAAGGCAGAAAACAAAGTTTTATACATGTGATCTCTTCATCGTCCTGGGATCACAAATGAAAAATAAAAATATGTAGGAATTTATAAAAGCAGGAAGTAAAATCCAGGCAGGAATCATGAGAAAAGGATCTATCGAAATAAAACGGGAAGCAAAATAAGACATAAACAAGAAGAGAGCGAAACACAAGGGATCACAGAAGCATACAGCACATAGACAGGACGGAGGGAAGCAAAGGCAGGGAAACAACAATGACAACACAAAGACCATGACCACAGTGCATGAAGCTACGTCTCAACCCACTCACACGTTTTCATAAAACCACTGGTGCAGCATTCATTTGCCTCGAATGGTAATGCCCAGCAATGGAGGCAACATGCTGGCATCGCTGACTGGCAGACAAGCTTCCAAAAATGCACTGCACACACTCAGGTCCCAAACAATAAAACCGCCAAGTCTGAAGTGGATCTGATGAATGGTTTTTGGAAGAACAGACAGACACACAGACAGAGATTCATGCTCTATTAGCAAGATTTAAAAAGATGAATTACACAGTGTCTTCTGTTGGTTCTGCGGTTAACTATGAGCCATTTATAATGAAAAGAAATTTAAAGAGCTCTTCACACACCGTGAAACTCAGTAATTAAAACATTTATGAGACCTTAAAGTAAAAAAACAAAACAAAAAACCCCAAACTTGGGTGATCTTGGTCTTTTCAATGCTTCAAACTGACTGAACGAGTCAAAAAGTTCCTCTCATTTAGTTTAACCTAGAATTACGCTCCCAAAAAGCCCTTGAAGTTCTATTTTTATTCAAAGCGTCCAGTTAGAGTGGCAAACACGGCCTTTATATTCCACTGAATGCAGCACAGTGTGAAACGCTGCTTGCTCCATAAAGAGAACTACCTTAGTATTTGCTGCTGAGTTCTTCTTACCTTCTGAGTGACCTGAGGTTTTTAATGATGTTTTATAGCTGACTTATTAACTAAGCCCTTCAATATAAATCTGGGAGAACATCTAAAGGTAACACTTCCTTCAGGCAGAAGGTGGATAATGTTAAAGTGTCAAAAAGAATGGGAGTTTTAGGACATGATGAATTCATTTTCCAGCTGACTCATGCGGAGGATACCGAACTAATGTGTGACTGCACTGGTCAGAGGACCCGCTGTGCACTCGCAGGTGCTTTTCTGCAAAGTGTAAGAGCTCTTCACATGAAGGAGTGATAGCTCTAAAGGTTGTTCCTGGAGTGCACTTGTGTGCAGTGTGACGCCGTGGGGAGGAGGCTATATTAAAAATAACGACAGAACTGAAGTGGACACAGAGTAATCTTAATTTTCCTCTAAAAATAGAGGAAAGTCAGAAAAATATTAATAATCTCATCTCCTAGACAACAAGCTCTGCAGCTCGCCCACACAGTCTATAACGGGCCAAAGCCTCGTGTGACTCTGGCTGTTTGAAAGCTGCCAGCACCTTTCTGCTCTCCACTCCTTCTCAGAGGGAAAGACGGCAAGTTCTCCTTTTGTCTTTGTAGGTCACCAAATTCTTTTATCATGATTTTTAAATCAGAATTTGACACATTAAAAATGCCTACCATTTTCCACATATAAAAAACAGGGAACAAAAACTACAAAAAAAGAAAAAAGAAAAATTAAGAACAAAGCAGATGTTATGACTGACACAGCTGTACCTGTTTAGCTGATCTCCATCCCATAATTACAGATTACAGGTGGCTAGCTCATTCATTGCTGGGAAATAAACCCTCCATCTCTCTTTCTCATGTCACCCAGTGTGGTTTGAGGAATGCACCATTCACACCTCCGCTGTTCCATCTGTGCCACAGAATTAGCATTATAACGGGTGGATGAGCTTACATTAATCGACTCCGTAAGCATCCAGCTATTCCTAAAAGTTAAGACAGAAAAGAGCTTGAGCCAGCCGTGTGTCTACAACCTGCCTGTGTCAGAGTATAAGACACTGCGGCAGGAGAAACTAATTGCTAGCCATTGTTTTAGGTCCTCTGAGCATCGCTTATTGGTCTATGCACTCTTTTTTTATAATCCTAGTTAAAGTGGAACTATATTGCCCATTTCCAGCTCTGTTTTTCTATTCTTGGACTCTACTAGAGTAGTTTTGTATGCCTTTTTTTCTTATACTGTGCCTCAGTGCAGCCCCTCAGTTCATCATCTGTCTGAAACAAGCTTAAAGTCTGAGCTTTTGCCTCACAAATATTAATTGTACAATCATCACACCACGTACCATTTTCAGAAATGATATTGGAGGCATAATATTTGCCTGAGTCTCCAGACTCTTTCATGCTGACACATGTGCTCAATTTGAATGTGCTCTTATCTGCGAAGACAACAAGTACTGGTGGTGGACCTGCGAGTTCTGGAGTTCTCTGGTTAATGCCAATTGACCTGCACTGTGCTGGTCTGTGAGCACATGTCCCACTAAAGAACTCTGGGGTCTCATGCCACCCTCATGGAGTCTGCTTCTGATAGTTTGGTAGGAAAGATGCACATGAGTAGCTGGCTGGAGGTCATTCTGAAGTGATCTCTTGTTCCTCTCATAAAGAAGCAGATACTGGGCCTGCTGCTGGGTTGATGCCCTTCTACGACCTGTTTAGCTCTCCTTATATTTCTCCTGGTATCTCCTTCATACTCTTTAGAATGCTGGGAGACACAGCAAACCTTCTTGTGTTGGCACATATGGATGTCCTCCTGAAAAAGCTGGGAAACTTATGCAACTTGAATAGGGTCCAGGTACCATTTCATCATATTAGCAAAGAACAATAACCAAAAAGATAAACTAGAGAAAATCAGTCAGTAAAGATAAGCAGAGAGGGTTTTGTTTTTCAAGTGGGGTGGCCTTGTTGTCACTTCTCCAGTACACCTATTGTCACTATGGTTTGGACCAAAACAGATTAAATGGACTCACAAAACGTTGTTTTCTAACTGGACAGATTCATATCCCTGAACTTTCATGGACTTTGTGTTATGCTGCAATGAGTGTTCCCTAAATTTTTTCAGCAGTATTGTTTCTAATGCTTAGACGGATGACATCAGCGATCACCAAAAGCAATCACCTGTTCCTTGATCATTTTCTTTCCAAAACGGCAGCAATCCAACTGTGCTGGCTTTGCCCAAAAGGCATTGATCTGTTGATTATCACAGCAGGGTGCGATAGGTGCTACTAGACTGCGGATAATTCACAGAGAGACGAGTTTCCGGTTTCTCGGTACAATTTATAGGGAAAGAGAGACCTGCCATTAACAGCACCTTAATGGTGAAACACATGAAGACAGACGTGCACTGCATTGCAGGTTTAATCTCTCGGTTTTCACACTCTTCTTCTCTTAGAGTACGATTCTAAGCGCAGCACTGCCGAGGGTCTCTGATTTACTAAATGCAGTCTCTGATCCTGTAAGCAGATTAAGAGCTGCTCCAAATAACACAGCAAACACACCTTTAAAGTAACCAATTAGCAACACTGGCAGTCACATAAATAGCCTAAAGTAAAAGCTTCTTTCATTGTGGTTTGGTAATGCTCAGTAGGGATTCACACAGGGTGTTCCTTCAGCAAAGCGGTATAATAGATGACTGACAGTTTTCCTCTTCACTCAGAAAAAAATAGAAGCCCTTCATGATCTGAGCAGACTCTGGACACGCCACTCGCCGGGCTGCCATTAGTTTTTGCTTCATGTTTCAAGCTGGAGTGACACGGCAGCTGTTATGGAAATGTCAAATTTCCATCACCAACCACTCATGATAATAATGCCTTTCAGGCAGTGAGGCATTTAGCTGAAGCATTAGTTGACAAGCTTCAAGGATTTTGAATGCTTTTGAGTCACTTCATCATCTTAACAGGTTCCCCTATATTACTGATTGGTCGGAAATGCATTGTTTGGGCTCAGCTGACACTAAGAAGATATTTTTCAGCCTTGTATCACTTGTAAAATATAGCATGGGCTTTGTGTGGCTATATTTAACACCTAAGTTTATTAAATTGCTCAGAGAACATTTCAAAAGGCTTTAGAAATGAGGTTAGAGCTGTTTAGAGGCTGACAGAGACGCAAAAGAGGCAACAGAAGACAAGAAGCGAGTAAAGCTAAAGCTGCTACAGGTGCAGGAAAACAGTGGAAATCAGGCTGTACGTTTGAACATGATGTCCTGCTCATCAATTTATAAGATAATGATTCCAAAAGTTTGTTATACTTTAAATTTACCCTGTAATAACTGCATGTAACATTAAATTGCCTCTCAGTCTGTTTACAACCTGTCTGTGTCAGGCTATAGGACACTGCAGCAGGAGAAACCTACTGCTGCTCAATGTATCTGCTCCTCTAAGTGTTGCTTAATTGTATATGGCACTTTTTTTGTAATATTTATTAAGAAGGAATTTTTTTGCTCATTTCCAGTTTCACATTTTTATTCTTAGCCTGCACCAGAGTAGCTTTGCATGATTTACATTTCAAAATCATCCTTCTTTTTACTATACTAGAGTACTACTATGCATAACTGATTACCTTTAAAAGTTTTTAATGAAGGCCTTTTCACTGCATTGATGTATGTTTTTCTCTGCATAAATGCTTAACTTGGCCTTGAGTTTGTTAATGGTCATGCGATGGCAGTATTTCTTCTTCACGTGGAAGGGCAAAAATTCAATTGTACGTTTTTTAAAAATAGCAGCTGACTGATATTGAGCACTGCAAGCCCCCATCCCAAAAATTCCTTAACCTTTAGAAAGTGCTGCCGTGATTCCTTTTTAAAAGGAGCTTTGTGGTCTTTTTACGTTTCTGATTTTATTTTTTTATTTTCTGGGCATTTTGTGTCTCTTTGCAATTGTTTGATATTACTTTAATCCCTTTGCAATCTTTTAGGCAGGTTCTCTGACCCATTGGGCTGCTGGTCCATCCATCCATCCATCCATCCATCTTCCTAACAAGTTATCAGGTGGTGGAACCAGAGTCTATCTCAGCTTACATTGGGTGAGAAGCTGGATATACTCTGGACATTGTGTCAGTCGATCACAGGGCTAACGCAGACACAACGATGATCATTTACACTCACATCCATATTTTTGGCCATATAAACTCTACCAAAAAAGGTCCCAACTGATGATCAGGTTCAAACTTGGCTGCTTCTTCAGCAATCCATTCTTTGCTATTAAACATGATGACTGGCAGCGAATAAGACCAATCAAATTGTGTCAAAAAACACAGCAAGAAGAGCTTCAGTTCACGTCTAGATTTCCAAATTTCCAGCAACTAACATGCTGTATATTTGAATCCAGCAGTGTGATGAACTGCAATGCTGTGTCTATATTTCAAGGGCATCAGTGATTCACTCTATCCAATCACAAGAGTCAAGAAGTGAAGTGTGAACCCTGTACAAGTCTCACCCTTAATGGCTGCCATCTAGCAATGTAGCATAAAACGAGGGAGCGACAAAAAGCAGGAGAAGAATGCATCTTCGGTAACCAGAATTATGCCAGTGCTAACTAGGTAAACAGCCAGTAGTGGCACATAACTTGTGTCATAGTGTTGATTAGTGTTTTTGCATGCATGGTGAGGGCTACGTCATGTTGCAAACAGTCACACAATGCAGATGATAGCACAACAGCTGCAGTCAAATGTTTCAAATGTCATTGAATGAATGACATGTGCTTGATTTAGGACCGTGTTCCTGTGGGTTCAATGATGCACGTTCCTTTGAGAATTTGCAGATATTTTTGTCTGTCTCACAACTCAAAGAAGTGAGTGTTTCTTTAATGCCTCGTGGAGACAGTGTCCCATCATTTTTTATCACAAGCAGAACATTTTTATCACGAGTGCCACTGGGACTGTTTCTTTTCTAGAGGTTTCCAGTTCCTCCAGCCTGAGGAGGAGATAACTCTGAACCCATCTGCATGCCTACAGCTACTAACACAGACAGTCTGATATGAAGAAGCTAAATGCTTTCATGCAGGATGGTCCGGGCAGACATAAACTCTCAAGTTAAAAGCAGGCGTGGTCTCTAATGCGGATATTATGTTTGGCCCATTAAGTGCTAAAATTCAGTTAACAGATCATAGATTTTCAGAGCTAATGACACTGAAAAATGATGTGTTTGTCTCTTTTTCTGTGCAACCAAAGGCTTACATCTAAGCAGCCAAACGCTGTGCTTATGTCCACAATAACTGGTGCATACATTATTAGGCTGGTGTATTATTCATCTGCAGTATAGAACACTGACACTGCTTAACAATTGCAGTATTTCTCCTGTGTATAAAACTGATTATTATATTTGAGGAGTTTTCAAAACAGATAAATTTAAGCTAACTACTAGTACACCATTAAAAATATGTTGCAGGAGCCATTAGCAGCTCCTGCTTGCAGTTTTTTCCCGCTGGTATACAGGCAGCCATGACTGGATTATAATGGAGTCTGAGAAACAGGATGATTCTCAGGCAAGTTGCAGCTTCGTGGACATTTATTTAAAGTGAACAATGATGATAGGGATTTAGAGATTGCATTGCATAAGAAGTGTCTGCACTGTGTCTGTCTTCGCCACTCTTGATTTTCAATGAAAATCCAAATCCAACACTAAGAAAGTCCAAGTTTTATCCCTGGTAAAAATCTAACAATGCACTGTGTGTGAGTGTAAAACAGCCTCGCTCTGCATTTTCTTGATGAAACCACTCTATTTAACGCAACAAACTGAAACTAACTCACTTCCACAATAAAAATGTCTCAGCGAGCCACACTCTGCTGCTGTGTGGAGATGCATTAAAATGCACCACGGATACATTTCATCACACAGACTTGTCAGGACAGCATGTCAGGGGCTTTTTCCTCTCTGTAGCATGTGATCAGACATCGAGCCCTGTCAGCAGTTTAGAGCCCTGATAGATGGCGTAAAGGTGATAAACTGTACTCAACACATGCACACAGACACGGGCGCACACTTGCAACAAAGTAGCTTCACTATATTTGCATCATTGTTTAAAAGGAGAAGACACAGTAACAGAACTTACTGACCTTACTCTAACAGGACCACTAAGGCATCACTGCTACACGCACACAGCCAGTGACCCAGGGTGTGCAACCACACAGCACAACTAGCTATAATCTAATTCAGCAGATGAACTGCACAGTCTATGCAATACAGTTGCAACAACAGGCAACACGTTTTTGCTTTATAAAGGGCTGGTAATTAGCTGCTTTGATAATGCAATACTGGAGAGAGACATCTAGCATGGTGGGGATGGTGGAGAGAAAGAAATTCATATTAACAGGAAGGCAACCATATATACAAGCAGAGAAGGACATTTTTATGGGACAAATTAAACCACCTTCACATAAACTTATATGTGATCTATATTTGTAAACCTATATGCAATAAAAAGCAAAAACAAACAAACAAACAAAACAAATCTGAGCTACTTTTCATTGGTTAAGAAAAGGAAGTCAAACACAGCCACAAATGGCTCAGATCTGAAGGAGGATTTGTGTGCTATACTTACCATGTTGACTTCTGACACCATGTCTATACTTGCCACGTCTATACTCATGCCAACAGCAACCGGTGGACCTTAAAACAGAGCAAAATAAAGTTAACTACGGATGAGCAATTCAGTCACATAAAACAGCAAAGAAACAGTGATAGTTATACCTCCAAAGTCTGGCCGAAGACGGATATCATATCCTTTGAGCAGTTTATCCACTGTCTCTTTGACGAAAGACATGTTCCCCGGTTCGTTGACGCTGAAAAAAGAGCATAACCCCCCCGGTGAGTCTTCCTGAAAGCGGACGCCAGGACTTTTAACCCCGCAGACACACTCACCTCTGGGCGCAGCACATCACGGCCACGACCAGCGGCACAGAGAGGGCGTCCAACAGACCTGTTCCCTGGCTGCCCCACATCCCTCGGGTGCTGTCTGGGTGCACAGCTGCAGTCAAGCGACCGACAAATGACTAAATGAAGAGTGAGCCGCGGTGCTCACACACACCCCCTAAACCAGGTGAGACGCCCTCCACATTGTCAGCCTGTGCGGCTTCAGGAGGCGCAGGCTTCACTGCCAGATGTGCTGCTCGCTGGCTGTGACACAGCAGCGGAGCCGGAAAGCCTCGCACAGCCTGCTGCTGCTGCCCAGCATCCCCATCCTCTAGCCTTTCACCAGTTAGCACAAACTACAAAGTGCCCAATACTATAGAAATGTATAGAAATACCGCAGAAATCCACAGGTCCGCATTGTTAAAGCACACTGCATGCTTCAGCCTGGCAGAGCTGCTTGGAAAATGACTCTTCATGTCAGTACGCGCGAGTGTCATGGGGATGATTTCAGGGCACGTGACTGTCTGTTTTAACAGTAGCAGCTTGTTTGAGTGGTTCTATTGACAGAGGAGACTGGGGCGGCCCAGCTACGCTCAGACGCAGTGGCGTGCTGAAGGGTGTGCTGAGGTCGGGGGACCCCTGCCCATTTCTTTAACTGAATAATCTCACAGTCCCCCCCCCCCCCCCCCCCCCTTTGAATGCGGGGTTGTTGGGTTTTTTTCTCCCTCTTTTTTAGACTAGTCTGTTAGTCAGATTGCTCTCTCCTTTTTAATCAAAGTATTAATGAATGCCAGAAATAACTATGACGCTGCCCTAGTGGAATGCAGTGTCATAGCATGGTGAGACATTCATAACCAGGTAAAAGATAAGCATATGTTTGTTGATGCTAAATGTTACTTATCAACACAGCAGATAGCTACGCATGTTTTATGCTTTTCCTGACACAACCGAAAAGGAGCCTTGAATGTCTGGCTGGACTTGAACTAGAAACCTTTCACTTCTCAAACAAATCCATAAATCACCACACAACAGAGCAACTGCTTGCTAGCACCTTATGTTGATTTATTGGTCCAATTCTAGGTGTGATAATTCTCAACATGGGTGTTGCTTTCCAAGCTGCTTCCTTTGTCTGGGTAGCAACAGTTCAGTTCAGCACCACAAGTACTTTTCACCCTAACATAGGCTACGTCCACACTAGCCTGGATAGATTTGAAAACGGCGTTTTTGTCTGAAAACGCTCCGCGACCACACTATCATTTTCAGTCGTTTTCACAGAGTTGTGCGTTCACACTGAAAACGCTTATGTTCCAGTACTGCGCATGCATGAAACGCAAGACGGTTTGACCTGCCTCATTTCTGTCTGCCATTTGTTTACTGTCCGGCTCTTTGAAACGTTGCAACAAAATGTCGAGGAAAAGCACCGAGTTTTTTAAATGGACTAACGATGAGGTGGAGTTGTTGCTGCGAGTAACACAAAAGTACAAAGTTGCAAAAGCGAGTGAGAATTAAAGAATTTGAAGAAAAGCTATCTGGAGCATGTACAAACTGATATTAATCTTTAATAGGGCTGTCAAAATTGAGAGCAAACAAAACCACTGCTGTGTACTGCCCTCCGCTATCGTAGTTTAATTGGTTACTTGACTGCATCACATGACTAAAATGTGTCATCATTTTCAAAAAGTCTCAGTTTTTGCTGTCCACACTGCGATGCAAAAGCACCGTTTTCAAATGTATGCGTTTTCGAGAGCGTTTTAAAAACGCGGCATTTTCCTTGAGTGAAAACGCCGTCTCAGTATGGACGGGAGGCTAAAACGGAGAGAAAACAATGCGTTTTCGTTTGAAAACACATTAGTGTGGACGTAGCCATAGGATCCCGTGTCATCTGCTTGCTACTGTTTATGGAGTTTTCTTCACCAAGATCGATGCACATGCTACAGTTTCACTTGCTAACCTGGAAAATTGTAGCTAATAACTATCTGATTAGCAGAAGGTGCATTTCCATTTTTATGCAAATTTTTAACAACACAGTTTCATTTTCTTTTTGAATAGAAATGTGAAAAAAATTGTACTTGGTGAAGATTATGAAGGTTTGAAAAGGTTGAAGAGTTTGGATTGAAATAATTCAAGTCATCATTACTGGTGCGGCCTCATCTTCTGCAATGGTTTAAAAGCACCTGAGTGGAGAATGACCACCAGCTGCTTACAACAATAAACTGATAATACTCAGTCCCTCAGTATTTTGTGCTTCACCTGCTTTGATAAGCTTGCTTTTTTTACTGCAGCTACTACATGCTAATGCTAATGCTAATGTTGTACTGTGCATTAGCACTTACTGATACTCCAAAACGACCACTTTTGAACACAGTGCTTGTTGCTAAGTTTAAGTAGTGGAGTGTGCAGGTCTAATTGTCTTAGGTTTTCCAGATTTGGTTACAGGGTAAAAGCAGGTTGGAGATCTAAAAGCTCAATGCTAATTTTAGAAGATCTGACTCAGCCTTACTTGTTAATGAAAACAATGTTCGCACCCCCACGAGTGCCAATCAGTTTAAGTTGTTCTAGCGAAGATTTCATGAAAATGCTCACTGAGCTCTTTTTTTCCCCTCTCTGCTCCAGTGTTTGCCGTAGAGGAAGAAGTTCAATACTGCTGCAGGGAATGAGATTGTGCTTTAGTTGGACGCCTACCAAAAGATTTCTCCTATTTATTCAAGAGAGCCGCTCTGGTTTTCTGCCACTTTTCAGAATGAACACTCTGCAACTTTTTCTAATAAAGTTTCCCTTTTGTTGCAGCCCTCAAGAAAGCAGTGTTTAGGGATTGATTCTTACCTTGTATCATAGATGGCATACAGCTTTTTGTTTCCATCAACAGCATTCCTGCAAACACAGAAAAGAAAAGATTACTTTCCGTGTGAGTACGGTGAGTTTTACAGACTCGTTCCATGTCCCTACAGGAGATTTGTTCCCGATCCAGTTTTATTGCACATTGTTAGAAACACGCAAGTACCAGTTGTTGCTGCAGTATCACAAGCCAATCTTTCTACTTGTACTTGTGTTGTGGAATTTAAAATAACCCAGTCATTTGGAAGTAAGTCGACCGTAACCCTTTGAAATAAATGCAGATTCCTGTCGTAGAGGGTTCTCTGTGCCTCCTTGAGAAGCACAGAGTGACATGTTGTCTCTTCAAGTAGTCTGGACCACTAACCACCAAACCGGGACCCAGTTTTTAAAATGTCCCACTTAGGTCAGGACCACAATAATCTCAGAGAAATGGAGAAAGCATCAGTCCAAACTAAATGGCTTATTTTTAACCACTGCCTCCTCCATGTAAGTAAGCACACTGAAAAGCAATAAAGCACATGAATCGAGCCATTAATACAAAACACTAGTGAGAGGCACAACCGACTAAAGCATAAATACACAAAATCCCACATTAAAGAAATGACTTCTGAATCAGTAAGCAGTACCAGAACGTACCATTCAAATGGTTTTCAGTCAGTGTAATGCTTCTGAATCTCATAACACAAGGCTGAGGCCAACACCATCGTTTTCCAGGTTTCTCTACACTCAGGGTATCTACAGCTGTTGGAAATTCATGCAAACCATTCTCAAGCAATATTGTTTGACAAGACAAATCAAAAACAATTGTTCAGTTCATAATTCACAGTCTCGTATCATCCCGTATTATCCTGTATTATCCCGTACAGTGATAAACTGTATATAAAAGATGGATGCAGCCCCTGTGACGCCACCCCTTGGTTAGTAAGGTCCTTTTATGAAGCCTTCAGGTGAGCATGTTGACTGTCACCATGATGTGATGACTGTGAAACTGTGCCATACTGCATGGATTTCAATCCATTTGTACTAGTTTTTATATTAGATTATCTCTACTTTCTGTTTCACTCATTTGCGTCTTTAACTTGTTTCATTTTATTTACTTGAATCTGATTTTTAGTATGTGGGGCACAGAAACTGACACTAAATGTATATTTTAGCTTCTGTGCATACAAAATAAACTAGACTTCTTAATGAGGCTATTTAACTGAGTTTTAATTTTTTTAAGTTGACAACTTATCTAAAAGGGTCCTCCCTAAAGGAGAGTTAGCTTGATTGCTCTTTTTCATTCTAACTGGGGCCATAATTTACAAAGTGGAAATCTTATTGTAATTAATAAAATATGGAAATGGTGACTGAGAACATAAACTCATCGGGAAAGTCTTTACTTGGGTCAGATTTTGATAGCAGTAGGCTCTTTTTTCACAAAGACTTCTATAGACGAACCAAAAAGAGTCGCCCTCTGCTGTCCTTTTGAAACATGGGGCTTCAGCTTTACTGTTCAGACTCGGAAAAAAACACACTATAAAAACAGAGAAAAGGTTTATCTTACACTGCGAATTTTTGATAGTTTTATATTATATTGATGATATATTACGGTTTTATGTAACTAAATGTTGTAACATAGTATAAATGTATTATATATAATGAGGGACAAGGGTTGGAAATGAGCAATAGCTATAAACTGTGATGTGCAGCATTGCAGAGTTTCGTGCTCTATATTGGAACTATGTTGAACTGCATTGTCCCTTTTAAATAAATAAATTGGAAGTAGACGCATCCTTCTTTTTACTACAGTCTAGATACAGTGGGTACGGTGGATGTCACTGGATGTTGATAAAATACAAATAATTTGTAGTTTGCAAATACACTAGAGCACTGGAGGGGAGCAGTAGATCAGTGCAGTATACCATGAGTGCAGCTGCCTGTTAAAACAATAGAACAGCGTTGAAATGAAAATAAGCCACTTCTGTTTGTGTAGCTTTAACCTCACATTAAATAAGTAAAGCTTTTACGGCTAATATTGCTGATGGCTCTCATGCTGTGGATTATTACTACGGACACTTTGATTTTTGCCTCTTTTTTTTTGCCTCTCTCTGCCACCTCCCCCTCCCTCCCCTCTCCGTCTCTCATCCCTCTACAGTATCTCTCCTCCGCTCACTGGCCACACATCCTCCCGCTTCTCTGCACGCTCGCCTGCTCATTTCGCACCAAACTCTACATTTGCACTCAGCTTTTCCTTTGGATACACTATTGGATTTTTTGCTAAGCTGGCTTTGTGCTCGCGGCTCCTCGGAGACCAAACTAAAGGATGGTCAGTCAGCACAAGTGTTGGGAAGCCTTTATTTTTTCGCTGCCAACCTTTTAATCGCTCTGGGGAGAAATAAAGCTCGCTGACAGTGAAGTCAGTCCACATCTTCTTCCTCTCTCTTTCCAACATACAGTTATTGTGCGCGGATGGAGGTGTCGGCCTTAGGAATTGATGCCAAATTGTGAACAGTGCAGTCTGCGTGTGTGTGAGAGACCTGCGGAGAAGTTTGACTGCGCATCGTCTTGTGTGGTAAGCTTTGGTAACTGCGTCTCGGCTCCTGTGCAGCACCGCGTTATTTTAGGCCACTACAGTATGAGATGTAGTAGCACGGATTAGTGAACAGGCTAGAAAAGAAAAGAGTATCCCCGAGGTCTGCTGCTGCTGATGCTGCTGCTGCTGATTACGAAGGACCCGCAGACACCGTCCTCCTCACGGGAGTTTAATCAGCTTGTAGAGATCTGTGTCGGACTTCAGATGATTCAGTGAAGAGTACCTTCAGTCACAGCAACACAGACGCGGGTTAAAAGAGTCCAGCTGTGGTGCAGAAAGGAATCTTGTAGATGCAGCACAGGTGGAGGCATTTCACCTGGATATACACGCAGCAGAGCTCACACAGCGCCAGTCCTTTGAACAGAGGCTTTTGCAGTGAGATGGGTGGGTATAGAGGGGCTCCAACAAAGAAGGAACTCACTGTTTGCATGTCTGAGCCGTGAAAGCTGCACTGGATATTTATCAGCTTTTCATTTTTTCTTGTCACACCTCCGCTGAAGGTCTGAACATCTGCATGTCTTACAGATGTTGGCCTAGTGTTTAGGAAGGCTGATGGCCACTGCGCTGCGAGATGCTGAATTGATTCTGTCACACATTTCCTGTAGTGGAGCTGTTAAAGATTTATTGAACCCATAGGCTTGGAGTGAGTGCAGAGTTTCTGGGGGACAGTGTGCAGATCATCTAATATTTGACTTAGTTTCCTCTGCCAAAAAAGGCAACATGATGTGCCAACAAGGTCACATCTCAAAAGCTCTCAAACGGAACTAAGTTCTGATTATTTTGAACTAAGAGTTAGCCCTGGCAGTAATAATAAAAAAAGGTATTCAAGTTTTAAACTACTGCGTGTGTGTCTTTTTCAGGAATGGGCGAT
This sequence comes from Rhamphochromis sp. 'chilingali', assembly GCF_963969265.1. Taxonomy (NCBI): domain Eukaryota; kingdom Metazoa; phylum Chordata; class Actinopteri; order Cichliformes; family Cichlidae; genus Rhamphochromis; species Rhamphochromis sp. 'chilingali'. The sequence goes on from NC_137931.1 coordinate 34,256,846, forward strand.
GGAATGTGCTGCAGCTTTGCAATGAGGCGTCTGTGGTTCTGTGTCTTGCTTGCGAGCATCACCTGCCGTCTGAGGTAAGGAACTGACTCTTAATGTTAGCACACTGTAATGGCACATTTTTCACAGCTCATTGCTTAATAAATAGGAATTGATTGTTCAATATTTTTAAATAATTTTACAGAAAGTTAAAGGTGTTTATATGACATCCTTTTTTTTCTAATCCACCCGTGTCCAGGATCAGCTTTCTGTTTCTGTGTTTCCTCCAGCTTCTCCCAGGAGATAACTCCAAAAGAGGCAGAATTAAATGACAATATTACCATCTTCACGCGCATCCTGGACGGACTTCTGGATGGTTACGACAACAGACTCCGGCCCGGATTGGGAGGTAAGCCCAGCGAATGTTTAAACCTCGACACAAATTTTCTCCCCTCAGAGAAAAAATGCTCCGCACCGCAACATCTGCCTTCTGCTCGGCCCAGAAAATTAGTCTGTATTCACGAGACACATGACGAGCTGTTATGACCTCAGCTAAGTATGATTTAATGGCACTGTGAAGTATGCAGCGTGCTACTGTGACCTTGAGAGAACCACTTCATCTCTGGTTGGACGGTGGGTCCTTTGTTCTGCAGCGACTGTAAAGTTAAGTTCCCATAAATTATATTTATCAAACTGAAAAAAAAAATCTGGTTTGATGTGTAAACACATAAACATTAAAATATAGAGAATGCCCACTGGCCCAGCTTCAAAGGTGTCATGCATTAATTACTGAACAATATGCAGGCATAAAAATCTTACCGTGGCTTAAACAGTATTAAACATAGCAGAGATGAAGTGACTTTTCAAAAGATGGACTGCAGTCACCCCATCAAATAATCCACGATATGCCATTTTTAATTTTATTTTTATTTATTTATTTTTTGTGGAAGAACCTAAATTTTACAAACCCAAATGTCACACTGGATTAGTTTTTCAGATAAAATGAAATTAGAGATTTGGCCTGTTAAACTTTAATCTCTGCCCAAAGAAGCAAGAACCTAGTCCCTCATATTTAGACCAGATGATGTTGTGGATGCTGATGTCTGCTCTGGAGGCTCACTGTGTTCTGTGTTTTCTTACAGAGAAGGTGACGGAGATCAAAACCAACATCTTTGTCACCAGCTTTGGTCCGGTCTCTGACACCGAAATGGTAATAATCACACTGCAAATATACTAAATGCATACATATTTTAAGTTAAAAACCTGGCCTTATCAGAACTTTAATTACAGAAATTACAAGTCTACTTTTTTACCGTCCTGTTCCACAGGTTTGAAGAAAGTGATCCAAATTGTGCCAGAATTGAACAGATTTAAATGTTTCCATTTTTCACCTCTTAACCACGATTCAGGAAATATGGCTTGATTTTTGCATAATGTTGTTGAACACACCAATAAAAGGCAACGATCACACATTCAGCTTGGTGAAGGGATCACACCTGAACCTAAGCTGCATGATGTTAGATTTCGCTAATCACTCTGCTGCTCCTTCTTAACCCTCAAATGAGCCCGAGTGCGATCACACGTAACTCTGTTATATTTTACAAAGGATGACTTTTTATTGGCTTTGTTTGTGTTTCTCATGCCAAATACTGTTTCCTTTATCTGAAGCAAATATTCCATAATCTTCTAATCACAGTTTTTAGTCATTTTTATGCAAAAAGGAGTGAAAAAAAACCTCACAAAATATATGAACAAAGTGTACCAATTCCTGTAAGAACTGTGAACTATTGTTGAACTATTGTAGGAGAAACAGACAATTTCATGACTGAGCACTAGTTAATCATCATAAACTTTCTTTATTCCATCAATTTGTTTAGATGCATACGTGACTTCTCTCATATTCATGGGTCTGAGCTGTTTTCCTGCAGGAATACACCATCGACGTATTCTTCCGCCAAAGCTGGAAGGATGAGCGACTTTGCTTCAAAGGCCCGATGGAAATGCTTGCCCTGAATAATCTTCTAGCCAGCAACATCTGGACCCCTGACACCTTCTTCCTCAACGGGAAAAAGTCCATTGCACATAATATGACTACACCTAACAAGCTGCTGCGGCTGAAGGATGATGGGACTCTTCTCTACACCATGAGGTAAGCAAACGTTTTATCCAGCTTGAACTGAAAGCATTTCTTTTCCAGCCAGTCTTACATTACAAACCTTGACTCATAAGAGCTGGCTAGCCATGTTTATTGTATTTGTATTTATTTATTTATTGTCATTGTCAAGAACAATGAAATTGCGTTTGGGGCTTCCATACAACCCAAAAAAAAGAAGAAAATAATAAATACCCCTTAAAACCCAAGTGTACATATTTAACCCAGTGTGACTCCAATGCAATAAGACAATCCTTAGCAATAATGTTCGTAGAAATTCAGACAAAGACCTGAGAAACATGACAAAATACAACAATGCAACCCATTCAATATTATTGTACTGTGAGATATGATATCAGATATGATAGTTAAAGATATTGTATAATCCAATTAAACCTGGAGCGATGACTGAAACCTCTATCAGTCTGCGATATTCCTTTGGTAATGGTTTTTAAGACCCCCGCTGCTCTAATACAGCCCACACATTTATACTCTGTGTCTCAGTGGTGCATTGATGCGTCATCATGTTGTCCTCACACTGTAAACTGGAGGTCAGGGGAACTGGAAATGTTTGCTTTGACCCAGTGCTCTGTTCTCTCCTCTACTATTAACTAACTCTGTCACCACGTCACAGAAAGCTTTACTTTGAAAACAGCACAAGCTGTTCGCAGCCCAGATTTCACATGCTCCGGCTCTTTCAAAGGATGCATACAGTTCAAGAATGCGTCTTGTTCTCAGTTTGTGCCGCCTTAACAACTGGAAAGAGATTTTTTCCTTGCATAAAGCATACTAATCCACTCATTATTAGTTCAGAGAATGGCTTGTGGATGCATAATACATTAGACTCTGTGCTGTGGAAAGAAATGTATTCTAGATAGAACCATCTCATTTACATCCACTTTCATTTCAGTGCTGCGTCATCATCTTATCAGGTCAATAAATCCTGCAAATCAAATATTAACAAAGGAAGTTTGAGGAAATGGACATGGCTGCGTGTCAAAAATCATTATCGATCCTCTTACTTTGAAATTGCTACAAATCTACGAGCCATTAGAAACGAGTTCAAGGCAGCCCATTAATGCATTTGTGTTCTGGGAACGAGGTTATTAGCGGAACATTTTAGCCATGTCTTACTCTCCTCTCCTGCGTTCGTCGTTCTGCAGTGTGCAGTGCCCCAGCTGCTGTAGGATGAAAAGATCCCTTAGAGAAACATGAAGGTTTCTTCCAGACAGTGCAATGCCACATTATGCACAATATGGCCCAAAACACGCAATAACTTCCTAATAATCCAATAACATGGACCTCGGTGAAATAACATAGTGAAAGCATCAGTCATCCTTTTAATCATCTGGTAATTTACCTGCACTCTTTTTATTGGTCAGTATGATTTATTAACATCTGTATGTGTTTGACTAACTAAATGATCTGATGATGTAGAAGTCTCAAAACAAAACGCTGTGTGTCAAACATGATTCACTTAGGAGTAATTAATCTAAAACAGGACAGAATTAAACACCTGCTGTTGTACCGATACTGTAAGTGCTGACATGGCAATCAGCAGAAACAATACCAGGATAATATTAGTGATGCTTTTACCTTACGTTTAATTTATTTAAACTGTTTTATCAATAATCTTTCTCAAGTTTTCCATCTATTTAATGCCATGAAAAGTGATAGTTAATGCATGTCTGTGAAGGTTCTCAGTCAGCGAGCTGACTCTGTGAGCGACCATCTTTGAACAGAGGCGGGGGTTTACGACACCAACTCTCTTCCATCTATAATCCAGTTTTGAGATCCCTTCCCAGACGCCTTAACGCCCACTCACATCCTGGGCCATCTGACCTCAGGAATTCGCATGATAAGGTGGGGCCAGGTTTCACAATGAACACACCCGAAACTCTGGCTGATTGGGACCCACGCCCAGTTTCCCACCTTGGCTCAGGCGACTAGAGGATCATCAGGGGGTCCTTTTGTCCCTCTGTGGGGGGTCACTCCCACTAGGTTTATATCTGGGACTCTCCACCATTTGACCTTAGAACTGAAGAAGCTTCTCGGATGAGAGGTGAAACGTCTTCAAGCAACTTAAAGAAGTCCAGACGCTTTTCTTTGCAAGCTCCTTTGACTACGATAGTTAATGCATGTTTTTGCTTTCAGAGCTGTCATTTAGACAGATTGGTTTATAAATCCATAAAGATGTTATTCTCTGTTCAAGAAAGGAGTGAAGCAAAAAACTGAAAAGAAGGACAACTATATTTTCCAGCATATGTCGCATGTTTCAATAACAACAAAACCTAAATTCAACTCCTCCAGTCAGATAATCGGCTGTAACAATATAACACAATCACCACTAGGGGGTCCTATTCAGACACAGCGAGCAGTGACAATTTTTTAGAAAGTATATTTTGCTCTGTGATGTATTCAGTGAATCCCAAGCTTATCTGTATTCATCTTTGATTCTCTCTCTCACATCGAGGCTCGTGCTCTGTGCCGTGTGGATTTTATTCACACGAAACAGCCGAGACAGCAGATGTGGTTCAAAATGAAGAAATCCTTCTGCTGTGCAGGATTATGACAGTCAACTAAAACTCAAAACTAACGTTTGCTGCAAAAAAAATTGGTGGCAAAACTAAAAACTTTGAGGAAAAAATAAAATGAACTTTAATTTGATATTGTACTGCATATAAAGTAACTGCAGTAACTTCAAAATATTGCAGAAATATCTTCTTTAGTTTTGTCTGCCGTCAGTTTGCTCAGCACAACAAGACCGAGCAGGTGTCGTTGCACATTTGAATCGAGACTTTGCATTGCGTTACAATGTTTAATGCGCAAGTGTCAAAGTATTAAAAGTGAAATAAAAGTAATATAGTATAACAATATAAGAATATGTTATTTTAATGTGATTAATAAGCACATGTTTTAAATAATATCAGCACTGTTATAAAAATATATGGACATCCACATCTGTAGATTTCAGTGTGTTGTTGGAGTCTTGTGTTTTTTTAGATATATAATTCCTTAGATTTGTGGAGGTTTGACACCTCACAAGATCAACTATGAGCGATAAATTGCACATGTACTCGCAGCAGACTGATCATCTGTTTCATAAAAGAGGGGTTCATTAAATGCGAGTGAACTCACACATTTTTACTCAAGAAAGGGAAAATTAGATATTTGAAATGGTTGCACAGATCAACTGGACTGAATGTGATTCATACACTTAACGGAGGTTGACGGCCCTGTTTGTGAGGTATTCTTGGTGGAAAACATACTATGATCCATTATTTAAATCAATGTGAGAGTCACAACCACACCTGGAATTGTAATGATCACCAAGTAAGACAAAAATACACCAGAGAGAGCAAATCCAACGTTTGGGTCATACAGATGAAGGCAAGCAGATCAGGAGCAGCCGTGGGGCAAAGTTTAGTAAACTTTCCTAAATGGTCACAACTAGACTACAACCAAGAAACATCAAACAACGCCCCCAAATACAAAAGTAGAAACAAGGTGAATGTACACAAGAAATCAAGTTAATCAAGTGATCACAGGATTTGTATACTGAAATAGAAAATATGTCATCCCAGTGAAATATAGCACGTCCTGTTACCATGGTGCATTCATTTGAATAGTAGCAGCTCTCATTGTTCTCCATGTGACCAGCAGATGGCAGTGTTATATAAGACCTGGTGGTCCATTGGCTGCCTGTGTGGCTGAGCTGTGTTCACACTTTAGATCCAACATGAGCTCATTTGTTTCCCCGTTTTTATTTCCACTGAAGCTTCATTTGTGCATTGTTGTATTCCCACAGACAGGTGGCATCTTTTCTCCACAGACCAAAGCTCATCACGGGTCCCTCTGCTGGTTCAGATGCTTTTTGCTCTACACTGGGAAAATTGCTTTTCGCTCTACCGTTAATTATTTGAGACACTAATGAAGACAAAGGGAGATTTCTGTTTATAAATGGCTGTTTACAACATTAAACACAATTTATAATAAGGGGTTGTGTTTAATTGTGAACGAGGTGATCATGATAATGATGTAGTCAGTTCATTTTCTGCCTTTTTCTTTCAGGCTTACCATCTCTGCTGAATGTCCCATGCAGCTGGAGGACTTTCCAATGGATGCTCATGCTTGTCCCCTTAAATTTGGAAGCTGTAAGTAAATGCACCTTCAAGCAAATGCCCACTGCACATAATGAGTCTTTAATAATACAGGAAAAGGTGTGATGTAAATGTTTTATGTCAGCATCCGGAACTAGAGTGATGTTAAAATAGTTAGCAAACTTTTCGAAAAAGGGGGTACACCAGAAAGAAAAGCAGCATGTAGTTTTGACATGGCATCGGTTTCAGTGTCTTTCTCCATGCAGAGGGCATAGGGACGGATGAACGTTAGTGCGTTTGACAGGCCGTGTCCCTCAGGTGTAAAGCTATTGTTGCGGTGGTGCAGGAGAGCCATGTAGACACTGACACACTCCTCCTGATGAAGCCATTAATCAACATGTCAGGGCTGCTCCTCTGCACCCTTCACTGGCTCGGCTACATTTAATGGTGAAATTTCTGAAACAGCTACCCTACATGCACACACACTGGAAGCAGCTAGAGACATAAACACACACACCAAATCTAAATTTACCACCAAGGTAACCTTAGAAATCTGGACATACTTTTGCACATGAACCGCCAAACCGCTACCTTCCATGTGACTTCTATGTTAGTCAGCTTGTCTCACACGGTCCAAAAATATCTGGGGAGCTCCTGTTCTGTAAGCTTCAGATTAGCATTTGAGGCTTTCCCTGCCACTGACATGACGTAGTGATCGCAGTCCTCATGAGTGCGCTTGCCGCATGCTGACACTTAGCTGCTCCCACAGCTACTTTGGTCACCTTACCGGCAGGTGAAACCAAGTGCAGGGATAATCGCAGCAGCTAATTAAGAGAACAACTGCTGTGAAGTTGATGAACTCTACTTGAAGTCCATCAGGGATCCCTGACAATCGAAACCTCCTCACAGAGGAGCTGTTCTTCTCATTTTTAGCTCCATATTTTTAATATTGTATGATTCACAGATCAAGGTTTTCTTCCTCATATCAAGGTGGACCTTAGTGCTACCCCTCCTCTCCATTCTAAGGCAAGCGAGCTTTGCTCTGATTGGCTGTCAGTCATAAACAGAAGGTTAAAACCGAAAGTAAGGGGAATGGCCATGTATCTACTCTCACTGACATCACACAGATCCAACAGTATAACACCCGTGATGAAATGAGTGAACTGAGATCAGTTGGCAGGCGGAGCTTTGGGCTCACAGGGGGTTTGTGTGTAAATACTGAGCCTTTTTATAATGCCAGTGTCCACTGGAACAGAAGATTTATGACAGGAAATAAGGAAATGCATAAAAGCGCCACTTTAAATTAATTATGTAAGTTTAAATACAGCACTAGTTGCTTGGTTTCTTGCAGATTTAGTGTAACAGACAAAGTCTATTGCATACAGCAGCTCATTGCAAATACACAAAGAAAAAACACTGACAATAAAAGTTGTAACAAAAAAGCAACAGAATCTCTTTAATTTTGTGAAGATTCTTTTAAAATTTGATATCCTTGAATGGAAAAATGTGAAAACCCATCAAAGGCTGAAAGCTATGTTAACCATCAGTATTAACTACAAAAATAAAATAAGTGGAAATCGTTCCAAACTGTCCAAATAACACAAATAATTAAGCTCAACAAAAGCAGTGATGGAAGTGTGGCTGCAGTATGTATTATTGTAGCTTTGCTAAGTTGTGATCTATCGTGATGAAGGTGAAAGGCTGTGAGCTGTAAAAGTTAACGTGCGATACATCCTGTTTTCTCCAACTCCATTAACCCAAGCTAATCCTCTGACCTAATGGACAGCACTCACCCGTGAGCTCAAAGCTTTCAAAGCTACAGTAGACCTTTCCTTTGCTGTTGTGTTAATCACCTTTCATGGACTGAACTGTACAACCACCAGTGTCTGTGTGCCTGCTGTCGCTCATCGCTGTGACACAATTTAAAGGAAGTGTGTGATGCACAGAAAGCCTTTACCTGATGTAAATACACCAGAGCAACACGCAGGTCTTGTTTTGTGGTCACACTGGTGGCCACGTGACCATGCGTATATATCTTAATTTGTTTTAGTCACATTACACCTGTAGTCTCTTTGATTCTCTTAGTGTACCTCCTTACATACGACTTCCAAAATTCCAAACCAACTTTTGAAAAAGAGCCGACAATTCTGGTGAAGTTTTCGTCTACAGCAGTCGATTCACAATCTCAGTGTGTGTGCCAACTGTCGTACAGCCTTAATTACAATTCACTCGCCATAACAGATGGTTTCTTTTTGCCTGAATTTACAAAGATTTATTTGTACCTCAGTAAAAACGCCGTTAAAAAACATCATAATACAAGAAAAAGTCTAACATGGCACGCTAGCGTGCTGGACTCTTGCGACACTATTCTGTCCTCATGTTTGAGTGTTAGCATGGGAAAATGCTAATCTGGAGTCGTGTTCTTGCCGGCGTCTCAATTTTTCACAGCTGAAGTAATTGCTCAGATCATTCATGCACCTGTAAATGAACCGAAATGCAAATACAAAACAAAGTAAGACGAACGTTCTTACTCAGTCTGAAAGGCTGTTTTTTCTAATTTTAGATTACACTCTGGGTGATAAATAGAAGTGCTCCATGTTCAGATATATGCACACAAACCACATTTATCAGGATGATTTCTTACTTTCATTTGTCTCTTTTTTGCACTTAATGATGGGCAGAAAACACTATCAGGACCGAAACAGGGAACAGAGTCACAGTTAAACTGAAAATATGACATAAACCTTTGAAAAGGATGTTTTTAATTTGGTTACTAATAAATGTATTTATATGTCCACGTGTATCTGTATAGGTTTTAGACAGACGTAGGCCTGATTCTATTACTGTGATATACAGCTCCCGTTAACACTGCAGTTTATGCAGAAGCGTCTCAATGTTTGGGTCTTTTAATAAAGAAATCTCCTATGCTTAAAATATACTTAAGACATCCGGTTCAGCCTCACACGAGACTAGTGGCCTCGCCACCACCCGTCTGAGTGGTAATGAGTGTTTTCAACCCTTTGGGTCTCTCTGATTTTCTCAGGCATGTCTGAAGTACACTGGCTGCTTTATGGGCCACATGTACAGTGACTTCCTGTATGTAAAGATGTTTTACAGATGAAGTTTCTGAGTGTTTGAGCTTGTTCGCCGACTGTGATGAGCAGTAAGGTTTGTGGTTTTGTTGCAACAGCTGTAATGCAATAACATTTTTTTAAACTTTATAGCTGATATTTGTAATAAATGTTTGAATTTCTCTCATAGTTACCATAAAATAAAAATGTTTTTTACTATGTGGAACGAGCTGGTGAACCAAATCAGGTCCAAATCTTCCTACATATCTGTAAATCAATAACATAAAAACAATATATATTTTTTGCATTATTTTAAGAGAAATGAGTGGCCAAGAAAATTTTCATATTTAACCTTTTTAAAGTACTATTTGCTGTCTTGTGTGTTTGTTGTGTTATGTAGAAGTGGCTACAGAGAATAAAGTGTATTCACTGTGAGCATACATTGTCATTAAGAACTGTAGTGTATCAGGGTTGACACAACGGAAGTGTTTCACCTGTTTTTAGGTTTGTTCACACTGACCTTTAAGGTACGCTGTTGTAAACAACCAACACCCTCTGGGGCTTAAAAAAAAAAGAAAGCTAAAATCTGCAGTTCCTTGAACGCCCACTTGAGGCTCCGACAGTGAGTAAGTTCTAGTAAATAGCAGATACAAACAAAGAAACTGGAACTCAATCATAAAGATTTATGGAAAAAGAAAAGGGTGAGTTTTCATTACGAAAGCCAATATGCAAAAAGTGCTACTTAGAGTTTCCAGACTGCAGTGTAGTTTGATTTGGGGAATTACCATTAGCTTGAAGACTGGAAAGAGTGTAAAAGATGACAGTTTGTGGCTTAACTTTATTTTCAAGAATACTTTTAGTCTAAAGCAGCGACCTCTTTCAGACTCATAACCAGTGTGATCTACGGTATCTTGGGCTTTCTCTCCACTTTAATGATAACTCTGAGGTCAGTCTTTAGAACGAGGTGACAGTCCTCCAACCTGCAGGATGGAAAACAGCGACGTTGTGGCTGTTGTTTCTGAATCGTTTTTATATTTTAAGAAACTCTCTAAAAAAGCACAGACTCCTTTTCAGCCTGTGCAGAAAGCGGTTTTGAGCAAAGTGCCATATATAACCCTCAGTCTGTGATGACACTGGCTTAAAGTTCATTTTTTCTATTTTAGAGCAATGAATGGCTTAGTCATTATATAAAGGTCTTTTGTCTCCCAACAAGTGTATAAGCCTCGATCTACAGACAAAGCTCTCTGAACTGTTTAAGTGTGGGTGAAGTGTTACAGTAGGTGCAGCGCGTAATGTATTCTGTAACTCGGATGTACAAAGATTCGTTCGAGGCAACGCGGAGCCTCTTTAAGACGATAATCCACAGCCTGGTTGACTGGGGTCAATCTAAATTACAGTGAAGTCTTCTAACACCACAGTTGCTGGATTAGTGCAACACTGTTAGATTGGATTCTGCACTGCGGGTACAACTGAGAGAGAAAGACACACAGATGCATCTACTGTACAGTACGTGTGGAGTTTGTACTTGGGATCGTGCGTGGGATCGCCGCCTTTGCGTTTTGCAGAGTTCACTTGTTTCTAAAACGAAGCTATGAATGAAAGATTGAGCTTGAAATGCACGAGGATGAAGAGGTAGTGGCAGCAAAAGGAAGAGTCTGACGTGTCACAGCAATCCCCCTCACTGTGCCACATATAACATCAGGGCGATTATGTTAGAGCCACACACGAGCTCTTGACAGCGACTTCAACTTAATCTCTGTGTAATGAAGTCACACTGGTGACTTTTCTTTCAAAGAGCTCTGGTATTATCACTATTTTAGCTAAGTAACTGACTTTCATCATGAGGACACTTTCGTGATAAATTAAGAAAAATGTTTTGCAAGTGTAGCTTTTGACACAATGAATAGAAAACAAAAATGAAGGATTTTCAGACAGAAGCTAAACAAATGGAGGTGCAACTATAAGGAAGACAAACAGACACTCTGACTCAGACTGAGGCTGTACATACACCAGAGGTAAAAAAAAAAAAAAAGACGCAGCTGAAATAAGTTAAGAAAATAAAAACGAAGCAAATTTGGACATAAGATACAAAAGAGCGAGGAGAAAGAGAGAGGAAGCTAACTAAAAACAAACTCCACAAAATCATCGGTAGATAAACCTGACAAGGAGTAAAGTAAACATATAAAAACACAAAGAGATCAACTTAAAGCAAAGAAGAATGAAGAATTCATAAAGAGTCCATAAATCACATAAATCATTCTCGAGAAGAAAGAAACTATGAACTCAAAATCCAGGGACTGGGGCCCTTTTAGTGCATCTGCATGAACACTGCTGGATATTTGCGGCACATTTTGGATTTCTGGATCATACTCAGTAAGTTAGCATTTGTCAGTCATTTGGAACTTTTTTTTGCTTTTCCTGTTAAACAGCACCTGTATCTGAACATTGACGTGACTAAAAATGCAGCTCTTACATAATTTCATTCACGTAACATGTCATTTATCAAACTCATCTTTGCTTAACAGGAAGTAAAAGCTCACAGGGGACACAAAATAATATTGTGAACATGCACCGTGGGTGGACGGCTCGTGTGGCATTAGGACTTTTGTTCTTTTTTTTGTTTGTTGTTGTTTTTTTTTTGGGGGGGGGGGGGGGGCCTTATGTGTGCGAGTGTGTTGTTTAATCCATGACATGACATTCATTCAGCAGACCGTTTATTTCTGTTCTAATAATATATTCGAATCCTTTCTGAAAGCGTCAGAAGCAGTCAGTCACTTCAGCGTTTTTCACTTTGACGGACAGGAAGGACGAAGCAAACTAAAGTTAATGACAGACCCACTGAAACAGCTGTGCTACTCTCACGCTTGCATGCTTCAGAGTTCCTTTTATTCATGAAATTAAAGAAATATAAATGATGTTGGCAACATAAAGGTAGTTTCTGTAATGAGGTTTGGAGTTTAGTCATCTCAAACCTCTTTGAGTCTTTGATGGACTCTGTGCAGATGTCTCACCTCAGCGATATCACTGATGGTAGTTTTATTGTTTATTACAGATATTCAGAGTGCCGTGTTTAAAACAAGCTAAGTAGCAAAGCCAGCTAAAATAGTCGACACGAGTAAGCGTTATTACAGGCTGCTACAAAGACATGCATCGCTGCTGTAGTGTTTAATGCACGTCCAAAAAGTCTCCAGTTTTGGTGACTGAATTCTAGGATTTTACTTAATTATTTACTTACTACTGAGAATTAATTAGCAGGCATTCATGTCTGTGTGGCGCTCCTATAAACTCTGTACCCAACCTTGGCCACTTTCTGCTGCCGAAAGAACACCACGGCCAACATATTAGCACCGAGGCTTCAGAATGTAGAGCTCCAAAACCAGTGAGCAACATCACGATGTCTTTTATCGAGTCTCCACAAAGCTGCAGAGAATGAACACACTCTTCACCTGCAGTTAATGAGTTCAGCCATGTGTCCACATTTTAAACAAATCGTGTTTTTGATCACAACTCAAGAATTCATTCAGCAGTTATTATAAAACTGGAAGACTCGGGGAGTTTATGTAGAAGGTTAAAGGTCAAATCTGGACATAGACATTATCGATGTTTATGTTATTTTAAAGAATTGTTCCTGAAGCAAAGAGTGATATTAGTTATTGGACTGTTTCTCATAAATGGGAGATTCAAGAATATTTTTGCGATGTAATTAAAACTGAGTCCAGGCAAATATCAGATAAGTTCTTTTTTCTCTGATGAACAGTAAGTATTGCGTTCAACGCCTAATCTGAAATGCGTAGGTGTTGAAAAGTCCTTTAAATGGTGTTTTAAAAGTTTGTAGTGTTTTTTTCTGTCCTTTTTTGTTTGCGCTGAAACCAACTGTGAACATGGCGGTTAATGAAACTGGATAAAATTACTTCCTGATATAAATCCAAATAAAATTGAAACAAAGTCTTAAAAGACTGCACATCTTTGTGTTTTGTTTTCTTAGATGCTTATCCGGTCTCGGAGGTGGTTTACAGGTGGACCGAGAAAGCGGCTGACTCGGTGGTGGTTGCGGAGGAAGGGTCCCGGCTCAACCAGTATCACCTGATTGGTCAGGACGCGGGCACAGAGGACATCTACACCAGCCGAGGTAAAGCGAAGAGTAAATGGACTCAGATTACAGATGAACCATCCCACAGCATCACACACACGACCTCTTACGTCTTAGCTCTCGCCGTTATTTCCCTTCTTACTGCAGCGGTCATACCCCAGCTTCAGGCTGTGTTAAGCCCTCACTTCCACCCTATTATCCGTGTTATTATAGTGTTCCAAAGATATTGTGTGAAGAAACTGTTTTCAAATCAAGCAGGATAGAGACAATGAATGAATCACAAGGATTTGAGGATGCCTCCCACACATAGCCAGCTGTCTCTGCAAAGAGAAGAGATAGGATGGTGCTGGGAAGGGGAGGGGGGGTGAAAAAAAATCACTTATCCGTGGTCTGAGCCATTGGGTCTGTAGGGTTAATCCGTTTGCAGGCCCATCAGTTGTGCTTTTACTAAGTGACGTCACAGCGCAGGGATTGGCTGCTGGAGTGGAGGCATGTGGGGTGGGGGGCAAATGGCATCTGCTTAATTCTGTTATGTAAAGAAGTACAATAATACAATTCTGCTGCTTGTTGGTGGAGAGTCTGTCACAGAGGAGGAGTTCCTATAGTGTGATGTATACAGAAATAGCTATCTTGATCCAGTATCTGCCGGTGCAAGCCGGTGTTTACACTGGCTGGTGTATGAAAAGTGAACACTTGTCGAGAGGCACGTCACATGCTTCTTACATGGTAAAAAGAATAAGCCAGCTATGCTTACACAGGAGGAAGACCGAGACTCAGTAACCGATGAGATTCTGCCATAGACAGCAATTCTGTCTTTACACACCCCTGCAGCTCAGACTGGTTAAAGAGGGCAGACACACAAAGCCATCGTGTCCTTAATTAGTATCACTAATCTGGGGTGCAAGCCCTCTTTAACAAGCCGAGAATAGCTCAGCAAGGTGCTCACAGTGAAATGACCTTTGACCTCACAAGCTAAGCTGAGGATGATGTGAGAAGAGGAGCAGGAGCTGAGCTGAGAATACTTGTGATTTCACTTGGTTAAAGACACCGGGTTACAATTAAAAGCGGCAAAGCTCAACAGATGGTTTCGAAATGTACTCACCAGTTGACCAACATAGCTGCGTTGTTATCTGCTATGAATGGCAGTTCTCCACAGACACTCCAAAAACCAAACAGTAAAATCCACCACAACTGCATTTTTTCACGCCTCGGAGATTTCCATCCACTTCCAATCCCAGCAGGCGGTCAGATCAGAGCGGGGTTCGCCCGGCCGTGCCACCACGGAGCAGGGCTGCTCACTGCTAGTCCTCGGAGCGAAGGCAGCACAGGTGCCCTTTTCATTAAGAACATGATGCTCGTTGTTGCATCTCACAAAACTTTCCTGCGGTCCCTCTCAGCCCCCCTCTGCTTCAGTCATCTGTGCACCTGCTTGTAATCACCGCTGATCCAGGTCTGTTTTAGTGTTCTCGCTCAGCAAAGGCAAGGATGTACGTCCCCAATCAAAGGCCTGGCCTGACAGAATGGGATGGACTGTCTTTCACACACAGAGACACACACACACACACACACACACACACACACACACACACACACACGCATGCATGCACATAGAAAGAGAGAGAGAGGGGGAGGAAGCGAGAGAGAGATATACAGGATGCAGATTGTGACAAGGGATTAGTGAGACAGAAAAATCGGATTTTGCCAGGAGAAAGCAGCAGTCATCTGTGGATTTTCTATAGTTTATCAGACTCCATGGCTCAACAGGATTTTTGGAAAAAAAAATAAAAAATCCTTCAAATGAAATCTTCAGTTGGTTAACGAGATATGATGAGTTCCCCACAAACCTTTTTTCTTTAAATAATCGAATTCACACATTTGGATGATGGCCAGGGCATTGTCGGGTGGTTTGATGTAGAGCACAGAGTGCAGAGTGACGATGTAGCAACTGCTCACAGGCCACATGTTTCAGGAAAGGTAAAAGGTCTCAGAGATTAAGGGGTCAGACGTGATACCCGACGCAAGTAACTCCTAACATACATGTGAGAAAAATGTATTTATAAACTATGTGTTAGGAACCTCTGGCCTGCAGTGGTTCAGCTGTGGTAGGCAGAACCAAAGTTAGTGGAGACCAGAACAAAAGCTAAAAGAAGACGGGAGGTTGGACCAGCATTCTCAGGTGGCTAATAACATGACTTCAAATAGAAGGTTAATGCAACTGTTTATCCTAAAAGTGTTGCACTGACAGGTTACAGTGCCCCCAAGTGGCCAAAAGTTTTTTTTGGTTAATTCGTTTTTTTGTTTTGTGTTTCCAAATAAAAGAGCATTTTAAATATAAATGCCACTTTTCTTTGTGTTGTTTAGAAGTTTTTGCTCAGTTTTACTCCATGTTATTTTCTTTAAAATACGGAATTGAGTAACTAAAATAACTAATTGCTAATTTCTGCTGTTTTCCACAGGTCAATACACCGTGATGATGGCTCACTTTTACCTAAAGAGGAAGATCGGCTACTTTGTCATTCAGACCTACATGCCTTGCTTCATGACTGTAATCCTGTCACAGGTTTCCTTTTGGCTAAACCGCGAATCGGTGCCAGCACGGACCGTGTTTGGTACGTTTGAAAAAAGGAGAGAAATCAAATGAATTCAGATATTTTACATAATGTTAGCAAATTTCATGTGCTGTGGGAATATAAAGCTGGGAAATGAGTGCAGTGAATATTCCTAAATGTCTTTTTCTGTGACTCGGCTTCACAATCTGCCTTTAATACTTTGATACGTGCCCTGTTTTTATGACTTAATCTGCTGGAATAGAAACTGAAGAGCAAGTGTGGTGAGTAAAACTGACCCAGTTTTCTGCACCACCAGGTGTGACCACAGTGCTCACCATGACCACTCTCAGCATCAGCGCTCGAAACTCGCTGCCTAAAGTGGCTTACGCGACTGCCATGGACTGGTTCATCGCGGTGTGCTATGCCTTTGTCTTCTCTGCCCTCATTGAATTTGCCACAGTTAATTATTTCACCAAAAGGAGCTGGGCGTGGGATGGGAAAAAAGCAATGGAGGCCCAGATGCCAAAGGTACGTGCTGTGCTCCAACCTGCCCTCGACTCACATTCTTGTTGATTAACTACAGTGGAATTCTTGGAACAGGAAAACTGAAAATACATTTTCAGATCTTGATGTAGTTTTTAAAGTCAATATTGAAGGCTGGAAAATTGATTTTTTTCCTCACATAAAGTTGGCCTGTATTCTCAGTGTTACAGCTGGTTGTTACAGCTCAATATATTTGATAGAGCCAAGCTCACTTTATTTAAAAATAAAGGTCCTGTAAAACAGCGGTCCCCAACTCCCAGGTCATGGACCGGTACGGGTCTGTGAATCGTTTGGTACCGGGCCGCGAGAGTTGAGGCTCGGGTGTGAAATTTATGGTTTTCAAGGTTTTTATCATTAACTCGGTTTCTCTGGGTCTTTTCCCTTGTGTTATGAATTGTTTTTGTCTTAGTCGTATCATTTTCATTTGTTGTATTTATCTGCGACATCTTAAAGGCTGGTTCTTGAAAATATTGTCTTACATTAAACCGGTCTGTGGCGCAAAAAAGGTTGGGGACCGCTGCTGTACAACATGCCTCTGTTAGGGGATCCCTTGATATGTTTGAATGAAAAACTAACTAGTTAAGACATAATGCGTTGTGTGTAAATTTACTGCATGTTTGTGTGTAGCCCATAAACTGTATATAAAAGACTGTGATGGTTTGGGTTGGTCTATGAGGTCCTGGCGTGAAGCCTTAACTTGATTTTGACCATCATCTTGGTTTTCCGCATTAGTGACAGGTTGGTAGGGGCTGATGTGACAGAGAAACTGAAGACACTGATTTGTTGTACATATTGACTCTAATAAAGACCATGATTTACATTATCCACTTATGCTGTGTTAGATTTGACGTGAAACTAGCGCCCGACACCATAAACGCATCAGAAAACATTTACTGAGGTCATATGTCAAATAAAATGTTCTGTCATTTTCCCAAAGAAAATTATCGCCCCCTGCTGATCATTAGAAGAATTTCAGCTTCAGCTTGTCCATCTTTTATATACAGATAATGGTTCAGGCAGTACATTTGGCTCGATTAGGAGGAGCAATTACACAGCTTTCTTCTTTAGTCAATTATGTTTAAATAAGTTATTATCAGTGCTGCCTCAGTGGAATAAAATTGGAGAAACGCTGAAGTTTGTTCACGGTATGCCAAACCGTGCTTTCATCTGCTGTGGGGAGAGAGAAGAAAAAGGGGGCGCAGTGAAAATTTTTATTTCCCAAATAATAATAAAGTAAGAGATGAATTGGGCGATGCGTAGAAGTTGAAAAAGGCGGATCAATATCTCCTCTGCTCAGTGTGCCGGTGCTGTGGCACAGTGCCAGTTCATTACTGCCCAAGGACGTTGATCCCTGCCTTCAGATCTCACCAGCCATCTTTTATTGTTCACCTTCAGCTCTTGTGTATGTGTGTGAGTGCCTGTGATATTATCCACCTGTTTTATTATGTTCAATGATGAATGTGCCACTTTTTCTTATGCATATTGAATCAATGTTTTATTTTGCTTCTCTACAGAAGAAAGACCATTTAACTCTGTCTAAGAAGCCAAACAACAATTGTTCAGCTGGTGTGAATTACACAACCAACCTAACGAAGGACGCGTCCATCTCAACTATTTCAAACAGCACGGCTGTCCAGCTCAAACTGCCTGAAACCAAGGCGCCAGACCCCAAAAAGACTTACAACAGTGTCAGCAAGATTGATAAGATGGCCAGGATAGTGTTCCCCGTGCTGTTTGGGACCTTCAACCTGGTGTACTGGGCTACGTATCTCAATAGGGAGCCAGTGATCAGCAGAGATCAGCAGAGAAGTCCTTAGTCCTTGAGTCATTGACATGTTTTTTAGCTAGTTCGATAACATTGCATGTGCGTTGCTTCAAGAACATTTTGCCATGTTTGCTTAGAGTTTGTACATGATTAAAAAAAGCTTAATTTGTCACACTTTACCACTCAGTTATTGATTCGTTTCTGCCACATTGTGATCTTTTAAATTTTTTGGCATTTGGCATTTATATTTTCTCTTTGAGTCTACATTCGATGATGGCTCAGCAAAAGCCAAATGCTATGCAAAAGATGCACCTGTGTTATTACTCGAACTCTGCTTTTTTCTCCTTTGTAACTCGAACTTTGTACAAATGGGCCGGAGGTCCGGGATTGCGAAGCTGGGCCCGGGCACATGGAAATTTGCTTCCTTGTTAAAAGCAGATGAATAGCCATGCTTAATATGTTGCCTTCAGAGTGTGATAACTCATTATGAATGCACTGAAATCCTCTGCTATTACATTTATCAAAAGCCAGTTTTTCAGCTTTTACTTGAACGTTTCTGCTTCTTGTTTGCTTTCGCTGACTTTCTCCATTTCGTACGGCGAGTTCTCATTTACTGTTTTGTTCCTGTTTCCGTTGGTCCTATAAAACGGGGGACGATTTAAAGCTAACGTGATAGTGGCAGCTTCTGTTACCAAGTCCTCGTGTAGAGAATCCTGTATGTATGCAAGTGTGGTAGTAGTTTGGGAAAATTGTATATACGCTCAGCTTTTAGAAAGGCACCACTAAGCCAGTAAGGTTCATCTATGTAAAGCATATACAGCACCAGTATTACTCTAGTCTAGCGCTTTATTGACTGGATTAGGAAATGATCCAAGTAGCTTAAGCTTTAGAGATGTTGACATTTTTTTAGGTTACTTTGTTGTTTCTAAGCTTTGATAATAACTTGCAAATATTATTAACCAATATCTGGTTGCTTTGAGCAGAGTCACTCTTTGTCATGTAATTAAAAGACTGATTTGAACTAATCAGGTTATCATGAGAGACGAGGGTCTCAGTGACAAGGGTCTCATCACATTACATTAAATAAAATTCCGATGAGCTAAATGAATAATTTTATATTCTGGCAATATTTTATTTGCTTTCTTGTTGAGAGTGTAATGAGAAGATTAACGCTGCTCTCTCTGTGCAGTAAGTAGTGACGCTCTCCAGTGTTCAGACCTTATCTTAGCATAAAGACTAGAGCTGGGAATGATGTTTATTTCATTCTGATTGGCTACATTGGGGAAGTCTGCTGAAGGGCAGCACCTGGAGCTTGTAAGCTGTGCACATTTCTTTACAGATTACCATGTAAAGAAATGTGTGATGAGCTGATGTCGGCTTTTGGAGTTTCATCATAGTGGTTTGTGTTTTCTATACAGTCTATGTTTCACGGGCAGGAAAACGAACTTTGAGGAAACTTTAAGTTTTCCAAGAAAATGAAACAAACAAGCCGAGCCAATCTGGCTGTTTCCTTCTACTTTAAGTCTTTATGCTAAGCTAAGATGACCGACCCCTTTCTTTATATTTGTTTCATATGAAATACATTTCACATTTCTCATCAACCCTTTGCAAGAAAGCCATTTCCCGTTTTTAAAAGGTACTATTGTTTAAATAGAATATAATGTGATGCCCTCCACAGCAGCTGCATGCTCTACACTCACTTCAGCAGAGTTAGTTCTGCAGACTGAACAGAATCATGTGACTTTATGCCTGCGTGGCCTGCCACTACTTCATTTGTTGGATTCATTTGAGATTTTAGATACATACTGTACTGTTGTTTAAATGCAATGATCTGAAGCAATAAATAATGCTCATGAATAATGACCTCTGCTTATTGTAGTGTGTTACCATCCATCCATTCTCTTCCACTTATCCTTTTCAGGGTCCCAGGGGGTCTGGAGCCTATCCCAACTATCTTAGGGCTAGAGGCAGGGTATACCCTGGACAGGTAACACATAGACACAGACAACCAGTCGCACTCACACCTATGGGCAATTTTGAGTTTCTAATTAACCTATCCCCACTAACTGCATGTCTTTGGACTGTGGGAGGAAGCCAGAGTACCCAGAGAGAACCCATGCAAACTCCACACAGAAAGACCCCACCATCAGACTCGGCCTGATGGTGGAATTAAACTCAGGACCTTCTTGCTAACCACCGTACCACCACGCTGTTCTTATTACCATTTGATTCTCATTTCATTCAGATTTTCTTCATCTGGTTAATGTTTTTATTTATTTGTTTGTTACGAACACCTTTTTCCATGGGTACACATCTGCCTCTGCTAAAGCTTCCCAGACTCTATCCGACTGCTTTTAGTTCCAAAATATCAGCGATGATAAAGCATGAAAAACCTTCATCATCTCGGCTGTAGCATTGCATGTATGGAATGTAATCTGATGAGTGCAAGATGCTTAATCAGTTTCATCCGTTCATATAAATACGCACATTGAGTGAATAAATTTTTTGCTACATCAACGTAGTGAAAGAGACGATGGCTTAATCTTGCTTGATGGAACAACAACTGCATGTTCCTCTGCTCCTCCTTTGAATACATACATCTATATCTGGCTCGTGTAGCAGTCCACTTGTTTGTTAACTCTATCGTGGGGGTCTCTGTGGCTCACATCTGTTCAACAAGGATTTAGCTCTGTTTAAGTTGCTTTTCCCGTTCAGCAAGGCCATACTCTAAGTCACAATAAGCTGTCACCAACATCACATGTCCACAGCATCAAACCACACTCCATGCTTAAAGAATGTGTTATTCCTTCTGTCCCTTTATGCACACATTTTAAATGCCAGACTAAAGAAAAAGTGACATTTTCTTGATGAACTGGGCCAGTGGCACTCCCTGCAACCTGTAGGTCAAGCTAACCCATCATATGAAAGTCATTAGCCTTGTTTAAGGACAACATGGGATTCAAAGCACTGATTTCTGATTTGATTTTGTGGCGCTGTATACTATTGATAGCAGCATAAACACGACAAGTAGACTTCTCCCTTGGTGGAATGGATAACGCATCCGACCACTGATCAGAAGATCCTAGGTGCACTCTTGGCCTGCTCTGCACTTTGAACGCTTTCCCCGGGTTAATCAAGGATTCTGGTTATACAGCATCAATGTATGCTAAGACTTTATATTGGAAGAGCCTTACAAACCCAATAACTCTTCATGACTAAACTCTTAATAACAGTGAGGAGGAAATGCATTTTTAAACAGAGGAAACCTTCAGTCGAAGGAACTGAGACAAACGGGATTTGAGCTGCAGTCACCTGACTGAAAGTCAGGTACATCTGTGTTTCCATCACTAACCTTCTCACGTTTCTACAGGTTATATCAAAGCTTTTTCTCTAATATTGACTATCACAGGCCTTTAAAGCCTGAAACATGAAATAATTCCCAGAAAAATCTTGATTTTTAAAAGAAATCAAATGTTTATTGATCCTTCTGATGAAATAAAATAATATTAATGTATCAAATGCGATACACTTGACTTTAAAGTGTAGGCTGCATTCACGTTCTGTTATACTAACCATGAATACAAGTTTGCAGCTTGGAAATAGCATTCAGTTGCAGAAAGCATGCAAACCTATCTTCATGTCCAGCCCTTTAAAACTGTTTGTTTGCAAGCTCTTCTTATTTGGTTTGGCACAGTTCATGGTGGACAAACATCAGAAGTGGAAACTATTAAAAGTTAAAGAAACTTACTGTGCCAAGTAAAAAATAAACATTCTTTTCATTATGCATACTGTATAAGACATGTCTCCAAAACTGCTTGGTCATAGGACACATTCACTGTACCTTATGTTCGGGCATATAATGCAGCTACTTTTTCATCATACAAAATATCTATAGCCCGTGCTTATAGCTCTCTGGTGTAAGTTGATACATGAAATGCTGAATGTGCATTTTGATTAGAAGATTCATATGTGAATCTAACTTTCCTCTGCAGCAACACGAAAAAAATGTAACATCAGTATCCAAATGTAACATTAAAGTGGTTGTGATTTTGTTTTTCACTTATCTTTCCTCCACCTTTAAAAAAATTCAGTCACTGCACAACCTTCAGGGTCAGGTGGAGGCATTGTGTTGAGCTAGATAAAGTATGAAATCACCAAAAAGCTTTCAGAAGAAATATTATAGAAGTGAAGTGTAATATAAAAAAAAATCATTAGTTAACTTTGATTCACAGGTTTTAAATTGCATGTGCTTAACAAAAGCCTTTTAATATAATAATACAGCGTTTTATATTATAGTTGCAACGTGCCAGACAAAGGACAAAAACACATTTGTCAGAAAAGTGATAAAAAATGAAGATAACAAAGCTAACATTGTTAAATGGAGGTCAGAGAGGATAACAGCCAGCGGCCATAAACAGGACAGTAAAAAAGAGTGAAAGTTAAAGCAAACTAGAAAAATTTGCATTTCCTGTGAAAATGCAGTGTGGATGCTTTAAGCTGAAGCTGTCTGCAAAAACTAGCTGAAAAAGCTGAAAAGTTGCAGAAATTGTAAAAACTTTGCAGAAGCAAAAGAAGTTTGCTAAAATGTAATAACTTAGCAGAACTGCAATATCTTAGAGGAAACATAATACTTGGCAGAAATACAATAGCATAGCAGAACTTAGCAGAAATATTGTGATTTACCAGAGACACTGTGATGAACTATGAATATTGTAATTTTAAATTAATACTATGTTTTAGCACAAATACTATCATTTGACAGAAATACTATCATTTGGCAGAAATACTATGTTTCAGCACAAATACTCTGGTTTAGCACAAATATTATAACATAGCATAAATACAATTATATAGCAGAAATGCTATATTTAGAAAGAAAAATATAATATAGTAGAAATAGTATGATTTAGCAGAAATACTGTATTTAGCACAAGTACCAAAAAGTAGCAGAAATACTATGATTTAGCAGAAATACTATGATTGAGCAGAAGTACTAAGATGTAGTAAAAGTACTTTGATTTAACAGAAATACAATTATAGAGGAGTAATACTTTAAAATGGGAGAAATATTGATACACACACACATACACAGAGCCTAAAGGGAAGAGTATTTGTGCCATGGAGTGTTAAGAATGTGAGGTCCATATTAGAAAAGCTGGTAAAATCATAACAGTTTGCAGAATTGTAATAAATGATGAATATGAATTACTGGTCTGTGACAGTGTATTAATTTGTAGGGAAAAAAAACATGTTGACCAAGGTGGAATCGAACCCACGATCTTTAGCTTGCAGACCCGTGTCATTACCAACTGCGCCACTGGGAAAGAGAGGAGCCGTCTTGAAAAACAGGGTGATGAGGAGTCAGAATTAGATCGCGGTAAGAGGCGAAAAACGCCGTTTTTTGGAGTTACAAAACGTTGTGTAACTCAAAAACTAGGTGGACTAGAGGCATATTTCTTGTGCTGGGTGAATCAGCGGACTTTGGTGTACTTTGACTGCGATTTTCATTGCTCTTTGTACAACCGTCGCTGAGATATGACGAGAGAGGAAACGGAAGACCTCAGACATGATTGGCTGGCTGGGAAGCCGTGCAGGCCCTGATATGTGATATGTGTCTGAGTTCGCACAGAGGATTGGCTGCCTGGCAGAAATATATAGAAATAGTATGATTAAGCATAAATACTACATTTAGCAGAAATACTATATTAAGCACAAATCCTATAAAAAGCAGAAATAGTATATTAAGCACAAATCCTATAAAAAGCAGAAATACTATATTAAGCACAAATCCTATTAAAAGCAGAAATAGTATATTAAGCACAAATCTTATAAAATAGCAGAAATAGTTTGATTTAGCACAATAGTAATAAGTTAAACAGAAAAATTGGAAAAGCAAAATGGACAGCTGAAAAAATGCTGAACATGCTGAGAGTCCCTCAAATATACTTGTTAAATGAAAAAAATCAGCAAAAAAAATATATAACAGCCACACAATCAGAAATATGTACACAGAAGGAAACACACATGCACAGAGAGACACACACACACAAGATCCAATTCAGTCAACCAGTCTAAATATATTGAATTTGAATCTTAGAATGAGATCATCCCATTAAAAGCCTTTCTCTCTCTCTCTCTCACACACACACACACACACACACACACACACACACACACACACACACACACACAGGGAGAGAGAAGTAAGTTTCTAGGTCAGCCTGGGAGCTGCTGAATTTGAATCCACCAATCAGAGTGGCTGTTTACGTTTTCCCGCCAAAACAGGTGCATCTGTTTACACAGGCAGCACAGAGAGGCACAGGATTATTGCAGTCTATTTCTCATAGTGACGACTCCCCTCAAACAAATGACCATAATTTCCTAACCGTAGGGGCTAGAGCGGTCATTCTTACACCGTTTTGTTCAGAAGAGATGGGGGAATCTTCCAGTGTTAACAATTTATCATTAAAATATGAATTATTAAAGATATTTGACTTGTAATGCACCATAACTGAGTAGAGTGAAGCAAAAACTGCCTTGACTTGCCCTCAAACAACGCTTTGTAACTCGAAATCTATTTGGAGCATTGATATCATTCTTTCACCGTAAGAGACAGCAGGCTTTGGTGAACAGTCATGGAAATTTTCAGGTCTCTGTGGAAATCCAACAAAAAGTTATGACGAGAGAAAAAAGTGGTTCATTTCCAGAGTTTGAAATCTGAAGAAATCTGTGCGACGGACGAATTTCCTACCCTCAAACAAGTCCAACTCATTTCAGAACGGTAATAGGTGAGAAAGAAATTCTTGAATTGTGAGCGTCAGGAGTGTCTGAAGATATACCGGGACAAGCCTCATGTCTTAAAGTCGCTTCGTTAAGGAGATATGACGATTCAAATATGCCTCTCATTACAGAAATCCAGTGATGATTTTGAACAAGCTCTCCATTGACTTTCTATGCAGAGTTTTGAGAGTTTGTGTTGGTCTGAGGAGATTTGCCAAAATTCTATAAATCCCACAACAATGATAGTGACATTTCCTGAAAGCCAGCAAAAATACCTACGTTTTGCTGTATAATTTGTGGAAGTTGAGTGAAAATTGAGCAAGTAGCAAACAGTTGTTCGGACATGAAGAGAAGACTGCAAAAGCTTCAGTGGCACACTGGAAGCCAAGAGCATAGCAACCATAACAACGCATGTATTTTGTGAAAAATCACAATTGTGCAACTCAAAACTTTAAGAGGCATAAAAGTAAAACGGTAAAAGATTTGAAAAAGCTGAATCACACATGAATAGCCCAATAATTTGTGAACATTTTAAAGTTTGAATGCTTGTTCTACGTGAAAATATGAGGAAGTAGTTAAGTTTCAGAAACAAGCAAATTTTAGCAGAATTGCAGAAGTTTCCCATTCATTTCAATGGGACAAATTAAGCTTAATATTTTAAAAAGTATAATAGTGAAAAATACCAAAAGACATAGCACACATTAGCAGAAATAGCAGAATAGTTTAAAATTTGAACGGTGAAAATCGGCTGAAAATTGCGGAAGTAGTTAAGTGCCAAAAAGTGTACGGAAGTCCCAAGAGGAACTCAATAGTGTGGATGCTTAAAGCATCCACACAATTATTCAGCCTCATCTTTTTCAGCATTGTATTTCAAAGTCATCCTCACATCACCAGGAACATGAATCACTGAGGCTTTGCAGGATGCTGAACTGCTGGATTGATTAAAGGATTTGTATGGAAGATATTCTGAGGGTTTTTTTTTCTCCCCACAATGCTTTTTTTTTTTACATCTTTGCAAATTCTGACATTTTCTGTGCGACCTTTGATTTCGTCAGCACAATATCCTGCTCCCTTGCTAATCAATGTACATCAGTGCCTTACTGCAAACTTTAATTTAGAGCTTGGACGGATGCTCACACAGTGCAGTCATGTATGCAGAGAAGGAAATGACTTAAAAAACAACAACAAAAAGAAAACAACACATTAAAATACTGATATCACAGGTATCCTGCAGGCGTGGAGTCTCTGCACTGATGCATAGTTCATGAAAGAAGCACCATGAAAGGTAAGCAGAAAACTTCTAAGTGGTATAAACTGTCTAAACTGTGTACAAAAACAAAGGTTATGCTGCCTCTGACAGAACGAGGAAGAAATTGTTTGATTTGAAAACAGGTTTCATTTTTTCTTCATCAAAGAATTTTAAAACTTTGCTGTGTTTTACAACAAATTCCCACTTGTCACAAAAAATGCTAGAAATCAGCGCTTTCTTGTCAATCATCTCACCACCAGAATCTGCATGTGTGCACTTCACTGAAAGCAAAGGCCAGCATTTAAAGAAACGTTTCAAAGTAGCGCTAAAACTCTAAAAACAGATAACACAGTCCTGCTTTACTTCCTGTGAGGGAAATATTGAACTTTTCGCTGCGTGACAATGAACCGAGAGTTGCTGTAAAGTTACTTTACAAAGGGAAACAATCTGTTTAATAACCAACTAATAGATTGATGAAAATCACATAGATGCTGTCTTATTACTTTGGCAAGTTTCGCAGGTTTAAACGGAGAAAAAAAATAGTGAAAACTCTTAGGCATTATTAAACTATCGTTATTTTTTCTACACTGAAATGTGGACTATATTGTATTTGTAAAGCACTTTTCAAATTAATTAATATCTCTTGTGGATGTTCACACTGAAAGTCAATTTATGCCAAAGGTAATACAAATTAGCATGTCCTTAATCACTTCCTTTGGGTCTACTGAGCCTGTATGTTTGTAGTAGGCAGCACATTAGTGACCAGTTAAAGCAGCAGGATAATGAGGACGATTTATGTTGTAGCCTTGTTTGGATGGAACAGTCCTAATTAGAGCAGCACATGCAGCACTCAGTGTTTTAGAGTGTGCAGATCTACTTTTAACCAGCAGAGGGTGACAGCAGCACTGCAGACAGGCTTCACTATGGGTCTGTTAAAGCACACATCCAACCAGGCCCGTGCATGTGAGTCCTGTGAGGCTGCTGTGGCTCACTGCTCATCGTGCTTTACAGTGCTGGCACAGAGGGATTATTTATCTTTGTGTTCTTGCTGGACAACTCCTCCTCTATTGTCCAGCCATTCATTTGAAATCAATGCCACCAAGGACCAATCAGAGTGTTCTTTGAAGGAAAATTATGATTGCTCCTGAAGAGGGTCAATCATAAAACTGTCAGAAAACACCTTTACCTGCAGCATGGGGTTGCTTGTTTTATGCCTTGTCATCGGTGGGGCTTCATGCCCTTGGTTTTTTATTTTTTAAAGGTACACTTCAGTACTTTCTCTAGTCCCCAGTTTCATCCTGGTGATGTCATCCGTTTTGTCATCAGGGTTATTCTGACAGAAACTGAAAACAGGCATGTTTTGGAGGTGTGAGCATAGGAGGCAGCTGCATTGTGGGAAACAAAGCCTGACTAAGCAGCAATCTCTGGGGCTAAAAAATTTAAATCATCACAGAGGTGGAAAAAAACTGCAGTTCCTCTAATGTCCACTTGAGGCTCCAGCAGTGAGTCAGTCCCCATAGACTCCCCTGTTAAATTGTCCAACTTTACTGGAGAAATAAACATGTCTACAGCCTACTACAAAAAAATGTTTTGGGCTCTATAGTTAATGTCCCCCTTCTTGACAACTGGACAGGGGGTGCATGTAATAAAAATTCACCCTCTTTGGGTGCTTTGATTGACACGTGGATACCAAAGCAGGCATCTACTTATTAATGTCCTAGAAATGGATCTCTTGAGTGGTGTCAGTGCCTCTTGGAGCATTACTTCTGCAGTTATCTGACTAATAATATGGATGATGTGCAGTTAATTGTACTAAAAGAACATCCAAGAAGTCTGAGCACCAGTTTGGGTGAGTGAAATTCTAGGACTATATAAGTATGTTATGTCTGCTTGCTCCTGATTCACCACTACAGTTTAGCCTATCTGAGGATTAGCCTTCAAATAATCAAACTCCATCTTTGATATACAGCCTATGAACTTGACCCATACTAGAAAATAAATATCATAATGTTTGAGCCTTTTTTCCATCTTTGGAGTCCTTTATGGAGGCACAGCATTCAGTGGAGCACCACCTTAAGCATCCAGCCTTAAATAAATCACATCCTCACAGGGAGAAGACAGGGGCTGTAAACACAGCATGACAAGGGCTCTCAATTACAATCTCAAACACGGCCACAAAGGCGGCTTCATTCTCTAAGAGGCTGCATGCCAATTAGCAGCGTTTGGTAGCTTTAAAGGGGCTCTTGCTGCACTTTGATATGCAAGCTTTCAAATGAATAACAAAGAGGCTGCCTCACAGGTGCATCATTAAAACACATGCAACAATTAGTCGATCAATAAAAGCAAATCAGTAGACAAATGAGAACGGCTGTTATCTGATAATCGATATCTAGCTTATAATAAATATTAAATAAATATAAATTCTATTTTTATATATAGAACTTTTTGGTCGCACATAAGAGGCAATAAGATGACATCACCCGTATCACTTTTACTGTTCTGTCAGAGTTTTTGGCACCATTTAAATTTTAAAAATCCACTAAAATAAGAAACTTTAGTTCCTGCCATAAAAATAATCATATCTATGCACACAGACGCTCCTGCCTTGCATACAAATAATCTATACTGTATTCACAAAGGGATGCGTTCTTTTGGCACTTTGTACGGATAATTAGAAAGAAAGCAAAACACCACTAAAGAGAACAGGTGTAACAGCTCTAATAAGATCTGTAAAGTAGCCCCTACAGTGGAGTGACGCAGGTTTGGCCACGGAGGAGTTTTTGGTGGACCAGGGGCTTTTAGAGGGACGCACTCAGTGTGCGCACCTGCGTAAAGCACAAGCAGCGTCCGCTATCCAGGAATTGCAACCCTGTACAGGTGAGACCAGCTGCTCCTCCGTCTATACGAGGAGGCACTCCCACGAGGAAGGATCTATTTCACAACAATGAATGACATTTCTGCTGGATTACAAACTACGAAGGGCTGCTCTTACGTTTTCTCCCCTGAGCAGCAGTGACCGTCGCGTCCAGACACCGACACCTTGCGCACCGTCCTCTCACACATCTCTACTTGTTGTCCTCCTGCGACAAACATGACATCCCCGCTACTGGCTTATATCCTACTTCTTTCAGCCCTTCATACCTGGTAAGTGGCGCCCTTTGGTCGCGTGATGCGTTTTGGTGATGCTTTAAATGCTCAGGAAACTTTGTGGCTGGCTCTTAAGTTTGCGTGAAGGACTCAGTGACACTAACGATGTCTTTGCGTGCATGCACTCTGCAGACTGCGCTGCATGTTTTAAGTCAGTGTCATTGCTCCTGCTGTTTCCAGCCACCTTCTTTTATTTGTGTCCCTGTAGCTCTCTAACAATCGAGTCCGAGGAGGACTACGAGGATGTCACTGTGAACCAGATGCTGACTCCTAAATCCCAGCAAACCGACGCCACGGAAATACTCAATAATTTACTGAAAGAATATGACAAGAAACTGCGACCGGATATTGGAGGTAAGGGTTACTTCTGTCCCAATTTCTCAGCTAACTAATCACAGAATTTGAATGCAAAGCAGCTTTCTCCTTATAGCCACACCTGTGTGAAACCTGGGGATGCTATTAGTTCTAGAATCAGATAAATGTAATGTTTAATTCAGAACCTACATAACACTGTACGCACGAACTGTGTACTAAAACCTTTAAGTGTCAATATTAGCTAAAGCCTTCCCAGGTTTGTCGCCACTGCTAACACTGAGCCCAAAAAGTCTGTTCCGAACATTTTACAAGCTTAAATGTTCTTGTACAAATGTACATAAAATACCTTTTTATTAGTCTTTTTTTAAAGGTTTGCATTAATGAAAGATGCCCTCTCTGAAGACTCCATAAAACTGTCCAGCCGTTATAATGAAACAGCAATACTAAGTAAACCAAAACTTTTAAAAGGACTAAAAGTATTGACATTTTAAAATGTGAACTTACTATCAGCTATTTAAACACTACAATCTTCAGACATCCACACATGAAGCACAGGGGATAGGTGATTTCCTCCATCTCTCTTTGGCTGATAGAGGTGTTGGAGTAGCACTTTATAAAGTCTAACTTCAATAGCAGTGACAATGCCAGGGAATTTCTGAATATTGTAGAATTTATTTGTTCCTACAGCAGATGTGATTGTGCGGTGTTATTCCAGGATGTCAGGACCATTCTGCAGGAAAGTCTTTGACGGTCAGCTCTCCTTGGTCTTCTTTGGGTTTTTTGTGGTTGTTGAAAAGCTTTGAGGTGTTTGACTTCATCACCCTGTTGACTCGTTCATTACAAAAATCCAAACTTGAGGGTGGGACATGTCTCTGAAGAATGGAGTGCTGCTTCTCCATGGTCAGAGTGGCGTTGATTCAGTGCACGTGTCCAGAATATTCCCACCCTCTATGGGTTTCATATAATGTGGTAACATCTCCTTATAGACACTCTTCTGTTGCTACCACTATCATCAAGATATTATTAATATTGTTTTTCTTGCTATTCGCTGTGAAGTGCTCCCTTAGTCTACTCTTGTGGTCATAACTTTAAAGCAATGAATTTAGGGACATTCTTTCTTATTAGATGACACTATTTCATGCATTTAATGGGCAGGTAAAGTTTTTTAGTGGTTTTACTTTCTGACCCACGATCACAAAGGGTCAAGGTGTAACTCATCAGCATGTCCTCATGAATATAAATTACATCTGAAGGTGGAAACTTTGAGTGGAGGAGAGAGATATGTAATTCCCTGACTCATTTTCTCCTGGATAAAGTGAATGTGTTTGTCAACTCTGAAGACTCTGAAGAGGCTCTGCTTCTGGGCCCTGTTTCAGGAAGCCGGTTTAGAAAACTCAGAGTGAAAAACGATACGCAGGGTTGAGTAACCCCGAACTGTCCAACTCGGAATATTCGGTTTCAGAAAGGCTGATAACAATTAGTTCAATCAACGCGGAGTTGCGTCAACCCCAAGTTAAGCGCGCGGACGAGGATACATAAAGCCCTGATAAGCGGAGCACAGATTAAGCGAGTCACCATGGAGACGGAGGGAAAGAGGGCGCGGTCAATGTATTTCACAGCGCTTGAGGCCGAAATTCTGATGGCAGTATATGCCGATAACATGCAAATTCCACGGAAAAAAGTAACACAGCCACAGCTGCAAAAGAAAGGGAGCATGCATGGCAAAACATAGCCGACAGAGTCAATGCCTGAGTGTTAATATAAACATTGATCTAGGGATTTCCACCCATTTAACACGTTATTTTATCATATGTTATTTTATTTGTTATTTTATACATTTTATTTTGTGACGTGATGTGAGCGCAGGTGCAACCCAACAGGCCCCAAACATTCCTGGCAGCAAGTAAAAATGAAATATAAAAATATAGTCCAAACAGGTAAGGTGTAATTGTATTATGAGCCACAGTGCTTGGTCTGTTTGTCCGATGTAAATCAATTGCAGTTAGAGGCTACATTAATTTTCTTTCTGTAAGCACTTATTGAAATTATCTGAGCACATTACAAGTACATATTTGCTTACTCTGTATGCTCAAATGTGACCCGTTATAGCCAACAGAAAAAAAGCGGAGGCCCGAAAAACAGGTGGGGGTCCTCCACCACCACCACTCACAGAGGCTGAGCAGTTGGCCCTCAGCCAAAACAGTGGGCGCCCTGTGGCCGAAGGCATCTCTGTGGGGACATCCTCTGAGTCAATAACCCCGCAAGACACAAGTGCCTACATAGGGGGTAAATTCTAAATAATACATGATGTGCATACATCCTTTCTTCACAGTCACCTTTGCAGTGCTACTCATTCATTTGATAAACTCTTTACCATAATGGATTATTTTGTAGTGAAGTTATTTTCCTACTGATTTTGCCTTCCCTCAGTCTTGGTTGTCTTTGAGAGCATAATGACAATGAAGTGTAAGGTGATTGGTATGTTTGTTAATTGCCATTTGGTCCCTTGTAAGTTATAAGTGACCTGTATAAACCTCATATTCTATCAGTTGATGGTGGTGGTGTACTGCATCTGGTGCAGCCTCCTGTTGAGCCAGACCAACATGCAGTTGTGAGTAATACTCCACAGATTATATGAGTTTACAGTAGAACAGCAATGTTGTTTATTTCTTTACTACAGGAAAATAATGAAGAAACATTGACAGCTGTTACAGAGGAGGAAGCAACAGAGACACTTTATGAGGTTTACATCTTTTAATACTTTGTGTACAGGAAATACAGGCGACCAATAAAGCCAGTTGAACAAAAAATCTGTTTATTCTTCTTTCAACATGTTGAGGTGATGGGTCAAAAGAAATGATTGTGACATATGGTGTCTCTGACTGCTCTTCCATCTTGTATGTCCGTGGGAGGGTCAGGATGTTCATGGTTTGGATCACTGCTGATGTTTGGTTCAGAAGGACAGTGTTCTCCTCTAATTGTGGCAATGTTGTGAAGAATCACACATGCCACAATAATGTCACATGCCCTTTCTGGGGTGACCCTGAGTCTTTGCAGGCACTGGAACCGGGCCTTAAGCATTCCGATAGTCATTTCAATTCTGGCTCTTGCCCTGCAATTAGCCAGATTATATCGCTGCTGTGGGCCCGGTTCAGGGTCAGGGTAAGGGGTAAGCAAATAGGGTAAACATGGATACCCCCTATCACCAAGCAAGTAGCCAGTGAACTCTCCTAAGACAGAAGGATACACTTCAGTTCAAATGTCCCTGAAGCAATTGGTCTTTATATATTTTACAGTATTCTCAACTCACCATGTCCAAATTTTGTGCTCAGTGTACATTCACGGAATATTTGTGAGTCATGGACAGAGCCTGGCCACTTGGCTTCCACATTTGTGATAATGTTGGCAGCATCATATATGATCTTCACAGTGCAGAGAACACAAATTAGCATCCATTACTATGATGAAATAATTTGTTAGTTTGAAATGCTACAGGGAACTATGTACCTGTACATTAATGCTGTGGAAAGACTTCCTGTTCACATAGTCTCCTTCATTTACTGAAGGAGCAATGATTGGAATGTGAGTGCCATCTGTACAGCCAATCACGCCTGGGAACCGTGAAAATAAATGTAAAATTTAAGTAGTAGTCCAAGTATCACCACATCATAAATTAAGTTTTGGTCATCCTGCTACCTGCAATTTTGTGGAATCCCTCTTTGATAAATCTTGTGGGTCTATGACCGGGGAACACCACAAACGTGTACAGGAGACGTTTCAGTGCAACTGTAACATTCCTGACTGCCCGACAGACGGTAGCCTTGGAAACGTGCTCAGCGTCACCAATATTATACAGAAAGCTCCCGTTTGCAAAAAACCGAAGTGCAATACAAATAATATGTAATGAACTGAGAGCATGTCCGCGATGTGTCACATGCGTAATATATGGCCTGAGGATGTTATCCAAATAAATTATAGATTGTGCTGAGAAACGGTGACGTTCACACAGAAAATCATCAGGAAATGATAAAATGTCCAAACGCGCTCTGATCACTCTCTCCCGGCGGAGAGCCCTGCGGAGAATTTGGGCTTCACGATCTACTGGCTCTTCAAGGAAGGGGCACGCCATGTCCGACACTTCCTACTGTCAGGTTTCCGACAAAGGGGCGGAGACAGTCAGGGTTAGTTGTAGTAAACCTGCTAGGGGGCAGGTTAGCTTCACGGAGTGTGTCGTCATAGTGACTCACTGAGGCTTCATCTGAACTCGCTTTCTGAAACCAAAAACCCAGAGTTTTCGTTAACTCAGGGTATACTTACTCAGTTTTTCCACTAAACCGGCTTCCTGAAACAGGGCCCTGTTCTTGTTCAGGGTTTGCAAAGTGGCCTCTGGTGGCAGGCTGCTGCCATATGGTAATGTAGTTAGAATCAATGCATAACAAAGAGGGGCTTCTTAGAACACACTTCTGTGAGTTGTTGCTCGTTAGGTATTAACTTAAAAATGGACAACTTTCATCTTTGCAAAAAGAACAAGCAAGACATGGTTGAGCTGGAGGTCAGTCGTTAACCATCTGACAAAGCCGAGTTGCTTTGCGAGCAGCAGCAGCAGGCGACATCCAGTTGACACCTAACAGCCTGTTGTGTTTAACAGCAGGCGTCGCCTCAGATGTGACCAAGATTCAGCTCGTGATAACGATTTCTTCTTTGCTGATGGAGGGTGTTTGCATTTGTAGCCTTGATGTAGATGGCACCTTGCTAACAAAACCTGTCCACAAATATCTAACTAGTGCTGGCAGGCCTGGGATCAGTAGTCTTGGTAAAATCATACTTTTATTAAAGGTGCTGCAGTTGCTAT